>NC_087550.1:95348057-97848057 GCF_036250125.1 Pseudopipra pipra
CACTGCAATAAGCAAACTACATTTCTTCAGTGTATATGTCAAAAATAGCCTCAAGTATCTGACTTTTACAGAATGCTAGAAGTCATATCTGGTATTCTGTTTGGTTTTTAGAGAACATTAGGAGCTACAGAAACATGGAGGAAGAATATTTTCACTTATCATCCCTGTACACACTAAGAGAGTGAAATGAAAGGTTGTGAATTTTATTTGTAACTTAGTTATAAATGATGCCCTGGGCACTCACTTGAAAAGAAGAGCTTTTTGACTGATTTCCTGTTAAGATCTAAACATGTAGGGCTACACCCCAGTGACAGTCAGAACAAATGCACAAATAAATGAAGATTCAGGAGTGAACTCAATATGAGTCAGCAGTGCCCTGGGAGCCAGGAGGGCCAACCGTATCCTGGGGGGCATCAGGCACAGCATTACCAGCTGGCCAAGGGAGGAGATGGTCCCATTCTTCTCTGCACTGGTGCGACCTCACCTGAAATATTGTGTGCAGTTTTGGGCATCTCAATACAAGAAAGACATTAAGCTATTAGAGAGAACCTAATTTTCAAAGTAACTTGTGTTAAATTCTATAGCCATAGGTAGGTATATAAGAGGCCACACATAATCACAGAATCATAGTCCTTACTTGGTTTTAAATATATTAGTTTATACATATATTAACCTCAAAATAAATTAATTAGGTTTCTGAAGGTTTATTCTCTGCACCTTATTCATTTCAATAACAAGCTACAATGTCGTATGCAACACATGCCTGCGTATTCTATTGAGGCAATCACTTTATGATTACTATCATGTAAAATTGTATTTTACCTAAAGACAGGTGAGCAGAACAAGGGAGCTTTTCCTCTGAAACTTTTTCTGTACAAAAGAAGAAAAACACTTCAACATTACTACGTACCTTCTTTATCATCGTGACGTATGATCGCATCCTGTATCATATCAGCAAGATTAAAACGAACTCGATGATTCTTTCCATGTTTCAGTTTTTTCACATAGCCCTCCCGTTTCTGGAAAGCTTTTTCTCGTTCATAATATGCCTTTATTTGGTCACAGCGCATCCGCTTCACCAGCCGCTGCCGCTGGCCAAGAGGGAGGGATTCCAGCAAGCACTGCTCAATTTCCATCTCATGGGTCCGAAAAACATTACATAGCTGGAAACAGCCTGTAAGAAATTGAAGGCAGACAAATCTAGATCATGCTTTCAAATGTGCCATGAAACCTCCACCAACTATTTTGTTGTTCTAACCATGTATAAGTCTACCATGTGAGCTCCACTTACTCAACCAATGCTGACTACAGAGAGCATATGTCATTGTCATTTACTTTTTGAAAACAACACATAATTAATCCCATTACATCACTGATGCATTTTTTTAAAAGCTACCTCAGTTTATGTGAACTGGTATGATGGAAGTCTTCCATCATCCCCATATCACCATTGGCCAAACAGAGCTCAAATCAGTTCAGCAGTTTAGTTACCCAGGTAGCCTCATCTCCTCGGACGGTAAGACTTACTGAGAGATAGACAACAGGTTAACAAAGGCATATAGTGCCTTCGGAAAGCTTCATAAAAGAGTTTGGCGAAATAAACACTTGAAGAAAAGTACAAAGATCAGCGTTTACAGAGCCATAGTGCTGTCTACTCTCTTATATAGATCCGAATCATGGGTCATCTACCACCACCACCTGCGACACCTAGAACGCTTCCATCAACGCTGCCTCTGTACAATCCTAAAAATCCACTGATCAGATTATGTGACCAATACATCTGTTCTAGAACAAGCAGCAATCACAAGTATTGAGGCCATGTTGATGAGAACACAGCTGCGATGGGCAGGACACGTCTCAAGGATGAAGGACCACCGCCTCCCTAAGATCCTGTTTTATGGTGAACTTGCCACCTGCTGTTGCACAAGAGGAGCCCCGAAGAGAAGACTCCCTGAAACAACATCTCAGCCTTGGCCATACTGATCAACCTAACTGGTCTACTCTGGCCTCCAATTGGGAGGCCTGGAGACAGACCATCTATAACACTGCTGATGCCTTTGAGAATGCACGCAGAATCACTCTTGAGGAGAAAAGACAACACAGAAAGAATTGTGCCTTGCAGAATATACCACCTAAGGAGTCTTTCTGCTGTGCCTTTTGCAACTGGACATGCCTATCTTGTATTGGTCTTTTTAGCCACCAGCGCGCTTGTAACAAACATGGGTAGAGCCCTTCCCAAATCTTCGTTCGCAAAGCCTAGCCATGATGACCTCAGTTTATGTGAACAAATGTGAATAGAAAGTGGTCTAAAAATTCAAATGTGAGATGGGCAAAATATCTAAATATTTCAACGCAATTCAAGTAGCTCACATTTGCTTACAAACAAGAAACTATTATGAAGAGAAATGCCAGACTGATGCCCATGGTCCTTTTTTATTAATCTTCATCTTGCTTTCAGTTGGTAAATCCCTGTATTTGCTGAGAAGAAAAACCATCATATCATAATTACAAAGAGTTCATTAGCATGCATTGGGTACTCAGGTGACTATCAAAAATATCAAAGTCATTTCAGATTCCTAACTATGTGTATATCTTTTTTTTTTTAATTTTTTAAAATTTTCACTGTATAGAGTTTTCAAAATTGATTCTTCTATTGAAACTGCCAGATACAGAAATCTTCGTGTGGAAACTGATCACGAATGTGTCTTTGAATCAGTTATTCCTAACATTTATAGCTTTACCTTTAAGTCAGATTCCTCATTTGCTGTTACCATTAAATTGCAATAACAGGTTACCATGACATTGCAATAAAACTGATGTTCTTTTCCAATATGTTCTCTTTTCCACTGAGACTGAAGACTTTAGGAGACTACATGCTGCTAGTTGCTTTTCAGGGGACTGTTATGTTACAAAAGGAGTCTAGCGGACTGTCAGATAATTTTATTGCCGAAGTCCTTGAATATGAACCCACATCTATCAACGACATGCCCACCAACCTACCCTAAGACCTTTTGATGTGGTGGCTACGGACGACCCAATCACTTCTGATTCTCATGTTCTACTTTATATGTATAAATTTCCTTCATATGTGGGCTAGGTGCTCAAATTTGTAATCTCTAAGGATTGACTGCAGCCCATATGAGGGAGGTTTTCTCTTAAGTTTGAAGGAAGGCCTCTTCGAAGGGGATGCAGACTCAATTCACCTTGGGCAGTCAAGAAATACCACAATTAAGCATTACTGTGCAACCTGTTGTGCTATATATGCAGTTACATTATCAAACATTATTTTCTCCTTGTTGTTTGACATGTGTTTAATCTACCGAGTACCATTCAAACCCTGCTCTGAAGGCATAATTAATAATTTCCCAACAGGCTTTTTTAAAGCTCACATCATCACAGCACATAAAAGCTTCACAAATATTTCTTTATTTTCATTTAAAAAGATGGACAAAGGAACATTCTTATCTGCGTTCTCTTTCTCTATAGAAGAACTGAAAGACAATTATTTTCTTTTTAAAGCACTAATTTTGGGCAACTAGTTCAAGAATTATGTGTTCATTTCTTGACATGTTTTGTTTTGCTTTAAAGGCATAGTATTCTATAAACTATTATGAATCACAAAACCATAATAAAATATTATCAAAGTGATAGTCCTAGGTCTGCATGCCAATCACTCTATGAACTATCTATAACATAATTATTTCCTATATTATTTGTTATATTATTTTATATTATAAATTTCATGTAACACAAATAATATATAATAGATATTATATATTCTATTATGTATTATATGTATTCAGTATGAATTAGAACTCAAGGTCTCAAACCAGACTTCCCAAAATTGAGGAGCACACATTTATCCAGAGTGCCCAGAGGGTCTTGCTGGAAACTCCATGACAGACGCAGACATAGAATATAATTCTATGGGTCAGGTTCAAACAGTTTCTTTTAACACAGGCTAACCTCTCCCTATAATTTCTGTTCCTTTCTTAGCATGCCCTTCTACTTAGAAGAAAATGAGTTGTCAACCCAAAAAATGGAAACAAGTATTGGCTTGCATTAAGCCAAAACACAAACCCTTTCTTCCTGCATGTCAAAAGCCATCAACTCCTGTAAAAAATAAAATTTTCCGTCTGACCTTAAATGATATGTTTTACTTCATAGCAAAAATTATATGGTTTATTTCTTGTATTTCCTCATTGGAAGAGACAAAGAAATGAAAGGGTAGCTCCATAAAGCTGCAGAAGATGTAACTTTATTCCCTGTTTCAATCTCAGTGTTAAGAGCATTTAATCACATAAAAGATCTGTACTCAGACCATCCTCAGCATGAGGTAGTTTGCAACTGCATCTTCTTTCTCTCATGACAGGACTGGGGAATAAGCGAACTGCAAATCTTCCCTATTAAAAATGTTCTGCTATGTATAAAATATTTCATTAGCCATGCCCACAGAGTTTAGCAATATCCTTGCTCTTCCTCAGCTTAGCTCACATGTAGCCTCTCTCTTAGGAGGAACTGGCAGTGTTCACTGCCGCATCACAGCTGAGACTGATGCAAGCTGTAGGACACCTCTGTCATCACAGTGCTCTTCTCATCCAGGGTGAGAAATCAAACAAATTAGCTTAATGTCTTGGTCAAACACAGCAAAGATGAGCTCACACAGCCAAATTCCAGTTTCAGGAAGGATGTGCCTCTTTGTGTCCTCTGCCTCTCCACTGGGATGACTTCAGCCTGTATGAATGTCCATCTATTTGCTCCATGAAGAACAGTGCTTGACTGCCAAAACTGGCCTCACATAGCAGTTTCCAGCATGTGGCCGGAGTCAAACAATTCAGGCTGATTGACAAAAGATCTCCATCCATTAGGGCACTGTTCTCAGCTGAAAAGTAAAGAATTGCAGATGGAGTTTCTTCTCTCAGCACATCTGGAACCTGGTACATCCCAGATGATATCAGTATCTCATTGTAGATGTAACAGCTGCAGGTCAGCAACCTTGTTAGATTAAGCCTGGATTAAACAACATAGTATAGATGCAGACAAGGCAAACTCCCTGAATTAATCCTTCAGGTGCTCATCTCTAAGGCATGCAACATTCAGTCCCAGTTTTAGAACCAGGCAGATCTGTGTTGGCCTACTGAGCAGGGGAATCAACAACGGCACAAGAGGCAGAGCGCCTCGAGAGAGCTCAACTCAAACCCAGGAGGATTATAGACATGGATCTGGAGGAAATTCCATGGACCGCTTAGTACCACTTGGAGCAGGGAGTTAGTCACCAACATTGGATTAGATAACCTTGTCTTGTCTAGTAGTCTTGAAAACCTCTATCAACGGATTCTGCAAGTTCTCTGGGTAAACCGTTTCAGTGCTACACTGTCTTCTATCAAAAATACCTTGGTTTTTTTGGTGGCCTTGTTACTATTGTCACTACTGAGAAGCCTTCAGCTTTGTCATGTCTGCTAGTTATCCTTCTGCTGCCCCCACTCCACTTCCTCAAGGTCCATCTTACACTGGGGGGACCAAGACTAAACACATACTTGCAAGTGCAGCTTCACTAGCCCCATGTAGCAGCAGATAAAGAGTTTCCCCCAACTGCTGGTTGTACACCTCCTAGTATAGCCCACTACGTGGTTTGCCTGATTCATCATCAGTGTGTAGGGCTGGCTTCCATTCAACTTTTTGCCCACTGTAACCCCTGCAAACTCTTCAGCAGGGTTGGAGCTCAGGTCAGGCAGTTCCCAGCCCATACCAATGCACAGGGTCAGTTTGCCTCAGGCATGAAAATATGCACTTCCCTTGTTGAACTACCCGAAGTTTCCGTCAACCCAATCCTCAGGATTAAGCTCTACCACTTGAAGTATGCCAACTACTCTGTCCTAACTGAGCACTGCCAACAGCAGCAACAACTTCCACTGTAAAGAAAACCTCCAGGAAAAAAAGAGGTGCTAAAATCCACAACTTTATTAGGCAGACGTAAACTGTTACTGTTTAGAGATTGACAACTCAGCTACAGACTCAAAAGCAAAGCTACTAGAGAACTTCTTAAAGGGTAACATGTGCAGCAAGTCTGTCCATCTTTCCTTTTCCTTATATGAGAAAAATGGCACAAACTGCCATAATGAACTGGAAAAAAAATGAGACCCATTCAAATAGCAGAAGATATATGAAAAACATGTTCTCAACCAGAGCTGGTTTTGAGTATGCTAGTCAGGAGGCAGTGCGGTAACATGAGGAAAGGTTTGTTGGTAGCGAGAAAGGTTGCCTTCTGAATCAATCTGCACAGGAGTTTATATCTCATGATATAAGATATCATGTTTGAAGATTATTTTATGTGGTTCTTGCCTCAGTGTATGACGAATTACAGTTATGTACAGTGATTCAATAAGGTCACTGTCATTGTCATGGTATATTGCACCAGATAACACATTGGCAGTGTCTCTCATCAAAAAACTGAAAAAGCTTACCAAGTTATTTAATGAGATATTCTGGACAAAAACAACTAGAATAAACAAGATTGTTGGTATATATAGAGTTTTAAGGTCTGCATCTTCCATACAAGCACACAATACAAAAACCTTTATGAAACACTGAAATATCAAAACCAGAGAATTTTTTATTGTATTGCATTGGTTATTAACTAGTACAGGACAAAGGAAATCATTACCTCTATAACCAACAGAAAAAAAATGTTTCAAGGATGCCTGTTAGTGTAGAGCTGCTTCATTGCCTGGGTCCACCCTGGACCACAAGAAAAAGAAGAATCATAGTTACAAAACAACCTGTTCATAAAATTGTAGCAATTTACTCACCACTGGACAGATGCTAACTGCATCACAACACAAATTATGAGCTTAATCCTCCCTGTACAAACAAGAGATGTCTGAGTAAAGAGGAAATGTTTGCTTTGAATTGTCACTAGTTCTCACTGTGAAGATGAGAGGGAATATTTTGTGGCACTACAAGCACCAGCTCCCGAACAACACCAAGAGCACAGGAAGGGTGATGGGACACAAACAGAGAGAAAGAATGTGATTGCCACAGGTATTTTCTTCCATCTCCTGCAGGTGACTTAAGCCCAAGTAACTTTACAGTATGCAGGAACATTTTTGCCACACCTATTTTCAGTTTTCTTTATACTTCTGTTTCTTATGGCTTTATGTTAATTAATTTTAGTCACTTACTCTGGCATTTAAATTGGGATACTAGTCATCCTAAAAAAATGCGCCTCAGATGGTAATTCACATGACATGGGGGTGATTATGTCCCTGTCTAATCTGGGGCACAGGTCAGAATTCATTTCCAGAATGTGCAACTGAATGCCTACATACATGTTCTCATAGTTTTCCTCTCTGCTCAGATGTATTGTGACTTTTCATGTGACATAAATATTTGCTCATTTGCCATTGTGATTCAGAGAAGTAAGTAAAAGTCTTGTACCCTGGGAATAGCGTGTTTCACAAAGTATCTCTTCATTAAAGGCAAATATCCAAACTGCTGACACAGCTCAATGCAGCAAGCATCTCAAGCAAAGTGACACAGAATGATTTGCTTGAAATTGCAAATTTCCAAATACTAAGGCACATGCTTACCTTTATGTAAACATTTATGTTGATTTTGATGATATTTTAAACAATGAATAATGAAACTTCCAGATATTTGTAAGACTGTGGTCTTTACAGCATTGAAACAAAGTGCAGAGGGCTTAAAATATCTGGAAAAATGCTAATCTGAGATTCTGAAAATGTATTGCTTGAGACTGCTACCTAAACAATATTCTAAGCATCTTGATCTCACTATAGGAAAAAGCGTAAAAAAAGCTCAGAAATATACATTACGTTTAGTTTAGGTCCTGTGACACTTCAGCTCCGCTCTTGATCTGTTCTTACTAAAGATAATGATAGCAGCCCCTCTTCACAACTGCAATTAAACACCTACATTCTAATTTAGATACCTGAAATTGTCCTGAAATATAAAATATTTCAAAATTTCAACATTTCCAGTGAACTGTTAAATAGATTAGCATTCATTAAATAAATCAAGCCATTGTTTTTAATAAGGACTGTACTACTGTACAACACTTTTATAGCTGGCTAGCTAAACATAATCACAGTACTAACAAAGTAATGTGGAAAAGGCATGTAGTGAGCAGCAAATGCTTTGGCACTTACAGACCAAGGTACATGGATGGTGTAAAGCAGTGCAGCTTCATCTAGTTCAAAAAGCTACATTAATGTACACTCCACGTTTTCAAACAGAAATCAGATGAGAAACTAAAGCACTGACCCTTTCAGCAATGCACTTTGCTGTCAGACATAATGACTTCACTATATGGGAGGATTTTCTGCTACTAGCAATGAATATTATTTAAATGTATTATGTTAAATTAGAAATAATAATTTATTAGTATTTATGCACCTGAACTGAATTCCATATGAAATCAGTGATAAAAATATTATAGCCTAACCAAAGTCATGGTGTCTGAACCACAGATCAACGCATTTTTTACAGGTGTTCCCTTCACAAATTATTATGTATTGCCTACTCATCTTCCAGTTTCAAAAAGAAATACTTCCTAGCCACAGAAAGGGCTAGCTTAGTTTAAATCCATCTCAAATTGCAGCATTAAGGTCAGTATTAAACTACTTTGAAAATCCTTTGTTCAGCACAGAAAAAATTACTTACCATGTGAACAGTCTCTCCATTGCATTTATTAAGCTGTGACTGAATCGTGGTGCTCGTAACCACTCAGCCTGACTTTCACAGCTAAAACGCTTTCATCAGGTCAGTAGTGCTCTGCTCACCGTAGCAACGAACTTAGTCCTTTTCTTTTTTCTTGGTATCCCTTCCCACCCCAAAAGCAGATAATCATGAGGGAGCAGTATAAATGTAAACGATTTACCTTCTAAAGAATTCAAAGAATTCAATTAATGCCAGGTCCTCTGAGAATAAACTACATTGCAGTAAAGGAACTGATGTGCTTCTTCTGTTCTTTGCTTCACAGAGCTTCTTTCAGGTGTAATAGGAAACAGGTCTTTTAAATGGCATGATACAAAAAGCTTCCTCAATTTCTGTTTAATACCCAGTTCTGTCTTTGTTGAAGAGTAATCCTGAGCACATTCGAGCAACCATCCTCTTATAAAACCTTACTCCCGTGTGATGCTCTTCAAGAGCCTTTTGATGTGACTAGACTGGTAAGCAGGATCTGCAATCAATTTCCAGCTTGATACCATGTAAAAGTTACTTATCAGACTATTAATCAACTCTACATGCTTTCTAATAGACTCTGCTACCTATCTATCAGCAATTCAGTGAAGTTATAGTGGATTCTATAAAAATTTATTATATTTAAATCAAAGAATCAACCACTTTGGGATCTTGCCATTGTAATGATAGAAGAGAGGCTGAATAATATCTAATTAAATATAACGGAAGGCTCTACCCTGTCATTTGTGATTTATGCTATGTAGCAGTCTGTAACATACAGATATTTTATGTTCTAAGTAAAATTCATTAACTGTGTGCCAGCTTATTCAACAAATGTAGCCAAACTGTTTGTCTGTGCATTAACCGTTGGTGTGATAAAACATGGGTTTCAAATACATGCATAAGTGGTTCTTTCCATTTTTTAGAAATAAAAATAATCATTATTATTTCCTTTTGCCTGTCTTGAAGCACAGGGAACTCAAAAGTCTGAATGGTTTGTGAGGAAGTCTGTATATCCCAGAGCAGCAGTCCTCATCTGTGGACCACATCCAGGAATTGCATGAATGCAAGCAAAATGAACACTGTTTATTTTGGTAAAGCTGCTATCTCAATAGCCTCTCTACTGCCGTCATCCTTCTATACTCCCTATACTCCCCTGGACAATGAGACAAAGGTGCAGTCTGGATTCCCACAAACCACAGCATACTTCAAGTACTTTCTCCTGAAAACATCAGAACCTTTTGTGAAACAAACTAAAACACCATTGTCTGCTCTGGAGCACTGAGAGTTTCCAACTGAAAAGACTGCACACTCTCAGATACGAGTAAAACGCATTAACCCATTCATCTCTTCTCACAGAATATCCCAGAGAAGTCCTCTAGAAAAAAATAGCTTCTACTAGTCCTTGCACAGACCTAGCTGTCTTTGTTTGGCTGCAATATAAAACTTATGAAGTTGCAACTAAGCTTTGAAAATAATGGTCATTTCCTTACAGTAAATGGAGATGTAATAACACATTCATCTCTGGTCCACACTTTCAGATAGAGGGCAGAGAGGAGGGGAGGATGTGCACCTGGGAACAGATGCACTGGAAAATTCTTTCTGTCATCACAGTATAATATAAAGGGTTTGTTATACACTCATCACAATAAGTGATGAAAAACACTATGACTGTTGCTAATACTTGTAAATCTGCAACTTGGAAGAGTGATTTAACACATAGGTGCATAGTGAGAAGAAGTCAAAACTACAGTTGAAACATCCCCCGGGTAAGTTAAACAGCAGCAGTGACAATCAACTGTTTTACTGCTTGAATAAAGAAACAAGAAATCAGATTTCTTCAAAATCTGGAAAAATTCTTTAATCACAGATATTCTCAGACATCACTAGTTAGGCTGCAAATATGCCAGGGATCAAGAGGCATACAGCATATGAGAAGTACAGAAAACACAGAAGAAAAACACATAAATCAAAATTCGAAAAAGCCTGAATGAATAAAATTCAGTAAAAAAAAAAAAAATATATATGAATGAAGACAAAGACGATATTGAGTATCATACATCATAGAGAGTTAAAAGCCACAAGGGAAACACTGGTTCACAGGCCTAACCATAAGGACTGGCAAGCACAGAGGAAAGGAAATCCTATGCCAAGTGAACTGTGGTTCTACATGCACTCTAATAATTTACAGAGATTACTGTAAAGTAAAAGCAGATGGAAAAGTAGTTTACAGCACACTGCAGCTAACAAAAATTCTGCAGCTGACCTAATATGTAGGCCTTTGGTCACTGTTCAGTGTACATCAAGGGACTGCCGCCTCAGTTTTTAAATAGCAAGATGATTGGAAACAGGCTCTCCTCCTTTCTGCAGAAAGGCAACTTATCTAGAATATTGTATTCAATTCTAGACACTCAAATTGGAGCAGTTCAAAAGAAACTACCACAAATGCTTCTGGGGCCTGAGGGACTGATTTATGAGGAAAGATGAAAAGAATTAAATATGCATAGCTTAGCTAAGCAGTGACTAAGGAGAGAGAAAAGTTAACAGAAACTGAAAGGGAAAAAGAAAGATTATATAGCATAAAAATGAAGGGAATTTGGAACAATAAAATTAATTTAATATAATGCAGACTTAGGCAGAGTACCAAGATAAAAATAGCATGCATGGATGAGATTAACAGGTAAGACCACTAGATTCCTTGTTTGGTGCACTGGGTGGACAGCCACACAAAGCACCAATGTGGGCACTGCAGCTCAATGTTTCTGGCTCTCAGATCAGCTCACTCACTCAGCCCTGACAGCTCCAAATAGCCCTGTGAAGTTCTGTAAAGAGAACCTGCCAGTAAAGTGGAGAAGCAATGCATGAGAATTTCTGGAATGTAGAACTACACCACTGGCATCTGAAAGGCTTCTCTCCCTTGCACTGGGAGGGTAGTTATTGGGTATGTCCTAGGTAAGCCTGGGCTATGGCTGTGGTTGCTATTCTGAGCTGCATTCTCATGGATAAATGAAAATGAAAGCAGTTAGCAGCCATCTTGACAACAGAATTTACAATAGTCTGTAAGGTCACCTTCCACATCTACCATTATACTTGTGGTCACAATACTACAGCACAGCTGTATGGCACGTACGTATTAAGAAAAAGAAGCAAAGATAAGCACAGTCACACTTGATTGTTAACATGCATAGTAATTTCATTTCTGGGTTAAATTAAAATGGGGAAATATAGAGGAGAAAGATGAGAAGGAGAAGGAGGACAAGAAGGAGGAGAAGAAGAAGAAGAAAGAAGAGGAGAGTGGAAGAAGAAACAAGTGAAGAGCTTCAGCTCATTTCACCAACTGAAAAAGAGCATAGAGTCAAAGGATGGACTATAATCTACACAAATCTTCAAACTCCTTTACTTAGGAAGTAACTGGACAAATATAAATAATGCTTCATAGCTACTGAAGAAACTGAAATAGACATCAAAGAGAAATTATTATGGCAGTTCCAGTGTTACTGCTTACAAGACAAAAAAGTGTCACTCTAAGACGCAATAAATCTATATACTCATTGGTGATTAAGAGGAATTAAGACACTTAGTTTGCCTTAAGAACTTTACTTTTCTCAACTGTCTATATGACTTACCCATATCACTTCCGTAACTAACATTAGTACTGCAGCTAACAAATCAAATAATTGTGTCCAAAGGAAAGCACCTTAGAAAAAAGCTATTAATGTGCACTCTGAATGTAAAATGTCTCTCATTTTCATAAAAATGATTGTTCAGTGATACATTGTTTTTGCCTATTTTCTTAGAGCCTCCTGCAATAATAATAATATCTGAAAACAACAATGCTACTCTTCCCACAAAGACAGATAAAAGAGAAAATTTCTACATGCCTGCCTCCCTCCTTCCTTATCATCAGCTTAGATGTCAACATTTACAAAACTTTTACAGGAGAAAGCTTTGATAGCTTTTATAGTAAAGAGATCACATTTGAAAGACATCGATTAACCTTCAAAATACAACCTTAATGCATTGCTCCATTTTCTGTAGATGTTTTTACAAGGTCCCATATATATTTTATATATCACACTTCATAACAAGATTTGCACCAAATGGGACCACAGCAGGAGTTCACCAACCTGAGGTGGTATGGCCCAGATCTATTCCTGTCAACGTGCTCTGAATACTGCTTCAATCTCTTCTGAACTGTCATACTGCATAGAGAGACATTCGTATTAGGGTGTACAACCAAAGATATGACTCCATCTTTTCCTTTTTCTGAAGAATAACATTTTTTGTTTTAAAATCAACTATGAAGTAAAAGAGAGTGAAGTACACTTCCAAGTGGAAACCCTACATGAACGTCTGTATTCCAGCTGGCTAAAAAGCTAGTAACAAATGACCAAGTGCTCTTCTAGTTCTGTGTTGTGCCCTCCTGCCCACACACCTTGCCAGGTCCCATTCTTGCTGGCCAAAAAGAGGTTTAAAATGGACTACATCCCACATCTCTGAATCATCCTACAGATGGGGGAAGCTGTCGGGGACAGTTTTCTTCAGCATACAAGAATGGCACTGGCAAGGAAAACAGTTTTGGTGATACTACTTGCATTTGTGTTTCTGCAAGTGACAACAGACTGATCCATATAATCTGTTAGCTGAGGGTATGTGCACTAGTCAAAATAATAGTACTTGAGGGTTTCTTCAAGCAAGTCTTATTTTGCTGTTGTTTGCACTGAAGGCATTTGCTTGAAAGCAAACAAATGCAAAATACACCTTTTAATATAAAACAGTTGAACATAATTTTTTTTTAATTGGTGGTGATCCTTTATGATACATTAAAAAACTTGTTAGGACAGCTCTTTATTTGCTCCAAATCGAACTAAACTTCTGTTGACTTAATTATTTCCACTTGTTTAAGAACAAACCAGAATTAGTTCAAATTTTACTTGCTTTAAAATAACCACACTTATACTGTGGCAATTTTGATGCAGGTGTTAATCGAATTATCGCAAATATTTTCTGGTTTGGTTTTGCAACTTAGCAACTGTCCAAATTTACCATGATGCCATATATTAATTTGTATGAAACAAGAAAGAAAAATAATTTTGACTAATTGGAGCTACTTCACAATTGAAAATATGTTTTCTAGTCTCAAAATTTTCACAAACTTTGTGAGGAAAAGTGGCTATATTGCTACAATCTCATAAGAGGAAAAAGAGAGGGTTGGGGGGGGTGTTGGTTTGCTTTTTTTTCTGCTCTCCGTTCTTGCAGAAATCTTCTCAAAAAATGTAATATAAGAATTTGAAGTTTCACACATGCTGTGCCAATATGGTGAGAAAATATGGTACTTTGACCTTTGCAATCTTATTTCATCTGATTTTCAGGGTGGCTAGACTTCTTTGCTGTTGGCAGAATTAGTACATTAGAAGAAAAAAGCACTCCAAATACCAAAATTATCATAGATTTCTTTAAAATTTCCTTACAAGTTCACAGCAAAGTTTTCCACAGAAAGTGCTGAAACTTTCCTCCCATGATAGATTTTTTTTTTACAGTGAGAAACAAAATTATGACATATAAATATTTGGTGGATGACTGTGATTTCCACTAAAATATTATAACTAGAACCTATTTTTAGTTGAATACGAAGTTGGAAATGTTATAGCTTTCAATTGTCCAATTTAATATTGCTACTCTTGTTATTTCAAAGTGTATTTTTCCAAAAACCAATGCAATATAAATCTTCATTGTAATATAATTTCCAAATGCTATTCTAAGCGGTTGCCATTGTTAGGAAAGTTGTTAGTTGCTACTCTGAGGAAAGTTTTATTTACTTGGAGGCACACTTGGCAAATTATTAGATCACTGGTACTACATGGTAATTGCCAAGATAATTTGGTTGTACCCAACATTTTTCTAAGTATCACTTCCTATGTCTAAATACAGATATTTTTACCTCTTTCCTGGCATTCGGTGTCATGATCTTTAACTTTTTAAATTTAGATGAGGTAGAAAATAAATTAAAATTAAAAAATAATGTTGAGTTTCTCTCATTGTCACATGAGCTCAGCAACTGGAGAATAAAAGTAAATAAATGCATCTAGGATCATCAGCTGGTACAGATGTACTAGCATTCATAGGTGGTAAATAATTTCCTATTTTCCTTTGTCCTGCACCTATCCCGTGGTGACAGTGAGAAAGACAGAGACACAAATAGTAAAAATATTTTTACAAAAGTAAAAATATTCTAATTGTGGTTCTATTTGTATCAAGGTTAGTAAGATAATACCCATTTGTTCTTGACTGCATAATTATAAACCTATTTTTTTATATATCCTTCATGACATCTGAATTATCATACTGACCAAGCTTTTTAAAAAAAAGTCTGCACTGTCTATCACTGATGCAAATCCAGTCTGTCAAAATGGAGTAAGAAATACCATGTATTGTCTTTGCATTCATTTATGAATTTTTACACTATAAGCTTCTCAAACAAATATCTTTCAACAAAATCTCTTTATCCCCTCAGAATTGCTTTATGTATCTTCACAGGACCTAAAAACTTCCAAGCAATGGCTCATTATACAGAGCCGCTCCTCCTACTCTTTCAGGACTCGCAGGGAAGATGACTCCTGCCTCTGCCTCCCAGCCTCATTTTCAGCAGGCAGGGTCTCTCAGTCATGCTGAGCATCTCATTTCAGTAACAATCTTAACCTCATGCCACAGGTCACAGTGTTATAAGGATGTACGAGGAAAAGGAGTATTTTCCAGCAGCCATGCTGTACTTAGCTCTCATTGCAGAAATAAACCATGACACGAGAGTTAGCAGACACCAGCATGAACTATCAACCTAAACAAATGGGATATATGTTGAATAAAGACTGGTACACACATCCTCCTCCTGTTTATAATTCTCCTTCCCACCACCTGCACAATTGTTACTATTTTGTCCCTTGAGCTCTTCATTGGAGGCAGAGGACATGTCCAAGAGAACATGAGAATTCTCTGGAACATCAGAATTTACACTAAATAAATTAATAACACCTCCTGACCAACCCTGGAATAGAAGAAATCTTGTTCACAGGAAGAAGAAAACTTTAAAGAACTTTGCTAGTTCTCTCATGTCACTAACCATCCCGTGTGACAGATGTTACCATTACTCGGGTCATCACACATTCTGTACTTCCAGAGAGGTGAAGGATTCCTGTGTCACAGACTAACTACAGGTCTCCAAATTTCTTTTCAGGTTCCTCTTCTCTTCTTATTCAGTCTAAACTAATAACCCACTCTACTGACAATTTTCACAGGCCTTGATGTCTCACATCAAGAAAGCTGACACGAAGGTATCACATTTCACCCACAGCATTACTTCTTCATCCATGGGAGAATCAAGTTCAAGTCTCCATCTGCTGAAAACTGAAACTAATGTATCATATCACATCTTTCCCCAACCCTTTCTAAGTTGCATAAGGTTCAGGTAGAGCTACTGCTGTGGCACATGTTTGGAGCCTCACAAGACTCTGGTTGAATCCCTTGGGAAAAGCACAGAGACTGAATTTGAAGTGCTAAATGAGTGTTTAGAACAAAACACATCTTTCCGCCAAAGTATACAGGAATGTGCCAATACATTCTGTCCCATAACCCTGCTGAAGAGGAACAGGCACCATCATGGGTGAAACTCTCATCCAACTATGTTGAGAGTTCTACTAGCTAATAATTTTATTGAAACAGAAAATGTATTGAAACAGCAAGCTACGGAAAAGAGGGGTAAAATTAAACAAAATGGAAATCATAAAAATTAACCACAGAATTTAGTCTCATTCATAAATATGTGAGCAATTTTGTTATAAAGCCTTGAATTTAGTGTGAAAAAAAACCCACAAGATGACATCTGTAAGTACGTTACTGCTGGCTTCTGCCTTTCAAGATGAAGTATATTACTAAGGTCTCTGTCACTGCAGACCAAAGTCAAGACAATGTTTTTGTCATGTAAGGACAGACTTCTGTAGTATATGGTCTTGTTAAGTACTATGATTAGGAGGCAGAAAAAAAAGGAATAGTTGAGATGACAAGATATCCAAAGAGGATACAGCAAAATTTAAAGGCCAAAACTTTCAGTGCATCTTTCAGTGCAGCTTGAAAAGTGGGCCTATGGGAACCTCGTGAGGTTTAACAAGGCCAAGTTCAAGGTGCTGCACCTGGCTCAGGACAACTCCCAGTATCTATGCAGGCTGAGGGCTGAATGATTTGAGAGCAGGTCTGCCAAGAAGGACTTGGGCATGCTGGTGGATAAGAAGCTGGACATGACCCAGCAATGTGTACTTGCAGCCCAGAAAGCCAATCATGTCCTGGGTTGTATCAAAACAAGCGGGGCCAGCAGGTCGAGGGAGATGATTCTCCACTCTGGTGAGATGCTGCATGGAGTGCTGCATCCAGCTCTGTGGCCTCTAATATACAAGAACATAGAGCAAGTCCAGAGAAGGGCCACAAAGATCATTACAGGGTGGGAGCACCTCTCCTATGAAGAGAGGCTGAGAGCGCTGGGGTTGTTTAGCCTGGAGAAGAGAAGGGTTGACCTTACTGTGGCTTTCCAATACCTAAGAGAGCTGAAGAGGGACTTTTTACAGCGGCATGTTGTGATAGGACAGGGGGGAATGGCTGTAAGCTGATAGAGGGCAGGTTTAGATTAGGTATCAGGAAGAAATTCTTTACTGTGAGGGTGGTGAGGCACTGGAACAGGTTGTCCAGAGAAGCTGTGGCTCACCTGTTCCTGGAAGTGTTCAAGGCCAGGTTGGATGGGGCTTGGAGCAACCTGGTCAAGTGGAAGGTGTACCTGTCCATGGCAGAGGGGTTGGAACTAGATGATCTTTCAGCTGCCTTCCAACTCAAACCATTCTATGACTTTATGTTCTTCTACTCTTAATTAATTTTCTTCATGGACAATCCTTGCCAGGTAGCAGATGCTGAAGGTAATAAGGGCTAGATGTTGAAGAGAATAATTCTATTTATTTTATATCTTGTTTCAAATCCTAAATAAAATTTACCTAATTAGTATTTCAATCCCAAATCTCTGTAATCATCGCTCTGTAACAGAACACAATGCAGTGTTTCATAACTCATACAAAGGAGATAAAGAAAATGGAAGCAGAGATAAACCAGAAAGAATAGATGTTCAGATTTTTTGATCTTAATATTGGGATAAATTCACTTGGCTTAGACTTCCAGTTGGTGTGACTATAACTCCTTATAGCAAGGTTTTAATTCTGTTTGCATTTATGCACCTTTATAGCATTTGCAGCAGAAATCAGACTCTCGAATAATAAACTTAAGCCTCCTTAGTAAAGTATTGTTTTTCTTAGTTCCCTCTGCAGATTCCGCAGAGGATGTCCAGAGCACAGGTGGAAACTCAGTGCCATAACATGTAAATGCTGATATTTATGTCATAACTAGATATACAAGGAGAGAAAATAGCATCAAGGTGCTGCCTAATTTGCAAAATTACATTCATTTGTACAGTCTGTCACACAAATCATCGAGAAAAAATGGCACCCAGCAGCTGGCAGATGTGATACTCTCCTATGCACCACTGTTCTCTCTTTTAAATGGCTCATGCTCACAGATTGTCAAGGAGAAGCCACTAGCACAGACAGGGACAGCTCAGAGCAGCAGCGATACTTGGCTGCAAAAAGGAGATGGGCACAAGTAGTGACAACATGAGCTGCTCAAGCAGGCAGACACACATACAGCTTGTGTGTTAATGCTGCAGGTGCCAGCTAAAGACAACATGACTGCTGCAGCAGGCATAATTTCAGAGTATTACTGGGATGAAAGACTTCACTGGGCATGGTCCCAGAAAATCGGGTTTGACCACGCAGCTACCCCTGCTTAGAGCAGGAGGGCATATCCAGAGAAAGGCAATGGAGCTGGGAAAGGGTCTTGAGCACAAGTCTGATGAGGAGTGGCTGAGGGAGCTGAGGTTGTTTAGTCTGGAGAAAAGGAGGCTCAGGGGAGTCTTCATTGCTCTTTACAACTACCCGAAAGGAGGCTGTAAGGAGGTGGGTGTTGGTCTCTCCTCACAGGTAACAAGTGATAGGACAAGAGGAAATGGCCTGAAGTCATGGCAGAGGAGGTTTAGATTGGACATCAGGAAAAATCCTTTAGGTTGGACATCAGGAAAAATTCCTTCACTGAAAGGGTGATCAGCATTGGAAGGAACAGGCTGCCCAGGGAAGTGGTGGAATCACAGTCCCTGGAACTGTTCAAAAAAAACATGTGGATACAGTGCTTAAGGACATGGTTTAGTGGTGGATCTGGCAGTGGTAGGTTAATGGTTAAACTCGATGATCTCAGAGGTCTTTTCCAATGTTATAATTCTACAGTGGACTGGAGACCTTCAAGGTTGGATCTTTCCAGCCTGAAAGATCCTGTGACAAGATGGAGACTTACATGGTGAAGTATAGGTCATTTTCACAGCCTTCTAATGGGAGCAATGCACTGAATAAATTAGACAGTATTAGTAAAATGGTACTAAAGCCATAGGAGAATAGCCCTTCTCAGCTCAGATCTCCACACCTAATTCCTGCAGAGATTAAAAAAAAAAAAAAGCAAATACATGCAAATGCCAGGCACATAGCATTACAGTTCATAAAACACTACTTTTAAGGTGCCATTAATTTGTGTCTTTTAGCTATTTCCCTTCTCCCCAAAGCAGACCAAGAGACAGAGCTCTGCAACCACGCTTCCTCTGGTTCAGTGTCTTTTCCTTCTGATACAGGAACCATTGATGAAATGGATTAAAAGCAAAGAGTGGTGTGAAGAGTCATGTCCCAACCACTGTGAGATTTAGCTGTTCTCAGCACATCTCAGAACGTTGCTGGTTTTGCCACTGTGCATGCAGCCCTGGCCCATCTTTGATCCCATCTGTCTGCCAAGCACAAATATCAGCAACATATTGGCATGTTAAGTCAAATAATAATGCTCAGAGGAGCATCACAGAGGAAGTGTTTCTCCTTCACTAATTACAGTTGGAAATGGAAGCACTTTTGCCAATTCTGAGAAGCATAGGCAGTAAAATGCCATCCTGTCGGGCTCCAGCCAGCACCCAATGTCTTCTAAACCACGCTATTTAGGAAAAGAGCTATGTAATAAAATACCCCAATTTACTGAGAAGTAACTAATCAAAATTCCAAATTTAAAAAAGAAGGAACTAATGCTGTACATTCACCTTTCCCTCTGCTGTGTTTTAGTCCTTCATCTCTGCCTTCTAATCAATGCAACAAACATCCCAAATAGTCGTCATTTGCTACCTTTTAATAGAAGCACCTCATGGTCATCCTCATCTCTTTCCTATGGTTTCACTGAAAAGTTACTTATTTAATATGCTATTGACACTCACATGCCTATATAGATTTGCTACAGTTTCACTTTAAGAAAGCAATTCTAAAGTGAATAAAGACTGAACAATACTTTTTTGACATCTTCAAGAGAGTTATTATGTTGCAAATTCCTCATTTGCATTTATCAAGTCTTAATACAAGCTCTAAGACTTATTCTTAGAATGCACCTTTAAAGCTGCAGTAAAACTAATTTGTGATTCTCTGCATGAACAGGGAATTTGGGCTTGTAACTCCCACTAGTTTTAAAAACAGTCCATATACAAGTCCCATTGAATACAAACAAGAAGAAACCCACACAAATCATTTTTCCTTGAATTATTAAAATACTTCCAGGGTATCTTAATTTCAAATTTAAACAGAAAAGAACCACTTTACTTGTTTCTTAACTGTAACACGGTATTTTAAAAATAGTTTCAAAAATGTCTTTGGTACACTTAAGTCATCAAAGACTACAATCTGGAGAGAAAACCTTTTACGGCAATCTGCTATTTTTCATTTAAAAACTGTGACATAATCACTAGAAGTCTGAAGTTTTCCAAGTCCTTAAGTAAAAAATATTCATGGTTGTCAAACTACTGCTGGCTGTCTAAAACAAGTACCTAAACAATAACTCATTTATCTGATGTAAATCCAGCAATTTCTACTCAGACCATGTATGCTTTAAAAGGCAAATCCTAAAAGCTTGAAAAACGTGCAGCTAGGAAGACAAGCAGTCTTGAAAAAAAACGCTATCAGGAATTTGTTCTGCATTGAATCAATACATTTAGCATAGTTCCCAATTTCAGGACATCTTTAAGGAGGCAGCTTGAATGATTCAAGGTTAAAAGTTCATTACTATTTTTTAAGTCTGTCACACCAAATAGCTAAATATTCTGATAGAGAGGGGATAGAAGCATTTGATCTATAGTAGATGATGAGCTGGGCTCAAAATTATAAAGCTATTCTCATTTGTATACCCTTGCAAAGCGTGAGAGCCATGTCCAAGGTTGTCCTTAAAGGCGTCCTTAACATAATGCTGTGAATGGCATTTTTTCTTTCCGGATATTATATTCTTTGGTGATTAATTTAAACAAAAGTTTTAAAAGCTGATCAGTATGAAGTTCAGAATGAGAGCTTTATCACACACACAATGAAGTTGCCTCTGAACAGAGGAGAAAAAGAATCACTGGGCTCTGCCTGCATATTCACATGCAAAGTAACAACTCCCGTTCCCCACTACTACGGTTGACATCATGCAGCATCTGCCTTTGACTTTTTGCATATGCATTGAAAAGACACACCTTGGAAAATAAAAAGACAGTTTTAAAAGCAAATTAACCATTTTGTTACTTACAGCATTTGATAAAATGGTAATGAGACATTCTTTCATCTCAGGCTGTAGTCTTGCTACAGGTTTCAGCATTCTCTTCTGCTACAACTGTCATGCCCAGAAAATGCATTATTTAAAGCCCTTCCTCAGGTATCCAGTATACCTCAGAATACATTATTTAATGCAGGTTCTGTTCCAGGATCTTGCAGAGGCTTCCAAGTCATCCTCACCCGGCTGCTGGAGTTACGATAAACCTCTGTGCGTCTTGAACCATGACTGCTGCACGTGCTATTGTAGCACAATTGATTGACACCGCTCCTAATCCCACATCCCTGGAATAGAAAGATTTAATTGGTGTGCACTTGCAGCCACATTCTTCCAGCACTGAGGTGTGCTGCTGCACTGCGGTTTTCACAGTCCTGCTAGTTAATGGCTTTTCAATAGCTTTCAAATGGCAGCAAACTAAGCTTGATGAGTGGGCTCGAATGAAATAGCAGAACAGGGGATCTTAAATTTTATTTCTGTATGTTGTTCACGTGCCAAATGTGACCAGATTTTTAGCTAGTACTGAACCAGGATTATTTTTAGTTGCCACCAGTTGCTGTGTGAATAGGAAATTGATATAGGTTGCCAAAAATAACCATCTTTTAGCATCACAGATCATTTTTCAGTATAAGGTAAAAATCAGGATAGAGCTCACAGCCATCTTCAGACTCTCATGGTTTATGCATGGATTCATTTACATTGAGCTAAAAACATGCTCATGTGTATTCTCCTTGATGTGTTCCTGTTTTATAATTTCTTTGTATTACACTGCATCTTTTTCACAGATAGAATATTTATGTCAGAAGAAAGAAACTGCAAGCTCTGCATAGTTTATATTATGATTATGCACATGTTGTCTAATGACATTTTAATCATTTATTGTAAGACAAAAAGCCTAAGAAAATGCATCACTAAGAACAAGTTCAACCAATTATTTACCACACTACGGAATAACAAGTCAATGTATAGTGACGCATTACCCGGTTTTAGATTAAGGGCACACAAAAGGCAGACCTGCATTGTATTTTAAACACCCAGACTGCAGCATATTCTGAGAACAATTCCTGCATTACTTTTCCAAGAACAGTCACCCATGAATTTGCTTAGTACTTCTGTGAGAAACCTACAGCAGAACTATGGTTAAATATTTTTATATAATCAAAAAATCATTTAAGAAAACTATGCTCAGCAAAGAGTTACATTTGCTTATCATGCATCACGTTTACCACAATCAACACTTCATTGAGTGAGAGCTGTTGTAAAGGGGAACTGATAGCCCAGCCACATTTAAATCTTTTATTCATCTGAAAGGGTTCTCACCTACTATTTTGTATACATAGCATTTTTAACAGCTACGAAGTGTTAAAGGGACTACAAGGGGAAAAGGGTCTAACTAATTAGTGAGGATCACTAATGCAGATTCTATTAACTATTCTGCAAAGTTCCCATAAGAGCAGAAAGATATATATTCACAGGCTTCCAGTGATCCATTAGCAAAACCCTTAGGTGAAATCTCTCAGCTCTAACAGCCCCATATTTCACATCTGGTTTTACGTACAACATGCACAGCAATTCTTTTGCAGAACTAATTATTTAGGTGTGGGTTTTTTTCCTGAAAACACAGCTTTCCAAAAGAAATGACCAGAGGGAATCAGGGATAAATTATATAAAGCACAATACAGTAGTTACATTATCATGGAAACTTTTTTACTGTAAAGCTCAGAAGTCCAAAGTAATTAAATCTATCCAGACTGTCTTTCACACCTATACAACACTAGGCTAGTTTGGGCCACATGGCTTATAAAATAAACATACAAAGTGTTTTAAGAGACAACGTTAGTCATAGTTCATGAGCAAGTGTCAAGTAATCTGACAAAAAGCCCTTTGAGCAATACTTTTTGGTGGAGACACTCCTGACAGGTTCATCTCTGGTGGCACTGTCAGGCAGACAGACTGCCATGACTGATAACATCACACTTTCACCAACCATACTGGTTAAAACCAGGAGGACTCTTGATAAACACTAGTGAATGGAAGAAATGGACAAACAATGCTTTTCAGAAGACAGAGGAAAAAGGAAGAGGAAGCATCTCTGATTTTGGCTTGAACAAAATGTGAAGTAAAAGTATTTGGATCTGTCTCATTTCAGATTGTAACATATGTGTTTATCTATTGAATTAACATAGTAAAAATTTAGGATGGTGGAACTTGGTAGCATTTATGTGACAGGCTAGACTACATCCTCCATCCTGCAAGGAATAAGAGAATTCAACAAGCCTAAGTGCAAGGTCCTGCACCTGGGGTTGGGGCAACCCCCAGTATCAGTACAGTCTGGGGGATGAAGGGATTGAGAGCAGCCCCCAGTATCAGTACAGTCTGGGGGATGAAGGGATTGAGAGCAGCCCCGTCAAGAAGGACTGGGTGTTAGTGGTGGATGAAAAGCTGAACTTGAGCCAGCAATGTGTGCTCACAGCCCAGAAAGCCAACTGTGTTCTCGGCTGCATCAAGAGCAGCATGGTCAGCAGGTTGAGGGAGGTGATTCTTCCCCTCTACTCTGCCCTTGAGAGATTCCCATCCCTGGAAACATTCAAGGTCAGGCTGGACAAGGCTCTGAGCAACCTGATCTAGTGAGCCTGCTCGCTGCAGAAGGGGGTTGGATGAGATGACCTCTAAAGGTCCCTTTCAACCCAAACTGTTCTATGACTTGATAGTCCTTTACAGAGAGTGTTAAGGTACAGGACATGTACCTCTCGAATGCTGCAAGCTTTTGACTTGCTATTTACATCAGACTAACTGGTAACAGTGCTGCTGTCTATACGGCTAACACATCCCTGATTTCTTCTCTCCTAACATGCACTAGTCCACGTAATCAGGGAAGGATGTGGGACTGTTTGACAAGGGATAGTCTGCAATGCTACACCATAGCTTGGGTCTGTGCCTTTCAGTTGTATTGTTGGACTGTGCCAGTCCATGGGGCAGCATGTACTCACCTGCAGCAGGGCACTGTGCACTCTGCCATTCTCCAGAAGTCTGTGTGCCAAAAATATGTGGTTGGCTGCTCAAGTATGAATAACAGCCTCCAGGTGAATGGAAGATAGGCACAAACTTTTCAAGAGGTGACACCTTGGCAGATGGCAACCTCAACAGGCCCTTCATTTTAGAATATCACATTTCTTTTGCTTGTTTTTTTAATTATATAAAATATTTAGTTTTATTACATGGGCAATTATCATTAGTGGGATTTGTAAAAGAAGTGAAAGCACTGTATATTGCTGTCAGCAGGAAATTCTGACAAACTGAAGGGCAGCACTAAAGCAGCACAAAACTGAGGAGGGAGGAAAGGTCCCAGAGACATTTTAGAATGAAAACGCTGGGCAGAATAAGTAGCATGAAATGGAGAATGAAGAGAAATGACAACAGTGGACAACTGCAAGTGCAGAGACAGGATGAACCTTGAGAAGTGGCAGCTAAACATGAGGCAAAAGTAAGTCACAATAGAATACTTAAGGAGGTGAAATCTGGTTCACCTGTTGGAAAGACACATTATTTCCACTGCAACCTTTTGCTAGGCTGGAGAGTAGAGAAAGAACAGAGAAGAAACAACAGTATCCATGGTGGTGGTTGTCCATGTCACAAACAAAGATTTCAGGTGTGAGAAGAAAAAGAAAAACTTAGGTTTCTGAGATGATTCCTTATGAGGGAATACTTAATTGTCAGTAGTTTTAAAAGAAAAAAAAAATTGCACAATTTGTTTATTCACAAAGAAGAGATATTAGTCATGTTAGGTATTTTCTCCCGACTGACCTCCAGCAATAAAAACAGAATTCAGAAGAGAAGAAAGATCTAAACAACATTTAAAATCTGACAATGTAAACTATGGAAGTATATCTAGACAAGCTTTGAGCGCATTGTAAAGTTACTTTCTCTGAACATTAGGTAACATAGGTATGTTTTCAATTACAACCCCACTGTTCCAAAAAGTTAGTTCCAAAAAGACTATGCCAGTGTTTAACTCTACAAAGAGGCAAAAGTGCTCTTGGATTGGGGGATAAAGAATGAGCTGGCATTAAACCTGGTGATAAAATTTATTTGATTTTGTCCAGCATAGCAAAAATAGAGATAAAATAGAAACAAGGTCAGAAAACAAAATACATTTGGCCCTTCTGGAAAAATTCCTTGCCACCTCTCCCTATAAGCAGCCAATTTCATGCTTTGTACAAATTCACCATTTAATGACATTACAGAGTTTTTAAAATAGAACCTTGGAACTGGTCAGTCATCACTAGGACAGCTCTTTTTCTTAAGATAAACACACATTTCCAGTTTGCCATCTCAGAATAGACACTACTTTCACATCTGAATTTCCAAGGCTCAAAACTTGACTCAGGAAAAGCACCTATGAAATGCATCCTACAATAATCCAGCAAACGAAAACAGTTTAAAATAAGGTTTTGCTGTCGAGAACTGACACCCTATTGCATTCAGGACATGTAAATATTTTGTTACTATTTCAGCGTCTTCTGGTGTCACAAACAACTGAACATCTAATAATTTTCTCATCTTGGTATTTTATAATTCACATATGACTGAAAGATTTGTTAGAGAAATGCAGAACTATCTGAAAGCAATCTGAATAATGAGAAAAACATCATGACTACTGGTTAAATACATGACAGATGCTCCCCTTTTATGCCATTTTCATTCAGTGCAAAAAAGCTTTCTATATTCCTTCAGGTGTTACAATTGTGCATTAGTTATGGGCTTAAGACTGCAGAAAAAAAAAGGTTAAATACAGAGTAACATTTGACTTTGCTCATATGTTTTGACAAGTGATACTGCTTAGCAATCAAACCTTGGCCATACTATCCAGCTGCCAACAAACCACTCTTCAGATAACATCTGAAGTTGTATGCTTCATCAGGAAGCTAGGGATGAGCCATAGCAGATGTAGATACTTAGCAAGAAGGACTCTATACAAATTTGCTCTACATGAGTCACAGCAGAAGAAAACATAGCAGTTTTTCCAAACAAATTTTCAGATAAACTTGCCGGTAAGATAGCTGTGAGGTTTGCTCCGGAGACAGCAGCAACCAACCAAATCTAATCACTCAATCAATCACTCAGAGTGTGGCTGACCTCTAGAGAATCAGATGATTTTTTTTGTTTTCTCTTCCCTTCCTCCAAGCTTTGCACATTCTCTTCCCTTCCCATTTCACTGGAAATGCCTTGATTTTTCAGAAAGCTGGCAATCTTCCTCCCATTTTCTACCACTGGATTGAACCCTTACAGAATGAGAAAAGTGAAAAAATCCTTTTTCTTCTTCTCTATATACTATTGTAACTGAACGTATATGAGAGGACTAATATGTACATACTTTTTAATGGACTGAAAACAGCAGGTTAAAATCACAGGATATTATTACCCAGTCCTGATGAAGTTAGTAAAATTACCAGTAGAAGTCTTTTACTCTTAGATTTTAACCTCAAAATCAGTAGGGGTTCTGCCATTGCCTTCAAAGGGAACAAACCTAAACATTTTCAAGAAATGACCTAAGATTATGGGAAAACACATAAATGAGGTGCTGTCTTGGAAAAAATAATTTGGAATTACGCACAGCCCACCAAGATTAACTGGCTTAACATCTTCCAAGTGCTCCTGTTACATTTGGTGTTAATTGGAGACTATTGCATTTATCCATTTCTCAACATCTTTGTCATTTCAAAACCACTTTTCCTTATCGTTACCAACATATTTTTGTCATATTAAAGGACAACATAGCACTAGGTAATGCTAATTTGTCTTGAGAAATTAGTGGGATTTTTTTTTTAACCAAATCTAGGTCCAACCTTATTACCTAGGTTGAAGTCAAGAGTGGATCAGCACCTTTTACTATCACTCTTTATAGATCTTCCATCTATGTAAATCAAACATTGCACTGACATAGGCTTACTGAATTCAGTTCTGTATGTTTTAAGGAGAAAAATCATTACATCTGCTAAAAAATATTAGCATTTGCTGAACATAATTATAGTGTCTGAAACTAACACACATTTAAAGTGTTTGCCAAGGATAGTTTCATATTAGTATGCATTTAATCATCAGAAGCAAATTTCAGAAATGGACTTTAAGCATATGAAATGGACTTTAGGCATATGAAAAGAGATATAAAGGCTTAGCACACAGACAAGCCAACAATAAGATGGAAAGGCCCAAAGATAGTGGGGTTTTTTTGGTGTGTCTCTGGATTTTTTTCTCCTTCTGATTAGAATACCATACATAATACAGGAGACAAGTTATAGATGCTTTTCTGAGGTTCAGTCCAAAATGCATAACCACATTTAGAATACCTCAAAGTTGGTACAGGTCAAAGAGTGAGCAAAAAGAGTCCTTCAAAGACTAACTTAGGAGATCAGATAACCTATTCAAAAGGTGATGAAAAAAATACGATTCAGTAGATACAGATATTTCACAGTGAGACTGTGAGTGACAAGGCAGGTGAGAAAATATTCCTCACTGATTTAAGCCGCTAATCACAGACCTATTGAGGAAAGAGGACAGCTCCTGATGTGCCAAACGGACACCATATCTCAGGAGGGTTAAGGAACTACAGCCTGGATAACTGACATTAATACACTCTTCAGAGGTATAAATGTGACTGTGACCCCCACAGACCTTAAAAAAAAAAAAAAAAAGGTGATAAAAGTTGGTGTAATCTGATGAATGCAATCTGAGACGTAAGGCAAAAAAAGCAGTGCCCTTGACAATGCAGTTCAGAAAATCTGCTGCTAGTCAGCTGCAGAGAAGAAAGGAAGTTTTCCAGATTTCAACTTTTTAGCAACAAACAATAGCTAATTTTTCTTTTGCTGCTCTTGTTCTTTGTTGTTGTTTCCTTTTTTTTGTATATTTGAAATTATAACCTACTTTGTATGTTATAAATAAATATTTTTGTGGTGAGGATGGCAGTATCAGAGAACTGAAGGCAAGAGAATGAGAAGGCACTCAAGGTGCACGGCTTTCAGTCCTACTGGCAAGTATGCCCTGAGTCGGTCACGATGGAAGAGAAAGGCAAATCTGCAGCTGTTCTCGCTGCATCCCCACCAGCTGCTCCAAACATATCAAGGGTAGAGAAACCAAGAGAAGGGTGAGAGGCTGGCTGACAGCTGTAGGGCTCTCACGAGCACATCCATCAGTCCAGCTCCAGTTGACCACCACCCTGCGACAGGGAGAGCTGCCCCGGAATTGCAATGTCAGAGACACCAGCCCTCAGGTGTTGGCTCTGCCCACCTACAAGGTCTCATAACATAGCAGCACCGTAGCGAGGGCAGGCAAAGAGGTAAAGCAGAGATCTGCATGCCCTTGGCTCTGATTGCAGACAGGTTGCAGCTGATCAGTCCCTAACAATGATGTTTGATGGGAATCTTGCTATAAGACATAGGAGTAATCATTCTCATTAACAGGTACCTCCTAGGGCAATAGCAGGCTGGAACACAGGAGAAGGCAACACTGAGTGACTGTGGAAAGCCTTGGAGGGTAACCAGGGGCAGAGTTGTGCCTAACTGAAATAAGCTAGGGGGCCTGATAGGATTCATCCCATAATCATCAAAGAGCTGGCTGATGTCATCACAAAACCTCTCTCAATAATTTTTGAGCAGCCTTGGGAATCCAGAGAGGTCCCAGCTGACTGGAAGCTGGCCAACGTTGTCCAGATTTTCAAAAAGGACAAGAAGGAGGACCCTGGAAATCACAGGCCTGGTAAAGTTATGGAGAAGATTATTCTGGGCAGTATTGAAATACACCTAAAAGACAACGCAATCACTGGTAACAGCCAGCACAGCTTCATGAGAGGAAAGTCCTGCTTATCAAACCTGATTTCCTTTTATGACAATTCAACCCACCTAGTTGATCAAGGGAAGCCAGTTGATGCAACCTTTTTGCATTTCAGTAAAGTTTTCATACTCTCTCACAGGATCCTTCTTGACAAAATTTCCAGCACACAGCTGGATAAATACATCATGTGGTGGGTGAGCAATTGGCTCATGAGTTGAGCAAAGAGGGTTATAGTGAATGGGGTTAACAGCAGATTGGTGATCTGTCACTAGTGGGGTTCCATAGGGCTTCATTCTAGGGCCCTGTGCTCTTCAACATCTTCATAATTGACTTGGACTGGAAGGGATACTAAGCAAGTTTGTAGATGACATAAAACTGGGAGGAGCTGTTGACTCCCTCGAAGGGAGGGAGGCCCTGCAGAGAGACCTCGACAAATTAGAGGACTCTGCAATCACCAACCATATGAAGTTCAATTAGGAAAAGTGCCAGATTATGCACCCAGGATGGAGCAATCCTGGATGTACATACAGACTGGGGAACAAGATGCTAGAAAGCAGTGCCATGGAAAGGGACCTGGGGGTCCTGATCAATGGCAAGTTGATGGCACACTGCAGTGCCCTGGCAGCCAGGAGGGCAACCGTGTCCTGGGGGGCATCAGGCAAAGCATCGCCAGCTGGTCGAGGGAGGGGATTGTCCTGCTCTGCTCTGCACTGGGGCAGCCTCACCTTGAACATTGTGTGTGGTTTTGGGCAGTGCAATATAAGAAACATACTAAGCTCTTAGAGAGCTTCCAGAAGAGGTCAACAAGGATGGTGAAGGGCCTTGAGAGGAAGTGTATGAGGAGTGGCTGAGGTCACTTGGTCTGTTCAGCCTGGAGGAGACTGAGGGAAGACCTCATTGCAGTCTCAAACTCCTCATGAGGGGAAAAGTAGAAGCAGGCATTGATCTCTTCTCTGTGGTGACCAGTGACAGGACCCAAAGGAATAGCCTGAAGTTGTGTCAGGGGAGGTTTAGGCTGGATATTAGGAAAAGGTTCTTCACCCAGAGGGTGACTGGGCACTGGAACAGGCTCCTCAGGGAAGTGGTCACAGCACTGACAGAGTTCAAGAAGTATTTTGACAACACTCTCAGGCACATGGTGTGACTCCTGGGGATAGTCCTGTGCAGGGTCAAGAGCTGGACTTGATGATCTTTGTGGGGCCCTTCCCACTCAGCATATTCTGTGATTCTGTGGGATTCTGTGAGATCAGAGCTAGACAGGACAGCAGTGCCACAGCTGGGGAGCTGCAGCAGCAGCAGCGTCCACCCTGATCAAAACCTTTTTTTTTCCTCTCCAATGAAAATTTGGGGGACAGGAAAGGAGAGGTATGATAGCAGAGAGGTAAAGATAATGCTGCTTTCACACGCATTACCCTGAGATAAAGCCTGCCTTACATAATGGCAATGGACTTTTTTTTTGTCCAAGCTTTGTTTTCCAAAATGTCTTTTAAAAATATCTTCCAGAATCCCTGACCTTGATGTCTCCACTCAAGGGGACAATCTTTTGCTGGTTCGGTGCCTTTGAGTTGTATTTTTATTTGAATCCTGCTATCACTCCTAGCCAAAGAAGGAGGCAGCTCCTCCCTGGCAAGACACACAACCCTTCCGCTTGGCTGTTCTGGCCTCTCACTGTATGGCTGTGTACCAAGAGGGGCACTCGTGGAATATTCCTGCTGATTAGTACGTTAAGTTAGTAACATACTTTTCTGAAAATGAGCATCTCTACAGTTAATTAACTGTATCTCTTTGGGCCTTTTTATAAATATTCATACACATAAATTACAAGGAAACTTTTAAACAAAACCTGAGGACAAAATCTCTTGTGTAACTTGCTAAAACAGTAGGTTTGTTGTGCACAGAGAGGATTTGCTGGCAAATGCACACAGGCTACTGTTTGAATAGGTAATGTCATGGTCCATCTACTGCTCTTGGATGACCCAATTGTACTTATTCCCCTGTAGGAACACCACAAAGAACATCAGTGTTCGTTTTTGTAGAGTATGAAGTATTCAAGACGGAAATCAGTGTGAGAGCTAGACTATCTTCCTTTCAGTTTCTGTTTAGATCTACATCTGAAAGGAATAATAACCCATCAAGGAAGATAATTTAACTATGACAATACTGAAGTTTTGAAAGGCAGCACAAAGACTCTCTAACTCTCTATGGCATTGCAGCTCCTTGTTGATAAACTACATAAGGAAAGCTTAGGTATTTTTGGATGATCCATGTTATTTAACTGCACCTGAGAGATGGAGAACAGATGTTTCACAAATAAGATTTACATATCAATGGTTGGCAGTAAACTACAAAAATAACTGACACCAAAGTTTCACATGAAAATGGTATTAAGGTATATGTCCACATTGAGATGTCAAGAAGAGTACTGAAGAACTGAATCATATTTTACAGAGATAATATATTATCAACAAGGTATTGTTTTCAAGGAGCTGAAAGCAAAAAAATTAATAGAGAGCTACTTATAGAAGACATAGTGTATGTAATCACAGAAATTTATATATAAATCATAATCTATGGAAAGGTGTAAAAAGCAAGATTACGATGCTACTAATCTACTGAAAACTTCTCTCTTGAATCAGCCACATGACTTATAAAAAAAACCAAAATATGTATCCTGGAATTGTAAACTATCATTGGCCTGCTTTACCATAATCAGTATTTTCCACTTCATGGTTATGATCTGATCCACAGGCAACACATACTGGGCTTCTAACACTTGATAGTATAATCTTTCTAGCCCCCACTCTGAAGCATACACTTCTCTACATGGGTGCACATCTTCCATGAAATTTATGATAAAATTTTTGGGTTTCTATCCTTAAGGAACACAATGCAGATGTCTAGGAAAATTTTACTGAGCACCTGTGGGGATCGTAGTGGGTGCTGACCCACTACAGTTCTTCTGCCTTGCCCATCACCAATACTGACACGTGCAGTCAAGTATCTGCAGCATCCAAAGAGCAAGGGAGAACAAGCTGTGCTGTCAAATCTGCCAGAGCTTTAGCAGAACTCCCAAACTGACAAATTTTAAAGTATGACAGTGTTGCAACCTGTCCCATCCAGATGCCCCAGATGCTAATTCAGAGCACCATCAGACAGTTGTACATCTCTGCTCTAAAATACAGCACCACAACCTCTCTTTTCATTCTCCACATAGGTGCTATCACTGCGGTCGGTCAAGAGAGCAGCCACCCCACTGGCCACATGTAAAAGGCCACATGTAAAGTTACCTGAGACATACATAGAGCTGTGCATGAGTAAGAGGATCCAGATGCATGCATCCTCCAGTCCTTCCATGTGTTTGATCACGAAGGAAGGGTACAGACCTATAAAAAGGTTATTCATTTCTGCACAGAGAAAACTGCTGTGAACTGGGTAAAGCTTCTCCTGTTGCAGCCATGAACACTTACAGTAATATGAGAAATGTCATCAGTGGGAATATCTCTCATTCCACAGTAACCTTGACACAAAATAAAAGAAAACACCTGTAAATTTTGTAACTTGAGTTTCTGGATTTATTTTTTTTCTTACTATTTTCAAATGAAATAAAAATCATTACCTATTTCCAAAGCTAATTTTATGAATCCAACATATGTTCAGTTCCTATAAGATATATAAACATCTTTGATGGTGGATTACTATTGTCACTTATTTGCCACCCATCTAAAATACTAGCTATGTTACTGGAAAAATCAAACCATTTTTAAACACAGAATATAGATTATTTGGTATGTTGTATTTTATAGAGGAAGCATCAGGCATGACTCCTGTTGGTAACACAAGCAATTTTGCTTCGGTTTATTTGACACTTTCAGCTCTGCCCTTCGACTGTCCTCAGCTTGCTTCATATGTTCTTAACCCTAAGAGCTGAAGCCACCTACTTCGAAAAACACTACTCTCCCATTCAGCATCTTCTGTTTATTTCTCACCTGCTTAACTCCCTTCAATTCACAAAGACTGGGAGAAAACCATAAAACACCACATAAACTATTACATTTGCATTTCATTTCTTTTCACCCCACGTCTTACATTGCTGATATCTTTAAACCTGCATAAATTAATTTACTTTCATGACTTATTGTTGTTTACAGTGTTAAGGAAGAATGTTTTATCTGATGAGATAGAAGTCATTACCACATGAACAGAGGTTCATAACCTAACAGACAGGGAAACAATATCAGAGAAAGAATTTTCTACCTGACTAGAAAATTATTAACAGCTCTTGATAAGAATCATGAATGATGCCCAGACAACATTAGGAGAGATCTAAGAAGGAAAAAAAAGACATGGCAAAATCTGAGAGTACAAACATATAGGAGAAAAAAACATATAAGTGAAAACCTGTTTTCAACACGCTGCATCAGAACTGCAGGATCAGGTCACTAATGAGAAAGTGATGTAGCTGCAAAGAAAGACTAGAAAGAGACCTTCAGGAAAGAAAAGTATCTTGAGTAATCCTGTTTACAGTGGGTCCATGTGTTGGGAAAAGATTTTCTACATCAGATCAACAAACTCAGACTTTTTAGGATGCCATTTTTGTAAAATTGAAGGAGTTATTTTTACTTTGTTCTGTGTAAGACAATCTTGTTATTAGATTGTGCAATAACAACAGTAAAATTTTGAAAGAAAATAAAACCTCATATACTGAAAATACATGGGCAATCATTTCATTAGAGTATATTAGCTTGGAAAGCATGCCTGGAAGTATTATGGACAGTAGACTGGAGTCAGGATAATACTAAATCTAGTAAGTCACAGCAGAAAATGTAAGGCAAGAATGTTAACATGTACTGCTGAGGGGATTAGGTAGAGCTTGTATTACATATAAAATCTTGAGAAGTTTCTTTACAGATTAAATTAATCCTCACTGTTTGCTCTTATAAAATCAGATTCTTATTTATTTGATTGGTTTTTACATCAAAGTCTTTTTATAACCAAAGGATTAAAATGGTATGTTATATTAAAGAATGGCCTTATTGTATGCTTTCTCTTGTGTGAAGTTCCCACAGATATAATGAGAGATCTGGGTGCATGATGAGAGCAAGGTCAGGCTTTGTAATCAAAGGGGCAGAGATATCACCATGGCACCAGTTGTGCACTGTACAAATTATATTATATAATTGGTTTTAAGTGAAAACATTTAATTTTATGGTAAAACAAGCAGCAACTCCTACAACACAACCTTGTGGCCTATTGACATTTAATTCTAAAACATAATTACTGAAAGCCTGGATTAGTGTCAAGTAAAGTGTCACAAAAGTGTTTCCACTGACTAGTGGGTTTCAGATCCAGTGTGAGGTTTCTCAAATGGCTTACTGAAGAGAGTTCCACTCCTAATACGTTATTCAAGCCTAGCAAGCACAGATAATGTCATGAGAGCTATGTAAAATCAGAAGTTATGTTAAGATCAAGGTGCAAATAACACAATATAGAAGGACTAGAGCTTTTGGGGAAAGACATCCCTTGGATTGGGAAATTGGTAAGTAGGAACATAGAAGGTTCCTGACATGGAGAACCTACTCACCTTGCTCTGAGAATATGGAGATCTGTGGGATCAGAGGAACAGTTTGGTTTCCAGATCTGTACAGGGCACAACCTTGACACTTCATGGCACAAACTATGTATATTCATAGCAGTCACACTCTTCCACTTGGTATGCTTGGTACAGGTGACAGCCACCTGAAATGCATTCTGAAATGACCTTCCCAGATCATGCGAGTCTCTGCAAATGACACCTAAAATGTGCTTCACAGCCAAGATGCAAGACAGATGATGAGGAGCTGGCTTGGTTATGGTCTGGATGTCATCCTGCAGTGGCATTTAGTGCTTCTTTCCTCAAGTCCTTTACCTTCACCTTTCCTGACCAGTAACACTGTCTCAGTGAAAGAGAGAGAAATGATCATGTTAAATGACAGAAAATGTGTTCCTAAAGGTGGTGTAACCTTGAAAGGAAAACCAAAGTCTTCATGTTTCCAAGAAAATGAAGATGTGTGCCCTGGGACCCTGTAGAGATCAGTGATGGTAATAGTGACATATTGGCATCTGCCCCAAACCATAGCCTCTCCTCAATTCTGGGACCTTGTCCACCAGGCAAATCTGGTAAATGGAACAACACCAGGCAAAGTCTGGTGGGGAAAATCCACCAGACAGAGGGAGACTATGATGCTGCTAAAATCTGAAATACAAGCACCACAGGAAGGAAGATGGGACAGGGACTAGGAGTGTGAGTCTTCTCTTCAAAGCCTGAGTCTTGCCAGATCAGAGCTGCTGCATCAGGTTTAAGCATTTCTGGGCACACTGCAGAGTGCTCTGAAGGTTATCTCAGCATTTCCAAGGCAGCCCAAGGTTGTCTTAGCAGACTGAAGCTGTTGGCAGGTGGGCTCACACAGGGTTGTGCTCCTGAGTCCAGGGGCAATAAAACTGTGACTAAAAATAGTGTAGAGGGAATTTACAGCACTTGGTCAGTTTTCCAAGGAGTGTGTCACATGTGTTTCTTTAAGTCTGACAGGAAAAACTGTAGCACAAGCTTTTTCATCCTACCACACTGCTCAAAAATGTACAATTAGAAAACAAATCCAAGAGGAACCTGAAAAAGCCTATATATATATATATATTAAGGTAAAACAACAATGTTCATCTGCCCAATTTGAAAAAAAAGTTTATAAACTAGTTTATGAAACTGCATATTCAAATTTTTGCTGACCAGGTTGGCAGGAAACTGATTCTTGATCCTGGTAAGGTTTTACATGGTTTAAAGGACAGCAAGCAGTTATTTCAAGGGAATATGAAAATTAAGACAGAAACAACTATGTTTAAATATATCATCTCATACGCTCTTTAAATACAGTAAAAAAAAAAAAAGGACCCAGAATCCTGATTCCTCATTACAAAGTATACATAAGGTAAAGATTAAGAAGGAACTAAGAACGGATTTAAATATAGTTGCCACCACTAATTATAATGTCTTAATCTCTCTGGCATAGCACAGACTTGCTCATTGAAACAACCATTTTCTTTGTCAAATATTGATCACCGATGTCATCTTTATGAAGTTTGTTTAAAACATGCTGCCAATCACCTTTTTTGCAGCAGTACAAGTTTCAGTCAAATGTCAGTTGGGTATTTTTTCCCCCTGGCAATCAACAAAATCCATTTCCAACATCCGTTCTGGCAAACCATCACAGCACCACTAAGCATAATAAATGGTTTGCTTTTGGGCAAGAAGCCACCTCTATAAAGACAATTTCACAAAAGGAAACTACCTGTCCCTGGCAACTTCATATTTGGGTAAAACCCAAAGTTGCTAGACTATATCACCCTTAAAATTTCCTTAGCATTCGTGAAAACAAACAAATAAAAAAACAATTCTATGAATTTCCTGAAATTCATATCTTTGAGACAGTTTATACATTAGAGGTCTGATGCCTAAATTCAAGTAGAAGTAGTTTCAAGTCTTAGGGAAAAAAAAGTGGGAGGGGGATGCAACACTGTAAATACAGAGAAGAGGGGGGGAAAAGTAGATATGAAAGATAAATTAGGAAAACTGAGTGCTAGCTTTTGTATGAAAACTTAAAGCAGTGTAAGAAAGAAGCCATACCTCAGCCTTACTAGGAAGAGTCAGTATTTGGATGTCAGACAGACACGCCTATACAGAGAGCACAAGACCCAGCTTTTACTTTCTGCCTAATTTCCAAATAGATCCAAAGGGAATTTTTGAAACTAGCATTTCCTTATGGAGAAGTGCAGCTAATGGTCATGCAGCAGTCCATTCTAGGAATAGGATGAAAGGAGTCCGGTAGGGTTTGGGGTACAATGCCAATTCACAGAAACAGGAAAATTTTGTGGAAAACTTCTGTATTTAAGTGAATCTCTTTTTTTGAAAAGCTTTTAGGTCCCAAAATAGATTTCCTGGTCAAAACACAACAAAACACCAGAACACACAACAGGGTGGTGATCAATATATGACTTGGCTGTAAGAGGAACAGGGCCTATCAAAAGCCTGCCAGGTTTCCAGCCAGCTTGGCTGGTGACCTGAAAGGGAACAAAGCCTGCAGTGTCTCCAGGCAGTCTTGCCAGTTGGATTGCCTCCACATCACAAATCCTGAGGTCTCTAGGGAGTGCATTTCCAGGAAAGCCCTGCCACAGAGGCATCTTGCAGGTCACTGTCTCAAGAAGTTCCCTGTGCTGGAGGTCCTGACTCCCAGGACTGCTTGACTCCTACTAGAGATGACTGTGAGCAAGTGGCCTGGGAGAATAAGAAGACAAGGGCTGAGTCAAGAGACTGAAGTCTTGGTTTTGCAGCTTCCTATAGAAATTGAACAAATTATCTTATTCCTAAATATCTTCATCCCTTCTGTGCAGTGCTTGTTTCTGAACGGTGTCTTTTTTTAGAAGAATTTCATGGAAAATAAATATTCCAATGCATTATTCTAATTATAATCTAATACAAGCTAAATATTACATTAAACATCCACATTGTACCCTTCCAGTATCATTGTGAAAAAGATGGAAGATCATGACAGATAGACAAGGAAATTTTATTTGCATGAGTAATACTTTTGTTCTTTATTCAATGTTACAACAGGAAATGATGCCAAGACCAATATACAAATACAATTTAGAAAACTGTCTGACAATCAAGTGCTTAGTTTTCACTGATGTTCACTATAGCCTACTACTACCACCGCTCTTCCCATTTCGGATACAGGCATTACAGACAAAGGCTCTTTTCCCAGGAAAATCTAGTCATTGCTTTTGCTAAAGCATCCCAAGCCCAGCTTTTTAGCTTTTACATCTATTAAGGAAATTAAAAGCTGCAGTAGTGACTTTGTGCTCTTAGAAAATTCTCTACGGCCTGCTGATTTTTCCTACTCTTCCTCACTTCCTTAACAGGATCATCGGCATGTGAAGGCTATGGCATTCACTTACACAATATACAAATCTGTTCAAACTGGAATATGACATGCTTATTTTCTGATTTGTATCACTTTCAGACTAAAGTGAAATCACACATTCAAATGAAAATCACTGCAAAATTGGATATAGGGTTTAACTGAAACTTAGGAGTGTGCACATGTCCCTTCTGCAAGTTGCCTGAGGCCTTTTTTTCGCACTGTATCCCATCAGATGCTTAAGCTTGCAGTCTGTTTGCACATCCATTAAAGTTTTATTTTTGCCTGGTAATGATTTCCCCATATACATGGGCCTCCAAAAGTATGTTCAAGGTTATAAAAAGATCCTTCTGCTTTCAGTGAAAGAATATTCATAAAGAACAGAGTGGCAGAAGAATGAGAAAAATATATTTCAGCACTACTGAAGTTGGTTATTGTTAAACATTGGTAATTATATCCATTTCAAATGGGGCCTCAAGAAGTGATCAAAGCCTCATTGAATCAAAGACTGTAAGCATGGATGAGAGAGCATTCTTTACCCTGAGGTGCTAGGTGTCTGTGTCCAAAGACAAGACAGTGTGCTAGATATCATAACCAAGTCAAAAGGGCAAAACAGCGAAACTAAACTGAACATAATAAGCTTAAACCACAGCAGACCAGCTGCTTCCAACTGCTACATGCCCAAATCAAACCAACTTTGGGCCTCTGCCTGTTTCTAAAATTTAACCTGCATTTTCCACATTCCTCAGCCAGCAGACAACGCAGCACTAAGTGTTAACTACTGCACAGCTATGAGGCTTTAGCACATGGGATCCTCTGAGCAGACATGGTCATTCCCTCATTTTAGCTCTTTTTCTTTGCCAGGACCTGCTGCCAACCTGCCAGAAGCCGGCTGTTTCATCCCTGCCACAAAGCCAGTTGCCAAACAGCTGTCATGGCAAACAGTGTTCAAAACTCTGCTGCCAGCGAGTTAACTATTCAAGTATTTTTAAAGTGTGGGAGGGGTGATTTAAAACTATGCATAACGTAGAAACACACACACTTGTGTTTGCACTGGAATTATCATGCTTCTCAGATGCTTGAAGGAAAGTTAGCTCAGCAGCTACAAGTCATGTCATTTGCTTTGCTGATTTTAATTCTCATGCAGTGACAGATATTCCTTGTCAGATGGCTTGCTAGCTATTTTCCATCTTGCATTTTTGTAAATTGTAATGTAATTCTCAATCCACATTAATTCTATACCCAAGTTAATGACAAATGAGTTAATCATGATGAAATGTTTACTGAGGTTCCTTTGGGTTACCTACTTAAGCTGCTGTCAGCATTACACAGTCATCACACTGAAATTAAAGGATCATTATGGCATATATTGAATATTTGGCTTCACAGCAGGTAAACTCTGTTAAAAACATCTAGGATGCTGAGAAACAGTCTCCTTTGATCCCCCTCTCCAAAACAGCATCAGCAGGAGAAAACCCAATGCTATTACCATATGAAAATATTCCTAGAATAACCTGCTTTATATTTACTTCTAGAGTGCTCTTGAGACTGCTCCATATTTCACAGCAGTGCCCAGTAATAATATGATCACTTAGTACACAGTGATCATACTGCTCTTACACTGCCACTTTTACAAATCCCTAATTCCCTGGTGCAAAAGACATTACACCCTGTACAGTAACAACTCCAAAAGAAAAGACTGTGAGTTGCTTCTTTTCAATATCATCACCACCACCCCTATCCTGACACACTCGGTAACTGGATGCTGCAGGAAACACCAAGTCTGATCTTCTGCCAAGTTTCTTCTGCAGGGTGGTATAAACTAGAGGTGCACTGAAAGTTTTCAGTCAGACATGCTAAACAGTATCTTTAAGTCCGATTCCTAGGGGGTAGGTTACATATACAGCTGACTGCCCTCAAGGGCCCCTGGGTAATACTCCTTATAGCAGCAGAAATAAACACTAAAATCCTCAGTTCTTGGGGAAAAGTCCTCCAATTATCTCAGTCATCAGAGGATCATTGTATAATGTAACTCTAAGCTTCAATTCACTTCACTATATACTTTTAACTTCACTTACTTTATTTGTACAAATAAAAAGGTAAAGTGAATTTGCTCCACTGTTTTTATTACTTAACAGTGTAAATGCCAAGACTTGGCTTCCTGTTGAGGTAGACCAAGCAGAAAACATGACAGTGGTACAAATCAATGGAGGGAAGAATTGAGTTCATACTCATACCTAGCCAGTTCTAAATTACATGGAAAAAGTACTCAGAAGCATTTAAAAGTAACTTCAGGCCTCTCAGGGCTTATATTTTTTATGAGCCTCATTCAAATGCTTTTCGTTCGACTATGTATGGGTGCCAAAAGACTGCTAAGGGGGCTTTAGCTCCAAGCAACATCAGCAGCTGCCTTGGCATCTGCTCCTGCATCACTGCTCTCTACCCCTCCCCAGAAGCCAACCTTGCTCCACCTCACGCTCTTCCAGCCCTCACTCCTAAAGCCAGTGCCCAGCCAGTGCCCACCCTGCCCACACTGGGCAGCCAGGCACCACTGACCCACCTCCCTTCCCTTGCCTGGTGCTGCACCATCTCCTGCACTCCCTGATGACTGACTGCCACTCCTAAGGGTCTGAAAGGTTATTCTGGAAATGAAGCAGAAAAATTCCCTCAGTGCTTCAAATTTCAGAGATATCATTTAACCCTACTAAAATCTTCCTGCATCACAGACAGCAAATAGCAACAGTGAAGGGCAAGAGCAGAAGAGTAGAAAAGGTGAGGAACAAAAATAAAAATCAGTCCTTTGTTTTTCTCTCACCTTGGGATACTTTCCAAATTCACAAAATTTTCTCCTGACATGATCAAATATAAAAGGGAATGCCATACTGAATTAACAGTATATGATTCAGGTGTTGCAGAAGTACTTGGCAAGAAGGAAACACATCAGCCAAGTAACCAAGGTGAGTGATTTCTTCTTAAATACAGTTTCAGCAGCAAAGTGCAACTCTAATCAGAATGGGACTATTTGAGAATGGCATGCTTCAATACCTCTCCCTTATCTAATAAATGTTCATATATTTAAAAATATATTATGGGTTTGTATGGATTTGTGGGTTTTATTATCATTTTGGGTTGGTTTATTTGTTTTAAGACAATGTTGAAGGACTGGTATGAGCCTACTATGAACTTTACAGCACTCTGAAAGAAATATTGCACTAGAAGTGACTCACTTACTGTATTCTGGGTGAGTAGGTTTAAACAGAACACAAATATTCCCATTGGGAACTACTTTCCTGGCTTGGCTTGAAAGAGTCCAGTGCCTGGATCTTGCTTAAAAAATATGATGGGTCAAAGTCAGTGAATACTAAAAAGAAAAGAGAACTAAAACACCAAAACAAAACAAAGACAGGCAGCATGACCCAGGGACTGCCCCAGTCAGTTTCACAGCATTCTACAGTCACACTGGGAAACATTTCTAACACTTTTCATTAACAAGAAGATACTATTTTTTTTTTTACAGTCATGCCAAAACAAGAAGAGAAAGCAGTTTTTGCTTTGAAAACACTGCTGTGAGTTCTAAACTGAGCTGTAGCACAAAGACTACTAACACAATTAAATCTGCATATCTGCATTAGAAGTCTATTAAAAAAAAAAAAGACCAGGAGATGAACTGACTCTTTGAGGTAACAGAAATATACACAAACTCACATTTTCTTTGAGAAGTGCCATCACAGAAAGATAAAGCAATAGAACTGGTAAGAGCCTTGATTTAGAAAAAAACAATACCTTAATCATTTCCCTCATTAAAAACACTCTTGCAGAAACAGTTTTACTCTAATGTTCTTCTGATTATGCAGTCATAAAAATTACAAGTACTGTATCATTGGTTCGTAGTTTTACAATTACCAAAAATATTCTTTTATGAGCTTAAAACCCCAGTTATGTACAAAAATAATCATCTAGATGCAAATTTATTAAATAACAATGACTGAGTGAACATCATAAGCCAAAGTAACAAAACAAGCTTTTAAGCTTGCTATCTAAAACAAAGAAAAGGGAGGAACGTGTTTGCCAAAAATGTGACAAACATTTTTTTTCTCTGCTATTTTTCTAGAAGTATTATTGACACAGGAAACAAACACAAAACCTTAAAATATGCCAAACCACATTCAAGTAAGATAACTTTGCATTGTGTAGCACTTTTAAGACAAAATTCCAGCATAACACTGTCAAAATAATAGCTCCAAAGGGCCCATTTACATTTTCCTAGCAGCTAATGAATTGCCATGGAAAATGGCAGTAGGCAAGCTTATGGGAAGCATCTTTAAATCTGTTTTTCCTCTTTCGAAACTACGAGCCCAAGTGCTTTGCTTAGGAGTGGAACACTCCCTGTTAGCTTCACAGACTGAAAGAATCCTACTGTATCTTTGGGAAAAAAACTATGAAAGTGGTATTCATTTGTTACACACAAAGGGAAATTGAAAGGAAAAAAGGCAGGAAAATACACATGGACAGTTTAACTTGCATTTTATAATGTCTACTATAGGTGCTTAAAAGAAAACTACATGTAACAAGAATATTTACTATGATTTTTCATGTGCCAATAGTTACTCTGAGACAGCAAGCCCAACAGAACTTAACTTCATGCAGCGCCTGGATTATAGTTGACTTGCTCTCAAAAGCCTCTGTACAAGACAATAACATATCCTAATTAGCTCTAATAAAAGCCTCTTTAAAGGGACAGCTCCTCACAGCCCTCTTTTGACCTCCAGGCAAACATAAGTGTATATGAATACTTGAAATAAACTAATTACATGAAAAATTGCTTACTTTTTATGCATATAATATAAACCAGCTTTATCGTAATTGGTAAAATAGGAATTGACCTTGCATAGTAGGAAAATGGGGTATAAAGACTGTCTACATTTTGGATAGTTACACATGGTCTCAGTCTCAAGTTTACTTAGCCCAGGACATTTTATAAAATAATGGCAAAACCATAATAGTGAAACAAAGGTATCATTAAACTGATGAAACACAGTTGATTAAACATTTACCTAGCCAGTAGAACTTGGGGCACATGAATGTTGGTGACAAAGAAAAGCTTATGTAAAACTGATGACCTGGGATATAACCTAGCCTGATTAGTAAGGAAACAGCCTAGCACTTTGACAGGGTCACTAAAAAGAAATCTGGAGGGAGTAACTTAAAAATCCTCCTTCCTGAGATTTTCCAGCCTGATTTAACAGTAAGTACACAGTGTAACTTACTCCTCGCCCTCCTCCCTCCTCTCTTCTCCCCTGCATTAGTTTCTATTGTGCAATCATCCAAATCTCCCAAGAAAAACTTTCTCACAACTGCTCTTGAGAAAGAACCCAATGAACAAGAGTCTTATTGTTTGTGCTTCTCTTCCACAGTTATTATTGCCTCTTCCTTCTTAATCATAGGCAAAATAGGCAAGATTAAAACACTAAGGAATGATTAAATTATTAAGGCAAATGGAGAGACTATGTCAGATCTGAAGAATAAAGAAGCATGCCATGGCACTTGAGTCTGGGCAAGCACCTCTACTACATCTTTACTATGCAATGAGATAAAACCTGAGGGTAAAACAACCCCCTTCCCCTGAGGAATAAACTCAAGTACATTGCTTACAAGGGAATGACAGTGTATTCTAGCCAGGTCACTAAACTAAAAAATTAGCAGAGCAGAACTGTCGAAATGTTACAACACAAATGCATTCACTTAAGCCTGATATAAACAGCTTGACAAGCCATGCCTCATTCAACTTTTGTTTCTTTCTACCCAGTCTTTCCTCACAGCCAAAGTGTTTGTGCAGACAGCTACATCGAAAGGTATGAAGGAGCTCCCAGGTGAGAAAATGGTAGAGAGCCCTGAGACAAAGATGACTTAGTGGCATCTCACTGCTGTTTCCGTCTCGTAATTCGTAACTACGCATAGCATCATTTTGATTGTCTGGTGCCAACATCTGGGATTCCAAGCCACAGTCAGCTTTTTTTTTTTCCCCTTTCTATTCTTCACAAAAAAACCCCTTCAAGTTTCTAGGGACTGCAGCATCAATTTCTAATGGCACAAGCATCTTTCTTTTCAGCTGTCAAAAAAAATGTAATCCACTGAGAATTTGTGCTTCACTGCTTCCATTCTGTTATTTAACAATGATAAATAAGGATCTACATTTGACTCCACAGTCTGAATGAGACCCTTTTTATTGTCATGCTGTTTTGCACTGAACAATTCTATTGCAAAGAGTAAGAATCCAAAGCAACACAAGTACACCTGAGCTTCCAAACTGCGTCATGTCTCATCTTCAGCCACATTTTAGTGGGCAGAAATTTAAGTAGTTTATGTATATTACAGACATTTTCCTCCCCCTGACAATTTTATAGCAAATCACTTTGCTTCCAGGCTGGTATTTGCCTTACACTCAACAAGCATGTACTTCTGGAGGAAGGACCATACAACTAAATCTTTCAGCAAAAGGCTTCTCTCAAGATTAGAATAAAAAGAAAAAACTGGACAATTTTGCACTCCTATACATTTGAATGCCTCCTGTAAGATCAGTCTTTCTGGACAATATCTTAGGAATTGCCACCTTGATGCTTTTAAATGAAATCCTATTTATTTGAAAGCTCCCCTTTAAACAAAGTTCAGTATTGCATGTGTATTTTCCACACTGCTTGCTTTTTCAGGAAACATCATCCAAAGGTCTAACTCCAGGATTGCAATTCCTGTTTTGTCTGAGACTAAATTGGTCTTCTTTGTTTTATTCATCAGGACTTATTCTCAGAAGCCTGCTTTAGCCAGCATCTGAATTACAGACTACCAGCAACATGCAGCAGAAGCATAATACACTTCAACTAGTCTAAATACACCTACAATTCTAATTCCCTCACTGTGCTCCAAGCTTTTTGCATGATTTCAGACAAATCATTTCACTGTACCTCAGTCACCTTCCAGAAAATTGAAATACTTACTGCTTTTTACTGCAGTGGAAGCTCAGAGTTAAGTGTTCTGAGGCAGAATTGCAGGGATTATTTTAATAATGTTTCTGAGAAAATTCTATTGAAGAACAACTTCAGTAGATAATTTTCAACAAAAATTTGCATTTCGAACAGCCCACACTAGGCAAAGTGTGCTCTAAGGAAAAAGGAGAATCGTTATCCCCCACCCTCTCATAATTGTCCTTTGCTTCTTTTCTGGAAACACAGGTATGCCACTGTCACTGTACTGAGCTATTTAGCCCCCTGTTTAGCTCCAGCTGGGGCCAGTGTAAGAAAAAGAAAAAACATTGCAAGCACTCATTCTTCACCTGATACTCACCTCATTTCCAGCTATTTTCAAAGCATTTCCTGAACCTTATATGGTCTCTCAACTGAGTAGGACCTAATAGATTCCTCCTCAGAGCACCTGAACAGTCTCCCTTTAAACTCCTGGAATGTAAAGATGGAAGGGATATACTCCCCTTGCCTCCTCCCCTTAAAAAAAAGTGATTCCAAAAACATTGTGCTAGCACATGTTCTGCCTCAACAGGCTATTTTGAGTTCTTCCACTTAATTGCCAATATTTTTATGCTCCTCACCATAGTGCTCTAGAGATAAAAATAAAGCCATAAGTATGCAGTGCTGGGGTCATAATTCCAAACCCTCCTGAACAAAAGACAATAACACCATAGTTAAAACCATGGTAAGTCATTAGAAATACTTCACTACTACTAAGACAGAAAACTTGACATAATATTAAAGTACAATGAACAAAGCAGCAGAAAACACTCCCACAGCATTAAACACTGGGAACAAAAACATACAGACAAGTGATAGATTGTTTGTGAAGCAGATTGCAATATTGTTTACAACTACTATCTCACACCATTCTTTAAATTTTCTTTCTAACGCTGCTTGCTGCTTGGCACTGAGTTTATAACAAACCCTTAAAGGTCAAATTGTACCAGAAAACCAAGTATTAAAGAAGTTTGCATATGTGTTAAATGCTTCACATTTCTGATCTACCTCTACTGATTAAGAGGAACCCACCACATGATTTTCTACCTATAATGCTGCTTTTATGATCTACATTCAAATGCAGTTAATCTAAGGTAGATGCTATCTGCCTGATTCAGCAGGATCTGGGTGTAGGCATGATTGGTTAACTTTTCAACCTTTTTTTAAAGTCTTTGGGTAAGATAGTGCACATTTATCAAAAATCATCACACTTTTTTTTTAAATTAAAGTTTTTATTGAAATTCAAGAAGTCTTAAGAAAGGCTTTCCATGGAATATTGTCTTTCATATATTGTCAGTTTGATACATGAGCTCTCTTTGTAATGTGAAAACAACTTACAAATATGCTCTCTGAGCTATCAGATTGACTGAGAGTCAAAGAAAATACGTAGGCCTGATTTATAGCTCATGAATTAACGAAATTAGAGCCAACAGAAGGAAAAAAAAAAGTCATTTTATTCACTGAAACAGAATTCAGGAAGCAAAACCTAGGAAGAGAAATAAAAATCCCTATCAAGTCTAATAATGCATAAAAAAATCTATTAAAGCTGACCAATTAAGAACTTTTTAATATGTCAGCTAAGGTGAAGAATCTTGGATATCTAAAAATCTGTAAAATGACCTTCTAGGAGAGTTTTAATACAGTAAGAAGCAGCTATGGCCGATAAGCTCCTGAGTGAAATGTACGAAAAAAAAGTTCTTTTGATTAAAAAAAAGATGGCTTTGCAGTTACAGAAAGGGCTTTTGGACCACAAGTGATTTTGAAATTAGTAATTATCTAAATTAGTTAGAGTAGGACATACAGAAGTCAAATGAAGAAACAGAAAAAATATGCATGATTTACAACATAATATTGCAGGATAATGATAAAAGGAATAAATGAAGAAAAAAATCGTTGGGGTTGGGTTTTATTTTCAGTTTACAGTACATTGTAGTTTAACTTTTTTATGATCAGAAATTGAGCCACTCAGAAATTCTCTGGCAAAACAAGAGTCATACTAGAAAGAGCCATCAGCTGAATCTAACTTGATTTAATGAACCACCTTGGATGTAGCTTTCAAAGAACTGAGGTGAAATCTTGCCTGACTTCCCAGAAGGTGGCTGGAAGCCTCAAGTACTGACACACCTAAGGTTGGAGTAGCTAGCCATGAGTGGGGATTTTGGACATCCCCACTACTTAACCTGTACCCGTGCCAGATATCCTGATGCTTAATTATCTTGACTTTGGGCATCCGGAGGCCTGACAAGTCTGGGAGCCTCAAACACCATGAGAAACCTGTTCTGGCTGCACAGCCTGCGCCATTGGAGGCTTCATTAACCAGGCCAAGGAGTTTCCCACATGCTGGTGATGTTCTCAGTATAGAGTTAAACATTGAGAAGAGCAGGCCCGACAAGCAGACTAATACTGGAAAGGGAATATCCTGCCTTGCCTCCTCTGCCTTCTTTACTGGGTTTACATGGCACGGTGGTAGCAGTGGGATAGGCTAGCAATCTGTTTTGACCCATGATGGTAACTGATATCCCTGTCCTTATCTGGACCCACTAGATTCTTCTGTCTTATTTTCTATACTTCCTGTTGAAAAAGGGAAGTGAGAGAGTGGCTGGGTGGATATCCAGCAGGTAGACAAGGTCAATTCACCACACCTTCACTGTGTTTTTTCCCAGAAATCTATTTTTAAGAATTGAAGGAGATAGTAAAGAACCACGATTCCAAGAAAGACCTACAGAATCACTGAAATTATTCTTTTCTCCTCCTTCACAGCTAAACTTTACCAATTTCAATAATCTTTTTATGAAAAATGGTAACTTTATAATGGAAAGCATACATTTAACAGTCTTAGTAGTAGAAGCAGTACAACTTACATTTACTAAAAATAATTAATTTCTAACAAGTAAGAAGTGTTGACTGAAAGTTATTAAACAGGACCAATAACACAACAGAATAGCCTTTAACTATCAAAATTGTCCTAGCTACTTTTTATAATATAAAATATAATTTCCTTTTGGAGAATCCACAAGGTGGCCACAGTTGCCTAGGAAACCCAGTTTCTAAAACATACATTAAAAAAAATAAATCTAATGCATGAGGAACCTAACACAAATTATATACCAAATGCAATACTCATTCATTTTTAAACAGACCCACATGACATTATCAAATCCAAGACTACTAAGTGTTCCTCTAAGTCTGTTCTTAGATTTGGCCAGACTCAGATATGCAAATATGTTCAAGAGCCATAGCTCAATTTGGTGTACAGAGTGGATGCCAGCTTCTGGCATCCACTGACTGAGAAGCTCAAAGGCCTTGTGGACTGTGTGGGCACAATCATAGGACTGAAGCTTTACTCATGCCTGTTTAGGCTCTTGCATATAAGTTTTATGCTAATATTTCAATTTAATATTCTGCACTTACATTTAAGTCACTGTTTATACTGTGGGGTTTTTATTAGTTTTGTGCATGTCTTGTATACTCCAACCACACAAACATAGGATAGCTACAGCAAATAAAAAAAGGTACATGTAGTCCAACACAACTTCAATACCGAGATAGAATAAAACAGGGTAAGATGTTTATTTTGAAAAAAACACTGTGAATATGGAAATACCAGTAAATAGGACTGAGCAGGCGTCCTCCCTGGGCTTCCACTGCTGTTTTCCCAGATTTAAGGGGCTTCTGCTTTCCCAGATCTTCATCATTTGCCAAGATAACTGCAGGAGTTGCTGCCCCTCATACAAAACTGTTGAACTGAGACTATTTTATAAAGATTTTGAAAAAAAGTCACAAAACTGGTCTAGACCATCTTAACAGAGTTCAGCAAATAACTGGCTACATGCCTGTCAGCTGGTATTTTGGCAGTGAGCAGTGATTGGTGTAGCTGGGAAAGCAGTGTCCCAAATTGTACGAACTGCAGGAGTGCATACAGTCGTTCGCCTGTTCTGCAGGATAAAATACACCTCCAGGATACACAAGCATATAGATTTTATGCAGGCGAAAGGCAAAAAAAAGAATGATGGCACAGAGCTTCAGTGAAGTGCATGGCCAGCAGGTACATCAGGCTGGGAGCAGGCATAGTTGCCTACTGCCATCTGCTTTCACTGGTGGGAGCACCAGTGGGGATGATGCCATCTGTGTGCAGCCTGTGCAAACCAGGGCAGGGGAGAACAAGACCTGAAGCTAGGGGCTGCCCAGCTTTTAACACTTCCTTCGGCCACAAGCTTGATCCCAACCTTGAAAAGCTAGTTTTATGGTAAAGTTCACTTACCATGAAGTGGTAAAGTCAGGAGAAAAATGCATCTGTAAGCTGCATTATTACAGTCTCAGTCAATTCCTTTTCCCCACAACCTCACAAACATCAATCTTCTTTCAAGTTTCCACACAGGACACTGTAGGATCTCCTCCATCTCCCAGCTGAGACACACGCATAGCAATGATATCTGAACATAACTGTAAGAAGACTTTGATAAAAAATGCTCATGCTAATACTTAAATGAGCCTTATTTTCCCCTCAGTTGTACTCATTTAGTCCTTACTGAAAACAGCAGCTTGTTAGTTTTACATGTCTCCTTCTGCCAGTTTCCTATGAGGACTGCAGCCATAGACCACTGCAATGCACTAACTACTCTCTATGGTTTGGCAGGGCAACTTCTAAGTTCAAAAGTAGCCTTTTCTTAAGTGATAATCTGGTTTAGTTCTCTGCTCATTCTTTGCATCTTTCAGCATGCTTTAAGTTTTGTTCTTACATTATTCAAGCCTTTCATCTTGTATTTCCTTTTATTTTAAGCAAGCTAAGCAAAAAGCAACACAGATTTTTAAAAGGAGAATTTTTAAAACTGTCCTTTTCAAATTAGGAATAAGGATTTTTGTTTGTCTATAGCAACCTAGTAATAATTTATTGGTGGATAAAAGACATAGGAAAGTTAGAGAACAATCATATTACACAAACCTTGGTCAAAACAAGCTGAGAGATCCATACCTGCCATTAGTCTTTCTGTAATGAGATAGCAATGCACTAGGTGAATAGTGTCATCTCCAAAATTAGCTCTGCATGTGGTTTAAAGTAGGTAGATAAAGTTATAAAGTTATAATCTCATTGTTCAGTGGACACTATAGATTTTATTCTTTTACTATGTATGCAACCCAGGCAGATGGTTAATATCTTGAAACATGTCCCAAAGGAGAAAACAAATTAAAATTGTGAGGGTTAGAATTACAGTTCTATGTCCCACAAGTAAAATTCTTATTTATTTAGGTTTTTCAAAATATATTTATTGTCTTTCATAAAAACTCGGAAGTGAAACCCAGACCTCAACAGACTCAAATGATCACATTGGGAAAATATGCAGATATTGCATGCAACAGAAATGTCAGAACTTGGGCTGTGTGTGGAAGAAGAATATAGAAAGGAGGCAGTAATAAGGAAATTGCCATAGTGATACAAAGAAAACACCAGCAGTCTCAACAGCCTGCTTCTTTTTAAGCTAGTGAAGGGAGGTAAGGTTGGCTCTTGATTGTACTCCATGTTTTATGCTGTACAGGAGCTCACAAACATGGACTGAGAGAGATGATCCCTAGTTTGTGATGGCTCTCAGATCTCTTGGGTACTTCATATCACCCCACGACTTCAATTTCCCATCCCATATGCTGTATTGACAATAGATCCCAAATCTGTTGAACAAAGTTATGTTATACAATGGATACATACAGCTATCATCTTCATCCTAAAGGCTCAAATAGTCTCTAGGATGGCCTGAGTCCAAACAAAGAAGTAACCTTAGTATGAACATCCTAAGATGGTTGTAGAAGCCTCTGTGAATCAAAGAGAGCAGGTGCTGGTCTGAAACATTTGTAACAGCCTATTATAATGAAGGCATATGCTTCAGCCACCCATACTTGGTCACATTTCTGAAGTTATTTCTTCCACATGAAAGAATATATGATGAATTCAAATTCTGCAACTCCCTTTTTTTTTCCTCCCACCTATAACACCTGTGTATTTAGTTTCAAACAATTGTCCTGCATGTATGAAATTATTTTAATCAAGATGCTGACAACACTGATTGGACCAATATAACATAGGGCAAAGAACCCTTGTTTACAATTTAATGTTGCCGATGCTGAAGTCTGTGCTGTCAACTAACTGCTAAAAACCATCAGGGGAAAACCAATTTTTAAGTAGCTCCACAGCTGAAGGACTTTGTAGCTGCTTGTTCTATGTTCCCTTCCAGGGAAGGATGTTCATCATTAACCAGAAATTTGTTTATATCCTGACAGTCTCATAGACACATTTGAAAAGTAGACATCTCATGGTCAGTAGGGTGAATTGTTATACCACAATGCCACAAAAGACATAGCTGTCTCTAATACTTAGCAGAAACAAAACAAACAAACTCTTGCCCCCTAACAAGCAAGCAAAAAAACATCAAAACCCCCAAAGCAATAAATTTGTATCTTATAAGCAGTTTCAGAGGGTGAAAAGTCTAGCATATTCTGTCACGAATATGTGATCAAAATTATTAAAGTACCCTAACCTGATGCCTGTCACCTAGATAGCTGTATGTGCAAGGTTTTAGCCTTTCACACTGACTTCCATTGTATTTTACTTTGCACTTAGAAAACTACAAACACATACAGTTATTTTGGCTGAGGGTGCCTTTCTATACTACTGCAATTGAATGACTTCAAACTGCATTGCTCATTTAACTTCTGGGAGATAAAAACATCTTTCTTCTTCTAACTTGCTCCCTGTGAACTCCCTCGGGAATGAAATGATTGATATTAGAGGTAGGTATATAAGCTACAACCCTTGAATCTAAGGTGAGTTTCTTCAGTGTCTGGAATACAATATGTTTCTAAACAAAAGGACAGTGTTTCATTACAAAAGGCAATGGCTATTTTGGCCAGAAGCTGTATCTGTTGCTCACTATTTGGTTTTGTGAATCACTGAAGAGTGTGAGTCAAACCAAAAGGTTTTAGGCTAAGGTTCCCTTAGGATGTCCAGAAAGCTGAACAGTGCCTGTGAAAGCTTCACAAATCCCTGTAATGAACGTCAGCCTTCTGTAACAGTTGGGAAGTTCTGAATTTTCAAAGCCTCTCTCCTCAGTCATTGGAGTAGATAGCACCACAGGAAGCATCTAGAATTGGGTTTGGCATATTCCTAGGCAGCTAAAATGAAGATCGCTTTGTCTTATATTCTCTCAGCAGCATTTAATTACAAGCCTTTTCATCCAAACAAATTTACCATAAAACCCAATGAAAACTGAGAAGAAACATGAGGGGAAAAAAAAAAGTCAAAAAAGTTGAGATTACTAAAACACCTAGCACAACACTGTGTCTCTGACACTGACAACTGGAGGACCTATTTAGATTTAATGTCTTCCTTTCTCCCATCCACTTATTTATTCCCTAGATAATCCTCAGCATTGACCATCACAGAACTAGGGATGCTAGAGTGTGTCTATTCCCTTTAGTATCTATGGGCCTACTGCCTATAAATTTGTTGGTTTCTTGGGTTTTGGGTATTTTCTCTTTAATAATTTTATATTATATGCGTTCACAAGCTCTTTTGGCAAAAAAAAAAATCTACATTTGTATTTCTGTTGGAAAGTACTTTTCATCTGTTTTAAGTCAATCCCCTCCATGCCACAGAGCTTCAGTACTAGCCCTATGTTAAAACTTCACTCATCTTTTCCACTAGTCTTGTGCTCAAAATGAGTAATCCCTGCGATGCTAGAGCTCAAAGACAGCTGCTTCCCCTTCATCAATTTAGTGGCCCCTCTCTGCTCCTCTACTAGTCTTCCTATGGTATGGAAACTGGCCCTGCACACACCTGTCAAGATCTGGGCACATCATTGTTGCACACCACAGAAAAACATGGAGCAGATGCTCTGTCTTATTCTCAACACCCTTCCTGATGATGCCAAACATTTTAACAACTTTTCTGACTGGTGCTGCTACAAACAAAGCTGATGACATTAGGGAATTGTTGATGATGACTCTAGGACCTTTACAAGTGCAGCACTGTCAAAATCCTAGTTGAACTCTCCCAGGGTGACATACATGAGACAGTTTTTGTTTGTAGTAGTCTGTAAGTAGAATTGCAGTCTGTGTTCACTTTGGCTCTGGTTTCCCTTGCCAGACGAACGAATTCAACTGAAAATGTGATGCCTGACACAGCAATGTTGTCAGGAAAGATAGTTGCAGTGCCACCTGCCTTTGTGTCCTGCTAGAATTAGCAAGATACACCATACAGGTATTGCAGAAAGATGAGACAAAGTACTTCAGGACTGGCAGTGTCAGGCAGACAGGTCTTGATGATGCAGGTTTAAGAGTCAATGACAGACCTTTCGTTAACTGTCAACAGCTTTCTGTATTTTCCTCTTTGAATTACTGAGCACAGCTAATACATTAATATATCACATATATATTGTAATAGTTTTCCAGTTACATCTGTAGAGATTGAAGATATAATGCTATTTCAATTTCAATATTGTAAAGTCTTTTCAGTGTGTTATTTTGAAATACATTATGCTTAAAATTTCTGTCTTCTGATTGTCAGCTGGGCTGACTGAGTATTCACCTTGGATCACACTAAAATGTCAATAACATGGTATTTTCTCTCCAATACTATTTAGCTCCACCTCCTTGCTTGCTGTTAATCCTTTTTTGTCATTAGGAACAGAATCCCAAAGAATATTAATTCCTTTTACTAGAGTTAAAAAAATACCACCTTTTTGAAAGGTCACTGTTTATAGCATTATTATAACTTTTTACAATCTAACCACTGAATAGCAAACTAAACCCATCTAAAAGAAAATCTGATTCAAGGTATTTATATGGTGTGCATTACCAAAGCATCCAATTATTTAACCGTTTCCAGAATGGCTGAACCCACAGAGTTACATCATCATTACAGCAACTACCAGAGGATTATCTACCCCCTACCCGAGGCTCATCAAAGAGTACTATGAGGGTGAAAAAGCAATCCAACAGCTGAACTGAATTAAGAAAGGTGGTCTCTGTAAGATACGTTAAGATGTTCAGATGCATCAGCCACAGCAAAAAAGCTGATAACGAGGAGCAGGAGCGAATTCTAAGTTGAAATGAACAGAACAGAAACCTCTAGGTAGTGCAGATGGGTCTTCGGCAGGAGAACCAAGGTTTCGAGAAAGTATTGACTCGTTTTTGCACAGCCATGTGAAAAAGCTGAAGCCCAGGGAAAAAGTGTCTGGGCATGGTGCCATGTCTTCTTGAGCTCAGGGGGCAGGCTGCCAGCCTATACTTCTAAGTCACAATAGATTTCTCTTGACAGCATCTCTGTGAAAATGGAGTATTATTAATTCTCTCATTTTAAGAAGGCTCAATCTTACTCTCCTCAGGGTTTAAGGAAAGGCTGCAGGGAAATATGATTAGGATCTTATATTTTATTCAGTTCTGAATAAAATTTCCTATTTAAACTAGGTCTCCCAGGATGTAAGATCTGCAGGGGTTCATGGGGAGCTTGGTTTTGGTGGAAGAAAGGGAAGATGGAGGAAGAAATCTCCTGAGCGTTTTTTCATTCAATCCTCAGAGAGAAAAACTGGCATTGATTTTGGTTTGTGTATTTGGGAAAAAAAATAATTGTTGTACTCTACTACATTATTTCAGCTTCAGAACTAAGTTGCCCCCCTTCTTCATCTATAAATACCTATCCTTTGATTTTTCTCAATATCAACAGTTTGTGCAGAAAAAAAATCAACTCAATGCCTTAAGAAAACAGAATGACAAGGGAGAATTTAAAAATGCACATATATAAAGAATGTTTTACAGAATAAAACAATGTTATTCTTCACCATCAACAAGAACAGAAAAGTATCTTGCAAAGGAATTTTATCCCTCTCCTACCTCCAGAGCAACACAAAGCACTGATGAATATCCTTAGTGGGTACTTGATCTCTGCAGCTGCCCTGCTGCAGTACTGACACTTCCTCAGAGAAGCATTTCCTCCCCAGATGCACTGATCAACTTACATAGGGGCTGATTCAGCTGTCCCAATTTCTGAACTACATTCTGAATATCTGTCACAATAGTTAGAAGTAACTTTTTTGCTTTATCCATAGCTACAATAAAAAGGACCAGGGATCACAGAATCACAAAACTGTGGAACCGTTTAGGTTGGAAGGGACTTTTAGAGATCACCAAGAGCAATCTCACTGACATGGGAAGGGACATTTTTCACTAGCTAAGATTGTTCAAAGCCCCATCCAATCTGATTTTGAACAGGTCTAGGGATGAGGTATACATAATTTCTATGGGTAACCTGTTCCACTGTCTCACCAGCCTCATTGTAAAAAATGTTCTCCTTCTATCCCACCTAAATCAAGCCTCTTTCAGTTTAAGCCATTCCCCCTTGTCCTTTTTACCAGGCCCTGGTAAAAAGTCTCTCTGGTACGCCCTTTTTGGTCCTGGAAGGCTGCTAGAAGGTCTCTCTGGAGACTTCTCCAGGCTGAATAACCCCAATTCAGCCTGCTCTCATAGGAGAGGTGTTCCATTCCTCTGATCATTTTTGTAGCCCTCCTCTAGACCATTGAAACAAACCCAAGTTTGTTTTGTACTGGGGACCCCCAAGCTGGATGCAGTACTTCAGCTGGGATCTCATGAGAGCAGAGCAAAGGGAGAGAATCACCTCCCTTGACCTGCTGGTCACACTTTTTTTATGCAGTCCAGGATACAAATGGCCTCCTGAGCTGCAAGTGCATATTGCTGGCTCATGTCTAAAGTGTTTGGAAGAATGCACAGAATGTGAAGAAGTTTGTGCTCTTTTAAAAACAACAGCAACAATAATTTCCATAAATACTCTAGTATGAAATTATTCTAGGTTTCCAAATCCTATTTACGTGCAAAAAGAATGAACTATATTGCTTTCAGCTGCAACTGAAAGAATTAACTCAGAGTTAACTTAAACGCTAAAAGTATCTACAACTTGTCCCAAGAGTCAAGTGGATATGTCAATGAACAGCTATGGACACCTCAGTTAACCTAAGGTTTAACTGAAGTGCTAGATGCTACAGTGAAACATTCAACTGAATAAATTTACTGTGAAGTTTTATCTTCCAGACATTTACAGCTCAGTGAAAAACTTCATCCAAATAAAACCATGTATAGTTGTAAATTCAGAAGTTACGTTACAGAGGAAGCAGTCAGATGTTTCTCTGATACAGGGAAATAACCCTATCAATTCTGCTTAAAGCTACAAAGAAAACTCCCTAATCCAATGAAAAAGAAACACCAACTTACTTATTAATAAATGCCTCTAAAAAGTATATAATATTCTGTGGTGACAGTAAGTTCTCACCAATAATCTACACTACAAGCTATTGTAGTGTAGATCTATTGAATAGAATACATTTCAACTGACACAGCTACATTCACAGCCTGGAATGTTAATATTTGTAAATATTAGGGTCTATATATGACACCCCAAATCTCACAGGAAAAACTCTTTTCACATACAGACACTTAATTTACATGGCAGCGTCCAAGTCCTGTATGATTTTTACTAGAGAGAGATTCAACCAAGCAATAATGAGGAACGTGACAGGTTTTACGAGCAATAACAATAGCTCATAGCACTTTAATAACAAGAAGTCTGCTATAGCTAATAGAAATAGTAAAGGGAATATATAATCAGCATTTAATTAAAGCACTTGAAGTTCATACAGGATTAGAGTCAAGAGTCCTGATTTGGCAAAATCACATCCTCATTTTTTTCTAATGCCAAGTAATCCAGGTCACACCTACCACACCATCCACCAAGAACACAGAATACCCTAATGCCCAGTTTAGTGAAGACTCAAGAAGGCTGGGAAACTAGACCAAATATCAGCTTCTCCCTCCTGAAGCTCTCCCTGGGACCTCTCCATCTAGATTCCTGTGCACTCTTAAAAGGTATTGTACTCATACTACAATACTCATAAAAGGTATTGTAGCATCTATTCTCACCAGCCTTGAAAGGAAACTGTGACTTTCCCACAGATAACCAGGCACTAAATGTTTACGTAGAAGGGAAGAAAGTTAAAACCTCAGCTTCACTGCTAACTACAGGCATTGCAAATGCATAAGAAGATACCCTCAAAAAACACAGAATTTGATTCAATGTTTTTGGTTATTGTAACAGTGACTATGGGGACCAATTTATTTATCTTCTGCTTTTTGATCCATTGGAGTCCATTCCCCTACACAGAATCACAGAATAGTTTGGGTTGGAAGGGACCTTTAAAGATCAACTAGTCCAATCCCTGTGCAATGAGCAGGGGACATTTTTACCTGCATCAAGTTGCTCAGAGCCCCATCCAACCTAACCTTGAATGCTTTCAGGGACAGGGCATCCACCACCTCTCTGAGCAACCCAGTCCAATATTTTACCACCATCATTGTAAAAAATCTCTTCCTTGTATCTAATCCAAATAAACTCTTTTAAGTTTAAAACCATTACCCCTTGTCCTATCACTACACACCCTGATAAGAAGTTTGCCCCCATCTTTCACAAAAGCCCCCTTTAAGTGGTGAAAGGCTTCTATAAGGTTTCCCTGGAGCCTTGTCTTCTCCAGGTTTAGCAATGCCAACTCTCTCAGCTTTTCCTCATAGGAGAGGTGTTCCAATATGTTTGCAATAGATGGTGTTCCCTACAATAGGCATAAAAAATAATTTGTTGCATTTGAATTTAAAGAGTAAATACCAAAAACACAGGTACTGACAGGTCAGAAAATTAGTGCCTCTTTGGGAACTTATGCACTCAAGACATTATTAATGCAGCTCAATTCATAAACTATGAGCAGATGAGCTGACAGTCTTCATGTCACTCAATTCTTAAAAGACAGGTCAAGACAACTCCTGTGGGTCCTCTAGTCTCAACAAGTAGGAAACCAGGACTGCAGGATGCACCATGGCGTCTCATGGACTGTAGGAAGAACCACCAAGTAGTGGCACAACTGTCACAATTCAGTCACAAGATCAGTGATTCTGTGCTTTGATTCTCTTTTAACTGCTAGGGAAGGAGGCAAACTTGTTACTATTTCTGTGCTCTCATTTCCACTACCTAACCTCTCATATAAGCCAATTTTTTGCTTTATTCATTTTACAGTAGTGCAGCATAAAAAGATAATTATTTAGCTGGAACATCTAGCTAATAGATTTAAATGGTACGTATTGGCACAAAGGCTTTCGGAATAGAGTTATATCAATTAAGTAAATCTACAACTAATATGATCCCCTCAAGAAACAGACGGTAAGTGCAGGCACTGCAGCTTGTCTGAGAGCTTATGAAAATATAGCCTTAACCAAACATGCATGGAAGAATGACAGAGGAAACAAGGCATCCCAAAGAGGACTGATGGTAGGCCTTAGAAACCACTGGCAATTATGCAGGAAAGAGTGGTGGGTGGCACCCAGGGCTGCCCTAAGTGATTTACCAAATGAATGGCTACATATTCCTGAAACATACAGACAAGCTGCCAAGGCAACTTTTATGCTCAAGGAGGAGCCATATGTCCCCAAAGAGCTGAGAAGAGACTGTCACCAACCCCAGAGAAGGTACAAAGGGCATTCATTAGTAACTAAGGCCTCTCCTAGAATTTCTCAGTGGATACCAGAAAACATATTCTCCAGCTAAAGCCAAAAAAGCTTCTCATATTTTCCTGGGCTCCTTCTGACTTCTGCCATGTGCCACTTGCCCACACTAGACAGCTTCGACCAGATGACAAGTGACTAGATGGCTCCAAGAAAAAGAATGTTGGAGACTGGGCACAGGTATGGTTCTCATCCATGGTCCCAGCTGGGTATCCCATTCTGCACTTTGAAGTAAATTGAAAATTGCCTTCACCTTTAATCCCAAAAAGCTGCTCTTGAAACTTTCTAACAATAAAAAGTTAGCTGAGGTGCTCAAATGAGATAATTTGTATTAAAATATTCCTAAAGAGAAGAATTCACACTTCTAAGAAAGGAAAAAGTGAAACCAAAGAACAAGGAAAATTTACCTCAGTTACTTAAAAAGGAGCAAGCCAGTTTCTCAGTAGAAACTAATCCAAAGGATATCGGTATATGTGAGCACTGGTAGTTTTTGTATGGGTCTACATACCTAATGTACAGAAGCAGTCTACCAGACTGGAAAAACACTAACAAAAAGAAGGTAAAAAACAGAGAAAAACAAAAGATCGAGAATTTCGTAAGAGGCCGCTGACCCAAAAACTGAAGAAATTGGAAAAAAACAAAAAAAGAAAAAGTCACATGAAGATGGAAAAGTGTAACTCAGGGTAAATACAAAGTTACAGCAGACTGTTATAATTCTAAGGTCAATGGGCTGAAATCAAAGGCTGAGACAACACTCTTTCTATGAAAAAAAATCTCATGGTCAGACTCTATCTTTCCCTCCCTTCTCTGTACATAAAAAAAACAAAACAAAACAAAATCCACTGAAAATACACAGACTAACTGTATAAGAAACAAAGACTTGTACACAAATAAGGACTTTTAGCAAGTGTGGTGTTTCCTTTTGGCACAGAACAAAGTGGTTTTGTTACTACACAAGGCTACATATCCAGTGAGGTTACAATTCTTTGAAAATATTTTGTCTTTATACAACTATACTATTCAGAGGAATTAGTGCCTGATAACATTCTACTTGCACTGAATATGCTCCCACCTTTTATCACCCCTGGGCTGAGGTAAATTGTGGGTGCTGTGGAGGGAGCTAGGCTCTCCCTGCTGCTCCCAATGCCTTGTTGCTGGCATGTGAGATTGTGTGGAGAAAGGTAAGACCAACCTCAATGGATAAGAAAAGAGGTCAGACCATAGCACATCAGTGTTGAATTCTGTATAAGAAAAAGCAAAGAGAAATTTACTCAAAATGCCACTTCCATCTGGTTGAATATAGCAAAGTATACGGACCAGAAAGTGGAGTGTAGATGTAGTTAGCTACTGAGGCAAAAACAGCTTTTCTTTTTTTCCCTATGTATTCATTATGCCCATACCAGTCCTTTTATGGGAAGGACTGGCACGAAGATAATTTACAATGCAGGGCATCACACATCCAAAAATGGTCCAGAGATATACCCTGAGCATCACGCTGTAACCGTGAGCACTGCCAGCAAAGGGACACTGATGCTGCTGAGGAAGCATAGGACACTCATCACATCTAGGATGCTACAAGATAGGATACACGCTTCTGTCAAAATGAACCCTTGACACCATCTGCTTCAGAGGGCAGGAAGAGGAGGTACCACTAGTTTGGTATAGTTTTTTCCACTCACAGATGGGGACAGAAAGCTATGTTGGCTTGGATACTCGGTGAAGCTAAGATAAGTAATTTCATTTTACAGGAGATAAAAAAGCTGAGGTGAAGCAATATGCATTGCTGAGAAAAGAAACCCACTTGATCTGGAGAGTTCTTCTGGCCTTCTGAAGAGATACTTCTTCCTTCACTGCCCCAAAGACTTGTTTCTTAGTCATATCTCTCTGGTTAAGAACTCAGGCTTTATAAAAATCTTCCAAGAATTCTTTAAGTGAACCGCTTTTCTGCAGTGCCACAGGGGTTGTGCACACACAAGGCCACTTACCCAGTACTGCTGATAAGCAGACTTTCAATCAGACACCCCCTGGAACAGATATTCCTTTGTTTTCAAAGTAGCAACAATTCTTCTGCACTTTTGGCACCATATGCACCAAAAGTGAGAAAATCAAAGCAGTAAGTGGAAAACCAAGCCTCTTCTGAAAGCACTTTCCCTCAAAGAGAACATTTCTACTATTTCAGTTGTGTGTCTGTTCTCATCCAGGCCAGCCTGGCAATGGGTGTACCTCAAGGAGAGCTCATCAGTGGGCTAGGCCATGCCAGGGGCAGAAGCTGCAACAGTGACACCTCTGCCTCTGCAAAGTCCCTGCTGGGTGTTATGGGGCAGCCAGTCTCGTACGCTGTGCGCAGCTAAAATGGTCAGTGACAAATGAAGAAAGACAGTTCATGTGGATATGGTGTACAACAAAAACTAGATCCTGGCCTATATCATTTACTTTTGCATCTGTTTAACTTGGATCTATCTAGGTTTGATCAATTAATCTGGGGATTTTGTTTATATCTGAAAACAACAGAAATGAACAATCTCTTGAGATGCAGCTGCTCATCAGGACATGTACTGCATTTAGGAACATTATATAGTCAGAGCTTAACTTGCAGAGAAATGCAGGAAAACGTGATTGAAGGACTTCAAAATGTTGCGTCACAGATGAGCTTTATTCCTACCCTTAAAACTCCAAACCACAAAAGCTTCAGTGTTCTGTCAACACTCTCTCTTTGCCTTATCTTTGCCTTTGTCTTTGCCTTATCATTCCATCCCAATGCAAAAAGCACTGGTCAGCAGCTTCTTTGCCAATAATTTGGCAAATGTTGTTCTCTAAAAACTAAGTCAAAAGGGTAAATGCAAAGAAATATTGGTTTCTGTTCTGTAAATAAACTGAGCTATTCAGTTCTGCTTTGAACTAAAGAAACCCACAGCAGTAGCAAACCCAAAGAGTAGCTTTTATGTGACAGAGTACGACTTCAGACAAACTACATTCTTCATTTTATTGACTGTACTTGATAAGACTATTCTGACATCTTAAAAAATAAAATTAAATTGAATTTAATGCTGTTTAATTTAGCATTGTTACATACATATTTTTGTTTGTGAACAAATAAAAAGGCCTTGGACATGGAGATACACTCATACGGGAAGACAGAGATGAAACAGAAAAGCACATGTAAGATGTCATTTTTTTTTTAAGCTATAGATAAGCAGCAAGTTTAGATTGGATTAATAGCATACAAACTACAAGCAGTAAACCTCACAGAAGCATACTTCCTGCACAAAACTAGCATATTCTAAGAATAAATTTCTTTATGTCTTAAGCAAATATCAATTTGTAACATTAATAATTCACATATAACAAAATAACATTCTATTCCTCAGCAGCAGGATCTTTCCCAGGACTAAAACATTTATCATTATTTGATCATCCAACCGAACCAAGATGAATTAGCAAAACAGAAATCCTAATTAGAAACATGCCTGATACGTATTTTATTTTCCACAGATAACAGAAATATACTGCTGATAGCACATTTTAGTGTAATTGTTCTTCTCACAGAAGGTTTAAAAATAAATGGAAAAAAAATCCTAAAAGATATTCTTCCTTAGACATTCCAAGCACTGGTCACATAAATCACAAAACGGGGCAATGAAGCACGATCAATATTTGTGCAATCCATTTATAAGTACAGATATCTGTCTTTTGTTATATCAATGTGCTATGCAAAATGCTGTGTTTCTAGGACATATCTGTGGCTTCTATCACTATACTACACATTCAGAAATAAACAACAAGTTTAAGCCTGATGCATGTAAAAACATGCTTTCAAATACAACTTCTACAATATTAGCCACCAGCTGGTAACAAAACTTATAATCATGTGAATTTACCTTACCTAGATTTTATATGACTACCAATTATTTCATTTTTAAAAAATATTATGTGCTTTTTATATTTAGCTATATTCATTATTAATGGATTAAATGCCTTATATATGCTGAAACACATACATAGCATCAGATGAAAAATACATAAGAGTTTATGGTGAAGAAAATACCTACAAGATTTCAATCTCTTAAAAAAGTCATTACAATGAATTATTGAAATGTGAAAATAAATAGATATTCCTACCACAAATTTTATCTTGACCAATTTCGCTCCCACATATTCCTGTTTGCCACTGAATCAATTTCACACTTACTCACCTCCCTGTCTCTGTGATGTGGTTTATTCATTGGTTTGATATTGCCATAGCAACTCTGCAACATGGAAACATGTTAGCCAAGCAATGCCGCTCACCTCACACTAGATGGTGAATAGCTGCCTGGTGCATATAACACATTTTAATGTATATTGATCTCTGCTTCTTACTATTAAGCTACTGGTTTAACATCACTATTTTTAACTCTGTATATAGCAATCTTTCGGCATAACCTTCACAGTATTTAATTTGTAGTGGTCTTGGCTTGATTACAAAAATTACCTACTACCTCAAATTTAAAGCTAGAATATATTTTGACTGTAAGTCCAACTACTGCATTTGGACACACTTGATCAATCAGAAAAATAAACAGCACTACTCTCAACCCCAAAATTCAGGGCTTCCCCAGCATTCCTGCATTTTTGCCTCCTGTAAGCAAGCATATGAAAATCACAAATCAGACTGTGCTAGCATGGGAGCACACACATGCTCAGTTTAAGGAGCTTTCCCATCAGATCATGTGGCCTGGAGAGAGTAGAGACCCTCTCCCCCCCACCATGCCTCCCTAGGAAACCAGCAAACTGGCTGGTGGCTAGTAAGTGAGAGGGTCGGTGCTTTGTCTCCAGAAGGGATGCAGGGCTGAGCCTGTCAGAAGGCAGGCAGTGATGCTTCCGCAGCTTCTGCTTCCACAACCTTCCCACAATCAGTGGGGACTTGCAGCGTATTCTGAATTACTAAATGGACGCAGTATGTCTCCTCAGTTTGTATAAAATGAAACTCGAAGCAAAACAACACATGAGAACAAAAGCAGGATCTCTGGTGCAGCAAGCAACAGAGTCTTTAAAACTCCAAAGTCTATCACATCAATACTATGCAAATCAGGGCATCCCCAAACACAGATTTGGATCATGGTGAGGAGACTAGGCAACCATCCAGGGCAATAGTATGAGTGGGAGCCGAAACTGTCTCATTGAATGAGTCTTTATCTTCACAAGTTGGCAACTACTTCACAACTGTGCTTACTCACAGAGGAAACACTTCTGTTGGAACTAGGTTGCACCACAGCTTGACCTAAATGGTTTCTAAGAAGAGAAGTTTATTTGCCCTCAGACACTTGGACAAGCCTCATAAAACACTGAGGTTCTGACCACACTTGACACAGAAAAGCAGCACGGAGACTAGTAATACCTTCGGACTCAACACATCTCTGAATGCAGCAACATACCAGGACACTTCCTTCTACCTACCTAATAACATCACCACTGTTTCAGATCTCACTGTGCCTAAGCTCAAAAGTTAAACACTGCTTTAGCAGCCTTAGGCTAAGTGTAAAACACATCTGTGAAACAGCTTCACAGCTGAAATTCAAGTTACTGCCACCTTACTATAACACACTAAGGTTTGTGATCTGAGATGTACCACATCATCTCTGCATGGACTTGCAACAAATAGTTATAATTTCTTTCCCCTTCAGGTCTGAAACCAGCATTTTGGTTGGGGATTTATTTATCTTATATCAAGGAAAAGCTGTTGAATAAAGGGAAGATGGAAAAAAGTATTTTTGAGTACAAGTTGTTTCAGTTCCTGACTACGCTCTCCAAGTAAACACAAGAGTTATGAAACTGCTGTAAAATAAATTCCATCATGCCTCAACAGCAAAAAAACAGCATTAATTGTGTACAATGGGCAAATGGGTTTCTATTACTATTTCCTGTAACATGGCTTTGATTTTTTCCTCAACCAAAAAACAGTTATTGCAAATTCCAGGAGACAATATACAATCAGCAATGATACTACAATAGGTGTTTCCACTGAAAGCATCAAGAAGCCAGCTTTGGCACAGGGGGGGAGCAGGGGCCCTGGGGATCAGGTCAAATAGGGGCGATGGGTGGGAAGGAGGATACTAAACAGGAAAACAATTCATATCTATACACTGCTAGGAAATCAGAGTTTTCTGCTTATGGACTACTCTTACAGTAGTGCAAATAGCTAGTGATTGCTCTCCTAACAAAATTTCTGATGGCTCTATGCTTCCAGGCAACTTACAAAATTAATTCTATTTATATATTTAGTTTGAATTCTCTTTATATATTTGGTTTTCTCTTTGACAAGTAAGGAGCTCGAAGAAGGTGCTAAAAAAAGAATTACATTCTACCTAATGTGAGAGGTTATTTCATCTAAATACACAATTTCTAGTGACCTTTGCTGGAACTCCTACAGTTAGTACACTGCAAACGCATCTAAGTAAAGTAAAACATTAGCAATTTGTCAGCTGTCAGTTATCCCTTTCATCCTCTCAGTAAAGTATTTAATTCTTCAGATCACATTGCCATTATCTGCTTTCACCTGATGGACTACAAGCAGGGGCCCAATGGGAGCTATCTGTGCATACAGGGACTACAAACTCATGGCCAAGAACAGGGCATGAATACTTGGAGATACTCAGCATCATTCCCAGAGACATGTGTCCCATGAACACAGTTTGAAAAACAACGAATAGGACAGTAGCACTAGTACAGCTTCCACATGAATGCTTAACCTTTAAATAATCCCAAAACTATGAATCCACAAATAAAACCAAATCCAACTTAACAATAAACAAATCTAAATGTCACTAGCAGCCTATTCTAAACCTATATGAAGGTTCATAAGGGACACTGAAATGTCACTCTCACTTCCCTTTCGCTTCCCAGGTCTCAGCAATGGCACAAACTTCTCCAAAGCAGGTTCTTCCCATGGACTAAAGTTCTTTATGAACTGCTTCAGCATGGATCCCTTCCACACGGTACAGTCCTTCAAGAACAGTCTGCTTCAGCATGGGGTCACAAGTCCTGCCAGCAAACCTGTTCCAGCATGGGCTCCTATCTCCAATGAGTCCACAGTTCCTGCCAGGAACCTGCTCCAGCACAGGCTTTCCATGGGGTCATAGCCTCCTTTGGGTATCCACCTGCTCTGGCATGGGGCTCTCCATGGGCTGCAGGTGGATCTCTGCTCCATTACAGACCTCTATGGGCTTTAGGGGCACAGCTGCCTCACCACAGTCTACACCACAGGTGGCAGGGGAATCTCTGCTTTAGCAGAGCACCTCCTTCCCCTCCTTCTTCACTGACCTGAGTGTCTGCAGGGCTGTGTCTCTCACATATCCTCACTCTTTTGGCTGTTGTTTCACAGCAGGTTGTTTTTTTCTTTTCCTCTTCTTAAGGATGTTATCCCAGAGGTGCTGCCACCATCACCAATGGCTCAGCCCTTGTCCAGCACCTGGTCCCCACTGGAGCCAGCTGGCATTGGCTCTGTCAGACACGGGGGAAGCTTCTATGAGAAGCTGCCTCTGTAGTCCCCCTTCTATCAAAATCTGGCCATGCAAACCCAATGCAACTGCTAGAATAAGAGTAACATTTGAGTTACTTACGAGACTGTAACACTAATTCCAAATCACAGAACCATCATACACAAGTGCAGCAGCACAGCCTTGCTTTTGCTACGGGCAGATGTCACCTTTGGGGAACCCGGGATTCTCTCCAGACTTGGCATTTCCCAGGGCCATAAACCCACAGATGCAGTAGATGCTTCACAGACCTTAGTCTTAAGGGATACACAGTCACATTAGAATGGTTTGACAGCTTTGGGCTCCATAAAATGCCAGGAATCATTTTTCTTTATCTCCACCTTCTGAGCAAAGCCACACCTCAAAAACCATTTTATATCCAGTCATATCTGCAACATGGGCTGCCAGTCAGACTATTCTGAAGTAAAACAAAAGGTCATATAACATAATCTCAGTTTCAATTTCAGTTATTTTTTAGTTTAGACCAAATGAGATGAATGACAGCTCTGATTTTACATAAAGTTTCCAATCCCTACATATAATTTCTTTAAAATGCACCCATGGGTACCTTTGTATTCTTCCAGCAGAGATGCAGCTCTGTACAAATGGAATTTAACTTGCTGAGACTCTCAGGCATTTATTCTGTAAAAAACAGCAAATATACCTTGAGATTTGTAAAACACACTGGATGAAAAGCATTCAACAATTTGAGCAGCCTTTTTTTCTTTTTTTTTTAGATCAGTGGACAGTATTGCAACAACAGAAAATTAGCTTGATAAAATGGGTGATTTAAACAGACAAATTGGGTTGTCAGCAAATAAACTGATGCCAACATAATCAATCATCAAGTCACACCAGGCAAGCTGTGCAAGCAGAAAATTAAGAGATTGCAAGTTAGTGCCTACCCAGTAAAACTGTTGGCTATATCTTTATTTGTATTTAAAGATCTTTATTAGAGTTGCTATTTTAGGCTTGACATATATTGTTATGACATTATATTGGTTTTGATTGATTGTACCCTTCTTTCTTGATCAACATGAACCAACACAGACATGCAATGGACTGTCTTTAATGGCACACAGGTATTCATTATATCATCAAAGATTACCATCACTGCATAATGTGGTGTTGCTTAAGATCTCATAGCCCTTTTTCTTCTTCTTTTTCTTTTTTTTTTTTTAACAGAGTCCATTAGGGCAAACTGAATCCTGTTCATCTTTCCTTGCTAGATCAGGTCCTCCAAACTTCTACTTTCATATCTTTATTCCCTTACCTGTACATGCTGACAACAGAATAGCATTATTAACAAAACAAATGAAGAAAAGGCTATACTGTTTCACACTTATGTTTGTCAATTCACAACATTAAATAGGCCTTTAAAATGAAAGGGTGCTTTTTCCTAAAATCACTTAGTACTGTATAATTTGTTTATATACCAAATTAATATAAAATTAGTCTGAAAAAATATACCTCCTCATATAGTTGAATTTGACACAATAATTAGACTAGTTTGTTTGGCATCTAGTGATGACTAAACACAGAAGACTAACTAAAACCAGTTGTTGTTACAATAATGAAAATATCTATAAAAACCAAGAGCCATCAAAACCAAGCCTAATTTTCTTCAGGCATTCAACAAGATAACGAAATAGATAATGTAACAGGATCACTACTTTGTATTGTTAGTGTTTTCCCTACAGCTTCATTCCTTGTGTTTCTGTCAATGCCTCTGTTTATTAGTCATTTATCAAATATATATTTTTATTTGTACTTTGATGTGGTGAAGTTGTTACATTGATTCCAATACACTGAAATGAACATCTAGCTTTGCTATGGCACAGTTAATATGATTTGACTCACCATGCTAAAGTTGTGGGATTTTGATTGCCCCTTATAACATGGTGAATGTGCCCAGTATCTCTTTAACCCACCTAGGGCCCAATCAGTATCTACAGATGAAATATGCTGAAAGCATTACTCAAATCAATTTGCCAAAATCAGTGCATTTGATACCTCCTCTGATTTAAAGTAATGGATCTGGTCTGAGCACTACTATAGAAGGAGTTTACTTGTGGAATACCTACCCAATATGGGCAAGACTAAAATTCAACTTTACTCCACAAACAAATTTAGCCCATAAAGAAGATTCTACTAATACACACTCATTGTTTGGAAGTAGCTATACCAGCACTAAAACCAGATATTCTTTGCAGTTGTTTTGAGTGAATCATTATTTGTATTTCATAATCGACATATTTAGCCCTCTTAGGGGCAGACAGCTGACAGACAAGGCAACCAAAGCCAGGCAGAAAATACACAAGGTGGATAACAGGCAAGGAAGAAATTGCTAAATACACACTAGCAGCTGAGCAATTGGAGGGACTGATAAGAGTACCAAGCAATCAAATGGTATCAGATAAATTCCTGACTCAAAATTATTATCCCTGCTACAGATCTGTTACTAAAAAGAGAGGCAGTGTAAAATATGAGGTTATACCACTCTTCCACAATTGCACAACTATAATTTAAAGCACAATTTGGATTTAATTAAATTCTTTTGTTCTTGTGTATAGTTTCATCTATTCAGAAACCCTAGCCTGCTGTTTGCTCCAGCCAACTCTTTACATTCTAACCTTATGACAGGAATAAACCTTTAAAAAAAGCTTTTAAGGCTACACTCCACAACTTAACACAAAAGCAGATCCTTAATACATCATTATTTATAGTGGAGAAATACCTGTTTCAGAGTTAGCCTCTTAACTTTACGAACTGCTAGGCTTCTTTAGGAGACAGAGAAAGCTCCACAGAAGTCTTGGATTTCTATCTGTCTTCCTAAAAACTCATCACCAATGAAAAAAAAGCTTTTTAGGAAACCATGCACACATGCTCTTCCAGGTAAAGTGGCCAGGAAATGCCAGAGCCCCTGAAATGCTGCTAAATAAGAGCACACCGTTGGTCATTGCAAACTAGGTGATCTAACATGTTTTTAAAAATCGCATTTTTTGCTATTGGTAAAACCACTGATTCTTGTGCTTTAAAGACATTCCTTCCTCATAAGAGAAAGGAAATACAGTAGAGCTAGTGATACTCCCTTCTGCACCTCACCTACGGAAAGAAATATTTGATTCTGGATCTGGCCTTTATACGATAACCAAAAGAGATCACATTTGTGCTGCATTTTTTGTTCTAATTAGAGACAGATTTTGGTTTTGTCTGAAAGAAAAAAAGCATCTAATTTCACACAAGCTGGATCCAGCATCACCATAGTTTTTATAGTCCACTTTAACAAATAAGATTTGTCCTGGAATTTGATGAGACAAAAAGTTCTCTCCCTTTGACAAACATGGATATTTCTCTGCATAATGATTATTTTTTTCCATCCCCCCTGCAAGTCTTAAAGCTATACATAAGACTTTTGAGGCAGTACGTTACCAAGGCAACTCATGCAGCTCATCATTATCTAGAACTCATTATTAAAAGATTGATTTTGGATGAATAGGAATCTTGTAACAGGGTGAGCTGACAGATTACTTTTTTTTAAGTTGCTGAAGACCAGGGTAGCCTAAGCATGTGATTCTATTGTGGGTGGAATGAATTGAAGAAATGGCTCCATAAATGTCTTCTCAGTTACCCTATATATGGGTTTCTGTTATCTGGATTCTACCTTCCTCAAGACAGCAACTTCACTGATTCAAAAAAGAAAGGGAAAAATCAAGAACTTACAAACTGTGTCAACAGAACTCCTGGGGCACAGCCAAAGTTAAACTTAGATCTCTGAAGACCACAACAAAGCAACTCCTGGTTTTACAGTCCAAACACTGGATCAGCAGCATAATGGCTATGTAGCACAAATCACTAGGCTGACATTACCTCATCCTGACAGACTGAATTTCGTTTAGTTATGCAGCATATAAATTCATGATAACTCAAGAGAGGCTGTTCATATTAGACACTTACTGAACCTTCTAGTATGGCTCCAGGCCTTACTTTCAGTTGCTTTATATATTGTTAGTACTCATTACCTTTCTGGTTTTCATTAACTTAGCTGAAGCAGAGTTTTTGATTCCAGTTTTTGCACCTTTTTTTAATGCACTACATAGCTGAACCTTTCTCTTGCCAAAGCAGCCAGTACTTGGAAAGATAGATTAGCCAGGCAAGAGCCTGAAAATCCTCAGGCCACACAAAAACCCCTGAAGTTTGCTCAGTCTGGTCCTAAATACTATAGGACAAAGCTCAGGCAGAGACCCTGCACAGCAGACTCCTGTAAGCAATGTGTACAATGTTACAGCCACACCTTGATGTTTCATACTAGGGGACCTGAAGCAGCCATTCGAGAATACTAAAAAGACTGAAAAGAGAAAGAAGAATATGAGCGACCTGTTTACTTGAAGCAGGATAAACAAAGTGCTCTGCTGTATGTTTGACTTCAAGGAACAAATGGAGGAAGAGCTACACACATCGGTAGCAAGGACTGTTTCCTTTGAAGAAGAAAAAATGTGCAGAAGAAATCCAGACCATCAAAGGGAACAGTGCCCTCAAGAGAGGAGTAACAGTGCTGCTCGTAGACCTTTTTGTTTCCCAGGTGCCAAGTGAAAGACTCCAGAACTGAGCTAGGAAACAAGTCCCTACCAGCCAAGGTACCATACTTGCTCTGTAAGCGTTCCTGATCTCCTTCCTGATTCACCTATCCTTTCTGGATGCACGAGAACCAAGTTCACTGCATTTTGCTAACAAGGGTGTCATGAACAATGGATTTCAATATCAAGAAAAACTTTAATTATGAGTAAACACATTATTCTTGGTTATAAAAATACAGCAGCATAGACAAGTACTCTTAATAGATTTGGCATGGAAAGAACAAATATATTTGTCAAAAAGCTGCTGTGGAATTCATTACTGTAAATGCTGCACAGCAGTTGGAGAAAAGGCTAATTCCAAGTTCAACTAGGATTATAACAATTTTTAATCTTCTTGAATGTGAACATATTTAATTGAAAATGCTTGCAAGAGTAGAACAAAATGTCTGAAAAAAACCACAGACAATGGTGAGTTTTTTTATAAACATTTATTCCCTTGAGCATAAATTAACTATGATACATGAATAAGTATCTTTTGGAATAAGACATGTCTGCAAACCATTCATTAGTAGGTTATTAGGTTGATCAAACAGAGATACTGTGGATATGTTTGTGAATTTTCATTCATTACTCTTCAGCATATCAGTTTATCCTGGCAGTGCTGAAATCAATAGGAGGTTTAACACTGACTTTATAGGAATACCTCAGGCTAAGAGCATGTGAACTTAGACCTGGCATGAGGTTCTACGTTACTCTGAAAGTACAGCAACACCTTCACTGAAAGATGTTTTTTAACTCAGATGAGAATGCAATGCTCTGTTTCTGGCAAAAAAAGTATCAGTACAATGCATCAAGAAAGGAAACTGGCCAACAGCCTGGTGCTTTGAGATTTGAGGATGATGAAAGAAAGCATTATTATTCTAAAATAATAGCTCAAGTTTCTGTAAGAGACAAGTCAGATACTTTAAAACAGAGCTCAAGTGTAAACCTAGAGCAGTCATTAATCAAAGAAGAATAGGTGAGACAGTTGTTTTTGAGGACAAGGGTGGGAGAAACTGTGGAAAACACTGTAGTAGATAGATTAGAGAAGCATTATGTCAGGAAATATGAGCTCTCCTACCTTGCTGTCTATACCTTGCAAAAGGCATTGTGAGGAACAATGCTGAAATGAGCTGTACATTATCATAATTTCCTAAAAAGGTTACCTAGCACTAAGGGCAATTCATCACACCATTGGATTCAAAGCCCTCTGAGACAAAGCTTTATAATAAAGACACAACAGTTTAATGAAACAGGACTATATATTATAGTTCATGTGAGGTTTTGTCCTGCCTACTCCTTCCTGCATTTCTGGCTTTGTACACCCTCGTGTAACGCTAGAGTGACCGAGAAATATGCAAGAGCTGGTTTTGCCCCTTTGCTTTTCAAAATTTCCTTACAGAAGACATACTTTAAACTAATTTCCTCACTTTTCTTCCTCATCCAAAAACTTTAAGGTAAGAGCATCACATTATAAATCCAGGAAGCAAATTTTTGAGTGTTAAAAACAAGCATTTTGAAATGGAAAATGAGAAGACAAATGTAACCATTATATGAGGGGTACCTGCTTTAGTATTAATATGCACAAGTTCAGTTATGTGAACATATTCAGGAAACTACAAAGAGGATTAGATATTCAAGCAATAACTAAGAAAATTCTTGGTAATCCAAGACAGCAAAAATTTAAAAATGCAAATGCCACAGGGTTCCATAGTCAAATGTAGTCTACCGTAAGAGACTGAAAAGCAAACAAAACTAACAAATTCATATAATTCTTCATTTTCTAAGATGTAGCATTTACAGAATTGGCAGAATATGAATTTCCTCAAAAAAGAGTATGCATTTGCATAACGTTTCCCTCCGAATATGTGGAGATGCTTAACTAAGCAGCAAAGACTTTTTGTCAGAACTGCTGCTGATGAGCTGATGTGCTGATTTCGCATTGGATTCCCAGAACTTGTAGATTCAGATTCTCCAAGTTTATCCCAAATGAACCTGGCACGTGAACCCAACCAAGGCAGAATTCACACTTCTGGCATGGGGTCAGAGGCAAGGCAAGGGAAGGAACCTGTATGAGCTCAGCTTCTCTATGTGAAGAAGGCTGAGGGTGAGAGGAACAGCAAGAGCAGGATAGGACTGCTTAACCTGTGGGAGAGCTTTACCTAGGGATGGAGACTGTCACAGATGCACACAGTCTGACACTGAGTTAATGGCAAGTGCTGTCAATTCTCACTAAGCCTGCTGCTGGTGACACCTGAACAACTTGACACAAGAACCTCCCACAGAAAAAGTGGTAACACTGAGTCAGAGCATCCCTTTGAAAACTAACCCACAGCATTGCCTCTCACGTTTCTTTGCTGGTCCTGATGCTAACCTTACATTCTTCTTGCTGCTGTTAACTCAACAAGTGTTAACAAGAAGTTAACAGCTTCAGATCTACATCCTTTGTAGCCTTTTCACATAACCATTCTGTATTTCCTCCAGAAAAAAAACCTCTCTGAAGAGGAAATATAACTGTTAATTGCCTCCATGAGATGGTACCCCAAGTAGAGTAATGTATTTATACAGAGCCAAAATGCCACATTAAGTGTAAGGTCAGTGTTTTAGTAACACATCTCTCAGGCAAGACACTACAGAACATAGCAAACTGCAAAAGCCAATATCAATCTTTAAAACATACAGCCAAAAAAAAAAGAGCATGGCACAGATCAGACAAATTAATATCAAAAACAGATGAATCAATATCATGACCTGCAAATGTTAACAGATATAAATCCCTTCTAATACGCTCTGGTCAGTCTGTTATCATCTCCAACTGTTCAAGTCCCTATTCAGGCACCAAAAAGGACTCTCATGGTTTAACCCCAGCCAGCAAGTTGGCATCACACAGCTGCTGCTCACTCCCTCAGCAGCACAATGTGGAGAAGAGTAAAAGTGAGAAAACTTGTGGGTTGAGATAACAATAGTTGAATATTAAAATAAACTAGTAATAATAATAATAATAAATAATGAAAGGAAAATAACAAAGAGAGAGAAATAAAAACCCAAGACAGACAAGTGATACAAATGAAAACAATTGGTCTCCACAGAACAGCTGGAAAGGTGCCTGGTGGAAAAAGACAGGTGGGTGCTGGACACAAGCCAGCAGTGTGCCCAGGTGGCCAAGAAAGGCAATGGCATCCTGGCTTGTATCAGAAATAGTGTGGCCAGTGGGGGCAGGGCAGTGATTGTCCCCCTGTACTTGGCAGTGGTGAGGCTGCACCCGAATCCTCTGTACATTTCTAGGCCCCTCACTACAAAAAGGACACTGAGGTGCTGAAGCATGTCCAGAAGGATCTGGAGCACAAGTCCTTTCAGGAGTAGTTGAGGGTGCTGGGGTTGTTTAGCCTGAAGAAAAAGAGGCTCAGGGAGGACCTTATCACTCTCTACAACTCCCTGAAAGGAGCTGTAGTGAGGTGGGAGTTGGTCTCTTCTCCCAAGTAACAAGTGACTGGACAGGAGGAAATGGCCTCAAGTAGCACCAGGGTAGGTTTAGATTGGATACTAGAAAAAATTTCTTTACCAAAAAGATAATCAAGCTTCAGAACAGGCTACCCTGGGATGTGGTGGAGTCACCATCCCTGGAAGTGTTCAAAAATGTCTAGATGTGGCACTTGGGAATATGGTTTAGTGATGAAGATGGAAGTGTTGGGTTAACAGTTGGACTCAGTGGTCTTAGAGGTCTTTTCCAACTTTAACAATTCTGTGATTCTTCCAGATCATCAAATGCAGTTTGATCCATCCACATCTGCAGTTTGATTCACTGAGCTTCTGCTCCTAGAAGTCCTGCTTTTGAGGTTCACAGCCTCTGCACAATTAGACAAATATTGGCTAAGAAAAAATAAGACGACATTATTATTTCTTTGGAGCAAGGAGATAAAGTACAGAATTTCTCCAAGTTTTCTAGCCCTATTTCTCTATTATTCCATATTTGAGAGAATGGGAAAGGAAAGTTAGGACTCAGTTCCCTTGCACATCTTCCCAATCAGCGGTACCCGGTATTGGAAGGAAGCAACCAGTCAGCCAACAAAACATCACCTTTCACAAGGCAGGTCTAACCTAAAAAATCAATTGATACTTGAGCTGGAGTCAGCGATGTTCAGTTAGTACATATTTAACTTGGGCAAAATAACTTTTAAAACCATTAGTCAAATAATTTTCCAGCATGGTGAGCTGGTATGCTTTGACTGAAGCCTAATACACATATATTGTGTTACTCTATGTGGCATCTTGCTCTGGGACAGCTTTATTTTGGATTGAATCTGCATCCAAGCACTTCACAGCCATAAGAATACAAACTGCTGCAGCTGCACCCATTTCTATTTGTCTGTCAGTTGATCAGGAGGCACAGACAGGGCAGTATGTTCTGCTTTAAAAATTTCTTACCCCTTACCAACCAAGGCACCATAAAACATTTATGGACTCTTTTGGGCAGCATTTCATTGCAAATTCCATATGCTTAGCTGAACCATTCAATGCTCAGAATGACAATGAAGATTACATTTGAATGCACCATGTAGCAAGTATTCTCCCCTTTAGCCTGCTCCCTCCATCAACTGAGTTCTGCAGCATCACACACCTCTGTGCAGCATAAGGATGTAAGTGGCTCAAACATCTACTCCAGGGTACAGTCTCATCTCCATATTTGGAAAAGAGAACAGAGCCTGAAGGATGCAAGTTCTTTAATATGTTGTATAATGGTAAAGAGAAGGAAGAAAGGGAGATACAGATCCTTTCCCCAAGCAAAATGTATGATTTTGGTCTTCGTTACAGGCATAGCCACATCATGATCAGGTACTTAAAATAAAAAATTCCTACTACTATTTGAGGGAACCAAATAAGAACAGTGTCTGATCTCCAGAATAATTTAATCCATACTGAAGAGAAACAGCCACTATTATGGAAAACCCTTTTAAATAATTTGTCCTCATATGCCATCACAAATTAACAAGGAAAATAAAATATGTAACTCATGACATGCAGTAACTCATCTCTTCTGCACCATCATGCATTTGTTCTTGCATATATGGCCCAGCAAAGTGAGAGAACACCGTTTTCTGTAAGCTTAGCTCTGCAAGGACAGACAGACAGTGCAGACTGGCACTGGAGATGATGAAAGTGTCAGCTAACTGAATGGATTTTAAAGTTTCTCTCTTACCTTCCTTGCAGAAGAAGCTGTGTCTGTCATATTAAGCTATGGGCAACCAATCTAGTGGAAAGGATGATCTTTTAGAGGCTACTACAATATTTAGGACCCTAAAGCAGCTCATTGGATCAGCTACCTAGTGATAAAGTAGTTCAGATTATCTCAGCTACGCCCAACAATGAGCTCTGGCCAAATGTCAGAGCTTTTAGTCTGCTCTGACTAAAGCTGGCCAGGCACCAGCCTTGAACAACAGTTCCAGCATAAACAGCACTTCACACAGGCCTCCAAATGTTTCTCTGTTTTTCCTTTGTGTCACTTGACTGGGAATTTTGCAATCTATGCAAGTTTAAAGGGTTTGAGTTTTTTTGCCTAGGCTCTAAACATTAAATTAACCTCTTGGGACCTATTTTGTATCACTTAATACATCCTTTTGTCCACTCCACTCACAGCTCATAAAGTCTACTAATGTATACTTTAAATACAGAACAATCACATTTTTCTTCTCATTTCTCTTCCCATTTTATCTGTTTAGAGCTGAAAGGCAGCACCTTTTTCATTAAATCATGGCCAGGCCATTAATATCAGGGAACCTTTCCCATTGAAAAGGAAATATATATTGATATGCGAACACTCCACTCCCAAAAGCTTTTTTTCCAACACCTCATTAACATTTTTCACTGCTGGACCATTATACCCTCTCAAAGCGTGTCTTTATTGTCCCATTTCCTCAGTATACCACTAATGACGAGACAAAAGGAGAAGAGGCAATTGCAGATAAATCAGTCAAACTTCCCATCGGGTTTCCTTTCCACACTTGTGCCATCTGTGCTGCACTACATATGGTTCAAGACAATACCACAGGGGTCACACATCACACTCCAGCCACTCATGTCTGTTGCTGTGGCTGTCACAGTCCAGTACTTCTGCTGTCTGCCTTCACGTGTGCGTCTGGATGGACAGCTTCCAGACACCTAAAGCGGGAGCACACAGCTGAGCTCCCGGAACTACAGATGCCCTTCTCCTCGGGAAAACTGGAGACCCATCCCTGGGTTTGTACCAAGTAACTTACAAATTTCAAGACTTGAGCAGCAACATATATTTTAATGGACTGTTTACTCCCAAGAAATTCCCCATGATAAAAAAAATTATCAGATTAAACTGTCTTTTTGGCAAAGAATAATATTTTCAAATAAATAAGCAGGAAGCTTAAATCATAAACAAGGTTAGGAATATGGGAACACCTCTTTCTACTAAATTAACACCAGCAAAAGATAGAATCAAATATTGATCTATGTTTCTGAATTAGCTTTCTGAGGTTTGCAACCACCTTTTCACAGCTGTGAACACAGCACTGCAGAAAATTGACCATCATTCACTTTGCAATCTGAACTGCATGAATCATTAATAGCTGACCTGTTAATTAAACACGGTAGCAGAATCCTAGATTAGTCCTGTATTTATAAGAACACCATTAATAAACCTGTTTTTCAATTTAAGAAACATCATCTCTGCATACAGTAGCCATTGTAATATTCCTACCTAAGTACAATACTTCATTCATTACCTTGACAGGTCACATCACTTAGGCTATCCAGACGAATAAATTTCATCAGCTTGCAAATACTATCTCTGTTTCCACATAGAAGCCTCACATGCACAATGTCCCCTTTAAATCTCACATCAACATTTTCATAAATCAGTGGGAACAAAAAACAAACCCATAAATGGGAGAACTACAATAGGTTTTCTCATTTATTCTTGAGTACTGCACAAAATGACTGCTTATCTGAAGAATTCTCTTTTTCTGTTTTTTAGTCTCTTGCAGTGTATGCAAAATGGTAATATTACGTTTCTCCAAATGTTCAACAAGTAACCCAAACAAGTTCAGTTCAGCTCTGTCCTTAATACTTTTGTACTGCATATTACAATATGAACATGAGCATGTACAACATACTGCAACAGCCATTTTTGATTTATCAGTAACATTGATACAACCCAGTCCTGTCTTCCCTCAGGTATGGCATCCATGATCAACACTTGTTCTTTCAAAAGACAGACAGCAAATGCTTCTGGGAAAACTACCTGAGAAGCCCTCAGAAAACTGGTAGCTAAAAAGGGATTTTTTTTTTCAAAGTTTCTGCAAAACATCTCATGCAATCAAACTGACTAACACCCCTACGTTAGATATATGTATATTAAATATACATAGATAACACACACAGAGAAGCATCCTTCAAAATTTAAAGTTATTAACTTAGGGACTGCAAGGATGAACATACGATTAAATGACTAGGACTTTGAAATGCTGAGGTAGCAGTACTGCTAAAATCCATGCTGAGATTCAACTCTGCCTTCATTAGACAGATAAAGTCATCACTGTTGAAGTGCAAGATTGTCTTTTTGGCTACTATGTAATCAGGCTTCAAGTATGTACTGCTAATAACTGTGAATAATAAATTAATTCAAAGACTGGAGCTTACATGCAGATAGAAGACTGATGAGTGGTTCTTAAGAGGCCTGTTCTAGAGACAGGAAATCTCATACACTTTTACTAAGTGCATTTATTCATTCTCACAAATCCTTAATGAGAACTTCACTATTTTCTGTTTTAAGTATACACAAAAGGAAATTTTAGGAAACAGTGACTTCTGAAACAAAGCGGAGACCAAATGAAGAATAGACTCAGTTCCTCTTTTGTATACTCTGTTTTTAAGAAGTGGCAATTGATCCACTTTCAGTGATGTTTTTCTAATGTATGTTTCTCACTTAAACAAGACAGTTATTTTACTGCAAACCATGATATTTTAAGATATTTTAAGATATTTACCTTTGCATCCTTTTTTGAGGACAAAATTTCTCACCCATGAAGAGTACAACCAAAATTCTGTCTTTGAGGACTTCTGGTATGACGGCTTTGGTGGTGATTAGATATCTTATCTACGAACGAAATTCCTGCTGCTTCAGTAATAAGATTATTTTGGCACCTCTCCCCCAAACCTATTTTAATAAGTTCTCTATTCTCTTTTACCCCCAAAACACATGGCTGAAAAAAAAAGACAGATGTCTAAGCAGTAATCCACAATTCCCACATTCAACGCTCTAAATGTGAATTATGTAAAAGTATGGTGAGCTACCTGGAAGGCAGAAGGGAGGACCCCACATTAATTCTGCACGCATAAGATACAGGGGTTTTTCCTTACAAATGGATGTTTATACTTTGAAACCAAATGCAAGATTTGAGAGTTTATAACAAGAAAATATTTAATCAATTTCAGTGCACTTCTACAAGATTTCTCATATAGAGTATTACTATATTTATTACTAATAAATGCTACTATTTATTACATTAGTATTACAGTAAATGCCTTTTTGAGATGCTGCCTTTGCTTCTGTAAATTGGTACAACAGCATTGATTTACCCTGGAGCTAAACCAAATTATACCAGGAACAGTGTAATTCGTTCTAGATTTGCAGAGATGATACAAATAGTATTTACTTTTAATCCAAACTGAGAACACATGAAAAAGAAAATCATCAAAGCAAACCTGTACAGCTTACTGTATTGGTCACAAAATCTGGGCAAAACAAAGAGAGCTACTACTAGGAGCCAAAGCCATTAAGGCTGTTAAAGGCGGTTGTATCTGTGGTGTTTGCAATTGTTCACATCAATTTTTGTCAACTCCACTGGTTTCAGCAGACATGATGCAGTACAGGGGAATGCTTTCCATGAAGGAAAGACAGGAAGAGAGGGCAATGTGGTATTAAAATGTTAATATCTGCTTTCTAGAATGTTAATACCTACAAGAAAAGGGATCTTTTTCCCTCAAGTGAAGTTTTGCCACAGCATTTAATTCGGTAGTTAATCCTAATTTTAGTGAATTTTGCTTGCTACTTTCTATCATATAATAGGTTATGAAACAGTTCATAAAGTCCTTTTGCAGAAATTAATGGTACTTGTTGTGTTACAGTAGTTGCAACTAAAAAAACAGTATTTCCACACTGCTACAAAATAAGGCATTAAATGACAAACCAGTCTTCTGTGTGCTTAGAGAAGAACCAAGATTTTGCAGATATCTTATCTAATGAGGGAGAAGTCTTTCCTTCTTTTGAATTACTTTAAATAAATGCTATTTTCTTTGTTAAGAAGATACTGAATAAATTACACTAGTAATGTGCTTTTTAGATTAAATTAATCTAAACTCAATTAATATCATATATTCACAGACAACATAATAGACTAAGTCAAGATCAGTATTATGCCCCTTAAAGGATGAATAATTAAGTATTAGCTGCAATATGTACAAAAAACAGGGTTGGAGAAAATGCTTCTCTGACGGCATAGCTGAGGTCCCCATTTATTCTGAAACCATTACAGATAATGTCTCAAAACTCAGACTACATCAAGGAAGAGGTATCCTTTTTTCCAGAACAATGTTTTAGTGCTGCATGCCAATTTCTCACACAATTTGGATATGCAGTAACACATTGCTTCAAGGGAAAAAGATGTCCATGTATGTCCACATATGTCCATGAACACGTATGTCCATGAAGATGCAAGAGCATTTCAGTCGTACTATATTCAGTGCCAGTGATTACATGTCCTACTTGGCCTACAGAGGTTGCAATTCGGAGGCAAGATTCAGTATTATTTTCATTGCAAAACCAGCAATTAATTAGTTTATGTTACCAATTGATAAATTTTTCACCTTAAGCACTAAAACAGTTATTCTTGCCATGTGATCATAGGCAAAATGCATTTAGTTTTGCTATACATTCTATATGTGACCAATACATCTGTTCTTGAAAAAGCAGCAGTCACAAGTATTGAGGCCATGTTGCTGAGAACACAGCTGTGCTGGGCAGGGCACATCTCAAGGATGAAGGACCACCGCCTCCCTAAGATCCTGCTCTATGGTGAACTTGTCACCAGCTGCCGCAAGAGAGGAGCCCCAAAGAGAAGATACAAGGACTCCCTGAAACAACATCTCAGCCTTGGCCATATTGATCAACATAACTGGTCTATCTGGCCTTCAGTCGGGAGGCCTGGAGACACACCATCTATAACGCTGCTGATGCCTTTGAGAACGCACACGGGATCACTCTTGAGGAGAAAAGAATCGTGTCTTGCCGATACCACCTAAGGAGTCTTTCTGCTGTGCCTTTTGCAATCTGCCCTGTCTATCTCGTACTGGCCTTTTTAGCCACCAGCATGCTTGTAGTAAATGTTGGCAGAGCTCTCCCCAAATCTTCGTTCGCAAAGCCTAGCCATGATGACATTCTTAAGATGATTTTATTCCTTTTTCAACTAAATTTGCACAACTAACTGAATTATGTAGAAGTATGGTGAGCTACCTAAAAGGCAAAAGGAAGGAGCCTTGTGGTTAAATATGTCACTTACAACCACAAATTAGTACAATCAGTTCTTTAAAAGGTGAGTCCGAGTTGAATTATTGCATACTAGCATGAATTCAGTACTTTTAAATGTGTAAAAATTAGAAAAAGAAAAAAACATGACTACACTGCAGTCTATTATTTTCTTAAACATTGTAGATCACAAACCATAAAATTTATTAGAGATTCATAATCTGATTACAGATTACAGCTGCAGAATTACAGGATTTTATAGTTATGATTTGGTAGTCCAAATCCAAATTATTGTCTAGGTTGTTGCTGAAGGTTGATGTCAGCCAGCTTTCAAGCACCCATCTAGCCATTCTCTCATCCCTCCTCAACAACAGGCCAGAGGCAGAAAAGAAGATGGAGAAGATCACGGATCCTGATAAAGACAGGGACATCACTTACCAACTACCAACATGGATAAAACAGGCATAACTTGGGGAAAATTAATTATTTGTAAATTAAGGTAGAACATTGAGAAACAGAGACAAAAACTAATCCATCTCCTCTTCCCAGGCTCCATTTCCCTCCTTCATTACAACTCTTGATTCCTTCCGCTATCCCTAAGGGAGATGGGGAAATGCAGGTTTTGGTTGGTCTATGGACCACAACCAGTTCTTCCATGTCATTCCTTCCTCCTCAGTTTTCCGCATATGATCCAGCATGAGTTCTCTAAAAACTGCTCCAACATGGGTCCTTCCCGCAGGCTGAAGTCCCACATGGGCCCTCCACTTGCTGCAGTTCCTTATGGCCGTATCTGCCTGCTCCAACGTGGGTTTATCCATGGCTGCAGTCTGGGTAGCTCTCTGCTTTGGCATGTTTCTCCATGGGCAGCAGGGAAATACCTGCTCCACTACTGTTCCTGTCACAGGCTGCAGGGAAATATCTGCTCTGGCACTGTGCACCTCCTCCCCCTTCTTCTCTGACCTGGGTGCTCACAGGGTTGTTTCTCACACCTTTTCCCCCCACTCTGCTCTGTGGTGTACTGCCCTTTCTTAAATACATTTTCATAGAGGTGCCACCAGCCTGACTGAGGGGCTCAGCTGTGGGTGCAGTGGGTCCACTGGAGAAAAGTCTACACTAAGCTTAAACTGGGCACTCATATGGACAACCTGCAGCCTGGAATAAAGACCTTGAAGAAATATTTTTGTTTATTTACAGAACAAAATGTATACAAAATATAAAAATAGATTAACATATTCATTGAGGAACTCTAAATTTAATGCATAAATCCATTAGGGAACCAATAAACATACTCTATAAATCAATTACTTTGTGGTTATCCTCATTAAATGCTACTTATAAGTTAATAAGCTTGAAAAGCAATGACAAATTGCTGAAGTACATGCACAGGATTTTATTTTTTCCCTTATAAAGCAGCATGTCTAACTGAATGCTGCAGCTCTTGATACAAGCTGGTAACATTTATGCAAAAAACACTTTATCTTCTAGACTGCATGAGCAAGTACCTTCTGCTACAGGTTTTGAACTTGCCAGAAAAATGTAGACTTTACAAAGTTCAGCTGCTGAAGATACTCTTGCTAAGTTTTAGGAACCCTCTCCTCCTTAAAATTAAGATGAAAACTTATTTGTATTACAGGATGACTTCCAGTTTCTTGGGAAATATTAATCAGAAATGACGTCTATATATGTACATGTCATCATCATCATCATGGCTGGGCTTCACGAACAAAGATTTGGGAAGGGCTTTACCCACGTTTGTTACAAGCACAATGGTCACTAAAAAGACCAATACGAGACAGGCACCTCTGGTTGCAAAAGGCACAGCAGAAAGACTCCTTAGGTGGTATATTCTGCAAGGTACGAATCTTTCTGCGTTGTCTTTTCTTGTCGAGAGTGATCCTGCGTGCGTTCTCAAAAGCATCGGTAGTGTTATAGATGGTGTGTCTCCAGACCTCTCCAGACATGTACATATATGTACATGTGAGACACTGGATTACTGCACTGGCTCGGAACAACTCCGCTGCGGGTGTGGGGGGGACAGGTCGATTTTCATGGAGGTGAGGTAATGCCCTACCCCACACCTCAGCCCATGTAGCCTCACCGAGCGACCCCAGAGCAGCTGTCAGTCAAAGGCAGCCGGGAGCACACCCACACCTCGCCCCCTGGTACCCTTAATCCAGTCTCTGCTTGGTTGGCACAGTGGGAACACCTCCCCCCACCCTGTCCTAGAGCGGCCACTGGGCCAGGAGTCCCGCCTGGGAGGAGCAGCCACAGGGGGGACAAAGCAGTAAAAACAGCAACATGTGATCTCTTTCCGTCTGTGCTGGAGACCTTCCACCTGGCCACGTGGAAGCTGGACTCTCACAGGACGCCGGTGGTAACTATGATCTTCTCTTTTTCTCTCTCTTTCGTTGTTCCTTCTTCTTCTATTAATCTCCTTTCTTAATATATTGGGTAACTTGGGACCAAATGGATTGGATTTTGCTAAGTTGTATGGGTTGGCATGTGCTAAGTCAATGCTTTGTGGAATGCTTTGTTTTGGTTGTATGTTACCCTTTATAAGGGTAACATACCTTTTTTTTTTTGCCAAGATCTCTTATTTCCTAATGTTCACCAATAAAGTACCTCCTGAGAAAATGTGTGCAGCGTTTCTCCTTTGCATTCTCTCTTAAAGTGTCAAAAGAACCAAAGGCTCTTCTAATATGTCCAGAGTGTGGATATTGTTGGAGCCTTGTGTATTTTTAAAGTAAAACACTTTGGTGAGCTTATAGCTGGAGACTTGGGGTTTTACAGTACACACATACATATGTATGCACACACATTTATACACACAGATAACACACACAATAAAAATATATTGATACATTTGAGAATTATACTTAGGCTTTTGTTGCCTCTCAGTGTTTGAGGAGGTAAAACACATAACTGTGTTGCCACAGTCAGGAAGAGGCTGGGCAGCACTGGAGGAAGCTGTGTCCTACACCAAAAAATACTTTAAATTTTGTGACAGGGTATGAGTGCTCCAGCATTTAACTCCATTATTACCATGCTTTGGAAGACTGAAATGGTGGCCCCATTTGTCATGTCACAGATACAGACTCCTTATGCTTTCATTTTCTGCAGCACAAAGGCTCAAAGTGCTGTTGCCCTATGTTGTGATTTAAACAAAAATAAAAGCCACACACTTACTCTCTTCCCAGGCCAAAACTGATATAAGATGACAAACTGTATCCCAGAGTACAGTAGTCATATCGGTATTATAAATACCTTTATTTTAAAGTAAAATATAGCCTGAATACATACTCAAACTTTATGCAGTATGGATGCATTAACTAAACATGGGTCAGTGGTCATTTCAATACACAGTCCTCTCACCTTCTCAGGACATACACAATTCACAATGAAACTACCAGTTTTACCTTGAAAAATACTTAAAGCAACCTTTACCATTACACAAACACACAATTCCTTAGATAACTCTGGGATATTAATCCAGTTTTTCACCCCTTAAATTGATTTTGTTAACTCCTTAAAACTTAGTTACAGTAAAGGAATCTACTTTCCCTTTGTAGAGATAATAAACAGATAAAGAAAGTAGTATTCTGAACAAAGAATGTCAGCCCATTTAAGGGATTCTCATTCTTTGGATTATGTTCCTTTTTCAAGGGAAACTTGAACCAAGCTCCAGGATATTAGTGTGCTTAATTACTGATTGTTTGAGAATCATGAGCAATATCTAGCAAATTTCAACGCCCATGATTACACCCCCCCCCAAAAAAAAGGCAGTTTTCTGTATCCTCCAGCATGATTAACACACACAAGTAAGATCTCAGTACCAGTTCATCATGAGAAGACTTTTTAAACAAAATCCAAAAGAAATCGGCAACCAAATGTTACAAAACCAAAGTGTTACAGTATTAATCTTTCATCAAAGAGTAAGTTACTCTGCACTGCTGTGACGGCAGTATTAACTCCACAAACATAAAAAAATACACTTCACAAGATGGTGTGTGCTGATAGAGCACAGCTACCAGAAATTCTCCCTGTAGCAGTAAATAACCCTGTAGCCTGATGTTTAAGCAAACCTTCAACTATTTTAAAACCCAGTCACTCTGCAAAGAGAAACATCAATCACAGTAAGTCTTTAGACACTTTTTGTTGATTTTGGTCACTTAAGACTAATTCACCAAGGATTTGGAAGCCAGAGCACAGTTAAATGCCATCTCCATGACTGAATAAAAATGTGTATTAAGCAAATCAAGACGTACTCATGTTACAAACAGACCCTCAAGAGTTTTGTGCTGACACTCAGGCAATAAGAGAGCTAATGAGAACACCTATATTCTGCTCAGCACTGTTTAGGACACTAACAAATTAACTTTAGATGATTTGTCATCAAGTCCCTGCAGGAAGAAGCCACACTATTTAAGGGAGGTGGGCGAAGAAGAAAGACAGCGTACTCATTTAAGGAACTCTTTGATCCCAGGCTGATCACTGGGATAATACTAAAAATTATATTATAAAAACATTTAACAGGGAATCAGTTTAACCATTTTTCTCAGTTGCCATCGTGTATTTTTGATGTATTGATAGGAACTTTAACCTTTGTTCAGTAGTAATGATAGTACTGTTTGTTTTCAGTAGTAATGATAGTAATTTAAAAGAACAGTTTTGAAAAGGAATCAAAATGCCATTTGAAACAGAAGAACCACAACTGGTGGCTTCCTGCATTTTCACAAAAACAGTCAGTGGCATCACAAAATGAAGGCTGAGTGGTAAGGAATGGGATTGGTTTTCTTCCTGTTTTCCTTTAATATATCTTATTAACTCACTCCTGAATCACTAGGTCTTTGGAAGAGAAGAGGAAAGGTCATCAGTAGCCAGTAGCAGCACCAGATGGGAGCTGGAAATGGCATGTGTAGATTTCAGCTGTCAAATATTAGGTGAAATTTAACAAGTGTCAATATAAAACAATCTGCAAATTTGTGGCTTTTTTAAATTAGCAAGATTAAATGAAGGGTTTTGAGAGCAATTTGAACTCTGTTATAGTATTATAGTTATACATAAAGTATTTCAAGTTGTTCAGTCTCACCCAGGTCAGCAGAGTTCTCAGCCATGCTCTGTGCTAAAACACAAAAGCAAAACAGCATTCTGTATTAGGCTTAATCCACTACCTCATAAAATTCCTTGATTTCTTTCCTCTATGGTTGTTAAACTTTTTGTGAAAGTAGACATCTTCAATAAAAGGACACTAAATAACAGTTGCCACTTATTTACTCTTATAAGTGGTATCCATGACTTGCCAATGTCTTACCAAGAATGAACGAAGACAAAAATGCAGAAACAATACAAGGAAGACTATAAAAATCATTTCTAGCCCCAACAAGACAGGGCTTTGAGTCCTAACTTTTGTGAGCTAGATGTGCCTCTCCCAAGCATCCTAAGCAGTAGGCTCTGTGTGAGAACCGTGTGTGTTTGAACTAAGAAGGAATTCACATATGTGCTCTCAGCCCACAAACAGGACTGAAAAAAAACCCCAAGGAAACGTTTCCTCCATAAGTGTGACTTCAGCAAATATGCTGCAAGAGCAGCCAACAACATTGCTGTCCTTTCTTTCTGAGAAGATCAGCTAACATTTAAGCATGGAAGATACCCAGGCCCACCCTTAGTCATTCCAAAATACCAGCCTATTTAATCAGCACAAATAACCCTTCTGGAATGCACACAGCCAGTCTACCAGTGCAGCCACACTCCACCACCTCACACTGGCCTCTCAAATATTCTCATCCCCAGTGCAGAAGATAATGCTGCACTGAGTGAAGACCCAAGGGTAGGTAACAAAAGGGCCTATGGTACTTGACTTCATCTGCGTGCACATTTCTTTGACTTCTAGACCAGACAACTGGTGCAAACAGCTACAGCACACTGCCATGGCCCATCACCTTCATCGTGCATCACAAACCAGGGAGGACAATTTTACCTACCATGTGGGTCACTATTTCATTAATGGGTATGGCCGTGTGTGACTTGACACACATGCAGACCATCTGAAGAGAGTAATTGGCTTTGTTCCTTAAAAGTAGACCACCATTTTCCTTCCCCCCTCTGCTTCCAGGATCCTTGCTCTTGAACTGCTGGGAAATCCAGTCCTACTTACTGGCACTGAACTGACTTTTTAAAAATCCTATGGATTTTATTTAAATTACAGTAGTTAAAATATTAAGACCTAGCTGGTCTAATGATGGCTTACTATATAAAACAAAAAAACAGAAATGGAATGTGTTCTTAGCTAGTGAAACTCCTCTGACTTAAATTATGTTTGCTACTTCTTTTGTCCCTGTGGATACTACCTAATTTCCCCTTGCTCTTCTCTCATCTGATAGACTGGAAGTTTTTCAGAGCAGGGACAGGCACTTATTATATGTATTAAAGGTCACCACTGAAACAATGAGGACATTTGACTGCTCATTCTAGCAGACATCACTTGCAGTAGCTGTATTTAAAACTAATAATGAGAAGACAGTTTGAAAGTGGTGTATTCCATTTTTGGAAAACTATATAAAGAACATAGTAAAACCACCTCACTCTGCCCTCTTGCACTGTTGGCAACTACATTAATTACTGATCAAGTATTCAGGTCCACTGGAAGACAACTTCCGTCTGGCCCATGGACTGCTTCGGCAGCAGCAGTGAATGCCACAGCCAGCATGACGCTGCCCAGCTGCTGTGGGCTCTCCCTTTGCGTGCCCAGGATTCCTCTTTCTGCAACAACTGCACAGTTACCCCAATCCAGCACCTTCTAGTAAATCTTTTTAAGGGAAATGTAACATCAACCTCAAATATCCTCTGTTTGACTAAAAGTTGAAGGAATGTCAGGGGACAGGGAGAACCTTTACCAGTGCAAAAGCTACCAGTCTTGTACCAAGGAATAAAATTTCACCTTTTTGAAGGAAACAAACAAACAAAAAAGAAAACCAAACAAAAAACCACACAAAAACAAAACAAAGCCACAAAAACAACCAACAAAACCCTCAGGATTCTGAACGGCAATATTTGCAACAAATAAGTATTAATGCAAGCATAAATTCAGAAAGCCTAGTTAGTAATTACAAATAAAATTTCCACCCTATTAATGAAAGTTACCATGAACTAGCTTGACTTCCTCACCCTGAGGAACACTTAGTCTTAAGACAATGACTGTCTATTAGGGTACCCTGCACCTCCTGTGTGCTGTTTGTACATACATTTCCTTTCACAGGGGGAGAAAGAATATGTAAGCATAGAAAAGATGATTAAATACCAAAATATCAGTTGATACAGAAGTGGAGTAAAACTACTGATGCTGTCACCATCTACTTGACCACCATCAGGGCCAGGGTCTCTTATTAAAGCCCATCCAGATCTGACACTCAGGAGTGCTTCCAAGCTCTTTATAACACAGGCATGAGGGGGCAGTTAAGGGCAGAAGACCTCCTGGGAGATTGCTAGAGAAATGTCCCAGGCAGAGGAAGCCAAACTTGGCAGGGTCTGTGCCCATACTGTTCGTCCAAAGCAGACCTTGAAGCAAATTAGCCAGCCAACAATGCCTTTTTTTCCCCCTGCCCCTCTTCAGAAGGAACTACTTCTCTATTGCTGGTAGGGATATTGAATTCATTAGCACATATGCAGTGTGAACAATCGGGAGACTTGAACCTGGGACTAAAGTGACAGCCAAATTATTTGATGCTAAAACACATTCAGTGAGGAACAGTGAAAGGGGTCAAGGAAGTACCAGGCCACTTGACATCAAAACAGTATCTGCGGTAGGAAGTGGAAGCAGAGCAGAGTAGCTTGCAGTGTTTTTATATCCTTTCCTTTATATGGCTGTGTTGGCACACTGGGATGTAGACGAGCATGTCCTACTGGGAAAGGAAGAGATGTGACAGGACTGAGGAATCATGAGCCCAGGGCACGATCTTGCATGCTGAAGCAACTGCGACTGCTTTGCATTAAATGCACATGTCCGCACTCAAAGCCCCCCAAGCACACAGCAGCTCTGTCTACAGATGAAACATTTTCTTTTACAAAGACAAATAAGCAAAAGATTAGTTTAAAAGCCTACTACAACTGATGTGCAATAAAAACAAGTGATAAGCTTTAATTCTTAATTGATTCATCAGTCCAATAAGGGAATAAGGTATTCCGAGCCTGAGAGCTTGCTTGTTTGTTTTCCAGCTACGTCCATTTAAGAAATAAACAGATCTCTCTCTCCAGACCTTATTTATATTACTCCAGATTGGATACAAAGCTCTTCATCTTCAAAAACATTAAAAAACTAGCATTTAAAGAAAACAAATTAGTAGGTTTTAACTCTGCAAAGCATGAACTGTCTTCCAGTACTAAGGATTAGTCAAATTCATCAATCTCTGGAAATAGCAAGCCTGCTCATTGAAACAGAGAGAGCACTTGAGAGACCTTCTCTGAGAAAATTGTTATGACCACCTGGTTGATGGGCCAGGATATTCCCCACCAGGTTCTCTGCCCAGCTGAAACACACTACATAGATTACCTGGAAGCAAGCTACAAAACCAGCTTTATCCTTGTAAGGCCACACTACATTTTTGATGGGCTTATGGCTGCTCCAAATTGCACCTTACCATCTATGTTTATAAAAAGCTGTCTTGGCTGCTATAAACTACATGAGCACACAGCCAGTACACTCTGGCTACACCCTGACTCCTCCTCCTCATCCACTGAAGGCCAAAGATGACTGTGGTATAAAGTGATTAAAGCATGCTTTCTCCACTAGGTAATATCTGAGCAGAATTCGATCCTACAGATGCACATTCTAAAGTCAGAGTCATTTAAGTTGCAAGAACTGACTACAATAGTTTTTTGAAAACACTTGACACATTTTCTATCTTTGCCACCAAGTAAAAGTACTACTATTTCTTACAGAGATTATCTACAGAACGTCACAGAAATAAAGCTTTCTATAACCACTAGGAGTTAGTGGTTCTGATTTCCTTAAGGGTGTATTTTCTATAAAAAGTCTTGCTCCAGCACTAATTGCAAAATTAGGAAGAAGCTTAAAAGTAATTAGATTGGGGTGTTAAATCACTAATGTCCCTTAAATAAAACTCCTAATTAGGGCACATTGCATATTTATCTACAATCCAGATCTGACAAAGAGCACAAACATTCCCTTTCTAGCTGACATCCAGGACACTGCCAGAGAAATGTTATGCACTGACAGTACTTTCTTCAGGAAGGCTGGAGCCCTCACTTGACTTGCACATGTACAGGTAAGGACACCTACATCCCTCCACTTTGGTCCCAAAGCAGACTGGCATAGCAGAGAGAGTCAGGGCTAGGTGACATTCAGACACCTACCACCAGACTGTCATTCATCTCTCTCTTTTGATTGCATAGGAATCTTGGGCACTTGCTTAGATTAAGCTTCTGTGATGGGATTTAGCTGCTGATACTATAAAAATATAAAATTATCTGGTCTTCCCTCCTCTGACATGGTATTTCTCAGATTAAGATAAATGCAGTTGGATAGATGCTTTTGTTTTATTACACCTAAATAAAACAGCACCTGACATGAAGGCATCTCAACTGAGAATTGATCCACAATAAACTACTGCAACACAAACAGCAAAGATTTCTTCATAGTCCATTTACCCGAAACATACTTAACTGCTTCAAAACAAACTCCACAACTGTCCTGACATTCCACACATCCTGCAGTCAGTCTTTCCAAACATTTTGTACCTTATTCTAACCTCAAAACAAAATAATCCATGATCCTAGCAAACTAGATGCACAGATCTTTAGGTATTGAAAGTAAAACCTTTTTTTTTTTAAATGCTTTACATCAGTTTATCAAATCCACTGAATACTGCTTCATGTGACAACAGAATTTCTATTTGCAAGGAATACTGCACTCCCAGTTTGAGACTGAGCATCATAAAAACTACTATGTCTTCTGAACCCCAAGCAGTATCTTTGTCACCTGGATTTTACTGCCTGATGAGGTTCAGTTATATGCTTGTGCCACAGCTACATCATACCTTAGGTACCTACAAGAAATCCTTGCACACCTCTGGGACAACGCTAGCTTCTAGCATCTCACTACAGGCTGAAATCATACTACCCAATTTCCTTTTGACAAATCTTTGAGCAGTAGCTGTTCATTGCCAGATATATTCACACAACAAACACAGTTTTGCCAGCTTAGCCATTTTCACTGAGGGAGGAAAAAGAAAGCTTTAAACGATTTGCAAAATAACTTCAAATACCTTTCAGCTGCTACAAGAAATGTGGTATTCTGGAGGAATTTGTATTTTTCATCCAGAAGTTACTCTTCCTCCCACCAACTCAGATGAGAGTGGCTTAAGCCTAGAAGGACCAGAAAAATTAGCTTGGCTACCACAGTGCCTATATCTCTGAGTCAACACAGCTGTCAGCCTTGCACTGCTGGGGATGCATGTGTTCTTCCATGTTTTCAAGCCCACTGAAGTTAAGATTTGATACCTATCCTAGACACACATTCATTCCAGAAAGGAACAAGCCATATTTAGCATGTCTGGAATTAACCAGGTACTCCTCTACGTATGATCCAAAAATCACAGTTAAGTCAACCCCCTCTAAAACCATTTACTTGCATGGCTTGCCTTCATGATCCCAAAGATTTCAGGGAAGAGAAAAATCTTTCCCTGAGTAAACAGATGTAATGTTTGCATTAACACTTCCAGGAATCAAGGAGAGTGCTATTTTAAAGTGGATCATTTAGAAAGAAGGAATAAAAACTAAAATCCATAATCCAACTCTCCTCTTCTGCATATGTGATAAGACAGACCAGGAATATATACACTTATAGGCATGTGTAAGTTTATTAATAATTTATTAATTATTAATATTAATTATTTATTAATATTAATTATTTATTAATAATTACTCGACAAAAAGGCTGTGCGAATAGCCATATACACACACATATTAATGTCTATTTGATTGCTGTGAAATGCCTCTAAGAAGCTAAATGAATTAACAGCTAGGCTTAGCACCACATGAAACACACACCTTAGGGAAAATTAACAAATCTAAGTGCAAAGGTTAGAGTGAGCTGCCTGCCAGGCTGTTTCTTTCATCTTACTAAGCCAAAAAACTATTTGTCATCTTTTTCAGAAAGATGCAACAAACTGTATTTCACACAGACTTGGCAGAGTCTTAAACCAGCAAGTCTGGCCCACAAAATGGTAAGTATCCCCAGTAGCTGCTGTTGTTGCCAACACGTGAAAACACAACATTCCCAGAGATCATCAACTTCATCCCCAATTACTGCTAATTTTGTGCAGGATTGTAACATTTTTCTATGTTCATTAGCTACAATTACCTGAATAAGAGTTAGTAGCAGAAAGAAGACGAAGTGGAAAAAACAGGGAATGCACAGGTGAGGTTTGCCTCACTTTGTAACAAGTCAACACGCAAGATTAACTTGAGATAGTACTGACAGACTGTACAAAGTGGCTTTGGACCATGATGCTTGTTTGGGGTTGGATTTTTCTGTTTTGTTTTTGTCGTGGCTTTTTTAACTCAGATGAGAATTTCGCTATTTTGTCACTTTTTATAGAACTGCACAAAAAAAGAATTCATGTTCATGAAAATCTGAATAAAAGCATTATTCAGATTGGAAGAGTATTGTCTGTTGTATCTCACAATTGAACAAAAAAACCCTCTCTGTGTATATGTGTACATGTATATTCAAACTACATATTTAAGCACTTTTTTTTGTGAAACAAACACACAGAAATCACTCTGAAATAATTTGTTGGTGAAACAGAAGAGGCTCATGTTCAAATCTGTAATTCATCTCATTCAAGTGTCCCAATTATTATGGTCATTTACCTCATGTTGACTTAGTAAGAGCTTCCATGTCTAAGCTAAGAAACCATTCCCTTCCAAAAGAGGAAAAATGTGGTTGAAACTGCTGCTCTGACTGTCATTTCATGACAAAAATTTCTTAAGACAGCTTTAACCTAGATGTCTATTTTCCTTGGTATGACACCCTGCAAAACCATGGTATTTTATAGATACCTTCAAGAAAGGATCTGAATTTAGCACTAAAATCTTGTTTTACACGGGTGTATGCCAAATGCTTTTCATCTCATTATCCTGGTTTGAAATGACCGTACTACTTAAAAGTAGCATAACATCAGTATAAAATGCAAGAGCTCTTTCAAAGTAGCACAATAAACCACTGTTATCATGATGGTCAGTTGCCTCAAACAACACTACAAATTCCAAGCAACTCAAGCTCCATTTAATTCCTACTGTACAATTACAGAATATATGATATCCTAGGAATGTTTATTTAAAGAATTTTGTACACTTCCAGTTGGAAGTATTTTGGTCTCCCATTTCAAAAATTGTTGACGTTTATTCATTTTACATATTAAATACATGTTCTGCATACTACACCTCAAACATTATTGCTAGTACTTAGAAAATTATTCCATAATCAGGAAAGGTTCAATTCATAATGAAAAAGTTTTATAACAGAGACAAAATATATAAAGCCAGTTACAGTCTGGGAACTTTGAGCTCTGGCTTAACCTATGTAATATTAGACAAATGGCTTCCCCTCTATTCCTTCCTCTTACAAATTGCTTGCTGTACCTGTGTCATCGCTTGAGGCCAGGCGCTGGCTTTCTCTTTGTATAATGTGATTTACAGCTGGGATTTCTGAATGCTGCTACAACACAAAATCACTGCAATGGTTCAGAGCTCTGCTTACCAATCACCCTAATCCCAGTCTTCACCAGTACTTTTAATGGCACCCCTGCTGTTTCCGAACAATAGCCCAGTCAAGAGAACTTGTCCCATCGCTTTGAACCTACTGTACACATACACACATATATGTACTATGCTTTTTTTTTTTTTTTTACCCTCAGGTCACATCTCAAATGCTGGCAATGAAGTCGAAAATGTTTTTACACCCACAAAATCATTTCCAAAGTAAAACATCACGTAATAAGCTACTACTTCAGCACTGCCCTCTCATTTCTGGTAGTGATTATAGTGAGTCTAGCCAGGATTCCATAAGCAGAATACGTGGAGAATAGTCTCTTACAAAGTTGTGGGAACAGGAGCCGAGAAACCATGCTCTGCCTGAGATTCTGCCCACAAACAGCCCACAGCAGGAGACGAAAGCTCCTAAACTCACTGTGCAAACACCTAAAATGCATCATAACCCCCTTTCTGAAACACATGGGATTATCCTGACACGCTATTCCCTATCTTTCCGGAGGGAAGGAAAAATCGTATTTCTCCAGAGCAAGCCTCCAGAGCAGGCTCCCACGGCCAGCAAGCCCAGCCCGGGTGTAAAGCCAGGCATTTTGGTATCCAACCTCATAGATGCAAGTTACCAATTGCGAAACTCGGGCGCAGAGAGCGCTCCAGCCCGGCACAGCGGTACAGGGTTTCAGGAGCCACCTGAGGCGAGCTGGTGCTGGAAACGAGCGTGAACATTGCTAACATTGCTCTGAAGTCCTTCTGTCACCCATCCGGTAGGCACACTCCCACAAAACACTGGGATTTAACCGACTGACACTACCAATGAAAGAAAAGGTTTATCAGAAAATCGCCACCCAGCTGCCTGTCAGCACTGATTTCCACCAGCTCACGGCAATCTCTCCGCCCCAAACGGGGGGCTCGGGAAGGGCAACGGCGTGTCCACAAAGGGGCTCCTTTAAGGAAAAGTGCTCATCTGACAGAGCCTGGGTTAGTTTTCTCACCTCTGCACACAATGAGAGCGGGCAGAGCCCAGCACCTCACTAACCCACCGTATTTCCCTCTCTCGCTCCCCAGCAGGAGAGCGGGCGGCTCCTGCCTCCCTCTGGGCAGAGCCCACCAGGGCTGGCGCCAGGCTGCGGGGCCGCTGGCCATGGGCAGGGCACGGACACTCGGACAAAAAGGAACACGAACAGAAGAAAAAGCACGCACACACACACCACCACCCTCCTCACTCCCCCCAATACACACAGAGACCACCGACGAAACCCCTCCGCAAAACGTGCCTCCTCATCATCCAGATCCCGACGCTGGAGACCCGAGAGGCAGCCCCGCTGCGGTGCTCGCCTGCCGGGCACCCCGCCGCCCCCTCCCTGCCCTGCCCGAGTTCAGCACTCACCTCGGGGGGATGCGGTCTCAGCAGCAGCCCGAGTCCGAGGCGGCGGGGCCGCCGCTCCGCCGGTGCCGGGCAGGCGGCCGCGGCGGGGCGAGGCACACTTCCACTTTCTCTCGGGGGTCTTTCTTTGCCGTGCCGTGCCGTGCCGTGCCGAGCCGAGCCTTGCCGAGCCGCCTCCGCCTCCCTGAACACTCCTCCCCGCCCTCCCCTCCCCGCCGCCTCCCCGCGATGCGATGCCCAGCCGCCGGCAGCGCCGGGGCAGCCGGGGGCGGCTCTCCCTGCCCTGCCCTGCCCCGCCCCGCCCCGCCCCGGTACCTGCCGGGGCGCTCTAGGGCAAGCACGTCGGACCCGCACCTCACCGAACACCTCTACCTCCCTCTGCAGTACGCACCCGCTATGCTCAGAGCTCACCCGGCCCAGCGGGGCACGGGGCGAAGGGCTGCTGCTTCGTGTTTCGACCGTCATTGTCCGCCCCTCTCCTTCGGTAAACTGCTCGAAGAAAGGAGTCCGGGAGGGCAGTGTGGATGGGAGCAGTCTAGATGTGGTTCAGCACAACAAAGACCCACTTGATTTCCTACTGACACATAATGCCCAGCAAAAGGGAAACACTGGGAATGTCGTAATTATCACCCTGTGGGATGGATGCAAAAGCAACACTTCTTACGAGGTTTGTAGTTAGAAAACAAATGGCAGGTTGGATGCATCTATTTTTGTCCCGGTACTCATGCCCTGCTGCTTTAGGGCTGTGTTTCCTGGCACTGTAGGTAAAAATCATGCAACAAACATAAAGGCAGCAAAGTCATAAGTCCTGGTGATAGTCTTTTGCCGCCTTATTGAGTGGCTGTTAAGATATTTTGCCCACAGATGAGAACCCTGCCTTTAGCTAAAGTGTGCATCAGTGCATCTTTTTTCATTGGAGGCTTAACAGTAATTGTCCAAGCAAACGCCTCACTAGGCATCACCCTACACAACATACGCTAGTCTTCCACTTCCACTAAATCCTTGTCTTTGCTGGGCCAAAACCCACTTCAGGGTTATATTACAGGAGTAAGCCTTACCTTCTCCCCATAATACTTCCTAGACCTAGCTGGCATGCCACGATGATACCCAGATACTACCCAGGTGTCTACACACTATGAAACACCATAAAATATAAACACATATATAAAATATAAACACATATATTAGATTACCCCTCACTTGGTCTTGAATGATCCCTGCTTACCTGATGAGGGTACCTACACTGCTGACTCAAGTTTGGTTGTAAGGTATATAAGCAGCTGTCCCTCATTTAAATCTCAATTGTGATACACATGTAAATGGTCCACTTTTGAAATTCACTCAAGTTTTTTCAGAGAAACCCAAGCTGTGAGTCAGGGATCTGACCAGAGCTATCTTCACATGAAGTTTTAGGGGCCTGGTATGCAACTGAACATTTAGTGTCTCTGTAACCAGAATAAGTACAGGCAGCAGGGGGTGCGGAGTGTGGTGTTGAGGGCAGAGCACACGATTCCCTGTTCCTGGAAGCTGAACCAGTACATAACAAGAGTGAAGGAGCCGTGAGGACTGAGAACCTAGTCTCTAGTTTTGTGATTGCAGTAATCAGTTAGGAAATGTCCGCCCAGGATGGTTTTTATCCTGGTGTTGCACACTGTAGGGAGCAGAACTTAGACCCTTATTCAGGCTCTTGCAGGTGAAATGCTTGGATGATGTCTTCTGATTCCTGGATTTTGGATTCTGGCTGTCCTCTGGCCTAACACTGCTGGAATATTCCATTTCTGTTTTCCCTAAGGCTCAGTATGCCTTAGTGCTTTACTTAAGCACTTTCTTAGAAATCGGACTGAAACTCTTTGGGGCTAAGGAAGGCTTTCAATGGCTCTTTGCTTGTTGGCCAAGCCATCTAAATAACCAAGGATACGCAAAAGACAGGTAATTTCCTCTTTGTGCTCTGTAAGCAACTTTCATGCATAACATCTGTCATTTCCTATTGATTTCCACTCAGTACAGAAAGACTGATGTCTCAGATGGAAAGGATCTCCTAGATTTATGATACCTATTTCTTTCTTTTGACTTTTTCTGTAATGTAGACTTTTACTCTAGATTCACCTTCCCTGTTTGAGGGACTAGGAACTTGACATCTAAAATGGAAAAGAAGCAATAGCTTTGTAAATTACCTCAGCGAAGTACTTTAAGGCAAGCATTTCATGTCAAAGAGAAATTATTGTCAGAGAAATTATTGTCAGTAGTACTGAGATATCCCCATTCTTGCAAATGCCAACATCCAAGACTTTATTTGCAGGACTAATTGTGTTTCTAGTCATTGAGGTGTCTCACATGAGACAAAACATAGAGGAAAATCCCTGAAAGATGAATTACTTTCTCAAAAGTAAGAAAGCTGAAAAAGTTACAGAAGAATCACATGTCTAGAAATGAACAATCTATCCAATTTTGTTCTTGGAAGAAGAGAAAGAGGAGCACTGGTATGAAAAAGCCCCTGTATCTTAGTACTTGCTAGTGCCTAGTTCACTTAAAGTGAAGAAATGTTTAGATGCCACAGAAGAAGACTCCAGCACTAAATTGGATTGCTGTTTCCCTGAGGGTGTGCTTTTACAACACAGCTAAGCTGGTTTAGGAGCTATTTGTTGTCCTAAAGGTGGCAGCCCTGCTCCTAATTCTTCTTCTGTTGGAGCAAAATTTAAAGAAAGCTAAATATTTCTTGATAGCTAGTTTAGCTCCTTGAATGGTTTTCCTGCTCCCAAGTGCTAGGTAGGTGAGAAAGAAGCAGAAAGGAACTGTAGTGCCAGCAAAAGGAGATGGGGATGGTTCCAGGACTGCAGCAGGCAGCTCCCATTTTGACTAAGCTGTCTTGTGAAATTCGCCTTCATAGGAAGAGCTCAGAAAAGACTGTACTTTAAATCTGCTCTTCCTATGCTTTTATTCTGCTTTGCATGGCTTAAATGAAATAGTAAAGAGAAAGAAAGATTCTGTTCCTCTGTGTTTAGGGAACACCATCAGGCAGAGGGAAGATCTCATTTGCACTGTGTGCTTGAAGAGTTGGTACTAGATGCTCAAGCAAGGCATCAAACCAAGGTCTCCCTGTTCCTGCAGTGTCCTCAGTCATTCCTCCTGCACCAAATTCTCTAACTCCAAACTCCAGTGCCAGGTAGAAATGCATGCCTAGCTCTCAACACTTTTGCACTGTTAGCATGTGCAGCGTATATCTGCATCACAATATAATCTCAGCAGGAGTGCTAGGTCTGCAGTGTTTCCTGTACCCAAACTAGCCCCTGTCGCTCTGCAGGACACAGAACTTTGCTGTGTAGACATGCCATCTTCCAGCAGACAATCCATATTAAAATATCATTCTAACAGTTAATAAAATATTGAATTATTCCACTAAACTGGCAATATTTCATTAAAAGAGCAATATTGATTCTCATTCCAAAGCCGATTCATTTTCTATTATAAGACCTCAAAGGTCACTTTAACATTATATCCAATGTATATAAAGCTCCCCAATTTTTTAGTTTTTATTAGTTTAGTGACACAGAAACATTCATAACTCTTCTTTTGTAAAGCCACAAATTAGAAGGAAGGCACAAAATATTCTGCACTGTAGATATTTGAAGGTAGTTCACTGTAAAAATAATTTGGTATGACTGCAGATCAAAAAAAAAAAATGGATAAAATGTTTGTAATGGTTAGCTAAGATCACCCACTAGTTTTAACTGCATCTATTCAAACTCTAGTGTGAGCAGAATGTGACTTAAGTATCTTTTCCAATCTGTGTGCATTTTACCAAGGATGTTATTGCAGTTCATTCATTCATTCATTCTTTTATTGATAGTTATGAATCTAAATTGCTGTCACATTTGACACTAACCAGCAAACAAATCATCACTCCTTCCTTCTACCCCAAAGCATGTCATTTTATATCAGTTCAGGAGATGGAATTCTGAATCAGAAGGAATTTGAAATAATTTAGAGTTGTCAATCAGCTCCTTTCTGTAACCTACTGTTGGTGGAAAATTCTAGTGTGAATCCACCAAGTATTTTTACTAGTAAATGGCTAGAGAGAATCCATAAAAGACATGGAAATTCCTATCTCAAAAGCCTTATCAAAATGCCAAGCATGCCAGTAGCGTAACACAAATATGAACAGCATTCCTTCTTGCAGTTTTTGTTTGATAGGAAATGGAACTGAAACTCCATTGTTGTTTTGAGGCTGCCCTCCTACGGTCAAGTGGATTGGCTTTCGCTTTTCCACCTTTTTGTTAAGTGAGTAATTTTTTCTGCGGATCAGTTCAAAGTAAAGATCATGCTAACCTTGCACTTTCCTATGGATATATTCTACTTCAGTTGTTCAAGGTCACACTGGATGGAGCTCTCAGCAACCTGGTCTAATGAAAGGTGTCCTCCCCAGAGCAGGGGGTTGGAACTACATGATCTTTGAGGTCTGTTCCAACACAAGCCATTCTATGACTCTAAGATTCTATTAGAAATAATGTTTTTCTTCAGAAATATAGTTTCAGCTATGTACCTTGGAGAGGTGGAGGCATGACATTGTCTCTGCTTGTCCCATGCGGCTACAACACATGCTGTGTAGTTGTGTAGGTTGCTTTTTAGTGGAATAGTCAGTTGTAGAAGAAAAATGTCTGTAGTTTGACAGCTTAAGGCTTAGGTAGGAGGTGTGAATCATTGCCTGAAAGCTGGGAGACACTTTGTTCATGCAAATTGCATGCGGTGAAATGAGGACAGTAGAAGGTTTCTAGACAGCCGGAAATGAAGTGGTCTCAGAAAGGAAAAAGGGGGAAGTTGGGTAAGAGAAGATTTGAGTGAAGGAAAGGGAGAGGGCATATTTTTAGTCATGCCAAACATACCTAGTTTTTTAACTTGTAGTGCATTCCAGTTTTGCTGCATGGACACGAATGGACAGGTTATGTCAAAGAAAATAAACTGACAGATAAGTAAATAATCTGCTATGGCTACGGACATGGCAGGTGTTGCAAAAAAACAAAGTAAATGAAGAGAAGAAAGTGACCTAGAATATGCACATCAAATGGTAAGTTTATTGTTTGCTGTAGAACACCTGCATTAGAGACCATTATTTTTAAAGCAGAGGTCATGCAGTATCACAGAAACATCAGGAAAAGTGAAAAGGGAACAGAGAAAGGGAAAAGGGAAATGAGAAGGAATTGTCCTTTCAGAACAGAAGACATCTATATGTATACATAACCAATACACAGCAGCCTGACTTGCTTCTACTGAATAAATGTCTTTGCTGAAGTTCTCCACCAAGGTTAATGAAACATTAAGAAAGTTAGTCAAGGAGAAAAATTTTGTGTCCATTGAAGTGTGCATGAATTTCACAGTATTTTTCTGTCTGTCACTTCAAATTATACTCATCCACATTTGTTTTTTCAGATATGACAATGGCTTTCAGATTGCTTTCTTGCTCCAGCTCTATTATCTAAATTCATCAATAAGGACTTGTTTTCCAGTTCAGATTTCTATATCCTAACCTGGAGAGTCATATATCATTTTCTATTCTGTCACCAAGCTAATTACAGTAGAGGGTATGTCATTTTAATACTGGCATTAGCAAGACGAATTAAAAAGGAAGTGTCAAAATTTATCTCATGTACTGTATTCGAAGGTTTACTTTGAATCCATAGTGCAAAGCACAACACAAAAACATGTAGGACTTTTGTGGACTTTCCCTGTATCTAGATCCATTCTGCAGAGTGGATCAGATGCTAAGCTTGGGCAAATTGACAAAGACATTGATTTCTATTAATGGTTTTGCATTAATCAAGGTCAATAGTATTTTAATATGCCACATATCTTCTTGACAATTAGTGTGGGGAAGTACAAGATTTGAAATACTGGAACAGCTACTAACCTCTGAATAGCACTAATGCTGATCTGAATTTATGACTTCATAAGGGCCTATCACAACCATAAAACTACTAATTGTTGATGTATTAATCAAGGTGTGGGTTACCAAGAGCTTCAGCTGCTGGTTATTGCTGCATTTTAAGTATTGAATTAGATACCATCAGCTTACAGAGAGAAATATGTTACATTGGCAGGAGTAGTCATTCAGAGAACTTACATTTAGGCATTTTATAGACTTGTACTGAAATACTAATCTGAGATAACTGTTCCATAGATTCTTACAATTTTCATCATTTTGTGAGTGATTTATGTCCTGGGATGAGGTGCACAAAATTTTTTGTTTCTAAGGTTAAAACAGATTACCTTCATGACTATTACAGCAATGCAAGGCAGGGAATATCTGCACCTAGCTTTAATTCAGTTACAGTGTGGCTCCAGTTATTTTAAATTCTTAGTGAATCATTTTTAGAAACTGATATTTTGAGAAGAACACATTCCTATTCAAAGGAATCCAAACCAGTTCCTACATACTACCAGTTCAAAACCACATTTTGTCAGAAAAAGCTTTCTCAAGAGAAGGGCATACAACAATGCAATCAGTGAACTGTAGTTAATAATTAATGTGCATGTCCTTATCCTACCAGAGTTGCTAAATGGACAGTGTAGCTGGTTAAAATGAGAGGATCTGTTCCTCATTACTCCAGTGAGGATTAACTCCTATCCTGAATAAGGCAGACCCACAAACTGAAAATGTGTTTCTGACACATCAAGCAATATCTGATATACTTGTTGTTCTCCATAGGTCAGCCAGCTAATCTTTTACTTCTCTGTTTCCAAACTTTCCAAAGGTTTTATTTACAACCTGGTGAGAAAAGGGAGTGTTTTTAATGTCTCAAGAAGTCTGTAGGATGGAATCTTTATTTCCTTTGCCTCTCAGAAATGCTGAATCTTTAAAAATGGGTTACTGATATTCCTTTTCTTATACCCTTTCATCACTTTAATACAGGTTATAAATGCGTTCACACATACACAGAGAGAAAAAGTCATGATCTGAACTTATAGAAATTTAACTGTGATTTCACTTGGCACAGAAGTTTTCATTTTATTACTAGCAGGTATAATTTTTTGTAATTAAAATATTATAGTGTATTATATGCACAAGCTTTAGTCAAGTACTTACTCAGCAAAAGGAATCTGTCTGAACTCACTGACTGTATCTATGCTCTCCTGCTACATGTCACATGGCAACATACTGCAGGTCATATTCCTGAAATGTTTACGTTGCTTATTTTGAGGCTTTTTCTGGGCCATGCTTTTGGGAAAACATAGGGTAAATGCAAAAAATATATAACTTTTAATTGCTCTTACACAGTCCAAGCGAACCACATCACTGCTGTGTCCCAAGTACTCTAGCACAGATTCCTCAAAGCCATTTTCGATGACTATTCTGATAGAGATAGCTGAGTGGACCACCTGAAAAAAAAATGAATGAAACAAAACTAAAATGGGGAAAAAAATGTGGTAGTCTTGGCAAGAGATGTATGAGGTGTAGCTGTGAGGTATTCCAAAGGATTTTGACACCTTGTGCATGATCACAAGTGAAGGTGAACAAAGGGGAGCAGGAGGAAGAAAGGGAGGATTTGGATAACAGAAAGAGTTTTATCCCAGAAGATATCTCCCTTTCTGTCCCTATCTCTTCCAGAGAAAGTGACGATAATTAACTGTCCTATATCCCTACATAACCTTAGACCTATCCTCATAACCTTGGATGAACAGATGAGGTCCTCATTATTCAGCGCCAGAACATCAACCCTGCCAAACTCGCGTGACTGGAGTGCTGCCATGAATGGCTACAAGCTCTTCAGAAGGAACAGGCAAGGTAGGAGAGGTGAAGGGGTGGCTCTTTATGTTAGAGATACTCTTGACTCTGTAGAACTTGAAGTCAGTAACAGTAAGGTTGAGTGCCTGTGGATCAGAATCAAGAGGAAGGCCAACTAGGCTGACATCCTGGTAGGAGTCTGTTACAGACCACCCAACCAGGATGATGAGGGTGATGAATTATTCTACAAGCAGCTGGAGGATGTCTCAAAATCGCCAGCCCTTGCCCTTGTGGGCAAATTTAGCCTGCCAGATGTCTGCTGGAAACTCAACACAGCAGAGAAGAGGCAGTCTAGGAGATTCCTAGAGTGTATAGAGGATAACTTCCTGCGCCAGCTGGTAAATTAGCCTACCAGGGATGGTGCCCCCCTAGCCCTGCTCTTCACAAACACAGAGGGGCTGGTGGGAGATGTGGTGGTCAGAGGCCCGTCTGGGACACAGTGGCCATGAAATAATAGAGTTTTCAATACGCAGGGACGCAAAGAGGGCCATCAATAAAACTATGCTGATTTTGCCTACTCAGAAGACTGGTTCAGAGGGTACCTTGGGAAACAGCCCCTGAAAACAAAGGGGTCCAGGAGGGATGGACATGCTTCAAGAAGCAAGTCTTGAATGCACAGGAGCAGGCTGTCCTAGTCTGCCGAAAGGCAAGCTGGCGGGGAAGACTGGCTGAACAGGGAGATTTTGAAGGAAATTAGGGGAAAAAAGAGAGCTTACTGACTATGAAAAAAGGGCTGGCTACTCATGAAGAGTTTAGGAATATAGTTAGGTCATGTAGAAAGAAAATTAGAGAGACAAAGGCACAATTTGAACTCAATCTGGCCACTTCTGTTAGGGATAACAAGAAGTGCTTCTACAAATACTTCAATAGCAAAAGGAGGGGCAAGGAAAACCTCCTTTCTTTGTTGGGCATGGGGGAAACATAGTCACCAAAGATGACTAAAAGGCTGACCTTTTAACCTTGAACACCTTCTTTGCCTCAGTTTTCAACAGTAAGACAGGTTATCCTCAGGACGACTGGTCTCTGGAGCTGGTAGACAGAGAGAGGAAGCCAAATAGCCCCCCGCTGTAATCCAGGAGGAAACAGTTAGCGACCTGCTGAGCCACTTGGATCCTCACGAGTCTATGGGACCAAATGGGATCCATCCTAGGGTGATGAGGGAGCTCTCCAAGCCGCTCTCCCTCGTCTACCAACAGTCCTGGATCACTGGGGAGGTCCCAGATGATTGGAAGCTGGCGAATGTCACACCCATCCACAACAAAGGCTGCAAGGAGGACCTGGGCAACTACAGGCCGGTCAGCCTGTAGTGCCTGGCAAGGTTATGGAGCAGATCATCCTTAGTGAAATCATACAACCACTACAGGATGGACAAGGGATCAGACCCAGCCAGCACAGGTTTAAGAAGGGCAGGCCCTGTCTGAGCAACTTGATCTCCTTTTATGATCAGGTGACCCACCTGGTGGATGAAGGCTGTGGATGTGGTCTATCTGGATTTCAGCAAAGCCTTTGACACCGTCTCCCACAGCATTCTCCTGAAAAAGCTGGCAGCCCATGGCTTGGAGAGGGGCACTCTGTGCTGGGTCAGGAACTGGCTGGAGGGCCGGGCCCAGAGAGTGGTGGTGAACGGAGCTGCATCCAGTTGGCAGCCGGTCACTAGTGGTGTCCCCCAGGGATCAGTGTTGGGCCCAGTTCTGTTTAATGTCTTTATTGATGATCTGGATGAGGGGATTGAGTATACCATTAGCAAATTTGCAGATGACACCAAGCTGGGGGAAGTGTTGATCAGCTGGAAGGCAGAGGGCTCTGCAGAGGGACCTGGACAGGCTGGAGAGATGGTCTGATTCCAAAGGGATGAGGTTCAACAAGGCCAAGTGCCAAATTCCTCAGACATAACCAACCAGTTAGGCATAATAAACAAAGGTAGGCAGAAGGGGACCTGGGAGTTTGGATCAACAGGAAGCTGAACATGAGCCAGCAGTGTGCCCAGGTGGCCAAGAAGGCCAATGGCATCCTGGCCTGGATCAGGAACAATGTGGCCAACAGGACCAGGGAAGTGATTCTTCCCCTGTACTCAGCACTGGTGAGGCCACACCTGGAGTACTGTGTCCAGTTCTGGGCCCCTCAGTTCAGGAAGGATACTGAGGTGCTGGAGCAGTTCCAGAGAAGAGCAACAAGGCTGGTGAAGGGACTGGAGCACAAGTCCTATGAGGAGAGGCTGAGGGAGCTGGGCTTGTTCAGCCTGGAAGAGTCTCAGGGGAGACCTCATCACTCTCTACAACTCCCTGAAAGGAGGTTGTAGCCTGGTGGGCGTTGGTCTCTTCTCCCAGGTGACCAGCAGCAGGACAAGAGGGCGTGATCTTAAGCCTCCCTGTCTTTGACCTGGAACTGATTAAGTGTTCTTTGCCACCACACACACTCCATGCTATTGTAAATGAGACATGAAGTTCAAAGACAAAAGATTTATAGAATATATCAAGGTTTCTAGGTTATATGTAACTTCACGTAAGAGTTGCCATCTTCTACAGTTTGATCCTATTCCCACCCCCATCAAAATCAAATGCCCAATTTTGTGCTACCACTTTAATAACAGAACATCTGTAGAATATATACAATATACATTTTAGTGCAGAAAAGTTCAAACACAAGGAAATTCTGTTCAAACTTTAGACTTATGTAACAGTCTGTAAAAATACAGCTGTAAAAATACTTTGAGAACAGTTTATATTTCACAATACTTACTCTTGGTAATGCTGAAGAATGAAGTAGCTGTAGGTGATTAGATAAATAGAAAAGATTACTAAATTATTTTTCCTTCAATAAGTTTACCTGTAATGCTGAAATATCAGAGAATAAATAGGGAGTGACAGAGGACTTCTGCCTTTACACTTCACTCCAGAATTGTGCTATACAAATGTGACATCCTACCCTTTTCCGTTAACGATACTAAAGAAACTAAATGTGTATGTGTGTAAATCAAATATATGTACCTATCTATCTCCAGGGACCCGGTGAGGTGAAAGGGTTAAATCATGTTTAACCAGAATGTATACTTAGTGTTCTTTATCTCCCTGGAACTTGTTAGCACTTTGAGGACCAATTCACTAAGAATGAATAATACCATGAATGACATCAGCTTCCGCCAACATGCAAGAGGTTACTATGGTAATGGAGAAAGTTTTTCACAGTACAAAACAAGTACCATACTTGATATATTAGCCAGCCAAAGAAAGCAGTCACATATAAACTACAGCATCTTTCTAATGAATAGCCATTTATGCAGCATGCATGTTAGCAATTCTGCTGAGTTCCTCTGAACACCAAACTGTTGGCAGTTATATTGAAAAACTTGGCAGATTTACAAAAGTGCTAACATTTTGTTTTCAGCAGCTTGTTTTTCTCTCTCAGAGCCCATATCTTCAGCATATTCACAGAGTCTTTAGCCAATGCCAACCAGGAAGGTCTCTGATCTGAGCTTAAATGTACTGTATATGCACACTGAGAAGGCAGGATGTCCAAGACATGCAACTGACTCAAAATAGACTTTTTGGGTTTTTTTATTTGTGGCAGAAGAACAGATGGCTTCTTTGTTAAGTGGTACTTTCTTTTATATTTGCTCACCACCTCTTCCGTAAGAGTTTAATCCATGAAACAATACAGTGTATTTGCTATAATGCAAAAGCCAGAAAATCTTGAAACCTTCAAAACAGATCACTACACATACATATATGTATATATGTATCTATATATGTAAGGTTATTTCCCTAATTATCAAAGCAAGCACCATATCAAACTGCATCAATATCCTCTTGTGACCAAAAAAAAAAAATTCAAAACAGAGGCAAGATGTTATTTAGATATTATTTCCTTACTCCTTCCATTTTGAAGAAGAAAAAACTGTGACTTTCTTTCTTGCAAGGGACTCTGAGAGATGAAGGAAAGAGGAAATCTGAGAGCAGTTACAGACCATTGATTCTAGGAGTCTGCTGACTGTGGGGTTTTCCACTGATATAGATAATTGTAAACCTTGTGCCAAAGGCCTGGAGTATCAACTCAAGAGGCCTTCTTCACAGCACTTTTTTTTTATGTTTCTTCATTGCATCTTATATTTCTTCATTACATTTCCCTTGCCAAGGATGAAAGAATGAGTAAAAAGCAAAGGAATATATTAGAGTGAATGAACTTGCATGCAATAAAACATTCCTGCCTTCCAGAAAAAAGTAACTGATCTTGGATTCTTTCTGCCACCTATGTAGTACATTTTGGCTGTAGATGCTGCCAAATACATACATTTAAAAGGCTGCCAAAAGTGAACTTCACTTCTCAAGTCTTTCTGTGTATGATCATCCCATCATTCAACCTGCCATTGTTTTTGTAGGCATGAAAGGTTTTTCCAGTTCCACATCTACACTTCTTATCAACCTTTCAAGTGTGATTTTAAAATGGATTTTAAATTTAAAACACCATTGGTATGATTTTTTTTAAATTTTTTGTTCCTAATGTCAGAATCAAAGAATATTTCCTATCCAAAAATTTGGATCCTGTCAGCAACGTAATTTCAAAGGCACATTCTATTCTTCATATCTGAACTACATATTTTAAGACTTTTCTTGATAGTGTTGTAACAATTTAGTTTATTCTCTGTTGTTGCATCTTTTGCAATGCCAGTTGATATGTTGGTACTATTTTTGTTTGTTTCAAATATTGGCAAAAGCATATAAAAGAAGAGGGGGAAATACAGGAAAAACTTTTCCTTTTTGTTTGAAATTCTGTTCCTACATTTTTTTACAGCTTTGCTTTATCCTTTCTAGGATATTTCACACTTAATTGCTGTTCTATAAGTGAAAGCTATGGCAGTTTCAAGAAAAGGTATGGAAAAGGGGGAGACAGCAGCACAGATTATGCATATTGGCCTGACACCTGAAGCCTGACTGGTCTTAATGGGCTAACACAGTACTGGTGGCAGTACACAACCCGCTTTCCTGAACAGAGTGGTTTCCCTTTTCTTCATACTTTTAGGCACTGCAATAAAGATCAGAGATGATCATTTGGGAAGTACTTTTTCAGAGAGCTCCTGTAACTTACCTGTATTTGGAAGTATTCTTCCACACAGTTCATGCAACTTACCCGTGTTTTGACAAGTATTTTCTTTTTTTGGTCAGACCTTTTGCATCTCAGGCAGGAGCAAAAACAGGTTTCTGCTTTGTAGCAAGTTGTTTGGTGTCCTTGTGCTAACACTATCTCAAAAGTGGAAGTAACTTTCATTGAAGAAAAAAACCCAAAACCTAGAGCCGCCAGGACATAATATTCCTGAGAAGATTTGATCTGCTGTTTTGTGAAATGGAGCCTGTTAGAGCTGTACTCTTGAAGGTGGTTAGATATCCATCTTCTTTTAAGTGTACACTGGCCTTAGAACTGATATTCAGCTGCTGCCCCACAGGCATTGCACTAACTAGGAAGACTTAGACTCCTTTCAAACTGCTCACTACCTACATTAATCATTGAGGGTATTTCTTTTCCTCAGATATAAAGGGAAGCAGCACCTGGCAGTCCTGGGGAGAAGGCAAATGGACACCCATTCTGCATCGCTCATACTTTCTTGGTTATGGGATTAGGAAGCTGGAGGAGGTAAGCTGACCACAGCCTTGGATCTACAAATTCCTCACACAGATTTCTGTTTCAGTGGGATCTCTGTTGAGCTGCAAGCTGAATTTTATAGGCACAACAGAATCAAGACAGAAAATTCTATGCTCACAAATTTGCTTCACAAATTTCAGTAGGTTAAGTCAAAATCTGGATAATGATGAATAGAGTACCTGGAACTGAAAATATCTATTCACCCACACTTGCCACACAGTTTTATGAAAGATAAGTTATTTTTTAATTTTCCTGTTCTTCAAAGGATTTTGACAATAATTTTCATTTCATGTGATAGCGATTTGTTTTCTTTGTTGTATTTATATAGAAAGAAACAAAAATGACCAAAATGATAACTGAAGCTTAAGGAGTGTTCCAATGAGGAATACAAAGAAGAATTCCTCACACTCCATAATTCCTCTCTGCCATGATGGTTATATATCATCAGCACTGCTTACAATAGCTGATTTTCTGGCTTAAAGCTTAAAATGCATTTTTTTTCCAAATTTTTTTAAAGTCAAAGGTGGACCTCAATGTTTTTTTATTTTTTTCCCTGACTTATCTGAGTTGGGACTATGGCAAAAATTAAGCTGTTTCAGATTCTACACATCCCATTGCTTAGGACTGTTAAAATTAAAAAAAAACAAACCATATAGATATTTGCAAATTTAAAAAAATATTGAAAGACTGTCTGATACATAGACAGTTGTAATTATGGCCCAAGACCTACTAAAGCAATTTATAGCCTTTAACAAGACAAGTTCAAAACAGCATGAGTTTACCTCTACTCTGACAGAATACAAATGAATGAGCAGAGGGAGGCATAGTATCAATTGCCACATCATTTTTTTTCTTGTTCTCTCATCAGCTTTGCCAGAATGAATTATTTATATTGGCTGAGCAAGTGGAATCTGCCTCATTCACAACTACACACAGGTGACAAAATTTAACAGTGATAATGATGGTAATCTCTCATTGCCCTCAGTTATTTTTCTACTACTTATGGTTATGGACCTGCATTTCTGAGTCTTTTACTGCTTCATTTACTTAGCATAAGACATCTGGAAAGGTGACTTGCTAGGTTTTTTGAGTGTTAGGGCAGTTTTGAACTTAAACAATTGAAGCCAGCACAATTCTCTCATCCCTCAACACTATCTCACACCTACTAAAACATTCTTTTGATGACTGCAGAATTTGATATTATGTAGCTTGGAGAGGGCTCTAAGCTAGTGAGGGAAGTGATTATACTTGCCCTGGAATTTAAAAGATAATTTCTGAGTAATTTTTTACTCCTCTTACCCTGCTCTAGCCATTATTCTTTGCCTGCAAGCATCTGATGTAATCTGCAGTTCGGATGCTTATGACTCTGCCATTGCATTAAAGGCCTCACAGTCACAACACAGTCACATACTATTTCACTCACACCTTTTGTGTTATCTCTGTATCTCTGTCATCCTGCTCACAGTTCCTTTTTTCCACCCTAACCTCAGAAATGCATCTGCACATTTGAGCCATACGCACAAGTGCATACAGACCTCAGATATTGTTGTCTCGGTTCTGAATCCACTTTTCTACTTGAAGCAATTTGCAAATGAGAGGGCTTGACATTAGATGAATAAGATGTCAGGTAAGTGAATAGCTGGGGAGAAGGAGAGACAACAGACACAAGCTGGGAACCTCAAAGTGTTTCATACAGAATTTGTGCCTTCAGCAGAAGATGGATCCATGTGTATTAGAGCATCAGAGAGGAAAGCAAAGATGAATGCGGGAATCAGTTTCTGAATGTGTCTTGAGACCAATGCTTATCTTATAAGTAATGTACAGTAGGTGAGATGGATATGCTCTACAACTGCCAGGAAATGGACTCCAGACTGGAAAGGGGCTAATCCTGAAAGGCTAGCACTCAGGGGTTCAACAGAGTAGAGTTTAAAGAAAAGGCAGAAAGTAGGCAAGAGAGAAAAATATAGAACGGAGTGGTATGAAACTGGTGATGAGACAAGAGCTGGAGAAGAAAGATGACTGGGAAGGAGAAGGGGACCTGCCCTTGTCAGGAACAATCAGGAGGCAAATTCTGGTCTTTCTATTCTGCCTTTTAGTCTGGCTTATTAATTTTAATGTTGTTATTTGTTTAACACTTTAGGATGCCCCATTGGAGGTGGCCATTCCCAGGCAAAATGTTCAAGAGAGCTGTACCTGAATTTTGAGATATTCTTGACCAGCTTTCTCTTTTATTTGTAGAGTTCCCTTGGGCTGCCAAATAGGACCTACAAAACAGGAATAGTGCAGTGCTGAAGTTTTTTAAGCATGCCTTTTACTAGGATTGTAGCAAAATGGCAGATTGTTCAGTGAGGAATAAAAAACAGATTTAGTAAGCAAGTAGCAGAGCACTTGGAAGCCCCATTTCACATGGCTGACTGAGTGCCAGACTTCAAAACTCTGGCAAAGAGCTTGCTTCCACACTGTACTGCATCTTTGCCCTAGTTTGAGTTTTAAACAGGAATTATCTGCCAGCTTCCAGATTATAATGAAAAAAGTAGAAAAGTAGTCTCATGCAGTATATAGTATTTGGAATTTAAGCTCAAGCAATAACAGAAAAGCCTAGTCTATGATACTTTCCCCACAGGTAACAGAGAGAAAGAACAAGGAGAATTGACAAAAATGACAAAAATGTTCAGAAGGCATATAATCCTGGGCATGTCCTTGCTATCTCATATCTCCAGATAAATCCTCCCAGTTAGCTAGCCTGACCTCCTCATTGGGAACCTTTCGAAAAATTGATGTTTCAGTTTAATAGATAAAGCAAATTACAGGAGAAAAAATAAATTCCGACATGAACTCTTTCCTGCCTTTTTTGTTCTACACTTAAGGAGATTTTTAGATTACCTTTTCTGTTACTTCTCTCATTCAAATGAAACCAAGAATTCTGCGGTTTGAGGCTTTATACAGATTCTGGGAGACACAGCTTCAATACTTTCTTTGACTGAGGGAATTTAAATTTATATTTGCTGTTGAGGATCCAAGACGTTAGATCAATTTGTATTCTTCCTAGGTTGAAACTATTCTTTCTTTTTTTGCTAAGAGTGATTGAGGAACTTCACACCAACAAAATCCTCTTGTTCTGCTGACCACATCTGGCTACTGAAGATTGCTCCAGGAATAGTGATTCTTGTTAGATATGGAAGGGTTAATGTGGTCTTCCCTTTCATAAGATGATTGAGCTTGACAGGAAGGCTCACAAGATGGCACAATCTAACCCATCAAGTTAATCAACCATGTAACTGACTGCTGCCCAGTCCATGCCACTTAGGATTGCATACTTTTATGTCAAGGAGGCATCTGTGCGTTCCCATTTGGAACAGCTTCTTATACATTTACACCTAAATCAGATGAACCTCATCAGTAACATTTGACTAAAATGAAAAGTGAATTTAAAAAACAGTATTAAGCCTTTCCCAAGGGGTAGTCTGCCTTACTGTAGTCTGCCACAATTGAAAGAAAGTAAAAGAGGAAGCTAAACTAAGTATCTCCTGAAGATGAAATAAAGAGTGACCAAGACAAAATATTTGTTAATGGTGATTTTTCGGCACCTGGTTTTACTTTCAGAAAAGCCTGGGACACTGCTTGCAAGAACCTTAAAATAATAGTGCAATACTTTTATCCTAATACGAAATTTCTTAGATTTGTCATAGGATCATTCTAAACTCTACATCTACACAAACCTGCATAGACAGGTATCTGTGTCTAGCTCTAAAAAGTCCAAACTATGCATAGGTTTCACACACTTCTTGAGGCATAGGCATTCACACAGGATTACAATCACATCATAAAGGTCTGCACATGAAGAAGTAACAACCTGACTGTGTTGTTAAGGATATTATAAAACACTGTGCTCACTACTGCTTCATAGTTGTACAAAGCAGTTGTAAAATCCAACGAAGCAGGAAAAAGACATTGCACGCTTGGATTGTACAGGCTGGCTTTGCAAACGGGGCAGTAGAATAAATCTCAAAGTTTGTTTTACATTTCAAGCTCTGCTACAGGTTTTGTGTCATCAGGTCATTTTCCCACTCCACCTCATATCTTTATAAGACACATAAAAGTTAGGAAAAAGAATATTCATTGCTGATCTTATTTTGTTGTAACACTACTGAGCACTGCTACTGTGTATGTAGTTACTACTATACACATATAAAAAGGGATATACTTGTTCTAGCAGAACATTAGTGTCTGATTAGACCCTCTGGGGCTACTGCATTCCAAACAATTAATCAGATCCATAGTATCCAAATTGGTCAGGAAGGCTACAGAGATTAAAAATGGGAGATTTTTGGCCTGCAAGCAAGTAGAGGTCAAAATGAACTCTGAAGACCTGTCATCAGGCCACCCATTAACAAAGATTTCACCATTAATTATTTCCTCTCAATACAAGACTGATGCAAGAAATAAAGAGCAGCTAACATGGTTTAATGAGTTTATTGCATAAATGTAGATAAATAATTTCAGTTTGTGCTGCATTTCAAGTATTTTCAGTCATTAAAAATTAAGCAGAAAGTATCAGATTTAAAAAATATAAGGGTATAGAGAAAAAACTCATTTAAAGATGCATAGATTTGATAGAATAGTAACAGAGATTTAAGACACTGACATTCCATATTAACATGTCTTCATTGTATTAACAGTGCTAAAATGAATAGCTGAGCTACTTGCAGGGGCTTTAACAAAAAAGAATGATCATGTTAGCTCAGTCCCTGTGAATAATGTATGAGGCTGAATTCAACTTATTTGCCTCATCTTGCATTCAGTCTAAAACCCCCACAAAATAAAGGGCTACACTTAGCATTAAGTAACAATTTGTTGTTTTAACTTCCATATCATTAGTTCTGTGCAGTTAGAGATTGGTTAGAAAATTGCATATAGAGTAATTTTCCATTTATTAGAACTTTCCAATTCAGTGTCAGTGTCACATGGAGGCCAGTCTGGGAGTTTTTCTATTTTTCCCATTTAAATCTTTTAGGCTCTCAATGCATTTTTTAGTAGGCCATAGAAGAATCAATTAAATCTTGTTATTTGTATGCATTACAGGGTTATGCTCTCATGGGTATCTAGCCAGTGTTAATTAACCAAGGAAGAAAGTATTTTGTGCTTTTAAATGGTGTAAAATGCTATATTCACAAAATAAGGATCTAACAACAACTTAGAATAGAAAACTCTTATTAATAATAGCAACGCATTGGTCAGTTATGACTTCCGGCTGAAGAAAGTTATGTGAAAAAGAAGACTTCATTATCACCTCTATTTAAATCAACCGATTTTAATAGTTTTATTTTTTAAAAGAAATCTATACTTTGTAGTCACTTTGAAAACCTTAGCTACCTAGAACAATAATGACCTTGAAGATAGGAAGTCACCCAGTCTACCATAGCAGGCAGAAGGGTTCATGAGGAAAATACCGTGAGGTTCTGAGGAAGCCAGGTTGCTACTGACTCATATTCAACTTGCTGTTGACCAGGACCCCCAAGTCCCTTTCCACAGCACTGCTTTCCAGCCTCTCATTCCCCAGTCTGTAAGTACATCCAGTGTTGCCCTGTCCCAGGTGCAGAATCCGTCACTTATCTTTGTTGAATTTCATGTGATTGGTGGGTTCCCATCTCTCATTTGTTGAGGTCTCTCTGCAGGGCCTCTCTGTCTCCAAGTGAGTCAACAGCTCCTCCCAGTTTTCTATTATCAGCAAACTTGCTCAGTATACCTTTGAGTCTTGTGTCCAAGATATTTATGAAGGTATTGACTTAATGAAAGAGAATCAAAGGTCATGGTAACAGAGATCTGTCCAGCTGAATTGCAGTATGATACTCCCATTCCACTCCTTTCCCACTGCTGGAACATCTTCGAGGAATGATGTTTTAGATCTCCTGCATGAAAGTCCCTGCATAGCCAGAGCCTTTTTGCCCTAGTCCTTCAACACCAATGTCTGTCTCAAAAATAATGATATTGTCCATCTCTCACAGTGTCCATGACAAACACCAGCATCCTGGTGTTGTAACATTGCTCACATGAGAGCTGCAATGCAATGTATACCTGAAGAGCCAAATGGGAAGAGAAGTAAAACCCAGAGGACAATCCAGAAAAAAGTCACTGTGATCCTTTAAAAGGAGGAGGGCACTTGGCATATAGTTTAATATTTTTTCAGATATTATAATGATTGAAGTTTGTTGTAAATAAATGCTGCACATGATGAATTTGATTCAGAAGATACTCAACAATTTTTTTTCTCCCCCTTGATATTTATTTTTGCATGCAGTCTTCTGTGACTTGTGTTTCTCACTACAGCCTTTGGTAACCTCAGGAAAGATCCATTTTGACTGAGTACTATCATAAAAAGCTTCCCCTCATGCTAATATGAGGACCTTCATCTTGTCCTGCTATTATAGAAGAACAAAAATAGTTTCCTGGAACAACTGACATTCATTAAGGGATTCTATCATTTATCAACCACAAAAACAGTTTGCTAAGCCAAGTCCTGCCTATGGGAACAAAAACATCCCCCGTATTTCTAAGGAGGCAGAGCACACGTTGTCATGTCTCAATAAGGAGCTGGATAAATATTGTAAAATATTGTTTCAGTAGAGCAGATGTTCAAACCATATTGGCACCTACTAACAAACTCAGACCCCCTGGGGCAAGAAACTTTATTTACAATGGAATTGAATTATCTCTGAATGTATGAGCAACATGCTACCTATTACTTCACAGTTTTTAAAAAAATAAACCAAACCCAAGTATAGATCCCCAGTTCCCTTGTCCTTGAGCATCAGTTTCAGAAAACCAGAAACAATCTACTACTCATTAACACAAGCTGAGTAAGAACAGAGAAAAATACAAATTGCAGGCATTTTTAATTTTTTCTAAAAGCTGTTGTTCTCTTTCTAGATATATGGACAAGTCTGATCTTGTACACAACAAAAGACATTTTGTTTCAATTAGCATGTAGACTGTCATCTGAAAAGAAGATTCAACAGAGGACAAAATAAAGTCTATCTAAACTAAATGGCATGTATATTTTATTTTATATTAAGGAGCAGCACAAAATAGTTCCAGAAGATCTCTCAGGGCTTTTCTAAGTGATCATTTCCTAAAAATAGTTACAGTGCTGTCGTGCTATAATCTGCATTACGGCCTGCTGACTTTTAAAAAAGGAGTCCCAGAAACCATGAAATATTATTAGCATGAAACTGTTGGGATAGAGAAAGAGGAAGATTAACACCCTAAGTTTTGTATGAGTTCCATGAGCACAGGGCCTATCCTGCTGCTGGATCAGATTTTTGCAATTTCCTTTTCCAAATATACAGTTTGCTTATGGTTTATAAAAATAAAAATAGAGAGTTATTTTGTGTAGAGAGGAAATTATAGGAAGTTTGGGCATTCTTACACTGTAAATGCAGCGCAATTCTCAATGAGATCTAATTATTAGAAAAAGCAGCAGACAACATACATGAAGTCATGACATTAAAAATAATGAGGTGACAAAAATGGTAAGCTAAGCCTCTATCTAGAGAGTCAGAATGACACAGATCCCATATAAAATCATAGAATGGCTTGGGTTGGAAGGAACCTTAAATATCATCTAGTTCCAACTTTCCTGCCATCAGCAGGGACATCCTTCACTAGACCAAGTTGCTCAGAGCACATGCCCCTCTACATTTTCTTTTTATGAAGTCAATAAAGCCTAGAGAAACGTAAAAGACATAAAGTTTAGAAGCATTGATTCTCTATTAAAAGATTAAGGCCAACTCATGAACTGAACATTAATTTACTTTTCTGGAAAGTCTATCCTTGCTTCCTACATTCTACACGCTAATCTGTTCATCCTGACAGTGAGCTACCCACAGCTACTGCAACAGCCAACATCATCTGAATTTATTTATTTTTTCTTGCGGAGCAAAAAAAAAATGCATATTCACCTCTTTGCAGTGAGTAAGTGCACTATTTATACCTCTTTAATCTTAAATTGAAATTCCTACAAGAGTTCAAACACAAGGCAGAAACTGTCTTTAGAGAAAAACTCGCCAGGAGCTGTATTAATATGCATTTTGGCATATTAGTTTCTGTATTAAGAGCATTTATACCGCTCAAACAATCTCACTAGCATCAAGGCTCTGGCTGTCAAAGAAAAAGATCCTGTGTAAGGCAGATAAGCTCCACCAAAGCCCTTATTTGTAAACATAGTACAGCTGCCAACTGCCTCAGAATACTCTTAAGTTACCTGATCACGTAGTTGTGAGCAGACTGTAGAACAGACTTTGTCAGCTTGCAAACAGAACGCGTGTCTCCTGATCTACAGCAGATCTTTCAAGTATTAAATATAGATAAAGATAAGGTGCTATTCAAATCCACACATTTACTGTTTAACAGCTTATAAAGCCAAATTATTGCTCAGGGCAGCAGGTCTGTCCTCCCTCCCCATCCTGCTTCTGTCTTTCATTGTAGACTATACATTATTAATCAGGTAAAATTGCATCCCCCCATTTGTATTTTTTTGGCAAGATTAAATAAGTGTGAACTGTGTCAACTGGGATACTGGAAAAAATTAATTTTTACCATTTACATTTTTTTTCTGCCAAACTCAAAAAATACAGAACACAGACAAACAGATGGAGAAATATTTAAAGAAATTGTTCAACACCTTTGACCTGTTAAAAAAAATGAGATACTATGGAAAAGAGGACTAATGGTCAGGCATTTTCTGGAAGTCAGAGAGGTAGCATATTTTGGTAACATAAATTCATGCATTTTTCTCTTTAAAGAGTGTATATTAGAAGTAGTATGTGCAGATGATCAGGACACAGGACCTTCAGATTAAAACCTGCCATTAATGAAAAGAATGACAGAGCTACCAATAGCTTCAGGAGGAATGATTTTCACTATAACTTTACTATATTTTTTCGCTATAATATCCCTTCCCCTATAATCCAGTTTCTCTTCTCAATCAGAAAAGAAATACATATTTGATTCTAGTAAATGAGTTCACTAAAGGAGTCTCATTTTAAGTAACTTTTGTCTTTCAAGTGTGAGAACAAATATCACATCTTTGGTGAGTGTGACCACGTTTTCACACTAAGCCTTTGCAAACTGCCCTCAGCAGTGAGGTGTTTTGCTCCCACACTCTCAAGCACTGCCTCGCTAGGCACATTTTTATTTCTCCAACACTGTGGCAAATCATCTTGAAATCTGTGCAAAGTGTTTGAGAAAGGGAGAGACACAGCGAAGAATCACTAATTACATGATCTAATGCCAAAATCTGTCAGTATGATAAAAAACATTAAGTTCTGGTTGGAAATGGGTAAATTACAAAAAAAAATGCAAATATTGTTTTTAGCATAGTTTTGTATATCTCAACAGTACAGTAAAGCATGTAAATATTGTGTACCAGGAAAGAATTGTCATCTATATCTGTGGCGGGTTCACTCTAGCTGACACCCACTCAGCCTTTCACTTCCCTCTTCCACAGCATGGGGAGAAGATAAAAGAAGGGAAAAAAGACTTGTGGATAATGTTTGTAATAGCTTAATAGGAAAGGCAAAAGTTACACATGTAAGCCAGGCAAAATAAGGAATTCATTGTCTACCACCCCTTGGCAGGGAGATGTTCACCCATTTCTTGGCCAGCAGACCTCAACATGCATAAAGCTTGCTTGCAGAGACAAACACTATCACAGCAAACACCCTCCCTTTCTCCTTCTTGACCTGAGCTGTTCTTGCTGAAGACATCATGCTGTATGGAGTATCCCTTTTGTCAGCTTGGGTCTGCTGAACAGGCGGTGTCTTCTGCCAGCCTCTTGCCACCTCCATATTGGAGTCTTCCAGATGGGGGTGTGGGGTGGGAGGGAGAGAACCCAGTAGGTTTCATTTCCCACTCTGGGTGTCCAAGTTTTTTCTCTTTCCTCTACCCCAAAAGTGAGTAGGCTGCGAGTGGAAAGAGGCTGATAAAGAACACTGCCTGGACAGCAGACCTAAATTGATTAAAAGGATATTCCATTACATGTGATGTTGTGCTTAGCAAGAAAAGCTCAGGACAAAGAAAAAAAAGGGGAGGTTTGGCAGTGGCATGAAAGGAGCGAAAGAACATAGCTGGCATAAGAAAGACAGATCAGTAACACACTAGCACTGTAAAGCATACATTTCTCTGTTTAGGGGACTGGATTTTATTATTCATCTGTTTGTGGTCTTGGCAGCTTTTGTGTCTGTGAAAAGACCCTTTGATAAGTTTCATTAAAGTGTCACCACAGGAATATGAAAGGTTATGTTCTGCCATCAGGATGACAAATACCTCTTCTTCCTTCTTAACCTTTGAATCAATCTGTGCAGTACAAAAATCAGTATGTCAGCTTCATGGCCACAAGGACTTCTCATCTTGATGCTGTTTTGTAGCTGGGGAAAGTCATAGCTGCTACTACATCTAATCTGGAAATCAGTTTGAAAGTGGCTCTATGTCTTCTTTACAAGAGGAAGTCACATTTCCAACAGATTGAACTCATTAAAATGTATTTCTTTAAGAAAACATATTACGGTTCACTTCAATGGGTTCAGTGGGTTCAATGGGGTCACTTCTGGGTTCCAAACATTCTTCCTGGGTGATTGTGTATGGGGAGCAAGGAGAGCAAGAGGCTTTTTGAATCTTTTTGAATCTCTTTAATTTTGATTTTAGACAATTAATCTACAAAAAGGAAATAATGAGAAGTAGATAGTTATTTTATTATTCACAGGACAGGTCAGAACAACTGAAGTGTAATGCAGATCATGATAAGAAAAGTTTATCACATTGAACTTGTAATAGCATGCTCTAAGCAATATCCTTGAATTACTTTCCTTTGGTTTCTGCTTTTTTCCTTCTCACTTTTTACCCCTTTTATTAAACTAAAATATTTTGTTAAATCTTCTCCACTGAGGGTGGAGACATATTTCCTTTGTGTGAATGGAGCTGCAGTGAAGAGGTGTTCATGGGCCTTCAAGCATCCATCCTGCTTTCCTTTCACTTCTGTGCTGCCATCCTTAACATGCTATCACCTCCATTCCACCTTCCCTCTCCAGAGTCATTATAAGAAAGGAACACACCCAGTGAGGGTTTCTGACAATGAAAACTGGGAGCTTGGGTTCATTTACTCCAACATACATGAACAGAATAAAAATATTGGTGGATGGAAAACAAGGTTACTTGATGCCTTGAATCATGTCCCAAAGAGTGTTGCTGCTACTGGCCTCTGACCTTTCCTTGCTTTGCCATAAAACACGTGAGGATGTGCTGGTTTTGGCTGGGGCAGAGTTAGTTTCCCTCACAGTAGCTAAAATGGGGCTGTGTTATGTATTTGTGCTAGAAAGAGTATTGGTAACACAGAGATGTTTTAGCTATTGCTGAGCAGCACTTACACACCATCAAGGCCTTTTCTGCTTCCCACCCCACCAGTGGTTGGGGGTGCACAAGGAGCTGAGAGTGGACACAGCTAGGACAGCTGATCACAACAGACCAGAGGGATATCCCACACCATATGGTGTTATGCTCAGCATGTAAAGCCGAGGGAAGAAGGAAAATGGAGTCTGCCTTCCCAAGTCACCATTATGCATGATGGAGCCTGGCTTTCCTGGAGATGGCTGAACACCTAGCTGCCCACGGTAAGGAGTAAATGAATTCCTTTTCTGCTTTGGCTGCATGTGTGGATTTAGTTTTACCTACTAAACTGTCTTTATCTCAACCCCTGAGTTTTCTCACTTTTACCCTTCTGATTCTCTCCTCCATGCCACCAGGTCAAGCTGGGAAGTCTGTCATCGTAATAGGAGACATTCATAATAGGTCCTCCTCATGATGGTTTTCATTGTGTTGTAAACTCCAACTCTCTGTAGACATGTAGTGTAACTGGTGCTCAGGAATAGGCCAGGTGGCTGTCACCAAGCCTGACTAGAAGCCTTTAAAATCACTAAAGTAGGACTGGTGTGAAACAAAAAATATTGTGATCCAATTGATTAATTAAAACCTGATCTGTCAGTTACATGCACTGAACTTTACACTCCAAAAAGGAAAGAAAGCTCAAAAGTAAAAAAGCATTAAAAATACCTTTCACATATATGTAATCACAATATCACATAGAAATCAATTCTTAATTTAGCAAAGTAGGTATTTTTTCCATGAAATAATTAATTTCTCCTAAAATAATTCAGATTGTGTAATGTTCCATAATCTTACCAGCAGAGAAGAGTAAAGTGTAGCCACCATGTTCTGGGCTGTGGGAGTTGTCTGGTCTCATGGGAGAGAGCTAATATGAGATGATACAAACTTCCCTCCAGGTTCTGTAGTGGAAGAATTCCACAAACACAAAGAGAATCAAATCTCTTTCAGTGCAGAAATTTTAGCATTTCATCCTCTCTCAGTCTTTAGTATTTTTATCTCCTGTGAAGTGTCTAATTTCTTCTTTAGGAAAGTAAGCTGTGCATTTAAGAGAAGGGTATGCAACTGCTCTGTATTAATGATTGATATTATTAATCAAATGCCTGTTACAAAACTAGTGAGAAAAAGTTATTGTAAATATTGTTTCACACTTGTTTGGTAGGATTCAATCTGGCAGAGAGTGGTTGATGCTGGAATTCAGTGTAATATGATTTTCTTGTTACTAAATGTGAGAGGAAAGGTGATAAACATCTACGTTAGGAAAATTTCCTAATGGCTCGAATACCACCATTTATTTCAGACTGTCTGTCATTTCAAAAAAGATCTGGGGACTTTCTGGGATAAAGTTGCCAACTAATTCATCGTAATACTTAACCCTACGTGTAAGCAGTCTCACTGGGATTTCTTCACTGATTATACCTTAGTTTCTTGCAGGGAAGAAATTCTTCCCAGGTGGTAGCCATAGGGTTATTGTAGTTTTGCCATAACTGTTTGGTTTTAATACAACAGCCATTCATTCAAACTGCATAGAATAATAGAGATACAATAGTAATACAAAATATTCCTGCTATGGCTAATATTTTAAAATAAGAAAAAAAATCAGGCAGTTGAGCTCAATCTAGAAGAAAGAGTGCTAACATAGTAATGTAACATTCTAGATAAAGCCTTCACACTGCTAGTGTAGCTCAGCTGTGTATTTTCTACTGAAAGTATGTAGCTTAACATAGGTGGCAATCAGTGAAAATTAAAAATAAAATAAGATAAATGTTACTCATGAAGTAAATGACCTAATCTTTGCAATGTATTTGCTTGCAATACTCACTTTGTTCTTGGATTTAAGTAGGAGGACCTATGAACCTGCTTCTCAGGAGCAGAGAAAATTAATCCACCCAGTCTAAATAAAGCAATTGCAAATGAAAGGCTTTCCTGTAGTTTTGTTATCCTCCCACAACCCTTCAGCAGGCAGACAGATACTTACATATAAATAGCAAAATGGGGAGGATGCCACTGTTACTTAGAACCACAATTCAATTAGAAGTGTATTAACGAGGAAGCTATTTTTCTGTATTTAGTGACCATTGTTATTTTTTTCTGGAGGTTTCAGAGAAACAAATAAAAGCATGAGCTTTGAGGTACTATTGATTAATTTGTATGGAGAGGTTCCTTTACACCTCTTGACCAAACACAAATGTATGGATCTGACAAGAAAAAAACAGGAAAAAAAAAGGCGAAAGTGAAACTGAGGAAGCTGTTTGAAAGGGGATTCACAATCCACAAAGTACAGTGAGATTGTCTTTTGAAAATGACCCACAGAGCTGCAGTGATACTAAACTCTGAGAGACAGTGTGAGAAGCCCTAGGAATCAGCATCAGGACACCTGGCATGTTTGTTTCTCTACCCACAGAAGGAAAAGACAAATGCTCATTTTAACTACAGTGGGACCACTGATTTGGTCTCTTCCTCCACAGCTCCACCATGAATATCCCATGAGACTGTGATTAAAATATATTACTCTGTGCCCATTTCTTCATTTGTTGGAAAAAAATTGGGAAAGAGCATTTCTTGTTTCCCAGCCTTCAATCCTTTTCTAGCTGTCTAAATCTCTTTTAGATGTCTTACCTTGCCATACCATATGAAGCGAGTCCTTCCTGCTGAGTTTTATTAATTTGCGGTGAAACAGGGATAATTTTACTTGCCTGCCTTTGTAATGTGTTTTCAGATTTGTAAATGAAATGTTTTAATATGAAAATCTTAATATTTAAGAAAAAAGTATCATGAATATAAATGCATGAAAGTCATATTACAAAATGCAATTAAAGCATTTGCTATAATTTATTTACATGCATAGTTAGATTCACTTCATAGGTGTTTTCACAGAGATTTTACAACACAAAGCATTCACACCGTTCACACACAATATATTGATGACCATAGAAAGTAGACAAAGGTAATATATACTTGTTTCAATACAATACACTTCCAATTTTTTGGCTAAAGTTTAAACTTAATGAAAAATAAAGATTGACTGATATTTCATCACTAAAGTGAATATGGCTTCTATCTGAAAAGTTCTGACATTACATAGCATTTATTTTTCATCAAAACAATTCAAATTTGTAAGATTAAATAACATTTTTTCTAATACTTAGTGAATAAATAATTATAATCTTCATAGCCATAGCAATAATTATATTTGATCTTGGATAAAAATTAAATTAATAGAAAAGAATCCCCTTAAATTGCAACAACTTATAATATTTTAAGTATCTAACATAGTCCCTAAAGGTCTCTGCCCCATTTGTCATGTGACATGATCAGAAGTTCACAGAAATGGGCTATGGAAATATACACAAGACATCAAGTCATCACAGCAATCTATTGCTAGACAGAATAATTATGTAGATTGTACAACTAGCTCAGTGCCTCACTAAAATATATAAAAACTGGGAAGAATGACAGATCTAAGTTAAATAAAATCCTGAGCACAATATTTGCCTGGGTAAGTGTGAATACAGATAACAAGTTCCGTTAACAGTTTAAGGGGAAAAAAGTAAAAAACAACATAACACCAGACAAAAAACCCGTTGCATATAAAAAATCCTTTATTCTCCCCTCCTCATTGTTACACAGCCTGTGAGGGCTTGTCTCTTTTGAAACATTCCCAGGTAGTAAGTGAAAGTATAAGTTTACCGGACAGTTGTCTCAAACTACTTAAACTTCAGTCTTTAAGTAACTGATTATATATATTTTGTTTTCTTCTCTGGCCCATCCTCCCACAATTTTCTTTTTCATTTTCAATAGCTTCTGAGTTTTAATGCCTAAGACACTCCCTTCTGCTTCCTTCTTTCATAATTCCTCCTGAAAACATCACTTTCTTTTCAGGATCTTCAACTATAAGTCTTTAATACCTGGAAAGTTTACTTCAAAAGATAGTTCTGACAGCAGCCAAACTAATCAGATTTGATTTCCTTCATATCTCCTCCACACAGATTCTTTAGCATCTAAGAAAGGATAAGATTATAAACCTTTCACTCTGTGTGGTTAGCAGTAACCTAGCAGTCTGCTGCCCATTTTCAACAAACTTTAAAGTTCTGAATGTGCTTGATATCTCTGTACTTTTTGTAAAGTCTGAAGTTGGCCAGCAGGTTCAAAATACACAAGGTCAAAGAGCACAACAGCGTAAACCTTACTTCCTTTAAAGAGTACACTTTAAAATACTCCTTCAGTAGATGGAGATTTCTCATTTTTATTGATATGGATTTATGATTAAATCTTATATGGAGTTCTTAGTTTCTCTCTATGACAAGCATGAAATTTTCACACTACATAGATCTTGATTTAAAAAAAATAATTCATATAAATGTACAGTGATATGGTAGCTCAGTACAAACAAACTGATGATTCCTCCTTCAGGCCAAAAAAATACCTGAAGCTTCAATCTTCCATAAGCACGCACATCAAGTTGATCCAGGAAAGTGGATCATTGTAGATAAAATGGCCCTATTACAAACTAATATAGCAACTATGTAATTTCTAGTAAATTATGTTCAGCATTGCAAATCCAATATAGTGTGTGACACAGTACTTCAGAGAGAATGTGTGTGGAATAGAGAGTATCTGGGGCTCATTTTTCCTGGCAGCCTTGATAAATTCTTTCCAGTTTCATGTAGAGGCCAAAATTAACATGATGATCTGTTCCAGTTTAAAACCTAAATGTTGTTTTGTTTTGGAGCTCACTTTATATATAAGAATACAAATCATATCCTCTTTAAATCATTTGGCAGTATTTGTCCCAGTCTCTCTTCATATGCTTATTTAAAAATGTAGAGGAAGTATCTAGGCAAGCATTTACTATAAATAATTTCCAATTCTTACAGTGGAAACAAGGTCCATTTTCTGGGAGGCCTACAAACAAATTTTTTGAACTAGCTTCTTGTCATATTAGTGTTAGATTCTAGTTTGATGTTTGTGCTGGTTTTGGCTAGGGTAGAATTAATTGTCTTCATAGTGGTTAGTATGGGGCTGTGTTTTGGATTTGTGCTGAACACAGATTTGATAGTATAGAGATGTCTTTGTTATTGCTGAGCAGGTCTTACACAGAGCCAAAGCTGCTTTTCCGCTTCTCACGGTGCCATGCTGTCAAGGAAGTTGGGGGTGCATGGGAGGCTGGGAGGAGACACAGTCAGAACTGGTGACCCAAGTTGACTAAGGGAATATTCCATACCTTATAATATCATGCTTAGTATATAAACTGGGGGGAAGAAGGAGGAAAAGGGGGAATTTTTGGAGTGATGGCCTTTGTCTTCCCAAGTAATCGTTGTGTGTGATGGGGCCCTGCTCTCCTGGAGATCATTGAACACCCACCTGCCTATGGGAAGTAGTGAACTAATTGTTTTCCTTTGCTTGTTTGCATGGTCTTTGCTTTCCCTGTCTTTATCTCAACCCATGAGTTTTTCTAGCTTTTACCCTTCCACTTCTCTCCCGGATCCCACTGGTAGGGGAGTGAGCCAGTAGCTGTGTGGGGCTTGGTGGCCAGCAGGGGTGAAACCATGACAATGCTCTTGGAAAGTATCAAGGCAAAAATGTTTGGTAGCTGAACTTACCAATGGATGTGTAGTCAGAAAACTTGAGCGAGTTGAGAGTTACTCAAATGACCATGTGAATTTAGGATCATCTAAATAGCTCACTAGACTTAATTGACTGTACTGGGCACCTATATACTGAACTCCTATGTAAAGATCTGCATTGTAGATATGTAAATATTTGGTCAGGAAGATAAATGCTACACATAGCTAGCACATAGAATAAAATTTAATTTACTGTCCTGTTCACTTCCTAAACTGTACCTTCTGGAATTTCAATAGGAAAGTTATTGTACTGCACCAAGGTAATGAGAGCAGCAGGTGCTCCTGGTTTTGTATTAAACCATGCACAAATATCTGTCTATCTGCATTGTCTTCTCATCCATGGAATTGACTGTAAAATTAATTCTTGGCAGGGCTTTTCAGAGCCCTACAGCTCTTCGTGGTTCAGCAAAGACTATTGACAAAGTTGTCTCCTATATCTCCCAGGAAGAAGATGGTAGAGCAGAATTCTATTACTGACTGAAGGGGGACTCTCGGCCTACCTAAATGGGTTGACCTATCATTGACTATTCTGTCACTCCAAGAAAAAAATTGACTTTGATCAGGTTATTCACATATGCTAGAGGTGGTCTGAAAAAAGCTCTGAGGCTCTCAGGCCCACAAGAAACTTGGACTGAGAAATAACTCAGAAATCTATGCTACTGGAGTTTCAATCCTATTCCTAGCTATGCAACAACTACAGATTTGGAAATGTTTAGTAGTTTGTTTTGGGGAGATGCAATGAGTTAAAACAAAGTGGATTTTGGTTCTCCAGTACCATCGAGAAGACCAGAATAAAATCTGTGGGAGGCAGTGATAAGATTTCTCATTTTTTTCCCCAGAATTTTTCCTAAATACGTATTTAGAAAAAGCACACAGTGATGATAAAAAATCCTACCCTGCAGTACAAGAAGAGGAATGTGAGTTTTACTGCAGTGTTTGCTAACATTGGCACAGAAAGCCATGCTTTTGGGACTGAAGGTCAAGAACTGGAGAAGTATGGCACAGCCTCACACTGCAAATATAGGCAACTCTAACAAATAGTTAACCCATCAGGAAAGACACTTTCTGATTCAGACTTGCTGTTTCTGTTACATAGCAAAACAATTTATCAGAAACTCAGTTACTTTTAATAAACTAATCCCTGTCTTCTGCTATCCCACTTTTCCTCCTGTCTGAATGACATTTTGCTAACTAATTTTGCTTCTTTTTTGCTACATAAAAAATTGCAGGGAAAGGCATATTCCTTCAGAACTACCAGTATAACTTTCCTTGTGAAAATCTGACTTGGGAAGCAGTTACTCTCAAGAGAACATGTTTAATTTATACACCAATTAACAGTGTAAATTAATGCTTTACTGCTCGTTCTCTCTCCAAAGATTTTAAGTGCCAGAGGAAATTTCGTTCTGAACAAGGATGAAAGACTTCAGAGCAGAGCAGAACAGATGAGAAAACATTAAAAAAGAAAAAAAAAGAAAAAAATCCCAAGCATATTAAATGCCTTGAATGCAACTTTCTCTAGATGGTTTGGATTCTCTCATGAATTGCCCCATTTTCACATAGATGGCGGACCAGGACAGAATTAGCTAGAAAACAGGTTTTTCTTCAATTAAAACTTTCAGATTTCAAAATCTTGATTTCCAAATTTGGATGAAAAATGAAATAGTTTCAACAAGCCTGAAAATCCGGTTTGACAAGTTCAAACCCTTCTGTCTGATTTTTGGATCTAGGATAGGAAATCTAATGATGCATCTGTATTAATGTCTTAGTTCATACAAGAAGTAATATTCAAGCAAATCTCCCAGCTATCACCATTTACTGTGCTTTGAGTCATGCCACAGAGCTCTGAGACAGAACGCACAAACTGGATTCCTTTTGGAAATTGATTTTTTGAAATGAAATCAAAAGAGGTATTCTTAACATGTGCCTAACAGTAGTGAGCTTCTAGTCCCCAGGATTGGACTAGTGCTAGTCCAATGTAAATGTTGAAATATGGACTTTGCTATTGTTTCATTTTACATGTCTACTCCTACTATGTCCATGACTCCTTAATGTTGACTCAGTCTAGTAATTGTCACTGACCTTGTTTTTCCATGCATTAGTATTTCAGGTACACATAGGAGGAAAATTTTTCTGAATAGCAAAAGTGAGGACTGCTGAATAAATCAAAACCTGAAGAATGGAGAAAAGAAATATATGGGAGGGAGAAGAAGAATCTCCTCAGAGCTTCAAAAAACACTGCAGATCTTAGAAGTGCAGTGACATGCAGGTGTGGTAGCTGTGGTAGCTGCCAGGTACCAACAGCCTAAGAGTCCAAGGTAAAGACTGTCTCCTATCTCTACAAGTCACCCAGGCTGCTTGGAAGGCCCCTGAAACAATGACTGATACCTGAGCTGGCATGCAACTTGCTTCTTACCAACTCCACAACCAAGTGTTTAGTCCCACACTCTCACCAGAACCTAGTTTGGTAAAAAAGGATGAACTGCCTCAAATTTATAGCAGTATGGCAGAACAATTGCAGATATTGGCTCTTGGTGCATCTTAGTGTCTCCTCTTTTAATAATAATCACTACATACTTTTCTAGATTTATAAAGTATGGAAAAGGATATACACACTTTTTTTTGGTAACTCACCAGTATGTAAGGCCTCCCAAATTTCTTCAGATGAAAGATCTGGCAGGTGTAAGAAGGAAACAGGAGGAACAAAACAGTTCTTTGTAGTAACTCCAGAAGAAAAATAGATACACTTTATTCTTACTTCAGTTGCAGTACTACATTGGATTCCTTTAAAGAATTGCCTAAATCATGTATAAATATGAGAATCTGCTTCTGCTATGTTACCTTATCTAGTAGCTTGCCTTTAGGGTGCATGAAAGGATTTATATCAGCAGCTGGAGGAATCTGATGTTAGACATGAATCATGCCTGTGTTTTTCTTTGTTAATGTGGGATTTAGATAAAGTTGCTCTATCAAATTTGTGCTAATAGTTTAATAAACTTTATCTCGTACATTGACAGTCCAGATCTTTGAAAGTTATTATGATAAATACTTTGCATCTGTATATAGGCTTCTTTCCTGTAATTCAGCAACAAGTTGCTCATGTTGGTTTATCAGCATGTTTTATCTGCACAAGACTATTTAGCTTTGCTTCACTGATAGCTCTGTAATAAGACACCTCCTTCCATTGCTTTTCAAAATCCAGCTTGACAGAGACGTGGTAGAAGCTGCATATCTGGCTCACAAACAACATTTCTATTAACAATATGCCAGAATTACATGAAAGATTTACTTATGAGATTGTGTTTAATTACCAGTAACCTGAAATGGTTTTGCAAAACAAACTTCTATATATCAACATGAAAAAGACTGAAACATGCATTGTATGACGTGCAAAAGTAAGACACAAAATAACGTTTTATAATGCATGTCCCTGTAAACACAGGTGTAGATTTCTCAAACTTTGAGGGATGATTTAGATGAATTTTTATCTATTTCCTAGCAGTCACAGTCAGTGTTTCTCAGAATCTTCTAAATTTTCGTATGTTGCTTAAAGCTAAATTTGAAGTTGTATCTGTTATGCAGAAGAGGTATCTAAATTCAGTGTGAGGAAGGAAATTAGATGTCCTCTCTCATATATTTCAAGCTTTTCCTGTAATCCTTTTTTCTTTTCGGGTCTTTATTAGGTCTTGTCTTTCCTGGATATGTGTTGATTTTAAAAATCACAGAGTTCTTTAACCTGTTTGCTTCTTTACTATATCCAGTGATTTTGTCAGGCAAGCCATTGCAAAATGTATTCCAAGTCTTCTCAGGGAAAATATTTTTCTTCTTTTGAATGTCAGTCTTTCAAAATCTTTCCAGATTCCTACCAAAGAAGCCTAATGCTTAACTAAATCTATGTTTTCTGTGCCAAGACAATTTCCAATGTGCTATTATAGAAATATAACATTGTAGATTTATCAAAAACCCAGAGTTACCAGGACAAAGTAATATCAGCATAACCTTTGAAAAAACCCCAACGAAATAAAACCAATACTCAAACTTGAATATGCTTTTAAATGCTGATTTTCAGAGAAATAAATGAAGACTCTTTTGTACATGGCATATTATAGCACCAGCAACCACAATTTTCTTTATCTTATAGTCTTCTTTCTTGAAGTAAAACCTGCCTCAGATATGTCATGATGTTCTAAAAATAAAAATTAAATGTATCAATGAATAAGTGCATATTTCATTGATCACTATTCCACAGATCCCCACTGTTTCTGTGATAGAAAATTAAAGACTATTCCTTTAAACAAGAAATATTTCAAATAGTTTTATTTTACTCATGTTAACATATCTTGCAGTTCAAAATTATATTTAGCTATAATCTCCCAGTTTGCCTATTACCTTATCTATTTGACAGTTTGACATTTATGCTATCAGTATTAAGAATCATATTTAAAATGGAGTGCACTATAATATATAGGCTGCAATAACTCACTTTTTACACTCTGAAAAGTGTATATTTTTCATGATGCATTGTCATGCTTAGTAAGATTTTTGACACGTGAATCTACAGGTTTTTTAGTAAATTCTGAATTGACTTGTCTCATTAGGGTGAAAGTAATATCAGCTAGAGTATTGTATTGGATTTAAAAGGCCATACCTACTTTTTCTTTTTCATGAGAATGCCACACTGGCCATAATAAACCAGTCTCCACTATAAAAACAAGTTCTATATTATTTTCCTTAAAAATAGGAGCTTTGTACACACATTTCTAAGAGTCCCCAAAGATTTCAGAAGTTAAGAATATTTCACATAAATTAATATTTCTTGGTCCATGGCCCAGTGAGAAGTTTGCATCAGACTCCCACTGCAAATGAAAGACTTCTACCTATTTTCCAGTAAACAACTAATAAAATTTGAAGTAGTTAATTTTGCTTTGTAACCCGTACTGGAGGCAAGCATTCCTTGATAAGAACTCTTTTCAGATATGTCCACTGAAGTTAGAGACCGGATTTTATTTATACTAAAGGATACAACATACAATCCATACTTATTTGTTCAAAGAATTTTGGTCTATTTGAGTAATTTTGAATTTATCTTTATTCATCTATCTTAACTGAAACTGCCAATGACTCATCTTCTATAATGTATAAAGAAATATACAGCTAGACTCCATTTAATTTACCTGGAGACAGATTTTCAGTTCAGTGGAATTTCCTTCAAAAGGGAATTTTACTACATGGAATTTCCATCTCTGCCAGTGTTTCTTTGTGAATGCTCTTCCGCTTCTCATTTATTTGCTGTTGTCATACCTCTGAAAAAAGGTGATGATGGAAAAAGCTTTTCAAATCGACCTCAAGGATGTTCTATTTCCAAGATTATCCAGAGGTTTTCAAGGAACTAACAAACAAGAAATACACAAGATATAGGCTAACAAACAACATACAATGGCAGTGAGAAATGCAAGAGATCACTGATCTTGGTCTGTTCTCAGACTGATCGTCCATGCATTTAGGAGATGCTTGGTAGTGGTTAACATAAAACTTCATTTCTTTTACAAACAAATGATATAGAATTGGAAAAGTACCTGTTGTTCAGTCTTCAAATTGCAAATGTAGTTTTAGAATCTTAGTGTGCCCATCTAACACCTTTCTTCTTTATCCTTTCTTCATCTTTCTCATGCTTTCTCCTCTGGAATTCAACATGATCAGTGATCTGGCTACATTATTAATATTCTTCTGTCCAGCTATTTGGTACTTAGAAATGGCAGTTCAAACTTTGTTTTGAAAATACTTCAATTGGAATGAGAAAAGTCTTGTCTCTAGTTTTCCATTGCTGAATCTTGATCTTGATCTTAATCTTAATCTTGAGAATGGGTAAAATACATAGCTCATGGCACGTAAGGAGAGCCTTCTTTCTTTTTTGGAAAAGAGGATAATTTCTTTTATTGGCTCATCTACAGAACCAATGAGGCTGGTGGCAAAGTGCCACTTTCCCTGACTCCATTTTGCACTAGTTTTGCAAAACTCTTAAGTATTTTGCAGTGTTTTTTAAATAGCAGAGTAAGGCTGCTTCTAGCTTTGTTGATGAACCCTCAGGGAAGTGTTGCTAAAGAAAGGCTGAATAATAAAATCAGTTGATGGGTTTGTTTTTTTGTCTTAACTCTTCTGAAAGAGTTAAGAAATTGTCCACATTATCATTCTTCTGAATGCAGAGAGTGTTTTCTGCAAGATCTAAATACATATGGGAACCACTAAGTATGGCCAGTCTTCTCAAACGAAGATTTGGGAAAGGTCATTACCTTTCCAGCCTGCGCAGTGGATTTTTTAGGTGAGACACAGTGTGCGCTGAACTGGGCCCACCCTTTAATCCTGAGGTTCAACTGCCGGGGCCAAGCGAAGCTCGGATGGTGGCAGAGAGGTCCTCAGGACGTAGGTTTGTTTACCTTCTCTTAGATGGATGGCCCTACAGGGCTGACGAGTTCCATCTACCTGGAGGAGTTCCCTGACTGGGAATCGAACCCGGGCCATGGCGGTGAGAGTGCTGCAGCCTAACCACTAGACCACCAGGGGGCCCTGGGAACCACTAATAACATATACAAAACATTTAACTCCTTTTATAGCATAAGTTTTTAGGAATAATATTATCTGTTATACTTAAGAACATACAGAACAGTCCATACTTCCTCTGTCCGATTTTGTGAATAAGACTGGCAAATACTTGTGGGTTCTCCTGTCAAAAAAGAATTGCTAAAATGTTTCCATACTTTTAACCCAAAAGGTACAATTGATTTCTCTAATATGGTTCCCCTACAAGAAAAGGAAAGATTAAAGTGAGTTAGAGCTTTCCCACTCTTCCACTGATTGTTAATGCATCTGACCAGGAAAAGGAAAATAATTTCTCCAACATACCTGGAGCACAGGAGTTAGCTGGGTGTAACTCATATTCCTGGCTGCCCTGCAACACTGAAGAAGCTCTCCAGCCCTCTGCATCAGCTACACATCACCAGGGAAAAGAAACTTTAAAGTTTTTTTCAGTAGCACCTCAAAGGGGAACAGGAGGCAAGACAAAAGTTTCTTTAAATAGTGACCCCCAGTCTATTTTTACAGCTTTGACTATTAAATCTGAGTTAAATGCCAGTGGCTGATATGTGAAGAAAGATCTTCCAGAGTTTGCCAGAACCTAGGGTTAGGAGTAAATGTCTAGCTTTTAACTAAGGTTAATGGTAATAACTCACTGTGTCTCCTGAAAGTGTCATAAAGAATGTATTAACATTGTATATGCAACAGAGTCAGGATACCATACAAAATATGAAAGATTTGCTAGAATCAAATACTATTCAATACAACAAACTTTGAAGAAAACTAAAGTTTGAGCTACTCTGGCATTTTTCAATAAAATCTCTCCTCAGTCAGTGTTTTTCAGTAAAAGCAAGAATCTTTTGAAGAATTAATTTACTCTTAAATAAAATTGACAGTAATGCCTATTGAGGTCCATAAGTGAGCACTACCTTACCTGCCTTTTCCAATGCAGTGTGAGGGCCTTAACTGCTATGCTTGTGTGCACATATCATGGCTGAACAACACTGAAAGCTCTTGGATTTTGATTTAGGTTTCTGAAGAATGGAGATAAACATAAAAGCACAAATGGTTTATGAGGACATAAAACACAGAAAGAATTATGTTCCTGAAATGGCAAAGGCATGAGAAAAAGAAAAAAAAACGTATTACTCCACAGAGTACTCTGAATTATCCAGAGGTTTCAAGTATTAATTGCTGGAGTATGCCAGCAAAGCAGCTACAGAGATTCAGGAAATGCAAAGTAGTGACAGTGAGAAATTTACCAAGATGTATTAAGCTATTGTAAAGACTTATAAGGAATACTTTGTATCTTCTGAAAAAGGTTTATATATTTTGATCTTCTTTCTGTGGGAGGATGGATAGAGTTAAACCTAGAGAGTATTCAGAATTTTAAGCTTAAACAGCCACTGCAACACCCTGGATGGATTGAAGTCAACATGCTCCCTAGTACAATGGTAAACATCTGCTCAGAGAAACAGAACAGAGTGTGGAATGAAGTGGAGACTACGTGGCCCCACTCTATTGTAATCCCAGCAGAATGGGAGAACAGTGTGGTACTGAGACCGTACAGTACCTATCCGATAAGGGAGAATCAAGATGTTCTGCTGTTGAAGCCAACAGCCATGTTGAACCCCCTCCCCAGGTGCCAATCCATGACCACCCCCCCTTCCATTAAATATACCAATCAGAAATAAAAAGTATTTATGACTAGAGACACTCAAACTCCACCCAAACATAAAGAAAATAGTATAAAAATAAGGTGAGGATAGGGGAAAAGTGGGAGAAGACCTCCACCGAAACTACTCGGATCAGTCGACGGGCTGAGTCCATCTTCTCCCCACCCAGAGGGACACCTTGGGTGAGAAATATGCTCTTTTTGTGTTAAATGCTGCTTTTAGGACTAGAGCTTTTGCTTGTGCTTACCCCATAGCATATTAGTAGATTGCATCATATTAGAGCTAGTGTTTGTTTAATATGTGTATCAGTAGATTGCTTGAAAACATGTTTTGCAGTAGACACTGTCACCAACAACCTTCAAATCTTATTAACCTGTCACAATTTGTATTAATGAAGAGTGTTATTCCATAAACTGTTAAAGTGAGTCCTTGCAGTTGCCAGCAGCAGATAACACCTTGGCAGGACCTGCTGAGGGGTCTTTGCTCTGTTGAGTTCCCCCTAACAAGGGAGGTCGAGGTAACCTCTGATCTCATGAATCTGTTCGTGAAGGGTCTCCTTACTAGACGCTGACAGACTATTGGACACCAGGGTTTTGACTTTCCTGGGGGACTGATGAGCAAAAATCTAAAATCCCACCTTTCACATGACACTTTCCATTACCAACAATCTGAAATATGTACTATCAAAATGGAATGAGCCAGAGCCTTGTAATACAGCATATGATTGAGAGTGAACTACTAAGCTATGACAACCTGCAAGGGTGTGGTTTGCCCCATTTCTGAAATTAATTTTTCTAAATTGGAAATTTCAAGTGATTCTCAGTGTTGCAACCTAAATCTAAGTTCTCACCATATCTGTGCTGCATATGCATTTTCTGTGAATACTGGTACTGTAACTAATGAATCATAGCAGCATGAGAGCACAGTCAGAGTTGGAATTGCTCTTCTTGATGGCTTTGATTTACTATGAAATTACATTGGAACTAGACTGACACATAGTTTTCCTCATAAGTTTTAATTGTACAAGTAAAAAAGCAGCAAACTTTTGCTGATGCTAAAAAAATAAGTGGGCCAATTTAAATATTTTTAAATGCCTCAAGGATTAAATTACTGAATTACTCACAAGCTCTTGAGATTCTGTTAAAGTCTGGTCTGTGGATGAATAAAACCCCACATTTCCTGTTCACACTCCAGGAAGTCTTGTATAGTGGCTTATTTATGCTGAACCTCTTTAATTATAAGGTCACAGATTTTTATGGTTGTATACATCAAATAGAATATTCAATTTACATCAAACACTATTCTACAAAAAGAATGAATTAAATGAGCTGGTTTTCTGCCTGAATTAATACTAGAACGAAAACTATAAAATATGGTCTCTGAAAATCAGCTAAGGTAGAAACAGAAGTAAATCTGTCAGCACATCTGGGAACAGTCCAAGGAGTAGATGAGGTGAAGCAGGAGGACTTTAATGGGTTTCACTGCGTTTCGGATCAAGGTTCTTTGTTTATCCCTTTTATCAGGAAATTTTCATAGTTTCTGATTGACATCTTGCTTTCAGCTCTCCATACCTTGCTTCTCTGTATATAAAAAATCCAAGTGAGGTGACACTTGAACAGTAGCATCTGCTGAAATGCTTCTTGCCAGATGTGGAAAGATTCTCTTTTACCGCACTGAAAATTTATACACCAGGAAAATAATCAGACTAATCTGACCTAATCTAAACTAATAACTTAGATTTCAAGGCATATCACATTTTCTGAAATTTTGCTTCTTACCACCTTGGAAGAGTCAAGCAATTGGGTGACTGGACCAGGCCTAAATTTCTGTAGAACACTAAAACTAGGCTTGGGGTTTGTCTTTCCTAAATATAGATGTCTACAAGCTGCATATCTACCTCTGACTTAGAAATCCGAAATTCTTTTCACAGTTGGTAGATATTTGCAGAGAATATTTCATCTGACATGATTTACATGTCTACTTCAAGATGTTTGTCTACTTATCTGATTCACCTGGTTTTTTAAACAATTCCTAAAGGAGCCTTAGATCCCCATCTCTGATATGTGCTATTACATATAAATTTAAGTGTAATTAATTCTATGCTAAACGTCTTTTCATTTTCCAAAACGAGAGATTAAATATGACAAAAATATACTGTCATATACTTTGGAAATATCTGCTATTTGAATAGAAAAAAATAGAATAGAATAGAGTAGAATAGAATAGTTCCAGCTGCAAGGGACTACAATGATAATCTAGTCAAACTGCTTGACAAAATTTAAAGCATATTATTAAGGTAAATATCCAAATGCCCCTTAAACACTATCAGACTTGGGGTATCAACCACCCCTCTAGGAAGCCTGTTCCCATAGTCAAACAGGTAGGTGCTTATCCAATTAGTTGAATACATAAACCTACTTGTTCTCTTTCACAAAGGAGAGTTAAACTCATGTTTTCTGCCTCTCAGAATAATACTGTCAGCTGAACATAAACACGATACATCTTCCTTTTAGAAAAGATTCCATTTTATTAAATAGGATCCAAAACTTGCTGGCTAAGACAAAATGTGAATCTCTAACCTATGAAGAGATGGGCTTTCTTTAGTCCAATCTCTGGTTTGAAGTCCTTTAATTTACATACACAAATAGCACATTCAAAGTTCATGGCAGACCCCTTCAGATTCTGGAATACTTTGGAGAATTTCCTCATTTTTACTTCTTTGACATTACCAGATGCATTGCAGGGAAGAGGCCAAAAGGCCTATGAAATGCCTACTTTCACCTAGAGGCACATAAAGAGTGCTTTTATGAAGACGAGTTGTGTTTCTCATCCCTCAGCCTTTCAGCAGAATATTTTAAAGACTTAAACATCTTTCCGAGGTATAAAGCTGACTTTGCATCATGCCATTGCTTCTAATTTCAAACAGTGCTCTAGATTGCTAATCTCACTCGGAAGTCTTAACATGTAGTTCACCATTATGTACATTATGAACTTCTCCTTGTTTTTCTTACTGATATAAAATACCTTCACTTCAGCCTTTCTTTCTACTAAGCAGTTTGCTGAGATTTCTTTACATTCAATATCATAGACTATTCTATGATTTCAGAACTAAGATTTTGTGCCAGATGCTCTTCTCAAAAGTGAGAAAGAGTCAGCAATTCACTAGCTTTCTTAATTCATGCTGTTTATTCCAAAACTACCAACGGAGAAATAAATTCTGAGTAGATCTATTTAAGGATGATATTGCAACCAAAGAACAACCAGAAGCCTCACTGGAAGGGATAAGTGAAAAATGGTAAACAAAATTAAACAATCCTCTGTCCTGGACAAAAATGGCTTCAAATATACAAGTGCAAAGTGGGTATGGAATTACAGTGTTCCTGCACTCCCAAGGTTTGAGTAATTTGAGGCTAGATCATTCACAGGTATACCTAATGTAAGTTCATAAACAGTTTCAAGGCCATTCAAGGTCAAGGAATGCATATTTTCAACCATGGCTTTGCAAGAAATCATAAATACTACAAGAGTTGGCTGAGGGTAACCATAGTGCATGTATTTCAACATTTTTTATTTTTAATTATATCAGAGCAAGAGAAGATCACAGCTTAAAAGTTTATTGTGGTTATCTTCTCCAATGGAGGGAAGAATTAACAAAACATCTATTTTTTATAACTGAAGGGGTTTGCAGATTTTTTTTTCTGAAACTCTTATTGCATTGATTCAAAGTCACCGTGGAAAGAGATGATGACCCCTTAGAAATTAAAAACGACCTAAAAGACTTAAAGAAATGAATAAAATAAAAGACTACTTTCTATAAAGAGATGTTAATATATTAGCTTAGTGTTCCCATTCATCTGAATCGCTTTAATATTTTTTATGATGAGTTTGGGAAAATACATTGACAATGTTACCTGTATTCAATACTACAACATATTGTGGGAAATACCAGTGAAAAAGGTAATTAGGTAACATGATTGTAAGTAAAATGCACTATAAACAGGAACAGAATAACGCATCTCAGAAAGAAGGTCTGCTTAGTTGTAACACATCACAGAAAGAGCTAAGTTTTGTTTCTTCTGTGGAACAAGTGAAAAAACCACCTCATATTCAATTGTAATAAAATATGAAGATGTATTTAGACCAGAATTAAACACAAAAAGTGGTGTCAGAAGAGGCGAATCAGCAATGTGTTGCAAACTCTATAGGCAGTTTATAACATTAATTCAGGCAAAAATAAACAAAAAGAAAATAAGTGAATACTCAATGAGAAAGGTAGATATTGTGCATATTCTAAAAGGAAACATTGAAAAGGGCTACATTATTTTTATGGGAAAGATGGTTAAATGAAAAGAATGGAAGGGTAGTTTTTATCTCTAAGAGCAAGGAAAGATTTATTCCAGAGGACAGGAGAAATGCACTTTGAACAGCTACAATAGGAACATTTTAATCAGGAAGAAAAGCCATTTCTCTAACTAAAATTTGTATCTGTCTCTACAGAATGGCTACTTCTGAGTTTGTGATGAGGATACACAGATTTATCCTTTATAACCCTGGGAATGTGAAGCCATAAGTGTAGGCTTCAAGATTTATTCTTAGATTGCTCTCATATTTTTTCAGTCACATGGTAGGTGTGTTTACTTTCAAATGCAACAACTGGTCGGTTACTGATTCTTGCAATATGCACCTTTATAATTATTTTTACATGTATGAATTTTTTACATTTTTTTACATATAGCTATACTTAGTGTGGGTGTGTATATAAAAACTTCAATTTCTGTTTTTAGAAACGTGCCAAATTTCAGCTATGTTCATCAAGGTCTGATATCTCAATTTGCCTGATATTTACCATGAATAGGCTGGTTTTTTTCCCTTCCTGTTCATAGTACTAGTTAATTGACAGAAAAGCAGACCTGGAGACTTTAAGGGTTTATGCTTCTTCATGAAGATATGTTTTGTGAAATGACACTTGCTTATAGTTGTTTCATCTGTGTTTGCTACTTTATAATGCTGTGCTGTGACCATTTCTGAATGCAGAACCTGTAAAACACCTCAATCTCCCAGCACTTTAACTTGGCAAACATTCTTATTTCCACTGAAAGGTGTAAAATGGCAGGGAATGAAAACCTAACAGGAAGATTAAACACTGGTTATAATTTTGATTTCACTTTGACACCAAGCTTTATTTTGACCTATAAACCATCAAATGACATCTTTTTGCTACATTCAAGGTCATCTACTGTTTCCTAGTAGAGCTTACAAAAATACACTATTTAGAAATAATGCAGTTGTACACTATTTTTTTAAATAGTGCATTTGAAAGTACATAAATTAAGGAATATACATAAGGAATAGAATCACAGAATCACAGAATGTGCTGAGTTGGAAGGGACCCACAAGGATCATAGAGTCCAACCCTTAGCCCTGCACAGTATCATCCCCAAGAGTCACACCATGTGCCTGAGAGTATCATCCAAATGGTTCTTGAACTCTGGGAGGCTTGGTATTGTGACCACTTCTCTGGGGAGCCTGTTCCAGTGCCCAACCTTCCTCTGGGTGAAGAATCTTTTCCTAATATTCAATCTAAACCTCCCCTGACACAACTTCAGGCCATTCCCTCGGTGACAGCCTCCTGTCACTGGTCACCACAGAGATCAGTGCCTGTCCCTCCTCTTCCTCTCATGGGAAAGTTGTAGACTGCAATGAGGTCTCCCCTCAGTCTCCTCTGCTCCAGGCTGAACAGACCAAATGACCTCAGCTGCCCCTCATATGCCTTTCCCTCAAGGTCCTTCATCTTCATTGCCCTCCTTTGGACACTCTTTAATAGCTTAATATATTTTTTATATTGCGGTGCCCAAAACTGCACACAATATTCAAGGTGAGGCCACCCTTGTGCAGAGCAGAGCGGGACAATCTCCTCCCTTGACCGGCTGGTGATGTTTTGTCTGATGTCCCGCAGGACATGGTTGGCCCTCCTGGCTGCCAGAGCACTGCTGACTCATATTCAACTTGACATCAACCAGGACTCCCAGGTACCTTTTCTCAGCACTGCTTTCCAGCATCTCATTCCCCAGTCTGTAGGAACATCTGGGGTTGCCCCATCCTGGGTGCAGAATCTGGCACTTCCCGTTGTTGAACTTCATATGGTTCACGATTGCCCACTCCTCTAATTTGTGGCACAGAACCTAGTTTGCTTTAATTTTAAATTCAGAATAGCATGATGTAAGCATTCCCACATGCTTGCATCATTTATGTACATTGAATAGCTTTTCAAGTTTAAAAATGCATGTCCCAGTAACTTCAATCAAATCTTTCTTTGTATGGCTCACCACTATAACATAACTAGAATTGCACTAGGCAGCATATTATCCTCTGGTGTCTTTATAGAAATTGTACCATTAACAGAAAAGATGATATGGAAGATTTGACAGGGTGAAAATACTGTTTAGCAGAATGTCTATAGCATTGACATGGGAAGATGTCTACATACATTGATCATGTACAGGAATTATACCACAGTGAAACAGGCAATCTTCAGCACACAGAAACTCTTAGTTTTGTATATAACACCATTGTGAAGTCAGTGGAGTTTAATTACATGAGGATGGGGGTTAGGAACAGTTAAGAAAAAACAAAGAAAGGAATAAAACAGAATACGTAGATCCTTTCTCTCTTTTAATAACAGAAATCTTATTCTTGTGTTTTCATAGCATTTCTGCTTGGGAAGTAACTTAGCTCAAGGGAAGTGGTGGACAACCCTACCGGACACTTCACAGACCACCTGGAGCACTGCAGACACTTTTGTGCTCCCAATTCAGCAAAGACATCAGCAAACTAGAGCAAGTTCAGCAGAGGCCATCAGGATGATTGATGAGGGCTGGAGCACTGCCCCATGAGTAGAGGGTGGGGCAGTGAAACTTCCCCATGCTGATACAGAGACAGTTTTGGAAGCACCTCACAGCCACACTGGTGGCTACAGGGAGGGGACTAAAAGGAAGTAGTTGGGCCCTTCAGAGCCATGCATGGCAGAGGGATGATGGATGACAGGAATCAGTTGAAATAAAAGAGATTCTTCATACATATAAGAAGACTATGTTTTGCTAGTACAATAGGCAGGCAGTGGGACAGGCTGCCAGGGAGGCTGTGCGGTCTCCCTGACTGGGTAAAGCTGTGATATACCTGGTCTGATCTAACAGCTGGCCCTGAAGTGACAGGAGAGAGCCCTAAGGACCTCTGCAGGAGATTTTGAGGACTCTGTGATGACAGTAACCATTAACTCTGAATCAGTCATACAAGAATCAGCTCTAAGTAAAATAGAGATGCATCATGTTAATGACATTAACAAAAATGTGACTGGACAGTCTTGATTTATGACAGCTGGGGTCAAACCCAAAAAAGAATTTGTTTACATTTAAGTGCAGAAGTAGAACACCAAAATCTTTTGCTCAGCAGCCACTCAACAGGGAAACTGCTTTAAATTTGGTTTTTGATTTTGAAGCTCTTCAAAATGTAGGAATGTCAGGCACTACAGCTCTCTGAGCAGAGAGACGCTGTAGTCACACACAAGTGCCATTAGATCCCAAACTATGAAGAATCAGCACTAAGCTATTGGTTCTTCACACATTTCTTCCTAATGGAATTAAAACACACTAACAAGATTAGGCCACTCAAAATACATATAGATTGTGGCTATTTCCCTATAAAATCAGCAATTTTAATAGTATCCACCTTTTCCCACACAACATGATTACACTTGAAAGACTCTGATAAACATTTCTTAGAAATTTACCTTTGCTATGAAATAAGGGTACCTGCTAGACTAGACTTTTCTGGGGGTAAAGGAAGAAAGGGAGGCAAAATAAAGTGGAGAGGGCTAAGAGCCTTCATTGTAAAATAAGGAATTCAAAGTTTATTAGGTTAGAGGTACTAAAAAAGAGGAGATTCATATAAACCAGTGACTAAAGCATTCACTCATGGCATGGGAAAAAGAGATTAATAATTTCTTGCCTCTTATGATTACTTCTAAAGCTTTTTGGTAACAGCTGGTAAATGTAAAGTGAATAAAAAGCCATTTTTGTGTAAAAGCTGGTAAATATAAGCCATCTCCAGTGGCTCCAGTCCAGATGTCACTGAGAATTGCCTAGGTTTTAAATTTGTTTTCCACCAGAAAGCTAGAGCTTGCCAGGTTTGATGTTGTACCATCTTCGTCACAGAGCCTGGATTTTGCACACAGACTTTTAAATCTTTGGGGGTCAGCTCAGTATTACAAGGCCCAAGTGACTAAAATGGCCTGTTTTTAGGTGTATAAATTAAAATACAACTAAAAATATTACATTAAGAGAACTTTAAAATTACAAAGTCAAGGACTTGAAAAAATGGGATGTGCTAGACATGATAGTTATGTAACCTTAATCAGTTTTACTGTGAATGCACTTTAAGATGCTGTCCTTAATTGAATCTCTCTCAACTGTTCTCTTCCCTTTTCTTTAGCTCCCTAAGGTCTTCCTGTGCTGATTTTTTGACTTCATTCTTTGTCCAAAAAGGATGTGCTCCACTTTTGGAGAAGCTACTCTTCCTCGCTCACAGCCTTGCTGTGAGTTCCTTACCTATTTTCAGACTCCTATTCTCTGCATGACTGGGGATGGGTGACAGGATTTTTAAAAAGTATATTCCACCAAGATTTTTACCATTTTTCAGAAAGGAAAGAATGGTGCATATCAGGCGACTTCATTCAGAAATAGCTTCTGTATGACTTCATTTGTTTAAGCAAATTCTGCAGGGTAGCAGCTCCAGATGTATCAAGCTACTACAAGTTTCATAAAAACACCAGTACAGAAGAGAGACATTCCTAATGCAGGTAAGGGAAAAAGGATCAGCATTCATTCAATGCTTACAAAAGATCAGAGGACGCACTTGAGTTACAAACTTGTCACACAAAATTTCAAGTGGTTTTACTGCTCACAGAACAATGTGTTTATCTTGTACAAAACAACTTTTTTTTCTTCTTTTTCTCTCCCTCTTGGAAATAAAACTTGGCTTGGAGAAGACAGCCATTATGGAAAATTTGAGCCTAAATGTTTAATTTAATTTGGCAACATGATAAACAACCGAGAACAGGGACTTAATAATAGGCAGCACTAGAGTCTCACCTATAATTATCCATTATGTTCCAAGTGATAAACCACAAAATGTTTCCTTTAGATGTAGGAAAAATAGCTGCATCCAGGCAGTTTAGGGTTTGAGTTGAATCCAGTCTAAAGTACTGTTTACAGATGAACACTGGCTAGAGGAGGATCTGAAAACTTTCCATGGTATAGGGAGGAAACATATTAGCCATACAACTGTCAGCAGAAGTCTGTCATCTTCAGCCTAGTAATGACAAAAGCACTATTTCTGCTTTAATTGTATATGTGACAAGGTTGGTTTAGTGCAAAAATTATATACCATTGCAACCAGTAATGCTTTACAAAAATAGAGAAGGAACCAATTGCCTATTCATGGAAATCTAAATGCCCAGTATTTGCAGTGAAACCAAGATGACATTGTGGATATCAGAGAGTGTCTGACTCCAGATAAATCTTGGATAGTTTTCAAAACCTTGGTTTCTCACATAGGTTAGTGGTGTTGTGATAGCACAATTTGATCTGCTGCTTCATATTGTAAGGTGTCATTAAGGCAGAAACATTTAGAAATTTTGTAGATTCTCTTTTTAATCTTTTTCATTAAGAGTATTCTCAAAGTCCTTGATGCAAATTGTCTTTGTGCCATACTGTACTAATCTTCTGCACATGTTCTTCTACCCTCTGCAATTACATTTTGGCCAGCATTATTTTTGTCTTCATGGCTTCTATAACACACTCACTGAAAGATGTGTTCTGTTCCTTACAAGACAAGTTGCAATGCTCAGAATGGAACTTACTAAGCAAGATAAAAGAACATATTCTTGCCAGGTCAACAAGGGGCAGGCTAAAAGGGATGGAAGGGAGAAAAGAAAGTGACAGCAAATAGTAAGAATGGCTGAGTCCTGCTAGAAATTCCTGCAGGGATAGAGGGAGAAGTGACACTAACATAAGCCTGAGAAGGCAGAGTGTTCTTCAATTGAATGGAGAAAAGCTGAAGCACCCAGCTTTCAAAACACCAGGGTACAGATGGGCCTTGCTGGTAGGATTCCTCTTCTCTGTTTATTTAAACCTTCAGAGGAAAGTCAACTTATTTTAACAGAAGGCATATTTTCATGACCAGCAACATGGTGTAGTGGGAGAGATGCCAATGAAAGACTCCCCAAACTATTCTAAGAGAATAGTTCCACTGTGTCACAGTCCTTGCATCTAAGAAATATCCTCCTGTGTATAACCAAAACTCCTCTCTTGCCAATTACACTAAACTTCATTCTTTGTGAATAGGTGAACACGAATTGATCATGAATCCTCTTTATAGCAAGATTTTATACCTGAAGCTATTAGCTTATTTTTCAAGTTTGATTTGAATCTAATTCCTTCAAATTTACTTGATGGCTACATGATGGGGACATAGCATATATTCCTTGAGCCCACATTTGGTAGGGACAGCACTACCCAGGCTCTGGTTTACAGAGTTTTCTCTACTATCAGTACTGGGTGGATCCCAAAGCCAGACTAACTAACAACACTGTTGTCCCCATGGTTGTAGTACTTGACCCAGCTTGCCCCTGCTTTTACCTTCCATTGCCTTCTACTTCTGCTTTCCTGATGCTGTGCGAGGAACCAAGACCAATGACAGGACATAACATGGGTGATACCAGCTCTCTGGTAAACCCGTGATTGCAATGTATCAGCTGATGCTTCAAAGACAAGGAGGCCTTTTTGGTGAAGACACACTAAATATTTTATTCCTCTGCATTTTCTAGAAGGTGTATTTTTTTCCCTCATCTTCACAGCATGGATGCTGAAGTATAAGCCTGAGAGTGCTGAGAATAAACTTTTATTCTTACTGGTCTAAAATTATTTTTAATAAGTGTCTTAATGCTTGCCTCTATCTAAGGAAGAGCTGAGAAAAAGAGAAAATCTGTATCCTATGTGTCGGTGAAAGCTGTCTTCTGGGCTACATCAGGGTATCTAACTTAGCAAATGTTGTTACTGTTGAGTAGCATGTGCCACAGCAAATGATGTTGGAAGGAAGGGGATCCTCTTTTTGAGTACACGCAAATCACCTGGCACTAATTCTGTCTTCCTCACAGACCACTGTAATTTCATAAAAGCTGGCTGTAGATTCTCCTCTTTACAAACACCTAAGAAATTAAAACTGTATTATTAAGCAGTTTGTTCATTTTTTTAATGTGTTGTAATAACTGCATGTGAGATGAACCCACCCTTCATGAGGGGTAAGGTATCTTGTGCTACCAATTGTTTCATTACTGTTCTTAAGGATATTTGACTTTAAAACTGGACTCAGAGTTAAGTATCAGATTAAATGGCTCTATTCCCTCATCCACCGGACTGCCGAGGTTGGAGAGCTGAGCTATCTTATTCCTGTGGGCACGTCTGAATAAAACAGGAAACCCCACCTCTCTGGTACAGACAGATGATCTTTCTGCTTTGTGTTAAACGAATAACCTTTTCCAAAATGCTAATTAGCTTTCTATCTGTCTTGCCTTTTGCAGACGGTTCAGAGTTTGTTCTGGCACTTGAAAAGCATAAATGAAGAAGATTTTTAAAAAGAAGCCTCTGAAGAGGGTTTATTAGTTTGGGTAGAGTATAAAACATGAACACAGTTACGTGGGTATTATTTTACTTAGAAGTGACTTAGATTCAGCTGGTTCATGGTACTGTGGTGTAAAATGAGGCCTTTTTGGAAACACATCTGTGTATTAAATGTTTTCCAGATTTTCTGTACATTTCCCTAAGAACTGTGTGGTAACTACCCTGTCAATAATATACTGTGTTGGTTTTCAGTCATCAGTCTGTGATCTACCTCAAGATTTACCTAAAAAAGCTTCAACAAGTTCCCATTTGCTATGGACAGGCCCATATGACACTGCTGGAGGCCCAAAAATTGCAATAGATTTCAATCAGTACAGTACTCATGGGGATTTAAAGCTGGTTTTTCAGACTTATTTGCTTTTTAAAAGGGCTTATTTAATATTTTTTTTCTTATTGACAAGATAAGTTTATTATTTTGTTTCACATCTCTGACATTCAAAATATGACATACACTTGCACTGTCCCACTCTGCAGTTGGCTTTGAATATTTGTATATAAAACACTGCTATTTATTGCTACCCTTGAAATAAACAGGGTGCAGCAGGAGTGTTTCATTTCCTTCACTGGTTTCATTTATGCTACCCCAGACCTATGTAAAGTTTTCTGATGACAGACATCACGGGATTCCAGTGGCAAAAACTGGTTTTATGACTAAGTCAGTCTTGGTACATCACTGCTGTCAGTTCTCCAATAAATTGCAAGGCTGTCTGGGTTTATCTGTACTGCAATCTTTGTAAACCTTCCTGGAGAAGCTGAGATGTTTTTCAATATGGCATTGAAAAACCTGTAACCAAAATACTTGTATTTTAACAAGTTCAGTTAGCAATTCTTTTGCCAGATAGCTATGTAGTCCTTTGTAGTACTTTAGTCAGTGCCCTGGGCTTCCCTGCTCAGCATACATGCCCCAGCAACTTTGATATTTAATCCGAGAAAAACTAAGTGATAAACTACCATGCTGGGCAACCAAGGCAAATTTCTACAGAGGACAAAGCACACATTGCCAACAAAGCTTTTTCTTTGTTGTTGCTACTGCATTATCCATGTGCTGTTTGTGTATGGAGTCTCCAACCAGTAAAAGCCATGTAAGTTCTCATTCTGTCATTTTCTTATTTTAGAGGCATAAACATGAGTTTAACTTTATAAAATCTTTAAAGACATCACAAGATCTACTTCTACTTGGAGAGTATTTATAAAGGCATGTAGTGACAGGACAAGAAGTAATGGCTTCACACTGAAAGAGAGTAGGTTTAGATTAGGGAAGAAATAATTTGCTATGAGGGTTGTGAGGCACTGGAACAGGCTGTCAAGAGGTGTTGTGGATGCCCCACCTCTGGAAGTGTTCAAGGCCAGGGTGGATGGGGCTCTGAGCAACCTGGTCTAGTGAAAGGTGTCCCTGCCCATGGCAGAGGGGTTGGAACTAGATGATCTTTAAGGTCGCTTCCAAGCCAAACCATTCTATCATTCTATGATTCTAGGATTCAACCTATCAGCCACTCACACCGAGAAGTAATAGTCATAATGCTGCCTCCTAAACTTCACTTTTTATTAGGGCCTGACAATAAAACATATAAATATGAATTAGGCTGGTTATAAGAACAGTGTGCTTTAAGAACTTTAAGAAGGTAATTAGAAAGACATAAAGAAAAGTTTTTTTTCTTATTATTTCTCTGTCTGTGACAACCACAATTAGATAGAGAGAAAAATAGACAGCAAAGGTGAAAAAGCAAAACTCAGTTTAAGACTCCTACATACCATGGCTGTGAACATTCTGTGATAGTGCAGTTCTACTAGGTCTGAAACTTTTTTACTTTTTGAAGACCGTGACGTTTTAGTAATGTCTAGAACACTGTGGATCAAAACTTTTCAGTTTCAGTTCACTATTTTACACAGAAGTCAAATATTTACACTTTTTATAGAATAAATTGCTTAACATCAAAAGCAGCTTTAATACAAAAATTTCAGCTAAGTCTGCATAAAGGAATAGGAAACCAACTAAAAGATAGTTATATGCAAACATTTCTAACATTTGAATGATATTTCAAATATTAAAAGTCATCCAAGTGTTTTAAATGTAAGTTGTCTATTCTTTTCAGTTCAAAACATTATCATCTCCAAATAATAAATCAATATTTATTTTTAAAATATTTTAAAAACTTCTTTTGATAAAATTACCATCTCTAAAAACTCACTGGAAGTAGAAACAGATTATGCCTGAAAATACAGTAACGTGTGCATTCACTAAGTATGAACTATGCTTTTTTACCACAGACACCTTTTGATTTCATCATAACCACTGCTTAAGTTATGAGGAGGGATGTTTTTACACACCAAACACAGTCTCTGCAGCACGATGTGGTGGAAGCACACCATCTTCTGGCGATAAAAGATCACTTTTTAAAAGCATGTGAAAGAAAGTCTGTGTATCACCTAAGAACTCAGGAACACACCTCAGATACATCAGGAATTTTTTTGCGTAAATGTCCTATAGTGTTTCTTTTTCTTTTCCATAGAAAATTTTATATGAGGAAAATAACCTGAGTTTTTCTAACAAAACACATCGCCAATTCGCAGTATTCTTTCAGCTGATAGGCTTAAAAAGACTAAACTTTGCATTGCTCAAATGACTGGAAGTCAGAATAGGCAGGTGGTAGTTCTGTGCTGAAACTTCTCTTAGGAAATTAGCTTGCTTTTTTTTGTTTTTGTAATTGGGTGTTTTTTTCAACCACATTATGAAGAGTAGCACTGACCATGATTGTTAACAAACCACTTTGAAAAATGATTATGAACTTCATTTACCCTGAGAGAGGAATTATGCCATAGCTTATAGCTAATACTATATTTGGAGGATTGCACAACTATAATTAAACCATGGTAAACTGATGGCTTTGCAGAGAGTTTTAATGCAACAGAGGTAGCTCCTGCTGAAGTCCAGCAGCACAGATCACTGACAAATGCTGTTCATTTCTCTGAGCCCTTTATAGCCCAATGCTGCCACTTTCCACTTTCTCCAATAGAAACACTGTAAGGCTTTCAGTAACCCCATTAACCCCAAAAATTGGAACTGCAACTGAGAGGACATATTGTGCTCTGGCTCCATTCATCTGGAGGCCCATATTTTCCCCAGCCTTCCTTTTGTAACCTATGTACTTAAACAAGCAATTCCTACTTCCTTTCACGTGCCTCACCAGTTACAAACCAGGCAGGCTTTGACTTTCCAAAGCTCATGCCTACACCTACATTCTTGGACATTCTGTTTGTATTCCTCCCATGCTGTCAGTGGCTAACAAAGGAATAGGTCAGGAAAGTCCCACAGCTGGACAGAAGTGGCCTTAGGACTTGGGATGACAGAGTACATCAAGTGAATGTACTCAGCTCTATGAATCACAGAATCGTAGAATGGTTTGAGTTGGAAGGGATCTTTAGAGATCATCTAGAGCAATGCTGCTGCCATAGGCAGGGCATTTTTCACTAGATCAGGTTGCTCAAAGCCCCACACAACCTGACCTTGAATACAGCCAGGAATAAGATATCACAAGTTTGCTGGGCAGGGTCTTACCACTCTCACCATAACAAATACCTCCTTTTGTCCAATCTAAACCAACCCTCTTTCAGTTTAAAACCACTGCCCTTGCTTCTGTTTATACAGACCTTGGTAGAAGGTCTCTCTCCATCTTGCTTATAAGCCCTCTTCATATACTGAAAGGCCACAATAAGCCTTCTCTTCTCCAGGCTGAATAACCCCAACTGTTGGGGTTATTGTTCCTGTTGGGACAGTTTTTTAACACCAGTCCCTGCATTCCTGTTAATATGGATTCATTTCCAAACTCCATTCTTTGTGTTTCAAAGAACAGATGCTTCCTACTGTTGACGCTGCCTTGAAGATAGGCACAGCAACAAGTGAAGGCAAAGGAAAATTAGAAAAAAAAAGAAAATTGACTGAAATTGTCATGGAAACAGAAGAACTTGCCAATAAGAACAACTTAATAATATAGCTGCGTATCAGAAAAACACTTTGACCTCCTGCTGTAGCTTCAAAGGAAGGAAAAGGGAAAAGGTCCCTGTTTTGCACCAGAGATGTGTATTTATATTGAGTGGTTTTCTGTGTGTGACAACATGTTCTTGTGTGTTTTTCTGAGGGAGTGGGAATGTCAGCACATTAGTGTGTATCTGCAGTGTGAGAGTGTTTCAGTGTATGTGAGTGAGAGTGTTTACACATATGATTGCTGGAGCGTGGGTGTGTGTGAGCATGTTTACGTAAGTGCTGAGTCCTGCACTTGGTCCCAATGACCCCAGGCAGCACTATAGGCTTGGGGAAAAGTGGCTGGAAAGCAATCCAGCAGTAAAGAACCTGGGGGTGCTGGTTGACAGCCAGCTGAACATGAGCTGGCAGTGTGCCCAGGTGGCCATGAAAGCCAATGGCATAAATAGCATAACCCAGACTGTTTCTCTCAGTCATGTTCATATATGTACTGCAGTAACCTTGCCTGTTTCCACAGTGGGGAGGGGTTTCCTTTGGGCAGGGCAAGTCAACTGACAGATCCTCTGGTGTAATCGAGGCAAGTGGCTTCTGCTAGATTTGTATCCCAATGCTTGAATGTCTCAGTACCCATTGCTCTCAGTGCAGTTATCAACAATTCATTGTATTGTTCAGTTTTCCCAAAGGCTGGTGTATGATAAGGGAAGTGATACACCCAGACCTTGCCATGCTCCTTGGCTCAGGTGTCTATGACATTGTTTTGGAAATGAGTTACATTGTCTGATTCAGTTGTTTTGGGAGTGCTATGTCACCACAGGAGTTGTTTTTCAAGGCCCAAGAGAGTGTTCTTGGCAGTGGCATGGGTCACAGAGTGTGTTTCCAACTACCCAGTAGCCGCCCCCACCTTTGTAAGCACCTGAATGCTTGCCATGGGAGCATGTGGTCATGTGATATAATCCACTTGCCAGGTTTCCTCGTATAGGTATTTCAGACATCATTCCCTGTACCAAAAAGGCTTTAGCCACTTGGTTTCTATGACTGTGCTGCTATAAATAGCTCACTCTTATGTTCCTAGTCCAGATCCATCTGAGCCATTTCAGTTGTAACACCCTGGTTGTCCTGGTTTTGGTTGAGACACAGTTCTTTTTTTTCTTAGTAGCTGGTATAGTGCCTTTTTTTTTTTTTTAAATTTAGTATGAGAATAGTGTTGACAACACACTGATGCTGTAGCTGTTGCTAAGTAGTGTCTAAGTCAAGGACTTTTCAGTTTCCCATGCTCTGCCAGTGAGAAGCTGCACAAGAAGCTGGGAGGAAGCATAGCCTGGACAGCAGACCCGAACTGGCCAAAGGGATATTCTATAACACAGAATGTCATGCCCAGTATTTAAACTGAGATAGTTACCCAGAAGGGGCTAATTGCTGCTCAGGCATGGGGTGAGCATGGGTAGTGGGTGGTGAGAAACTTAATTGTGCATCACTTGTTTCTCTTGAGTTCTGTCTCTCTCTCTTCACCCCCTTATCATCACAATTATTGTTATTATTATTATTAGCATATTTAGTATCAATATAATTATTATTTTGTTTCAATTATTATTTTTCTGTTATCTCAACCCACAACTTTTACCTTTTCTTTCTGATTCTTCTCCCCACTGAAGGTGTGTGGGGAGGGAGTGAGTAAGCGGCTGCTTGGCCTGTAGTTAACAGGTGGGATTAAACTAAGACAGTCCCTGTTTGGGATCCAGTGTGGGGCATGAAGAGTTGAGATAATGATATATCTGACCAGAGAGTGTTAAAGTGGCTATAAACATTTATTTTAGTAGTTTAAGAGTTGTTGGTCATCATGTCTCTCTGCTTTCAAGAGTTCTTGTGTGTGTGCTCGGAAGTGCATTATACAACCACGTTCTTGCTGCAAGTGTTCCCTGTGGTGATATTTATGGAGACTGCACTAAGACTATCATCGTTGTTCTTTGCAGTGTTGGATTGCGGTGTGACAGAACCGCGGGTCTTGAGCCCTGAATCCCCTCAGCATTGCCGTCGTCTTCGTGTTTCGAGCGTCATCTGGTGGGAATCGTCAATAACTACACATTTGCCTTCCCTCGGGAAGAGGGAGAAATATCCTCCAGAGTTTTTTTCCTTCGTCCTTTCCTTCCTCCTGAATTCTTCGGAAGCCCTACAGCCCTCTAGGTTGGTTACAGTAACGTTTGAGAATTTAAAAAATTTTGACTATAGAGTCACAGAATGGCGTGGGTTGCAAGGGACTTCAAAGATCGTCTAGTTCCAACCCCCATGTCATGGGTAGGGGCAGTTTTCACTAGATCAGGTTGCTCAGAGCCCCATCCAACTTGACCTTGAACACTTCCAGAGATGGAGCATCCACAGCCTCTCTGGGCAACCTGTTTGAGTGCTTCACCATCCTCTGAATAAAAAACTTCTTCCTATAACATGTGATCTAAACCTGCCCTGTCTTGATTTAAAACCATTGCCCCTTGTCCTATCACTATCTTCCTGTATAAAAAATCAACCTCCATCTTGCTTATAATCTCCCATAAGTCCCCAAAGCCTTCTCTTCTCTGTGTTGATCAACCCCAGCTCTCTCATATGCGACTCTCTCTCTGTCTTCATATGAGAGGTGCTTCATCCCCCTGAATATCATTTGAATACATCTGAAAGGAACCCTTTGCTGGGAATCAGAACACGCTTGCATGTAGTTGAAATCTTGTTTAGGGTTGAACAATTATTGGTGAGCACCTCGAACCCCGTGAAAAGCACTGCAGTTTGAAAGTGGAGCAGAGGGACTCAAACTCCAACAGGCACTTCAGCTACTCAAACCTTAGTGACAAGCATAGCAGTTACTTCAATTCCTGCAACCAGCCACTCAAACTCCAGCAACAGCCACTGCAACTACTCACATTTTAGTGACAAGCACTGGGGCTACTCAAACTCCAAATACTTTAACGCTTGTAACAAGTATGATGGCTATTCACATCCTGGTGACAAATGCTACAGCCAGTCAGACTTCAACAATGATAAGTGCAGATGAAAGAGAAAACCAGCCTGTGCTGGTATTTGTTGCTCCTGTACACAAGAAGAAATGCACACAAAAGTATAAAGAAGGACACATCCCTTAAAGAAGGACAAGGAGGTGAAGAAGACAAAGCAGGGTCATCACAGGAACATGAAGAAGTCTCAGAACAAGAGGTTACCACCACTCAATCCTAATCCTTGAGTGAACAGCAGGAGATACAAAAAGATTTCAGCCATCATCCAGGTGAGCCTATTACCACCTAGCTGCTCCAGTGCTGGAATAATGAGGATAGCAAGGTATTAGAGGGTAGGGAGGCTAAGGAACTGGGATAAATTCCAGGGAATTGACAAAGCAATTAGAAAAATTACTTAAGTCTCTCACATCTGGAGGAAACTCCTGTCATGTGTGAGAGAAAAATATCCCTACAAGAAAGATATGACGTGTTACCTAACTAAATGGACTGCAGGAGAGAAAGGTATCCAATGTCAGAGGGAATTAGCTGTGCAAGTGAAGGTCTGTTATGACCTGAATGACATGCACTTACCCACAGATCCAGATGAAGTTCAGTGCCTACAACCCATGTGGTGGAAACTTTTAAAGAGTGTGTCATCAGTGCACACTAACCCATTGGCATCACTCTGCTGGAAAGGTCCTGTTAGGTCCTGTTCCCATTTTTGAAAAACAATTTGCTGGGCTGTCTAAGCATAACAGCTACTTTGACCAATATAAATGGTAGGGACAGGGACCTGCATGTATACAAGATCTAACTCTTCGTCAGACTGGGATGAGAACTTAGATAAAAAACGGAAAGTTTTTTTCTGGATCTTTCCCCAATTTTTTTTTTTTTTTTTTGGTAATAAAACTCATGAATAAGGTTTATAAAGAGCATTTTCAACAGCAACCACAGCCATGAATTTTCTTTTAAGGAATCTCACCTTTTACAAAAGAGATGGATGTTAGCTCTCTTTAGAATAGTTTATACCTTGCTATAAGGTAGCTAAAAGAAAAAAGGGCCATGTCCAGTCTGTCCAGCTCACAAAAAAAACCTGCTGCAGATGATCTGCAATGTAAAAGAAACAGTCTTCTCCTTCCCATACTTGCCTGCACAAGAGGATGCTTAATTCAAACTCCTGAGACCCTTCTGCTGCCCTTGGTCACACACTTTTTTGTAGTAGGTTTACAGCTTCTTTTTTTTTTTTGTTGTTGTTGGCTCATCCCACCCAGGAGTGCACAGCCCTTGTGTTGTCCCACGGGGTGGTCTCTGTGTGCTGCTCTGGAGAGGCACTTGCCTCCTCTAAGCACTGTATCATCACTCTTGTTGACCTCTGAGATCAACAGAGGCCATGTGTGTATCCGTGACAATCTGCATGGATACAGTTTTTTAGGAAGTCATAGGTAATTTAAATGCTTAAGTAACAGGCAAGTGGTGTCTTGCCCTATCTTCCTTCTGCTAAAGTGAAGGTAGTGATAGCTTAATGTGAATGAATACATATGGTAATACCAGAATTTATAGAGATAATGCCAAATACTATTCTTATTATTTTCTTATGGGAAAGTTTTTAGGCAGTTGAGACTTCTAGACTAAAATTTACACTGAAAATACTAAAAAAAAAGTATTCATAAGTAATAAGATTGATACAGAGTGGAGACATCCTAAAAAAAACCCCACCAAAACCACCATGGATTTTTTTCTGACAACTTATACAATGCACAAAACAGATTCTTATATTGATAGCTGGTGGAAGCAAGGCACATATCTAGCATGTCCTTTAACCCCCTGCCCTTTAAAACTTCTTAAATATGAAAGACTCTAAACCACAATAGTGCAGGAGGATTTGAAAGTATTACCTGATCCAATGTTCTGCTGCTTTATGACTTTTTCATCACTGCAGCTGTTCTTGCAGATAGCAAGGGCTATAGGTGCTATTATAACTATGTGGAATGATTAAAAATCTACAGTATTTCATTTCATACTGTTTTCTGATGTTGAGACTAAATACATTCACATAGGCAGAGGCAATCAAGAAAAATCATTATGAGAATTTTGTAAAATATTTTTAATAGCATGTTAATTTATAAGATAACGTACTGAAAAATCACAAGACAGCAGTGTCAGTAAATACAGGCTAGATAGGGCACCCACAAGGAGTCACAGGTGTTTAATATTTTTATAAATTCTGAGTGAATGAACTCTGATTGAATGAAGTCAGAAATCTTTTGTACTAATATATTTCATTAAAATTTTCAAGCTGAAGTAGAAGAGGCTCTAGTTTTTTTTATTACTTATCGATTAATACTAATGGTTATTAAAAATTGGACATTATATAAAATTCTAGAAAAATAAATAGTGTAACAACCTATCAGTTTATGAAGTCAAAGATTTGATTCCTTTTCCCCCATGTGTACTTTTTATTTTAATATGTCTGATTTTCCTACCCATGCCCTCCCTCTTGGCTTTTTATGGTTTGTAATTCAGTACTGTAATGCCCCTTCTAAAGGGCCAGTGAAGTAAATTCTACTGTGAGTGTAGCTCAGGGGAGATTAATACGACAGAATATACCCACAAACATAATCGGAAAGTTTCATCTTTTTCTCCTTCTGTATTCATCTACTGAGTCACCAAGAAATGTCTTTGAAATTGTGAATTTTATTTTCTTGTTACAGAAGCTTAAATAGTGATTTCACAGTTGACATTGTATGAAGCAGATTTTCAGAAGTAGAAAAACTACTTATTTCATTTTTAAAAGGAACAAGTTCTTACTTGATAAAATACTTTTACAGAAAATAAAAAAAATTCTTTGTATTTTACATGCCTCATATTTACTAAGTATAGCACTCATTCGAAAGACTCTATTTGTAGTCTTACATTGAGATTTACCTGCTTGAGTTTACCAATGAAGTGGATCAGATTTCCTAGAAACTGCAGGCTTTCTTCCTTCCCTCTTTCCTTCCTGTCTTCCTGCCTTCCACCCTGCCTACCTGCCTTCCTGCCTTTCTGCCTTCCTCCCTCCCTCCCATATTGCATTAACAGGCACTGATCAGTTTCAAAATATTACACAAACCAAGAGTTCCCCCTAAGTTTTATAACTTAACTGGTATCCAACCATAAGAGTTCAGCAATACCAGGTGCTTTATCTCTGCTATGCTGCCAAAGTCAGTCTTTGTGTCTAGCCTCTCCCCTATCATTTTATCATTAGCAATACGGGCTGCGTCTATGTCCAGGTTTACCAAGGAGATGCCTGGTTAAAATACTCTATGAAATAAGTAACAAGCAGTTATTTGAGTTATGCCCCGTTTTTTACTACTAATGTACACTCTAACTCACTGCAAATCTCATTCCGGGCCGAGTTTGTTAATGTACACAGCTTGGTAATTATGGAATCCTAATACATTTTGGTGCCTTAAATGCTTTGGTAACCTATTGCAATGTAAAAAGTAATTTTATCTTTCGTTAAGAACTTTTAAATGCTTATGCATCTTCTGGTAAAATCTTGGTGATGTTTTAAAAACAGTGGTTTTCTGAGAATGTCTTTTCACCACTAGAGGGCAGAGAAATACAGCATTGTTCAACAAGTAAAAATGTCTTGATATGCAAGGAAAATAACTGCTTCCTTGCTGTTAAGATTCAGAGGCTCCTCCATCATTCCTTGCAACATGACTGTTCAGACACACTAAATTTAACAGAATATAGCTCCCAGATAATTACTGTGATTTCTTGCAAAGAGTCCTCTGCCATCCTGTATTTGAATATTAGGGTTCACTTTGACATGAGTGTTAAGTTTGCAACACTGAGACCAGGTATTCTCTTAAGGCTGGAGAGCTGAAGACTAGCTTTGTGTTAGTTAGCTTAAACTACTTATGAAAGTACACAAGTACATTATTAAGCCTGCTTTCATAATGCTGGTGGGATTTTTGATGAGTACTTGTCCTCTGAATCTCTGCCATCCAAAATTCTTGTGATCATGGTAGCCATTTCTGTGATGTGTTTTAAAATTATCTGAGAGAATTTATCTGTATGCAAGATACCCAAACATCTGGGAACAGGTAGATGTTTAAAATGCTATTAGGTTGGTTTCTAACCATCTGGTAATATAATTAAAATGTGGTATGTGGAGCAGTATATCACTGCAACATCTCAAGATTAAACTCAGCTTCTTAGTTAAACTTATCTGAAGGTTTATGCACTGTAATTAAAGCATCTGTAAGTTATAAATTAGATAATTAAAATCTAAGGCAACTTTTGAATGCATACAGCAGCAACAAAATGCACAAAATAAAGGATGGTTATGTGTATCTTTTGCCACTCAGATCTTTCTAACATAAGCCAATAAAATTTGTCTTCTACTAAAAACAACCACAGGTCAAAGTTTTGCTGCAGATAGCTCAGATACTTTTTGACAGATTCCTTAACTCTTCAGAGATGTGCATGGTATACAGGGCTTTAGGTTGCATCCCTGGACTCGAGAGTCCTATATGATTAGTTCTATATTTGTTCTAGATTTGTTTTTGTCTTTTTTATTTTCTCTCATAAACTTTTTTCTTCTATGGAGTAAAAAAGCTGCTCAGGAAATAACATTTTCCTCTTCCAACAAGTCATTAATTGCTATCTGACTTCTTAGATAAGAAATTTTAGAAGCCAGTGAATCTCATCTTAGAAAGATCCCTGTCATTAAAAGATAGAAAAAGAATCACCAAAATTATAAGTAAAGTAAAAGAGAACAAGAAGAAAATACATCTTTTAACAAAGCTGAATTTATGTATATTCAGAATAGATTTTGACTTCCTTTGAGTTTGCTAAAGGCATTAGATGAAAAAATCCCACTTTATTTAAAAAACATCTGCTGTAAAGAATTCCTCCTTGAAACAGTCACCTTTCACTGCCTGCTGCCATCCACATCAATAGCTTTGCTTCAGCTCAGGCTGAGGCAAAGAAAAACAAAATGAGAACAGACACAGTCCTGGTGTGAATGAATGACCTGAAACCGGTTTATTCCTCACTTCTGTCATAGAATAATTTTGGTTGGAAAAGACCTCTAAGATCATCAAGTTCAACTGAGAACACTGCCAAGTCCACCACTAAACCATGTCCCCAACTACCACATTTACATGTCTTTTAAATACCTCCAGGGAATGGGACTGAACCACTTCTCAGGGCATGCTGTTCCAGTGCCTGACCACCCTTTCTGGTGGAGAAATTTTTACTAATATAAACTCTAAACTCCCTCCTTGCACAGGCTGTCTCATAAGAGTGAGGGGGAAGCCTAACAGCTCAAACCTCTGTGTGTGGAGCACCAGCTATGTGTGGAGCACTATCTATAGCTGGAGCACTATCTATAGCTGGAGCACTATCTATAGCCACAGCACTACCTATAGCCACAGCACTACCTATAGCCACAGCACTACCTATAGCCCCTGCACTTATAGCCCTGGCTCTGTGTGCTCTGGGGAAGAAAGGGTGATTTTAACCTACCGCAGCTGTGGGGAAAGGCTTATTCCCACCTACTGGGTCCAGTCAGCTGCACTGACACCAGCCCTGTTCCTGAAGCAGAGCCAGAGGAAAGCAGTTGCTCTGTGCCTGGTGTGCCAATGCTGCTAGAAATGAAGCAAAGGAGCATGACACTGAGGCTATTTGGGAAGGGATGCAAGAGTCTTTCTGGCTTCCTTGCAGTTTGAGCCTGTGGGTAAGGAGATAGACCCAGAGAAAGCTGATGATTTGCTCTGTTCTGTGCTGGTCTAGGAGGTGTGTTCACTGCAGGCACCATTTGAGTGATTGGCATCCAGCTCACAGAGTGTGTGTGAGTTTATGCTTCAATTTTCTCATTAGTGTTACATTCTTGGCTTTGTTATTCTTGTGGGTTTAGGCCCCTAAAAGACATATCCTATAATTCTCTGTACTGCAGCTGATGAACGAATCCATGTGAATTGTGGGTAGAGGCAGTGGAAAAATGTCCTTTCCTGAGCACACTCAAAAACTGTGCGAATACTGGACAACCAACAACTCTCAGACGCAGCTCATATATGACCTTCTTGTGAAGTGGGAATCTTAGTTATGACCCAAATTGGTTGAGATAATAATGCAGAGAGACCATATCTTCTGTCTGTCTTGAACTGAATGCTGTACTGACAGTATACAGGTGGCAAAAGAAATCTTTGGCCTGATGCTATGCTTTTAAAACAAATACTGAGAATACTAGGGAAGTTTCAAAGAAAGTGGTGATGTGATGGTAATGTTCAAAATGCGTAGGAAGACTGACTTAAGGAAGCCTGGACTAGCTACATTACTGGACAAACAAACCTGATGTTTTCCTTTGTAATTACTAGTTTGGGAGGTCATGGTAACTGTTGGATTACAATCTACCTAGAGCTTTAAAAACCTTAGTACAACATGGAATGAATTCTAATTTTAAAAGTAAATGCTCCACAATACTGTCAAAGCATATATTAAATGGATTAAGAATAGACTAACTGGCATATTATGAATAAAGCAGTCTTTTGTGAGCAAATTTTATTCTAAGATCTGCCTTAGATCTACACAATTGACACTGTTTTTGTGACTTGGAGCAAAAAGTTACAGCTGAACATTTTCTCCAAGGACTGAAGAAAAATAAGTAATCATCAAGAAAAGTCAGTCCTACACTGGAATTAAATTTCTTGATATGCTGGATCCTTTCAAAAAAGGCAGGCATTCACATGCTGGACTGCAAAAGGTGAGTGGTCAAGTACGGAGCATATCCTGAAAACAATGGCTGTAAAAAAGGACTAGTGACAGTGTCCTATTAACTTGTCATGAATTACTGGAATATTAGAAAAAGGATTATGTGATCATTTAGTTTATACACAGGAAGAAGGAGTAGCAGAGTGCTAAAAGATGTTCTTCTGATAATTTCTCAAAGAACTTTGAGAAACAGAAGAGGCACACAATTTTAGGATCACAGAAGACAATTTACAGTGGGATGCTTAAAAAGCCTTGATTAAAAAATGTAACAGGAGGTGATTCCTCACAACTATGCAGGTTTCTTGGGGGAGGGGGAGGATAATGAATACTGGTCACCAATATATTAATGCTGAGAAACTTAATAAATACCAATGGCTGGCAGCAGAATCTGGATAAATAACCACAAACAGGAAATAAACCACCATTTTGATCTCAGATTGAAACAAACTATTGAGGAGGGGATAGACTACTCTCTTAACATATTCAGCTCTAGCTTGGATGCCTTACTGGCTCAAAAGAGAAATAAGCGGATGAAACCTGTGTTCTTTTGGTATCTTGCAGGTCAGATTAGATGATCTAATAGTCCTTATTGACATACAACTCCATGAGTCTCTGAAAAGGCAGTCACTCAATATGCGGGAGCAGTTCAGCATAGACAAGACAGGCTAGACTAAAGCATACACCAGGAACCAGTGTTTTTAAGCCATTTTACAGGATTGTAGTTCAGTACAGGAGAAAAGCCAAACCGGTCTTAAAGTAGGAATGACCTTCTTGGACCATTTGTCCTTGGCAAGCTTATAATAATGTCTAAATAACAAGTAAGGTGTTGTCTAGTCAGGGAGCAATTGAAAGCTACTGAAGCTTTTCTGAAACAGTCTTTATTTTGTTCTTCCAACTTACTGTATTTTTTCAGTCAAGTTCCTGAGCATATGATAAAACAATTATGCCATATTTCTCATGACAATACAAAATGTTCACTATTAAAAGAGTGTATATTTTGTTCTCCATTCATAAAATCTACTCCTTCTCCATGACTGATTTTGCAGATTAGCAAAAATATCTGCAGTTTTGGTTACAAACAAATTTCTCATTTCTTTCTTGCTCTCACTTCCATATTAATATGTGAATTTTAACAATCTAGTTAGAAAAATCATAGTCTATCTTTTTTTCAAGGGCCTCCTATAAATGTGCCTGTGTCACTTATGTGAACTATCAATTCTGTTACAGTCTTTACCTTTTAAAATTATTTTGACTGTAGCTTTAAGAGGCCGCTCAGGAAGACATACTGACTTTATAAAGAGTGGTTCTTAGTTTTTACAAGATGCAGTCAGGACTGCTGAATACCCAAATTCTGAGGGCCTAGGACTTTCTTAATAAGATCTTTTTGTGGAATGCAATTTTTTCCAGGGGTTATAAGTCTAAATCCTCCATTTATTTTTAGTGTAAGTATCAGACTTATGTGTGTAAATAGAGAAATTGACATAACCTTTCTGCCTTTCAAGCATCTGCAGATATAAAATGTAAGCACAGTTAGAGCTTTATGTATTGTGCTGAAGTAAAGACATTGTACAAAGGGACTCCATGTTTCTTATGCTAATCCAGTTCTTATACTAATCCATATTTGCCCAGATTTGTGACTTTACTTAGGAATCTAACTTTTTTGTGGATAAAATAATTCCCTGGCTTTCATCCAGGCTCTGACTCCTCTAACCAGCATTTCTTTCTGCAAGTTTCATGCAGTATATTCCTTCGGTAAAAGTACACAAACAGAAATGCAGACTGATGCCAGTGAGCCATTACAGTCCATCTGACATGGCTGAGCCATTTCACATGATCGCAATTATCTGGTGGGTTATTATTGCAGACTCCAAACAATCCTCAAATTTAATGCTTGCAGATTTTAATGTCTGATTCTTTTCAGGCACCTGACTGCATAAACTGTTGAGTTGTCAGAAGGCAGGAGCTTTTGCACCTCCAGTTGGTGTTAATGTGGCAAAGCAAACTTTATGTCGTTTCAAAGTAAGTTTTCAGTTTCTTTGCCATGTTGTTTACAGTAACACTTGCATGTGCTGATTCTTCCGCTTTTAGAAGCAGCAGTTTCTATAACACCAATGCTGCTATGAAGCAAAATTTACACAGAAATTTCAGACAATTATGTAGTTGGCTGGGGAATGATATAAATGGTGTGATTGATTTAAACCTTGTCCTGAAATAAGGCTTGGTGAGAAAATAACAATGCTCCCATAGACACCAAGTTCCTTTATTCCAGCCAATGTTTTTCCAGGCGCTTTGCTGTTTATTAATACTATTGAGCTGTAGCTCTCAGATCCTAGTGTTGTTTTGTTTTTGTTTTCCCCACAAGAATTCTTCTAGAGGAATTCTTAGTAGCAAAGTAGGGGGAATGTATTAAATTGCAAGATTGTTCTTGCCACTGAAGCGCTTACACTGCAGTAACATTATTGTTGAAACCAACCATGCAGAAAGCTATCCTATATTTTGGGAAGAGCTACTCTCTGAATTTGAGGTTTTCAACGTCTTCACAGCCTAAAAAGCATAAAAGTGCATTCTGTAAGGATTCATGAAGATTGGCAGTGGGTACAAGGTGGAGAGAGGTGGCCATCAGTCTCTTTATCAAGCTAATCTGGACAAATGAACAATGAGGCTTTTGAGTATAACCTTATCTGGGTGTACTGACTTTTCCCTGTTTTCAAGAAAGTTAGACCTGGAATGGCTCTCGTTGCATGTTCTATGAGAGTAGTTCTTTGGTTTTTGAGGTCTTTTTTAATAAGTATCATCAAAATGGTCTTGCTTATTTTCTTCCTCCGGTATGCTGGTGCAATATGCTCTACTTAGTTTCTCTGTCACATGTGACTATATGAAAAAAGAGCAAAGATAAATGAGAGGCAGGGGAGAGAGGGCAGTAATGGAGCAACATTTCTTTTTCCTGCCTCCCTCCTATCAAGAGATGTGTTTTCGCCCCTATTAGACATATTTTACATCTCTCCATATGGTAGAATTTATGTCCACACATTAAGAAAAATACATATATGACCTAGGGATATACATGGCAGTAAGTCAGAAATAATTTAGTCATGAGATCATATGTGAAGGGAAGTATATTGCCACTGGAAAATGTTCTGCTAGTATTATGAAAACACTGGTGCATTTGTATTACAAGATGCATTATTGTGATACTGCAGAATATTTAATATGTTAGTGAGCATGTGGATGAGAAATAACCAAAATTAGGAGGTGACAAGTTACCAATAGCCAATGATGAAGTTATACTTGGACTAAGACTAAAAATTACTTTGACAGCACATTTCACTTACATGAGTGCTGAATTAATCATTGCCCTTAACTAATGCACTTACCAGACTTTGTGACAACATGGATGAAACCTAGATTCCTTTGTGTTTTTTTTTTCCCCTTGCATTTACATGGAAAAATGTATTATGTCACTCTAAACTCTCAGCTCAACTAGTCTGCGGTACCAAAGAGCTTACAGAACATTCATCCCACATTCTTCAGGAAGTTGTCTACCAAATTTTACAAGATTCCTTACTGATGAAAGTAACATACTAGTTACTTGGTAGTTTATTTTCTGTAACTCTAGAACTACTATGAGAAATACTGAAAGATGAGGAACGTAAAATGGGAGATAACATGAATTGCATTCTTTAAAATAGTCATATGAGACGGCAAGGCCGTAGAATATAACATGGTGTAAGGCCATTTTACAACAGGAAAATTACATGCAACCTGCGCTACCCTTGTGAAAATATGAATTCCAAATGTATCATGCTATCCACTTATGTATGAAAAGTATCTTTGCATCCTTAAACTAAAGGGTAAAATTTGGTCAATTTTGGCTCAGAACAAACTCGAGGGATTTTTTTTTTTGAACTTCAGACTAACTTCAGATTGCTTCCAGAGACTGAAAGCTGGAACTGCTGAAATACATTAGGTGTGGTCCTTCAGTTTATCTTTCAGTTTAATTTCACCTGAAAGAAATCCAGTTTATGCATGCCAGCTCCCCTAACTCCATCATGCAAAATGATGTGCCATGTGCAGGAAAGCATAGGAGGAACTGCTTCAGAAGAGTAGATACATCCATTAAAAGCAAAAAGCATGACTTGATCCATTTATGACTACAATACAGGGGAATGTAGTGCCTACAATTAGCAAATCCCTATATCCTCTAATGTGCAGGAGGCATTTTTAAATCAATGCCAAAATTTATGATTTCAAATCTACAATATCCTTCCAATTTCTGATGTACTCACTTAGTGGTCAGGGGCTATATGGAAAAAATACATGTTAAGGATTGAAATCTTATGCTGTCAATTCTTCTGTCAGTTACAGAATTGGTTTTTGTAATGCTAACTAAAACAAGGAGCCTCAGTAAAATGCACGTCTCTTAAATATATTAGTTCAGAAGTATTTAAAAACCAGTTAAATGCTGAGCTATCCAACTTCATGGCAGGTGTGCTGAGGTGGGGCTTGACGAACTCCAGCTTGTCCCTCTCGTGCCCCAGGCTGCTCCACACCCACCTGGCAGGCAGCTGATTTTCTTGGGTCACTGCTGGGCTCTGGTGTGGCCATGCACCTTCAGCACAAGTAGTGTAGCCAGTTACAAACATCTGCTGAACCACACAGCCTTAGAGTCAAAACTGACTCAAGTTCAGCAGCCTTGGAGCATGGGATGGGCAGGGTTTGTTAGGGCTGACCTGCACAGGGTGGGTGGCATGGGCATGCCCAGCCAATGGGTCAAGGTTCTCAAAACTGCCAATAAAAACTTGACTGGAAAACACAACACTGTTAGTAGATTAGAGGGTTTTTTTTCTTCTGAACAAAGGCTGTGTTTTGTTTGCTTCAAGTCTTAACATGTTTTACGATGTTCTTACCCTCCCTTTTTCCCAGAAGGATATAAATTGATGATGAAGTGTTTCCTGCATATACAATAATGGTAAATAGTCTTGGGATCCTTTAGAAGGAAAATAAAAAGATATTTGAATGACAGCTGTTTGATATTGTTGTACAAAAAAAGATTGTATGATAATCAAGGTAGATTTCCTAATTAAGACTTATTATCTAAGGAGAATTAAAACAGTCTGTTATTAAATAAGTAGATAAAGAGTTCAAATTCATTATTTGAACTTACAGATAGTCTTTCTATGCAATTCTCTAGGGGCTTTTTATTTAAATTTCTGTAATTCATTATTTCAACAGCGAAATTTTTATTAAGCTCTTACAAATATATAGAAATTGGTGAGTAACTCTAGAGTCAAAGCATCAAACATCCCAGGTATATAGTAAGTTATTTCTTATAGACATGTGCAGAATCTCTGTGCAACTATAGGAAAACACAAACAAGTTGCACAAGACATTGTTTTCTAATTCTCTCCAAGATATCTGAACAAAATGAAAGTGGAACATAAGTGATTTTAATATTTATTCAGAACTTAAAAGGCTTGTATCTAAGTGACATCTGTCCATAAGTAAAGTGTAGTTGAAGGTTTAAATGAAAATATTTTTGTTCAGGATCAGGATGACGAGGCTGATGAAACTTTATTTTGGTTTCTCAAGGAAGGCTTGGGCCGACAGAACCTGATCCTCATGGGTGACTTCAATTCCCCATACACTTGTTGGGAAAACAACACGGTGGTGCACAAGTCATCCATCACGTTGTTGGAACACGCTGAGGACCTCCTCCTGCTGCAGATGCTGGATGTGCTGACAGGGAACAATGTATTGCTCAATTTACTGCTCATGAACTGAGAAGACTTCACAACATCCCTACCAGTGTTACCTTGGATAGAGTGATCACAACATTGGGGAGGTTAAGGTCCTGCTGAGCACTGTGAAGACCAGTTTTAGAAGAGCCAGCTTCAATATGCTCAGAGCTCAGCTGCATGGAGGACCGTGAGAAGTATCCTTGAGGAGACCTTTTCCCATCTACAAATTGGCAGAAAATTATATGTGATAAGAGGTGGATTCATTACTAAGTCATCTGAATTTCTAGAACTTACAGGGAAGGTAATGAAACAGAGAGGTATCATTCATAAATCCTTTCTATATACATATGAGGTAGGTAAACAGAGAAGAAGAATTCCTGATTTAAGGAGAGTGATGTCCCAGGACTAAAGAGTTACAAGATGGCTTTAGTAGGGTAGCTTCTAGAACAACCTTCCCACAATAATGAGACCTATGATTTATTCAAAGATATATTCAGATAATTTTATTTATTTTTAAAAATAATCATATGATATATCTGGCCATAAAAGCAAGAATCAGACTCTAGGACCCAGCAAGTTCTTTCCATTATCTTGTGTGAAGTTAGCTAGTATATTTTCAAGACTGTTTTATATTTTAAATTTGTATTCAGAGCTACTAAAAATTCAGGACTTAAAAATTAGATAAATTATGAATGCTGTCTAGCAGCAAAAAATTACAATAATTTCTGTATCGTATATCTGAGTATGTGCCATCAAAGGAAGAAGCAGTTATTAAATACTTAAGGGAAAAGATTTATCTGTCTGCGGTGTTCTGTTTCTGCAGCATAAAATAACAGAAGGAAGTTCTTCTGCCATGAGACCAACTGACAGCTGCTACCAGAGGTACCTACAGAAGCAATTTCTGGATTTTTCTTTACTGAAGGGTACATACAAAAATATATGTCAATTTGTGCTTCTGTTTTTAGCAATGTGTATGACTGGCCAGAAAAAAAAATGGACTTGATATCTCTAAAAGTACCCATTCAACTGTAGATTCATATGCATTTCCATGAATTTAAAATCAGCTTTAAAATCCTTAATATTTTTTTAGGCACAGAACATTACTAGCACCATTTTTCCTCTTTCCTTTGTCTCTCCAAAGCAGAGCAAAAAGGTACACCCTTATTCTAGGAGGCATACAGAGAATGACTAAATTATTTCCTTGTAGAAAACACTCTCCCTCCCTGATGTCAGTTTTCCTCTGTTTGGAAAACAGTGTTGCTGTTGGAGAAGAGTTGCTGCTGGGAAAGAGTGAGCTCTAAAAGCCTACGTCTTGGCCCAGAGAGTGAGAGTTGGCCTCAACCCAAAAAGGAGGAAGTTTCCCTGCGTGCAGAGACACTTGCTGATGGACATTACGTGCTACCTAAAGAAGGCTACAATTGCTCATTGCAGTATAGGAGCAAATTAGTAACCTCTTATGACTGAGGAAAAATTATACTAAAAAGAGAAATGCCATAATTCTGAGAAATGATACATTTACAGTTTGTCTTTCCCTGCTGTTTTATGTGCTTTAGCACTGTCTGATGCCAGTGAAATTAAAGCATGGGATGAGGGACAGGAATCATTATTCTGCTTTATTTTAAAGGTGCCCAGTGAACGCTGTACCTGTGATGATCTGTGAAGTATCTACAGCTCAGATAAGCAATAAAATAAAGGAGCATGACACTAATAGGATTGAGGAGAGGGCCGATGAGAACTTCATGAAGTTCGGCAAGGCCAGGTACAAGGTTCTGCACCTGGGCTGGGACAATCACAAGCACAATACAGGCTGGCAGAGAATGGATTGAGAGCAGCCCTTCAAAGAAGGACTTGGGGATACTAGTGGATGAAAAATTGGATATGACCTTGCAATGTGTGCTTGTAGCCCAGAGATCCAACCATACCCTGGGCTGCATAAATTGAAGTGTGACCAGCAGGTCAAGGGAGGTGATTCTACCCCTCTACTTTGCTCTTGTGAGACCTCACCTGGAGAGCTGTGTCCAATTCTGGGGCATCCAGAATAAGAAAGACATGGACCTATTAGAATGAGTCCAAAGAGGAGGGACGTGAGTATTATCAGGGGACTGGAGCACGTCTCCTATGATGACAGGCTGAGAGAGCTGGGATTTGGATTTGTTCAGCCTGGCCAAGAAAAGGCTCCATGGAGACCTTATTGCAGCCTTTCAATAAGGAAAAGACAGAGAAAGACTCTACCAAGGCCTGTAGTGACAGAACAAGGGTCACCAGCTTAAAACTGAGAGTAGGTTTGGACAGGACATAAGGAAGACATTTTTTACAATGAGGGCAATGACACACTGGAAAAAGTTACTTAGAGTGATTGTGGATGACCCACCCCTGCAAGTGTTTGAGGTCAGGTTGGATGGAGCTTTGAGCTACTTCATCTAATGAAAGGTTTCCTTGCCCATGGCAGGAGTGTTAGACTAGGTGATCTTTAAAGGTCCCTTCCAACCAAATCCATACTGTGATTCTATGATATATGGCTCAACTCCTTCATTTGTTTCATTACTATTTTGAGGAAGATTTACTATTCAGCACTAAAATCTTACTCCGAAGATTGTATAAAAGAAAAAGCCAAGAAAAATAAGTTATTTTGCACAATAGACAATCCAGGATAGTAGATAATAGACTACTACAAATACAATCTACAAATAAGCAGCAGGATTTTATTTCACTGTATTAAATACTATGGGTATAAGTAGTGAAGCTTACTATATTTTCATTATAATAAAATAATTTTTAATACTAAAATTATTAATATTATTCTGTTATGACTATTAATATAGTCATAATTAAAACAAGTGTAATAATAGAGTGGCTGGAGAGTAGCCAGGCAGAAAGGAACCTGGGAGTTTGGATTGACAGGAAGCTGAACATGAGCCAGCAGTGTGCCCAGGTGGCCAAGAAGGCCAATGGCATCCTGGCCTGGATCAGGAACAGTGTGGCCAGCAGGACCAGGGAAGTGATTCTTCCCCTGTACTCAGCACTGGTGAGGCCGCACCTGGAGTACTGTGTCCAGTTCTGGGCCCCTCAGTTCAGGAAGGATATTGAGGTGCTGGAGCAGGTCCAGAGAAGAGCAACAAGACTGGTGAAGGGTCTGGAGCACAAGTCCGATGAGGAGAGGCTGAGGGAGCTGGAGCTGTTCAGCCTGGAGAAGAGGAGTCTCAGGGGAGACCTCGTCACTCTCTACAACTCCCTGAAAGGAGGTTGTAGCCAGGTGGGGGTTGGTCTCTTCTCCCAGGCAAAGCCAGAGCCAAAGTGGACGGGCTAAATATAGCTCGGAGCCAGGGAAAGGAATCCCAGGCAAAATTGGAGACGGACCGAAGAGAGAGGCCTGGAGGATGTCTCTGCCGTGATCTAAACGGAGGACAGTCGAAAACACGGACGAGGAATCAACATTTCAGGACGTGTACATTGATAAGCTACACTGCAGCAGCCTACAAAACGAGGTATGAGACAGAGAGAGATCATACAGCAGAGATGACACAGATCGAGGAGAAAGGACTCAAAGCTACTTTCTTGGACTTGGTGAGGAAGGAAGGACTTCCACAAACAACTGAAGGTTGGTTAGGGAGTGTTCAGGGGCCCAGAACACTCCCACAAGAGAGAGACTATGTTACCCAGCAGCCTTGAAAGGCTTCTCCTGGACTAAAGTTAAAGGGAGGAGCTTAAAGGACTGATAGAAGTGTAATAATATATATATAGTTGCCTTTAGTTTGTATAGTATTTATTTATGTAAATAAATGTATATACTTCCCCTTCCCCCTATAGAAGCCTTTGACCTGAAAGTTTCTCTCCGGTGTTGGGATAAATTGTGGGAAGGGGTGGGGGGAAGCCTGGAAATTGGATTTTGGATTTCTAATGTGGCTCAAACTGCCACAAAGGTACAGAGCCAAAAATGGGACTTTCATAAATAAATCTAGCTCTTTTAAAGAGACGTTATACGCTTTCTCTAAGCCATTTCCAACTTTATAACAAGAGCTTTACCTTGTGTTTTCTTAAGTATGCTGTATCATTCTTTATCCATGCACTTATATGATAGAATGATGGCCAGGCAAAGATGAGGAATTAAGTTATACTGCCTATTTGGCAGGAAAAGATCCAAATAAAAGGGTGTGTGCCATCAAACCTTGTGGATCTCACACACAGACATGTATAAATGTCTAGGGGCTATGGTACATTTCCTGCTAAGCCTGAGAAGCCTGGGTACTGGTTTTGCCAGGTCCTGGAAAGGCACCTCCTCTATGAGGCCCAAATCAATCCTGCTCCTGTAAGACACAGGTGGTAGTGAGACAGCTAACTCTGAGCAGGCTCCTTGCCTATCACACCTGTGTAGCAGCTGTTATTGCTGGACTCTGTACTGTCTACAGTTTCTCCAAATTAAAAATTGGACATCAGTTCCGAGGCAGCTGAAGACTTGGACTACCAAAACTGTATGCCAACAAATACTATACAGTGAAAGAGTGATTATTCATGTTCCCTAAGAATTAAAAGGCTATTTTACCACTGCTAATTTAAAGGAAAATTACTTCAAACTGCATCCCTTGGAGACAGACTTTAGGGTCCATGCATTTACAAATTGGCACTAAAAAGAAAGAGACATTTATTTTTTATCTGAGCTCTGCTAAGAAAAAAAATTATAGATTTTGATAATTATGTATCATTCACTGAAAAGCTTGTATTTTATGTGTGGCTGCACAACTTCATGGCATTTTCCCACAGAGATCATACTAAATGTTTTGTTGGTTGTAGACTTTGACTTTCAACTTTGAATAAAGCAATTCTGGACTAAAAAAAAAAAAAAAGAAGCATTTTTCACTCTATTTGATTCATCTGAGGTTCTGTGGGGGGAAAAAAAGCAGTATTACAAACTATTAAAAAAACAAACCACAAATTATGTGCCTGGAAAAGTCTACATGCTTCTTATTATCTCATGACCATTATTTTAAAGAATAATAAGCTCTTCTCTGGAATATATTGTGGACAATCTGGTTGTTACCTAAATTCCACAAGTCTGTTTCACTTAGGCCTTGGCTCTATTGCATTAGCAATGAAACAGTTACTTGAGCATTTCCTTTTGCAGCTTTCCATTACAATATATGTGAAATCCAGATGTATTTGTTTTCTTCCAAAGAGTTACCTTGGGAGACAAAATCATGGCTAATGAATCCGAATATGTTGGATCAGATCCCAGTCTAGATCTCTGAGAAACCCAAATTCCATTACCTCAAAAAAACTGAACCCAAAATACATTAAAAATGCTTTATATGCCAAATAACCATGCATATTGAACCATATCAAAACCTATTGCTTTTGCTTGACAGGAAGAGTTAACACAGTTGAGACAGTGGAATAATAAATTTACTGTATAGGTAGTCTTTAAACTATTTTTTTCTCTTTACTTTTAAGAAATAATTCAGAAAAAATAGGCTCTACTAGACTGAAGATTTAGTAAGTTGAATTTTATCCCTTTATGTCCCAGAATGTTTTTTCTCCCCACTAAGTTCTAGTTTAGATATCTGAAAATAGATCCTTACAATGGAAAACTTGACTAAATCCCAAGTGGGTTATGACACTGCCAATGTATTATATGAAAATTAGTTATAGAAAGCATAAAAATTTTAAACAGAGCTGTGGGAGGTAAAGTTAGAGATAATTATACAGATGTGAGAGCAAAATTACTTCAAAATCAAATTATACAGAGGTAATAGCAAACTTATTTCACCTTTTTCCTCAACCATCACAGAGGATCTTCACTTGTCTCCATTACTGCGTTTTTGGTACTGTTGTTTTGATCATAATGATCAGTTCTGTTGCAGGTGCTATAGCATTAGAGACCCTTTTCAAAGAAGAGCTGCTGACATCTGGTTGCATTTAGGAGGCAAAACCTCAGAGCATTTATAAACTCTAGCACGTACGAAGGACGTAGCACTGACCTGCTCTCCTGCCTCCTTTCCAATATTCTTGTGTTTCCAAACTCTCTAGAGATTATCTTTTTCAAGTAATATTTTCCAGAGCAGAAACTATAAATCAGCTAAGAAGGCATACCAAATATCTTCTGCAGCAGTTCTGGGGAATACAGTATCCTTTTTTGCTTGATAGAAAGTAGTTCATGCTGAGCATCTCAGTATCTTATAAAATAAAAGCCATAATTTATTTAATACCATAATAAATAAAGCTGCATATTGTTTGTGCAACTTTCCAGTCAACAGTCACTTCTTTATCATTCAATTCCATTAACCTATTTCCCAGGTTCCTGGAGGGAACCATAAGATTTTAGCATCTTACTATAAAACCTATTAAAGTTACTGAAGATTTATTATTATCACTTCCAGTAAGTCTGATTTTTTTTTCTTCAATGACACAATACTGTTTATTGCATCCTAGTGGAAATCAAAAGCTAAAGGCCACCTCTTCAGCGAGTGTAAATGGTCATGTGCCATTGAAATTTAGGGCTCAAAGGGTCTATTCTACCTACAAGTCTGAAAAGGTACTAACAAATTTAAACCCTTCTTCCATATAAATCTTATTTTCAGAACCAAATTACAATATTTTTCCACTTCTTGCATTGTAAGAATGACAATGTATGTGGCACTAACAAAACATAGTCTACAGTATATTTTTGTAATATATGTATTAAACTTCTGCAAGGCAAGTAACTCCTACCGTTGAAATAACCGGAAAAGAACATGCAAGCATTTGAGTGTTTTAAGATGAAGATTGGAAGAAAAAGATTCATGCCTTTCAGCTGAAATATGTCTTCAAGTGCTTGCTTTTGTCGCTATAATTTCCTTTGAGGGAAATTCCTTAAAGACAGAGGAACATGACCATAGCTGTGTTATAAGGTCTCAGGACTGAAATCCTTAAGTCCTTTGTTAGCTCTCCCTATGTCTCCTCACTTGAGGTCCCATGAGGATGTGAGAACTGCAGGGACAAGGTGCTGACTACTGGAGGTGGGTGCGGTGAGTGGATTTGGGACCAGACATTGCTGTTAGATGGGGGTGCAGGTGCCCTGGGCTGGTGGTTTTAGCAGCTGGAGTCTGTGGGGTCTCAGGAACACCGACTAAAGTGGGTAGGGGCCTCAATTTCAGCCACTGGGGCAGGGAACAATGCACATCCTGAAAACTAGCTATGAGGGGACCAGGTGAATGAAGTGAATGATGGGTTTCATGGCAATGTCTGGGCTGGGGCTGCAGTCACAGCCTGTGTGCCCAATGCTGGCTGCTGGGGGTGGTGGTGAGTGTCTGTATCTCCCCCAAACCAGGTGTGCAAGGGGTATATGTGTATCACTTGCAGCAAAATCCATGGTGGGCAAGAGGCTCCGGGTTTGGGCAAGGGTAGCGAAGGGGTGGAGGAGTTGTGCTGGTATTCAGGGACTCTGTGAAATGTGCTCGTGACTCTGGAAGGTGTCTGTCTATGTCTCTGGGACACACGCTCAGCTTCAGTACTGTCTGAACTTGCAAAGGTGAAAGCAGCAGCTGTGTCCCTCAACCTGGACAAGGTCCCTGGGCAGGAGGGGACTCCTAGGCTCTGGGACTGCAAAACTTATAACATCCCTTAACAATTTATTATATATTGCTTGGGGATTTTTAAAGTAATTTTCTCTCTGTTTTTTAAATATCCTTGGATTGAAACTTGTGTGAAAAATTAGATCAAACAGAAACTCATTTGGGGAAGTCATAAGACAGAAAGCAGAGAGGAGAGCCTGGGATTCAGCCTCAGTATAGATAACTACCATCCAATTTCCAGAACTGCAAATAAACATATTAAAGAAGTAATATAGTAAAATTATTTGTTTATATTAATAACTGTTACTTGGCTTAGTCAGCCAAGCGCAGTCCCTTCATGTCTGACCTCAGGAGACCCACCGTGTCTTCAGGAGTCCTGTGTCCCACTATGAGATTTTGGAGTTATATAAAAAAAATATGCCTTCTGAGTCTTTGAAGATGGAACAATGTTGTCTGCTTTTAAAACCTTTTTCCTTTTGATTTTGTGGTGTGAGAGCACAATGAAAATAGAAGTTTTTGCAACAAACTGAGGAAGTTCTTGACCATTTGCAAGGAGTGAGAGATTTAGTATTTCTGGTGACTGTGCCTGCTGTTATCACAGTCATCCAGGAAGAATCAAATAACAGGCAGAGACTGTGGAAAAATAAGGTACTTTTCATGTATGGCAGTCTCAGTAACATTTCAGCTAATGAAAAACGATCTTAATGCAGAACTAAAAGATAATCACACATATAATTAAGCTACACAATACTTCTATTTAAGAATAAAATGGAAGGAGATAGGTGGGACAGCTTGCCTTTTAAACTGTATCAGGAAGAAAGGTTTGATATTCTGGGAGTTGTGTGTGTATGTTGGGGCACAAAATTCCAAATTTTGCTTATTATCTGGCCTGTTTTCCACTCCAGTGACATTATATAATTATAGTAAAATAGTCTTTAAGGCAGAGGCAGTGCTGAGGTGCTTACTGTATTAACTCAGTTTGTGTGCCTGCAGACTGAGTTAAAGATATTGGAATCATGGAAATCAGGTTTTCAACTCTTTTCATGGTCAAGGTTGTGAAAACTGTCATTCAAAACTTGTTATGGATGACAGAAAAGACATTTCTTTCCATTTTGGATCAAGAACCTTACAGGAAATCACTCAGATTTTGATATCCTTGGCACTAAGTTGGTTTACAAGTGAGTTGGATTTTCATTAGAAAAAGATATGAGACTATTGTTAGCTTAGGATCCATATAAAAATGGTCAGGGTCTAATGCCTTGAGGTTTTGAATTCAATGAGAGTGGAGAATGCTTGGTATCCCTGGAATTATGCAGTACTTCAAAAATTATTTCAGGTACAGTGTTTTCTTTGTTATATTCTACATGTAAAGCATTAATTTTCAGTAGAGTCCTTTTCTAAGGAAATGAATCATGGCATGGGCTGATATTTAATAAAAATACAAAACGTATCTGGGTTTTAGGTTTGTTTTAAGGACTTGTTTATTTCTGAATACTCTGATTACAGAAATATATTTTTACCCCAAAACTCTATTGAAAGAAAAACAAAACCAGCTAAATTTTATGCTTTTTAAAAGTTTATCTGAAATTTCAAAATTCTTGAAAACCAGCTCTCCTCCCCATCAGTCTTCATGAGCTTCTCCTTGTCCTTTCTAAAGAAATGTGATCACTGTCTCCATTCATTTTTATTTAAACACAGCACTTCCAGGAGGGAAAAACTGCACTATGGAGAGAGTTTTATTTACACGGGAAGCATATCTAGCTGACAACCATAGCTTAATGACTGGCAAAGAGCTCTACAAAGATTTGCCTCCTATAAAGCCAAGCTGTGTTGCTTTCCAGAAAAAAATATTTTCCTCTTTGTGTGACCTGCCATTTGTACAAGTTAGTGTCAAGGATGGATTTCAGCGCTGTGATGACAGATTTGGAACCCATAGTGCAGTTTACATGTCAACTAAAATTACGTGGACATTCTTCATTATTCACAGCAATCATTCACAAAACTGAGGAACATCAATAGATTTATAGCCTTCAGAGTGTGAAAATGTTTTGAAGAGCAGTGTCATGCTGGATTGCTCACCCTTAACAATGCTCTTCCACATTTTTTTCCACAAAGAAAAACAGCTCAGGGTAAAATGAAGTATTACACTGACTGCTGCTGAGCTTCCCTTTAAAAGGGCAAAGAGAAGCCACCAGCCCCACCAGCTGGCTTCATTTGCAAAGCAGTCAATCTAAATGAAAGATTATTCAAGATCCCCCACAGAATGGGACAAGGGCTTAAAAACCCTGTTGCTTCTGCAGTGAAAATAATTTTTCATGTTTAGCCTGGTGGTTTGCGGTTTTAAATTTTGGGAGCAGCTGTGATTTTCTGTCACAGGCTGATTTATTTATTTATTTCCTAATAAAGGAAATGAGGTAAATAAAAATGCAGCATGTTGTACTCTTCTCTTTTTTTTTAAGATGTACACATCTGCTTTTAACTATTTTGGTCATAGAATCATTCAGGTTGAAGAATACTCTTAAGATCATTGAGTCTAACTGTTAACCTAGCACTGCCTAGTCCACCACTAAGCCATGACCCCGAGCACGACATAAATCAGTACACACTGGAAGCTGAAACATGGTGCTTCCCAGGCAGGACTTACTGCTGCAACTTTCTCCTGCCTCCCAGCCTCTCCCATGCAATCCCTTTTCATCCATGGTCCCCAAGTCACTCCTGTCACTTCTCAGGCCCTGGCCAAGTTGTTGGCTCAGGTCCTACTTTCCATGTCAGAAGCCTCAGGCTGGGGAGGTTGGTTAGTAGTACTTCAGATGTTAACCAGCACAGCTGGGTTTGTCATCAGGCTTTTTGTTTTGTTTTGGTTTGTTTTTTTTTTTTTAAGGAGCATCTTTTGCTTGTTAGGGAAATATAAACCCTAAGATTTCATAATCTAATTTAGTGACAAGAATGCATAGTTAGGTTACAAAATAATCACTGCTCTTTCAAGCATACAACAATGTGATATGCTATCCTCATCTGGATAATTTTGGGGAACCGGAGAGATTCTTTTCCTTTCCTTTCTTCATGCACTGGAACTGGTCTTTTGCCACCAGTCACTCCACTTTCACAAAAGGGCAATATGAAGTTGTGGATGCCCTACCTCTGGAAATGTTCAAGGCCAGGTTGGATGGGGTCTAGAGCAACCTGGTGTAGTGGAAGGTGTCCCTGCCCATGGCAGGGGGGTTGGAACTAGGTGATGTTTAAGGTCCCTTCCAACAAACCATTGTATGATTCTATGATTTATTATGATTAATCAAAGGGCATCAGGAGGATATGACAATAGATTTATAATTCTTCTCAAGACAGTTTACTATACTTCTTGACTTGTCATTCTGCCTAATCTTAAAACATCATTTAATCCTGTATCCCAGCTTGTAGATGGAGGGGTGGTAAAGCAATTGTGCTGAGTTGTTACTTTATAAGACAATTTGATCTGCATGGGATTGGTCTTGGATCACCACTAGACTTTACAAAAAATGTGAAGAGTACCAGATGAGAAAACATACCCTATAAAAAGTGACTTACACATGAGTCTTACTCAACAGTGACAAAAATCTATTTCTTTTGTGTGCAAAAACAGAACAGTTGTGGAAAGGGCAAAAATTGTGAAAGATTTTGTGCATCAGTGAAAAATTTATTTTCACATCTAGATGGGATTTATTTTAAAGGAAACATAATTTAATGCATTATAAATAACTCATAATATATCAAGTATAAAATATTTATGAAGATAGTTTGTATGACTAGAGAGGCACTCACGAACAGGCTGGCCTCCTGCTATACTAGATCTTTCAGATACAACAGTCCTGGGAGAGCCTAAGCGCTGCCATACACATAGAAAATACATACCATTTTACTGAAATATTACACATAGCTTACCTAACTCTATACTATTCCTCTTAGGCCAGGTGCTCCTCTAAGGCAATGGCTCCAAGAGATAAACAGCAGTTATAATCGTTAGGAACTAGTCTGCCCTGTCAGGAGGAACACACCTGATGGTCTAATTTTCTTGCTCTGTTTTAAGACCTCTAAGAGTGTACACATGTCACATGGGTTGGAGATTTCTCTAGCAGCCGAGTAGATTTACCTTTATTTAGCTTTGTTTGTTTTGGAGAGGGAGGAAAACGAGTAGGACTATTAATCAGTCCCTTCCCACCCAGCTCATTTCGTTTACTCTCGGCCCCATCTGGGCCCTATTAGTTGCAAAGCACCAGGGCTGCAATCAGCAAAGCAGGAGGCACTGCAGAGTTCCTTACCACTCAGCCTCAGAACAAATGCTGTCAGGGGAAATTAGGTCATGAAATAATTTCCTGAACCTGTGTTGTATAAGAAACTGGAAGCAAGCACGTGTTTCAAAATAGAGCTCTGTTAGGATGACTTTCACTTTTTGTTTCCATCTCTTGGTAAAATAGTGTTGAATTCATTATATTTTAAATCCCATAATTGATACATGGGCATATTACAACAGTACTTTGTAATTGGGTTTGAAAGGCCTCGTTATTGTCCACAGTCATTTTAATGACCTAATCAGATGTTGTTGGTGTCTTAACCATATGTGTATTTTATACTTGGATTTCTAATCAGATGCATTAGCCACGAGTACAAAAACCTCATTCAACTTAAGTATTTGAGTAGAATACAAAAAGGAGTGCAGAACAGCTAATATTAACAGTCACTTATAGTGTTTTGTCTAACTGAGTGGCAAACCATAATATTGTTCTTATTTGGATCTAATCAACTGAACCTGGTATTAGAAACCCGGGCCAGTCAGGATTTTGAGGAAGGACATTGTTCTACAAAATACACAAAGTCACTGTAAATTGCATCTACATGAAAATCAGTGTAAGCTGCTGTGTGATATCAGACCTTGAAAGTGTGCCTGCAGATCTGTTGACATTTAAGTAGCTGATCTTGCTGAAATCAACTAATTGTAGGGTCATTTGGAAGGAAACATGGGAAGTCACCTAGTCAAACCTACCACAAATCTATCACCACCAACACTTCAAGAAGTTAGCCATAGCTTTTTCTATTTCTCAATCTCTTTTTATGTCTCTTCCAGTGCTGCACTTTTAATGCATTTGAATCAAGATTTTTATCTTAATATTTGACTTGAATCTCCCAAACCTTCTAAATCCCTCTTGCAGACAGGCGATACAAAAATCTGAAGCAGAAATAAAGTTTTCTGATTTTTCAATGTATTGGGACTGTGCTGGTAATATATGGAGGGCACATACATTTTATTTTGTTTCATTTACTTGTGATGCATCATACTTCGTTTTGCTTGTTTTTCTAAAACATTACATGTAAGAATATCAGACTCATCGTCATCAGGATGCAAAAGTCTTGCATTTTGTCCTAGAGGAGCTCAAAATACTTTGTTTATGAAAAAGAGATAAACCTACACACCTTCAACTCAGGTGAACAAAATCAGACTTCGAATTCAATTAGTTGGATAAATATTCAATACAGCAACTCTAGCGTCAGTACAATATATAAAGGTGATCACTGTTAAGTTGTACTGAAATAAAACATAAAATAGATTCATTGTATCGTTTAGGTCAGAAAAGACCTCTAAGATTGTCCAGTCCAACCATTAACTCAGCACTTCCAAGTCTACAACAAAATCATGTCCTTAAGTGCTACATCTATACATCTTTTAAATACTACCAGGGATGGTGAATCAACCACTTCACTAGATAGCCTATTCCAATGCTTGACAACCCTTTCCATGAAGAAATCTTTCCTAATATCTAATCTAAACCTCTCCTAGTGCAACTTGAGGCCATTTCTTCTTGTTCTTTCTCTTGTTACTTGGGAGAAGAGACTGATCCACACCTTGCTACAGACTCCCTTCAGGTAGTTGTAGAGAGAGATACGGTCTCACCCTGAGGCTCCTCACCCCAATGCCCACAGCTTCTCTTTATCAAACTTCTGCTCCAGACTCTTCATAGCTATGTTGTCCTTCTCTGGACCCACTCCAGCACCACAATGTCTTTCTTGTAGTCAGGGTCCCAAAACGGAACACAGTACTCGAGGTGCAGCCTCACCAGTGCCGAGTACAGGGGGACAACCACTGCCTTGGTCCTGCTGGCCACACTATTCCTGATAAAAGTCAGGATGCCATTGGCCTTCTTGGCCACCTGGGCACACTACTGGCTCATGTTCAGCTGGCTTTTGACCAGCATCCCCAGATCCTTTTCCACTGGACCACTTTCCAGCCACTCTTCCCCAAGCCTGGTGCTTTGCATAGGGTTGTTGTGACCCCAGTGCAGGACCTGACACTTGGCCTTGTTGAACCTCACACCTCAATGGCCCTGGCTTATTGATTCATTCTGTCCAGAAGTCTCTGCAGAGCCTTCCTGCCCTCCAACAGATCAACACCACCCGACTTGGTGTCATCTGCAAAATGACCGAGGGTGCACTCAACAACCTTGTCCAGGTTGTTGATAAAGACATGAGTCAGGACTGGCCTCAATACTGAGACCACATATGACTGGTCACCAGCTGGATGTAATTCCACCCACCACCATTCCTTGGGCCTGGCCATCCAGCCAGGTTTTTACCCAGCGTAAATAAAGAAAAATGCAAAAATAGAAATTTGGAAATGTTGCCATAGGAATACCAGTACTTTGGATATTTTTCAAAAAACTGTTACATTCTCTCGCTTTTCAACATATGTGGATTTTTCCAAGGAAAATAAGAACACTTCAATGAGCATATTAATCCAAACCCTAGAAAATACTTGGGTAAAAAACAGTATTAGATGAAAAAATTCAGACACCTCAAAGAAGGCAGTATTATTTGCTGCAATAAAATGGGAAAATATACAGTGAGACGTTTTAATGATAATAAAATTTATTTCTCCGTATGTTTGCTGATTTGTTTAATGATCATTGCATAGTTGGAAAACCTGTAAAATGAATGAAATAACATTTTTACTATTGTGTTGTAATAAATCCACAGCCTACTTTAAAATGTGAATTAGAGAGCTCTTATTTTTTTTGTTTTTACATCAAGGTAACCTTTGGTAACCTTTAAAAAAAATGAAATAAGGATGTTTAAAGGAAAATATTGGGAATAAATGTTACAAACTGGAAGTTTTCATGCTAGACTTACATTGTTAGTTAATGTTGTAGGAGAAATTAAATAGTTTAAAAACCCTCCTCTTGCTACCTTTGCAATGGAAAAACTATAAATTGCCCCCACCCCTCTTCATGACATGCTTTTACATGTAAAACTGCTAATTAAAAATATATATTTATTCCATCTAAAGTATTTTCTGTTCATTTCCTTGTTATTCTAGGTGGCTGTCTTCATTTTATGGGGAAAAAAATGACAGTTATCATGTCAGCAATGGAATACCCAGAACTATGATGGATATTCTGTCCATAAAAATCTCTCAGCTCTGAATATTTCATGAAAGAGCTGCAGGACAGAACCAGACTGAACTAATATGTTGTTGTTGTTGATATATCCCATTCCAATGGTCAGAAAGCTCTGACCTGCGTGTTGTTAAAATGGAATGGAAAAGTGAAGTGCATGAATATCTATTTATGGTAGTGCAAAAGACTGAAAGTAGGACAAGGTCATTTTGTCCATAAAAAGAGAAGTGTGAGGAAATGCATCTCAAGCACAAGACAGGATACTCTGAATAGCCTGTAGAACTGGCATGTTCTACCTGCCAATCTGGGATGCATTAAACTTTTCGACTCAGCTCCTCTTGCCCGGTTTTCTCCTTTGCCCATGTGTATCTGTCACATGAAGTGTTATTTTTGGAGGTAGCTCTGTGTATCTGTGTAATGAAATTTTTTTTTTATGTTTGAATTAACTAGCCCTTTTTAGACTTAATCTGTTTGGTTTTTTTTAAATTCTGCACATATTTTTTCAGAATTTTTTTTCAGCTTTCTCTGACATGAGCACTACTGGAAAATGGCTAGTGGCATGAGTTGAAAGGGCATGATAGGTATGATATGCACACATACATGTTCCCAAGTTCAATCTTGTTATGCAAGTCAACTCTCAATTTAAAGTTACCCAGGTCAGACAAACTATCAAGAATCACTTACTAGAAGATTGTGAATGAGCAATGACCTGATAAAAGGTTTGGGAGCATATGAAGAGTGTAGGGTATCTGCTTTGTCAAAACTACCCATGATGCACTGATTGATCACAACATCTGTAAGTAAAAAATGCAAAAAATTCTCCAAAATGCTGACTTAAAAGGATAGGCCAAATCCTGACATTAGATTGAGGTTTTGATCTCATAAGAATATTCAGTCTTTGGGTGTTTGAAGAATGAGAAATAGGAAGGTCAGTGATAATTAACATCTCCATGGGAAAGTGAATTGGTTAAAGCCTAAAAAGATTTCATTTTGATTACTTGGAAGACTTATATTTCACAATTAGTTTCTGCAGTCTTTCTTTTCTTAGATTTAAATCTTGTTCATTTAAATACTCTTTTAACGAAAGGTAGTTCAATGAATGCTTTGCTTTGGCTCGCTCTTGCCTGCAAATGGCATTCAGTTCTTTTATTCATTTCTTACGCTTGTCTTGTCTAACTAACAGCACTTGGGCACAGGAACACAAAAAAAGCCCACGAAGAAGCAGTAATAAGAATAGTCACTAAGAGAAGCTGTTAGAAGTGTTCTTTAAAAAATGGTAGCTAGTAGATGACCTGCTCTTGAAGTGACAAGGTCATAAATGTTTTCAGATCAGTGACACGAAAGCACCTGAGGAAGAAAGCAAGTACTGGAGTTCAGTTAAATGGATGTTATGGAAAGAAAGAGAGGAACACCAGACAGAAGTGAAGAAGGAGAGCAAGGAAGAACTGCTGAACTGATATTACATCTTGGTTTAATTAAACCCAGTTGGGCATATTGATCAAAACATACTTAAATTTCCCTATTCTTTGGTTTTTTTTCCCTGCAGAGCAAGACGAGAGGAATGGAGGATCTCCTGAGTTTGACATCCAAATTGCATGCATCATACAATCAGTGAATGATGGGATTCATATCTAAAAGGTCACTTCCATGTCATTCTAATTTTTCATGGTTTGTTGTAGCAGCAAAGGATGCTTAACCACTTATCTGCTCAGTGCTCATATATGCACAATTTCTTTTTTTGAAATGGCTCCATGTTTAGAAAATATTTCTGCTTTTAGGACACTCTTCCATGCATTAATCTTTGTATTATGGTTGAAGATGTCCAAGTTAATAAATGGAGCCACGTGCTCTTGCAAAGGTAGCATCAAGGAGTCTCATTTCACTGGGGCTTGCAGCAGCCACAGACTGCCTTGGTGTAAGGCTGGCTCTCCTGCCTCAATCCTTCTCTCTGCCAGCAGCAAGGAAAAAAAAAGTCTTTCTGATTGATTGTGCTCTGGTTTGGTATCTCCAAGCAAACTGCTTTTTGGATGTACTCTCAAATGTTGCCCAGCTTCTCCCTGTTCTGAAAATTGCATCAGTGATTAGCTAAACAAGTCTGATCCATTCAGCAAACTAGAAGTAAAAAATGTTTCCCAGATTTTTTTTAATCTTTGCAAAGGACTTTATCAGATTTGCAATTGGAGGATGCAAGGAAGTAATTTCAGGTGTTTAGAGTTATACTTACTTAGTTTCTTGCATTATCTAAAATGAAAGTAAAAAGATTTTGAAACTGTGTGAAGCCTGAAGGTCTATTTTCTGTGTTACTGTAAGTAACCGAGTAGGTGAATCATGAAATCCAAGGTGTGCCTACTGGCAGATCTCTGGATATGTCTTTTTTAAGCTATTGATAATTAAGTCAGAAAGTTGTATTTATTTGAGAAAGTGGCAACAGAATCTGTTTTCCATGAAAACTATGAGACTGAATGAGTAGTAGTAACGTTGTAGACGTGACTTTCTGAGGATACAAACAAGGCAACTTTGGAGGATGAAATCATGGCATTTATTTGGCTAACTTGTGTTTTGAAAAAGCAGTTAAATTTTTATTCAGCAAGACTTTAGATCTCAGACAGAAGCAGTAGCATTCAAACTTGTTAGAGATGGTGAAGAATTCTTCCAAGATTTCCTGGGTTTAGGCCAGTATAGAGTTAATTTTTTTTCACCAGCCATGAGGTGGCAGAGCCTGGAGCCATTTGGGTGTGCCTGGGTTGTTATTGTACATCACCCACTTCACAGCCAAGGAAGAAATAAGGGACTGTCACTTCCAGGAGGGGGGGGAGGAGGTTGGTTCCCACTGGGGAGAAAAAGGTGGCACGTGGAGGGTCTGTTCACCATTTTGCTCATTCTCTTGGAGGTTGCTTTGTTTCTAGTTGGTGAGCAATTTTCGCATGTTAATCACCCTCTTTTTTGCATACTTTTGTTATGAGTATTGTTGCTGTTATTGTTCATTTTCTTATCTCATTGTTTCCAGTAAATTGTTCTTATCTGAACTCAGGATATGTCTGCCTTTTGTCTCTCTCACTAGAGGGGATCGGGAGAGGGGAGCAGCTTGCGGTTTTCATTTTGGTGGGAGCATTAAATTAGGAAGTACCACTCCTAAACCATGATGCAAGCCTAATCTCAGCTAAACAGAGGGATTGAGACACCACTTGCTGCAGGGAGCAGTTTCACACAACCCATACCCCATGTGACAAACCTCAATCAGCTGCCTGGGCTGGAGTTGGCAGCAGGTGTTGGACTGGGGCTCTGCACCCCTTCAGAATACAGTGAAGTACTTTTGAATGCAATCCATTATTATGACTTACTTTTAGCTTCATAGAAAAATCTGATCTGTTCTCAAATGTTAATTCCTGTAACTTTGTTTATGAGAAACATCTGTGTTTATCACTGAGAAACAAGCTCTGCTTTGAGCTGTAAACTACAAAAAAACTTTTAATGGTAGAACTTCCAAAGTCAATTAAAGTACATGGGAAAGAATAATTAGTTATCCACAGATTTATTATATCTACTATGAAATAGTATATCTAGTACATATGGTAGACTGAGGACATCTTTGGAATGTTAATTTTTTTAAGTATTTGTATATTTGTATGTGGTATTTGGAAAGAAGGAATGTTTAATCTCATGTAACTTCAGCTGTAAGAAAGTAAGGCACCCAGACTCCTCTGTGTTCAATGCTACTTACAGACTGAATGCAAATCCTCAGAGAGAAGACATTCCTGGACCTTGGTTTGGAGGGTAGGTATAAAGACTAACATTAGTTGAAGCCCACTGTGAATGCACAGATGTAACTTGCATCTTCTTAATTTCTCTACCTGAGAACTAATATCTTTTCCTGCCTTAGTGTATCCATATGCTTGTGTTTATCTCAGGAAAAAAAGACCAATGAAAAATGTAATTTATTTCACATTGAGGGCTATGAACAGAGTGGTGAAAATGAAAGAACTAAGTTCTGTTTTAATATTCTGATACAGATATATGTTATTGAATTTTCTGTAGATTTCTGTGAAGACAAATGTAGTTGTGTTATACAATCTTATATTTCTCTTAGTATTCTTGAATGATTTTGTAAATGGCCTTGCATAGTTTTAGTTTAGAATTAAAAATCAAAACTCATTTACTCTAAAAATCAGGATGAAATGTCACTCATAAATGTGTTATTTTTAAGATTTAGAAAGATTCCTCCTTGCATCCCAACAAAGTATTAGCATGGATACCTACAGAGTCCTTTGTTCCCTCATCTAGGCTAGATATGAAGTAGAATCAATTAATATACATGAGATAGTACTCTCTACAAGAAGAGAAAGATGTGATGACAGTACACACCAGCAGTTTTGTGTAAATGTAACCAGTGGGGAGCAATAGTAGTAACCCACATACTTGTGGCATGTACTAGTAATCCGGTTTCAGACTCTACAAGTGCATATTCTACTGCCTAATTTGAGGTAGAACATTTACACCTTCATAGCTAATACATACCTGAACAAGGTATATTATGCTGGTGTACGCTAGAATCACACTTTCATTTTACAGATGCAATGTTAAGATATAAACCACAAAAAGGTCTGTGATTTTCTTCATCTCAACTACTCATGAATATGAGTCAAGGTCTCCAAATCATGGAATTCCTTTAAATATCATCAGTTCTAAAGGTAAAATATTCTGGGCTCTTTTTCCTCCCCTTCTAGCTTTTTAGCACTAGAATTTTTATTCTCAGATTCTTCTGCACTCAGGAGAAGGAGAAATGAACTGTTATTTTTTTATGAACTCTGAGGTAATGTAAGTGCATCACTTTAAGGAATTGTGATTGTTTACCCAGAGTTTCAGGAGACATTTAAGATCAGATTTCAAAGAAACTTGAATTTAAAAGCCTAAGAGATTGGCTAACATAAATAAATTGCGGCTGGATTATTAGACTTCTAGACACTAATTACCTTCAAAAACTCTGTGGATTCTTCAGAACAACAATCTAATGATGGTTGGTTTTGTACATTAATTTTATTCCTGACCATTTATCTTTTAAATTAACCTTAGCTGGGCTTTGATTTAAATACATTTGTTAAGGTGTATTTTAAAACAGCATATGACCACATCATCATTTATTAGCTTGCACAGGGGTTATAAATGATTGATTGTACTGCTTAGTCAACACTCTCTTTCTGTAAAGAGATTGTGACATAAAGCTAAAATGGACATTAGAGAGATAAGGAAAGAATTTAATATAAACTGTAGTCACTGTAGTCACAGGATGTGGTAAGAAATACAGCTGCCCCAAAATAAAGTCCACATCTGTTCAGGTAATAGTGGCAGAGGGAGAGGGAGGGAGAAGAAGTCAGGAGTACCTCCCTTTAATGAGAAACTCTGGATCTGTTTTTGTTGTTAATTCAGGAAGTGCCAATATATGGGGACTCGTGACGGAACTTTAAACAAGAGAGAGTGAGCTCTGATTTTGGTAGTGACATTGGAATTTTCATAGCGGTGAACAAAAAACCTTCCAAACAATTTGGGAGCAGGATGGAGTGCAATTTCAACAAGTTAAATATTGTATATGACAGCTAAGAATGCTGTCAAAGAGTATTTTCATATACCAAAAATGGGAATGAAGAAATAAAGGATTTACCCAATGCAAGAAATATTACTTCTTTGGAATTTGCAAATTGTGTACAGCTATGGAATTACATTATCTCTTTAGTAGTGACAGTTTGGGAATTTTTTCCCCATTAGTATTAATGATCAGCACTTCCTTGATTCTTCACTGAAATTCAAAGGTCTTTTACTATTGATTTTACTGTTATTAATGTTATTTTACTATTCTTTTTGTGGTTTTTATTACATTGGAAGGTCCATTCATTTACTGACAGAAGTAAAATATTTTCTATGAATTCTTATTGCTTTCTTCAAAATATAGACAAGAACAAATAAAGAGTCACAACTAATCAGAATAAATATGACCTAATTTTTCCTGTTTATGTAAGTGATAATAACAGCTGTATAGGAAAAAGTGTATGAACAGGAAATGAATAGCAGCATACTTTCTCACCACCACCAGAGATTTCCTAAGCTTTATCATTAATAGCCCTGAATGGGTTCTTCCATGTATTTCTTTGATCTACTTTTTAGTTCATGTAGACCGTAAGCATCCACAGCAAACTATATAATTATATTAATTTCACTTGTTGGCTTTGGGACGGAGTTTTTAAGTGTTAGCAGAACTCTATTAACTTGTTCTTATCTGCAGAAAGCATCCCAGATGACACTGGGAATTAGGTCTCAGGAGCACACATTAAACAGAAACATATTCGATGTTAATACTGCAATAATATACTCTATCTTCCAAAGAACTTAGTGATATCATAGACATCTGTGCTCCAACAAGTCAGATGTCTGAGCCGTGAACTGTTCAAATATGAAGATCCAAAGCCCCTGGAGTTATGACACCAATGCATGGAATTTCATGGATGTCTTGTTTATATACATTTTCATTCTCTGAGTGACAGTAAAACAAATAAAGAAGAAAGGTGCAGATTTCCAGAACAGATTTGCCTGGAAACAACTCTGTAACTTCTTTATTAAATAGATGAGGCAGTCTTTCGGATAATTTAAGACCCATAGTAAATCAAGTTGTAAAAGTAATTAAGTAAAGATCTACAATACTGCACTTGACTTTTTTGCATACATGAGCATATAAATCATACAAATGGAATGGTCATTTCAACATAGCTATTTACCAGAGGTAAAATATGTTTATTTTGTGCACAGACTTCGATCTGACTTTGTGGTTCCTCAAAATTCAAATTTAAGAGCTGTTGATTTCTGATGATTGGCACTGAAGAATGAAAGGTATGGAAGACTTGAGTGTTTATTATTGGCAAAAAAACAGGAAAAATTTTTTTAACTGGAGTATGTCCAAGCATATGTAATGGCCAAAGACTCAGGCAAAATAAAATAAGAAATAAAGATAATTTTGGCTGTTGGAAGTATGGACTACAAAATGCATCTTTTATTAATATTTTTTCTGCAGATTGAGTAATTACCCAAGAGACTTTCATTATTAAATACTGAAATATTCTACTCAAAATATTCAATTTACTGCTAATTAGAGCCTCAAATTCTGTGTTGAATGAAAATTTGAAGTATAAACAAAAAATAAATATTGTGCAATTTTTTAAGGAAATTAAATTTTTTAAAAAAAGAGGAATAATTGCTCTAGTTCCTTTATTTTTTACATCAGAATACTAGCAAGTAGCCAGATGTTTTATTTTGGAAGCATTGTCCAAGAATCAGGGCACTGTGGAGGTCAGCCTTGTGGGATCAGGGGCAGCCTGAGAAGTTTCACAGAACCAGGAACAGGCTGCGTAACAAACCTGTGAGCCAGGGTTTGAACTAGGAGACTTTCAGAGAAATCCCTGAAGAAATACAAGGCTGCAAAATTTTGCTGGAGAATTCCTGGTCACTTCTAGCATTTTTTTCATTGCTACCGTACCTATATAGCATATAGGTATTGGTGGCACAGTGGGGGATGTAGAGTCAGATTTTCAGGAGTATTTAGCAGCTAGTCAAGGGCAAGTAGTCACAGGTTTTCAGCAGCTTATTGAAACGTTCTCATTTGAAACCAAGGTACCAAGCTTACTCGCATGCTTTTGAAACCCCACAAAGGGACAGAACTCAGCTTTGAAGACCGTAAGGACTCTTAAAGTGTCATGTCTCTTCCCAGGGAAGGACAAAAAAGAAAAGTAGCAAGCCAGGTGTTAGACTGGTGCAAAGGAAAGTGTCTTGGAGTGGTCATACCAGGGATAGGTGTGAAATGTGAAATTCATATCAGGTACAGAGGATCTTGAGCATGTGCCCAATTGATGTGATCTTCCTAATAGTGAACCAGAAGCTGTGAAAGGCTCAAGGGCTACTGTGCCCCTCTAGATCTCTTACAGACATACAAAATCTTTCCTCCACTAAATGAAATATCCACAGGCCTTTGCACATCTGCCTTCCTCAGTGTGGTATTAAACCATTACTTGCTAAACCACTGAAGATGGTGAAGAACATCGAATCTTTAATTCTTCTAATTAATTAATTTCTTTTACAGGCTTGCCTCATGGCAAATCAAAATCTACCGAGTCTTCTCCTCAAAAATAAAAATCTGTCTCTCCCATCAAATTAGTTGAATTATGGCATACGCAGACTGCAACATATGAGGCCTATCAGCAGGATCTGAGCATACAGCTGTGTAAGTTAAGTTATGGGTCAGTAAGGCCCATGGCAGCTGAACAAGTTACGAGCGTTCATCCAAAAGTGTGCAGTATGAGCACCTAAAACAGGAATAAAATTGGACTTCACTGACAAATCTTACTGTGTTTCTTCTTTATTGTTTTTTCCTTTTTTCCCCCTGTTGTTTAACAAATTATTCAATGATCTTATTTCTTTCAACATATATTTTTTTCCATTTTTTCCATTTTGCATCTTAATTTGGAGGTAAAAGTAGTCTATAACAGAACGCCTTATTACAGAACACCTCTCAACTCTCAGATGTAGAAGCCAGGAATTCCATGCATTTATAGTGAGGGTTTCTGTTGTAAATAATTACAAAAGTTTGTTTGGATTATGACTTGCAAGTAAAAGAACCACTGAAATTTATATTTATTAACTATGGACTTTCGATCCCACCCTTCGCAGCAAAACAGCAGTGAATGGAACTTTTTCCCTCCTCTACATATCCCTCAACTTTATAGTTTTGGGGATTCATCTGTATTTAAGAAGATCACCTGGTGACTAATGCAAATACTCAGTCAACATTTGGTCTGTAAAAGTCTTTGCCTACCTCTTCTTTTTAAAACAAAGAAATAAACCCCATATATTTTGTAGCAAACATTTTAAAGCACTTACCTTTTGTCTGTAATCACAACTCTCCAACAAAAATCAAATGGGAAAACCCACTGCATTGTTTTGATATGGCAGTAACTACTAGACAAAATTACTTTTCAAGCAGAGAATGAGAGGATGAAGGCTACAACATCAGTAAGTTTATGGTCTTTACAATCAGGCATGTTGCCAATAGTACCCTTTTAGGGCATATTTATAATGTGAGTTGCGAGACAAAGAAAACTCAGGTCCCAGCAATATTCTAGCAATAAACTTTTACAAAGTTAAACAAAGTTTATAACAAAATAGCAAAGATCAGCACATGAGCAACCATGAACCTACATGAACACACCTGAACGTCTATGCCTGAATAAAACTGCAGCGTAGCCACGGGTTTTGATCCTGTGGATGGTGATATTAACGTGGCTGCTACAATTGTATTTATGGACCCAGGAAGACTGTGCAGCCTTCAAGCCTGGGGTTTCTGGCAAGGTTTTGCAGTGCAGTTAGGCCACATGCTCATGTCTTAATTTACATGCTCAGGCGGCTTAAAGCTCATCTTTATACAGCAATAATGCTGCTGAAACTTAAGTACAGGTTCCCTTCATTCCTGTAAGGTTTCCCTGTGAAGTGCTCTGTGTTACTCCAGGTCTCACTGAAGACAAAGAAACAAGTCTGGACTGGCTTAACACAGATGCCTCAGAGGCATACAATTAAACTTATCAGAATAAAGGATCTGACCCACTCATTTCTGTTATTAAGAGATCATATTTTTTGCTATTTTAGTCCTTTCTTCTGAAATTAAATGTACTGAAATACAAATATATTTCCCAGTGTATAAATTAATTAAACCATTTTTCATTCCAACTTTAAGAGACAGAGAAAAGATTCCTTTCTTAAAATGGTATAGGCCTGCATGTCATCAGTATGAGTTTTGCCATGCATCCCTTGAGCTGCCTAATTTTCACTTTAAAAACTCCCACAGTCCGCAACTGACAGGAGCAATAAGTCTCAAAAAGCTTGCCAAAATTACCATGACCCTTTGTATATTTTTTAGAAAAGTAACATTTGGTCTAAAGTATGCAGTGCTGCTAGGTGAGGCAGTTGTTTCTTTAAGCTTATGAACTAGAAAGCTGTTGGGGAGTGTGTTACTCATGTCTGAGCTGGTTCTAGTTACGGGAATCCAGTGCACTGGAAATTTGGGCATAACAGCATCTGGAGCTTGCAGAAGTGCTGCTGAGCAAAAAAAAATAAAAGAGTAGATTTTTCCTTAATAATATATAAACATTTTAATATATATAAACATAATATATAAACATTTTTGAGATAGCCTTGCCTGGAAACCTGTGCAACCTGATGAAGAACTGCAAATTGTACTTGATACTGCCTTAAAAGACACTAATGTTCTCACAGAACAAGACCTGCCTACCCATGTGGAAGGTATGTCCAAATACATTTGCTCAAACATTTTTCAAGTATTATAGTTCTCTGAAAACACTTTTTTATGGTTTTTATTTGTAGCATGTATTTTAAAAAGCATTTCTTCCATGCTCCTAGTGGTTTTTTTGTGGTTTTGTTTGTTTGTCATAGTTTTGGGTTTGGGTTTTTTTTGTGTGTTTTTTCTTATTTGGTTGGTTGGTTGGGGATTTGTTTGTTTTGGTTTTGTTTGTTTGTTTTTTAAATATCGTATTTACAGCATTATTTGCTACAGATTGGGCAAATACAGACCAAATTCTTTAATGCTGATATTGTCAATTAGTTTTTTTCCCATAAGGGGGAGAAGAGAGGAAGTGCCACACACTGCTAAACAAGTAGCAGAATTTGTGTTATCTAGGGTATATATGTAGCATTAGTATTAACTAGAATATAAGTTACTGCTTTTCTGTTCTTCAATAATGACCTATACTGGGGAAAGTATTGCTCACTTCCTTAGACCTTCCTCTCATTCCCTCACACTCTGTCCAAAATGTTGTGCTAATCTTGACAGAAGTCTGTCTCCATTGCCTCATACTGTGGGTGGTCATTCCCAGCAGACCGCTTTTTCCCAATTAGGTTAAAGCTTTTCAAACACATCTGAATTTTATTATCTGCTGTAGGTAAATCTACAAGGTACCGAGCAATAAGCAGTCTGTTGCTTATTCATAAGAAATGGGACTGATTATCTCTATCATATACCACTGAGGCATAAGAGGGTAGCAGTCTCCACCCTTTGGCCAGAGAAGAGCCAAACTAAATCATCATACCTGTAGCTAAAAGTCAGGTGAAAATTCATCGTTCGGGTTTGTTTGTTTGCTTGTTTCTTTCTCTTTCTTTCTTTCCCTTCAGTGAAGACTCTGAAAGGAGGAAAGATTCTCATTCTGGTCCAGAATCGAGCCCCTCAAATTTGGAAATAAGTATTCCTGTTCGGTGATAGGAAATCCGGTGGTGCTACAATTATATACAAAATCAAATGTATGCCTATAAATCAGCAGATGTGTGGACTATGCATGTTATTTTATTACTGAAGAGCATTGTTTGGAAGTTGTGTGATAAATAAAGGACTAGCAAAATCTTAGAATAAGACCCACTAATTATTATTGTTAATTCCAGGCAGTTTTGCAATTCTTCCCTTCAATCAAAAGAAAAGTATTAAATAAAGAACTAATTGCTGGTGTAAATGTATTAGAAGAACTAACATCTTTTTCATGAATAATTTAAAAGGTCATTTGTAGACACAAGTATTCTATTATTTGGTCTCACTACTGATGCAGAAAATAATATGACTTCCAGTGGCTTATCATGGCACAACTTTCAGTTATTTTAAAGCAAAAAAAGTTTGAAGAAATTTTATGCCAAATTTTTTGTTCGTTCATTCAGACAAAATGATATCATAAAAGGTTTATCATGTCCTAAGAAAAAAGATACCAGCAATAATTTTCATACATTACATTAAAGTGGATTGTTACTAGATTTTGAGGTTTTCAAAATACGAGACTCCTGTTACATGGGCACTACAAACACTGTAAAACAGTAAATTGACTGAAGGTGAAAGGAATGCTGCAGTAGACACTCATTAACTTCCTTTCTATGGTGAAAAAATTCAGCAAATTAGTTTTGAGTCTGCAGGGTCCATTTAAAACTGAAAACATCTGCTCAAGGGCTGTTGAAATACCACTCAGAATGAATTAATTTTATCTGGAGTAAAAAATACCTATGCAGTGGCTAGGAATGGTTTTGAAAGGATAAGCTAATATGAATGTGAAAGAACTGAACCACAAAAGGAGACATATATTGGAAAAGTCTGTTTCACTTAATTTTTTTATTTCTTATGCTCATTTATTTGTCTGTGCTAACACAAGAGAATGCCAGTATATAGCCATCATCATTAACAATTCACTCTGAAGCTCCTCCTCACCTCTAGGACTAATATTTTCCTATTTCCTTTGATGGGAATTTTGAAATAATAAAAACTTTTGGATCTCTGTTTGGCATGGTTTATCACATAGTAAGTGAATTGGAAAATGGAGCAACATGACTTAACTGTATGCTGCACTTATATATGCTAAGACACAGGTGTTTAAAAAAATCTTTTGGATACATACCAGAAAAAATTACTTAGAAGAAATAGAGATATTTAAGGCTTGTGATAGTTCTTTTGGCCCGACTATAGTCTAGCAACTGAAATGTGCTCATCTTTTCCAGAATCAGATCTAAGGTATTTCTACAGAACTGAAAGAGGGTTCATTTAGGTTAGAAATTAGGTAGAAATTCTTAACTGAAAGAGCATGGTGAGACACTGGAAGAGGCTACCCAAAGAAGTTGTGGTGTCCCATCCCTGGGAGTGTTTAAGGCAGGTTGAACGGGGCATTTAGCAACATGGTCTAGTGAAAGGTGTTGGAATTAGATGATATTTAAGGTCCCTTCTGTGGTGGGTTCACCTTGGCTGGATGCCAGGTGCCCACCCAGCTGCTCTATCCCTCCCCTTCCCAGTCGGACAGAGGAGAGAGTAAGGTGGGAAAAGAAAACTACAAATATTGTGGGTTGCAATAAGGCCATTTATATTTATGCAAAAAGAAAGCAAAATCAGCGTGCGCGCGCACAAAGCAGAAGCCAGCAGTTAATCTCTACTTCCCATAAGCAGCGATGGTCGGTCACTTCTCTGAGGAGCAGGACTCCAGCACAGGTAACTGTTGTCAACAGGCAGCCATCAGAGACAATGAGTGCCTCTGGTCCTGCTCCTTCCCTCAGCTTTTATATCTGGGTTGACATCATATGGTATGGAATATCCCCTTGGTCAGTGTGGGTCAGCTGGCCTACTTGTGTCCCCTCCCAGGATCTCGCCCTCGATTGAAGAAGGAATGTTACAGTGCTGTGCTCAGCAGTAGCCAAAACATGGGTGTGTTATCAACACTCCTCTAGCTACCAATGCAGAGCACTGCACTGTGAGGGCTGTGATGGGGAAATAAATTCTGGCTCAGCCAGACCCACCACACCTTCCAACCCAAACGATCTTGACATTCTATGATTCTACAATTCTGTGATAACCTTTTGTGGTGGGGGGAAACTGTTTTCCCCCTGCAGTTATAAAATGGTAAAACCCCAGGGGGTGGTGACCCTGGAAGTTTTGAAGTTTTAACCAATGAGCGCTTCTGCGAAATATAAACATTATCACAAGCAAATGGAGGAGAAGATTAGTTGTAGTTTTGGTGGCTGAAGTGGTAGCCATGTTCTGAGGCCACGAGGAAGAAGCTCGGACCCCCTTGGGGCCTCTGGGGCCCCCCAGCCCCTGGCTAGGGGGGGCTGCAGGGACTTGGAACAGCGTAATGCTGGGCTAAGTACCTGTGGCTCAAAGCTAAAAAAGTTTTCTCCACCGTGAGCAGCAGAAGCAGCAGCAGAACAACACTGGCCAGAGCAGTGGCAGAGAGCCAAGAGAGATAAGACTGAGCAGTGACAACAACATGCAGCTGAGTAAGGAAGACACAGAGATGTCTAATGAAGAGAGAGAGAGCAGGACTAAACTCTACACAGAGTTTTGGGGGTAAAAACTGAACCAGACCCCCCAAAACCCTTTTGAGACCCCTCCTAAGTTGGGGTGGTGGACTCCTACTGGATGGAAGTCCTAAAATGCAACATGCAGCACCAGAGAGAAAAGAGTTGAAAAGCTCAAAGCGTCCTGGAAAGCTGGACCGGGACAGAGAAGGAATGAAGAGGGGGGTGACCTTGGCTTTTCCCCCCCCTCACCACTGCTGCCAAGCCTAGCAGCCTGAGACAGAGCACAGGAGCTCTGGTAGAACTCTTGAGGCAAAGGCTTTCAACTGAAAGCTGCACAAGATGTTCTAACTCAGGGATGAACCCCTCGAGGAACGGACTTTCACGAAGATCCCCCTGCATTTCGTGATATGACCGTGGTGAAGTGAGTTTTGTCCCTGCTACGCAGCCCACAGAGGAAGACCCTCACTTGAAAAGACGAGTGGCCGAGGTGGCTTGGATTTCCCCCTTGTGTGTGCTGGCAGAAATCCAGCTATCAGCTACTGCATGAGAAGAAGATACATGACTGCTGCCTTAGAGAAACTGCTGCTCTGAGACTGGAAAGGATCTTTCCTTCTTCCCTCCTGGACTTTTATTTGGAGGGGAGAAGAGATTTGATCCATTGTAAATACTTATGTCATGGTAGAGATAATTAAGACTGTAAATAATGTATTGTAGTATTTACTTGTATAGTCATTGTAATATATTCCCTTTCCACCATTTTGAGTCTCGTGGGGTTGTCTGGAAAACCCATCTCACATTGGGTTGAGATGTTTGAGGGGGTTTAAAGATAGGGAATTGGTTTTTGGGGCTCTCAAACCGTGACACCTTTCTTCTGTGCAAAAGGTCTCTATATAGACAGTCCTATTAGCCAAGGCCACACTCGAGATTTGAACCTATCACTACCATTAATGTATTTTTGCAGGTGTTGAACATTTGTAGATAAATAGTCTCAAATTAAGGGAGCTGGAAAAATCTAACTTTAATCTCTTTGTTTGTTACAAGTAAGAGCTAAGAAAATCACCTGTGTTTCTAACACTAATCCTTAAATACTTAAATTGTCACTAACAATGTATTGCTGTTGTAAATTTTGAGACTATATTCCACCATTCTTGAGGATATTGTGTTTAACCAGTGCCACTTGTTCAAAAAGGTTGCCTTTTCCAGGGAAAATTCTCTAATTTCCTGAGTAGATGTAATTCTGCACCTCATTGTACCTTGTGAGGTAGACTGCTTGTCTTGCAAGGGCACATTGTGGTGATTTAGCTGAAGCTAAACTTAAAAAACTTAAGCAAGCTGCTTCAGAGGCATATTTCTGTCTAAGATATTGTTGATTTAGATTTTATGCTAGCTGGAATTTGATTTGTTTCAGTGATGTCGACACAAAATCATAACTGGGAGCCATAAAGGAATCTTTGCAAAGCTCACCTACAGAGGAGTGGCATCAATCAGTCAAGTGGTGAAGCATGTCGCTGTTGGCAAATTCCAGAATAATGTTTATATTTGTCTGGCATCTGCTGTGTTTAGGGTAACATTCTCATTCTCACTTCCTTTTCCTGAAATGAAAAATACCTCTCATTCATAAATGAGAACTAGATGAGTGAGATAGGAGGATTCCTTCCTTTTTTTTTTTGTCTTCTGATTCAGAAGGCAACATAAACACATGTAAAAATATCACTTTTTTCTTGAAAAATCTCATTAATTTCCTACAAAAGTGCAAGACCCAAAATGTTTTTAAAGATGAAATTTTTATTCTGTTTAGATATAACCCATCCTGGCAGCTGATATGTATTTGTAGCTTCTCATGAGCTTTAGTCCTTCTGTGGGCCTGATAGCATTTCAGCTTGATGTATGGTGCCCTCATAGGTCATTTGTATCTGAAACTGAAAGTATTCACTGAATCTGGGAAAACACTCACGGAGTCCATTCAGATGAAAATACTGTAAGCTGGTGTTCACAAAGAAAAACGTCTTAAGACTCACAAGGGTGCTTGCCTTCAGTTCCCCAAAGGGAAGTTACTCAAGAACTCCACTCTCCCTCTCATTTCAAGCTTAATATGTTTGTGATCCTATTTATGAACCACTGTTGTGCATCATGGGATGATACAGTCAAGCTGGAGCGCAGAAGATAATGAAGCAGCTGAGGCACAGATACAGCACTGCCAAAGAAAGATGTTCTGTTTTTTTTAGTTCTCTGTCTAAAAGTAGAAAACCTCTTGATTTTCAAAGCATTTAATTTTTTCAATAAAAACCAGCAAACTTCATTGAGGAGAGAAACTGAATTTCACTTTTTTATGATCTCATTCACCTTTAACTCTGTTCCTACCAAACTCCACTGTGACTCTCTCCTGTTCCATCCCAATATGTCTTTCCAACCTTGAATTCAGACATTTTCTACCCCAATACCTACCATTTCCCATGTCAAATAATTCAATTCCAATGTCTGCAGCTCTTTAATTATAAAAACTCTCCTTTGACTTGTCATTTTCTTTGCTGACACTGGACTTATTTTCCCAATTCAAGACCCTCCTCTTTTCTGACATGTGAAAAGTTCAGAAACCCCCCTCTCTTATGGATTACAAATCTGTTTTGACGTTGCTCACCCCTAAATTCTTCACACATACACATACAGGTTGTAATCCTTTCCTTACAACCACTGCTCCTATTTCAACCAGCAGTTAGTGTCTTTTCAGGACTCTGCTTAAATAGTCCTGTGTGTTTGGTTGCAGCTAAGCCTGCATTCTTCTGCAGCACTGTCTCTGCCTGCAATCTGAACTCTGTGAAGAGCAGATGTACAAAGCATATTAAGCCTCTACAAATCATTTACTCTGGGTAATAGAGGGGTTGGAAGGACAGAAGTGCGGGGTAACACAAGGAGTGTTGTTGGCCATGTATGCACTGGTATCAATACAAGCATGTCAAGATGAGGAGACAAAGAAAATCTGCTCAGAGGGTTAATCATTTACCACCCTTGTAAAATTTAGCAAACCAAATGGATCACCTAACTTTCCTAGGAATATCTTCTCCATTTTACTCGAAGTCTACACTGGTCTGGCTGTGAGCACAGATTTTTGGCAAAGGATGCCCCATTATGCAGCCAGGGTGGTACTCAGCCTTGGCCCTCAGAACACCTGTTTATTAACAATGTATGTGGAGCAAGAAAGATCAGGACACTTTAGATATGCTGCTCCACACCTTGCAGGTGATCTATAAATTTCCTGCAATTCTTGTCCTGTCCAAACCTTCTGAATTGACTGCACACTTGTAGTTCAATGTTCATAGACTGGTTTTGTCAGAATTGTGGCCCAGTACAATTTAACTCCATATGTTCAGCAAACGTGTCCAAAAAGTGACTGGATCTTCTTCTCTAGACATGTAGCAAATAAACAGCCTGTTTCCCACAGCATTCTCCTGGAGATAGAGGCTGCTCATGGCTTGGATGGGTGCACTGTTGGTTGTGTAAAAACTCTGGATGGTCAAGCCCAGAGAGTGGTGGTGAATGGAGTTACATCCTGCTGGTGTTCGGTCACAAGTGGTGTCCCCCACGTCTCAGTATTGTGGCCAGTTCTGTTTTCATTGATGATCTGGCTCTGAGGGGATCAGTGGACCTGGGAGTGAAGTCAACAGCCAGCTGGACATGAGCCTGCAGTGTGCCCAGACGGCACAGAAGGCCAATGGCATCATGGCTTGTGTCAGAAATAGTGTGGCCAGCAGGACCAGGGCAGTGATTGTCTCCCTGTACTTGGCAATTGGTGAGGCTGCACCTTGAGTCCTGTGTTCAGTTTTGGATCCCTCACTGCAAGAAGGACATTGAGGTGCTGCAGCTGTCCAGAGAAGGGCAACAAAGCTGGTGAAGAGTCTGGAGCACAAGCCTTATGAGACCGAAGGAGCTGGGGTGGTTTAGCTTGGAGAAAAGGAGGCTCAGGGGGGACCTTATGGTTCTATACAAACTTACTGAAAGGAGGTTGTAGTGAGGTGAGGGTTGGTCTCTTCTCCCAAGCAACAAGAAACAGGTTGAGAGAATATGATCTTAAGTTGCACCATAAGAGATTTAGATTGGATAATAGGAAAGATTTCTTCATGGAAAGGGTTGTCAAGTGTTGGAACAGACTGTCCAAGGAAATGGTTGAGTCACCATCCCTGGAGGTATTTAAAAGACATGAGATATGGCACTTAGGAACTTGGCTTAGCAGTGGACTTGGCAGTGCTAAGGGTTGGACTCAATGATCTTAGAATAATCTTTTCCAACCTTAATGATTCCATGATTTTATGATTCTAAGTCTCTCACTTATTTCCTAGGAGGTGCAGGGGGCAGGCTATGGCCAGAGTACTCAGGAGAGCTGTTAGCACGGTCCATTTACCAGTTTGTTCAACAATTCTAAATCTAACCTGACTTCTTTCCCCAACAAGTTCTTAAGAAAGTCACTATAAAGCATCCAATTAGATGAAGTCACTAGGGAGCATCCAAAAGGGAAGAGATGGGAATTCTTTGTGCAATACCTCAACTATGGCTCCCAGGGACTGATGGGTGAAACTACTTCTGCAAGGGAGCTGGGACTCATGTAAGGCACTGGAGGGTCTTCCCTAGTCCTGCTCATAGCTCATCCCCATCAAGTAGCCCCTGAGGTACTCACTGTACGATGCATAGATGTTCCTGATATTCCCAGTCCCTTTGAGATAGGTCAAAGAGCATATGCTTCCTTTGGGCACTTTCCAGTGGATTTCACAGCCTGGATCCTTCACTGAGCCAGCTGAGGCTCAGAGTCTCTGAATGCCTCATACTGAAAAGCTCTCAGACTCTACAGTGTGTTATGCATGCTGTTGACCCATTTAGAAATAAGAACGTACAAACAGGAGGTGCAACAGCTTGTGTTATAAAAAGAGCTCCAAGCTCCTTATATGCAAAATATTTGATTTATGTGATTCACTAAAATGTCCTACTTTTTTGAGTTTACTCATTTCTGGTGTATCTGTGCATCAGACTTGAGTCACAGAAGGAAATAATTATAAGCACCTACAAATCTGTAAAACAAAGCAAAGCAAAACAAACCCCCAAGGCAAAATGTATCATATACAAAGATATCTGGCAACTGTCGAGAATTGAGTGAAACATCTTGATCTAGTGAAAGAAAAAAAAAAATTGGATTCTGACTTTATATAGATTCAGATACATAGGCCCAAGATTATATTTCTAAAAAATCACAGTCAGTTGCTAATCTAGGTCGGAGTACCTCAACCTAATTTTTCTCATTTTTTTTTGCCTTTTTTTTTTTTTTTTTTTTTTTTTTTTTCTTATTTGTTTTTTAGCTTTGGGGGTTTTTTATTGGTTTGGTTTGGTTTGGCAGTTTTGGGTGGGTTTTTTTATTTTGTGGGTTTTGGGTGTTTTTTTTTATTTTGTGGGTTTTCGTTTTGTTTGTTTTTTTTTTTTTTTTTATTATTTTTCATTTTGCTTTAACTTTGGAGAATTATTCAGGATCATGCCTTTTTGTGTTCCCAGAACTACCTTGTTCTCAGAATTTGTGGAAATTTTCCTCTGTGTACCATTGTGCCTACATGATTTTTCTTCAGATATTTATAAATGCATGCTACTCATGGATATTTATTTATTTAATACTTAGCTTAACAGGACAGTAACATCTACACTGAATACTTTCTTCCATAAATTTTTACATTTGCAGTTTTACATATTCCTTATTACTGATTATTGCAGTAGCTCATTTTTCTGCTGATTTATTAAAATGAGGAATATATTTACAAGTCGATGTGTTCATTTAGTCTACAGATTTCACTGTACTCTTTGCACCCAGGTTGCTTTTGTGTTGTTGACTTCTTTATCTTCTCTAGCCCTCACAATTGCTTTTTTTTTTTTTTTTTGTATTATGGCTGTTCAACCTTTCTACCTCCTCTTGTTTCTTTACATTATTTGATGAGCATTAAATTTATAGAGGTATTTCCTGCCTTCATTTTCCTCCAATGAGTTTCAATTACTTCTTTTGGCTTGCTGTATGTCTGTTACTTTTTCATCTCCATAGTCATGACTTTCTGAATAAGGCAATTTCTCTGTAAAAGCAGAACAAATTTTCGTCTATTATTCTATATTACTTACATCAAAGCAGTAGAAAGAAAAATAAAAACATGTCAGGAGAGGACTGAATAATTTAAGTGTCTGCATTATTTAAATATCACTCTGGATATATTTAAATATACAGATGTTTAATTGGACCTACATTTTCATTAGATAGGATTTGCATTTTCAGCTGTGGTCCTTGACATTTCAGGTGTTGATGTCATGTTAATGTCAAAGTATTTTACAGAAACTTGCACGTTGTTTCTCTCTTGCCATTTATATTTTTTCAAATAACGTTTCATAAGATTAGGAACAAAGTTAGGAAAACACCAAATTTCCTTACTTCTAAGTTAGATCTGCACAGCAGTTTTTGCTTTTTGAATAATGTTTTGGTTGCAAAATTTCTTCCACATCAGGATGTCATGCAGAAGCCCATTACTGTAGAGGAAATTTTTACAGTACCACTGGCATGCTACGATTTTTTGCCACCTTTTAGATTGCAGAGAGCCAGCCAACAAATTAGTTACAAACACAGCAGAATTCCATTGCCTTTAATAAGTATAAATGTTTACTATTAAACAGAATAGCATATAATCCTCTGTTGCTGAAAGTAGCAGCACACACATTAGAAATGCAACATGCTTCTGCAGACATTATTGTTTAACTGCTGAAGATATTTTGTTTAACTGCTGAAGATATTCAGTTTTGCACATACACTGGAAAAGTGTGGACACATTAAGCCACTTAAATGCTAACTCATGAGATTAGTACTCTGGGGCTTGTGGCAAATGCACAGGGACACAGCCCTTGAGCACATGGGCTGCCGAGGCTGTGGCTGCAGCGATTTTTGGCAAGCAGATGGGAAGGTCATGAGGAAGAGGAAAGAGGTGGAGGCACCACACACAGACAGGGAGATGCAGGCAATGGGGTGAGGATTTGGGGTGAGAGGCAACTGGCTGAGTCTCCCAATAATTGCATGGAACTTGATGGTCTCTAACTACAAAAAATATTTTTATCCAGACATGCTCCCAATGCAATGAATTTTGATAGACGTGACTTGGAATGAAAGTTCAGATCTGCTAAAATGCATAACGAGCACCGTGTGGTGCTGTATGGACCTAGATTTCGTGTTTCTCTTGATCCATTACTTCTCAAAGTCAGACTTTGCTGAATGCACAGTATTTTCTTGACAGCTGTGGAATTCAGTTTTGGAAGACAAAAATAACAGTGAATATGAGAGCTGGACAAAATCTTTGCTACAATCCAATCTGCTGCATAAAAGAAGATGTAAGCCATTAAAAAAGGACTTTACTGCATTACCCGTGAACTCTTCATGAAACCTACGGTGCAGTTTTGAGATACGGTTTTCTTTTCACACATCTAACTAACCTTGTTTAGAAAATTTGGACAACAATTTCACTGTATTCCTTACTATATCTCAGCATGAGAACTTCTGAAATAAAGTGTAACTCCTTTCATTTCACTTTTGCTTAGAAGAACCACAAAATTTGAAACACTTAGATGTTTCTTAGAAAATAAAAAGCAGACATTATATCAACTCTGGGATGATGAGAACCAGGCCAAGGTCAGGAAAGTCAGATATGAAGTTACGGTTATTACATATTTGGTTTCTGAAAGACAGGATTTTCATCCAGAGAAAGATTATGATCCAAGATATGACCCTTCTACTATAAAGCCAAGCACATGACTTTACGCTGTGTTAATCTCTACTATTGAGACTGTAAAAATTTTGATTGTAAAAGCAGTACTGCTAAAATAATCCCAATTTCTGTTATTTTAATTTTGCTCTGGCAGTCTTTGTCAGAAAACAGTGCAATTTGTGGTGAAATCAAGTTCCAGTGCATAACTGAATGCATGTTTAAGATTTAGGTTTATGTGCATTTTGACTGCAGTCTCCAATGTGGCCATGGTTAGAGTTCAAGTGTGGAAAATGAAGTCAGATCATATTTCACAACAAAATAAGAAATATGTCTATAAAAATAACTGTTTTTTCATGACTTCATAATAAAATTTAATTTCAACAAATTAAAATATATGTTACAATTTACTTCTTACCAAAACTTTGTTTTTCCATCCAGTTTTTAAATAAATATTATTCTAAAATAAAAACCTATAAGAAAACAAGGCCAATTTACCTCTGAATGTGAGTGAAGATTAGGTCTCTGAATCCACTACTGAATATTAGATGTAGTTTTAATAGTTGTTGAATACTGTTTTCCATGTTTCAAATACTAACACTCGATAATGATGGCTCTAATATCCCAAGAAACTCTACCTTAAACTTTGGATTGAAGTAAGGTCTGTTATCTTTTCTGGACACATACATACATACACTTAAAAACATATGCTCAAGAGTAATAAATAAAGTAAAATGTACAATTTTACTTTATTATTAGAAATACATTCTTAATGGTAGCTATGTATGTATTTTGTATGTATTAAATATCTAACTTCATAGCTGTTAAATGTCATAGTGTCAATTGTCCTTTTGAGAGACTGGAGTTTTCTTCCAAGTCTGGGCTAGGACTAGAACAGGTTACAGTTTGTTTTATGAGAGTATTAGTCAATCACCATGGTTGATATTGTTATACCCTCTGTCCTTAATGTTAGTTATTCTTTCGGCTTGGTAACTCTAAACAGCTGAACTTTCTTGCAACAACTTTTGATGTATAAATACTTCTAGGTAAATAATTTTTGCATGGATTTATTGACAGCAATGACATTGTTGCATTTATTAGGATACACAATAGAGACTGTAAAACTGCTTAATATTAATGTTGGAAAAAAAGGCAGCTATTTTCTTTGGCAATGGAGATACCTGGGTAGTTTCCATGCTTCATGGAGGGGAACTACTCCATAGAGGGGCTGCCATGAGAGATGTCCTGCATTGAAATTGCACTTCGGCTTCTCAGTGTAATTATCCAGAAAAAAGAAGATTTGTACTCCACATGATTTATGCATTGCTGTGATTGTGACTAAGTTACTACAGGCAGGGAGAGGAAACATTGTTCAAAAATGAGGAGTTAAAGTAGGAGGTAGGCTTCTGGTGAGAGCCCACCCTCCTGCTGTGAAAGGTAGCCTCAAGGAAAGGCAAGGCACAAGTAGCACAAGTAGGCTTTTGCGCTAATCTGACATTAGCTATGGTTTTCCTCTGGCAGAATTATTTTATTGAACTAGCAGATTTCCCCCTCCTTTTTGTTTATCCTTTAAATCACATGCAGGAGTTATAGTTTTCATTTTGCCAAAGAGTATGTCCTTGGAAAAAATATTAAATTCGAAGAAATGTGATATTGTTTAAACATTGTTTTCCTGAGGAGAAAAGTGCTATGTGATAATTAACAGCAGAGTACCTTAAGAAACATACAACTGATTTTGCATTTTGTTTGCTTTTCAGAGCTGGCAAAGCTTGTGGAATAATGAAGTGGTGACACACATCATTCAAAAGCAATCAAAACTTGGGATGCCTTAAAACTCTTTCAAAATAGTGAGAAAGTTCAGGCTGGGAAATGAACTGACTCACAATAACATTAGCCATATGACAGACAAACCTTGTAAGAAATCAAATAGGCTTGTGAAAGGGAAGAGATTAAAGTGCCACTGGATGAATAACTGAGTTTTCTCTATATTTCTGCAAGCTGAAATATAAATTTTATGTTAACACACACAGAGATAGAATTATACAAAGACATACGACATTGCTGTAAAAATCTAAAGTGGTTTCTTTAGACTTTTTTAGACAAAGGAAATATCAAATAGTTTGGATCTGTTTCCTATTAACATAGATACATAAGGTGAGACTGAAGAAAAGCACACAACTTTCTGGAAGAGATAACTAAGATATTTATTCCCTCTTATATTACAGCAATAAGGTACTTCTAGTGAATCTGAGAACAACTGGATTAAAAATAATTTAAAAATATGTAACCAAACCGTGGAACTGTAGGCCATAATGTTAAGAGCATAAAACCTTCAAGCATTAAAATGTAAATCAACTCCTTGGTGGCCAGAGCCTGGGGAAAGTTCTCAGTGGGTTCACTTGTCTCCGATTGCCCACTGTGCTTTTGTCAGATGTACCCACATTGCTGCTTGTTGTTAGACACAAGATGCAGTATCACTGGTCTGATGAGGGAGGAGAAAATCTATGCTCCACTGTTTTCTTAAGAGGAAGAAAGAGTCCATTAACACGCAGGAATCTGCTTTTGAATCACTCTTTGCTGGAACAAACTTTTAAGTCCTCCAGTAGCGGTCCTGAAGGCAGGAGCTCTCCACTTAATGTGAAACAGGTCTTGGAAAATGGAGCCAGATAAAGCAAAGGAAGAACATAATCTCTGAGATGAGCTGAACAGATAGCGGGATCCAGTTATCTAGCTGCTTTCAATAAGGAATGCTGGGATAAATTAAGTACACAATGGGAATTCAGATCTCAAAATGCATGTGTGATCCAAAGTGCTTTTGGGTGTCCAAAATTCCTATTTTCATAGGAGTTACCAAAAAGGTACAAATCCTAAAGTATAAAACCACAATATCATATGTTTAAGAATTCACAGTGTTTATTGCTTTGAAAGGTATGAGATTTCTTTGTGTTTAGTTTTGTTTCTTATGAATAATAATAACAATAATAATTATTATTATTATCATTATTAATTTTTTGAGATTGGCAATGCAGTAATTTATTAAACAAAACTATGAATAGAACTGTTTTTCCACAGTCCACAGCATCAGAAGAAGAATAATCTCTGCCTTGCTCTTCTCTCTCTCTCTTTCTCTCTCTCCCTCTCTGTCTCTCTCTCATGAATAAATTGTTTGGCTTGCAGTTCATCCTTTCCTATTTAAAATAAACTTCGGATTTCTCAAGTACTGATGTAGATTCGGATCCCAAAATCAACAGAAGCCAAAGCAAAGAATTTCATTGACCTCAGTAAGCTTTGGATTAGCCGTATAGTATGCTATCAGTCACATTTTTTCTTTTGCACAGGCCTGCAACCTCTTTGCTACCATGTGGAGAATATTAATGTGGAAATACTTTGAAATTTTGCAAGGAAAAATAAGAGAGAATATATAAGGTCTTGGATTAGTACCCAATTAAAATTAAAAAAAAAAAAAAGAAAAAATACTGTACAGGCTGTTATAGCAGTTGCTTTCTATACTGTTACATTTAGTGACTGGACACAGCTTAATGTGCAGGAGAACAAATTTGCTACCAAATTTATTCTCCTACATAATTGTATTTAGAACATTGGAAAGACTGAACTTGTGAGAAGATATGATTATTATGTAAATGTGTCACATGAATATTGTGTGTTAGACTTTTTCAACTCCATTGTAATTTCCTTGACCTTTTTCAGGAGGGAAGATGAAGATAGAAATGAAAACTCAAGCCCCCTAATTTTGGCAAGTTTTCCAGCACAGCTCTCAAGGGGTTGATCCCAGCCAGAAGAACACTTTGGCAAACAGAACTCTTCAATAGTAGATGCATCTGCTGTAAAATTTTGGCTGTTGATAAGCCAGAGAGACCTGGTTAAGGACCAACTAATTTTAATGTCTACTGAAATACATATATCACTGAGCTGGTTTGGGACCTGGGGTATTTCACTGTCAAACTGATGATCTAACAGTGAGGGTGTACGAGAGAGAGATTTCCAGCATTACTGTAACTTAATGAACATTGTAGTATAATTATTAATAAAAAAAAATGTACCTTGATGACTTGTGAAGGAATGTGGTCTCGGTTACTAAAACACCCTGGGGTCACAGCATTATTCAATATCTGTGTGGAAAAAAATCCAAAATATTTCAATCACTTATTTTGCAACGGCTACATGTGCTACATAATTTCTTTGCAATACTTATTTTGCTCTGGAGGGAAAGTCTACATATTACTTTATGGTTCTCTAGTTTCCTGCACCTTAAAGATCAAGCACTTGCCAAATATTTATGAACTGTGTTTCCTAGCCTCAAAGTCCATACTAGGAGGCAGTTCTAATGTCTCTGTTTTTCATGGCAGACAAAATGAAATATTCATGATCATCCTCAAGAACATCACTGTCAGGATGAACTTAGCCTTTTTAGTGCATAAGTCATCTTTTTGTTAAATGTGTTGTACCTGAAATGATGGAATTTTAAATTAACTCTCACCTGGGAGTCTTACTGGGGTAAATATAATCATAGCTGGTGAAGAAACCTGTAGCAGAAACCTGTAGCAGAAACAGAAATGTAGGCCTTGGGATTTTCAGCATCCAGCTTTTCCTTGAACAAAATGACCCATCTTCAGTTTTCCAAATAGTTAGTCAGACCCATTTCTTTTTAAAATATAAAAGTACAGTTCTTTCTTGGAAGGTATTTTAGGGTTGGCCATTAGCAGTTGTAGGTAGGAGGTGCAGATACTCCCTTTTAAAACTACTGTTGATGATTTTGCTGGAAATAGTTCTGTATGGTGTCCAACTGTGAATCAAAGGATGGACCTTTGTGCAAGTTCTGACCACACTGCTGCCATTCTGTTTGATGAATTTTAAAATGCTGGGGTGCTTGGGCCTTTTTGCTTAGATGTCCAGTGTCAGACAGACTTGTAAAAAGATACAGTTGACCTGGGTTTCATTAGCAGAATAAAAAAAAAAGCTTACCCAGCTGCCCTGCTGGGAAGGGCAGAGCTAGTGCAGAAGGCCACCTTGCAGTTCCTGCCCATGGTTTCTTGGCCAGTTTTTCTGGTAAACACTGGAACACTTTTTTGGAGTGGTTTCATTGCTCAGTAGGTTCCTCTCACTAATGAGGGAGTCTTAATAGGCAGGAAATCTAGAAAAATAAATAAGCCATGTCCTCCAGCATTCTGTCAAGGTGAAGGGACCTCTAGTCATGGGAAAGAAGGATCTTCTTTTGCCTGGATTTTCACCCTGGACCTTAGTTATTTCTAGGAGATTTTATTCTATTACTATTTGAAAGGAAATTGCTTTTTGCATGCTTGGGAGGCTTGGGAGAGTCTTCCTCTTGATCAAGTATACCTTTGTCAAGGTGTATTAAGTAAATAACTTACCAGAGTGCAATTATAGGGTTTTGAAAATCAAGGCAAAATTCAAGTAATGTTATCCTGTTGGTGGGGAATGGGAGGGCTGAAGAGAGGTGATCAAAGGGCCTGACTGCTTTGGGCAAATCCAGTTTATTCCTCTAGGATTATACACTTAAGTATTTTGGAAAAAACTTTTTTCATGAAAAATATTTAAGTTGCCAGTATTTAACCAGTTTGACATCAATGATATCTTTTTGGGTCTGTGACCACTATTTAATATTTTTCCCCATTCCCAGGTACTGGTGCTTTGTAATTCAGTTGCAGCTAGGTCTATGGCAGCCTACTCACCTTAAATTTAGCAAATGCTGGGAGATTCAGAAAATTTAATTTCTACCATATCCACATTTAAAATGGAGATTCTATACCTGCTATATGCCTCTATAGTTTTAAACACAGTGTTTAAAAGAGGGACTTTGAAATATGGTCCTTGCTTTGCAGCTCTCCCTATAATCGTCCTCTGGAAAAAATAAAAACCTGCACTTGGCCATTACCTTGGACCCCCAAAGACATTCAACAGATAAAACTACAAGACTTTCCTCTTTCACAGTCACATGAACAACTAACTGAAGAAAAAAAGATAAATGAGCACTCCAACCCTTGTTAAAATGTAAGCTGTACTAGCATACCACACAGCATTCTGCCAAGTCAGGGAGGACAATTTTGATGTCCTATTTCTGCAGCCATCAAGCATTTCACCTGTTGTATGTTGGCTGCCCAGATCTTCTGAAACCTTTGCAGTGGCAAAGACTCCTCTCTAAAAGAGCAGTCCCAAACATCTGATGTAAGAGCTTGTTCATATATTTGGTAGTCAAAATTTTTCTACAATGTCTTTCAGGTTATTCATTAAAACCCAAGAATCTTTTACTGATACATCATTAATGGAGCAATAAAAGTAGAGTATATGCTCCAGTGACTCATAGCTTTTTATTGACTTAGTTGTCTGTCCTGTTTTCTGAAAAAAAGATGGCTGGAATGCTGCTGGAGCTGCAGCAGTCCACCTAGTGAGGGGGGAGTTTCAGAGAACAACAGTCTTCACTGCCAAGACTGCCAAGACTGGCAGAGCGGTATTTCAGTGTAAGCAATAGGAGCTGTGCCCAAGCCATTCCTCTGGGTTATTTCATCAACATACAGCGTTCACCTGACTGAAACAGGGCAGACGTACTTAATGAGGATCTTCAGGAGGTGCTGGACCTGTGCCTGTCAGGAGGATTAAGTCAAAGAAAAGAATTTGGGCAAACTGCTGGCCTGTGCTTTGGCAGAGGCTCATTACAGATTTTAAGCAGCAGAGAAAGGGCCCAGCAGCCCTTTCAAGCACTGGGACAAAGAACCACAAGCAGAAAACCCTTGCATTTTATTTGGCCCTGAGCTGCTTGGAGGAGGCCGTATGATGGAATGAGCAGGCGGAGAATGAGTTCATTCCCTCTCAAAGGGCAGAAATCACGACCCTTCATACAGGGAAAGGAGGAGCCTTTACTTTAACTTGCTGAGAGTAGCCAAGGAATCTAGTAATTATTCTAGCCAGGTTTATGCTAGAGGGATATTGTCAAATACTTTATAAAACAGATTATAAAACTCTTCAGCACTTCAGCACTTTCTCTTAAATGCATGAAAATAATTCTTCCACTACCAGTGGTAGCCTTCACCATTTGGCAGCAATCTGTCCCTCCTCCTCACTTTCTCTTATATTTTAAAAGTACCATTACACATACATTACACATTGAATCTGTTCTTCAGTGGCTTGTAAGTTCACCTCTCCCTATTGCTCCACAGAGAGCCAAGTTTCAGGATGGAGCTATCACATCTAGATGAAGAGAGGAAAAATGTGGTAAAGGGAATGAAAATTAAAATCTTGGAATTGAATCTGTTTGAACATTCCTTTGGCCATGATCATCATTACAAAATCTGACATGATGCAGCAAGGATTATTACTTAAATTATGCGCTTTACCCCTCTGAAAGACAGGTTGTTAGAATTACATATGAACAATGACTTCACCTACAGGAGGGAGAGGGTTGATAACAGGGCCACATGATGATTAGGAAGCAACTGTAAATGGGGGAGAGTTTGTCTTATGTGATGAGGAGTGTGTCCTATGACAACCTCCATGTGTCTGTGCGTGTGTAAGAGGGGATTGAAAAGGAGAGATACAGCTCCCCTAGCCTCTTCTAGTAAATCTGTCACCACTAAGTGAATTGAAAATTAACTTTTGGTGAAAGGGCAGCTCCAGAGAAGGGTGAGTTATCTCTCTGTTCCCAAAGTCTTTTCCCCCTTTTTATCCTGACATGTTACTTTGTCATATGAAAGTTTCCCAATATAGATATCAATTCCACGCTTCTGTTCACTATTATGAATTCAGTTGTTATGTTCCATCCATGCCTGCTGTGGCTACAAGGAGCCTGCACTAGTTGCCCTTTTTGGTCTGTGTGAATAGGATCCTTTGAGACACTGGATCTCAAGCCTTTGCCTTTCCCAGTGTAGAAAAGCCTCATTCTCTTTAATATTTGAGTCAGTCTTGGTTCTCTGGGTGTGCACAACAGTTCCTGGGTTCCTGAGCTGGTGGTAGCTTTCTTCAGGTAAGGTATTCCTTAGGAACTGCCATCTGCACAAACACAAGGGGGAGAAGAGCTGATTAAGGAGAAGCTTTCTAACAACAAAAAAGGAACTGAGCTTATTGTGAAGGACAAGCAGAATTTGAACCAATAGTGTTGTGCAGAAGGCACTTTAGGAGGCATATTGTCTGCACAACACATTAAGTGTTCCTTCAAGTCTTCTTGAAGCTCTTGAAGAGTCAGCTGGAGCACTAAGGGGATACTACAATTAAGAAAGGATGTGAACCAGTTGGACAGAGACCAGAGAAAAACACAGAGGATGAGAAGACTGGGGTTAAAAAAGGACTTCAGGAGGGTGACTGAACATGGGTGGTTTAGTCTAGAAAGCAAGAAAACTAGGGGGAACATGATAACTGTCTTCAATGTATCAATCAAATATAGAAAGGAATAAAAACCCCTTTTTTTGTGCTACTAGTAAGAAATAAAAAGTTTGTATTGCAGAAAGTGAGATTGAGACAGGAGCAAAAATATTCCTATTGCTAACAGTCATAGGTGTGTGAAATAATTTATCCAGAAAGCGTTCAAATTTATTCCAAGTAAAAGTATGCATAAACAAATGCTGATGAGAATGACATTATCTATAGATGATAGAGTAAATTAGATACCAAATTTACTTCTATTCCTATTTTCTATATATATTTGGGTTTTTTTTTCCTCAACTGTAAGAACAAAGCACACTAATACGCAGGGCTTTTCAAGAAGTCCATATATATGTATTTCACATTACTGTGGGCCCACGCTCTGTTAGAAAGGAAAGTACGCTCAAATTCTTCAGACTACTGTGGTGTGGATTGTTGTATACCAGTTTGAAAACCTTCCTCTTGGAAAGAGATTTTTTCTCTGACCTGGGTCATTAGTTCTCCCATTTCTTACATTTTTAAATGAATTAGGTAGACTGAGTGAAAAGTCAGCTTGAACTATTGCTCTCCTAGGATTTTTTTTGCATTCTGCAAGTTTTCTCCTTGTCTCCTAACTGTCTTCTCCTCATCTTCTGATGAATTGTAAGGTCTGCTAGAAAACTCACAGGAAAGAAAGACAATGCTTCTTTCCTGTATTTTGTCCTTGATTATTTATATATAAGCTGGACAGGAAACCTCCTACTCACCTAGACAGTATGTTCTGCACACAAATTAAAGAACATAACCACATCTACCACTACAGATTTTTGAAACGTAAATATTTTTGAATCTTACTACACAATCCACACCATCTTACATCTGACAGAAACTGCAGATTAACCTGTTAATTTCTACCTTATTTCCTTTCTCCTATTACGCCCTGTTTAATTGAATAAAAACTACCCTGAAAGAAAGGAAACTAGGAGGCAAGTTTTTCTTTCTCACAAAGTAATTTCTCAAGCTAGCTTTCAAAAATGTGGCAATATAAATGAATAAATATTCCATTTATTCAAATTACTTTAAACTATAGAAAATAAGTGGATTAGAGGGTTACTGTCAGGTCAGTTCAGGCTTACTGTTTAGCTTTTGTGGAAAAATTAAATGTGACAGGTGTAACCAACCTGTTGCAAGTTGAATCATTGTGATATCTCTATTTAGTTCTGATGTTAATATGTCTCCTTTAAGCCTTAAAACCATATTATGCAGTTGAATTATATGGTGTGCAAATCACTTAACTTCATAGAAATAGCTCTTGTAATTTCCCTTCATTTTAACATTTAATTTTTAGAACATTGGTGATCAATGGAGTTACAGAAAATTCTATTTCAAAATATTTTTTTGGGTTCTACTTACCTATAAGACAAATACAGTTGAAAATTTGCTTGGAATATGCATTGATTTCTGAATCCATTTTCTGCAAACCAATCCATCAAGAGGATAGATGTCAGCCAGGTCCACATGGGTGCTCCCATGTAATCAGTGGAAAGAACAGGGGGTGTCCAGGCTTGCCTGCCATGCTCCGGTGTGACAAATCTTCCAAAGGTTCCCACTCTTCCTCCATTTTCTGCAGAATGTAAGCTTCCAGGACTGAGTTCTCTCTCAGATGTCCTGAGTCAGGTGAGAATAAATATTTTGAATCAGTACCAAGCAGTCTGATTTTCAAAAACTAATTATGTAGCAAATCTTCAGCCTCAGAAGTACTTGTTTTTAGTAGGAGAAGCAGAGTAGTCAGAGCCAGGCTTTTCTCAGTGGTGCCCAGTGACAGGGCAAGAGGCAAGGGACAGGACAAGAGACAAGAAACACGTGATATTCCAGATGAACACAAGAAAAAATATTTTACTGTGGGTCACATTTAATCAGTCGTGAAACTTTATTATTTTATTTTTACTTTAGCTACTGTGTGTGATGTATTTTAAAAAACCCTGGAGACTACAGACTATTAGGAGTGAAGCAATCATATTTACCTACTCTGCATAAAAGCTGAAGAATCCAAAGGTGTGAACTTAACTGTTTACAGTATATCTGTTTTGAGAGCAAGTGACTTAAGCACCTACCAGGACTGACTCATACTGGAAACATAATAAATGTGTTTCTAGCAATTTCCTATATGGAAAGGACTATTTGTACTTCCCAGTCTATGGCTGGCTTTACTGCATATTATGTATGTACATCTAGATAGACAGAAGAAATCTAAAGGAGAAACCAAGCATTTCCCTGAATAACTTTTTCCATGTAAGGAAAATACATTTAATGTAGTCCCTTGAAATCCTACTTGCTTAAAGTAAATTAAATATGGTTAAATTTTCAGACTGAAGTTACATTTAATATACATACAGGTCAGAAACATTCTGCAACATTTATTTCTACTCTGTTCAGTACAATGCTTGTACTTTTTCTGTTTTGGAAAATTTAAGATATATTTTTATAATTAAAAAAAAAAAGCCAATCTATTAACCTCCAGCCACTTTAATTCAAAAAGTGCAACCAAAATTTTATCAAAACCAGACATTAAAAGGCTACTGGAAGTTCATGTTCATGCATTTGTCTGTAACAGAAGATAATTATTAATCATGTACCACAGAGAAGTGAAATGACATGGAAGATCTCCAAAGTTCAAATTAAATTTTAGACGTATTATGTGACCTTTTCAGATTTCCCAGTTACAGTATTTCAAGGAGAAGTTATAGAGGTAGACAGGACAATTATTCTTATAAGAGAGACTTGAGAGAGAAAATATGGTCTCTTAAGAAACTAGTAATTCAGTCTGCAAACACAGATGAAATCTATGAAGGGATTCTGATTTGGTCAAAAGTGAATATATTTGACGATCAGAGAAGATGAGTCTTACACACAAAAATTTTGATCCTGTAGTGTTTATTTATAGCATTAATCACAACCTCATTTAGTAGGACAACTCACATATTTAATATTTGCAGGATGATAACTGCAGGATGTGCATTGCCTAAGACAGCCTGACAAGACACTAGTTTCACCTTTGGTTTTCTGACCTCTTCCCTAGGCTTAAAGAGCTTTTGCTGCTTTTGATTTATCACCTTCCAAGTCTGCAACGTTTCAACTACAAAAGTAATTTTCAAATGTAGGTACTTATTTAAAAAGGCAGTATAAGGAGACAAATTTATTATATTAGAACAGTATTTATCTGTAACATTTTGCCATGAAGGAGCAATCTGTTTATTTAAAGTGCCCTGTCTTGGAGCTCTAATTTAAAAACAAAATCATGCAGTATCCCTACACAATTTGTTCTCTGATTGTATCTGACAAATAACAATTGTATGGCATTTAATTTTCTAAATTGTTAAAATATTTACATGAGTTTTCAAATAAATACAAGATTAAAAATGACAAGAGAGGTTGCTTCCAGTCATTCTTAGTATATAGCTGTATCAGTTGTTTATTTCACTCTTCTTGTAAGAGACCTGTGACAAAAATAATATCCTTTTCATTGTGACAAACATACAGTCCAATGCCTTCAAAAAACAAGAATATTGTCAAATAAAACAGATTTCTGAGAATGAGCTGATGTGAAATCACGAACCACTTTAAAATAATTTTGCACACTGAATTTATTAAAGTATTGAAAGCTGGTTGAAATATTGCACAAACTTAGAGATGACAGGAATAGTTCCTCACAGTAAACTGGGTGCAGTCAGACTGCAGCCTCTGGCTGACGTGTAAATATTCTCCATTTTGGTAGGTGGTCTGTTTCTAATGCTTGCATTTTATTTAATAATACATAAACAGTAAAGCTGTTAGCTGATTCTTTCTGTCATGTCTTTCAGTGGGTCAGGTTACATTACCTTTTCTATGTGTCAACATCTCTTTCACCAAAAGCAAAATTTTTAGGACCCTGGGATGATGACCCACTTCTGTACTGGAAAACGTTGTAGAATGTGCCTAAACTATTTCTGGTAACTCAAAATGCCTTTCTCTTAATGTGGTGCTGTGTCCCAGCAAATTGGTTTGAGTACATGGCATATGGCATAGCTCTGCTTTTCCCGATCCTGCAGTATTATCTCTCCTCTGTTGGTCAGGTCAACAGATATGGTTTGGTACTGCTCTAACCATCTGCAGGACATCATGTAGAAAGTCTTGAATTTGATTATTTAGCAGTTTTTCTGCTGTAAATTTTTACAAATTAATTGGGCCTGTATGCGTGATGGTATTAATAAAAATGAAATTAAAGACGCGTTGAATATTAGGAGCTCTTAAGATCAGCCTCTCCTTTTTTTTCTTCAGATTTTAGTTTCAATTCCTCAGCAGGGAAATCATTAAACTTTCAAAGATGACCAAGAGATCTCTTTATTACCAGATTTTTTTTTTTGTTAAGAGAGTTCTTCATCTGTATAATGAAAAAAAAATCCTGAAATTGATGATAGAGAAAAAGAGTAAAACAGGAAAACAGCTAAAAGAGAGAGGGGGAGACATTCATTTACCTAAGAATGATCAAATTGTTCTGTGATCATAAAATCAGTGTCTTGTAGCTCAGTTAAAATAAAGTTGATAACATAGACCAAGCAGAATGGGAAACGGAATCTCAGCTGCCACCACTGCAGGTGGGTGCTACCACAGCTGGGACAGTTGCTGGGCCAGGAACTATATATCTTCTTGTCTCTGCTGTTGAGCAGTCATTCCACTCCAGATGAATTTGGCTCATACAATGTTGCACAAATTGATTCTGACACATTTCTGTTTTTGAAGAAAATTACCTTTTGTTTGCTTTTGTGGTCAACAGTACACACACTTTTCTATACAGCAACTCCCATGAAAACTATTAATACTGATATACCAGCCAGCCAGAATAAAAGTGTCTGTCTGTGATGGAAGAAACTTATTGAGATGTCAACAGGGATTCAACAAAAATAGAGAAAATGATGAAATTGTGGCTGAAATATAATTTATGGAAAACTAATAACACGTGGAACCATTACATAAGACATATATTTCTGTTCATTTCCTTTGTGTACCAGGTCAGCTCAATTTGATTGTAATATTATGAGAAGGCTTTATCATCTACAGCACAATTCACTGTAAGGCTGAGAATAGAAAGTGGGTTTTTTAACAGTTCGGTGAAAGTAATCTGTGTTATCGCTCACCTGAGAATGCTGCCATTTTAAGAAAGATGCAAAGTTCAGTCATCACAGTTGCAGGGGTGGAAGAAAAATCCATTATGGCCTGATCCTTATTATCTTTAACTTAGCAACAGTTATGGAGAAGTCTAAAGTAGTCTACCTCCTGAGAGCAAGGCAACACTTATAGACCACCCCACTTTTGCACAAACATTCACATCTGTGCTCTCTGTTTGGGAGAAACAGATGTGCAGAATAATTAATACAAGCCCAAAACAGTAGGAAACACCGCTTGATCTTGATTGGAAACACCAAGTGCAGCAGCATGAGAACATGCAAAAGTAGTTTCTAGAGCACATAAAGGAACCGTCTTTCAGCCGCCTTCTTCAGCAAACATTTCTTGTCCTTGAATTTCTTTCAAGAAAGAATTTTTAGCTAGTAAACTAGTAAAAGTCTCTTGACAAGATGTCTGATCTTGTAAGGCGGGTGAAGGAAAAATAAAACTGAGTTTAGAAAAATTAATTAATGAAATGAATATTAATTCTCATCAAGACATTCCTTCTACTACAAAAACACAATGTAAACGTGTAATTAAGCACAAATATGATGACTATATGATGGAAACATAATGACATATCTATTAAGTTAGATAATTCATTCCACATATAATCTGTTTCAGCTCTATATTACAAAGAGCCTAATATAAGCTTGATTTTATGCAGTCAAAATATCTAGAGTACTCACAAAGGGAGGAAAGGTACGTGAACCTATGTGTACATATTGGTGGTTTTGCATCTGCTGAGGTCTGGGTTCAGTTCATCCACATGTAGGTACCTGTCTGAACCACAGATGTAAGGAAACAAACCACCCCTCGCTGTCTCCCTTATAAGAAGAGGATTAATGAGAGTAATATGGCCCAGCCAACACCTGGTAGGAAGATACTCCTGCATTGACTAGAAAGAAAGACTGGAACTTTAGGGTCTAACTGGTTGAGTGACTCTCATCAGAAAACCATTTTCAGAAAAGTCTGGAAAGCTAAGGGCTGCTAACAGCACCCCTTTCTATTCTAATGACGTTGTAAAAATTTGGCTTAGGTACGTCATGGAAGATAATAGCATGTGGAGTCTTACATATGAGCATTTGTACTGGCCAGTATTTACAAATGCAAAGACATACCCTAAAAAGAAGGAGAAAAGCTAGGATTTCTCGCTCTTACTTTAAAGAAGAAAAATCTGGACTCCTGAATGAAGAAAATCCATCAGTTCTTCTTCTGTTCTTGCAGGGCAGAGCAGAGTAAAATAAAAACAAAAGTCAGAGAATCCATAGTGGCTTTAAAAAACATTAGAGAATTAATTTTAAAAATTGTTTCTTGATAGAAATTTCAAAATACTGAGGTTTCATTCAGTAGGAAAAAAAAAAATTAAAAATTCCTGTCATACCCTGTTTTCAGTGTATTAAAAGAAAAAGACTGAGAAAGACTTCTTTCAACAAAATAAAATATTTCCCCTTTCATCGATGAACATATAATCATTTAGCTGTTTGCCATAATGAAAAAACAGCTCAAAAAATGGAATTCTATCCATCCCTGTTTTGATTTTTTTTTTTTGTTTTGTTTTAAGCCAGATACACCACAGTGTAATAGGCTTAGTCTGGGAGCACTGTTTAGACTGGAGAGGCTTAAAGCTGTGCATTAACCTAAATCTGCATTGACATTCCACTGTGCTACTGCCCATATTGCCTACTAAGCCTCTTTATGCAGTTCTAGAGACCCTAGAGCGAGGGGTGGAAGATAAGGGAAAGCTTAGAGTCCAATTATCACTTGTTTTACCCAGTCTTTTCTTCATATACCAGAGTTCTGCTGATAGTAACTCTACAATGGATTTTGGTCTTCCTTGATCGAAATCAAACACTTCTAATGAGGAAGTTTAACTTAAATGTAGTTTTGTCCAATGACCTAAATAGAAAAATTAATTAATTAATTTTATTCATATAGTATATAATCTGTAGTTATTTTAGCTCTATTTTTGAGAATGTTATTAAAGAAGTGGATTTAATGAGCCAGTAACGGTGTCCATGATTCTATTGCTGCCTATTAAAGCAGCTACACTATCATGAGATTATGGGAAAGCTTGCACTGCTTTGTGGGTTCCTTATGCAGGTTAGAGGATGCCCATAATTCCCTCAGATATTTTTGTTTGTAAAAGTGCTTTGTTGCAGATGGATAGGTACTTTCAAATAAAAACTATCTGATGTTGAAAACAAAGTATGATTCCTCACAGTAGTATAGATTTTCAACCTGAGTCCTGAAAACTTCAAGGCCATTAAGATCTGGATTTTTTATTCTATTTTACCACAGACCCAGAGGACTGGTTAATGTTAAGAAATAATGTGAAGAATGAAAAAAATAGCTACTTCTCAGGTGAATATTGCACTTACTTAACCATCTCTGTGAACTGTAGCAAGGCAGATATTTGATGTCACGAGAAATGTTCTCTAGGCTACTTTTAGGCTGCACATAGCTGCCTTCAAGTCGTCTTTTCCAATAGAGAAAGACTGATGAAGAACTGGACAGATTACGTCTTCTGCTCTGGGGACTAACAGTTCCACCCTGGCCCACTAGTGCAGTTCATGGCTCTGGGGTAGATGCCAAGGACCAGGTTCTTAGAAGCATCTTGGGCCCTAATATATTTGAAGAAGTGGATCAACTTGCACTGCGGTGCTAAGGCGGCACTGAGCTCCTGGGGTTGTTTGCCAATACCCGTGCTTCAGAGCAGAGAAGAAAGCATTTTGGGTTGTAAAAAGTATCACCTTCGGGCTGGGATTCATATCTCCAGATTTTGTCCAGGTGTCTGTGTACCTGCCCAGTCCTTCCTCACAGACTCACATGAATGGTGACCACAGCATTGCTTTTCTCATTCCACACCTTAAAATGTGGGAGACCCAGACATGCATGTCCTTCTGTGTCTGGAGGCATCCTGGCACCAAAAAGTAATGTATGAATAAAGGTGATTACCCTACTCAGCTCCTTCTGAATCTCCTCTTGTTAGCATGGAATACACAGATATTCACTGGGTTCAGAGGAAGAAAAGGAGTGAACGGATGAGATTGTTATCATCCAACAAAGACAGAGCAGCATTGTCATCCTTTCTCCTCTAAAGCCATGACTAACTCAGGCATATTTTCATTCAACACACTGTGTCTAGTCATGATTATTGAACCTTGTCACCCAATTAAAGGAGGTGGAGAAATATATCTGTGAATATTGGTAGAGCTTATACCTCCTTCCAGAGCATTTATGGACATGCTCCACATCAGATACTCAACCATCCCAAAGAACTGATGACAACATGGCAACCTGTAGGCCTTAATAATTTCCTAGGCCAGGCAATCATTGCAGGAGAATTGTAAGTACCTGCATTTTAAACAGGGTGTACCCAATGTGGTGATTGGACCTCTTGTTTTCCCCCTTGTTTTTCCTTTGTACTCCTGGTCATACACCATATCAAAAAATCACCCCATGTGAACATTTTTGCTGCTGTGGCACTGCTTGGTTTTACTGGCTTATTTTAAAAGCATTCCATCTGACTAACTCACTTGCTTTAAATACCAAATGAAGAATAATTATGAACTTCATTTTTTTAATTGAGGCCTGTCTTTGCTTATATCAGCAAGAGTTTTTCCATTATGTCTACAGACAGCTCAGTTAGTCTTGGTATCAGTAGGGGGAATGCTGGATAATTTCTCTTCTCCTTGTTCTCTCACGTGGAGTTGCTTATTCTGGTACAAAGACGAAGTCAATTAGAGCTGTAACTTCACGTTTCCAATCCGTCAGCCATTATTTTAGACATAGAGACTAATGACTGATATGTATTGTATGGTTCTATAGATTACATTAATGGAATTTTACTTCTGCTTCCACTAGACCAGCAACTTGGCTGCATTTTTAGGATTCTCTACTTGTAATTTCAGCTCTTCTTTGGCTTAGAGTTAAAATAAATATTTTGAAGCTATCTTAAGGGGGACAAATTCATCCAGCATAGCTGAAAATCTGGATTCATGTCAGTTATCTTTTGTATACAGTGAATTTTATAGATCTTCTCTATGGTCCATTTGCCTCATGCCATGGTCAAGTTAACTGGTGTTCTCACCTTGTGCACAATTACAGTAGATACATTAAGGGGTCAGTGGACCACTGATATTAAGACCAGGCCCAGGAAACTTGTGAAGAAGCTATAATCATAAGTCTCTTTTTAAAAGAATGTAGATAAAGAGGCATGTGAATAGAATACATACGCATATTGTACTTTATATGTGTGGTTTTGTATGCTGTAATTAAATCCTTCCATCTCGGAATATATGTATGTTATTTCGTTTTAAATTAGTCTGAAAAGCAATTAAAATTTCTGGCTTAATGTGTAACATGTTGCCACACAGTGATACGCATAACTCGTCACTAAATTAAAAAGCCTACTTTGCTTTTTTCAGAGTTGTCTGGTTAACATTTGTGAATTGATAGCATAGAACATTTTCTTTGTAGAATCATACCTCTAGTCTACCAGTTAGCATATGAAATCAAAACTATACTGAATAATAGTCCTGATTAGGAGTCTGCTGTGGTAGTTTTCCTAGCAATGCCTTTACTAGTCTTCAGAACAAATCCATGTGAGTACACATGGCTCAAGACACATGAAGTGTTTAAAAACAAATAATTACTTTAAAATTTTTGTATTATTAGTGCTAGTATTGCTAGGAGAATTTCTACTTGTTTCAAAAAAAAAAAAGGCATAGTTTACACTTCTTGGACTCTTGTATGCTTATTTAACTTTCACATGTAGTCTCTCATATAAGACAGTAACTTTCCTGTTTACTTTTTAATAAATAAATAAATAAATAAATAAATAAGATGTGGCTTAGACCAAAAGAAGGAGGGAGATTATTAATAATAATTTATTCTTCCCTCCAAAGATAACATTTAAGTGAATGTTAAATAAAATTATCAAGTCTGCATTTGCGTGTCATCTGCTCCCCTTTCATGTTGAGCTGTCTGTTTCTTTCTTGTGGAGTAATTCCTTCATAAGTTTTAATGTAGAAACGGAAACACAGGATGACCATGGTATTTCTGGCAATACTTCCAGACCAATTGGAGCAAGAAATGCATAGACACCATCCTCCTAAAGCCTGCTGGTTGTGAAATTTTCAGGTAGTTTTGCAGATGCAAATGCTTTGATAAAGTAATTAAAGATGTGTCCACTTTTCTCCAGTGCCAATGTTTTAGTTTTGTGGAATGGTGCTCTACTCAGAATGAAAGACTTTCCCTTAAGCAGGTAGAACTCTCTTAATGTTGAAAATTATTAACAAAATCTGTCAAGTTATCTATAATGATACTGGGGATGTGAAGAAAGTTGCTTCAACAAGTTAAAAGAAACTCAAAATATTTTAGATATTTTACATGAACATCTTGTGCACACCCCCTCTCTTTAGGCTTTGTTACACATAATTTGGCTTTAACTCATTGGCAGGTATGCACTCATTAATACAAGCATCCCTCAAATATAGCTTTCCCTTACTTGACTTGCTGTTATCTCAGATACAGCAATTCTGTGATTCCCTCCTTTTCAGTTTCAGGAGAGCAAATTGTGAGGCACACAAATTTCACAAGTAAATTCCAGGTCATGGAGATTATCACTTGAAAGCCTAATATTGGTGTGATCACTGATTTTCATTTCTTTCTTTTGACAGCAAAATTAAGTTCTGAGAAGAAAAGCCATGACATCTGGTTTGAAATAAAACTGTATAACCCAACCATTCCCCTAACAGAGTAGCTAGCAATAACCTTAGGTGATCATCATGTCCATTATCCTGGATATCATATCTGAGCTTCCATGCAGCTCTGTGACTGCATGGAAGTGATACTTGTCAAATAGTTTTACACTCCTTTTTTTTTTTTTAGGTGGCACGTAAACCACCCAGAGAAGGATTGTGTTATGGCATATGCTGTATACAAAATATGATTTCAATACACCTCTAATGATATTCTGGCCCTTGTCTACCCTTAGGTGCTTAGCCAGCCAGAACTAAATATGGACGTCATCTCCTTATTAATAGCCTTCTCCCAAGTATTGGAGTTTGGATATATGTTTATTTACTGATCAAAGATACATAAGAAATGAAGTGTAAAATGAATTAATTGAAGCATGATGTTGAAGCTGAAAAAAAACCCTCAAATCTTCCTAACTTTTCCTAAGGGACAGAAATTTAAAAAAAAAGCCCACAATAAACTAGTAAAGGAAAATATCTCTTCCAAACATGGTTCTCTACCTCCCCAAAACAACAGAAAACATCTATGCTTATAGCTGTGATTTATACTTTGTGTCAATGGGGATATTCTGGATGTACTCAGCTTCGAGTACATCTTGTTTAAAGTAGATGTTCTAGAAATGCAATGGACTCAAAAAAAATTAATGAGTTAAAGGACAGCTTGAGGAGACAAAGGGTGTTTGTTGTTATACATATTTACAATATTCTTAAAATATTTCAGAATTATTTGTTGTAAACACTTCTATGTTCCTCATGAAGGAAAGGAGTACTGAAAAATAAAACATGAATCATGAGATGTATTTTATAGAGAACATTAAAATCTACAATCTGAATAACAAATCAAGAAAACTTGAACCTATTTCTTCTATTTGCTGATGATATTAAACCTTTCTGTTAAAGGGATGATGAAAGGGAAATAATTACTCTCATTTTGATGCCATCCAGATATTGGTTAAGTAAGCTCTTGTATTTTGTTACTAATTTGAATTTCTTTAAATTTATTTTAAGTGAAATGGTTCTCAGTGATATTGGAAGTATAATCTATGGAATGCAGTAGTGGGCTGCTACCTATATGAAGTGTAGGAAATCTTTCCATACTTTGTTATGTGACTTCCAGAATGTAAACCATCTGATGGAATATGAAATAGTTCATACAGTCAGGATATTATCTAAGAAAGAGATATGTGATTCCCTTCCAAACTGAATTATCATACAAACCTACGAGTCCAAAAGTCACACCTTTCCTCCTCCTTACATTTGCTGTGACTTTTTTTTGTTACGTATTTAAAGTTGGCAGAACTAATACTGAAAGTCAAAATGGTTCAAAGAAGAAACTATTTTAAGATGAACTATTTTAATAGAACACATGGATTAAGGAAGTACATCAAAAAGAGAGAAAAAACACAACGTGTTGGATTAGAAGTGGTGAAATAGTACAAAGAATTTTTTAAGAAACATTTCAAACTAATTATATTCTGGGTGTGGCTTCAGTCTGTGCAGAGAATTTTATTGTACATTAACATTTGTGAATAATCTGAGAAAACTTTTGTTTTTATGAATGTTTTCAGACAGCAGATTCCAAATCTGTAAGTCATGGTTTTGTCTCAAAATGTGTTCCAATAAACAGGGAATCAAAATTCACTGTGGGTGGAGCAGCTGTACATCTTGGCTCTTCAATTCAGGGAGCAAAACCCTAATCCTGTGGCATTGGAGAGCAAATATCTAAGGGCTTACTCAAAGGATATCTATGTGTATGTAATGAAGTCATAAGTTCAAACAGACCAGTAAGTGGAAGAATTTCTCATTGATTTTAATTACTTAACTTTTTTATAATAATAATTTTTGGCTATTAACAAATGAATGTTAAATGTAGACAAAATTTTTATTATTTTTCTTTACTCTTAATGCCCAGTCATTTAAATCCTGCCAAAAGTGTAATGCAAATCATTGACTAGACTGGATATCCTATATAATAAAATGCATATGACTGCACTTGAAAACATATCTATTCTACTTTCCTTTAGAGGCTTTTGAGAACATAATCACTATACAGTTAATAAAACCCCCAAAAATTTGAACAATTTTTTTATTTAAGTAAAGCAGAATTGAAAACCAATACCAATGTATGCATGTAGGCACAAATAGGTAAAATAATCTGAATTTCATAGGGTTAAATCTAAATTTAAATATTGAAATATATGACCTATAATGCTGATCACGCTATGCCTTTTGTAGCCCTGCAAACTAATGACCATCAAACAGGGGCCTTAAATGGAAATATCACTTGGGAGAACTAGCACCGTGTTAAGAGGATAACTTTCATATAAAAAGCAAACAAAGAACACGACAAAAGAAAGAAAAAGAAATTCCTACATCTGACTCTTCAACTTCCAGGTAATTTAATGAATAGGTATTTTTATTCTCTTATTCAGTCTTGAGTGTGAAATTCTCTTGCAGTATACAGCATAAATGCTGGGGGGTGAAAAATCTACCACATTACTGGTTCTTATAGATTGGGATTCAGGGTGAAATTGTGAAACATGTGAGGAACTTAAACTGAGGGTCTCTGTTTTGTAAATTTTTCAATTCAAATGATTCAACAGGCGTGGAGGGGAAGGGGAGTTTTCCTGATCACTGTCCCTTGTTTATTCTTTTTGCTTTGTTGCTTTTGATATCTATATTTGCGCCCTCTCCATTCCCGAGAAAACAGGCCTATTTTCTTTTCTGGCCTGGAAAATAAGTCTACTCATATCACTTGTTCCAGTGTGCTTGATCAGAGAATCATAGAATTACAGAACAGGTTGGGTCAGAAAGGACCTTAGAGGTCACTTAATTCTACCCCCCTGCTATGGGCAGAGACACATTTCACTACACCAGGTTGCTCAGAGCCTCATCCAACCTTGAACGCTTCCAGAGATGAAGTGTCCACAACTTCTCTGGGCAACCTGTTTCAGTACCTCTCCACCCTCACAGTAAAGATTTTTTTCTCATATCTAAATCTAAACCTACTCTCAGTTGAAATCCATTCTCCCTTGTTGTGTCACTACGTGCTCTTTTAAATTGCCTCTGCATCTTTCTTGTGGGTTCTGTACAATGTTCCTTACATGTTTGAAAAATCTATATTTCTAGAGGAAAAAAACCGCACAAACTGTTCAATATTTGCATCGGACTTTCATTCTCTCTATATTATGAGATGCCAGAAGTATTTCCTTGTAATTCATTTATTCATTCAAAAAGATTTCTTTTGAACAGTACACAGGTACCTTCCTGGGTTATGTGGGAATATAAGATGGGTGTTTGAAGTATGAGTAAGAGATGATTCAAACTGAGCTGTGAAATGCACTTTTTTTTTTTTGGTCAGTAGCTCAAGCATTAAGGGGCAACAGATGCATGGCCATGATACCCATGAGAATGCTGGAATATAGACAGTTTGATGATAACGAGGGGAACGAAGAAATTTTAGAGATGAGAGAATAATATGCACATAAACCCAAATCTTCATGTAGTATTATGTGTTTTGCTGTCATATGACTGCTGACTAACCCTAACAGAACTGAACTTCAGAATAGGAGAAAACTCTTTGTTCAGATAGCGGGGTACATAATAAGTATGATAATAAATAAAAGGAGGTTACAACACTAAATGAGAAAAGCTCATATTTTTTCCATCTTTACCACTGGGCATTTTGTAAAAGTGAAGTTCACATCTTAAAATTCTGACTTCCTTCTTTAGGAAAGTAGAAGCAAGAAATACTTCATATAAATAATGGAAGATAAACATGATGATAATTTAAAGTTCATGTTGCAGTGTTTACTTCTGTTGAGACTTTGTTATAACTGAGCCTGTGGCAATTTTTTTTGAGACAGAATTATTAAGCCCTTAAAAACAAGGATGGAAATGCAGAACAGCTGGAAACAGAGGGATCATAGCTTTAATAGTGGAGGGACATGTGCCAATGGAATATTTTGTAAGTATATAAAACCCATTGGGAACCACACAGTGTTTCACTTCTACACAGGTAAGGCAGCAATTACACTGTGTCAAGGGTCCAGGAGGTAGCTGCTGTAGGTGGTGAGGTGCATCCTCTGAAGCTTGTCTAAGATGGAAGGGCTGTTTTTTCATTTGAAAATAGGAATAGGACTATGTCCTTGCAATCTTGAGACAAGGAAAGTTTCAAGGATTGTAAAGTTTGCTTTGAATGTTAATCTGTAGTATCCAGGTGTCTTTTTTTTCTTTTTTCTTTCTTGATGGATCTTGCTACCACTAGGGTTTCTTTGAAAGACATCTGGGCTTCCTGACAGATCTGATTGCTGCTAGAACAGACTCCTATAATATTTTGTTCCCTGCCTCTTCTTTTTGTGGCTTATTCCATCTGTCAAAACCCACCCTCTGTCAGTCATTGTTGTATTGACTCTGGCTATGGTTGATGTTACCTCCTACAGATGGCAATACTTGCTATGGCCTCAGATAATTTTAGAATAAGAAAGGTTTTCTTAGCTATTATGCACAGAATTTCAAAAGTTCCCTTTTCTGCTTACAGATAAAGGTGCAAAAAGCCAAAGAAAAGATGAGGTAGTTTGCCTTAAACATATTACAAAAGTGTTTGTTTACATAGTGCGGCTTCAAGGAGAGCCCAAGGTCATACACTTAATATATACATCTCTGCAGAAGATAGAGACACTTTATAGACAACAGGAAAATTTTTCATACAAAAATAGTTCATCTCATTTGATTAATGAAGTAGGTGTCTTTGAAAGAGAAAGCTTTTAATATATAGCTATGAAAGCTTCATGGTTAGCCTAAATTAACTGAGATTTTTCTGAGTTTCCTGTCTGATGGGAAGAGGGAGGCACAGCTGGAGTCTTATCTTGAGTCAAATCCAACCTAATTCTCACAGGAGGCCCGGATGTGGGTTTTTGATCTACTTCCTCAGACCAAAGCTTCATTTTGGAATGGAGTCAGTGAAGCTCACTTGATTGCTGTACCACACTCAAGATTTTCACCATGTCGGTTCAGTTAACTATTCAGTCCTATATAAAACAAAAACCCAAACAAAAACTTCTCTCTTATATATTTTAAAGCCACGTTGTTTAATTTTTTCTTTCCATCCAGCTTTCAGAATTAATCAATAGGTTGTAAAATGTTAGTACCTGACTTACAGAAAGAAAATGAGGTAATATTTCTCCGTCTCAGGATTGCATGTTGCACAACTGAGACCAGATTTGATTTTCACCTTATAAAAACTTTGTTGAGATTTTCCCTGGGAGACCTTTCTGTCTCTCTCTCTTCTGTCTAACCCCTAACTGACAAAGTGTTTTTCTATACTCTTGGCTAGGAGTGAGCAAGATGCCTGTTTTACATTTGGGTAAAATCTTCTCCTGCTTCAGGTGTCTAACCCAGCCCTAAACCACTGCCAGCTGAAGTCCACCGACTGATGGCCCTATAAAAGTGGTGCCAAGCAGGCTGGCTCATTATATGACAGCCAGTCCCTTGGTGAAGGCCAGAGTATGGGGTAACTTCACCACCTCTTGTGAGAGAAGCAGGGAATTGCCTGATTTACTGTACATACCAAGCTTGTTACTCATGTCAAATGAAATTGTATAATCACAGAATGATTTTTAAGGTAACCTATCAAATTCAAATATGTGAGGTGTTAATTAAATTCACTTAATAGAAAAGATACACATGCAGTAAGAAATTGGTCCAATACATGATGGGCATTGAGATCTGTAAAACATTTTCTCCAGAAGGTTTAAATTACAAAAAAAAAAAAGAGAGAGATTTATTTTCCTGTTTCCCAGAGAAAAAATAGGCTTCCATGGCAGGAAAACCTGCAAAGAAATGCTGATGGAAAATTGTTTTATCATAATCCACTTATGTTTTCTGATAATAGTTGAGTAGTTAGGCAAGTTAAATACTTTTGATACGCATAAAAAAGTGCAGTCAAGTTCACTTTTGTTTGTATTGCTATTTTAGGCAAGCAGGCCTCTGTGCACAAATGGACTTATGCTGAACAGCAGAGTTAAAGCCCTGTATGAGGTAACTAGAGACTCTGTATAAATTTAAAGAACTGCCAAAGTCAGTAATACAATTTTCCTAAAGTAACCATATGATCCAGACAGCTGGTCTTTCTGAGTCGCACTCTAAATGTGAAATTTGATTGTTTCCCTCTATAATTTCTTACCCTGGAATTCATCTTGGACAATCATTTGCAGTTAAAAACTTTAGCACTGAGAGGCATAACCTTCTGTCCCTCACAAAATGCACCGAAGAAGGTATGAAATACTTGGTCCACTTCTCCAGTGCATCTCTACCTAGATACACCTTGATCTGAGAAAAAGCACTAACTCTGAAATAGAGCAGGGTCATCAACAAAGGCACTGGGACCAAAGACAGAGTGGTTTTGAATGACATTCAATAGAACCAGCAGCTGGTTGATCATTCAGAAATGTTTGTGAGAGCCAGCTGTTTCCAGCTGCTGTCTTGTTTTTTGGGAGACAGCATTTTCTGGTTCCCACAAGCATTGAGAAAGAAAAATGTGATGTATCAAACCACTCTGGGAAGACTGTTGGATTGAGCCAGTACGTTTTAAAGGTAGGGAGAATATTCTCCTTTCCTCCCATTGAAGTTGTTCCTCTGTGCACGAATAGGCTGGGGCTTCCCCTTCTGTGCCTCCCTCACCCAGGGATACAAAAGTGGTCCAGGTCAGCTGTAAGTACATATGAACATTTGAACAAATTAGCTACATATGAACATATGAACAAATTAGCTACAGTACATGATAAAGAGCTGAGGCTGGTTGTGTGCCTTTGTCTCAGATTGGCTCTGGATGTGCATGACCAGATGGTCCCTTATACAGCCTAAAGCCTCTGAGTGCAACGTTAACCTGAACAAATCCAAATCTCCTGGACACCCTCCCCTGGGATCAGTGTCTGTGCCCTGGGACCACGATGCATGACACAAGCTTATTCATCTAATCAAAGACTGGTCACATAGTCACCAGGTCCCAGAGAAAGTATGTTCATAACGATGTCAGCAATATAAGTTAGGACATTGACTTCAGGGGATAGGGAAGGCAAGGCAAGATGAAAGTATTGTTATCCAGTTCAAGTATCAACCTGTAAAATATTTGCATAGGCAACATTCACAGATATTTCCCTCCTGCACACAGACAAAATAGTAAAATTTATGTAATATCTGCTTTTGAACAGGAAAGTTGACAGTGTTTGTTGTTATCTTGGCAATAAATGACTTGTCCATCCAAAGATGTTTTGTATAACGCAGTTTACACAGGATGCAGTTTGTGACCAGTTTATTACTTTGTTGTCTGCTTGGGGACTCTGTTATCATCATGAAGCTCAGCACGTGAATGAAGCCCTCTGGCATCACTACTGCGTTAATTCCAAAACTATTCTGACAGCAGGACTACCCAAAGATAAAGACTCAAATAACAAAAATGCTAGCATCCTGAGAGCAGGAAACACACTGTGGTTCCTACTTTTTCAAAGGTGATAGCCTCGAGCTGCAATGAGAGATTCTGAAGAATAAAGAGATAGCAAAAAGGGACTAGATGCTGGTGCTGAGCACATGTGAAAGCCTTGTAAGCAACATTTGCATGTTCTACCTAACTGACAGAGCATATGGAATAAAGAGATCTGAAAAATGAAAGAGGATTGAAAGAAGTCTGATGAATGAGATGGTCAGAAGGATTTGCAGACATCTCATGAATGAGATGAGCAGGATAAGCAGATATTTTCTGAACAAGCACACTGACATACTTAAGCATGGAACAATCAGGGCACAGAAGTCACGATGGGGAATTGAGTGGCAGAAAGGATCTGGTAATACTGAAGGACAGAGAGAGGAAATGGAAGAGGCAGAAGTAAAGCAGAAAAAGAGGGCACCTACTGCCATGAGAAAGAAGGCGCAGCTGTGATATGAAGACAATAAAGACTGGGCCCCAAGGGCAGAGAGACTGATGTTTAGGATATCTTGAGAAAGAACAAGAGAAAGCATAATCTACATCTAGAAGAAAGAAGTGGAAGATAGAAAGGACATGAAATTTATGCCAAGTCCTGGAAGTTTAGTCACTTTATGGAAGCTACGTCCTTTTAAATAAAGATTGTCAAAGTTGCTTTTGAAGAAGGGATATTTATAAAGAAACTAAAGAGTAGATAATGTCCTAGATACTTCAGGATATAAAAGTAAATCCAACAAGGTTCAGACTTTAAGGAACGTAAGTCACAAGAAATTTTTTTAAAAATACAAAAAATGTAAAAAATAACATGTACATCATGACAGCCTCAGCTGGGGATATTAACAGATAACATGGAGAACTAAACTAATTGGCCCAAGGCTGTGTGAAAAACAAAGCTTGATATGGGAATTTGCACTACCTCCCCTTGGTTGAAAGTCAGCTTGTTTATCAACTATTAATAGAGAAATACCACTGAGAATTATGCAATTACAGCAAACACTACTTTCTCAGAAGCAAATTATGTTAGTAATGTTTGAGAAGGAATTAATAAATATATTAATCAGTTATACGTCGGGGAAGAAATGAAGCTACTTGAGATTTGTTGGAAAGTAGTGAAGACACTGTACAGAAACAGTATGTACAAGGTAATTTTGAATTGGGTCCTAGCAAGCCAATTGAGTTTATATAGAACAAAAAACCAGAAGTAACTAAACAAACAAACAAACAAACAAACAAACAAAAGCCACAAAAATCAAATTACAAAATTATCTAAGATTCAATAATAAATATTTAAATACTTAACATTCAATATTTAAAACAATTTAGCATAAATAATTTAACAAACAATTTAAAAAAAAATTAAGGCTCACTAAACTTGAGAGTAGTTAATGAAATCAACTAGAATATAAAATATCAGGGAGTTGTATGGGGTAAATCACAGTTTGTGTACCAGTGACTTAAAAAACCCACCAAACTGTTCTATTTGAAGTTGTAGTTAAATCATAGGAAAACTTTGGTAAGGAGGGGGTTTTGATGGAACTGAGTTAAAAGCTAATGAAGAATAGAATATAGGAATAAGAGAGAATCCTCTTATATAATGCAAAAAGGTGCAAACTGCTCATGAAAGAAAGCTTATTTTTGGGGAAATAGAATTTCAAGAAAGAAAATTTTGAAGAATCAAATTGAAATGGCCCTTTGAAAGCCCAGCAACCTTTAGAGGAAAGATTTGGAGATGAACAAATTTGCATTTTTTAATAATCTGCAACGTGAGTTTTATAAAGAATAATCTTGGAAAGAGAAAATTATGTATAAACTGATGAAGAACATGCATTAGGATAGATGTTAGCAGCTATCTAACCATCAGAGGATTGACATGTTGAAACATCCTCCCTATAGAAGGAGGAAGGGATATTTATAAAATGTTTATTAAACATTCATATTTAAACATCCTCCCCACAGGAGCAAAATTGAGTTAAAAATTGCACAGTACAAGCTATAGGATATTGCACTTGGACCTGCTCTAATTGTGATTCCTAAATATCTAACTTTCTTAATATGAAGTGGAATAGCTCTAAGTGGGACCTAAAGTCACCTTTGCCCAGAAAAACTGAATCAGACCACTTCTGTAAGATATAGTTGTAATCCTATTTTGGAAGAGAAGACAACTAAGCATCATATTTGTGAAACAGAGAAGCCCCACCACAAAAGCATTAATCACAGATATTTTCACTGGAGAGTTAAAAGAGGAGAGGGAAAGCAGGGAAGATGGATACAAGAATTACATGCTTTCTCTCTGATTTTCTTAGTCTTTGTGTAGACATCAATTAGTATTTGTCCTCAGAGCAAGCACGTTAGGCTTTGATTTGGTGCTAGGATTGAGACAGACTATAACTGCACAGCATTTCTCATGTTGAGTTTCCTCTGGACAGAATTTCCATCAGCGAGGAAAAACCGGTTTCTCAAACATAGATCAGATATGTATTTTGGTATCCAATTTTTCGTCCTCCCAGTTGCAGGCTAGCCATAAAGTAATGCAAAACATGAGTCGGGACAATGTGCTAAATCCTTCAGTATATCTATATATCTGCAGTTTGAGAAAGTTTGCTGTTATAGGTAAAGCTGTATCTGCTCATTAATAATTAAGCTGCCTCTGATTTTACCTGCATTTAGATATTTTTTCTCTTTTAAATAAAAAGTGTCTGATTTCCTTTACCAAATCTGCTTTTGATTTTGGAGTGATAGGAAAGAAAGTCCAAAGAAAGACTGCAAGTTTGTTAAAACTATTGAACTGATTGATTGGTGAAATGATAACAAATCCTGAAACAAAACAAGCAAAAAAGTTCTGGGGAGTGCATTAGTTTTCTTGTGAGACACTCACAGAAGTAAGAACCAAAAAGTTTGACTCTGCCAAGAAAAGCTGGAAAGGAAGGGATTTTTTCCAAGTCGGGAGAGGATAGATTAGGCTAGGAAAGCTATCACACCACAGTGTACTAAATAGTCCTGACAGACAACTGGAAAAATGTCTAAGGCCCCAATTTATCAAGGGACTTAAATGTGTAGATACCTTCTTTGACAATGGCTGACTAGACACTTCAAATTATGAGTTAATAACTCAATTGTTTTTCTCAGGGACAATAAGCTGAAATTTTTTCCCAGAACTAGCCTGAAGACAAAACCCAGAAAACTGAAGAAGGATCTTTTCTTATTGCTGTGTTTTTATATAATCCATTTTTGCTCATAGCAGAGGAGAGCATATCAATGACAATACTGATTATTAAAAAACTTTCTTAGTTTGTGAAAGGAGACAAAAGTTTTGTAAAAAACCCCACATCAATGGCCTTGACATCTAATGTCATAAGCATTTTTATAGCTGTAAGCAAAATCACTGGCTACCAAATGTGACACCACTTTCATCAGATACAGTAGGAGAAATCAAAACAAGTTTAAATGAAAGCTCCAAGGATTCTTTCAACTGAAAATAAATGGAGGACAAGCACAGAGGAGTCCACAGTGTATAAAACAACAAATACTTCAAAACTGCTGACAGCAGGGCTGGACTGCTAAGGTGACTAATGCTCAGGAAGCTACACAACACAAACAAATGCATGTTTTAAGTATCCAAGAGAGACCATACTTTGAGAATAACGTCATGCCATTTCAACCTCTGGCTGCCTGTCTCTAGTATCATCTCAGTGGTGGTAAACTGGTTGATTATAGGCAAGTCCCAAAGATACTAACACCTTGAAAAAAATGCAAGAGGCCTGCATTAAAACTCTGGTCAGCAATATTTCCTGACTTCTTAAACCAATTGTTGAGAATGCAAGCCCAAATTCAGTAATTCCTGGTCCCATTCAGAAGATTATTGTTGTGTGGTAAAGATATCAGACTGAGGGTCTGCATTAGAAATATGTCATCAGGAATCCCAGAATAAGTTTAATTTGACTGATTGGGGTGACATGTAATACATCTCTTGTTCCAAAGAATCTTTTGACAGTATGACCCTTCTTAGGTCAAGAAAGAAAAAAAAAGAACCCAGAAAGCTTCTAAAGCAACAATATTTTCTTCTTAGTCTGTTTGACAATGAACATATTTATTTATACTGCTGAGCCTAGGAAGCACTCCAAATTCCAAGTATCCTGTATTCATATTGAGGCAAGATATTGGCATGTCACCCACCTGTCTGCTCCATATTCAAGTCTTTTTTTATAGAAAGGAGGCCTGGACATGTGAGCTCACAGGGATCCCTGGCAGATATCTGAACTAGAGGACCAGAAGAGAGAACCAGAGTTTTCACTGCAGTGAATCCCAGCAGATAAGTCTAGACAATGCACTTTTTTTTTTTTTTCCCCAATTGCACATAGTTTTGTAAAACAGGAGAGATTTGATCACTCTATTAGTTCTGCTTCATTTCAGAGACCTCATTCTCACAGGAAATCAAACTGGGGCAGAGGGAGAAGATCTCACTTGCCATATATTTGGTTGCATTTTCCTGAGACGAGACATAAAATCATCAAAAATTAATTATTCTGCCAAAGTAATTATTTCTCAAATGTCTGAAAAAAATGAATAAGCTGTCTAGGAATATCATGCTTACTCAGAATTTTACAACATGGTAATATGTGTTTACAATTAATTAGCACACTACTGGGGACCTGAGGCCCCCATTTCATCTTGTTTTCCCAGCTTGAGGTTCCCAGTACTCCTGCAAGTAAAATTATTGAGTCTCATGTATCTTCATTTCCATGTAGATGTGGGTTATTTTTCCAAAGGTTATGGTCTTTTCATACTTGCCTATATCTATGTTTTACTTAAATATTGATTTGATTTTTTTAATGGGATGACGTCTTAAACAGCAATGACTAGAGGTTGATTTTAATATAACTACATTCATCAAAGTCATGTAATTTAAAAACTACTTTTCTGTGGTATTATGGATTCATCTTGATTTCCCATGTGGATTTTTTTTCTTTTTTTTTTTTTCTTATAATCTAGTTCTGCTTTATCAAAGTTTGCATACTTCATAAGCAGATAAAATCCTTATTCAACTTGACTTGAGATTTATTCCGACACAGTGAAGAGGCCTAGCCTATTCTGGAAGATGCTGAACATCTGTACATGTGGCAACTTAATTTTAGGTTCTTGTTCCCCAAGCTGGAATCTGTAATCCTTACAGGATCTGGGGGCACCACTGAGACTTTAGTTCACAGAATTTCCTTGCTTGGAGCCATATTAACCAATATGATGTTCTACCCTTTTACACACCACTTGAGGTCAGAAGGAGCCATCTGAGACTGAGATGTGAAACCGAACCACACACGCACACACATATACACACACACTCCCTTCCTTTGATCCTAGAATTATGTCCTTCTAAACATTTTAGTCTTCACCAAACACATCAATGAAATAGTTGGAAAATGTTTGAAATATTGGCAGAATTTTTTCTCCTTAACTTCATTTTTGGAAACAACTGAGCTATTTTCAGCAATACCCTTTAAGAATTGCTGAATAAAAAATACAAAAAAGCCCAAACACACCATAAATCCTGGATTAGAAGCAAAGGACAAGCATGGAAAATTTTAAGCCAAGCAATTAGTTTAACAAAGTTATAAATATCAGTAAGCTGAGGCTTTTACTGTTTCCATTGAGTTAGACAATCTTAATTTAGACATTACTGCTTGCTATGCCTCTAACACAATATTCCACTCCTGCCCTCTCAAAAATGCAAAGGACACAGTTACTGGATTACTCAGCTGATGTTTTCTACTTAAACTCTTTCAGATTCTTCGTACAGCTAATGTAGAAATACGACTCAGTGTCTGAGTATTGTTCTAATCTGTCTGAGTATTGTTCTAATCTAAGGAACATATGAAGTGAAATAATCAGACACTGGCAAGTTCAGGCAGTTTAGACAGTTCACTTTTGAACTACTGTGCAAATAAATCTTTCAAAGTTTAACTTGACTTAAACAATCCAGGGTTTCTATCGCTATTCTTTTTGACCCTCTATGTTCAGTTCTCTTTTTCTTAAAATTCTTTCCAACATTTTCACTACTTGTTTTTAATGTACTGTTCTTACACAAAACTTGCCAGATACTGTCCTGTGATTTGAAAATGGGTGCCAAACATTATGACTGTTTCATATATTTAATGAACTAAAAATTAGGAGGATAATCTCAGTGTTATAATAACCATAACAAAAAGTAACCCACCACTCTCCCCAAAACATATCTTGCTACCTGATATCTGAGATTCCTAGGTGTCTGTGTCTTCTTAACTTTTCTTCTATGAAGAAGTCATTGTCAAGGCATGAGTGAGCTATGTTTATGTATCAGAGGAAAACACAGGCTAAAATCTTTCCTAATTTTCACCATCTAATCTCACCAAAATCAATGGGATTATACCAACATGAAACAAAGCAGTATTTATTCACTTGCCCCTATTCTCTATCAGCCTGTTAGAACAGCAATAGTTCTTTTGATGACTTCTGCGTGTCTTGCATGTTGTATCTTGTACTCCTGCTTATTATCTTTCTCAGCATGTCTTGCAGATTAGTACAAAAGTAGAGAGAAAGGTTAAATAGGAAGTGCTGTATAAATATCCACCACCATCCAAGCATGCCTGAGTTCAGCAGACACTGTTTCTCCCTTGCTGTGCTAGATACAGGTTTTGGCAGCCTTGAAAATTTCTAAGAGAAATGTAGCAAAAAAACAATAAATTAAAAACTTCATCAACACCATTTCAATAAATGTATTTTCAAATATGCAGTTTAATCATTCCCAGCTCATTTGTATTATTACTAAGCCAAGGAAAATCATGATAGATTTTTAAAAAATCTATTGTCTTTATTTAGATTGTACATCTCATTCATGTGCCATTAGCAGATAATAATTACTGTTAGCTACTGCTAGTGTCTTCTCTGGATCATGCTGGCAGAATATAAGATAAAAGACTTCCAGAGCTGAGAGTTTTCCTGAGATGATCAAAGCACTGCAAAATTTGCTGTTTCACTGTAGCATCTGCAGCTGGGTCATCAATTTCCAAAGCATCTCATGCTGGCTGAGAGGAATAAAAAGAGGCCATTCAAAGATGAGCTGGAAGATACTCCTTTGCCAGAAAAAGCAATAACTGAGCCCCTGAGTGAGGTGGAATATCTGGATACTTCCAAAACTGTAAAAAACATTTCCTCAACTAACCTGAGGCAAGTGTGATATTTCAGCATGTTGGAGCACTGACTGGTCTTTCTCAAATCTAAGATTTCATTCCACAGGACGGTACAGTACTTCACGTTTTTGCAGTCAAGGATTTTTTCTTATCAGGCCAAATAAATTTGGACACACTTTATTTTAATTTTTTTTCAGTATGTCTCTAGATTTTATCTTCTTCTATTCACACAAAAAGGGCAGAGTGTACCTAAACAAAAATTTATGTATGCATATCCATATATTCAAGTATATATAAACAGAACATATGTATGAAAACACATAAAATATACCCATGAACAAACATGCACACATATGTACCTAAAGAAAGAGAGAAAGACATGCAAACATATACACATTTGAGGATCTGCACCTTTGGAGAAAACAGATATAAGTGCAGGATATTTCACTCAATTTATAATTAGCTGGATATAGTGGTATAATCCTGAGGTTTCTATCTGGGTATTTGGTCTAAGTCAAGATTGAAAGTAAATGATGATATAAACAGCCACACTGAAAAGCTTGACATAGGATTACTTTGGGAGTAAGTCATTATGACCCAGGCTATTAGAAACTGGCCACAAATAAGAGCTTCTCAACTCCCCCTTTTTTTTTTTTTTTCCAAAGGGCACTTAGACTCACAGAATAGCTGCAACAATGGGGCTGACACAAGCCAATTGGACATTGTTGAATGGGAAACAGGCCCTAGCCATTTTGTTTTCCCATACCTGGACCAAATTTTCACATTTCATCCTATAATTATTCATAGCTTGCTGCATATGTATGTTTATCAACTGCCATTGAATTTTAAAGAGATGTAGCAAGGGTGGCAAAACCCAGGACACTGTATGATTCAGTATAAGAAATCACTCTGAGCTACATTTTGCTCTCAGGAACAGTGTGATGTCTCTAATTACTGCAAATTTTTGTTTTCCTCCATTCGGTGGAAACCTATACAGTGTCAGGAAGCACAATTCCACTCTTCAGTAATTGAATTTGGCTGATTGGCTACATCAGCCAATATGAAGAAATCTCTAATGAGGAAAGCCTCAAGACAGTCTTTGCTGAGTATCTCCCATGGTCAAGTAGTTTTGTTTCCTATATTTTTGAATGCTATGTATCCATGTGTTACCCTGTTTTATGTGAGGTTAATCAGAGAAAAACCACAACTTGTCTGATCTCCTTTACTCATAAATATTAAACCTGTCAGCATTTGCTGTGTGTGATTAAGAAAAAAGAGCCTGTTTCTTATTTTATTTTTTATGAGCTGGGAATCTCCCTCAGATTCACTGACATGCTGCATGAATCACCAGGACTATTTTTATGCTAGTAATAGTTATTTTCTAAAAGTTGAACTGGATAAGCTCAGTACTCTTAAACACTGTCCAGCAATTTAACTATGGAACTAAAGGCTGTAAGAAGAAACTGTAACAGGATACATTTTGTTTTAAAGGCTTGGCATAACATATCCCAAATACATTCAAAATGAAGTCTGAAATACCAAAAAAGGCCACAATGAAGAAACCTCAAAACTCAGTCCCTCAAACTTTTTCTTGCAGATAATTTTGTTGCTGTGGGGTCATGTACCCAGGGGTTCACCTCATGTCTTCTCTACTTTTAACCCCTTACATGTCTTTCTCTCGACACAGCAAGAATCCATTTATATGAGTCAAAACACTATGATTAATGGAACAGCATGACATACAGCATAAGTTCATGGGGCCAAGCAGACCTTTGTTGTAAGTGTGTGTCTTACAGTGCTTCCCAGGGTACAAAAAATGTTCATTAATGAGGGGGAAAGGAATGAGACACTTGCTTTTCTCATTATTGTTAGCTTTGTGGCATAATTGTCTGTCAATGTGTTGAAGTGACTAGGGTATAGATTAATGTTCCTTTTGTTGTGCAAGATTATGAGAAATGTTGGGATATGGTCTGTTTGAGGGCAAGTCTTCAAGCATACAGAGAAAAATCTGCGAAAGTTCCTGTGGCCTTAGAAAGCAGCTAAAAATTCAGCTCAAAAAGTTCCTCCTTTATAGATTGGAGAATGTGTAATTAAGTCACAGTTTGTGAAAAACAACAGAAACTTCTGGAAAAGAGAATTTGCCTGAGTATTGTCTCTCTTACCAACACCGCCGCTTATAAAGATAACACTTCTTCTAGACTATTGTTAGCTTTCATGCAGTCAAGAGGAACGAATATACTGTGCTTTGCACCAGGAGGTACTGGTCCATTATGATGGCAGTAAGAAAGGCACTCTGTAAAGTGTATTTTAAAACAGCATTTACTACAGCTAGCACTATAAAGAAAGAGAGGGTGGTATAGATAACCTCACTTCCCTTCAAGTGCTGGAAACCGTGAGTCATGCAGTGCCAAGCAGGCCTCTAATCAGGATGAGGCACGCTGTGCAGAGCCCATTCATGGTAGAGTTACCCTAAAGTAAACAACTCAATTCATCATTTCTACTGTCAAACAAAGAAGATATACTATGTGAACTTGCACTGTGAGCTAAAGGCAAGGCCATGTAGGCGGTGTAATCACTGGCACTGAGTGGCAGCTGCCTCCAAGCTTCTCTGTTATGGTAACTGTCTGAGTTTATTGTACGGTCAAGGGATGTGAGCAGCACAGGATGGGTCTGGAGGCCACGCTGTATGTGTAACACAGCACTGCAAGCACTGCACAGGCCTGCACCTGCTCAGGTTAGCTGTGATGTGGGTCACTGACTCCTCCAGCTACAGTGGTCTTCTGGTCAGCATCACTACACCCAGTTATAAAGGTACACTTGCTTATGCTTCAGGAAAGCGTTCACAAGGCTATACAAAATCATGCATATTGAGCAGTTTGGGTATGAAAGAAAAAAAAAATCTTGCTATACTTGGAGAGGTTTTTTTTCCCCCCAGTTACTCACAGGTCAAAGCCAAATAAAATATTAGGGCAAGCTTACCAGTTTACTGCTGTTGGAAGAGGTAGTCCTACTTCTCCTTGCTTCATTCCAGATCACTGCATATTTGCTCTCTCACTCATGGACCTTTCACTAGTTACCTGATGAGCCAGTTCAGCTTATTAACCAGGCAGAAAACTATACACTCCATGCACCTCCCACTCCTCCCAATTAGCTTTTTAGCAAATTAATGAGTTGAATTGGCTGAAGAGAGAGTCCCCATTAATGAAAGAGCTGGTGTAATATATTAAGTGGAAATTCACTGCTGACACTGAGAAAGCAGAGTGTGGGTTTCTTTTTTTTAAGCAGCACCCTAATAGATCAACTAACCCCACCTTGCCTGACTGCACTGTAAGCAATCTTCATATCCACACACACCCCCCATATTATGTAACTGACGTGAGACCTAAAGATGAATAGAAACACATTTTCATTATCTCAGTGTTGCAGCTTACAATATTAAGAATGTAGTATAAGATGCCTGTTATATATGCTGTTTTATAACTATGAACATTTATTTATGTACACTTGCATGAATGCTATAATGGCACAGTAATATTGCCACCAGGACTACCTAGTAACACTTTTTATTCAGATTTTAAGCAAGATACTAGCAGGTTTTTAAAAAAAGCTGAACAGGGTAGCAGTACCTTTTCTGCACATTGTGAAGAAACTTTGATGAGATTTTAGCTTTTTAAAAGTATACAATTACATATTAACCTCCATTTCTATATAAGAAAGGTCCCTCGTATCAACTATCCAAGTCCCAATTGCCATATTTTTCCTTCGTTTCCAAAATACTCAGCTTACTAATTTCCTTATCAGCTCCCAGGCTCACTTTACTGAAAACAGATGATTCAGTTAAGAAACCATTAAGAATTTCTTTGTTAAGACAATTTGGAGTCCAAAAACTTTCCCATTGATTTCAGTGGGATATTTTGTTTGCTAGCTTTACAGGAGCTGCATGCATTTTTCATCTGTGATTACCAGTCCTCTTTCCTTGGCTTAGTAAATAGGGGTTTATGAAAATGCTGCTGCTTTGGTCTGCCATCATAATATTCCAGAGAAGCTCATAAAAGCACAGAACGGTTCTTAGTAGGTCAGTACAGCAGCTTAATCCATTGACCGTCTGTGGTAAAAGCCAGGAAAAAAAAAATCTAGCTTTGAGTCAGAGCCTAAATGATTTTTTTTTAACTTACATTGGGAGTAAAGGTAACAGTGAAACCCACACATGTGTTGTTAATTCAGGGGTCACAGAGTGTGCATATGATATCAGGTGTACCTTGAGTGATACAGAGCACCACAGGAGGTAATTAGGTGTGACAGCATCACTTATTCTTTTAATTTTATAATCTGACTATCCATCTCATGTCATTTTACCCCCCCACTTGTCAAGACTCACACTACTGGCTGCCATCTCCATTCCCCGGCAGCTGGAGAAATGGCAACATCAGACGTGGCCAGTCCACGAATTCTTTGATATTAAGGCCAGCTGTGCTTGATGAATGGGGTCATGGAGCAGGGAAAAAGCAGCAGTACTACTGCCAACATGCATTTCCCTTAATGGAGGTCCCACATTCTAAGAAGTGCTTAGTAGGTGGTACACAGCTGCGGTTCAATGTCATAGCACCCACAGTTTCAATGTAATAGCATCTTCCCTGTCACATTACCCCAGGTGTCAGATGCATCGCTCTCATCATACATAAAGAATAACAGTGGGTCTTGCATATGGGAAGGAAAGAAACATGAGGGGTCTACCTCCCAGAGAAAAGTTTGCTTATTCAAAAGAGTAAGCAGAGGCTCAAACTCCCCATGTGCTAAAGATTCTATTACATGACCTATGAAACCCAATTTCCTTCTTCCAAAGAAAAATGTGGGGATGCTCACAGAATGGGTGAATATTTTGGGTGGCTCTTCAGCCAGGTTCAGACAATTTATGGCAAGTGAGATTCTAACTCAGATAATTACCAAAGTTACTAGCATTTATGCTAACTAACTGTTATGTGGTGGTGTTACTGGACTGAACCAGCAAGAAAAGGTTTTCAGGGAAAAAAAAATGTCCTCTGTTAGGCCAACAATTACACACACCTTTAGGGCAAACAAACCAATTTTTAACTTTATACATTAAGAAATTGCAACAGCTCTAACACCAGAAGATGATAAACCTCCTTGATCTACTTCATGTGCTTCCCTGCTGTGTGCAATGGCTTCTGTCTTATCTTTTTCAGGAAACATGTTTGAGGAGTGATAAATGGAGCGTTAATTGTTCTCTGTGAGGATTCACACAGCATTTCATGATTCAAAACACACTGTGGTCAGGTTGCAAACAATGAAAGAGAGGACATGATAGCACAAGCTATACATATGCTTGTCCAGCTTTTAGGATATTTTCGTGTTAGCCTTCTTGAATGCTTTCTTGAAAACTGTGTATAAATAAAAGCCAGGTTGCGTAAAACAAATACCTAAAGTCCTTGCAGTTCTTTATTTCTGTTCCGTGCAACTCTGTGAATGATGTGGTGTGAGATGCCTTAGTAAACCAGACCCTTGGAAGGAGAAAGAGATCCTATGACACGGCTGCTTCTAGAAATCTCTCCACAAGATTTCCACCATAAAACTGTGGTCACATATTTGTCATGTTCCCGTATTTGTCAGGTGTCCATTTCTGTCATGTACTAAACAGTTAATAACCTCTCATAGGTTATCATGAAGATTACACAGATAAAAATCACAAGCACAGACTAAAGTTATCACACAAATCTGTCTTTTATCAGTGTATACAATCAATGTCTACCATAGTCCTAGGAAAATCTAGGAAATACAGAAATGTAAATGTAAAGAAACCATAAAATTTCTCAGTTTCTTGGACATTGATGTTGACTATCTGTTACAGTTGTCAGACTAAAATCTTTTTAACTCTTTCCAAAGACAGAAATTTCAAAATGTTCTCAAGAAAAGTGATACATGGTTCACCTGTTCTTACAGTTACAAAGTTTTCTTGGTACCTAGCCTAGAGCTAGCTTGGAGTAAGTTTCTCATACTAACCTCAGTGAACCTGAAAAACAACTCATCACTGTTTCTATAAGGACCACACATTTTCTTAACTGTTGTATTTAATACTTAGCCTTCTTTTCTTAGGCAGAACAAGCTCATCTTATTTCAACTTATCCTTACAGATTATCTTTTCTAAATCGTGTCCTTGGATTCTTTCCAATTTATTTGTATTTGAGCCTGACTGCAAAAAGAGTATCTCCATTATGTTCATTCACACAGTCATCATGAATAGATTTCAAAGTGAAAATGTTTTGCTTGAAATATCATGTTAACTTGTACAACTACTTTTTCTTTACTGTTTGCTGTTTATGTGTATTCACATTTGTATTCATTAGTGGGGGGGGTTGTGTGGTTTTTTCCTTCTTTTTTTAATTTATTTTTTTATTTCCAAGTATTTCACCAATTCAGAAAGATCACCTGGAACTGCAATTCAGTCCTGTGTACTTTAATATCTTTTGGTCTCATATTATTCACATATTTTCAAAGTGTGTGCTTTATACCTGATAGACACTAATAATTGTGGAAAGGTACCAGACCTAAGCTGGACTCAGTTCACAGGTTCTCCTAATTGACAACAAGTTACTTATGACTTCTCTGTAACATTTATCTTCCCACTTCACAATAGATAAATCACATTTCTTTTGTTTGGACATGACAATATCCCATATGACTATTTAAAAAGAAACCTGCTAAAGTAAGATATACCATTCCAATTATCTCTTTCCATATTCTGGATTAGTTACTTTTGTGAGAAGGTAACTAGATTGTTGTTATATGATTTGTTGCAGAAACACTCAGAGCAGCTGCTTCTTATCACTGTGTTACTCTACAAATGCTCTTATACTGCTTGTTTTGTAATGAGTTAAACAAAGTACTTCTCTTAATACCAGAGTTTCACTATTTTATGTTTCCTCAACTACAGCTTTAGTGTTTTTTTAGTCTTCTCGTATGGTATATCAGCAGAGAAAGAGTATGACAGACATGACATATGGGCAAACACTGCTTGAGTGTAAAAAGTGCTCATATGACATTTTTTAAGCTGTATTTTGGAAGAAAATTATATTTTATAGGCCTCTCAATGGAAGCATGTTTTCATAAAAGTATAATGGAAATTATAACACGTTAAAAAAAATGTTAAGTCCAATTTTGATGAAATTTTGCAAGCATGCAAGTCTTGACTTAAGAAAATTTCTTGAGCTGAAAGATTTCTTGAGCCAAAGATTTCAATTTCTTAGCCTCCAAAACTTCCACTGGCAGCTGGGGAAATTCTGGACTGAGGAAACATGATCAGATGCTTTCTCTAATCTCAAAAGATCAAATGTTTGATTTTGGATTCCATTTTCTTCCTTTAACATAAAAAATAAAAATTTACTTAATGGAAATATATAGAAGTTATTCAGCACCCAAGAATACCTCTAAAATCAAATAACTGCTAAGCAAAGGCTGGACAGACAAATGAATAAAAGTGCTTGACTCCTACTTCATTGCCAAATGCTGACTTCAGACTCTTCTACAAGATGTATTATTATTAAAAATTGTATGACTGTTTTCCAAGAACTAATATAAAATTTTTAAAAAGTGCTAAAATTAAGAAAAGGATCTAAAGACATATCTAATCTCTGATATATTCAAGGAAACATAGCCAGCTTAGAAAACACCACATGAGCAATCTAGTTAAAAATCTTTTCTTTCTTCATTAACTACTCTCACAAGCAGCTACCTCCCTGCAAGGTAGGCACATGCTTCCCCTTGAGCACTGATTTGGTGATTTAGAGCCCAAGAGTTTAAACCACAAAAAAGAAACTAAGACATAATTAAGTGCTGTTTAGTTAGGCCAGTAACATAACCACAATTTTAATAAATGCTTGTGCACAAGCTACAGATTTTTAGTCTGCCCTGACTTCTAAAATATTTTATAAAATATTCTATCACATAAATTATACTCATTGTATCTTCAGCAAGGTCCTTGTCATTTAATTCTACATCCATGTTCTAATAAAATACTTTTTACTTTAAGTAGCTCGGTTCTGTTTACCATTATGATAAGTTCACATTTTGCAATAGCTTACAATTTTCCTAAACTGGATAAATTTGTGGGGCAAGGAAATCCTTGCTTACAGCTTTTGCAAAATGTAAATATTAGCATAACACTCTCTACTATTTTCTGACATGTTTTGGTCAATAGAGAAAATAAAAATAAAGCTTTTATTCTCATCATATTCTAAAATGTAAGTGTAAGTTTTATGATCAATCAAAACTATAAGAATTCAGGAATATCTGAGAGACTCCGTATGTTTAAAAGTAAGTTAACATTTGCAAAATTCTGACTGGAATAGTTTGTCAAAACATGGGCATATTCAGCATCTTGTAGCAACTATTTCTATAGCACAATTGATAAATGTTCATAAAATTATGCACATTATCCAATAAACCATCCTTGACTGAAGAAAAAGTATAAATATAGGCTGAAATATACATAAGTTTCTATTAATAAATCACTTTTAGAAAGATAAACAATTATACTAATTTGTCTTCCCTAAAACATTTTTAAATGAACCCAATATAAATTGGTTCAAATACAAATATGTATAACACTACATTACTACCGCTTTTTTGATCTAACTTCATACTCTCACTGTTTGGAGTTCCCTGTTTACTCAAAAAAAAAAAAAAAAAACCAAAAAACAAAATCACAGGGAATACATTCTTTGGAAAATATTTTTTATTATAAAATGTACAGTATATTGACCTTAATATTATAAAACATAGTAATGTATCAGAGTCTTGTAAAGACCAATAATTTATAAAATGAGACCAAGTTCATTGCTACTCTTTCTAGTCTCATAGTCAGATTAAAAAATATATATAAAATATATAATGAATTATTTGACCATAGCATCCTTAGTAGCTGGCAAATGTTTGTTCATATGTTAAGGTAGCTAACCTCTGCATGTATTTTTATTGAAATAGATCACTCTCATTTGCTAAGTTAGTCTTTGATTTTGAAGAGCTGATAGAAGCATGAACAGAAAGGTTAGTAATCATATTCTATAAGGCTAGATTACGTAAAGGTGCTGCAGGGTTTAAAGAAAATTATGTTTTACTAAAGCACTTCTATCACTGCAGCTCATTTATTAAAAGTTAATACTTCTTTGGTACTTTTAAGGTGCTTGTTAGAACAAGAAATAGTTTTGGACTATTGACAAGAATAGAGTACTTTAGGCCTCGGATGCTATTGGATAGCATGAAAAACCACATTACTCTGTCTTAACAATTTAAAGACCTTTTTCAACCTGTTAGTCTCCTCAGTTCCAGTATGTCTAATGCCTCCTTTTATTGCAGGGACTTACTACCATATTGAGTACAAAAGCAATGCAGATTAATTCCTTTTTTTTCTGCCCTCAGCCTTCCTGGCCTTGCTGCAAGCAGTACTTTCCTCATTGCACTCGTTTGGCAGTGACTTGAACACTGGTATCCAGCCAAAGGCATTTGTTTTAGTGTTAGAATATGTGTATGTAGGTTGTTTTCGAATCACTGCCTAGTATATTTTTAGCAATGCATTTATAGAAGCCTGAATCTCTTTGAGTGGACTGCTGGATGACTAATGACCCCTGAGGATGGAGGAATTTGTTTCCATACAGACGGGATTGAGCTCCTGTTGTCAGATGTGATTTATCTGGAAGCTCCCATGTTATTTCTGCTTTAGGAATCCCAATGGCCATGCAGTTCAGCTTGACTGAATTTCCAGGTCTGGCATAAATGATAGGTGCTGGCTCACTGGTGATCCGGGGAGGATAGGCTATCACAATGACAGGCACAGTCATAACAGAAGTGCCATACTCTGTTGACACCTTGCACAGGTAAGTGCCCCTGTCAAATACAGAAGCCTCACGCACCGTCAAAGAGCCATTCTCCATCAGGGAAAAGCGACCCACAGCCTGGGGGGCATCCATAACCATCCCATTGGGGAGCGTCCAGGAGATCTGCGCCCGCTGGTTTGGCTGGGTGATGCAATGAAGCTGCAGAGTTTCTCCATTGATGATGCTCACCAGGTTGTTATACTGGTTGCTAATTTCTGGCCTGAGTCCCACCTTCAGGAAGACTACTCGTTCCACATAACCTCCTGGGTTTCTGGCTGTACAGCGGTAAGTCCCAGCATCCCCAGCAGACAGGCTGCTGATGTGTAAGATTCCATCCCTCTTGTGGTAAAATCTGTTCAGGCGACTGCCACTCAGAACTTCAGAGCCGTTGGGAAGTATCCAGCTCGTGCTGGGTTTGGGGTTCCCCTGGACTGAGCAGTTCAGGTTGATAGTGTGCCCAGCAATGGCAGTGATCCTTTCACTGACAGGGTCTCTGAAGGAGGGTTTCTCCAAATGGTCTGTGACGAGGAGCTGCACAAGCAGTCTCGCTTCCCCTCCTTCATTCCGCCCAATGCATACGAGCTGCACCGCGTCTGTCTGTCTCACCCCTCTGATGTCCAATGTACCATTGTGATGCACAGTGATCCTGTTCCCATAGTAGGGAGCTGGTAAGATTACTCCTTCTGGGAAAGCCCATAAGACCCGTGGAGCAGGGATGCCTTCAGCTTTGCAGTCAATAAGTTTCCGGCTGTCCCTGATGGCTGTCTCTCTCACAGACGTTATTGCACTGAGATGACCATTGATCCTGGGAGGCTGAACGTCAACATGGATCCAAACGATTTTCCGATCTTCTCCAGCACTGTTTCGTGCTACACAGGTATAGTTACCACTGTCAGATCTTTGGGCCTTTTGGATGAGGAGGGTGCCATCCCTATAGATCTGGTATTTGTCAGATAGGGCAGGAATAGGCCTGTTGGTTGGGGAGAGCCAGGTCACTTTGGGAGTGGGTTCTCCTTTGGCTTCACATGCTACTGTGACAACATCGCCATAGGGTACATTAACAATGACGTATGTTTTGTTCCTGATGGTTGCAGGCTCAGCCACTACTTTGACCCGCACTTTCATTTCATCCCTCCCAATCTGGTTCTCAGCATAGCAGGTGTAGTCCCCTTCCTCTCTCAATCCGACGTCATTGAAATACAGAGTTCCATTATCAAAGACCACATATCGCTTTGTCCGGCTGCCGCTGTCGTCTGACTGCATGAAGGTGTTGATCATGCTGCCATCTGGGAGACCCCAGGAGATCTCTGGATTTGGCAGACCTGTGGCTACACAGTCAACTTTCAAGTCCCCTCCGTACTTTACCTTGTGGTTATTCTCATTCTTATGTTCTATTTTTGCCGGTTTCATCATCACATTCACTTTGAGGACCACGTAGTCATCCCCTATCTTATTGCGGGCCACACACAAATAGTCTCCTGCATCTTTGTCTGTAACTGAATTAACAACCAAAGTCCCATTGCTGAATACCTTGATTCTAGTCTCCAAGGTACTGTAAGGCAAGAAAAAAAGAATGGAACATGAGCTGCAAAATCACATTTTGGGTATTAATTATTGAGTGAAATCAGGAGGGAAAAATAAACAACTCAGAAATATTGAGATAAAAGAAAAGGATGGGAGCATTGCTATTGTTAGATAATTAGATGATCCAAAATGTCCAAGACATTCACCACTAAAAAGCAAATGAAAAAAATAATTCTACCCATTTGTAGAAAACAAACAATTCTGTTGCGTTTAATAACTTTAATAGTGTTTTTGATAATTAAACAAACAGTAGATACCAAATTATGATAGTTTTGACTGTTCTGACTGCATGTAAGGTATTCTATAACATTCAAATATGGGATCTCTGAATGACATGATCCACACAAAGCTATATGAAGCATAACTATGCAGTCTGGCACTTGGGTCCTACGCTAAAAACAAATCAAGATGAGGAACTTCCTCTGGCATCGGGTGTAACATATTAAACCTTTATAGAGGAGTGGCAAAGAAGCAATATGTTGCTAAGCCTTGAAACAAAGAAAAAAAAATTCCAAGATGCTAAAAAAACTATTATTCCTTTCCACTTCACTATGGAATCTGTGTATTGTGGTTAAAACCAATTTCCTCAGTAGCCATAGTTTTCTCTCCCTAAAAAAGATCTCCTGTATTTGAAAAACAGCCCACATAAAGATCATGAGGGAAAATGAAATAAAACCACAGTATTTTGTTGCTACCACTATGAGGCATAAAATGAAATCCAGGTTTTGTGCTATCTACAGGCTACCAAAATATATTTTCTGTCAATATGAAAAAATTATGACTACATTCAGCTGTGAAGAAAGTTGTTCACAATTATGCATTTAAAATGCAGTGCATTTCTCATCTGTTTATAGTGCTCAAGGAATGAGTTATGAATAATTTATAGAGCAGAAACTGTGTCTTCAGCCAAGTCTTAGGACGGTTATTGTAAGCTTGCAGCAATGATATTTTACTTGATATTGCAAACATTGGAGAAGGTATTGTTTTAGGCATTTATATACAACCAGCCTTGCACAGACCTTACTGCGAGGTAACAATTGTTTATACAATGATGTTAAAATGATTCTGCTTATTTAAGTAATTATAAGTTGATTTATTTGCCCTGTATTTACTATGTATAATGATTTGCACAAGAAATAAATTTCATTTATCCTATTTCTCCCAGGAAAAATCAGGCACCTGTGCAACTCAATACAGACTAAGAGCATTGGAACAAGCAGTACACAATTTCTATATCTTTTGCCATTGGACTTTTTACTGCATTTACAAGTGGCTGTAAAAGATAGTGGCAGCTTATCCTAAACACTTGAAGCTAACTTTTTAAGGGTAATACTGCTTTCAAGAAAATTATGCTAAGATATGACATGACTGTCTTTTGATAAAATTTCAAATTCTTTCTTAAGGATTGGGTGCCTCATTCAAAACCCACAGAAGTAAAGAATGAAACTTGCACATATATGAGTGGGATTTTGTCTAAGTTCATCTACAGTGTGATTTAGCTGCAACACCTCAAATAGTAATTTACCTGTGTAGGGAATCAATCATCCTTTTGGAAGGCAACCTCCATAATATCCGTGGCCAGGGGTCACCAGAAGCACTACAGTCCAGATGCAGGATGCTGCCATACGTTACATCTGTTCTCTGAGGAGAGGTCCCAGTGATCTTAGCATTAGATGCATGCTTCTTCACATGGAGCTGTACTGTTCTCCTGGCAGCTCCCACCATGTTAGCAGCAATGCACTCGTAGGTCCCACTGTCCTTGGGGGACACATTGCGAATATATAGAGTTCCATTGGGAAAAACAAATAAATTCCCATTGACAAACTGAGAAGGTCGGATTTGTGTGCCATCAAAGACCACCCAGCGGATGTTGGGAGAAGGTGCTGCTTTGGCAGTGCAGTGGATGTTGATACTGCTACCAAGGGACAAGGAAATGTTCTCTTGCTTTTCCTGCTGGATGATGGGGGGTAAGGCTGCAATGTGCAGCCTCACTGCAATGCTGTCAGCTCCTGCAGCATTGCTTGCTATGCATTTGTAAACTCCTCGATCCGAAAAAGTTGCTTGCTTGATAGTCAAGGTTCGATTTTCATTAAGCATTATCCTGCTCTCTGTGGTGGTGACTGTCTGCAAAATCTTCCTATCTGGGAAAACCCATGAAATATGTGGGCTTGGAGTCCCACTAGCCTGACATTCCATTGCTATGGTCTCTCCAAAGTAGACCGTGACATCTCGATAGCGAGAGAGTAAAATTTTGGGCTGGTGGGCTACAACTGTGAGCACAACAATCATTTTATCTATGCCATGCAGGTTCTGAGCTGTGCACAAATACTGCCCACGATCCTGAAGTTGAGCATTTCGGATAAGGAGGGTACCATTTTTCCAGACTTCAAACCTTTGTAACCTGGTGTTGGCTGTCATTGCAGCTCCTGGAAAGGTGAGAAGAAGGAAAGAAACAGAAAGTCAAATTGTTTAAGATGTACACTCTTGCAATGAAAAAGTCTTATGTTTCCCTGGGATACTTTAGGTTTACTCAACACCAATTACAACTTTAGAGAGGGACGTAACATCTTCAGACACATAGCTCAAATTAGTCTTTGTTTCTATTATAGAACTAACCATACTAACTTGCAAACACTGACAGCATGAGAATTTTAAGGCTTTATGCTTTAGGATTCCTCTTAAATCTTTATGTAACTTTTCCTTTTGCACATGAAGATGACACACACAACATTACTTAAGGTAGTAGTGTTAACAAACCCATACTCACAAGCGTTGTCATCATAAATTCCAACTGCTGTGACTAATCAAAGTTGGCTGCTATTCATAGCCAAAAATTACTCTTCAAAAAATGAACTCATTAAATGGTAGTAGTTTTCTTTTACAAGAAATACTGCAAAGTTATTATTACCTGTAATGATTAGTTGCAATTAGTCACATTTTATCTATAATGACTAAAAGTGACAGAAGGTATTCTTCAGTGTTTTGAACTACTCCTATGAGCACGCTGAATTTCCATGCAATAACCAAGTATTTGTAGCCTTACAAACCATGCGGAAAAACACATTTTTCTCTGTCTTACCTGTAGATACTTTTGTCCAAGTAATAAAAGGCTTGGGTTCACCAACTGCATCACAAGGGATAAAAGCATCTGTTTCAGCAAGGATGGATATGCTCTGAGAGCCTTTTGTGATAATCTTAGGTCTTTCTCCATGTATCCTGAAATTAGTGGAAGACTGAATTACAGTTGAATTCTGTGGTAAAATGCCTCCCACATAAGGCACAGATGGAAATTTTTGATGACGATGATGGACATTTTTTAAAGGATGATCTGTAGTGGATATCTGTGGTTTTGTGCGCTGAGGGGGAAAGACTGGGGGGGTAATCTTTAAGATCACTGGTGGTAATGTGGTCGTTGTTGCATGTGGCATTGGAGGCAATGGCATAGCTGTAGCTTTCTGCACTGTAATCCTAGTAGGGAAGACCTGAGTGACCTTCTTCTCATTTGTGTCTTTTGGGACAAGTTCACTAGGGACCTCTGGTTTAGGGTGCATACTTAAGTGAGGGAATATCCTTGTTCTGTTGAAAAGGAATGGTATTCTGGAACTGGGATAATAGGGGATCCCTTGACTTGGTAGTCTCCCTGCTGTGCCTCTGTTATCTGGAACATAGTTATTTCCAAAAAATCTTGAATTAATATTGTATCTGTTCTGACCCTGACTAATGAACGTGCTTTCAGTGAATGGATTTGTTCTGTGAAATGGAGAGGCTTGTGTTGGGGTAGTTGTTTCTCTCTGAGAGGCAAAAGTTTTCTTGTCTTGGATAGTATGCGCTGCATATGCTGTTATCTCTGGTTTGTTTGTGTAGTGAAGAGGCTGATGTGTTATAAAATAGCGAAACGGACCCTGTGTTACAGGAAGCTTCACTGTGCCTCTTACTGGAATGTGCTTTGGAGGCACAACAGGCAGTCTTTGGTTTAAGCTTGGTATCATTCCAGCAGGTGGATAGGGAAGATTTGGATTTAGCAGTAAACTGTTGTTTGACTTGCTACTATATAACTCTTTGAACTGATCCTCTTTTGACTGTATGCTAATCCTGTTTTGGTTAGAGGAAGGAGTAGGGTGAACACTCTGTCTTGAGTTTATCACCATTTTGTCACCACCTGCTCCAACTTGGTTTTTTTCTGGGAACCTTTCTTGATTGAAGGCATTAGTATCCTTGGTGGTGTAATGAAGAGAAGGATGTGAAGTGCTTGAAATGGAAGGAGGAAGAGTAGCAAGTTTTATAAATGGAATAAAGGCAGTGGATGTAATTGGAGGCTTTTCAGTTGTCTGCAAATGATGAAACATATGTGACACAGCTTCCTTTTTATCCAAGGTAGATGGCTTTGTCCCAGCCTTAAAAGTAATGGATTTCTTTGTCTCTCTAACTGGAAAAGTCTGAGTTTCTGCTGTGCTGCAGGAGGAAGACAAAGTAATTATCTCATGTTGCTGAGATGGCTCAGTTTTTGCTGGTGTTTCTGTGGGCTTCCATGGCTCCTTTGAAACTGAGAGGTCCTTAAAAACTTTGACTGTGCCAACAGGAATATTTAAGTCAGTCATAGTGGGATGTATCAGCTGAAACGTTCCAGCAGTCGTTTCATCAACCACAACTTCTGAGTCAAACAGTATAGGCTCTTCCTGAGATTTTGGTTTTGCAGATAGTATCAAGCTGTTCCTATGTGCAGAAGTTGTGCTTGATTGTTCTGCCTTACTATCCATAGTTTTAGAATCTGCTTTCATGTCTTTCTCCTCAGATACATTGTCTAATGAGTGGTATGCTGGCACTTCACTTTGCTCTGGTACAAGAGGTACACTTGACTCTTTTGTGGGAAGTGCATCATGTACAACATATGATGTTAAAATTGTGATGGGTGCAGTCACTGGAAGTGCCGAGGTTTCAGGAGTAGTAGAGTGTGTCACATTTTTAGCTTCAGGTGGAGAAGCAGTAGCCCTAAAGGAGGAAGTTGTAACCACGTCTCTGATTTTGGGTATTTTCTCAGCCAGATCAAGAACTAATGAAGGAGTGGATTCCATATGCTCCTCGTTGTTTTTAAGATCAGGACTTTCAAGAGTTGCGGAAGAAGTTCTAGTCACAGCTTCAACTTCAGGTGTCCTTGGAATGACAGGCATTGCCTCAGTGGTTAAAACAACAGGGGGCAAAGGCCTTGGTCTTTGCCGGATTCTGTTTAGTCTCAGTCTCCTTCTCCCATAAGGCCGTTTTCTACCATGCTGAGTAATAAGTGAAGGCGTGGTCTTTCTATATGGAACTGTTGTGGTGGCCACAGTGGTCAGTCTATTGATGGAAGCAGCAGTTTTTATCCTCTTTGCTGTTTTATGAAGAACATTAGCACTATGCAAAATGACCACCGGATCTGGTTTCGAAGTAGCCAGGCTTCTATGTTCTTGTGCCTGAGAATTGTCTGCATAACTGCTGGACGTGCTTTCTTGAATCACTGTATTCCTGTGGGTCTTGGGTTCTTCCTTGCTCTGGACCCTGATGGATGTGAAAGCAGGAAAATTTGTACTCAAGTCCACCATTTTCATCTGAGTTGTGGATGTTTCTTTGTGCTGGTATCTCGAGTCATTGCTCTCCTCTGTAACAAATGGTGAAGCAGATGAAGAAATGGTAGTAGTACCCAGAGAATCTGTTAGGCTGATCTTGTCCAACTGAGGTGGTGTTAAAATTATGGTGTCAACACTCATTGGGTCCACTTCATTTAACTTCATGCTTGTCTCCAAGACTCTGTGAAGATCCACAGTCTGAGATTCAGCTAGGAGAGTAGCATCAAGTGGTAGCTCAGCAAAAGCAGAATTTTCTTCAGATACAGAAGTTCTATCGGCATTTTCTACTGTGAATGAACTGCTCTGAATATTGGGAATGTTTGTCACAATTTGTCTGGTTAGAGGTTCTTCAGTGAAAGCATGGATATTTTCTTTGAATACAGCTGAATCATCAGTCCTGACATCAAGATGCTGCTTGCCATGGGGTTGCAAAGTTGCAGAGACAGGAGTCAAATATGGACCTGATACAGCAATTCCTACAGTGTCTATACTTGCAGATGTTTCTAAAGCCCTGTGGTTGGAGAACGGTTCAGTTTCTGACCTCATTAATATGGACTGGACTGAAAATGCTTCTGTGTTGTGTGAAACAGTGACTGAAAATGGCTCATCTTCACCCACAGGTGATGCATCAGCAGAAGAGTCTACCACATCCGCTGCTGTCTCTGAAGGTGGAGGGCTGGCTGCTGGATGAGGGACTGGAGTAGTGTTCTGCATGATTGACGACAGTGCAGTTGTTACAGAAATGGTTGTAGCTGTTGTCGTTCTAGGAAGATTCTTCCCACGGACCTTTGCCAAAATGTCAGCCCAATGCTGTGGATTAATCTGCTTGCTTGCCACATTAATTCTCCTTCGAGATTCAAATACTCTCCGACCTTCTGCAATGTTGCTGTCTTGGGTTCTATCCGTACTTTTCCAGATTTTCATTTTCCTTCTGCCTTTCTTCCCCTTTTTAATTTGACTCTCTGGCACCTGGTCACTTTTTTGTTTAAAAGGTATTTCCCAGTCTTTTAGGTGGTTCTTTCTTCGTAGGAAGTCCTGCACTCCCTCTGCCCCTGATCCCTCTCCATCCTCTACGACCTGCCCTCTTGTTTTTGACAAACGCTTTGAGCCTGGGCGCTTTTTTAGTTTTATTCGTTTAAATGACCTGTCAGACACCATTTTATTTACTGTGACCCTTACAACAAATTGATCCGACCCCTGCACATTGACAGCCACACATCTGTAATGGCCACTATCACTGACATGGCTTCTTGGAATAAGTAAAGTACCATTATGCAGCATATAGCCTTTTGAAGAGTTTGATAAATCATTGAGTACCTGACTGTTTGGAAGAATCCAACTCAACTGTGGGTCTGGGCTGGCAACTGCATTGCACGGTAAAACTATTGGCTCTCCAACATTTTTTTCAACTCTCACTACATCTGAATCAGCTGCCTGAATAGCTGGAGGCTGCACTAGAAGTCTGTAAGCCATTATGTCCACATCATCTCTCACTTGGGCGATGCAGTGATACACACCTCCATCAGTGTAACTCACTGCTTTTATGATTAGTTGGCCGCTACTGAGAATGGAAAACCTACTGTCTTTCTGATTAAATGGCGCCTGTAGTTTAGTTCCATCTGGAAAGAGCCACTGAATGGAGGGGCTCTCAGAAGCTTTCACATTGCAGCTCAGCTGACACTCTGACCCTTCCACCGCACTCTGTGCTGTCCCTGTGCTCTGGTTTTGCTCTATCATCACCCAGTTTCTCTGCTGCCTGGTGTTTTTGGCATGAATTGTCTGAGAAAGCACAGTAAAAAAAGATAGCACCACTTTTTTCCCTGTACTCTGGCGTCGATTTAATTGGATATTTATAAGAGGTTGCATAACCCAGGAAGGTTCAGCCATGATTTGAGCTTTTACACCTGTGTAGTAAAGAGCATCATAATCTGAGCCTTGCTTGTACTGATAGCTTATTTTAGGCTCCTTTCTGAGCATAATTTCCCTCTCTAACTTGACAGGTACTTCACTGTAATAAGCTATAAGCTTCCATAGTTTTTCATAGTTTTCTCGATTCATGGGACATTCAAAATCCAGTGATATTGTAGCATTTATATCTATCTCCTGAGTCTGGATTTGATTCCACTGAATTTTGGTAGAACCTGTTGGTTTTTTGATTTCACAGTTCAGGTGGACTATATTGCCATGCTCATCAGTCATATTTAGCGCAATGTTCCACGGAGAGGACTGAAGTTCTTCCAGAGGGAGCTCATAACTGTCACCATCTTCTTCATGTTGAGTGCTGCTATTTTGCCTCAGTGAGGACTGAATGACAGGTTTCCTACAGGAAATATCTTTCAAGTTTTGCATATCTTCTTTCTGCAGTTGTTTTGGGCTGCTGCACTTTGGACAGAGCTGTCCTCCTTCATAGGCTTTGTCCTTTTTGCATTTTAAAACACCTGCAAGAAAAAAAAAGGAAGAAAGAAAATAAAACAGGCAATAAAAGATAAATAAGCTGAAAAACTCTGTTCTAAAATTAGAGAACTCTCAAAAGTGTGAAATGAACTTCATGAGGAATGCATTATGTCATAGGACACATAAAGTAAAACTTTTAGAATGGTGAGTCTTAGTTTTACAGGTGATTGGGCACCCAATTCTCAATCTGACCATGATTTCTTCTGACTTTAATGAGAGGATTGAGTACTCCATCCTTCTGAAACTCAGATTCACTCCCTCCGAATGAAATGCCTAGAAACTGAAGTGTGCATAGCAACATTTTATAAGTCCGTAAAAAACTACTCTGTGTCAAAAAGTCTGCACCTCTACAATGACAGCCTAACCACCTAACTTGTGGATCTAATGTGAAGAGGAGTGGGTCCTTTCAGCTCTCAAAAATGCAGCATTTACTTGAGAAATGCTGGAGTTCCCACTAAATAATCCAGGAAGCTTTTTATTTTTCTCTATTAATTAACAACAGTATCTGCAATACACAAAACATTCTACTGTAGCTACTGAAATAGGCTGACTAGTTCTTGAATGTACAAGCTATTTATCAGCAGCAAGAAAAACCAAACCAAGTGCCACTTCTTCCCTGACTTCTGAAATAACTCTAAACTCTGTAATGATACAAAAAGCCTAATCAGAGAAGGAAAGCTAAACTAGGAAATTATAGCCTTGACTCCTCTCTTCTGTCAATGCCAGAGAGACTCTTGTCTGCAAAGCAAAAGTCATATTTTTATTACATTGTTCTGCTCACTAGAAAGTCAAATGTCACCTTACGTATTTAGTTTGGAAACATATTGCAAATTAAATGTATTCCAGTTATTCTAGGAATAAGTATCATTCTGAGGAATGAGGGATCTTTGAATGAATGAACAATATACTGGTAAAATGAACAATATAAGGCAAAATGCCAGCAGAAAGGGAAACGCGTGGCAAATTTTCATATAGTTTTTTAATTGAAAAGTATATGCTTTGCTAGTCTGACAAATCAATTTTCTTGAAAAGTTCTTACAAATGGAGTATTTAAGTGAACAAGTTTATCACTTGCAGATTTAAATAGGATGTTTCAACGATAAGGAAAAACTGGCCCACAATCAACTTGGCAGTGGCCACATTGGTCTGAAGAACTGTAATAATTCTTTCTGTATTATTATTCCCAAAGCAGTTAATGTTATGGTTATATAAAGATACAAAATCTGTCATACGTGAAAACGGAATGGATAAATCCTTCATCCTTCCAGTAATCACTACTGTTTTAGTGTAATAAAAATGCTAACAAGCCAACACTGCACAAGGAAGGAAAGTTCATCTAATATTTCATTGTTATAACTTGCAGAGCAACTTAAGCACACTTATTACACATACATGATTTGGATCAAGGAGAGTATGTAAGAATATTATAATGTAAGCTAGTGAAATAAAATATCAAAGTTAGATGCCTCAAGTATCAGTTCAGGCAGGAACATTTGTATTACTCATTCAAGTATCACACACAGATTTAAAAGTATTGTCCAAAACACCCTTAAAAGTATTGTCCTACAGCTAAGTGCAAAATTGCAATGAGTTACATATTCTAAGATGACAAGACCCAGCATAATTCACCATACATGCTACAAATCATTATGTAAACATTGTGACTCCATCACTTATTTGAGACATCTTCAGTTACAATTAAATGTCAATTCCCTCTTAATATTTTAGCAGCAGCTCTGGTGTAATACCACTCCCTCTGGCCTACTACAGTAAGCACTTAGCTACGGGACACTGCTGAACTGAGATGCCCAAACTGAAAACTGATGCTCAAAGTCCCCCTCATTTAATGTATTCCTGATAAGGAGGCATTACAAAACTGTCTTTGTTTGCTTCTGCACATGACCAGAAGTGTTCCAGCCCAAGCAGCGTGATATTTGTCTCCTAATGAAGTCTGAATGAAGACAGACTAGTTCTTTTATGAAAAAAATTGCAGGATTTAAAATACTTAAATAGATTGTAAATACTTGAAAATACTTAAAATAGATTTGCTCCATCATAAAAGGAATTTGTGGTCAATGAAGAAACACAGATAGGTGTGAAGGATGCATACTACATAACAACCTTAATGCTAATAGCATCCAGGTTAGAGGACTTAACCAGGAATTTGTTAACTGAATTCCATTCCTTCCTTAGATAAACACATTCAAATCCAATGTTACCACCTTCCATTAGAGCTTTGTTAGTTCAGGACAATTGCCAGCCCTTGGTCTAAAGTGCACTGCTGTGCAAATGACCACAGTAAAAGGTTATACCTATTTCCTCCTTCTAATTATAAACTTCACTACCACTTTTGCCATTCCAAATGTAATGGCTAACTTCTTTGGTGTTGAATACATATTTTTAGCTAGTGACACACAACTGCCTTCTTTTTACGCTGTTTTTTAAATATATGCATTTACTGAACATTAACAGAAAGTAATACTGCAGATAGACATCATGGTGTTAGTAATACTCAGGAAATAACAAAATCATCCACATGCAGAATAGGAAAAATAAAATCCAACAATATGAGTTCAATAAACATCAGTAGCTTTCGGTCCTACCTCCAGAAACTTCATTCCATTCAAGAAGCCACTTTAAACTGCAATCACAGGCCCATGGATTCCCATGAAGGTAAAGATTTTCCAGCAGCGGCATGCCTTGAAACATCCCTGCAGGCAAGGTCCTAAGAGCATTTTCAGATAGGTAGAGATGTCTTACTGTTGACAGTTTGAAATAATCAAGGACCATAAATGTTGAAAACGTGTTGGGGTGAAGCTGCTGGAGCAAATTTCCTTCTAAATGGACCAGTCTCAGAGAAGTTAATCCATTAAAAGCATTTGGATGAATAAACTCAATTCTGTTGTGGTCCATGTGCAGTCTCATTAAGCTTGAAAGTCCTTGGAGAGTTTGGCCAGTTATGGCTTTCAACTTATTGTAACTAATTTTGAAAACCTAAAAGAAAAAAAAGGAACCAGAGATTAATATTCTTTTTAATCTAAATCCAAACAGGATAGCAAGTAATCAAGCACAAATTTTACTCCCACATTCGAATCTTTTGCACCACTGAAAAATGATATGCTGGTCAAAGAGGTAGAATAAAACTATTAGTTGTTAGTTGGCATTATCAAGTATTACATAGGTATAGTTATAGATCTCCCATGTATTTTGGGGGAAAATGGTATCTTAATCCTAAAAAGGCACTATAAAATGCATTTATTTTTGTTTTCTGTTATTCACAGAAGGTAGATTATTTTAAATTTAGGAAGACCTAAGCATTACCTGTAGAGATACGAGATCTTTCAAAGCACCATTAGGTATATTTTGAATGTCATTTCCATGTATCATGAGCAATTCCAATTTTGTAAGTCCTGCAAAGGAGTTTTCGTATATAGACTGGATACTGTTAAACCTGGGAAAAAAAATCACATGTGCAGTTACATTTTATACACCGACTGTCACAGACTGCAAATGTAAAATTAGTATAACCTAACTTTCAGGAAAAGTTGGAGGCACCTTAATGCATTGTCAAGGGGCCAGAAGTTACTGCAAGATTTTTACAAGGCCAAGTATACTTAGTTCATGTTTACATTAAGATTTCTTTTAACTCAATTTGTGGCACTTTAGCCATAATTTAGGAGTGAAAGTAATAAATAGGCATTTTAGTTCTAATAGCTGTATGTTTTTCCATGCAGCTCAGTTTATGGAATGGTAATAAGTTAGTGGCCTGTAGCCAAAACATGATGCTATGGAGCCTGGCAAATTAGACAGGCTGCAGTGTTGCCAAAGCAGCATCTAACAATAAATGAATAAGGATTTGGAGAGTGAACATTAAAAACGGATATCTCCCAAATAGCAGAAGAAGCAGCAAGTCACATCCTGCTTCACTTACTGTTACAACATGTCATTGGCTACACCAATTATCACATAAGATCTAGGAACTGACCTTCCAATTATATAATTTGAGTCTAGAGACTCCTCTTAGATAAAGAATACAGAAAATCTACTTTTTGAAAATAATTTAATTTCACTTTGGACAAGCAAATCAGGATTTGCCAATGTGGAAGTGTTAGGTTTGGTGGCCTAGCTCTACATTTGTGTTTTTCTTATGTATATATGTAACATATTATCTAATCTGGGCATGAAGTCTCTAAACTAAGGACAGAATTTTAAAGATTTCTTCAATTTTTTAGTATTTTCTAGAAAGTAAGGTAAGAGACAGTGACAAATTGGAGGAAATATGGAGGAAATACTTTTGGTTCCTCACTATATTATCTATCTAAAGATTCCTAAGCTGTTAAAAATTTAGACTAGCGTTTTGATATTTTTAGTCCTTCTGCAGATTAACTAGGCATATAGTAAGCATCCTATTAAAATTCCTTATTTCAAAATCAGAACTTCTAAAAAGTATGAACTCATCTAAATAAAAATTTTTTCTAAATTATTTCTAAATTATTAGAAAAATAATCTTCACCTCCTAAATATATAGCACTGAAAACAGAAATATGGTGAAAGCTCTCTTTCAGAATGGAACAAGTACTACAACAGTCAGTTAAGACTGTTTCTTCCTGGGAAAGGACACAACTCAGAAAATTTCATTTGTAGTGATGAAATACGAGGACAGGAAAGGGCTTTGATGCTACCAGTATCAAATAATGCACTTACAGCCCAAACACCTTCGTAACTTACAAGCCTACATCCCCATTTTCAAAAGTAATTTAGGGTTAAAATTTACCACAGAATGTTGATGTATGGAGGAGAGCTGACTGTAAATATGTGTGGGTTTGAATATGGGGGAAGAGGGAAGCATATTTTACTCAAAAATGGCATTAAACTACATATTGCTCTAATATAGATTTACTGAGTACAAGAGCATTTTGAAACTGAAATTAGGCTTTAGGTGGATAAAATGTTGGTAGATAGAAATTTTAACCATGGAGAAGCAAAAAAACCTCAAGGTCCCTACTGTCAGTCACTGCATGATTAGTTGCAGCTTATAGGACTTGAGGTTGTCAGGGTGAGTTCACACTGCTGTAGGGCAGCCCTGGTAACAAGCAGAAGAGGACTGTGACTTCTGCACCATTTCATGTCACAAAATGACCCTACACAGTACTTTTGATGTATGAAACCTACCATGTGTCCCTGCCTTCTTGTCTCAAAATCTGACAGATGTGAGTTGGCAATACCCTGGCAGAGGAAAATGAATTGAAGCCTGAACAATCTCTCCCCAAAACATTAGTGTCTGCTTATATCGCATTTAGTTCCTTGAAAAAAAACAACAACACAGCAACAAACCCACAAAATCCAAAGGCAATGGAATAGCTTTGTTTTTACTGTATTCATATAAGATATGCTATATATCTCATTGTAGTATATATGCTACCTGGCTACATTATAGAATTTTACTCCTACTGTGTTTTTTTACATCGAGTATAAAATTCAGCATTTAGTAGAAATCCCATAGTAGGTTTAATTCAACATATTTTATACACTGTAAAAGACTAAGAGTCCTATTTGCCAAAAAAAGAATTCACACCATGGTATAAATATTTATTTGAAATTAATAGTAACTTTTGTTTGAAACATAAATGCTAAGTTAAAACTCTCTCCACGCCAGCAACTGTAGCATCTGAAATTCAGCATGCCAGCAAGTCCCTACCCATCTCTGCAACTCTACATAAAAAATACACGCAGAGATCCCAATTTGCCACATGTGTGCAAAGCACTCCGGGCTTCCACACCAAGAACATAAAACTGTTTGCTCCAAGCTGCCATACAAACCCGAAGTTGATTCTTTCCACATGTTTAGCGATCCGTGCAGGCACAGCTGCCAGGGAGCGGAAGGTGCAGTGGACCTCGGTGGGCAGGTAGCAGGCGCAGGGTTGGGGGCAGCCCAGGGTGCCCGGTGGCAGCCCCAGCCCCAGCAGCAGCACCATGGACAGAGCTCCAGCTGCCACCCGATACCCCATCTTGTCGCCTCCCCTTGCCTGGCTCCTCCTGGGTTGTTCCGGGGTCGGGGAGAAGACAAGAGAGAAGAAACAATGATTTTTAAAAATATTTTTAAAAAGTTTTATATACCTAGTAGTGACCTGCCTTGTCCAGAAGGTCTGTAGACAATCAAGGCCAAGATCAGTTAGAAATGGGTTTTCTTTCTTCCATGTCCCTTTCTACTTCAGCGTTAACTCTTCCCCCATAAATCACTTCCACTAAATACCTATTCTAGCAAAGTTAAGCTGTCTTCCTATGGTAATAAATTTCGTAGGCTTATTCTGTACACCAATGATAGTATCCATCTCACCTAAAAACTAGAAAAATTTAAGGGAAGTATCTAGCCCAAGCAAACTACTGTGGCTCCCTCTACAGTCATTGAAAGAAAAAAAACCAAACACATATTCACTTGAAGATGAATAATATCAGTTATCTACCTGATCAGATAACTAGAAATAGTACAACTGAGCTTCATGAAGTCCCTACTTAGCAAACTCACCTAGTCTAGCTGCCTAATTTTTAGGCAGGCTACTAACTTTCGGCAGGATAAAATGTGGTTGAATGAATTTCATTCATAATATATATATGGGAAATGGTATCATTGAGAAAGAAAATGAAAGAAAGAATTCGTTGGCCGTAGATCGAGACTCTGCCATCCTTTGTCGTGCATTACTGTGTGATGTTGGATGTACTCTTAGATTGCAATCTTAACCAAACAGGAATTATGAATGATCAGAACTGATAAAATTGGACAATTTATCTAAAAGTGAAAGCACAGACCTCAGGAAAAGTTTATAACTGTATCTTGATTATGTATCTTGAACTCAGGTTCAGGTTTTTGGAACTGTGTGTTGAAATCCCATGGAGTCACTTAAAGAGGCAGTGTGCAAATAACAGACAAGAAAACCTAACTGTTACAAACCTCAAGCACCAGTAATTTTTGAAAATAACTTATGCAATGTCTTATTACAGGTTAAGCACCCTAAGTTTGCAGAAAGGAGTTTGAAACATCCCTATTCTTATTTCTACCACCAGAAGAATTTTAAAGTTTTTCAGATTACAGCCATACAAGAATACAGGCTACTACAAGCAACAAAAATTTAATATTCCTGCCTTTGTACAACACTGTGACAACGACAGAAAGGCACTCACTTCTACCAGCTATTAATAGCTCCATTAGTTATTTGCTTTTAGCATAAAAGTCAGAATTTCTCAGATCTATGAGCAACGAGATGCACATATTTTTCTTAAGACCATCATGTGCAAATCATTACAGTTCAAAGGAGAGGCTCACTGGGATGAAGAGGTTTTCCAGATATCTGTGGTCAAGTTAATGAGACGTTTAGCATTCTTTACAAGACAAATAGCTTTTAACTTGTTCAAGAATTTTCAGGTGCTGTTTTCCTTATGTAGTCCTTAATGGAAAGGAAAGTCCCTCAAAAAGCAGCCTACCCGTTTCAATTCCTTTTCAGAGGGGTCCCTTACAGGACGTGTGCACTTAGGTGAAAAGGAAACTGCACTGTCTTTAGAGGGGTTGGAGGAAGGCTGACCAGAGGGACTCACCATGTCCGCGTAACACACAAGGGCTGCCGAGAGCAGCCCCTCAGCGCCGCCGCTCCGGGATCCGCCACTGACCGCGGACCGGCTGCCCCGCCCGCCCCGACACCAGGGGGCGCTCTCGAGCGCCCCGCCCGCGCCCCCGCCATTGGCTGCCTCCACCTTCAGGCGCCGCGTTCCAGCCAATAGGCTGCGGCCCCGCCCATCGGGGGCGGGGCCGGGCACGGGGCGGGGCCCCCGGGCTCCTGGCGGGGCGGAGGCGGTGGCCGGTCGTGCGCCAGCCGGGCTGTGGGGAGGGGGATACGGGGGAGCCGCATTCCCCCCTGCCTCCTGTTCCTTTCTGCCGTACCGGAGGACAGATGCTTCCCATTAGGGAAGAATGTCCCCGCCGGGCCGGGCGACGGGAGCGGACGGGCTGAGGGCGGGCGCCGACACACGGCGGCACGGCCCGCGGGACGCCCGACCGCCGCTGGCCAGGCGGCCCCGCAGCCCACCCGCTCCGCCGCTCCTCCGCAGTCCTGCGGGGGAACCCCGAAACCCACCCCAGGGCACCCCGACCGGCCGTGCGCTGCTCCTTACCTGCGGCCGGGCGCGGCGGTCCGGGCAGGCGCCGCCCGATGCTCCAGTGGGCTGCGGGCGTCCGGCGGCGCGGGGCCGGCGCTCACCTGGCCCCCGGCCTCCCCTCCGGCACCGGCCCGCCGAGGCTCATCGCTGCCCGCGGCGGCCCGCCCCGACGCCGCTTTAGGACTCCTCATAGCCCGTCATCCTGCGGGATCCGCCGCCGCGACTGAGTCCCCCGAACAAGCATAAGCGACGCGCGGCAGCCGGGCAGGCACCGCCGGGGGCTGTTTTTTACTGGCTGCTCTTGGGTTCGAGCCTCGCCTTCTCTGGGTGTCCCACGCCGCCGCCGCAAGTCGGGGCGCCGCAATCCCTCAGCCCCGGCGGGAGCCCAGCGCGTCGCTCCGGGAGCTCCGCAGGCCTGCGGGCAGGCGGGCGATGCCGGCGGGTCCCCGCCGCCGGACGGGCTGCCTGGGCGCGCAGGTCCTCCCGCGACGGCAGCCGCCCGGAGCGGGCATGGGGACGAGGAACGCGGGGCGCCGGGACTCCGCCGCTCCGCCCGGACTCCGCCGCTCCGCCCGCCTCCCCGCGCCGGGCGCTGTGCAGGGGAGGGCGCGGCGCAGCGGCTCCTCTTGCAGGGTGGGCGGCCCCTCCGGGGAGGGGGGGCGGCTGCGGGCGGGCCCGCGCCGGGGGGCGGAGGGCGGTGGGTGAAGGAGGCTCCGGAGCTGGCGGAGTGGGGGGCCGCGGGAAGCCGAGGCCACGCGTGGGTCCGGGCCCTGAAGCTGGCGGAAAGTTTGTCTCTGGGACCTGGCAGATGCAGCACTCTCGAAACGCTCAGATGTACATACGCACCTGGTCTGCTCACACAGACACACACAGAGTCCAGTACACAACCCCAAAACTTGACCAACTAGTTTGGGTTTCTTCCTATCCTGATAGTGATATAGTGTTTAAAGACACAGTTTAGTGGTGGACTTGGCAGTGCTGGGTTAATGGTTGGACTCGATGATCATAGAGGTCTTTGACATTGGTGTCCCATCACAGCACAAAGAACCAACCTCACATCAATCCTTATACGTCATACTGGCACACTTCTGCTGCAGAGACCTGTATCCTGTCTATATGTGGGCATTTGATCTACATCACACTCGAGGAGAGACATTCCAATAAATGCATGTGAACAGAAAATCTTGGAACTGGAATGGAGAGGAAACTACGATACAGGAAAAGGCAGCAACCATTAATACTGAACCAAACTGAATGTAGACTCTGTCATGAATTGCCTTTTGCTTTTAAAAGCCACAAGAGAAGCAAACTCCAGTATTAAATCATTAACATCCCTGTCCTCAATTTCCTTCCTGTATTAGCAATTTTTTCAGTACACAAAAGAAAGCCTACTTCTGGACCAGTGAAAAATTCATCATTCAGAAGACCATGCTCTATTATCTAGTTAGTTCCACTGTGTGGTTTTTGGATATGCACAATTTTCTGTTCTCTAGATAGCCAACGTGGCAGTTACCCTCATCTATTCTAGTAAAACAAAGAACTCAGTCTTTCAAGACACATTTCAAGACAACTATTTCAGAAGAGTTGCAGAAATCAGCGTAGATGCATCTTAAGTTGTAAGAATGCCTCTGAGTTTTGGTGTGGGGCTTTTAAATTCCATCCCACAGTAAGTAAATATAACAAACAGCATTATGTTCTAGACTTTAAAGCTTTGGCAAGTGTATCATCACCAAATTAACAGAAATAAGGAGAATCTTAATGAGCGGACCATTTTTGGCTTTGAAACCTGTAAGAAGTGTGATCAGAAAGGTTGCAGGAGGAAATATCTACAACTATTATCAAGAAGCTAACAGTGAGCATCAGAATCTGGACAAGTCATATCTTCCAAATGCATTAATAAAGATTCACTTTCAGAAAAAAAAGCTCATTATCCATGCTTCCGGCTGCAGAACTTTTTTTGTGTCATGATGAGCAGCCCAGCCCCACACAGCCACTCCCTCACTCCCCCAAATTGAGATGGGGAGAGAATTGGAAGGGTAAAAGTTAGAAAACTCATGTGTTGAGATAAAGACAGTTTGATAGGTGAAGCAAAACCACATGCACATGCAAAGAAAAACAAGGAATTTATTGCTGCTTTCCATGGGCAGGCGGGTGTTCTGCCACCTCAAGCAAAGCCAGGCTCCATGATTTGTAACGGTGACTTGTGAAGGCAAAGGTTATCACTCAAAACGTCCTTGCCTTCCTCCTTCTTCTCCCAGCTTTATATGCTAAGCATGACACCATATGGTGTGGGATATCCCTTGGATCATTTGGAATCAACTGTCCCAGCTGTGTCCCCTTCCAACTTGTTGTGCACCCTTAGCCTGCTCTCTGGGTGGGACAGTGTGAGAAGCACAAAACACCCTAACATTGCACAAGCCTTGCTCAGCAGTAGATGAAACATCCTTTTTTTATCCACACTATTTTGATCACAAATTCAAAACACAGCACCATATAAGCAGTGTTTAAATAAATGCGAGAAATATTTCAGTGGCATTTAAAAATAACATCACTAACATGATGTTCACTATCTTAAACGTACATATTTTTTTCAGACAAGCAAATGCCAATACCAACCCATATTGTTGTATCAATCATATATTAACAGTAAATACATCAACAGTTCACAAGTTAAAACCACGATACATTGACAACGAAGCATATCCAGCTCTAATATATGTCTACCCTATTGCAAAGGATTTATTTTTTTTTTTTAATGTAATCCATTTGGGTGCGGTTAGAAAATTATGGAAACGAAAAGTATTAAGGACAGGATTTTTTAAATTGATGTGTAGCAGATATAATTAGGGAGTTAGATGGTCCATGATATGGAACTTGTAGATGCTACGTAGGCTTGGGCAGCCCTGTGGTCACAGTATTTTTTGTAGTTTGAGGTTTCAGTTATATTTCAAGAGACATTTCCTGGTGTCTAGATTGACAGCTGCTGTACATCAGTATAATTTCTCTGATGGCAATCAAGGGATGCTAGGTTGTCTGGTAGATGTTGAAGCATATTGTTGGAAAATGTCTTTACAAATTGGTTAAAGTTTTTACACAGTGGATAGGGACAGGTAGAGCAAATAAATGGTAAAGACATGTCATGTGGTACCTGCTGCTTACACAGTGGAAGGAAAATATTTCAAAGGAACAAGGCAGACCAGGTAGAAATACTTGAACTGCAGAGAGCACCAAGTAAGTTTCTGATGCAGCCATTTCTGAAAGTTAGCCTGAAGGTAAAAGGCTGGTCACATGAACAAGAATCTGTTTGTTATAGGAAGGTGATGGCGGCAAAATAATGACATGCATTTTGACAGGACTAGGAGGCAGTTAAGTGTAAGTCAAGCATGACAGTTTGAGAAAGGGTATTATTAGAGAGAGCTGTCTTTCTTATTTTCACTGTCCTTTGCTAACTGTGAAATGCCTTGACTCTGGATCGGCACTGTTTGAGGGAAACTGACATCACTGTAACTGTCCTGTCCTTGCAGTTAATTAGCTCACAGCTTAAGTTACCTTCTGCCTCCGGTAAAAGCCAACATCAAAGCAGAGTTTTGGCAACCTATTGTAGCATGACTGCTCTCTCAGAAATTAAGTTTTGGGTTTTCTGGGAACCAGTTTTCTGTTCACTGCAGCTGCAGCGCCAGTATATTGCTGCCCTTTGCAAGGGCCCTTCTCTATACCCTCCTTCAGGGAACTTATCTCCTCCTTGCCTTTAGGTTTTCCTGTTTGGGGTTGTTTTTCCTCAATTCCTGATATTCTAAATGTCTTTAAGCTGAAAGAGGGTAGATTTAGATTGGATATTAGGAAGAAATTCTTTACTGCGAGTGTGATGAGGCACTGGAACAGGTTGCCCAGAGAAGTTGTTGATGTTCCATCGCTGAAAGTGTTTAAGGCACAACAACCCTGTACAGCACTACAGACATGGGGAAGAGGGGCTGGAAAGCTATCCAGTGGAAAAGGGCCTGGGGGTGTTGTTTGTCATCTGGCTAAATATGAGCCAGCAGTGTGCCAAGGTGGCCAATGGCATTGTATCAAAAATAACATGGCCAGCAGGACTGGAGTAGTGATTTTCCCTCTGTACTTAGCACTGCTGAGGCCACATCTCAAGTGCTGTGTCCAGTTCTGGATCTCTCACTTCGAGAAAGACACTGAGATACTGGAGTGTGTCAAAGGGCATAAAGCTGATGAAGGGTCTAGAGAGTAAGTCATATGAGGAAGCTGGTGTTGTTTAAGTCAGAGAAAAGGAGGCTCAGGGGAGACTTTATCACTCTGTACATTTACCTGAAAGGAGGTTGTAGCAAGGTGGAGGTTGACCGCTTCTCCAAGGCAACTAGTGACAGGACAAGACAAAATGGCCTCAAGCTGTGACTGGGGAGGTTCAGGTTGGACATCACAAAGAATTTCTCTGCTGAAAGGGTGGTTAAGCATTGGAATAGGCTCCCCATCAAAGTGGTGGAGTTACCATCTCTGGAAGTATTCAAGAAATTATTGGATGTGGCACTTAGTGCTATGGTTTAGTTGGCATGGTGGTGTTTGGTCAAAGGTTGGATGATCTCTATGATCTTAGAGGTCTTCAACCTTAATGAATTCTATGATTCTAAGGACAACTTGTATGGGACTCTGAGTAAAGTGGTCTAGTGAAAGGTGTTCCTGCCCATGGTAGGGGGGTTGGAACTAGATGATCTTTAAGGTCCCTTCCAACCCAACCCATTCTGTTATTCTATGATTCTTCTTCTTCTTGCCCAAGCTTCTGTTTCCTGGTTTGTCGAAGTGTGCTGTTTAATCCCGTGGTCCTTGCTGAAAGAATAGCTTCATGTGGAATTAAACTTCCAGCCTTCTCTCCTCCCCTATTAATTCTATCCAGTGCCATCCATCTCACATCAATGAGTTGAGTTTCTCTCTTTTGTCAAGCAGCCTCATGCAGGAAGGAGGGAGAGGACTGAAATTCTGTTTATTAAACAAGACAGACTTTTTAAAGTTGAAACTGATTTTTTTTAAATTCGCTATGCAGCAACAAAGAGAGGAATAGACCATCACAGTCCTGCTGATGAGTATACCTGATGGTCAGGTTGACCTTCCTGACAGCTATCTCCTAATGAGCGGAAACATGGAGCCCAGAAGACTGAAATCCCATAAGTGGTACACATGTGAAAAAGCAGCAGTTTTTAAATTCCTTCTGTTGGAGCTGGTAATAAATTAACTCGTGCTTTTACCACTGGGTAGAAAATTGGGAATAAATTTCTCCAGATGAATTAGGACCTTGTTTAACTTCCAGCAGAAAAATGAGGAGTTCTAGAAAAAGTTGATGGACTGCATTCAACTTTATGATGCAGAAAAACAAACTGTTAACTTACAGAAATAATACCAATGTGCTGTCGTGACTTGTTCACTACTTGTCTTCAGGCACTGAGTGTTTATATTGGGAGAGTATGCTAACTCTACTGCCAGTGCCAGTATTTCCTTTATTTACTTTTGATATTTTACATGTTTGAACTATGATGCCTGACAAGTTATATCACAAACTAATTAGAGTAAATGATAATTAACAAGAAATGGAGAAAAAATGATGGTCAGCAGTGTGTGAGGGAAAGCAATGAGAGGCCAAGGCTCAATGAGGTATGCAGAAAACAGAGGCAACAGAGAAGGCAGGGAGTTAGATGGTGTAAGGGGTCTTCCACAGCCTTGGTGGGCCCTCAGCTGCCATCAGCAAAACACAAGTGTTTCTTGTGCCAGTGCAAACAAAGATGTCACATGACTGTCCATGCTTCCAGTGCCTTTGGGCATGTCTGGTGGGTGGCTGGAGCCCACTAGCTGCGTCTGCATGGCAGCTCCAGACGGGGATTGTATAGCTGTGTTAGCTTGATCCCATGTCTGCCTTTTGCAGAGTTTGTTTGCTTGAGCAGAGCGCTGCGCTAACACTTCTGCCCATCACGTACCTCCGGATTTACTTGTATCCGGAGACTTTTGAGCACAGGACAGACAAGTGTTATATACACTGCCGCAGCTACACAGGGCTCTTTGATTTCCCTCAAACCAGTGTAGCCCATTTGTACCTGGTTTAACTGAGGAGTGACTTGGATGAAAACCTGTGGGGCAAGTTCACTTCTCTTGTTACCTTGAGAGATGCAGTGTTGCTTTACCTTTGTGTTGTAAATGACAAAGCAAAAGGACAGTAAATGGTGTAGCCTCTTAAAGTATCAATAGATGAAGGTATAAAGAGGTACTGTGATTAAAAGGATGAATGAAGGAATCTGCTGCAATTTATAATGAGAGATACCACTAGAAGAAGTATGTTTAGTTTCCTCTGACTGTACATCGTTACATCTTTTTTCCTCTCATTTTATTTCTATTCTCCCAGTGAAATGTTGTGAAGAGGAAGTTTTTCTTTCAACTGCATAGCATACTTCTATCAGACTGTTAAAAACCTGGGAGTAATAACATGGAAACAGTTGACAGGCGTTTTCTATGCCACTTCCAAATCTATGAAATGAAGTATAACAGAGCCAGATTTTCTTCTTTATGTTGTCAGCTAAAGAATTAAACAAGGAAAGAAAAAAGAAGTGATAAGAACTTTACTTCATTTGCTTTCCTTACTTAGCCAAGAGGTCAACTTTATTAAAATATCAAAAAAAAAAAAAAAAAGAAGAAAGAATGCAAGAAGCATCTGTAGCAGTGGGCAGTAAACATTCTCCACATAAGTGTCCTTCACTTTACTGGGGTGACTGTGGTTTGCAGTATATTATTTGACATTGAAAATTATGAAAAGTTCCTCCACTTCCTCAGTTTTAACCTTTTCAGCCAGCATTGTTCAGTTTATATAGAAGAACAACATTTCAAGTTGAACAAATTCTGCCCTTCTAATAATGCTGCGAAACTGTGTTCAGCTGTGCAAGTCCCTTCTACTGCTGCAACTTAGACCCAAGTACTTGGCTCTTAACAGTGGGCTTCCCTTTAAACACCAAGACTTGCTGACAATTTTCTTGATGCACACTTGAAACACACTGCAATCTGCAGTCACTTCTTATTACCTCGCTTGGAAGCACGTATGACTCTTTGGCCAATGAACTTAGCCTCCTAATAACACGGGCTATCATGATGTACAATCTTTTCCAGAAACTTAATGAGGTCCTTCGGAACAATAATCAGAGATATTGTTCTCTTTCATCAGACAGCTCTCTTTTCATCAGACAGCTATTCCAGCATATAAAGTTAGAAACCATTTTCTAGCTCCCCTTTTTTATCCATCCCTACTTTTGGAAACACTCCCTTGATTTAAACAAGTGTTTCTCCTACCCCTTTTAGTATTCTCACAATGTGTATATCTGTGTCAAAAACTAACAGAGAAACACTTCAGAATTGTTGGATTTTACTTAGTTGAAAGGCAAGCCTTAAATCCTGAACTGGATGCCCAGGTGAATTGACAACAATGTATTTTAGGACTAAGAAATAGGCTTTGTATGGTTGGTGCTAAGTAATTAACAACACTCTAATGAGCAGAAACCCTGGAGAAATGACTGAGAAATCATGAGATGTGTCCTGCTCCATCTTTTAAAGATTCCTATAGGCCATATTCTTATATTAAGTTGTCTATTTAATGCCCTCTGTAAGAACTGAACTGGAGGCACCAAAAGCAATTTTCTGTTTTAGACTTTAAATGATTTTATCAATGAACAGCTTTTTTTATTTACTCGTGTATAGTTTTACAAAATGAACAGTTGTAATTGTTTTGTATGTGAGCTGTGTAAGTAGCATAAGAGCATGTGATCAAAGAGAAAAGATGTTTTCCTAATGCTCAGCATGTCAGGGCAGATAAGTGCAGGTTTAGATTATGTTTTGCCATATCTTATTCACTTTTGTGATGTTTGTAGTAGTGCAGCATTAGATAGATCTGCATGATATGAATGGCTAAACAAAATCCAGCGGACAAAAATATTAGAAATCAGAGCTTTTCATATGGCTGCTCTGATAAGTAGACAGTAAGATCTAGGCTTTCTCCTATAATATAGCCCAAATGACACTTAGAGGCCATATCTAGGAGGGAAGTAAATCTATCATCACAGATGTAGAGTTGAGTTGAAAGTACTACATTGCTCTATTTGGAAATATGTTCTGAAAAATAGAAGATAAATGCTTTTTTTCCTACTGAAAAGGTAGATACATTTAGAAATATTTCTTGCTTATAACCACCACTTTCTTATATTTTCCTCAAGGAAAAAGAAAATATACCTTCACTATATTTACACTACAGAAGTTTTCAACATTGATTGGTACAGACTTACATTTAGAACATCCGAGCTTTATGGTGCTTCCATTGAATCCAGATGCAGGGACTTGGCCTTGCTTTTGTAATTGTTTCCTTTATAAATCTAAACTCTTATTTCAGAGTTCAGAATCTTGTTATAGAAAATGCTTCCAGAATATGATTTGTCATTTAAGATATCAGTCAAGGAACACTTATTACTAGTTTAATTTCAATGTGGCTTTTTGAACTTACAGATATATCTTGAGAGTTTTATCCCTGCTTTCAGATATTGTTAAGACTTATAATACCTTTGACTAGCAAATGGAAATCATCACACCGTGTTGTGAAATGATAGAATAATCTTGAGCTAAAAATACCATAAAACCTGTAAGTGGTCACTTGAGTTTTTTCCTAGATAGTAAGAGAGTAGTTCATAGCAGGCTTACACTAAGGATAAATTGCAGCCTCACAATGCTCAAGTGAACATGTTTTCACGCAAAGAAAGGGAGGAGTATCCAGCTTCCTCAGACATAGCAGCTACACTGTGAACAGTTAACAAGATAAGCTGCTGATTCCGGTTATAGAGTGAAATATTGGCTTCTGTTGTTTTGGGCTCATTACACATAAACTGAGCTAACCCCAGCAGGCTTCTCTTGTGTCAGCTTGTTTGAAGACTGCATGAAGAATAACTTCCCAACACTTGAGAAATGGGAAAATTTTGTCAAAAACTCTGCCCAAGTTCTTTTATGTATTCCGGCGTCTAAACAACCCAGGGGCACCGAACTGGCCGTTTGCCAAAGGTGCAAAATTATCCCTACAGACAATGAGGACAGGCCTGTTTTAATCACAATCTTTCCTCTTTATAGGGGTAGTTAAGTAAGATGGTAAAGCCCACTTGGCCTGCTGAATTGCTTCCTCCTGGCACACACTAAGTTGCACCTGGAGCAAAGAAGGAGCTTTCTGGTATTGCTGCATTTTATAACCTCTAGCTACTGAAACAATAACAGAAAAATGCTTTTAAGTCATCTTACTGAGTGTGCCTGACCAATAAACTCTTAAAATGAGAGAAGGCTCAGAGAAGATGGGAAGGATGATGTGACTGTGAAGCTCAGTGAAAAATGCAGGCTGAGATTGACCTCAGCTGTTGCAAAGAAGCTGATTTTATCTCATGACAAAAGAGGACTGGAGGGTGACCTTTGGTTTAGATAAGCAGCTATCAACAGTTGAGTGGATCAAGCTCCCTGAGTTCCTTAAAAGAGTGTGAATGACTTCCTGAGTTAGGCAGGCTAGCATGGGGGGAGTGAATCCATAGCTCAGCCAAACATATAAAACTAGACAAACAAAAGAACTCTGAAGAGAGAAATGGATTTGAGCTGGCTTCAACCCACTTATTCCTTCACAGCAGCTGGGGATGCCTGGTGTCATGACAGTAAGCATGAGACTGGTAAGGGAAATCACACCGGTATTGTGCTTAAACTGTATGGTCTTCAGTACATTTTTGTATCACTCTGCTGAATTAGAAATCTCATGTAACACCAACTGTTTTCAAGTAAGTAAATTTGATAATAAACATTACAGCCTCTGTGTATGGAATATCTAAAAGAACCTGGACAGCATGATGAAGAGCTGGAAGAGGTTTTTCAGAAAGGTTGTGGAGCGTCCTTCGCTGCAGATATCCAAGTTTATAGAATTTGTTCAGGCAAAACACTGGACTAAAAAGATTGGTAAAAGAGACAGTGAAGAGTCAAACACAGAATAAACAGAGTATAAAACCTGAGTACATTCTACTATGATTTTAAACTCACCAAATTGGGAAAAGAGCACAAGAGGGCAGGACAAAGATTTGTACAGGGGCAGGACACTGAGTGTCCATATGGTTTTGCACTGTAGCATGAAAGTAGCATTCAGACTGACTGGAAATTTTTAGGGGAATATTGCTTCTCTGGAAAATGTTGATTTGCTGAAACTGTTTGCAGGAATGTAGACATGTCTGACGGATTAAAATCTTCCTCCCTGGCTCCTTAGCAGAGCCTCTCCTCCAAGCTACAAGATCATCAGCAGATTGCCTGGAGGAATATTTCTGAGCCAAGAACCTGGAAGCCCTGAGAGGCCTGATCTCCCCAACCTTCTTGGCTTCTTGCAGCTCACTTTACAGTATGTCAGGTTTTTTGATTCTGGGGATTCTCAGAGCAGTTGAGGCTCCAAAGCTCCCCAGGCCTATGGCAGTCCACCTGTAATATAAAGCTTTTGGCTACTCTAGTTTGGTACTGGAAAAGCTATGAAAAAAATCAGTATTTTTTCTTGGACTTATAAGTCCATTTCTTTGGCATATCAACAGATATGGTTCAGCAGTTATAAAACCAGTGTTTTCATATTGTAGCAGTGCTAGGTGAAACTTCTCTGTAGGGTCCCTGTTGCTTGACTCTTTATTCAGAAATAAGAATAAAACTTTCAGTTTAGGAGAACAAGTTTAATGCTATTCAGTGAATTATAAAACAGAACTGAAAAGTCAGACTGCCATGTTTAGAACACTTAAAATATTTTTGGGATATGGAAAAGATCACTCATTCCCTACTTCCAGGTCCTCATCCTGTGCAACTGACAGTCCTGAGAAAAGAGTAAAAATCAAAACCTAACCCTAAGTAATTAAGAGCATCATAAAATATTTTAGTTTGAATAATCTCCATTGTGGATTCCTTAATCTTAAAACTTCTTTCCATTACCACTGCATTGTAGAAGTCAAAGATGATTAGCATGATGCCTTGGTCTTACTTATTACTCAAAATGTAAGAAGCTTGAGTGTCATGACTTTTTTTTTAACTTTTGCAGATTTCTGAACATTTGCTGGTGAAATCTTGTCCCCATTAAAGTCAACAAAAAATTAATTATGGCTTCAGTACAGCCAGAATCACCTCACTTTAATAGGGATTTGTGGTTGTTATGACAGAATAACTCCCTTCTGGTTTTGTCTTGTTTTTCATCTTTTTTTTTAAAAAAAAAAAAAGGAATATGGTTCAGATTTAATTGGCAAGACTAAGCTTGTCAACAAACTCAGATTTGTGAAATATCTGTTCAATGATCTCTCTGTGGATGTTTTCTATTGCTTAATGCTGCGGTGTGCTCATATGTGTAATGCACTGAGGGATTAAATTTAGCATTTAGTACAGATGTGTATAATATGAGTGATCAGATGGATCCAGTCTCTTTTTCTCTCTAGTTAGGTAGAGATTCATGTTTTTAGGAAATGTATGTTATCTGAGAAGAAACTAGGCAATGGAGAAGTCTAGGGGAAGGGAGGAAGCTGCTTTCAAACACATACACAGGAACAGACAAATGACAGGGGTGCAGATGTGATTTTTTTTAAACATTTAATGCTCTTTTTCAAGTGAATGGCAGCATAGGAAAGATGAAGAGACCATAAATTTAATGGAAGCCAAATATAAGCTGAGTATCATGAATTGTGAACTTGAAGGATGTCACTGTGTATTTATTGAACATTGCCGAAACCTATGGAAGAACCGAATCATCTTTTGAATACATCAAGTAGTTACTTTCCCGTGGTTTTCTGTTGAATGACATATATCACACTGGAAGTTTGTGTTCTCTCTTCCATGGTACCCACTTTTGACAGCACTTGGACTATGATGTAAAACAAAAGAAATTTGTAATTTCTTTTCCAATCTAGACTCACCTTCCCTGTGATATTTACATGCAAGCACCTAGCTTAGATTGCTCTCCAATGTAGTGATGACCAGAAGTGTGAACAGCCTCTTCTGTGTCCCATGCACGCTTGGCACCTTAAAGCAGTGGATCAAAGTTTTTTTCTTGTGTTGCAAGTACACTGGGTCTGGGAACAGTGGGCCACACAATAATGCATTGCATCAACAGATTTCCAAAGGTCTCCTTTTCCTGTGCACAGTCTGGGTGCTCTGAGCCCCTGCTCCAGTGGAGCATCACCTAAACATGTTTTGAAATGGATGGGTGCCAGGTCTTGGCATAGTTATCCTTAATCTTAAAACTTCTTTTCATCTAACCCTGTAGACAAAGCTCTGGTGTTCTGTTGCATTTAAATACTAGTCGTGGTAAGAATTTACATTATATGCATTAGATATTCCATTTTGTTTTAAACAAATTACTTACCTCTCTTTATGACATGTTTTAGATCATAGCTGGCCTTAAAAGCTACACAGAACTGCATGGAAAATAAAGAAAAACCCAGTTGTCTCAGGATATAAAGGAAAGGAATAAAGGAATATAATGGAATAGTTTGGGGAATGGCTTAAAATCCAATTTAAATAGAATATATTTTTCATCCAACTATCTAGACGCAATACACCAGAAATTAACTACTTACAAAGCAACCAAGAGTCTTAGTGATTTATTGTATTATTCCTTGATCATCAGACAGAGAGTTACATTATCTAGATGGGATGCAGAGGGTTGTGGAATTACACATTGCTTTCTTCCAAAGGATATGAACTCCATGTGTTATAACTTTCTTGAGGACTGCATTGTGGTTAGACTACTTTCTGGGGTTTTTTTTAGTTTTCTTATGAAGAAAGACTAATCTCACAAAGGAAAAGCAGTTCCCTAGAATACAGTCTGGACTTTATTAGTACACATTACTACTGTCTCCTGATGTTGTTACTCTTGCAGTATAACTTTTGCACCAATTTGTAAGCAATAGTGTGACACAGCATCACAAAATGAACTCAGAAAGACTGTATAGATGGCACTTGCAGACAGTTATAATTTAAATGCAGTGACTCCATAAGAAAGGACATGTAAATAAGGACCTGGTCTGGTATCCACTTAAGTTAGTGGCACAGTTATCAGTCACTTTACTACGTCAGATTCATAGCTATGAAATTGCCAATTATTTTTTCAATAAAAATGCATTTCATACGAAGGAAATAACCAAGCAATTTAGTTTTTAAAGCAAATGGAAGATGGAATGTATATCACCATAATGTTGGAAATGGACTTCTAATATAACTACCATTAAAGAACACAGTATGACTTACCTTGCTCTCACTACCCTACCCTGCTCTGTCCTGTCCTATCCTACACCAACCATCCCTTCTTCATGTGTACACTTTGAAGCTTACCCTATTTTCAGTTTGACCAGTGCCATCAGTGATGTCTTTTCTAGTTGACACGAAGCACCACAGAACAGTGGTTATCTGCAAAGCCAGATGCTGTCAAAATAAAAATGTGAAAATAAAATAAAAATGAGAAAGAATCCATTTTTTTTTAATTCTCAATTATTTTGATCACAATCGTGACTTTTCTGCCAAATGTCCTCCTAGAAGGAGGAATAAGACTGAAAGTCCAAAATGGGTGCATCTGTATCAAATATTAAACCTTGTCTGTTCCAGGATATCGTTTTTTAGAAGACTAGAAAGATGGGGATGTTTTAAATATATTACTCTATTTGCCTAAGAATGTTAGAAACAGGCAACATGTAATACTGTGTGGTTTTTAATAAGAAGCAGATTTTGATGGCATCACCTCTCTGGGACTTGGGTCTGTGGCAACAGGGGCTCTGTTGAGGCTTCTAGTCTTAGTTGGTGTGCAAATTTTTGTTGGCCAAACTGATGACCTGGCTAGGTAGCTGTTTTAAAATGGGGGTCTGCCAATCAAAGCAAATTGGTTACAGCCAAATTTTGCCATGAAGAGTGTGTTCTCCTCCTTTTCCCCTCCTTCACTGTAATTTACGTATGGGATATGTATATGAGCAGCTGGAGGCAGTTATGCATCTGTTCTGCCCATGCCCTGGGACAGGCATATGGAACAACCTGGAATTAAAAGCCTGTGCACGTTAGCTCATGCCCAGCACTATGCTAACACAGTTGTTTTCCAAATTTATACAACCACATTGAAGACTGGGCGGTCTGGGCACATGTCCCCCAGGGAAGCAGACTTGTGGCTTCATGACATAAATCACTTTTGTGTTGTGAGGATCTACTCCAACAGGACTACTTTGCTGGAGAGGGACACTCAACTTTAATCTATTTTATGGACATAATAGGCAGATTTACAAGTGCTGCTTCCTCCCTTATTTTTTCAATTTTTATTTATGCTTCTTTCTAAGCTGTGACCTTAATTCCCTTTGGGACAGTTTTCATCCAGCAAGAGGACATGCTGCAGAGATAGCTTTTTGACCCAGACAGAAGAAAAGGGACCATGAGCCCCACACAATAGAGCAGTTTGAGATACTTCGGCATACTGATTGTAGAAAAATATTATTATTTAATTAAATAAAGTTAATGTTCATGTCCTGTAGAAGATTTTGTGCCAATTAAAATGATCAAAATGCATACCAACTTGGAATTTTTCCACACTATTTACAGTTTCTTAGAGTAATTCTGTCACTTGCCCTGAAGACTATTATATTTAAGAAAAAATAACTGCAGTGTAATTTGTAAACAGAATGATAACTTTATTATAAATTTGCAATAAACTCCTGAAAATAAGGTCTATAATAGAAACTGTGACACAGCTTTTTTTGCCATATTTTGGTACCTCAATAAAGCTCATTTTTGACTAGCCAGAAATGGCATAGAACAAATAAGCCTAATAACATTCTATTCGTTTTATTTATGTTGCATGCTGTTCACTTACAAATTTTTTGATTCTGTGATTTTATTACAACCACCAGGTTGAAAGGGTCTTTGTTTTTAATACAGTTGCTGAAATAGGCTGGATGACTCAGTCTGAAATTTATAAAGAAAAGTGACATTTCCAGATAGTGATTGAAAAGGGACAGGATAAAGTCTAAATATCAGTATGAATAAAAGATCTCTGTCTCAGAGATCACAACAGTGCTGTCTGTCACTCACAGTTCTGTTACATTTTTATATATATGGACAGTTTCTGCGGTTTCTGGAATTTAACTGCTAAAAGCAGCAGTGACTCAGTATTTTAGAAATTTTTGTTTTGTTGTTTTCTAAATAATGGTTTCTAAGGTGAAATGGATTCTAGAACTGTCATCCTCTGGATTTTCCTCTGTATAGTTAACTAACAGGAAGTCTTGGCCTGTATATCGCCAGTGGCAAAAAAATCTCCATAGTTGCATTGAACACAGTAGTACTGTATCAAAATCTTAACTACTGCATGTTTGCTTTCACTAATTCAGATCAGCACCTGAAACCTGAAATGGCTCTCATGAGAAACAGGATAAAGTGATGGGCAGTAAATAAGATATAAACTTCTGATATGAGACAAAATCACTGCAAAACAGATGCTTTAAGATGGGCATGAACTGTGATGTAGTAGTTGTCGAATCTTCCGCCCGTGTATAATCTGAACTATTTTTACACATGACAGTTTATAGTAGCTGTTTAAGTTTCTTATGGTTCTGCTTGGTTTAGACATTCATTCACAGAAAACAGTCCGCTGAGACATTAATAACTGGAACAAGACATTTTTTTCAGAGACCAATATAAAATGTCTCCTACTGTTTCCATTCCATAAGCCAGAAAAACTGATTATCTTGGCTTTCGTAACATACATTCTTTCTTTTTCCTCTTTCTGTGTAAAAATATATTGACATACATATGTAAATGTGTATATATTCCACATATTGTGTAAAATCTGTGATTTTCAGCAAAGCATAGTAAAAACACATCATGTGAACCAAGACTTCAAAGCAGGCAATGTAAATATTTTCACAAAGGATAGACTAAGTAGGAGTATGAAGACAATATCACTCATTTATATTTTCCCTAGGGCGACTGTAACTACCAACTCTGCATTTTCTATAAAATTACTTTCGCAACCTAGCAATATTTACTTAAATTAGATAACTTGTCAAATGAATCATCCCAGTATGATCTGTATCTCAAGTTTTTTCCCAGCATTCACAGTTGGAATTTGATTTTCATTTTGCACTCTTGATCTAATTAAGATTAGTTTTTGTTTCTAAACCATACAAAGGCAATGAGGAAGAGTCGGTTCTTCTCTCCTGGATAAAGTTATATATATAGTATGATAGATTTCTTCAGAATGTAGAATGGGCTATCTATCATCAAAAACTTTTGAGACTAATTCAACAAACCTATTTTTTAAAATAATCATTTAAATGTATTTGGCTTAGATTTGTGCTGTGGATTGATCTCCAGCTTTATTTTCTCTGTTCCTTACTTCTGGAAGAGTGTCCCTTTTATTCCAGGCTGAAGATTGTCAGAGGTTCACCTCTCCTATGAAGACAGGCTGAGAGAGTTGGGATTGTCCAACCTGGAGAAGCCCCTAAAGGGGGCTTACAAGAAGGCTAGAGAGGGACTTTTCACGAGGTCATATAGTGATAGGATGAGGGGTAATGGCTTTAAACCAAAAGGGTAGGATTGAATTAGATATTAGGAAAAAATTCTTTTCTGTGTGGATGGTGAGACACTGGAACAGGTTGCCCAGAAAAGCTGTGGATGCCCCGGGCCTGGAAATGCTCAAGGCCAGGTTGGATGGGGCTCTGAGCAACTGGTCTAGGGGAAGGTGTCCCTGCCCATGGCAGGGGAAGTTGGAAGTAGAAGATCTTTACAGCCCCTTCCAACCAAAACCGTTCTATGATTCTATGATTTCTGTATCTGGTTATCTCTATTCAGAAAAAAGTGGAAAAAGAGTATTTCTTCCTCTTACGTGAAATGGTTGTTCCTTATAACATACTGTACTCACTGGTCTAAGGAAAATCTGGAAATAAAACAGAAAAAGAATTATTCCTAATCTTTAACTCATTCTTGAAAATAAATGTGATCTAGTCAGGCTAATTAAAACAAAATAAAACAAAACAACAAACAACTAAAAGCATCCTCCAGTGACTCCCTGAGAAACAGAACTAAGCAAACCAACCTCCTCTTCCCAGCCCTTCTGCCCACTTCTATTGCTTAAAACATAATACTTTGCTTCCTCGTGTGATTACAATAACATCCCACCCCACAATACTTTCAGCTTAGTACCATAACCCCTAAGCATATTTTATTGCTGTCTAGCTGAGCAAGAGGTAGTGTGCCAAGTCAGTAGTTCAGAGGTGCACGTTTCTGACAGGCCTACCAGCCACTACCTCTTTACAGTTCCTCCCCTTTTCTCTGAAGGGCAACACGGACAGGTAACTCTAATCTTCTTGCCATTATTATTTTCATGGCAAATAAAAGAAAGAAGTATATCTTGGATCATTCATCTCTCTAACATATTCTTAAAATAACTCAAGAATTTAGTAGGTTACTGAATAAGAGGAGAGGGAAAGAAAAGGAAAAGGCAAGCCACAGTCAGATGGACATGCAGATGGGGATTATTTAGGCCTTACTTAGAGAACTAGGTTGAGGAAATCATTTAAGATCATTTACATTTAGTTGGATAAGAAAAGATGCTAGAAATCATTTAGCATTTTTCAAGAGAAAACTAAAGTCTTTTTTTTTTTTTTTTTTGAAAGGTCATTCTTCTCATTTTACAATTGAAAAAGAAAACATTCAGAATAAGTTTTCTGGTCTCTTAATTTATGGTTACTGTTCAAAGGTTTCCTTGGTGTGCATAGAATTTATGATTCTTTGTAACAAGGCCAAGTATGAAAACAAAGAGAGAGAAAGTCCATGGGTAACCAAGCTTAAGCATAATAGAAAAAATCTCTTTAAGTGCTTTAGTATTATATAGAACATTTGCTCAGTAAAAATAACCCAAACCAGAAAAGTTTCTGGATGTATTTGCCTCATGCAAAGTAACAGTCTATAAACACCAAACAAATAAGATTAAAAAAAACAACTCCAAACAAAATGATATCCAGCCTAGCTCTCCCTCCACCTACAGCAGCATTTTAATGCTCAAACTTTACTAGGTTCAGCTGAACCTGGTAGCAACAGTACCTGGTGATGCAGCTCTAGTTACAAATTCTAAGAATCCTCTGACATTGGCACTGAAAATTCTTACTTCAAAAGTTCATCACTATGTGCCATTGCTAAAGCAGAATGTATAATTTTTAGAGTGTCTCAGGCATGGGCAACTGTAGGATCTGTGCACAGTATCATATTATATTTATTACTGGAGTCCAGCATCTTGTTCAGTGGCTAAAACTGAAATATTGGCATGGAATTTTCAAAGTCTCAGGATAAGAATTATCTCTCCCTTTTCCATTATCTGGAAACTGTAGTTTAAAATAGCTTTATTTATTTGTTAATGTTAGGAAATCATTACAATTAAGTTCATTCCCACTTACTTTAGCTAGCAACCTTTTGGGAATATATGTATAGGGAATTTAAGATCAAAATTTTCATTTAATGTATAGAGAGATGTGAACTTTTTTGGTGGAATCCAATGATTACATGATTTGCTATAAGTTTATCAAATTGTTCCAAGTGGCAGATGAGATTCCTTATGCAGCCAATTACTTGTCTACCTTCTGAGAAATTCAGTGCTTTCTTGTTCACTGGGCTCCCTTTGCCCCTGTTTTCTTTTTGGAATCTTTTTGTTACTATTACTTTTTTCTTCAACTGAAATTAAACTCGAATTGAATTTACATGTTTCCAGGGCATTTAGTATTTCTCATAGGCTGCTATAGAATTTTAAGAACTATAGACATTTTGCTTCCCTCAAGGAAAGATGTTGCCAATCATTTCACATCTGACATTCTTGAAAACAGCACGACAGATGACAGCAAGAATGTAGAGAACAAAGAGCTGTTATATGTGCCATATTTTCTCTATGATTAGCTCTGCAATATATTATGTCTTTTCCAGCAGTGCTGGTTTATTGTTGATTCCACTATTCATGCTTTTGAGCACTATTTTAATGAACTGTAGGACAGATAAAAACCACGTCACATTACCAAGTAATGTCACGCCTTTAACTGGAACAGACATCACAATCTTTTGATCAAAACAGAACACAGAAAAGAAGTATTCATCATTCAGATGTCTATTAATGGTTTGTCTCTGCCTCCTCAGACTAGCTGAGCACCAGAGTAAATTTAAGACCAGTAGAGGGTACTAGTGCACATACACAGAAGATAGTAAGTAGCAGCAAAGATGGCTGCATGAGAAATTTGGATTAAACCTGTAGAGAGTGCACTGATGATAATGCAATAAGATTTAATAAGCTATCTTTAGCTAGTCTGCACTATATTCTCAGATATAGTAAAGTCCTTTCAGCATCAACAGATCATATTCTGATTCAAAGTTAGGTTGCTGTAACCTGCTCTTTAGAAGACCAACACTGATATCAGATAAAAGGTCTTAATTCTGCTGCACCAATATTTTTAAAATGGATTTTCAGAAAAAAAAAAGGAAGTCTTGGAAACACATGTACCTCTAATATCTGTACAACAATGTGGGGTTTTTTTCCTTTCTAAAATGAAGGATGTGTCTAAAAAAGCAGTCATGCAATCAGAAATATTGTTGTCAGGAATCAATAACCTAGGTAAGAAGTCAGATTAACTCAGTTGTATTACTTTTGCCAACTACATGGTGTAGTTTATATCTGGTCTGTCTGCTGTCTCTCATATTTGACCCCCAACTCATATCCAGACGCCTAAATAAAACTTTGCTGATTTTTAGAATTGCTGAGCCATTGTCCCTTACTGACAACAATGGGAGCTGTTATATAAATATTTATTTATAGTTCCCTTTTGACCTTGTCCCCAAATCCTTGCCCAATAATCCCATGCACTGGAGCTTATTCAGCATTCTACCTTCTAAACACATTTGAACAGTTGCTATTCATTAGAAAAATAACAAAAACAAAAAACCTCAGAACGTCAGCTTCAATCTGAGAGGGATATCATTCATTCTTTTCTCTTCAAATGAATGGTTTCCTTAAAATATATGTATGTCTGGCCCAGAACCAGGTCTTGTAATAGTTTTTCTATGCACAGAGATATTATGGCCTTAAGATCCAATATCCTTTGCCTAGAGGGTGAGAAAAGGGAGCTTTATCCTGTTTGTACAAGGGTATATGCAGAATTCAATCCATTTACTGTACGAGATGGAGCAAACTTAAAGTGTTTCCATGAAATAATGTACTTACTGAAAAATTCCTATACATAATTTTGTGAAGTCTTTTGCATATAGTAGCTTTGATTTTCACCTTTGGAGCTCTGCATTTTTGGATTCTAGGTGATCAGCCCAGACACTATTTATGCCTAGGTTTAGCCAATTTGGCTCTCATGAAAACAAGAGAACTATACCATTTAAGAGTTCAGAAAACGCATTTCATAGAATAATAAAGGGGGGGGGGAAGGATGCACATTAGAATTATAAAAAAAATCTCAGAGAGACAGCTACTAACTGTAATATTGTAATATGAATTAAAAACATGTCAGTGGAAGACATTATTTTATTCTTACTGGTTATAGTTATAGCAGTAGCTTTTCAACTGGAAAGTAAATATCATTGATGCCTGATCAATACAAAAAAAGTCAATGGAGATGTGATCAAGGCACAGTTAATTTATCTGACCTTAGGGTACCTCAGATACCCAGAAGGGCCGAGCAGATATGACATAGGAACCATAAGAGACCCGTGTCTTTTTGGAAATGCATGTGGAGGCCAGGCAAAGAATACTTTATTGTATCTTGGATGCCTCTAGACTACCCTACTTAGGCACCTGAATAGGTTAATTAATTTATAAGTATAAATATAATATTTATCAAAGGCTTCTAAGTTTGCTATGTCAAAACCTTGGAAGACAAAAACAAATATATTTTTAAGACTAATGCCAGAGAGCTGGTTTCCGATAATCTAACAGTCAGAGTATCTTTAACGCTCACAATTCAGAGCACTAAGACCACATGAATTGAAGGGCCAAACTCTGTCCTGTTTACATCAGCACGTGTTGCAAAGCTATGAGAGACCACAGAACTAGGTCCAATCTTGTATTAGTCCAGTGACATACTAAAACCTGGAAAATCTTCCTACAATAACAGTTTTTTAGAAGAAATAGAGATTTTTACTGAAAGTGAGAAGAAAAAGAGGAATAGGGAAAGTGTATGAGAAAAGGTAATGAGGAGACATATTTGAAACTAGTTATGACAAATGGCAAGCAGCCATCCATTGGCTTCTTTTTACAACTTGGAAGAAGTATAGCAAAGGCAAGCCAGTTTCTACAATTTTTTAGCTCCGCCAAAGAGCATTTTTTCCGTGCCTTGCAAGCTTTCCCTTTTCTATTTGTGACTGCTTACCATCTGGGAATTTGTGGTTGTGAACAGTTAAAACTTATTATTTAAAAACACACATATATTTCACTCAAAATTAAGATTTTCGGTAAAGTGACTGGATTCCGCTTTTGGGTTGAATGTGGTGAGATTCCAGCCCCAAGCATGTGCAAGGCTTAGGACTGGAATGCTGGCTCTGCACTTGGAGAGAGAGTTGGGAGTTTTGTCCAGCTCCAGAGTTTTGATTTTATAGCCAGTGATTAAGTTATAATTAATATAATACCAAACAATATATCTTTCAACACTTCTGTAACTTTCTTCTCTTTTCATTAATTTTTATATCATACTTTTACAGTATGTGTCATGGATTAGAGACAGAATATTGACCATCTTCCCTCTAAAACTATTGGTTATCACGTTATTATATTTTTAAAGTAGAGGCACTGTTGAAGTTGCTCTAAAGAGTTGTCATGGATAGAGACAGCATAGGCAAATTACTGGGATACTTAGCCTTATACTTAGGTTTTATGGTAATGGAGAGGTCTGGGGTTAGAACTAGACTTGCAGTTCCAGAGCTGGATAATTAATATGTGTCTTGGGAATGTTTACAGTATATTGTATTTGCATGAGTGTCTGATCTTTAGACAGGTTATAGGTCACTATTTCAAATCCTGTACCTCTTTCATCAATTTAGATCAGAGAAACAGATAGTTTTGGAGGACTATCTTCTGTCTGTGCACTACTTCATTTTCACCACAGCACCTCAATTAGAGTAAAGTGAATCTCTGTCCTGGCAAAGTTGAAGACCTACTGAGCAGGGGAATGAACCCACCTTCAGGTCACTGGTCTGGAATAATGTTCAGGCAGTGTCTGAGCACTTTCCAGGATTTAAATGCCTCTGTTTGTCTTCTGCTCCTTGTTCTTTCTCCCACTGATCTTGTTGTCAAGACAGTTTGGGGGTTTTTTGTTTGGTTTTTTTTTTTTGGGGGGGGGGGGGTTCCCTCTGTTTTGGCATGCCTTCAGGTCTGCCTGTCCATCTCTTCTTTTTCACTGTCTGTTTCACTAATCTCCATTGCTGGCTCATCTTCAAACATTTTCTCCCTTTGCTTCTGTTCTTGTGTTGCTGTACACCTTTGGAAAAAAAAATCTCATTACCATGTAGAATTACAGAACTTTAGTTTAGGTCTCACCAGTTTTTATTCTGCCATTCTTCAGTCAGTCAGTGCTTCTTAACAAGTTGATATCTGAGGTCCCTCAAGCCTCACTACCTTTAAACTCCATTATAGAAAGTATCTTGTGCTCCCCTCTCTTTCTACAAAGAACACTGATTTTTCATTTAAAGATTCTGTCCAGATCTAGGGAAATCTCTCTGCTTTTCTGTTTTTCTTTCTGACACTGTTCTACTTTCCCTGCCAGTGACACTGAAGTTTTAGTCTTTTTATAATCTCACTTTTTCCTCAGTTTTAGTAATTCGTTTTTACTTTTTTCTCTCCAGCTCTCTTTGTTCATTATTCTTTGTCTTTCTCATCTGTCACAACCTCTCCCACTTTTTGATCTCCGCTATCTTTACAAATACAAATGTAAAAATTACATCTTCCTCTTTCACACCGGTATTCCATTCTTTCCACTGATGATATATGTGTCATCAACCTTTAAGATTTTTCACCCCCAATCCCTCACTGAATAGCAACTTCAGGATATTTTCATACTCCTAAAATTATGCTTACATTGGAGTTTAGTCATGAAATTGTTGGGCAGTGATTAATCCTGCTCACTTTGAAGAACAGTCCAAGCTGCAATGGAACAGAGTATCAACTGGTTTAGATTCCTCTTCCACATTCTGTTTGCTTTCCATTCAATGATTCTAGGAAGCGAAAACACAGGACAGGGGTTTGGCTTTGATGTCTTCTTGCTCTGTCACTCTCTCTTTTCCCTCCTCTTTTTGTCTCTGTGCTCCTTGAATGTTGAACAAGATCCAATGGGATGTTTGGAGAGCAGCTAACAGCACTTGCTTAAAAACAACCCAGGAGCTATGTCCTGAAATGCCCTGAGGTCATTAAAGACCTATGGTCCAGGTCACCTGCATGATGGGCAAATAAAGTGTCATTATCATATCGTTAGAGACTCGTTGGTTGGAAGGGATCCCTCTAGGACAAATACCCATCTCCTGTGGAACAGGACAAATGCCAACAGTAAATCAAGTTAGCCATGGTGTTCTTTGGAGGAGTCCCCAGGATCTCAGAGGATGAAATTTTCTTCATATTTGTAGTAGCCCATGCATGGTCATCTTAATAACTCTGCTAGACCCTGTCCAGTTTCTTTACACCCCTGATGAACTGGAGAGAGCCCAAAATCTCACCGATTATGCCAAGAATAGCTTTACTGGACTGAGTAAAAGGCAAACATACGTTTCCATGGTCTTCTGGGCATGACTTCCCAATGTTTATGTTTTCCTTATTTATGGTGAGAATTCACAGTTGTCTCACTTTCAAACTTGCAATCATTAAAATCCCTGTGTATTTCCCCCCATGGTCTGGGCTGACAAATGGGCACTTTCTGTCCCAGGTGCAGAGCTTGCTGCTTCTCCTTGTTGGGTTTTCAGTTGGCCCAGGCCTCAAGTTCATCAATGTTCTTGGACTGAAGCTCTGTGTTTGGGGGCTCAACTACTCCTCCTTGTTTAGCACCACCCACAAATTTCTGAAGCTGCACCAAATCAGTGTACCAAGAAGAAGCTGCTTCCTTCCCCTGCTTTGTCCTTATACTGTCAGACACCTCACCTCGAAAGACAAACTCACTGTTTGAAGTCACAGCAGCTGGGGATGTTTCTGACCCTTACTTGAACTATTTTCCCCATTGAGTAGCTCTAAATATATCACCATGGATCATTTTTAGCTTGTGCGTTGAAGAAGAGATATATTAGACCCTCGGTCAAATTTGGAAGTGGAATTTAAATTTCCCCTAGCTTTAGACATTTCAAATTATGTTCATGAGCTAGTGTCTGCAGCTAATTCTTATAGCCAAGAGTGACAGGCTTCTATAAGACAAAATAATACTAGATGGTATCACTTATCAGCTGTTTGATTTGTGCCTTGTTTTTATGGGTTTTTTTCCTTGGGATGTGTTTAGTTTACGTACTAATAATGGATATCAAAGTAGAATTACAGTAAAAAGAAAGATGTTCAGTAAGAACGCTACAATAAAGTAGATAACTATATACGGATCTTCTACTTTTTTTTTTTTTTCCCTTTTAGATCCTCATCTTATTTTTAGATTTTCCTAATTGCTCTGCTGGCAGGTCAGGTTTTGGATTGGAACTACACACAGGAGTAGTAAAACTGAGCTAAGTATAACTGTTACTTCACCATAATACTTTGAAGTAATGTGCAAAATGAAAAATGGGAAACCGAATAAGAATTCATTAACTGGAATATTCAGCTGTTAGCTATTGTTTTTTCAGTGGACACATGAATTTAAAACAAAAAGAAAAATGTTGGAAAATTGTATGGATGTTTTTACAAACCTAGGAATCAGCGTGATGAAGAAAGTACATAAAACCTTGAGACAGAAGGGGGAAAAAAAGATAAAGTCATCATATATTCCATGCAATACTTTCCCCAGAAACCACTAGTTTATAATTCCCATCTTTTATTGGTGTTTTCAGTGCAGTCATGTCCATAAAAGCCTGGAACAATGCCTAAAAGTGAACCATGACCTAAAAGTGGTTGAGGCAATAGCTAATTTCGAGCAGTCCTGAGACTCAGATCAATAGTGGAGCAATATCTGGCTCCCTAAGTCTTCTGGGAGACATATACCTGTCAGCAGTGATTGCACACAGAGAAGAAAAACTCATCTGACCTAATTTTCCACCCTACACACCTGTTGCAAGAGGAATTCTATTTTACATGTCAAGATTTCTGAAGGAGTTGTCTGCCAGCATCCTGCTTTCTCTATCCCACAACAAATTATTCACTGGCTGAATTTTCACTTTATTGTCTTTGCCAAACTATAGCAAGAACTAGTTTTGTGATGTTTCAATAAAATCTCTTTGGAATAATTTGAAATTGTTGAGGTTTTTTGAATCCAAGGTTATGATCTAGCCAATTAAAAGGATGGAAGCTATTTATGAAGTTTGGATCCAGGTCTGGATTTAAATCTTGAACACCCTTAAAACTGAAATAGCACTGGCAGGACAGTGACTTCCTTTCAGTCAGTTCTGAATTAACTTCAGAGTATGGAGCAGAGTTGCAAAGAAAGAAGTGTGCACTTTAGATCTTTAGCCAGCAACTGAAAGCACCCAGGCTCAACCCACAGACAGATGTAAATTAGTATAAGTACATATGGAAATATAAGTTAAGAAAGAAACCTAACATTCAGTCTGTTGGGTGAGGAACCAGGAAATCCTACAGTTCAGTCACTTTGCTGAGGAGAAACCATTATTCATGAATGTGGCTTCTTCAAAAGTCACCAAAGATCCATGGGTGTTACTGTGGCATTGGAAAGAGGCATGCCAGTAACTTTGTGTAGGTACAGAAGTCTCTTCCAAAAGGAGGAAATGCTCAGACAGTAGCTGGCCTTACCTTCCTTCCTGCAAGGGGAGTATGTTGAGGCTGATAAAGGGACATGGGGAAGAGACATGTGAATGAGAGACAGAAGAATGGGAATGGGGTATGTGGGATGTGTTTTCCTGCCCCTGAACCAGAATACCTTCCTCAGGCTGGTTCTGCCTTCTTAGTAGTTCGGTTTGGCTGCTAAGCAGGCTAGGAGAAGAAAGGAGGTTGTCTTCTGTGCTGTGCCAGTTGCCAGCTCAGCCCTGGTCAGGAGTCAGCTCCATACGTCCCGGCACTCCCAGAGGAAGAAGACACTGCAGCTTTCCACTCTCTTCTCACTTCTTTTGCCCAATTCAGTTTTGAAATAGTGAACTTTCAAGCTTACTTACCCTCATCAACAAATTTCTTACCCACAAGATTGTTAGCTCTAATGACTGTTTTCCTTGTATTTGCACTCGCCAGATGTGAAACATGTTTTGATCTGTTTTCTCATTATGAAAATGCTTTCATTTATGATGCCCAGCAGGTGATGGCTGATTAACTTCAAGTTTATAGGTGGAATTGTTTTTTTTTCTTTTCGAAAAAGTGATTACCAAGGCCAACAAAATGGAAAAGAGATTCTTTCAAGATTCTGTTTCCAAATATTGAGAGTCACATTTTCAAAAATGCCTTGAACATGTTCCTGCCTTTAAATACATAAAAGCTCTTCTCTGACAGATTTTAGTTACAGCCATTTTCATATATTTGACATTTGAAAAACTATTTTTCCAGAATTATTACAAATTACAATGTGGAAGTGTTTTTAGCCCTTTGATTTTTGCCATTAGATTGTTTCTTAAAAAAATGTGTTACCTTTTCTCAAGTTTGTATTTGAGGACCAGAAGACACAGCTGTGTTTGTCATTAATTCCAACCAGAAAGGAATTTATTGAAACTATGTCAGAATAAATTACCAAAAGATAATTTCATTAGGTTAGGCAGCACAAACCAGATATTTTTCTTTGTCTTATGATCTAGACAAGTGATCTGTGCGGTGATTGAGGAACTGTCTGAGGGACAGCACATGGCGGGTGGTGGCAAACTGTTGCTTTTCAAACTGGCAATGGGTCACAAGTAGGGTTTCCCAGGGATTGATACTGGGTCCAGTGCTGGTTATTGTTCTCATAAGTGATCTGGAAGATGGGACAAAATGTACCCTGACAAAGTTTGCTGACGATACCAAACTGAGTGGGGAAGTGAACACTTTGGAAGGGAGAGCCACCCCTCAGGAAGACCTGGATAGGCTGGAGGAGTGGTCTAACAATAACCTTACGAAGTTCAACAAGGACAAGTTCAATGTTTTGCACCTGGGAAAACATAATCCAGGAGTGCAGCACAGGCTGGGATCTACTGACTGGGAAACAGATCTGTGGAAAGGAACCTGGGCTTCCTCATATACAATAAGCTCTTTATGAGTGAAGAGTGTGATGCTGTGGCAAAGAAAGCAAGCAGGATTCTGGGTTGCATCAAGAAGTGCTTCACCAGCAGAGATAAAGGAGCCATTATCCCACTCTACTCAGCACTTGTCAGGACACACCTGGAATACTGTGTTCAGTTTTGGGCCCTGCTATACAAAAGAGATGTGGACAGGCTGATGATGGTCCAGAGAAGGGCCACAAAATGATCAAAGGACTGGGAAGACTGCCATGTGAGGAAAGGCTGAGGGAACTGGGTTTGTTCAGCCCTGAGAAAAGAAGGCTTGGGGGAGACCCTATTACCATAAGTATTTAATAGGCAGCAATGAAGAAGGTAGAGGTTCTCTTTTATATGGAAAAGATGAGAAGTAATGACAAGAAGTTACTCCTGGGGATATTCTGATTAGACAGAAAAGGAAAATTTTTCTCAAAGAGAATAAGCAGCCATTGGAATAATCTTCCCAAGGAAGTGGTGGACCCCCCAACAAGTATTTTGAGTTTGAACCTGGGCAGAGTTTGTTCAAATGTTAAACCCATTATTTCTGAAACTTCTATGGAAGTTATTGTCCATAAAAATTACCACAAAATGTCTTTTATTAAAAGACTGGAGAACTCAAAAAGGCTCTCTTGGTAAGGAACATTAAAAATAAATGATAGTTTAACTTTCATATTTAAACAAATTCTCAGCCTCTAGCAAGACAAATTTATTTTATAATTTTGCTGCAATAATTGCCACTCTTCTCTTTCATTGCTTCCTTTGTACTGACAATTCAAGCCCAAAACCAAAACAAGGGGTGCTTTTGTACTTGTGAAACCAAAACATAGTGCCTGAGGTTTTCCAAAAGCAAAATACTTCCTGGCTCATTCCATCTTGTGTAAACTTGATGAAACATAGTCATTTAGATGGATCAAAAGAAAAACTCCCAGTGTAAACTTGCAGCAATTATTTATGGTGTTAGAAGATCTTCCTTAGGTCCTTCTGACCTGTATGATTATGTGCATCTGTAGAGGAGCTAAATTTTACTCAGTATCATAAAGTCACAGTATCAATATACTGTGCAATATACTGTATCAAAAGTGCAGTATCAATAATATTGCAAGAAAAGGGAGACATAGAAACATAGCCTTGTACTGTGTTGCAACTTTCCATCACATTCGAACTGGATAAGTATAAGAAAAACACAAGAATAATAGACAAAGAATATAAAAAAGATGAGTAAATTCCCAAATCACCACAGATGTGTATCAGTCAACTCATATGTTGGCAATACATTACTTTTTATAGATTTAGTCTTTTAAATATATTTTATAGACATGAAGATTTTAATAACGTGCTTACATTAATAGTTCACTATCAGCTGCCTGTTGTCTTGCTTTTTGTACCCTGGCAGCACTTCTACAGTTCTTAATATACTTAGCACACTGTTAATCTGAAGTTTATAATCATCATCATTATGACAGTTATGAACTGACCCCCCTACCAATAAAAATTATGACATAAACCTTTCATAATCAGAAATCAACATCTCCTATTTACTTCTAATGTGACCAAGAAAATAAGAACTCAGAAAGTCATTTAGGAGCTTAATTCTGCTTTCAAAAAATCATCTTAACACTGGACACTCATTTTTATGCTCTGCTAAATATTCTGCATTTTTATTCACGTGTTATTGTGAATGCTTCCTTTCTATAGTATTGAGAAGTCTGGAATATGCTGGTTAATATTGAGTGATGAAAGAGTAGTGCCTTCATATTAGTGAACCATAAATAAGTATTCCGTATTGATTCAAAGAACTACTGACATTGAAAGCAAGTAGAAGTAAACCAAGCAGAACTGAAGATTTTATATCCTAGGTCACTTCAACATACCCTGATAATAGCTAGAATAATCAGAAGTATTGTTTAATTTATTATTTGGATTGCTTGATAGTTTTCACCTGTGTGGCTACTTAGATATGATTTTAAAGAATCCCATAAGAGAATCTATTTATCATTCAACTCCCAAACCAAAATTCTTCTGACAGTGACATTATTCCATTACTGCTGCCTTGTTCTAGAGTAGGTTGCTCTTGTTTAATGAAAACATAAATGCAATAGTCTCAGTAGTGGTTAATGTAAATTACCTGCCAATTAAGTACATTTTGCACAATTACTGAGAGACAGAAATAGAAAAACTTCGAACCCTTAAGGCCAAACCACTATATGGGATTGGCCTTTATAAGGCACACAGTTCATAGTCAGAGGGAGAATACCTTCAGCATGATGAAAGATGAATGGTTTTAAATTGAAGAGCTGATCTAAGAATCACATTTGACTTTTAAAATGCTAGTCCTGAAAAGACACTAATCAGCTACTTAATGTTGAGCAGTGTGATTTGTTCTCATTAGTTCAATGTATGGCCTTATGTATAGATTGTCTGAATTTTTAATGTTGTCCTTTGATTTAACTGGTGATATTAACATCATACTTGTTAAGAAGAGAAAAGAATAAAGAACGTATTTTAATTAGATGTGGTGTTCTCTGCTGCTAAGAATTTAAATAGTCTAGTTTTAGATAACATTTTTTGGTACAGTTAAACTGGGATAATAAGGTCCTCTGCAAATGGAAAAGAAGTGCACACTTTTGTGTGCACAGTTCTACTAAGAAGATGTGTTGGTGACAGCTGTCTTTAGGGATGATTATTAAACTCATACAATCACTGCTAACAGCTTCATATTTATTTTATGTTCCTTCAGCACTGTCCCATCTCCTTTTGTCTACTATATAATAATGTCCTGTAACTGTAAAAATAATAATTAAAAAAATGTACATTAAAATCAATTTGAAATTAGCTGGGTAGAAAAGATATTGGCAGCCACTTAGAATTGAACTCTATGGAATTTTGTACAGCAGGGAACAGAAAACTCTAAAGATTATTTGCAAGAATCTTTGGGATTAAAAATAACTTTTCTGAACACAATTTATGTACGGGGAGTTTATTTGATAAAAGTAATTCTTTAATGTCAAATACAACTCATGATTTACTGTATCTCCAGCGACTACAAGTGCCTTGCTCTGTTTTCAGGAACAGTCTCTCTGGTTTAGTTATGACACTAGGCCAGGTTTTCTTCTCAGGTTTGTTGATAAAACTGATTAAATACTCTATCTCATTAATGCCATCAATTTGCTACCTATAAAGAAAATAGATTTTGATAACTAGTTTCAGGGGGAAATCCTAATTAGTTAAATTAAATCTTGTAGTTTTAGAACACATCAGTCTCTCTGGGCGCTTTCAACTACCCAAGTACGTCAGTGGTTTTACAGCATCTCCGGAATTCACACTCTCTCTTTCATGCTGTTGCCACACATTCATTTGTATGAAGCACATCAGAAAATCCCCAAAGGGCTGAACTAGCTGTTGGTAGCTGTGTTGAGAAGTCAGAGAGACTACATCAGTAGAATTTCAAGAGAGCCACATCTCATATTTTACCTGTACTGTAAAGATGACAGAAAGGACAAAGAGATCACTTTTGTTTAAAATTAACGCCTTTGTTCTTAAATGTAGTTTGATATTACCATTTGTTTTGTTCTACTTCAAAAAGCTGTATTTTGGATACGTTTTTGTTCCCCATTACTTTCAGGGTTGAAATATTAGGATACATTTCTTGTGAATGACAGAACTCTTGGGCTAAGTAAGAGCTGGGTGCAGTATTGAAGCTACATTTCAGCATTTCAAGCAATATGAACAATGCCTCAGATGCTGAGATACAGAGAGTGGAAAACATGAGCTTGATTATGAATAGTTCAATAAGCATCTGAACAACATTTATTGGAGTTATTGCCCGATCAGAAGTGTTGAACAAAGTATCTACCCAAAGTAATTTGTGTGATGTAGCTTCAGACTTTCTTACCAAAAATCCAACTACTTTTGTAGACTAACTAGGAGAACATTGGTTTGAGGAGAATTAATACCCAAATTGACAATAGAGAGGAAAAGTCGCAAGTCTCAAAAGCAAGTAAAAAATTTTCCATGTAAGGGAATCTTCATTCTGTCTGTAAATAATAAAAACTTTCCAAGCAAATCTTTCAAAAAGCAAATCACCAAAACAAGTGCTTTTCACTTCACTATGAATTTTACTAGGATGACAATGCCCTGAATTTCCTTTCCATATGGGTACAAGACAAAGATGGCACACAGAGATGATTGTTCTGGCTTCCCTTAAGATTTCTGATATTAGTTTGGTGTTAAAACTTTATTTATAAAATCCAGACTTCATTTGTACCTCCATTAAACTTGAAGGTTCCATCGTGACGTTAGAATAAGCTTCATTTTGAATTATATTCTCTGCTATTATCTGTAATAGTTGTACTGTAGGAAGAAATACAAACTTCGCTATAGGAAAACCTTTCTTCAGTGAGCAAAGTGTTGTCTTTGACTCCAACAGTCTTTTTCTTTACACTATGCAAATCCTTTGACATTTTCTATGAGAAAATATCACAGAATCATTTAAAAAAGATATAGTCTAGTCTCTCTGCATAGTGCTACTGGCCTGTTGAAATTTAACTAGCAAGAGGGGTGTGAAGGAAGCTAGAATGATCCACACTTTCATAATATTCTACCTTCATACACTTTACTGTTTCTTGTGTTCTGCCTGAAAGAAAAATGGCTTAATTGTAAGTAGTCTAGTTGCATCCACTTGTGTTATTCCAAATCAGATAGGCATCATTTTAGCCAGTGTGAAAACACAGAGGCCAGTGTGGAGGGAAGTACTGGTTCTGTTTGAACAATTTTTGCTAGTGGGTGTCATTTTACAAAAATTCTCGTCCAGAAGAATTTACTGTGTTAGAACCAGTTTCTTCCTTTTGCCTTTTCATATGCCATTCTTAATGACTTGTCAAACATAATAAGATTGCTTTGCCTTTAAAACTGGCCCTAAATGAAGACAGATTCTTATCTAGATTTACCTGTATCCTTTTACTGGCTTTGATGATTCTGTATGCATAGCATGAAATGGTCACAGACAAGTCTGAAGTACTTGGTTGAATGAGTAGCTTTATGGCAGGTTTGCTTCACTGATGTAGTTCAAACAGTGTAAAACAGTGAATTTGGTCCAGTGAGTCTTAAATAAATTCAGAACGTACAGTTATATACAGCTAACATAGACAAAATGCAGGATACACTGCACTAAACCTTGTGAAGTAAACTGAAGAACAAGTCATGCAATACTGTGCAATTCAGTCCTCATTTCCTGGCAACAGCAATTTTGATGATCTCTTTACTGGAAATAGATGTTGCGTCAAGACAAATTGGACTCCTAGTGAGTAAGAATTAAGTCAGTGCTAGCCAGTTAAGTAAAATGAAATTTTTCCAGTCTAATACTTTTTACTGATTTAGAAAATAATTTTCAGGCATAACCTGAATATGACATGCTCCAGGAAGTATTCAGTGCCAACTGAAACTACAAGCATAGGGCATATTTTTTTTTTTAGAGGAAAAATAATAGTCTTTTTAGTATACTACTGTTCATAGAGATGGGTGGCAGAATTCTTCATTGACAACTTATGCTATTCACTAGCAGAAGAAGGAATTTTGTGAAATACATCTTAATCTTGAAGAATGGGATTTTATTCTTCACACATGCATCTTATCATGGTGAGACAAGATTTCTCTTCTGTCGCTGATCCCTTCATCATGCTGTCTCAGGGAATACGTAGTGTCTATGTGTCACAAGTCTTTGCTCATACAGAAGTTGTTCTGATGAGACTTTTCAACCAGAGATACCCATTCCTGCATGAAAGAAACAGCGTGAATCATAGAAAACTCTTTACATGTACAAAATTCTGCTGCGGTTTTAGAAAAAAAGCAAAGAAAGAGGAAAATCTGGTATCCTAATTCCTCTGTCTGTCCATAGCCTCATTTACAATATTTCTGCATTACTGCTGTGATTTGTGATTTACCACAATAAGTATTTCCATACTGAGCTGAATTAGTGCTTCTAAGCTGTCTGTCATCTGAATATGTTTAAGAAGAAATATCTTTTGGGGCAGTTGTGGTATTCGCCATCTCTACTTTCTAGAAAGTATCTTGCTCAGATTTAGTTCTTTTACAAGTAATGCATTGGCAGAAGATTTACATGAGTTTGTATTACCTCCCGTTGAAAGTGAGAGCTATTTTGTTAAAAATATGCTGCGAAGTTATGAAAGAGCACTTGCTTATTAAAGTTTATTAAACATGACTTTGTGGGTTTCACCAATTACATTCCTCTTTGCTCTAAATATATCAAGATAATGTGAAAAGGCACAGCCCAGTGACTTATTTGTAATTGCTTAATCTTCCCATATTAAAAATTAACAATAACTACAATTAGATTCACAATGTGACAATTTTAAAATCTGCAATTTCAGTGTAGTATTTACCAATAAAGTGATAGTAACCAGTTATCAGGTTTCAGATCAGATATCTGGAAATGTGCAGCTTTCAAACATTTCCAGAGAAAACAAGCTGGCTACAATAAAACCAAAACAAAATCAGCAACAGGATGTGAGAGCTGGCCATTGGAAACATATTTTTGAAATATGTCAAAACATTTTCCTAATTACACATGCCAGTGTATGCTTTTCAAAGACATCTTTTTCTTTATGACAACATTGATCTGAAGTAAGAAAAATATGAAATATGTGGAAAAAGAAAAGGATTAGTGTTTTATTTTAGAGTTATTTTCCACCTGAAACTGTATTCCACACTTTGAACAGTGACTTTGTCCCTGGAAGCTGCTTTGAGTGCTATGGTTTAAAGTAGTGTTGTTCACACAGAAATAATTTTCATGTGTAAATTTTAGGTCACAAATATCTTGGTCAGATCGCATGGAGAATCTACATCTAGAAAGAGGCTGAATCCCTAAGGAAAGGGATTAAAGAAAAGTAGTAGCAGTGGTTTTGGAAGCAAGGCTATTGCGCATACCCACATATTATTGAATTTTTCCATGTTTTCCTTGGCACTGGAAAGAGGATTACTTTGTTCCCAACTGCACCTTTCTTTGGCCACATCAGTGGTGAGTGAGTGCAGTGGACCCTGGACAGCAAAATATGGTTGAATCACGGGGTCTGCAACAAACAGAAGAAACAAAAGAAACAAATAACATAAGCAAACTTTCTAAACAAAGGCCCTCTTCCAATGTGTTCCTTTGCTCCTGTTAAGGCAGAGGACTCCTTTGGAAGTATGAAATGTCAAACTTTGACAATTCAAATCTGAGCCAGTTCATACCAGCAGCTAATTCATCCCTGGAGAAATCAGGTGCCAAGTTTAGACGTGACAGCAATTATGCTGCTTTCAGAGCCTTAGGCTTTTAAAGGTTTATATCACAGAATCATAGAATATGCTGAGTTGGAAGGGACCCATCAGGATCATCGAATCCAACTCCTGGCCCTGTGCAGGACGCCCCAGGAATCACACCCTGTTCCTGAGAGCGTTGTCCAAACACTTCTTTAGCTCAGACAGGCTGGGTACTGTGGCCACTAATATTTCCTAATTTTTCTTAATAGCAATTTAGAAAATCCTACCATTCATTTATCTTGTCTTTATGGACTTCAATTATACAACCAAACTTTTCTGCCCTGCTATGGGTATGTTCTGTTACTAGTTTCAGCACTTATGGATTTTCCTCAAAGCATACCTTTTTGTTTTCAAATGCAATTGTTTTTGAAAGATGAAGGGATTGAATTCTTTAAGGGTATAATTTTGTCACATTTAGTTTTTTTCCATCTTAAACAAATTTTAGAAAGTACTATAGGAAAATTATTTCTATGGTTACCAACATATGGAAGCTTAGAGCTCTGGAAAGATTACAGGCAGTTAAAGAAAAAAAATATCCCAGATTTATAAAATACAGTTTAGAGAGGCAACAAAGAGCAGAAAAGTTCATAACGGTAATTTTGACTTGATATTAAAATCCTGTATGTCGTTGCTATTTATGAAAAAATGTATCGAGCCAATAAAAGCAACTATATGTCAGTAATGTAGGTAAATTGCCAGAAAAATTCAGGGCTCATCAGAAAAAGTTGTGTTACAAAATATTTTATGAGAAATGTGAAGCCTATCCTGTGGATAGTTCTTTTTATAGTGCAGAAAAGTAGCACTAAATAAAAGTGGACTTTGGGAGACATCTTTTTGACATTACAGTGTTGCAATCGAGAGAAAAATATGACTTTAAAAAGCTTTTAAAGGCTCCACCTTCCAAAAATCCCTGAAGGTAATATACCACCTATATCTTAAATCTCCATCATGCTAAAGGAACAAGCTGTAAAAAAGCATAATTCCTTTTATACCTCAGAAGTTTAAGAAAGTAAATGTCTTCAATAACCAATATCCTTTAGTTAGAAAGGAGAAGGAGACTTTCTTAATTACCTCTTGCTGTAAGAGTTCTTCCCACTCCTTTCTAAACCCAATATACCTTTTCAATACTTTGACACCCTTTCTATCCTTAAAATCAAAACATTACAAACATTATTTGAGATGAGATTGATAGAAAGAGCTCTTTTTTTTTTCTTTGCTTGTCTCTATGTGCAATTTGTTAAAAAAAGGCACTGTGTCTTTCAGTGGTCATCGATTTTCCCTGGCTTTACCATTTCCTGCATTTCTTCCTCCCACTGAGGATATAAGTATTTTGGATTATAACCTTCTTCCTCTCATTGCTGAAGTACCTCTTTACGAATTGGATTCCATGTAATTATCTTCTACCTGTGTTTCTGCTCTGTTTGTGCACCTTTGTATCATTCCTCTGTTTATACCAGTCAGGATAAATTGCTATCATCTGCATGCTGATTTCTTCCTTTTGAGTATCATAAATGAAGGAGATAAACAGGAGCAGATGTATCATCATTAGACATATCTCTGATTCAGTGTGCTGCTGTTTATCATTACTCCATATTTACAATCATTTAGCCAGATTTCAAACCACATTATTGTGTTCACAGTAAAGGCAAATTAAATTGAATGGATATTTCTAGTAGGTTTGCATGAGTCAAAGTACTAAATATTAAGAAAAACTAGCAAATTCACAAACAGTCCTTCTCCTGAGTGCTGTAAGTCTCTGTTTGGAAGGCATATAAGCAACAATTCAAGTACGCTTTTCCAAAGGAAAAAGAAATCTCAGTATTGTACTTATCAATTTGTTTAAACTTTTCACTATCAGACATGTAAGAGCAGAACATTTTGGAAGATCATTCCTGTTTTTCACAGTTGTTCAAAAGAGTTAAAATGACATGAGTATGAAAATCTACAGGAAAAAAAATGATTCTAGATAAATGGCCATTTTAAAATAACCAGCTTTGAGATAAAGTCTCTTCATTGGTAAAAATAAGAAAGAAATTCTAACAGTGTTGATGCTGGTCACAAGCAAATAGAAAAAAATACATGATAATCTGTGGCAGCTGGAAACGTCAAAGCACAATGGCTGAGTGGTGCTGTTGAGCTGCTAACTTTTCTCTGGATGAAAGTAGGAGTTTTCTTTGACTGGAAATGAGAGCAGAGCAAAGCAGTTAGATGATTTTAATAATGGGGGGGGGGGGGGAAAGACGCAAAACAGAGAAGAAATGAGGCTACCAGCTGGGTGTGGGTTTTGTGTTTGAATTAGAAAAGTGTTGGATACCTATTTCTTTTGAGAAGGGAAATAGAAGAAAATATATCTCTCCTTTCACCAAATGGAAGAGAGAATGAAGAATGATTCAGGAAATGAGCTGAAAATTTATGAGTAGTTCAGGATGCAGAAGAGAAAAACAGAAAAAATATCTTTTCAGAAAGGATTACAACAAAGTCCTAGAGCAGGATTCCCCCAAGTGTCATAGGTCAGTGTGTTTCCATTGCTTTCCTTGCTATGCTGCTTGTATAAGTCCAGATTTGTCATTCAGTTTAATTTACATAATTCTTAGAATCTAATCAGTCAATTGTCAGGTACAGTTCATGTGATATATATATGTACATATATATATATATATACCTGTATATATATATATGTATACATGTGTGTATATATATATGTATATATATATAAGTGCTTGATAGAATAAACTAATTACCAATAAAAAGAAGACTTAGTAGACAGAGCCTTTCAATATATTGACTTGAAAAGAATAAATTAAGCTGTCATATTGTTATTTTCCAAGTGTAAAAATAAAAGTCCTCATTTATCCTAGTGTACTACTTAGAATAGATGGAGTTTCATTAAAAGGACTTGACCTAGGACATTTATCCTCAGAATTTTGACATTATAGGCCACAAAGAAAGCAGTTAGAAAAAAGACAGCAGGAAATATTTGTAAAGCTACATAAACAAATTGAGACCCATTTTGTTCCCCAGACAATGAACTGATAGTGAAAAGATGTTTGTGAGATTTGCAAACAAAATGAAAACTGGTAAGGATATCAATCTGAATCCCTTTTAGGCAGTTTACCGCTTCCTTTAGACTCATAAAAATTAAATATCCACCAGAAACATGCTATCTGTGATAAACAAAAGAGATGGCTAACCTGATACTGTAGGAGTGACTTCCCTTTTCACCTTACCTTGTCTACCTCTACATTAGGATGACTTCAGGTACAGGTTGTATAACTCCAGCCTTGAGTTCATCCACTCCTGCTGGTCAACAAATAATATACAGAGGTTTATTTAAATGTAGCCTTTGAAGTTATTCCACAGACTGATAGGCTAAACAGAAGCAGGTAGAAAGCCAATTTTATCTGGCAATTGTTCTGCTAACGGCCTTGTAGCTTTAACATTTGGGAAAAGCTTTTGCTCTTTGATGAGAGGAAAATGATGCATTTGTTTTGGGCTGACAGCTCAAGGCTCAGTTATTACATATAAATCTCATCTCAACAATATTTTGGCTTCTGATATTTTAAGCAAAATTGTCTTGGCTTGAAGTGGATGTTGACCTTATGATGGATCAAGTCAGCCTTTCTGTTGTTGCTTCCAGTGAGCACATATTTTCTCTATCTCTTCATACTCGGGATTTATCTGACTACCACTGTAATGAGAGGGGGTTGTTGGGGGTCAGTGTTGTGATTCTAACCCTACAAAAAGTAAAATTTACTTGGAAAGACTTGACCATGTTATTAATTTTTTTTTCTGATGTCTAGGAAAGAGTAATCTTAAGGGGATTTTTTATTTGAAAGGTGATAAATTTGTTGGCAATATTCAAACTACGTAGTTTCTTTGGTTAGTGAGAGTTATAGATACCCACAATTATAGATTAATTCTGCTTACTACATAAATTGAGAAAAACTGTGTTAAAATAACACATGGGAAAAGGTATATAGGAGATGTCTGACCTCTAGTGCAAGACCTATGTGTCATTTGGACTCTTGAGGGGCAAATGGCAGGAAGGCTGCAGCCCTAGTGGAAATTCCTCATTGCACAATGTTGTAGCACACCACAGTACACGTAAAACCACTGGAGCTAAGTGAATCATAACTTTCTAAACCTGAATGTTCCAGAGAGCAGTGCTAACAGTACGGTGTGTGCCAGTAACAAGGGATTGGAAAAAAACCCCTCATTCTTCTTCAGGGGGGCAGAATATTTTCCACATCTCTTAGATGGTCCTAGTTTAGTTTAGAAGTCAGTGTGGTCAAAAGAAGTAATGTCTTTCAGATTTAATTAAAATCAGCTCTTTTTTCCTTCTGCCATTAAATAGTGATAGAAACTTGTAGCCACCCATTTGCAGAGACTGCAGAATAGAGACTAGTAGGCATAATTTAGACTTCTGACGAATAACAATTATTTTTTGTATTTTCTTAGTGTTCATAAATATACTTTGCAGAAAATAGGCCACCTCCATCTTTTCTGGAGCAGGAATTTAGAACAGAAACCTATTAAAACATGTCACAGCTCCAGGTAGTACAAAATTCCCCTTTCCTCTCCATGAAAATCAAGAAAGAGTACCTTGAATTGCGAAATGCCAAACTCATATAAAATTTTCCTTGATTTATTGATGTAAACTGAATCGATGGATGACTGAGCTCAGCAACACTATTCTCATCACATTTCTCTTTAGGGAAGCAGTGAAAGAAATCCATATGCAAGAAACAAAATACCAGAAATTTCCACAGAACTGAGTTTTTCCCAGGGACTGGGAATTGGCTTAGGGTACAGTAATCCTCCTGAAATCCATAAATCCCAGGTCATTTGTTAAAGAATCGGGTCTTTTGGCCTTGCTAGGGAAGGGGGAAAAACCCTGGGTGGTTAAGCAATCTGAGTGAAAATACAGAAAGCCAGCTAGCACTTACCGTTAATAAAGAAAATCAGTCAGTGATGCAAAAGAATCTTTTAATTTTATGTGGAAAGACTTTTCATGACCTTTCAGCTGTTTCTGAAACAAAACTTTTACATAACATGTCATTACCATAAGTGATAAAAAATGTAAAACATTTGCTTAAAACAAAGATTCATTGGAAAACATTAGAAAAAGCAATAAAAGTATTGTGTAAAAATTATTTGAAAAACATAACATTTGAAAAGCACACATGACTTAATTCCAGCAGCTTTCTGTGTTTGCTTTTAGAACTATCAGTTACCCATAAGCAATCTATTTTGGGGAAGAGAAAGCCCTCTCACGAAGTTTGTGGGCAGAGGCAGCTGTTTGCCTCTTTGCCTCAGCTCAGAAATGAAGTGCCTGTTGGAGCTCTGCCGTCTCTCTCTCAAGCTGCATGAACGAGCAAACACATTTGGCACCTGTACATGGCGTATCCTGTCTGAGGTTTATTAGTTCCCTCTTTCAAACTGTAGGCATCTGCAAAAATGCATAGCCTATTCGTTCCTGAGAGGTCCAGGGCATTTAGAGAAAAGTACAAAGAATAATGCCATTAGAACAGAGAATAAAGAACAAACTTGGACTACACAAAGAAAGCTGTAAGGTTCTCCATCCACTCTTGCCCAGTTGTCTCAATGGGTGGAAGAAAGAATGTTTTTTTCCTGTTTGGTATCTACCGTTCTGTGGGTGTTTGCCAGCATGTCATCTTTTTGCTGACATTTGCTTCAGTCAAGCTTCTCTTTCCAGGCTCTTCAAGATTTAAAATCTCTTTGGTTTTATATGCTGAGTAATCCACTCAATTATCTAGCAAGTCAGACTGGGTGGTTTTCTCTCTATTATTAACTCAACTTTTGCAGTTCTAATTCCTTTGAAGTTATTTACAGCAAATCTTTTACCTTTGCCATTTTCCTTATTTTTTCTGCTTAGTTTCTTTAAAGGGTTCTTTACAATACATCCTACCTCAAGAAGTCAATCATAACCAAACAATATGGTAAACTGCAATCTACTTCATCATGAAGGCTCTGCAAGCAATGCTATTTTCTCCTCTTCTTCAGTCCCGAGTGTCTCCTAGGGGTAGTGCCACAGTGTCAGTCATGTCTACATCACATAACAAACATTACTCATGGCTAGCTCTTGTGCCTAACTTTTAGCATGTGTAACACTACAAGATCTGGTGTGAAAAGTTCGCAGCTAAACTATGCCTACACCACAGCGGTACCAAGCGCATAATAAAAACAACCACACCGTCATGAGTTTTCCACAGGAAAGTTTGTTTTACTCCAGTTTCTCCTGAGACCCATTTTCTTCTGCTTTTGCTGATACCTGTCACAAGACTGATCTGGCTTTACTTTTTTTCTAACATACCTCCCCTTAAGCCTTCAGCTTTCCTGCTTCTTAACTTTCCTGCTGACAGCCATCACTCCTGCTACTTGCTAGAGTTATACTTATTACCTGCCTGTCAACATGTGAAAGTTCTCAAGTCTTAGCAAGTTATGAGGCCTTTCCATCACATGTTGATCAAGGAAGTTATGTTTACTGGAAAATGTCAATGGAAAGAGTGCTGAGCTAGAGACAGTGGCCTGTGAATGACTTAAATTTAAGAACTGTTTTTCTAAAAAATATCCTTTTTCAATGACTTCTCCCCAAGGGGAAGAAGAAACCCAGACTTTGCTGTTTGCTTTACTCTACAAAGTAGAAGTACTGTGTATGTATATTTTCAGTCTCTTACAACACACAATTCAGAATTTGTTCGAAGGAGGCTAGAGATTGGTAATGGATGGAATGAGCACCTTGTATTGTATCACTGACATTGACAAAGAGAAGAGTTCATGTTACACTATGCAGATGCACAAGTGTGTGCTTCTTGCTACTCTGCCATTCATTGGGAAGAAAATCAGGGAAACAAATGCAGATTAAGAAGAAGCACAGAGGTAATGCCAAATGAATAGGGAACAAACGTTTGTAACTAGGATAGTTTTGTGAATAGAGATTATTTCACTGATACTTGTTGTATTAGCTCCCTCATTTTTCTATAGCCATTAAAGGAGTGCATTCAACATATGTATCTCTAGACAAGCAGTTCAGCAGGCAATATCAGTTGCTGACAAACCTCTACTGTTTCTTCTTCTTCAAAACAACATTTTTTCTAAAAGTTAAGAACAATTAAATAGGATTTTGGACTCTGATGAATGCTAGAGAGGGAGAGTGGCTTCATTTATTCAGTTTTGTTCAACTTCCATCAGGGCCTCACTGCTGCAACTTGATTTTTGTTCAGTGGTTCTCCTAGTAAACTTCACTATTGTCTCAGTCTAGACCCCAGTGAGCCTGTATCTGCATCATTCGTTGCCATTAATCCTAGGACTGCCTATAAAGTGAGTTTAAATTACTAACTCCTATGCTACTATAGCAAGTATTTACTTTGACCTATATGTTGCATTACTGTTCATTTTAGCTCCTCTATTACATAGATAATCCCTCAGGCAGAAGATTTTGGACTGGATGAGATATGGAATTTAACCGTGCATTTTACAATGAGTTCTCATTGCTGTCTAAGTGAAGGAAAAAAAATGATCCTTCTTCTGCTATACTTGCGTATTTCTAAAAATAAATGGAGTGATTTCATCTTTGGAGTGCCAATTCAGTCTGACATGAAGTATTGTACTACAGCAGACTGTGTTTTAGGGAATAACATAAACGTATCAGAGGAGAGAAGAATTGTGTCTATCCTTCTACAGCTACCTACACTTATACTATGTATCATACATTTACACAGTCACACATGCATACAAAAGCAAAGAAAACAGGAATGCAGTTGCTCCAATTAAAGATTTAGGGGTCAAAACCAAACTAGATGGACATTTTTTTTTTGTGAATAAATTATGTGTTCTTTCTAAAGGCAAAGTGTAGAAATGCTTCGCAAAGCAATGGAGCTGCAGGATGAAAGTGAAAAATCAAATCATCTAATAGCTGCCTTTCAGTTTCTATTCAGTTGTAAATATTGCTATTGCTGTTGTTTTTCGGGTGTATGTACTATTTAATGTTATGGCCTTTCTGTGGACTAGATATCACATTATGAAACACAGCTGTTTCAGAATAATAAAATAAACAACAAATAGAGTCAAATCTTGGAGATTCCTAGATTATATGGGATCACATTTTATTTTGTAATTATTCTTATGTAATGGTTTCTTTCATCTGGTTAAAACTGTAACCTTTGACCAATCTCAAATAATTGAGAGGAGAAAACAAGTTAACAAAAAAAAAAATAATCCCCTGAAATATTTTCAGAAGGACATTACCAAATGGAAAGAAAAAAATTCTCCATGATGCTCGTAAGAAATAATCTGATATTTGTGTTATCAATATTGGTCAAAAGCAGAGAAGGAAGTGATGTACAAATGTCTAGAACAATGCAGAGATACATGTCTTTCTTAGAGGAGACCGTGAGGAACATTAAAACTGATTAATATGTCTTTTCTAGGTCACTTCTTAGGTCCAAAGTGGGGTCTCAGGCACAAGGATGTGAGTGCCCACACCATTATATCAATACCTGACGTCAGTCACTGCTATACAACTTTGACCAAGAGTCTGCTGAACAGTGATAAGGGGTCTCTATGCAAAGAGACCATTCCTGTTGTGCCACCTCAATACACCTACCAGGTTTCAAAACTGCAGTGAAAATTTTACACCTGCACTACATGGCTAGCCAGTATGATGAATCCTAAATTCTAGCACTGTTCGACTAGCTTCAGTCTCCAACTATCAATTGTATTTAGCCTTTCTCAAAAAATCTGAAAATCTCCCCAGTATCAGTATTTTTCATACACAGGCATTAAAGTAGACTCCAAAATTTCTCTTTTTCTCATTTTAACATCTAAACTACAGTTAAAACTGTGATCACGATCAGCTTTTAATGGGGAGAATTTGTTTTTTCTAGTATATCACTGGTGTCTAAGTATGACATATTATATTTAGCAACTGAGCATCTTGAGTTTAGAAACTGTGCACAATATTTGCTAGATGAAGCCCAGTAATTGTGAAAGAATTAATTCTGGGCTAGTTCTGAGTCAATAATACATGTTTTTAAAATTATTTACAGTCAATTGCAATTCTTTCTATGAAAGATAATAAGACATTTTGAGAAAAAAAAGAACAAATAGTTGGAGTTTTTGTCTTAACATTTGTCCTCTAATTAACATGTCAGATTAGGTTACTTTCCTTCCAAATCCTTGCCTAAATCCTTCTGCAAACTGTTTAGAGCAACAGCTCAAATTTCCTCTCTTAATATTATATTTTGTTTAATAAATGTATCCTGTTTTTAAAATTTTGCCTAATTTCCTTTTGTGCAGGCAATTTCTATAGCATATGTTTGTTGCTCCCTTTCTCTAAGATGGATTTAAATTTCCTTTTGTGCAGGCAATTTCTATAGCATATGTTTGTTGCTCCCTTTCTCTAAGATGGATTTAAATGACCTTGTTAAATTTCTGGCTTTGAATGCCATTAACAATTTCTCATTTTTAGGAGATACTCTCTTAATAATGTTCCTTTTTTTTTTTTTTTTTTTGAGAAAGCTGACCTTGTTTTATAAATCATTGGGGAAAAAAACCCAAAAATCCCCTAAAATTCTTCATTCCTTTTCTTCTGTTTAATGTTGAGCTGTTTTGGTTTTCTTTTTGGCTCCATGCTTTATCCCCTGTCATTCCACAGGGAAAGTAAAAATTGCATAAAGTTTGATTGAGTAACCTCATGGAATTTCCCTTTTCCCTAGACCTTCTCTATGGAATTTATGATAGCGAAGAGCGATCCGGTCCTTTCACCAGCTGCCTTTGTTGGGTGTGGAGAAGGGAATGTCACATCTGGAGGAGCACAATAATTTAAAATCTCTAAGGCTCAAACACCATGGAAAGATTTTCACTCTATGAGGTTAAACATGCTTGAAGGGCAAAACTCTCAGCTGCCGACAGAAATCCCTGCTCTGGAGAGAGGCGTGATGAAAAAACTAACTATTATCTGCTTTCTATGCATCCCACGATTCACCTTTTCCACATGTGGTTCATAATCATTTTATCATGAGTTTCCTGAATGATAGGTCAAGAAAGGCTGACCAGGTTCTGGGTTTTGGCTTTGGGGATATTCCAGTACCCTTCGTCTTCCAGTTCATTTTTTTAAATAATTTATAAGTAGCTTTCACAAAGAAGATGTATCCCAGGCACTTTTCTTGGCTGTACTGAGATAGTATCAGAATGCAAAGCAATAAGCCTGGATTTTATGCTGTCTGGATTCATTATGTTTATAATTATTATCACTTAGTCATGGCCAATTAGGATTTTAATATGAACACATAGCATCTCCCCAGATTGGATTTGGAATTGAATGCTAAGTAGAGGTCTAGACTTAGATGTTTTACTGGCTCACATCAGTGTGTTGGTTAAGTGATATATTTTACTGATTGAGCTATGCTGGAAGAAGGCCTAGGAGTCATACCCGTAGAAGGTCCTTTTGCCAGTATGGCTTTTACCCTTTCTTAAAGCAAAAGCAAAACCTATGAAACAAAAAAATCCTTTTCTTAATTTTTTTTAGGTTGTGGTTGCTTTATGTACACTACTAGGGTTTGTTTCCACTCCCTAGGGCATCATGAGCCTGTGTGCTGGTGAAGGCAGACAGTAGACTTGTCTGTAATCTTGTCTGACCTTTTCCCCACAAATTACAGTGCACGCTGTCACACCTGTTTTAAGAGCCATCTGGGCATGATGACTCTCCAATAACCTGGTAATTGTATATGGAATGATTTTACTACAAGGAAAAAGAAGTTTAAAATTTTCATTCAGGCTCACAAGAAGTGTCTTATTTAGTAGCAGCTGAGTAGACTGTCTGTTGACTTTTTGCTAAGACATTACACAGGAGTGTCTCAGCAACTCAGTCTTGCTAAACCTAACCTCTGTTTTGCCGCTAAGCCCTCCCATCGCTTTTCACCCTCTCCCTTCAGTTTTAATTTGATGCAATTAGAGATGATTTTACCATTGCTTTAAAGTGTCTAGACAATCCCATGCTCATATAAACACTCCAACACTTCACACCACTGTCTGTATGTATTGTCTCACCTTTGTTCAAGTTTTGGCAAACAACACTACCCCAGAGCATTTGCTGGGTCAGATTTCATCATTATGTCTGGTTAGGGTTTAAGCCAAGCAATCTTTACCCATGACAGCAGCTGTTATCCTGCTCGGGTCAAGTAAGGTATGATTTCCTATTTTCCTTAAGCTAAAAATGTGTGTTGAATCAAGACTGGTGAGACAGGTGAGCACAAACTCTGCACAAGGATCTGTAAGACACCTAGAACTGTAATCTCAGATCAGTATTGGTTTAATTGTGAGATAAAGATATTACTTTCTGCAGACATCAAACTAGTATTTTATGCATAAGAATGTAGTAAATAAGTGCTCCTTTAACAACAACAAAAAAATTGCTATTTCCTATTTGAATTCAATCTCAATTTTGAACAGAATTCATCCCTTATTTCTTATTCTTGTCAATATTTGTTTTCTTTGCAGGGAGGGAGGGGGAGATTTATATAGCTGAGTGCATTGATGCCATTTTTGAAAATAAGGACAGATGACTTTGCTTTCTGAAAGATTGCCAACAATAACTAGATCAGAGATGATTCACCCTCTGTGATTTATGAGACAGTATTTAATGAGGTCAGATGGCCCTGAAGAAGAAAAAAACCACAGTGAAGCAAAATAAGCAGGAACAATAGGGAAATCTTAAGAAATATAAGAGAGAGAAACTAAAAGCCATGGTGAAAGAAATGAACCGTCAGAATCATATTATTGACTAATTCAGCTCTATTCTTTCTCCTGTACCACTTCATATTTTCAGTTTCATTTGTTCACTGTCAAATGGGTACCAAATACTTTGTATCAAAAATGCTGTACCAAATACTGCATTCATAACTGTACTGGTATAGTGTTTGTTTCTTCTTTTTGAGCCTGAAAGCATATTATTTATGTTGTTTACGATTGTAGTAAAAAAAATTGTTTCATCTTTATGTTACGAAGTAAACGTCTTGTTTCTGGCTTGATTTCGTATATGCAATTTCCAAGGTTTGCATTTTTTAGTTTTCCTAGTTTGCATTTGGCATTTTCATGATGAAATACTGGTTTTTGTTCTCCTTTAAATAATTGTTTTCTTCTTCTAATATTAGAAAAATAGTAAAATTATACAAGACAAAGGCCAATATTACACTTTCCCTTCAAATATTTCCAAAATGGAAAGCTTACCCTTCAATCCAGCTTTGAACTTGTACTTCTCTTTGAAACTCTCTCTCAAGCTACTGCAATAAAAAATTAATACCCTCCACAAATACACCAATAATCTGTAAATTCTGAGCCAGCTCAAATCACATTATACCATTTTGTAAAGGGAGACAATGTGTAGACCTGTTTTTGCCAGTTGTCACTGACACAGCTGGTAAATTTCTGAAGCACAAAATTACTCACCTTACTCTCTTGAAGTAAGGCATAGGCAGGAAAATACTTTCTAAAGGTACAGAGAAAAAAATATTTTTTAAAAACTCAAATTCTTTTTTTTGGTCTCAGATTAAATGTTTTTGTTTCTTTCATTATAGTCTTCAGTGGACCTAATTGTTTCTACTTTTACAATATCAGCATGGACTAATTAAGAAAAACAACCAACCACCCCTGAGAAGCCCCCAAATCCTTTCCTATTTTTCAATATCTTTTTAATGAGAGCTTTCCAGGTCTATAACTGTCTCTTTCCTTTCATTACCATTTTTCAAGACACTGAAGAGTTTCAAAGTTGCCATCCTAACTATATTTACAATCTGATTCATATTCTACTATCTTGTTTCCTGTTGCTTGACTATCTGTTGAAATTTTTATTTGATGTCCTATTGATTAGGATTTGGTTTTTCACAACTTAGGTTTCAATGCTAATTTACATAGATGCCACCTGTGACTCCTAGAACGCTTCCATCAACGCTGCCTTCGTACAATCCTAAACATCCACTGGTCAGATTATGTGACCAATACATCTGTTCTAGAACAAGCAGCAGTCACAAGTATTGAGGCCATGTTGCTGAGAACACAGCTGCACTGGGCAGGGCACGTCTCAAGGATGAAGGACCACCACCTCCCTAAGATCTTGCTTTATGGTGAACTTGCCACTGGCTGCCGCATGAGAGGAGCCCCGAGGAGAAGATACAAGGACTCCCTGAAACAACATCTCAGCCTGGGCCATATTGATCAACATAACTGGTCTACTCTGGCCTCCAGTCGGGAGGTCTGTAGACACACCATCTATAACGCTGCTGATACGTTTGAGAAAGCACGCAGGATCACTCTCGAGGAGAAAAGACAATGCAGAAAGAATCGTACCTTGCAGATTATACCACCTAAGGAGTCTTTCTGCTGTGCCTTTTGCAACCGGACGTGTCTATCTTGTATTGGCCTCTTTAGCCACCAACGTGCTTGTAACAAACGTGGGTAGAGCCCTTCCCAAATCTTTGTTCATGAAGCCTAGCCATGATGATGATCTATATCTATATACACATAAAAGTACCTGTTTTTTTAATAAAGTTTACTAAAACAAAGCCAAGGAGAATTCTGATGTAAATTATCTGGGACCTCTTACATAGTTTTTTTGGTGGTTTATTTTTTATTTATACTATGGACACGTGTCAGTTTTAGTCACACTGGTGCCCTACAGATCAGACCACTGGGATAATCATTCCAGTCTGTTCCCAACATCTGGATAGCAGCAGAGGCAGATAGATAACATATTGAAGGGATGTCAGTGTTGCTCAGTAAAAACAGTGTATAGCTGTAATGGAACTTGCTCCTTGATCAGAGGCCATATGGTTGTGTCCTCCTGGCAGCCTGCCTGACTCACCGAGTCATGCTGGGAGGCAAAGATCACAGATGACACAGGCAGTAGCTGGTACAGCCCCAGTCTCTGCGATGTGGAGAAGGAGCATCATGATGACACTGTCCCCCATAAAAACATGCAGCTGGTGATCCTTTGGTTCTGTCTGCAGGGCAGAAAAATGGACACATACCTGATCTGAAGTGATGCAAACGCAGTGAACCTCACGTGAGGGGGTTGAGACAATTTCACTTTTCATAGGGTTCACATGCATGAACTCACTCTGAAGCACATGTATAGCAAAGTCAGTGGTGACTGCCCTAGACTCTGATTGTAATCAGGAACTTGGGCTACTGCTGTGACTAGGCTAGCAGATATTCAGCTGTCCTCCATCAGCATATGGTGCACCATGCTTTGCTGATGGAAGGGCTGAATGGCTTTTAGTGTCCTCAACCTTCATGGCGTGGCCATAACACTGAAGCTACCTCATTATTGGTCTGACCACTGTGTCGATCTACCATTGGTATGCTCTCAGTCTTTTTGCAAACCTCTATCATTTTCTTGCAGAGGGGATTATTTCTACCCACCTTGGAACACTGAATAAACACCAGTATAAAATAAGAGGAGAAACTACAGAGTCTATTAAGAGAAATTGGGAAATACATCAATGAGGGTTCTAACCCTTAAAACACTCTTGCCCCCTTCTCTAATGCTGACTGCAGCAACACTGTTAAGTCTCAAAATGATCTTGATAAGAAATCCACTGTGCATTTTGTTTGTACACACCAGTTCTCCTATACTGAGGTCATTCTTTGACCACAGTGGTACTGTGGTGTCCCACAATAGTACTGTGGGTGTCAGATGAGCTTTGTCACCTTAGTGAGGTCCTGCAGGTCAGCCCACCAAAATAATTACTCACATTTACTGGCCAGGAGATGCATATATAATGATACTTTTAATTTTTTCAGCATTTTTTCTTTTTGCATACAAATGATAAAATTCATATATTCTAATCCTCTTCATTGGCCAATGTTTTTCTCATGGTGTTGATATTTCTCTGCTCAGAATTATTAGAGTCATTTTGGGAATACTAAATTACCTTGGCTCATAGACCATTGATCTCCAATATATTTTCTTTATATAAGGTTTGATAAAGTTTGTCTGAGACTAATTAAAATTTTTAAAGGCTGACCTACTAAATCAACTGCTACTGATGTCATTATTCTTGATATTTATACATAAATCACTTCTAAGTATTTTGTGTGTTTATGGAAGTGGCACGTTGAGACCATTTTTGCTCTAGTAGATTACTCTATCCTTCCATTTGTCAGTAAGTGAATGAAAGTTAATTTCAGATGGAAATTAATTTTAGCTGTAGTGATTTACAGATTTCATCTGTTGACTATCTGGTAAAACATATGTAAAAGCCACCATTTTTCTCACAGAAAAAGGAAATTTCTTTCAGAATTTATTACTTCTGAGTAGATAGACTGGTAACTGGCAGGTCAATATATCTCCATCACAGAAATCAACCTGAGAAAATAAAAAACAAGTGCCAAACATCCAAGACTTGCCTGAAGTCTAAAGATTAGACATCTCTTTTTTTAAAGTTGACATGATACCACACAGAACACTATGGGTGTTTAGAATAGCTTGCTTCCTTTTTACTCACCTCCATGATGCATTACAGATGAAGCAATTGAGAATGTTTTTTATATAATTTAAAAAGATATTCAAGAAAGAGTTGCAACATTATGGGATCCAAATTCAGTTAAAGCCACCTGGTTAGTCAACATCTGAGGATGTTCTGATCAGACTGGCCCCACCCAATCACTACTTTTATGTACTACAGAAGCAGATAAAGTTCCTGTAGTGCACATAAAAAAAGTATGCTGGGGAAAACAGCATGGGTTATTCCTGCCTCAGGCAAAGGCAAACCCATTCCTGAGACTACTTTCCTTGGGGACCTCAGTGCACTTGGTGGGTGATGTGAGAGGATTGGGAAGTCCAGTGCATACCTCAAGGGGATTTGATCTTGGATAAGAATAGCCAGTTAATTAAATAAAGTGAACTCAATGGACTTTTACAGGAATGGCCATAGACTAAGGGAATTATATCTGTGGGTATATGTATATCAAAAGACAGGAAAAGTGATGGAGTTAATGGGAGTATGGAGTGATGGGATGTATTGGTAAGTGTGGGCATGACAGGAATGGTACTTAGTTGGCAGCTGGGGTTAAACCATGACACATGATGTGGGTGGTGGTTTTTTTTTTTTGGTTGGTTGGGGTTTTTTTCTTTGTGTTTGTTTGTTTGTTGGTTGGTTGGTTGGGTTTTTTTGGGGGGTTTTTTGTGTGTTTTTTTATTTGTTTTGGTTTGGTTTTGTTTGTTTTTTCATTGTTGTTTTTGGGGATTTTGTGGTTTTTTGTTTTTTTTTTCTTTTCTTTTGGAGTGCATCTAAAATAAATGGAGACAGGATTGGCTGTCCAGCCCATATTTCTTTTAGGCAAATCCCAGGAGACAATAGGAGAAATCAACAGGAAATCAGGCCTCATTAATTCTGCTCTTCATGGAATTGCCTGTTTTTCAATCACATTTGTTTTGGGAGAAGAAATGGAAATAATACGGGGAGATCCTCAACGTTCATCTATTTCCAGGAAAATCATATTGGGACAGAAACATAGTATTGAAGCTTTGGGGTGCATTGTAAGTATTTCAGGGAACTCTGAGTATGTTATGAATTTCCCTGATTTACATATTCCATTGGAACAACTATAATAGTAATAAAAGTATTAATTCTGCTTAGCTTAAAAGCTTTGAAGCTGAGAAAAACACTGAATGTTCATTGCGAAATGCACAGCTGATTGTATTTAAATAATGTTATTACAATTTAGGTAGAGGACTGAAATTATTATTAAGACATTTTACTATAACCATTAACAACGAATAGCTTTTCACTACGTAAAAGGTTCTGCCAGAGACAATCACTAGAGAATAATCACATCAGGATGGAAATTGCACTCAAGAAAAAAACACATGCATGTGTGTGGCTCTATAGGTGTGTATATGTGTGAGTGAGATTAAGAATGAAAGTTAGCATGTTGAGATTTTCTTTCCGCTATCTTGCATCAGAGTTACAAACTTATTGCTTGCCTGTTATGCAGGAATAGTGGGATTAATTGTCTGCTTTTCTTGATTCACATGAAAGACTTGCACCTTGGTTTCCCAGGGCTGCTCCTACGTTCCCAAATAGAAACGCAACAGGTTTTGTCGGGTTTTGTTGGGTTTTTGGTTTGGTTTGTTTGTTTATTTGTTAAGAAAAAGGGAATATGAGATTGAAGTAGAAGATTAAATTAACCAAATTCTCACTTAGAAATTGAAATTAATGACTAGAGGAGAGTTGGAATGTGAAAACATTAACTCTGAACCAAGACGAGACAAAGAAAATTCCCTTTGAGGCATTATCCCTGTAAAATTAACAAATAGGGCATAAATGTGGTGTTTCTGAAAGTACAGACAGTTATTAGTACTGGCTCAAGTCCAGAAAAATGTGACTATACACTGTACAAAAACTTCACAGAGGTCTGCCAGTGTTTTGGCCCATAGCAACCCCAGCTTTCTCATAAGGTCAAACTGCCAATCAAGCCCAGGTGGATGTTCACTGAGGTGTGAATAGTTCATGTCAAGATGACCATATTCATTTTCAGTTGTGATCCAAGCAAAGATCTGGTGAACAGAGACATTTCAGTGCTGCTTTAACTAAGAATAGTCAATAAGCAAGATTTTAAGGTTATATGAGAGAAAACATCCAAGATTAATTTTCTAGAACTACAATTTAAGAATGGGGAAAAAAACCTGTAATGTAGGTCTCAAGCCTTTAAACATTAAAGCTAATCAGTGTATTTGGTCAATACTCATTTGCTTTTGCTGGAGCTACTCATTGTCTTTGAAAAGACTAAGCACTGTGCTGAGTTTTGGAGCTTTCATGGATGAAAAGGATGATTCAGAAAAGAATATTTCAGAAAAGGACTGCATATAGTGGAAAGTTTCTTCCAAGAAATGCATATTACTGCAGTTGTCTAACTTTTCTTCTGTGTAATTACATCTCAAACCACAGATGGCTTTAGAAGGATTGCTGAATATGCTATGTTCAGAATGCAGTGGTCATCTCCCGGACTCCTACATCTGCTCCTTGCCATTCGTCGTAATTTGAATTTAAAGGATAAAGTTAGACAGATTATTCCAACCCTTTGCCAATTGTTCAGAGTATTTCATTGAAACAATAGATTTTGTATTTGACTAACTTAAAAAAAATTCATTAACATCCTTGATTTTGACCCAGGTCCAGGAAATGGAAAAGGGACTCTCAAGGTGAGTTCCATAATAATAATTAATTCTCATTGTTTATGTCTGTGTTGAAGACAACTAAATCTGACATAGTCACCTAGAAGTGAACATTTGTAGAGTGATTCATCTGCCACATTTTTTACATCTTCTTTAAGTTGAGATAAATTAAGCTCTACTCTTCAATCAGGTGGTGATCGGTGACAGGAGCCGAGGGAATGGCCTAAAGTTATGTTAGGGGAGGTTTAGGTTGGATATTAGAAAAAAGTTCTTTGCCTAGAGGGTGGGGCTCTGGAACAGGCTCCCCAGGGAAGTGGTCACAGCTCCAAACCTGACAGAGTTTAAGAAGCATTTGGACAATGTTCTCAGGCACATGGTGTGAATCTCGGGGATGGTCCTGGGCAGGGTTAAGAGTTGGACTCAATGATCCTTGTGAGCCCCTTCCAAGTCAGCAGATTCAGGGATTCTGTGATTTTACGAATTCCCAAGCTGGACACTGGCTGCCTACATACAGGGTTTGGATCACATGGCACCTGGGAAAAGGATATGTGGTTTCAACTGTAAAACTGATTAGGGCAGTAACTTGTTTATTCTGAATGAGTCCTAGAGTTGGTGTGTCTGAATTTCCTGAGTCCTCCTGGACTTATGAAGCAGGGTACCTATGAGACTGTAAGCTTCAGTGCCTAGTCCCCTCCTCCACATCTGTCCTCCACAAAATGTAAACCCCTACATTCTTTTGGCACACTCCTGTTTGCTGAAAACATGGCTTGTGAGGAAGAACCTATATTCACATAGTCAAAGTGCTTGCCAAGGAAGATGAAGACTGAAGCAAAATTTTGTCCTAAACCAAATCTGGGCTCACATCTTCCATGAGATTGGAGGTTATGTTAGGAGTCCCTCAGCAAAGCTGAGCTACTGGTGCAGACAAATGTAAGATAATAAGCACAGAGGGACTCACTAAATGGGAGTTGTCAGAGCCCACTGAAGAGGGCATTACAGCTGCTGCTGCAGTCTTGTTGGTTAACCACAGCTGGGAGACCAGCACTTGGAAAAGCTCCAAACATTTTGCATTTTTTCTGTATAGTGTCTGTGTGGTAATTCATCTTTATTTGCTATGTTTACTTCTACTTTTTCTCTGCTAGAATTGATGGTAACAGGTGAAATCACTTTTTCAATATCGGAAACTGGGTTTTGACAACTAGATGTCAAACCCAAAATATGTAGTGAGATAGAACACTGGCTACTCTTGTACCAATTACTTTTTATGCAAAGATATGGAAACCAGTTGGTAGAACAGTTTGCCGTTTCACAAAGACTTGGAACAGTCTGTTTCATACTTAATGAAAAATGATGCCTGTATACTAAAATGAAAATGAAAACTGAAAGTTTTCAGTGGACATGCAATCAAACAGCAGGTAGTAGAGAACAAGAGGTGCTGTCCTTGCAAAGTAAATTCAATTCAGATGAAATTAATGTTTCCTCTGGAATTCAAAATATTTAAAAATCTAAAAGTTTCACTGAAAGTTTTAAACCTGGTACTTGACTTTAATACCATTCACAGCATTGTATTAAAACCATAGAATTTTTTTTTTTATGGGTGGATAATTAACCTTTTATCTAAAACCAGAATATATGTATTCTGAGTTATGGACCAGGAGAACTTATGCTTCAAACAAGGGATCTATTGCAACTGGAACAGGAAATCCCACTCTATTATCTTCAGTCTCCTGCAGATTTTTTAAATATTAGAAACCTGACCCCAGAATGGAACAGACCTTCCTAGGCTCTGCATGGGGAATGAAGCTGCAAGCAAGTTCCCCTAAGAGTGTTAAACTTCTTTCAGTGTCCAGCTGAACAAAGAGCAGAAAAGACTAGACATACAAATATTTCCTAAGTGATGTTGGTGTTGTTAGCTGTACATAGAAGCTTTAATAGATATATTAGAATATATAAGCTTTGCTTTAAATATAGAACAGTACATTGGAGACTGTTAATATCTTGTATATCTCAGCATGGACTGTGCATACCCACAATAGTATATATTCAGCTAGTCAGGTGGAAGCCTGAAAGGAGACTCCAAAATTAGTTTTGCCTTAGCAAGTAAGGTGTCATAAAACACAAACTTATGCGTTTTATAACATTGTTGTGCTGCCCATATCACACTGAAAATGAAACTTGGATATTGTGGACAAGACTTTATCTGTCAAATACAGAAGGTCCAACTGGATGAGCTTTACTTCCCCTTCCCACTCTGAATGAGATGATGATGTGAAGACCTAGAGAGGTGACCTGGCTAGAAGTGGAAAATTACCAAACTGAAGATACCTGCTGAAATATCGACAGAGAAAATACCTGCCAGCCTGGGAGCTGAGAGCCTGGGAACTAGACCCATGAACCAGAAGCATCCCTGAGTATTGCAGCTGGCATCTTTGAAGGGCATCTGGGTATCTAGAAACTGATGACATCTTGAGACACCATAAATAAGTGAGAAAACAGAAGTTGTTGCAATTTATAATCCAAAAAAGGTGAAAAAATAGTCTGGAAATAAGGGAAAATGTACTAAGAAAGTAAGAATTCATAACTGCCATGGGCTGTTCTAACAGCAAGAACAGAAAAGTAATCTGGAAAAGTAAAAAGTGTTCTGAAAGAACAGAAAACATCATTGTCTATTGGCCAACTCAAGTGAAAAGTAGAAATCAATAGCACCTATTGGCTGTTCAAAGTGTCTTACGTCCTCTTACATCTCTATGATATAAAAATGACTTAATTTTTATCCAAAATGGAGCTTGTCTCTTTGAGAACTTCCTATGCTGCACACAGTTTCCCAAACTCTCCACATGAACTTCCTGTGAGATCTTAGACCCTCACCAGGGACAGTTCTGGCTGACTCTAGACTTCATGTCGTGGGTCATCTTTGAAGTGAGACTCTCTGTTACTCTGGTGGACCACTCTGGACCCAGCTCTGGGATCATTTCAGTCTGTCCTCCCATTTCTGTGATGGTTAAGCATCCCCTCTGGGATCAGTTTGGTCTCTCCTCTGGGGTGGTTTGGCCCCCTTCTGAGATGTGTGTAATGTGCTTGAAACCAATATTATTATGAACTTACATTTATATATGTAAATATATAATCAATCATAAATAAATCTGTGGTTATATTATCAATAAGTTTGCTTCACTTGTGATAAGATGCCTCTTAAAGTATGGCAGAAACTTTATTTCATAGGTAGTAATTTCATTTGCTTATGGTACTCCGTGGTATCACTTTTAAAACAAAGAATAGAAAAATAATTACGAAATACTCAACTTTATACTGCAGTCTATATATTTAATGCAAGTTTAATAGGAGAACTGAAGATAAAATGGTAGTATTTTTCCACTACTTCTCATAATGACTAATGTTTACTCGAGACTAAGGACTAGGTCAAGTCAGTGAACCTTAAAGCCAGCAGAGAGACTGCATCATGCAATCTTTGAAAAAAAACCCCTCATGTACTGCATACTGTTTAATTGCTTCTGTCTGTGAGACTACATACTCTAATTTCTTACTAACTCCTACCAGACCAGATGCAGAGAACTATGAGATCAGTAGAGATTTCTGATAGGGGATTTTTTATTATTTTCTTTTGTTTCATTTTACTCAGAATATTGGCATAATTTCTTTCCTAAAAAATAAGAATTTTAAGGCTATTAACATATCTAAACTGTCAAATTAAAAAGGGTTTGGACAGCTAAGTATTTTCTGTAATCTGATTATTCCCTTTAATTTTAATGTTAATTTCTCTTTTTCCCTTTCTTTTCACACAAACACTAGTTAATTACTGTTTTGGAGAGAGATAAAGTCATGATCAAGCAAATTATAGATAAACAATATGAAGCAAGTTATTCTAGTCCTTTATAGCAATTCTAATTTAATGGAATGTTTTCTCTCTCATTCAGAGCAGATTACACAAGACTATGTCTAATGAATAGCTATAAATTCCCTTTGAATGTAAGATAAGTTGGAGAGTGTCATCGCTTTCCAGTTTGTAATAAAATATTAATTTTGATTCATTTGCAATTGTTTTGGGGAAGACAAATTACTATAGTCTAAAGGCTACATTCCTCACTTCCCCCACACTTGGCAAAAATGTTGCTGACATTTTAGCAATAATGAGTGTTTGGCAACATATCTTTAGAAGGATCAAACAGTAACTTATATCCAGAGAAGTTCTCATGACAGATGTCTAACTGAAAGCTTTGTCCTGGCTGACAACATATGCATTTATTCTCTGGTTAAATCTAGGCTAATCTAGTTAAATCTAAATATTTAAAATGAGAATTTTTGGAAGTCAATCAGGATTTTAAATGATGAATGCTTCTCTGCAATGTTATGTTATGCAAGAAATCACTCCACAGGTCTTCATATCATTTCTGCTGCTAGAAGGAAATGTTTCTTTTGGAAATGGAGGGGATTTCCTAAGTCTTCATGTCACTTTTGGCTCCCCAGCATGAATGAACAGTTGCTGTACAACTTGCTATGTCATCAATGATACAAATTCCGCTGTTCTAAGTATTCATAAAATATCTACCAAATAGGTCAAGAGTACAACATAACTCTTCCTCAAATAGTGTCCTAGTAGCATTTATGCTGGGGGAAAAAACCCGCCATAAATATTTAAACATTTTCTATAAAGTAGAAAATGATCAGCAAGCAACACAGAGCTTGTCCCAGAAGACTTCCACTTCCTTGAATTACACAATCTGTGAATACTGCATACAGTATTCTAGATCCAAATACTAGTAGCATAATTCTAAATAGCCCTTATCAGATGGTTCCCTATCAATACATTCGTGGTGAGAAGGAACGAAAAGGCAGAGATGTATGTACATCTGTTCTATGATCTTAGGCCCTTTTTGCCCAGCATTGTTCTGCTGAATGTGTTCAGAAAACTTCATTCAAACTTATGGATATTCTTGAGTTGCCTAAATCCACATTTTTTGGAGAATAAAGTATAGTGTAAATAAGTTCCAGCTTAGTGTTTAGCCTGTCACCACAAACCTCTAACTCTTCAATATTTCTCTAAGGAGTATTCAGCAGAGAGGAAAGAAACAGAGGGGAATTGGTGGGAAATCAGAAAGAAGATCGCAGCGGGGTTTATATCTTGGTTTTCGTACAAAAGCTGTCCCTTGAACAGGAAATTTAAACCAAGCAATTCAAGAGGTCTAATTTCAGAGTTTATTGTGCACACTTATCTTATCTAAAAACTTCACCATTGTGAAGTCATTCCGGGCAACACCACTTCCTCTGTTTTCCAGGATTTCATTATAGTTGCAGGCATTTGTGTTGTGGATTCGAGGATAATACGCTAGGAGGTCAAAGCGAAAGATAAACTTGAAGAAATACACTTTTGAGGCATTTGTAATACACAAAAGGTTTAGATATCTTAGTGTTGGTTAAAGTCTGGATAACATTTTCTCATAACCTGTTGGAAGCTCTGCCTTGTTGTTTTGCTGGAGTCACAGACTTACCACATTACTGAGTATTTCTGTTCATATCAAAGAATCTTTTTGCATCACGAACTCAGACTAGGTTGCACCCAGTGGTTAAAAGGAGCAGGAGTACATATCTTGCCTTACAACAAAAAAAATTTATAGAAGCAGGTGCTGGTATTCAAAGTGTATGATGTGGTCTCAATAGAGCTCCTTGCAATGAGGTGCCATGTCCGAACTAGAGGCGCCATACTTGTCTGATCGAGTCCAGTGTCTGGGAAGAAATTAAGAAAATCTCGAGTTCAGTTTCTATTGATCCGGGCTCTTTAATAAGCAAAAAATTTCAAACATCAAGGAAAAATAGTTTTTGTGCGTACACTTTGCTCTTGCAGCTCTATACTATTTTCCCAGATTTTTCTGTTAAGAAAAATGGAGGGAGACAGTGACAACAAAAGTAAGTTACTGACTGTGTAATTTAAACTGGGCAGATTTCTGGAAAGAAATAAAGAATGCAATCCAGGTAGAGTCTTGTGTTTTTTCTCTCAAGAAGAAAAATAACAGGCAACAAACACAGAGCACACAATGTGAGTACCAGAAGTTAGTGCTGTGAGAGCTATTGGAAGGTGGCTCATATATTTATGAGCCAGGGTGAAGATCTAAATCAGTTTCAAACTTACATAAAAGATGCCACAAAGGTTAATTAACCCCAGAGACTTGACAAGCACGTCTCTGCTACCAAAGAATCAGAAGCATGGAGAGAGGCATGAGCAGAATTTTCCAGCCCTAATAGGATATGGAGGGAAAACTAGGAAAGGAAGAGGAGGAGTAACAGACGGTAGAAATTATTAGCAGCTCAGTAGCTATGGCACCTCTGAACTTGAACTCCCTTATACGAAGAATGACGCAACTGATCACATCTTGAAGGAAAGTACACTATGTCATTTCACTTGCATTCGTGCCATTTAATCTGTCTGCAGCCATTTTTGCATATTGAATCACTTCATTCTTCCTGCTACAAATAGTGTTTGTTTAGGAGTTTATTTATTCCACAGCATTGACCTGAAAAAAAGGTTTTTAAGACATGCTGTCTTAGGTAAACCTTCATTTAAAAGAGAGGTTTACAGACAATTCCTGGTTGTAATTAAATGCATGCTTGGGCAAAGGGGAACTGTTTCTACGAGTATCCAGCAGATTTTGTAAACACTTTGTCCCTCACATGTTCCAAGGGAGAGAAAACACTTTGTCATGATGTTCTACCAAAATTCAAAGTTATGATATATAGTAGTTTATCCTGAATAAGTTCATCTCTGTTTGTTAGTAATTAGCAGAGAGAAAATCAGCAGTTGAAGGACAGTTTGGTCATGGTAAAAGACAAAGCTAATTTCGACAGCACGCAGAACACAGAAAGCAAGTTTTAGAGAGGAGAGACTGGGTTGTCTAACTGTTAGGATGTGAGTATGATCTAGGTATCTGATCTTTACTATAGTCAGTGGAGATCTAGAGCTTAATTCAGTTGCACTTTCACAGGTCTCTGGTGCCGTTTCAGATGTCCTTGGATGACCCACCTGTTCTCAACATTTTTCTTCAGAAGGGCAGGAATTGCCTGCAGACAAAACTGCTTTTCCTGAGCAAATATCTCTGAAGTCTAGTGTTTCCAAAAAGGCATCAGGCATCTGTATTTAGATAACTGAATCCTGCCCTTAATGAATTGTATTAACAACTACTCAGCTGACCAAACATGTGTTCACCTTCTGGTGTATTGAATAGATCTCGAGACTCTTTTCTATTGAGGTCACTGTTGAGTGCAAAGGATTATACATCCACTTTTTGAGTAGATACTCAGTTGCCTGCACCTAGGTGAATACTGCAGACACTGTAAATAATGTTAATCAGCACTAGATATCTATATGTAGGCAGCTTTGTCAACAGCCTAATGCTGCATTCCCCTAGAAGGCCATGTAAACCAACTGTACAGTTCCAGCCAGTAGCTGGATGACACATGTAATGCTTACCCCAGAATCCAAAAGATTGTATTCTTGCAAGTTATGCAGTGAGAAAATTTTTCATGTTACACACTGTGCTCAGAGATTGAATTCTGTAAATGAGTGAAAATACAGTTGATCTACTCAGAAAAGATTATTTTCTAAGTAATAAACCATGAATTTGGTACACAGATGAAATGTGCATAGCAGGGTAGTGAAGAGAAGTATTAACCTTGGATTCAGAATTCTGGGTTCACCTGCTCCATCATTGACTCAATCTAGGGTAAGCCGCTTAATTTACTTAATTTCTCTTTTCTCTTTTCCTTATCCTTCTGTCCTGTCTACACTTTTGCATATTTAGGATGTAGATCCCCCTAATATTGAAGTTATTCTTTTCTGTGAGCCTCACAAACAAGAGGTTTTGATCTTATCTAAAACAGGTGATAATTCTTTTTTCTCAGCTGATTCTGTTACATTTTGGACATTTGCATTACATAAAATCAACATCAAAGTTACTTGTGGAAACTAAGTACCTGTTACCATTCATTGCAAGTCAGAATATGTTCTAATGAACAACAAATGAAACATACAACATTTCATTCTTGCTCTGAAAAAATTACAGAAGTTTCACATAGAAAAGAATAAAAGATTTGTTTCGCTTACTTCATGTCAATGGTGTTGACATAAAGTATATTTCTTTTAAAAATGTAAACTGTAATTTAACACGTATTATCTCAGCATAAAGATAGAGATTAAACAACCCTGTTTAGAGCAATATCCCCTCATGTGTCTACCCACTTCCTTTCACACTCTTCCCTGTTGTTTTCTATTTTGAAGCCACACTGTTGATTAAACAACAACTAAAGGCTGAAGGAGAGGTGAGGAAATATAAACAGCTGTGATAAGGCTGATGCACAGAGCTACCGATTTTCTGCATTTCCCTTGTGCGTTTGCAGAGTCAGCTTGGTTTACCCTTTAATCATCTCTCAGCAGTGGGCCTGTGATTATAGCCATGGGGATGAGCTTCTCCTTCCCTTTTATGTACAGCTATGAACACAGAAGAAAATGGCATGAAAACAACTGGGGGAAAAAAATGGCACCTCCTTGCAAGATTTAATCTGCTTTGTCTTGAAGCCTGCTGTTGGATAAATAATTCTTCTCTGCTTCCCATCCCAATTTCTCTTCGAACCAACAGGCCTTGTGGGGCAGAGAGTATCTTCTTCTCTGGATAAGGAGTCATTCATCGTCTGAAGGATATAGCACAAAAAGCACTTTATGATGAGAGTTTTTAACTGCTCCTACAGAAAAATCTGGAAGACCTACCTCCTGACATATTTTTGCAGAAGGACTATCATGCTGTAGAAAAAATTTTGTGTAATTGATACTATTTTCTGTAGGCAATGTCTGATACTTAAAACCTCTTGTTCCTCACTAGTGAGAAAAAAGGCTGTGTCCTCTGCACTGCTTAAAAGCACAATACACTTGCCAGCACTGCAGCACACTGAAGCATTGTACTTCTGACCAATGTAAAAAGCCACCACATGAGCTTACCTTCTGCAATTATTTTTTTTTTTTGATAATACAAATAATTCTAAAATAAAATGTCTTTTATTTTGATCCAGGTACAAAAATATGAAAATTAGTAACAAGGTTGTATTTGACATTAGAAAATAATTTAGGAAATAGTATTTGAGACCGTTATCAGGAAAGTTAGCCATGACCAACAACAACTATTCTGCTTATTTAACCCTCATTAAACAAACCAAGATAAAAATTATAAATCCCATCTGTAAGAAATGTCATGCTGGATCACAGCCAAGTATGACAATCCTGTCAGTAGCAGAGGCTTAGAGCAGAGTACAAGAACCAAGGTAAGTACAGGGTGGTACTCTGTGCTTTGGTTTGGACTCAAAAGCAAAACGCTGTTGTAAGTCTCAGTTTATGTCACTTAAAAAAAAAAAAAAAGGAAGAAGAAGAAGAAGAAGAAGAAGAAAACCTCAAAAGCAAGCAGAAAGAGATGAGGGACAAACAAGAACTGATGTTGTGATGATTAAATACAATGAAGTGTGACATCTGATGAAACATGTAAGAGTGGACAGACTAAAAATTATTCCTATGGTGCAATATGCCAGAAACAGAGCTTAAGAGTTTTCTTATAATATCTGCTTAAGGCAAATGTGATTGACCCACCTCTCAGGACTCAATACAATTTAGGATTACGATTTATAGAAACAATTAAGTTTTTACCTTCATAAAGAAATATCAAGGCTTTTTCAGAAACCGGGGACATTTTAGGCTACCGTCTCAACTCATGACAATATGAACTTGCCCAAGAATCAGGTTGCCTGGATGTTCCCAGTGCATTAATGTAGTCTGAAATGGGCTTCTCATACTATAGAGAACTTTTTCAAGGACAGAAAAATCTCAGAATTTCCTGGATACGTTCAGAGTCTGATGAATAGATGTGTGTAGGAGCAATATGCAACTGAATTACAGACTTATGCTCCAATTTCTCTTTCAGATACAATATTGCCTTAAGTGAATCAATTGGGTTTTTGTGTCAAAACAGAGAAGTAAAAACGTATGCACATTGGCCAATATGGAAGTAAAGTTTCTTTACTATGCTATTACTTTCCAAGGACAGCACTTCCAAATAAACTCTTAAGATGCTAAGAAATAGCTAAAAGGGAGACCAGAGGACAGTCACTTCCCGCAGTATAAATCTCAGCCAAACCAGAGTAATTCTTGTTGTTTATTAACTCACTGTGTTCTATATTTAGTTTAAAACAAACATTAAAAAGACAGAGAAGAAAGTTATGCCAGCCCTGACATATTATCAAGACCTAATAACATCCTAATTTTCTACTCAAAACAAATGTGGTTACAGACTTCACCTGTGTTAATAAACGTAACTCCTTTTTTATGTGAAAAAAAAAGAAACATGCAGCCTCGATATAGTGTGTGAGTTCAGTTAGAAATAGTGGGTTATGTCTCATAGACGCAATTCTCATACAACAGGTTTGTGTTTTATTTATATATTTTGACAGATGTTTGTCATTTCCAAGATATATGCCTTGGATAGATGTCCAAATCATTGTATTTTTCATGGTTCATTGCTGAGAGCCTAAAACAACAATCCCCATCTTTCAGTCCAATACTGGAACTGGAAGTATGCTTGCCTGTCATTTCCTGATGGAAAAAAGTGGAGAAAATGCAACAGAGTAAGTTTTGTGTCATTGTCAAGACAATGTCTACATTTCCCCATGAGCATACAAAGCATACAGCCCTAGACAGGTGCTTGAAACCAGCACTGACGTAAAGATTCGTAGTCCTGAAAATCCCGGCTCAGCTTCTAACAAACCCCTAAAGCACATCCAGTTTGCAGGGACTGCTGGTCTTTGCTTTATGTGGTTCAAGCACCCAGAGTTTTGTTTTCTGGGCTACTCAGCAGTTCTTCAGGCTTTGTAGTGCTGAGCTAGATGACATCTCTCTCTTGCTCCCAAGTAAGGATGCCAGACAACAGTATTGCAGTCCAAAGGGTACTCTTGCATCCATAAGCCAGACTCTTCCTACTTGCACAGTACACTAAGTGTTGCAATGGATGAATCTCGTCAAAGAATATGTGGGAAGGAGGGCACCCTGCTTCCATGCTGCCAGGCTCTGAGTACAGCCTGTGGTTCTGCCATCCTTCCCTGCTCCTTGGAGGCAGGCTGCCCCTGCTCCAGCCAGCTCTGCTGCAGCCTAGCTGGGTAACCAGGAGACACACTGTTCGGACAGACCTAGAACAGAACAAGCCAGGAGTTCACTGGGGCAACTTCACAGCTCCCAGTTATCTTGGGAACTGCACTTGTGACCAGATACTCCACCTTGGTCCTTGCCTGAGCTATGCCACAGTCTGTGCCCAACCTCGTACCTGCTCTCCATCACTTACTGCACCTGCTGGACTCCACATCTGACTCATCACTGTGGTCTTGACAGGTGCAGGGCTCTGGGCTGGCCATGGTCACCATTTTTGTCCCATCCCTGCCCCCTCACGGGGTGCTGCTGAATGGACCCCTACTGGGGAGACCACAGCTCTGTCACCCTTGTAGCCATCTTTGGATCCCAGCTCCCTCTCATGAGGCAGCCATCCATCGAAGCACCCTGACCTGCTCAGAGGTGAATAGTCAGACCACAGAGAGATACCAGGGTTAATTTCTCTCTTCTGCCCTTGGAGCACATCGTTCCACTCTTGTGAAATCAGAAAGAAATGTGAGTTTTATAAGGTTAGATAGAAAGTCTGAGAAAGAATAAATCTTTAAATAAATTAACTGGGAACTCACTGGTAAGAAGAAAATCGAGAAAATTTATTCCCCTGCTCTGAAGATCATTTGAGCATTTGGTGTTAAGTAGCTAATAGACAAAGAAATAGACTTTCTTTGGGTTCCTCCTTGTGTAGTTCAGCATCTTGCACACCTACCCCCTGAGGACTGTGTGTACTGTGGCAGTGGGGACATTGGGAAAGTCTTTATCTCCTCGGTTCAAGGAAGACCTTATATCTGTTCTGTTACACTCAAGAAAATTACAGAACTAGCTGATTATGAGAAAGGAAGAGAGGAAAAGACCAGTGAGCCCCAGAGAAGATCATAGTTGAAGGAATCCTCTTTGCATAAGGATTTCCTCATCACCAGAGGGAGATGAGGGTGCTGCTTTTGGGTAAATTTCCCTACAGCATCCAAATTGATACAAAACACACTGAGACCCAATTCACATGTACTTGTCCTATACACGGAGGCTGTGTATCTGGTAACATGATTTACTTTGCCTATTTGGGATCTAGGTATTGCAATGCTTACTGCTGCAGTCAGTAATTAAGACCCATTTTTGTTTTCATACCATTATTTCTGAATTAATAACGTAGTGTCTGAATGAGGACATGACCACAAATCATAAATATGGTATCCTTATCCTCTCTTACTCAAAGGGATGTGATTTCCAATAAGAGAATTTGGAGTTCTTACTTCAATAATGAATAAAGATAGGCTCTTGCTATTTCCACCCTCAGAGAGGTGCGCGATGCCTGGGGCTGGGGCTGCCACAGTGCCCCAGGCTGCTGCTCCTGGCTGGGGGGCCTGCCTTCCAGGCCCTACCCCTCTGTCCTGGGGGGATCCCACAGCCCCCAGGGAGCTCCTGGGCCCATGGGGCCCTGTGAGGCATTTGCCTAATGTGATGTCAAACACCTGTGACAGTTTCTTCTCCCCAAAGCATAAACAAAAACCCCTAGAAATTATATTAGAATCTAGGTTATAACTGGCGCTGTTCAAATCAGACACAGACAGATAGATCTCTGTGCCTTCTATACAGAAACCATACTCTGTATGTAGAGACAGTTCAGAAATTTCTTGGTTGTCTGAAATTTACCCATACTAGATTGCTGCTCTATTTTTAGAATTGCAGATGGTTAATGGAGTGGATTGCACTTTATAGCACAAAACTAAGAAGAACCAAAACAAATGTGTGCATTAGGCCATTACATCCCTCTCTTTTCAGTTCCCACACTGTGATGGCCCCAGTATGAGGAAATTAATTAAATTTTCAATACTGCAGAGAATGCCAATGAAAAGCATAAGTGGACAAATGATCTGTGAGATTACCTAGTCTGCCTCCCTACCACTGCAACATCATTAGCATGAACATGTTTTATTCATACTGTCTCCAGACTCAGACAATATCCTATGTCCCGATTTCCTAATATTTTAAACAATGGGAGTTTTGCCCCTCTGGGGAATAATTGAGCTTAAGTGGCCTTCATTATAAGTTTTTAACTATTAAACTAAGTTTTATTTTGCCCACACTACTACTGAAAGTGAAAAGGTGCATTTTGCATAAGAAAAAATACCTTAAATGAACAATAAAGGTGTTTGGCTTTTATTTCTGCAGATTTGGGCAAAACTCTGAAGAAAAAAAACTGAATAATTCGGCATGAATAAGAGCTTAGACTGGACTTTATAATCATTCTGGTTCATCAGAAATTCAATATGTGACCATAGTGTACAGTTTTTCAGGCGTGTTTTTTGAAAACTTTTTGTTCAATTGTCAGAAACTGCAACATGTTTTGGGGCTGTAAGAAGCAAAAAAAGGTTGAAGAGGTATCCATGAGGTAAAGCTGAGTCTGTCTGGATAACCTTTACTCTTGCAGTGCATTTGAGGAAAAGAAAATTAAATTTGAACGTTTACATGGAGTTTGCTAACACATCTATTAGAAAAAATATTTTTTACTTGTAAGTTGAGTAAATGTAATATGGTATCACCAAAATACAATAAAAACCCACAGTGCATTTTATAGTCTCTTCTTAGAGCAGAACCACATGTTAAGTATTTACATGAGAGTCTACAATAGTTCCTGGGCTGAAAGTGTTTATTAGGTACAACTGGCTTGATTCTGCTTTCTTTGCATCTTATGTAGTCATTTACACCTGTGCAATGATGCATTCCACTTCACATTATGTGCTTCTTTATGAGCTTTGGCAGCAAAAAAGGGTCATAAAGTCAGTCAATATAATCATTGAGAAATACTTTCAGTCTCTGCATGGTGTGCAATCAGCTTAAAGGTCTTTTATCACTCCTCTTCATAAGCCTGTAAATACAAACCATAAATCTATAATTACATAAAAGAGTGGTTGACTACAATATTGAACTATGTGAAGCAGTTGAAAACTGGACTCACAGAATGGAACAACAGGTCTAGCTCAGATCTCCTGATTGCATTTTCCTGCTGCTTCCATGTTGTGAAAGATGCCAAGATTCTGTTATGTTTGGGAAAGATAAGGTAGTGAATGAGGCTGCAGATAGTCTTTGCTCCTAAAGACTAGCTAAGCCAGATCTTTCCCATATGGGAGAACTTAATATATAACCTCCATATTATTCAAGTAAAGTTTTATTCCTTTAAAGCCTCTGGATCAGTTTTCTAGAGTTTTTATCTTTTTGCCTCTCTTGTCATCTTTAGAAATTCTGTGTATTTTTTAAATGGTATCTTAGAGTAATTTGAAATCCCAGAATTATAAAACAGAATCACTTTTAATACTTTACCTTCCAAAGGTTTTATTTCATTAAAATTTCTTGAGAAACAATGTTGATTTAATTCTTATATTTATATAGAAAAGATCATCAAAACTACCCAGTACCTTGTATCACACAGTAAAAGGGAATGTCACAGCTGAGAAACAGACCAGTCACATATATTGACTATAAATGCTAAGACAATAAATGAATTATTTTTCAAATCATAATACTTCAACTCAACAAAAATTCACTAGGCAGACTGGTTGTTGGAATTGCTGATTGCAAGCTACTTTGCACGTCTAATTGAAACTTGACTTTAATTAACTTTTAACTGGGGGAGAAAAAAAAAAAAAAGGCAGGCATTGTAAGCATTGTCTGCTTTCACAGAAAGAGAGAGGATAAATGTGGAAATGAAAAGTTTAGAATGTTTTTGTCTTCCATACATTCATATATCTGTCTTCTGCATGTCTCTCTTCCAGCTTTAAGTAAACCTATATGATAAATCTCTCACTGTAGAACACGAGCCTGCATTATTGCTGATATAACGTGAATAATGCTCTTAATCCTGCCATGTCCTTTCATTTGAGTTCAATCTTTTCTGTGTCCACAAAAAAATAAAAAGCCAAGACTAAAGGACAGGAACTATTGGGTTGGGATTTCTGTTGTTTCAGAAGGAAGTGTTTCACTAAGAAGAAATACTTTGCCTAACAGGGAGCATTGGAGACAGACAACGAACCTAAAGATCATAACAAGATGCCCTGGGTTTCTCTGGAATATAGTTAATTTTCTTCATAGTAGCTCATATGGTGTATTGTTTTGTATTTGTGGTCAAGACAGTGTTGATAAGAGAGGGAAATTTTCCTTACTGCTGAGCTGTGCTTGCACAGAGTCAAAGTCTTTTCTGCTTCTCACCCCATCCCATCAGTGAGCAAACTGGGAATGCAGAAGGAGGGTGCACAGCCAGGACAGCTGATCTCAACTGACCCAAGGGATATCCCACACCATTTGGTGCCATGCTCAGCATATAAAGCTGTGTGAAGAAGGAGGAAAGGGAGGATGTTTGTAGTGATGATGTTTGTCTTCCCAACTCACCGTTGCACTCAATGGAGTCCAGCTTTCCTGGGGATGGCTGAACACCTGTCTACTGATGGAAGAAGTGAATGAATTCCTTGTTCTGCTTTGCTTGTGCATGTGGCTTTTGCTTTACCTATTAAACAGTCTTAATCTGTGAGTTTTCTAATTTTTGGCCTTTTGATTCTCTCCTCCATCCCAGCAGGGGGAAGTGAGCAAGCAACTGGGTGAGCTGTCCACTGGGCTTAAACCATGACACAAGCAATGAAAAAAACCTTTTTAATCTTAAAAATCACTGTAAGAAATCCTTGATAGTGCTAGATGTATGCCACACTGGCAGACAGTAATTTTTTTCTGATTTTTACTAAAATAAAAAGACATGAAAAATAATGGTGCCTCTTAAGATGAAGGGATATACATCCACTAGAAGTATAAACAATAAGTTGTCTACAGGAAAATTGCCTTAATTTGTGCTTGTTTCATATTGACAGATTTACTGCCCCCCACTATGCCAAAATGGGATGTTAAAAATATCCATTTTGAATTGCATACTAAATAAATGTGGGCTGGAAGATGTATGTAAGATTTTAGTGTCATAAAAGCATTATTAACTATGATGTTTCTGTCTCTTCTGGATCTCCTGCTGCATCTGTCATAACTTGTCTCATCTCCTGAAAGTCACAACTTTCCCCAAAAATCAAACAGATGTATAACCTTGACAGAAACCAGTTCTCCAGTAAGCTGATAATATGTAGCCATAGGAAATTACTTCATCTTTCCACATGGTGAAGATAAAATGGCAAAAAGTGGGTCTTATTTTCTATTTTCAACCATCTTTCAATACTAATTCAAGACTAATATTTGGTACATGGAGAAGGTTGTAAGTATCTAGAATGGAGGCTTCAGTTTTGTCTCTTCCCAGTCTCAGGGCTATTTACATCCCCAAAAATATTCTGTGCAAAAGTCTATTTTCTTGACTGCTTTTTAATGTCGTAATTGAAAGAATATGGGATTGTTCTGTAACAGCATTTCTCTTTCAAATTATGTATATGTCTTTTCTGGAGTAAGAACTTTGCAACTGAGCCAAAGAATTTTTTGAGAAGGAGAAAAAAGTCACTGTAGTAATTATAGGAAGACATAAGAAACTTCTCAAAAGAGGTATTATGACAGAGTGAGCCAATGCTGGAGGAAGACCTGCATTGTGAAGTGATTAATGAAGTGTACATGATGAAATGATTTCAAGAAGAGATGGGTGGCAAAGAAAAGAAATCTCAGCACTCTGTAACTAATTTGACAATGTACTGTAACAATTTACAGAAACGTTGAGAAACTAACATAAAAGGAAGATTCTGGACCCACGTGGCAGTGAGTTGTAGACTTACTTATTTTTTCCTTATGTGGCAGATTAGACCACTGATTTTGCCTGTGTAATTCTATCAGGAATGGAGCAGTTCAGGTATTGTGCTCTGTGCTACTCACTGAGTATAAATGCAAAGGAGTTTTGGATGACGATGAGGACGCTTAAAATAAGTTTCTCCCATTTCAAGGGCACAGAAAAGAGACCACAGACAGCCCACGATTCTTGGGGTGGAGTTAGGATGAAACACTAGAATTGAACTCTTCAAACACTGCAGTGTTTTACAGGACAATGGAAACACCTCAGAACTCCTAAATTGGATCAGTCTAGCATATTTCATTCCTTCATGATCTGAGACATTAAGTATGAGCTCCTAATTGCACCGAGGCCTCGTGGTGAACTGAAATCAAAGCACAGGCAAACTGTATTTATAGATCAGGATCTGGAAAACCCAAAGGTAGCTCAGAAACACAAAGGTTTTTTTCAGGGGTGAAGATCACAATAAATAATCACTTAATGATTACCTTCTCAACTGTATTTTGTTCATAAATACTACCTGATGAGATTCAGTTATTTCTGCAAAACTAAATACAGGTAGCCATTCTTTGGTTCAAGGAAAGGTTATTTAGCAACGGTCTAAGAATTTGTACTCCAATATTAATTTTTCCTGAGCTCATTTTCTTAGAACAAAGGCTGTGTTTTATTGGTCTGTCTTCTGAGGAAAGTGGAATCTGTTTCACCAGAGAAGTTAATGGAAAAAAATACAAATTTTCCCCAAGCTGCCAAATCCTGATATAATAAAAGTAATAAAACTATAGTTAAGGGTGTTATGTCTGTGCACAGTATTCAAGCCATAAGGCACTTTTGATAATGCTTAGGTACAATATTAATTTTTCTTTCATCTTCTGCTCTCCATCGATCTCCAATCGATGCCATTAAATCAATGCAATCTTTGTTTATTTAAGTAAAAAAAAATAAAATAATATATCTGGAAGAAAATCTTCCCCAAGAAGAAACATTACCTCCGCTCATCCTGAATTTTTTTTACAGTAGTTAGTTTCCAATTTTGGCAACAAAAGCAGTATTTTAAGGTAATAAAATATTCCTGAATGCAGACCATGAAAACTGATTATACTTGAGTGTTGTGGTTCGTTTCTTTTTTTTCCCAGTTGCTGTTTGTAGTGGGTTGGCTTTTGGATTTTTTTAGGCCTTCCTAAGCAACGGGGGTCAGAAATCTAAGGAAGTATTCCATATCATCCTTTAGCATAACACAACATATAAATAAGGCCCAGATAAGAGAGCTCACTCTCTTCTCTCTTCCAGTGGCTGAAGACGACAGGTCTCTCTGTAGACAGTCTTTGCTTGTATAGGCCAGGGCCTGCCTGCTTGGACCTGCTGTTATCTCCGGTCCCTCCGGGAGGCATGGGAAGTTGGCTGATGCTTCGCACAGTTCTGCTGTCTCGTTCAGGGAAGTATTTAATTGGGTTTATTTATTTATTTATTTATTTATTTGCTATCTCTCTATTAACGATATATATTTGGAGGATATTTGTTTTGGGGGTTTTTTTATCCCTGTTCCCCCCTCCCTTTTCCCTTTTTTCCCCTCGGGACCTCCCTATTGTGTGTACAATATATTCAAATTGTATATATAATTGTAAATATATGTAAACGCATATTTTTGATATAGTCCTGTTTCGTTTGGGTTTCTTTCGGTTTTTCTGTAGTTTGTTTTTTTCCTTGCCTGAAAGAGCGGGAGGGGGGAGAGGTCAGCTTGGATTTGGCAAGAAAGCCGGACCAAACTGATACACTGTTTGAATAGCCAACAGATACTGACTTCACTCTGTCTTGGTCAGTTCGTGTTGAAAGGTCATCAGGAAACTGTTAGCTTTGCATCTGATGGGTTAGCTGTTGCATGAAGGCTGTTGTGGACATTTCATATGCAACTTACAAAAGAATAAAAAATGAGATGGTCTGTACACCACAGGACTTACTGATCATCCCTGATATATAACAAATATACAAAGAATTTTCAGTGTCTTTGCTGTGAGACAGTAAAAACACATCCCCAAATAGTTACGAAAATCTCTATTCACACCAACCACTAGTGCAAACTTTCTCTGCCTACATTTCACATAGCTGTTACCACTAGTACTTCTACTCTGTTGGGCTTCCCAGAAAAGCCAGGAAGATCTCTTCTCCTCATGGAATAAAAATAATTAAATCGTTCTCACAAAAGGAAGCAAAAATAGGCTTCCTTGTCCCAATGACAGTAACAACAGAGATAAAAGGGTGAACTTGTCTGCCCAGAACAGATGATGGCTCTGGCTTTCATGATTGCACCTTGCTTCTAAACTGCCTAATGCTTCACTAGTGACTTTTAAATTCAAGAATTTCTGTTTTAGCTGGACCAAGCATATCGTTTGACTTTGCTAAATGAAACTTTAACATTAAAACATACCAAGGGAGTATACTTGGACTCAAATGAGTGAGACAACCATTTTTAGCACCTATTCCTCCTGGCTTGTAAGCCAGATGTTTCTGGAAAGGACTGCACACAGCTGCTCCTGAATTTTTTCCTTTTGCATATAGACCAGAAGTCTCATAATTAACAGTGGGGAAAAAAAAGGGAACAAAACCAAGATTGCTGCAACAATAAGTCCTGAAAGTAGGAGTTACTAATTTGAACTAGATGTTAAAATATTTTCTTTTGTAGTGAAAGCTTTGAGGAGTTGAAAATATCCTCATAGTCTACATTTCAATGAGCCCAAGGATCTCTGAGGGTTTTTTTCTTGAAAACCCTTTGAAGTCCTTCTCAGAACAGCAAATAGCTCAGTGAAAGAGACAAGCATCTGAGACGCAAGAGGTACTCTTCGGCATTTTTGAATTCAAATCAAAGGCAAAAACATCAGTTTTATGTATGTGACAAGGTATCTTGACCCCCATATTTTAGTTATTTGGGACAGTTACCTCCTCACCTTTCTGTTGAGACCAGAGTAGTATCCTACGAGTAGGAAGATTGAGCATTATAAGAAATATTGAAAAACATTATGACCATGAGACAGCGAAAGAAGAATGTGGCAATTAAGTTAAAGAAAAAAATGTATGGGAGGTCCATACTGATTTAATTTTAGCTCTATAACCAAAGCAAATGGAAAAGGAATAACGATATGACAAATGAGTGAAGGCTGTTGGTATAATGTTAAATTTCTAAGAAATGTAAACAAAAGTTAGCCTGCAGTTATAGAAGAATGTCAATATATCATAAAACATTATCATGATAGATCTCAACCCTCTCTCTGCAGCTTTCCCATCAATGCTGTAAAAAGCTGAGAAAAGTCAAGCTCCTATTTAAGGCTTTTTAGACAAAGGAAATGGAATATCAGGTTTAGAAGAAAGCAAAGGATTGCCCAATATGCAATCTGCTCAAGAGACTCATGTGATGACCAGCACTTGTTCTTGCAAGATTTTGGCAAATCTGCACTCAGTATAATAACTCAAGGGTAGATCCAACATTATCCCCATTTACATGACCACATCACAAGGGGCAGAACATCTACTAGTTTAATTTCAGATATATATTACCACAGAAAAAGATTTATTAAACAAATTATGCTAGACAAGAGGACTTCCTTTTGCAGCTATGTCAGACACATAGGCATGCTGTTTTTCCTAGGGCTGTCTGTTTCAGATTTTAAAAATTATTTACCTCAAACTCCATATTAATTGACATCAGCTGAACAGCTAAACCATTTGTAGGAATATAGTAATGACAAAGTCCTAGTATTTTGATTTATATTACTTTTAGGAAGGAAGGAAGAAAAGAGGAAAAGAAGAAAAGAAGAAGAAAAGAAGAAAAAACATGTCCCTGAGTAAATAATGAGTGAGCAAATATTCTCTATTTCTGGCACTTTATAATACTTTTCAATGTTCACCAAGTATAGAAAAGTATTGTGAATTTAGGCCTAATATTCAATACACATTCCAGAAGGAAAGATCCGCTTTGAAAAACTGAGAATGAAGTTTCGATAAATAAATTTTAAAAAATATTGTAATTCAGCAAAACTAATCAGTAATTCAATCTCAGCTCATTGCCAATAACTGGATTTTATGGCAAAAAATGATACTCTAGTTGCTCCTCACTGAAATCAAATCTCTGCTACTTGCGTTATAAAAGAACATTTTCTTTCTCACATGGATGAGAATTTTGGCTATAATGCCAGTTTAAAGCACATTGTACTGTGGCTAGAAGCAGTAGAAAAAAACAATGTATCAGAATGAGAGTTTGTGTATGAATTTATCTCCTGGCCATCAATGGTTCTCTGACATACCTCTGGCTCCTGTAGCATCTGAAGATTTGCTAAAATTTTTTGTTCTTTTTACTGGTTATTCTTTATGATCACTTTTTAGCCTGTTTTTTTGTATTTTCATATTTCATCTACCCAAACGTAGGAGTCTTTCTACAGAAAGACATGAGTCTTTCTATATTTCTACAATTTAACAGGGCTTCAGCTTCAGAAATAATGCCATTTTACTTCTAAAAAACCTTTCCCCTTACTCTGCTGTTCAGTCCTGCCAGCTTCCTTCTGCTCTTTCTCAAGCCTACCACCTGGTATATTTTGACCTCCTGGTTTTAGCATGATATCCTTAATTGTGTTGGTATATCTTACAAAGATACCAAGGCTGCTTTTTTTTAACCTCGTTTTAACAGGTTTCTTATGTCAATCACCTTCTTACTGCTAAGCAAGCACAAGTCAATTAGATTCTTTTGCCTTTTGGAGCCTGTGAGATTGTCAAATCAATGTAATTGCAGCCTCTTCAGCTGTAGAATTTTGAAGAGGATCCTGGGTGCTCCTGAAAACCAGTCAAACATTTGTATCTTTTGCAATGGGATACAGGCTGATTAGAGTTTGAAAAAGTCATTGATGATATCCAGGAATTTGTTCTTTATATCGAAGCCACATGGGATATTTTCCTAGTCTACATGGGTTTCCATAGTGCTTTCTGATTTCAGTGCTTTTATTCTCTCTGTGTTGCAGAAATTATTGCCATTTGTATGTGTAGCTGATAAATGGAAACTTAAATTGTACTTTTCCTATCATGTGAACTACTGAGGTGGTTAGTTTTTTTGTTGTTGGTTTTGGTGGGGGGTTTTTTATTATTATTTGGTATGATTTTAGGTGCTTTGTAGTGGATAACTAGTCTAACACTAGCATGGCCCATGTTTTCTTTCCTTTTTATTTTATCTAGGTGCAACAACATGGTCTACCAATCACGAATTTCCAAACCATGTGCTTTTCTGCATCTGCCACTTTACTTCTCCTTCTCACTTTAAAGCATACTGATGGTCCTCTTGGTTTTAAGTGTTAGTATTGTGGTTCAGATGCAGTCTGCTCTTTCTTTGCAGATGGAAATTTAATCCAGAAATTTCCTTAATGCTTAAGGGTTTATTTAATGTAGCTGAACTGGACTGACTAATAGATTGACAAATTCAAAGAATAAATAATAATAAGGAAAAAGGAGTAATGCATGGAGACATCCATATACTGATCATGGAAGATTTGCTTCCATATAGAAAAAGATGGCAATCAAAAAATTTGAATTCACACTCCTATAGATAGTTCAGATAGTCACGTTTGCCTATATTTTGATGTCTTCTCTGAGAAAGAAAGCCTAGTTATTTTTAAAATAAATTTCCAAGCTGGCTTGCCAAATACTATGTTCTTTTAATGCAAAAGATGATGGAACAAGGTATAAAATACTACAAGATAGGCTAGTTCTGTTCGGTTTTCAATTTTCTTATAGTTTCCCGCAGTCATTTTGGGAGGGTTAGTATCATGCTCAATATTCTGTATGAAATATACCTGTTCCAAATAGAAAACAAAAGTATTACCTGACTAATCACAGAGGTATGTGTAAACATCCACCTGCCTGCATACACGTAGCAATTGTACACATTGGGTTCCACAGCTTCTAAATGTATTAGTGTGTCTTTTTTACAGAATTTGATGCAAAATTTTTGAATCTTCTTCTGAATCAAAATAATACCTTGTGTTTCATGTCGATGAGTAATTATAAAGAAAGAAGATCTATATTTTATGTTAATAAATAATTTGTCAGTTTTTGACTAATGATTGAAAATTGTCTCAGGTAAAAGACGAGGCATTGATGTAACTATTTCTATCCTATAAGATTTATCCACTTGAAACTGGACCACATTTACAGAAACAATCATTGCTTCATAGACAACTAGCAAGAAACCTGGTTATTCACCAAAGGATTACTACAAGAAATGGAACTCTTTCATGATGCATGAAACAATGAAATACCCTGTTTGTGTTAACATAAAAAAAAAAAAAAGAAAAGAAAAAGAAGAAGAAGAAGCAGCCTGTATTTAAAATTAATTATTTTTCTCCTGTTTTCTGATGAAGTTGAATTGTATCATTATCAGCTCTCCAAAATGACACTATGCTTTGAATATTTTCTGCTGGCTTTCACTGTCGAAAATAAATACTAGAAATTAAAAGATACTTTGAAGCTAATAATGGCATTTCATTTTTCAGTTGCAGAACAAATGTTTTTTGTTCATGTTGTTCATGTTCAGTGACTGCTGACAGGTTATTCAATTCTTGATATTCTATTGCATTTTGATGATGTGATAGGTCTTGCAGTCTTTCAAGCTTATATGCATTGAAGACATATTATCAGCCATATTCCTAATACACTCAGAATAGATGAAAATCCCCTATTTTTACAGAAATGAGATGGGACATTGTAAGCATCCAGGCTAGCATAAAAATCAAGATGCTGAAAGGCAAACAAAGTCTTACTAAATCTGCATGGATTGCAAGTTCTCTAAATGGAAATATTTTCACTATTTAAATAAAAATTCCTTTAAATACTTTCTGAAACTAAATGAATTTTACTTGAGAAAGGGAAAAAAGGTTTAATTTTGCTATTGAGAATTCAGACATAAAGAAAAATATTTGCCACACTTTAAATAACTTAAGGTCATATAAACTGGCCATGAACTGTCATCTTAGACACAAAAGATTTCATTCTTCTGCGTGTGCAGTTTCATAGTAACAGCTTTGCTTACAAAATGTATTCAGAGCTTAGTACAATAGAAATTTGAATAGAAAGAATGTGAATGGCTTAAAATATGCATCTAGAGTCTGTTGAGAGACATTATGGGTGGCAACATTTTTGATTTCTGTCACTGCAGACATGATAGGTACCAATTTGTGAAGGCATGGCAGCAGAAAATAATGAAATATGCAGAATGTCTCTTCTCCCTGTGCATGTAGGCATGCATGCATCATACTCTGACTATCCCTACTCCTCCCATACTACTGAGCTTTGAAGGAAAAGTTCAAGTCTATGGAAGGCTATGAGAAATATCTTTATGCTTTCTGATTATGAGACAGTCCTCCTGGTATGCAGTACCTTTAAAATCCCTCTACACACTGACAGTCTTGTGAGTTGAGGAAGAAAACTTCACTTGGATCTGATATGTCATACAAAGAAAACAAATATTTCTAAAGGAAACAGGAAAAAAATTCAGGAAATGTTATTTTGCATACAGAAAAAAACTTATGGAACATCTGTGTTATTATTAACGTGTGTTTTTTGCTTCTGTGCTATGGTAGCAAACTTGTGATGAGCTTGCTATTGTGCTGGAAATAAGAACTCCGAGAAGATTCTTATTGCAGTGCTATCTGTGCAGATCATGGTAATATGAGCAGCTATATCTAATGATACTGATAGTTTTATACACAGTTAACCAGAGGTTAGGAACAGTAGTGAACACCTGTTGTTTTCCTCTTGAAATCTCACTTTCTCTACAAAAAGCACCTTAGAAGAGCTCTCATTCGAAATAAGAACACAACAGGTGTTTGCTACAAACTTTTCTAACTTTCATCTCCCTAAACCAGATGTTCACTATTTCAACATTTGGAAAAAAAATGGATGCCTTTATGTCCCAATGTTTTGGGTTCTTTCTTTCCAAAGTTCATGTTTATATATGTTTGGGAAAGAAGCCATATTTTATGTGATGATTTAGCTAAATTTCTCTGCAAATTAAAAAAAAAGTGTATTTTGAGATAAACAAAAAACCTTCTGAAGCAAAATGCTTAGAATATACTCTGTGAGACAACCATTTTTATTTTGTAAATTCAACATGGTTTTTTCAATCATTCTGTCAAAACAGAATTCTGAACATCACATAGTTTTAAAACAAGCATTAAAGGTGTTTCTGAGAGTGTCTTAAGGAGAAATACTGACAATTAAAAAACAAGTCATTGAGCTTTCAAACATGGTGTCACCAGGATGAGTTTGTTGTTGTTGTTGTTGTTGTTGAAAAATGTTGGTTTTGTTGAAATAACAAATCAAAAAGTTGTTTAGAGAAAAATCATCTCAAAAAGGTTAAGGAATATCTATATATCTTTTAGGGCAACCAATACTTAGCAATATATTTGGTTTTAGGGAGAAGTGAAAATTTCAGAGATTCCAAAAGTCCTGTGCATTTTAAACATTAATGTAAAAAAAGGCATTGAAACTTAGTGCAAAAATCCTCCTTCATAGTCATAAAACTGCACCTCAGCTACGTTATTTTGCTCCCCTTTCAGGCCTGATATTTCTGGTGTGAAATACATAGTGTATTTCATACAGATTAGATACCTAATGCAAGGCTGTAAATGAGACCTATCGTGAGGCTCTGAGATGATTTTACCTAGAATCTCCTGCTTTAGTCTCCTATTACATGTCCAGTAAACTCTCACAGAGTTCTTTTGAAATCCACACTGCTTCAAATGCATCCACCATAAAAATGGAGTTACCTTATATAATTCTTGGCCTAGCCTCTGATGTATTGAAAACAAAATACTTCATCTTTTCTTGGCAGAATTAGTGATTATCTAGGCAGAGACCCAAAACTGCATTTTGCTAGGGCTGGTTTTTCCTGTTTCCATTTTTAAACAATGTAAATTCAGTAGCTAGAATTATTGGAATTACTTACAAATGAACACAGAAATAATTTAATTATAGTAACATCATGGCTGGGCTTCGCGAACGAAGATTTGGGAAGGCTCTATCCACATTTGCTACAGGCGCGCTGGTGACTTATGAGGCCAATCCGTGACAGACATATCCGATTGCAAAAGGCACAGCAGAAAGACTCCTTAGATGGTGTATTCTGCAATACACGGTTCTTTCTGCGTTGCCTTTTTTCCTCGAGGGTGATCCTGCGTGCTTTCTCAAAGGCATCAGCTGCGTTATAGATGGTGTGTCTCCAGGCCTCCCGATTTGAGGCCAGAGTAGACCAGTTATGGTGATCAATATGGCCAAGGCTGAGATGTTGTTTCAGGGAGTCCTTGTATCTTTTCTTCGGGGCTCCTCTCATGCGGCAGCCAGTGGCAAGTTCACCGTAAAGCAAGATCTTAGGGAGGCGGTGGTCCTTCATCCTGGAGACGTGACCTGCCCAACGCAGCTGTGTTCTCATCAGCATGGCCTCAATACTTGTGATAGCTGCTTGCTCTAGAACAGATGTGTTGGTGACATAGTCTGACCAGTGGATGTTTAGAATTGTACGGAGGCAGCGTTGATGGAAGCGTTCTAAGAGACGCAGGTGGTGGCGGTAGATGACCCATGATTCAGATCCATATAAGAGAGTAGACAACACTATGGCTTTGTAAACACTGATCTTGGTGCTTTTCTTCAAGTGTTTATTACGCCATACTCTTTTATGGAGTTTTCCAAAAGCACTATATGCCTTTGCTAATCTGTTATCTATCTCTCCGTCAATCTTACCGTCTGAGGAGATGAGGCTACCGAGGTAATTAAACTGTTGGACTGATTTGAGCTCTGATTGACCAATGGTGATGTGGGGATGATGGGGGACATCCTGAGGTGCAGGCTGATGGAGGACCTCTGTCTTCTTTAAGCTGACTTCCAGCCCAAAGAGCTCAGCAGCATCTGCAAAGCAGGATGTTAAACGCTGCAGAGCTGCTTCTGTGTGGGCAACAAGGGCGGCGTCATCAGCATAAAGCAGCTCCCGGACAAGATGGTTTAAGGTCTTAGTGTGGGCCTTCAGTCGCCTTAGATTGAATAGACTTCCATCAGTACGGTATCGAATGTAGATACCGTCCTGATCATTGAGGTCTGCTGTGGCCCTTTGGAGCATCATGCTAAAGAAGACGGTGAATAGGGTAGGAGCGAGAACGCAGCCTTGTTTCACACCATTCTTAATTAAAAAGGGCTCAGAAAGTGTGTTGCCATATCTGACTTGGCCATGCTGATCCTCATGGAGTGAGATGATCATTTTGAGGAATTTAGGGGGACAACCTAAACGTTCCAAAATCTGCCACAGACCTTTTCTGCTCACAGTGTCAAAAGCCTTAGTGAGGTCGACAAAGGTTACATAAAGACCTTTGTTCTGTTCCCTACACTTCTCTTGCAGTTGTCTGAGGACAAATACCATGTCTGTGGTGCTCCTGTTGGCTCTGAAACCACACTGACTTTCAGGAAGGATACCTTCTGCTATAGTGGGTATTAGTCTGTTCAAGAGTATTCTTGCCAGGATTTTGCCAGCAATGGAGAGCAGAGTAATACCACGATAGTTTGAGCAGTCAGATTTAATTCCTTTCTTCTTATACAAGGTGATGATGACTGCATCACGAAGGTCAGATGGTAGTTCGCCGAGTTCCCAACAGCGCACCACGAACTCATGGAATTTGGTGTGGAGTGCAGGGCCCCCATGTTTCCAGATTTCAGGTGGAATTCCATCAATCCCAGCTGCCTTGCCAATTTTCACCTGCTGTATGGCCTTGAGGGTTTCTCCTAAAGTGGGGGCAGTATCCAATTCATACTTTACTGGTTGTTGTGTGATGGACTGAATTGCTGAGTCTTGGACTGTGCGGTTGGTACTGAAAAGAGTCTGAAAGTGTTCAGACCATCGATTCAGAATGGAGGTTTTATCTGTCAGAAGTGTTTGACCATCAGCGCTGAGTAGAGGGCTTTGTACCTGGTATGTAGGCCCGTATGCTGTTTTCAAGGCCTCATAGAAGCCTTTGTGATCACCTGTATCTGCGCATAATTGAGTTTTTTCAGCTAGATCAATCCACCATTTGTTCTGGATGTCACGGAGTTTCTGTTGGAGCTTGCTGCATGCGAGACGAAAGGCTGCTTTTCTTGCGTGACAGGATGGCAGTGCAAGGTGTGCTTGGTGGGCGGTTCTCTTCTTCCTCAACAAGTCTTGGATTTCTTGGTTGTTTTCGTCAAACCAATCCTTGTTCTTCTTGAGGGAGAACCCTAAGGATTCTTCGGAGGATTGCAGGATGCTGTTTTTAATATGATGCCAGATTGTTTCAGGAGAGGAATCTGCAGAATTTTTGGGAATGTTATCGAGCTTAGTTTGAAGGTTTGCCTGGAAACTGTCTCTTACTGTGGCTGATTGGAGATTGTTAACTTGGAGTTTTCTCCTTGGGATGCTGCCCCTTTTTGGTTTGATTTTGATCTTGAAATTGAGTTTACAGCGCACCAGCCGATGGTCTGTTTGGCATTCTGCGCTGGGCATCACGCGGGTATGGTGGACATCGCGGACATCTCTCCGTCGCACCAGGACATAATCGATGAGGTGCCAATGCTTAGAACGGGGGTGCATCCAGGTTGTCTTCAGACTATCTTTCTGCTGAAAGATAGTATTAGTGATGGTGAGTTGTTGCTCTGCACAGAATTCTAGCAGAAGTCGACCATTATCATTGCAGTTTCCAACACCATGCTTGCCTAATACACCTTTCCAAGCTTCAAAATTCTTGCCTACTCTGGCGTTGAAATCACCAAGGATAATGATCTTATCGTCTGCAGGGACCTTTTGGGTAAGGAGGTGCAGGTCAGTGTAAAATTTATCTTTTTCAGCAGGGTCAGCTTGGAGAGTTGGGGCGTATATACTAAAGATGACAACATGTTGCTTGTTGTTTAGTGGTAGGCGTAGGGAGATAATGCGGTCAGAGTGACCTGTCGGCAGATTTTCGAGTTTAGGAACAATAGAGTTTTTGATCATGAAGCCGACTCCTGAGAGGTGTTTTTCGGTTCTGGGCTTGCCTGACCAAAAGAGTGTGTAACCGGCACCATGTTCTCTGAGGCTGCCTTCTTCATGAAGGCGAACTTCACTGAGAGCGGCAATGTCGATGTTGAGACGAGCCAGCTCATGGGCAATTAGGGCAGACCGACGCTCAGGACGTCCGCTATCTGCAGAATCGAGCATGGTTCTGATGTTCCAACATGCTAGAGTTAATTTAGGTACACCTTTGGAGGCAGGTGCGTGCCTTTGACTTTTCTTTGTGCGACCGCATTGGAGGAAGATGCCCGTTGGTCTGCGGTTAACCAACCGGGTGAAAGTGGAGATGAGCTTTGTTTAGGCCACCTTTTCTAGGCCCCTCTCCGAGTGGAGCAAGCAGTGCTGTCCTTGGAAAGGCTGCTTGGTCGTTCAGGGTGCTGCCTCAAGAGACTGTCATCTCCGGTCAGTCTCAAATGACCAATATCCTGAACCGCCTGCATGCAGGGTTGAGTCTGCGGCTCCCAGTGCATCTTTCACCTGCCGTTTCGACCCTCGCCCGTCGCTACAGGACTTTTTGCATGTGGGTAAAGCCTTCAAGCCTGCGCAATGGATTTTTTAGGTGAGATGCAGTATGCGCGGAACTGAACCCACCCTTTAGTCCTGAGGTTCATCTGCCAGGGCCGAGCGAGCTTGGACGGTGGCAGTGAGGTCCTCAGGATGTAGGTTTGATTAGAGTGACCTTCTCTTAGATGGATGGCCTTACAGGGCTAAGCGAGCTCCATCTGCCCGGGTTTGGGATTAGAGTTGTCCTTCTCCTAGGATGACTGCCAGAAGGCTAATGAGCTCATCCTACCCACAGATTTATTGTATCCGACCCTATAGTTTTGACCTGTCTGGCATGGGCGACCCTACCAAAGGCATGTACCATCGCCAGCGTAGCTCGCAACCACATAGGGGTATACAGGTTGCATTCTTACTATTAAAAACGATTAGGCCAAGTCTTACACTACCTAGTTTTCTGCCATCTGTCTATATTCAATCCCAGGGAAGCACCCGGGATCAGTCCTTTGTCCTGACCAAACTTACAGGATGTAACAGATAAATCCAGGACATACCAAACCTGGGCAGTAGCCACGGGTGAACCAAAAACAAACAAACGAGCGAAACTGTTCTGGCCACCGTACCCATCTAGGGCTCGAGGCCCTCTCTAGGCCCCAGCCCGACCAAGATCTCCAAGCCCCAGAGGAAACTATTATTCACTCTGATCTTGTCCTCCCCCCACCGTGTTTCCTCATATCTTCCCACGCACTACTTACCTGACCACCCTCCAGTCCGAGGACCCCCACAGCCTCCTTGTTACCCCCCCCTCCCCAAACCAGACCGGCAAACCTCTGTGTATTCCGAGGCTTCAATTCTCCTCTCACTCCTTTCTCACGAGGGCACAAGGTCACGCCGGCGAAGCTCCCTCTCTCCTTTCCCGCTGCGGGGGGAGGGGACCGGGTGCGGCCCCGCGCGGGACCCCGGGGCGGCCCCGCGCGGGACCCCGGGGCGGCCCCGCGCGGGACCCCGGGGCGGCCCCGCGCGGGACCCCGGGGCGGCCCCGCGCGGGACCCCGGGGCGGCCCCGCGCGGGACCCCGGGGCGGCCCCGCGCGGGACCCCGGGGCGGCCCCGCGCGGGACCCCGGGGCGGCCCCGCGGCCGCGCGAGAACCGCGGGAGCGACCCCGCGGCCGCGCGAGAACCGCGGGAGCCAATTATAGTAACAACAACAACAACAACAACTAATCTTATGTTAGAAAACTTAGATTAGTATGAAAATTTCTATGAAGGTAAGAGTAAAACAGTGGTGAATGTGTTTGGACATAAAAACCCAACATATTTCGATTTTTAGTTAAACGGCTCCAGAGAAGTGCACAGAAATTGAAAATACCGATAGTACCAGACGTTAATGAGTGTTGAGACCTATAGACAAAAATGTAATTAGACCACTATTAGCAAACTGCAACCTCTGGTCTCGCACAATCTGCCAAGTGCCTTGGAATAATTTAGATGATGTGCTAGCAATGGATATGGTAGAATAAACTAGGTTTTGGATGTGGCCCATACTCCATCTGGGACTCATTCTGCTCACACCAGGGACCTCTCAGGGTCTTAGAGACCTATTTTTGTTTCAATTGGAGATTCCCACCTGTTGTGTTCTTATCTTATTTCGAATGAGAGCTCTTCTAAGGTGCTTTTTGTAGAGAAAGTGAGATTTCAAGAGGAAAACAACAAATGGTAGAGAAAGGAGCTTGTAAAGGATGAAGAGAGGTCTAATACCTTTCAAAAGTGACCATTGTGTACTAGAATATTTAAGAGGACACAACAGAGAATAAAACTTTAAGGCCCTGAAAGGGATCCTCAGACTCAACAATCACAAACCTTGGTATCCTCGGCAAGTTGTAAAGAACCTAGCCTGCCTCTTCCAGCCAAACTGTTGCCAGAGGTAAAGAATGCAATTACTGAACACTTTTTTTCTACACAAAGGCTGATTTCTCTGTAGAAATCCTTTTGCTTATGTGAAAACTTCACCACCAGTGAGGGAAGAAAAGGGACCTGAACAAGCCAGGAAAAGATTTTTTACAATGAGAGTGGTGAAACACTGACATGGGTTGCCCAGAGAGATGGATGCCCTATCCCTGGAAACGTTCAAGGTCAGGTTGGGTAGGGCTCTGAGTAACCTGATGTAGTTGAAAATGTCCCTGCTCATTGAAGGGGCCTTGGATTAGACAGCTTTTTAAAGGTCCCTTCCAACCCAAACTATTCTATGATTCTAAGTGTAGAAAACCAACTAATTGGTAAATCAACAGCAGTACATTAATTCGTTCAAAAACTGAATGTTAAACATGTATTTTTCTATTTCATCTACTGCATATTAAAAAAGGAAAAAAATCAGATATTCAGAGCAATATGCTTTTTAGCTGAAAAGAATTATTAGTTTTTATCCACGCTGTCAAGCCAGCTTGCTTTTGACTAAAAAATATGGTCAAAAGTATTACAGAAATTAGAAAGAAACTTGGTGGAAATACAGAGAAGCTGCTGAGATTTTTTTTTCTACTGACTTCAAAGTACTGGGATTACACTGAGTGACTCTGATTAAGAACCCTGGCGCTGTTGTGATGGAGGAATCCTCCAACAGCTCTAGCCACATAACCTGCCTATTGCTGATGAATTAAGTGCCATAATACCCATCACCATGCTATGCTCCCAAGTTGGCTATTGGTGCGTTTGGCCACTTTCTAACCTGCTTCTGAAGTGTACTGGGATTGTGTATCAAATTGGAGGTTCAGTCTACACCCTGACAGCAGCACCTGAGGAAAATAGCAAAAAGTCCATCTTTCTGCTTCCATTTTTATCCTCTTCCTTTTCTCCTATCTCAATCAGAAAAAGCAAGGAGCAGAAGGATGAAGGCTGTCAATATATCCCAATTTACTACAAGCGCTTTGGTCATACTGAATTCAAGACCTGCAGAATGTTCACATGGTCATAGAAAACTAAACTAATTCAGGTAGATTCACAGCAATCTGTACTTTCCACTGAAAAAAACCTTGGTAGCTTTTTCTGACATTTTCTGTAGCAGACTGAAACCATTAAGGAAACATATGGACACCTGAAAAACAGAAAGTGATTCTGAGACTTCCAGCTGTGAGTTGCATTAGAGTTTTTTTAAATTTTCTAGTTGTCAATTTCAAATGATATGGTTATTATATTTTTCTCAAAATAAGGATCAAGTTCTTTTGAGGATTTAGAAAATGTTGTGGTGATGGAGAGACCACCCTGTTGAGGCTGTCTCCATTGTACGTACTATGCTTCATGAACTAAGGCTTTCATCCATTTTCATCCACACTGGACATTTCTGGGTTGAGTCTTCACTCAACAACTATTAAGCCTCTGTGAGAAGTCCATGAGCCTTCATGGACATACAAGTGAAGAGCTAAGCTGAGCTGAGGAGACTGAGGCTGTTGAACGGAAAACGTTAGAGCAGAGAGTTGGGATAGGAGGGTGGAAGAGTACCAGGATGACTCTGCTTGAGGAGAATAAACTGGAATCAGGAGTCAGAATTGGAAAGGTGTGAAGATGAATATGATAAACAGAAAGGGAACTAAGGTTTTAAAACAACAGATGTTTTTCTATTTGATCACCAATTATGATTACAAGCTCAAATTAATAACCCTAAACAGAGAATAAATAATTTTAAATGTAACACTAATGGGATACTGGGTTTCATTTTGCCTTTTAAGGTTGGAATATGCTTATACAAGATAATTATTTTCTTTTAGTCTTTAAAAGAAAGGGAATCTAAGGACAGGGACTAAAATAACAATCCTCATGTTTTCCTACCTGACATAAAGATAAAATATATCTTAAGAACAGGAGAAAATACTGCCCAATGTCTGTAAGTGTTCTGCAGTATGTCTTATTCTGGTACTGACTCACTGACTGTAATCACTGCCAGAATGCTCAAAACTGGTGTAAGACTTCTGTTTAATAACACTGAAGACAAACTTTAACATTGTTCTTATGAAGATATATTTGCTACTTGTGTCAAGAGCAAGTTCTATAGATGAATATAAAGTATTTAAAAAAATGAAATTATACAGTATATTGTATCTGTATACTGCCTTTGTAATAACATCCATAATTTGTTTTCCTTCCTTCCTTCCTTTCTTCCTTCCTTCCTTCCTTCCTTCCTTTCTTCCTTCCTTCCTTCCTTTCTTCCTTCCTTCCTTCCTTCTATATGTCTACCTCTCTCTCCTTCTGTCTACCTATTTACCTTCTTATATTCAAGAAGTCAAGCTACATGATTCAGTTTCTCCTTTTGCTTTACAGATTATGAAAGGATTTAGTCACCTCACTAATTAATACAAGGGGAGCACAAGTCAAAGAAAGAAGGTAACAGCAAACAGGTTTGAAAAACAAACTAGAAATTAAACTAAAAATAAAGTAATTTCTTTGGTTTTATTAAAATGTGAATTATTGATAAAGACAAACCTAAGAAAAGAAAATACACTGGATCTGAGTGTGTTCTGTGGAGAGGGATGGGAATATATACTTCAAAATTGTGATCTGCAAAAGTCATTTAGTCTAATGTCAGCTCAGCTTTCCTAGATGCTAACCAATGAAGCTGATAGAAAAAATAATTTTGAAAGCCCTCTCTTGCTCAGGTGCAAGATGCTTTACAGCTGACTGACAGTTGCTATCATGTGCTCAGGATAAAGGGATAATGGAGTTACGCAGTCCCACAATCTACTGTGTGGGATCTTTCTTTGTGTTTGCAAGGTCGTTCTTCGTGTACAAGATTCCCTCTTAGTCCAACATACTGGATTTAGTAACCTTGTTGCTCTACAAAGACTTGGATGGGATTTCATATGTTAAAGGGGAGAAGAGTTTGTGTCAGAGCTGAAGTAATTTCAATGGGTAAATTAACTCTGTGGCTACTTGCTGGTCTCTTAGCATGTTTTAAGGTGCTTGTATCAATAACATCAAAGATCATTGCAGAAAATGTGTATAACATCTTGTGAAAGAAAAGAAAATAGAAAAATCTGAGGAAGATTTCCTTTACCACCCAAACACAAATCCGTACAAAGACGGGAGAAAACACTGAGGCATCCATAAAAGCATCTCTTCTGTCCTACAATCCAAATATCTGAAACAGCTGCCTTTGGCAACTCTTGATGCTGACAGTGTCTTTGCTAAAAGTTACTCAAGATTCTCAAATTTGTCTTGCAATATTTGAAATCATTAGGCACTTTAGATTTTAGAAACCCACAAAGTGGTACTATATGGCTGGGAAAGCATCTATAAGTTATTTGATTAATAGATTTTGTTTCTTATTTTTGATAAGTTTCATTGCTGTAATATATTCATGTTATGTTTAGTTATCACTATTCTACATTCTTTCAGAATGAAAGAAGTTGATTCTTGCTAAGATCTAGTTCTAAAGGATTGATTTCAATAAGAATGCTGGACCCTAAAACAGGACTTCAGGCACTCTAGTTAGAGCTTTTCTTCTGATCAAGATATGAATGGCTCCAAGCATTTTAGCCTGTATTCAACTTATAACTTGACAAAAAATAAGTTGCTGAATTTGAGACCTGAGTCTTCATGAATGTTTTGTTTAGGGGGATTTTTCTGAGAGGTGGAAAATTGAGTCTGGAATAGATGAAGCAAAAACAGGAAATGAAGGTGATTAACAAAGTTCCATGCAGACTTATTTAGCACATCCATTCGCTACTGCACAGTTAGATGTAAAAAGGATATCAGCCTTATTTAATAATTCAAGCATAACATGAAATCATCCACTCTCGGTAGGTGTTTCCAACCTGTACCATATCAGAAGAGTTGCCTGCAGTAACAGTAGTTCAGGACCATTCAGCCTTCAACAGTCTGTCTTGACTAGCCCTCAGCAGGAAAAAAGCCTTCAGCTTAGCCTAATCACATCTCAAGTTTAATTCATGGAACCTAAATACTTAACTAATTTTCAGGTACAATTCCAGGACTAAACAGTTAAAACATTAATTGTGACACTGTATAACTCTTGGGACCTAACTATTTCTTTGGGATTAGTCCTTCTCAGTTGCAAGATAGGAAAATTAGTTTTACACATTAGATTAAACTTTGAGAAGATGTCTACTGTACTGCAAAGGCACAGTCAGAAGTGACAGCATCTGTACTGCTGTTATGGTGTGCACACAGTGGGTGAGAGACGTAGCTTTCACTGTTTGTAAACATCATCAATTCATCAGTGGGAAATCCAATTGACAATATTAGTCGCTTAGGGACAAGTACATTCTCCAAATTCTGTCTGGCATGAAAAGATTTATTTACGAGAAAGTGAAAAGCTAGTTTTATTATTGCTTTTACACAGCTCTTGCCTATATCACAGAGCTATAGGCAAAAACAAACCAGGAACTGTGGAGTGGCCACATGAAATTTGTATTAAAAAGTAGATCAAGATCACATAGATGCTTGTGTCAGAAGTAGTTTATGTCCTACTCAAAGAATGCTTTATTTTTATACACTTATGCCAGTTATTTAGATTTGATGTGGTCAACAATGCTGTTCTTTTAAGTAACTTTAACAAAATGACCACCCATGAATAAACTTCAAAATAAAGGCAAAGAAACAGTAAAAGGAAGCAAACAACAGCTAAATAAAATAAAAACTAAGTGAAGTTTCAGTACATGACCAAACTGGAAAGCTCTGATGGAATAACTGTATCATAATTCTGTCATTTACTAGATATAAACCCAAAGTAGATTATACATTGCAATTACAGATCCTGATGAGGACTAGACTCCTTCAGTGTAAATATATTACTTCATTTTCACTGTAAATCAGTGTCTTTTTGTTCTCATTGCTATTTATTCCTTTGGAGTTCTGAAGCATCAAATCATCTATCTGAGTAGTTTCCAGCATGAATCCCAGAGCTGAGGAATGATTTATACCAGAACCGTGTGTATCAGCAGTGCTGTACTTTTTCTCCAGAATTTTTTCATATCCTGTTTTGCATATCTTGAGTATAAATGTATTTTCCACAGGGGCAGGATACAGTTTGTTTTGATCCCCATCTGAAAAACGCTCATAAGCCAAATGAAGAAAAACAGACCCAAACTTCTTTCTCCACCAAGTGTGATAAATTATTCTAATATGTAGAAGTCATAAGGAAGAGGTAGGGTGGTTCTGAGCTGGAGCACTATCACCTCTCCCTAAGTGGAAAAAATGGCTCTGAGTTTTACGTGTGCTCCTACTTCTGCTTAAAAGCTTGATTTGAAAATGCCTAATTCCATGTGATAAATTGAATTTCTTCTTACTGCTTTGGAAGGAATCGCTCACAACATGTCTGTCCCTCATGAAAAAAAAATCAATATGACCCCTCACCCACAGGATGAACTATCCCCCCAGTTTTAAATTTAATTTCCTTATCTCAGTAGTTCAGATACATGGGGCAAATTGCAGACTGTGCAGAGCCAAGTTGCCCTTTACCAGATTCACAGAGGGTTTACTTGCACAGTCCTGTGTTTTGCACCCATGAGCACCTAGAGCAGGGCTTTCAGGAACAGGGTGTTTTTCTTCAGAACGAGAACTGTACCAACAAACCAGGAGAACGCTGAGGGACAGTGCACACCAAGATTACCTTCCGACACATAGTTGCCAGCATGTGGTCAGAATCTGGACTGAGGGGTCTGGACTGATGGGATCTGTGGAACATGGCACTTCACTGTACCTGTGTGAGTTAGGTTTGTGCCTCCTGTTGACTGCTCTTTCTAAACCAAGATGAAGTGGGACAGTCTAAGTAATACCACTGCTCTGGATCTGAGCTTGGTTCACCAGGCCTAAGCTCAGCTCTTTTTGTACTGTACCCACACTACAGTGCAGTCAGGTTTTTGCTGATAGCGGCTTGGCAAAGCTCAGTAGATTTGTTTCAGGGCTGCACTGCGTTGGCTATACTGCTTTTGGTATGCAGTGGCAATGAAACCACATAAGAAAGACATTAGACCTGATATGATCAATCTTGATAGACCGTGCCTAGCCATCATGGACATAAGGCATAGATTATCTGGAACCAAAATACGTTGCCCACAGATAGGGGATGTATTCAGGCTCCATGATCTTTCATTCACTTCAGATGACTGCCTACATCCCAATTAGGTTTCAAATCACTTCTGTGAATTGGACCACAAATACTTTTGTCTCTATCCCATTCAATCCTGGCCATTTACCTGTCTATGAGTGCCAGTATCCTAAGGTGCAGAACAGGAAAGACTGTTCTGCATCCTGGGGCATTGGCAATTGAGGTACAGACTTAGAAGACTGGGATTTAGTTATGAGCAATCACATAATGTAAGGTTATATAAAGATCTCAAAGTCTCTCTTTGTTCCAGTGTAATTTCACCAAAGATAATACATTTATTTATTTCTTTCAATGAAAAGCTGCACCTCTGAGTATCTTTTTTCACCACCTAGTGGGAGATGGGGGAATAGTGAGGGAAGATGAGGGAAGAATGAAGGAAGAATGATTTTTTTTTCATTACTCCATGACTTCAGCAAAGTATGGCAAGACTTACTGTTTAATGATTCACAGGCAGTATTATTTTGACCATATAAGGTGTTGAGGAATTTTGACATGAGTCAACACACAGTAACCAAGTCAACATTGAAATACAGTGCCTGGAAATTGCCTAACAGTGCAGGGGTTGCTTTGACATAGATTTGTGTCATAATATACATGTAGCGAGTTGCATCTCAACTGGCTATGCAGATTTCAGGTGATGAGGTTCAGGATAAAGTTTTAAAGTGATATCTAAGAAACCAAATACCCAACTTATCTAATAACTTGATGTAAAGCCTGAAGAAGTGAATGGCAGAATTATTACACTGAATACCAGTTACCTATGAATAAGTAGGTAAACAGAAGCAGCCAAAATATGAATGTATATAAACAGTAACCATGTTTTTTGCTTTTCTTGTTTTACCCTCCAGAAAACAATTTAAACAAAACTATATGTTTTAATACCTGTTTTTTTTTTCTGTGAAATACTGGATATTTTCATTGTGAAACCATAATTCTGATATTTATTGCTTCCAAAGAATACTATTAACTTTATTTTCAATGATGAAGTCATTGTGTTTAATGAACACAAACAGTGCTTTTTAACCCTGAACCAATGACAACCGTAGAACTCTGAATTTGTTCCATGAATCCTCGGAAGCTACCATGTGTTTTTGCTCTTTACTGAACATTTCACAAGATAAAAAGTTTTGCCATAGGATCTAATCCAGAATGTCTTGCTGTTAATGGAAAAATATTCCTTGAAGGTATTTTCCCTTTTTGTGACATTTCTTGCTACACTGTGAAGGTGAAAGGATAAAAATAGAATACAAGTAAAAATGACTGTTATGAATCAAAATTATCTTTGACCATATTGTAATTTATAATTTTATCTTAGAATTTTTTAAGTTCAATTTCAGTACTCTTAGATGATTAGTAATGACTTAGATTCTTAGTAATGATTCATTTGACATAACAATGTATCTGCCAGTAATTTATAATTCAAAAATATTATCTAAAGAATTTAGTTTTGCAGAACAGTAAATATAGTATTACTTGAGTTGTGTAAAGATTAGTCATGTTTCAATATTCCTCCTAAAGTGAACGAGGTATCCATCACTTACACAAGCTGGAATTATATTTAAAAATAAGAGGAAAATAACAGGGGAAAAAATGAAGCACAACCCAGGCCTTTGGCCATACTTCTCAGCAACGCTAATTAAGATAAAGTTCTGAACAACACCATATGAAATCTGTGATGCCCTCATTTCAGTGGAAAGTAGAATACCTGCTTGGCTCACTGTGGAATGGGAGAGGATTAAAAGGGCAACTTGCTGTTTGGCAGAGAGCTGCTAGAAAAGCATTAACTGCCCATGAATAGTAAATAAAACCCAAACTCACAGTAATCATCTCATGAAAAAAAAAAATTACTAAATACAAGTAAATTCAGTGTTTTTTGACAAAAATTGAAAGCTTATTTTTGTGCACTGTGGTTAACAGTCTGCCTTTTCCCTTTACTTTTATTTGAAAGAATATGGATCAAAGCATCTTATTTTTTTAACTTTGTCACTGTTTTTTACTTGATGTATAAGGTCAACTTCGCAGGAAAAAAAACAACCAAGCACTCAGTGTGCATCAATTGGGCCTCAGCTGCAGGTAAACTGGTTTATAACAAGATTTGCTACAAGTTTAGCTCAGGAAATGTTAAGAGAAAAGTCAGCACTAGTGATTTTCAGGCTGAAGCTGATGAACACCATATGAATGTTCCAGTAGCAGTTCAATGTGGTACGTGGGGCAGACTGGGCCTCATCAAATCCAAAGACAAATATATATCGTCACGAATCTCAAAAGCATAAGGTAGTGCTACACCTAAAAATTTTAAAATCTCTTCAGGACTAACATGGTTGTTGACCTGCAGCCTTCTTGAGAAGTCTGGTCGTTTCTTAGCCTTCAGACATAGACGGGATTGGTGAAAACCAAGTAGCTCACGTTGCCTTAGCTGATCAGCTGTGAAAGATGCCTGGCCTGGGAATCTGGCAGATATGCCAGTTTTTAGAAATCTGCAAAATAAATGGCAGATCCTGACTGAGAGACCGTGTTTCTTTCCTGCAAGACTCTGGATACCAAGATTACCTCGGAAACTGAATGTTGCAGTTGTTATTTAAAGTCGTGTGGAGAAAAACATCAGTGCAGTCTGACTGCTGATTGCTTGTCAACATCCTTTGGGCACAGTGCAAATCTACTTGCTCTCTACTATTGGGAGCCAAGCTTTGGTTTCTGTGTAGCTTTCACTGATCTAATAAAAGCCAAGTGTGCAAGCTTAGCCTGATATGTGGCCTTTCCCATAGAGTTTCTGATGCTTCTGAGATAGCTGGTGGCTGTGATGCCAGAATAAAGTTTGGGAGAACCCTTAAGCTGGTGTGCTTATCCCATTTCCAGTGTATTGTCTGGTAGCCCCATAACTGATAGTAGTAGTCACTTGCAAGCCACAGACAATTTGATTAAACTCTTTTGACTCCTATTTTATTGGGTTGAGACTGACAAAAAGAAAAAATAAGTTCATATACACAAACACTTATAGGATGATGATGAGCCACACTGAAAAGGAATGGTTTGTTAGTTTTATGATAGGCTTTCTATTACTACATTTCTATTTTGAGGAAATGCATATAGACATCATTTGGAAGTGAAAGATGGGTGGAAATTACCTCCAAGTCAGCTTTGAAGAAAATGCAGATGAAGAAGTCATCTCTCATTTCTATGAAGGCTTACAAGCAAAATATGTGCAGTCCTTACATGATCTCATTTTCTCCCATTTTAAAGGTTTTATGCTGGTATTATAGACTGGAACATTATGAAATTGAAAATCATTTCACAGATATTTTTACAGGAGGTAGTGACTACTCCTCAGCAGATTGCAAAACACTTCTATGCCTGCTTGTGGCTGAATGGCCAGAGAAGCTTCAACAAGAAATGTTATTAATGGTCCAGAAGGATGAGTTCTGAGTCCCCAAACAGCACCCATGTGGCATAACCAGAGTACATACATATGCAAGACTTAATTCAACCGTCTTGATTCACTGATGCCTTCTTTAATCAAGGATGACAAACACTAAATATTGAAGATAAATACTAGTGAAGAAAATCAGTCATAACTCATATATCTAGTTAGTATTGTCACCACCAACATAAACAATGATAATTTGATGAAGTACTTGAATTTGATTCAAGTGCCACTAATCACATTTAACAAGAAAGACCAGATGTTTTCAGAGATAAATTACAGCAAACAAGTATTTATTTATTATGCAATCTTTCCCCAGCAAGTTCTATAAAGTTTCAGTTGGTTTATTCCAGTTTCTAAGGAAACAAGGTCACTTCTCTTCAGTTGATTTTGTAGACTTTTTTTCTCTGATCAGCATTTCCCTTATTTAACCAAAGTAAAGGTTGTAATTTTAAAGTCAGTTACATTTTCTGACAAAAGAGCTACTGCCATTAAGTGTAACAACCCTTTGTAATGCCACAATTCTTCAGCAAAAACTTGTATGTGCCTTCAATTCACGTAGGTCCAACACAGTATTTAATTTATTGTTCTTAGTTCTAGTGACCTGGTTACTTTCCTCGGCTTTCCTCTGAAGAAGACTGTCTTTGCAGTCTGTTTATTACCCTGGTAAAGAAATATGGCAGTTACAGAACAGTGTAATTATATCAAAGTCTTTTCTATCACAGTACTGTGATTATAAAACTGCTTCAGCAAATAAAGTTGCCTGAGTGGATAAATATTTTCCATTTCAATCTCTAGTGTAATACCACAAATGCACAACACATTTTACAAGACCTATCCCAACAAGAAAAACACTCCATATTTTTTCATCACAGCTGAGTGGAAGCTATAATAATCAAGATGAGTAAATTGTGTGGCACTCATTAATATTTAACAAATGGGTGCTACTTGAATTCATTGTTAGACAATGGATATCTAGTGAAATTGGGTTCTCTCACAGAACAGATAATTAAGCACTGGTTTTGTTGGCCAGTGTTGTGATCCTGATGTGAAATGGTAGCCAAGATTAATAGAATAGCAACATAGGTCAGTAAACAGTACATTTTACTCATTTAGCTTGTGATTGTTTTCCAGAATGTTAAACTAATCTGGATATGTAATAACAGTAAAAACCAAGAGTGCTGCATATATTCCCATTGGATAATGGTTTTCAGAGGCAAATGTGACCTACCATGCAACAATAAAACAGATTTTGGCTATGTGACACCTTTGAACAAAATGCATTTTCTCATAATCACAGGAAATTTTAAGGCATGATTAATTTGCATCCAATTTTCACTCTTCATTCACTGTTCAATTTCATACAATTTAACTTCTTTAACATCTTTTATGTCACTCTGTTCAGCAGAGTCCACAGTATCTCTATTAAAAAAAATATATAAAAATACACATAAAGTTAACTGCTTTTTTATTTTCCAGTACTAGTGTCTTGAATGTGCTTCTGTTGTTAAACTTCCAAATAAATAACAGAAACCTTCTTAGACAGAACAGCATTAATAATTGCACTGATCACCCTGTGTTGGCTCAACACCTTGGTATTAAAAGTTCCAGACCATGTATATGCATAAAACCTGTATATATGAACTACAACTGCTTTAAAGTCTTACATGTTTTCATGTATGATTCAAAAATTATTATTGCTTCCACCTCTGTGAAGGCATTATGTGAACTATACTGGCTTCATCCAATGAGCAATGGAAAGATCTGTGTTTTCTCTGCTTCAGCCCATCTACACCTCCTCTACTAAGACATGACAAGTAACAGACTGCCAACTCTTTCCAAGTCAATTGCATTTTATTAGCCTAGTAGAATATCCCACTGATTTTCTTCTATTTATATTGACTCATTTGGCATTTTAGAAAGAAAATCACCAAAATAATACATTGGAACTGAACAAATATTTCCCACTTTTAAAAATAAGCAGCCTAACTTCACCTACACAGAGGCAAATCCCTTAATGTATGATAAAAAACTGAGGTATACTGGTATTAAGTGGAAAGGTAGCTCAAGCAATGAAATTTGATAATTTCTGTGTCATCAGTAATAGTCTTGGCAAACAAGAACTTTACTGGCCTGTTAGTTGACACTCCAGGCTGCTTTTACACTAATGCAGACATTACCCTTAACTCACACAGGTTTCACAAAATATCCTGAGTTGGACAGAACCCACAAGATCCAGCTCTTAAGTGAATGGCCCATACAGGGATCAAACCTGCAACCTTAGTGTTATTAACTTTAACCAACTGACCTAATCGACAGACATAAGGTGCTGGTTCAGTAGTTCTACTCTCTAACTCAATTTCTATCTAGATTGAGGTGTCTGTCAACTGAAAATCGAAGGATGTGCCAAAATAAAGAGTATTGTTCATTTATGTAAATGGCCAAGGCTGTGAAAGTGTTAAGGGGGTTACATAAAACCTATAACTTCCTTCATAACTGAAAATTGTGTAATTACAAAAAAGCAACCGGAATAAGTTCTGGGGGGCTGCTCACTCCTATTGATATCCCAAAAAACTTGTAAGCTCGTTTCACCTACTGTTGTTCCCTTGAATCTCCAGGCACCAGCACAACCTCACTGGCTTTGAACAAAGCTCCATCTTATACTATATGACATTTCCAACTGGAATAAATGCTGAATATTCAAGAAGCATGAACAAGCATGTTGTGATAGTTACTGTGTGAATCTTGTCCTCCTGGATTGCAGTTACCTCTTTCTTTGGGCTGTAGGCACAGTCAGTCAATTCTGACCATCATTTGCAGCTTCCCTCTAGACACTATAGCAGACCATTTATGAATTATTTTCTACTTCTGCTGCTCCTGAATTTAAGTGGTGAAAACAGTTATATTTCTCACCTCTTTCTGGTTTCCAAATTCTAATATTGACAACTGCTAACAAAAATTGTTCCTTATTCACCTTCTCCATTTTATATATGATTTTACTAGGGTTCCACAGTGCCCTGTCCCTTGCTTTTCCTTATCCCAGGCTGCAGTGTTATTTAACCACATTTTTATGCAGATATATTTCTTACCACTGATTGCAGAGGCATCCTAGATGATTAGCTTATAACTAAGCTTTCAACTACAGAAGAAAGATGAGATGAAAGCCACTTAGGGTTTTTATGCAGTTTTAATTCATTGTGTTCAGCACTCTCACGTTCCACTCACCTCTTTACTCTGTGCTTTCCTGCTTCTGCTTCTCTTGCTCTGGCTCATGAATTTTCCTAAAGTTGTTATGTATCTCATGCTTCTTGCAACATTTCTAAATCACAGACCTCTTTTGACCCTGCTTGTTCCCATCTCTTGTGCACTTTGCTTTTGGGACTTCTTGCTGTATGATTTGAGCATTTCTGCTTTATAGAATCTGTTTTCCAGCTGCCTGTGCCCCTGCTCAATCTGCCTATTGTACACATATCTTCTTTCTTTCCTGTAATTTCTGCCTATCCTAGGTAGGTGATTTCTGCACATTAATGCAGACTGACAAGCTCTACATATGCTTAATTCTGCATCTTCCAAAAGTCCTATCTGTAGTTTTTGATCTTTAATTCCAATTACAATCTGATCTGTGGTAATTAAATCTGGCAAAATGCCCCAGTTAATTTAAGGTCAGACAAGAATTCCTGATAGAACTCTCCCTTATTTCTGCGATTTCAAATGAAGTCTGGCCTGCTAGAGATTTAATTTTTTTCCTGGGCATGCAATATACTTTAAGCCTCCTCATGAGCTACAGTCAGTTCATAATTGCTACAGTCTTAACTAGAATAATGTGTCCATTTTTAGACAGAACACATGAGGAAGACAAAAGAGCTGATCTGAGAGTTAGAAAATCTGATTTAGAGCAAGTCTTGTTTTGACTAAAGAACAGAAAAGTGAGTGAGGACATCATAATAGTCCCCAAGAAACTAAAAACTGGTTTACATTACTCTGTAAAGAAGTAAGGAAAAAAAATCTGTGTTCTGGGTTCATGGGAAAAGCAAGACACAAATATCAGCTACAAAGAGATTCAGGTTAGCTACTAGGAAGAAATTTCTAGACATAATAGAAGATAAAAAGAATAAAATGTGTGAGGAAGTCGTATTGTTTCAATGAGTTGATATTAATAGATTCTTCTGAGAGACAAGGGGAAAATATTAGAACTACCACCCAACATCTGCATAGCTTTTCCAACCCTATTTTTCTATTATCATGGAGTAACAGCCAAGATCAAACACCTACTTTTTATGGCTCACTTTCATGAAATTAAATCTAACTGTTCATGTGAATATTTTAGTTCCCACCAGGATCTTTTTTCAGAGATCTGAAACAATGCTGGAGAGTTTCAGTTCTCCATGTCCCTTCTTGCCTGAGTCACACTCTCTCTCTCTATCTGCCTAGCCAGATCAGGCTGCCCACCTTTTTCCTACATACTTTAGACTTAAGGGCTTACCCATTACTACCAGTCTGACACTGGCTTTTAGGTGGTTCGTCACTGTTCAGAACTCACAGCCCAGAATCAAACCTTCAGGATTTGTAAGGGATAAGATTCACAGAAGCAGCTCCATGAAACAAAAGTGGACACGGGACTACCGAAACCTCTTGATAAATGCTGTGCAGAAGATGGAACTAAAAATCACATCCTTCTCCAGTGTTTGAGTGTGTGACTCGGGGACTGGGAGAGGATATACTGCCTAATCAGAATTTAAATATAGGTGTCTACACCTAAAAACACTATTTGAAAAAGTCAGTGATTCCTTTTCTAAGATATTAATGATAATGCAATAGGAATTTATGCCCTCCCCCCTTAAAAGCCCTTGGTGAGAGCACTTTTTAGAGAATGGTAGACCAGAATTCAATCCCCTTCTTATCTAAAGTAGTCACAAATGCACATTTTTCTTCTTCCAGGAAAGAAGACCTAGCTTCTGGAATCTATGTCCAGGTGTGAGAAAACGGGAAAAAAATCTTTGTTTTATTCCAATATCTATTCAATGAAAAAATGTGTGAATGGTTCTGGGAACACAGACAGAATACAGACATGAGTTGGAAACAGAAAAAAAGCAAATTTAATAGTACTGAAGTCAGGGACCAAGTCCCAGGGCTTCCCTTTTTTCACTGTGTGCTGGAACTGCCAAGCACTGCACAGGCACTGATCCCAGTATGAAGTGGAGGGAAAGTGGAAAGCTGGATGCTCAGGCTGGGACAGTTCTGAGTAACTACAGCAGCAGAAATACACCCATAAGGCAATTTTTGGGACAAAAAGGAAGATGCTTAATGGAAGATGATTTTGGGTGACTTTTGTGTTTGTGCTAGGTGGCTGAAGATCGTGTTTTTTCTTGCATTACTGTCTCAGCCTTTAGTGCTTAAAATTTAAATAGCGGGGATCACAAAAAAGTCTTCTTAAGAATTTGAATCCTCAGATAAGGGCATTACATGTTGATTAGAATTTTTATTTCATCTTCTCAAATCAGTGGGGTTGCACAACTGCAATGAAAACAGTATTTTGCTTAGTTATGCAACTGATCTGGCATTTGGACTTCTTTCTCTTTGTCCATCCATATGTAAAAGAGGAATAATGATTTTTTTCCTAAATAAAAAATGAAGGTATGAGGACTTCACGTTATTTTGTTATGAGAACAATTACAGAAGCCAAATAGTAAGAATTAGTAAGAAGTAAGTTGCATTAATTTGAAAGTTTGCCCATAAAGACATTTATGCATCAAATGAAGTAAGAGCAGTAGCTCAGGCATCCAAAGTGTAGCCTGAAAACAGGAGCTAATGCAGTGTTCCTTTGTTTTCTATATCACTTTATATTTCCAGTGCTCTTTTTACACAGTTGCATGTACTATTTCAGAACTTTTGAAAGTCAGTAAAGATATATCAGCAATGGAAAAAAGCAATAATCCTTGAAATCTTAAATGTGAAACAAGGCTTATGATATCTGTTGTATCTGATGTGTTCCTTCTGTTAAGGTAAGTACATTTATATTTGCTATGCATACAAAGATACTGTCCTGTATATGCCACAAATCTGCTACATGTAAAAAATGGCTAGGTAATTCTGGATATCCAATATTCTGTGAAATGCTTTTTTGCAATCCCAGGCACAATTTCTCCCAACTTTCAATCCTATTAGTGGAAACTTATAGGATATATAGGATATATAGCTTAAAGAAGACAGAGGTTCTCCATCAACCTGCACCTCAGGAAGTCCCCCATCATCCCCACATCACCATTGGCCAATCTGAGCTCAAATCAGTCCAGCAGTTTAATTACCTAGGTAGCCTCATCTCCTCGGATGGTAAGATTGACGGGGAGATAGACAACAGGTTAGCAAAGGCATACAGTGCTTTTGGAAAACTCCACAAAAGAGTATGGCATAATAAACACCTGAAGAAAAGTACCAAGATCAGTGTTTACAGAGCCATAGTGTTGTCTACTCTCTTGTATGGTTCCGAATCATGGGTCATCTACCGCCACCACCTGCGACTCCTAGAACGCTTCCATCAACGCTGCCTCCATACAATCCTAAACATCCACTGCTCAGATTTTGTGACCAATACATCTGTTCTAGAACAAGCAGCAGTCACAAGTATTGAGGCCATGTTGCTGAGAACACAGCTGTGATGGGCAGGGCACGTCTCCAGGATGAAGGACCACCGCCTCCCTAAGATCTTGCTTTATGGTGAACTTGCCACTGGCTGCTGCATGAGAGGAGCCCCGAAGAAAAGATACAAGGACTCCCTGAAACAACATCTCAGCCTTGGCCATATTGATCACCATAACTGGTCTACTCTGGCCTCAAATCGGGAGGCCTGGAGACACACCATCTATAACGCAGCTGTCTCCTTTGAGAACACACGCAGGATCACTCTCGAGGAGAAAAGGCAACGCAGAAAGAACCGTGTCTTGCAGAATACACCATCTAAGGAGTCTTTCTGCTGTGCCTTTTGCAACCGGATATGTCTGTCTCGTATTGGCCTCATGAGCCACCAGCGTGTCTGTAACAAATGTGGATAGAGCCTTCCCAAATCTTCGTTCGCGAAGCCTAGCCATGATTATCCCACACTCATAGTTAGATATGTTCAAATTGTGAAAAGTCCTCAAATGTTCTGGAAATAGATCAGGTTCTGGCAAAAAGAAGTAATCCCTAGAGACTGAATTTTCACGCGTAGTACACATAGTCCATTAAATTTCTTCATTGTCTGTGCAAAGAAGCTTGACAATGGCAGAATTGTTTTATGAAGAACATACCACATGTTAAGTACATAACCATGGAAGTGTCAGAACCAGGACAACAAGTCTAGGATTACCACAGTCCTTGCCAGTTATACGCATGTACGATGTTTTTTGTGCATGGATGGAATGAAGAATCTCAGGGTCCAGTTCTTTCCCTGGGCACTACCTGCATTTACTTGCTTCCAGATTGTTGAAGATGGACTGTGGTCTTACTTGAGTAGTTTGTATTCATATATGTGCAATTTTTCAGTCATCCCCCACCCACCCCCTGCATAATGCTAATAACTGGTGCTGTTCAATATATTAACAGACAGTGTAACCCGACTCAGCAAAAACAAACACCGTAACATGCAAAATTTATTGATAACAAAAAATCATCTCCAGACCAAAAAAAACCCCATTGGGAACATCTTTTTATTTAATCTCTAGCCATCTTTAGTACAACCAGCTTATTTGATTGAGGAGGTAAGTTTCATGGCACTCTGTTGTATTAAAACTAACCTGGTATAAACAGTCTGATATAAATGTATGTAATTCTTCAGCACTAAAGAATGTATGTAGCTTGACATAATTAATCTTGTTTGCCAGCTTAAATGCATAGGAATTAAAATTCTCTCCCCAGATGATAAGATCATACCATCTTAACACCTTGTTAAGAAGATGGTGTTCAACAGAAGAATTTCATTACTTCAACACTCTTCAAAGATGCAACCTTAATTTTCAATTTCAGGTGTCAAGAGCTAAGACAGGGTGAGCAGATTTGTTATTTGAGGGTGCACCATTATTTCATTCTGTCCTTTGTGGTTTTATTTATTCAATGCTACCTAAATATACAATATTTTAGTGCTATGGTTGGTGGCTCTTTCTGATGTGAGCTTATATATCAGCATAAAGGAGATGCTGTAGGCAATCATCATAGCCATGATGACCATAACCTCTGCTGATCCCATACACTTGTAGATGGCTTTTTCTAGAAAGGAGTCTAAAATCAAGAAAAACCATGAAGGTGAGTAGGATAGGAAAAAAGGGAAGGGAAGGTTTGGGAAGGGAAGGTGAAAATAAAGAAAAAAAGAAAAAAGAAAAGAAGAAAAAAAAAGAAAATAAAAGAAAATCATTACCTTGTTACTCTATCTCAGTGTCTTACCTTCATGCTTTTTGCATTCGGATATTTAATCTTTTTTCTTCGTCTGTCTGATAACTTCTTTCTCAGGGACCTGCAGACATTTAAAAGAGACCCACAATTTATTTCTTTTGTAATGCAGCACCAAAGCAACCTTGTTCTCCTGAATCAAGTTACACTACAGTACCTTTCCCTCCTGGGAGAGGTCCTATTACAGGCTGCTTGGACGCGGCAGCAGTACCTGATGGGTCCCAGCTGCCTACAGCAGCAGGGTCTCAGCTCATGCTCCACTCACAGTGTGGGAGGTGAAGGTAACAACATGCCACTCTGACAGCAATTGAATAAACCTGGCCTGAAGGCTGGCTGCAATGGTATGTAACTGATAAATCAAATTTTGATCTATGCAGGGCTGAATGGAAAAAGGGAGAAAAATGTTGAACTTTTTACCTCACTAAAGGTAAAGGAGCCGAGGAAGGAGCCGATCTACATCTCAGATTCATCTGCTCTACAAAATGTAAAGCAAAACAGTTACCTTGCAGGACCTCATCCCTATCTAAAATTGAGAAGTGATGCTCACATATGTGAATGTATCAGAGATGAAACTCTGTGTTTTAACAGTAAGATACTTGTTAGCCCATACCTCTATCACACACAGCCTCACTTCACAGTTTTCTCCTGCTGTGAATGTTGTCGGTGTCCACCCACGCGGGCCTAGAAACAGCTTCGCAGCTCATTATTGGGTCCCTGGGCTCATCAATGGAAAAATACAGAAACCTCCTGAGCAGTTGAATAGAGCAGGGCTCTGCAGAAGACCTTGGCACTCTACAGCCCCTTTATGGCTGTAGGGTCAGGGTCCTGGCCAGGGCCAGGGATGTGCCAGTAGGGAAAAGGCATCTTGGCACCTGTGAGCAGGGAGGAGTGACAGCAACAAGCCCCCCACAGTGCAGAGACCATTCAGACATGTTTGAGATGTGGTCACAAGCAAAGCAGGTGATCGAACCTCAGAAAGCTCAGTGTGTGGTTTTTTCCAGTCCAAAGTACAAACTTAAATCCCCAAAAGAATGTGGATTTTTGATAACCAGTTTTTGAGTCCAGAGGACAAATGAGACAGATTGTCTCCCATATCTGTAAATACGGAAATAAAAAATTAAATTGTTTACCCTTCTCCTGTTTTGAGATCTCAGAATAGCGCAGCATCCTTTCCTAATAATACAGCAACCCCCCTCCTTCCAATCAAAATATCCAGAGGTGGAAACAACTGGCAGCTTCTCCCTTCCCTTCATTATTATAGCTCATTCACTTCCTCTGGGAAACACAAAAGATAAATGTTTTGCTAGAATTGTGTAAAAGGGAGTTCCAGCTTGCTTTATGTGGGTCGGGGGGGTCATCTTGCCCCTCAGGAATAGCAGAGGTCGGGGGAAGTTGGTGTGTGGTGAAACACTGTGCTGAAGAGTTGGTTACTGGGGGCAAAGATGTAAAATTTTGCACTGATACTCTACAACAAATCTGTGCAAGTTGTTGGAATCAGAAAGAGGTAAACTAGTAGAAGCACATAATGATGGTCCAGAAGAACTGAAGGAGGTAAAAGCAGGCAGGTAAGTTAAAGGGTCAGTCTGGGAAAAAGGAGTATAATAGGGAAGTAAATGAGCTGAGCAATTTCTGGTAAGCAGGGGGGCAGAAACACAAAAAAAGAATTTCTGCTGACTAGCGGAATTTATACATTCATGTAAAGAAAAAATAAAAATTCACTAAAAAATTATGTCTGGAGGACAGGCCTTCTCAAAAAAAGGCTGCAGGTAGCTGAGACAAAACAAACAAGAGATGGAAGGTGGAATTCGAGAAGTTTTATATATGATAGTGAGTAAACTTCACTTATTTTCTTTCCCCATATCTTTTCTCTCATATATCTGCTCTTTCCAATATGCAAGCAACATTTAGGTCTTAGGGGAGTACAACCTTCAAATTCTGCTGAATCCTTTCAAGAAGTTGATGTCTAATATCCAGAGAATCCTTTGAAAATCCAGGACACCATTTGTGATACATGGTACTATCCCATTGAAGAGCAGGGTTCACTCTATAATAAGTCATAAATGCTTTTCTATCCCTCCCCTTATGATTTATGTCTTGAACAGTACATTATGCCAGAATTCACCGGTCTACAATTGTCCTGGAGTAATACACTTGGCAACAGTTTAATACTTCTTACTCTTAGGCTATCATCTTACTTTGAGGTTCTGACTTTTCAGAAAATAAAGAACATGCAGGAACAACATTTGATCTCTATCCCTCTCATCTCATAAATCACCCATTCTTCTTAGAGGCAGGCTGTTTGTATTATATTTGTATTATATTTGACCCTTAAATTTTACAGATCATGAATGTGAAGATGCTGCATTATAGAGATCCTCAGTGACTTAACAAGGTCTTAGTGACTAAGAGCTTCAGTATGAGTTTAAATTTGTCACAGAATAACAGAATCACAAAATATGCAGAGTTGGAAGGGACCTGCAAGGATCACCGAGTCCAGCTCCTGACCCTGCACAGGACAGCCCCAAGAATCACAGCCTGTACCCAAATATTCTCCAAATACTTCTTGAACTATGTTAGACTTGGCGCTGTGATCACTTCCCTGGGGAGCCTGTTCCAGTGCCCAACCAAACTCTGGGTGAAGAACCTCATCCTAATATCCAACCTAAACCTCCCCTGACACAACTTCAGGCCATTCCCTCTGGTCCTGTCTCTGGTCACCACAGAGAAGAGATCAGTGCCTGACTCTTCTTCCGCTCACAAGGAAGTTGTAACTGCAATGAGGTGTCTCCTCAGTCTCCTTTTCTCCAGGCTGAACAGACCAAGTGACCTCAGCCACTCCTCACACGGCTTCCCCTCAAGGCCCTTCGCCATCTTCATTGCCCTCCTTTGGATACTCTCTAACAGCTTAATATCTTTCTTGTATTGAAGTGACCAAAACTGCATACAATATTCAAGGTGAGGACACATCATTAACTTCATGCTTTAAATTTTTCTTAAATGTGGACAAAAATAATAAATATGGAAAATTTAATACCCTCTTTGACCATCTCACACTGTCAAAGGAGTAGCAGTTTAAAACTGATATATACTCCAAGTATGAATCATAGCATAACAGTACGTATTAGTCCCTAAATAAACTCTTCTTTGTCTCCAGGATTCTCCAGAAAGGCAAAGGCAGCCAAAGATTGTTCTGTTCTGCAAAGCAGTTGGTCGAACACAGAGATAAAGAAATAACCAGAAGAAAGAAAGGCAGCTTTCAGCTAAAGAATTATTTTTTTGCATAGAAAAAAGGGAAGAAATGTAAAAGTGAAAGATTCAAGCTCTTTTTAATAGGAGTCACATTGTGACTCCAGTAAATACCCCATGATCTTACTTAAGAAATAATAATTGATATAAATTGGTATTTTTAATCCTTCCACTTTGCCTAAGAAATATAAAGAAATATTTCTTCTAAATATAAGAATTTTGAGAATTCAAAATCTGCACAGGATATCCCAAATGGAAAAAGGAAAAAGAAAAAAATATCCGGTATCTGAATTCTTGTGGCTTATATTAGAAATTTGCTATTATACCTTTAAATTTCTCACATGAAACCAATAAAAAATGTGAAGGTAATCAGGAATCTTAATCTATACAGATAGGTTTTTGGGCCCAGTGGAATCATAGCATCAATATACATATGGATTGAACATCTGCCCAAGTATGCAAGTATCTATATATACATATATATAGATATTATAATTCGAAATGGTGTACTGGCTAAAACAAACTCTTTCCACTCAGAATTTCAGGGTTCTGCTGTTTCTAGCACTAACAAATGACTCAATCTTACAGGATGCTCTGTATTGTCAATTATTATTCAACTGGGATTAATATGTGGATAAAGAGAAGGGGTGGAGGTGGAAATTATGTATGGAACTTCTGCCAAAGAAACAAGATAACTTTTCTAAATGTTATTTTTATTGTGATTCCTGCTGACATTGTATCTATTAAAAGTAGTTAGCTTAGTGACTGAACAGAATATTTTACTCAAAAATCCTAGACCTCTCGTGAAAAACCAACTCCAGTGAAAGTATTTGTGATGCATCGTAACTTCAAGCACAGCTTCAGCAGGAAAGATTCCTTGCTGAAGTCAAATGGCCTTCTCTCAAAATGCACCTATTTGAAAAGACAAAGCAGACTACTTTTATATTTTCATAATTCTAAAAACTAATGCTGAACACATTGCATTTTATCCAGAAGTAATTCGGAAAAACCATCTTTCATGAAGTGAGGTTGTCACTTAGTGCACGTGTGCACAACCATGTGAACGGAAATAAATGAGATAGAAAGGAAAACCTAATCACAAGAAAACCATTTATTCACAAATTTTGCAAATAAATTTCATGAGAAATATGAAGTCACATTCACTTACGTACAAGTGGAATGTGTTTTAAGATTTTCCCCTGGGAAATTTTTCTGAGGTGTATGGTGGCCCCTAGTGGCCCCTGTCTTCAGACCAAAATATGATAGCTGCCATACTTTAAAAAATATTTCTTGGGATTGTCTATTTCAAATCTATTTTTTTAGTCTAAATGACATATTTACTATCTCTGTATATTTGCAACTGCATGTAAGTGCCAGATGTTGTTAATCTTCTGGAAGGAAACCTGCCAATAATAGAAATATATATGTATAGTAAGATACATATAAATCAAAGATAGGCTTGAATCCAATCACTTAATTTAAATATCCTTGTAAAAAGTAGAATATTTGGTTTGTCTCCAAAAAGTCTTAGCTCCAGAATATCTACACTGCAAATAGCCATATGATATTTCTTCATCTGAGCTTATTGCAATATAAAGAGTTGTTGCATAGGAAATATTGCTGGTGATGTTCCTCCCAGTCCGAAGTATAAGTCCTCAAAATTTTTGTTTTGGTTTCATCTCATTCTAGAGGTGCATAAAGCTTGTGGGAGCTTTACATCCTTTAATATTACACATCTTAAAGGTCTTTACGAATTCCATTCAAAGCAACCCCACAGTCACCTGTGTCCTGTGGTGCTGAGTAGTAAAAGAGTATCACATATTGAGTCAGGACATATAAATAAGATATGTTTTTGCCTTGCTTCCCTGAAGGGAAAGGAGTGTTTTTCACAAAGCACACTTTCCAAGATGGCCTTGATGCAACAGGCAGTGGGAACTAGCTCTTTACTTACAATTTCCTCCTTTTACTACTTAATGCAATTGTACAGTCTTAACAAAAGTAAACTCCTTAGTAATTCTGGGAAGTCAAAGATGCAGGTAGGGCCGCCTTCCCCCTCAGCCTGAAAGCATTCAGACTGTTCTCTCAGATCCCATGAGTCACTAAAAATCCAGACTATCTCCTGTGGGAGTGCAGAGTATTCCTTGTCTTTTCTGATGAATCTGATAGTTGCTGAAAATCACCTTGGATGACAAAAATTATGTTAGAAAACACAGTATCATTAGCATTTTTAGTATTACTGGAATAAAAATGCTCCCCTAAAATTGGGATAAAATCTTACTCTTCTAAGATGACATTTATTTTGGCCCATTTAAGATATCTACAGAAGAATCCTTAGAGTGGAGCCAGACTCTTGGGGAACCCATGGGCATAAACAGAGGGGATTGGGTTCTCCTAGGGAAGGGTTCATTTGGCCAGCTAGAGAGAACTTTTTAGGGATAAAATGAACAGTACATTAGTGAGTGCTCAATTAATTTGATTATTATTCAGTAATTTTCATCATTCACAAGCAAACAGGACTTGAACGCTACAGGAGCAGACTATTGAGGCAGTTAATCTGTGGACATATTAGTAAATGCCCACAAACCTATTATTTGCATGAAGAGGACACTCAGGTATGCTGAAAAATTGGTATATATAGCTAATGAAAACCAAGTAATTGATATGAAATGAAGTTGTTCCTGGCTGTAGATTATTCATTCTTTTTAAATTTGAGAATAATGAACTATACAACATTCTCCTTTACCTCCTCTGCCACCTTAAGTAGCATTTTATGCTGTTCTGTCTGAATAAGCACTACTGGAAATGTTTTAGCCCATTTTCTCAGATGGAGATTTTTGTCTCAAGAGCAGAGGCAACAAAAACTGTCTTTCTCGTCCCTTCTAGTTCTCAGCACTATAAATGATGAATGCTCTCTTTCAATCATGCTATCGTTTTGGCTGCACCTCTCTGTCTACAACACAGGTCTTTCACATTTTTTTGCACTCTGGACTAGAAAAAAATAAATCATAGAATAACTTTTAGAGCTACAAGGCATGACACAGGGCTGAGATGAGACTGGGGCCAAGTCATAGGGAGACAACTCTCTACTGCAATAGCAGAGTGCCTAGCAGTGCCCTCTGCAACATTATGTTGGGCAGTGAACTCTCTTGCTGGAGATAAGCATGAGGATTTAAACTGTGCTTTGATCTGGTGATAACTTTGCTCTGCAGAAATCCACCCTCATTTCCTCTCATCTCCTATAGTGTTAAATCCTTCATGTGTCTGAGATTCTCATAAGAAGACCAGATTACAGATCTGTAATAATAGATCTTGCAGATTATATTACAAGATCTCTCATTTTTTGTTTGTTTGTTTTATGATGACTGACAAGTATTTTTGGTTTAAAAGTTCTTGAGAGGTTCCCAAGAAGATAATAAACAACATAACTGAACTGTATGAACATTATAATGCTGGGCATTAAAACAGTGAAACAAATAGAGTTGGCTGAACTATGGGAACATTTTTATCCAAAGTGGATCCTTTTGTTGAACATTATTATTTTCATATAAGAAATTGAAAATGTTTCCTGGGCTTTAAAAAACATTATTGCTTCCTGCAGCCTGATGAAAACCAAGTAATGCTCTGAAAATAATGAGATATGTTCTGAACCGGCAGAGTTCCAGTATTTTCTAAGTAAGTAGGCACTTAATATATTCAGAAAAAATAATAATTTTTCTAAAATACTGGTGGTTTTGTAATTGTATCTAAAATTGGTTGGTGTATGCTGTGCTATCTCTTCAAAAAGCATTCTTACTGAATATTAGGCAGGTAAAATCATCTTTGGCTATCTTGCTAGTTCCAATAACCATTACACCAACTTCAGAGTGACAGCATGAAAATAACTAAAAATTTAATTCCATGGGTGGCCATGGCAATGTCCTGCCAGGCATCTGCTGTGTTTGCTGCTGGTCTGAGTGTTTGGCCTCACACAGAGGAGGTCTGCTGCCATATCTCTCCTGACACTCCCTGCTCTCCCTCCCACCTTCTACTTGCAGAAGTGGGTGAACAGTTCTTGAATTTTTTTTTGAGAAGTCTGTTTACATCTGCCTGTAAGTTACATTACTTATAAGATCAAATCTCTTCCTATCTGAGATTTGTTTGGCATATATAACATCAGTTATCATTGTAGGTTAATATCCTCATAGAATCAGCCCTAACATATGTCCATATTCTCTATCATTTTCTCCATAAAGTCATCTTCCCAAAGAAACTCACTGTCAAACTCCTAAGCCCTGAACACTCCACAATGATCATCAGTTCTCTGTTATAACAGAGAAATTCAACAGTTATTCTTAAATATATGCCTTTTCTGGATATAAACATCCTTCAGATTAATACATATACTCACTCACCCTTGTACCAGATGAATATATACACTGTGTCACCTTATCCCACATCAGAAGGAAAGTCAGTAAATTATGTAACACTTTCAAAAAAATAATGCACCTTGCATGAAGTTAACACCAGTTATTGCATTACAACTTCATATCTTCCAAATAAAAGATGGAAACTGACACTCAGGAAAAGTTCATATTCAGAAACTTACTGATAGAAGAGATTTCTAGTGCATGCTGAGCCATATAACTCAGAAAATCTCTTACACTATCTAGGAAATGTGAAAAACATTTCTGGCATCCTGGAATGGAAATGCAATCATTTCTAGTAAGGTTGCTCAGGAAAAATATCTTGGTCTGACATGTCTGGGTGTGCCTGCTCATACATGAAGTCTATATTTGCAAATGTCCAAATTTAAGTGTTCAATAACACAGACTTATAAATCCTGAAACACTGAAGACCTCTATGCAAATTTAGTTTCCAGTCTCGAGTTTAAAAATATAAAATTTAGAAAGTACTTATCAAAAAGCTTTGGGTTTTGACCAATTTACCCAGTTTCTGAGGCCAAACGCATGACCAGGCTTTGCTACTTCAGAACCTGCTGTCTGTAACTATTGCTTGTCCTACATCTAGAAAATACAAACTCGGTTAAAAGCAGGGGAAAAAGATAAATATAACTTAAACAAGCATATACATTGAGGTTCTGGTAGTTTATATCTATTCTAGAGGAGAAGCTTTGGGTTAGGTTTTTTCATTGAAAATACTGTTAAGTCTTCCATAACACTAGTAAATAAAAGCACAAAGCCTGTTTCTTCCCTGTTTTCCACATCATGGTACTGTGACGTAAAACGATCAAGCAGATGGTGTCAGACATCACTTAATCATGAAGGGAGCACAGTGAACTTCCTACTGAGTGGGGCAATGACTATTCCATGTGGGCATTCATATAGAATCATATAAACATCAGTTCACCACGTTTATTTGAAATATCTCTGGAGGGATTCTCTATTAGCTATTGCTTTGTCATTTTCTCCAAGTATCATTAGCACCTATGCTGTACTAGAGTACAGTTTATACATATAAATTTTTATCAGGCACATTAAGAGAGCTGGTGTCAGGCAACTTTCTGGGACAACACCATTTCCACTACTTTTAAGACGAGGGTATTGCCTCAAATAGCAGTAGCCCATGACCCACTCAGTTAGCACCAAATCACAGTTCGTGTCAAATGATTTGTAATACAAAGGGTGCTAAGAAGAAAATTTTAATTACTATTGTTCCCCACAAGTTGGAGTGTAAAGAAAATCCCATGCAGCCCATTCTCTGCTGGGCACATCACCTTCACAGTTACTGAAGTATTAAAATGGACTACTGTTACACATCATGAGCTTCATCAGTTCTGAAAACCATGTGCTGGCCAAGATCACAATGGCAGCTACCACAGATAAGCAACTTTAATGGCAAGCAATTCCTGTGCATCGCTGTACATCTCGGCTAAAGATTGCACTTCATAAACAGTCATCCCCCCAAAAACATATTTCATAGAAAATGCTTCTGCAGAATTACCAGTGTTGGCTTGGGAAGATTGTGCTGATGAAAATTCAAATTCAGCATGCTTAGAATGAAACTGGAATTTCAGAATTTTACTTCAAGAGAAACTGATTTGTCATTATTTAATTTGAATTCAGTAAAATCCAATTTGAGAAGAAGAGACTTAGGTTATATTTTTAGACAGGCATATACATATGAATGAAAATTAAAATATATATAATTTTTTATATATATAAAATTACATTAAGTCAACATCTTCCTCTGCTATAAAAAATTCACACAGTTGGGGATTCATATACGATGAAAGAAAAAAATACGTTTCACTACGTGGCTTAACTACTCAAAATTTATCTATGTTTTAACTCTGTGTTCATCATTATGCAACCAAAGCAACTGCATTTTTCATTTACATATGACATTTTGAGCAATAGTGTTGAGAACAACAGAAAAAAAAATGTTTATTTCTTCTCAAAATACTTTTTCTGGCCTTTAGGGGTCATAGGTCCTTTTCTTATTCTCTTCCCTAGCTCTTAGCAGTGTACAGTTTCTTAAAAAAACAAAACAAAACCAAATTCTCTCCTGAGATATTAGAGCCTGCAAGCTACAAATGATTTTATGAGCCTTGTGCATTGATATTCCACAACTGGTGCTGCACAACACCTCCAGAGAGTAGTAATGACTTCTTTGTGTCACTCTGTGGGAGGATGAAAAGGAGAACAATGAAGATCACTTTTGTCTTCTCAAAAACACCACAAAATATTTCTCAAAGGTAATCTCGTTATTCCTGTTTAGTCAATTTTCTTTGCACATTCTGTAAGGTGTAATATGCCAAATAGATAATATGGTCCTATAACAACACAGATGATGTTTGAATACAGAAGTCAGTTCTGAAGAAGTGACACCATCTTTCTGAGCTTTCTTCTAGGTTAAATCTCACCTAAGCACTTCCTAGGCCTAATCTAGCATAAATCCTGAGTTTGTACAATGTGCAGTTCTGGCTTTTCCTGACAGATACCTTATCTGTAGGGAACTGGAATTCCTAGGGTCTGCTTACAGGTTTTTTGTTAAATTTAACCCAGGTTCACCAAGATCACCACTTCACGAACTGACAGACTATCTTAAAAATATGCTTTGTCCTTCTTGCAGAAGCCAGTCTTCAATATATCCAGATGTATCATGAAAGAATAATAGGCAGTGCTGGAGAGAGCTTTGAGTGATACTGTGATCAGTCTGCCTCCTCAAGCTGCTCCTACTTTACTCTTACCATGTACTCATATCTTAACTCTTTAGCTCCCTCAGTTAAATATTCCAGTGCTCCAAAAGATCACTATATTATTCATGTAACCTGTGGGGGCACCGGAGTGATCTGAAATAATCATTGGCAGAAGTTAAAAGTAGAAGGGAAACTGAGATGGAGGCATGGCCAGGAGTTTGACAGTAGCACACACAAGGCTTGGAAATGGCACAACTATTCCCAGAGCCGCTCCCTTGCCTTTCCATATAGACACAGTCAAAAAAGCCAGCTGGAACAGCTTAAGGTTTTATGCAAAGGATCATCTTACAAAATACAGTTCTGTCATATTTCTGCCAACAGGGCAGACCTCTGCTGGGTCCCCCCCATTCCAAAACATCATCACGTAACAGACTTCTGAGAAAATTGAGTTTGTTAGAAGTAAATGCACTTTACTTCTTTCCGGGAAGACTCTGAATAAAAATAATGAAATAATTAATTATTATTCACTTCCAGAGTCTGAGGCAAAACTAACTTAAGGCTCCTGAAATAGAAAATAGAAACAACAACCAGAAAGTCCATAAATAAGGCAAGACTTGTGTGTGTGTTTTTCTAATGGAGTTAAGTAATCTATTTGTTCCTTTGAAACAATTAACCCTGCACTTACAGCTGCTACTGTACCTACTACAGGGAGAAGAAGGGACAAGGAGTGATCACAAATAAAAAGGAGGAATGAGAAATAAAACATAATGAACAACTACTGCTGCTGCAATATTCCTCAATCCAGACACTGAATCCAAATCTGAATCCAGACTGGAAAACAAATCAGTAAGCCAATACATCATTAAAACAGAGGGAAGAGACTTTAAATTTGTGCTTATTAGAGGTTTACTGTAATTGCCTCACATTCACACCAGATACAGTTTGAGCTGAAAAGGTAACCCTGTTGGTTACAGATGGGGATCTGAAACGATCAATGCTGCAAAGGATGTTTAATGAACAATTTCAGCAGATTTGGGCTTTGTCCTGAGACTGAAAGAGTATTGGAAAAGACAGTGTGACTGCTGGTTTCTCATATTCTCCTTTCCTTTTCTTCTATTTCATTCTTTTGCAAAATATGGAAGAATGTCTCAGTTTTTCTACCTTTCCTGTTTATGCCTATGAAGTTTCTATTCAGAAATTTAGTAAAGGGACAGCATTTGCCTGAAAAAAACCATTCTCTGCTCTAAGACTTTTTATCTTTCCCCCCCTTCTGCTTTTTGTGTTTTTTTTCAATAAAGAAATAAACTCTATAGTTTATCCCTGGGGAAAAAAAAAAATCACTCATAATTCCGTAATCTTACCTCCTTTTTTCTCCCAAAATTAAAACCTGAAACATGTTTACAGTCCTAAAATCAAATTATCCTCTATTTTTTTTCCAAGAATTCAGTTCACATCATTGCCTCGGTCATAGAAATGGGCCTGAGTTGCAAACATAAGTAAAGATCCTCAATTTCTGAAAGTGTTTTTTTTTTCTGAAATTTTGTTTTACCTCTGTTTTCATGTAGATGTCAAATTCATATGGAAATCTTTCCAGAAATTTGTCTTTAAATGCAAAGCTGTCTAATTCATTCAGCTCTTTGCTATGTTTTGGATGTTAGTGATGTCTTCACTTGCTACAGGAGAACCCAAGAATCCTACCCTCAAATCTAAGCCAAGAAAAAGACAAAAATATCACTTTAATAAAATGTCTTCCACTTTTAGTTCACATTTCACATCTGTAGATTCAGTTATGTGAATATATGTTTAAAAACCTCTTCCATTTCTATATTTTGCTTTTCAGTAAAAATATTAGAAGAAGAAGAAAGATTTTGTAGGAAAAAAAAGTGGGAAAACTAACTATAAAATTATAAAAGAAACAGGAAAATTACTAGAAAGATGTGGTGCATCTAATAAGACTTTGGCGTCAGCACTGGTGGTACGATAAGACAGTCAGTTTATGTCTTACTTCCCAGACAGTTCCCTGGAAGTGCATGGTCACAAAAAGAACTGTTGAAACAGGGCGTTCTCACTAAGAAAAGAGTTCTCTGTATTTTTATGGGAGAGTTTGGTGTGAGCACATGATTTTCCTCTATGAGCTGTGTATACAGATAGTTCCCGTAGTTTAAAGCTCAACCTACTTGGCAAAACTTGAAGTAAATATATAAGTGGGTGGTGCCATTTCTCCATATTTAGTGAACTATTTCATATGAAAATATTCATAACTATAAAAAGAAAGACTGCTTAATTTTTATAAGAATGAATAGTGATATCTTTTCCAGGCAGATAATTCACCAGTGAGCCTAAGTCTTCCAGGAAAATTTATATTGTCCAGTATAAGATCAAACCAGCTGCCTTGAGTTTGTCCAGAAGTTTCAGGATGTTTAAAAACACCTTTTCAAGAAGCAGTACATCCTCTACTTTCACTGCACTGACTGTATTTGTCAAAAAACAATGTATAGTAGTCAGGCATTTGCACAGTACAGGAAAATAGACAAAAGGCAGTCGACGTATTAGACAGGAGAAGATGATACCATATTAAAAGAGGTTAAAACTGTGATTTGGCAATGAAAGATTTATTTGTTCAAACACTAACACAAGCAAACAACCAAGTTGTGTGGAAACCAAGAAGGTTTAGAAATATACAGCTGTAGAAAGTTTGCTTCCACATTCTCAATAAAATATTTAAGTCTAAAGATCTTTTTAATAAAATAATTCCTATAAGTTTTAAACATGTCTTAAAGATTTTATCTGATGTGTCTGTAATACTGCACATAGCTCTACCCAAAATAGATGAAAACAGATAACTTTTAGACTGCTCAAATGTACAAAACAGTTCTAGGATGAGAAGAGGTGTTTTATTTTTATAGCCTCAATTTTTAGGGAAGGAAGACTGCTGAAATCCAATTATGTAGAGCTCAGTTCCTGGGATGAATGCCAACCAATGGTTCTGTCTCATATATTCTCCTTTGACTTTTAGGTCTTTGGAATTTTGCCTGTGAAGAATTAGTAAGAAACCCAATGATATCACTTGTATGCTTTAACCTAGCCTTCTATTTATTTTCTCTCCAAAATGTGGCCTTTGAATCATACCTGTTTTCTCACACTGCTATGGTGGTCCTGGGCTTGAAAAAAAATTGGTAAGCTCTGTTCTCATTTTATTTTGGTCTACTTCCCTAATCCTAGCAATAAGTTACGCAAAAACTCCAACATCCGTGTAATTTATCTTTTCTCCCATGTACTTTTTGAGATATTGATCCTTTCAAAAACAATAAAACAGAAAATAAAAACCCCAGTTAAAATCAGAAAACCATTTCTGCCTCCTTTAATAATAGTTTGAATTAAAAAAATTTATTTCTACTGAAGAAATTCAGTGCATAAACATCCTAAGAAGATTGTAAAACAAGATATTATGTTCATTGAACATCACTCTCACTAAAAATAATTTTAAACACAGGCAGTACCAAATGGCAAAGCTGTCATAAAATCTGTCTAGCTACACTTTTAACCTGGAATACAAACCTTCAGTTTCCCCCAAAGAATAAAAACATCAGTACAATTTTATTTAATCAAATATCAGTAGAGGTGCTGTTGGTCCCTAACCACACACATAGTAAGAATATCTGAAACTGCGATGCAGCTTTGCAAAGAAAAACACTAGTGTTTCTGTGTTTCTATGAACATCTACCCTGAGCCCTACCAAATGTAGTTTGAGTGAGTTTACCTGGGAGCACTTCAGTGTCTTCACTGAAGTTCAGCACATTTGCAAGAGCAGAGAACTTAGTCACCAAATGCAGATCAGCTCTTGTGCAAATGCGAAATAGTCTTCACTGATTTTTTTTTTTTTAAATATAGCAGCCTTTCCCACCCCTTATTTATGTATCTGTAACAATTCACAAAGAATAATTTTTCTAAGGCTAAGACAAGTAGAAAATAAAAAGTCCTTTTCCAGAAAGATGGTCACAAATGAAGGAGAATTATTTCAGCATGACAGTTCAGAGATCCTGGGTGGAAGCCATTACAGCAAATACCCAGGGAACCCTCTGAGAAAATCAACACTGATCCTCAGAGGCAACTGTATGAAAATTGCTGGATTTTAAAGGCTGTAAAGGTTTTCACTCCATTTGTTATTCTTTTGAAGCCCTTGTTTGGTCTCTTTCTCATCTCCAAGTTTCAATGAAGGGACATCAGAAGGTGAAGCAGTAGAGGGCATTCTATTAAAATATTGCTTTCTGGAAGGCTTCATATAAAACAGGCAAGAAGTTATTGTTAGCAACAATATCCTAACAACAGACTCTGTTATACTCTCATTTCCCCAGTTCTCCCCTTTGTGTAGCCATGTTCATTTGCCAAACAGCTACTCAAAGGGAAAAATTCATTAGAATATACTTTATAGTGCATCCCCTGTGATCACATTCATTACTATTCTTGGTAGCTATTTTGGCAATATAAAGCAGGCATCATGCTGACTTACCCTACTCCATTATGCTTGGGGGTCTATTGTATTATTAAGGCAGTGGAATGTAGTAAAACCACACCTATTTTAATGTTCATATAAAATAGTCATCTCTGTTGGATAAAGGTTTTCATTTTTAATGCATTCCATAACATTCCTAACTTTAGTGGCAGAGGTTACAATTCAGGTTGTTTGAATTTATTTATATTTTTCACATGAAAAAAGATTTTCTCTTTGGTTTCTCTAATAACAAGCAAAATTATTGAGATGTCTACAGCTTCCATGCTCAGTTAAGAGTCAAAATGTTCATTTAATAACAAATACAGTTTTCATTTCTTAACCAGTATATTAGAAGCACAGTTCTCAGTTCTCAGGTATAGGGAGGTATCTTAGGTCTATTCTGGAAAAAGATACAGCTGTGCACCATTTCCCAAGAGCCTGATTTCTGCAGGAAGGTACATCAACATCTCCAAAAGATCCCCAGAATCAGGATACCAAGCCTATGCAGCATGCTAATAGCCTCACTCAAGTATAATTCTCATAAAATGTATATCCTGGAGCTGGGAGACTTCAGTCACTCTTTCTGACACTTTTTCCTTCTCTGATTTTTGTGACATTTTTCCTTTTCACATTTGATCTTTGATTTAGATCTGGTACCTGATATAGGTTAAGGACAGATCTCTTTAAAAAAAGGTAAAGGCCGGAAAAGGGAAGGGAAATGTCATATATTTGATGAAAATAGAAATTTAGCTCTCAGTCAGGGCCAGAGCCCAGCTTTTCTGAGCATTATGCAAGCACCTAGGTAAGAAGCCTTTCCCTCTATTTGCTTGCAGTTGAGGGCACCTGTACTGCTTGCTTCTCTCACATAGCTTAAGAATGGAATGAGTTAAATAATCTCATTTGGCAACTGGACCATAGATGCATGCAATCTAGTGAAGGCAATGATACAATTCCTCACACTGTGAAGTATGTGCTCCTTGCAACTTATTCCCTAAATCCTGAACCAGATTTTGGAGCCTTTATGCGTTACAGGCTCCCTTCAGCCAATATCAGACAAACATCAGGAATCAAATTATAAAATTGTTAAAATGAATTACTGGTTTGTAACCTGTGATTGAGTCTACCAATAACAGATAATGATAAGCAAGGACTTAAAGCTAATGGTCATGGAGAATTGGCCTCCTCTGGTATTCTGTTTGTTTTCTCCACTAGATTTTCCATATTTATGTTCTCCCTTTGTGTGTTTTTCTCATCTGTGCTCCATGAGTGTAGGCTGTGGACCTTCTGAAGTGAGGCTAGCTTAACATGAAACTTAGCAGAGTAGGATCTAGCCAGGATTTGTAGCTGTACTGCCAGGAAAGTAAACATGATTAATAAAAGGATTTAATTTTATTGAAATTTACAACTTAAGAACCAAGAAAATTATTTCATAGGCTATTCTGTTTACCAAATGTACTATAACCACAAACAGATTTTTTTTTTTACCTCTGACAAGTATATTTCTGCATATGCTGGGATTCTGGAAATATTATGATAAAGGACAGGTTTCTTTTGATTTCTTCACGTTATTTAATGTGTTCAACCCAACGAGATAAAAGGAATTCTTAAATCCCGCAATATATGTCTGGTTCTTTACATAAAACTAAACATCATACAACTGCATCTAAGGAATTTACAAGGTAAGAGGGAGTTTCAGAAACTTGTTCTGAGATAAAGCTGTCATGTTAGAAGAGAAAGATAGTTCAGTGCACACACATGTGGTGGAAATGTGGCAGTGTATCTGGAATATGTCCTCATAAATACCACTTCTGTATTGACTAGGTGAAAAGCCCTAAAACATCAAAGTATGCTTTGGGAGAACATCATTATTTCTTGGAAAGAATAACTTACTGAATGTGGAGTTTAGGTCCCAGAAAAAAAAGTCAAGATGAGAAAGGAAATTCATGATACCTTGTAATGTACTCAGATCATCTTAACATTCCTTCTGTTCAAAACCAATGCCTTTGAATAGGTTGGATTTGTCAATATTAACTACCTTTATTCCTTTTCACCATATATTCATCATAGTGATCAGTTCTATCTTTTAAAAAAACTGACATGCAAGAGTCTGGTAACAATATGCTTAATTTGTATTTCATATTTTTTTACAGTGCCCTTCTTGCAGAACAGGATTTTGAAAAAGAGGTTGGTGGAGAGCAAGCCAAAAGCTGTGTGACAGGCCTGAGCCACTCTAGTGCAATGGGGTCTCCTTGGGGGTGATAGTAATATAAATAATAATAAAATGCTAACAGTTGTGCCTGCCAGGCTTCCTTCTTCAGGATATTACTGTAACCCATCTGAATGCGCTTTGACCTGCCCAATGACTTTTGATTCCCTATGCTTGGAACTATTTATTCCTTCATTCACATTTCTAACTTTCCATTAAAAGAGACATTAAATGATTGAACAGATTTAACCCTATTTTTGGTCACCAAAAGTAAATGATTGCTGAAGATTTCTTTTTAATTCTTGGTTTCATGGAAGCTTCAAATCTGTCAAGATAAAATCCTATATGAAATTTTTCCTCTGTAATCTGGGAAAGCTATACCTTTAGTCATTTAAGCAAGTACCATCCAGATGCAGCTGTAAAATTTATAACCAGAATTACTCTAATTAAAACCTTACTGCAACAACAGAGAAACAGTGGGCTTTTCCACCCAGACAAGTGGAATCTGCACATTCTGTTTTATAATTCAATTTTTGCAGTGCCCTTTCCAGAGGAGACTCTCTTCCCTTTCCTATCTGTCTTCAATTATTGCTGGGCTGGTGCCACTATCACGGTCTGTGCGCCGCAAGACCAAATCTGAGTTTACACAACACAAAAGAGCTGGTCCAGCTCTTCAGTCACTCCAGACTTGCATCTGACAGCACTCTGGAAGCACAGACCTTGCACAAACTGCCAATAAAAGCCAACCTTCCCGACTGCATTCCTTTAAAAGCCACTATTGTTCTCATTCATGACTGAACAGCTCAGCCTTCATTTCAAATGAAAAAAAAATAGAAGTCCAGGCTGCATTGAACAACTTCCAGACATTTCCTCCACCCTCAGAGCATTTCAATCCTATTGTAAGGCTTTTGTGTGTAGTGCTCCTGAAATGGGGATGGTTGTCATTATTTTCTCGGATAGGACAAAATCTCTCTGATTAATGCCAGCACAATATTTCTTTAATCTTTTAAAAGATTAATTCTGTAGGTATTAACATGCAGAATTGGAAAAGCAGAGCAGTAAATGCATGAAAGGCACAATTATACTGGCAGACAAATAGATGATGGATTAAATCTGGTGTTACTTCAACTTCTTCAGTAATGAGCCATTTTCATTGTGATCCCAAATTGTTTTTCTAAGTCACATTCTGGGCTTCAAGACAATGCAAGTGGTTATAAATTATTTTCATTTTGCTCAGTGTTATGCTAGAAAAACAATGAGCTCCAGGAAGATGTCATGAATGGAAGTGTTTTTAAGATAAAGACATCTAGATAGCCCTTTTCACCTATTTCTTGATTATGTTTCTTAATTTATCCCTTTACCAGAACTACTACCTAGAAACAAGCTACCAACTTCCAGTGTGCTAGAAACCAAAAGGAGGGCATGGTTCCTATCCAGGAGACATAATATTCTAAAATACAAAGCAACTGGTTTATAGTGAGCTATAAAACAAACATCTGTATACTTTTAATGTCTATTTATTTTTAAAAAGGTGTAATTTGCCTAAGCTTCTTTGATTTTTTGACACAGGAAAAGAAAAATAGGGATAGAGATTATTTATATCACACACAGAGAATCACAGAAGGTGTAAGGTCAGAAAGGACATTTAGTTCCTGTTCAAGCAGGGTCCTCCTACAGAACACATAACTCAGGATTGTGTGCAGATGACTTTTGAATATGTATAGTGAGGGAGACTCCACAACCTCTCTGGGTAACGTGTTCCAGTGCTCAGTCACCTACACAGCAAAGAAGTTCTTCCTCATATTCAGATGGAACTTCCTGGGCATCGGTTTCTGCCCATTGACTCCTGTCCTATTGCTTGGCACCATCGAGAAGAGCCTGGCTCAATCCTCTTGTCATCCTTCCTTCAGATACTTCTAGACATTGCTGAGGTCCCCTCTCATTGTTTCTTCTTGAGGCCCAGCTCCTTCAGCCTTTACTCGTGAGATGATCCAGTCCCTCAATTACCTTTGTTGCCCTCTGTTGGACCTGTTCCAGGTTCTCCATGTCTCTCTTGTACTGAGGAGCCCAGAACTGGACACAGCACTCCAGATGTGGCCTTACCAGGGCTAAGTAGAGGGGCAGGTTCACTTTCCTTGACCTGCTGGCAATTCGCTTCCTAATGCATCTCAGGATACCATTGGCCTTCTCGGCCCCATGCTGCTGTCTCATGGACAGCTTGTAGCCTGATATTAATTTAGATTTGGTATGTATTAAAAAACCCCAACAAACTGGTTTCTCTGTGGTGAACCAACAGAGGTAGAAATGCCCAATATCTATGTGCAGGTCAGACAGACTTCGGTGCTTTGCTTCCTAGTGAAACAGGTAGCAAAGTACTGATGCCTCCCTTCAGTGTGCAAGGGAAAAATTAGGTAGATTAAAATATAATTTTTTTAAAAAAACAACCCAGTGAGTAAGCAAGTATTTACAAGAAAACACTCAAGTAGGAGGAGTCTTCAGTCCTGCATTCTGGTGCTTAAGTGCCTTTTACTATGAGGAAAACCTCCTTAAAAAACAGATGCCTCTGCTAGAGGTCCAAGCACAGTTTTTTCATTAAGAATGGCCCATGGAAGATATTCTGTTGAGCACACTCCTGTACAGAATTATTCCCTTGGTGCTGGAGCACTGAAAGGCTCCTTCCATTTGGAGAGATACAGACCCAGAGTTCCCATGAAGCTGGGGTGGGAGCATTCCTCTAATACCCCAATGAAGTTGTGTGTGAAAGTCACTTAAAGCTCACTCTAAGAGGAAGCACATAGAGATATAGTGAAGGTGTGAATATACAGCACACTGATTAGGACACTCAACTGGGAGGCAGGAGAGTTGATTGATTGATTTACTTTTTATACCAGGTTGCAAAGTCCAATCCATACTCCCAGCAAAGAGCACTCCTAGGAAAAGCAGAAACACCTAAGCAGGAGATCCATACAGCCCTGTGTTGAGCTAATTGAGCTATCCAGAAGTAAATGCCAGCACTAAGGAGTTGTCCCATGTTATTGGCATATGATGTTGTCCCAAGCAAGTAATGTTTGTCCCAATGAATAGGGCACCTGTCCCAGCTATCTCTAGGATCCCCCTCCTTTTCTTTTTGTTTTGTTTTGTTGGTTTTTTGTTGTTTGTTGTTGTTGCTGTTGTTTTTTAACTAGCTGCTTGAAATAACTCCTTTTATACAAAATGAAACAACTAGGATCTCTTATATCTAATGGTTTAGTCATTCGGCATTTACATAAGTTATAAAGAAGGATACCCTTATGGACCAGCTTTCATCCATAAAAGTAGATAAGCTGGGTTACGTTCCCCATTTGCTTGAGTATTAAAGAATTTTATACATAGTATAAGTAGCATAAATTAGTGAGCAGGAAAGGACTTTCCTCATTGGTACATCTGCAGGAGAGGAGGTGATGTTTTTTCACATTTGACAAGAAGAGAAGAAATTGAACTAGATCCTGCAAAAATTGGATGAATTTTCTCTCTACTGAAATACTGGAAAAGCCAGGACCCATTACTTTGGGCAGTCTTATTTAGTCTAGATACTCAGAATATATCTGTAAAACCAAGTCCTTGGACAACATTAGCAAAACATACTGATTACTATGTCCTGCCAGGACAGTGGTGGACTAAATGTACCTATGCTGTTTTGGCAGTGGAAGTTACATGCCTACAAGATAAAGTGGCAGCTGAAGGAAAGTTTTGTGCATCTGATGAGCACATGATGCTGATGTAAATTCCTTCATTGTAAGGAGGTGCAAGTTGGCTGGGGAAATCTGTACATAATGGGATGAATAAGATCTGCTATCCTAATCTCTCCAGATGAATAACATAGTAAAACATTGTCTATATCTAAATTTAACATGAGGGGTCTTTATTGTTTTTATTTGGTGGATTAACAGTGACCTTATCCAAACATCCTCTTCCCTCTCAATGTTTCCTTCCCTATTGCCTGTTCCTCCTCTACAGCTGGGAGGAAGCACCCCTTGATCCCACAGGACTGTCCACCGGGTCAAATTGCATTTGACCAGGGCCCCTCACTCCAACTGAAGCTGAATACACATATCTTAGAGGTTTTAGAAGGCTAAAATATATGGCCAATGGTAAATAAAGATTAGGCACCGGGAAGCAGGCAAAGTATGTAATAAAATTTCTTTCCTCCCACCCATGCCCAGCTCTTCTCTAGGTGCTAAAAGAAAATTAAGCCCCTCTTTCTCTTTCTTGTTCTTTCTCCTTCTCTTTCTCCTTCCTTTTTTTCTTTTTCTCATTCTCTTTCTCTCTTCCTTCCTGCTTCCCTTCCTACCTGGACAGATGTTTCCTGGCCACTCTGCCAGTGGAGCACCCTTCAGCAGATCCCAGGACTGATGCTCCCAGGTCACTAGCATGTGTGAGGGAGGGACTGGCCTGTTTCAGAAAATCCTGGTGACATGGGGCCAGCTATTCTGCACATAAAACCCTGGAAGTTCCTAATGTGTTCAGCATGTGCAAGCTGATTAAGTTCTGACTACAGGGAAATATAATTGTCTGCATATAGTTGGAGGTAGTAAGAGGAGAAGTTATTAAACATGGTATGAGGGAGTTTATTAGCGGTAATAGGATGGAATTGAGAAAGCAAACACTTAAACATATGGAAAAACTGCCTGACAATGAGATCAACTCTAAGTACGAAAGGCTAGTGTAAGGAAGTAGAGGAAACCACATTTAAAATTAGACTTAACACTAGAAAATGTGCTGCGGGGAACACGCCTGCCTGGCAGAGAGATGTGCAAACCAATCAAATCTTTCTTTCTGCATCTAGCGTCCCTGGATCTGGAAACAGGTCCAATCACAGCAGCAGATCCAGAGTCTCCAGTTTGAGGCTTCATGCCATCTCTGCTATGATCAGGAGAAAAATCTTTTTAATATATATTATGGGCTACTGGAAACTGTAGCTGAGCTGGTAGTCACCGAGAAGATGGGAAAACCAAACAAGGGATATGAGGCCATCTTTGTACTGACAAAGGCCAAAGAGCATCTTACAGGACTGTAATATTTATTTTAAGCCATCATCTGTGGCTTTGTCTAAAGTTTTTGTTATGCATCTATTATTTTCTGAGTGGAGAGGGGGTACAAGGAAACTAGAGATGTGTGATATTAACAAAGAAAGTCTTTAAAATTATGTCCAGGGTGTGGAAACTGCAAGCAATATATTTTGCCTTTCTTCCTTTCAGTGTAAGGGAAAGAGATCTGTCGGGAAAGTCTGGCTTTGTTAGTTTTACAGCTACATGACTATTGCTAAACACAGCTTGTAGACACCACTGACTGGAAACACCCACCCACCAACTATGCATTTATTGTGAAACCAAGGCAATAGCAAAAGGCACCAGGGCTGCTGTTATCAAGTCAGCTGGGAACACCAGCAGTTCACATGTCCTCTCAACAGCCAGGCGATTCTGCAGCTCCAGCTTGGCAGCAGAATCCTGCTTCTCAGCTGATACGACAGTGCATATATGGAACTAAGAAGGCTTGAATTAACTGTCAGACATTGCCTCAGGATACAAAGATGCATAGATTTTTCCATTCTCCTTTTATTTGCAATCTCTCTGCCTAATCCCACACAGCAGTTTCAGTGAAACCCAATAGGTCAGTGGTGGGTTGCTTCCTACAGCTCCTGTTTTCTTCCTCTGCAGACAGTCTCAAATGGAGTAGCTAAGATGGGTTTAACTGTCTGACACACAAATACCAGAAAAGAGCAGAGGTTTATGTGGATATATTAATGGGTGTATTGCTTTCCATGACTTAACAGTGCTTTCTAGGAGATAAACATGGAAATGGCTACAGTTATTGTTGCCATTGGTATTTTTGGAGGGTATTCTGGTTTTAGAACTAGAGATCTGTATTTTTGAAAAAATATGCCTGTGGCTCTATTTTATGCTACGTTGCAGTTTTACACCCTCATATATGGACTCTAGGGGTGCCTTTGGCCTCTTGCACAATTTTAATATAGAAATCAAGAGTATTTCACTGTGTAAACACACAGCCAAAGGAGTCAACTTGAACTATTTCTGTTTCCAACCAGCTGTTCTATCTCAGAGTCCCTCCAAAGCAATTATACAGTTGAACATAATGTCTTTGATGCATTTTCATTACAAAATCTTGGCTAAGATATTCTAAGTTTATATTTATCATCATTATTGTTACAGACTTTGGCAGCACTACATTAGGAAATCAAATAAGGTCATTTTCATTATTTCATCCAAATGATAAACATTTTCATCATGTGGCTTGTAGAAAATACTTTAAATACAAAGCTATGGGGAGTTGATGGAATACTTACTAATCACTATATCCAAAAACCAATTGCAGGTGGATATTAAAAAAAATTCAGAAAATGGTCTAAAGAATTATGAAGCTATGTAACTTCACTGTTATTGAAAAAAAAGCCAATAGTATATGCATTAAACTCAAACATTTTTCTCGATAATACTTCTACTCAAATGCATAGTCTAAAGAAAGTTAAGAAATACTATAAGCTTGTATTTGTTCTTCTGTAAGTGAGAAAAAAGGTCAGTGTGTGTTCACTTCAATCTTCTGAGTTATGTTTTCAGACAGCCTGCAAGTGCAATGAATTTGTCTTTGTTTCCATACAATCTGAAATACTGTTACTGCTGCAAAGCATGTTCTTAGAAGGCTGTCTTAGAAGAGTTACTTCAGTTGTCCTGAAGTCTCTGTTAACTCCACTCCATCATATTTCTTTCTTTTCATTTTGACATGGATGGACATAAACAGAAGCTACACAGGGCCTGTTTTTTCTGCTGTGCTCCTGCCTCATACAGTATTACCAAAGGATCGGTTAGAGAAGAAACAGGCTTTGGAGGTCAGGAGTCTTGGATGGCAGGCTGAATTTCACCATTTAATTAAGTGACTCTCAGTAAGTTATTTCATTCTGCACATCAGTTTTCCCTTATGGCTGTCATTTGCAATATCCAGGACACTGAGAGTTCTGGGTGGGTGGAGGCACTGTTATTATTTGCATGACTCACATCCAAGTAAACTCATCTGCACTGAACACAGCAAGAAACTGACAAACACATATACACATTGTAAAATCCTGCATTAGGGACAGAATAACAACAATCCACAAAGCAAACAACATTAACATTAGCTGTCTTTCATGACTCTTGCAATAGGAAACCCTCAAGGAAGCAGAGCTTTAAACATGAGACAAATTGATGAAACATCCACTAAAAATTACTTAGTCACAACAAGTTCCCTGCTTACCAGCAGATTGTTTTGAGAAGCTGCTATCTGGAATATTTGAGGCAAAGCAGCTGTTTCCAGCCACCTCTCTCCATGAGCTCTGCATGGAAAGCGTACAGTGAGAATATGTGGAGGCAGTGAGTGCCTACATGATGTCACTCTGAAGCGATCAAACATCTGAGTTTTGTTTTATTTCATAAGGCTTTTTTCATTAAGAAAGCCAAATGTCATATTCTGTTATCCTAGTCCTTCTCACAAAAGGATTATAGCTGTCTAGTTTATCAGAGTTCATTTTTTCCCTAACAATGCCCACATTTCCTTCTCTTTACAGTATGATAAGACATTAATCTTCATGTTTCTACTAATCAGTCCAAGGGTTTTAACACTTAATACTTTATGCACAGAAAGTAAAAGAACTGTTAGCATGATATAATTAAATTCTCTCTCACTGACCCTTAACCTGTTTAACATCACCTCTTGCAGAGACATAATTACAGTAAATTGGAAGAAGAGCTTCCAAATTCAGTCAGATCTCCCGAACAGTAACTGCATTCTTCATTCCTGAACCCACAGCTGTTAGCATTGCTGTTGAGACGTATTTAAAGAACCTTCAAAGAGTAATAATGACATACCCATAACAATATTAGGTAGAAAATCCTACTTACAACATTGATGATTTGTTAGATATCTGCAAAATGCTTGATTTTCTATTTAGAGCACAGTATCCAGGACTTAATCAAAATAATTTAGTAGATGTCTCTCTGCTCTACTTTCTCAATAACCAAATGTATACAAACAGATATCAATTACAAACATTTCTGATTAGAGATCCTTAGGGGAGTATCAATGTCCCAGGCCCTGGGCTTCAGAAAAATGAATACCAGGTCTGGTCATTTAGAGGTAAGATTCAGGAACAGATATAGAAAAAAATTAATTATCAAAGCAAGCTTTAAGCCTGTTTGTCATTCTCACAGACAAAGTAAGCCAGAGTATCGATTGCCTTGGGTCTTGGGAGAGTCCACCCTTGAAGTTTGAGAGAGGGCCACCTCATGGGACTGTCACAGATACCCTAAATCAAGATTCTTCTTTTTGCTATTAGCTTAATGTAACTTACTCTCAGTTTTAATCCCTATATGTATAGGATTGCACAGACAATTCCGAACTTAAGAAAACAAGTGTTTTGTTTACTCAAATGTTCTCTTTCACAATGCAAAACTTCCATGCAGTGACAGCTGAAATCACTGTACACACCAAAAAAACCTCTTCCAATATCATCATCAAAAATAACTCCAAGAAGATACTGGTTTGCCATCTGCATCCTCTGCATCCACTTCCTGACTATTGATCTATCAGAATTTCCTTCCCTCTCTGAGCAGAACTGACCATGTACAGTTAATTCATTGACCAAGTGAAAGAGAAGACAAGCATTTCAAGGGACCTCACAGCTGAGCGAGTGCAGCCACCCTTCTGATTCACACCAGCACATCTCTGTTCTCCATAAAGAACTTCCTTAGACTGTTCCTGCTGATCAAAGTATTGCCCAGTGATAACATGGAGCAGAAATGGAGGTTTCTTGGTGGCTGGAGGCAGACATGATAGAGCTCACGGTTAACAGATGTTTCTGCTTTATCAGAAAATGATCTCAGTTTCCACCCCCTAAATTTCTCATGCTAGGGGAAAATCAGACAAAATCAATGTAGCAGATAGATATTAGAGGTGTGAGAGGAGAGCTGTGTTTCCTTTAACCTAAGAACCAGCAAGAGCTCCAGCCAGCTCTGGCACATCCGTTTCCCCTTACTGCGGTGAGCTTTTAGGATGGGCAAAAGCCATTTTCCTCTCTGTCTTGCTACACAGAGTGTTCAGGGCAGATTTCAAGGCTGTTATATGCTTCCCTAGCCAGACCTAGCAGCTGGGCCTGGGGCCAGGAGTCTGGCTCATTGTCCAGAAATGTGATTCTGATTTGGACTTTGTGATGGGTGAGGGAGCTGTGCTGAGTTTCCTTGGGGAAGAAAGGAGTTTGGCCAAAGCTTTGTAACACAATACAAGTACAAACCCCAGGGCTGGAGAATGCATTGTGATAGAAGGAGCTCTGGCCAGCCTCATTTATATCACTTGCAGCACTCCAGGACTTGCAGCTGTACCGAAACTGTATTGCATGTTAGTGTTAAGAGATCATCACTGTGTTCACAACCATGAAAGGGCACAGGAACTCTTCAACATGTGACCTAGAGCAAATGATTCAAGCTCTCCTTACAGCTGTTTGCTCCTACTTTGGAACAGCATTAAAAATACATGGAGAGCAAGGAAACAGGCTTTGTGCTGGTATCCTGCTTGTGAATAGTCCTTCCCCTTTGAAACTGTTAAGTGTGGAAGGGCACAGAGGCAGGCAAGATCACCTTCCCTGAGCACAAAATTGGTGGGATCTTAGGTGGACACAGCTTTAATTATTTGAGCTGTTTGCATTTTGTTTATTTTCTTCATTGTTATATGATTACATAAGTAATCTGTTTTTCATTATTTATTCCTTATCCTTTCAATTTCCTCAGGAAAGAAATGAACAAAAGAAATTTAATAAGCAAAGAAAAGGACCCACAATATTTCCAAGGTCTTCCATCCTACAGGCTCAGGACTAGAAAGAAAGTTCCCAAGTGCATAACTACAAACTATGACTACTACAAAAGTAGGTAGGGTGCTGAGAAAGCAGGGATGTGTGCTTCCCAGTTAGACTGGTTTACCTTGCTCAGCAATAATCTCTGGTGCAGGGATGGAACACAAGATTCCCTACCAGTCTGCAAAACCCTGAGCTTTGACTCTCTTTCTCCCCCATTCATATTTGATCCTTGCCCTTATAACATCACCTAACTTCAAGAAAAAACGTGGTCAGAGCTAAGAAAGTAAACGGTGGCCTCTGAACTTCTGTTTTCTTTTTTCTATTTTTTAAGTAATCACTATTTTACAAAAGATGACTCAACTGGGAGATTGTGCTTTCACAGTTACCTGTGCCAATCTGTAAGAGAGGAGTTGAGGCTTTCACTCAGACTGAGACATCTTGTTTCTGTGTCTGCTTACCTGCTCAAGAAAGGAGAGGAAGTTCATCTCCACTGCTCCATTTTAAAATTTATGCTATTTCACATGTAACTACAGTAATAGGTAAGCTTATTTAAGTTACCCACAATATAACAGGATAGTATTCACTAAAAGCAAAAAAGAGAGAGAGGACTGCAAGGATAGAACAAACAACTGCACATTTACAGCCTTCAGAGCCAAAGAAGCCAGGTGTTCCCAGCAGGGCAATCAGCTTTGCTACATGATAGCAGCAGCCCCCAGCAGCAGGAGCCCTGCCTGTTCAGTGAACAGGACTGCAGGGCTGCAAAGCTGGGTGAGGTGAGACAGGTCTGTTCTCACTCCCCAGCTCCTCTTGGGAGAAGAGAATTTTTCTGCAGACAGACCTATGCCGTAAGAACAAGCTTACTCCTAGGCTCCCCAGAATCTCTCCATTCTCTCCTTTCAGTCTCATTCTTTTTTAATTAATTTTGGCTTTGTGACAGCTTCCCTTTCCTGCCCTGTTGCTCTTTCAAGTCTCACCTCTTCCCTCCACTAGCTGTCAGTGCTCTGCTTTCACTCTCTGGCTGCTATTTAACTTCTTGGTGCAAACCCCAGACCACAGGGTCTACCCCACAAGTCTCTTTTTCCTTTCTCCCCCTTGGACTGTGCTTATAGACTCTCATCTTACTAAAATACAGTGGAAAAAGACCTCTCCTTATTTTGGCTCCCGTATTTATGCTACCATTATAGAAACAGTCTGTCGAGAAGCAGAACAGCCGTGTGGGTGTTTGGATTTGCACGTTGCACAGTAGGATGCTTTGACACTTCCACCATGCTCATCAAGATAAAGGTATCAAAGAATTTAAAGTACTAATTGTATTAATTTAAATACTAATTTGACTCCAGAAGGTCATTTACAGTGACTAAGCTGGATAACCACCCAGAAGGTACTAAGCCTTGACTCAGGCTGAAACAGGTGACTCAGGGTGCCGGGCTCCCTTCACTGATGTCTGACCACATGCAAAAATCCAACGTACTGCAGGCCTTCCAAGAATTTTTCTCACTACTCAGATATTAACTATAGGACACTGCGGAAAGATCAGACTGAAAAAGCTCTGCAGAAGCTCTTTACTGGATCATGGCACTGTTGTTGTACGTGAACATGACACATTTTTAGCCTGTCGAATCACACTTTTTTAATGACTACATATGGGACCTGGATCCAAAAATATTTTAGTGTATTAGTAAAGCTTTTTCTTTTCTTTGAAATCATGTGTTGAAGCGTTTCTATGAATCACATCACTTGATGCCCCAAGTGAGCAGAGACACAGCCCCTCAAGATATCTATGGAATCTCCTTTTGTCTACATCTTGAAGCTCCTTGGCCATTTGCTTAAATTCTTGGGGAAGAGTCTCCATCTCCTGACTCAGTTATAATATCACTCGTTTTTGAATCAGGACCATTGGGAGGAATCAGAGCACTTAGTGTGTGACAACTGATGTCCCTGTTATCTCACTGTGCTTTGCTGTGCTTTTATTGCTATGTGTTATACTTCCAACATTTGTGATCAGCGGTATTAGATGGCAATGCTTAACATATTCAAAACACAGAGAGCCAAAAGTGGAATCACTTCTGTATCCAATAGTACAAAACCATTGAAATACTTTCAATTGTGCTGTGGCTCATTTTTAAAGAAAAAAATAACGTTTTTACAACACGCACTGGATTATAAATTCACGCTTTGCATGTGAGGACATTCTGTGATCCTTCACTAAAAGGCAGTTAGTTCATTGGGGACCAACACATGCCAAATTAACTAAAGAAGAGCCTAAATTCTCATCAATTCAAACAGGAAATGAGAGAGGAAGAGCGTTTTGTTTTCCTACACATCATTTCAAGATCAATTCCTCTAACACCAAATTTAGAACTGCTTGGAACTAAGCCTGGTTGAAACAATTGAATGATTTACTATTGTTTAAAAATAAACATGACTCTGGAGTATAGTCTAAAACTATTTCTGTGGTTATTTTATTCCTTTTTATTTTTTTTTTAATTTTTTCTCTTTTTTTATGTAGAGGGAGAACAATTCTTCTTCTATCCTGCTTTCAACAAAAGGACAAATAATAACTCAGGCTCTGTTAATTAACAGTGGTAAAATGTTTCTTGACTTTGGAATGATTTTTTTAAAAATTATTATATTGTATTTCAAAAGAGGGGCATTAAAAATATATATATGGTATTATTACTGTATGTACATAAACTGATTGCTAACTAAATGAGGAATATATCACAAGAAAGGCATGACTTGGAAATGGCATCAGTCTCCCTCTGTTTTCAATTATACATATTCCAGGCCAATTCCCACAGTTTGTAGTGGAAGAAGAAAGAAGATGTACTCTCTGTATTACTAAAAGCCAAAATATTAAAGGGAATTCTTTGTTGACATGAGGCATCCTACATGAGCTTATATATTTGGGGTGCCTGAATAAAGCTACGGGGGTGCAGGCAGGTTTGTGTCTTTAGGCCTATTGCACAACTCTTGGCAGCCAGTCCCCAGGAACAGGGGAGAGCTGCTCCAGCCTTTGCCTTGAACGCCTTCCCTGACCAAGGCAACATCTTCTTTTGAGAGGTCTTGCTGTGCTTTGTTCCCATCTGTCTGTGATGAAAGCGTTGGCTGGCAAGCCCAACATGATCATGCTGGGGCTCATGGTTCCTGTACGGGCTTTTTGTTGTGATACATTCTCTTTCCACCCTCCAGTGATCCGTAGAGGAGGTCCTCAGCATTTATTAACCATCCAGACTATGTCTGGTGGAAATGCAAGCACAATGTTACAAGACTTCATTATTTGTCAGCTTGTCAAATCACCACTGAAAGAACTGGGTGTAAGTTAGTTTCTGGTGAAAATTCTTTATCTGAAGAGGTACGTTTTGTGCAGTATCCAGTGCTCCTTGGATTCAGTGCATATCCAGCAAACTGTGAGCATAGCAGTCCTTTGTCTTTCAGCTTGCAAAGATATGGGTTCTGCACTGACTTCAGCCCCCCTCCACAATCCACAGAAAGGCCTCACTAGCTTTCTAGACTTGAGAGAATCGAAGATGAATGGCAACTCTGAGGTAAAAAGATTTATGAACTACTGGAAACTGTGGTTCTATGCATGGAAGTCACTGAGGTAACATTCTTTCTACCATGAGCTGGTTGACACACAAAATCAGTTTTCTTCCAAATGAAAATCCAAAGCTGTCTATAGAGACAGCAAATCCAGCACCACCTTCAAACAAGACTTGCTTGTCATGAGCAATCAGTGTGCAGCAGCTGACATCATAGTCCATTTCATGACTTCAGACCTCTGTTAAGTCCAGAGAGGTTAAGTAGTCCAGCATTTGAGAAGACAAAGAACTGAGCAAATTCCTGAGCCTTTCATTTCAACTCTGTTGAAGTTAAAATTATGAGAACGATGAATTATATTAATAATAAGAAATTATTTATTATTATTAATGGTTGTTTGGAAAACTTTAAAATGGAAAAGGTTTAATAGAAAAATAAATGCTTTATTTTTCAGTGAAATACAAAAACAAAACGAGGAGCAGTGTACATTTTATTTTCTCAGCTTTTGAGGACAATTCTAAAAATGTCATTTGAGATGAATGCAAAATCCTGTTTTGTTGGTTTGTGTGAGCAGGAGGGCTGGGCCAGATGACTGCTAGAGATCCCTTCCAACCTCAACGACCCTGTGCTTCTGTGAAATGGTCAAGTGAAAGTCAAAACTTATTCCTAGGTATTTCCTTCCCCCACTTCAAATTAGTCTACCTAATTTGATCCATGAAGTCCTGAGTCACTCTGGTGTAACATAAGGCACTGCGTATGAGATTCTGACAGAAAACTTTCAAAACCAAGGATATAAACACTTCCTCTCTCATTCCTGAGATACTGCTGTTCTTTAGTTTCAAGTACTCTCTCCATCCCTAGAAGCTGCATCTGCGTTAAATCAACCACTTCATGGGTGGTGGTGTTTTTTTTTTAGTTAGTTTTGGTTTTATTCTTATAGAAAAGGATACAGTATCAACAGAAATAAGCATTGAAGATTTTTATTTCACACAGCCCCTTTTCCAATTTGAAAAAAATTAAAACCCCAAGCAAAGAAAGGCACACTGCCTAAATGCACTATGGTGACCCCCAGGCAACAAATGCAATGCATGTATTTTTCCCCCTTGTTGCCACAGGTAAACATTTGTTCTGCAGTGTTACATCTCTGTTAGAGCATTTTGTATAAAATAATTTTTTCACCCTACCTAGAGACCCTCTTTTTCCAGCCAGTTACATAACCCCTACTGACTTCTCACTATTCAAAACATGCAAAAGGAGATAAATTGGGTAGATGGAACAAGTGCAATTAATAGGAGAAACTGTATCTGATTCTTAAACTTTGTATCTTAAGACCCTGTTTTAAAGAGTTTAATTTAATCATATTACTGGAAACCCTTTGAAAGACTCTAGCATGATAGGATTTTTTTCTCTTTTGTTTGTCTACTTCTCATTCATAGTCTTTCATGAGTCTTACAATAATGCATTGTTTCAATCTGTAATTTATTGCTGCTATCTCCCATAACACCTTGAGAAGAAACAGGATCAGAGATTCTTTCAACAGGAGAAACAGAAGTGAACTCCACCAATGTCACCCTCGGGGCAATAGGGAAACAAGTTTGAACATTAAACAAGCACTTTCAAAACAATACAGGAAAATACAGCTATGGACGTCTTTAAAGGGAACTAGCTAAAAAAAGCCAGTAAATGCAACAACTTTTTGGGAACATGTGAAACTATACTGTAACTCAAACCTGGTTTTCAAGGTAGCTTGTATTTTTCCTTCCAATACATCATATGCTATATGGTCCTATGCAGAGAAAAAAAACTCACCCAAACAACAAAACCCCCACACTTTTGGACAACATATGTTCTTAAAGCCATTGACTGCTTCTACACTCTTATTGAAGCTTTTCTCTTTTTCATTGCTCGAAGTTATGCCAATCTCAGATCAATTAAAGAGACTTAGAGAGAAAAAGTTATGGAATGAGTTATTTCAAGTAGGATGAACTCTCCACTTAGTGTACAGAATACACTAGAAACTTAGACATTACAAGGTAAATGACTCAGTTGCATTTTTTATTGTATTAACTACTATTATTGCGGACAGTTTGAAAACAGAAAAAAAATCCAGCACAAAGGTTCATAACAAAGCTAAGTAAGTTTTAGTACTGTTCATGATTTTGGCACTGGCATGTTAAGAAAGCCGATTTGGTTTTCTTTTTTAATTACAGTGACAAAAATAATCACTTCATTGTTTGATCATTGAACGGTATTTTGTATTTGGAAATCTGAAAAATCTTTTGTAAATCTTGTCTGTCACAGGAAGCCCAATGGAAGTTTACTTCCTTGGCTGATCTGTCTTCTTAATGAAGGCTATTTCACTCCAGGAATCCCATCCTTCAGTAAGCACTACCTATGAAAAGGTTTTTTTCCTCTGCATAAAACCCAGAAGCTGAAAACTGTTTTGTATTGGCAACTTCCTTTGACATCCACGTGTCACACATATAGAACAAAACCAGTAAAAAAGCTTTCTTTTAAAGCTGGAAAGCCTCCTTTGCTTAAGAAATGTAACATGTCACACGTCAAACTTCAAACCATTTAATATTTCATATAAACACTGTGACCAAAAAGAAAACAAAAAAGATAGGGTTAACTCCTTTTCCATCCAGGTGAACACTGCTCTTAGGAGTAATAGGCCAGATTTTATACTTCTGTCAAAGACTTACACTTCAAAGTGATACCAAAGGCATTTAGAGTATAAGTTAATGGCAACAATCAACAATCTGTTTTCAGAAGATGACTCCTAACATGTCCCACCTCATCAATTTTTTAATGAAAGCATCCAAGAAAAGTCTGATACAAAATGGAGGGCAAGCTGTGAGGCATTCAACGCAACCTGGGCAGTTTTGAGAAATGCCCTGTAGATATCTCAAGCTTCACTCAGAGCTACAGCTGTAGCTACACTTTTTCTACTACATAATTATTGACATCCCAAATCTTCGTTTGCGAAGCTAAGCCATGAGAATTATTGACATGTGGGTGGAAGAGAGAAATGGAAAGAAATCTTCCTCTTTTCATTGCTCATTCAACAGCTTCCAGTGTTAATACCCAGCTGAAGAATTGAAATCAGCCTACGTTCATAATAGCTGTTTATTCAGAAAGTAATACTCTACTTCCAACCTGAAAATATTTTACATCCAAAGCTTTGCAGAGATTTCCTTTATTTGATTACTAGTTCAGTGTATTAAATAATTAAAATTTTAAACAAATTAACATATTAATTTTAAACTTGCCATATTTTGCATGTAAATAATCATCAGCTGTATAGAAAAAAATATTAAAATAGCAAATTACTGACAGAACCTAGTTTCCAAATAGACTTCAGATATTTTCACAATCCAGAAGTTACCTCAAAACCAAGGGTCAGCAAGAAAAACTGACTCTAGAGTAATGGTCACTCACGTTCTGATAGCCTGCCTAGAAAATTTATTTATAAAATAATAATAAAAAAAACAACTCCCTTTACTCAATGGCCAGACAGTGATATTAAAGAACAGATTCAGTCCAGTCCCTAGCAACACTTGCCCAAGTGATCCACCACCACACTTTCCTTCTTGCATCACCAAGATTTTGCTGGGGATTACATGAGTCACAGGAGCTTTATGTAAATATTTTAAAATGGATTCAAAATGCGCCATTTGAATGTTATTTTACAGCATATTGCGGTAGTCTTGCTCCCTGGTGGCAAATACCTGCAGAGAATAGAAGGACTTCAGCTACACTCAGCTATTGAAAATTCCTTTTCAGATAAACTAGTAGAAGTAGCACTTTCGATCCAAAGTTCAGGTCACAGCAGGGACACATTTTCTCCCTGATCAGCCAGAGTAGTGGACTCACTGCTGCTACAGTGGTGACAGCAGTGCTAGGAGGAGCAAGCGTCGTGGCAAAGGACTGCAGTGCTGCTGCAAGTCACAGGCTAGTAAGGAAAATCCTAAATCTGATTACATTCAAAACACAAATTTATTAATCCAGAACAAAATGCTGTTCTCCTTGATAATGCATTTCAATATCAACTCCCAGATCAGCTTTATTCATATGAACACAAAATAATTTACCTACTTATTAGGTAAATAATAATAATAATAATACTTACCTGTGCTTATTTTTTTTGTAAAACCTCTTATTAAAATGGGCTTGACAAAAAACTAAGAGCAGAATGTTAAGCCATTTATAGCTAGCATGCATCAAAGGAAACCGTTTATCAGTACAAATGAAAGACATGCCATCTGTGAATGTTTTATTTACTGTATTAACACAGCCCAGCAGCCCTACTTCAGTTAAATGGTTTTACAAGCACCTTGATTAGAAGAGGGTCCTAAATTCAATTACAATTTCTTTGTAAAAGAGAAATTAAAATCAGGCCAAAGAAGCTACTAGATATTATACACACAGTTTGAAACACTCCATATTTCTGGCATTTGTTCACCAAACTTCAGAAGCACCAAGCAGCTCAGAATCTTTTATTTTTGTATCCTAAATCAAAAAATGAGCTAATGTTATTAACTTCTGAAGAAATGTGGACTCAGAGAAAGCTGCCATTGTAAAGCTCAGAGTTTTCCTAAGGCTCAGTCCTAATATTTGCTAAGCTGCTCAGTCACACTCTCACAAAGTTTCTGAAAGAAGAGACTTGGGCCTTCAGGGTGAGAAGACTTAAGTTCAGGCTCTGAAGTAAGACTGACACACTGTAGGCTTGAGCAAGCTGCTGTTTTCTTCAAGTGAACTGCAACAGTACACAAAGCACAACCACCTCCTCTGCACAGCTTACACTTGGACAGGATGGAAAATTAAGAAGATGACTGTAAAGCACCCTCCTTCTCCAACCAAGAGATTTTAGTATCAAGGACTCCCTAAACTAAACCAATTACTGACTAAAGTTGAAATAAACTCTGGGTCTTACAACTGTCTTTTAGTATACAATATTGAGAACACAATTATAGCTTGACAGTCAGCATAAACCTAGAACTGGCACAATTTTTTCTGTGTTTAGTGGTAGAATAAGTACATGTGCAAGTATGTACTGGTGAGGCATATCAAGTTATTTCTTGAATTAAAGTGCAATTCAAGCTTATTTGTTTTCCCAAAATAGTTTTATCCCATTCATTTGCCTTCTTTATTATCAGAGTCCAGAATAGGGACAATATGCTGGAGGCAAGAATAAAAAAAACACAAAATAATAATCGCTAGTTAGTTAGTTGTTTACACATTACTTTTCAAGGTAGTTATGATACATACTCTGATTAAGTAAAAACCAGTGCAGTAGAGACAGCACCTGCACAGAACCTCAGAGCTTCATCTACTAGAAGGCAGGCCTGCATTTTTTGGTGTTTTGGGTTACATATCAGTTTTGGGATGTCTCTCAGAGACTTCAGTGGCCTGAATTACAGACACAGTAAGACGTGTTCAACTCTCAGCTGCCCTCATTCTTATTGGCATTGAAACAAATGCAGAAAATCAGATAAAACCACCTTAAGTCAAAGCTCATATATTAGCCCTACGTACTGCTGCAATTTTCACAAAATAATAGTTTGGAATATTACTGCACAAAACCAGAAAAATATTTGGATACATAGAAATAAATTCCTACAAATCAGCTTGCTATAAGTTTACAATATTCCTGGTTTCAAGGATAAATACGATTCTTGACATATATTCATGTGTGGTAGATTTTGAAGGGTAGATGGAAAGCGTGTGTGGAAGACAGAATGGAAAGCTAGTCTGCTACTGAGGACAGCAGTACTGTCTCTGTGAAAAGCTGTCTTAATTCTGAAGCTGAGACTGTAGCAGCTAGCAGGAATTTGCACAAGAAGAGCTTGATATGTGCATTATGTAGGAATTCACGAAGTGCAGGGCAGGATCCCATTGTAACAGTGCCAGTGGCTTTCAACCATTAGCAAGACTTATTGGCCCTGCACGAGTGAAAAAGCTTATTTTAAATGGCCTTTACTGGGTAAGACGGAGTTACACATGCAGGCAAAAAAGATACACTACTCAGAACAAATGAACAAAAACTCTACCACATGGCTGGGTTAAGAACAAGATGCTAAACCAAATTTTTTACAAACATCCTGGATTCTTGTTACTATTCAAGAATTTTGTATGTTTTAACTGAGCAGTTCTTTTGATTCATGTCAAAGATATGACCAAAAGCTTTCCAGGGCTCATTGCAGTGTTCCTTCACTTTCCATTAGCAGTTTGTTGAAGCACATAACATAGTGGTTTATTACAAGAGGAAAAACATCAATGCACAAAATTTAGAATGAAGCAAGGCAGAAAGAAAAACTGTGTTACAAAAATGAACATTTAACTAGTACAAACTGTATCCAGTTGACTCTATGACTATGTAATTATCTCTGCGAGATTAAGATATCTAGCGGGCAAGAAATAAAACACATTTTAGCCAGGAAAAGTAATTTAACATCAACAGCTAAACAAATTTTGCTGAAAATGGACTTTTCAAGTTCTTAATGGAAGATGAAATAAAGGTTTAGTTAGGTGTGCTTGACATTGTAAAAATATTTTGATGCTTAAAGAAACAAATTGAAATGAGTGTTCTGGACAGTGTTCAGGTCATTAAGCTATGAAAATGTCAAAGCAATTAGGGTCATATAATCAAAGTTAAATGAGAAGTCTGAGTTAACACTTTTCATTATTGATGTGCTACTTGAAATGATTTTGAAAATATACTTTTTGGTGCTTCTTCCACACCATCTGAAGTATGTTCCAGCACTCCTATCTTGTTCTGGAAAGACTTAACTCCTAGAAACAAGGAACAGTTGTTTTTCTGCTCCGTCTCCTCTCCCCTTCATAATTTTCTTGGATGAAGAACCTCAACCTCCTCCCAACACAAATGGAAGCAAACTAGATTAAAACATTTAAAAAGATATAAAGGTTTATTAAATGAATCCAGATTTGACAGATATTACATAAATTAACAGCAATAAAGTTTTACTAGGGTTTATGTACAGATCACAGTGATTTTCATTGTGCAATGAGGGCTGACTTTGTAACTTTGAACAGTACTTATACATGTGAGCTACAACAAGCAACCAGCAACATACAACGTTAGTTCAAGTTAACCTCGCAAGTCTAGCAGTTCAAACTGATTATGCAGCACACAAATGCCTGCTTACCACTATCACTACTTACTACACAACAGAGTATTTATAGAGCAGTCAAAGTTTGCCATAGAAAAGTGCAAAACATAGAAAGTCTGTACACAGTACAGTACAAAAAGGAATCATGCTACAGTCATTGAAAGCTGAAAAACAATTCTATAGCATAGGAAGCACTGCATCACAACTCTTCTGAATGGCAAGCAGATGGGCTGAGGAACAGCCATAGCTTAATTGCTTTCAAAACTGCAAAATCCCTGTTCATCCATTTAAACATAGTTTAGTACCTATATTTGACCCATTGACAATGACTTTCTACAGTGGAAGATCACACTAGTTAAAGCTCAGTAGCACACATATTCATTGATCAAGCTAATTTACAGAAAAATTTACAGCATGTTCTTCATTGAAATCATGAAGCATTTATATAATTTGGTTACAAGGCAATTGAGTTTACAATGCAAGTTAATCACTTAAAACCTCAAACTGGGCAATTAAAAATATATATATATATGTATATATATATATATATATAAAACTCAAAAATAAAAAGGTTGTTTTTTTAATGTTTAACATTCTTGTTCACTGAAGTGGAATACCAAAGGCCTAAGGGCTCTTTTGCAAGACAACAGTCCTTACGCAACAGTCTGTATGCAAAAACACCTGTTAACAGAAGCAATCAAAGTAAAATGAACTTCAGAGAATACCCTACTTGAATAGAAAATAAAAAAGTGTTCCAGTCTTCTTAAAAAAAAAAAAATAAATCCATAAATCCAGAGCTCTTAGTGCAGTGTATATCTGCATGAACTCTCAGACAGAACTACATCAGTGGGCCATGAAGTCCCAGCAAAGACTTAAAATAGGCTCACTTGTGCAAATAAATTAAATGGGCTGGTAAGAGTTCATTAAGTCCAAGACTGTAGAAAAAAATAACTGATCACTTCAAATAATGCTTAAAAACAGTTTGGTTGTAGTTTTTAATTCAGAATTTGAATTAAAAAAAATCTGAAAGCAGTTTTGTCCTAGAAAGCATTTGACGAGGTCAGTAGTTACAGGAGTATGTACACATGGCTCTGGAAACAATGTAAAGTCAATGTAATAATTTTTTGCAATTGAAGCACTTCAAAATCAATTCCTCTATATTAACACAAGCTTCACAATATGTAACCTCAAAAAAAAAAAGTTAAAAAAAATTCTAACTTGTATACAATCTACCTTCACATTCATGTGCATTCATATACACAGATCCATATGCACATGATGATATTTGCTGCTACTTAAAATGAAGCAATATTGCAAATACTTCCAAAATACAGTGTACTCAAGCTGCTAGAAAGATGTTAGAGCAGGATGAAAAAAAGACTCCTTACATCTAGGGTTTGAACCCTATACATATGAAATTCCTGGCAGCAGAGACTTCGGGACATTTTTTAAAAAGCAGGAGCAGAAAAATGAGGCTTTACTATATATTCAGTCTTCCCTCTGATATTCTGAAGCACCCAGCATTCAACAACAACTATTTCACTAATGAAAAAGGTCTGTTATGGCTCATGCTTGGAGAAGACAGCAAGCTTGAGACAGAACAACTCCTGTAAGAGCTAGCTAGAGACCTTTTTCAGTATGCACTGAACTGCATGTTTACAGTGAGTCTTCATGTGAGGAATCTCATTTCAGACAGCGTAAAATCATTCAAAATCCCGGTTTGCAAAGAGACATAATTGTAACAGAACTTCTTGAATTAGCCATTAAGATGCACCTTAAACAACAATAAAACATGCCCTTGTCTTTCTGCTTTCAAGTACTATGGTTGCAAGTGTGAGGCATTGGAAATTTTAGGTACAAATCTTTTTTGAAACGTAATTATTTTTATTTTTTACAAAGAATTATAAAATGTATATAAGATGATGAAAAACTCATTTATCCTTTTTAAGATTTTTATTCCTAAAGAACTTCTTGAAAAACATTATTTGAAAAATAAAAATCATAGACTCTGCAAAGTACAAAAATTTACATCTTTGCACAATTCCTGTGCTTTAGTTGTTTTGTATTCATTATATACATATATACTAATTTGTGCTTTTAATTACACAAGTTTAGTATAAACTTATAAAATTAAGTCTATGAGTTAACTATGCAAAAAAGATCTGAGAATAGCAGGAAACGTAACCATAAGTTAAAAAAAATAAATCCTAAAAATACTATTTTAGTGAGTCTACTTCAGAGTAGACTATCATTATTACAATTAACTAAACTAATGTTAAATGTTTACAGCAAAAAATCATTCTTGCCTGCCTCCACCTCTTTAGGTATTTACTATATACTAATACACACATGTGAATTCAGTATCATTCTTAGCTACAACGAAAATTTTCATTTACATATGAACTCCATCATTCTTCAGACTTGCTCTTAGGACTTCAATTTTCTTCCAGCTTCTAAGACAAAAAAAGGAACACAAAACACAAGGTGGAGTATGTGAACTGAATAACAAGTATCAAACTATCACAGTTAAAAGACAGAATCCAGGGTACAGAATTAATCTGAAAATCTTATTCTTCTAACTAAAGCCTGCATTCTTAATAGAAAAACCTTGCAATTAAGAACAATTGCATTACCTTATCTGTCAAATCAATCTAGATATTTCTTTTTAACACATTATTTTAAAAGATTTAAGGACAGGACTTAAATATCTCTATGCAAATAATTCTTCATCACTGTAGAAAACCAAAGCCTGTGAGATAAACGATCTTTATCATTCCATAAGCCATTATGAATGAAAAGATGCAATTTCTGAATATGGTTCTCAGTCTGCAATGTTTTCATTTCATTTCATTTCAATGGCTCCTGACATTTGGACATACCTCATCCATTGTAGATGTTGCTTTCAGAAGTTCTTGAAAATTTCTAGATCTTTTGGAGGTACTGGAGGTGTCTTATTCCAGTCATCTTCAGGATAAGCTTCAAAATTGGAAGTATCTCCATCATTGGACACTTTGGGCACTATAGGAGGCTAGTCAGAAAAAGCACAACAAAAATGTTAGTACAGTTTCCTCAGTGATCTTCCCCCATCATATTAAAGCAAAAATTCTGTAAAAGACCAATTAAACAAGCGGGGTACAGATTTGCAGTTCACAGATTTACAGTTCACCTAATAATGAACGGCATGAGAGAAGCCTGCAGAAACACATACACATTCCCACACCTTGTCTATTTTGCAGTTAAATAATGTGGTTAAAACACACTTATAATATAGAGACTTATGTTATTAACACCGCCTCTAGCTGCTTTGCAGACTGAAGATAACTACTGCAAAACATTACTACAACTAGGCTTCCAGGCACATGCCATCATAGCATAATCTGCCACTCTTCTTCCTCACTCTTCCCATCATCTGTGGCCTATGCACAGAAAGGAATGTAATAATATTAGGTTCCTTTCAACTAAGAAAAAGTCATCATAGCAGTCAGTGTGGGAGATGGCTTTCTAATTGAAGGAGAAAAGCCTCCTCTTCTCCTTGGTTTTGAATAGATTGATCAGTTTTAAGGTAGCTGAAATGACTAACTTCTCTATATCTCATACTACCTAGTAGGTAGTGCTTTTTCCTAACCTAGCAATAAATTCAAACAGGTAAAGAAATTGCTGCACCGTAAGTCATTTCACAAGGATGGCTGTAAAAGCAACTTAATTCAAATGGATCTTCTTTATGAAACCTGAAGGTGCTATGAGAATTATCTGTTTTCTCTTTCTCTCCTCAGAGGACCCTTTCAATTTCAAGTACTGCCCACCAGCTTCACAGTACCTGTAGTTTTTCCTTGTTTTATATTTAGCATTCATATGACTTTACCCTTCTGCCCACAGGCTATGAGATAAACCTCCTTTCTGAAATATTTCATTAATTGCAGAGGTTAATGTAAGACAACCCCCTTTTCTGTTTCTCAAGGGACATTCATCTCTCTTAACCCCTTCTCAGCAACTGAGAGCTGAACTATCATGTGAGTCCAACAGAACACTTTAGAATGAGAAAATCTTACAGATGATCAATGAACTGGCTAATACAAGTTATACCACAGACAGAACTATAAAGTATAGCAAAATGTTACTCTGCATCTCCTCAAAAAGATGAAGGTTTGCCTTCCACTGCTTATGAGACCTTATCTGATTTTCTGGGCTTTTCAAATCGATGTCATCATCAGTAGGTTTTAAATGGGAAACCAAGGGCCCCCGAGAGGTGATACTTCTAACCTTCAGCCAAAAGCAGAGTCCTACTTTTGCACCCAGCAGTCTCAGTACACTGCCCAGATGCTTAAAAAATGTGTAGAATCTGTTCTGTTCCAGAGAACAGTCTGCTCCACTGTGGGCAATGCCCATACCCCCACCTCCCTGTAGGTATTTTGGCAGGAAAAAATAGTTTTGTGAAGTGACACACAAAAAGAGACAACAAAAGAAAAGAAAGAGAGAAAGGATGATTAATGAAATTATTTTCTCTCTTTCAGCCATTAGTATTATTTATATAATACTGATACTTAAGACCTTATTAGGATGATGAATCAACGAGTCATTTGTACACTAGAGAAATTCACACTTTTTACAGGAAAAAGGGAGCATTGTGTGCATTATTTCATATTTTCAATCTCTTCATCAGTATGAAATACAGTGAGATTGTAAAAACAAATTCTGAAGAATAAAGTTGCCTCTAGAAATCACCAAGCAAAATTCTGACCCAATTCACATCCCTGCTCTGAAGTTTAGTTAAGCAGTGTCTTGTCTTCTAAAAACTTAATGTAATCATCACAAAGATTAAGAAACAAGTTTTAGATTCACAAGTGTGACAATGACTCTTCTTAAATTTTTTAATTAAAAAAAAAATAATTTTTTTTTAAATAAAAATGCCACACAAAGGAGGTTTGGACCTGAGACGTTTGACTGTACATCTAACAATCAGGTTTTAATTTGTTTAATTTATTTGTTATTGATTTGGCAATAGAGAAGGTTTTCAAAAACTTCAGAATTTAAATACTTATAAAACAGGTTATCATCCAGATTGTGGTTTTTTGCAGATTTCCATGAACAGAATTTACAATAAATAACTTGCAAAATGTGATTTCATTACAACACATTACATAAAAACGTGTGTAGTAATGATTAAAAATAAAACAAATCCACAAACTTAAAAATGTATGAACTTATTTCTGTTAAAGAAAAAAGTCATCTACAGCTTTGTATTAGGATGTTGTTTACAAGAATGCATCAAGAACATTTTAGTCTCTTCTAGTTTTTTGCAAGAACTCAATTTAAGATAACTAGGCAGAAATTAGGTGTAAGAAACTAATGCAAAAAAAAGAAAAACAAACATTTAATTGGTACTTGATTGACTGCATATGGCAACCTCTGTTACAGAAAATCACTGCTGTAAGAAATCATATGAGTTAGAACTCTGGGGAAGGAAAGAAAGAAGGTAGTTTTAGTTCCAAAGGACTTGAAAAAGCATTTTGTAATGTTGATAGCTTTAGCAAACATCTGCCCTCATACAATACTAGAATTCAGTGCTGTTAAAAAGTGTGTTAGAATCACATTCATAAATCCTTCTCTTTCACCTTCCCTATTCCTCCTACTCCCATATGCTTTACATTTTGTTAAAGCATTTACCTGAATTGAACTTGGCACAAAAATTTAAAGCCCAGAGTAAAATACTTCCATAAATGTAAGGGCAAGGAAAAAAAGAAAAAGAATAATCAAACCAACAGACTACCAATCCCCTCCACCCCCCTAAATAAAAAACCACATACAAGTAATTATTTATAAACCCCTAAAACTGAAAACTAAATGTTGTATTAATTAATCAACATAAGGAAAGCAGGCTTTTTTTTAGACATTTTGTAAGTAGACAAAAATGCAAACAGTCATACAATTAATTCTGCATTGTAAAAGGGCAAATATGCATTTAATTACTGAAGTGTGCATATAGACATTTAGTCATACACACACAAACACACAGATGCAACAGCCAACAAACCTTCAACAGATCAGCTTAAATGAACAATGAGTTCTCCTTGTGATGTCCTACACAGTATTTCGTGGAATATACCTTTAGTCTCCTTTGAGGTACAGCGTCCCAATCTATAGACCTGAACCATCGATGTCTCTTCACATCATCGGCTCCATTCTTTAAAGAAAAAAAAAAATCAAAATAACTATTTTGTTAGTTATAGGTATTCCAAACCATGTATTTCAGCATAAGACCTGTGGTATCAAAGCAGACTAACAGTCCATCCTTTTTTCTTTTTTCGGGTGATAATCATTAAAAAATCTACAGTATAAATTCATAGTGTTAATTCCCTAGCAGATCCTGAGTTCCAGCAATAAGACCCAAATGTTTGGTTTTTTGTTTGTTCGTTGTTGCTGTTGTTTGTTTGGCTTGGTTTTTTTTGGTTTTGTTATTTGTTGGTTTTCTTTTTGTTGTTCATTTAGGTTTTTTTTGTTTTATTATGTTTTGGGGGTTTTTTACATTCTTCTGACACAATGCAGATCAAGAACAGGCTTTAAAGTACCCTCAAAACCATTCACTACAGTTCTATTCACTTTTGTATTCTCCGACATTTTTATTCAGATATACTTTCTAATTCTTACACTAATAAAAAAATAACTGAGAGTTGTTGGTGTCTTAAATAAAATAACGTCTGGGAAGCACAAAGTTTTCTCAAATATTACAGAAGTTTAGTGCTGACAGTAAGAGATTCTCAGTACTGTTACAGAAGTAAATATATTAGAACATTTGTCTTTATTTTAGATATACAGTTAAAGGTGCCTGTTTTGATTATGTACATAAGGAACAAAAATGTCTTTTTCCTCTTTCATGATGAAACTTGTTTCAAGCACAGGCTCATTCTCAAGGGATTAAGCACTGGGGAAAAAGAGCTGGTTCTCTGTTTCAGGCCTGATCACAGCATAGCACTCAAGATCATACCACATACAACTCCACAAAATGAAGCATATCACATATTTTCAGATTTATGTGGAGTGAGACTATCCATTGCCTCATATCGTATGAGGCATCAAGAAGAACAGTATATCACCTAGTTCCCTCAAAAGCAGATCTGTCTCAATGCTTCACTAGAAACCGTCCAGCGGAATTTACCTCTTTTTAAACCAATTACAATCATGGAAAAGGAACAGACACAAATCTGACCTACTGCTCCCACCCCAAAGCCTGCTTTTCATTAGAACTGGTTTTGATTTTGACATTTTAGTCAATTGCAGGGAAAAAGCCCAAAACAAACCTAAGCAACCACAGACTAAAACTGACCAAAACCAACACAAAAGCCAGCTAAACACATTTTCTAAAATCTATGTTTGAATAAATCAAGGTTTGCTTTTGTTTTTGTTTTCCTTCAAAACTGTCAAAAGATATAAATATTTTCACTGATCAATCAGTTTTAAATTTTCAGCTTATGAAATCCTCCTGCTTCCACCCCTGAAAAACACTGCAAACCATTCTGAAGGATAAGAAAAACATTATTTCCTGGCTTTTCTTGCCAGTCTGACTTTGTGCCATAAAAGACTCCAAAAGAAAACCTTGGACAGCTGGTTACAGCATTTACACTTATACCAAAAATATTTTAAAGACACCTGTATGACTGTGCATCTTCTAGTTTCTTCACCTATGTGCACTATTCAATGTGCTTTGGGCAAAAAAGTAAACCACTAACCTCCCTTGCCCAGAGAAATAAAGATGTTAGCTGCCCCTAAAGAAATAAAAGACTACCCAAGCTAATTTCGGTATCTGCCACACTGTAAGAACAAGAGCAAGTCAACAAATAAAGGATTAATTTACTTTGCCAGAAGGGTAAATTAACCCATACTGAGTTTGTGTGGTGTTCTGGCTAGCCTGTTAAAGTACTTGAGCTAATTCACATGCAGCTGACTGCTCACTGAACTACCAATCACAGCTGTAGAATCAAATAAGTTTGTCATACAGCTCTCATCGTCTTGACATCACACTGTACTACATAAGGACAGCTCAAGAGAATTCAGAGGACTGCTTTGTGTTTCTCCTTAACATACCACAAATACAGGTGTGTTTCTGAAATGCTACCCAGGACATGTGAGCACAGTCTCTAGTAAATTATTACTTTCAGAAGTCTCTTCAGATTAGGATGCCTAATTCTTCCTGGGGGAAGACTATTTGGCTGTGCTTAATCAGCCCCACCAAGACAATGACCAAACATCATGGTATTACAACAACCCTTATACTCTTGAAAATAATTTTTAAGCTTCAAGTATGATTAGTGCTCCTTCCAGGATTAACAACTCTAAAGAAAGAACCAAATGAGCTGGCCCTGTGTACTACAGGACTTAATCCCAAGCTCCTGGTCTAATCTAAGTTTTCAAAATAATGAAGGGGGGTGGTAGTGGTGAGAAGGGAGGGGAACTATTATGAAGGATAGCATTAACCCATATAGGAGTATGATTTTCAGAAAAACAGGAATACACAGACTAAACTTTGCATTTGGGATTGCATAACCAAAGTAACATATGGGAAACTGTAACTTTCATGCTTATAATAACAAAAGCTATAGAAGAGCTGTTCTACATCTTTCCTACAGAATTCTTTCGACCTGGTGCTGTGTTCCGTGTTACACCTAACATTTTACACTGACCTTCATATTTCCTAGTCGTCTTGTTCTGTCAACCACAAGCAGCTTCTTAATAAGGTCTCTGAAGTAAAGAAAATACGTACTCTGTTAAACAAAAGTTATTTATATTTGACTGTCACACAAATACAGACCTATTTCCCTTTGACCCATTCATTTCCTCATATTTGAGAACATTTTAGAGGAAATGATAAAAGAAGAATAACCTGTTTCAAAAGGAACTTGCAGAATTCTTGCTCTTTCAAGAAACAGAGGAAAGAAACTTTCTCCCTCCTTTGTCCCTTGCCAAGTAGCACTATTTCTTTCTTTGTATTTTTCTATTTTGCTAGGCATTCCAAATCTCAAAATGGATCTCAAACCTCTTAGTCAGAACACAGCCCTAATATATATAAAGCAGATAACGCTGCACCCTTAACTTTATGCCAAATATCCAGAGAAACCATGAAAGAGCTAGTCATCTGCTTAAAGCTAGCAACATCTGTAAGCTTCATTTCACTGAAAATGAAAATTATCCCCTGAGATTCATTGAACAGTTTTTCAGAAAGTTAAATCAACATTTTAGTAGTATAGAGACATAAAACTCTTCCATTTTAATAGCAAAATACTTTGAATATTAAGCACCAAACAACTACAACATAAATCAAAAGTATCATAATCTATTGAATTACCTTTATTACTTATGAGTTGAGGAAAAAATATAGCTTTGTATTTCTGCAAGCAGTTACTTTTTATCTCAAAGATTTTGCTGTTTTTTGCATAAAGTACAATGGCAATAAAGAACAAAAGTTTAACCATCCTTATTTCTACAATCTCAAATAGACCTGAGAGATGACATACTGTATGAAATGCTGGGGATCTACAGAGCGTGGCTATTTCTAATTTTTAACTTTACAAAAAATTTAAAAAAGTGTCAATAGCCTTATTTACAGAAAAGAACGCAAACATAATAATGATACGCCTGCCTCTCTCCAGCCCTATCTGTAACACCTACTACCCAAAAATCAAAAGAGTTTTGCGTCACCTATCCTTGAAATCACAAAAGCCTATGCATAAAGAATATACGAACTGAGAGGGAATGTGCTGGATTGTTTGAAAAGCTGTTGTATTTGGCAGGAATACAATTCTAAAATTCAACTGGAAAAATATTCAATTGCCAGATAAAAGAATAAAAAAGGCCATGCTGAAAGCAATTTTTAAAACTCTCATGATCATTCCAGACAATCAATGTTTGGACTAGATTAAATCATGTGACCAACTCCTTTTACAGTCACCTTCACAGTTCTTCACAGACAAGACCTCTCCTTACGGAGGAGTCAGTTATAGAATTTTTAATTAGGAAAACCCATTACACCTGCAATATACCTTTAATGACTGCAAAATACTATAAAACCCACACATGCATATATAATACTGCATATTGAACTAGGCCTCTGCTATCACAAATTTAAGTTGATTTTACACTAGAACTTCTGAAGTACCAGAGTTCATTCAAGTAGTTATATTGAGAGAGATTTAAGTGGTACGTATGTATACAAAACAACAATTCAGTGTTTGCTTCCTGCTCTCCTAATTTTCACTCGTATTAAATTATCTCATTCTCTTTCTCCTCTTTACTTTTTACAGGGACCTGCTACCAATGAGCCTTGTACAAGGTGGAAAAGCATTTAATATCCTAGAATATGCAGAAAAGTAAGAGAGTCAGATACTATCTTACAACCATATCATCAGCTTGATGTCTACCAGATATATAGTTTATTTGGACTGCAAGTGTAAATGCAAAGGAAAATATTTTCCAACATGGTGTTTCAGAAAATCAGAATCTTGTATCTTGTCTTCTAAGAAGATCCTTCAGAAACAGTGCTTGGGAGATGTTTAGAAAGTAAAATATAGTGTTGGAGTCATGGACTTACTTTACATATAAATCCAAATGCCTCGGGAAATCTATTTTGCCAGCAAGAATCTTCTGATATATACCAAATGGATTGTCATCAAAAAATGGAGGAAACCTATTTTAATACAGAAAATTTTTAGAGGTTAGAAAAAGAAGTTCTAAAAATCTTATAAGCAGTATTAGGTTATAGCAATTCCCCTCGGAAATAGCTGACTACGTAGCTCTTTTTGGTAGGGCACCATGAACCAAATCCCAACTTGAAGAATAACTTAAGGCTCTCATTGAAAAACTGCAAACATTTCTGTACACAACACGCTGAATGTAGAATTAAAATTTAAGTATTACAACAGAATAGAAAAATATAAAAGTGTTACATTAATACAGTAAAAATATAATTTATCAAACAAATTTTCAGTATTAGAAGTAAAAAAATACTTTGCCTTTATCTGTAAAATTCATGGGTACAGTTTCCAAAAGAGAATTACCATTTTTGACCTTGTCCTGTAACTGTCTCAAAATGTAGCTGTCTTTCTGTGTGGGACAGATTAAGTACTTATTTCATAACCTTCCCACGATGATCAGTAAATCAAGATGCAGTTAAAATTCTACACTTGTATTTTCTACAAAGTTCTTCATGAGTTTATGAGCTAACAGAGACTGCTTCTTGTTGTACAGCTACAGTAAGAACTTAAGAGTTTTCTCTTGTGCTTCCTTTACCAGCACAATATATTACCCTGATTACTGCGAGAGCCTCAGAGTACATCAGGGTGCATCAGTACAGCCAGTACAGGCAGCTTAGCCCAAGTGCCAAGAAATTTCCAAGTGTCAGTCATGTTTTTAAAAGTTACCACAGGAAACCTTCTAAGGGAATGGAATAAAGAACTACTCCATTCACTAATCTCAGTCCTGCTTTGCCTTCTGTAAATGACTGAAGCATCTCTCTTACTATGCTTCTGTCTCAAAATGCCTACAGAATAAAAATAAAAAAAAAATGATTTTGAGTGTCAACCATGTTCACAACATCCAAATACTATTACAGTTCAATGTTTAAAACATTTTCACATGACCCTAACATTTTATAATTACTTTCTAAGACAACTTAACTGTGTGTATACACACACAAATACAGTGCTGGTGACTTTAGAAATCACTGATAGCACAAACAAGGGTGAAACCAAAGCTTCTTCATTTCATGTTCTTTCTTTAATTTTAAGGTACTTGAACTAGCTTATTCCTCAACAAGTACTATACATCATTTCTATTCTGTTTTCAGCAGTACTAATTTCTTCATTTTTCAGCTGATGGTCAAGTGGATTAGCACTTCCTTTGAAATACTGTAAAATTTGGCCATGAGTAAAATCAAATTCCATCAGAATAGTTAAGTAAAGGTGTCTGTAGGCACATAGTAAAAAAACAAGTAATAGTTCAAAGCACTGAAATGCACAAAAAACTATATGGTTAAGGAAAGACTAAAGAACATTTCTTGGTGGTGTTTAGAAAGCCAGAGTAGTTTCATTACGAAAATCTACTTTCCAGGTAACTGGAAAATAGAAGAATCTCAGGAAGAATACTTTGGTTATCAAAAATTTCTGCTTTGACACTAAAGAACAAGGAAAACACTATAAGTATTTAACATGCACAAAATTTTCCTGCACAAAGGTTTTTTTTAATCAGGTAATATTAATGTTCTTCACATTCTCCACAGCAAGTTGACAAACAGTACACTCAATTTTCTATTTGTTATTACATATTAGCATCTATAAATGCATAAAGCTATCACAATGAAACTTTGTGAATATGTATTACAAAAGTGCCAGCTGCAGTAAACACATTACTGTACACTGAGGTGTGAAATCAAGAAGAATAAAAAGTATGATTTTTTACATATTTACATGTTTAAATTGCTCTTGGCTTTCCCACTTTGAAAATTCAACATTAGAATGTCTAGAGCTCTTAAGAGAAATTTAAATCACCCTTGGCTATAATAAGTTTATGGCAATGCTGCTTAAAATGTATTTGAACTATATACAAAATGAGAACTGCTTTCAAAGATTACATAGTTTTCTTATGGACAAACCAAATAACTTGATTTTGATGGCTCTTGGAAATGTCTGTCTTCAACACAGCACAGTTTTTAGACAAAACAACAAAAGTATTGTGCTGGAAGCTACCTAATAAATCATCAAAAAAACCCTTGAGCTTCAGACTGTCTTCACACCATAACACAAAAACGAACAGCTGCCTTTTTTCCATCAACTGAAAACAAGCTATATTATAAATAGTAATATCTCTGTAAATGGGACAACAGCTTCAAACCATTCCTTTTGCTAACTTATGCACAACAATGGCACTGACATTAGTCTCAAAGATAACAGATAGTCTGAAGAACAGAAGTTGTAAAACCTCAGGTGAAAACACCCAAGTCTGAGAATATGAATCTGCAGACAAGAACCATTACCAGCTAAAATGACAGAACAGCACATCACGTATGATCACCAATGCAAAAAAACCCACAAAGCCCTCATTAATAGGCAAAACTCAGTTAGCTACATATCTGATGACAGTACAATTATGATTTAACATATTTAATGTTAAATAACAAATATATTTTCCTCTATGGTAAATTGTAACAGAACTCTTTTACTCAAACAGATCTTCCAGCTTTTTGTATTGACAGTTTGTTTAGATTAACTCTGCTCTGTGTTCTGTAAAGATTTCTTCTCAACTTTGGTTCTCCCTGTTTTTTCCCTTTCCTATATCTTACTGTCTTAAACCTAAACGGGACCTTGCCTTAAATCTAGTATGTGCAGAACTAGAATTCCATGGGCCTCTAGAGATTAAGACAGGGAAATAAGACACCATAGAACAGGAAAGTGTGGGTTTGTTTGTTTGTTTTTAGAAAGATGATTTCCTTACATACACATCTACCAATTCTTTTCAATTGCTTTTGGGCTTCAGAGAGACTAACTTCAGGAAATAACTACCAAATGTCTTAAGTTAATTTACTTGCAGACAATAATTTAGTCTTGAAGTCAGGTTTTGTTCACCTTAAAAAAATTTTTGTATTTCTTAAAACTTCTTTGGGTTTCAAAGGATAAAGTTACCTAGGACTGTTTATGCTTTAAAAGCCTCGATAGCATAAATATCAAGCCACATCTTCAGTTGGTGAGGAAAAGCATTTAAAAAAACTACTGTCAACAACAGTTAAAAGCTGATAAAACACTAAAAGCATCCGCCCTATGTGACAACCTACCCACCTAAAGGGAACACATACAAGCCATAATCTCTGCCTCCCTCTATCCCTCTTAAAAAAAAAAAAACAAACAAAACAGACCTTAGTAGTATAAAGTTACATTCCCCACCTCAAAAAAACAAAAACCCAAACAACAACCGCCCCCCAAAAAACCAAACCAAACCAAAAAAGAACCCAAAACAAACAAAAACCAAAACAAACAATCAAAAAACCCCCCCAAAAACTTCAAACCAAACCTTATCCCAGTTTTGATAATGACTGAAAGCTGCTTTTTATTTTTTAGTTTTGGATGGAGTCCCTATTCAAAACAGCATTCAATTATGAAGAGCACGTCTACACAAATACTGTAGCAAAGGCCATGACAAACTCGCATGCAGCTGACAGCTGCTCTGTCAATCAGCCTATATAAGGCCTCAACTGCTTTTTAGAAAAGTGTAATTTATGTCTATTGGTTAAAGGTCTCTAAAGCCAAAGTGTTCAAATTAAGCCACCCCTCCCCACCCCCTCAGAATCCAGATTTCATCCCTTGAGCCAGATGGTGTCATGACACAGAAGGCCCTACACAGAAATGACTGCAGCTGCTCCCTTTTTTCATGAAGAAGATATGCCAGTCATATTTCAGTAGAATATATAGCAGTCATACTTCAGCACCCTCCAGTCCAGAAATGAGATCTTGCTCGATTATCACCTGTAGGCAGCATGTTAACTTAGTAAAATAGAAACTTTGCTTCTCTTATTGCTCTAGTAGAAAGAATCCCATCAACATCTCTGTAAGGCACACAAAGAAAAAAGGCCTGATATCCACTTACATTGAGACCACATAAACCAGAGAGTGGTCCCAGTGAAGCCCGTGGCAGGAAGGTAAATCACTCAGACTACAGCTGGGTGACTGCAGTACCTGTGCTCATGTTACAGTACCAGACGCTTTCACCTACAGTTTCCTGCTGTCTAGGACTAAGATTAGCAATTCCCAACAAGACTGCTGGGAATTGCTTTCATCCCTCTGAGAAGGATTCCTCTTGGCCAACTTGGGCTGCTCACCTTACAGGGAGTGACAGAAGAAAGGTGAAGCCTGGTCTCTGCACAGATCAGCCTACATAAATGACGACTTTGTATCAGACCAGTCAGCAAAAGCTGCCTGGGTCAGTAAGAACTATTACATATTTTTATGCTTTTCTGTGTACAAATTGCCTTGAGATTCAAAGTCAATGCATATGCAAGCCTCCAGGATATTAAGAAAGCAAGCAGCGGGCAGCAATACTGTCCTGGGATAAAGTTTTGATGCTATTGGGTGGACTTCTTCACAGTAATACACAATGAATTAGAGCTCTGAAGTAATTATCCATCCACCAGGGAATCTGCTTGATCAGGCAATCTGATGAGCTTGTCCAAACACTGGAAGAGTCACCAAAGTTACTCTGAGTGAGAGCGACAGTGCTAACTAGAGAAAAGGATGAATAAATCCAAGCAAGGACATTTTGTTCCGATCACTCTACAGGGCTGCAGATCTACAATGAAAGGCCACAGAGGCACCCTGACACACATGTGGGGACTGAGAAGGCATAGAGCACACTCAGTCAGGTACCAAAAAGAAGTTCTAAGAAACCAAACTGATGAAATATACTATGTTTCTTCAGAAACTATGAAGGCCTTGCTTTCGCCTGGATTTGTTCTACACCATGGCAAAGCCAATTGCTTTCAAAATCTCTCTCTTTTCTGCAAGTACCTTCACGCAATGCAGCCACGACAAAAAAAAGCCAAGGAAAAACATGCAGATGGCCTTGTTTAGTACATAAGCAGAATTTCACATTCTCCCTAAATCAGTTATTTATTGTACTAAAACCAGTATTTCTTTTTTGAAATCAGAGTTATATAAAAGTAATTGCCTTAGTTTGCTAATACTAGAAAGTCATAAACGGTTAATTATATTAATGCCAGTTAATTTAGTTTAAATTTGTATCTTTAGGAAACATTGCTTATCAAACAAATTCCAAAACATCAAATGTAGCATTTGAACAAACAAATTTTAAATACACCTTTAAAGCTTTTCCCTGTTCTTCTTCCTTTGGTTTAAAAAAAAAATAAAATTAAAACATCAGTGCTCAGTAGTAATACAAAGTGTATTAATACTTCCTACTTGCCATTATGCATTTTTACAGACTAAAGCTCCCACTGCAAGTACTATATCGCTATGCTAGAAATTAATTACAGAAGTAATCCTCTTCTTTAGCCTTTAAAAGATTTTATGAAAAAAAATCTAAACTTTGACAAAGCCTGAATTTCCAAAACAGATGGGGAAAAGAGCAGCTGTTATAAAAGTCTTAAGTAAAACAAACAAAAAAACCCCAAACCAAAACAACAAACAAACCCAACAAATTCAAAAACCTAAAACATTCCCATAAGAACAGTGATATCTGTTCTTTTGTACAGCTTCCCAATTCCTTGCTTCAGAGGCAAAAATTAAACTAGTATATCAATAATAAATTTAGCCCAAATTTGCTAATCCAAATATTGTAAACAGAACTTGTAAAGAATCCTGTATTACTGTATTACATAATATTGCTGTGATATAATAAGTGTCACTTACCCTGACAACATCTCAAATATAAGAATTCCTAAGGCCCACCAATCCACAGCTCTTCCATGGCCTTTACTTTGTATAACTTCTGGTGCAAGGTACTCAGGAGTGCCACAGAGAGTCCACGTTCTGGAAGTAAAAGAAGGAAAAAAACCCACAAAACAAACAACTAAACCAGATTGAAGTTAAACTGAAACACAGGAACAGGAAAAAACAAACACACACATATACCTATGTATTTACTGTATATAGAAACAGAAATAAGAAAGGCCTCTACAAGATCTAAACAGACTGCTTTGATGATGCTCTCCACTTCTGTAACAGAGATACATGGAAATGAATAAACTTCTTGGCTGCAGAAAATGTCTGTGGACTGACTTTGCTGACTGGTGGTATGGTACTCTATCTATTAGCCTGCATATTTCTTTGAAAGTACTAACAGTGGTTTTCACCCTGTGAGCTGCAGACCCTGGGAGTTCATGGACTACTACTGACAGGCACAGCAGAAGACCAGCTTATTAGCCTTTTCCAGAAGAAGGAAGAAGTTTTGTTTATAAAAACAAAGGGAAGAAGGGAGTTAAAAAAGTAGTAGTTTAAATCAGTAAATAGTCACACATACAAGATAGATTCATTTTACAATCTAAGTAAAGTTTTTCAAATAGTATTGAAATGAAACCTGTTATCACTTCCACAATATCCATTAAAACACTTTGTATTTTTAGTTACTTAAAATATTTACAAGGTGTAGTTATGCAAATGTGAGATATGTAAGCAGCACTATTTTAGATATATTTTAATGTCATTTTTAGTCACAGCTTTCTATGATAAGGTAAGGATAAAACAGTGTTATACTGCTAACTAATTGAAATGTATATTTTGAGTTCTGTAAAGACATGAAATAAATTGAAATTAAGCAGGTATGTTTACAAATATTAAATTACAATTTGAAAAGAATATTCTGAAACCAATTCTTCCAGAAATATATTGCTCTTCTTTGTAAAAATGCCCAAGTAGAATTTGCCTGGCTTCACTCCTCTGATTTAAGTATACATTTGAGAAAAAATGTGCTTTCTTTCTGAATAAATTGCACTTACTCAATACCAAGTCAAAAGATGAAAAAGTGCTCACCAATTCAGAGAAAATGAAATAACAGCACAGAATAAGAAAGAAAAAAGTGTATCACATTTTAAAAACAGTTCTAGCTAGATATGATAAAGAATAAAGTCACAAATGGTCACTGCACATGATTTCTAACTTGCACCAAAAAAACCTCTCATTGAATATTTGTGAGAGCAGGAAGAATCTTTTCCAAGCAAACTGGTAACATGCTCCTGAACAAATGCATTAAGATGAGCAGCAATCACTTTTAGAAGTAATACTAATTCAACAACTTTTCTGAGACTGCAGGGAGGTGATTGTCCCATCCTACTCTGCACTGGTACAGCCTCCCTTGAATACTGTGTGCAGATCTGGGCACCTCAATACAGAAAAGACATTAAGCTATTAGAGAGCATCCAAAGGAGGGCAACTAAGACGGTGAAGGGTCTGGAGGAGAAGCTTTATGAGGAACAGATGAGGTCACTTAGTTTATTCAGCCTGGAGAAGAGGAGACTGAAGGGAGACCTCATTGTGGTCCTCATGAGGGAAAGCAAAGGGGTAAGTTCCAGTCTCTTCACTTTGGGGATCAGTGACAGGACTTGAGGAAACCACATGAAACTGAGTCAGGGGAGGTTTAGGTTAGATATCAGGGAAAGGTTTTATACCCTGAGAGTGGCTGAGCACTGCAACAGGCTCCTCAGGAAAGTGGTTACAGCACGAAGCCTCAGAGTTCAAGAAGCATTTGGACAACCCTGTAAGGTGCATGGTGTGACTCTTGGGGCGTCCTGCACAGGGCCAGGAGTTGGACTCAATGATTCTGATGGGTTCCTCCCAGCTCGGCACATTCTATGACTCTATGAATTATTTTAAAGAGAGCTTTTGCGAGGTGTTTTTTCCCTTGTTTTCCTTTTGTTTGTTGGTTTTTTTTAAGCCTTAGCTTATATTCATAAAAATATTTAAGATAAAGGAAGAGGAGCTGTACAGTCAGCCAAGGCTTTAAATGAAAAATTATGACTTGAATTTCTTCAAGCTTGATTTTCCTATGGTGAAAGCTAAATTACTCCAGCTAAACTGTCAGACTGCATAAGACACGCTGTGCATCCAACATGCTTCATGGCTCTTGAAACTACCTTCATTAGTGTAAACAATGCATTTTTAATTTTTATCATAAATTTATCTAAAAAAGTTTAAACTCTCATTTTCCAGATCAAGCATACTGAAGAAATCTCTTACTTTCAGCACTGCTTGACACTACTGCCATCTAGCAGTTGCATGGATCAGCACTACGGAATTCAGAAAAAACAGCAAAGTTCTGTTGTCTTTTAAAATAAAAATTTCTCCCTCTACCAAATTTAAAAAGCTATATGCAAAACAGCATTGTATGCATTGTTAATTACACTGATTTAGCCAGCTCTGCAAGTGAAGCAGCTGACAGTTTTACTGTACTTGGGAAGAAGAAGGTTTTCATCCCTTATCAAGGTCATTTACATACAAGAAAAAAATAAATCATTTGACCATGACTTCCAGGACCTACACAATTTGCTGGGGACAATGTAATTAAAATGACTCAGTTACCATACAGGTTATTAACAAGATCTTTTTATGGAAGCAAGAGGAAAACTGCGAATTAAGCAAAGGCTAACATAACTTGAAATCTCCTAGCTGCACTAGGAAATAAAATTTATTACCACCAAGAAATTTATTCTCATTGACTACACAAAAACAGAGAAGAAGCTCGTGTTCTTTTCCAAGCTACGTATTTTGCTGTAAGATGTGTAAGACTTGTGTTTCCCCTTTTGTTGGTCAAGAAACAAACTACTTAATATTTTGGAAAACACATCAAGTAAGAGCTATAAATAGATAACATGCCTAAATTATTTTTTTATTATTACTATTTTATGACTATTTCATACTCATCTGAAAGTCCAGATCATCCTTTTGAAGATAAATTACAATGCAGAAAAATAAGAAAAGACTGTTCCCTTGAAACTGCTAGAAAACATCCACTGCTCTGCATTTTCAGGAAAAAAGTTGAAATGCAGGTAAGCAATAGTTGATAAGGTTGAACATTGAATTTTAAAATGTGGAAATAAAACAAAGAATCTACTGTGGTTACAAAGGTAAGTTATAAAATAATATTTGTGGGACTTATTAAGAGTACTATTTGAAGAAGTTAAGTCTCGATGGTTAATGTATTTTAGCATTCTACACCATTCAGCATCCATCTCTGTGACAGGTTTCTAGCATATGAGCCAGAGATTACCAAAAATGTTCTTTTTGGTATTCTGGCTATTTGTTTGTAATACTATTAATAAAGATTGCTTTGTTTCCAGCCCACAAAAATTTGTTCTGCAAGACGTTCTTGCTTGTTTCTACAGTGACAAACAATACACTTTGTAAACCAGACTTACTGTGTGTCTTACTTAGTTTTTTTCTCTGCAATATCCACTCTGTAGAAAAAACATGAGGCACATTCAGCTTAAGGAACAGTGCAGAACTATCCTGAATAAATTTAGGATTAATCACTTCAAGTTTCTAAAAGACTTTCACAGGTACTTTTTTTTTAGGAATATAAACTGAAGAAACTAAAATTAACATTCAAAAAAAAAAAAAAAAAGAAAGTTTTAACTTTACCTAAAACTTTTATAACTTTCTGAGTGAAATCTGAGCATAAAAAAATATCAAATTCCATGTAGATTAGTTTTAAGCTTCTCTGAAAGAACACAGGAATTAAAAAAACCAACCAAAAGTATATACAAAAAAAAGACCAGATTAGAAAAAATTTTTAATGAAAATACTATACACAAAACGTGGTATATACTTTTCAGAAGAAGAAAGGTCTACAAATGTAATGGCTGTAAAGTTCAAAGCAAATCCTTTCTAGAACCTTCACGTAACAATAATTTATAAAAATCCCCTCCCCATCGTCTTCTTGACATTGCCCCTTTTTTAAAGTATAAATGTACTTACAAGAAACTGAAAAGGTTATTAAGTCTTCAGTTAAGCAACATCAAAGTGGAAAAGAGAAGAAATAAACAGCAGCTGAGGCAAAGACACACTGTTTTGGAGAAAAATTTAGAATTTTTAAACGTACACTACGACTGCAAAAGGAGGAACAAGGATAAACAGGACATACCAACAAGGAACAGAAGGAGAAAAGAAAACCTCCTCTCCTTCCTCTGTCTATATAAAGAAAATATTAAGAATCTAGCCCTTCAGAAATTGTACTAATAAGAAGGTAAACATGTAGGCTGCTTCCCAGAGTGGGAACATGAGCTATGAGCCAGACACTTCTTCTAAAGAGCAGCTTAATTGGAGATGGACATGGTGAACACTTCGTGTTTTCACACAGCGTAATGGGAAGGAAGGAAAATGTGTACAGCAAAACCTCAATTAGGCAGCTACAGAATCTGTCATGTGAAGTATTATGTATCAAGAATGTGTAATTGTATCAAAGGTCTCCTGGAGATGATGCTTTAATTTCCATATCGTGTCTTCTTCTCTCTAGGAATATATCTGCTGATCTTGAGTGGCAGGTTACCTCATAATGTTTGAAAACCATAAATGCTTCGTATTATTTTTGCAATTCACATACACTGTATATATACACACATCTGCACACGTGTACATGTACATGTAAGATTCATATGCACAGATGTTTGCCAACATAAAAATGATAAAACGTATCCCATAATTTTAATTAAATAGTCTATGCCATAAACAAAAGAACTTACTGGAGTGCATTTGTGGATAAATGGTGACAATTGTGTATTTTTACAGTGACAAAACCAGCTTCGCAAAAATGACTTCAGCTAATATACTAGCGAGTGTGCTATTGGAACTATCATGTAGTTCCAAGAAAACCAATAACACAAAAAACTAAACCAGACTTGCACAGGTGCAAGTCTTTGCTCTAACTGATAATGTTCTTGCTCCTTCCAATGTTACGTTCTGTATTTATATTACCTGTCGTTCATTTACAGGTAAATCAGCTAGGAATATAAAACTACTATAGTCTTCTATGATTCAATTTAACACAAGCTAATCGATTTCACTTCCCCTCCAGGAAACATGGGAAACAAAAAAAAACAATTAAAACCAGTAGTGATAACTTGTTTTGATGTCCTAAAATGCATTCGAACCAATCCACTCATAGAGATTTATCTTCCAGGTTGAAAAATATACTCTGATGTGAACTATCACCTTTTTTAACTAAGGGTTACTTCTGTTGTGCCTTAAAGCCACAGAAATCCAAATCAAGAATAACCACTAAGTGGCAGTATCTACATGTCAAGAGAAAGTCATAAGAATTTGCACGAAAATGTCTTATAAAGAGATTGTCCCACTTTCTTACATGGAAGTAGCATTACCTCTTTCTGCAAGAAGTTATTTTGATCTAAAAACAAAGTATTGAAAGAAAAGGTCAGCATTTGGATGCCTATTTGCTTGCCCAATGGAAATTGAATTCAATCAAATGTGTTGATATTAAAATTCTACGGTTTTCAAACATACTTGTAGACCTTAAAGGTGAATAGAACCAGCTTATTAGTTATTAGTTGTCTACCATTTTTCTGTGCCAAGGCAACCCAGCACTGTGTGCATGTAACCCGTGGGGAAGCAGATATTATGACCTTCATAACATGATTTGATTTCTTATCTGACTTTTACTTTGTAAGGGATCCATTAAGTAGCTCCCTGAGATCCACTCTCCTTTCAAATTGATGTTGTAGAATTATCCTCACCCACCGAACCATCTGTTGCAAAAGCAGCATCAAACAGGTACACAGATGAGTGAAGAGAATAAGCACCTATATAACACCTAACTAGCTGCCTCAACTAGAACAATATAAAACTGTTCCCCTCAAGAGATGGCTCAAGGGCATAATATCAAACTTTGTCACATTGCTTTTCTGATACGACAGGCTAGATTTCCCTCCGTTTTCTTGAATCTCAATGCTCTTGCTTCCTTTTAAGAACATGCATGTCATCTTGGAAGAGTAGTTCAAACAGAGAGAAAAAACCCTCTGCATTATCAAAAAGTTTATATATACTATTAAAGCTTACAGTAATGTAAAAGTTAACAGTTAAATAAACCAATCCTGCTGAAACTGGTTTCATTGTTTTTGTCTAGATTTTTGCAGTTTCATTTTAGCAACAGGCTAACACAGTATGCAGTTTTAAAATGTTATTCTCACACTTCAAAAACCTCTAAAAGGAAAGCAGAAGGAAACATGAGTTACAAAACATTTAGCCATTCAATATGTATGGAGGATTAATGTACAGATTTTAATATTTGCCCATATTACTTTAATGAACTCCCTTTATATAAGATGACTGCTGAAAACTTCAATATATAAAATCACTCATCTAAAAATATTTTTCTACTGTTGCTTATGTGTGATATTGCTCCTAATTATACTTAAGGGGTAATACAGGTTTCCATGCAGCCATTTCAAGATGATCACTTCCTTCATATTAAATGACTTGACATGTATGAATCACATGGGGTGTCAGATGAAGTGCTGAAATCAAACCTTCTTGTTCATAACTGTTTAGCAAGCAAAATGTAATTACCATAAGAAAACCCCACTTACCTATCCACCAGCTTTTTAGCAAATCCAAAGTCAGTAAGCTTGATATGTCCTTCTTTGTCCAGTAATATATTTTCAGGTTTTAAGTCTCTATAAACTATTTCTTTGGAGTGCAGGTATTCTATTGCACAAATAATTTCCGCAGAGTAAAACAGTCCTGTGCTGTTGTTGAAACGCCCCATGTTGCGCAGGTAACTAAAAAGTTCTCCTCCTGGTACATATTCCATTAACATATATAAAAAACGTTCATCATGGTTGGTCCAAAATCTGTAATAAAAGTATTATTTTACTGAATAAAGAAATTATGTCTCCAATTTGCTTTAGAAGAAAATTTCTGTAAAATGTATGTAACTAATTTCTGATGTCTAGTCTGCAACTATTAAATCCCCAAGAATCCAGCAAGATTATGTAACAGACATTCAAGGTAGCTGATTTAACCTGCAACATAAAACAGATAGTTAAGGATGAGTACAGCACAAGCCAAGGAAGTAAATTAACTGACAGACTCTGTTGCATTGTACAAAATAGGTCTCTGCTAAGCACCAAATAACTGACTTGATATAAAGATCAGGCATTTCTTACACACCTTAAATTTTATGTAATGAAACACTGTCAAAGTGATGGGGGTGAGCAGAATCTGCTTTTGTAAAGACTTTCATGACAATACATTCAAAATAAGACATCACAGAGTTGTCCTTCTATCTCTTCTTCCCTCAAATACACAACCCCAGCTAAAGCATCAGATCACAATGCTTGCTCTTCTATGGTATCTTTTAACAAAAAGCAATAGGAAAGCAAAAATGAAAGCAAAACAGGATTCATTTCTGTACCTCAGAATTAACCCAGTGATAAGTACCTTCCATTCCTCAGACTGCCACCTTCAATTTAAGAACTATTATTGTGGTACAGTCATTATTAGTGTGCAGTAAAGAACAGTAAGGAACAGGTAAGGAAGAAAGAAAATAATTCCATGTGGCTTTAAAATACTTCATTACAGAATACAGTAATCTTCCCTCCCACATTCCCCTAAACTAAGCTGTTTTTCTTTCTATCCACACTAAACAACTCACATACCACACACCCAAATGTAACTCAACTGTTAAGAAGAAACTAACCATCTGGTAACAACACCTTGAAGAACACTATCATTTAAAAAAAAGATAGCCCCAATATTTTAATAAAAGATAGAGAACATTGTATCCCTACCTACTTTATTGATACAAGATGAGAGGTTACTTTAGCTTCTTGTAACTGCCTCTGCAGTATCACAAGTACTTCTGCAGTATTATCTGGCACTTAATCAAGGCAGGGAGCCTCAGCAAAGACAGGCAGAGTAAGCTGAGGTCCCAAACACCTGAATGACTTTTACTCAGTAAGGTTTTATTTTTTAATACCAGCACTGAGGCAACCAAGAAAATGAGATGGACTACCAGACATCACTAACAGCTCCTCCATTCCTTCAAAGTGATGAAGAAAGCAGAGTCCAGGCTCGCCTTTGCTTTTATGGAACTTCTTCCCTACGACAGCCATCAACATAATGAATTGACTATTGATGATGTCCACAGTACCTTTATTGACTGTTGGTAAAAACACTCTGGAGATGTACTTTAGGTAGTTAATAAATAATAAAACAATGAAAGAAGAACAGGAGTGGGCAAAACAAAGCAAACCACATATTTAAAAGAACATGTACGTGGAGAGAAAGAGCAAAATCTGACAAAGAACACAGAGGGGGAAAAGTGGAAGATCTAGACCATTAAAACAAAGTAGTTTTACGGTAGTTTTCACAGAAAAAATGGATACGTTATTTGATATACATGAAAAAGAGCAAAATTAAGAACTTCAATACTTGCAATGCAGATTGCTTTAATGGTAATTCCAATACAAAAAAGAAGAAAAAAATCTCAGAAGCTGTGATCAGAATAATATGCATGGTGATGTTAACTCTACAATTCAGCTTTACTACATGAACTTTTGATGCCACTGTGAACTCTCAGAGACAACCTTAGCTTACAAACAACCTTAGTTTTAGCTTATAGGTCTACAAGACATAGTGGACTTTTATTAAATCTTGTTCTCTTGAAAAAAAATCAAAAGATACATGTCAACATTACAGCTCACTATGAAGTGTTGCACACAGAGGTATGATATATCACTCAAACATGCAGTAAAGATTGCAAGAGCACCAAACAAGCATTTACAAAAAATTGTTTAAAAAAATATGTAGATAAATAACTTAAGTGTCTGCAGAAAAACCAGACCTCCCTAAATGCAGACAAGACATTTCTCACAAGCAACAGGAAAATGAAAAAAAGTTATATAAACTCTTTATATAAAGGAAGACATAGGAAGGACGAACACTGGAAATCAATTATGTGCAGCATTACTTATTATTTTCCATCATAAAATGCTGAAGTATTGTGTTTCACTGACACAGATTCCTTGAGGAAAATACCATCCATGTTTAAGATGGTGAAGCTAACTGAAGATATAAAACCCAGGAAATAGATAACACAGTTTAAAGGCACTGAAGCAGAACTATATCAATTTTTTTCCCTTTTTGTTAAACACTTAGTAAAACACTTTAAAGAATTCATAGAAAAATCCACATCTATTGGGCAGCTGAAAAAAGCTGTTACCCACATAAAAAGCTATAGAAAGTGTTATTTGTCATACAGTCAGTGATAATCACCCATGAAAACTTGTTTAACCCAAAGCACACAAATATTATTGTGACTTAAATTTTAACTACCTCATTTCAGCTAGGTTGCTTTGAGTCTCCTTTGCCAAGGGACAAAGGCATCACATGGAAAATTACATGAGTACAGCTGATGCAATGTCTCATTGGACATTTCAACAGAAAAGGCAGAGCTCTAGAAGACGTGAAAAATGTTTGCCTTGCACACAAGTAAACTTCCATTTGAATTGTGTCCTTTGGCAACTTTAAAAATCTGGTATTTTGGAAATAAGGTATGAATGAAATTCAAGAAAACTTATCAGTTTGGATTTTTGATCACTTCTGTATGGACATGATCCCTGCATCCCTATCTCTGACATGTCACACAGGTTTCTCTATTCTCACTCTTCCTGACACTCAGACCTATTTAGCTGGGGTTTTTTGCTGGGTTTGGTAGGGTTTTCTTTAAAGAATTTACTTATGTACATAGACATACACATAAAATCCTGTTCCCCCTGTTCCGTCCGTATTCCAACCAGTCTAACCAGATGCACTCAGCCTCTTCATCTTGCTTTCCTCCAAGCATCTCAAACTCCACACACACCATAGAACTCATCTTACTGATACTGTGCCATACACAGGATTTCTGAACACTAGCTGGAAACTAATTGCATCATGATGCTGGAAAAAGCAACAACACACCAGAGAAAAATCCTCCTCCTGCAGGGCTCATTCCATCTTCTGGATGACTACCATGCTGTTCCTTCTTCTTTCTCTCTGATACTTTCTGAGCCCTGGGAGGAGACTGCACTCCTGGCAGCTAGAGGCTAACTAAGGCTAATTTTGTCTACTTTTATGTAAAACTGATTAAGGCAGGTAAAAGCAAAACAAATCTTGGTCAATAGCCCTATATCCATGCATGAGAAAATATAAATGGAAATTAACTCTGCAATTACCCAGAGTTTTAGTTGTCCAATTAATAGATCTGGACTCAGATACACAAGAAATGCTGTGGTGCTGTGAACAGAAAAGTATGATAACTTCTATCTTTAACAATGGGATTATTGGGATCATTAGAATTACCATAATTCCATGAAAAAAAAAAGTGTTCTTTATGAATTGTGTTTAAAACATGTTTCTCAATAGGTTCCATCACTTAACAACCTTAAATATGGGAATATCAAAGTCCAAGAAGTGATGCAGTTATTTAAACTCCTTAAAGTTTCCAAAAGTTCCCATAAGTTTTTAAAAAGCAGATATTTAAATTTAATGCTATCTTTAGCTAGATACCTACAAGACATACATGTAAAAATACTTCTATCACATTTCTAACATCAAGGATCATTCTAGAAGTCATTTTGATAAGCAAATCCTAACAATTCTTCATTAGTATTTTCCCCTCACTTAAGACGATTTCTCTTCTGCAGTATGAAAATAAGAGACAGAAAAATTCTTATCATAAATTATTGCTTGAATGTTTAAATTATGCATCTTGATTTTAAATTCTTCATTCTTCTATAATAAATATTTTAGTCCAAAGTCTATTTTAGTCTGGATTATGTAATAGAAATTAAATGCTCAGCATTGGTTGATTTACGTAAGAAGTTCCAATGAGACCCTGGAATATTTTAACTGCACTTAATGCATGAGTTAAATGAATTAAAAAAACACAAGAACTTACAATCTGATCAAAAAGGGGTGGTTGACTTCTTTTAAGACAGACTTTTCGTTGTGCACGTGTTGCTCTTGCTTCAGTCGAATGACATCAGGAATGCTCATCACTTTCAGTGCAAAGTAACGTTTGCCCATTTTTTCCCTCACCAGATGAACACGTCCAAAGGTACCCGTGCCTGAAAAGTTGAAGTAGAAACATCAATTTATTGTAAAAGGAGAAAAAAAAAAACAATGATAACTTGCTAAATCAAAACCTACAGGAACTCAATTCCAGGTTAGTTGGTTTTGGTTTTCCTCATATTTTCACATATTCTACCTGTTTTCACAGAATTCTTTTTCTTGGGATTTCTCGATTTTGTCAATAGTGATTTGATAAAAAATAATGGTATTGTGATACTGCAACTCTTTGGATAGATACTGGAAGCATTTCTCGCAAAGAAGAGAAATGGTCCTGAGAAAGGGTAATGGAGATGCACACAAAAAATAAGTATGTAATATGTAAGTTTCAAATGTAACCAATTTAAATAGAAGAAGCAAAACTGTTGCCAAATGCAGAAGAAAAGCTGGGAAACACTCTCTTCAGAATTTCATTATTTCCATTTATTAATTATTAAAACTAGGTAGTTCAAAATCAATCAAGGCTTAAAACGTAAGAACTCATAATGCAAAGAATACAAAATACAGAATCATGATGACAACAAAAAAAATTTAAAGTATTCATCTCCCAAGGTTTGGTGACTGAGAACAGCTCCAGTCTCCAATTATTCAGGGTAGGGAATTATTCCCTTAAACATGCACAGAGAGGTGAAGTGATTCAGTAGGATAAGGAAGTAATGGGAAAAAAATACCTAAAAAGGTGCTGACCTTTCTAAAAAGAAATTTAAAAAAAAAATCTGCTTATAGTGCTGCAGCATTTTATCACTTGGAAACAGTAGCTCTCTGGCACCCTTTTTTGGAGTTAACGTATTCCTTTTTCAATTCACTCTTAAAAATATAAAAGGAAAATAAAAAACATATTGACTTTTAAATAACGTATTAGCATTTGTCTATTCAATCATCATCATCATACAGTAGTCATTAAAGTTCCTTTTCAGTGCATTGAGCTAGTGACAATCATACATAACTGAACTTTTAGTTTCTTTTAGTTTGAAATGAAAGTTAAAACTAGCACATTTAGCCACATTACTATTTGTAGTGCAGCACAGTGTTACACATTTGAACAGACATTTCGGCTCGTTGGATGGTTGCTTATTGTTTTTCAGCTCATTAAACAATGCCATGTAGATTCCATTACAGAACTTCACCAAATACTTTTAATCCCATTCTGACAGAAATATGTGCTGCTATAAAGGACACTTGGCATTCAAACCAAGTGCCTAACTTGTAAAAGGTCACTCTCTCCAAAAAAGTCAAAATCCTGTACTTGAGCTCACAATCTTCCCTTTCCCTGCACATACCCTAGAAAGGCAGCCCACAGACGCATTACAGGATTATTAATTGGTATGTCAATTGATTTCGGATTGTGTTAATCAGTTACCATCAATCTATACTACCAGACAATTTTAATTTTCTAAGATGTGTAACATGTGCAAGGAGATGAGTACGTATGTGAAAGGAAACAGATTTTTGAGAGATAGGTAGGGGAAAGAGACCAATAAATGAACTTCTAAAACAGCACTATTTGGGGAGAAAAGACAAAGGAATTTTTGCCTCTGGTAAATTCAAGAAACTTGAGAATTTATTTTTAAAATGTTTGTTTTCTGTATGTCTATTCTCACCTAAAACATTTACATTTTATTTAACAGTTTTTCTTTCCAGTCATCTGTAATATTGTTTAAGACCATTGCATTTACTTAAAAACAAAACAAAGTACTCATTTTACAAACTAGAAACTACCAACTCCAGCAATCCAGTTTTATGGAACTTGCAGCTCCCCTAACAATACAGTTTTCAAAGCCAGCTTTTGAGATAAAACTTCTCACTACACAAACACATCAATGATTACCATTGTCCAAGCACAAAAGATTCTATCAAAGAAGTTTTACGTTCCCACCTGTCCCAAGTTACAGTTCTTTAACCATGAAAACTGTACAGAGGTCTCAGAAAAAGCCTGCTATTATAAAAAAGTAAGCCATCAGGTTACCCTGGAAAATTTATCATGCAATTAAATCCTTTAACAATGTAGTCACATTACATGACTATACCTGTAAACAACTTTATTTGCTCAGGGATGAGCTTTTGCAGTAAAAAACTCCCATACAAAAAAATTAAGGACCAAAAGCTTCCAAGCAGAGACATCTGTTCAAGCTGTTTTAAATACTGATTATTTACATCTACGTTGAATAAACAGAATAAAAAAAAGTAACTTACATTATTTCAAAATTAGGAGTTGAAATTTTAATTCTAAGTAAAAACACTGTGAGGGATAACTAGTCATATTGCACACTGAAACTAAAAATCACCCTTCATTTTTGCAACTTCCAAATGTGAACTCAGGGAAATTAACAGTACTAACCCCATCAGCAAATGTGGGTTTTACATGCATTTTGACACCTGTATGAACAAAGTGCTTCCACAGACATAAGCAACAGGAAAGTCAGAAGTGAATACATACCTAATTGCTCCTAGGTCTCTAGTGATTGCATGTTTCATGACTTGTTCTACTTGTCCTAGAAACTTTTATTTTAGAATGTTTTACTTTTCCTTACGCTATTGGTCTAACTGTACAAACTGCTGCGCAGAAATAACAAAATCACAAGTTCCATCTATTTTCAAAGAACCTGTCAGGGACTTATTTAGCAATACTCCTAAGTTTGAAAACACAGCCTCCTTAAAAACGCCTTTGCCAGGAACAGCAAAGCTTGGCAAGCTATTCCAGAACAATGGCAAGCACCTAATCTAGAGTGCCTCCGGGAAAACCAGAAGACCACACAGACAGGCGAGAACACAGAACTTCCCTAACCAGTTTTATTTTTGAACTGATCGCAGGCAGTCTTTTTTCAAACATCTTTAACCCAATTTCAAGCAACAATGGAAATCAACAAGACTGTATAGACTAAGAAGCCATCTAATATTTGTTTTCAGACACCTCTCATAATATGAATTTTCTAGCCATCACCTGCATTTATAGCTAATGCAGCCACTAGGCCTGCATTAGCTGGCAGTACCCAGACACACACCCACCACCTTTCTATGGGACTAATTGTTAACCTTTTCTTTTTCATGCTCAGTCAGTCTTCAAATAACCAGATAAAGTTTGCATACAAAACCGATTATAATTTAAATATCTCACTTCAAACTTTTGGTCTGGGTCCCCTGCTCATACTTCTAGCCATTTCTGCAAACATTTTTTAAATTTTCTTCCTTGCAACTAGGGGGGTTGGGGGAAGGAACAGGATGACAGTCAAAGTGGAAGGCTGAGACAAGATGATGTAATGGTTGTTTAGCATAGTCAAGAAAACCTAACTCTTTTATATAAACAGGTCTTCTTGTGACTAGGTGTAAATTCTGCTCCTCAGATTCACAGTAAGAAAACTAAAAAACTGAAGCAGTGAAGTGGCAGTGTGTAAGACAAAGGCCCAACTCCATAAATTTGAGGGAAAGTTTTTGGAAGCAAAGAAAGGCAGGGTTACCAGTCTTCCATCAAAGCACCACTGCCTTTTGCCCTCCACGAAACAGACACTAAACTCACAGAAGTTTCTGTTAATCTGGAAAGGATTGTTCAACCTTTTTCCCTGATTACCTCAGAGCTTAGCTGAATGAGCTAAATGAATTCAACCTTTTGTGACAGATAAGTAAACAAACATTCCTTAGGATTACCTTAAAATAGAAATATTTTATACTTGCACGCTATGAACGAAAGGAAATTCAGTACATACAAATCTGTACTTTATTCTACTGACATTTATTTCATACTTGGTTCAAACCAAGGGAACTTCAGGGACCTTGTACCATTCTGGATGAGTTCTGAGAATTACCAAGTACTATCCTGCTGAAGGAAGAGCAACGGCTACATACGCACATGCATATCCCTACCTGTCTTTACAGTACATATTATTAGAGTTTTAGAGCAAAAAAAGCACCTCAGAAAATTATACTTCAGCTATTACTAGAAGGTCGAAGGCAGATTTGTGCAGTTTAGTTTATTTGTGCAGGCCCCTTCTCCCTGATAAGGCATATGGCAGGTGAAGGTTTCTGGCCACAAAAGAAAGCGAAGAGTGCCTGTGCTATTTACAACAAAATTCAGGATTTTCAGGACTAAATGGGCAAACAGAATAAAAATATGCAAAATGCTAACCACTAATCCAGTACAATCTGTTTACAACAGAAACAATAAATTTTTTTGATCCCATTGCATATTTTATATGGTAGTAGAGCTTGAAGGAATGCCAGCAATCTTCTCCATTAGGTAACCTTCTCATGTTAAACACACACAAAGGGCCAAAACCTGCTGAGGACCAGCTTGGCCTAAATATCAAATGCAAGAAAGGCATTTTCAGTCTTACAAAAGCTGGATTCCCTAATGCCATGCCAAAATACCACAGCCAGTTTCCAGGATTTTACTCTCTTTGAAGCCTGGTAGAAAAGAATAAAGAATGTGGGAACATTTCTGATGCAATTTTAGATACTTTTGATGCTAGGAAAACCAATCCTGCAACTTTTGTTTAGCTAAAACAAGTGGTGAGTAGTCATGTAGTGACTATTTTGCTATTGATGTAGGTGACTAATTTAATGCTCAGTTTGCCTCTTTATTTGCTCCCATTAATTAGGCCCGGCTGTTCCAGCTTCCCATCCTTTTAATCCCCAGCTCTTTCTTAAAACCAAGTTTGCCTTGCTTAGATAGATACCATCTGTTTTAATGAAGAATAAACTAGGTCATGTGAGATCTACCACCCCGAGGGCTGCTTTCTGAGTCCCAAAGGGTTTGGTCCCGACTTCGACAGATGCCTACAAAAACCATCAGATGCATTCACTTTTATTTACAGTTAGAAGAAACATTTCCTACTGTGACCCATATTAGTCTTTATTGATGGCCACAAGCACAACAGACTTAATTCTGTTGACTATCAGAGATGAACTAAGCAAATTGTATCACATTACAAATTCACTACTGAGTGTCAAATTCATCTTCCATTTAAACTTTGTCTCATTTTGGGATGGAACTTGAACAGCCTAGCCTGGGAAATGGAGGTTGTTACTAATTCCTGACAAGGAAGTGGCACAGCAAAGGAAATGAGCCTGCCCTAACAGACCGGTAATAAGAAGATTAACACTTGGGAGAAAGATATGGGGAAACCACAAGGCACAAGTAACTGTGGGCTTCTACAACAAATGATGCAGATGGCACATCAAAGGACAACTCAAAATGAGGATGATGATTTTGGAAATCATAGTAGCCAAGTTCACATTTTTATTAATGTTTCAACCCATAAACCAGTGTCAACTGAAAATGCCAAATTCAGTGTCTTTGCTGTTCTGCAAGTCAGCTGTAGATTGCTCACTGTAACTCTTAGACCACTGCTTTTATAGCTCTGCATCACTCTAGAGGGTTCATATCTACAACTGAAAAACATGTCAGAGAAATAATGAAATTTAAAAGAGGTTCTATAGGAGGCCTTTTTTTCTGTCTAGAACTGCTCATCTCATACTCCTGAATATAAGAAGGAAATGTCAACCCACAATTTTTGTAAAGCTTTTGCATATACTTCAATGATATGCAGTGAAATAAGAGACAGTCTGATTAAAAGCACTTAAAAGCACAGAAAATAGAGATGCATGTGTAGAGTTCACCCTGTGCAGCTCTGCCAGAGCAGCTTGCTTCTATGATGCTTTTCATTCATGCATTGTGCTATGATTCAGTTTACACTAAGTACCCCTTGGATAGAGAAAATGTCTTTCTACTTAGCAAGCATGTGAGATAACAAGAACACAGCAAGAACTATGACCACCACATTCCAGGCAAGATCATCACTGTTCAGACTACCTGTCCCAAATATGGTTTTGCCAGTGGCATATCAGTGGTTTTCCCTTACTTCTGTTTCAGATTATAGACTCACCCCTTGTCAAACCATTTTTAAATTGGAAGTTCAGTATCATTAATTCTTTATACCAGCTCAGCTGAAGTCAAAAAGAAACTAGCAATGCATGTTCAAATACAGCCTAGCTTCTGACTCAAAGGGGCTGCTGTAAGAAATTTCCAAAGATTCCAAAGACTTAGCATATTTTCATGTTCCTTCTTACTTGGTGTACAAGGAGTCTATAACAACACACCATTAAAACTGCATTTAACAACCTGTAATTCGTTATAGTCTCTTTTCAACTTTGCACAAGATTTAATATGCCAGAGAATACCAAGGAATTGCGTCAACAACTCTCATTGTTGACCCACCCATTTAAATCTTTCTGAACTACAATCCTAATGAACTAAGGACACAGGAAACACTAGGCTAATTAATAGCCATCAGTCAAGTTTCCTGTTTTTCACATAGTTCAGAGACAGGTTTCTGATTTCCAAAATGTGCCAATCAACTGAACATTGATGATGCAAGTTCCTTTATAATCCCGGATTTATCTATTTTTTTTGGCTCACAAATTATTGTCTCTCTGTAAAAATACTTTAAATATCAAGATGTCTTTAAACAAAACAAGCAGAATCCTTGGAAATTTCTCCTCTCTCTATTCTTTATTTACTTATTTTGAAATACCAGGGACCAATAAATAAATGCTGCTGGCGATGGTAACCTTAAATCCATTCAATTTCTAAACAGCTCTTAGAACACTGAATTTACATGCATGTCCCTTCACAAAACTTTAACATCTACAATCTTCAGAACAATTCTCATAAAACTTGTATTTCCCTACTTGAATGGTACCTTTGCAACTCTTCCCATGCCTTCCTCTACCTATGACTCGTGAGACACTGATAGAAAGAAGATGAATAAATGAGCAGATGAAAAGCTTTTCCGAATAGGACATTGCAAAGTCATTATTACTTCTACTTTTACCTATTTAAATATTGCACTTGACGTATAGATAGGCCACAACTGCAAAACTGGTTTTTTATTAAAACAGCTCAAACAGAAATCTTTAAAGATGAACTTCCTTTTCATCTAGAAACTAAGCTTTACACTATTTGCTGAACTAAATTAAAGCCTATTGAAATCGCATATTTTAAATGATACCAAACACCTGCTAGAAATTAAGTGTATCAGTGTATCTTGACCTGATTTTAAAAAACCTTAGTCTATCATGTTTTAAAAGACAAACGTAGTTAAGCTAAGAATCAGGTACCTGTCTGGCTAGCAACACATGGCAAGCTAGAACACCAGAAAGTATTAAATTCTCTTTCAACTGATGAGAATTTCAGGTAATCAAAGCATTATCAAAAAGTGTCAGGTTTTAATAGTTGGAAAAGAATCTGTAAATTGGAAATTATACTAGCAAGATAGACCATCTCTGGACTTTAAAAGGTTATTTCATTCAAATCCTATTCAGAAAATTGCTTCTTTCAGGTAGGGAGAGGTTAAAATAAACACATTAACTGAGAGGAATGCAAATATTAAAGAGAAGGATTTTTAACCTGTTGGTTTCTTTCTAAATAATTCCTCAAACAACAAAAGCCAGACATGCAAACCCCACATCTAGCCAACTTCTGTCCATTAACTGGTGCCCAAAATTCCCATCAAGTTTAGAGTAATTCAGTATTCTTTCTAAATCAATTTGTGCTCTAAGTTAATCTTTTATAATTGCTTTAATTATTTTTAAGTGTTTAAAACCACTATGAAACAGCTTCCTTAAAATGAAAATTCAGACAAATTGATGGACATTTAGGCTAAAAGTAACTATTTTTATTCAGGGGTGTTACACTTCTACTTACCACAAACAAAATGTGTCACAAAGTAAACCAGACTCAGGCAAAGAGAAGGAAAAACAACAAGATGAATAAAGTAGTATTCTAGGTATCATAAAAATCCCAAATAAAAATCATTAAAAAATCATAAAAATCCAAGACTCCTTTTGATTGTTTAAAAAAATGTAATAAAAATGCTATGACAGAAACATTTTTCAATACAACCCAAAGTGATGAATCCTGATATCTCTTCAGATACTGTTTGATTTTGTGTCTGTGAATGGGTGTGAGTTGCAAATATATAGCTCCTGCTTCTTGAGCTGGGATTAGTACTACTCTCAGTATTTTGAATTGGATGTCCCAGAAGCAGTCTAAGCCAAAAGGGACTGACTAATTTTCTCTGAGGACGAATACCTTGCAGTTTACCTCTGGTAGTATATAAATAATCAATTCCAGTAAATCATTAATACATAATTTTTCACTTATTCTATTCAGTTAATGTGATAGAAGTGTTTCACAGTGATTTTTTTTCCCCCTCTCAATGAAAGTAAGAAGAAAAAGCAGAACATATGCAGGGACATCTTACATGGGAATAAAACCAACCAAACAAAAAACAGATCAGTTGCTAAGTTTCATTCCCACAATCAAGTTTTTACCCAAGAGAACAAACAGTAAGGCTTTCTCTCTCCATTTATCAGCACTTCTATCTTCACCTTCAGTTTCCCTCTTTACTGGAAGCATTTACAGAACTGTTTTGGCTTGTTGCTTTACTCAAATTCAGCATGGAGATATTTAGTTGATTTTTCACCAAAAAACCCCTCCAAAACAAAATAAACCCCTCAAAACTAAATAAATTGCCATGTCAAAGTCAAGAGCAGACTGAAACCCTTTTTAGGTAACTTCAACTAAAAGAAACAGTCATTTTGGTCTTAAAAATTTAAAACAGCACCTCTATAGAAAACACACTACTGTTCAGGTACTTGAAATATTGTTCCAGCAGCTTTTGCTGTCAGTTGCTACAGCTGAACATATGTTGCCATGAAACTATTATATGCACAAAACTCACAATTATACACACAGAAAACAGAAAACCTTAAAATAAAACTGGCCAGCCAAACAACTACAAAACATGTCTGTGCCCAAAACTCATGTTTTCATCTGAGAAAAATAAATAGAAATAAAATTTTGATGATTAAGAAAAAAAACACAAATGCAATGATCTGTGAAGGATTATGGAACTTAGTTCCATAGAAGTTAATGCTACATGGAGTCTGATAAAAATCAGATCCGTGCAGCAGCATGGATCAAAACTTTAACAGCAGCCTCCTCTGAACTAGGTAAGTCTAAATGGGGGTACTTAGTAGGTATCCAAGACCTGATTAGCAACCTTTCTTTTCAACCCAGAAATGTCTCTACACACTTGTTGGATTTTTCCATAATCAGCATCTTTTTGCTTGTCCTAAAACTCAGCTTTTCAGAAAGAACTACTTGCTGCAAATCAGTCCCATATTAACGCAAAGAAAGCATGAGGCTTAATATCCCTGTGTCCTTTTAAAAAGCAAACAAAAAAAATCTTGTTGAAGTACAAAGGTTTATTATTGCTGACTAAATGTAATAAAAGCCACATTGTTGGTACTTGACCAATTTCCTCCTTCACCAGTGCTGGACAGAAGCCTTTGAGGGACTAGTACCTCTTATAATACATCCCTTTCAATTACATTTCACTTCCATCTTCATCTAAAGCAGTGTTAAAGGAGAAAAAATTGAGAGAGACACTTCACACAGTGCATAAAAACGGTCTTTTTAAATACTTTTCGAACAGATTAAAAGCATTGTAGAAATACCATATTAAGTGGTGAACAGATAAAGTATAAGACTGAAGAGTAGATTATGTTGAAGAGCTCCTGGATGAAGACAGATCTAAGACTTAGACTTAATTTAAATGCACTCAGCACATTTTAGTTCTCTCATGCATTTCAGGAAGTAGCTAAATAGGCAACTAATAGAAAGATATTCCAAGATTACCTATTCCCTGCTATTTTGTGTGTTACCACATAATTCAACACAGAAGGCCCTGGTCCAGAAACATACTTGCATATTTACATACATGTGTACCACCAAAATTGAGACTCAGCTTGAAAGGCCGGGTTCAAAACCAGATACACTAATATTCAGAAAGCAAAATGAAACTAAAGCTCAGTAGTACTCAATACCTACTTTTCCATTCTTTTTTCCAATCATACTTTTGACCTCCATTTTTAAATTTTAAACTGACCTAGAGCTAATTCAGGCTATAGAAAAAAAAAAAAAAAAACAATCACCAAACAACAAACCTCTGGACATTCCAATGAAGACAAAGCCTGACCACTGAGTAGTAGTTAAAGACCTCAAAGCATCAGAAAGTTCACTGTTCACAATATATCTTAAAATCTTAGGACTGGTATTTTTGTAAAATGTCATACTGGAGTTCTTTCTACTTTCAAAGATAAAAGACTACCACAAAGCACCACGTAGGTCCATATCATCTCTTTATGGCTGGACATTAAAAGATACAATCCATGTATGTTCTGAAAAGCTGCCACTGTTCTTGGCCTGTTTCAACTTATGATGGAAACTTAAAGAAAGTCTTTCACAATACAAAAAAGTCAAAGTAGTAATGTTGCAGGTGAAGGCAGTACCCCAAACACAAGGTGAGTGACAGAATTTCTCCCATCTTTTAGGCAAACGACCAACAGTCTCCCTAGACACTTTGAATTGGAACACCCTCACTTATTTTGGACCAGATAGGTGGAATCCCCTGCAAGTCAAGAAAGGAGAAAAAAGGCACTTCTATATTCAGAGTGGTTTTACAAATCCAATTTATGAACCCAGAAGTACCTATTTACCTCTGTTGATTCTACACATGTAGTCATTTTGATAGTCATTTACACTGCATAGGTCTATATTAAGACAGAAGAAACCAACGTCAAAGTTATACAGTCTGATAAGTGCATGCAGGATTTCATGACATGGAAACTATTGACACAGAATGTGCTAATTTGTTAAGGAAGTACACATTTGTGAGGTTCAAAAAAGAATTGTTAGCAACTCACTGAATTCTTCCTACATCATGAAAACTATGACCAATGATACCTATATGACTTTACAATCTTCAGCACTGTTATCTAAATATAGCTTACTGGCACAGTGTCACAAATATGCTATTAAAATGCCAGCTCATTCATCTAGCATTTTCTATTTAAATCCTGATAATAGTTAAACATTACACACAAGAAAGGATACAGTTTGTACAAATAATCACAGCTCAAACCATATCCAATTTGGAAGCCTGAATTTATACATAGTCTGTAATTTTACATGTTGTTCAAGTTTATACAGCACAATAGTCTTAGAAGGTACTTAAAACTATTGTTATGTTACTCACACTTCAGTTGTTATGCTGGCAAAAAGAGAAAAATATTTCTGATATAATTAAGACCTTTTCTAAAATTTCTATTTAGTTTGATCTTCATTTTGAATGGGTTGTACTGAGTACTAGAGATTTTATTATAATATGTACAAAGGACTTAGTGTTGTAACTACAGCAAAATGAATACCTTCACGAAAGACTCAAATAATAACTTTGCATCTCTAAGCTACAAGCAGTGCGCTGTGCCACTACAACTCTGTATTCTATCTTCTGTAAACAAAGTTTTACAAAACAAAATCAAGCTACGAGCCAGTAAGAATCTCCCAAAATTCTATCTCAACCTGGAAAATGCACTGCAAATTATTTATTTTTAGTTACAGGTCAATACACTGAGAATTCATGATTGGAACAAAGTATTCCTCAAAGGGAAGGCTTTGTTTATATTTATAATGCAGCATCAACTGATATTCCTGAGAGACTACAGAATAACGATGCATTAGGTATACAGAATTTACTTCATGTGTTCATTACCTTTCCAAATTCTCACACAGTATACCTTACAAAAATTAGTATAACTCTGTACCAGACAAGGTGATGAAATCACAATTGTTTGGCACTAGTATGGACATCATAATATTCTCCATATAAAGAACTATTATGCAAGAAAGCGCAAGTAAGTCTACAATATTCAAATAAAGTTATATCTGATATGGAACTGGAACAAACACAGTAAGTTTCAAAATCCCAGTCTCCACTAAATTCCATTCTCAAACATTAAACATTTTAGAAAAAAATCTCTATAGTGCCCAAGAATTATATTAGTAATAGAAGACTAGAAATATTATTTGTATTAATACCTGATTTTACTGAAGACATGCCAATGGTAATTTGACAGTTCTGCCTTGTGTAAACACTTAAATTGTCTATCAGAAAAGGACCATGGTCTGAATTTTTCATGCTACTCAGGATTGTATGGACCACTCGTTGCTTTTTCTCTACAATGCAGAAAAGTAAGTCTAAACTTAAATTCTGTTCTAACTTCAGTTCAGCCTAATATGCAACTGAAACACAGAATGGACACATTAGGTTTTTTCTACTGTTACTATAGAGTTTCTTAATAGGAAAGAAAAGCCACTCTAACAATTTTCCAACAGTTTCAACTGCCCTTCTCAGTTTTTATGCACACACTTTCCCTCCCATCTCAAAACTGGGATCCAATCTCTTTCTCCACTATTATACTTCTGAATATCATGGCCAAGAAACTCATCCAAGTCAACAAATAAGACTTTAAATAGAATGTTGTACATAATTGACATTATTTAAATGAACAAAAATGAACCAAGACAAGATCATTTGAGAATTTATGAAAAACTACACCCAAACTTTCATGAAACAACTCTGATTTTCAAAGTGACTCTCAGGAAACTAAATGTACAGGAAAACAGAAATCAAGAGGTGAACAGGTCACTACAGTCAATACTAAAGTAAGTTTCAGAGGCTGCAGTATCTATCATAACAACGTCAATAATTTTGCAACAGTAAGGATAGACTTTTTGACAGATACTTGATGGCATTTCTGTGGTAGACATTTCAATACAATCTTTTTGTTTTTCCTTAAGCATAAAGTCATCTGACGTTCAATTTTTTTAACAAAATTTGTATTAAACATAGTTTGCAAATTTCATACATCTGAAAACACAGAAGGAAAGATGCAATATGTCACAAACAGGCAAGAATGTAGGTGAACTCCCTACACAATACTTTTTTCTCCATGCAAAAGCAAGATTGACATACAAGATTATAGAAATAAATCTCATTTAAAATGACTAGTAGCTGCTCCTGAACAAATATATTTAAAGAATAAATATATACGTATAATAAAGAATTTATCAGACCTGAAATTATTCATGAGTCACATTATGAAACCGACAATCCTCCATGTAGTCTCATGAAGAGCAAAGAGAAGGATAAGGTTCAAAATTCAATACCAATGCCACAGGAAGTAAAATATTGTGCACTACTTATGTCCAATCACACACAGACCAAAGAAAGCTTAGCAAGCTGCAGAGTTCACTCTAAATTTCCAAGCTAAAGACTGTAGAAAAGCTAAGCTTGTTACTTCTTGGACTATTCATGACAAAACGCAGGTAGCTGATTTCACACTCATTTTACACTATTTGATAGCTAGTTATTTTGGAATGGCCAACTTACCCAATATTAAACAATATGTGTACTGTGAGAAGGCCTAAATCTAAGAAAATCAAAACCTGCACTGCAGAACACTAAGTCCCTTCCATTAAAGGTACAGTATATGTGACTTTAAATGGCATACAATCTTTCAAAATACAGATCTCAGTGCCATTTCTGATGGCATTTGTGTTCAAATTTATTATTTCTCTATTGTTTATGAGTAGTTCTTTCTTAAATATTATCTGTCAATTCAAGGACTGGTTTCAGTAAACTAAAACATCACCTCATCCTCATGCTGTAGGATTTGAACAATATCATATCAATCAAGAAGGAGGAAAACAGTAGGTACATACATGAGCATGTACCCTACACAAATCTTTCCATAAGACCTGACAACTTGCCATAACATCTGACAATCTTTCTTTCATATGTCAAAAAAATTTTGTTCAGTTTTTAAATCCACTGAGAGAGGACCATGTAACTCTTCACATGTATGGAGTTTGGGCTGACAAAATCTCATCCCTACTAATGACCCAGTGTTCAAGACTCCCCTCAGATTGCAGAATCTCATACTAACAATTAACTGGATTCACACATCAACCCGATGGTGGCTAAGCACAGGGTAGCACAGTGGCAAATCACTGAAGATGTGTACATAAGAGAAGTCAATTGAGATGTTAAAAAGTGCATTTCAGCACAACTGTTTGGACAATACACTGACTCAATGCACATGGACAGCTCTCCAATCTCAGTGGACTGGCTAATTTAAGGAAGGTCTCAAATGGAAAACAAAGCTTTAAACATAAAACAACACAAAATTCCCCAAAAATCCCATCAGTTACCTGTGACAGTTGAAACCATCAGGAGATAAGAATCTACAGATCTAAATTTGATCAGTCCATAATTAGTGTTATCCTTATTACACCCTTTCTCACAAACTTCTACTCTAGACACAGTAGTTTAACTTTTACATATAACACATTTAAAATACTGACAGAAATGCATTAAGCATTTACTGATTGCTCTGTTCCACAGGCAATTTCTCAGTTCTTAACTCATAATGCTCTGTATGGTCATAAAGAGTATCAAGTATGTTATACAGTAGTAATAATAGTGAAGACTAGCAGACAAACCTTACTAATAGAAACAAAATCTTCAACTCATCATATCACAATTACAATTACAATCTAGTCAGCCACACAGAGCCTTTTTTATGCCCACAGTATCCTCACTTTCCAGTCACTGAAAGCAGTTAGCTAGTCACCAGTTCTTGGGGATTTTCATGGATGAAAAAGCTGGACACGATCCATAAATGCATGCTTGCAGCCCAGAAGGTCAGTCGCATCCTGAGCTGCACCAAAAGCCAGCAGGTCAAGGCAGGTGAGACCCTGCCTGGATTGCTGCACCTGTGCTCTGGTGAGACCCCACCTGGAGTGCTGCATCCAGCAATGGGGTCTTCAACATAAAAAAGATGTGGAACTGTTAAAATGGGTCCAAAGGAGGGACAAAAAGTTCATCAGAGGCCTAGAACACCTTTCATATGAAGACAGGCTGAGAGAGCAGGGGTTGCTCAACCTGGAGAAGGCAAGGCTCCACGCAGACTTCATTGTGGCTTTCCAGTACTTAAGGGTGGCTTACAGAAAAAAACCTACTTCATATGTGGGCAGATCGCAACAGACAAGGGGGAACAGCCTCAAACTGAAAGAGGTTTAGGTCAGATGCTAGGTTAGATTACTCAGAGAAGTTGTGGATGCCTGGTTCCTGGAAGTATTCAACGCCAGGCTGGTTGGGGCTTTGAGCAACCTGGTCTAGTGTCCCTGCCCACGGCAGAGAGGTGGAACGAGATGGTCTTTAAGGTGACTTTTAACCAAAAGCATTCCATGATTCTATACATACTCAAAACTTGAAAATAAAACCAAGTTCTCCTTTTTCATCAGAATCAACATTGTCTTCTAGATTTTGTTATTTCACTCTATCCTATGTATGTCTTCATCATACATCAACCTTCTTAGCAACATATACGTATCTATATGTAGATAACATATCCATATAAGTAGATAGATGAGTATACATCTATCCATTTACCCAAACTCATCTTTATTTATTTTGTTGTTTGCTGCCATAGCTGCTTCTCACTTCTACTCCCTTCAATTCTCTCATGCCATACAATCTCTGAATTATCTGAACTTAGACTGATATATTTAAAAACAGGATCACAGTCTGCGGTAAAGGGAGCAATGAATAGCAAATCCACCACTACTTTGATAGGATAGATTAAACTACAGCTAATTGAATTCATGAGCTATAGTTCACATGCCGAGAGTACTTGACACGCCTTTTGCAGACTTTCTTTCTCCAAAACTGAAACATCATTGCTGAGGGTCACTTGCTATTACAGCTGACACAGCACACAGATCAACAGAAATATAATTTTAAATTGTATTCAATTTAAAGAACAAACATTTCAAAATGTTTTACGCTTAAAGAAACAGTAAACAAGGTCAAAGATGCTAAAATTAGAATGCAGGGACAGATGTAAGGATCAGAAATAAACACAAAACGAATCTATCCGGGCTGGCTCATTGGTTCATATCTAACTCAAGTCAGTTGTAACTGAAAGCTACTGGTATCTGCTGGTTAATAGTTTATCATCCATTAACACTTTTACAGGAGCTGAAGCATGTGAAGTTTTCAGTAGCAAAAACAAAAGGCATACTTCTGCCCTGAAGACAGATGAAATACCGTTTAGAGAATATAGTTTATTTTAATAAATTCTAAAACTGGATAGCTGTCATAGGCTTTACAGCATCAGGAACAGATGTGCCCCAATTTGTATCTACTTTTCAAATGATGAAGGATGAAATGTACAAAACTGAAATTAAAAAAAAAATTAAAAACCCACCATTTTTTTTACCCCAGAAGAAATATATTTTCCTGTCTTTGAAAATATTTTGCATTAACTTTGATGTTACTTCTTTTTTTCGGATTCTTTCCAATTCTCTTCTCAGTTACTTTTGTTTTCTTTCTAATGCTTCTGTCTTGTAGGACACACTGCCTTTCTCACACGTTCTTCCCAGCTGTCATTTGCAGCAGAAAAAAAAAAAGTATCAAAATCAATTTTAATCATGAACAATTTTCCATTAACAGATCCAAGGAACCACTGCTACTCTCTGTAAAAATACTAGAAGAGATGTAGAAAGCTTTCAAACAGAATATTTTGAATTAAGGTGCAATACTGGGAAAATTTTAGAAAGGTTCTTAAATTTATTATAACCCAAATTACATTATTTCCAAATATATTAATGAATGAGCAATTTCTACACATATTGTTGCTAATATAAATTTATTTTAAATTAATTGAACTATGCCGTCACTAAAAAGGAAGAATAATGTTGCTGATTCAGCATAAATTCCAAATTCACCACTTTTGAGTGTGACAACTGGGTGGCTTAAATAAAGACATACTATCAAAGTTTTTATAGGCCTCTGAAAGTCACAAAAGTCAGGGAGAGGTTAGTGGCCTCAGAACACAAATTCAACATACAAACAGGCAATGTGAAACATTTTAATGAAAGAGGGAACAGGAATCCCAATTTAGAAACAGACTGACCAGCAGCTGTCCTCATTGTTTGTTCTCCAGAGACAGACAACGAGTTACCCACTAATCTTCCTGAAAACAAACTGAAATTTACAATGCATACTCTGAAGTTATTTTTGACAGGCCATGCAAATTAAAACTGTACAAGCTATCATCTCCTGCACCCAAGAGCTGTAGGAAGCCAGTGTCAAGCTGGAGGGGGGGAAGAGGTCTGAGGCTGGAAGTCTGTCATCAGTTTGGGAGCAGGTGCTTAGAGGAGTCTGCTATTATAGCACTCAGAAGTTTACTATAAACAGTCAACCACCAGCTTCTTAATTTTTATACTTGCCATCCATACAGCTATTACAGTGCACCCTTATGAGTAGAGCAGCAAAGTAAAAATCTTACACCTAGTTTAGCCTGTTTTTGAAGAGTCTGTGGAGGGATAGCTCTCTGAACATCTACCAAAATCACTTCAGAGCATTTAATTTACTGACTGGAGCAATACCTGAGAGGCATAAAAAGCAGTAATAACTAGACATTTCCATCTCTGCACCTTCAACAATAATGGCAGTGCCATTACCATAAGTATTTCAGATTGCTCAGTCTTCCCATATTCCCCAACACAAACAGAACAACACTTACGCAAATGCCTGGGACACTGTGTAAGAAACTGCATTTTAGCAAAGAACCATACCAAAACTCATAAAAAATACTGCATAGTGGACACCTTAAACGGTCATTTTATGTGATTTTGGTAACAAATCATTACCTCCTTTGTAAGAATTATGTAAAGAAGAATCTAACAAGAAAACCAACCAAACAAAAACAAAACAAAACAAAAAAATCCCAAACCTTGGAACCTTCATATGCTTTCCTCTTGTAGTAGACAATACCAGTGGTTCTAAAATCCCACTTTCCAGGCAAAATAACATACTGCTTTCATAGCTTTCGTGCTTTTAACAAACATGCATAAGACAATGTCAAGTGTACACATAAAAAATAATGCATGTCCAAGGGTACAACTTCTAATAACAGTTTATACTATATAGCTCTTCTGAGTTCCTTTTCTCAAGTACTCCAATAAATACAAAATATAAATCATTACACCTGAATATGCAAATTGCATATTACAATTAAAGTAACAAGTATCAGGTACATGATCTTTCCTGAAAAATTAGCTCAGAACCAATACTTTAAGGAAGTAAAAAAATCCTGGCTTAAAAATTTAAAAAAAAAAAATTGCTGCATGCTGTAGGTACTACATGAACAAAGGTCTGATAAGTGTGATAGCCATAAAGAAGACTTACATATTCTCACTCTTCCTACATCAAGCTGCAGAACAGTAAAACTTAGGGTTTATGAGTTTGTATAAATTTAAATATATATGCATATTTACATATAAAATGTAAAATCCAATAGGGAAATCTGAAGGTGATATTCAAACTGAATATCCAGAAAAGAAACAGAATAAAAGATTTCACATAAAAATTAGTCTATTTTAGACACTGCAGGTTTTTGGTATAAGGGCTATGAAACACACTGCAAACCAGAACTATATAACCAATCTACTTTTACTTTGGTAGTAAATAAACACTCGCCAACAAATGAGAGGCACAAGACTAGAAAATCAGATACTGCAGGAATGGTTCCACTACCAGATCAACTCAGACAAGTCTAACATTCCCCTACCACTGGTGGCACACCATACAGTTTAGTCACATAGAAAGGATACTTCCCTCATTGTATTTAATGTGCTTCAGTTATACATAAATAAATAACACACACAAACACACACACACTAGCTATTTGTCTGATATGAAATGTATCGAAGCAGACCAATTGATTCCCTGGAGAAAAATGACAACACATTTACAAAAAGTTACTGCAAACCAATTAACAGACCAGCTAGCAACTGGTCCAAACTGGGATGGGAGCAAACAAAGTGGGCAGAAGAAAAAGGGCTGCCAAGTGGAAAGTTTGCACCACCAAATCCTACAGATCACCATCACTGATCCATCTTCAGTATTTAAAACAAGGATAAAAAAAAATGTATTTCATATAAAAAACTGAACCACTGCTCTAATGTGAAGTTCAAACTGTGCACCTAACAAGGTAAACAAGCTTCACAAAGAATGTTGTATCTTATATGTCTCCCTTCTTCATTTAAAGAAACCCAAACAAACACACTTGTTCATTCATTTGAAAGATAATCTTCTTATGGGAAAACAGAAATAGCCTAACTTTGAGAACTGCTCTTCCCTAACACCTGAATTTCCCAGGTGCACACCAACGCACTGTACTCACCAGAATTTTACTGACCAACTTCTTTGAAGCTGCTAAAAAACCCTCCAAAACATTGCAGAGATGGAAGGGTGCCTTCCCAAGTAAAGATAACATATTAAACTACTCGAGTAGTACAAGCTAATGTTGAAAATGTTTTACATTGCTAAGTATCAACAGTAAGGGAATTATATTGTTTAACCTAAATTTGGTTAAGAACAGCTTATACTCAGACAAGACCTTGAAAGGTAAACACAAGTTCCCATCTTTTACTTCACAAAAATTCACTTTTCATCACTGTATACACATCTCTGCCGCTCATAACAAATTCCACCACATTTGTCTTTTTTCTAATTATACTGCATATCATCCTTAAAAGTGGACCAAACTAGGATTAAACACACTTTAGGTAGGAATTTGCCTCCTTAAGTTTTCGTGATATAAAAGCCAAAATATCAAGGTATTCATCTCCAAAAGGTTGTTCTCCCTGTCCACTACAAACAGTCCAGACATGCAAACTGAGGAACTTAAATACAGAAAAAGGTGAGTCAAGCCCTAAGAGCCTCCATGCTCTCAACCACCAGTACTTTAAGTTCCTGCTTCTTCCCTTTGAAAGAAAAAAAAATTAGTTCAAATTGGTATTTCTCTTCAGGTTTCATATCTTCTTCAGTTTGGGCTGACACACAACACTTGACAGAGAAATTTCTCAAAAGTATTTTCACCTGGAACATTACTTTTATTTAAGCATAAACTTGGCAGAGGAAAGAAAGGCCTGGTGTTAGTTGCTTTTCATTTTGTGGGAGAGTTTTGCACGATTCTTATTCCTGAAAGCACTAGTTGGGTTCCAGCCTATTTGATTATTTGCATTGCAAAAGGCACTTCTGGGCATCTCTGGGCTATTTATAGGACTTAACAAATTACTTATCTCCAGAAGTATATGTGAGCGTCAAAGCCTACTCTATAACATCTGTAATACCTAACTCTATAATTCTGTGTTAAATTCACGACATCAGACAAAGAATAATGAATTTCTGTCTGCAATCAGTTAAATATCTAAATTAGACTCAGACAAAAGAAACAAGTGACAGGCAAACACTGACCATTTACCTCAAGACTGATTTTAAACACTGAAGATAGAAAAGCAGAAATGTGAACTTTCAATTTTCACGTGTTCAGACTTCTTCAATACACTCTCACTTTCCTGACCTCTCTGAAAGATAAAAGAAAATACTTGTTTCAATCCATTTTTTCTAGCCTAGTGAGAAAAAGAACCTTATGGGAAAGAACCTGTTGCTGCTTAATCCACAATAAACATTATGCTACTGAAATTCACCTCAGCAGTGGATAACAGGAAAAGCAAGAGAAGAAAGCTGAGTCACACCTGGTCATTTTCTCTCTAGAACACCAGCTATAACAATAATAAGGATTTATTTTGGGACAAGTATCATTTTGTGGGAGTGAAAAATGAAGTAAGAAATATAGAGACTGAAAACAAAGTCCAAGTCATTTAGCTTTATGACTAAAGCCTCAAAGATGTACAAACGTAATGGTGAATTCAGGTCACCATTACAGTCACAACATTCAGGCCATGTTTTCTTTCAAAACTTGTGGTATTTAAAAACACTGCCAAGTAAAATCATGGATTATTATTTATCATTTTAGTATCAAGAAAAGGTGACAAAAGAGGAAAAAAATGCTCATACATCCCTTAGAATATTTTAAAATAGGGGAAGACCTCGATAGTGAAACAAAAAATAACACTTGGTAAGAAACTGGAGTAACATGAGAACTGCCATCTAAAATTCCCCTGGCCCGACCCCCAGGGGGGTGGGGAAAAAGCCACCAGCATTCTTTGGTGTAAAGAACTGGCTACTCTGTAGCAGAATTTCTTACCTAAACAATACACTGGGAAAATAGTACTGCAGTGTCCTATACAGGAGTCAATTCCTATGGCATTAGACTACAGTTCTGTACCTACTGTCCTGCTGACACAATGTCATTTGAAATTTATTTGACTAGCAACTTTTGTGTGTGAACATAGAGAAATTAAGTATTTGAAAATACGCTGCACCTCATCTTTCCCATGAACTTTTTTAAATTTTCCCATGCTCATAGAAATGAAAATACTGGTTTGCCCAACTTTTTATTCTGCATTTGTTTAGTGTAAAGCACGTCATGGGAACACTAGTTTAAAGGGATCTTTTTGCATGAAAGTACTGTTATTAAAATATTTCAATCAATTGAGTAGATTTACAAAACCAAATTTACATTTATAAATACTACTATGGAATTCACTGCACTTTGAAAAATGGGCAAGAAACAGATCTCACAGAACAGAGGGCAAGAATAAGTTTGTCATCTTTCTCCTCCTGGTGTTCTCTTCTTTCTCCCTTTCCTATTACCATACATTTCAATTGGGAACATAACATTCCCTCTGCCAACTTCACCTACACAAAAGTGAAGAAGTACCTTCTGGTTTTCCTGTACTACTTATTCTAGTTTACCTGAATTACTTTTTCATTGTGGCATAATTAAAAATTTAATATCTCCATTTCAGGATACGTGTCAGGTGTTCTGGCTACTGGAATAGGAAGGTTGCTCATGCTAAATGCTCACTAAAACCAAGCGTGATTCAGAAATTATGCCACTACTGTTCACAGTCTCCCTCTACCACTGACCGGACCTACAAGAAGTTTGAAATTAGTTCAGATAAGCAGAAGTGGTCCACAAACTTTCAGCAGTTAAATTTCAATGAACATGGTGGTCATGGTATATTAATTTTTGTTTCTGTGCAGCACAGAACTAAATCAATCTTGGCACAGCTGAGTATGTAAATTCACTAAGATGCATACAGTATTTCAGTCTGGCCTGAGCAACAGTTTCTGCGTGTGCTGAGCAAACATCTGTATTTCAATCTCCTTTGAAAGGAAAATTAATTCAAAACAAGATGGGCATAACCAGGCACCTTCAGTAGCTCCAGAGCAGGAGTGTTCATCTTTCATATAAGACTAGTTAAAAACTCCATACAATTCAAAGGTTCAAAAACACATCTTCAACCCCTCAGATAATATCCTTAAAGAAATATTTTTCTTGTGCAACTTCCACTAGTGCCAGAAACAACTATCCACCCCAGTCCTACACCCTCCCCAAACACATAACTTCCCTTTATCAACTAAATATTAGGGCACTTTCCCCAAAAGCATACCTGTACTCTGGACTCTGCCTTTTAACAAAGGGCCCATAAACACCAAACCAAAGGTTGAGCTCTGGGATGTCTGGGGGAGATAAATGTCCTCTGAATCATTATGCTAAACTGTACTTCCCTTTTGCTCTTCCTTCCTTCATAGAAAGTTCTTTGCTAAACCAGGCAGAGTGTCCCAGCAGAAATCACAGAGAACACATGCAATTCAGCCTGCATTATGGTGGTCGGGTTAACAGAGAGAATTTAATCCTCTTAGACTATGAAGGATACTTAAAACAGTAGTTACTATATTCAAAGCAGATATTGCATTCAACTTTTTTTTTTACATGGCCTTTATTCTGTCCTCCAAGAGAAGTTCCCTAAAGTCATGGATGATCATAATCTCACAGACACCAACATAATTTTTTTACCTTAAATACTACTCATAAACAGCTGTAAGAGCATGGAGCTCACTGCCCTATTTTGACTCTTTCTGAAGTTGACTGTTCCAAGGCCCTAACTATTTCTAAGCTTGGGTATATCTATAAGCAATAATGATTCTAGCAAAGAAGATATCAGAACTTCCTGTTATGTAATTTCTGAGCACTCCTCCTCCCCTCCACAAATATCTCAGAGCACACAGCTTTCAAGAACATCAGCAGAAAGAAAATGATTTTTCTTATCAGAGCAGTCAAACTGCAGACAACTCTAAATTGCTTTAGTGAAACTGATGACATTAATCTCATCTATTTGTGCAGGGAGATCAAAATGGAAGATAGGATAATACTGACTTAAACTACTGCTAAAAAGAATTGTAGATATACTCTTTCAGTACCTGTGATATAAACCTACAGTGTACTTAACTAAATTCAAAAAGGTATAAACCAAGCAAAAAAGAGTTTTTCAAGGTAAACTACACATCTACATATTACCCTGCACTATTCTGCACTGGTTTAACTTGCAGCCCATTTAACTCAGGAATGCAATGTAGCATGTTAGTAGGTGCACACGGAGCAGCCCAACCTCAGATCTCAGATGCACTACAGAGACATTAGTCTCTGTAGTGCATCTCATAAACTCAGCCACTCAGAGGCAAGTACAAATGTGTTCAGTTTCAGTATCACTTTGAGGCTGCAATATTGCTTCCTGGTCAGGAGTGAGATCCTGTCCCTGTCACAGCCTTCTACTGAGATGCACAGGCATGTCATAAATTCATTTTTAAACCAACTTACAGTAAGACAGATCAGTTTCTTTGACAAGGTGAGGCCTTATGTATTTATTTGTGCACATTTTTACACCCTTCCAGTTTTGCATTTTGTCTTCCTTCTCCCTGCAAAACCACCAATGTCACAGTTCAAAAGAGATGCAAAGAATGGTCATCTTCTCAGACAGAGCTATTTGAGAAAAGAAGAAAAGAAAAAACAATCAAGCTGGAGAAGACAGAAAAGGGAGACTGAGTATTCTGTCAGTGTCCTGACAGGCAGCTATCGCTCCTTTCACATTTTATTCTCTTCTCTCTTTCTTCATATCAAGCAGTCTCACTTAAAGTTTCTCTTTATACCTTGTGGAATCACAACTTTCTGCTTCCTTCCTTAACCTTGAAGAAACACCTTAAAGAACACTCTAAAAAAGGTGCACTGTTTCCACATTTCTTCACTGGCCTCAGGAATATTTCCATGACTACTATGCTTTCTTTAAAAATTACTATTTTTCTGCAATCCGTGTTTCACTTGAAGTCCTAATCATCTGTGATGACAGTTGTATCAACAGCAACTGGTCATGATGCAACGAACGAGATCAACCACTTCTGGAGAAAAACACATATCACAAAGCTTTCAAGAAGTCTCTTAATAATCTCAAATAACTTCTCAAGAAAATGCCCATCCATGTTTCAAAGGGGAAAAATATATCAAAAAACAACACACTTGAAGAGAAAATAACATGTTCTTCATCGATAACTACGCTCTTGGGCCTTTCCAACTCCATTATTCAAGACCTATTAAAACCATCAACTTCACTAAGAAAGGGTTTATATCGCACGTTTTTGGCTAAAGAGAGCTTACGGAAAGTTCAGCTTTACAGCACTTACTGAAATAAATCTACCCAAAATAATTTCACAGTCCTATAAAGAAAAAAGTGAACAAAACTTCCATGTGGTTGAGCATGCAAGCTTTCAAACCAGAAGCAAAAACGCCTGTAACTACACGAATGTACATTCAAATGCAATGCACAGATATCTGAACACAATGAACATCATCACTGATGTCTGAAATGCCAATTTATTACACACACGCATTTACTCCACAATGCCACTGACTACATGTAGTTTTCAATAAGTGTGGTACATGTCAGATGCGACCTTACCTTCTACCAAAATTCTACACACGCAAAGCATCTTTGCATCAATATTCCAGGCAACAGCGTGTTGGGTGTTTGACATACACTCAGTCCTATTCAGTTAACCTGTTTGATCTCTTCACTGGCCCGACAACTACATTTAAATGATGAATTTTTTATCATGATGCAGGTAAATGAAGTTAAACCAGATAAACCAGGTTTTACACCAAAAGGTCTTTCCGCTTCAGCAGTGGCTGCCCCCGCCTTAGACAGGCCAAACCCGGCAACAGGCTCGCTGTGCTGCAGATCAAAGCCGCGATCCCGGAGTGGATGGTACCGGCACAGCACCTGGAGCAGACAATGCCAAGAGCCTCCCGCAGACCCGCAGCGCGGCTCCCGATCTGCGCGGAGCCTGCGGCGCGTCCCCCTCGGCCGCCCACAGCCACCGCAGCACCCGAGCTGCCCGACCCCGGCCGGCGGGGGGCGGGCGGCAGAGAAGGGCGCGGACCGGGGAGTGGGGCACACAGGGGAAAAACAAAAAAGCCTAAAAAGAGGCGCTGGGAAAGGAGGCAGCCGGCTGCTGGGGCACCTCCTCCCGCCGGGCACGGCCGCAAGCAGGCACCTCAGCAGCTCCTTTGTTCCACCCCTTCCCCTACTCACCCACGGTGGCCAGGGTCTCCAGGTCCTCCAGCTTGTAAGCGGCGGGCTCCAGCGCGGCGGGCGAGCCGGGACCGGCGGGGCTGGGGGCCGGCGCGGCGGGCGGAGGCGCGGCCACCCCCGCCGCCGCCGCCTCGCCGCCGCTCTTCGCCCCCATTTTGGCCTTAGCGGCGCTGAAGGCGTCCATGGGGCCGGGCGGGCGCCCTGCGGCCGCTCAGCGCATGGAGGAGGGCGAAAGGAAGGGGGAGGAGAGGGAGCGGCGGACACGCAAAGTTTCTGTCTTCAGCAGAAGGGGTGGCTGCTCCCGGGGGCTGGAGCCCGCTGCCGCCTCTGAGGGGGCACGGAGCCCTTCAGCATCGCGGTCGCAGCCGCCGCGCCGCCCGCCGGTGCCCGCAGCAGGGACCGCCGCGCAGACAATGGCGAGGGTGCGCCCAGCTGTGCCGCGCCGCGCTGTGCCGAGCCGAGCCCAGCCGAGCCGCGCCACACGCGGGGCGGGGGGGCGGGGTTTGCCGCTGCCGCTCCGTCCCGCTGAGGGCTGGCGGAGCGGGGAGGGGCCGGGGCGAAGCGCGGCCACGGCGCACAGCGGGAGAGCGGTGATCGCCCCTCGCCGCGGGCGCGGCCCGGGGATAGGTGGCAGCGCCGGTGCTCTCCGCTCGTCCTTCCACACCCCTGCGTCCCGCCCGAGGGGCGGCGCGGCAGTGCTGCGAGGGAAGGGGGTAGAGGGGACCGTGCCTCGGCGCTCCCTCACTGCTCCCAGGCGAGGGGGAGGATCCCGTCCGCTTCCCGCAGAAAGTTAAAAATGAACGATGGGGCCCCTACGAAGCGGCCTCTGGGCCCACCCGGCTGCACAGTAACACCTCTGGGAAGGGCCGGTCGTTCCCCACGCGTGGGAGCTGAGTAACGCGGCTGTTCGGGCGTCAGCGAGCGTCCCTCACCCGCACGTCTTCTAATAGGGCTTCTCACGCCTTGTTTAACTCCCCGTTTTCTCGCAGGTGTGGATACTGCACCGAGCGCAGCCCATACCCGCTCCCTGCCCCATCCTGCGGGATGTCTGTGTGGCTGGGGGTGGCTGGCGGGTGTGCTGAGCTGCTCGGCTGAGCCGAGGAGGCGCCCACCGCATGTAGCAGCAGCAGCGAGTACCGAATGTAGCTCCTTCCTCAGCGGCCAAGAAGCTGTTGACGATTACGCTGGAAGACAGGGAAAATTGGTGTGTGAGCCAAGTCACTGCGAAGCGTAGGTGTCAAAATTGGGAAGGAAATCCTAATTTTTTCCACGCCTTATTCTGGCTCAGTTTTACCCCGTTCACAACTCCCACCCTATGCTCCAGTAAGCAGGATATCTGCATAGCTGATGTGTAAATCAAGTCACACAGCTGGCTTTTGGCATCTCCTTTTTATTAAATGTGACAACATGGGAATATAAGGCCTATTAGTTTCTATGTGGAGTAGGTTCAATAATATGGGGAAATAATTGTGTGTATGCAAAAAATGAATACAAATATATGTTATTTTTAAGAATTACAAATTTATATATATCTATCTTGAATTTTAAGACATTCTTACAGTGTCATTTGTAGTCATGATACTTAGAGTATATAACATGCATTTTTATCTTTTAGCTTGTTTACACGAAGGGTTATGAGTAATTTGGAAAAACGTTAGGTCATCTCTGTTTCCTGTCAGCCTGTGAAGAGTCACCAGTCAAGGAGGATGACATCACTTTTGCTACAGAATTTCAAGTTTCATTTATGAACTCTCTGGAATGCAAGTTTTGCACTTTTATTTTGCTTTACTACTTCACTTAATTTCTTTTTGTGCTTCTTTCTGTGCTGTGAGGGTGACTAAGCACTGGAACAGATTACTCAGGGAGGTTGTGGAGCCTCCCTCACTGGAGATATTCAAGAACCACCTGAATGCAATTCTGTGCGATGTGCATTAGGATGACCCTGCTAAAGCAAGGAGGCTGGACCGGATGACCTACTGTGGTCCTTTCCAACCTGTGATTCCATTCTGTGACTGTGTTTTGTACATTGTATGCGAGAACTACCATGATTCAGGCCTTGAATGGAGTATTTTAAAGATTCCTTAAATGGAAACTGTAAATGTTCTGTTAAGCTATAAATTTAATTCCTGTTTGGTCAAAAGATGAGCAAGCCAACAAAGCTCTCTTAACGATAACAGAAAATTTGTTTAAGATAACAATTTGAAAAATAAACATTTATACATTGAAGAAATCTCACTGTATATAAAAATGTAACTTTGGTTTTTTTAGCCAAATAGTTGCAAATTGAGAAAAAAGGTATAAGCTGATTGCGATCATTATTTCCAAGAGAAAGTACCTTAACTTCGGTCTATCCAAGAAAATTGATATTTGATCTTCCTGAAAATTTTTTTTTAATTAAAAACTAAGAAATCATTCACTGCTCAGATGTTAAAAAGGACATAAAGTACTTTACAGAAGGTAAATTTCTTTTAACTGATATTTCCATTTATGCTACAAACTTTACTTGATGATTAAATTACTTCCATTCAGGAACTTAAAACTTTCTTCTGAAGAGCCTCCTACTGCCATGCTTCAACAGTTGGTGGCCTGTACAACACCACATATTCAAAAATACTATGATTCAGCAAGGTTGCTAAGCACAGGATTAGTTCCATTTGATGCAGTGTTTTAAGATTAAAATTAGCTTACTTCCTTGGCATCCAAAGCATTCGCTAGTTGTAGTTGTAGCAATATAATTGCAATGTTTATATTTAGAATGTCAACATACTATTAGTGTGCTTTGCCACCTCTGTCTAACCTACTTAGAATTTATCTTGCAGATACTGATTATAATTCACAGTACTTCAGGGAAAGAAAATACCATTCTTTCTACATACAGCAAGATTGAGAATCAAAACTCCTAACTTCAGAAATTGCAAGTAGAGATGACCACTGGGTTGCAATAGTGGATATGAAACATAGTTTCTTGCCCAATTTGGACATAATTCATAAGCAAGTCTGCAGCCCTGTGCTCCTTTTTTCTTTCCATTTTTCCACTATTCTAACTTAAAATGTGAACTTTTGGTCACAGGTACTTTTTGAATAATCTTAGCCTTTCCCTTGCTCTTGATAATTCATAGTTCTCAATTTTTTCACTTTTTCCGCACATGCATTAGGTACCTACAGCTAGGTTCCTGTATCTTAGAGGTTACTGCCTTATGTTTCCATTCCTTTCCCTTACAGGTGCTTACACCAAAGGTTGGCTCTATTTTCATTTTCCCTCAAAAGTATCAGATGTTACAGATGATCCTTTCCAAAGACAGTAAATGCCTTTCTAAATAAAAAACAAAAATCCAGAGAACAGTAGTTTAAATCGTTTTCTCAGTAGTCAGGACTTTAGATGAGGGTTTATTCTTCCATTTCATCTGCAAAAAATATTCAGTGTACTTATATTCCTTTATAAGCTCAGAATTTTGAGGATCCAAAAGGGTCCCAGGTGTCAATTTGGTTACTTCCTGCTGCCTTTTATGTATGTAGGTTTGCCAAACTTCAGCATGTGTAGCCACACCAATAGTTCAATGATTATTTGGGTCCTAAATTGCTAGCCTTCCTCCCATTCCTTCCTTTTTGTTTGTTTGTTGTTTTTTTATTTCCTCTCAAGAAACCTTTAGTAAACTAATGGAAAGGATTACCAACATTTTACCTTTCAATGAATTGGTATAACAGATCATTTCTCTGTAATTTTGAGGGGACACTGTGGTACACATACCGTGCAAATGGAATGTGATTAAAGCACCCAACTCTCTGGGAAAGGAATCAGTCATTTAAATGTCTCCATGACTGCAGACAAAAGAGTCTTTCCTGTGGTCTGAGCAGGTTTGCGTTTGTCTACCTGAAAGCCTACTTCTTTCTGCCCTGCAAATATATGATTTTCCTTACAAATCTTGTTAAAACCTATCTTTACCATCACTGTAATAGTAAAACTACTGCAACAAGTTTGCTACAGAACCTGTTAAGACCTGTAGGGAGGAAATGGAGAAGTCCTTCAATGGTGGTTGTTACTAATGAATAGGTCTGTATCGTCTCCTTTAGTCACATTACTTACAGTGCCTAAAAACGTGGGACTGCACTGAGAAGGAAGAATAACTAGTACAGATAATTAGTACTGGTATATGTTTTTCATCTTCTGTTTTGTTTTGCTAAAGAAGCTCATGATCAGGCAAGCCCTATGAAGTAAACCAGCACCCTTTCGTGCAAGAAATCCTGGCCTGTGACAAAGGAAGGGGGAAATTGTTCCACCCATCTGAAGCAGTTCCTTCATATTATGGAAATAAAACCATTTGTTTAATGAACAATCACACATCATGTGAATATATCTACACATTTATATAGCAACTATCACACTTTTATTTGAATATGAGTATGTTTAACATTTCTTTTAAAAGCATTTAAATTTTGATGAGTATAGTGGCTGAATCCAAATAAGAATTTAAACACCAAGAGTATAACGTAGTTGCCTACATCCAAAACTGTGATTCTGTTGAGTCTTACTGAGTTGACGCCTCGCTTCGGAAATGCATCGACGTAGCCAGTTCAAACATTGAAATGCTGTTACTAGGGTGTCTAGACTTCTGCTCAGTCTGAGCAAGTTTGTGTCTAGCTTCTGCCAAAACTAGATTGTGATCTGGAAATAAGATGTTACTTTGCCTACTTTTGCTGAGGAACTTGTTCTGTTAAGCATTCTGAAAGTATATCTCACATATATGCAAAACTTCTCCCCTCACAAAAGTAAGTCATGGACAACTTTTCAGAAACAAATATGTTAGAGGAATGCTGTGTTATCCAATAGGAGACCCTGAAACAACACTGTGCTGGATAAGCTTTTTGAAGACAGATAGTGATATTTTCTTCAGTTCAAAGATAGAATAAAGTGGCAATGCACTAGGACATATTTTTGTTCATTCTTTTCTCCAAACTACTAGTTATGTATATTGACACCAACACATCTCATTTTGAATATCAAGATAGCATGCAGGTTAGAGCAGTCACCCAGCTAATGGGATATCCAGAATTTTTGATCTTGATTGTATGGAAGGAATTCTCATTCTAGCCTCCCTTCTTTAAATTACTGAAGGCAGTTGCAGGACATATTCTCCCATGCTGTGCATTCTTACTTCACAAATGCTCCATTTTTACTGTGCCCAGAAAATGAAGTGTTTGCTACATTGCTCTCTAGAATGCTGCAAAAGTTGTATAAATTAAATAATAGTATGAGTCATACTACATAAAATTTATGGTGTGCAACTATAGTGTGTTTTTACAACTTTTACAAATTTTACCATGCTTCTGCAAAGAGTAGTGTAAAATAATGAATTCCACAAATTATTAAATTAATTTGAGTTTTATCAATATTTTTGGTAGCAAGACACACCTTATTTGAAATTTATACAATTCAGTGTAGTCAAACAGAATAATAAACCCCATCTGTTGGTACCAACTTATAGAACTAAGCTATCTCAACAAGGAGTTCTCAGTCAGAAAAATGTAAAATTTCTGTGACAAAATTTCTCCCCCTGTATTTAGAATATTTAAGACTTTTAAAGTGAAATTGTCTATGTCTCCTTTAAGACACACTCATCCAATGCATTAACAAAATAAATCTGTTAATTCAAGATTTTTAAATTCTATTTGGTTTCATGTTGATGTCTTCATGTTCAAGACTAAGGATTTGCCAAGAAAAAAGAAACAGCTAAAATCTTCCTTTAGTCAAAGGCATCAGTGAGAATGATACCAGGCTTAAGAGTCCATTGTAACTTCATTGATTTAGTGTCAAGTTTTCCACATGTCCTAGTTTATGTGGGCTTCAATCTTAGAAAGGTGTGGTTCATTTTAACCTGATCCAAATTCAGGCTGCTACAGTTCTGTTGTCCTCCTCCCTCTCTCCCATCAGCAGTCCCACCCACGCCCTTGCTTTTGCATTTGACATTCAGGTAGCTTCCTGGTGAGCCAGTTCAGGAATTAGATCAGGGATTTATTTATTAGATAAAGTTACTAGAGTTTCTAGCCAAATCACTTCCCCAAACCCTTACCATGTACAAGGTTTTAGGGCATTTAATGCCCTAATCACTTAGCCGTGAGGAATTCTGAGCCAGACTGCATTTCCATCAAGCTGGTTCAGCTTCATCCACCACTTGCTTTTGCTTATGCCTTTGGTGTCTATCCCATTGTCTCTTGAAAATAAAAAATCAGCACTTTGAATACTTCATGGATGTACATGGTTGCAGCCGAGGTTGGTGTTTCCCATTAACGGTTTTTAATGAGACCTTCATTCAGAAGTCTTTTCCAGCCGAAATGATTCTATGTTCTGGATGAATAAATCGCTTCACAGTGGCCTTGAGGCTGGCCATAAAACCAGAGGAATGAGGTGGGCACCTTGTTTAGATTGTAAGGATTTGTAGTATTCTGGATTCCTTTCTTTCCCTAGCTCTATCAGAAAATATGCAGTTAAATTTAACTCAGGTTGGCTCCAGGCAAGAGGCTGGCACTCTTTCTTACCTCTGAAGCACTTAAAATCAGCTAAGCAAAATCCGACCCTTTTTTACTCCAAGTTTAAGCAAATCTCTACAAATCTTTGCAGTTTATCTCTAAAACAAAGATGACATCACATCCCCTAAAGTTTTACAGATAGTAAAGATGTTTTATAAATATTTATATGCATGGCTAAATGTAAGCAAATCTTGTAGGTTTTTTTTTTTTTATTGAAAGCAAAATGCTTGCATGCATGATAGCTACATCTTTAAAATTGGGATGGAACTGTGAAAAGAAAGGACATTATCAGTTGAATCCAGCAACATTAATTATGCCTTTATTACCCATAACTGATATCTTCTACTGTGAAGTAATATATTCTTAATCTTCTCTTAGTGTAATTAAAATATTATAAATTCTTTAAATTAATTCTGCAATGTCACAATTACAACTTTAACACTTCAAGCTGGCCTAATTTATACTTTTATCTCATATTATAAAATAAAATTCTTATAGAAACATGAGCTAAAGCAGATAGAAAAGTCTTCAAAATACTTCTACTGATACTCTTACAATCTGATTACTACTGAAGGTGAAGAAATAGATTTTAAATTTCTTAGAATTTTTGTACTTTTACATATGAAATGATATTTATGTATGATATTCAAAGTCTTTTTCTGCTAAACAAATATGTATTTTCCTGAACAAATATAAAGTGATTCATTGTTCTGTTTACAGTTCAGTTCATGAACTGTTCAGTACACGAGAGTCGTTGCAGACTCATTAAGCAAAAGTATTGAAGCACCTACTTTATTTCTGTTAGTTTTAAGCAAGTGCCTACATTCTGTTAAAACCAATGGAGTTAGTCACAAGGTGCAATATTTCAATGGCTTCAGTTACATGAGTTTGCATGAATACCTGAAGTCATGCATTCACTTATGTGCTTTTACGAACGAGAGCATAAACTGAAAGCATGACAGCAATGAAACTGAGAAGGAATCAAATTTCAAATATAAAATGAAAATACATTTTTCTTAAGCATCTTGCTCATTTAATTATGAACTTCGGAAAAAAAAAAGTTGCATTGTGGCTTTTAGGAAGAGCCAAGTTAATATATGATCATTATAGGTTATACCCAAGCATATATACTTGGGTATATATACTAAATAGCTGGTCAAAATAGCTCCTGAAGGAGAAGAAGGATAGTTTATTATCAAGGGCTTTTACATGTGAATTCATTTATTGCTATCACTTTTTTTTCTACTTTACAGTACCTTTTATTTTTTTTTCATCGTATATTGCTTAGATGTAGTATAAAATCTGTGAAGTAGTCAACATAAATATAGAATGAAGTGAATGTTGGGCAATACAGAATATGAATGTGGCTGAGTTCAGCAATCTATGAGCAGTCCAATAGTTCATTGATCTTGCAAAATAACTAATTACGTAACTCCCCTACTATACTTAGCAGCCAATCTCTGGCCTTTGAGTCAACTTTGTATGTATTGAAAGGCGATGGATCATTTCTCTGGCTGGAGAGGATCACTCATTCATAGTTCTGTTAAGGATGAAAACTTTTAGAAAGCCAAGTTTGGTACACAGTCTTCTATCCAGGTTTTAGACACTGATGTAATTTTACAAATTCTGGACAGATGAAATTAGGATTACTTAACTAAATTTAAAATCCAACAGTTCAAATGCAAGCTAATAGCATTTCAAGGGATAGGTTACTGCATTCAACTGGTGCACTGTCAAAGCAGTTCCCTGCAAGTCAGAGGAGAACGAAGACAGTGGCTTGAATCAGAGGAAAAATTCATTTAGGAAGAAGAGATGCTTTAAGTCATCTCAAAATAATTGCAAGCATTCTTTTCCACCTTTGAGCCTAGTATATGTAGGGATCAGATCTTATCCGTCATGAGATAGAGAGGTTATTCTCATCATTAACAAATTCACTGTATCAAAGTTTATACCCAGTGTTTTGTAAAATTTCTCGACATGTTTATCTATTTTTGCCATGATTATTTTTCATCATTCACTCATCTACTTCTCATAGGCATAGAGATATTTCTGTGATGACAGAGACTTTGTATTAGGTATAATCTGCATACACTACAGATTGGTTGGTTTGTTTGCTGGGATTAGTTAGTAATGGCATACTCCAAGTATTGAAAAAATGGTTGCTTAGACACTGATTCAAACCTAGTGAAAATTAACATGAATCTTGCACTTTCTGATGTCCAAGAGTAGTAGATAATATATAAAAAAAATTATGTATTTATTTTGTAAAATAATAAATAATTTTGTGGAATCTTGGATTAGAGGAGAAGGATCTTTGTTGATCTTTGTTTCCCTCCATTTTAGTAAATTTCTCAAGAAGTATTTTGTGTTTATTTGCATTTCCTATGACGTTTATATGTATATATGAAAGAATATGACAATTTTCATTTTTATTAACAACCACTGTGATTATTGTAATTTGGAATTCAATTTTAAACATTAGCATTTCAACATGTGAAGTATTTTCCTTGCCATTAATATAGGCAATTCTTGTAATACTTTAAGTTTGTCTGAAATGTTGTGAATGTCTTTTTGCATGCATGTGGACATTCCTCTTGTGCAGAAGGCTCTCACTGGTTGTGTAGCTTTTTTCCCTGTTTTGTAATATTTGCAGGGAAAGGAAACTGCAGGTAGAAAAGATGGTTAGGAGATTTTGCTGGAACTGCAGGTAACCTTTTGTAGCTGCCGCTCTCCTTTATAAATGTCAGAGGCAATCCTGCTCATGTTGAAAACAAGAGAAGTTTTGCTGTTGGTTTCACTGGGCTCACCACTGGGGATTGGAGTGAACTGATAATCAAGCACAACACAGAGCAAGAGAGTCGTTAGTTGTCTCATTCTCTCTCAAAAGTTTTCTGTTGGAATGAATTGTGAGGTTTTGTTTTCAGTCATGGCTTGTCTCTTTACAGTCCTCAGCTGCTCCAAATGGGCTTCACAAGGCAAACACTTGGGTCCACTGCCTCTGTTGAATATCCTGCTTCTGTCTCTCTAGCCTTGCTTGAGAAGGGAACACAGCAATTCCCTAGAACCCCTGTTCCTTCTGATCTGATACTGAAATACTGCAGTACTGCTCTCAGATGTGCCTGTACATGTCTGCAACTTATTAACTAGAAATAGAAGGGGAAAAGGGTGGGAGAGGACGAGAACCATAATAATGCTCTTTCTGCACTTATTTCAGAATGATTTTTTTATTATTTAATCAAATTATTTTCATTTTGAGCTGTTCTATTTTCATTCTGTCTCTTTCCTGTATATGTGTCATGAAAGCCACACAGACACATGCAATTTATTTTACTAAAAGAACTCTGACTATATATTTTTTATTTAAAAAAATTAACTCTGTTTTTAACTTGTGCTGTGTTTAACTACTTGATAGGTTCTGTGACATGAGGATAAGGGTTTGTTCTGCGTTTGATTACTCCTTCTTTGTGCCTGTTATTCTTCAGATACTTTACTGCCTTAACTGCTTTATCAGTGGTGCTGCTTTCATGTTATAAGAAGCTGTCCTCCTCATGTTTATGTACTGTGGTTTCTTATCTGCTTCTGTTTTTACACACTCTTTGATCAGACAGCCAAACAGTCTCCTTGCTTAGAACAAGGATGACGCTTGTACAGCTGCAAAGGTTACTACTCAAAAACTAATAGAAAACTCTGCCAGATGGCTTCACTTTTTTCACATTCTCCATTAAAAAGCATACCCAAATCCATTATAGGAAAGTATGTGAAAAGTGAAAAATGTAAATAATAAGTAATAGTAAACATATAGGCCAAGGAGAAAGAGTGTTTTGTGTTGGAAAAACCAGTGCCATGTAGGGTGGGCAGGGTAGTGGGAGTCAGGGCAGCACTTCCAGGTGGCCCAGCTAAGGAGGAAGTCTGCTGAAGATTTCTGAGCCCTGGAAAAAGCCTTTTGAAGGAGAGTGTTGGTAGGGTTTCCTTTTTCAGCTTCCGTCTGAATGTCTAGTGAGGGTAACAGCAGATTTACATTTCACTGGGGCCTGAGAAGCCCAGTCTATAGAAACTACTGAGGAGAGAAATTGAATTTGAACATACCATGGTTCATTACATGACTTTCCTGGCCAGCTCTGTCCATTTCAAAGCCCATAGGTGAAATGGGCAATAAATGCACGTGATAGCACATATGCATCACATATGCATCTGATTCTAAAATTAATGGGAGAAAGATGAAGTTCCTTAGCAATGATTTAGCTGGGTTCATTGGTTGTTTTTACTATCTGCATTCGAGCAGCTGGAACTTGGGGAATACTGAAAAGAAGAAAATTACTGTAATTCGGAAAAAAAGTAGGTAAGGGGATACAGAGATTTCACAAAGAAATAGTGGTGAAGAGACAGAAGTGCTTTCCTAAAAATGCAGAGGTACAAGTTTTAAGGTACAGGTGACTAGGGGAGCACTTGGTGAGGTGTTTCTTAATGAGAATATGCCCTTTAGGCTGGACAGCTGACCACCTTTTGGGGTGTAATTTTCATCCATAATTGTTCTGTCAGTGGCGATATCTGTGTTAACCTATTCCCCCAGTGGATTTCACATAGGAAGAGTGAGGATCTTAATGAAGGGACGTGCATGAGGCTTTCAGAAGTTAAGAATTTAAAAGCTGAAAATGTAAAAATCATATTGTTATGATGCTACAGATAGAAGAGTATCAAGTCTAAATTGGAAGATGGAGACATCAAACATTTCTACAGATTTATTCAGTACTCTTCTACTCTGTTATTTGGGATGGAGTAACTTTTACATAACCATTGGTAGATTTTCCATTCACTATACATATTCACGATCTTTAAAAGTGTAGTGTGGTGTTCTTCTAAAAGTCATTTTTGCTATTTGATGGAAAAAGATAAGCCCAAAGATGACTTGTGCATTTGAGAAGAAATGTGAGAATACTTGGTGATATTATTTCTGAGATTCAATGAGAAGTGGTTTCCACTAGCTGATTTCAAAAGCACTAATAGCATTTATTTGGCGTATTGTAATATTTGGCATTTGTAATATTTGGCAATATTACAAGTAGTACATATCTTAATCTCATTACGTCATAGATTATTTTAAATTCTCAAAAGTCAGTAGTTACTTGCTGAACATAACATGACAACTTTGATATTTGTTCAAAGTTTTTTTGACAGAAAGGTTTTAACTTTAGATAAGGTATCAAAGTTTGACAATTTATTCTCCCCAGCCACATTCAGGGATTTTGAGAAAAATAAAATCTTTAATGAATTTTAATGGAATCAGATGGCAGCTTGAAGCTTTTATTGGATAAGTCCGTCGAAAATGTATGTCTTAGTTTGGTCTTGTTTTATGAAAGCAATTATATGTGTGTTTCAGTTTAAGCTTGTTTATGATTTGAAATCAGTAGGAGCAAAAGAAACGTTTAAGTGCTTTGTTGACTAACAAAAAATTAAGCACACACTTAGCAGAAACTGCTTTACTAGATTGAAACTCTTCTAATTTATACGTTTTCTCCTGTTTGATGAGAGTAGAATGAAGTAAGAAAACAAAAAATACCCTTTGCTCTAACTGAACCATATAAAATACAGGCATGGCTCTGTAGGAACCTATTGTACCAAATCAGGCCAATTCAGCAGAATGAAGCTTCAAACTGCATATTCTTATTACATGTAACACTAATTTCACCGGGTGTGAAATTGTTTTTTGCTAATGCAAAAAGCATGAAATAAGCACTGAGCAAGGAATACCTCATAGAAATAAAGTACCACACTGATGATTTCTGACAGTGGGTAATGATTTAAGAGAGGGAAAAGGTGTTCTTTTGACACAGGCTTGCTGCAAACTAAAAAAGAAATAACTTTCCGGTATTTCTTTAGCACTCTAATTTATTCTTTTCTGAAGAGGTACTAAATTTTTATTTCACAAAGCAGTAAAAGTGTTGAAAGTGAAATTATGAATGCAAAGGAAACATGATATTAGAAATGTAAATTTTTGTGGTTTTATACATTTGCTGAAAATATGAATTAATTTCTTGCCAAATGAACCTTAAAGTGCAGTGCAGAAATAAAAGACTAGCAAATGATACATTATTGACACATGTAAACATGCACATGTCTGTGCTAAGGCCTTCCAAGTAATTAAAATTATTTCTTTTAGTTCACACATGTTAATATAATGTAAGGGCCTAGGTTCCCCCTTATTACAGAAATATTGTAAGTTTTTAGTGGAAGTGGTTATTCATCAGGTATTTCAAACTAAAACAGAAATGATAAAAACATCCTTAAAAGATTATTCTTTGCATGAAATGAAGATCTGCCTCAGTTCTGAGAAGTGTTTCTGCTGAAGCTGTGACAATCAGTCAAGGCCATGAGAATACCTACTCTCTGCTGCAGCCTGGTAAGGTCTAAGGAGGGGATTATTTCAAGATGGGGAAAACTATATGACCTCTAAAGCCCTTCAAGGCCTCTTGCTATATACCACAGAAAGATTTCTGGTGATTTCTGTTTGCTTTATATGTGGCTCCGAAAAACAAATTATTAGCTTACAATTTTATTCTTTGGATTTTGCTTTTGTAAAATGCAAACATGAACATAAAGTAGTATACCACTTATTTCAGTCTAATTCAGTATTCCTGTTCTTATCTAAGTGTATGCTAGTGAAAATCAAACATTTTCTAAGTGGTTCATTTACTGAACTCAAGGAACTTTAAAACTAGATTAGAATCATGATTTATATTGCCATGTTTTAATTTGAAACAAAATCTTTCAAATTTAAACAAAACATTGCTTAAGGGTCTAATATTTTTCTTCTGAAGACACATTTGTTAATTACTTCAGTGTCTCTTTGAGTTATGCTTTGCACTTTCTCAAAAGCATATAATGACAATGTAAAATGCCATGCTGTATTTTTGCTTCTCTTTTAGAAATCTCATAGCAAATTGAATTTATTCACTGTTTGAATTTTGAAAACAGGCACATTTATTCAATATAGCAAACAGTTTTCTGAAAAAAATTCCTTTTCCATGAGTGCAGGGGAATTACCTGGTTTTGATTTTCCCTCTGCAAAATTCTCTTTGTTTCTCTCTGAAGGACTTGACCATTTCTGAGGCATAAAAAGAAGAAAGAATGAGTGCTGCTAACTACACTAAGGTAATATTGAAACCAGAGTTGCAAAGCCCAGTGCACTGAGTGAGGAACTAATAATCATCCATGAGTGAGCGTAGGTGAGAGAAGGCAAAGGCAAGAGTGGTGTGGGCAAAGGTGAGAATTTACCTTTGATATTCAAAATAGTAGTATACAAAATCAAGATTGAAATGCAGTTTCCTTATCACCTCAGGCATTGGGGTAAAATGAGATTCTGGCCAAGTCAGCAGTCCTCATCTGATTGTTTCTTTTTCCCTCAGTCCCTTGCACTTGTCCCCTCTGTTGTGCAACCACCCAGTGAACAGTCCTGGCAAAGATGATGTCACAGAATGAGAGGGCTTTCTCCAGCCTCACCAGTTCCTTGATTTGGGTCACTACACAGTTACAAAAATAGCTTTCCCAGCAAAATGAAAGAAGTGATCAGGAAAAGAGGAGGTACGGGAGCCCACATAAAATAATGACCTCACAGAAGTATTTTTATCAAACTATGTCTTGCCATTGACTTGCTACAGAATGTAGTAGAGTCAGAACACTTCTGTTTCCTCCTGAATCTAGATATAATGTAAAACTGCTTTATAAGACCACTATTCTTAAAAACAGAACATTTGCTTATCTTCAGTTAATTATGAAATTGTTTTTTGTACCTAAGAAATAATCTGCTTCATCAAAATTAATAAGAATAGTCAGAAAAGACACAAAGATAGTGAAACCTGTCTTTAGTGGTTTCTAGCATTCTTAAGACTGCATTCACAGTTGAATTGTAAACTGTAGTCCTTGACAATAAACTCCATGGGTTTAATCCAAGTGATTTCTTTTGTATTCCTATTTCTTTTGCGTTCCTATAGCACATTAACTACCTTTTATAACATTAACATGTCTTTTGCTGTTGTCTTTTTTTTCTTCTTCTTTTAGCCTTATTGTCACAAGTATTTGGGAAGAACTAAATCTTCACGCAGTTGAAAAAGAAATCTGACATTTTAACGTCTATTTATTTTGTTGTAGTATCTCATTAGAGCCATATTCAACCCAAGATCTTGCCAATCTTGACTTCTTTTTATTATTCATAGTTGTTTCTTAACTTCCTTTGAAATACATTTTACAAATATTGGACAGATCCCCATATGAATTTCTCAACAGTTATTATCAAGGTGCTATTATATTTTCTGATTTTTTGACATTTTTCATTCCTTTTTCCATTATTTCACATCTCTGTCTTTAGCAATCTTTTTTCTTATGTAATTGCATCTCACCATTTATAACAGAATATAATATAATATATGTGAAATCTGCCATGGCTGTTGGATTGAGGACTAAACCCTGTGCTACCATACAGTACATCTGAACTTAACTGTGTTATGTTTTGTTCTTCCTCATGACATATTTAACATTTCTATTTCTCCATATTTGTCCATATCTTTCATCTCTTTTCTTATTCTGGAACGGAAACCGTTTGTTCTGGAGCTCTCACTACTTTTTGTTGTTTAGTAGCCTGCAAACTTGCTTATCCTGCATTCTATCTGATTTTCAGTTCTGTAAAGCTTAAATATTTCTGTCATATTTCACTCATTCTCATTCACAACTGTCTTTCCTTCTGCTGTTTTAGATTTATTTCACCTTCTGTAGCAGCATTTGTGTCTGTTTATGTCATACATGTCTATTTAAAATTTATTGATGTAACCCTAATGATTCAATATTTTACTTATTTTTCTGGAATATAAATATTTAACAGATTTTCTATGCCATGGCCCTTCCCTGTCCTTCTCATTCATTTCACATATATTTACTTTATCAACTGAATCCTTATGTTTTTCAAAATATGTTTGGCAAAAATTCTCTTTGAGTGATTAATAGGTTGATTAAATCTTTCTATGATTGATGATAAATGAGCATAAACTAAATACAGCAGCTGGATTTCCATAAAAAGCATAACAAATAAGGAAAAAGTTAGAATTCGTTTTCACTGTGAAGGGTGAAATAGAGTCCATAGTTATCTTTAATTGGAGTTTTGGAAGCAGTGAAGACATCCAAGTACTCAGATGTCAGGGCTTTTTAACTGTGGTGCAATGATTGCTCGTGCAGCAATGCTGCTTCTGTGTTGTACCTGGTAAATGTATTAATGCTATTGAGCCCTGTAGTTGTGACCTTAGTGTGGGAACATTTTTAATAAAACATCAGTGAGGACTGTATGGAAATAAAAATTCAGCTGAAGAGTAGAAATATGCTGACAGAGTATGATATAAGCTATGTAAGGTATTATAAAGTCTGCTGCTTTAACTGGATCTTGCAGCCCAAGGTATCCATTTCCACCTCTGGCCTCACTGTGCTCTTCACAGCAACACTGGAGTCACCTCACTGCTAAGCTTTGTCTGGCAAAAGACCCTGGAGAAAAGCCCTGCAGAGAAGGTGTAAAAAATGAAGATAAATAGTTTCAGGACTCCTAATCTTATTTTCATGTTGAGAACAGCCCTGAGTTTTGGTCCCTGCGTCACTAGCTCTAGAAAATGGGCTACTCAGTAATTATTTCTTCTTCTCTGTGTGATTCTTCCGACCATGATATTTCTGTACCAACTTAAGGAGGCTGGATGATGCCAGCGGGGCAACCAAACCAGTCTTCTGCACTGCAGGGAAAAGAAATGTTCATGCCAGGTCTCCTCCCAGGTTTACGCTTGAAATCAGGCAGTTTTAGAGTTTCAGAAATAATACTTGCCTTGAGTAATGGAAGATTCACAGATCAAATGATGTATGTCCTAATTCAGTAAGTGTTCTTCACAGTTTGTGAGAACTGCTAATTGACAAGCAGAATTCACCTCTTGTGCAAGATTTTCTGACACATCTTCCATAGGGCTATAAGCAGCACTGGGCAGTTTAATGCTGTCTAGCAGATTCCTAGGTCCTTATTAATGAGAGAATGAAGCATGCTACATCAAACTGCTCACTTGAGAACAAGTCTTTTGATCTTTCTTAGCATTTATAACTAGAACTTAAAAGTGAAATGGCTTAGGCAGCTGCAAGAGTATGTTCCACACTCTTTCTGTATTATTTCTAATTAGATATTCTTTTCCCTAAACTTTATTCTTTTAACTAGCATTTAGCTTTTACATTCTTCTAATTATGTTCTGCTGACTCTATGTTCTGTTCCATTACCTTGTTTGCTCTCTTTTCATGCTTATTACAGAATCTTGATCCTTTTTTAAGGCCATTGTTACTGTTTTGGATTGCAGTAGAAAGCAGATGTGGATAAATGGAGTGGGCATGACAGTGGCTGTACAAATGTTCTCCTCTTTTGCCCAGAACTTGTCTACTCTTCTGGTTTTTCCAGGAAATAATTTATAATTGTTTTAACATAATTATAGTAAAATGGTACTTTATGTTGATTTTTTCTGAGGATTGTTTTTAATGCTTTCTATACTTAAGACTGAAAGTTCGTTTTCGGCTCCTAAATTAGCGTCTGAGTTTTGTTAATCCTCAGTGTCTGTTAATTTCATCCAAGACAGCTGCTGTATACTCTACCAAATCAGAAAATCAAACTACTGCTCTCCCTATGTGGACATAGGAAGCCAGATTTATATTTGGTTGAATTAGAAAATCTCATACATTTTATTTTTGCAGTTTCAGGAAGGGTTCACTTTGGTTTTAAGTTTTTAAGGATGTGACCTCATTTGAAAGGACAGAGATTATCCTATACATTACTCACTGGAATTAATTAAGAGTGATAGTCACAAAAATACCGTGTGTCTATCATACTGCTTAGGCTTTCGAATTTTATCTGAATTGTCCTTTTTTTCAAATTAGAGAAAATAATACAGATATTTTTATCATCCTGGTCATTCAATAAATCATGAATAGAAATTTCTACTAAATCTTGCACTGATAAGCTACTCATGTTTTTTAAAAAATATTACTTACATACCTTTTTTTCCATTATTTTAGAGAGATGGATAAATAATGAAAAATATTTTGTTATATTTATATCCATGTTTGAGCATGTATACAATTCTAGGACATGTTAGACCTTTAATTTATGTATTTTTTACCAGATGATTCCATGGTCCTTAGCATGTTGCTACTATAATTAGTCACCATGTAATCTAGAGTCTAATAATCATATATAAATTCCCTACTAATTACACTATAATCTACTATTTGTTGATTAGAAGAGCATGAGATGAGTATTTCTACTATTATTAATCTCAATTTACATTATAATTATAGGGCTGTTACAGATTTTTCTTGTTTACTCTCTTTGCTATGCAGTGTGGCCTTTTGTTGTGTTAATAAAATTCTGCCTTTTTTTAATGTTCATCTATTTTAATCCATACTCAGCCAACTTCTCCTCACATGCACTTCTAGCCTGCATTGTTCTTGGGCTGGCACACATGCAGGTCACTACAATAGGTCATTCTTTGTTTTCCCTGAAAAGTACCCAGGCAAGTTTTGAGGCTTCAGGATATAAGTCAACGTTTATGTGAAATAGTTACAATGCTCATGTAACTCAATATTCAGTTTAAATATAGGGTGAAACTCTGCCCATGCTGAAGGAAAAATACAGGGAACTGTTGTTTGGCAGAGCAGGAATGTACACATACCTGCTCTTAAGTTGAGGAGGAGTCAGTGTGGTTGGATACTTGGGTGAAGATGAAAGGGAAAAAGAATAAGGTTACTTTAATGGTAAGGATTTACTATAAACTGCCAAACAGAAGGAGTAGGTGTGGAACAGGCTATTTTTGTGTAGCTATGTAATGCATCAAAATAGCAGGGTTGTGGGAGATGGCTTTTATTAAGTTTGTATCTTTGAAAGAATAATTTTGCTTTTCACATAAGGAATAACAGGTAGTCAGATGGACACAATATATTTATTTGAATAAATGGTTGGTAGTAGCAGTTTTAGGTGTGATTCTAACTAGCCAGATAGTACTACTTGAAAATCCAAAGACAGGAGACATGTTGATTATTATGATACACAAAAATTATTATTATGTATTTGGGATTCTAGGGAGAGGATGCATATATGGAAGAAGATGATAAAGACAGACAGAAGTATATTTCAGCAAGGGAGACTTTGCAAATTCAGAGTGTTGTTAGGTAGGGTCCATGGGAAGATAGAATGAACAAAGGATGATTATCAGGGTAGAAATCTATAACTTTTAATTAAAGAATTAATTAAATTTTGAAGCAGCAAAATATCTCAATACAAAGAAAAAGTGAGAAGTTAGTGAATATGATAAATTAGAGAAATTATCTGAATGCAGTAAGGTGAAATCCAGTGAAGAAAAATGCATATTAAGGCACTAGGGGAACAACAACAACAACAACAAAAAAAACAACAAAAAACCAAACCAAGCCAAAACAAACAAAAAAACCCCACAAAACAAAACAAAACCAAGCAAAAAAATGACAAATACAAAATGAGGAATTACTCCTTAGGCAGAAGAATTGCAGAAAAGGATTTTGGAGAGATTGCATACAGCAACATAATAAATATAAATCAACAGTTTGATGTGGTTAAAAAAAATCAAATTTCATTCCAGGAGGTATTAGCAGCTGTGTTGTACATAAAACAGATAGTAATTGTTCTGCCTTTTTTTCCAGATCTAGTGAGGCCTCAGCAAAAATGATGTGTCTAATTTTAGGAATTGCTCTCTATGAATGATGTGGGCAAGTTAGAATGAGTTCAGATTAGTGCTAGAAATGCCAAAGGATTTAAACAGTGTGATCTCTGAGGACAATTTAAAAGCACTAAGTCTACTTAGTTTAGAAAAATAAGACTGTTAAAAGATAAATCCTCCAGTATATACAGGCTGTTACGTAATGGTTTTCACCTCTCTTCCATGTCCACCAGAGGATGAGGACAACAAGGTTGGCTGAATTTGCAACATGAGAAGCTTAAGTTAAATGGGAAAAGATAATTAAAATTTTTTGATAACTAATAGCAAGAACAAGCTGCCTAGTGTAAAAATAATATTTCTATTTTTGGAGGCTTTTCAAGAGACAGTAGGAAAGCATCTATTAAGAATGGTCTAGGCTGCTTCAGTAAAGAGAGATGGACTTGGTAACTTTTTGTTCTTATGTCTCATTCTAAGATTTCCAGGTTGTTTTTTTTTTAAATTAATACATCCAAATGAAACTATACCTTTGATAAGCAAATAATGTTCTACATGAAAACCTCACACACATTAAATATTGAAAAGAGACTGATTTCATGAAAATGCTTGGAAAATCTGATCATTAGAGACTTCTTTGTCTTAAATATTTTTAGTCTAAAAGGAAAATTTTACCTACATCTCCTTATCAGATCAATGTCAATCATGAATTACAGAAAAGCCATCACTCAAGCATTAGCCATGTACAATGGAAGCCACCAGCACATAACTAGTGTTATAATTAACACAATGGTTTAATTGTTGCTTTGCTCTGAATAAATAGAGAAATGATAGTTCCAAACAGTGGCGGTCTTTATGGAATTAGTGATATATTGATGTACTCTAATTGTACAAGATGTTGTGAAAGATTGCATTAAGATACATATTTAGGATAGGTTTCCTATTAACTTCTGTTATGTAGAAGAAAACTTTATGGATATTTATTTTTATGATAAATAACTGAGACCCTTTAAAAGCAACACATTCACTAGTACTAGGGTGTGAAAGGAATAAGAAATGTATCCTTAAGTTGCTGTAAAATCTGTTTCTTACAGGCAACTCAATCTATGTGTATGGTTGACTGTTTAGGTACAATAACAATATTCAGAAGATTCCTTCTTTTTGAACATTTGATCATGAAAATGGAGGTGGTCCATGTGCTAAGTTTCCCTCATCTTTTGCTGTCCCTTTTGAAATCCAGCCTTTTTAAGTTTTGAAGAGCTGCCATATACAACCACTGGGTAGATTTCTTAGATTTCATCAGTAAAAAAAATTAAGATTATATCACAGGATAAATAAGGGGACTCCCATCACTGCTGTCACTGCCCAGCCACTAATGGATGATGTATTTACCACCTAAAATTAGGCTTAAAAGATACAAAACCATTTAGTCTTAAAATTCTGTAGAGTTCATGAAGAGAGAGAGTTTCTGAATTAGGCCTCTTCTCTGAAACCTAGGATCATTTTACAAAAGTCTTTCTGACTACCTGCCTCAAATACAGAGGTGGAAAATCCTGTCAAGTGGAAGCAAAGGAGGAGGCTGTGATACAGAGCTCAGCAGAACTGAGGCAGGGCAGGGAGGAACCTAAGCATGGCAACCAGGATCATCAGGGACAAATCAGGTTATTAGTAAAGTATTGAGACAAGATGGACAAACTGTGAGGGAGATGCTGAAAGAGGGAAATCATCATTATGTAGTCAAGAAGAATGGAAAAGAGAAAAAACAGGTAACTCATGGGGAAAATCCTGGTATGGAAAAAATCAGAGAAGATGGAAAGTAGTTGGAAAAGACTGAAAAAGGCTCTGTGACCACAGTCATGTTCTCCTCTTCAGAAATTTTATTTGAAGTAGACAGACACCAAGTGACATCAGCCTTCTACTGATAACCTATACAGATCATCACCATGATACAACAGTTTCTGTTTTATTTTACCTTACCTCAGTTAACAGTTTAGAAAATACGTACAGAGAGGAACACATTAAGGAAATATAAAGTTTCCAAGTACTCAAAATTAAGAAATGCCAAGCAGAGGCTTGCCCCTTGTGTGACAGTATTACCTTTATTTGCATGATCACAGGACCTGGTCCCATGGGCCTGCTCTTGTTATGGAGGCAATTGTCAATCACAGTGCCTTAAGTTTCATTCGCAGCTGGAGGCTTTGAAAAATTACTGTCTTGCTTTCTATTAAATAAACACTATCAACACTGTGTACTGCAATTATTCACTGAATGTAACAAAAAGAAAAATAAACATGTAATAACATCCGTGTTATTGCAGATTATATAGTGGGAGCCTGAATCAAGGTGGCATAGGTGACCTCAATTTAATTGCTGAGTCTTTTCTGACAGCTTGATTTTGTCCTTTGAGTTCTTCTAGACTGGGCTGTTCTTTGCCTTAACCTTTCAGCAATCTAAAATCGTCTCTGAAAAGTATAAACTACCATGGGTAAATATCTCTCTTCAATCGAACTGTTTGTGGGGTGTTTTTTTAATGTCAAAGAGGAAAATTTGCTTTTAAAAGCTTCTTTCTCATTCCAGCTTCACTGGAGCACTTTGTCTGGCAGAGTAATTTTGCCTTGCTTCCTGATTTGTATTGTTCTTGCAGCTTTATTGCTGTAGTCACAGAATTTTTACTAGTTGCACTTGAGATATGCATCTTGATTGTAACTAGAAAATCAGTGGCAAGATTTTATTCTTATAAGCAGTTCATGAATGCAAAGCAGATTTTTTGTTTATTCAGTTGTGTTCTTTATCCTTTATTTTCCCTCAACCTGTCCTTCTAGCATCATGGGAGTGAGAAGCAATCTATTAGTACATTTAGGGAAAAAATTCTCTCATCATACCCCCCTCAGTAAAAAAAAAAAAGGAAAAAAAATTTGAAAAAAATATAGTTGATTGAAGGAAGAGGTAACAGAAATTCATGAAAATTTCCTTTAAAATTTAAGAACAAGTAGAAAGTAAGAGTATAGATGAAGAAAGTAAAATGAAAGAAACCCAGTGAAAAGATGAAGACGTCTCATAAAGAAGGGAGAAAAGGGAAATAGAATAGTTTGTCTAATATCTGGAGGCCTCAACATTTGCAGCATGCAACATCACCTTTTCCTGAACATTTCTTGTGTACACAGGTTGGGGAAAGTCTATGATGACATGTGTTCTTGGAGTAGTTGTGGCAGTACAAGTAAATCAGAAACATAGTCTAGCAAAAAAAGAACTGTTCTCTGGAAGCTGTATAAAGCCATCCTGTCCAAGACTTATTGCCTTCCTCTTTCATCTGAAAATCTCTCTGCCCTCTGGGATTGCTGCTGCCCTGGCACTGTAAATGTAATCCCAGAAGTCTGCTCTCATCATGATCTAGTCCTTCATTTAGTGGTGACTATATTTAGCTTGTAAACTACTTTGTTCAACTTATCCAACACAACTATTAGAGTTGCAAAGGATGTGACAGGGCAAATGAACAAAAATACTCTGTGTAATGCAATTTCACTCATGTTTCAAAAATAGCTACATGTAAACCCTGTGGACAATAAAAAAAAGTAAAAATATTGAATAGTGCCAGAATAATTCATCTACTGGTAGATTTGCTGTGTGGTAAGAAAGAAAGTGACTGGAAGTACTGTGTTAGCAAAACACAACTGAATAGGAAACAAATAAACAGACAGAAGCTGACTTGCTAATTTTCGCTACTAAGAAACCGTTAGTGCTTAGTCTGTGTGCCAAATGCTGCTTTTAGAGGGTAGGGTACAGTTTATTCTACATCGCTTGCTCTCTCCCCCCTCTTTTCCTTTTGTTAACCAAATGAAACCAAATGATTTTCAAGAAGATGGCAGCGTATGTTTTTAGTGAGTAAAACTCTTTCTGGCTTTTCTCCCACTGGCATGGAGTAACTTATTCAACTGTTTCTGAGGAAAGCATGGTCATAAATTTGACAGAAAATAGAAAGGTGACTGTGGCACATTCATTGTATGCTGCAGTGTTCACTGTGTATTTTCTAGGGAGATGAGGTAGATTTACATGTTATCTCTCTGGACCCAGCAATAACCTCTTCTTCAGGCAGTATCTATCCAAGGATATAACTGACAATTTATATAAAGAGTGCCTTCTGACACATTACATTTGAATTGTATGGTAGGTACCATGAAATTAAACACCTGAGTGATTGAGTGTGCTTTGTTTCATGTTTTCCACTCCTTGTTGAATAGGTATCTGTTCCTTTCGTATTACATTTATATTAAATATAATTTTATTAAATTCAGCAACAAAAGACATTTAAAAAGCTGTGAGAAACCTGAAAGTTGTTAGAAAAAGGATAATTGAGTCCTCAGGAAACTAAACCAGCATTAAAATGTTTGTTTTTCAGTATCAAAGGACCAGTTAGATTTGGAGGAGACATATTTCTTCATTCCCTGACTTTGCAGGCCGTACTTTAAACATGCAGTGAAAATACATGAATGTCTTCAACCTTACACAGGAAACATTTGCGAAAAGCTATAGGTACATCCAGTGTGGGTCATTACCTAGTAGTGACCTGGTAGAATCATTGAATTGTCACCAGACTTCAGCAATAAGTCTGCCAGAAAATACGAGGCAATTTATGTTATTTCAAGCCTTTGTTCCAGACTGTAAACTCAGAGAGACATTGCTGCATTGATTACAAAGTCATTTTATGTTTTACAGCGCTAGGACTAGTGGCATTTCAAATATAAATCATGAATTGGGAAGATGGCAGTTTAAAAAAAGCATCTGACATAGTGCTGCAATGTGCTCAAGTCTGTAATCATATTATACACTTTCCCTGGCAGTGAGAACTAGGCAAAGTGGATAGGATATATCTGGCAGTCATCACCCTTGGCTTTATATGAACAATAGAAAAATGAATATCATTATGACTGGTCTCTCCAGTACTAATGAAATTGTGAATCTTGTGGCTAATTATTGTCAGGACCACTGATGACTTTTTGAATAAACTAAGGAATGTTTTGAAAAACTTCTTTACATTTGGACAGTGCTCTGACACCTAGAACCCAAATTTGCAAAATCAGATGCTTGGCTCAGTGGAGGTTCTGTGACCTTGGTAACTGGTGGTCAGGTTTGTTACACGCCTGTGCATGGCTCTAATTAACTGGTGTTAGGTGTACAAGCTTGACATTTTAGAGCTGCTTTTTTTTATTTATTCCTGACTTTGCATTCCACTATGATAGAGTTTTGCTCTGGTGGATCAGAACAGTAGTGGCCAAATATCAACTGACTTTTTGATTCTGTTCATTTTCTGCAATCAGGAGAGAGTAGGCCAGTATACCAAAGCTTATTATCACCTCTGGTTAGTCCTAAAATTATCCACCCTGTAGAAAGTCTTACACTATTAAACAACAATTTAATAGTTATATATAAATCATGCTAAATCTTTTATTGAGATCTGTTCCTTACAAGTACAGTAGGGACAGCATGTACCAAGCTGGAAGGAATTTTGGATTAGGAACTCCTGAAGTGTTTTGTGCACCTGCAGGCCTGGAGCAAAATAAAATCAAGTCTGATAGCTTATGCCAAAGAACAGGAGGCATTGTGTTTTGTTGCATGTGACATGTCAGTGTCACCCATTCTGTCCCTTTGTGCTTTGAAAGAGCACAAAGAGATCTGTTACCACGTCTTTGCTAGACTGGTTCTTCTGGCTGGGGCAGAGGCAGAGAGAGCCAGGTTCCTGACCTTTATTTTTATATCCGTTTCTTTGTGACAAGACTCTGGCTGTTTTCACTATTAGCTTTAAACAAGCTTCATCAGAGGGAAAAACACCTTGTATTCTGACCTCTGTGTCTTTTATTGGACTGCTGTAACTTAGGTTATGGTGTTAAGTTTATGGCTTAAAAGAGGAAAGACTGGCAATATCAGAAGCATGTGTCAGAATTCAGAATGACGGTATGTTATTATTAGACATTTTTGTATTCTTTTAACTACAAGTATGTTGTCTTTTGGGGACTATGTTTACATTAAAAGTCTTATCGGTGCCAACAGAAGCAAGGCTTGCCTCCCTAACAATAGGAACCCTGTTATTACATCTTGATGAGGCTAGGAGAAGAATGTCTCCCTGCTGCCATTGCTCAACTGGACTGGAACAAGCAGTGTGAAAGGAAAACATGGAACTCATCACAGCTTGTCTATGAATATGACTGTATCAAGAAAGTGAGAATTTTTTTTGCAGCCTGTGACACAGAAATACTTCAGCATCTCTGGCTATTGTTAAGGAGCTGTCATCACCGTGAAAGCCTGGCTCCGCTAGACTGCTAGCCCCAAGGGGTTAATGCAAAATAAAGGAGATGGAAAATAGAAAACAAGATGAAAGAAATGAAAGTAATTAGTCAGCAAAAAGGGTGCTGAGCCTCTTCCCAAAAATAGCAGATTTAACATTTCTTACTAGCAAGAACAGAAGTATCTTAGTGACATTGGCTTTGTGGTAGGAGAAATATAAATAGAAGCAAGCAGTTATGAAAGCAGTTGAAAGGAGAACTAGAAAAGACATGAAAGACCTTGGAATCACTTAATCTGATTCCAAAGAAGTAGGAACCTCAACATTAAAGCTAAAGTTAATATTCTCAAAATTAATTAATAAAATGAAAATAATTAAATGAACTAGGAAACAGGCATCCTCACTAGTCTATTAACGTAATTTGGTTTGTTGATTTTTTTTCTTTTTTTAAATCAACAAATTATAAAAGCCAGAAGGATAGATAGACTTATTTTCTTTCTTCCTTTTTCTGATGCAGACTGTAAACTTGTTGTTTGCTTACCCTTTCTCATCTGGATCACCTCTTTATTCATTGGGAAAAGGTTTGAAAACCTCCTTCATTTTCATAGAATCACAGAATCACAAGGACCTTCGAGTGCAGCTCCTGGATGATCCTGCACAGGATCATCCCCAAGAGTCACATTATGTGCCTGAGCGTATCATCCAAACACTTGAACTCTGTCAGGCTTGGTGTTGTGACCACTTCCCTGGGGAGCCTGTTCCAGTGCCCAACCACCCTCTGGGCAAAGAACCTTTTTCTAATATCCAACCTAAACCTCCCCTGACACAACTTCAGGCCATTCCCTCTGGTCCTGTGACTGATCACCAAAGAGAAGAGAGCAGTCTGCCTCTCCTCTTCCCGAGGAAGTTGTAGACTGTGATGAAATCTCCCCTCAGTCTCCTCCAGGCTGAACAGACCAAGTGATCTCAACTGCTTCTCATACAGCTTCCCCTCAAGGCCCTTCACCATCTTCCTTGTCCTACTTTGGACACTCTCTAATAACTTGGTGTCTCTCTTATATTGCAGTGCCCAAAACTGCCACAGTATTCAAAGTGAGGCCTCCCCAGTGCAGAGCAGAGTGGGACAATCCCCTCCCTCGAGTGGCTGTGATGCTTTGCCTGATGCCCCCTCTGGACACGGTTGGCCCTCCTGGCTGCCAGGGCACTGCTGACTCATATTCAACTTGCCAGCGACCAGGACCCCCAGGTCCCTTTCAGTGGCACTCCTTTCCAGCATCACATTTCCCAGTCTGCACATACAGCTGGGGTTGCCCCACCCCAGGTGCAGAATCCAGCACTTTCCCTTGTTAAACTTCATGTGGTTGGTGATTGCCCAGTCCTCTGGATTGTATCATTGCAATTTTATTTGGAAAAAAGATAGAACAAGGAGGATGATGGTAGACACAAGGCAGAGTCTTATTTTTAGATCCCTTGTTTGTTTTGGCACAGTTCAAAACTGAGAGGCAAATAGTTGGATGTGAACCAACCCTTTGAAATTTTTGATGAGATTTAAGTCTGATGAATCCCACTCTTAAAAGAGGTAATGTATTTTTATCGATTGTTTTTGAATGTAGTCTGAGGTTTGATGCAAATAAAAAAACCCACTTGCTTTGGCTGAATCTTTGGTCATAGATTACTTTGGCACAAAAGCAGATGGCTCAGATATACTAATTAGGTTGTAAGGAGAGTGTTGAGCTCATCAACATTTATGGATGTAGGTGTGGTAGGTTCACAGAAGGTATGGTTTCGGGTTTTTCTAAGGTACTCTTGAGCTTTGCATTAATAAATTATTCAAAATAAAGAATGATGAGTACATCAGTTTTTATTGCAATAAATCCATTCTCTTTGCCAACAATAAACTCAATTGAAATATTTAAAAGGAATATATTAAAAAAATCAAAATAAAAACTTTATAAGTAGTATTAAAAACCCTACATAAAAATGTAAGAAAAAAGATAACTTCCACAAAACTCATTATAGAAAGAAGTGTTAATATAAGCAGAAGAGCAAGGAATGCAGATGTCCAATGGATGGAAAGTCACCATAGAAAAACAGCCGTAGACAGGAATGGAACCTAATATGAGGGATTTCCTCTATATGTCATGTTGCAGAGAAGCCACAATATTTTACCATGGCCTAGATTTACTGCGAGTCAATCATGGGTCAGCCTAAGGGCATGTAAGGACTCCTGCATTCACTGAAGCTGCTCAGACTAGAAGCAGCCAGCTAACTCCTGAAGCCAGTTTCTCATGGACAGAAATGTGATGGAAATGCAAGTGCTTACAATTGCAGAGAGATTAAAAAAATTAAATATTGATTAACTAAAATTATCAAGTACTTGCTAACAGGTAAATTGTAGTAAGATGACACAGGAAAAGTTCCAAGATTTTCCATTAAAAGTGCTGTTTGTGATAGACAAAGGGAAACAGTCAAATGTAGGCTCTATTTGCTTCTGCTTGGGTCATTCTTATACTGCATGTTATTTTGGATTTGCAGTGCTTTCCAAATGTTCTGATTAGAGTCTACACTTTGTGCTAGGTGAATGAGGCAGTTAAAATTTGTTGCTGGGGTAGGCCTATATTTTCAGAAGGCAAAACTTTCAGGTTTTGTTCTCTGCTTCCTGTCTTTCCACAGTAAACTCAGAAAAAAACATAGGTAACAGGGAAATCAGTGCAACAAGTATGTTTAGTAAGTTGCTGTTCATTTGGATGAAATGGAACAATTAGCCTCAGTAGTGTGCTTCATTCAGCCTGTAGTCTAAAGTAATGAATTTTGGCTATTGAGATAAAATTGGTTCTGCTAAAATGAAATAGAACAGTACTGCTAGGATATAATACTTTGCATTTGCCTATATAGTTAGTAAGCAATTTTCAGTACAGTCCTCACTATACCATAATTGCACTTTCAAAAGGAGGTAAATAGTGCTCATGGACATCTTTGACTGTTACCTTCTATAAGAGCTGCAATGTAGATTGCAAAGAACACAGCCCATTTACAGGAAATATCTTGCTGATCAGACTATCTCCACTGTATCCAAATGAGTCTTCCTTTCTACTCAGAGAAATGCTTGAGCTATGAGTTCTAAAACAAGTGACAAGCACTTCAACAGGCTGAAGCCTTAAAAAACAAAGCAAAGCAAAGCAAACCAACACCACCCTACCCCCAGCCAAACCCCAACAAATTTCTTTTGGATTTTTTGTCTCCTATTTCCATTGCTAGAAATAGTCATTCTGCATCAGTACATGAAAAGCCACCTTTCACTCAAAGGATTATCGGTTCAAATCCACTTGCAAATTTCTAAACCATTTTCCTGTTAAAAACTATCCTGGCCATGTAATCGCATTAGTTGTTGACTGGCTTCTGTCTGGGCAAGGCAGAATGTCATGACTGATGCAGAAACTTGGCACATGCTAGCTCTGGCCAAAGAGCATTTCTAAACGGATTATCTGCAGAACAGCTCTTGATACAGGATCACAGAGGAATCCACAGCTGTGTTTGCCCATCTCTACACTTAATGCTTTTTTATGGCTATTCAGTGGAGAATTACTGAAAAGCATTTTTTAGAGCTATTCTCCATCTCTTGTGTATGTATTTTAGCTTTAGGTTTTCTTTGTACATTTACAGTGGATGTGCTGTACCTCCAGATATTCTTTTTTAGGTCTAACTGTTATTGCATAATTAAGGGAGGAAGACCTAAGAAACTGTATATTTAAAATATGTAAATATTTATGCAAAATATACGTACGTATTTAAAAAATAGAGGAAAAGTTGAATTCATAATGTTGTGTAGATTGCCATCTAGAAAACAGCTGCTTGATATAGGCTAACCCACATCAAATGTACAAGATAGATCAGTTTGTGGTCATCCCATTGAGATATGAGGGTGACTGTCTTATTATATACACATTCCATTCTTTCCAATTTAGTACCAGAATAAACTCTATTAGCATATACTTACATATTCTGATACTCCTCTTCCAGCCTAAATCTAACATTCATTTGTAACATCAACACTTCCAGGGGGACAGAATAATGATGGCATCATCACATTTACTAATTTTTATGGTAGTGGCTTGCATTTGAGAACATCTCCAAGCTTCCTTCCTCTTTTGGGGTTCTGCATTAGTATAGTTTTACCTGGGGTCTTCATGTGGGTTAATCTAAACTGCATATCTTGATACCGGCAGTGTAGATACATTCACTTCACAGGCCACACCTGTAGACCTGGAAATATAGTGAGAGCACTCCACCAGATCAAAATTATCTGCAAATTACTTGCACTTCAGAAGTGGAGTATGAGGAGACTCCTTGTTATTCAAAGGAACTCTAGCAGGAGTTGAGATGAAGCCTGACAGAACGGATGACCCTCTTCTCCAAGGCATGACATGAAGAAGGGAAAAATTACACTGGAGACACAAACAAACAGAAGAAAAACAGGCCAGGAGAACTTATGGAGCAGAGTAGCACTCATCCAGAACACAGCAGACACAAGGGCAGTGTGCTGCCAGGGTCTTGGCATTGGATCTATGTTTTGAGAGAAGTGTGTAAGAAGAAGGGAATTTTTAGTTTCTTTAGAAGTTTACCCATTGAAAGAGCCTTTATTATGCTAACTCTGTGATCACCGCCCTCTGAAAAATTACCTAAAGGATGTATTTAGAATTAACCAGTGAACTTTGTTCTGTGTTGCCAGCATATTTTGTTTGAACTTCATGCACGAACATGCCCATTTTTCAATATAACGCTCTCAGTTTTCTTTCCCTTCTCATGTAATTCTCCAGCTGCTTGAGAGAAAAAGCAAAAAGAGACATTTGGTCTTTACACTTCTGAATGCCTTCTTCATCAGAGGGAGAAAAAAATCAGTGATAGTCAGACTGTGTTTACGTCATCCAAGTCTTTAACTAGATCTTGCACTAAAAATAGCATCAAAACTAGGGTGTGTTTATGTGAATAATCTACTTTACTCTGTGTGTATATAAAGGAAAACACTTAAACAATTGATTTTATAAGAATAAAAAATGAATTTCCCATCCAAAATTGCACTGATTCTACGTATTTCTAAATTTATAATTGGCATAAAAATCAGAGAACAAAATTAGGTGAAAGGATGACAGAAACTTGACTCATGCAGTAATGTGGTTTTTCAAGGTTCAGCATGTGGATGCTCTGGCAGACAGAATTGGATTAAGTTTGTTTTATGAAATGCTTTCCAAAGTATTTTGTAAACGTTTGTGCTACAATATAGTACAAATCCAGCTAATTCTGAAATAGACGATAAACATGATTAACTTTGTAGTGGAAGCTATTCAGAAAGCTTCAGGCGAAAACTGTTGCCATCCTGTTGAATTAAGAAAGGGATAATATCACTGTAATGGATATTTTTGTATTAGGGCATGTCATAAGAGTTGTAATTAAACAGTCCATGATGAAATTCCATATGCCTGTTTTGACAACATGTTGTTTTAAAAATAAATTCCCTTTCATCATTGTCTTCAGACACCTACACATTGATGATCTCTAGATAAATTTCCCCTCTGCCCCTTCAGAAAGACCATGCAAACCCCAATTTTTCTCTATTACCTGGATGAAGACCAGATTTTACCCCCCAAATTACCTTTTATATGACTGTTCTTTTTTTTTTTAATTATTCTGCATCATTTCAGTTCTCTTGTACGATGCACAGAAACAGACAGATGGGCAATTCCAACAAAAATAGCAGCCATTTAAATCATGAATGTGAATCTGAGTTAGACTGTCCCTTTTTCCTATATATATATATGAACTATTGTTACAGACTACAGCTAGTATAGTGCAGTGATCTCTTTGGCTCAGAGGAACATGGATTTCAAGGTGCCCTTGTGATATTGGAGACCAGTTTTGAAGCAAGTGTGATATTGTATAGTGCTAGATAAAAAGAGCTGATTATGAACTTTCAGTCTTGTCAGTACCTGGGAAAATAACAGTATCCTTCTACTCTTAAGTATAGAAAGAAAGATTTTCCTTTACAGTATCTATTAGTTTCTGCAATTTTTATCACAGTGAGTTAAGTACTCTCCATATAAATAGACAAAGCAGAATAAAGCAAATACCAATGTGACTTTCTTTGCCACGGGAGTGTTATGCTTCAATAACAGATAAATAATAAATAAATGATTCAGAGCGGTTAAGAACATGAGGGCAGACCTGCTGCCTAGAGAGACTCTGGAGTCTCCACCCGTGAAACTGTTCCTGGGCTGGATGAAGCCAAAGCAACCTCACCCACTTTGGAACTTCACTGATTTGGGACCTCCAGAATTCCCTTTCATTCTACATACATTTATGCTTGTATCTATATTTGTATATGTATTTCTTAAAAATTCATCTGGGCAAAATCAGCCAACTTCTTTAATAAAACAAAAGGTGACAATGGATTCTCCCTGACAGGTGAGAAAAAACAGTTGTTTGGCTTGCTGTCATTCATTGGCAGTCTGAACCTCCATGGACAGGTGTTGGCTGATGGTACATAAGTAATGTTGCATTATTTTGGATGTTGCATAAAAAAAGGATGGCCTCAGTCTAATATTTAGGAATGAATGTCCATGCTGTTTGAAATTTAAGCTAAAATTATACATATTGTTGCATTCATTAGAGGACTGTTACATCCCAAGGGGATATTTCAGTTACAGTGACAAAGTGATACTGTTTATTTGATGCCATCACTTCTGCGTTTTGCTTTATCTTTCTCTGAAAGTATTTAAGAAAAATATTTCACACTGTTACTCTTATTTTGAAATACAGCAAAATCTGATACCAGACAGTTTTAAATTCTACTATCCTTATGGCTGAATTGAGATATTCTGACCTCTAAAGGTATAAACAATTAAAAAAAAAAAAAAAAGGAGAAGAAGAAAAAAGTGAAGGTTATATTTGGAGCTGTTCATGTTTCATGATCAGGAGGGAATCACCTACTCACAAGCAGTGAAAATGAATCCTGGCAGTCTGACTACTTATCACTAACCTTGTGGTAACCTTCTGGCAGCAGTATCAGTTTAATGAGTTTGAATTGCACAAATAAGGACAGAATTTGCAAACTTGACCCTTTTCAAGAGACCAAGAAGCAATCATCTGTGATTGTTATGTTAAATGAGGTTGCCAGTGGCAAAGCCATCTTAGTCCAAAGAAATTTTTCAGAAGAAAAGGTGTAATAAAATTTCAACACCTTTCCTGCTGCTGTGGATGGACGTATTCGTGTTTTAGTAATTTTATAGGAAATGAATATTGAATATTCTTACTTGTGTGTCGACCTCTACTTGACTCCTATTTCTTTCTTTCAGTGCTCCAGAAATTTTACTTCAGTGAAATGTGTATGAAGTAAGAGCAAATATCCACTTGACCCATCCAAGTATATAATGTGATGCATAGTGCATGCCAGTGCCTGCTCTATTTTTCAGTCTTCTGTGCTTTGAAATGTTTTTGTTTTTCATTTGGCACACTGGCAACCCAACTCGTCACAGCTGTTGCAACATTTTCATGGCAATGCATATTATTATGGACTCATAGCCTGTGTCTTACATGCATGACAGATTTTTTTTTTAAATCCTCAATCAGTAGGATTTTATCTTCCTTACACAACAGAACACCTTTAATCCATGTACAGTAGGTATAAACATTCCTAACATTTTAATGAAAAATGGACTCTGCATAGTAATCCTATTGTTTCTTTTAAATACCAAAAATTTTGCTCTTGGATTTTTATTTATGTTCTCAAAAATCTTACATTCTATTCTGCTGACTTTCTGTTCCTTATGCTCATTTTCCACATAATTTAATATGGAATTGCATTACTTAGTATAGGATTCTTAAACCATCCCTCAAAAATTTCTGTCTGAGACAGTTATCTATGAAATCTTAATTGATTTAATAACTGTTTAGTATTAATAGAAACATATGTACTTAATTTCTAATATATTTTATCATTATTTTTTTGTAAGGCATAGTACACTAGAGAATAAATAAACAATGAAATCCAAAACAACCACCTAAATGAAACAGCAATTAATTATTCCCTTCTACATATTCTAAGAAGCTCTCATAGGAATACATGAAGCTGGGAGGCATTTCTAAACAGAGACATGTAAATGATTGTTTGGATTTTCTAATGTTTATTTGTTTGCATTGTAGTCAAAATGCTCGTTTCAGCCTCTGTGCTGCTCCAGTGGAACATTCTGTGTTTCTTTGTTTTTAATGGAAGGAGAATGGTGGCCTTCATATTTCAAAATACTTTTCAACTAACCTGCTCCTACAAACTAACGTTTCTAAATCTGTTCAGCTGTTCTGTGATAATATGTAAATTCATTTTCTTAGGAGATACTTTAAAAAAATTGATATGGTCTGTTTATGGCTGGAGCTGTATTTCAGGAACTATAAAATCCCACAAACAGACCTCTAAGAGGAAACAACTATCATGATTAGTACCTTTATTTTGGTTTACTGGGTATTAATTCAAGTCCTTTGTCTTGTGCATGCTCTAAAAATTGGGCACATTAAAAAAAATAAAGATTTCAGCAGCAGAAATATATATCTACATTGCTGTCTGAGACAAATATGTGCAGCAGTGATTATTTTTGTTTGCTCATCCATGAAGCTTCACAGATTTGAAATATGCAAATATGTTGCACTTCTGGAGACACAATGCAGCTTACATCTCCTCAACACACTGGTGTGTAAGGAAAATGAATCTACAGTGGTACAGTAGTAGTGAAGGTATAATTCATTTTCCTTAAATAAGAAAGCCCTAAACACTGTGTACATTATGCAATTATATATTTAGTATACCAAATAAATATTAATACAATTAAAACAGGGAGAGGTAAAATGTGTTCTACCTGAATAAGCAACAAGTTGCAACAGTTTCATAGATGAGGAAATACTTTAATGAAGATTCAATCGATATTTTGTTTTGTTTGTCCCTTTCTTCTTATCTAAATAATTTAAGCATTTGTCACCATAAGAGCTTGAAAAAAATAATGACACAGCCTCCTAAACTGTAAAATAGCAGAAACTCTTATATTTAGATGTTTACCCATCAGTAATCCTCGAGGAGATTAAAAGATGAGTTATTTACACATTTGGAGTGCCACATGTAGACTTCTGTGGATTATGTTTCACTGTGTGACTCTATGTTCACGAAAGTAAAATTACTTTTTACTTTGGCCTAGTTAACTAGCTTAAAACTACTTTCATACAGAGGGGATGCAAGTACAACATTTTGTGTTCCTGAATCACCATACCCATTTTTTGCTAATAGCAGCGGTCATCTCTGCTGTAGTCCAGCAGAAAATTTGTAGAAATAAATCCAAAAGGTATAGATTGTTACATTATCGTTTTCCCTTCTCTATTTATGACTCTGTAGAACTAAAATATGAAGCACAACCACAGAACACTTCACAGGGAAGCTGTAAAACACTGCCTTAAAAGCTAGAACAGCCTAAACCACATTTCTTTTTAAAGGGAGTTTGGAGATAATAGTACATTTTGAGATCAACTGGAAATGTATTCACATTGAAGTAACAAGGAAAACTGCCTGTAAAAATGTTTGTATTTCGTATCTTCTGTAGAAAATTCTCTGTTATATCAAAAAACCCACAGGTGCTGGACGTATTTTCTTCCACAAATTTTTCAGAGATATCCTAGAAACTCGAAAGAAATTTTAAGTTATAAGTTCATTTAATAGATGCCAGTGTTACTGTACTGCAGAATGGTTTGTTGGTATATGGCAGAAAACTTCTCTTATTTGTGTGTGTGAGTATCTGTGTAGTCAGTTGTGGTTGCCATAAATGGTAAAACTGTTTGCAGTGATGTTCAAGGTGTCTTTTTTTATACCCGAAGGTATTAGAATTCAATCAAATAGGGGCTATGAACTCTTCCATTCACAATGCATAAATGTGAATGGCTAAAAGAAGTAAAGAAGATTGAACAGTGACTAGTTCCACAGAAGTTTTCATAGTCAGCTCCATGAGTCAGGAAGATCTGACCCCCACTTCTTAGCTCCCATCAACTGGCATGATAGAGAGTAATAAAACATTTGGAAAAAGAAAAAACTATTTTGAGAAAGTGGTATGTATTTCATAAGCAGTATAATTTTTGGAGAAATAGTTTATTAAGAGCTAGTCTCCCAGTTGTGTTGCTAATATATTTTATATCAATGCCATGTGTGAATTTTCAGAGTACAGGTCTTGACTAACCACTGGGACATTAGTTTTGCTCAGTAAAAGTCTAGTTAGAATGCTAAATTCTCTCTTTATATAAACATATAAATCTTATAAATTATTTATGTTCCCATTGTGGTTTATTTTGGTAGTGGTCAGAAAGGAACAGATTATTTTTCTTTATACAGATTAGTATTTATTTTATTCTTTCCTCTGATTAATGATAACTGATGTTGTGATTCTCAAGGCTGTATAAAAATGACAGGACTTAATTGCATTGACACTGCAAAATAAGCACATTTATTTCAGTATTTATGTGTGTGTTTGATACTTCTCATAAATTATATCTTCTATAGGACTCATTTTTTGACATATGAGAAGCAATTTTTCTCAGGCTGCACAGAAACATTTAAGAGTGCATTTGATGGATAAAGAACAAAGAATAGAGGTAGATTGACAAGTAGATTCAGTAAATTATATGTGATTAATATAATTAAAACAATATAATTTTTAATATGAATAATCATAGAGTGATCTGGAAGAAATGTTTGTGAAAAAATATTTGTGAAGAAAAGTAACTACTCTTATCTCTTGGCTGTATAGTTGTCCAGCTATAAAACAGAGGTCAGATGTGTTCTCTCTTAGTCAATTCTATATTTGGGTTACTGGACACTTCCCTAGAAGAAGACATCACTGATAAGAGACAAGAATGTCACACCTCATCTGAATATGCTAACCACCAGGATATTGGAAAAGCTGGATGGTGACATGCATGCCTAAATGACATCTTCCTTCTGTTTACAAAGCATGACCCCTTGTTATTTTTGGAGCAAAGGCCAAGGGATGATTCTATTTGAATTCCCCAAATGGGATGGGCTTAACGTGTCCTACTAGGCAGCTTCAGGCAGTTTCCTTGTCAGTGTTTCCTTGTTAGTGTGCATAAATGCTGAAGTGCCCCACCAGAGATATTTTGCTTTTTCTATGTATTGTGACCTAGCTATGTATGAAGTCTTGACTATATGAGTGAGTACAGAGACATTCAGGCTACTTTGCCCCTTCTCTGGGGTGTATGGACACATGCAGGAACTGGCCCATGTCTAAACCAGTACTGAGCTTTTCTACAGACTAACTCGGAAAGCAAGGAGAGGGGCTGTTAGAATGATTTGAAATGTTAAAAAACCACCAAAAATTAAAAAATCCTGCATGTTTAACAGCATTAACAGCAAGGACTTACCTTGCTAAGGACAGATGTCTATGGTTTAGGCATTACAATAGTTGTCTGCAACCTAGTGCAGCCATTTAAATGTTGACCCAATGCTGAAACAGGTTTGAACTTGTCTTTGTGATACACAAAGTTGAATTGGGACTTTTCAGGGGTCTTGTTCATATGTATACGTATCTGAAGGGAGGTTACAAAGAAGGCAGAACCAGGCTTTCTTCAGCGGTGCCTAGTGACAGGGAAAGAGACAATGGGCGCAACTTGAAACACAGGAGGTTCCCTCTGAACATCAGGAAACACTTCTCACCGTGATGGTGACTGAGTACTGGCACAGACTGCCAGGCTGCGGAATCTCCATCCTTGCAGATATTTAAAAATTGTCTGGACACGGTCCTGGGTGTAGCCCAACTCTGGGTGGCCCTGCCTGAGCAGAGGGGTTGAACCAGACAACCACAAGATGTCCCTTTTAATCTCAATAATTCTGTGACGGTGACCGCGTAATGTGTGTTTTCTCAACAGGATTTTTGAGTTATGGCTTCTTTCACTGATTCATTGTTATAGATTGATATCTAGCTCTCATTACCATGGGGTAGGGAGAAGTGCTACCCAAAAATATTCACGTGGCACTATTTTTATCTTATAATTTAAATAAAGATTTAATCTCAACACTTGGCTGAGTTTCTGGGGCAGGAATGTATCTGCTAAGTAGTGTAATCATTGGAACTAAACATGTTATGCAAGTTGGAACAGGAATTAGGACAGGAAATGGGATGGAGTTTTCCCATTCTTAAGGTGTGGCAAAGAAATGTTTTTTCCAACCAGTAAATTCCAAATTAATGAGATTTTCTAGTCTACATTTATTTTTATTCAATATTAAAAAAAAAATCACACTAAATTCTTAGGCATATTTTTGTTAATTGCCTTGAGCTTTAATAAATGTACATCGTTGGCAGAAATCTTTTAATGCTAATCCAAGGGAGTGCCATTAGAAGAGACACACTCTAAAACTAGTATTTGATTATTGTTGAGTTTCAAACAAAGAACATTGCAAATGTCTGTGGGTTTTGCATGTAAATTTATGTCAGTAAAATCGTATTGCATATTTACATCAATTAGCTTTTTAATTTTTTAAAGTATTTTTCAGTGCTGAAAGCTCTGATCTCAAATACACTCTGCAATTTCCTTGAAATGTCTTTGCTCTTAAATTGCTTGCATATTTTCTTAGTCCTAGTACTGTTTTGCCATTAAAGTAAATTAATTATGACAGTTTTTTTCAACAAGGATCAGTTGCACAGTCCCTTCTTAGAAATACCGGTAAACAGCACAGATCTACCCCAGTGAAGGCACAGACAGACCTTGCTAAGCAGAGGACATGGCTCAGGTAAAAAATGTAATTCCACACAAACCTTACTCTTTGTTATTTGTAAATATATCAATTTTAGTAATGTGGATCACAGTTTCTTCCCAGCCATTACTGCGTCTTGTAATTTTATGTTTCTTGAAGACTACAGTACTCTGATTTTAAGAGAGCATATACCTGTCTAAACAGTGCTTGCTGGCTTTGGTGAAGTTATTTACAACCCTGCAACATGACCACAAAATGAGAGTGATTCATGATAGTTCTGCTTGCGTGGCATTTTAACATCCTACCCTACCTGCTTCAAAGAGGCATAAATGATCACACAGGAGCAGAATTACAGACAATAAGTGATTAAAAAAATCACAGAATATTCATTATTTTTACTTAAATAAGATGTAACAAATATGTGGAGAGGAAAAATAAAGCCACACTTAACATTTTAAAAAAGTTCCATTATACTTACACTATATGTATACATACATATATACATATATATACGTACACTATATTTACGTATACATATAACTAATAATCAAAATAGTGGTTTCAATAGTATTAGGGCAGATTATAATTCTATGCACTTCCTGCATACATATACTCAAAAGTACACCTGTCTGCAAAATTACATATTTCAACAATGGGAGCATTTCAAAACTTTTGGCTGTGGTTTGGCATACCTGTTAATGAGATCTGAAGAGAAAACTTTGTGTTTCTGGGGTTTTTTTGTTTGTTTTTTTTTTTTTTTTTTTTTTTTTTGAACCCTTATGCTGGTCTTAACAATTGCAAAACTGACATTAGACATGCAATATTTTTGTTCTTTGTGAAAATGTTTAATGATGTAAAAGAAAATTAATAGCTCTTTTCCCCCAAGAATAACATAGTTTTAATCAGTTGGCTTTTGCCTGTATTCACTGCAAGGGAAGGAAGTGTAATGATGTAGTGACAAAATTATTTCTGCGTAGGGTGTGCTGGGGAGACATAATGGGTAATGCAGAGTGAGGTGAGAACAGAGCTGCTGCAGGTGTGCAGCTTGGCAAGGTGCTAATTAAAAAGCAGGTGAACATAAGTAAGGAGCAGAATTGGTACTTATGGAGGTGGTGGGAAGGGGAGTTACAGTGTAAACTGCATGTTTGGTAACTTGCAACTATAAAAGGGTCCTGGTTCTTCTATTTTACCTGAGTTAGCCACAGATGAACAAATTAAGCCCGGAGTACATATTCAGTTATAGATCTTAGAAACCAGAAATCCCTACTGTATTATGAAATCCTGACAAGAAACAGGGAAAAACTCTTGTTTAAGTCACACACATTAGATTTTAAAAAACTGTTGTGGGAGAGGAAACACTGACTAAGGTAAAGAGATTGCTTTTCCAAAATTTGTGCAATAGGCTGTTTAAGTTTAAACTGTCATTTGAGTGCCAGCTGCCAAAGAAATCCAACCTGGTATTTCATGGTGAAAGAAACGCATTAACTTAACTCTTATTAGGAAGGCAAAATAGGAAGAAATGTTCTCCTGTACTTCAAGTCTAAAATAAATGTTTCCACCGAGACAAAAAATCAAAGTTCCAAGTATTTTCATGATCCAGTAATCAAACAGAAAATTCTAATTAACCAAACAAATATTTCATTTTTATGGTCTGAAAATCCTGAATTCCAATTCTGTTAGCTATTTATATTTTTTTATAGAAATAAAATTGACATTTAAAAATCATATTCTGAATCAGAAAAGTGACCTTTTTGTTGAAGATATGCATTGTGAACTATAAAGCTTAAAAAAATGTGGAAACGTGATGTTAGGTCTTCTTTTGAAACTTCATGTTTGTCAGCATCTGTTATGCTTTTCCAGAGATCAGTTTTGAAAAGAATGTTATCACTGTGCTTTGATGAGTAGGCAGAGTGTATTTCCTTTGGGATGTATTCTTTACATACAGTATTTTCACATTCAACCTCTATAACAGTAGCTAGTGAAGACAATCAAACAAAGGTAAATGAAATAATTTTTTTCCTCATGAAAATTCTATGGAGTAATATAATTTTTATATTTTGGAAAAAAAAAGTATATGTTGCTGTCAACAGAATTTGATTTATTCAAAAACCTGCACTTGGTTACGTTTGAATGTTTCAGATAATTACTTTGTGTGGACTGTTTGTTAATTTCCCAAATTTCAGTGCATAGTTTTGATTAGCTACTTACATAAGCTGTTCAGAGGTAGAGTATGTTGATTTCAATGCCTGAACTTGATTAATATAACTTTTTCAGAAGAAAGTCTCTTTATTCTTGCAACAATTTGGTTAAATAGTAAAAGTCACCCCATTTTCTAAGTAAATAAGCAATCATGGAAGATTTCAGTTCTGATACAGAGAGATCAATTTAAGGATAAGTGGTAGAACAGCTTTTCAAGAGAAATCAAGGAATTTCTTTAATGAACTATGTATTAAAGCTGGCTAAGCAGGTGGAAATACCAAGGAAACAGCTGAAAGTAGTGCTGTAGATATAGATGGTGTTTTAAGTGGAGAAGGGAATATTCTGAGATATCACACATCCCTACTTATTTTCATAGGGTTATTTTTAGTTCTGTGACTCAGGCAGCTGAGATTAAATGAGATTTTAAGGGCAGATAATGAAATACCTTTCATAATCTGGGTATACATGATTCATACAAAGTCACAGAGGAGGTACCTGGAAAAGCAAGGAATTGAGCAGCAGTCTCCTGAGGCACAGATTAATGCTCATTCCATTGAACAGCCTTTCCTCCTGTAGGTAAATTAACAGAACTGGTCATGTTTCTAATTAGCGAGCCATTAAATCTTTGTCTTGTGATTGCATAACCGTACATTTCACCTTCAAGGTCTTGTGTACATAAACTTGAAATAAAACCCTGTGAAAATTGTATCTATTAAATCTATATATAGTTAGAGTCTGATTCAGATGTATGTTGCAAGTGATCTCAAAAGATCCTGGTTGAGGTAAACTCATATTTAAGGGACAATTATCTTCCAATTGATTGTACTAAATAATAGCATTAACAGTGCATTATGCTAGCATGGAGTTTTGCACCACAGCACCTCACAGATTTAATGCTAATTAATTACTTTAATGATAACTCTGAGAAAACCAAGGCAGAGTTTGGTGCTCAATGTTAAAATCAGCAGAATCATATAGTAAGTAGGAACACAACGTGACCCAGAGAGCAGAAAATTCTACTTGAAGAGCTATTGTAATCAATGGAAAGACCACTGTTAAATTGCGAATCTTTCCACTAACTCCCAGGGAAATTAGCACAGGATCATGTGAAACTGAATTTTCCTTCCACTATTGGCTGAATGATAAGAGCAATAGTTTGGGTTTTTTTAATGCTATGTAAAAGATGTTTCCTCATAGCAATTAGCATGATCCCATATATAAGCAAGGCAGAGCTGCCCTGAACCCAAAGAATGTCCTTGAAGTCAGGGTCAGTTTTATGTGTTCCATAAGATAGGGGCTTGATTCAAAACTCTCCTAAGCCAATGGAAAGAGCATTAAATATAAGATCTTGAAGCAAGACCCATTTCCTAAAATCAGAAACATTCTTTATCTCTTTAGAGTACAGATATTTTCTTCTTACTTTAGGGATTTAAACCACAATGATTTTGGTATAAAGGCATTTATATCCATAAAAGCTGTGGAAATTGGTCATTAAAATATGGAATTTCATTCTGTGATCATTTAAAGGGAATGAAAATGCAATTAATTGGGAAAAAATGCAAAGGTAGGACACACAAACCACCAGAATTAGTTCTTTTTATGCTTTATACTTTCAGTATTTTTAAGACGCAATAATTTTATGAAGAAAAATCAAGCTAGTCCCACTGATATATGATTTCTATAAAACATGATAAATGAATCAACCATACAAATGCAGTGGTTTTCCTGCTAGGGCAAATTTCTCATGCTGAAACTCACTAGAGATTTTCCCTCTGTGGAGCCACAGTTCTGCTTTCTCCAATGACACAGTAGGGATTAATAAGTTGTATTCCACTGCCATTATTTAAATGTATGACAGTTACCATTTATTTGTACAGCTGGTGACCCTTTGAAAAAGTGACAAGTTTTTAATTCCTATCCATGCAACCAGTACCATCTGTCATTTTATAATCTGTGAAGGCTAAGGATTCTCTTGTATTTTACTCTGCTTTCAGCTTCTTGGGATGGTATATGTGTTTGCATGTGTCTTTAAGAAGGTCAGAATGGAAGACTATAGAGTGTTTCATTTTTAATGGATTAGCAGTTGAAGAGAAGTAAAAGACCATGGAGCAGAGATCCATCCAGGTGGTCAAGCAGCTGAATGTGAATTGTATATGTAGTAAAGTATGGATGAATTTACACACTGTTCTTAGAGGAGGGTCAATATTGTGTAGCAGTCCTCCTGGTTGGGATGAGAATACATACCTCTGATCTAAATTAATGTTCAGTTCTTAAAAGTAATGTACCATGCAGTAGTGGAGCCCTTGGTTAGTGTGGTAATAAAAAGCAGCTTAATTGGAAATTCTTTTGAGAACTTGCATGTACTGTACATTGTTAGCCTGGGGTAGGTCATTCTCACCTCCATTAGTTTTCTGACTGATACAACACATTTACATTCTGCAATCTCTCTAAGTAGATGATATGTGGGTTTTTTCTCCTCTGCTATTTTCCTCAATAGCCCTCCCTCCACTTTTTTCTGGCTCCAGTAAAACAGGCTGATGTAACAATTTGGTATGTATTGCTTAAAACTACTTTGATTGTATTTAGATAGGTTGGCTGCTAGTTCAAATGGCTTTGTTGAAACAGCATGCTTTTACCAGGCTACACTCACTTCTTCTCTTAGCAACAAGAGGTTCTGACGTTAGCAAGCTTATTTTGGAAAGCTCTGCTCTGTTCAGTGTGGGATCAGAGCACCCCAAGGGCTTGAAGTCAAACTTTGTAACTTGTAAATTAACTGATAAGCTACAGAATCCTCCTAGAGACAAAGCAAAGACTTTTGCTTTAAAATATATATAAATCTGTAAATATGGTAAATAAATGCTTAGGGTAATAATGAAGATGCAATAATGGCTCAAATATCCAGTTTGCTATTGATTTACACTGGCAAATTAAAATCGAAATAGTATTAAACAGGTTAATGACATTGAGAAGCCTGTAGCTGATATTAAGCAGTGTATGTTAAAAAAAACAGTAGGAGATTCTGGTAAAAATAGAATAGAAGTTGTAGAAGAATAATTGATGTTAAAAAATAAGGGGAAAAAAAAAGAAAAAAGTGGAAAACTTTATCTTGTCACTTTACAGACCTCTTTTCCCCTGGAGAATAAAGTAAGGTTTTATTTGTGCAAATGTTTACAGGAGTGACAAAGCTAGAAATGTAGATAAATATTCCTGAGAATTCTCAACCTGGAAAACCTCACAAGGGCTTTCAAAGCTTGTTCTCTGGGTCTCAGGGGAAGGGAAGGAGAATTTACCCATGAAAGGATAGAGGAGAGAATAAATCTTAATAATAAGGGACAGTGATAGCATCCATTTCAGTGTGATTTGAGTGTGAATATTCACATACCTAAATTTAAGCTCTTGCCTTAACTGTTTTGCTGAGCTAGGGCCTGAGGACAGTAGCTGAGAACTGGCAGACTGTACATGAAAAAAAGCACTCATATTGTGTGTCTGAAACTGTGCTTTGAGTGCATCTCTAGATTTCATAGATATTATTCCTATCTCAGTCTTAATAACGACTCTGACCATCAGTATGGGTGTCCCTTGGGCCCGGCTTTGACCACTCTTAGAAGAACAGTACATTTCAATTCCCACTGACTTCAGCAGGGCTTGAGAGCACTGAGTGTCTTACAGGTATGCACAGTACCACGAAACCCAGGTAGTGCTTATGCAAGAGGTGATTCTTCAGAATTGGAAAGAAGTCATCATTCTTTGGGAAGAGGAGTTTGACATAATTAAACGTTGCCTCCAATGTGCCATCAGATGTGTTTCCCTTTTATCTCCAGAGTATGAGTACGTCAGCATCAGCACTAGAGGAAGAGCAGATTTGATAAACCCTTGAGGACTCTCTACTCATGGGACAAATATTGCTGTGGAGGTGACTTACAGTCATTGTCTGCAAACAAAACAAATTCAAGGGGAAAATCCCTCTGAGCTAATCTTTTTAAAGTTATCCATTTAAAATTTAGTACTACTTCTGTTTTACTCAATTTCTTTTTTCAAATATGTAAGACTGTATTTGAATGAAAGTTATTTTAGAATAAAATACACAGGTATTTCTAGGGCTTTTAATGTGTGAGCTACTGCACAAAACTCCAGCTGCTGGCAGATTTTCCTGGATTTTCTCATACAGTCATAAGAGTAGGAAAAAGAACCCTAAGAAAATCATCCTTTTCCACACAGAAAAATCCCCCCATAAATAATAGTAATAAACATTCTTAATTTTTCCTATGCTCCTATATGTTTAGAGACCATCCAGTCCCCTTTTCAAGGCCAGCCTTGCATTGCATAACCAATGGATCAACAGGATGCATTGCTAACATGGCACAAATCACAGGCAAGGTGGGCACTCTGAGTCACAATGCTGATGTGCACAAGGTATTTGTATGACTTATCTAGATATTGTGAAAGTCTCCTGATTTGTTTGTGCCTGACTGCCAAGAGGAATGAGTGGATGGCAGGTTTCAAACTAAAAGATAAAGCAAATCTTCTAATTTAGATAGAACTCATTGCTTTTATTGTCTCTTGACAAAATAAAAATGCAAATAGATTCTAGCATATGGGAAGACTGGACTAATGCCACGTGTACAAATGATAAACGAAACCCACAATTATATCACAGAAGTTGTTAAATATAACAAGAGCAGTGTCAAGGAATAAAATGCCTTCCTTGAAGAATAAATTAGCATATAATGTAGTGAGATCTTGCAACTCTCTTATTTTGAGGCCAGATTCTGGAGTACACAACTCTGTACACAGTGGATCTGCCTAGTGGATCTGACAGTATGAAAGATATGGATTTTTCTTTTAAGAGTCTGCAGGCATTTATAGTATAATTGTTCATGAAACTACTATAAATATAAGCAAAGTAGTAGGAGAAATTTTAGCAGCTGCTCAAAATGTATATGGCCAACAGGGGTCAATGTGCAAGTGTAGAGTTGAGGGTCATATTTGGGAGACTGAGTAAATCAATGCCTTTCCCTTCGAACTGACCATATATGAGCCTCTGTCATAAAAAAGCCCATGAAACCTACTGATAAAACAACGTCTCTGGAACTAATGCCTATCCACAAAAAAAGAGAAAACAAAACAAAAAAACCCCCACAAAACAAAATCCAAACCCTCAAATAATGCTACTACTTCAGTTTGTTGTTTCACAGTGCCTAACTGTTGTGAGTGCTCATTGATCCAGAAAAGAAACTGCAGTTGTTTTCCTCTCATATTGCCTTTTAGCTAGCAGCAGATGGGTCTAGACCTCTGCAGAAGCACAGCCTGTGGCAGCCCAGGTATTGTACGACTCTCCTGTGAGGCTGCAGGGCTCACACCCTGCTGATGACTCACATGAAAATTAGGATAATGAGATCTAATGAAATTTCCTTTTTTCTGGTTTTGCAGGGGGTTAATCCTACAATTTTCGAATATTAGCTGGATTAAAATACATAATCGAGGGCCATAAATTAAGCTTGAAATATTAGGAAATATCAGAATTACAGCTGCTTCAGTAACATTCTTTTGACCTTATCAGGCACCTGTGGTATGACTTAGTTTTTAATTACATGATCACATACTATTTTTCAGCAGTAACCCTACCTCATTTACTTAATAGGTCATCCTTGTTACAAGAATGGCCCCAACTTGTATAGTTAAAGATGCTGATAGCTTACACGTGGAACCATGGTTCCTCATACCTTAGTTCTCTATATGTAAATTTGGTATAATAATAGCATGCTGTCTCACTGGTGTGTTGTGAAAATAACTTAATTGGTGTTTGTGCATCTCTTGGTGACTACAGCAGGCTACAGGAAAGCCCAGGAGGAAAATAGTAATTTTGTATCTAGGGAAAACCTTGAGTCACGTGCATTGTACAGGGTGTGGGACACAGTTTAGACAATGAATAAGTAACAAGATGTGGAAAGACAACAGATCAGCAGTGGCATCAGGTATCACATGTTGGCTGCACCTGATTTTGGCAGGTAAGTGCATCCTGGCAGAGGAGGGGAAGGAACTGGAGCACAAGCAGTAACAGTTCAGCCTGTGCACTGGAAAAGACAGACATTTACTGGAGGGAGAAAAAAGGGTATACGGTCAGGGAAGGAAAAGCTGCAGTGTAGTCCAAGATTTGCACAGGATACATTACTTTGCCATTCTCTAGCTTTTAAGTGCTAGAGCTTATAACCTAACCACACTCCTCTAAACATACATATATACCTTTTGACCTACATACTTAGATTTCATCTATTTAAAGAAATATCCTTACTGCTCTAGATTCTTGTTTGGCAATCCTTAGATAAACAGCCGTGAAATAGAAACCTCGTTCCACAGAAGCCACTGACAAGATCTATATCATAATCCATCCCTGCTAACGGAAACGTAGCTGGTCTTGCAGCAGTCCTTGCAGTTTCTCAGCTAAGTCTTTAGTCAATCATGTTGATGAGAGGGCTGATGAAAGAAAGCCTCTGCAAAAGATGAAAAGCCCTACAAAAGATTAGGCTGCCAAACTGAAACATCTTCATGATCATAACTGGCAGGATGGTGTCAGATGAGTCTCATTTTTAGGAAGTTCAGGATTGTAGCAGGCAAAACAGATTCCTAAATATTCACTTGTTTTTTTCAGAAAGCCACAGGAAAAGTGAAGTGCCATATCAAAAATAATAGCCTAAAATTCTCAAAATAAATTATGACAAGGCAAGCGGTTTAATTTTGCACCACTTTTAGGTACCAGCTGGAGAGAAAACCTAGTCTAACAGTCCAAATGTAGTTCCATAGAATGAATTATACTTCTCAATCTAGAAATGTAAACTAAATGAATTACAGCTGTAAGTTCTCTATTGTAAAGAAACTAACCAAAAGTCATTGATATTTTGGTCAAGAAAGCATACTTCCGCAGCTGTTACATGATTTGATAATCATCGGAAACTAGAATAAAGAAAAATCAAATAAAAATAAATAAGAAAAAATACCTAGTAAAAAAAGATAGGATCATTGGCCCATAATAAGCTGAAAGAGAGAAAAAAGACTTAATATGTTTGAAAGCATTATCAATTTCATCTTCGTTCTGTCTGTGTTTTATGTAACACTTATTTAACTTTATTAAATCCTATGTATTTCTTAATTGTGAAAAATACCTAAGATGAGTATCTAGAAGGTAAGAACTTTATTTCATCCTTTCAATGTATTTCTGTCCAGATCTGTAGGAAATTCTATACTTTCCATCACGTTTTTGCATTTGTCTTACAGAGAATCACAGCTAAAATGGCTACTTAGAAAGAAAGTTTAAGATGACCTATTAAAGGTGATTTTGTAATTATTTGTAGCAACTATGTTATGCCATGAACATCAGTTGCGGTGCCGTGAGTGGCTGAAGGTGACAGTATTTTCTTGTAATCTGTACCAGAGCCTACATCAACTTCATCATGTTCCTTTGCTGTCAAAGGAGTAAATTCCATATTTCGTAGGTGTGTGTCATGTACAAGTACAGATCCTAGGATATTGTTTTTAGACAAAAAAGCCATCAGAATTAAACCAAAAAGGAAACATTCAGTAATTTTCCTCCCTCTGTTTTGTAGCAAAAAAGAAAAAGTCATCGTGAAGCTGCTGAAGCTTTGCCTCTGTGTCTAGCAAGCATTTCTCTGTACAAACAAATTATGGTTTCTCTTGTGCTCACTGTGCCTCTGGCCCATCTCCCACTCTCCAGCAAAAGGGAACACCAAAGGTGAGGAGGAATTTTTTACTGTGAGAAGTGTGTGACCACAGATGTGAGAACCGTGTCATCCGAGATGTGAGTGGGGTGAGGATGACTGCAGTAGCGGGAGAGAAACAAACTGGATGGAAATCTCTGGGGAACCAGGCTGGTGGATTCCAGCTATGGCAAAGGGAGAAGCAGTGCCAACAAATGGTGCTTCTTCAGGGGCAGTTCTCCCAGCAGGAGTCACTGACAGATCCTCGTAGCAATGCAGTGGCCAACATTAATTTTCCAGCACAAGCAAAGCCAGACAAAGAGACACCTCTGTTTTGTGTGTCTGCTTAAAGATGGAGCTGCACACAGCCTGATCCTGCCTTTAGTTACAGACAGGATTTTTTCCTCTCTGCTTAAGGCAATAGATTTTAAGCAAAGTAAGTTTAGTTTTGTTTTACAACATCTCACATCTGAGTTCTGCTTCTAATTTTTAAACATTTATCAATAAAGAGGCAGAAGGCAGGGAAAAATAAGAGGAGCAACCCAAGGTTTAATAAAGTCATTCACTTCCTAAAAAAAAACAAACTCTTTTGAATTATCTATATTAACTCTTCTCTTCTGCTACGTATTTTGCTTACTATTGTGCTTCAGAAAGAAAATAATTTTTTCTGGGTGTTGCATAGTGGGACTAAATTCACATTACTGCACTTTCAAAGGAGATGAGAGTTTACTAGCTGAGGTGGAGGGGATTTCAACTTTCAGTTATTAGATCTCAGGAGCCCAAATGAGCAAAATATGTTCCCCATTTCCTCCCCAACTAGATTAAGCTATAGCTCAACATGTAATAAGCCACAATATGCTTGGAAAAACACCTGTTCATTCACACATCCAAGCTGTCTTTGAAGTTTGGAACCTGTATCATGGGTCTTAGAGGTTGCATGTGGAAATTTAGATCAGAGTGCCTGAGAGGCACAATTGCATGGCAAAAAATGAACTTTAAGCTTACATATCTTACACAAATACCCTCAGCTTTATTTTTCACTACATTTTTTCAGCTGTTTGTTTGCATTTTTCTTCAACTACAAGGAACTGGAAAGTCATGCCAAGATTTTCTTACTCAAATAAAGCACAGTGGTATAAATTTAGCTTCCCTGTTACCCACCATTAAATGGGAATGGGAAGAATAATCCTTGTGATGACTGAAATATAAACATTGTCCCAAACACTCATCCATCCTTTAATCCTTTGCAGATTTATGCAGTTTCCTCTCCTCTCTCTCTTCCAAGTTTAATCATTCTACTTTCTTTGTATTTTTTTTAATAAAAACCCTCATATCCAACTTTAATTTTCTATTTGATGTTTCTTTCCATTATTTATTATGGATAATCCCTTGTGGTCTACAACTCTCCCAATTCTTTTCTTTAATGAAACATGTCTATAGGGACTGCCCTATGACAATGTATGGGCTAAAAGATAATGATGCCTGGGATGGTGTGTGTAAGAGCACTGGGATCTGTTTGTTGTGAGCACAAAGAAGTGTCCTTCTTACCAAGGGTGCAGAGAGGAAAAGTGGCTTTGTTTGCATGTCCAAACGCAAAATGGGGTGTCCTCTTAAAGATATACGTGAATCTGTGTAAGTATTAATATGGGCTACTTCTGTTCCACATCAAGCTCTCCAACCCTAGAGCTGTTCTCACACTCCTCTCTACCATTCCAACCAGAGACCTCTTACCTATGCCACATCCCCCTGCCTACAGGTAGACACTTTCTCCAAATTGCTGTTAGTGACCTTTCCTTCCTGTCCCTTACCTGAGCCAAGTCTCTGGTCCTTTCTCTGGAGCTCGTGTCCTCTCTCCAGCCTTTGTAACCCACAAGCTGCGTCAATTTTCACTTACCTTGTAACAGCCACCACCACTCTCCTTTACGCTTTCATGCTCTCCTTGGCTGCAAGTTACTGTATTTGCCTCTCTGCTCTTGGAAACAAACCATCAAACCTTACCTTGGTAAACCCTCAAAAATGTAGACCTAGACCTTGCTGAACACAAATTACTTGGTTCTGAAAAAGGAAGGAGAAAGAGATATTCTGTTTTCTGTTTGTTTTCTATTCCATAGCAGTTTCACTTTTCCCTTTTACTTTCTTCCTTTTTTCCTTTTTTCTTTACCCTTTCCCCTTTTCTCCTTTCCTTTTACCATTTTTCCTTTTCCTTCCTCTTTTTCCCTTCCCCCTTTCTTTTGAATTTTTTTTAATGTTCTCATATAGCCATTCTCAGCTCAGAGCTCATTAGGCATTACAGCTTTGTCTTTTGATTCCCAGGAGAATTGCTAGAAACTCGATTGGGCCAACATATGTGAAAGTAAATACTTACCAATAATTTGAATGAAATGCTCTCACAAGCTTACCCAAAGCAGGGAGATTGGATTGGCTTTCCACATGTTTTTATGGCTGGTTATGAAGCAGCCTTAGCTTGTTAGTTCTGCTGGGTATATCAAATGTGTTTCTGTATCTTTCCTGACAATTTGTGAGTGTTTCTAGTTCTCAACAGTAAAAAGCTTAATAGAAGGGAACATTTGTAATATGATACACTGCTCCTCTATTGATGATAGCATTTTCCTCCCTGTTGCCAAAAGGATTGTTTTGAAAGTGAATTTTTGCAGTGAATAGAAGTGACATTCTCCAAAGCTCTCAGATACAAAAAATGTTTTATAAAAATACAATGGAAAAATTATTAAAAAAACTAAATAAAACCAAATTTTGCAGGACTCTGGCAAATTTAGGCAAAACTTTATCACTTTTTTTTTTAACAAAAAATATGTTTATATTTTCAGAAAATAATTTTAACAAAATATCCTAGTGTGTGTTGCCCAAAAGCAAAACATTTAATTGAAAACTATAGAAATATTTTGCAGATGTACTCATAAAGTTTCCTTATTTCTAGCTGAGTGAAACTGAATTAAAAAATCATAGAGTTTCTTTATTTAAAAATAAATTTTCTCATGCAACAATTGATTAATATTATTCAGCCAGTCCTACCAAAAAGTTAATGAGAATACTGGGATAGAGTGTTGACATAACCTGAGACCTGTCACACTCCACATGGTCACTAGAAGAGCACAACACTGCATCTGCCCTCCCAGACCCCTCTCTCAGCTCACGGAGTTCAGCTGTCGTAGGTTTGCAGCAGAGCTGAGCTCAGTACTGCACATAGAGAAAGAAGAATGGCAGAAGAGCAGAATGGAGGTTTGATGAGAAGAAGGAAAGAGCAATCGCAGGCGTGAAGTGGATGGTAGTGAACCAGCAGAATGACCTAACTCTGCAGGAGATACCCACCAAGTAGAGAGTGAGAGCTGTTGTCCCCTTCTTGATTCTACAGGACCCATACTCGATTTACAAAAATTTAAGAACTTCTCTTCATCTTGGTAGAGGTAAGCTAAACCCAGTCGTGTGATCAGTGAGGATTCAGGCTGTGCATGTTGTCTCCCTGCACTTATAGCTGAAATAAGTGAAGTAAGTGAAGCAGCAAATTTCTAGCTCCACAACTGTGCTGACAGCATATGCTGAAAGAGCATCAGTTTTGATATGTGAGGTTTGAGTGGTTCAAAAGGCCAAGCAGCTGTCAGACATTCAGAAAGAAGAAAAGGATCCAGTAAAAGATCTGGTGTCAGATGAAAATCATAATATATTTTTTTCTGGGGAATGTTCAGCTGCTGACAGTGGAGCAATTTTTTTTTTTGCTACAGCAGTATCTCATTTTGAGGAACTTGTCACACAGAAATGGGGAAATGGCATTGCACCGGCTGTGTAGTTGCAGTACAGTCTGCTGAACTGGAGAACACTGAGCCACCGTCTGTAATGGTAATGGAAAGCAAAGATAAACCCTATGATCCCATTAGGTCCTTTCCATTCCTTGCACTAGGGTACTTCCTTACCAGCCAGCATACCCTTTTTGTAGAGATCCAAGACTGAACTCTTATTTCTCTCTTTCATTTGGCATGGGCACACTTCCTTGGAATAATTTAAGCTACTGACTACCAAGTGTATCATCTAGCTGAATATTTCACTTATAGCCTCACCCAAGTTACACAACTCTGAACATAACCTTTTGTTTTGTAGGGAGAACTCCCACCAACGAAATTGCCTGGAGTTTCACAACAAGGACTTTACATTTGCATAGTTTTCCCCATAATTTATCCTGCATAATCAGGAACTCTAGCTTTGTCACATTAAATCCTGCAATGGTTCTGTCCCATCAAACACTGCTACAGGCTAAACAAATCAATACACTGTTTTTCTTAATAATGTTGAAGAGCTTGGGAATTTTGACTTACCTTTTGGTCTTGAAATCAATGTAACACAAAGATTCCTTAAAATCACGTTTATTTCTTTCATAGACTAATCGCAAGTTTGTCCTGCATCAATAGGGAATTTGTAAAAGAAAACTTGACTTTTTATTTCCTTTTGGAGAACCATTGTTACTGTCCCCAGATGAAAATGAGTTTCTCAAGAGAGTTAATTATCAAAGTAATCTGTAATATATTAGCCCTTGATTCACTTGTACTGCACGACTGTTACAGAGAAGTATCAGCTGGTGTGAATGTATGGTTTTATTGTTTGTTCAGCCAAGAGTTTGATGCAATTCTAAAGTATAGATGATGTCTTTGTTTTGGTAACAAAGTACAATAGCGCTTTATCTGCAAGTACAGAATTAGGAAAAGCGAGGGAGGAGTTTTGGGTGGGTGTTGTGGTGGTGGTGTGTGCGCTGAAAGGAACGATACCACAAAGGGTCGAAACTGGGAAGGGTTTCTGAACTACATGGTGTAATATAAAAATAGTGTAATTGTAGAGAAATATTTAAAAATTGATTAAGAGTGTCTGAAAACCACTAATTGATGCTCTTTTAGACATAGTTACTGCTTTTGTTCCACCATGTAACTGAAAGAGGCTGCTGCTAATTAAAGCTATACCATACTTCTTGCTGTCAATTAAATGTTTTGTCCTTAAAAGTCATGCTTCTAAGGTATGGAGTTTCAAATAAGTAAAATAATAATACAGAAATATAGGAAACGCTTGGAGAAACAGAACAAAGAAACTACTCTGCTATGTTCTTTCTCTCAGTAGTTAATGCTGGATGTTTCATAGCAAGAAAAAAAAAAGAAAACACCTCTTCCCAACACATAAATAGACTGATCATCTCTGTATTTTTATACTATATAAGGGTTTACTTAAAATCCAACAATTCAGGTCAACGTGATATAGATTGTGGTATGAAGAAAATGAAAATAGGTTTGAATCTCCTGTTTGATATCCAAAATCAACAAATGTGACAAATTATTTGTGAGTCAGAAATTGTATAAGCAAGCAAAATAGTTGTGACATCTTTCTCCTCATTACAGGAGAGGTACTTGCTGTTATGATAACTACAGAAGAAATTAGTACTATAGTACAACATTAACATACTGGGCAGCAGATTTAACACAAACAAAGAAAGTAATTTTTCTTTCAACAGATAATTTACCAAAGCTTCCATGGGACATTGTAGAGTTCAGAAACTTAAATGGCTTAAAAGGAGTTAGAAAATTTTGCTGGTAATAGATCCATCAGTGACTGTTCAATAACATAGTCCACTCACAAACTCAGAAATTCCTTGAAGAGCTGGCTGCTGAAAAATAGTATAGAAAGTGAAAAAATGTCAGAGTGTACTTTTGGTGGTTTTATATTTTTAATGTTGATGGACTTTAGGTCTGAAACAGTGTAGTGTATAATTTTTTTGCTCTTGTTAAGAAGCGAGGGAGTACACAGCTGCAAAATCTTAAGTTTGACTAGCAGTATTGTTTGGCCCAAAATTATTGTATTAGTCTCTGAGTTTTGTGCAGAAGTACTTTGTCAGCCTTGTTGGTGTTGGATTTAGGAAGATTCAATGTCTTCCTACCTCTAACAGCAGCTTGATGAGTAACTGGGAGAAGATGTTTTCCATCTTTGTAGCTCAGCTTGTCTATGTCCTATGTGGGAAGAGAATGATGACTTGCAATTGGAGATATTCTTGTTAAAAACACCTGAACGCCCCCCCATTTGTGCTTTTATATTAGTGTTAACTGTTTACAGTAAACTATTTAACTTTTGATAAAACTGATGCTTTTTTAAAAAACTCTAGTTTATTTTGAACTTTAAGCTTACCATATATTCACAAATACTTAATTTTAGTGCCCACTCTGAATCCAGGGATCACGTCTGTAGAAATGTGGACCGTAGAGGCACCCAGGCATCTCTATTTTCTGTAATCTCTCTGATTTTTGCCTTATATCTGATATGTAAGTTTTCTTGTCACTGTTGTAAAAAGACATTACCTTCATCAACACATCACTCTGTCTAGATCAATTGGCTCTCCTGCTAAAACCCCCGTTCATGCTGTGAAGGTCGGAGCAGCAGCACCCTCTGCTGGGACCTGGATCTGGGTCCTGGTACACAGCAAAGAAAACCTTGAGAAGGGACTTCGTCCCGAAAAGTGAGCGCTTTCTTTTCCGTGCATTCCTCCTATCTGTCTGTTACAGAAACGGGGATGTCTGGGTCCTTTTCCATCAATTAAAACAGAGCTGGAGTAACACGCGCCTAGTTGGGCTTCACGGGCTTCTTTTGGGTTACATCCCTGCTGTGTGCTCAAAGGTTTTTCAGCTTTTCTGAAGGAAGATTCAGAGAAAGAAGTAACAAATATCAAAGAAATAAGCAATGTAAGACTGAATTTGAGAGTGTTGTTATCTTTTTCTAAACATCTTTCAGAAATTATATCAAAATATTTTCTCACATTAAAAGAAAACCAAGCAGGATAGAAATGAGTCTGAAAGGTTACTTGTCTGTATAATACCAAACATTTTGGATTTGCAAGGAGGATTATAGAAAAGAAAATAGATCCAGCTGAAGCAGAGATAAAGCTTGTGAAAATTCTAAAGAAATAATTTAATTAAAAATGTGAATTGAAAAGATGCATTAAACCTTGCAAGTGCCACATTGTTCAGCAATTAGTGATCGTTAAGGAAAGGTTTGTGAGGTTGCAGAGGTTAAAACAGTGAAGTGTGGTGTAAGCTAGGATATTAAAGCCCCAGTTCTATTGCAAACACACATTCTTTTCCCTAGCACAAGAGAAAGTCATTCCCTGCTGTCTCCATGGTAAGACCCCCAAGAGGGTCTCACAGACTAATGTCACCACAGAATATTTTTCTACTAACATGGTACAGCAATTTGTCTTGCAGGAAGAGTAAGTGTCAACCATGACAGCCAAGAGAGGGGAGGGGAAGAAGGAATCAAGATTAAAGATATAATAATGAGTTCTCTCAGTCTTGGCAGAGATGTTTCTCCTGTGGTGCCCAGAAGCCAGACCTGTGGCTGGAATGAGGAATGAAGATAAACTGTGTGGCTGAAGAAGAAAGTAGTAAGTGGAAAAGAAGTGGGAAATTGCTATGTGAAAAGTGATGGATCAATGGCCTAAAACAGCTTTAAAGCAGCCATTATCTGTGACAAAGTACCAGATCTTGTAAGTGATGAACTGAGATGTTGCCAAAAACCTTTTTTCAGGGACTGGCAGAGATGCTGAATCCTCACAGCTTCTAGTGGCTTTAGTAGGACATTAGGTCTTCGATATTGGAAAATCAACCCCCAAAAAAATATTCTTAATTAGTTCCAAAATATCTTGAGAAGAGTAAATTAGGTTCAGTAAAACTGAAGATTCACAAGTAAGTGATGCATATACTTTTTTCAAATCTGACACCGAGGAAGTATGTTCAAAGTCAAACTGAGCATGAATATAATTTATTAACACTATGGAAAAGACACAATAAACTGCCACATGCAGAATAGTGAGTCTGTCATAAACAAGAGGAGTTAGACAAGTGTTAGAGGAGGGGTGCCTGAGTGTTGCAAAAAGTCATCAGGGGGCAGCCTTAGCACACTAGTCATTACTAGAACGATGCCTACTATTGTGAGAAGACAAGAAAAAAGTGTATCAAGAAAACTGGTTAAGTTGAAAGACAGGTATTGAATAAGGTTCATAAAATATCACAAAAAACTACAAAAGAATTCCCACTTCGAATTTTTACAGCCTATTCAGAAAAAAAAATCAAACAACAGACCAAAACCAACAACCAAGCAAACAACAACAAAGAAAAAACCAAGAAATTATAGAAGACTGTAAATGTTTGCAGAACTTAAATTAGAGGGGAAGAAAGAAAATTCAGTAATGTTTTTAGCATTTGCATATTCTGAAGTCTCTCCTGGAATACATTTGTTCTTTCAGTTTCTTCCGGGAAGAAATTTCAGATAATTGCATTAGTTTGATTTCTAAAAAGACATTTTGGAATGATGGTATCACGGCTATCAGAGTTGGATTGGAATATTCCATCTAAATGCACTTTCTGAAAAAAAAACACATTGAAAGGAAAATGTATTTCCAGTACTGCATAGCTCTCATATTCTAAATCCATTTGAAAACTTTCTGCATGTAGCCCACAAATTATGATACAACACCTGAGGGAGCTGTAGCTGGAATGCTTCATTTACCTTTGGAAGGACATTCCAAAGCTGGGAACGAGAGAACTTCAACCAGGAACATATTTTTCATCTTGATTATGCATTTAATAAAAAAGACCAAAAATGTTATAGTGTTTCATAGGATAGATGGCTGGTTATTTATCTCCACTAAGCAGCAGATCATTTATCATGAGGCATAAATTTTGTTTGTCTCTTTCTTTTTAATAAATATGAGCTTCACAGATTCAGAATTATGCATCATTTTCAGACTCATCTTACTGTGTCCAGTGACTTGGCAGTAAAAATTTTGCCACTTCTTTCTACAGAATGTTGTTATTTTTCAGCAGATGAGAACAGAAGAGAGCATTCTTACACAGCTGCACAGCTCTGCAAACTGACCTTGTTGCTGAGAGAGCTGTGACTCACCAGAGTTTCTGTGTGTCTGCTTCTCTCACCCCAGAGAGAAAAACTCTGGGTGTTTCAGGCATGAACTGCAAAACCTCTCACCATTCTTGAAACAATTCTTCAGCTTAGATACCACAGCACTGTTGTCTATGGGACTGATGTAAGTGAAAGGTAAATATATCTGGGAAGAGCAGTTTGATTGGACTAGTAGCATGATCCATGGGGTAGGGCATCTCAGAAGCTGGAAGCGAACAGAGATCTTAATTTAAACAGACTGGTGCTGTTATGCTGAGTGCTCTGAGGGCTCTTAGTCATAATGTAGTGTGTCTAAGTAGCATCCACAGTCTTCTGTAGCTGCAGTGATAAGGCCAAATGGATCCACCTTAAGCAGTCATTATATGTCTCATCCTGCCCCCAACACTATTGTAATTTCAAAGGTTTTGCCACTTGAGCTTATTGTATCTATTTTTACCACTGTAGTTTATTATCTGGTATGAAAGTCTGATGTTACTGAGACAAGGCTTTCTAATGAAATAAGTATCAGGGACATGAATTTTTTCTCCCTGAATAGTCATATAAAACTTCTGGTAAATGACAAAATAATTCAGTCACTCATATGCTGAAGGGGTATAACTTTTCTTGTCTGAAAGCAGCAGGGCTGTTCATCTACAGAACATAGGAGAGGGCATAATGAAATCTTAAAGGAAACCATCAGATATTCTGTCCATAAGATACAAAGGACCAAAGGGATTTAAAGGAATGAGCTATGAGCTGGAAAAAAAAAAGTAGTTTAGGTGAGTAACAAATGTGTGGAGCTCAGGTAGTACCCAGCAGATGCATGGCCAGATTCTGTAAAGACTGAAATAAAAGATCATGGGCATCAGTGAGCTCTATGGCCCTAGTGTTAAGAGATTTAGAGCTTTAACATCTGTCTGTGCTGTCTGTCCATCTTGTGCCATCATGAATTGTGAAGTCAGCTGTGAAAAAAGGAGGGTTCATGTGATTTTTCCAATCCCTCACTGTTTATTTGATCTGGCCAGTGGGGGTGGGAAACCCCTACTGTTTGTAAAGAAAAGCTCTTATCTGAGTTTATTGCCATTTTGAACCTAAGCCAAGCTTTCTAAAGGGGCACAGTCACTGGTCTCCTTTCTTCCCCTATACCACTCTTGTTGTTTCTTGGCTAGACTACAAAAAGAAAAAGACAGTTAGAGCAAAATGTTTTTCTCAGAGCTGTAACTTGAAGGGAGAAGTTACTGAGCAATGTCATGACTTTCCTAAGGGAGTTTGAAGAAACATTAGCAGGGAGGTGCACACTCCTAGAAGAGACTTGTAGCAGTGTAGATTGTTCAGTGTGAGACAATGACAAAAGGCTGCAAGTACTGGCTATGGGTTAAAAAACCCACTTTTCCTTGGGGAAAATGCAGCCCTGCCAGAAATAAAATATACTTAGTAATTCTCTGATTGTTTTAAACACTTTTAGCCAGAGTTGTGGCCTGTTTTTACTCCTCTATCCTGAACAATGTGAACTAATGATGATGATGTCGAGGCCTCTTTAAACCAAAAGCTCAGTGGTTTAACAGATCATCCAGTTCAAATTTCTCCTTTTTTTGCAGGCTGTTGTTTATATATTGAAAACATTCATGGCTGTTTGATCTGCAGGATTCGTTATTTATTATCAGTGTGCTCCAAGAACTGCATTCTGGGTGAAAGCAAAAGATAAGGCTATGCTGAAAAAAACCCCAAACCATTTATTCTTTAGAAAAGTTGGTCATGGACTATCTTGATATATGTAGAATTGGATAATTAATTTCTCTTTTCAGATACTTTCTTTCTACTGCTCAGAATTTGCTCTCTGAACACCATGAAGATTTCTCCATTTCATGTTGACAACTATAGTCTTTAGTAAGGTTTGTTTGCAAAAAATCAGTTACCTTTGGGAGGGCAGAATTGGCTAGGTATGTAAGGGATGTTAATCTGCTGCACAATCCTTTATCTATGCTGTGTTATCTAACCACTATGCCCTTCCCTGCTTGTGTTGTTCATGTTAGACATGGAATTAGTTCACCCTGTTACTGCTTACAGCCATATGGAGCAAGATCTTTCTGAATCAATCCTTATTGTGGTTCATAATCATCAGTTCTGATTTTTTACCACCCTACCTGTGTCCTAATAGTTTTAGCTTTAGCTTTGCTTATCCATGTACACAAGATATCTGCTTTTATCAATGAAGTTTTTGGTTTTATTTCCATTATTGCTTCTAACTGCAGTTACCTCATACAAGAGATCTCAGAAAAGAGTTGTGTTTGTGCTTTCTCATATTTATAGACCTTCTTGCTGCTTAGACCCACACTTGCTCACCTGTGTAGAAACTCTGATACTTCCTTTTTTCCTTTCAGTTGATAGAGGAAGCTGTTATCTGGGGTTATCTTAAGCTCTTCTTGGTCTTGCCTCTTACTGCTCTGCTCGTCTGATTTTCATGGGTGGCAGACAGTAACCCTTTATTCAGCTTGGTGGTGTGCTACCTATCCCTGCCTCCGTGAAGATAATGGTCCAACATTATCAGTTACAGTGTCTCAGTTTACCAATCATCTTTTGGCTGTTTATACAAGTAACATTGTGTTCCTGGAAGAGAAGCAAAAGAAGGTTCTCGCTAAAAGGAAGATACCTAATTTACAATGCAATGACATTATCATTTTGTTTAATTATTTTGGTTCTTTTGCAGCGGTTGCAGTTATCCTGTTAACTGAATTGCATCCTTAAAGCACGTATTTCTCTCATGTTGACATCTGAAGTTAGGTAGAATAAAATTTGCTCATGATGTCACACTTCGAATCTATTAAAGTAACTCCTGCATTTCCTTTGAGCAAAATCTAATCTTTCACAGGCTGCTGTAGTAGCAAATATTCTCCTGTGCTATGTGCTTCTTGTGATTAGATTAGCAAGGGAACATTTATTATTTTAATGTCTTCAGAAGCACTGGCCAACACTTTATTAGATTTTGTGAAGTCTTCCACTGGTAGTGCAAAGGTGGTTTTGCACCTTGTCAGACTGTATCGGTAGTTCTAAAGATCTATGTGTTATACTTAAGTGGCTGCATTCAGCACTGGCTCTTTCCAGCTGTGTATGATCAGACATCATGGCCAAGGGTGACCTGCTGGCACTGTGCTGCTCAAAAAGCATTCCCTGATAATGCCTTTTGAATGCATAAACACAATCCATTTCTCACGGTTGCCTTCAGAAGCGCTGTCACATTTTGGGTTTACATTATTGCTGCTTTTAGGATGCTTTTACTCATTTCCAGTTCAGTACCTCTGTAAAGTTGCTGTACTTTAGAACTGATATGTTGCTTATGGTTTTTTTGTCCTTTTCAAAACCCTGTCCTTGGATGTCTCTATATTCACCACCATTACGCTACAGGTATTATGTAGGAACTGGTATAAGAAAGAGAATTCTAAAAGAAATTTTTTCTTTACTTTTTTTTTTTTTTTTTTTGAAGGGTGAGGGTATATACTAGAGGGCTTTTTGGTGGGTTTTCTGGTGGTTCTTTTTAAGATGTCTCAGCCCTCTTATACCCCTTCCAAGTTCTAATAATTCATAATTTCTTCTTACTTTAATTTTTATACATGGTGCTTGTTGCAAGTAGAACTTCTGGATCTTCTGCCTGCATAGATCCAAATCGATTTGTTTGACAGACTACCTGTATTTTTTGGTGAAGGAAATGAAGTGATTCATGTCAATGTACTAGTGCAGTCTTTCATTGGAGTTACTGCATGCACATGTTTCAGGAAGCCTATCTGCCCTATTGTAGCTGGAAGATCAGTAATTTCTATCAAGTTATATTTTAATAAGAAATAACAGTTTTTCTAACCCTCTTCTGTAGAAAAGGTACAGGGACATTTCAGAGAAGGTCTCTTTTATGAACAGAGAAAGTAAGAGACAGAAAAGTGATGGTAGTTGTCTAAGACCAGTCAAGGAGGAATGAGTGGTAGAGCCAGGAACTGAATTCAGAGTCTTGATCCAGTGGTTTATCTATCAGACCTCAGTGCCTCCACATTATTTCATTAAAATTTATAAGGTCTTAGTGCTCAGTCAAGGCGCAGGCAAATATCACAGCATTAAAGTCCATCATGTTTCATACAATCACCAAAGTAATTCTGAACAACCCATGGAAGGGTAGATAGGTTGTTTCAAGTTTGTTGATCTTACCATAAAAGTATGAATGCATTTACCAGGACTAATTACTGTGTTGAAAGTAATGGTCTCTCTCTTTCATTTGTATTTCCTAACTTTTTTTAGAGAATATGTCTGTTTCAGTAGCTGTTTAATATCAGCTGTGATAGACAGATTATTGCCTGTCAGTTTTAATTTACGTTACACAGACTGCATTGTGTTTTACCCAGCTATCCTCACCTTACAGCTGGCAGACCATACATTAGGTGCATTATTACAAACACTCAGGTCTCCATTCTAAGTCTTTTCAAGAGTAGATATTGACCTTGTCTTTGTTCACAAACAAGCCCAGCAAGATGAGTTATGCACCTATTGTTCTCTCCTGTCAGATAGGGAGTAAAGTTATCTGGTAGCCATCCCAGTGATTTTCTCTGTGGCTGCCCAGGGCACATATTTTCTCAAGCAGGCTTTTACTGTATTGAGTGGAACAGATTTTGGTAGTGATTTGTGTTGTCTTTCCATTCCTGCAATACGGGACAAGAAGGCTAACTAGGAAGCCTGACTCTGCAGGCACAAAGCCTGTATTTCTTCTGGTAAAGGTGAGGAAGGGCAATGCCACAGAATATAGTATAAAATAATGATGAAATAAACAAATAATAACTAATATGGGTCAAAAACTGATCACTGAATGAGCTACCTACACCAAATGGTGGGATGAACTCCTTACACAGGAGTAAGGTAAGTCCTAGGCAGTGATGAATGCAGTATATATTAATTAAAGTATGGGAAACTTTAGAATGACTACTGAAACTCTTGCTTCGGGTTTGGGAAAATCTCAGATGTGAAAGAGGAGGAAGAGATCAATTCTATACAGCAAGTTTATTTCTATAATTATGCAGATACCTAAATGGAGTGATGGAATGTTAGACTGCAATATGTTCACACTACTGCTAATGCAGTAAATTTGAATACTGTGCTACTGTGCTGGGTAAATTAATTTTGCTGCGTGATGATACTTTTAGGAACTCTTGAACATGAAATATTCTCTAAAGAAATGTCTGGATAAATTAAATGTGTATGAAGACATCTTCCTTAATGGTAGGACAGAGTGAGTTTATTGATGGGATTAAAAAAAAGGTAGAGACTGTTGCAGGGTTCAGTGTTGCAGGAGATTTCTGTGTTGGCAGGGGAACTGCTCGCATTAATGTTACATCTAAAATGAAAAACCTCTCAACTTTGAAATAGCTTAGCAGAAGTCAAGGTGAGGGTAGTTCAAAGCACTGAACACATGGGAGAGACACAAGCATTTGTTTCACATAAAACACCTGCTTATATACCCAGAGGGCAGATGAAGGCTGTTACAACTCTTCTTTCCTTTCACCACGGAAAACTTCCAGAAGCAGCAGCAGCATTGTGACTCAGTGTGTCTCAAGGTTCATCTTTTAAGTTTGTACTCCTTTTGTGCAATGTGTTGGTGTGTTAATGAAGGAATTAAAGACAATGACGCATCCCTGCATGGCTCACTGGAAGTCTGGATCAAAACATCTTTCCCATGCTTCTTGCCTTCCCCTGCTTCTTGATGTAGCCTGGATTATTGCCTATTAGGGGAGCTTATGTTGATCCTTCATGGCATGGCCGAAAATGCTGCAATGAAGCAGTGGGTCAGAGATTATTATTTTACAATTATTATTATTATTTTTTAGCAGGAAAAGCCAAATTACTAGAGACATCTGAGAGGGGGCTAACCATGGCTGAATGAGACGGAAGTGCTCAGGAGTGTGCTGATTTAATGAATTCTGCGATGAGCAAGCCAGTAAGAGTCAGACTTCACCAACTACAAAGTCTTTACAATTTATTGCTTGCTGTACACTGTCCATTGCCTCCACAATGATGTTATTGCTTCTGTAAGGAATGTGCAGTCATTTCTGATCTGCTTTTCTGCTCCGTCCAATTTTTCTTTCTTAAGGGAATACAGTGATAATTTGAGGGAATTAGGTTTACTGATTATTTTACTGCTACTGACGATTTTACTGTCAAGAGTAAACTCTTTTATCTTGGAGTTACAGCTCTTAGTTAAACTTAAAGCTGACAATTATCATCACTCTTTGCCAACTACCACAGGCTGTTATAATAAAGAAATAAATGAAACTCCCAGTCAGACAAGTGACCTTCTGATATAAGCCATGAGAAATTAATAATTCTTTTTACCCTGAATAATTAAACAATAAAATAATTACTATGGTAAAATGATAAAGTAAGAGAAGTTAATTTCCTGATACTCAACCCAAGCTCCTCAGGGTGTATCTGCAGGGGAGTGCAGGTGAAGGAAAGATACTTTCCACTTCTGAAAAGGGATAGAGACAGAGATTCATTGAGGAATAGGAGAGTAGGAACAAAAAGGAGTCAGAGTAGGACAGAGAAGTCTCCAGACAGAGTGTATGTATAAGGAAAGATCTGTGATTTCTAATCAAAGAATTTGAAGGAGACTGTATAATTCATTCCCGTGTTACGCAGACATGAGTGTTTACACTCCAGCTAGTGCTAAAAAGAGAGAAAAATGCACGTGGTACTTTGACAGTGTACTTGATGGCTGTGATTTTTAAGGTGAACTTTGTTAGAAAATAGCATAGTTTACCCTGGTATACAGAAATTAATTTAGAAAATTTGAACATGATGTTTTCATCAATACAGTCTTAAAAAACAGGGGACTAGCAAAATATTGACCTTTGTTTAACATGTTTGTGCTGGTTTTGTTATTGCATTTGCTAATAATTCTGCCCCATAATTTTTTTTGTTATCTTGCAAACTTTTTATAAAGAATAATTTGTTATTGCTTTTCAGTTTATGTAAGTTCACAATTATAAGGTAACATGCAAATATTGGAACTGGGGATTAGTTTGTGAAGTAATTAGGCAAATGCTCAAATTCGATAACGTTGCCTTGTGGTCTTACCTGAAAACACGTACAGAATACAGATTTTCATTCAGAAGACCTGCAAATGTAACCCTGTCCACCAGAGGTCATCAAATACTAAGAAATTTCTGCTTCAAACTGAAATAGCCCTCAGAATTTTTCAGTTTCTTCCCCCCACCACCCCCAGTTTCTGCATGTTTATTGTTACAAACATCAGACAGTGGCTGATAATATCTCAAGACTAGAATTAAGCTGGACAAAGCTGCTCCTTTCCTGGACTATATCCTGTGATCAAATGACTCAGCTCCACATGCTGAAAGGTGCAGCTTGGTCTCTTCGATCTTTCTTGAGTGTGTGATAATATAAGGAGATTTGATTCATATAGGAGTAACTTGCTCTGTCTGATTGGATTATTTTCAGGAAACATTGTTCCCTGTGGGAGGCACATAATGCATGTGATTTAAAACCGTGTGTGTCAGCTCCACACAGGTGTGCACTCCTGTGGGTTCAGCTTTAACTGCAGAGCACAGTTGGCACCTCAGAGAAACCCAAGCAGCCCCTTCTGGCCCACAGAAAGTCTGATCATACTGATAACAGCTGGAAGCCATCGGGGGTTTTATTGAACTAGAGTTACAACAGCTACCTTCTGTTTCCGAGCTAACAAAACAGGGGCTGTGAAAAGACCTGTCAAATAGCATCAGTTCTCTGTCTCTCTCTTTTATGGGTGCTTTTCTTCTATAAGAGAGCAAAGATGGAATAAGCAGTAATGAGAAATAGGAATTTAGGTGACTAGTGGTTTTTTTTTTTAATTGGTGTTTAAACAAAAACGTGTATGACTGTAATTTTTATACCTTCTTCATGAATAGAGGTTATTAAGGACTTGCTTTGTTTTTATAGCATAGGACAGTTTTAGTACATTTTCCTCATGTGTGTCAGTTTGTAAAGTGTTTTAAGACATTTTTCTTATGACAAACACATTTATATTTATAACAGATCTTATACAGGGCAGATATATTGAGTAATCAGTCTAGAGTCTAGGAAAAAAAGGAAAACTTGTTATATTCATTTTCTTTGTCAGGCATGTACATTTTAAAATTTAGATATTTTGGCTCTGAAGTATCTACCCAGGCCTGTATTTAAGGGTACAAGACAAAGAAGCGATGTGTAATTCATTAAGAACTGCAGGGCCTCAGAAAAAAGTAAATCAAAAATTCAAAATATTTCTGTTTTTTGTTGTTGTTGTTAAAATTGATCAGAATGATGAGAAAAAAATTAATTTAATATTATAGCATTTGGAAATTGATGGAAGGTAGATGTGAAAAGTACCCCTCTCTAGCCAATTAAGGTGCTAAGAGAATCAAAGTGCATAAATACTTTCACTGATCCAGGAGAGAAAGGGAAGCAGTACCTCCTGAGCAGCAAGAGAATAAGAACCTTAATGAACTGAATCCTGCCTTTGGATCTCATTTTAATTGAAACATATGGCAAAACTTTGTATATGGAAATAATCCAGTTCATTAATTTACTCTATTAGGTTACTCCTAAATAGAGTAGAATTCTATGCTTTATATAACAAACTATATATACAGAGATAAATCTTAAATTTAAAATAAAAAAAAACAAAATAGAAGTGTTTTCATGAATACGTAATGCAAAGGCTACAATAGTCACTTCCTATTTTCTGCACTATCAAAATGGCAACTGTAAAGAGTTTTGTCAAATATTATCTCTTTTTGCAGTGACAGATGGCGACAGCCAGAACTGTAAGGAATGCCTAAATGGCATAGCACAAACCTGTATGAGTAACAGAGTCAAATTTCAAAGCTTCGTGGAGCTCACTGGACCTGATAAAGCTTGGCATGCACAGGGGAAATCTAACCTTTATGTGCCTGATCAGCTCTCTCCCAGAATGCCAAACATTGGTTGCCTTCTAGATGTTTACCTAAATCTCAAAAATCTGGTGTAAAGTATAATTGCCGAAGATTTTTGAAGATAGGAAAGAAACTGCAGAAGTCTCTTGGTTTGGGCTGGGGGATGAGGGGATGGGGAAAAGAAAGAAAAAGAAACAAAACTAAATTCCGGTTTGACATTCTCACTTTTGAATAAATAGAATCAAAGTCCTGAAGAAGATGAAATCAAATTGAATGCTTGAGAACTGACCTGTAGGTACCATTTCAGAGAGCAAATCATACCTCAGGACCATTCTGCTGACCTGCTTGATTAATGAAACTGTAAAAACATCACTGAGAGAGAAGTCTACTCCCCACTTCTAACAGCAAAGCTATTTGGAAGCTGGAAAGAATATGTAAGTTCAAATACTTTAAAGTTAAATTTAAGTCAATAGCTCCAATATTTTTTCTGAAGTAGAAGGCTCCTCACTGTCATCAGTAGTGCTGAAGGATCCCAAACCCCCTGAATGATTTAGTTAATCCACCTTATTTCTTGTTACATTGAATCAGACTTTTTTTTCAACAGCAACAAAATCTACTCTTCTTACCTCTTGTCCTAATACTATACACCTTAAGGAATAAATTATTATTTGACCACTAGAACATTTAAGCTACAAGGCTTACTCAAAATAAGAACCAAAGTCTACAGCAGGCCTAGTGCAATGACACTTAGTCTTGAATGTCACTGGCCAATTTAATTTTACACAGAAGGCTTAAAATCTTGATTTTTTTTTTCTTTTGCTACAAGTGCTTGAAAAGTATTTATAGCTAATCCTACAAAACTGTGAAATCACAACAGTATATAATTTTTATTAGTACTGAATTATATTATCTAGTGATTTTCTGCTGCTATTTATTACTTATTTTTTAAGTATATGACAACATTTAATTTAAAATACGTCTCTTTATAAATAGGGATAATTATCTCTTTTGAACTATGTAATCATTGTTTCTATTTCTTTTGGTGAAGTATTTTGCACACTAAAGAAAATTTAGTTTCATTTTAAATGTCTCTATTAGATCAGTACTTTAACGTGGCTCCTTTTAAGGGATGGCTGTGGCTGAAAGGCTCTTCTGGAGGTCCCTACTTCCACTCCCTGCTCAGAGCAGGGTCTGTTGGAGTAGGTTGCTCAGAGCTGTGCAGCCAGGCTTTGATTCCAGTCACAAAGATGGAGACTCCACAATCTCCCAGGCCGAGCTGGTTCAGTGTTTGACCACTCTTACAATAATAGGGTCTTTCTAGTATTTAAAAGGCATTTCTCTTACTTAAGTTTGTGCCCGCTGTCTCTAATAAAGGCATGCCTTTATTATTTACTGTTATATAACACCTGAAACATTACAAATTCCTTGAATGCACAGATTTAGAATACTGCTTTTCCATCCAATAATCCAGTTAAGAAGTTGATACTTATTGGAAGACTACCATAATGTGGCTTTTATCCTATCCAACTTAATAATGCAATTTACCAGCCTGAAGGAAATTTTAATTCCCCGAAGAACTTTTTAAATTTATGAAGTAGTATTTCTGCGTGTTCCTTTGTGGTAGGTTAGACTGTCTACAATAACCAAATGAAAAGTTGCAGCAGACTCATGCACAAGACCGAAAGGTTGCAGTTTAGTCCACAGCCTTGAGCCATAGGGAAGTGCTAAGATTTAGCCTTGTCTATTTTAGACAGCTGCAGATAGATGACAAAAAATTAAAAGCAATAAACTGCATGACCATTCCTGAAAGTCTTTTAGGAAGTTCAGTGGCACAGAGGCATATGTGTCTAATACGTTTATTTTTCCCTGAGGAGAAGTCAGATTTTCACTAAAATCTGCTTGAACGTAAAACAACAAAAGATGTATCTGATTATCAAAGTTGAAGTCCCTTGATGCATCAGCTTCTAATCCCATTGCCAAAAGGAAACCTAGCTAGAATATTGGAGAACTCACATATGCAGCTCTTTCCTCACTTTTTGGTAGGTATTTTCTTTTACTGAAAAGAAAAGCTTCCAAGAAAACTATGGAGAAAGAATAAACCTAGTTATGCAAATTTGGCAGGGGACTTTTGCATCTGTACAAATGAAACTGATTTTTTGATGTTCAGTATTCAGCTAAATTTGAATGAAAATCTATAAACCAGTGAAGATTATGAAAATCCTTAACTATTCCAAATTTAAAGAACATAAGTTCAAGATATATTTCAAGTGTATGGTTTCTTATTTTAGACAAGATCCACTGATTAGTCAGCTTCCTCTATTGCAAACTAACTGTCAAATTGCAAAAAAAAAATCATTGACGTCAGTGAGATTAATTTTCTCAGGAAAACCTAACTTCTGCAGTTTTTTGGAAAGGTTCAGCTGATAGAAGTGATTTCGCTGGTACTAGCCAGCAATGCTCTGAGTTATCCTAGTTCTAGTCCCTTCTTTCATGTTAACATGTGGCTTTGTTCCATATCATGAGCCAAAATACACATTTGCCAGATCTGTACGAAGTTTACACATAATTTGTTCCAAAGACAGAAAAAGTCCATAGTACAAATTGTGTTAGGATTGAATGAGTCCTCTTTTGTCCACAACATAAAAATAATTTTTAATTTTAATCTCAGTACTTCCTTTATTCTGGATGTAGTCCTAACCTGTGTGTTTAGAGGAGGAAGTGGTATGTAGAGAGGCAGAGGTAAAGTCCCATGGCTCCCTGTTATTGTGTCAAGAAACACCAAGCACAGACCTTGGGGCAAGCAATAAAAATTGAAGCTAACTTTGTTTATACACTGCATTATATTTAGAAAGTAATTCTCTGATGTGGTGCCAGAACAGACTTGGGGAAAAGTCTTTAATGCACAGCAAGGGTTAGCTGTCTAATGAGGTATGAGACAATTATATTAATCAACTATGTCTTTTCTTACTCTCTCAGGGCAAAGAGATGCACATTGGCAGTAACCACAAGCTAGAGTTCAGGAAGCTCGTAGAGACATCTGTCTGATACTTGTCTTGCTACAGATGCTGATTAATTTATCTGTGTGGAGCAAAACATTTATCCCTGGTACTAGGCTGTATCCTTTACTTTTTCTTAATTACTAGATTATGATGGTTGCAGTTATTTTTGTTCTTCAGACACATATGAAATTACTTTGAAACCACATGGACATCATGTTTTTTCTGTATTTATCTGTATATATTTTAAATGTTAATAGACATCCAGAAACAACCCAAAATACATGCAAAGCAATTGGCTTGTAATAGGTTTGTGTGTCCAGGTTTTGGTAGCAGCAAGGCTACAGGGGTGGCTTCTGTGAGAAGCTGCTAGAAGCTTCCCCAGTGTCCAACAGAGCCAATGCCAGCCAGCTAGAGGATGGATGCACAGCTGGCCAAGGCTTAGCCCATCAGTGGTAGCACCCCTGCGATAACAGATTTATCAAGAGGGGGGAAAAACCTGTGCTATGGCAACTGCAGCTGGAGTGAGTATAGAGGAGTGAGAACATGTTAGAAGGACAACCCTGAAGACACCAAGGTCGGTGAAGAAGGAGGTGGAGGAGGGGAGGAGGTGCTCCAAACACTGAGCTGAGATTTTTCTGCAGCCTGTGGGGAACACTATGGTGAAGCATGCTGTCCACCTGCAGCCCATGGAGGTCCAAGCAGAGCAGATATCTACCTGCAGCCCTGGAGGACCCCCATGCTGGAGCAGGTGGATGCCCAAAAGAAGCTGTGACCTTATGGGAAGCCCATGCTAGAGCAGGATCCTGGCAGGACCTGTGGCCCTGTGGAAAGACAAGTCCATGCTGGAGCAGGTTTGCTGGCAGGACTTGTGACCCCATAGGGGACCCATGCTGGAGCAGTCTGTTCCTGAAGGACTGCAGCCCATGGAAGGGACCCATGTTGGAGCAGTTCACAAAGAACTGCTTCCCATGGGAAAGATTGTGGTGCTGCGGAAGGGGAAGTACAGAAAATCAGGAGTAAAGTTGAGCCCAGGAAGAATGGAGTAGTGGAGGAAGATGTTTTAAGTTTTGATTTTACTTTTTATTCCCATACCATGATTTGATGGACAACAATTTAAACTAATTTGCCCAAGTCAAGTCTGTTTTGCTTGTGATGGTAACTAGTGAGTGATCCCTCCTTGCCCTTATCTCGATCCACAAGCCTTTTGTTATATTTTCTCTCCCCTTGTCCAGCTGAGGAGGGAAGAGGTAGTGGGGCTTGGGGGGTGCACCTGGCATCCAGCCTGGGTCAACTCACTACATGGTTATACACAGTTTAATGTGAATGCTGTATATTCTGATCTTGTTTCCACTGAAGTGTTTTGAGCTACTTGTTTGTATAGTGATATCTTCCTTTTACAGATCATTTTTGTAGATAACATTTCTGCCTGTTTGTTCAGAGTCCAATAGTCCCACAGCATGCTTGCCTACCATGAGACATCCTTAATATCACTTACACTGCTTTTCAGTATGCTCTGCCTTATCTTGCTCATTTCCTTGCGGTGGTCCGCTTCTCAGGGGTAGTACACAGAGTCCCACCTTCAGAAAATACTCAAGGTAGTTTATCAGCAGAAAGCTTCCTCTTTGAATGCATCAGTAATTACCACTTTTCTTATGCTGTAGACAATGCAATGAGTGTACTTGGAAATGCACAATACAGATGCTCCTCTGCCCTACTCAGCTGTCTGAAGAAATGATGTATTGGAGAACCAGAAGCGAGAGCTTTGGGCTCCTTTGACCTCCACAGGAACGTGTACAATTAAACTCAAACAGCTAGAAAGGAACTGCACTGCAGAAAGACTTATCAGATGATAATACCACCTTTATTTCAGCAGCAGCATTACAACAGAAGGAGCCAGCTGTCTAAATTCTCCCTCTGTTCAGCTCATCCTGGATGTTGTCTGAAGTGGGATTTGGAGAATACTACATTCAGAGAAAAGTAAGTTTAGAGGGATTTTGTTGATATCAGATTTGAAACAAACCTATTGTGGTGTTCCAGCTGACAGTTAATGCAGGTATCCATAGTCAGATACAACAGAGAGTTAATGTAACTACAGTGAAATAATACCTTGCTTATGTTTTAGGGACATTTATGTGTGTGACCAGCATTATCCAAAAGTTGCAGATTATGATGATAACAAGTAAATCAGTAGGAGAAAAAAAAAAAAAGACAGGAAAAAAAAGGAAGCATTTTCATTCTGATTGAAATGAAGGTCCCTCAGAGAGCTGGGGAAGGATACTTACAGCATTAACTTTAGACATCTGGTTAAAGTTCTTAAATTAAAGCAGTTAGCCTATAGTTTCCTTCAATGCAAGAAGGAGCCAGAATGATGTGGTGGTGTTTTTTGTTTGGTTGGTTGGTTTTTGTTGTTGTTGTTTTTGTTGTTGTTTGGTGTGGTTGGTTTTTGTTTGTTTGTTTGTTTTGTGGGGTTTTTGTTTGTTTGCTTTATTTTTTTTAATCTTTCCTCTTTGAGTCTCTAATCCCGTCATTTAGTGTGGTGTCTGCATTAGCATTATTGTTCGGGTCAGCAGAACAATATTTCTTTTGAAATAAATTTTCTCATCACTCCTTCTTTTCATGATTTTGCAGAAAGGAGATGGCTTGTTGTTTCAGTTGAGACCATCTCAAAAGACAGGGTCCAGGAGTGCTTCAGCTGCCAGGAGGTATTCAATCTACAGAAGCACACTAGAAATGATCTGATGTAAAGCCTCTAAACTGCATGCGGTATGGACACTTCTGCTCTCCACATCAGTTCTTGTTAGGCTGCCCTATTTGCTGATGCAGAGACAGTCTAAGATATCTCCTAATGTTAGTCACTGTAAATGCCCTCACCAGCATCTGCTGATGGTGGCACAGAAACCTGTGCTATTGCCAGAACTGAACCCATGTTGCTAATACTCAGTTTAGAGAGGCTTAAAATCATCTTGAAATCAGATTTCAGTGAGAGCTACTTTATGATTACTGTTTTCCCAAGAGTCTGTTTGAGGGGAAAAGTGTTAATCAATTTATGCTTAAATTTCTGTGAAGCATTAGCATTCCTTAAATTGCCAGGCTCTCTTGAATCTTGGAATTGTCCACAAACATTCCTGCAGATCCTTCTTGCCATTCTTAACACAATGATACCTACAGCCGGAAAACTCTTCCAAATGTGGAGTTGAAAGCAATCCTTCTGTGTTGGTTTGTCTTTGGTGGCCTGAGACTCACTTCCATCAGATGTCAGCATTAGCATTTATGGTGGCTGCAGCTGGTTGTAAATTCAACAGTCAAGCATTTTTCCCATTGTAGAAAATGCTGATTGATAAAAAGGTCATGCCAAAGTTAACTTCAAATCAAGAAAACAGGGTGACTTAAAAAAAACCCCAACCTGATTCTTGTCAAACCCCCAATCCCTTCTTTACTGCAGAATGATTATTGTTTAATAGATTAAGCAGTGAATGAAGAAATGAATTATCTGCTAATTTGCTCATACATCTTGGAATCTTAGATTTTATTCTGCCTATGTCTCATTTGCATATACTGATGGAAAAATGCTTTTTTTCCATCCCAATATGTGGAAAAAGAAAAGGAGTTGTATTTCTCTACAAAGGAAGTGCAAATCAAGACATTTTTTATTTCATTCTTACAGATGAACTTAGTATTACAGCCCATATTGAAAAGGTTGAGGCAACTCCGTGAAAAAGAAAACACAAATAAAATCTGCTCAGGAAAGGAGAGCTGGGGGAGTTTCAAAGGCTCACACTGTAAAACAAAAGTTCCCTCCATTAAATATGAATGTGATTCATCTGTTAAAGCTTTGAGGAAGAAAACTTTTAAATACTGACACGGACCTGCTGAAGCCAGTAGCATGGCAGAGGAGGGGTGGGTGCAGCCCTGTGCCCCCAGGTTCAGTCAGCACCAAGACTGAGCATGTATTCCCAAGAGGAAAATGCATGCACAACACACATAATTCATTTACATGCACACACATATATATGTGCATATATAGCTGACCACAAGAGTGCACATAGGTGGCACTGGGGGGGCTCCACCTGTCCCTGGGTCTCCCACCTTAGTCATGCTGTGAGGGGATCAGCCTCTTACCACGCAACCTGGCAGATGCAATATGAGGCTCAGAGAGAACCGGCTTCCTGTGTAGTTAAAATGTGGGAGCTGAAGTTATATGTACATTGTACAGCTAAGCAGGTGAGAAACCTGAAGATGTAAACAGGAACTGAGAAGTGTGCTTGTCCCTGGGTGAAATCTGAGACCTGGCTGACACAGAAATATCATCTGGGAAACCCTGTGTAGCACAGAGTATATAGAGGACATTATTTTTTTTTGTTCATTCACTGTCAAAATATAACTAACAATATTTATCTTTTTTCCTCATGTGTGTGTAACCACCTCACTGATATGGCTACAAGTATTTGTATCTTTTCTATGTCTTTGAACTGAGCTCTGAATTTAGGCTCTCATTTTGTGGTATATTCCTCACGTGGACCTTGGAGAGGTGGAAGAAGCAATCCAATCCATTGTTAAGGCTTGTCCTGGGTCCAAGCAGCTGCCCTCTTTCCCATCAGCACTGCATGCTGTTTCAGTACCACATTGCTCACAGGACAGAGCTGGCAATGCTGTAGCTCTGAGGGAGCCTGGAAAACTCCAGATGTACCCCTTACTACAGTCATATGCCTTATCACAAAAATGTGGGTTGAATTTCCCCTCTCTGCATTGGAGCTGATGTGCCTTTGAATGCAGTTGCCTTCCCTTTTTCTACTCTTTCAAAGCACAGAAGGACTAGGAAGTCACTCTCCAGAGACTTCGTGTTGCAGCAGGGTGCTCTAGAAGATAGAGCACTACTAAATGCTGAAAATGTAGTTATGCTTACCATGAAGAACTCTTCTCTTTAAATTCATGTCCTCTAAGCACACAATTTCCCTGCATTTCAAGACCTTTTTTGTTATCCTTGTTTTTACTTTTTATTTTACTGTTGTACTTATCCTGAAATGACTGTACTGAGATGTATGTGTATATATTTATATTTATTTATTTAAATATTTAAATGCTAGTTCTTTGAGACTTCACATCTTTGAGAGACATTTATGTTTGCAGATGCATGACGGTCAGAAATTTCATTTCAAAGACTCTCATGTACCCGTCTGAACACTCACATGGATTTTTTTATTCAGTTTAATGTTAAAATGTCATACTGACTTCACAAGACCAGATAACATTGACATGAATGAAAATGTCAGCATATATGATGCTGGTAGTTTGTAAAACTAAGTAGTTGCTTTGACTGGCAAATGAGGAACTTGTGGAGCTCTTGGTTTAATACCAAGCTTTTATTTTCTACAATTAGAACGAGTTATGCTAATAAAAATGCCCTAGTGATTAGGCTTCTGTTTTCCTAGTAGTTAAAATGTTCCCAAATGTAGCCAAAAAAATACCAGTAATAAATTTTGTCCATAATTCATAAGCCCTGACTTCTAGGGAAGATAATGTGCTTTGCAATTTTTAAATTTGAGAAGGTCCTCCTAAGACTTTTTTTTTTTTTTCTGGTAACACACTTGAGAAGTAAAGGCAAAAAAGATTAAATCTTAATTGTGACAAATTAATGTAAAATATGGTCCTTTAGATCCAATAAACTTCAGAGATCTGTACCGAGTTTTTTTCAACAAGGTGCTAATTAACTGCTAAGTGCTGTGGTTGTTTTAAACTTTGACCATTAGCCTGTTATAACTATTTGCTCATGTTCAGTGGTCCTTGAAACAGCCTTCACGTTGAATGGTCAAACTTGAGCTGTATTTTGTGACATTTCTGGGGGCGAAAAGCATTCTCACCCTGAAATAGAAGATTGGATGTCAGTACATTGAGCTTGCACAAATACAGGTTTTCAAAGAGCAGTTTGTTTGGAAACAACTACAACCATAGCATTTGGGGATTCTGTATCTGAAGAGAAGAAATCCACCTTCTTCGCATCTGGGACATATACTGTGTGGGAAACTGATCTGGGTAATGGTGTGTGACCTACTTGTTTTTTAAGTATATTGATCCAATTGATCATTTATTCCCTGACCCTTTGCTTCTCAAGCCCAATGTTTTGTCTGTCTTCCTCTCTTTTATAATTTTTCCTAAATTCGTTTTCCCATGAATGGCCTCTCTTTTTTTCTGTTAATCTGCAATTCAATCACCATCGCTTAAAGACCCCAGTAACAGGTATATTTGTGTGTGTGGTTTGGGTTAGTTTGATTGAGGTTTTTCTACTCGATACTTTATTATTCACAGGCTTCTGTGAATAATAGAACAGAACATCTGCTCACATCTGCTTACCTACTCAGAGATGAACAAGACAAATAAATACGTTACCAGTAAGTCAGTCTCTGTATCAAATCACATATTGTTCTTTGAAACATTGAGAAGCCTCAAAGAATTCTGGTCAAGGGAAGCAGTTTCAGTAATATTTATAGTCTTTTTAATCATATTGTAATCCTTGGTACTGTTGATAAAACCTATTCAATGGATGAATATGAGGTCTCTAGGCAAAATTCTTGTCAGTTTGAGCTTTGGTATTCATAACACAGAAGAATGGCCAAAGAAACTCCTTTCATCCAATTGTAAATATAACTTAAAGTTTTACTTTCCTTCATCAGGAAATAGAAGATAAAAAGGGAGAGAACATTAGAGGGAGCTGTTGCACAAAGGAAAAAACCCCCAGTATTTCAGAAACCTTTCATTTCTTGTATGCAAAATAATAATAATAACTACAATGTAGAAGAAAAAGAGAAGGGAGTGAGAATGTAGGAAAGAAGCCATGACAGTTATCAAAGGAAATATGATTATGTTCAGTGATTTGATGAACACATCCCATAATGCTGATCTTTGGGACGGCACAGCAGAGCTGCTGTGCTACAGACAGGCTGCTTAAAAATGTCGGTGTAACAGTCACCCTGCAGCCACCTGAGTCCTCGACCTAATTAATTTTGCATGGCTTGGCAGATCATCCTTCAGGTTCATTCATTACTTCAAAGAATAAAGCCTGTGCTGCTCTTTGTGCTGGGGAGAAAGCAGGAGAGGGAAAGGCTGGGGAAGACAGTGTCATTTGGGGAGCTCCCCCAGGGGAATCATACCTTTTAAAGTAGATTGATGTCACCTGGAAGATGTTTAGTGACCTCATCTTTTCCGTGTCTTGTTCTTTCTGTCTGATGTACCACCCTGGCCAGTAGGCCTGCTTTAAAAGGACGCACTCACCAGTGAGGAAAGAGTGGCTCCCACTTTTTGGAGGAACTGGGCCTTATTATCATTTACTACAAGACCTACTACTAGAACACCATGAAAGTTTCCCTTTCATGCAGGCAAGTTTGGGGCTTTGTCCCCTGCAAGAACATAATTTTTTCTACTTCCTTCCCCATATGAGGACTTGACACAATGGGGCAATTTGGGGCTGGTCTTAATAATTTATGACTGTTTTCCGGATCCTGTAGGTTATTGTTACAAGCAGGACTGAGCAGAAAATTAAGAACCAAGACCATTAGCAGACTCCACAGTTAGGTTTCAGAGTAGAAAATAAGAGATTTTTTTAACACAGGATTCTGTGAAATTTGATCTCAGCAGAGAACAGTAAATGAAGTCACTTTTATGTTCCATGTGTGCTTGTGTTTTTGGATTTTTTTTCTTGCCTTTTAAAACAATTTGTAAAGCACAGTAGGGACCTGCACTCATTTTTTATTATTTTTTTTTTTTCTTCTTCAGGGTAATGTTTCTTGGAAAACCAAGAGAACACATATGCTAGATTGAGATTAATTCAATTTCATTTTTTGGTGAATGGTCCAGTATCCAATTCTTACTAAATTTTTCTTAAGCTGTTCAGACTATCAGGCAGTTTTGAACTTCTGAGATTTTTTTATTTTTGTCAATATTTTCTTATAAACAAAACAGAGCACTGCATTTTGGAATTCTCTTAGATCATGAAATGTGTTATTATTTAAAAAACATCTTTTGGTGTAAATTTGCTTTTCAGTTATCTTGGAGACACTGCCTTAGTCCACACACTTATTTTGAAACAAGACAATCTATGGAACTGAGGTTGTTAATAACAGAATTACAATCCTGACAAACTTCACTCTTAGCAATTATAATAAATAAAGAAGCACAGAAAATTCTGTTCACTTAAGACTTCAGCTTGAAGGCCTGCACAGAGATCTTTTAAGGACATGAAATAAGATGGAGAACAGTGTTGTCATCCCTACATCACAGTGACTAACTATCCCATTCTGTGCATTCTGGGCATGCTTCTTTGGTATAGAGGCTTTCAAAAGGAATTTCAGTTAAGGATTGGCCTAATTTTTTTTTCAAGAAAATAAAAGCAGAATGATGATAACAGAATGAAAACATGAAAACATGAAAATAAAACCATGTGGAGGAAGAACATAAAGTCTCCCTCCATCTGTAAATCCCTCTATTTTGAATTCTCTCACAGCTTTAATCTTCCTGCACATGGTAAGCAGATTACTTAATTTTACGTTCTTTCTTTAAGAGTGTATCAGTAGCTGCATTTGACATACTGCTGAATACATTAAAGAAACTTATTCAAACAAAATTTAAAATTATCTCAAAACTAGAATGTTAAAGTATGTAATTTTGGATTTCAAAAGAGTGGCCCATATCAGTACCTCTAATAAAGATATGACATTGTCAGAAATTTTTGATTTAATGACGATTTTATATTTTGGTGGAAACAATATTTTTATTGAATGCAGTTGATTTAAGATTTTTTGTATTTGAATATAGGCTAACTTAATTAGAACTTGGATCTCGATATTATGGATACTAGCTTGCTTGAAACATAGTGCTATTCTATAGTATTCAATTCCAGAATCTGAGTTCTTCTATGTTTCAAGAAACAAATGGAATAATGTAAAACTATAGTGACAGATAAGTTTATTTTTTGTGTGTCCAACAGCATTAAAATATTTGGGGTTTTGTATCCAAATGATAAACCCTCCGATAAGATACCTAAGCCTATCTGGAATTTGATTTGAAAATATTCATAGTAAACTGTAATTCTTGCATGGTCCTTTGAAGCAGGTGCCTCTCCTGATCCTTACTATCTTTATGCTCTAATATTTGATACAGTGCCTGAGATACATATCATGTGCCTGAAGAAATGTCCTTTGTTTGATTGCCTATATGAACCAAGGTATTTAGACTTAAAAAAAAAAAAAAAAGAAAAAGTCTTTCTTCAAGAAAAGAGTCTTCAGAAAAAGATTGTCAGCTGAAAGCAGAAAGAAAGAAAGAAAGATGACAGCAGACCTCTAACTATGTTACTGGCAAGACAGTCACTATGCCAAGAGAACCAAAGTTAGGGCCACATTATCTCTGTGGACTATGCTTTCACTGGATAACTCTGGCCAGGTATCAAGCTGCTCTTGCTAAAATAGATGTTACCTTGCAGTAAGATGCTGTATCTTGTGTTTTGCATGCCAATTCTTTTTATAAGAGAGCATGGCCAACACACTATTTCTCCCTTATGGTCTCCTCTGTTTCTAATTTGGAAGCATTTTGATCTTTATTTTTATTATTGTGACTTTTCAATTCTTCATAACTTATTACGTTATTACTTATTATTATTCTTCATAACTTATTACGTTACAGACTGATGGGTTCTTAGAACCAAAAGTGTGTCAGAATATGTTTGAAACAATGAAAAAAATGGTGATTTTAAACACTTCTGGCAGTAAGAATTAGCTTAGTACTCCATTGTCTACATTTGTAGTATTTTTCACTCAGTAATCGCTGTCACTCTGGCTAAAATCAATAAATATGATCAATATTGCACAATAATCAAAATCAGTTAACTATTTATTATTTTGCTGCTGACTACCACAGAATGGTAGTTATTTACCATTTGTTTGAAATAAATAGTAGAAATCAGTATCACATACTAAAGTAATAGAACAAGAGAAAGAAGTGAGGATATGCTACTAGAATTTATAGACCAAATGAAACCTGGCATACTGATCTGCAGGTGAAAACATCTGCAATAGTATTATTACCCAAGCACTGCTGTAAGTATGTCAACTAATGGTACATCTTGAAAAAGATTTGGCAGTAAGTTTCATGATTCCAAACTTTCATTCCTGTGATTCACCAGAAAAGAAATATTTGACACAGTGAAGCCAGACCTTTTTCAGTTATGCATGTGTTCCACTTAGTACCTAGTTTGCAACTTTGATTATTTTGTTACGTTTCAGTAAGGAGGATGTACATGTTATTTGGCCTCAGTGAATAGTCTACCACCTCCTGAAAGCTAGTTCAAGGAGCTTCATTTGCCTAAATCAAAACATCTAAATTTTAAACACCAAACCCAAACCGATCACCTTTGTAATCTGTGCAGTCATGAGGAGAAATCTTTACAGAGAAGTGTTTGCAGATAAAATGATGGCATTCCTCTGATGATGGGTATTCACAATTGGAGCAGCCAGGCACCTTTTGCAAGTGCTGCTTGCAAAGTTTGATTGATCTGATCTGCTAAAAACATCTGTGCTAAGACAGCAGATAGCATTTCAGAAATTTCTACTGCTGCTCTTTATTGTCTACAATATAACTGTAACTGATTATTTTTCAAGGAGATGCATTGTCCCCAAATACTACCTACACTGAATCCAACTAAAGACCGACTTTTTGAAAGATTTTATTCTCTAAGTGCAGTGTAATGCTAGAAAAAGTCACAAAATATTCGACTGTGGATATCAGGGGGACTGGCAAAGGCCAAAATGGGTTGGGGAAGAGTGATTGATCCAGGGTTAATGAACTACCATGCAATCAGCCTGTGAAATGTAGTTGTGAGTCATGTTAGACTTTCAGTGAAAAGTAATAAAGGAAAATCACGGATCAGCTGAGGTTGGACTAAAGAAAAAAAAGCAGATCTTTGGTCGCCAATGAGGTCTTGCCTGAAAACAGGAACTTACTGGATTGTTTCTACCAGTTGATTCACCCCTTTGGGTGATTCTGATTCTGAAGTGGCATTTTGAGATTCCTAATCCTAACTACAGTTGCAACACTCCTATCCTTGCAAAAAGATAATTCTATTCTAACTGTAAATGTATATTTTTCTGGTGGGCTTCTAAACCTCCATAAGCTTCCTTAGCTTTGTGGAGGTAACTGTCCTTGTGACACTGTACAAGGGAGACGTGTCTCATTGATACGCTGCCTCGGGAGGAGTAGAAATGGCTTTTTATTACTCATCCTCACAAAGTTTTAATCATGCTAATGTATTTCTTTTCAAGGTAAAGAAAGGTTATTCCTTTCATTCAGAAGCTCATGGCTTTAGCTTTTAGGATGTGCTACATATCAGAGCTTTATTGATAGATTTTCAGTATCAATGCCAGTTTCAGCTCTGCAGCACTCCAGGGTGTCACTCCAAAATGGAACTTCAAGCAGACCCTTCTGTGGCCAAACACCATGGCAGGCACAGTGCTTCCGTGTTGTTAATTTTTGCCATTAAAAAAAAAAAGAAAAAAGAAAAAAGAAAGAGCACTTTTGATACCTTTATTTTCTTTGATAATGCCTCTCATAGCATAACCTTTTCCCTAAAATATTATCTAGTTATCCAAAGCTAGAAAGCAATGATATTGTTTCCAAGTCAAATCTTTACCGCTAAATTAGATTATTATGAAACACTTTCATTAAATAAAAGAAAAAAGGAAAACCAGCATAACAACTAACTTAGTAGAAAATAACTTGCAAAAAAGGAAAAAAATAGGATAAATATTTGACATGGGAAAAAAAAATATTAGCAGGCACACCAAAAGACTGATCATCATTCAAAATACTGCATAACAAATTGCTTGTGTCTAAAATATTACTCCAGAGTAGGACATTGTAGTCAAGTAATGACCACGGTGATGCAGCCTACTGTGAAAATGTCACATCTTTACTATTGTTTAATTCCCTGATTATACACATAATTACTAAATATTAAATTAAGTGCCAAGAAACATTGGAAAAACCTGTCAAAGTGGCTATTTACTAAGACCTATATCTTCTCTAAAGTTCCAAATATCTTTCTCATGGCATCAATTGCTGTTTAAAAAATGTATCTTAGGAAAAAAATATTAGGAGAACATTCATGTTGATGTGGTTAGTCACAGTGATCCAGTCTTGACTATACTTCACCCAGAAGGCCCTGGTAAAAGCTAAACTATGATGAAAGAGAGCAGCAGAGTGAGACAAAATGACATTGAACACATGTGTGAGGAAACTGAATATGGGTGAAACTGCTGTGGTGAAAATGTGAAACTTGTCTATTTGGTGCACTGTTTACCATAGATTGTCCTGTGAAATACTCAGTCTACGAATCCATCTCAATTTCAACATGAAGATTCACCCAGAGTGAATCACCCCACCATCTGTTACCACTTTCAAAATGAATAATGGGACTGTCCTGCAATGACATTTTGTGCACCTTATGTAGGATAAAGAAACACACTTTATAAGTGAAGAAGAGAGTTCACTATTAGTCTAATTGAAATATTTTATAATATAATAAATGTGCAGTTATTATTATTTCAGTGACAATAACACTGAAATCATAGTCTAAATTATCTATTGAATACAGAAAAGTCTAATAACACAATACAGTATCTATCAACTGGTTTTGTATTCTTACCCTTTTTCTGACTGTTAAGGTTGATTGCTTTGATCTAGATGAGGGGGTTAAAAAAGCCATCAGTGTCCCAGACCCCTCAGGTAAAGGGGTATGATTTTAGAAGTGAGGTACTTCTTCTCTTTGCTGAAAATTATTTCATCTTTGCACTGGCATCCACTCATGGCTATTTTTAATACATGCTCTAACAGAGTTTATACCTTGCTTTTTTCTTCATTGGTCTCTGATTCTATATTGGGTCCAAATGTATTACAGATGGTGTCCATTACGTGTAATGTAATGTACTTGTTCTTTGTTTTCTTTGCCACCCCTAAAACTGGGTTTAGGTACCTACCTAGCTTCCAAGGACACATTAGTTTAGTATTCAGTAATTGCTCATTGGTGATTTGATTACAGCTCTTGTGCCTGTGTTCATGCTTTCAAGACCTTTGCTTGTATTTCATGCTTTGTACTCCTCTATGTCACATTCCTGCTCCAGGGTCATCAGCAGTTCATTTTATTTAGAGTAACTGCATGTTATCACCGTCTATTAATCTCAGAAATGTATCAAAATTATTGCAATAATAGGCTTTGCATGTTCCAATTGTACAAAGCTAAGCAAGTCTAAAAATAATTGGGTGACAGCCACCTTGTCATTAGAAAACTGATGTTAGACATAAAACAAGTAAGCTCTGGGCAAGCCTAAGATAGGCTTACCTGGCTAAGCAAGCCTGACAAGACCCAGTCCTGAGGCCTCACAGAGCCAGTGAAATGCCTTTAGCCTTTTATTAGCAAAAACAACACCATATTTACTGGGTTATATGAAACTATGCTTTTCTGGTTTAGTCTTCCTTAGTTTGTAGTAATGATCTCAACAAATGATCAGGATCTTAGCACTGCTGCAGGGTTTGCAAGTACTTTTTCTTGCATACTTCACAAGGGAACAAGTCCCAGGAGAATTAAAGTCCTTCTTTCCTGCATTCGTGTTTCTCATATTGCGCACTCGTCAATTTTTTAAGCCAGCTAATATGCTCAGAAGTACACCTTCAACATGCTTCTGAATTATCCATTTCTCCACTATGGCAGCATTTCAGAATACATAATAGGACAGAATTATGTTGCAGCAGTAGCTATGAAAGTGAAAAAAATATCATTTACTCAGCTGTGCTCTACTTTTTTCTGAAAACATGCTGTTTAAGTTTATATCAGTGGTTGAAAGCAAATTTTCTCTATGTTGATATATATAGGGTGAAATGCTAGTTGTAGGGCTAGTTGTAAAAGGTTGTAGATCATCCTCCCTGGACCTAGGTTTAGGATTCAATTAAAATTAAAACAAACAATAAATTCTCTACCTGGATATAAACCCAGGGTAAGACTCAATTGCCCTGACTCAGATGTTACACTCAGTTTAGGAAATTTAGTGTTATTAAGTCAGATGCAAAAGTCTAAAATAAAAGATGGGATCTATTTTACCTGCTTCCTCTAGGAAGTAATGATGGAATGAGTGAAACTTTGAAGTTTCTGTTTGTCTCCTCTGACTCTAAAAGCGGACTAAATCATTTCCTTGATGTATACACCTGCATCTGATCTAATAAATCTGGTTGTAGGTAATGAAATATCCATAAACAAAGCATCTAAATGTAAGAAAAGACAGATGAGGTGAATGCTACAGCCTAGTAATAACCACATAAACTATTGAAACAAATCTAAGTCCACCAATTTAGCATGGCACTTAAACTCAGAATATGTTTATGTAGAGAAGTCACAGTTTTTCACTAAGGAAGTCAGGAAAAGAATATATGTCATTAATGAAGTAACTTAGGTACAATGGTTGTCACCCACACTCTTAAGAGAAATTTTTGTGTTTAACTCTTCTATATTGAACATTTCTTTGCCCATAAATATTATCACATCTTAATTCCATGTTTTGTCATGAGGCTACCTGTGTAGTCCAGTTGTGCTGCAGATATTTACAACATGATGCATGATCATGAGAAAAATGACACAAATGGAAGACTAACTTTGCAAGATCAATAACGATCCAAAAAATTTGTTTGGAACAGAGAAGATCTCACTGTGATAAAGTCCAATACCTAAAGTAAACAAATAAGATTTTTAGAGATAAAAGTTATGGTTATTTGCATCATGGTAGAAATATGTTTATCTTATCAAAGTAAAATTATGTTTCATAGAAGGTGACACTGCAATGTGGGGTGTTAAGGCAAGCAAGCAATCCAAATGTTACACGACAGGACAATAGAATATATCTAAGATGAGAAGAAAAATGGGCCTGAAAGGCTCCAGGCAAATGAGGAATTTTCTCACCTGCAGGGCACAATGCCTGGCAATTCCTTCTATCTGGTCAGCAAAGTTATGTTATACTGTCAGATTTTTAGGCAATATTCACTTTGCTTCTTAATGTATTGAGATCCAAGAAAATGTACTAGTAAATGTTCACATCTGTGAATATTATAATTTTTTTCATTGCATTTGTTTTTAGCTCTTTATGAATGGGTACATTTGTCTACATTTATTCTGAGTATTGAGTACAAAAGAATTATACTTCAAATGGTTGTTCTACCATCTTAAAAGCCAGTTGTGCTTTTAGGAGCATATTAATACAGAACCATTACTTCATAGAATCAAAAAATCAACTGGGTTGGAAAAGACCTCCAAGATCATCAAGTCCAACCACTGATTTAACTGATGTGGTTACTAGACCATGGTACTGAGTGCCACATCTCATCTTAAAAACCTCCAGGGACAGAGAATTCACCACCTCCATAGGCAGCCCATTCCAATGCCTGATTACTCTGTAAAAAATTTTCCTAATATCCAACCTAAACCTCCCCTGGCACAGTTTAAGATTGTGCCCTCTTGTCCTACTGGTGGTTGGCTGGGAGAAGACACTGACGCCCACCTGGCTACACTCTCCTTTCAGGGAGTTGTAGAGAGTGATGAGGTCTCCCCTGAGACTCCTCTTTTCCAGGCTAAACAACCCCAGCTCCCTCAGCCTCTCCTCATAGGACTTGCGCTCCAGTCCCTGCACCAGTCTCATTGCTCTTCTCTGAATGTGCTCCAGCACCTCAATATCCTTCCTGAACTGAGGGGCCCAGTACTCCAGGTGTGGCCTCACCAGTGCTGAGTACAGGGGAAGAATCACTTCCCTGGACCTGCTGGCCACACTGTTCCTGATCCAGGCCAGGATGCCACTGGCCTTCTTGACCACCTGAGCACCCTGCTGGCTCCTGTTCAGCTTCCTGTCAGTCCAAACTCCCAGGTCCCTTTCTGCCTGGCTGCTCTCCAACCACTCTGTCCCCAGCCTGTAGCGCTGCAGGGGGTTGTTGTGGCCAAAGTGCAGGACCCAGCACTTGGCCTTGTTGAACCTCATCCCGTTGGAATCAGCCCATCTCTCCAGCTTGTCCAGGTCCCTCAGATCAACACTCCCCCCCAACTTGGTGTCATCTGCATTTACTTACCTAAATTTAGTTTATAATCCCCTCATGGGGTAAAGAGGAGGGTCAGGAGCTGGTTTCTTCTCTGTGGTGACCAGTGACAGGACTCGAGAGAATGGCCTGAAGTTGTGTCAGGGGAGGTTTACGCTGGTTATCAGAAAATGTTCCTTCACCCAGAGGGTGGTTGGACACTGGAACAGGCTCCCCAGGGAAGTGGTCACAGCACCAAGCCTGACAGAGTTCAAGAATTATTTGGACAATACTCTCAGGCACATGATTTGACTTCATTTGACATCCCATGTGGGAATGGTCCTGTTCAGAGCCAGGATCTGGACTCAGTAATCCTTGTGGGTCCCTTCCAACTCAGCATGTTCTGTGATTCTGTGATTCTATTGTCTAATGTACAGCAAAATTTGCAAGCAGGATGTAAAGAGTTTGTTAACCATAACAACATTAAAAGTACTTTATGGGGTCAGATCAATTTTGCTTCTGAAAATGGCTCTACAACACTTAAAGACTAGAGTTGCTTCATTCCCTTAGTACTTTCTAAACCTTGTTAACAATATCAGAAAATATATACTTGTTTAAATTTTTACTGTTGCTCATGACTCTGCCTAAACCTTTTTTTGAACATGCTTAGTTGCCTGACTCCACAGCTGCCTTTTGCTACAAATTCCAGAATTTTAGTACAGGCTCAGTAAATTCTATCTGATTCTATTGCTGAAAAAATTTTGAGCAATACAAAAATAGTATTTAGCTTCTGCCCGAGTAGTTCTTGAACATAATAGAAATTCATATTTATAATACAAATTGTTTATAGGATATATCCCATTCTTCCTTGTTATCTGTACTGGGTTTGTGTGGCAAGGTTTTGGTAGTGGGGAGGCTACAGTGAGAATCTGCCAGGAGCTTCTCCCACATCTGACAGACCCCATGCCGACCAGCTCCAAGATGGATCTGCCACTGGCCAAGGCCAAGTCCAGTAGCAATGGTGGTAATGCCCCTGGGACAACAAATTCAAGAAGGGGAAAAGCAACTGCAGCCAGACAGAGGACTAAGAATATGAGACACGCAGCTCTGCAAACACCAAGGTCAGTGAATAAGGAGGGGGTGGAGGTGCTCCAGGTGTTAGAGCTGAGATTTCCCTGCACTCTGTGGTGCAGACCATAGTGAAGCAGGCTATTCCCTGAAGCCCATGAAGGTCAACCTTGGAGCAGATATCTACCTGCGGTGTCTGAAGGACCCCACATTTGATCAGGTGGATGCCCAAAGGAGGCTGTGACCACATGGGAAGCCCATGCTGAGCAGGATCCTGGCATGCCCTGGGGCCTTATGGAGCCCACACTGGAGCAGGTTTGCTGGCAGGACTTGAGACCCCATGGGGGATCCAAGCAGCAGTTAACGAAGAACTGCAGCCCATGAGAAGGACTCACATCGGAGATGTTCATGTAAGTCTGTCTCTGGAGGGAGGGACCCCATGCTGGAGCAGGGAAAGAGTGTGAGGAATGCTTCCTCTGAGGGGGAAGGAGTGGCTGAGACAATGTGTGATGAAATGAACACAGCCCCCACATCCCCCTGAGCTGCTGGAGGGGAGAAAGTAGAGAAAATCGGGAGTAAAGTTGATCCCAGGAAAAAGGGAGGCTTGGGGGGAAATTGTCTTTGGGATTTGGTTTTATTTCTCATTCCCCTAATCTGATTTGATTGGTAATAAATTAAATTTCCCCAAGTCAAGTCTGTTTTGATCATGATGGTAGCTGGTGGGTGATCTCTTTCTGCCGTTATCCCAACTCACAAGCCTTCCATTATATTTTTTATCCCCTGTCCACTGAGGAGAAGAGTTACAGAGCAGCTTGGGTAGGCACCTGGCTTTCAGTCAAGGTCAACTCACCACATTATGTTAGGATGTGGCTCAGTATATTACCAGAATATGACATATAACAGGTATTTCCTGATAAGCTCTCTTTCAGTGTCAATTGCTTCAGATTTCAAAAAAAGACTTGACAATTCCCAGCTTCAATTCTTTTGCCTGCAGAATATCTAAATGATATCATTCTCTTAGGAAAAATAGCGCTTTATAAGTGGTAGAATCTATTTATTTATTTATTTTTTTACTTACTTACTGATAATTTCTAGTAAGGTCCAGGCTAGTAGTACAATGCTTTGCATAGTAGAAAAGTAGATCATTTGCCCAAAATATATAATGTGCCTAAAATATATGCCCTGTTTAAGTGAGAGAATTTAAGATATGTGATAATGTTGTTTCAAAACATAGATATGAAGAAATTCATCCTATCAGGTTGTAAGAATAAGATGAGGATTCCCAAATTAAAAATGTAAGTATATTTAGAAAACTCACTTTTAAACCTACTTTTGGTGTGCTAACATTAACTATTCCATTCTGTAGTGTTTTCATCAACACTGAATTTCTTGAAAAATGGAGGAAAAATAAGAGAGTATGGCAAAACTTGTGTTCAGAGATCATGCTACATTTCTGCAGGGACTAGGGAATAAATAACTAATTTCAAAGCAACTAGGATGGTTCTAACACCCTTCTAGAAGCCTCTGAATTTCAAATTACAAACAGCACTCAAAAGGCATGGGAGCAATAGTGCTGAAAAGAGCATTTAGTGGAAGATCTGGCCCCTTTTGCTCACCTTTTTTTGCAATGTAATTTCTATCTTTGTGAATTTTCTTGTGAGGTGAAAACATTCATCTTCATAACAACTCTGATGACAGATTCAAAATGTGTTGACCTTGGAGAAAGACATTTTTAATGTTGCACTCCAGCGGAAATGAAAATCCTGCATTTTATAACATTTAGGTTGCAAACATCACAGTAAAAATTTGTATGCATCACCCTCTTCTTCTTGGTAATGTGTCATAATGCTAAATAACATTCCTGAATTTTTCTTTTATGTTTTATTCTCATGAAACGCTTCCGATGTGAGATATCATATTGCATTATTTTTTTTTCCCTTTCTGGACATAAGAAACTGTCTTTTCATTACTTACAGTGGAAAATGTGGAAACAGGAAACCTGTTACTTTATAGTAATTACAAAAAACCATGAAAACTTAATGCTGAAAAAATTTTAAAGTCTTTGTCATGACTTTTCTTCTGTTCAGTGTCAAGAAGTTACTACAGCATCCTCTGTTGATTCCTTTAACAATGTTTTTCTGCAGAAAATCTGTGAAACCTTCTAATGGGGAACATATACTCCAGCTATAGCAGAATGAAAGCCCAAACTTTATTTTTTGTATTTCAAACAAGGAATGCATATCCTTAAACCCATTGAAAATTGCTGCAGTCATTTTGCCATTTCCTAGCCAGTCCCACAACATTATTCAGCTCCTCTGGGAACTATTTTTGCTTTACCAGCAGAAGATACACTATCAAGAAATTACAGCTTATATCACTTCTTAGTCTGTGGCCTGTTTTGACTGCATTTCATTTCCAGCTCGTAAAATTTTATGTTTGTAAATGGCAAGTCCATCATTTCTTATTAGAGTATGTCCAGTATAACTGACATTAATTATAAAACTCTCTATCATCCCAGGTTACTATATTGAAATATCATGAGAAGAATTTCTTCAGGGACTTCTGTCATCAATTGAGCATATATTTTCAACTCGTCAAAAAATAATATTGATTATACCTCTGGAATGAGTGTTATTTTGATAATAGGTAATGGCTATTCCTGATTCCCTGAATAATTTTAAAAGATAATAACAGAAAATTTTATCCAGAGTTGAGGCAGGCACAAAGGAATGACTGTTTACATCCCTGTAGCATCTTGTTCTGACCTATATTTGGAAATTGCTACTTCTTTGGATTTAAATAAAGAAATTGTTCTGTTACTTAAATAATGATACTCACATAAACATAAGTTGTGAAAATTTCTTATTGTTAAAGGGTAACCCCTCACCTTGTCACACACACACATATAGATGCATGCACACACACTAGAAGGAATTCAGACCAGTTTATCTAACCTCAGTTCCTGGAACAATTATGGAAAGAATCATACTGGGTATTATTGAAAGACATTTAAAGAATAATGCGATCATCAGGCAGAGTCAACATGGGGTCACAAAAGGAAAGTCCTGTCTAACTAATTTGATATCCTTCTATGACATGGTCAGTAGTCTAGTGGATGAAATTAAGGTGATAGGTATAGTTTTCTGGATTTTAAGTAAGACTTTTGATACGGTCCCTAACAGCATCTTTCTGGACAAGTTGTCCACCTATGAGATGAATACAGTACTCTGGGTCAAGAACTGGATGAAGATCAGGGCTCAAAGAGTAGTGAGTAGGGCCACATGGTGACGGGTCACCAGCGGTGTTCTTTAGGGTTCAGTTCTACAGCCAGTTCTGTTCATTGTACTTGTCAGTGATCTGGACGCAGCAGTTGAACACACCATTAGCGAGTTCGCTGATGATAACGAACTGGGAGGTAGTGTCGACTCTTTTGAGGGACAAGAGGCCTTGCAGAGGGATCTACGTAGAACAGAGCAATGATTAATGGGATTAAATTTAATAAGTTGAAAAGATGGATTCTGCACATTCTGCACATAGTACAAAGTAAATCCAGACTCAAGTGTAAATGGGGAATGACTGGAGAATCACTGCAGAAAGGAATTTGGGTGCTGGTCAACAGCGGGCTCAGTAAGAGTCAGTAAGGTACCCTGCTAGCCAATAGGGCAAACCACATCCTGAGATGCATCAAACACAGCATCACCAGCCAGACAAAAATGGTTATCCCAGTGTACTCAGTGTTGATGCCACCTCACCTGGAGTACTGTGTGCAGTTCTGGGCCTCAAAAGTTAAGAAGGATTTGAAAGCCCCTGAATGCATCCAGAGCAGGGCAACAAAACTGGTGAAAAGGCTAGAAGGGATGTCCTATGAGGAGCAGCTAAAGACACTGTGTTTGTCTAGGTTGGAGAGAAGGAAGCTGAGGGCGACCTCTTTGCTCTCTACAGGTTTCTGAGAAAATAAAGTGGAGAGGGACGTACGTACTGAACTCTTCTCCCTGGGATCCAGTGATAGGACAAAACTGAATGGCTCAAAGCTGTACGAGGGGAGGTTTAGACTGCACATTGGGAAGCATTTCTTTACCCAGAGTGTGGCAAAACCCTGGAGCAAGTTTCTAGAGAGGTACTCAATGCCCCAAGCCTGTCAGTGTTTAGGAGGCATTTGGACATTGCCCTCAATAACAGCTTTAACTTTTGGTCTGTCCTGAAGTGATCAGGCTGTTGAACTGGATGATTATTGTAGGTAATTTCCAACTGACATTGCATATTCTATTCTATTCTATTTTGTTCTATATACCACTGTAATATTTTCCCCCTTTAATTTGCATCAGTGGCCTCCTTTTAAATTCAGCAAAGCATATACACAATAGAGCATTTTAACCAAGGTTACTTTGTTTGAAAAAAGACATATTTTCAAGAGAAATGTTGCCTTTTATTTCATTTACAGAGACATACCTTAAAACTGCTGGAGATCTTATATTTTCATGCTCTGACTTGCGCTAGGTAGCCTGACTGTAATGAATCTACAGACTAAAAAGACTGGATGTCTAGTGGCAGATTACTCCTTTTTAAACATGAGAGCAAAATTTTTGGTGCAAGGAATTGATAAATGTTCAAATTTCCAGTCAATGCTCAGGGTCCATTTATAAGAAAAGAAGTAAAAGTGCTTCTGTTAGTTTGAAAGTCCTTGGGGGAGGGGCAAAGGAACACGGCACTGCACAAAGGGGTTCAAGCGAGGTTTGAGGTGCAATGGTGGTTTATTGAAAGTGTGCAGGGGTTTTATAAGCTCTGGAGCGGAATGCACCAGAAAATAGGGTGGAGCATGAGACAGATAACCAGGGAACAAATAGGAATAGGGATTCAGGCGAAGAGGGAGGAACTGGGGAAGGAGGAACTGGGGAAGGAGAGGACGAATGGTAGCTCTCTCCTCTCTGCAGCTTTCTCAGCCAATCAGAGGGAGAAGCAGGGAAGCAGGGCATAGGCATCATGAGGCCTGCCTGGGCAAGCCTGGATATTACAACCATTGGGGAATCATACAATGTACATATTTGTAAACACATAAGAACTGTAAAGTCCATATAATAAAGTCCTTTCAATCGCTGTATATCTTCTTCCACCCCTGGAACCATTCCCATCCTGATTCTTGCTCTTCCACAGTCCCTTTGTGGTCAGCTCACCCCAGACAGCAATGAGGCACCCCCTAGACACTCGCTGACTCTCCTCTCAGTGGGTTGGGGTAGAAAGCCAGAAGAACAAAAGCAGGGAAACTTATGGGTTCAGTCAAACCCTAATAAGTGAAGGAAAGAGAAAACAAAACCAAAAAAACAACCCACCAGCAAATAAATAGGTGAAACACAAAGCAAGTGATGCAAAGAAAGTCACTCACCACCTTGCACAAGCAGATCAATGATCAACCAGTTTTCAAGCAATAGTTAAATAGGAGAGACCAGACCGCTATTTTTTTATGGCTCTATATGATACTGTGTGCTGTGGAATACTTCTTTGATCAATTTGGGTGACCTGGCCCAGCTGCGTCCCTCTCTTTCTCATGACCACCTCCAGCTTACACCCTAGTGTGGCAGAAAGAGAACCAGAGAAAGTCTTGACAATGTGGAAAAGACTACTCGGCAAAAGCTAAAACACTCATATGTTATTAACACTGTTCTAGCAGCAAATCCAAAAGACAGAACTATATGAAGAAAGTTAACTCCATCCCAGAGAGATCCAGCACACCCCTGAGTTTGTGCACAGCATTCTCTATTATGATATCATTCTCTAGTATGCTATGTTTGCAGCAAGCCATAAAGAGAACTCCTGTTTTCAGGATGCCAATAGATCTTATGCCCTCTGTTTCTGACTGAGCACAGCAAGAGAACTCTGGAGAACTTTAATTTTAAGGAGGGAGAAGAAGGGAGATAGTCCACATTTTCTTTCAAGAAAGAGGTCCTCATACTGTTAGATAATAGTGGAGCAGGTATTTTGAGGATCAAAATATTTATGAAGACTTGAAAACACAGCAGGAAGTTACTAGATTATGTTACTTCAGATTGGTAACTGTAAACGTGCAATTCTAGGCAACCAGAAAATAAGCTGAAGTAGCTTACTCCTTAACGAGAAAATAACAAGCTACCTCATTTTTTTCAGTGAAAACAGAAGTTTGCAAACATGCAGTTGCCAAGAATACATTGCCCCTTAGCAAGTGCTTCTGTGTGAATACATTCAAGTCCATATTTTCAGTACTAAAAATTAATCTCTAAAGTGTCACAGAGACTGGGTTGGACTGAAGTAAATCATGCCTAAATGCAAAGATGTTAGGAAGAAATTTTTTACAGAGAGAGTAATTAGACATTGGAATGGGCTGCCCAGGGAGGTGATGGATTCACCATCCCTGGAGGTTTTTAAGATGAGACTGGATGTGGCACTTAGTGCCATGGTCTAGTAACCATGGCAGTGTTGGATCAAGGGTTGGCCTTGATGATATTGGAGGTCTTTTCCAACCCAGTTGATTCTATGATTCTATGGTTCTGTGCAACATGCTTCACTCAGTAGTCTCATTTATACTCTACTTTGTGAAGCCCCAAACTATTATGGGTGAAAAGAACTGAGATAATGCTAATATTTGCTCCACAACAAATATTCAACTTTTGCTTTGGCACACATCTCGAAGATGACTGTACTTGTTTTTGCATTCTTAAGGCGGGTAAATGACTTCTAGCCTGCACACCAGGCATGGCACATGACCAGCTCAGCAGAGGCAGCTCCTGCAATCTCTGGAGAGTGGCAGCTTCCCTACACTCTTACCTCCTGCTGACCTAGGTATGGGATGTAGGAGTTATTGCCTCACACAGACACAAGAAGCTACTAGCAAGTACTAGCTCAGGTTCTTCTGTCTATGTCTCAATTGTGAAAGCATTTTGAAGAGTCTTGGGCTTGGCTTCATCCTGTTGACACTGGGTCAGGGTCAGGATCAGCATGATATACGGCTGGGCAGAGTCATATCTACGGCACTGCATAGCCAAGGATCAAAGGCAACGCCCTGACCTTAAATGCAGCTCTGGAGACAAAGCCTCTGAGCTTCAGAACCCTGAGAGCTAGGATGATAGCATGGAACAAGAGAGGGAGTCACACATTTTCTCCCTTAGTCCTAGTTGGGATGACTGAAGGCAAGAGCTCCACAAGGCATAAGGCATGACTGCAGAGGGCACCCTCCTTGTGCAGGAGTCTCCACTGTTAAGCAGTCCTGGAAAGAAAAACACAATTTAGAACCCAAGTGTTTGAAATGCTAAGAGCCCTGAAAGGCTAAGCTAATACAAAATGTTATTTAAGGTAAGGATAATGGAAAAGGGTGCCCAGCAGTTGGAACCTGGAGATACAGTTTTGACGAGATACTGGCTGGAGAGGCATGTTTTGTGCTTGTAGTTATTGCCATGTGAGCATATGGGTGATGACTGTAGAGGATAAGAAGGGAGAACAGAATTATGGCACAGAAAAGACACCTGCAGTTGATGAAAGACTACTTTATATTGCATCAGATTTCCAAAAGAACTCAATAAAGAATGCAATTTGTCAAATGTAAGCACTTCCTTCTTTAAATAAACAGCAGACCCAGCAGGCAAATTAGAGATTAAAACACATTTCTACTTGCAAACAGAGTAAAATAGGGGCCACATAGGCACTTTCATTAATTCAGGCTCAAGTCCCTTTCTAGGCTTGTTTTGGTCATTATTTGTCACCTTATATTTGTATTTATGACAGTTCTCTTTAGTACAGAACAGAATCCAGCCCTGAGTATGTTTGAAATAAACAGTGAAAGATTTTCCTCCAATAACCTCTAAGCTAGCTGTCTTCATAGAAGCAATTACCAGAAATGAAGAAGAAATTTGTTTAGTCATTCATTCAGACATTTCCTGAAAACATTTCTCTCTGACTATCAGTGTATTTGACTTTCAATTATTTATTAAAAAAACCTCACAAATCAAAACACAACAAGCAAAAAACTCAAACTCTTTATTTTGGAGTAGATGTTGTCTCTTTTTTTCCCATGATATTAAGGCATTCCAGAGCAGACAAATATAATGTTCAGATAAGTGTATTGGGGAACATGAACAGAATGTTCGGGAAAATTCTGGTCCACAATTTTTTTCAGAAGAGGATGTTTTAGGTATACCCGATGAATTGCAGTTCAGCTTTTCTGATTAGCAAGATCTTATGAATGGGTGACTCTTTTCTGATCTGATGCCAACCAGAGGCATAGGTTTTCCTTGTTCAAAAAGTCATAAATCTGAATACAGATAAGCTATCTGCAGTGTTTTATACTGTTTACTAATTGTGCTTTGTTTAAGGAAAGTTTAATTGAAAGTAAGGCCTATTTATAAGTGTGATTTTATTTCAGAGATAACATTCTGGATTCACAAGCTTCATCTCTTCAGACCATTCGATAGTATAGATAAAAAGGAGAAGTGATATCAACACACTGAATCTTGCAGGGGGGAAATATCTCTTCTAGATAAATACAGCTATATCAAAAGTATCTATCACAAATCAAGTGGGGAACTGAACTGAGCAAATATGTTTTGAGAAGCTGCTCCTGAAAAAAGTAATTTATGAAGCATTGCCAACGATAAATATGCCTTGAGGTTTGGTGTTAATATATATTTTAGTTATCACTATGGAAACTCAGAGTAATGACTTAGCTAAAGATCTCTAAATACGTGAGTGAAAACAGAAACAGATTTCCAAGCAGCTGCTGAAGGCAGAAACAAATGTATCTGTCTTTGCTTATGGCAGTAATTGCCAGAGTTGAAGTACCAAAAGGTTTCCACTGGCATTTCTGGGTTTCAGCTCCTTTTCAAAACAGTGAATTTGCAATAACAATTCAGAACACTTCATCTAAATGTTTCAATGTGCACACAAAAGTCTAGCTCAGCTGGAGATGCAGCCTAAACACTAGAAAATACTTAAAATGTCCATTTTCTATAATACAATTCAACTTATAATTGAGAAAAACATGTAAATAATGACTATTGTAATACTTGGCTCTCTGCTTTAAAACTTTGTCAAATGCATGTATAAATATAAAGAGGGAAATTTGGTTATTAAGCTGACTCAGTCATTTATGATCAATATGTTATCTTCCTTCCCTCTGCCCAGTGTTGCTACAGAACCTGTAATAGTTTGGGATATCAAATGATAGCATGATAAATGATAAAACATTGAGCTTAAGGGCTGTGCTTTGATGTGCACTCCGAAAATTTCTGAAATTCCTTGATTTAAAAAAAAAGTATCCCAAGTGCATCAAGAATGAAGTTATAGACTTCAAATAACATTAGGCCTCAGGAAAAAAAAGACATTTTTAAATACCTGACACTCAGTTATGTCTAATTTATAAAAAAATCTTTGGGTATATTCTTTATAATGGACATATTAATGTATTGTTTTTTGAGGCATGTTGTGAAGAACCAGTGGTTTTACAAGAAAATTCTCAAACATACGTATTCAAGGATGTTCAGGCAAGAATACTACAAAGATAAAGTTCTTAGGGAAAGGTAGCAATTTTATTAAAACAGCTGATATAGCAGGGAAAAGCACATAGCTTTTGGACTTGTAGACCTTTTACAAAAGTCCCCTGTGTGTCAAATCATTTATCTACTCTTTTTCCAGTTGGTTCTCCCTTTAAACTTTGTCTCATGCTTTGTTGCTATACTGGCTAAACAACACTGCTTCTAAGATAATGCACAAATATGTTCCATTAACGTATTAAAAAAAAAAAAACAACTGAATTTCTTTTCTGTGTTGCTCCTATAATATACAGAGAGCACCAGTCTCACTCTACATACTTCTAGGGGCAGCAGCTACCCCACTTCTTTCCCTTCTGATTAATGCTTCAGATTAGTGCTTTTAGTTCGTAAACCCTTCTGTTTCTCTGATTTAATTTCCACCCAGTTTTTTTCTCCCACGTTATCAGTGTGACTGACAGCAGATATCCTGACTGTCCTGACTTCTTTTCTCATGTCAAAGCTTTCCTTGTAGTTTGTATGCTGAGGCTAACTTCTCTGCTGGTCATTTTATTAAGTGTAAATACATATTTGTTTGTAAATATAATAAATTATTGTAAGTTTAATGCATGTTCAATAAAGCTCTAATTTTAAATTATAGAAGACAAATACAGTGCTATAGTAATATGGAGGGGCTAGAGCATTTTTAATTTTTGTTTCCTCCTTGACAGTCTTAAAATATCTGACTCAGTCAGGTCAGCCTAGATATAAGTGAACTGAACAATTTACTTATTCAGATCTGGCAGAGCTTGAGGAGGTTTCTATTTTAAGAGTATGATAGCCTTAAATTAGAAATCACGTTTCTGGCTTGAATGCTCCTAAGAAATACACATATTGACATCCTGATTTTCTCATAATGTAGCTACCATCTATTCTAAGATCAGAAACTAAGGGCAGCTGAGGGTTAGGCTATTCATAGAGACAAAATGAAAGATAAAATGTATGAATTTAGAAAGGAAATCTTGCCCTTGACAGTGTCTTCTGGGCAGGGCAAATTTAAGAAACAGAAACATATATACGGATATATACACACAGACCTCTTCTTAACACTATATAATGTGTCCTTCTGCTATAACATTGCTTCTCAAGAGCTTCTTCACTGAGACAGCAAAGAACTGAACTGATTTGAAACTAAAATACAGACTCAGGCTACAGAAAAGACGTAGGGCTGAATGTAAAGGATCTCTGAATGACAGAAAAGAATTTTTTAAATGTAGGTATTTAAGTCTAAACCTGGAATCCAGCCACCTGAAATCCAGTCTAAACCTGAAATTCAGCAACAAGGCTCATTAGATGATCTTTCTGGTCTTGAATGGTATCGATCATCAGTTCTATTTCCTGTGTAGCTTTAAGTGATTTTATTCCTGCAGATAGTAGTGTTTTGGGGAGGATCTCTGTTCAGGCTAGAGCTTCTGAACTAAGAAAGTCCTCATTATTCTTTTCTGTGATCTGAAACTCAGACTGATATTCTACATTTTCCTTGTAGTCTCTTGTAGTATATTCCAGCAAGCCTAATGGGTTGCCAGTGTCCCCTTTGTCATTTGGTCCTTTCACTTTGCCTCACCTGTTTCTCTAGGGAATGACTCATCCTGTGACAGAATGCAGTTATCACTGGTCACTGTAAGGTGGTAGTTCCATGCTTTTCCCCTTAATTTCAATGTAATAAAAATATTTTACAAGTGTGTGTTTTTTTCCTTCTAGTTTTTCATATTTTACTAATGGTAACTAACAATATCAGAAGTATATGATATCTTCAAGTAAATGCCACATACATTCTGGCTGTTTTTCTGCTTCACTTGTTCTTTAAAGCACTTCTCATCTAGATTAATGTATTCAAAACCTAATTTCAATTATTTTTATTATGCCTGGCTTCAGCTTTCTGCCATTAAAAATGTGAGCGTACAGTTCATTTAAGGATTCAATACGCCTGTTAGACTGTAATTCATGTCAGCTTCCCCATTTACATTCCAGCAGTTCATGGAATTTACTTGATTTATAGAAGCATTTGGAACTGAAACCCTGCCTTTGCCACTGAATATAGTTTTGTGTAGGGATTATTTTACACTAAAGCATAACAGTTAGTAATAAGCCATTTCTGTTTTGGGCAGCTGCTGCTGATATTGTGTTTTTTGATTATCCAAAGGCAACTTTCTCTCTTTCCACTTCACTTTTAAAATATTGACTTCAATATTAAACTGTCTGCTCCTCAGTGCTGGAGTTAACTGTTTGGTCAGTCTTGGCATGAATCCCAAAAATTAGAAGTGAAAGAATTGAAACAGGTGGAAGTAACGCTTTTAGTGCTTATGTAAAAATTTATTTTGCAGTTCTTGTGAAATGCGTCTTTAACTTTCAGCATGCCCTTTTGATGAATTGAAACTCTGGAGCAGAGTAAGACAAAATCCTTACATGCCTGAATTGGAAGATTTTAGTCTAGATTTTATTAACACATAAATCCTATTTTTGAGGATCTGAATTGAGATTTAGAGGAAAAAAATAAGAACAATACACAAATGGGTTTAGAAGTCAGTGCCGGGAGTGGTTTCACCTCATGACCACTTTTAACTGAATGAAGTGGAGCAGTCAGTGCAAATGCAGGGCCAGAAGGCACTGGCTGAATAGTCATTCAATTCCACTGGATTTCTGCTGAATAACTTACGATATACTATCTCAGGGAAGGAAGAGACTCCTTATGACTAGGCATGAGCATGTATATTAGTGAGCCATACTTAAAACTCATGAGATAACTTTGCCTTGGGTTGTCTGTCATCATTTTTCTTTCACTATTCCAAATAATCTCTCTTTTTCTGAAGAGTCAAGCTTCCAAGGATGTACTCTATTACCTCTAATGAGCTTCCCTGAACTGACGTATGGAGATGCTTCCTAGCAAGCACATCAGTTGGGCAGACACCATTTATAAGAACTGCAGCATAATAAATCAGAACAAACCTGTACTTCTTCTTGCCACTCTTTAAGTGTCTATCTTATTTTCAACCCTGCAAACCTGTAGCCATCTGGAGAGTAATTCCTTGAAGTGACAGAGATAAAGCAACAGCAAAATGCAGATGCGGTAAACTGAAACTTTTTGAACAGTTCAGGATGTGGCTGTTTATACGTGTAATCTCTTCTGGAGTACCGTGTTCTAAGGAGATCAGCTCCTCATGTTTCAGAGCAATGTCCTCAAAAAGATCTTGAAGCTTGGGTTTCTCCAAAAAGACAAAAAGTAATCATATATATATGTAGATAGATGAAAGTTGTAATTTCATAAATATTGATGGCATTAAAGGAAAGGTGATGACATGAGCTGTTCATGTCATGCAGTTGGTCTGGCATACTGTGGTTGCCTAACACTAACAAAGCTGAGATGAGACAATCTGCCCAGCCACCAGAACACTTGCCAAATGTGAGTCCGACAGTTAGTGATGCACTAAAATTAAATAATCATTTGTTTTTTTCAGCCTGTATATGCTCAAGATCAGAAGGCACACCTACAACTGCAGGAAAATTTGGTGGTGGTGTTCCTAGTGCATGGGGTACACCTTGATAGAGAAGGTAATGCATGATCATTTTGGCATGTTAACCACTTTTCAGTCTCAGTATAGTTATGTAGCCACTATCACTTGCATGTGCATATTTCTATCTTTAGTCATCTTTCAGTCCCCTGTTTTAGGCAGAGGGTATATCGCAGGTATTACCTGCTGTGAGGTGGATCCTATAAATGACATGAAAGACTCTACCAAATACCTCCTAACACAAATTTAAAGTTGTGATAATAATTGTCAAACCATACTGAAGATAAGATGGTACCAGTAGTTATATATTCCTTTATTTAGTCCTGCAATGCTTAGTCTGAAATTTTGAGCTTGATGATTTTGAACTCTTTTACTTTTCTCAAACTGTGAAAAAACTTTGGGAGTGATTTATTTTCACACCTGAGATCTCAATGTGTCTCACCCTCAGAATAAAACTTAATTTCTTGTGGGACATTTGCACCCTGGATGGATTTTCTGCATAAATGTCTTATTTATGCTGTCTGCTACATATCTTTCTTAGTGAAAATTAGTCATGTGAATGCCTAAGGTTGTTCAAATACAGTTCATGCACTGACTCTGCTTTGAACTCATCATTAGCATTATTCTCCCACTTGGAAAAATGGCTGTTCTTTCCTTAAAGGTAGTATCATATCATAACTTATTTATTATTGTATGGGAGCTACATCACAGTTTATATTGCTCTCCTTGATATTTTTGGCTTATCTACCTATTGCTTTCTTAAGTGCCAAATTGCTCTTGACCCTCAGTCATTCAGCAGGTTCCCTTATACTAAATAATAACCTTCTACCATTAAATCTGTTTATGGAGCTACAGAGTTATGTAAGATTGTGGAGGACGGTGCCAATATTTTCTAAGGATTCCTTCCTCGTGAAATGATGAAAAATGCCTCTCCTGTAAATTAAATTTCAGAAGGAATTAAAGAGCTATCAGATTTAGCGATTACGGCATTATATGATTTCTTAGGTTTTAGTGTTTGGCTTTCTTTTTAGTTGCATAGCTGAAAGACATTGTGATTCTTTCAACCTACAAGCTTTTTAAGTAAAGATCAATTTTTTTTCCTCTTCTGGCTTACATTTAGGCTGGGCAATGTGAAATAGATCTGATAAGGTAAAACACATCTTCTCATCCACTCACCACCTGCACTTAAAGAAATATTTGTGTATAAGGAATGACAGTGGAGTAGTGTAGTAAGGAAGTCAAAGTTTGCTCACTGCAGAAGCAGTGGGGGAGACCAGAGAGCTGAACAGTGATAAGAATTGGATCACGCTTGTACATGAAACAGCTGGGGAAGAGAAAAAGTAGATGATCTGTTAGAATGAGAAAGAGTCATGCTAGGTCATTTATTCAAACTTCTGCTCTTCTATTGTCTGTAAAATGCAGACAGTAATAAGCAATAATAATAATAAAAAATTCTCATTCACCTTTTCAGGAGAATTCTTTGAAAATATCCTGATAATGTAAGCTAACATAATATTTAAAAAAAATGTTCACAAATTGTACAAGTAAACGCTTAACTTCCATGCACATGGTTTCAGTTTGGAAATTGATTCTTCTTTCTATTGCTCTTGTGTTAAACTAGGAGGATCTTGCATGAAGCCAGTTAAATCACAAGGCTGAAAACTGAAGTAAATGAAAGAAGAACTAGGTCCTACATTCATATACTTCAACTGCTTAAGATTAAATGTTCATAGAAAGTGATCCGAAAAGAAATTCAAACAAGTTTTACTTGAAATTAGTTTTCAGACTGAAATGAATTCTGACAATTCACAGTTGCATCAGCTTTCCTTCCAGCAACTAAGTGATAGTGACATTTATATTAAGGTCACCTAATGCTTCTCATTAGAATATCTCATATCTTAGCTATCAGTGGCTTATATTTTTTGGCAAAGCTTGCCACTCATGATAAAATATCCTGCCTTTTATCAAGATTTTCTTTCTCCTCTCTGACACTCCAAAAAAGTTTTGGTAATAATAAATTAGTCTCTTTCAAGTGCGAAGTACAGAATACATGGACAGACTCAACATCTTTTAAAAATTTATTTTTTTTTATTAGGTTAGGACTTTGGAAACAGATACTGGATTATGGAAGAAGCAATTAATGCCCTGTGAGAATATGAAATAGGATCTGATTTTCTTTTGTGGTTTAATTTGCTCCAAATTCAAAACAATAGGTTAATGGAACAGCCTCCTAGGTGAAGGAAATACTGAAAGCTAACAGAGTAATAAAATCTTTCTCCCATCTAAGAAAAGGTTTTTGATTTGTAAAATTACCAAAGGTGAACTGCAGTCTACACATTATTGAAGATCTACCTATATGTAATTCTCTTTTTTGTTATGTGCATTAGGCGATGGGTACTTTGCAGTTCTACAGGACTGAGTTTTGTGTAACCACTTTTATGCATAAATTATTTAGAAATGCAAATATTTCCCTCATGTCAACTGACATGCAAGATCAATGTAATTAATAATCCATTTTTGCCAAATTGTTTGAAGCACCTGGAAAAGTAGCATAGAAATAAACAGCTATTTATTTTTCAAATTAGTACGAAGTCATTCTGCTCGGAATTCTAATTATATATGTTGCTATAAGTGCTACATCCCTATTATTTCTAAGACGCTTTTCTGAAATGCTATTGAAACTGGTATAATTTTCCTTCTATTTTGTGTAGAAAATGTTTTTTTCTAATTGCATTTTGCAAGATAAGAAGGGAATCTGGAAGGAGGCTGAGTGTAAAATATGTTGTTATATCTTTCAGTTATTTTATTGATTTATATATCCTTATATAATGAAAGTAAGCTTATTTCTCTTGGTCATCCATTTCTTCATCAACTTTCTATGCAGAATCCATCATATTCCATTGATCTTTACATGTCATGCAACTGCCGACTGAAAATAACAGCTTGATCACATATAAGCAGATGCTGCCTACCTGTTCTGCAGTGATGGGACACATTTAAATACTGTTGACTGATGCCTGCTACACAAAAGTGGGCTTTTTGAGTAAGGGAGAGTACTTATAGGAGGCCTGGGCAATGAACAATGCTCTGCTTAATAGCTTGCTGTACGTTCTCCATTAAAGCTGTACACGGAACAGACAAAGTTTACAGTTCATGGCTTTTGCTATGTGAGGGAATTCAAAGTTTATAGTGGCAAGATTACTCAATAATTATAGTTGAGTCGCTATGTATTGACTTCAGAGGGTGACATGGCAAGGGAATTGGACTAGATGATCTCCAAAGGTCCCTTCCAACCCCAACCATTCTGTGATTCTGTCATACAAGTAATAGTTTGTAATGACCGTGCACGCTCCACCACAGGTATCTTTTAAGAATCAAGATTTCTGCATTTTCTTCTCCATTCTCTATTTCACAGAATTACTCGAGGACTTATAATGTATTCAGGGTATGGTACTGGGACACTGAGGTGTTGCAGATACACAGAGCAGGCTATTTGGATTCTCTCTAACAGATGAAATCAACTACACAACTCTGCATGTTAAACCAGTGCTACAAAGAAAACATTTAAGAGGAAAACTACTTGAGATTTCTGAATCACTTCTCAAATCCTATGCTCCTGTTTCAACCACAATAGCTGTCTCTCAGATATTATATTTCCTTATGCAATCTGCATCTAAAATTTTAATACACCAAACAGCAAACTTTATAAGAACATTTGAGAATTATGTGAGTATATTTTTCCTTTATTAGTGTCTGCTTGTAAAATACAAATATGTACTGGGAAACATAACCTCAAAGACTTATTCACAATCTTGAACAAATTTGAATGCAGTAAGTTGCTACAAATATAAAATATTAATATAATATATGATTTTTTTAAAGTGAGAACAGAGGTTTTTGAATTTAGTAAGCAAGAAAATTTAACACTTTCTGTACAGTCTGAGTCTTCTTCAATCAAAAAACCTGGGACATGTGTCTTAGGGTGAAAAATATAGCAGTGAACTCCTTTACCTTTATTATTCCCAATTAGATTTGTTCACATCTGCAGACTTATTTTAAATGTGGAGCTAACATTCCTAAAAAAACCCCAAAACACAACCAAAAAGTAATACAAACCATCTGGAAAGCATAAGTGGAAGCCAAGGTATTATATTTTGATTTTAATATTGTTCCTTCATTTTAAGACCTAAAAAGGACAATGCAATAATAAAAATTATCAAATGCTGCTGTCTACAGTCTTCTTTTCTACCCTCCACCAATGTGCTGTTTTCTACATTGGATTATATGAGAAATTCTACAGCATGGAAATGTTACTTTCCACATAAATTTCTTTTTCATTAATTCATCACTTCTACTTCCTCTTTAAAACAGGCCAAATTCACAGAATCTCAGGGTGGCTGAGATTTGAAGGCAGCTCTGAAAGTCATGGTATCCAATCTTCCTAGAGTCCAAGCCACCTAGAGTCAGTTTCCCAGAACTATGTCCAGATGGCTTTTAAATATCTACAAGATAGAAGATTTTACTGCTTCTCCGGGTAGCCTGTGCCTGTGCTCAGTTGCTCTCAAAGTGAAAAAAGTATTTCCTGATCTTCAGAGGGAACCTCCTGTGTTTCAGTGTGCACCCCCTCTCTCTGGTCCTGCCACTGGGCACCACTGAAAAGACCCTGGCTCAGTCCTCTTTGCACTCTCCTTCAGGTATTGACGAGATCCCCCTGAGCCTTCTCTTCTCTAGGATGAACGGTGCCAGCTCTCTCAGCCTTTCCTCATGGGAGAAATGCTCCAGTCCCTTAATCATTTTTGTGGCCTTTTCCTGGACTCTCTCCAGTATGATCACATTTCTCTTGCACTGGGGAGCCCAACAGTGGACACAGCACTCCATGTGCGACCTCATCAGTGCTGAGGAGATGGAAAGGATCATATTCCATGACCTGCTAGCAGTACTTCATCTGCTGTAGACCAGGGTACCATTAGCCTTCTGGCTGGTGCAAGTTCAACTCAGCGTTGAATCCACTAGGATTCCCAGGCCCTATTTTACCAAGCTCCTTTCCACCTGGACAGCCCCCAGCATGTACTGGTGCCTGGGGTTGTTCCTCCCGGGTGCATTTTTCTCTTCATGTGGTTTATTTTGACCCCTTTCTCCAGCCTGCCAGGGTCCCTTGGGGTGGCTGCATGACCCTCTGGTGTATCACTCACTCCTCACAGTTTGTGGTCGTCATCAAACTTGCTGCAAGTACACTCTGCCCCATCATTGATCCCTGCCCTGGTGTACACTGCTAGTTTTTGGCTCCAGCTAGACTCTGTGCCACTGATAACCACCCTCTGGGCCTGGCCATTCGGTCAGTTTTCAATCCATCTCAGAATATAGCCCTGGTATGGATAAAATGTGACCATCAAGGCACTTGCAATTTATAACTTCTGGAATAATTTATCATTTGTATAAATCCAAAATTAGTAGACATATCCACGTAATTATTTATGTATTTGCATAAGTATTTTTCTGAATGTATATCTCAGACTGAATAAATAATTAAATTAAAGAATTAAAGTTTCAATTTATCTCTTGTTTTTATTGATTTTACTGATCTCCAACTCCTCACTAGTAGTAACACCTAATGATATATACTTTAAAGGAGGATTAGGTCCTCAATATGGATAAATTTTTATTTCGTAGAAACAAACTTTAGGAAAGTTACCTAGTTTAAATACCATCATGTATACATACCTATTACAAAAAGTCATCTTGCATATGTAGACTGTTTCTGTTATACTAATCTATATTCATAGCTGTATATTGTTTTAAACTGAAGTGAAAAAAGTAGACTAACTCAAGAAAACCTTTTATTTAAAATGTAAAATCCGATAGTTTTTTAAGTTCAATTTCCAACATGCAGATTGTGAATGACATGGCATTCTGGAGGTCTTCCGACATTTATAAACATTAAACAGAGATCACAAAGAAAAGCAAAACATCACACTGGGCACAGCATATTAGTCAGTGTTCTTGCCAAGGGGTTGGAGAACACTGCCTTTTTCATTACTAACAGATGTCTTGTATAGTAGCACTCAATCTTTTTTTAAGACAACAAATGGTAGCTTATCTACTGCTTCCTACAGTATTATTCCCCAAACCTGTTCATCATAATTTCTTATTTGAACCTTTTCTCCTCATGATCTCCCTTCTACTTCTGCTAGTTTTTAGTCTCCTTCCTATTCCAAATTCCTCTTCTGTTTTCCTCCACACCTTCCTCGTTCTCCCTTTCTGGAATTCATCTATCTTGCTTCCCTCCCATGCTCCACTGTCCCAAGTCTTCACATTCAAGTCTTGGTGAAAATTTTTCTTCTCATTATTCCTTCTGGCTGTCTTGCTGTGATTTTTAATATTTAGGAACTATCTTCCTGAGTCTTGGATGCGAGGCAATAGAGGAAGACAGCCTCTGCCTTTGGTGCTCTTTTTTTTTTTTTTCCTCGAGAAAAGAAGAATTTAACATGGCTACTTAGCAGAGCATGTAGAATAGTACTATACTAAGAAAAGTATTAATTTCATTTTCTGTTTTTCATAATGTTCAAAACTTATGCAGTCAGTCAGTGAAAGGGTTAAATTCTGGCTTGACATAAGCATCTGTCAAAGATGAATAAGATGTGTGACTAGAACATCTACTTTTGTAATAAACAAGGATAATAAAAAAAATTGGGCAATATGATCTTGTACTGTGTCGTATTTTACTCAAATCTAGAGAGTGGTCCCATGTGACTGTGTCTCACACCAAATGTCTGTCACAGCAGTGGAATAGAAGGAAAGTCGAATGTTGCAAAATGACCCATCTAAGCTATCTTTTATAACCTTGGACATCTTCAAATATAAACAACAAATGCAATGGAGACTTCAAGATACCTGTTGACCTCAAAAATCATAATTAATCAATAGCTAAAGACAGATATCATTTCCTTATATGCATTATCATCTATCACATATAAAATAAATACTACAGCTATAAATTACTAAGCCTCTGTAAAACAGGTGCAAAAGCCGTATTTTAAATATTTAAAACAGTCAAAACATATCTGACATAAACAATTTCTCTACCACGTTCCAAAGCCCAAAGAAAGTGAAAGAATATGACAAGGAAAGGTCATCAATGGTTTGTTGTTTCAGTGAATATGGGCAACAAATTTTAATCCCTTTCCTGAACTGAACAACATTTACAATATATTAGCTGAAATGTGGAAATCAAGTATAAATAATCCTAGTCTGAATTATGTAAATTTATAAGAGTAATATTCAGTTTAAACCAAGGTTCATACAATCATATCTCTCTCTCACCCTTAGTCGCTTTAACAAGATGGTCAGGCCAGGCTATTGCTGGCACAGAACATAAAATTCCAAATAAAAGTAACTGAAACTTTAAACGTGTTTAATGATGTGGCCCATAAAATTACAAATACCCTAATTAGGAATAAGATCTCTGATTCTTGTCCACAGGACAGCTTATAACCATATTTCCCACCTGAACTGAAAATATTCTGTAAGTTAAGTCTCGAAATCAGGACCATAGTAAATAATCAGCACAGTAAATGGCACAGAATGAGTAACTTTTTTCTGTGATAAAATTCTGAGAAAATATAACATTTAGTAATTTTTGTTTCTGTCCTGTTTCAAAACTGTGTTTTTATCACATTTTTGTCAATGTTTAGAGGGAAGTCTGTGGGTTCCAATCCGTTCATCTCTTGTAGCTCTTCAGATAGAAAGACTATTATCTTTGCATTTTCTATTACATGAGATGTGTTTCTTGGCCCTTAAATGCCTTCTCTTGTTCAGCATGTAATTTTTCTTGCCACTTCATTTTTATATTACTTATTTTCCTCCCCATTTGAAATACCTGTCCATGGCTCTAGGAGAATTTCAGGTAATTTCTCTGATATATTCTTAATCATAGTCCAAAATGTCAATATCAGAAATTGAGGACTATCATTTTTAGTATCAATCTTGATCATCTAATAATAAGCATTGCTACCAAGATGCCATTTCAGGATGAGAAAGTTCAAGTGCCAAGAGATAATGGGTTATGTTATAAATGACCCCTCAGTTTAACAAGAATTTTATCAGATTGTAAGTCTTTTTCATGCTTGATTTCTTCTGTAGTCAACGCACCCTGAACAAAACACCACATTTTGTTCTACACTAACAAAAGGATGATAAAAACAAATCAGAGAAAAGAAAGCAGCTCAAAGCAAACTTTGATGCATTATTTTTAGAGATCTCTGTTTCAGTTTTTCAGATAACCTCCATTCATCTGTTTCAACTGTTACAAAAAAGGGAAATTCATGATTTGCATTATTTTGCTCCCATCTAGAACAGTCAGAGAGTGTTGTAGTTTGGTGTGCTACCAGAAACATGCTCACTGAAGAAGGCTGATGCTGCATGACTGTAAGGTAAAGGGTTTATATTTTCAAGGATAAAATGTACTGCCATAAATGTAAAAAAAAATGATAAAATTTAACTTTAGAGGAGGTAAATAGTGTCACACATTACTGTGTTTCTAATGGGAATTCTGCACAAAGTTACTGGAATTTAAAAAGCATTTATCCATAATGGACCACTGATACTCTGGATAAATTTCTGCTATGAATAACCCTTGTGCAATCCCATTATGACTAATGAGGTTGCAATACTTTAACCTAAGTCTAAATTTCAGGCACTGTGAAAAGGAAGATTTCCCTCTTTTTTATTTAACAAGATATCATAACAGTCTAATCTAGCTTCACTAGTTCCAGTGAAGTAGGTCTTGATTTTCACCAGTTTGATAGATGAAATGAAGGAAATCTGAGTAACTGTCATTTTCTGCAATTTTGTAATTTGAAAAGGATGCTTTTATACATAAATTGCCAAGGAAGTATGTTTCTCCAATGAGCATTGGAACTCTGAAATGGATATGAGAATGATTTATGTAATTAAAAAACTTATTACATTAAAAAGCAATTTTAAGTTCAGACATTTATGAATATTGGTTGAACTTAATGACTTGTTCCAAACAATTAAAAAGAAGAGAAACTTCAGAGCAGCTGATACATTTTGCTTAAAAATTGTGAGACGCTGAATCTAGCTTCTGAATACAGAATCATAGAATCACAGAATCACAGAATAGTTCTTCCTAATAGTTCTTCCTAATGTTGAGGTGAAACTTCTCATTTTTTAGTTTATGGGCATTGCTCCTCATCCTATCGCTGGACACCACTGTAAAGAGTTTGACACCATTCTCTTGGCACCCACCTTTAAGATATTTATATGCATTAATGAGGTCCCCTCTCAGTCTTCTCTTTTCTCGACTAAACAGGCCCAGCTCCCTCAGTCTCTCCTCATAAGAGAGATGCTCGAGTCTCTTAATCACCTTTGTGACTTCTGCTGGACCCTCTCCAGTAGCTCCTTGTCCTTCTTGAGGTGTGGAGACCACATTACAACACAATACTTCAGATATACCTTAAGGGTCTTGAAAATTTTCACAAAATATAATGGGATCTGATATATACCCACCTCGTTTGTTATTGAGACAGTATCCAAAACTCAGACCTTTGCATTTACTGAATGTTCCAGGAGGAAACAAGCTAATTTTGAGTGTAATGCTACTTTTATTGACTGAGAGAGTGCTGGATCTTCACTGTACTGCCACTGATTAAAACGGAACAAAACTTTTAAAAAATAACATATTGGAACTTTCTGAGAAGCTCCAGAGGCAAGATGCAATTGCATAATTATGAATAGGTTGTCCATCTCTGTCACCATGTTTTGGGAGCACTATTTAGACATGAACTATTATATAGCCGGTTGCAACAACAAAATGACTGATTTTGATCTTACTTTCAGAAACCTAATCTGGAAATAAGTGATTAAAATAATTAAACCAGCTGAAACTTCGAGGTGGGCTTGGAGATATTGACAGCCAGTTTTCCGCACATCAAGACAACATTTATATTTGTTTATTGTAACAGAGAATCTTCTTGGAGGTGTACAATAATCACAGGATATGCATGATATTCACAACAGATAACACTGAAGTTTATTTATGTACAGTTCTACCAGTCTTGTTTCCCTGGAGGTCCATGTTACTAACATGTCTCTGAATTACATGTACAGCAGTAAATGAGAAGAGTTTATGTGAATAATAAGCAAGCTGTTCTATCACAGATTTTGATCATCAGATGTAGCTCCCTTCTCAAAAGGGAAACAAAGAGAATGCAAAACTGTGCCAGCTACTAGCTGTCAGGGTTTGAGGAATCTGCACAAGAGCCTGCACAGTTCAATATGCTGACAAATGACCAGGAAGAAGGAGTGAATAAAATGATCATGTGTCTGTCTTACAAAGGATACAGTATTATTGAGGATAGTCAAATCTAAAATGGACTGAAGATTTCAGAATAATCTCATGATACTGAGTAACAAAATGAGCAGATAAAAATCATTGTTAAGAGATATACTTGAATAAATGTATTCTAAGTAGACCTATACAGTGATATTCTCAGTAATTATGCTGAGTGATTATGATCTCGGAGAACATCAGCTCAGTGTTGCATGACAATCAAAATGGCAAATAGATTATGAGAAGTTATTAAAAAAGGAAAAGAGAAACACAAAATATCATGTTGCTTCAGTGTAAATGCATGATACACCGTTTCCTTTAATGTTGTGTGTGATCTTTAAAAAGATACATCAAAATATGAAAAGGTATAAAAGAGGGAAATATGCAGAATCACAGCTAGTGGGAAAATTCTGGAGCCCTTTTCAATGGGGAAAACAGGAGGAAGTCTAAAGTGTCAAGAATAGTATAGAAAATATGGTTTGTAACATTCACATAAGATTGAACATAAAAGATAAAATATACCTATTTACTTCCAGGAATTGGACTTGATGCTCCTTGAGTCCCTTCCTACTCAAGCTGTTTTCTGTTCTATTCTATTCTATCATAATAATAAAATTAATGCATAACAGAGTTGGGGTTTTTCTTCTTTTTTTTAATGTTTCCATGTTGTCAGTATTTCTGACAGGGATCTAGACCATAATGCCGCAAAATTATTGTTTGTTCTGTTTAGGGAAGCCCTACAGAATGAGTTTGCTTTTATTTTTCTCCATTATACATTAATTGTATCTATGCTAAACAGAAGCACTCTATATATTATGCAGCTCCATTTCTATGGCATCACTTCCAAAAAAACCAAAACCACAAAACACAATCAACAAAAATATTCACTATACTGATATTAGAAGAAATAAGAGCAAATATGCCTTCTATTTTCCTCAGACATACTTTTGTAGTGTCTTTTAACCCAATTTGCCCAGTTTCTAAATGGCAAGCATTGATCCATATACTATTACAAACCATGACCTCACCCATGTTTCAGCCCACTGGCTTACAATGAGCAAACCAAGTAATTGAATGCAATCTCAGTGGCAAAACAGCATGAAGAACATTAGAAAAGCTGACCCCTTCTCTCCACTCTCACCTCAGCAGTCTATAAAATTTATAGAAAAGCTCATCAGCTTCTGCAATGCATTCCTCCAGGAGCACAAGGGTTGCTGAACTCTGACTGTAGCCACTCAATGAATTCCACAGTACCCTCCATGAGAGCTGCTCTCCTCTGTTCTACTTGTTGAAGCATGCAACCAGCCTTACCCTGCAGGGGTATATCGTGCTATTGAGCCACTGTTGCGTAGTGGAGCATTCTGAAGATCTGAAGTGCAGACTTCAAAGAAAAAAAAAAGGCAAATAAAAAGTCCCTCGGTTCAGGAAGAATAGAAAAATTTAGGCTGAATTGACTTACTTCTCACAGCACTTGTGGAATACAGGCAGACATACAATAAAAGCTCCATATAGTTAACGTGGGAAGAAAACCATGAAGGAACTCCATTTTTCTAAAGGACAAACAAAGCTTAGCCAGCATATTTATTAATATTTTTTGTACCTGCTGTGAACAATGTCTGCATGCACATCTCTGTAATATTAGCTAAGTTTTATTGTGATATTCCAAAAGCCTATCAATGCTGTGGAGCTCCATGCCTTGCATTTTAAAAGTAAGTGATATTAAGTAAAATACTTGTGTATAGTTAACATTTTCTGCCCAATTATTGCTGGGAATTAAGAATCAAAAATGGAAAAGTTAGAAATTTTTAGGAAGGACCTGCTCTTCTGACAATTTTTTTTTTTCATCAGCTTATAAGGATTTCCAAACAGTATCTTCAGTGGGTGTGTGCATGAAGACTAGGAGAAAGAAGGCTTCATTTTATTTATTTATTTTTTTTCTCTCTTCTCTCTGCAATAATAACTGCTTCTCTTAGCTCCACAGGGAATGATCATATATGTCCACGAAAAAATATAATGTGTTCTGCTTTTTCCACCCCTCTATTTTACTCTCTATTGTCAGACTCGTATTCTAATAGTCTTAAATCACTACCTCCCCTAAACATACGCTCACGTGCAGTGCCTCTACATATGAGCTGTTTCTGCCCAGACTTCACACAGGATTGGGAGCTACTAGTATTTTCATATGGCAGAAAGTTACATCTAATTAGGTAGTCATTGTTAGATAGCCCTCTGGCCAAGTGCTCTGGTGTGCTCCTTCACTAGAAATGGGTTGTGAGAGGGTACTTTGGTATATGGTATATATGTATGTGATGTTCATGAAGGGCTGTATTTTCCTATTTTCTCTGCTTGTGACTGTTTGGGTTCCTTTGAGAAACAGCCAGGTAGGATGAGCTGGTAATTAGTGTGAGAGACAAAGGCTAATTGCCCAATTATCCTTAGAAGGACAGCTGGGAAACTTAGTGTTCAGAGCCAATTGGAACCAGTTTGTGTTTAAGAACAGATTCCAGGCTATTATACTGGATAAATGTTCTTCTCTTGAAAAAGTTTCTTCTAGTTACAACAAAATCCATGTCTTTAAAACACAAAACCAAAAAACCCAAACACTAACACAACACCCCCTTCCCCCCCCCCCCCCTCCCCCCCGTCAAAACTAAACCCATTGTATTTCATATAGGTCTGTTAGTCTTCTATGGTGGGTTGACCCTGGCTGGATGTCAGGTACCCACCAAAACTACTCCATCATTCAACTCCTCAACTGGGTCAGGAAGAGAAAATATAAAAAAGGGATCATGGGTGGAGATAAGGGCAGAAAGAGACCACTCACCAGTTACCATCATGGGCAAAACATATTCAACTTGGGGGAAAAATTAATTTAATTTATTATCAGTCAAGTCAGGAATGAAAAAAAAATCAAATCTAAAACCACCTTCCCACCCACTCCTCCTTTCTTCCCAGTTTTACTTAAGTCCAGATTTTCTTTACCTCTTCCCCTCCAGCAGTGAAGGGAGATGAGGAATGGAGGCTGAAATCAGTTTGTGACATTTTGTTTCTGCTTCTCCTTCCTTCTCAGGGGGAGAATTCCTCACACGCTTCCCCTCTTCAATGTGGAGTCCCTCCCACAGGAGACAGTCCTACACAAACTTGTCCAATGTGAGCCCCTGCCACAGGCAGCAGTTCTTCACGAACTGCTCCAGCACAGATCCCTTCAAAGGGATGCAGTCCTTCTGGAACAGTCTAGGTCCCCAACAGAGTCTCAGGTGTTGCCAGCAAACCTTCTCCAGTAGGGGCTCCTCTCTCCGTGGGGCCACAGGTCATGTCTTGCTCCAGTGTGGGCTTCCCAAGAGGTCACAGCCTCTTCAGGCATTCACCTGCTCCAGTGTGGTGTTCTCCAGGGGCTGCAGGCTGATCTCTGCTCTGCCATGGAGCTCTCATGGAGCTCCAGGGGCTGCAGAGGCGCAGCTGCCTCACCACAGACTGCAGAGGAATCTCTGCTCCGATGCCTGGAGCACCTCCTCCCCCTCCTTCTTTAATGACCTTAGTGCATGCAGGGCTATTTCTCTCACATATTCAGACTTCTCCCACTGCTGTTCTGCAGCAAGTTGTTTTTTTCCTTTCCTCTTCTTAAATCTCTTATCTCAGAGGTGGTACCACCATCACTGAGGGACTCTGCCTTGGCCTGTAGCAAATCTGTCTTGGAGCCAGCTGGCATTGGTTCTGTTGGAAGAGAGGGAAGCTTCTGGCAGCTTCTCACAGAAGCCACCTCTGTAGCCCCACTGCTAGAAACACTTTGCCATGCAAAGCCAATACATCCTGCATGTTATGTTATTAAACTATTTCCTTAGCTATTGAACCAAAATTACACTTTTAAGAAATTTGAAGTGCATCTACATCAGTGTTTTATTAACAAGTAAGAGGCAGCTTTGGAAATTAATGTCTTGATTGTTGTCCCTTGTAACGCTTTGTGGAGCACCCCGAAAACACGCAGACTGGATAGATTAAACTAAATTGAAAGATGAACTTCTGAATTGTGCCTAATGCCCTCCAAATAATAACAGGCAAACTCAAGGCCAGGCTAGAGATACTGTGGAATAAAAACTGTATAAATATACATACTGTGAACACCAAGTCCTCAGCACCAATTGTTTTGCTGCACAAATCTACTTGTACATGTAATAGAAACTAGTGTTGCTATTTGCCAACATATGCATAACATCAGATGCTCCGAATTGGTTTTCCGTTCTTAATTGTTCTCTAGAGACAAATCTTAGTAGGCTAAAATAAACCTGTGTTAACCTTCACATTGTTTTTTATTCTTAAAAATAATCTTCTATGTTTTAGGAAGTTTTATCTCTTCTCATAGCGATTTTCATCACGAAATTTTCTAAAGCTTTTAATTATACATTGGTGCAATGTTAAATTTTACAGTGTTTATATATATATATGTATATGTATTTTATATATGCAGTACAGCAGACATGACCAGCTTATTTTACACTTCAAATATCTTTTTTATGAATTTCAACAAGAAATTCCTGCACATGTTTTTCTGAGGAGAATGTGAGAGATGCACGAGGTAAAAACAGGATGGTAGAAGGTCAGTAGTTGAGCCCTAAGATATTATTTTTTAGTGGTAAGTTTAAGAAAAATATATTTGCTAGTCTACTGTACATTTTTTAATCATGTTTGCAAGAACACACTACTAAATTTTATTAGATAGTTATTCTTTGCATTGCCAGCAGGAAATATTTAAGAAATATTACAATAACACATTTCTTCAAGAAGCAGTAATGTAATAAAATGCATCACTAGTTTTGATTGCACTGGTAACTTGTAGGAAGAAAAGTCCCTTTGGGGAGATGTGCTTTGTGTTCATATGGAATAGGAAAGACTATTTTGCAGTGCATTAAAACCATGGGAACCATTAAGTTTGCATAATAAAAATCTTGTAAACACTGATAGTTTTATGGTTAGTCTTTTCAACAGCTGTTTTGTATAAGAATCTGTGGATGCTTGAAGTCATAACACTCTTCAAAAGGACCATATTAGCTATTTATTAACTCAGCCTATATTTTCACTCCCCTAACTTGGATAACCATGAATAGTGGTCTAATTTAAATCAATTGTAATAAAAAGTTATTTTCAATTTTGTGTAATAAGAAACAATTTTGGAGGGTCCATTGACTTTGGAGTATGGATATTATTTTCCTGTGAGGATACAGAAATGGAGAGCACTTTTGAAGGAAGCAGAACATGAAAAAAACTTTAAGCAAGCAGAAAGGAATTTAGTGTCACCTGAAAGAAGAACTTACATGTGATTGCTCAAGACAGTAGTACAGATTAAATGCAGACAGATACAGGTAAAATAAATTGTGTCATAGTTGTGTTTAGAGTGTCTCACTGCCCATCTCCAGTAATTCCTATAAATATATGGACTCAGGTTGAAGGGAAACCTTCAGTTTATTTGGAAATAGTTATCTGATTTCCTTAGAAGGCCTCTTTGTCACAGACATCAGTGTGATGGGTTTAAATGGGTTCAGAGGGATGGGAAAATTGCATTGAAGACAGAAATTTATGAAAAACTTCAAAAGAAACATAACTCAATGGTTTTAATTAATCCACTCAAGGGTAAAACTCCATAGTGGGACTGCAAGGGCAAAACTCCACAGTGGGACTGCAAGGGTATAGCTGGAGGAATGTTTAGATTTTCATATAATTTAACAATTATTGACAATATTAAGAGTTTTCTTATTTTCTTCCTGTTGCTCACAGAATGAAATTTAAAAGTAAAGTCACTACAGAAAACCAAATTCCTGCCTATTCTTCAACAGCAAACATAGATCAGCATTAATTAAATGGAACACAGGGGACTGAGGTTTCTCTGTAGAAGAAACCTGCAATTTCAGTCTGTGTTAACTCCTGTTAGCCAATTAATGTGTTCGAGTTCTGTAGTCATAAACATATTTCTTTTCCTAACTTTTCACAGGGTAAACATTCATATAGCTTGACTTTAAAATCATTCCATATAGACCTTGCTTGGTCCCTGTGCCTTGACAAGTACAAATGAACAGTCTCATCTCTCTACTTTGTGTAACATTATGCTAATTTTCCCCAAACAAAAAAAACCCCAAAACCCAAAAACCAAACCAAACCAAAACAAAAGCAAAAAAAACAACCAACCAAAACAAAAGTGCCTAAAATACCAACAAAAACAAAGAGAAAAGAGAGGTGTTTGTATGATGATCAAGAAGTTCTCCAAGAGAAAAACATGTTCAAGTGGTGAGAATGTTTAATGAATAGCATTTGTAAAACTTCTGTCTAAGCCCTAGCAGCTAATCCCACTGGTATCTGCTCAGACTCTAAAGCTGGTTGTAGCCAAGTCCTGATGCACCAGATTTCAACTCTTATTTTCCGTTTTTCATCTACCACCTCAAAAAAAGAGACATTTTCTTTCCCTGCTCTTTAAAAATCAATTAAAAAAATAAAAAAAAAAAAGTGAACTAATCTCCTGTACAATGTTTAAAAGAATTGACAGAATGATTAGAAAGCTGTATCAAAATATTTCAACTTTTTTGGCTAAGGTAAAATAAGGTTTTTCTTAAGAAACCTAGTAAAGAAACAAAAGAAGCAAAAAAACATTTCAGTGAGGAGGGCAGTAACTTTTGAGCGAAAGGCCTGTCCTTACAGACTTGCTGTTCATTGACAGCATAGAAAAAAATCCTATTGGGAAAGAAGCTATCTAGAGATTAACTTCTTGAGAAAACCTCTGCTCCTTAGTACCTCCACTATCATTACGACCAACTAATGCCCTTAGCCCAGTGAAAGCTGTTGAATGCCCATAGAGGGAGTATTCACTCAAGTTTTGCACTCAAACTAGAGAAACACATGGAATCTCTGTCTGGAGGTGTTCAAAAGCACCAGCTTTTTCAGGTAATTCAGTTCTCTAGAAGAAAACCCAAATTTTCACTGGGTACCAAGACAGCCAGCGTAAGCTGACTGTTCAGCAAACATAAATTCAAGTGCACTTGAGTAATGAATTTTACCTGAAAAATTAACAGCAATACCCATTCTTGTGGCTTAGATTTTACTGTCATGGGTAAAAATAATTTAAAATGTGTGAGGTAATTTTAAAGTTGCAGTTTTATTATAGCTAACTTCCTTTTCTCCCTCTTTTCATTCATCTCCTCATGTTTTTAAGTCTCTACTAATTTCTTCTTATCGAAAAATAAATGCAGTTTTTCACCACATTCTCATTTTAAATCTTAAATTCTAATGCTGCTATAAGGAGACTTCATGAAGCAAGCTGGAAATAAAACGTTCACTCTATTTGCTGGCGTTTCAAGCATTAAATTAATATTCTTGAAGTTCATTCATTAAGGCCCTAACTTGTAATTAGGATTCAGGCCATGCTTCTGATTAGACAGGAAAAAGAAAGCAGCCCACAGAGAAAGGCAGCTTTTCATTTGGATCCAATCAGGGAGAGGAAACACACTCCAAACAGGGTTTCTGTGGTATATAGATATAATTATTGTGAAGGAAAAGGGAAAAAGAACTTGGAACCTTAATGAACACGAAATAGGGTGTTTTAGCCTTGAGAACTCCCTGCAGCAACAATACTCTTCTTAGTATCAATCTTATTGACCTAAACTTGGCAATAGACGACAAGAAAAGTTTTCCCATAATTAATCGTGTGCTTCATTATATTCTAAAATGTCTGAGCTGATTTATTACATCTGGTAGGTTCATGCAAATGAAGGGCAAGACAGTATTTGGTACTAACATGAAAGCAAGGAACAAGTTCATGGCAGCCATATTAGAAAAGAAAACAAACCAAACTAATCCCACCCTTTGAAGTATTATAGGGATAAAGATCATTATTAGAATGACAGCCACTAGCACCCTTGGAGGTAAGATCACCGAATATTTCCAATAATTTTTGTTTGCTGCACAGAGCTTAATTAAACTAAGTTACACATGAACAGGCAGAATCCTGTTCTTGGTTAACAGTACTGGAGTTCTTTGAGACCTACACTTCTGATGGTTGTTGAAGTGTTTTTATAACTGAGATCACTTAAATATGAGATAGTTTTAGTGATCTAATTTTAGACTTCTGGAAATCTTTGTTAGAATATAATAGTGAAGATTGTTCAATTGCTGTTAGCTTATGAACTGCTCTTTGTCAATAGATTTTGTTAATGAACAGCAGGGTTTTGTTAATTTTAACAGAAGAAGGTGATGTGCAAAACTAAAGCTTCACAGTAGTGACCAAATAGTTGTCTTGCCTAACAGATTTTAAAATATATATTAACAGTTTCTCTCAGCTAGTTGGTTTACTAGCTGAAGTAGTAATTTTTATGTATTGTATATTGTAAAACGTAACCAAATACCATAGGTCCTGTATAACAATTACTTTTTCTAGACATGTTGCCCTTAGGGATTCAACTCTTCTGCCTTTTCCTAGGAACTCCACATGTTCTCTCTAAAATCCATACACCACCTTGCTCAGTAGGACTGTAGACATTCAGCTGGTAAGGATATTATACAACAACTGAAGGGCCAACTGTAATGTTTTCAAAAAGCAAAGGTATTCAAATGTAGTTAATATATTTTTTCCAGAACTCCCATACATATTCATGAATAATTTTGTTATGTTTATACAACTAAATTTTCAAAAGTTTAGGTTAAGAAGCAGGTCTGTAAAATTTACAGCAACACTAAGGTATTTCTGGTTCTGGGCCAGTGCCTGTATTAGGAGCCTGTGGACCTGTAAATAAGCATTTGCCATTACTAATAAAGGCCACGGACTTTCTGTTGAACTCACTGTCGAGGGTCTTATGACTTGTCTAAGTTTTCCACAGCCTGAGCTGGTCTTATTCTAACAGTCATCTACTAGTAGTCACATAACTATTTTCTAACCTGTTTTAGCTCAAGGAGATGAACAAAAATGAAAACCTGTCCCTATTGAAGTTGTTGGGAATTTTACAATCAGCGTGACTGAAAAACACTACAGACATAAGAAAAGAGATGAAGATATCTACCTCAGTAGGGTGTCAACTCCAAAATATATGATGTGGTAAGATGTTAGAAACTTTGCCTTTAAATGCAGACAAGTTTCAGTGACAGAAGTTTGCTCACATGCAAATGTGAAGAGAATGTTGTATCTCTCAAATGTCTCTACATAATGTATTATGAAATTTCTCTTCTCCTGCTTTAATTTATACATGCATCTGAAGTCAGGATATACTTCAGCTAATGTCAGTTGGACATCAGTGTTTACCATCATTGAAGACTAGAATCAACAAGTCCTATTCTTTAAAACCAAAGTGAAAGGTGTTTCTTTTTTTTTTTTTTTTTTTTTTTGATTGAATACACAGAAATTTACACAACATAGAAACGAATAATGTTATACAAAGAAAATCCTCTCTTGGGGGTCAAAATTTAGCTTCTGTTACTTTGGTAATTTCACCCTGACCTCACCAAGATGCTTCTATATAACCCCAGCTGAGTGCCAAGCCCCTGACTTGTGCTGAATACGGTACGTAGCATTAACTAAAGTTGGAGATAATAATTTTAGTAGGATGACTGGATTGGTTACAATGAAATGGGAATGGTGACAGCCACACAAATGAAATAAAACATACTAGTAATTATGAAAATGTTTCAGCGTGTTTCAGTAGCTCATTGGCAGCTTCAGACTGCTGGAAATGGCAACACTGTCAGTCAGCAGCCTTTGTTGTCAGGAATATGATGGACGTTGTGGTTGCTGTTTTCTTCTTTAAATCTTCACCTTCTACTTGGGGTCACATTTTTGTTTCCTAACATACTTTTACAGCTATCTATTCCTTCATTTGTCTATAGAACCAGGTTATATGAAAATTTTCTGCCTTTTTTTTTAACTTACATACTATTTATCTGTTCTTTATTACTCTGAGAACTGCTTTTGATTACTCCTGGATCATCTTCTTTTGAAAAACACAGAAAGCCAAAAGACCCGCAACAAACCCCTCAATCATTAGTAAATATTTTACAGCTGTGGGCACATGCCAGTGCCTCATTTCTTAAGATCCCATGCCCATACTCCTCTTCCCTGCATGATGTGTCTCTACTTTTCAGAGTCTCCATTGGTCTCTGTTATCTCTGTCCTTTATGGGATCAAATATCTAGAGAAAGCTCAGAAAGCAGTGGCAGTTGACACATTGTTAAGAGCTGATTAATTTCTTGGGCATCAAAATGTTGATTTTAGAATGGTGTACTTGCATAAAGTGCCTAAAGTAATACAGTAATTGAGACTATTCTCCGTTTTCCATACCACTACAGAAGAATGGCAGCTATCTTTCAGTATCCACTTCCAGACCTTCCCAATCAGGCAGATGAATTTGAAGAAAAAAAAAAGGTTTAAAATTTGTCTAGTACTAAAGAGCAGCTTGAAACAATTCTTAAAATAAATTATTTTCTATGGTTTGCAGCAATATTCATTTGAAGTCAAAACCAATTGTAATAAACCCCCCATATATGTCTGTTCTTAAACACTTCACATTTGATCAGAAACACAGCATCTTCATACAAGTGTCCATAGACATCCTTTCCATTATGGAGATTTTGATACTCACTTTAAATAATTTTTCATAACTTATCAATTTCTTCATGTAAAGATTACTTAAGAATGTAGTTTTGAACAATACTGAGTGGTAAAATAAGCAAGTTACAATATCCAAGCTACAAAAGATATAAATGTGAACATTTAAAAGCAAGTACTAGATGGACTTTAGGAAGAAGAGAGGATATCTGATTTCTTGCTTCTCTGAACATTATCTCACTTAAAAATCTGTAATTGAATTGTGGAGAAAAAAATACACTCAGTGATGAAGAGATTAAAGATTTAGTCTAATGGGTAACATTTTTCTCATTGTCACAGTAGGAGCATAATTGTATTCCATATTACTTACCTTCTATAAATCTAGATTCAGACTTTGATTTAGGGATTTTGAACAAATGACTGTGGTAAGGTCATTGGGTTCTTTTCAAAAATGTCCTGATAGTATTGCCCTCCAAAGTATTGCCCTCTCCTGAGGGGAAAGTACAAATTCTAGTTTGCGTAGAAAAAAAGGAGAACTCTGGGTGTTTGACACGCTTTCTGTTTAGCTCCATAAACACATAGACTTATTGAGACATAAACAATAACAGACCTTAAAGCATGTTATCTTACAAGATTCCCGACAACCTAGTGCTTGTTTGAATCCCTTGATGTAGAATATCCAAACTGAGAATAACTCAGAATGTTACTGCTGCTGCAAAGGCTCCTCAGCTACTTGTGTGTCATGGTTTCTGCTTTTATTTCTGACTGATGTCTCTACCTGCCACTAATTTCCTCTCTTTTATAAGATTTCTCCTTACTTCTTTCCTCATGTGTTTTTGTTCATCTATATGTCTCCTCTTTACGCTATTGATAAATTAATTTCTCTTCTGGACCCAAGAAAAATGTAATACTACATTGGCTTACAGTAGACTTTTTGCCAAGACAGTGAAAAATAGCTGCATGGGAAGTGGAAGAAGCTTTTCCTCTTTTTGCTCTTGTTGTTTTGTGGGGTTTTTTTTTGTTGGTTTGGTTTGGTTTGGTTTTGGTTTTGGTTTTGGTTTGGTTTGGTTTGGTTTGGTTGCTTGTTTTTGGTTTTTGTACGTGTGCGTATCTTCTTTCTGCGATTGTTCAGGTATGCAGAAAATTGGTTACGCTAGCTAACCTATTCTCGTTCAGGGTAGGTATGAACAAAAAACTTTTGCAATCCTAGTATTGATTTTGCTGCTTCAGTTTTTGGCAGTAAAGAAGGAGTCACACATGACTACTTAGCTTTATATTTCTGTAGTGGGAAAACTAAGAGAATTTCTTTCAATATTAAATAGTAACAACAAAGTCAAGAATGAAGAAGCTGTGATGCTTTTCTGGAGAATGAACTGCTGACAGTATATTTTTGTTAAGACTATTTTTTATTCTCACATTACTCATGTAATGATGCAGATTCTTTGTCCTTAAACATTAAATTGTTCATGTCACTAGGATAATTTTGTTCAGTGAGGTAATGAGAAACTGCATGAATAAATAAAGCATGAGGGTTTGTATTGGGTGTTTTAATTTGGATATGGGAGGAGGATGCTGAGCAGCTGTTTTTATTTGTCAGATTATGCACAGAGGCTTCAAGGCCTTAGCCTAGATTGACTAGCCTCCTCTATAAAGGATTTTGGGCTCTGAAAATACAGAGTTTGTGTGAAAGGAAATAGAGTAATATACCAGCAAAATGAGAAAGATAGGGATGAACTTCCAGCAAATTCCAAGATGTTCCCTTAAAAGCCATTTGCAAGTAATTTCTTGATTCTCAGTTTGAGAGAGCTAACATGTGCTGATGCTCCCTCATTTAACAGTTTGCTAAATGGTTCAAAGAGAACAAATGCTATTTTCCAACCAGGAGTGTTTAAGTTTTGTGAATATGCTGGCTACTTTCCTTATTCCACCTGAATGTGAAACTGAAGCCTTGTATCCTCTCAGTTATATAAATAAAGCCATAAATTAGATGAAGTTAAACACTTACCCAAAATCTAATTATATCAGGTCTTGCACAGAACTGATCCATTCTTGCTTTTTCTGCATTCTGTGCAGAAATCCTCATAAGCCACCACTTCTAATTGCTCTGTTGCTATTCAGAATGAGTAGCACTTCTCTTAAAGCCAGACAACTGAATGCTACTTTCATAATTATTTCAGTAAAATCCTCATTTGAATGTCTTCAAATATTATGTTTATTAATTAAAACTACTTAGTCTATCTGAAATGAAACTATTATTTTAATGAGGAAATGTCATTTTGTGTATCAGCCAAGGTTTATATTTGCAAAACCAGCACTTTAAAGAAAATTCTTTTAACTGAATTTATACCTCTCTGTTTCAGTACTGGGACAATTTTATATAACCTCAGAGAGGTAATTTAGTTTTCTTGATGTTATGCTTGATTTTGGTCAGATATTGAGGTCAAGAAAAGCCAATAATTTCAACTGGGAATAACTGGAATGGCTGACGTTTTCAAAAACAGTATTGTGATGATTTTCTCTAAAATAAATGCAGAGGAAGATCAGTTCTTCTAAGGACCTAATACTCAAATTCACAATCTGTTGCTTAATTATTTTTTTTGTCTTTGCTCTACCTAATAGCAACAATAATGAAAACATTCAAGTCAGGTGATTCTAAAACAATAAGAATGTTAAGAAATATAGAGCTTTTTATTATATCTTCTTGAAGTAGACTTTGAGAAAATAAATGCTCAAGTTTGTCCACCTATTAAAATGTTTATCTTGGAAGACTGGGGAAAGGAAGCATATTACTTAAAATCCCAATGTTACTATGTGAAACACTAGCAGCAGTTATGAAAGATGGGAAGTTTTACAAACAATGAGTAAAACAAGAAATGGAAATTCCTATGCAGGGAGAGGGCAAACAGGTAATCACTGCCCTCTGCTCTAGAAGGGCTGTCCATATTTAAAGACTTCTCTAGTCTATTCAGCCTAACTCAAAGCAATTCTTTGTTTCACTGTATCAGACTCTTGACTATTCTGCTTCCTCTTCCTTTATTTCAATCCTCATTTAATTTCTGCAGAGATTGCATGTTGAATTATCCTTACTCAAGAATAAACCTGAAATCTAGTTGTAGATTTAAAGCTTTCCATCCCTTAATTTCCTATATTCCACCATCTCCAATTCTCAGTTTCTGTCTTCTCTCACGATGTATTCCTAGGATTTGTCTTTTGCTCTTCTGCTGGTGCATCCTGAGGAAAGCTGTATTCTAGTTGCCATGTGCACTTGTACGTAGGCCATGATATACCAAAACCTCTCTCATTGTCTTCACTATACAGAAATTGCAAACTGAATGTTCTTCCAAGGTTGCTGTTGTATGACAGCCTGACACTTTTTTAATGAAGTCACAGCCTTGTGCTGCAATGATAAAGCATCACAGTGTAAACATAGTGCATAATATAATTTTGCTAGCCTAGTTTATGCCAGGGCATAGATAGTTTTTGTGAAACAATTATATCTATGATAAAGATCTTTGCTTATGCTGATTGTGCTTCAAACACCTTCATCCCATGGCTGACAGGATTTCACCTGTGAAAGTTGGTAGTGGGAAATTGATTTCATCCAACACATGACATGTAACTGGTGAAGAAGAGAGAGGAGGAACTTTCAGTTTCTGTAGAGTATTGATCTGGAAAATGCTCATAGGAATAAAATGGAATCCCTATCAAGGATTTGTTTTTCTCTTTGAAAATAACTTTATTTGCATTTTAAGCAGCCCAAGCATTGGTTGAAGGTTATAATGTACAAATTAAGTGATTGCTGCCTACTCTCTTGCATCTATTTCTCTGCTCTGACAATTTTCTGTAGCTTCTTAAATAGTTTCTAAATCATTATGCTTTTTCAAGTCAAGATGGGTTGTAGGCTGCTTTCTGTTTACAGACTAGGAACAGCATTAGTTGCAAGGTCTTTTTAAAGGACATATTCATGGCCTTTTTTTAAAGATAGGTGTTAGCTTGCTATGAGCTTTGCACAAGATCTAGAATTATGATACTTAAGATGGGATTGTCAAGAAAATCAAACTTGCAGCTCATTTTTCATTAGATTTTGAAAAGCCTATCACACAAATGTTATTTTGAACTGATATAACATAGAGTTTGATCTTAAAAAGAGTTCAAATCTAATTTGTTTTTAAGGTTTCTAGGCTTCTGCTGCATCATCTGTCTTTCTGTCTCGTCTCTCTGGAGAGCACTACTGCTAAATCATTTTGCAGCAGTAATTTGCTGTAATGTTAAGGAGCCACGCAGAGAGGAAATGGTTTCTGTGTTGTTTGTACTTGCAAGAGGTAATATGTCAAAACACTTGTAGGTTTGGCAAAAGCAGAGCTGCAGGTCTTATGCTTGCTATTAAGTGGATAGGAAATGACCAAGTCTTTCACTGCAAGAACAGCTTGCACAAATCAGAAAATTTTTTGAAGAGATTGAACTCTGATTACATTAGTTGCTAGCGTTGTGCGAATATTGTTGGGTAATCAAAGTCTGTCCTGTAACATGATCAGGAACTACTGTCCACTGTTTTGGTTCTGATATGCAGGGTGGTATTCATGCAGGTGGTATTTTCTTCTTTCGACAGATCTACACAAAGGATCACCTTCAACTATTTGCACAAAAACTCCTCTCTGTGCATATAAGAAATTAGTGAATGGTAAGCTTGGAAAAGCTTACCATGGTAAGCTTTCAGTGATCTGAGTATCTGTTCAATTGCAGTTCTGTTAGCTACCCAAATTAAGTTACTAAAGTTTTCTGATTCTTTTAAAATGCGCGGCAGTTGGTTATTCCTCCATTCTCATCCTAGTCGTGTTTGGGGACTGATTGAAGATTCTACAAAAACTTGAATACATCCTTCTGAAGGGGGCTCATGAGGAAAAGAATAATTTCACTGATTGTTCTGCTTTGAAGGCTTCTGTTTCTGCAGTAGTATGCTGACAATAAAACAAAAAATATCTCTGATATTTTCTTAGGTGTGGGGAAGAGAGCTCACACTTGGGAATGCTGCCTTTGTTGATTGTTTCTCAGCAAAGAAGATGTTTCTGAATATGATTCAATAGAGAAATAAGTTTCACCAAAGCAGAAGGAATATTTTAATTAAACATTACCAGCTGTTTTATCTGCACTGCATTTTAGGAATTTTAAGATGTGGACAAAGGCTTGATGAGTGAATTAACAAAGCGAATATGTATTGCGCTGGCTCTCTATTTTTGTACAGTGCTTAGGCTTTAATGTGTTATCTTAACATATGTTTTAAGACAAGTTTTTGTTGTGTTTCATCCACTACTGTCTATTCCAGAGTAGCCAGATGTAGGATAATGAACCTAAGTACAGTTATACACACTTAATTTTGTTTCTCACTTCATGAGACTTCTTCACTAGCTGGGAATATATTGGAGATTTTGCAACATTTCAAGACTTCTACTTTTTATGAATAGATGTGGACACCCTCTGATTGTAGGTAAAGAAATGCCAACTCAACCTAGTAATCTCCTAGTGAGGGATTCATGTTTCATATTCTGTAGTAATAGAAAGTAAAGAGGACTATATATCTTCAGGATGAAGTTCCTAAGTTCTGTTTTCCATATGGCCCAGAAATAGTTTACATGTGCTCAAGTTAGTAGTGATATTATACAGCCCTTCACTTCAAAACAGATCCATGTTCACTCATTTCTGACAATACATAAACTTGTATTGCTGTTCTGTCTTCTTCTTCCTGCCCCTTATTTTCTCTATATTTAATCTACACTCTAAGTTATCTTCTGCCTACTTTTCAAAACTAGATACTTCTGTTAGTCCTTAGTCACTGCTTAAAGCAAGTTGAACTTCGGTAACAAACTGAAATAAGGGTAGAAAATACCTTTTTGTTTAGAATTAATGGAATTGGAAGAGTTCTCCAGTCATTTTACTCCCCTAAAAGGAGCACTCCTCAACAAATGCTTCTATGAGAGTGCTAAATAACCAATAGCATTTTATTTCTAGCCTTAAAAAAAGCATGAAGAGAAATCCATTAAAGTGATTTTTATTGTGCTATTTTTTCCATCATAATCCTAAACATGCATCCATTACTAAAATTAGGTGGAATTTTCAAAAATCAAAGCATGATCTTCATAAAATGACAGTTTGGAAATTGCTTCTGCTCTGTTGCAGTTCAGTGATGCAGAGAGAGCTATAATACCACAAGATAATATATTCTATTACTTATATATATTTGACCCTAAGTAATGACTAGTGTAAAATATACCTGAAAAATATATTAAATTCTAGGCCTAATTTTTAAAATCTTGCATTTAACAAAGTTTAATTGAAAGTTTGAACAAATTAAGAACTCTTTAAAAGATGGGTCAGCTTTTTTTTAACCTACAAATTACTTGTATTATTCACAGTTTCTGCCAGCACCAAGCAAAATCTTTCTACAATTCATGTAACCACCCACAACAGTATCAATAATCATAACATAAAAGCAGAATTGTTTTTTATGGGAAGGCTCTGTGACACTGGTGTTATGAGATGATCTGCAGAAAGCCAATTGCCCATAATTTTGTATGGTTTTGTGCTTCTTGCTGTGCAATCATCTCATAGCTAAATTTCCATCCAAATACGAGATGGGCTGCTTGTTTTTAAACCTACACCTAGAGCTGCTAGGTTTGATGCTGAGAAGTCTATCAGCAAATTATAAGAGGTTTTTTACTTGATAATTTAAACTTCACTCTGTTTGTGTAAATGAACATTGTTAAAACCCTTTGCAGTTTAAAATAAAACATATTAATGTGAGGTGCTTTTTGTTTGTTTGTTAGTTGAGGTTTTTTTCCCATTTCAATGATCCTACATGTAGAATACAAAGCCCATTTCAACTTAAGGGCAAAAAAAAAACAAACCAACAAAAAACAACAAATAAAAAGACAATTCACAAACAAAACACTTTGGAAAACAGGAACAATTCAAGAAAAATCATGGAAACAAATAAGTAGAATTTAAGTTTGTATCTTGCTCCTGTTTAATAATTATAAATTATACTTGTCATTATTAAACTAATTTTTTGAAGATTTTTTTTTTAATAAATTTCCTAGTCTAAACCTTACTGTTAGGTAAAATTGTTCAAAACTATGCTTTCCTTAACTTTGGACATCTGTGCTTGTTATATAAAGAAGGTAATATTGAATTTTATATCAGACTGGCCATTTTCAGCATTAGATCATTCAAAATCTATTTTACTAGGCAGACATTCTTCTTAGGGGACGTTTTTTATATATTTTGGAATGTGTGATAAATGTCTGTTGAGAGAACTTAGAACTGGAAATCTTAATAAGCGAAAAAGAAAACATTACTCAAATTCTGAGACTTACTAATTTTCTTCTCAATTATGTTTATATTGATTTTTGTTAAGGGAATGCTGGCACTGCAACATTAATCACCAGACTTACTATAAGAAGCCACATCACAGATGAAAATGAGAGGTGAAACTGGCTTCACCCATGTTAGTGTTTTGGTTTAGATTAGAAGTGTGCTTTTGTAGCAAATCTTCTGTCTGCTGAGTTTGGCTCAATCGTATTAAAAGCTTAAAGTGTGCAAAATTGATTGCTTTCAGATGAAACTGAGGCAGAAGATGGTGTTAATGGGTTTTCAGTCTACAGGAGCAGATTGCAGCCAACTGAAGTAATAGGGCTGAAATGCAGATAGTGTGGACATCAGGTCATTGGTGTCAGCTGTTTTGCTCTATGCAACTGTTTTGATCGTCTTGCAGTATTTATTAATATAGAGACAGCTCGTTATATATGACCCGATTTTACTTTGAGTCTGACCTTTTATATATACAAGCGTTCAAAAAATAATGCAAAATAATGAATGGTAGGAGTGCACAGTTTAAGAAGCTGCATATCAGAGAACTGGGTGATTTGGGAATACGGTAATGAAATGTCAACTCTTCCACTTTAAGTTTAGCAGAGGCTTTCAACTTGCTGGCACTTGCTGGCATAATATTTAGTGAACTTTATGAAGGGGATTTGATGGCCCCCATGAACACATTGTATTCATTTATGAAATAAAGAGACTGTAAGAAATTTTGATACTAACTAGTGTGTTGAGGGGTAGAACAAGTCGAAGGCTGAATAAAAATGGAAAGGGAAATTGACTTTATTATCAGAAACATCAATCCAGGAATGTACTGAAAAACAAAGCACTTGCTTTTATTGGAAGTCTTTTTTTGCAAAACTTGTCTTTTTTCCTATCTTTGTGTGAGCATAGGCAGTGCTGAAATTTCAGGAAGCTTCAACCTAGCTGATATGCATTTAATTTCTCTCATACAGAAGAATTCATAGAGACTTAATATGACCAGTTAAGGTAAGACACTGAGTGAAAGAAAATGTGGCATGAAGGGTCATATGTTGACAAGAGGAATGAATGAAGAATGGCTATAGAAAGAAAAAAAAAACGTTGTGGTTTGATTTTTTACTGATATGTTAATCCTGTTTGACATTAACAGCTTCTCACATAACTGCCAGATTAGTGTCAATTCAAAGAAAAAAAAATCAATTCAAAGAAAAAAACCCACTACTTAAACCCTTATAAACATTAAAATAAGTATCTTTGGGAGCTAGGTAGTTTTGGTATTTACATATATTTGGATATGAAATTACATACCATTTTGCATTTTTGATTGCAGTTGGTTGCATTGCACCATCTATTTGACAGCCTCCTCAGATCATGTTTACAAATATCTGACCATTTCCTCAACATTTAGCAAGGAGCTTGTCATACTCTGCCCATATTTGATACAGGTTTTATGGCTTCAGAGAAAATTAGCATCAAGAGAAATTCATGTTACTTTTTATTCATGGACAAGCACTTTTCTTTGAGGTCGTATTGCTCTTAATATTACATGGAAGTATGCACAGCTTTTTTAAGATTTTTTTTTTTTATCCACTGTAGCTTTAAATGTTAAGCACTCCATGTCTAATGCCTGGTTTCCTACAGGGAGTTTGTAAGGCATGGTCTTGCGATGGAGAAAATCTACTGGACCGTATCTTACACATTACCAAAACTGAACTCATATTTCAGCTTCAGTGGCATTACTACTGTAAACAAGACTAGTGAAATCCAGCTATAAGCTGAAAAAGATAAGACATTTTTATTTTCCTTCAATCATCCTTTTCTGTGAAGTTGCAAAGAGATGTGAAAATCACAGCCTACTTCCCATGACACTAAGTGAGCCAGTGTTTCTGTCAAGATCCTGCGTAGAGGAGAAACCCTCTACATAGTATAAAGAAAAGAGTCAGCAGCCTGGTTTGCTTCAAAGAATAAAAATATTAGGACATTTTTAATTTTATTTTTACATTTTCTAGATAGCAGGATAAAAGGAGATTATTACCGAATGTATTGTGAGAAGTAAATTTGGGTGATGAGTTATGCAGTCCCTAGATGATTTTTCTGAACCTTATTTGGACAGCTCTTTTAGAAATTACTGCTTATCCAGCTCTATTTTATTATGTCAAGAGAGGTAACTCTATTTACAATTCTAACTGCTGTTGAGAATCACTGAGGAAAAGTTAAAAAAGAAAGAAAAGTATTCACTATAAAGCAAATAAATAGTTAAATTACAGAAAGTTTCCACCATTCTATAATATTTTGTAGAAGATAAAGTAGGTTTTCCTGTAATTTTGGCTAATAAAAGTTTATGAATATTTGAGTGAATAGTAGAAATCAGCAAGTAATATTCAGTTTTCCATTAACCATCAATGGTTAAAATTATGTACGATCTAGGCTTATGTAGTCAAGCAAAATTCTGTATCAGTGTTTCTGTTAATGAATCCAAATTGTAATATATGCACATTTGTAAACTTATAACTTCATATCATGAAATGGTTTTGAGTTTTCTACACTGGTAAGTTAGGAAAATGCATTGCTCTAGGTTTTGGTTTCCTCCCTTTTCATAAAACCATAAAAACAGTTAAGAAATACAAGAGACTCCCAGAGTTGGGCACGACCTTTTAAAACGTTTTCTTCAGGCAGCTGCTGTGGAGAGGTGTGAGACACAACAGTGTGGGGCTCCTTCCCCAGTGGATCAGAGTGTGAGCTTGAACTGGGGTAATGGAGGTAGAGGTTCAAATCCAGCTTCTGCCTGAGGCACTTTTTCACCTTCCCATGGAGTGTTTTAACTTTCAGACCATCCTGCTCTCTAAGCTGTTGGAGAGAACTGCAAAGATTCAACACAAAGCCCTCTAGTCCCTGGGGTTGCGCTTAAGGTAATTACACTGAACAGCAAAAATAAGTATACTCTATTTTTTTCAGAGTTACATGGAAACGCCTAATGTGGCTTTGCACAAGGAACCATGAAGATACTCTAAATCTTTTTTTAAGATGCCTTAATTTTGTGGGGGATAGTCTGTCATTAATAGTAGCAGAAGTATGTCCACTTTCTGTTCTTCCCTGTGACCTAGAAAACAAATCATAGTGTTGGGCTTGTACCTGTTTGCTATTCTGCCCACTGAATTTTTTACTCCTTTGAGATGGACTTTCCCAGTTAAATGTTAGAGTCCAAAATGACTTGCAGTGAAACGTCCTTCTGAACAACATGGGCCTGGGCTGCTTTAGGCAGGAAGGATTAAAACCTGATTTGACACACTTCAATTTAGAAATTTTACTCAAAACTCTACAGGTCTGCAAGCATCATGTTTCACTGTTCTGTGACTTGCAAATGAAAGGAGTGACCTGACTCATCAGATATTTCATGCCTCAACCTTCTGACATCCCAGTCTTTTAGGATATGTCTAGATGATTGAGTAAAGCACTGAACACAGAGAAATGTACTACCACACAAAGGAGCAATATAGCTCTATTGATGTGTCTTTTTCTGGCCAAGCTATTTTTAAAACACCACTGTCAAAGAAGAAAATTTTAAACATATTGTTTTTCTTGCTTATATTGAGGTATCGAAGAATACCTCAATAATTTTATTCAATATAAAATAGCCCAGTTGAAAATACTGACCTTCCTGTCTTCGAGGAACTCACTTTCCAGGTAGTATGAATTCAGAAAATACTCCCACATTCGAGGTTTTCTTCAAAAACACTTGAATACTCACTGGGATCAATGACATTCTCTGCTGAAGATTGTATAACATCAACTGGTTAACATACATACAGACAACAGACCACCCCACAAGTATTTCTGGTACCAATATTCTATATTCCATTGTGTGCTCTTCATTCCTTTCTTTATTACTAAAATGTCTTGAAATTATAGGTTCAATTTCCACTATAGATGTTTCCAGGAAGCTCATAATTGTGTGTTGGCTGGTTGCAGTGTTAATGGATATGGAGGTTGTTGGCTCTGGTACAGAACAAGGGGAGTGTTGTTAGCCAAAACCATTCTCCCTGATGTGTTGTTTCCAGGGCAGAAACACTGGTTGGGACATTATTTAGAATTGTTTTTTATAATGGTATCTTTCACAAGGAATTAATTATATGCAAGTAGAGCAATGATAATATGCGACAGTCATGGCTCCTGTTATGCAGTTACATTACATCTTGTTTGCAGCAATGAACATGAAATATGTTTGTGCCAGGTTTTCTGTGAGGCACAAAACTCTGGCTCTTGCAATGGCAACAGTCTGCATTCTTTTTAAACTCAACAGTTTTGAATGTCCTGAAGTTTCAAAGTTTTCTTGTGAGAAGAGAGCAGAAATGAAAGATTTTCTTATTGATAGCTACAGGAAATCTCTGCTGAGCCCAAGTGCACTGAGACAGCAGATAAGACACAGATGTTTACAGAATGTGACTTATCCTAAGGAAGATAAATGGCCTTGTGAACTGGACATCTGGCTCAGATTTAAGAGACCTGGGTTCAGTTCTGCCATGGATTTTCTTGAGCAAATTGTTTAATCTCTGTACTTTGGTACCTCATCTGTTAAATAAGGTAGAACAATCCTTTTGCCTGACACAGCTAATGGCTATTTAGGGCAGAGATTGATCCTTGTTCTCTGTTCTTACAGCACTAAGCACAATAAGACCCTGGTCCAAGTGGGGCCCATCAGGTTCTGCTGCAATGTAAATGAGCGCTAATTTTAAAATTATGCAAAATGTAATGATAATTAAGTGGTCTCTCTCTCTCTTTTTAATTTATACAAATAACTAGCAGAGTATACTGCACTTTAGAAAAGAGAAGTCTGTGGTTGTGAGTAATTTATTAGAGGCGACAAAAGGGAAAAGACTAGCTGAAAAGACAGAGATAGAGCATGCAGTCTCTGTGCTGAAGCTATTTAAGAGTTGAAATTCAGAAGGTTTTTTAATGGTGCAATAATGATACCTGAAATTTGGAGCTGGATAAAGCCCTAGGCTTGGATCTCTGCCCAATGGCATAAAGAGCCATCTATGACAGAAAAACAGAGAGAGGGAAGCTGAGTAGAGAAGAATCATGTATTGCACACTGTTACCTCTGCTGGATAGATTGTGGGCCTGCTGGCAGACTCAATTGAGAAACTGTTAAAAACAAACTAAAACCACACCACTCAAGAGCAGGGAAACTGTTTGTCTTACAGGGAGAAGCTTTGATGCAGTATTTATCAAGAGAGGTAGGAGGCTTGGAGGAACCCAAGGGCATAATTTTCTGCATTTTTGGCCTTTTTTTTAGGACTATTTCTAAGAACCATTTATAAAGTGCCACAACAAAACATTGGGATTAAGTTTGAGAGAACTTCATTGAAATGAGGAAGCCAACACAGAATAAGGAAAATTGCTTAAAAGCAAATTCACTTAAAAGTTTTGTAGATTCAATTTCACAAAGTATAATTTCCATTTACCAAGTAATGAAAACAATGAGGGGAAAAAAGAAAAGGCTAAAATCTGTAGGAAGATGATGGGATCTGAAGTAAAAAAAGAGCTTTTCCATTTGCACTTTTTCTGTGCTCTTAGAGCAAATCCAGACAATGCAGACTAATGGGATGTGGTAACCACTGGTAAAACTAAAGGAGCAAACTGAATTGTTACAGTCTTGAAGATGCAAAATTTTTATAATAAGGTTTTGTCTCTGTAATTATCTATCTTTCAGCTTGAACACTGAAACCAGAGGTATTTCTTTAAGAAAATGTTATAGTACGAATGAAGGGTGGATCCACTTTGCTACATTTACTTTGCATTGTGCAATATGAGCTTCTAGATTTTGTTTGGTAAGAGAGAAGAATCAAGATTTCTAAAATTTAATAGTTAGCTTTTTCCTGCTGTTTATGCTTCTATTTAATTATCCATGTATTCAACAGAAGCAATACAGGAAGAGTATTTAACAGGAAAGAAGGCACATGTTTTTTTCAGACATTTCCATGCAAAAAGAAAGATTTCTTCAGTCATTAAAAAAGGAACAGAGGGTAGGGCAGAAGGTTTGGGGTTGGTTTGTTTTAAAATTTGAATAGCTTTTTACTATTTTTAATTTTAAGTATCTCAGCAACTTAAGAACTCCATCTGTCAATTTTGAATCACAAATAAAAAGAGAGAAATTTTTTAAAAAGAGTCTTTAAAGTCAAAGCAGTACAAGGCATTGCTGACTTTCTAGATCTCTTTGTTCTAGCAGCTACAAAAGTTAAGATTTAAAGTTTGTTCAGGAAGTGTATGCAGATATGGTAGTTGAGAGAAGAGGAGGTCGTGGATTATTTCAGCACAGTAAATCACTTAGAGACAGTTTTAGGCCACTGTCTCTAAAACACTGCTTGTCTACACCAAATATTTGGAACACATAAACCAATAGGAAGAGAAAATATATGCATCCAATACATATGTGACATACTATGCCTTGGGGGAACTTTTATTCTCAGTCTGCATTTTAGCTAACGTAGGTAACATGAGGGTACAGTTGGAGAGATATAATAACTGGTATGGTTTAAATGCCGATTCCCTGCCCAAGCATACCTTGTTACTCTGTCAGCTAACTAGTATGCAGTATTTCATTAAAAATGTTTAGAGTACAGGCTAAGCCTGAAGGGTCAAATTATTACTAATGCACAGTAAATCCTCCTCTTTATCTCTTTTGTAATTCTAATGCTTACAAGGTTTAAAAACCTCTCTAAAACCCTCTGTGGTGTCTCAGTTTCTTTGCCTCCCAATGTTCAGGGTAAGAAAGCTTGAGCGGGTTTTGAGGTGACGGTCATAGTAAATGCAGATAGGCAATGCTACCTGCCCATGGGGCTAAATAAAACCCTGGGAAACACAACTCGGTGGGGAATTTGAGCTTTTGGTTCAAGATTCAGACAGTAATCAGGGACAGCTACTTCTAATGCTGCATAGGTCTCCAGTTTCTTGAGGCAGAAACTGCCTAAGTGCTCAAACACAGATTTAGCTGCCCTGTTGAGAAGATAATGTTCTTCTTCCAGCTGAGTTCTCTTGCTATGTGACTTTAGACAGATAGCTGCCCAATTCTGTTTAAATCCCTAAAGAAGTCTACAAAGCAGGTCATTGTGCTGATCCACACAGACAGCTGCATCAGACAGTGGGTGGTAGAAAGCAGCAGAACAAACTGATTTCTTACAAATATTTCAGTGTCATTTTTCTACAGCAGACCCATTTCTGACCCAATTGTTCTGAAATAATTGGACTCCCATACATGAGGACAAAGCTTCAGTATCAGGATTGTGGAAAAGTGGAGACACATAAATTCATAACCCTTGGCTTGAAATTACACTATCATACACTGAAGAAAGTAGATTCCCACTAAGGAAGGCTAGCCAAGGAGATGGGGATGTAAAATGCAACCAAGCATGCTGTCTGGAGCTGAGTTCTTCTCAAGAGAAGAGGTTAACCATTTGCCTTCTTTTCCTGTGCCTCTTAAATTCCCTAATGCAATTTTGCTCAGGTTCAACCAGGAGGATGAAGAGTCTTCTCCATTCTTTTCCTGCATGTGTTATAGTCTTGTACTAAGGTAATTCAGGGCATGTAAGATCAAATCATCTTCTGGGTGAGAAAAGTCCAGGATATAACTCTCCCTTAATATTTTTCCAGTAGAGCAGTGGATTAAATATAGAAAGAGATCTCATCTGGAGGCAATCACACTGCTTAATGGCTGAGCTAGCTGTACAAGTCCAGAGAACCTTTTTATACTTTCAGGTAAGTTGACCAGGAGGAAAAAAAAAAAAAAAAGAAGGAGGAGAGAAATCATTTCACTGTTTCAAGTGTTGCAAAGACAAGGAAAAGAAACTGTCCTTAATAAAATACCACATCACATTTTCAGGAAAAATACCTTACTTATCTGTCATCAGAGCACAGCAATATGACATTTATTTCCTCTCTCCAAAGTGTCAGGGACAGAACATCTGCTGTGAACATCAAAATCAATGGAAGTGTATCAGCTTAAAATTCATCTAAAACTCTGGCCCTTTATTAGAAGTGTTATTAGGGCTTTCTTATTTCCAGTTTTCTTTCAGAAAATCTGGCAACTTAGGGTTAATATTCTGTCAAAAGCCTATCATTTTTCCAGTTCCACCATCCTCCTTTGCAGAAGCATTCTGACTTGCTGTACAAATGTCATTAGTTCCACAGGGAGCTTCAGACCTTTGAATGTCGCGGAACAGTCTATTATTTAGTACTTCTATAAGATAATCTTTTCAACTGCTGTTTTCTAGTGAGAAATCTCAAAGATGAACCTATAAAGAACAGATGCCAGTTTTTCAGTCACTCAGGAATTCTGTCAGTTAAGTGACTTTTACCTTTATCCACTGGGACTTTGATTTTTAGATACAGATATCAAAAAACAAAAAACCATGCTATCACTGACAGGTTTCATAAAGGTTTGTTTCTTTTTCCTTTTCTTTCCATATTTTACAATTCAAAGAACACCCTGTACTTCATCTGTCTATAGTTTTTGGGATGAGTGTTACCAAGAACATTTTTAAATACATTCTTAAGACAGAGCTGTAAGTAATTAAAAATGTAAGCTGAAACAGAAGGATTTCAAAGTATAGTCACGTTTCCTTTTCTCTTTAAATAATGCCATCTATGTGCAAGAGTTTTAAGGTTCAATCTGTCTGCAGCAAATGTTCTTTTTGCACAAAGTGAGTTATAATAACTTGTTCAAGTTGAAGTTGCCTTTTTCAGAGAATAAACACTGGACATATCCATGCATGTTCTGTTTTGCTCAGACGAGTTTCCCAAAAGGCCTGTCAAAGAAAAAATAATGAGTAATGTTACTAAGGCATGGTTTGTAAGGCTTTCTCAGATGTAACTGGTTTGGGTGTAAAAGAAGTGAAAAGCAGAGTGGAACATGACAGCTCAGGCATATTTTTCCTAATGCTGAGCTGGACAAAGAATATCATATCTTTGAGCACAATCCAGAATAAACCAAAATATTACTAGTTACATGAGAGCTTCGAGTGGGTCAACATGCATGTTGCATCATGGTGTCAGCTCTGCAGCTGCCACAATTTAATGTTGCTGCTGCTCATAACACACTCTGTCAGTGTGCAGTACTCTCACTGGAGTCAAGGAGATGGCAGGCAAACCACGAGCAGAAGCAGACAGTGCATTATCCTCATCACTTCTCAGATCAGCATGACTTCTCATACCAATATGAATATTTACAGGAGAAAGCCATAAAAAAGTATCATATGTGAAACCTCTATTGAGGGCCAGGAAAAATGTTTTCTTGAGTGAAGACTTTTTTTTTTTAATTCCAAATCTGAGTTTTAATAAATTTTCAAGCAAACAAAGCATAAGAGAATGTTACACATTGTTGTGATCAGTATTTTCATCAGGCTACAGTCTGTCTCAATATGACTTGCATTTTTTTGAAGAATCTTAAACTTTGGCACAAAGGAAGTTACAATGCTTATTTAAGGGACTTTAAGGGATCGTGATCCTACACAAAAAGATCATCTACAGAAAGTCATAATTCCAGATAGCCAGGCCAAGTTATTATACATCCTATTGGTTTCATTATTCTTTTACTCTGTGTGATCTTGTTATTGTAAGTGGAAGAGTATCTCAATTCAAAATCTTTATGGCATTTGGGAAAAATAAAAGTCAATGCTTAATAGAGTTCATAAGTCAAAAATCTTGCCAGTAATATATTTTCTTTTAAATCTAAGTCTTGCTACTGTTTTAAAAATAGATGAAAAAGATTACACTAATATTTCAATAATCTAATAACGAAAGTTAAAAACCAATATACACTAATTTATTTTTGTTATTTCCTTACAGAACTTAAGAAAATTATGGAAATTATTCCAGTCAAGGACAGGAACTATTGATTTTAGTTCTTTGATTATGGTAAAATTAATTTCTGTAGTGTATTTCCAGGAAAAATAAATACTTGTACATTTTACTTTAATCTCTTAAATGGTACTCTGCTGTATCTGGAAGTAGTGTTTCTGGTGTTATGTTAGATATGTCAAATGAACCAATACTAAACTGTTCACACTATACTTTAATAAAATTAGAAAACTCACTTTAAATAAATTTATTTTCATAGAAAGATGGAACTCTTCGCTTGAGATATCAGGACATATACTGAAATATGAATCTCTGCTTCTTCACTTTGTAAATCACAATGTTTCTGCTGCTGTACATAGTGGCAATCAAAAAGCAATGCTATCTCAAATGCAAAACTGGCATGACAATATATCACAAATTTAATCTAATTTAGTGATACATTTGTCCTGCTTATAGGCAAAATACACTTACTGGAGTCAGCATTTTCCACAAGTGGACACACTTGAAATAATATGTGAAGTTTGCATAAGCCTCTTAATATCCAGGCTCTGGTAGTTTTGATGCATTCACTGAGCAGTACAGATGGAGAATGAATTATGCCATCAAACCAGATTCTGTAGTAGATCTACAGTGTTCTGGAAAGGTACATATTAATTATGGTGAAAAAACCCAACCCAGAAAACCAAAGAAACAACCAAAACCAAACCAAAAAAAAAAAAAAAAACAGGAAGAGGGAATTCCCTTCCTTACAGCTGCTCAAACAAAATTTTTTTAACCCCTTTTCTGGGCATTTTTTATCACACATCTTACACCCAGTTACATGTCCACTTGAAGATTAAGTTTCATCAGCGATAACAGCTAGAATAGCAGCATGAAAAATGAGAAAAACTAAGAGGGAACCTGTGACAGTTCACAACCTTGTGGTCTTAAAATGAATTATTGTGGTGCATTCTGAAGGCTTGAAACACCAGTTACATTTCATTCAACATGAAACAATCAAATCCAATGACAATGAAAACCTGGTGAAAAATTGTTGCCACTCATAAAGTGTCAGTTTGAATTTAAATTGATGCTATATGCTTTTAAAGTATTCAATGAGTATAAGTTTCATATGATCCTGATTGGGGTTTTTTTTGAGTGAGCCATTGTCAACTTTATGCACTTTTGAGACTCACTAAACAGATGGTTGTAGCTGACTGATAGAATAATAGGGAAGACAATCACAAACATACAACCCAATTTCAATTTCTGTCTTTTTAGATTTATTAATAAGTATATTTTGCCATTTGATGCCATTCTAATTGTGGAAGACTATATTTGCTTCTACATTGATTACTTTGTTCTTTGCATTTTCCATTATCCTTCATTATTCCATCGTAACCTCTTATTCATACTCTCTTGTTTGTAATTTAGCGTTTTTAAAGATTGCACTTTGATTTTCTGAGTCACCAGGAGATATGTTCAGTTGCTCTTCTCATATTTTAAAAAATATGTTCCTAAATTATTTTGCCTCAAATTACTTTTCACAGATGTCCGTAGAATTATCTTGTATAGAAAGAGGCTTTTTTCATCAGGCAGACTGGTTCTGTTTGAGTTTTACTATTAAGTTCATCCAACTATCTGTGTGTCTCTGAGATTCTGAAGCACAAAAAAATTGCTAAGTTATAAAAAAAAAAAAGTATTTTATAAATGAGATGAAATTTGAAAAAAAAAATTAAATATTTCCTAAACACTTATAAATATTTCCTAATCCATATATATATTTAGAATTCCTAAATCCTAAATCCTTTTATATATAAATATAAAACAAACTTCTGTGTCCCAGAAGTCCTTAATTCTGCCAAATTTTCGATTTGGAGAGAGCTAGGGAGGTTTATCTCATAAACTATTCTGTTTGATTTGTAATAAATTTCCTGTAATTTACTGTTGTACATGGAGCCAAGAGGAGGTAGATGATGTGTTCCAAATACAGAAACAGAAAAATATTCTCCAAAGAAGGAATAGCAAAGTCATTTGAATAAATCAAAACTCTCGTGTCTAATACTCTTGAGAAAGGGACTCTGCACTTCAGTGTTCTTGTTTTGTGTTCTTGAATGTAGAAGTTTTCCAAAAATCATTGCCTTCCACTGAAAAATTTTTCTTTCCCAAGAGAAATATTTTGTAATGAGTATTTGGCAATGGTGTTTAAGATAACTTTATTTTCCAATCTGAATCTCCTCTGGTGCAACTTGAGCTCATTTCCTCTAATCCTATCACTTGTTATTTGAGAAAAGTGTGTAACAGTTGCTCTAGAACTCTAGTGTGAGCAAAAATAGCCATCTTCTGACCTCCTACTTACAGATGCTTTTTTTCCCTATTTGGTAGTATGATCCATCTTCTGTGGTGATAATTCAGGCAAAGCTATTTAGACATCCTTGGTCATGCTGGTGCAGTCACAAAATGGTATAAATGGAAGCCTTGCAAACTTTAGGCAGAAAAATAAATCAAAGTATCAATAAAGAGATGACAAAATAAAAATTATGATGTACCAGCACATGGAATATTGATTAAAGATTGGTGTGTTTCGAGACAGCTATGGCAGAAATGAAAAGGTCAAAGGGAAGGCAATTAAAATGATTAGAAATGTCTCACATTCAAAGGGATGCCAGCCTTCAAGACTATAATGCTTGTAATACTCTCAGGCTTGCTTGGGGCTAGAGATCACAGAAATTAATCTGTAAAAGAACAGATGAATGACTGGCAACCAGCTAGTATTAATTTTCATAACATCACAAGCAATCTTCAGTCGGGGGCTGATCTGGTTTCATTCCTCTTATATAAGATCTCTAAGCTTGGAGTTTCATGTCCCCAGAGCAACCGTAAACATCTGTACACATAAATGTACTAAAAAAACATGTTTCTCATGTCTGCAGTTGGAAATTTTCAGTTCTAATAAATAAGGTTATTATTTTCATGAACAAAAAGCACTAAGGAATTACAGAGATTAAATTATACAAGTAATAATTTATTCTGTCCAAACAAGTAGTGTTACATGTGGGAAATATTCATGAATCAGTATTGATTACAATTCTGCTTCTAACTAATTAGATCTACACTCTTTCAGTTTAAATGTCATGAGTGTAACAGATACAAGTGCCCTGCAGGAGACCGGGAATAACCTTTACTTTATCATGTTTCCTGTCCAATGAAAATTTCTTTCTTTGGAGAAGTGAACTCTACTGCCTCAGGTGACAAAGTAACATTACCATACTCCATTCTGTAGCATTATGCAGACCATTATTCAAATGGAATTATTGAATGGAGAAAAACCATCATCACTAAATATTAAAATACATTACTGAGATTCCCAGGTGTGAAAAGTATAGTATTGGGAAAAAAATGAAAAGTAGAAAACTTTTTCTCATAGTAAACTGTGCCTGCGCCAGCTTGTCTTTGATGGATTTCTTTGATTACAGCCAGAAGTTGATTTAAGATATCTAGCTGATCGAAACATTTCTCTTCCTATTTGTTGTGAGATAAGTTTTTAGTGTCTTTACTGTTCCATCTGTGATTTGTTAACTCACTTCATTAATTCTGACTGCTCTAGCCTAGTTTATCTAGTTACCATTTTAACTTGAGTGTTTGTTTTCCATGGAAAAAAATATGTATTTGTGATGTATTTGAGGCATAAATTTTAGAATTCCACAAGGTATTAGGTTTTATTTATATATTTACTTTTTAAAATAGGGTTAAGGAACTTGTCTCTATTATGAAAAGAGAAGGAATATATCACTGTTACCAAAAAGGCCAAGAAATCAGGCTAGAAGAACAATAGAGGGTAAATTACCATGGCATAGGACAGGGAAAGAAAGACCAAATAAAGAATAGGGAATATGCAGAAGTTTCATTAAATCATAGGGAATGAAAAGTGACTGTTCAGATGGCAGCTAGCAGAAGTAAATCTCGTAGGCAAAGCTAAAGAGCTACAAAAAGTTGGGTAGTTTGAAACTCAGTTGTAGCAAAGTGTTTATCTTGTATTTAATGAGGCGAATATTCTAAACTTAAGTGGTGTGTTGACTCTGGATGCCAGGTGACTGCCAAAACTGCTTTATTTGCTCCTCTCCACAACAGAACAGGGAAAAGAAAATATAATGAAAGACACATGAGTTGAGATAAGGACAGGGAGAGAACACTCAGCTGTTACTGTCATGGGCAAAACAAACACAACTTGGGGAAATTAATTGAATTTATTAACAGTCAAATCAGAGTAGGATAATGACAAGTAAAACAAATGTTAAATACACCTTTCCCCCACCCCTCCCACCTTTCCAGTCTTAACTTCATTCCCATTTCTCTATCTCCTCTCCACAAGGGACACAGGGAAACAGAATGGATGTTATGATCACACATCGTCTCTGCTGCTTCTTTCTCCACAGGGGGAGAACTCCTCACACTCTTCCCATGCTTCAACTTGCATTTCTTCCCATGGGAGGCAGTCTTTCATGAAATTCTCCAGTCCTTCAGGAATGAACTGCTTCAGCATGGTGGTGTGACTTGCCTCTGAAGCAGGGCAACCAGGTTCATTGTTAAAGGATTCTTTGGGTGGGTTAAAGTAAAATGACACTAAATAACCAATACAACAATGAATTTTATTGCAACAAGTGCTTTGAAACAGTAACTGGAAAAAATTCAACCCTTGTGGATTGGAAAAGGGGTGTATAGACATCCTGGGATGCACAATCACCATAACTGAGGAAGATTAAACTAAAATGCTAGAAAGACTTGGGCTGAAAGGATCTCTTTGCTCTGCCTTAACAGTTTCTGAGTCTGTTTGCTGCCTCTATTGGCTTCTCCTGGATGGTCAGAGAGGAGCCCTTCCTGCTTGTCCTGCCTGTTCAAACTGCCGTGCAAACTGTGCTACACCCCTGTTCTCCACGGTCCAGGTCCCGTGGTCCCTCGAACCATTTAAATTCCCCTCAGTCTCTCCTGTCATTGTCCTTCCTCCACTGATCGCCAGCCCCCGGGTCCACACGGGGCTGTGCTTAGATGTTGGTGGTCATGGGAACACCTGTACAGCCCAGTCTCACCCCAGAACCCTCTCAGTCGCCTCTGGTGCAGTCTCGCTGATAGATCTAGATTATCTACTTTTAATATCAAAGAAAGAGTAAAAGAAAAATTTTGGTTTTAAGCATGAAAGGATCACTCAGTGTAGGACATAGAGGAAAAGGACCATCTTCATAGTCAAGCACCTAGTGTGATCTGCCTGTGTGATATCATGGTAAAAATATCTGATACTTCATATGGATTTAGTGATGCAAACTCATTAAGTCAGACTTGCCTGTAACCTCTGAGTGTCAGATAACACGAGGTTGAAATTAGCAAGCACAAATAGGAACATATCATGCAATTTTAACAAAAATTGACTTAAATTAAATACTTTATCAAAGGATGCAGTGAAGCCCACCTCTTCCCCACTTCCTTCTCCTTTCTGAAGTTATTAAATTGTGAAATTGAGACGTGCAATTTATTTCAGTCACAGTTCTTAGGGACACAGAGGAATGACCGGGTGAATTTTATGCCTAGTGACAGAATTAGTCACATAGACATATGTTCATATAGTCTATTCACTGAAAACACTTTTTTTGCAGTTGTGAAATAATATTTCAATTTAACATGAGATGCTTAAAGTGGTAATTTAAAAATATTAGATCCAGATGGTGCAGTGTTCACAAAGTCTGAAGTTTAAGGAAAGCCAACAACTGCCACTGAGACTGCATTTTCCCAGTCTTTTGTGAAATGCATCATTCAGATAAGTCATTCAGAAGAATCATACCACTTCATAATTCCAAACTATGGAAACTACCACAAGTGATTAACAACTGGTGGTTAGTAATCAGGAGAGAGGATGTACTTTTCAGTGCACTTATTGTTTATTTAGATTTCAGCATTACATGCCACTACTTATAGCATAAAACATTATTAAAGATGATGCTGCTTTCTTCATCCTCACCTTTGGTAATATCTCTTTTAAAGACGTAACGCCAATACTTGTAATCCCTGCAGACCAAATCTATATTTGTATAGGAAAAATGCATAGTATTTTCCTTAGTTCTAGCTCAGTTAAAAGGATTGGATACGTTGTAAGTCATATTGCTACTTCCAATAGTATATTCCTGATCATTGATTTATAATCCGGATCACTGAATAAACCAGATTATTCGTACACAAAGTTATTCAGTTATAAATTCTTATTTATTCTCCTAATTTATTTTCATTTCAGTAGAGGACTCAAAAAGAAGTTCTATTTGTAGACTGAAGTTTTATTTATATACTGAAAAAAACAACAATGTTATTTTTAGGTTACTTTCAGTGGTTGTCACTGAAAGTTTTTAATTCTTTTGGAAACAAAAAAAGAAAAAGAGACATTGCTTCCATCCTCTCTTGTGTATTTCTTTATGCTAGTCTTACATTATAGGAGCAGCATTCAATATTTCATATTACACATTCTTGAGAAGAAATGGGTTGAATTTTTTCAGGAAGTGAACAGTACCAAAAATCTGAAGACATTTTTTTTTACTTTGAAAGGTTGGTCCAGGTAAGCAATTTTCAATAATATTGTTTGACTTCAATAGAAGGAAATCCCTAATCTCTTAGGAAGAAAAATAGTTTTTTCTATTTTCTCTCTTTCATTTGTGACCATTGAATCATCTCTAGAAATTTTGAAAATTATAGTTTCTCATAGTTTATAGATTTCAGAGCAATTACATTTCATATCTTAGTAGATATAGTGTCTCTGTAATCCTGTGACATTGAGAATGATATGCATCATCAAAAAGATAGCACTTTTTTTTTCTTCTCAATAAAACCATACATTAAAAAATCGTATTTGTTTTTCTCTGCACGTAAATTTTAATAAAAGAGAATACCAGTTAACAGTATTGACTGTATTGACTGTATTTTTTTCTATTTTTTTGCTTTCTTGAGAATCCATATACTATTACAGCATAGTATCGATCTCTGCCTAAAGCAAAATCAAGCAAATTGATTTCACAAGCCACAAAATCTATCATGATGTTAATATATTACTAATTGAAGAAGTGGTTAAATAAGTGAACCTCACAGTAAACATGAGAGTTTAAAACCCAAAGGTCTGGCAAAAGAAATTACACCAACAAATTTAGCTTTAATACAGGGACTACATTATCCATATATGAACTAGGTCAGTGTAAAGAATGCAGTGTTGTCTCAATGTCATAAATAGTCTTCCTCAAAGTGAGTGGAAATACCTGGAGAGCGACATTCCTGAACTCTGACCAGAAATCACTGGAAACTTAGGTGACAATGAATATAAAATCCTACCAGCCTCTTGGATTACATGTAAAGATGCAACCTTTCTTTCCTCTCCCCTCAAAGATGAGGTGCGTAACTCATCTTCACCACCAGGTCTCGAAACCTCTCTTGCATGAGCACTGACCCTTCTTGCTCATACCAATGCCCAAGCAGAACTTGCCTTCCCTCTACCTTGCCTAGTCCCCTGAAATGGATACCATGGTAATGAACACCAAACAACATTTACTGCAGAAGGACGGTCTTACAGAATTTTTCCCTTGTTCTAATCCAATATATTCCATTGAAAACTCCTTCTAAAGATCCCCATACTTTCTGTTCTGTCACATGCCAATATGTTAACTTATTTAATGCTTGAAAGTATTGACAGGGTAGGAGAACCTGAGTAGGTTCACTCAGCTGCTTTAACATAAAAATGAGTAAACTAACACGTAAAGACTGTGATGCAGGAGGAGTAACTTGTGTGTTACTCCTGGTCTCATGGTCTGCATGCTAATTCTATCACTTGGGCACAAAATCAGAAAGTTTGTTTTTAAAGATCCTGTAACCTTCATTGTTGCCTTGAGTAGCAGTGAAGAAGTTGACAGATTGCTGGTTCCTATTTGTAGTCAGCAAAACTCCTTTTATATCTCATTTTCTGCCAGAAAAGAAAAGGAAGCTACTCAGTCAAGAAGATATAGTATACCATTCAGGAAAGCAGAAAAAGAAGTGGCAGACAAAGGGAGCTGATTGCCAGAGTTTTTTACTCAGAAGGAAGTGAGTACAGGCAGAAGTAAGTTAGAGCTCAGAATAGTCAGGGCATGTGAAGGAGAATCACAGAAAGTACTGCTTATATTGATAAGAACCCTCTGCAATTCATGTCAATTTCTCTTGCTGCAAAAGTGGTTCTATTTTTGTCTTCTAAATACTCTGTGATTTTTTAAATCAAACTCTTGTTTCAATTTTTAATTTTTTTTTTTTTTTTTCATAAAATTCATTTTCTCGAAAAAAATAAATCTGGTACCATCACTTTTGTGACTTCCTGACTTTTTACACTTGTCTTTCGTTTTTGTGCCTTGTTACTTTTCAAATATCTTCTTTAACTTCAGAAGCATCAGGTACTGTCAAAATTATAGCTCTTCACTAGATTCTTTGTCACTGAAATAAAATAGGGAACTTCAGTCCTTGTTTAATAAAGCCTCAGTTTCTATTCAGGATGAAAATTGACAAAGAACGGTCTTCACACCCAGAGGAATCTTTGACAGATGTAGGAATGTCCCCTCTAAATTTAGGAGGTGAAATGAAATTTATTTGTAGAACTAAAGAGAAGAAACACCAGCAAAGTGAGGTTAAAGGAATTTATTCCTTTGTGTATGCAGATGACCACTTGTATTAGGAAAAAATTCCTTACCAAAAGAGTTGTGAAGCATTGGAAAAGGCTGCCCAGGGAAGTGGTTGAGTCACTATCCCTGGAAAAATTTAAAAGACACATAGATGTGACACTTTGGGATATGGTTTAGTGGTAGATTTGGCAGTGTTAGGATTATGGTTGGATGTGTTGATTTTAAAGGTCTTTTACAATCAAAATGATTCTACCATTTTATTCCCTGTCTCTTTATAGGCACTACTTGCTTCACTGAGACCTTGTAAATTAAAAGACCTTCATTGACCTAGAAAATTAAAAGGCATAAAATTTCTCTAAGTGTCTAAGGCACTATATGACAGCTGTTTTTGCCACTTCAGCTCTTGCTCTACCTCATTCTTCTTGAGAGGCTGTCATAGCCAGATAACACAAATCTTTTTATTTGCCAGTTTCTTCTTCCTTTCTCTCCTCCCCATTTCGTAGGTCTCAAACTTTATTTGATTCATCTTGAACATTAGATACATGCCCAAGTATGACATGTTATTACTAAGACTGAATTTCATGAAATGTATGTAATTTCTGCAGAAAAGATGCCAAGTCTGAAACCTTTGTAGATTGATACTGTTATTCATGTAACTTGTGCTATAATCTGTCTTCTACTCAGATACAGATAGATCTGTTATTTTTCTTTTATGTGTATGCTAACATTTAGATGCTTACAATATACAATAATACAAAATAAAAATTTTAAACAATTGAGCTATTTAGGTTAAAATAGAGAAAATTTGGAAGAGACATGCAACAAAATCTCCAAACATATAAAAGAATTTTTAAAGAAAGAATGTCTATCTGTTCACTGAAACCATGGAAGACAATACAAATAATAAGATGCTTAGATTGCATTAAATAAGGTTTAGTTTAGATATCAGAGAACCTTTAGCAATTGTAAGATTATAGAAGCAATGAGGATGCCTGGGGAAAGACTCTTACAAGAGTCTTCAGAAATTGCATCTTGAGCATCTGTTAAAAATGACATAGATATAGTTGTTCATTCCTAGAGGCAAACAATCCACTAGTGACCTCCTCAAGTCCCTTTCAGTTCTGTATTATTCATGTCCTATCTGGGGGAGTGGAGGGGAGAGGGAAGGAGGAGCTACAGGAGTAGTTTTTTTGACATTCCCCCATGTCTGACAGAGCCGATGCCAGCTGGATCCAATATGGATCTGCCTCTGGCCAAGGCTGAGCATATCAGTGATGGTGACAGCACCTCAGGGATAACAGATTTAAGAAGGGATAAAAATGTTCCACAAGAGTATCCTGAAGAGAGGAGTGAGAGAGACAACCATGCAGACACCAAGGTCAGTGAAGAAGGAGGGGGAGGAGGTGCTTTAGGCATCAGAACAGTGCTTCCCCTGCAGCCTGTGGTGCAAATTATGGTGAGACAGCTGTACTCCTGCAGCCCATGGAGGTCCATGGCAGAGCAGAGACCCACCTGCAGCCTGTGGAGGATCCCATGATGGAGCTGGTGGATACCCAGAGGAGGCTGCAGCCCTGTGCTGTCCACACTAAAGCAGGTTCCTGGAAGGATATGTGGCCCTATGGAGAGTGGAGCCCACAGTGGAGCAGGTTTTCTGCCAGAACCTGTGACCCCTTGGTAGACCCACACTGGAGCAGTTAATTTCTGAAGGACTGCACCCTGTGGAAGGGACCCACACCTCCAGGACATGGAAAGGATCCATGTTGGAAGAATTTACAGATGAACACCTGTGAAAATAATTTTGTTTCTTTTTTTTTCCCTTCGATCCTGACTAAGGCTGTCCTTTTCCACTTAACTTTTTGATTGATAATATTTAACAATGTGCCTTTTTGCAAAGCATTAAAAAGGTTCTCTTTAGCATTTCTTAGCTGTTGTTTGAGTCAGTTTCTTCTTTTATAATGGTGTTCTGCATGGCTGATCAAGAATTTAAATGAAAATTATACACTAAAGATGGGTTTTAACAAACTGTTTGCCAAGTCACCACTTTCTAACAGTTAATCTGTTTTGTTTAATAATTGACCTATATTTAGATCTCTTTACTGTTTTTACTTGTTATAATTTTACAGTGAAATATACAGTTCATATCACACTTTGCTACTGAAGACAGCTCTTATTGTAACAATTACCTCTTTTCATTTTTGATCCTAGATATGAGATTCAGAATCTCAGATGAGCTTTAAAATGCTAGACAGTATTTTCACTTACTCTACCCTTATATAAAACAAAGACAGGAAGAGGCAGGATGCTATTCGAGGATTCAGAAGGGGTTGGAATAAGTGGCTCTATATAAAAGAACAAATTGAAGAAAGCTTTGCTTCAAATATCTGTCAGGCTGAAAGACATTAAGTCATGACATAATGCAAGGAAATCTTCCTACGAAAATTGTACATAATTTATCAGGTCTCATTTTTCAGCTACTACAGGATAAACAAAATCTACTTGACATACCATGGGGCAGAGTAATTTGGTAAGGGGGAAAGAATTGTAGTCTTGGAGGACACAATTTTTTCCAGATTGATATAAGCCCCAACACTGGCTAAATAATGGTGCTCATCTTTATTCATATTAAAATATGCTCATCTTTATTCATATTAAAATATAAATTAGTCATCAAATAAGACAATCAAAATCTGAATTTTTCACTTCTATGGCACCAACACAAATGTCGGGGCTGCTTAGTTAACCATGAGGAATAAACATTTATGAATGAAATCTATTGCCTAGAAAAAAGGCAGTATCGATATTCTCTGTGAATGAACTGAATTGCATCCAAGCAATATCTGGCTCTTTTGGCATCTGTTTCTGTTTCCAGAAGAAAAAATCCTGCAAAGCTCCTAGTAACATTGTTAACTAATTCCTTAGTTTCTAATTATCAATATTAGCTAATTGCTTTGGCCTACAGCCAATAGTAGCTGTTTTTATCATGCTTCACAGTCTTGTGAATTGAGTTGTACTTTTTCGAAACTGCCTACCATATCAAAATCCCATGAGAAGAGCTCTGCAATGGTTTCCTTTATCCTGCTCAGCTTCAACTGAGAAACAAATATATTTTGTTGGTGTGCTTATAACAGCATAAGAGTGTATATTTATGAAATTCTGTCAAAGCTGTACAGATAGATATATTTTGTTATTTTCAGTTGAAGCACATGCCATATATTACTTGCCTCTGCTTTTTGTATTGACTATATGCCTCTTCTGGGATGCCTAGGATACCAAACAGCAAATATCTGAAAAAACTTATCAATTCTTTTCATAACTCCAGTGTGCTACATTGCTGGAGGAATTCCAAATACCTTTCAATTTCAAAATGAGATCTTCTTCCAACTTTTCAGGAATATCTTAGTGTAATTGCTTGCATGATTGATTAATTGAATACGTCTCTTGTTTTATGGTCTGCATGGTTGAATAGTTGAAAACATCTTGTTTCATTGTCAGCTAAAGTATCCTAAAGTGTCCAAAGCATATATAAATGATTGCAATTTTTTTTTGTGATCCCACAGAAACAAGGTGTGTATTTGGATTTAACAGGTAGCTAATAAAACACTGCTCCACACATAAACCTGGAAAGTTAGGGAAAAATAAACTAAATGTTAAATACTGTTTAGTGAACTAATTTTTTTTCCATGCACAAATACTAACTAATTGATGCAACCACATTTTATTTAAAGTGAAAAAAACAGAAAACTTGACCAATTAGCTGTTCCCATCAGTACAAACAATTCCCTCAACGCTCTCTGCACTAGTGAAGTAACTGCTGGAAAACTGCCTGCTTCCTCACCTTGCAGTGATACTCCCCTTAGCCAGGGACCATGCAGCCTTTCAAGGCCACAAAGCCTGATCCAGACTGACAGCACTGCTGAGACAGGAGCTGCTTCCCCTTGTCTGCCTTTCCTCTGCTCCCTGCACCAGACCTCCCGTGCCCCCGGTCTGTGCTCACCTTGTCTGGCTGTTCAGTACTTGATGCATTTCCACCAGCAGCTGTGGCTAACTCCTGCAATATTCCTGACCATCTTTCTTGTGCTTTTTCTTAGGTTACAATAAATGTATAATTTATGACGAGCACAGTTTCTTGGAAACAGGAAAATCTTAGCAGATTGGACTGTCTTGTAACTCAAAGAGAACTAAATGCCAATCCCTCTTCAGAGCTCAACAAGATCTCTAAAAAAAGTTTCTAATCTGTTTTGTTTTTTCTGCTCGAGACTCTCATATTTCTATTCTTCAGAAGCCATTGCTTTCTATTAAGAAGGCATATAAATACCTGTCCAGACTTTCACACTTTTAATACTTTCTGATATTCTTTCTTTTACAACAGAAGTGCCCCAAAATGTAATTAAAAGAACATATGGAAAGAAATATTTTATCCCTCCCCACTGGTCTCTTTCAGTTTATTTGCCTTTCTCTCCAATGGATATCACCAGAGCAGCATTTCTTGGTCATAAGAAAAGGTAGAGAAGGGACATCTGGGTAACCTCCTTTGTTGTCTGGGCTTTAATGATAGGACTTAAATTTTCTCACTACTTTAGTCAAAGAAAAATTCCTAGAATAATCTCTAGATAGATGGTAGCTGTTTTGACCTTGGATTAGCAATTTATTTTTTTTTCTGTTATTCTTTTGCACTGCTGTTATTGTACAATGTCAGGAAATATTCAGCACAGATTCATAGTCACTGATCCTTGAAAAACAGCTGTTATATTGGCTAAGACTGGGTGTATTTCTAAAACTACCAATGTGCAAACAGCTCTTAACCTTTTAAAATTGTGTTCCACACATAATGGAATTTCTGTTTGAATCAGATTTAGAGGCTCAAGTTAGAACCCCCAAAAAAATAAATCGTGAAAAACAGAGCCATTACAGACCAAATTTTAAAAAACAATAAATAAACAAGCACCTAGTTCAGTAATTTAAAGGATTTAACATGTGCTTGGTCTTTTTTTTACATGATTTAACCACAAGAGTAGATATCAAAATTATAGAAACCATCGGTTATACTATATTTATATTTAGAATATACTTGGTTCTGTTTCACAGAGCAGCAGAGGCAGATGGCGTGTGGCCCCTATGATCAGCCTTATCTTTAATGACATTTACATGACAGAATTGGGAAACTTTATAGAATTCACCAATGTTATACTTTCAGGTGGATTGACACTCTTTGTCCCGAAGGTGGGTTCAGCTTGAAGATAGATGAAACTTTGTATGCATGTATAGTGAAAACGATTTTGAGCTGTATTTTTTTTGCCAATGTACCATTCCAAAAATGCACAGTAGCAAACATAGAAATCGAAACATGAAGTAATAATTAGATATAGATTTGTTGCGTGTTTTGTCATGTACTACCACTTTGTGGAAGGTAAGACATTCCTTTAGGACCTCCAAGTGCAGCCAGTAAAACCTTACGTTCAACAGGATGTTACCTTCATTTGAAACCAAGAAAACTATTTTGACTGCCCTCTATTTTAATTCAGGTTAATGTTATTTTTCTGCAACAGAATAGCAGTCAATGCTGCATTGAACCAGTACAACTGCAGGAAAACCAGTCACATTTGGGTTGTAAAATAGTCAGATCAAACCTGATTGGTATATTGAATTATACGAAGATTGCTGTGGATGACAAGAGAATAATTTATCTTGTCATATAAAAAAAAGCTTCATTTCTTCACATCCTGAGGATCCTATGTTGAGGGGAGAGTCATTGGCCACTTTGTGGGAGAAAAATATTCAGCATTCAAGGACAGTTTGCTTTTACTAGACAGGAGCTGGCAGAATGACTCACAAATTACAGTCATGATGATATTTGCTGTCAACAGATTTGACACTGCAGAGGACGTGACAGTGATTCTTTGAGAAAGATATGTCATGCAAGTGAATTTTCCCAAAGCAAAGGTGCTTATAAACATTTATATTTATGCATCTATTCCTGTATATATATATTTTTCTTTCTTTTTTTTTCCCCTTTTTTGTTTTTAATATATTATTCCTTCTTGGAAGGTAGAGAAAAATAAGACTAAAATAGAAAGGGAACAATTGTTCCACCCCCACCCCCCCCTAGGAATTTTACTTAGCCCTTGAAAGCATCCTCAGTTAGGTCATGCTGAACCTTAAGAACCATAAAATTTTTGTTTAAGTACTATTTATTACAGTTAATAACAGCCAAGCAGTCATCTTTCAAAACAGTCTTCCTATACTGATTTTCTAAAATGTTTTCTAACAGCTTTGTAAAATAACTGCACATCACAGCTACTTTTCTCAGAAAATCAGTGAGAAAAATCTAGCCTTTGAAGAACTAAAATAAGCCCCATTTTTTAATTGACTTTTAATCTACAAACATAGACCCAGAAGTACAAGGAGTACACATTCTACTTTAACCCTACCCCCAGTAGCTTTACATTTTTTCCTGTTTGGGAAACACTGGCCAAACTGTGTTAAACTGCTCTGTTCCACTGCACAAAATGCTGGGGATTTACATTATGTCCTTCCAAAATAGAATTTAAATTAATGTTAATCTCAACTGTTTACTCCATATTAAGTTCTATATTTTAGTAGTGTTTGAGAACATATATTATACCTTCCCTTTTTCCTCTCCCTAAAAAGAAAAAAGCTATACGTGATGCCAGAAGCCATTCAAGGCATACACAGAAGGGTTTCTGAGGTGAAAAAACTCATATAAATCTTGCTGGAAAAAACAAGTAAGGTGAAAAACACATGACAAATATATACACTATTGAAACATACCCCAGGGTGATCCTACAATGCACATAATCACAACTAACATAAATTGATGAGTGTAGTTGCGTAGGAAAAGGAAAAATAATCATCAATTATGACATTGAGAGTGATTGGTTGAAATCAACCTTTTGTACTGTTTTACACAGAAGGTGATTTTTGATAGGAGTTCCTTTCAAGACTTAGTAAATATAGCAAAATCCTGTTTCTTCTCTTGTTTTTCCCTTTGCCTCTTCCTTTATTTTATCACTAAACAGTCTACATTTCCCAGTTATTGCAAAGGGATGCAGTACTCATTTAAAATAGAAACATCTTTGTGCTAACTTGTTGGCAACTGATTTCAGTATTGGTTTATTCTTACTATTAGCACTTTTCTTTTATTTTTTCCCTATGGCATTATTGAATATGTTCCCTTTGTAACAGGTAAACATGGTTAAAAGCTACAGCAGACAGAAAAAAATTGATTATATCTAATGTTTTAATGGATTGGCACAGTGAAAAGCTGCATTATATAAATTCATATGTTTTTCCTCTCCCTCAGATTTTAAACATATTTCATTTGCAGTGTTTAAAATTCTGCCCATTCCTCTATGACAGCCAAACAGAGTCTGTCAAAGCCATTCCAAAAGGCACTTGTAGGCAAAAGCAAAATAAAAACCCCAAACCAGTTTGTATCGTACAACAGAAGGACAGAAATCCAGTCTTTTTTTGACTTTATTTAAGATTCATATTATGAACAAAATTATATAAAGAAAATGCTGCTAATGAAGCATGCTTCAGAAAAATTGCCAGTCTGATTGTTTTTTTGTTTGTTTGTTTGTTTGTTTTGTTTTGTTTTGTTTTGTTTTTCTCCCAAGCTGCTTTTTTCTAGAGGATATGAGGTATATGGGCTAGTTTATAACACATTTCAGCTGGTTGTTTTTTTTTTCAAATTTTACCTTGCACATATGAGGCATCAAATATTTGGTATATTTAAATCAGTTTATCCCAATGCTCTAATCTTTATACATGTAATTGTCCATTTAAATTGGGATGATATGAATGTTCCAATTTTCCTGAAATCTATTACTTCAAAACTCTTCAGTATTGTGATGAAATGAGTACTACCTACTACGTTGCCACTTATTTTTCCATATCTTCTCTACTGAGAAGAAGGGTGTCTAAAACCTGTTGCCCTCCATAGCTGATGCTTGACTGTGAGCAACTGGGTTCACGAGAAGGATAGATATTCATAACAATGAATTTGAACTCCTGCTTGTTAAAAGACTACTCTTGGCATCAAAGCGTTACCTTGAGAAGAAACACCACAGATAAGGTTGAGAGAGCTGTTAATCATTATGCTGGCCTTTACAAAATTCTCTTAACTCACAAAATTTTTAAGTCCCCCTAAGCACTGTCAATTTGATATAGTATCAACTACTCAGCATTGCTGAGAGGGTAAAAACTAACAAGGTTTTTCTAAGAAAATAATCTTGCAGCAGTGAGTCAACCCAATGGAATTTTCATTAAAAAAAAAAAAAAGTAAGCAATTTGTATTTGTGGAAGGTGAATATGCAATCATCAGAAAGGCAAGCTGTGTGTATCATTGTCCTTGTCATAGTCCAGAAAAAAAGATAGTTGGATATACTGACATACAATAACAGCTTTCAGAGAAAGGCAGTCCAATTGTATTTGTTATACTAGCTCCCTCAGTTAAAAAAAACAAACATGGTTTTGGGAGTGTCTGCAACAAAAGGACAATATTTCTTTTTCAAGGGATGTCCAAAGAATCCACATTGACTGTCAACAAATCCTGCCATTATCACTGAAGCCTTACAAAGGACTTGGTCAGTCCACCTCGACTACTTTCCAAACACTGCTCTAACAGCAACCTCAGGACTTGCCTCACTGCGTTTTCATGGACAACTCCAGAAGTATTTGCCTGGGCATAAACAGCAGGTAAAGTTCCTGCACTTTTTACATTTATTAGCATGGCAGTAGGAAGTTTGAAAAATCAAGTAAAATGAAATAAGAAGAACATGTTCTGAAATGGACATTATTTTTCTGATTTTGTATTCAAACTGCACTTGTATGCGGTAGAATTTTGTGATTTTTAAGTTATTATTTGGGATAAAATTTCACTATTTTTACATTTTCTTGGGTTTGGTTATTTTTTGGGTACTGTTTGTTGATTTGGTTTTGTTCATCTGTTTGCTTGCTTGCTTGTTTTTTTTTTCATGTTCTCTTTCTCTATGTATAAACAGAATATTCCTTTACTTCATCAACCACTTTTATCAAACTTAAAATCTAAAAATTGCTAAATCAGCACCACCTTTTCTAACTAAACAATGTGTTTGATCACATATGTTCCAACAAAATGCTTTTAACAGCATGACATTTAAAGACTGTTTACCCAGGAAACCTCTTTCAAATGGAAAAAGAAGATCATTATCCTCTTGCTCATCCTTTTTCTGCCTTTAATCCTGTCATGGTTGCTCTCAGTGCCTTGCTCTCTGGTTCTGCTCTGAGTGACTCACTCTCTGCAACTTCATATCAGTCAATGCTGTTTGGAGATTGGGAACTGTTTACAATGAAGAACTAAATCAAGTGTCTGTCAACAGTCTGGAAACCCATGGTCTAGCCATGATTCACCTACATGGGTATATGAGACTCTGAAAGAAGTCTCATGCAAAGGCTACGACAAACAACTTCAGTGGACCAGTTTAACAACTAAATGGAAAAAAAGTTAGGCTCTGAAATGCAATCAATTCCAGAATAATGAATGTGTGGGAAAGTAATTGGTGTTCAAGTCAAATATGGAAGAATTGTTTCTTTTGGTGAATGTTCAGTTCAATCTTCATTGCTTATTCCACCCTTGGTCTCCTGAGATGAGACTTCTTTCAGAGCTGCCAAATAAATTGGAAATGACTTGCAATTTGTTTAGAAGGCAACAAGTACCCCTGATTTGGGTTGGATCTCTGGAGCAGATCTCTGAAAATAAATACAAAGGTGTTATACTAACAACAATTTGCTGAAACAAAAGTATCACACTTATTTTATATATATATATATAATGTATTTATTTATCATTTTGCTCTTCGAACTGCAGAATAAAGTTATGTATATTTTTGGAATTTGTGAAGTAAACTGTAATGCATTATATCCACAATCTCAGCAAAATATTAAGCTGAGCTTTTTGCTGCACAACTACATTTCTGTGCTCATTAGTATCTGCTGTAATAAGATAAATATCACTGAATGAAATCCGGTCAGTTCTAACTGATGCTTATTTTTCTAAACAGTTTGAAGGTGGTGTTGTCAAGTCTATTAACTGCAAACTCCACATTTTACCATGTCATTATCCCTCAGACAAAAAGCAAAAGCAAAGACAGTCAACCTCTTTTTTTGAAGGAGTCCGGCAATATTCATGTTTTTCAGATCAACAGCTTCCCATACTGGAAGAATGTAATAGAAAAGAAAATTGGAAAGCAGCTACCTCTTTTAACTGAGCAACTAACTCAGTGAGCAAACTGCCAGGCATACTTCCTTGAAAACATATATATAGCCTTTCTTCTGCGATTGGTTCTGCATGGGCAGGTTCCACTTCTGTGTAGTGCTCTGTTGGAATTTCGTCGCTTTCTAGGATTTTAGAGGTAATGGGCTTAGACAAGGCCTTTGAATCTGCTATCAGAGCTGTAATTGCAGGGTTGGGTCTTCTATCGCTCTTTCTTTCACCCTCTTATGTTTACATGTACATAAACCTGCTTGAAACACTTGTTAACTTGGAAGTTTATCTGCTGTGCTTTAACAGTACAGCACGACACTGTTACAAGAGGGAAGCTGCAAAATTGTTTGGTATAACTTGGAAAGCACTTTAAATTGTTAAGACAGTAAAATCTCTGATTCCATGTCCATATAATTGGTCTTGTCTGAGATAGGTAGGTATGTAGGTAGATTAAGATAGGTAGGTAGATAGATTGATTGATAGGGAGCTATAGATACATACATAGAAACTTGCTAGGATGTTTTCCTATTATTTTTTTTTCTCGAAAGAAGTATCTTTTAATAAACAAACATATAGAAAGTCCAAAAATTTTTCAAGAAATAACAATACATACCAGGGTAATGACAATAAAGTAAAGGCTCATTTTGACTTTTAATGCTCAGTAAGTAACTCTCCAACAGATTTCCATTAAAAGATGTCTTTAAAGAGCTGTCTGTTTTAATATATTGATGCCAATTTATGCCCCAAAACAAGGCGCGGAGAAACTGCTCAGAGACAGAATTTCAGTCTATAAGCAGGAGGTATTTATTTCACGGCCGGGGAGCAGCCAGGTCGCCCTGGACAAACTGCTCCAACTCGAGAAACACACAATCCAATTTTTATACACTTTTTGCTAAGCAATTACATCATATATTATGAATATTCATTACATTGCAACATCTACTTTTAATATTCATAACAGGTGGAGTTGAGGCGGAGTTAGAGGCGTGGTCCTTAATTTGGGGAGAACTTCGGTGGGAGTTCCGGTCTTCCTTCATCATGAACCTCGTGTCCTTTTCATCATCATCCTCCTAAACTTTTGAACCTTCCCTAATTTGGGTAGCTTCCTTATGAATTTGGCAGAGAGTTTCGGTATTTGGCACCAATACCTAATTTCTTGGCATGTCCCTCTCTTTATCTCTTTGGTTTCCTCTCCATATGTCTCTTTTTGTGTGTACTAGCATTTTCTGTTCATGTTTATGTTCTCCTGTGTCAGAGTGACCTGTACCTCAGTGAATTTATTGTCTCCGCTTTCCTAATGCTGAATTCTATGTGCCTTGCTAAAGCTTGCTTCTACAATTTGTGCTTAACTCTTTATATTGCTTAAATTCGCTTTTCAGGTGTTACCTGGCTTCAATATGATAGATAATATTCTCTATCTAAATAATTATTTTACAGATTATTTCCTCCCAAGCAATTTTCATAAGAAAGATTCCCCACCTATGCCTTCGTAGGAGAAAGAAATAGATGGATTTACAACGGATTTACAAATGACTGGAAAAAAGTTGTTGACTGTGCCTGCAATGATTTAGTTTCAGTTTCATCAAAAACTTTATAGAAATACTTTCAGCAGTGAAATTGTAGAACAGGAAAATATTACTTTAGATCATAGTACTAGCCAAAGTTCAGGAACTTCAAACCTTTCACCTTTCTTTTTGTTCATGATTTGAAAAAACTCAGGCCATAGTGAGGACATATCTGTCATCCCATTCCATCTTTGTTTTCTGCATTTTACTTAATTGCAAAGTATATCCAAAGAAGAGTTGCAGTAATGTAAAGGAGGGGAGGAGGAAAGAAGGTGGTGACACTTTTTTGAATGATTTTTATGGTTACACAAGTATTTCTGTTTATAGCATGAAGCTGAGCCAGGAGGTCAGGAGTCAGTCTAGGTCGGATATCAGGAAAAAGTTTTCCACCCACAGGGCGGCTGAGCCCTGGAATGCTCAGGGAAGTAGTCACAGCACCAAGGCTGTCTGAGATAAAGAAGCATTTGGACAATGCTCTCAGGCACGTGGTGGGGTTCTTGGCATGTCCAGGAGTTGTACTTGATGATACTGATGAGTCTCTTCCAACTCAGAATATTCTATGATTCTATAGTAAGATAGAATGACTCATGTGCATTTACAGTTTGTGTCCTAAACCAATGAGTAAAAAATGCATTTTAGCAGTCACAAACTAGTGAAAAACAGGGAAGCCAGAATTACAAATTATTCCTTGTGTACCTCTGCTATGCCAGAAGGATATGGGGATGCAAATATATTACTGTGACAACTCTCTAGCATCAGAGAATCCCCCTTTACTGAACTAATCCTACAGTGTCTGTTGAAATGGCTTTATGGCTTTAATATACTGGGAAATTAAGACCAATGTGAGTCTGGAGATTTGGAACAGTAAAATCTTTCCAGATGGAAAAGCTTCTATGATTTATCAGCTTCTCTCAAGCAGCACACACTATTTTTTCAAGAGAAAAAAAAAGAAAAACAAACAAAAAACAAAGCCTCCATAAAAAAGATGGAAGTAAGGGAAAAGAGTGGCAAATGGGAAAAAGAGGACATTTTGTGTTTAGGTTTTTCATTTAAATCTTTATTCCACATTTTCACTTGAGGTATGTGATTTAAAGCTTCATTTCAGTAAAAGGGGTCTTTAGGGAGAAGGGATTTTCTCAGAGATGCTCTGAATGGTTTGATCATCATTCAAATACTGATGAACTGAGAGTGTTTACTTGCCCACAAAGAGAATATTTTGGCATTCACACTGCTCTTAAAAAAAATTAAAAATAGAGCTCTTTGAACATAGGAATGAGTGCAGCAAGGCTAGCAAACCAGATGTTAGTTTGCATTGCTAGAAGTAGCTAATTTAGATGGCATGCATCTTTGACATATTTTGAATAGACTGAAATTTGATTTTTGAATTTGAAACTTGAAATTTCTTTTAATTTCTTCCATGGGATGAGCTTGCATTCCTCTGAGGAGTGCAATGCTGAAATGTACTCACATCCAAAGTTTTTGCAAATTTAATCTAGGGGGAGTAAGTCCTGTGTGAATCACACAACTTACAGCATATGTGCATGCATTTGTGGATGTCTGTGTTGTGATTTAACCCCAGCCGTCAACCAAGTCCCACTCAGCTGCTCGCCCACTCCCCCACCAGTGGGATCAGGGAGAGAATCAGAAGGGTAAAAGCCAGAAAACTTGTGGGTTGAGATAAAGACAGCTTAATAGAAAAAGCAAAAGTCACTCATGCAAACTAAGCAAAAAAAGGAATTAATTCACTGCTTCCCATGGGCAGGCAGGTGTTCAGCCATCCCCAGGAGAGCAGGGCCCCATCATGCGTAATGGTGATTTGGGAAGACAAACTCCATCACTCCAAATGCCTCCCACACACACACACTTCTTCCTTCTTTCCCCAGCTTTATAGATTGTGCATGATGTCATATAGTATGGAATATTCCTTTGGCCAGTTTGGCTCAGCTGCCCTGGCTGTGACTTCTCTCAACTTGCCATGCACCCCCAGTCTCCTCACCAGCATTCCAGTACAAAAGGCAAAAAGGGTCTTGGCTCTGTGTTAGCCCGCTCAGCAATAACAAAATATCTCTATATTATCAACCCTGCGTTTAGCACAAATCCAAAACACAGACCTATATTAGCCACTGTATAGAGAATTAATTCTACCCCAGCCAAAACCAGCACAGTCTGAAAAATCTTATATTTCTGTCTTGCACTGGGATTCTATTCTGAAACAATGCATATTAAAGACTGTATTTTTTGATGGATGCTTTTGACAAATGTTGAATTCAACTCATCTAACAGACCAAAGTTCAAGATATTGCTCTATACACAAAGAAAGAAATCCACCATATATTCCTCTTTATTATTCAGTAATAAATAATAAAGGGACATTCAAACTTCTTGCACTTGTTAAAACATGTATAGAATAGTTTTAACAGATTTGTATAGCACCATGGCTTGTATAACCTGAAGTACATTTCAGGGAGAGTACATTAGTCACCAAACAAATGGAAAGAAAGTAAACCCCTCTCATATTACTTGTGGGTGAATTGCCATGTGAGTGAGTTGTTGCTCATCTTCACTACTGCTTCAATAAAACTTCATTTTATAAAGTGTTGTCAGATTCCATCACTGTTTGGACCACACCCCACTGAACACAGTGACTGAGAATATATATATATATATATATATATTAAAAGACTTCCTCTTTCCATGATGTACTTGTACCCATGATTTTAAATTGAGCCAAATGCTGGGAGAATATAATTTTCAAATCTAAACCCCCATATTCTCTTTGTAGGGAAAGTTATTTTATCTTGCTATGGTAATATATGCATTTATGGATAATCAGATAGCAATGTATATCTAGCTTCATCATTTTCATTCATGTTTAGATCACTGCTACAGTTACAGCTGTGGGATGATTACGATGGAAGGGTAATTTAGACATATCTGTGATAACTGTTATGGTTGAACCCCCAACAACAACTAAGTACCGTGCATCTGTTTGCTTACTCTCTCTGCTCCCTGGTGGGATGGAGAGAAGAATCAGAAAAAGATAAAAACTGTAGATTGTGATAAGAATGGCTAAATAATTGAACTAAAGTTAAATTTACTAATATTTAGTAAAATTAAATAAATACTAATACTAATAATACTAGTAGCAATGAAAAGGAGAAAGAAACAGAACCCAAGACAGACAAATGGTGCACAATACAATTGCTCACCACCCCTTGACCAAAGTCCAGCCATTTCATAAGAGTTATTGGCCCCTCCTGGCCTAATCTTCCCGGTTTATATACTGAGCATGACATTCTGTAGAATAGAATATCCCTTTCTTCAGTTCAAGTCAGCTGACATGGCAATGCTCCCTGTTGGCTTCTTGTGCAGATCCTCACTGGCAGAGCATGAGACACTGAAAACTCCTTGACTAAGTGTAAGTGCTGCTCAACAACAACTAAAAGATCAGTGTGTTATCAACATTATTCTCATACTGAATCCAAACCACTGCACTCTACCAGCTACTAAGAAGAAAATTAACTCTATTCCAGCCAAACCCAGGACAATAACTTTGCCCTAAAAGCTCAATAAGCACTCAAACAACAAATGTGTAGTCACCTTAAAAATCACTGAAAGTAGAATAAACAATTTAATGTTAGCTTGGATACATTGGCACAATGCTACAGACACAGGGGTGTAAAAAGGAATATCCTTTATACATAGTTTATAATCACGGCCACTCATATTGATCTAATTGACCTGAAAGCCTTGGGAAGAAGGAGCTGAATGTTTCCAAATGAAATATTACTCTGTTACAAAGATATGGATCAGAAGTGTTAAGTTTAAAGGAGAAAGTGCATACAAAACCAGTACAAAAATCAGAGAAATTAGTAATATGGTTTAGGTTATTAAAAAAAAGCTAGCAAGAGTCACTAAATATAAAAATATGCTCCACATCTTACCAATAAAGTGAAATAACCTAGAAAAAATGACTATAGCTATTCTTGTTTCTATCGTACAGCGTTAACAAATACAGATTGATGAATTCTATTCCTCATGATGAAAACAACTATATTGGCTGTAATGGTCAATCGTTAAAGGCACCATCCATCAGGTTTGAATTCTAAGGTCCAGCTGCCATTATATCTGGCAGAGCAGATACATTATATATAGCGCATATATATATATACACATATATATATATATATACACATATATATATAATGCAGCTTTGGGAGAGAAATGAGGAGGCAGTCAGCAGGAGGAGCTGCAGCATCAGAGGGGAGATGGTACCCATGAAAATAAAATATGCTTGCAGGCTGTATTAGTTTTTGTCCAGAAAGAGCAGTGGCTGCTGTGCTGGAGGTAGTGAGATGAGATGTAGTGGCTGCAAAAAGCCTGAGCTGATGAGAGCCTGACAGGCATTTTGTTTTCAGATTCATTCTTTTTCAAGAGAGAGAAAGAGATGGAAAAGTGAAATTAGATTCAAAATGTTTCTTATCAAGAAAATATGGAGTTGTCAATATTTGTTTTCCTCGCATTTGAGTATTTCCAAAGGGAAAGAAAGAGCCAGAAGGAAAGGGACAGAAAACAAAGTATTACTGGCATCACCCAATCCTGTATGGTGGAGGTGTATCAATGAAGAAATGCAATCCTTTCTGTGGAGTAGGGGAATTTCAATGTGATTATAGAGCAGCAAAATGTGGTTAATAACTATACCAGATGGAGCTTCATCTGCTAGGGATTCACTTTAGAAATTGAGAACTTATTGGTAAATATGGGCTATGTCTTTTCAAATTTAAGATCTTGGAAAATACTGACATCAAGTTTTGATGTTTAGCCAGGAGAAACAGTTATCTTGAGGGATAAGGTGATAGGAATGTTAATTTGAGCAGAGGCATCAAAAGTTATTTGCATGTTAATCAAGTCAGTATTAGCAAAGCCTCCAAATTCACTGTACATCAGCTGAAGTTCTCACATAAACAAGAACAGGCTTCTGCCTCATGAATGCTTGAGTACAGAGACATATAAAACTGAATTATTTTGAATATAATCTTTCACTTTGGCATTGACAAACAAAAGGAAGTTGGGTCCTTGAGTAAAAGATGGATCCTATCCTTAGATATGACAGTGTTTCTGGGAGCAGTAACACTTCCAAAAAAAAAAAAAAAAAACAAAACAAACATGCAAAGTAAACCATAGAGAAATTACTGAAATCAGCCTTTTTTCGCAATACAGTTTAGTAATAGATATTAGTTTGCTGACGGAAAAAGACATCAGAAAAGTGGAAAAAAACCCAAAAATCATTATGACCAATAGGGTTGGATTGTTTGAGAGTATCAGACTCAGTCTCAAGAGTCATAAATCTACCTTTGGCTTTCATTTGAAGGGCCTGGGAGGAGCTCTGGAGCAGTGGAGGTTTAGATAGAATATTAGAAAAAATTTCCTCACTGAGAGGATCTTCAAGCATTGGAACAGGCTGCCCAGGGCAGTGGTTGAGTCATCATCCCTGGAGCTATTTAAAAGACATGTAGATGTTTTAGTGCTGGGTTGATGGTTAGACTTGATGATCTTAAAGGTCTTTTCCAACCTAAATGGTCCTGTGATTCTGACTTGGTTGCTGTGATACACATACCAACAGAACTGGAGTGTACTGTAGATACTGTCATAAGAGGCCTGCACTGTTAGATTGGTTGGGACCCTTGTATCCTGGCTGATGTCGACGCTGTTCCCCTGTTCCTAGGTTATCTTGGAAACGCAGCACAGCTCTGGAATGGCGCATTCCTGTGGTGCCACACGCAATTGCTGCAACCACCTCGTGTAGCTACATATGATCTGAAATTTGCTTGACATGAGAGGTATTGGGTGGATAGTGATTCCTGTTCTAAAACCCATGAATATATGCCTAAATCAAAGCCCAGGCCAACCAGTTCAAATTGCAAAAAGGTGAACAAGGACTCCTGCAACCTCTAGAAGTGTCAGGTCTGCATCTGAAAACTTGGCCATTATGTGCTTGGGCTGTAGCTTTTACAAAGCACTCAAAATTACTTTTGATATCCTTACAGGAAGGACCATTATTTCAACTCTCCACTGTTTTCTTTATTAATTTTTCAGAACAAGTTACATGTATTTATTAGTCACAAAGCCTGAAGTCAGTGAGCACTACTGTGGTTTTTATCATCTTCTGTCAAAAACACTACAAAAAAGAAAATGTTACTTCTGCTATCTGGCTCATTCCAGATTAATCTGAACAGCCTGAAAAGCACAGATGCAGCCAGGTATCACCTGCCTGGGTGATAACCAGTGACTGGCTACAGCAAGTGACAGATGACGACTAAGAGAACTGCAGCAAGTACTGCTTTCTCATAAAATCCCCTGTCTATCTCTCAGCAGGCCTGTGCCTTAAAATAGCCACAAGAATCTTCATCCTACATCTCAGAGCATGCAAAGTGTGCTTTCATTTTGTGTCATATGCAGTATGCCACTAGTGCTCTTCTGCTAAGCCACACATTACTTTGGAAATTTCAGAAAATTACATACAAAGCAGTAATTTTGTCATAAAGTCACAGGAGTTATCACTCAGGGCCATGACGTGCAGTGTGGATGCAGCCAGTCTGACTGACATGAAGCACAAACCACTTTCTACCTCTCAGTCTCTAGACCTAGGCTCTCTCCATGTGGTAGATAGGGATGCAGACTTGATTTACCACTTGTGAACATCTGTATTTAAAAAAAAAATTAGCCCCACTAATTTTCCATCATTTGCTTTAGCAGATCATGTTTTTCTTTTTACTGAATACTGCAAAGAGAAGATCGCTTGGTGGTGCCTAAACTTCTACATACTTAGTAATTTAGCAATTTAGCTTAAAAACTCAAATTCCTCTGGGTGTAGTTCTAGGTGTAAACATTAGGAGATAGGCGTTCTTCATGGTCATAAAGAACTAGTTGTTTCTGTTGCAAATGAAGGATAAAAGGGCTGATTAATGTAGACGAAATAAAGTAGGAAAACAACCAATGAGTAGGCAAAAATCAATTAAAAAATGAGAAACAACAATGCTAAAGCAGTGTATACCTACATAATATTTATCCACAGCTGCTGGAGATCCTCATAGGTTTGTAGTACAAGAGCAAATGGTTCATCAATGATTTGGTTTTTTTTTTAGTTCTGACATGCATACTGGAACTTGGAATCTTTGAAAAAAGGTAGAATAAAATTTACTTGGTGTGACAGGTGTAGTGGATTGATAGCAACTCCCTTTCTACAAAACACTATCTGTAAATGATGGCCTGAACAGACTTTGTATTTTCTGATTTGAAATGAGTCATATTATTAGAATTTCTTATGATTGTTTTACTCCATAACTATTTAATAGTTCCTCTCTTTCTCTTTCCACACACAAGAATGTCCATATATATGTCTACATCTATAGCTGTACTTAAACAGAAATATCTGGAAGGAGAGTTTTGTCAAGGTAAAAAAACCCTAAAACCATGTCTATAATAAAATTTTTTATATATGTGTTTTAAATACTGTTTTAAATATTTTACTATGACTGATCTTGGTAATTATGATAGTCTGGGTGTTTGAAAGATGCTACCAATAGTCCAAGACTTCTATGTGGCTTCACTGGCTTGAAAAACAGAGAAAGATATTAACTCTCTTCCTTTTAGACAGCTAACTAATTTTTATTAAATGATAACAAAAAACCCCAACCAACCAACCAACCAAACAAAAAAGTCCCCCTCCCACCAAAACAGGGGAAAGGAGAATTTGTGCAAGTTGGTTTATAGGTTAATCATTAAATTTTTGCAAGTACATTAAGTCTTCAATATTTTGTACATGAACAGAAATTCGGTCAAGATATAGAACTTAATATGAATTTTTTGAGCAGCTCAAGAGATTTTTAATTAGTTATTGATGGATATTGGTGAAAGCTTAAAAGGAATGCACAATGCATCAAAACATGCCTTCTCTGTCTCACTATGATAAAGGTTAGTCCTTTCAAAAAGATATGAATGTAATCTGGCTCAAATATATTCAAGTGCAAATGTTCCCATATGTAAAGAAAAGATAATGATGATTTGTAAAACAGTATTCAGAACAAATATATATATATATGAGACAAATACAGTTAATAATAAATAAAAATAGGTTCTTATTGTTACAAATAATTCGCGTTCCTGTATCTTTCTTCATTTCTTTTTAATAGAGTCTGTATCTTTTTTAAATATCCCAGACTTATTAAAAAATGAGCCAAGAGAATTGATGAGGCACATGTCTGTAGGGAAGGATAAAAAGAGTCTATTCTGGGGTACTGAGAGAAGTTGATATAGATGCCTTAGGGAAAAATGTATGAAGAAGGAGTTACAAATCTGAATGTTGCTAGTTTGCAGATTTAGGATGTGTTTAGTAAAAAAACCGTATAAACTAATTTTTCCTTAAAGAAAAAAGGAGTCTGGATGTCACTAAAATTTTGGCCAGAGTAGAGTGGGACATAAAGAGAGGTGGCAAGTATATTGCCAAGTCTAGGCCATACGCCAAATTTTACTCTTTTACTTATTTACCAAAAAGTAGGAAATGTTTTTTCTTAGACATTTCTTCTCAGTGCTTCATCTAAAATGGCTTGTCCATATGTCCCACAGTGTACCTTGTGTCTTGGGTATGAGCCACTGAGATGGGAGGTTTTTGTATGTTTCCAGTCCGTCTCCAGACAATGTTGTCAAAAGACAGATATGCATATAAAAAAGAAATGTCTTCGATGTCCCGCTGTTATTGTGCGCCCACAATATAGATTTTAATTTTTTATTTTAAGTCTCTTGAAATAACACAGAATATGCAAAGGAAACTGGAAAGTTTCCTAAGTAGGAAATTAGGAAGGAGGAAATGCATGTGAGGTGCTTTTGTGTGAATGGACAGATTAGTGCATAGTGACGTAAACACCAGATGATGTAAGGCTGCTGTGTGAGGTTTTATATCCTCACCCCAGATGTTTCCCAATTGACTACAGAAATATACCTCTTACATTCACTATCTGTCTAAATGGAGCCAGACAAATGGTACTAAACACAACTTTCTCAACTTTTTGAAAGTTTGCGTGTGTGTAGGTTCCCTCCAGTGATGAGTTGCTTCAAGCCATTTTTTTTTCCTCAGTGATGAATTCACGTAGAAAGCTCCAAAGTGCATGAAGATATTACATTTCAAAAATCGTGTGTGTCATATCTGTCCACTCCCTCACATCAGAGAAAGGAAATGAAAAGAGCTTATATTCAAAGGTACAGAAAATTAAAAAGTGCTTACTCACACCTTTAAATTTTCTACATGTAATAAGATACAAAGTTAAGGTCTATAAAAGTGTTACGCATATTTTATGTGAATTAAGTTAGAACAGAAAATATATTGGAAGAGACAAAAGGTTCAAAGATGTAAGATGATTTTCTCCTTTTCTCATTCTAATTTCTAATTTCTGATCTTAATTTTCTAACTCTTTTTTCATAGTTCCATGGACGGACTTTTATCTCTGCATATCATGAAAACTTCTAAGACCTAATTCATATTTTCAACATAAGGAAAGCCTTTAAAAAGGGAATATATTTTAGCTAGTATTTCTGAGCATATAGTACTGCTGATTTTGTCTTTAGATCAGGCATTCACATAAACAAGTCTTGTATTTTTTTCTGAAACCAGTATATGCTGTGTTATTAAAATATAATGCTCAGGGAATATATATTTAGTGATCTCATAGCAACAGCATTCAACTCATAGGTTAAAAGGAATGGAAATCTTTGACAGGGAAATCAATAGTAAAAAATATATGAGAAACTGTATTTTATGAATGATCACTTTTATAAAAGACAAACTTTTCTCTTTGTTTCTACATTCCTAGAATTTGAAATTTGGTACTTATAAATAACCTTGGAACCATTGTTTGAAAATGAAGAGTTATTCCCAAACTATTCAAGCATTAAAAAGTCTCCAACATTGTTAATATGTCTTAACTTTACATGTGCAATATTGCAAGGCTGGAGCCTAAATATATTACAGAAATTCTGTATTTCCCAAAAATATAGATGTACCAAAAAAAGCCACAAAAGTAAAAATCTGCACAACAGTAAGTCAGTTTGCTAGTGTATATAAACTTTTTAGATTTCAGAGTACACAAAGAAATTCTGAGTGAAATCTTTTATGTGTGGATACAATGAAAAGAAATTACAAATTCTTCACAAACTGAGGTGGAAAATTGGGGTGCATTCTGTTCAATTTTTATTGTACTATGCTATTGTGTAGTGGTTTATTGAGAATAAAATAAAATAACATATTTCAATCCAAGCCAAAGTAGTCCACTTCATTCTGCAGAGCCCGATTGATTCTTGATGAACCTCTTTAGGTGGGCGAACAGTCATCACAGCCAGCCTTTGGTAGTCAGGACCGGGAAACCTAGATTTCCCTTCTTTTTAATACAAGGTTTAGATGCGAAAGAAGAGACCAGTGGCTGGTAACTTTATCTGTTTTTGAGTTTTACATGTCAGTGTTAGCCATGCCTTCTGAATGTGAATTGCCATAGACAAGGAAACATGCTTTGAGACTGCACTGTGAGCAGCAGTGTGCCACTGCACCTGGGTGCTGCTGCCCCAGCACCGGCTCCGCTGTTGAAGAGCCAGATGCTCGCAGTGAGGTGCAGCCCATCTAGCTCAGCCTTTCACCACTTCATAAGTCCTTTTGAGCCTTATGAGCATTAAAGTAGGTCTCATGCTGATAACAAAGGTTAAGGCAATCATCTCTTTCCCTTTGCAGATAAGGACTTGAAAACTGCCTTTGCAGTCTTTCTCTTCTGTGCCGCACTGAGACACTTCTGCAGCCTGCGATTTCTCTTGGTTTAAGCAGTATTTATCAAATGGAAACATATGTATACAGTAGGTAAGTAAATATTTGCACTTTGAAGAGGAGCTTGCTTCCCTTATGTTTTGTTGCTGGTATTCCTTAGCAGAAGTGTTTTTAAAATATACATAGGAAAAGAAACATGATAAAGGAGCTTAATCATTTCAGCTCCCACTGAACCATAAAACAAATGAATTCTTAATCATGTTGCTTACTCGTAGTCCCTACTGAGAGAAGGATAGAAGAGTCTGAATTTGGATGGTTCTGTATTTTTCCTAATTACTGTTTATGTATACTAAGGTTGTAAAATACCTTTGGGAATAGCTTTTAAAAAATTAGGAAAATCTAGTAAATTTCCAAAGCAGAATGAACTAGACCTCAGTTAACTTGGGCACATTTAACTTACACTTTGCAAACCACTCATATTTTTAAAAAAAGGTTTTGGGTTTTTTTTGGTTTTTTTTGTTTGATTGGTTGGTTTGTGGTTTTGCAGTTGTTTGGTTTTTTTCCCTAATGTATGTGTAATTGTTCAAGAGCTTTTCCCACAATTTGTGGTAGCACTTGTGAGACTATGCTTTTGTTCTTCTCTGACTTTCCCTCCAACACGTTCTTTTCTTTCTTCCTCTCTTGAACCATGGGTTATTTTTAGAACTTCATCACAAGCAACAAGCACCAAACTCCAAGTAAAATACAGGGAGTAAATGAACTAAATAACAGGCACAAATAATTTCACCTGTATTAACCTTAAATATGAGGGTTTGGATCCTCAGATTCCATTTTTTCAACAGATAAACTCCCCTAAAATGAACTACAGTGTTTTAAATAATTACCATATGTATAACTTAACAATAGGTGTTAATCACTGTTCCATTATTCACCTCAAAGAGTGGTCCAATACCACTTTTTAAAACTTGGAAATTTATCAACATCTTTTGCTATTTTGACAATTCATCTCTAATCCATCTTGCTGGAAATGTTAGTCTTCCTTGCAAGCTTTGGAAAATCCTACTCTGTGCAATTAGATAAAAAAATCAAGAGTAATTTGAAGGTACAGGCAAAGAGTCAGCCTAATTTATTTAAGACGATAGATTTTTTTTTCCAGCACGCCAATTTTAGTACATTTTTATGTACTAACATCAAAGGGCCCCTAACTAACTTTCTGCTTAAGTTGGACTGCAGGAAATTAGTATTCCTTTTGTAGAATTTATTTATGCATTGTGTTAAGGGGAAAAATGGAAAGGACTATCTAATTTTCTCTGGTACACTTTAGGAATCAGGCGATAGTCAAATCTACTTAGTACCACTTTTTGAGCTCCTAAGTCAGTTTTAATTTAGTCAAAGGTATAATTGGGTTAGCATTTACATGAAATGAGACTGCAGGTGGAGGTATCTAACTGAATACAGATGAGTTGAACAGGATTTTGCAGCTTTCTTCCCTGATGACGTTTACTCTTACATTACTCTGATTATGAATTATGATAAAGCCAGAGACTGAACCTGAATAAACCTATACAGCAAATAAAATTCTATTCTGTAAATAGAATCACATCCACAAAAAAAAAAAAACCAACCGACCAAACAAAAAAACAAACCAAAACAAAAACAGGAGAAGAAAATTTAACAATTTTTTGAAATTGACATTCCGAAAATTGATTTAAACTACATCAATGAAATAAGTCTTTTGCCATTATATTCTCAGACCCCATGGGAAAGACAGTTCTATGCTATCGTTATACTGATAAAGGTTCTTAAATGTAGAAAAGCTTATGTAAAAAACAATGAAGTACCCTGACATTTTTCATTACCTTGTGCATACATGCATGCAAAATTTACAAACCATCCTTAATTTATTTGCCAAAATGCTTTTGGTAACGGCAGAGTGAGTCAAGAAGGAATTAAACTTTAAGAATTCATTTTTAAAAGGGAAGTCTAATATAGTGCATATTGCTTTAGTTATATGTTGTCATCTTTCTGAGACAGACAATTGAATAAAATCATGTTTCAGAAACTCACCACATACATAGGGCACTAGCAGTTATGACTTACCCTGCTCCTTATGTTACTAACTCATCCTATTCCCATCCCTTGCACTGTGCCATCTTATTGTACATTTTTTACTTTAGCTTATGAAAAGTAACATAGAGGACTAATGTGACTCCTTCAGTCAGTAAAGGAAACTTAATTTTCTCACTCAAATCATACAAAACAAAATGATGAAGGTGTCTGTCCCGATGTACATACAGTTGTCTCCTCACATAAGCAGAAAATTGATGTCAATTTGTCTTCCCCTGAAAGATTTTAATGCTAACCTTCTTTTCCTCCAGCTCATTATACCATTAGTGCCATCTGGTTTTAAGATAAACCTGCAGTCTGGAAGCCTCAACAGAACAGTTGAGTTACACAGCTCTGTGCAAAAAGAGAAATTAATGGGTCTGTTGGATATATATATTGATAATCCCAGCTAATAACAAACTCATATGTGCAGTGGGTGAGTCTTACATATTTAGAGGAGTGACAAATAAATGAGAACCACAAAGGAATTCAGTATTGGAGTCTGCATCTATCCTACCTCATGATGCTTTCAGGCAGATGCTACCTCTACTTAGCAACATAAGCCTCCAAGGTTCAAGACTCTTTCAGAGACAGAAATTGCCTCAATTGATGTCCTCTCAAAACAGTACTTATCATCCCAGTACTTCATTCTTTGTGTCTTGGGCACTTCCATCTTAGAGTTGGTGATGGTCTGGATAGCCATCATCCTGCATAGTCTTGATCTTCTGGATGAAAGGAATTTCCGCATTTGCTAAAGCTATAATGTATTTCCTGTGTCTTGTGGTGAGTGAGCTCCTTTGATTTCAAACTCTATCCTCATACAGACACCATACACTCTTAAAGTTACCACATTTTAACTGCAGTTTCCTTTTTAGATTATTTTGCTATTGGTGAGTGAGAGAATAAAAAGATGATGGGGCAGGGTTTTTTTGTTTGTTTGTTTGTTTTTTGTTTTTTGTTTTTTTGTTTGTTTGTTTTTTGGTTTTTGTTTTTTTTGTAGAAATAAAGTCTCATTACTAAAGTATTTAAAATCTCATACTAGACTGCTACTACCTCCTCTCAGGAACAGCGATTTGACACATGATGTATAAAGAAGTAATGGAAAGCTATGAGGGAGTTTCACTGCCTCACTGAGACCATGGCTTTATTGTCTCTGTTGTTGACTTGCCCAGATTGCCCTTTTTGGGCTATGGAGCATACACCATACAGGTTGTATGCACAGAGACACCAAACTGTTCCAACTATATAAATATGCAATTTATTGAACAACGCAGACATAGAAGCGTGAAGCTCCTAATTTTTATTTTATTGTTTTTATAATTTTCTGATACAGAAAACAACTATATCCCAGCTTCTGTGGTGGAGTTTCTTGTTGACACATTTGACCACACCATGAATGATGGGCTATAGGACCTCATGCATTCTTTTGGAAGGCCTTGCCTCCAGCAGGACTGTGATTCTGTGATTCCCCCTAGATTTTATAAGTCTATCAATACTTATGTTGCAAAAAAATTGAAAAAAGAAGCTTCTGTCAACTAGAAATCATTTACGTCACAGAAAAAATAGATGTATTTTAAACTTTTTTCTATTTTAAATACAATATGAAGATGCTTTGATATCTACACATAAAACTAGTAAGAATTTATACAGGGTTCTGTCAAAAGAAAATAATAAAGGCATAGAGCTACTTAGAAGATTTTTATTCCCATTAAAAAAATCCATATTTAATGCAGAAAATAATTATGTGAACACAAACCCCAAAAAGTAAAAGACATGTCTGTTGTAAATTCCCAAAGGTAAAGATTATAAAATGCATCTGATAAATTTTTTGTATGGAAATGATTGATTAACCAAAGATTTAAAAAAACCCCCAAACTTCCTATGCTATACCACTACATTGTTTCTTTAACTTCTGTCCTGAAACTATTTTGATGATAGATTTTCCCCTGTAAATAACACATCAATATATGGTATTTTAGATGGAATGAATGTTTCTCTCCGTACTATAGAACAATCTCTTGTTGTATCTTGAAATAGTAGGTAAAAGCATATATGTTTTTATTTCTCATATAGATGACATTAGGCACAAAGTGCAATACAGGCAAAATTATGCTGCTGCTTTGTTTGGGGTTTTGTTCCCCAAACTGTGAAATCCCAGACCAAGGCTTTAATGATGAGAAAATTGCATAGTGCATTGATGGAAAATGCAACTGAAGATAAAATTAATCAGACATACACAGAATGATACCACTGTGATAAAGTTCTAGCAAAAAGCATGTAAAATCTACAAATAACAGGAAGATGTAATAAAGTATGGAGTTTCTTTCCATTGACTATACAATCATTAAATCAGAATTCTTTAATGAAATATGTTTAAGGGTTTGGTTCCTTTGCTGAACATAATATTCTCTTATAATCATTCAAAAAGGCTTATGGCATATTATTTTCTGTTTACTTTTTTTTCCCTACCCAAACTGTGCTACAGTATACTCTGCCATTATGATGTGAGTGTAATCTCAAAAAGTAAACCCATTATATCATCTCTTAATAAAAAAATCGGTTTAACATCTTCCCTGATATATATCAGTGTATTCAAAATTTACAAGAAATTTGTTAATACTGAAGACAAATTTTTTTCTCTAGAGTGTTGAATATTTATTTTTGAGCTGTACTAAAACAAATAAAATCATATTATTAGTGCTTATTTTCTTTAAAATCATGTGTGTCCTGAAGCAACTCAATTTTCTTAGAACCTTCAGTTGTCACAAATTCTATTTCATTCATGCAGTCCTAGAGCTTTAGTAGGGGAAATCAATGGTAAACAGATACATTTTAGTCAATTGACTTATCATCAGTGCCAAGATTTACTAGGTATTTTTCTACTTTAGAAATCAAGTCTAGAATTATGTAGACTGCCTTTTTCTACTGGATATGATGTTTAATCAATTAAAGACAATGATATTCTTAAAGCAAACTCACAGAGCATTAGCAAAAGCTACACAGTAGTTTAATAAATACAAGAACCTTAGGTAAAATCATTAAAATATATATTTATTAAATATTTTTATCTTAATACCTTTTGAATGAGATCCTAAAGACCTACTAGAAGTCAGTTTATTTGTGTTTAGTGACATCCTTCCTACTGATTGCAGTGGTGGAAGCCAAAACTCTTATAGTACAAAGACTTAACAAGAGGTGAAAACACAGAATACTGAACTGCACTTTCCCCATTTGGTAACCTAACATGATGATGAAATTAACACATCAGGCATGCGCATGGGACCAGCATTCCTGCCCTAGTTAAACTGCATGCTTTATGCAGGCCGAGAAAAAAAACTTCTTGAAAACAGACAACATCCTCTTTTCCATGAGAGAGATGGTTCTGAAACTGTCATCAAAGAATCATAGAATCATAGAATCAGCCGGATTGGAAAGGACCTCCAAGATCATCAAGTCCAACCTTCAATTCACTACCACTATGGTTACTAGACCATGGCACTAAGTGCCACATCCAGTCTCACCTTAAAAACCTCCAGGGATGGAGAATCCACCACTTCCCTGGGCAGCCCATTCCAATGCCTGATTATTCTCTCTGTAAAGAATTTCTTCCAAATATCCAACCTAAACCTCCCCTGGCACAGCTTAAGACCATGCCCTCTTGTCTTACTGATAGTTGCCTGGGAGAAGAGACCAACCCCCACCTGGCTACAACCTCCTTTCAGGGAGTTGTAGAGTGATGAGGTCTCCCCTGAGACTCCTCTTCTCCAGGCTGAACAACCCCAGCTCCCTCAGCCTCTTCTCATAGGACTTATGCTTGAGTCCCTGCACCACCTCATTGCTCTTCTCTGGACCTGCTCCAGCACCTCAATATCCTTCCTGAACTGAGGGGCCCAGAACTGGACACAGCACTCCAGGTGTGGCCTCACCAGCACTGTGTACAGGGGAAGGATCACTTCCCTGGTCCTGCTGGCCACATTGTTCCTGATCCAGGCCAGGATGCCATTGGCCTCCTTGGCCACCTGGGCACACTGCTGGCTCATGTTCAGCTTCTGTCAATCCAAACTCCCAGGTCCCTTTCTGCCTGGCTGCTCTCCAGCCACTCTGTGCCCAGCCTGTAACGCTGCATGGGGTTGTTGTGGTCAAAGCGCAGGACCTGGAGTTGGCCTTGTTGAACCTCATCCCATTGAAATGGTGAGCTAAGACAGGATTATAGGAATGAATTAATGTGAAATGTCAGCATATATATGACATCGTACACATCTCCCCATAATATTCCTTCATTCTGGGAATCTGCTCTGGTGAGACCTGAACCATACCCTGAGCTGCATCAAAAGCAGGATGATCAGTGGGTCGAGGGAGGTGATTCTCCCTCTCTACTTTGCTGTCAAGAGAACCCACTTGGGGTGCTTCATCCAGCTTGGGACCCTCAACATAAGAAGGACATGGACCAGTTGGACCATGTCCAGAGGGCCACAAAGATGATCAGAGCTGGAGCACCTCTCCTCTGAAGACAGGATGAGAGAGCTGTGATTGTTCAGCCTGGAGGAGAGGCTTCAGGGAGAACTTCCTTCCATTACTTAAAGTGGGCTCTTTTAGAAAGATGGAGACAAATATTTTAGTAGGGCATGTCATAATAATACAACGGGTAGTGGTTTTAAAAAAAGAATATATTCAAACTAGGTCTAAGGAAGAAATTTTCTACAGTAAGAGGAGTGAAACATTGTAATATGTTGTCCAGAGAGGATGTAGATGCCACATCCCTCTAACCATTTTCAAGGCCAGATTGAACAGGACTCTGAGCAATTTGATTGAGTTGAAGATGTCCCTGGTCATTGCAAAAGGGCTTGAACTAAACGACCTTTAAAGATCCCTTCCAAAGCAAGCTATTCCATGAATCTATGAATCTTGCAAATTTCCTCCCTCTACCCAATAAAGGAAAAACCATGTCAAAATCTATCATAAGCCAAAGAAAGTCTATGTAAAGCAATAATGAAATTCTGTTAAACTACCTTTTTGCTTGATTCTTAGACATTTTATGCTATTTTTATATTTGTTTTATCTCTAGGACACAGAAAAAAAAAGTCTTTACAGGAAAAGACAATAAACCTTGATAAATAAACATCATAAAGACATTAGAGGTAAATACAGAGGTTAGTATACTAACAGGGGGACTAATATATATATATTATTTATATATTAAAAAAATCGTGTCTTCTAACATAGGCTTAAAATAAGAGTTTTCAAGTGGCATGTTGAGTTGGATTTTGGAAGGAAAGTTAAAACAAATAAGAATACTATATTTGAAGAAAAAACAGTGGCTACAATATGTGGCTCAAAGTCAATAAAGATAGAAATATGGCAGAAAACCAACATTAATAGTTTATTTCAACTTTTATTAAAGAGTTCATGAAGTTGTAGAACACAGGCTGGAAGAAAATGCAAAAGGTCCCCTGCCTCATTCAAAATAAGATCAGCAATAACTACATCTGCATCATCGTTGATATGTAATTGTACACTCTTTTATGAAAAACAAGACAAAACAGAAAAAAACATGATGACAGAGGCTCCATGACCTTTTCAAGAAAGCTCTTTCAGTGGTCAGAACTTCAGGCTGCAAGACTTCATTTCTTGGTTTATTTTTATCCAATTACTTCATCCCATATCTACAGTAGGCTGGGAGAATAATTTATTTTCATTTTGAATCTGCTTTATGCATGGGATATACACAATAGTTATATATCTTAAATCTATGAAATCTTTTATCACATATCCCTCCAGTTTTTCTTCTGCTGACTAATCTTCCCAATTATTTTTTCTGTTATTAAAGTCCATTTACCATCTCCTTGAAATACTTAGTGAAGTGCTCTTTGAAATTAGGCATGTATTTCTTTCTGAGAATGCCTAAAATTGAACCCACCAGTCCCGCTATACATGGTTCCAGCACTATTAAGGTTTTGCAAGAGCTCTATTGTAATTTGCATTTTCAGCCTCAATGGTAGTGCAGATGTCCTTTAGAATGCCTGTCAATATGTCCCTCCACTCAAATTTTGATCAAACTGTGTCTATATTTCATAATATTCCTGAGACATTAGTTTACCATGTATTTTAATTTGATAAGAAATAGGTTTTATTCATTTATTTCCCATTTGTTTGACATTTTCTACATGGAAGCATAAATTGAAATAGAGAATGAAGCCATTACCACATTTGATTTTTCATATTGAGCAATCCAGAATAAAAATTGCTGTCATTGTATGCAAGTTGTATTTCAGATCCATAGAGGTTTACCTGAAAAAAAAATTACTATTACTTTAAAACCCATATTGAATCAAGACAAAAAGAAACAACTAACTATACAAAACAAACCAAAGAAAAAAAAGAAGAGACAAACCCTTACAGGTTTTCATAAAACTGTTTCAGAGTATTAAGAACACCTTGCTAAATGAAATTTCCATGCAAAAGCAGCATGTTCATTCTTCATATCTCTATATTTAATTACTATGTGATAACGGTACAAACAATGGGAAATGATAGTAGTACTTTCTGCAAGAGAAAGAGAGCATTTTTCATTAAATTAAAATGCCTATTCTGCACAGGAAATTTTATTTTTTTTTAACATATATGTTTAGTTAAAACACTAGTAGCAATTTTTAACATTGATCATAAATGGGTCTAATAGTTGGTTTCCAGGACATGGAATGACTCATCAAAATGAGCAAGATGCACCAGGCACCTACAAATCTATTAATTTAAGTTTATTTGACTGTTGCTACTTTAATTTTTAGGTACTGAGCATGATATTTTAGCTGATTTGTCACTGGCACTAAGAATGGGAATGGAATCCAAACATCCTCATCTTCCTATTTCTGGCACTAAGAGCGTGTGTTTACCTAGCATCGGATCTTCAACAAAACAATAATATTACATTTATTTTATATTCAGGGCTTGTCTGCTTACTTCTTTGGTTGAAAGTTTTTTTCTATTTGCATCTTTAATTTTCTATCCAGTAATTTTCATGTTTGCAAATATTCTTTTTTTTCAACATATTTGATTGATCAGTATCATTTCGTGATTTAAGTATTTTTTTACTGCTTGTATTGCACCCATTGGAACTTCTGACCTTGTCTCTGTGGCAATGGCATCCTACTGTGTTTGCAGCATTTGTTATTTAAAATACTGTTACTGTTGCCTGTAGTCTATCTGAAGACTTTCCTTATTTTGGAGCAAGTTGTAAGATCAACTTTATAGTAACAATAACATTTGTTTATTTTTCTTTTAATTACAGAATAAGTTTTTCTCTCTGAACAGAATTGTTGAATATAATTAAAATAAAGAACAAACTTACTCAAATCAAACTGAAAGCTCTTTTATATTTTAGTGTTATTGGCTGTTTGAAGGAAGTGGGGGAAAGAAAAAAGAGGCAGGGCAATTAACAGGAGGAGTGAAAGAAGTAACTGACTAAGATATAAAAGACAATAAAGACAAGTTACTAATAACAAATCACCCACCTATCAACCTACTTCATCTATTTCTCCAGTACTTTCTACCTAAAAAGAAAAAAAACCAACACCCACCAAACAGAAAACCACAATAGACTGATTCTATCACACCTTACGACAAAAATAAGAAAAGTTACTGGATCAGGCAATGTTGTATTAAAATATAATCTAGAAAATATTTAAATCAGAGATCTTATGTCTTTGTCGGGATCAGAAGACCTTTGCAGTGGGAGCAGAGAAAAGGGATCAAGAGGCAAAAGGGTATGCTGGGAATAGCGTCTGAAAGGGGTGGGGATGTCCTCTTCTGATAGTGCTTGTGGCTCCATGTGTTGATCTCAGAAAATGAAAAGGCTGTGGACAGGCAGCTCCGAAGAGCTGAAAAAGGAAGGGACATGATTTCTCTCAAGGCACATAGCAATTTATGGTTCGGGAAATGGTTGTGATTCCTATAACCAGTTTTACTGAACTGTCCCAGTACAAACTGCTCAATACAGGTAACCTTCCTTTATGCAGCATGTTTTTTATGGCAATGACAAACAGACAAACTCTGCTACTTTAGTGATGCTCTTCATTTGGCATAAGGAGACAAGGACTGTTTGATGCCCCTTATCAGTACTTCATTGAAATCTAAAGTTTGTAGATATCACATGGGAAAAAGGAGCTATATTACTTCATGAACATAACAGAACTTTGTCCCTTGACTGCAAAGAATGCAGCTATCTTGTCAAACCTCTGAAGAAGTTTGAAGAAAGGTACATGGTAAGGCCCTGACCATGACAGTGTCTGTAAAAGTGCAGTTTATTTTCTGTTTAAAAGACAATGGATCACAGATACAGAGATGCTGGTATCTCCCCAGGGATATGGTTAATGACATATAAACTTGTTATGAAGAGTCAATTAATTAATTAATTAATTAAAGAATCTTAATAATTAAAGAACAAAATTTAGTTCCAGACACATAGCTTCCCAGATTGTAAGGCTTACAGCATAATACAAAATGTTAGACTTCCATAAGTAAATCCTACTTAAACTAGGACTTATCTTTTATATTTTAAAAAAATAAAACAAAATCCTCCTCCATTTGAAGGAAAAAAAACCCAATCCAATAAAACTACCATAATATTTTGCATTTAGTTCCAATGGTTAATTACTTTGATCATAAAAAATTGCCTTTAAATTTTAGATGTAGTCAAACTTCATCTGACTGTGAATCCTAGGCATTATGTTATATATTTAACTATTAAAATAAATATTCTCAATTGTCCAAATTTTATTTTCTACACAGGTACTTATGGATAAGGATCAGCTTACCCCTTATCTTTCTCCTGGCTTATGCTACCTGTATACATTGGCGTTTCTGTCTGATATTAGTAGGAAAGTAAAAGTCTAAACTGTAGACAAACTATAAAGCCTCAAGAAAAAAGGACTCAGCTTTATGGGGAAAAAGTCCTTTAACTGCAGGATTGGACAAGAAACCTTAGTAAGCTACAGGTTGAGTGTGATTGAGACCAGAGATTGTTCTAAGCAGGTAAAATAACTTGGTATTTCTTGCATATGCTGTTTTATAATGAACTCATTTTTATGAAATAAAAATAGATTGATTTAATCAGATTTATTGCAGAAAAGCTAGTTAATGAGAAAGAGATCATGAAGATTCACTAATGAAATTGGGGTAAGCAACAGAATTCATTGTACAGCAGCTCATTGGGCAGCTCAGCCCCACACAGTTACCTGCTCACTTCCTCATCCAGGGGAATAGGGGAGAGAATAAAAAAGGTAAAAATGAGAAAACAGACTGAGATAAAGACAGTTTCATAGATGAAGCAAAAGCTGTGCACTCAAGCAAAACAAAACAAGGAATTAATTCATCCCTTCCCGTAGGCAGACAGGTGTTCATCCATCTCCAGCAGAGCCAGGCTCCATCATGTGTAATGGTTTCTTGGGAAGACAAACACCACCACTCCGAACATCGCCCACTTCCTCCTTCTTCTCCAAGCTTTACATGCTGAGCATGAAGTCATGTGGTCTGTGATATCCCTTTGGTCAGCTGGGGTCAGATGTCCTGGCTGTGCCCCCTCCCAGCTCCCTGTGTACCTCCAACTTGGTCACTGGTGAGAGGCAGAAAAAGCCCTAAGTCTGTGCAAGTGCTGCTCAACAGTAACTCCAGCCCCCTCCGCTGTGGGGGACCTCCACTGTGTGCCTTTGCTGTGTTGGGGTGCCCACAACTGTAGGCAGCATCTAAACTTGCTGAGTAAGGAATACTGCACCTCATCTAATGCAGCCTGGGATACTATTGGCTGCCTTCCCTGCCAAAACTCACTGATGGCTCATGTTCAACCTGCTATATGCTAGGACACCAATGCCCTTTTCAGCAGGTCTGTGTCCCAGTTTGTCTATCATGTATATATGTATCACATATAGTTATAATTTATGAGGCTATAAATTGGTTATTTTGAGATAAAAGTAGTAACTTTTTTTGATTATTTTCCCAAGATGACATTGCATGTTGCTAGTTTTAGTCTGGTTTCTGATGTAGCTATTTTGAACTTGGAACTCCTTGTGACAACAATTTTGTAGTGCTTTTAATAGAGAGCTGTAATTCATCATTTGTTCAGTTCTATTGAAAAAAAGTCTGTGCAATAGCTTTGATCAAAAAATTATAAAAAAGGCAATGTAAAATAAAAGGATAGAAAAAAAAGGATAGTAAAAAAAAGGGTAGAAACTAGTTAGTTAGGCATCAGTGTGTTTTAACCTAAGCCAAAATCCTTACAACGTTGTCTTTCCCAGACAATTTTTTCTTCCTGACTTATTGATTCCTTTAAGTGAATGTAGAATTGAGAAGTGGGAGTAGGGATGCTTTAATTTATATTTTTTATATTTATTAGATGTTTTTTTTTTAGTTACTTTACAGTTGATTACATGACCAAATGGATTTACTTTTAGATTACAAGATTTAGACAGTTTCCTCTTGACTGTACTTCAGCTATTATTAACTTGCCATTTTTGTTTTGTTGCTCACTGAGATTTGATCTTTTCTTATGCTAAGTAATGAAATAAGTTTTTACCCTTATATAGTTTCTGGGAAAGACTTCTACATCTGCAATGTAATAGAGTTGTGGTTTTGTGCGGGTTTTTTTTGTATCATTGAATACAGGTTTCCCTATGCTCTGGTCTAACTCGTCCTATTGTGCCTTCCCAGAATAGACAATTTGTTACTGCTTTCTGATTTGTGAAAACCTTGCAATGAAAGCATTTGTCCTTTTGCTGATTGTCATATCACTGCCAACAACTACAATTGCCAAGGCTTTAAATCATTGAAATACAGGGAAATATATTTACTATGTACTGAAAATACAGCAGTAGAACACAAAGCCTTTGAAAAATGCAGGCCTTGCAAAGGAATGCATGTTAATTGGCCACATTGAATCATGAACTGTATCACCAATTCTTGAAAACTCATAGTAACCAGAAACAGTTGGCTGAACTATGGGAGAAGGAATATGCATTTTAGTCTTACCCCCAAGCTATTGCATTTTTATCAAATGAAGAAGTCAATTATATGTTTGGTTTAACATGATTTATCTAACATATGTGAAAGTTACAAAATGTTATGCCACTCTGCAGAGCACAGCATATTGCCTAAGGCTAACTCACTGAAACATGTCCTTCTTTCACTCCAAAAATTTACAGATGCCAAAAATTCACCCACAGGGGAGTCATCTGATTTGCAATCTCCAATACAGCATGCTGAAACTGAGATAAATTGTTATGGGGGATGCTTCTTCCCCACAGTTACTCTATTACAAATATTTGTAATAGAGTAAATTCAACAGTTAGAGGCAGTGAATTCTGCTGCAGACACTACTATTTTAGAGGCACTCAGCACATTTCAAATTACTTTAGCATTCATGTCCAATCTCTGCTATAATGTGATCCTTACACGATGCTTGTAGCACTCATATAGCTTGTTAAGGTGCTATTTGCAATCTAGGCACTCTTGTCAGATGACACCAGCATTTCCTAGCTGATAGACAAAGACCCCTCACATCTGTAGTCTTAACATCCTTCCTTCTCCTCATTCCTTCAATCTTAAAGACATTTTCTCATCATAGAATAATTTGTCTGATTACAGTACTCAGAGGATGAGTCCTATTCATCAGCTGCATTCCTCTTTAACAGAATTGTTAAGCCTTCAGTTGCATTTATGACTGGTATCCAGATTTTAGATGTTCAAACTAAAGTGCAGAGCCTATGAAGAATAATGATCTGATAGCTGTACAAGTGGTACTTGTTAAAAACCTTGTTCCAGTTTTTATGTATTGTTGATACTGATGGTTTGATTAATTTGCTTCATCAGCATTTGCTGAGCTCTTACCCTGCTGTTTTACATCAGGGGCTTTAAAAGCCCACTGTAAAGATATTGGAAAAAAAAAGTAGCACCTAGCTATCAGCCATTGGTCATAGATGAAATATATGTGGAATTTCAAGTAAGGATTTGAGGGCCCCCAGAAATTCTGGGTATACTAACTTATTGTTAACAATTCTCCTCACAAAAGGGAACAGGAAGAACTACTCCCTAGTGTCTTGATTAAGTACTTGACTTCCTTTTTCACATTGAAGAGTCATTAGCATAATAAAATTTATTGTTCTCTTCCTCTTAAGAATGAGACATTAAGAGCCCTTGCTGCAGAAGTACTATCAACATGTGAAAGGAAGTTTACTACTCCCTTAGCTCTTTAATCCTAACAGTTGCTCAAATACTCTGAACCAGACACAAGTATTACTTCAGAGAATTAGGGAGCTCTAGTGAATAATTGGGCACAGTGATGCCATCAATGAAATAAGCTTTGCAATTTTCCACAGAAGCTTACATTCCCTAAGCGCCAGTGGTCTCCTAGAGAACTATACTAATCCATCACACCTACATCTCTGCAAGGGCAGCTTTGAATTTTCTCTCTCACCATCACTTTGAATTTATGTCCCTGCTATTGGGATGCTACAACAGCTCCAAAACCACACAGTATAAAATTCTGACATAGAAAGAAGTGTCTCTGACTTTGGTTACCCAGCATGTGTTCAGGGTTCATGCAGGACACTTCATGCAATGAAGGAGAGGAGTATGAAAGTGGGAGACGTCAGTGGAGTATGAAAGTGGGAGACGTCAGTGTGAAATATATATATGGGGGCAGACAGTGAGATGCCAGCAGGAAGCAAGAGGTGTCACAGCGCTGCTGTGTATGATGGACCAGCAGTGTTTGTAAGGGGGCACTCTGTGTCATTGCGGGTGTTTAGGGTAAGGAATGGAAGGCAAGAAAGTGAGACATAAAGAAGATTTGGGGAACAACAAGTAGAAGAGAGTAACAGAGGAAAAGGGGATAAAAGAGTCTAGTGAGCCTGGGGCCCCTAGAGTCTAGGGGCCTGTCAGTCCTTGTTCTCAGAGGTGTCTGCAATAGACGTCACAGCCTCTCCTGCCTCATCATTAAACTCCGTTTTGAATGTTTTTTCCTGGGTAAAGACTCCCTGAGGAGCAGGAGGGCTGAGTGCCTGTCCTGTTGTGTGGCTGGGGCTTTGTGATAGGGGTCGGCACCAGAGACACCCAGCATGTGCAGGTTCTGTGTATGTTAGTGGGGCTGCACTTTTCATGGGGCTGTTCCAGCAGCTGTATAGGGACTGCAGCTCAGGAAGTTTGTACATACAGGTGCCAGTGATTTGGGATACCAGAGACAGCTACTGTGTAGACTGTCTTAAGTACAGCACCTGGAGAGTATATGTGTATATATATATGTCTATATATACACATTTATTTTCTACTAGGACACCTTCAGCCTGATCAGTCAGCAAGGGGAACAGAAAGAGACCCTTGGTGTTTTTGTGTCTGCATGAGCGTGCCTGCCCATGTTGCTCTCTGTGGTTGGTCAGTGGTGGGACTCTGGGTGTTGGCAATACCCTTACAACCCCACTGAGGTGGGACCCAGGGGCAGGGGGTTTCACGGCTTTGACTCTGTCATACTTCCTGATCTGGCAACTTGTAACAAAAACAGTTTGAGAATCTTTTTCAGTCACTAATTTCACAGTTTAACCAATAGGAAAGCCCGGAAGTTCACAGCGCTTTACGCTGTGGTGACTGAAAATTGAACCAGGTCACACCTACGTGTGTTACTGCCATGTTTAGGATGCCTGATCTAAATAGAGTTTTAGATCTTGTATTCTTGTTTTCAACCCTACATGCAAGCAATGAATTTTTTTCTCCATTCATCTGGCTTAAGGTGCTAGCAAAATTATACCTCTCCTTCCTCGGGTACTGAGTATATATTTTAGTTGTTTACCCAGGGGATTTCTGAATATTTCTTCAATTTCCATTGTCAAATGAATCAAGCACAAACAAAATTGCCAAAATTCACAAGTCTTAGACACAGAAATAAAGGAGGACAAGCTAAAGAAAACGAAAAATTTACAGGGGTCACCAAAACAAGCAGGTTTCAATTGTAATTCATCAAAAGTGCAGCTCATAGAGAAGGGATTTTTTTTGTATGCCACCTTGTAAATGCTGGGCAACAAAGCTGATGAAGGGTCTAGAGAGCAAGTCATATGAGGAGAGGAGGACAGCATCAAGCTCTGCCAGGGTAGGTTCAGGTTTCTGAATTTCTTCACTGAAAGGGTGGTCAGGCATTGGAACAAGCTGCCCAGGGAGGTGATGGAGCCACAGCCCTTGGATGTGTTCAAGAAACAACTGGACATGGCACTTAGTGCTGTGGTTTAGTTCACATGGTGGTGTTCAAAGGTTGGACTCAGTGATTTCAGACATTTTTCCCAACCTTAATGATTCTACAATTCTGTGGTTCTAAATGAGGTCAGAACATCAATTCTGTAAAATAGAAGTGTACAGGTGGTCGAATGTAAAAAATAGTTTAATAGTGGTGGTAGAATGAGAGTTGTGTCATCATGAAAGCATGGTGGAACAACTCTCATTCAACCATGAGTACATTATTTCTGGATGCTAAATGGTAATATTGAGAATTAATTCCCAGTTCCACTGTCTACATGGAACCTCTGCACTGGTGACAGGAGGAGCAGTTTAAATGGTAGGAGAGGCACACAAATTACTTTAGTTGCAGGTAGAACCTAGGATAAACATAAAACTTTAGACTTGAAATTAAGGCTTTTTTCTTATTGACCAGTATGGAAAGCAAGTTTTCTCAGTATAGGAGTGTTGTAAATAGTGCATTAGGTCACTTAAAAGATCACCAACAAAGGTATTGGCAAAAGGAGGTTTAATATAAAAGCGAAAGCATGACAAAGTTTGTTGGCAAGGTTCACTCTACTACTTACCAGATGGTTAATGCACACAGAGAAAAAAACAAACTAAAATCTGGAATCAATCAATCTAAAACAAAAATCACCCCAAAATTATCTGCGTGGAGTCTTGGGGTGAGTGGGGACAAGGGAAGGGGTAAGGATAGGAAAGGATAAGGATAAAAACAAATAAGGGAGACCCTCTTGTTGAATTGCAAGGTTCAGAATGGCCTTGTCAAATGAATTAGGTCTGAAGGTTTTAACTCACTTGACAATTTAATTTAAACAATTTAACAAAAGATTCTTTAAGAATTTACTGTAGCACAACAGTAACTCACTTATAGACCTAACTCACTTATGAATTTAACAAACTTAAGAATCAAAGAGAGCAACATTCATAGTAGATTTACTATAGCATATCCACACTCACACAGACCTAAAAGCATATGTGTAAGGTATATCTGTGAAAAATTCCCCTCAAATTCAGTGAAGTGTTCATGTTGGATGCCTTTTCATCTTCTCAGTGAGCAAAGGGCTGAGTCTCAAGGAGTGGGGGTATCTGGTGTCGGTGTCAGTGTCAGCAGCTGTCCTCCAAGTATAGCAAACTTGAGAGTTTTCTAGCTCGGAGAGGTGTCCTGCTCAGTGGGCGATTGCTGGTTGCATCTTGCTGTGGTACAGGAGAGTTCAAAGGATCTCACTGTTTATGGAGTTGCTGAAAACAGGCATTATAGTTGCTCTTAGTCATAATAATTTTCCATCCTGGCCGCAATTTGGGTTGGTAACTTTCTTTGAACTTTCTTTGAAAGTTTAATAGCAAAAATATTATTCCACTTGGGTTGTGATTCAGGTAATGAAAATAAGTTATCAAGACTGTTCGTTAAAAAACAGCAGCTTGTTAGACAGGATAAGTTCCTGGGAACAGAAAGTGTTTCTGATAAGCTTAAGGGCAGCTTAGCCCAGGTGCTCATCAAGGCTGAGGCCACAGGGCGAAACACTGATGATCATCAAACATTTTTCATTTCTGATAGGTACAAACCACACTGTGTAGCATAACACCAACAGAGCCATGAAGTTTTTACTATGAAATAAAAGATAGAGAAGACTGAACTGGTACATTCAATCATTAATTTCACACACAGATGTGCCTTAACTCTCATATTTTATAGTGATTCCAGTCATTGCATTCAAGGAAAGACATACTGGATTTGACAGCCCTACAATTTTACCCACACATCTGGAAGCACTTGAAGCATGTGATATTCAGCTGTCCCATGCTTAGCTCACCATAGAATTGCTCTCCATCACCTGCGCTTCAATATTTTCATTGTAGTTGAACGTTTATTTTGTTTTCAGATTGTACTTGGAAATGCAGTTCACTTACACAATTCTTGTCAACACAGGATGCTCATGAGCACACTTCTGGTGAGTCACTTCTATAAATTTATTTCTTTGTGGCGGTGTATTTGTGACATTACTAAATGGAAGAAACATTCCATGGTGAAAAATTTAAAAGCTTGTGGTACTGTATTTTACTTAAAGTAGATGCCAGATAAACTGGTAAAGCAAGAAATTGGGTAAACTTTAAATAGAAAATAAAAACCCATAGATGTATTGTTAGAAACTCTCATGAAAGAACCACATGAAAATGAAACACCTCATTTAAAGACTGGGGAAAAGCCAAAAGAGTTAAAATATCTCCTTGTATCTTTGAAGGTAATAGCCAAGGAATGTAAAAAGACTGGTAAAAATGCTCCTTAGGTAAAATACAAACAATATTGAGTTACTGCTGTTTGAAGGAAGTAAGGTTCATATATAGATGTCATCAACTCACTTTAGAAAAGAAATGGGGTATTATGCTGATGACATCTTCACTGGAGGGTATCTAGGAAAAGACTTTTCAAAAGCTTGCCGTCTTGGGCTTCTAGTTTGAAGAGTAAATGTGCAAAGGTATCTGAATTGTTCTCCAAGCAAACTATCAATTTCAAAGAAAAAGTCCCCTCAGGTTATCAGAGATAGTAAGAATGAAAGAATGCTTTCAAATTTATTTTGTGGGTCCATTGGTAGAAATCCCTAAAGGAAGAGTTTCTACTTGTAGTTGTATGTTCTCTCTCTCTCCTAGTACTCTGAACTAGGATGGTAATATTTCTTTTGCAGTGGACTGTTGAGCAAGGCACAGCTGCAGACATGGTGGAAAAGGGTTTTTTTCTCTCTTGATAGTCCCAGTATAGATTAAATCTGACAGCTGTTCTGAGAATATTCAAAGATGTGAAGAGTTCAACAACAATAAAAAAATACATCACTTATGAACTCAGCCACCCAACATAGTAGAACAAATGAAACAGGTGATTAAAACAACACTGAGAAAGTAAGCAGATGACAAAGGAATAGTTGAGATTTGATAATTCCCTTAGTTCCAACAGCTCCTCAAACTTCTCTAGCTACTAAAAGAAACTCCCTTTGAGGTAGTGGTAGGCTGAGCTATACACATGCCAGAACATCTGATGTGGAGTACAAGTGCTCTCAGATACAGAGGGTAAATCATTATGCAAAGATTATGTAAATTTTGGAATCAGGTACAATTGTAAGTAGCTACTGAGTTACAGAAATTCAGAACTAGAGCAAAAGCTTGTTTGGACAATTTCAGAGGAAGAATACCTGGGAGGGTGGAAATGTGGGAATGCAATTAGCCTATGCAAATCCTGAACATGGGCTGTGTCACAAATGCAATGGGCTGTAACAAAACTACAGGCAAGGTCAACTCTTTTGCAAATTAAAGTTACTGGAGAGAAGAAAGCAATAGATAAATTTTAGCATTCCAGTCAGCTGAAATTGTGCAAGCAAGGAAATTTTTCAGAACTGTGGAAACCCATCTCTGGTGTATTCATGCAAAGAAGGAATTGGGAAGAAAGGTTAATTTTTGCTTCTTTCTTTTGAGTGATTTTAGAGACCTGATTTTTTGTCTCCGTAGCAGTTCTTGTAAAAATGGAGACTAAAATTTAGAATCGCTGCAATGATCCCCATAAGAAGAAAAAGAACAGAAGTTTTGAATTCATAATAATACTATTTTCAGAGTGTACTCTTTAATTAAATTTATATTTTTTAAAAAATTAAGTCCCATTAGAAAGGTAATTTAAAGTAAGAAATCCTTATTGAAGCCAAGATATGAGCTGAGAACAAAAGAAGGTCAAAACCTTGATTCAGAGAAATCAAAGTATTAGCAGAGAATTTATTTTAAAATTACTTTACTGAAAATATTAGTCATAGAATTCTAGAAATTGTTCAATGACGTAATTGTCTGAAAAAATTACAGGAGTAGTATTACAGGAGCTTTGTAAATGTAACAGAAACAAAAGAGTCTGGAGAATGAAATTCTCTTTGTTTTTCAGATGTTAAGAAATATTTATAAGTGTCTGACCTTTTAGGGCTGACTGTCTTCAAGATTCAACTGTGTGCCAGAATACTTTTCCAGGAAAAGAGCTCATCTGTTACTCTGCAATTGTTTGCAAAAACCTGAATTAATAGCTGTACTAAAGGCAATACTTAAGTTATCTCCATGTTTCCGGACAGCCCAGAAACCTCTACACAAATTTACAATTTTTTTTGTTACGGAAGTTACTCTGCTGTTGTTCTGTGGTCAGCTCTCATTATCATTTCTTCTGCTGTTTCTTGCCTACAGCCCAATCCCTGGGTGATCACAATTCTCCTAAAAGTCTTGAAATGAGTCAAGGGCTTAGACTGTCCATTCATAGGACACCAGCACAGTCAGGGTCATCACAGTCAGCACAGTCAATTTTTCCTCAGTAGACTCTCTTCTGTTTATGTGTGCAGAATTGGCCATCATAGAGCCCAAAGTCCTGTTCAGGGTCACTGGTTCCTAGATATCTCCTCCAAGTTCTAAGCAAACTCAAGTCTTTGCCTGAAGATATATGACTTTTTTTTGCCTATATTAGAGCAAATAGTTGCTTGTTACTCACCTACCAAATAAGCTGTGTCATTCCTTGAGAGGAATGTTTGACCTGAACACTCATTGGAAATCTAGCTTCTACAGAATGAGTCTCCTTTAATCATGATGCCAACAAGCAGTAGGAAACTGATGACATTTTTTTTTTCCTGGGATCTTGTGTATCTGGATATAAATTCAATCAAAGTCAACAAACCTTGAATAAACAGGATGGGAAATTCTTCATTTGAATGAACTTTACTTCATATTTAGTTGGCTTTTTGGTCTTTGTGATCTCCTGAGACTGAAGAATAATGCTGTAAATCTGTGTGCACTTAGTATTTTTGCCACTTGAGAACTATATGTGTGTTCCTCTCACACCTCCCTTAGCATTCTCACAATTACAAAAATGATTACCAGTCAGCTCCTGATCAAAGCTGTTTGAAGAAAGAAAAAAATGTATAAATTTTAAAATGCTTAATTTCAGAGACATTTTTTGCACATTTTTTCACAGAAGAGAGAAGCCTTTGACTGCAGTGTAAATTGTTTATGTAGTTAATCCAGCACTGTTGTGGGAGTATATTTGATGGGATACAACTACAGCAGTTCTGTCTCAAGTGTGTGAATTTTAGCAGTCCATACGCATCTCTTTCTTCCTGACAGTCTTGCAGTGTCTGCTTAGGTGAAGTAGCTCCTCATTGTTCCTTGTAGCTTTCTTCTTTTTGGCAGAGACTTCCTTCTTGAAAGCTCTATGTTCTTGTGTTGTTGTTTTTTGGTTTTTTTTCCTATTATGTTTACACTATAGTTCTTAAATCCTGGAAACGTATTTTATCAATTCACAATAAAACTAAATAAATGGGTTCCTTCTTTTGGTGTGGTGAGAAAGGACTAACCCAAGTTCAATACAGTCCAGTGACATCTTTGTTCTTGGACAGTACAGGAGCGCACTGTATTTCTTTGTCACAGAAGAAATCAGCTAGATAAGGTGAATTTCACACAATACTGTTCCCCATTCCATCTTGACTGGAGACAAATTCCTACTTTTCTTATTGCAGTGGTAACAATATAAAACCATCCAGGAAGAAATCAAACCCCATTATTTTTCACAAAATCAAAAAACAGAGGAAAGTCAGAACTAACAGATGAGAGAAAGCACCTTGTCTGTGCAGCCAGAATTCATTTCTCTTCATTGCACCCCTATCTTATTAGCATGGTTACATTTACACGGGATCCGCCCCATGCCATGCCTGGAAAGGGTGATGCTAGCTACTACTCAGCTCTTCACATTCCTGTTTCTTCCTGAGTGTTGCTTTTTCTCAATTCTTAGTTACTGATTGCCATTAAGCCTCTATAAAATCAACCCTTGGTCCTTTGCTTAAGGCCTATTCTATGTAGTGCCCAGAACCAGTATCTTTAATTGTTTCACAGAATGAGTTTTTATTCTATAAAATGATAGTATGCAATGTGTTCTGTATTCAAACAATTAATTAATTTTAATTACCTTTAGTTGCATGCTAAATTTTTGCCTTAGTAAAAATAAGTTTTCAAGCTGAGATGGAGTACATATGAAATACTTATGATAAGTTCCATTTAACACATTCCAGGGTACTTTGATTGGTCTTCAGGTGCTGTTTCAGAGTGGGAGTAAGACTCACATAGATCTTATGTCCCGTATGCTGCACCATTGTGTATTTCTTGGATACTTTATGGCACCTTAGATGCCATAGACACTGATATTTAGAGCAAATTATATCAGTCACCTCACCAATATATTCACTTCAGTCTCAGAACTATTTATTGTCACATGATGTTGATTGACACTGGCACAAATATCTTCCTTCCAGAAAAGAAAGTATTTTTGTACCAAAATATATATATATATATTGTATATGTACAATACACCAGAGAAGCTTTGTCAATTTCTTAAATTCAGTGCTGAACACACCCAGACATGTCATGTCATCATGTGATACAATTGATGGAAAATTCCATTCAATATAGATTAAAATCACTTTGTGAGGTTGCTATATAACCTTGACAATATCTTTTAACTTTTTCTCCAGAGTTCTTGTATATTCTAGCTATATCAACCTTTATTATTTAAATTAAATTTTGAAAGGCAGCAAGTGGGAGTAGATAAATAGCGCAGAAATTAAAAATTGCTACTATACAGTTTTCATCTACCTAAACAAAAGTGCAAAAGAACTAAGAGCCTGAAAATTTATGTATATATTCAGAAATGTTTCCAGTCTAAAGCATAAATGAAAATATTTTGCTAGCTCATTTTTAACCTCATTTTTCACGTCTAGCATCAGCTTCTATCTATGCCCATACGGAAGAATACAAGCACTGAGCCTGGCTATGTTAGACTATATTAGGACTTCAGATACCTGTTTTGTCCCTGAAGTGCCTGTGAAGGTTTCTAAGTACACACATACACACATTATAACCACAACATTACAGATCAGGAATTCGGTCCATCTAGCAGTAACTTGGCAATTTGCTAGTATTTCCATGTTGGTTAAATTTGTTCATTGAGCATTAATAATTTTCTCGTCTACAACATGTGCAAAGCCTAAGTTTGGTAGTCTCAGTTACTAATGTCCATGTTACCATGTTTAAGAAGAACAACAGTGTTCTTACACAGGTAAAGGCTTACAAGATGAAGAGGGAAAACTAAAGACAAAGAGCCACATGTGATATAGAAATATAAAATGAGCTTCTGTGAAAAATTGTGTTCAACCAGGAGCTCATTTGCAATGCAGGAGTTTTATCCCCTTACTAGAGGTCAAAAGATCTTTCGCCAGAAAAAACTCTTAAGTGATTCTGTTTTGAGCTTGTTCTGTGACCATGGTCCATTCTTCTGGCCTTACTGACACAATTTCCTCATCAATACAGTTGGGATAATATAGCTATCTAGCAGAAATATCCTAAAGCTTTCATTAATTTGTTGCACAATGCATAGAGATAAGAAATGACAGCCAGATGCTAAATATTACCCACATCACATTTAATCTCTGCTTGACTGCAACAATGAACATCTAAGTATTATACTTGGAAGTACCCTATTTTTTTCCTTCCTTTCCTAAGTCAAATGGTATAGTGAGGGTAAAAGTTCACTCTCAGGCTGTGCATTAGTTTTGAACACAGGGAAAGCAAGAAGTCTGAACTCCTCAAGTGGGATCTTATTGTGTTAGAAAGTCAGTGTCAGATGCACCCTGGAAAAGGGTTGAGAAGTCCATGTAATTACCTTCTTGTAACTGAGTACTGGAGGGTTGGGATAGCTGAAACAAAGTTCAACCTAGTTGCATCACACCAGTATATGTGGGGTCTCACATCACCCATGTGAAATATAATGTACCATGAGAATATTCAAACAATAAAATGTTCAGTATAGTGCCTGAGATGTATAATTGGTACATGTACTTACTGCAAGGCATTTATAAAGAAATTTCAGTCTGTGCCTACTACCTGGGTAAGATAATTAAGAAATTCAGAATGGCATTCTAAAAACATGGCAAAATTTGGTAACCTCTATGAGAAGACACTGAGCGCAGTTTTAAAACAAGTGTTGTTTTACAGGGTCAAAATGACAGGCAAGGCAATGAAATCGTGATTTCAAGTTACCCTGTTATGGTTTTGAATCAGAACTTTTCATATCAACAGCATGAATAATATATGTAATTAAAGTAGCAAAATTCAGTCTGAAATTTTAGAGCAGGAGAAGCTGATATTTATTTACAAAATGCTTGAGTGAGTTGATTTCACCTAGTCACACTGATTCTCACATAGATTTTTCATTCACATACATATTTTCACACCTACATGGTCATGGGCATCAGGGTATGCATGTCCAAGTTACCTGTCGAGGAACACTTACATGTATTAAAGAGGATTATCTTGGATTCTTTTTGACTGACAGGAATGTACTATTTTTTTTGTTGTTGTTGTTGTTGTTTTTTCTTTTGACAGAAGCTTAAATACTCTGTAAAAGTCAACAGGTGTTATTAGGCAGTCCTTTGCTTCAGTATGTTACTTACTCCATCCTCCATAAATCTTGGACAAACTTGTTGTTCAGAGGGTTTGTTTTTTTCTTTTTATTTACTTATTTTTATTTTTTAATGTAAATTTGGAATATATACATATGTATGGCTATAGTGTGTTTTCCTGGTAGGCTAATATGTACTAAAACCTTGCTTTCATCTTTCTGCTGCTTAGGGTGCACGACTTTCTGCTGATGAGTTGTTTGTGGTGTGGTCTATTAAAAAAGTAGACCTTCCAATCTTGATGAAAAAAAATCTGTTTTACTTAGTTTTATTGCTTGTGATGGTACTGCTTAGAACAGCAGTTCATTAGAGTGGCTTCTACCTGTGGAAGTCGAAGCGTATCTACGGCAAAGCTTGGCAATGTTACAGCTCATTCTAGTAGTGTATTTAAATTGTATATCAAGCAGAATTATATTAATATCTTTTTTTCCATCTAATTAGATTCTTATATCAGCAATTATGATTTATAGTAACAGCTGGATTCTGTTACTAATTGCAGCTTAATAAATGGAAGATGTTCTAAGAAATATAGGTTGTGACTCAGCTGGTTGTGTTCTCCCCAGCTTGATCCCCAAGGAAAATGGAATTTACAACAGCAGCCATTTGTGGAGAGCTGAAAATTTCTGCTTCCCGAAATGTCCTAAATGATCAGATTCTCTAATTGGCTTTTGAATTACGTTAGTCTTGCAGTCTGTGCTACAGAGCAGCTAGTGGCTAATAGGAGAAGAGAACTCTGGAAAGAGCAGTCAGCAGCTCATTCCTCTGCTAACTTTCTTTTGCAAAAACACCCCACTTTCTTTTGATTAAAAAAAAAAAAATCTGTGCTGCTCTTTCACTAAATCTCTTTATCTATCAAATTTTAAGTGTAAAACCACAACTTATCTACAAATTTATATCAGCAGGTTTGAACCAGTTTCATAAAGAGCACTGGGAATTGTCTGGAAAGGTCTTGGAATAAGTTCTGGACAATATTTGAGACAAATTGATACAAAATATAAACTGTAATGAATTGAATGTTGAGAATATAATTATTGGTAGTCATCATGATTTACTGGAATAGAAATCTTGCCAAGCAAATCTGATTTCACTGTCAGCCTTCATAAGATTATAGATTTGGTAAATAGAGTTAAAATTATACAAAGTATTTGACTTAACACCATATGATGTTCTAATGAAAGGATTGACTCACACAATGAGTAGATCATCAGTTGCCTAATGGACAGGTGAACTATTACTGAATTTTCATTTCTACGATGTTCCACAGAGGTCTGTATTGGGCATAGTTCCGTTCAACATTTTCATAGATGACTTGGTAATAAATATAAATCACTACTGAACAAAATCCACTGGAAGGAAGACACACAGACCATAGCAGTGGAATGATTGAAAAAGCACAGCTGACTGAAATCAATGTCTTGGAACAAAGTAATAGCAAAAAAGTACTGATTTTACTAGTAATTATGTAAATAGCAGCAGTAGAATAGTAAATACAGCTGTGAGATATTAGTTTAGATTTGTGTGATTAGTATTTTCATTTCATAAGAAAGAGCTATAAACCTTTTTTAAAGGGGGAAAGGTAGTCTTTCAGTTGAACACATGAAAAAAAAACCCAACAAACAACCTAACATTAATGACTGTGAAACACGGTATTCAGCCTGGTTGTCTTTAAAAATCATAGAATCATTTTGTTTGGAAAAGACCTCTATGATCATCAAGTCTAACAGGTAACCCAGCACTGCCAAGTCTACCAATAAACCATGTCCCCAAGCACCACATTTGAAATACTTCTAGGGATATTGACTCAACCACTCCCCTTGGAAGCCAGTTCCAATAGCTGATGATTCTTTTGAATCCAAGCTTCCTCAGCTGCCCTTCATAAGATTTGTGCTCTAGACCCTTCACCAGCTTTGTTGCCCTTCTTTGCACAACGCAAAAAAAATGCTGTTGAACAACTAGGCCAAGAAAAGTCATAGATACTGTGTCTGCATCAATGTTTAGTTTGCACTAGAGGAGAGCAGTTTTAAAACTCTCTCAATTTTGCCCCATCACTGTTCTTTGGTTCACACCACAGGGCCGTCTCAGTGTGCATGGACAGGGCTGAATGTGGATGGATGTAAGGGAACATGTGTCCTGGGAGTGCAGCAAAGTGTGCCAGATGCTAATGGGTACACATCCAACCTACAGCTTGCTCTGTGTAAAACTCCCCCAAATACTTGTAGAGCAGGTGACTCTTAAGCACCTGTTTATTTACAAATCCGATCCTTTGGTCAGTCATAACGCTAATACAGCCACAGTTAGAAATTCCTCAAGGACTTCTTTCTGCTTTATCAGACCTATTTTTCCTTCCCTAAAACTTAAATACACTTAAAAACCTTCTCCAAAAATGGTCTATTCCCCTAAATTTCAAAGTTTCCACTTTCATACCAAAGAAAAAAAAAATTATTTAGTTAATGGACTCAAATGTGTAGTGGGATATAAAATGTTAAATTTTCTACCTGAAGAAGTGTAGAAATGACACATTTTTGGAAGATACACTTTACAGTTGTGCTTTAGCCATTTACAAAGTCTTCGAATCAATATTGGTAAAACTGGTAAATTGAGATATGCATGATTTCAAAGTTTCTGGATAAATGGATCATTTTCTTGTAAAAAAAAAAAGTTATTGTTGGAGTTGTTTTTATGGAGATAAATCCCTATTTAAGGCTAAGGAGCTTCACCACTATTTAAAGCTAAGGAGCTTCAAGGTTAAACTTTTTGCTCCATACTACTACCCTGCAATATGACCTTTTAACTACCAAAATTATTTTAAACTTACACATATGTTTAATAAAATCTGATGGAAAACACATACTTAACTGAAATTCAAAGACTGTTTTTCTTTTTTAATCTTTTCCAGTTTACAAGTAGAGTACTATAAAAATGTACTTTTTTAAAAGGAATCCAATAAGTTTATAGTTATAAATTTTTCAGTTTTCCTTTGGATATGACCTCTCATAACACTTGAATATAAACTTTCAGGATGCTAAAGCAGGGAGAAAAACCCCCACCTTTTCTAAAGCTATTTAATGTTCCTGACAGCAAGTGGTGCTGCTGCACATAGAATAAATGATGGTTTAAAAAACAAAGAGAAAGAAGAAAATCTGTATTGAGAAATTACGGTTCTCTCTCTCAGGGAGAATGCATGTCTGAAACATAGTTATAGTGATATATATCTAGAATACCACTAGAATAGTGGTATGTACACTTCTTCTATATCAAGCATTTAGAGTTATTAAGGAAACTCTGACTGGAAAAACAAAAATAAATTGACTTTTTTGTCTGAGTTACTTCAAAATATTAGGTTATCTACAGTTGATCTGTCAATTAGTAATGTTTCTTATGTTAATCCATGATATATGCATAATCCTAAGCAACTGGGAGATATTAATTAAAATCATTAGCTTACAGTTTCATTAGGCAGAAAACCTGCTTCAATGGGGAAAATATTATTATTATTAACTATTATTATTAATAATACATTAAAATACTTAGCTTGACTTTAGTTTCAATAGTTCAAACTATTACTTGTACTTGGCTATTGTGGGTTTTTTTCTGGTACTTGGATAAGTGATTAATCAAGATCTGAAATAGCTCTGTCTTCTATTGGATGTTTACTTCTTTCAGATGTAGAGCATTGGATTAAGAATTAAATATGTGTATGTGTATGTGTGTATGTGTGTATACCTATATACATCTCTATATAAATTGAGTTGTCCTGGGGAACAGTTTCAGTGACATCAAAACCATTCTCATACAAAAATGTTTCCTATAAATCATTCATGGTATTTTGGTGTCTTGGTATTCTATACATTGACATAGTAAAATATCGAGTTCCTACCTGAAACAATTGTTATTAGTCTGTTATTTGTATAGCTGAAAGGGAAGTACTTTTTTCCCCTAAAATACTGCCTGGTCAAACAAGAAAGTGCATGATGTCATTCCCAGCTATCTAAAAATGTCATTTCTTCACATTGACATGTATTTTGCTCTATGTTGTTTCCTCACAATAGGTTTTGTTCCTTTTTTATCTGTCTCTTTCTCTTTTCTTTAAATCTACCAAAAATGGCAAAATATCTGGTCAATGGAACATGAAGCACAGGCAAAAGCTATGCCCCTTAAATTTTGGTACACTTTTCATAACCATGTGGTCTGCTGTGTAAGGCCATTATAAAGAATTTTTACCTCTGAAAGTTTGTACAGATGAAGTCTTTTCAAAAACAATGGAGAAAGAAATATGATCAAGATTTCAATTTTTTTATGGGGACTTGATTCAGACCCATAAGGCACTAAAGGGTCAAATGGAAAACACAATAGTGAAATTTCAGGGAAGATTACATCCCAGTGAGGGGGGAATCTTCTTGTTTTCCATTGGACTGGGCACTAGTTACCAGAGCAGCAGTCTGGAGAAGCTGTACAGTACCAGCTTCCAAACCAGAGATCATAACCTTTATGTCACTCTGAAACTTATAAGGAGAAATGGAAAAAAGATTAATGTTTTTTAACTGTGCCCAGAGATGCACAGAAAAAATGTAACACTCAACCTGAGCAGAGGATACCAGACTAGGACTCATTTCTGTAAAGCCTGTTAATTAGCCTCTAGATCTGCCCCTCTCCACTGCTTCTTTGCATGCCAAAACAATTTTTTATTTGGAAGTTTTGAATTTTCCTTGTGCGGTGTAGAACAAGCATAGAAGAAGTTGTTAATGTTGAATACTCCCAAACTTCAGCTTATGGGACCTTGTTCTGAGGATGTACTCACACATTCAGCCTGCCTGACCACAGTGTAGGACTCTCCTGCATTGTCGTTCTACAACACACCAAAAAAAGGATGTGTCCCCAACTGCTATCATTCCACTCTTCCTGATTTTCCCCTTTAAGATTGCTTTTATGAGTGTATGCTAGGCTAGCAGGGCAAGAGGCCAAAGAAAAACCTTCAGTTAAAATCCTTTATCTTTTAGTTATTCATCCCATAATAGCATAGAACTCTGTCTTTTCTTCAATGTACCCTCGTGGGTTACAGTAAGAGGGACTAGTTTAAAGAGATGAATACATAAAAGAAAGAAAATATCAACAAATCAGAGCAGCGAGAAAAAAATACAAAGCTATATAGAATTTCTGCATAGATTTGATGTGTTGTTAATACATTTTCAGATGATTTTTAATACTATATTTTCAGAGAAGGATGAAATATCCGCCTTTGTCAAGATGCAAGGTTTTGAACAGAGAATATCTCCCAGGCATGTTTAGATATGCTGGATGAATGAGCAGATAATCAAATGGCAGAAACATAACAACAGTATAAACAGAAATGACCAAAGTTAACTGCTGAGTCTTTTCATGAATAAATTACAGACAAAGTGCTAGTTTTTACTGAGGAGGCAAACTCTAATCAGTTTTCAACATACCAGCTTATGCCTCATTTAATTTGCTGAATTCTGCATGTCTTCCTTTTGAGTTTGGACTATGAACCCTCCTACTAAGAAATAAATAATGAAACTGGAGTAATGACTAATGGTAATGTTCAGTCTTTATTCTTATTGAATTGTTATTGTGATATGACTGTTTTTTCCAAGTACTTTTTTAGCAGTAAAAAAGACAATTATTCTAGGTAAATAATGTTAGTAGTCATCTCCCTCTCTTTCTAAGATATTGCTGACATATTGCAAGATACAATTTCTCAAAAACTCTGTCCTGAGGCAGAAAGTGCCTCATTCAAAGTTATTTTGACCATTGATGACTATGGTAGACCCTACCTATACTTTACTACAGAAAACTCCAAGGACTAACAATAGCTCAGGATAGTTTTGGCTTTCATGTGTTGGAAACTTCTGCTTTTTCTCCAAACCATTCTCAAATGTTGAAGGAACAAATTCCCCTGGAATGAAACACAAGGAAACTTGATCATGACTCCTTCCCTTGTTCCCGTCAGACAAGTTAATAATTTCTCTGTTGTTAAGGGAGAAATAGCACAGAGTAGACAGCAGAAAACCAGAAAAGTTTCAATCACAGGGAGAAACTCCCTTCTTATCCAAAGGTATATGGAAACCCATAAGTTTTGGCTATTCCTACCATGAGCCTGAGGACTGAGCACAGAGGGTAACATCGGACTGACAACTTGTCACTAGTGGGGTTCCTCAGGGCTCCAACTTGAGCCCAGTGCTCTTCAAGATCTTCATATATGACTTGGATACATGACTGGAAGGGATACTAAGCAAGTTTGCAGACAATACAAAACTTGGAGGAGCTGTTGACTCCCTCAAAGGTAGGGAGGTCCTGCAGAAAGACCCTGACAAATCAGAGGACTGGGCAATCACCAACCATATGAAGTTCAACAAGGGAAAGTGCTGGATTCTGCATCTGGGGTGAGGCAACCCTGGATGTACAGACAGACTGGGGAGTGAGAGGCTGGAAAGCAGTGCCATGGAAAGGGACCTAGGGGTACTGATTGACAGTAAGTTGAATATGAGTCAGCAGTGCCCTGGGGGGCATCAGGCACAGGCAAAGCATCATCAGCAGGTTGAGGGAGGGGATTGTCCTGTTCTGCTCTGCACTGGGGGGGCCTCACCTTGAACATTGTGTGCAGTTTTGGGCACCACATTATAAGAAAGATATTAAGCTCTTAGAGAGTGTCCAAAGGAGGGCAACGAAGATGGTGAAGGGCCTTGAGGGGAAGCTGTATGAGGAGCAGCTGAGGTCACTTGGTGTGTTCAGCCTGGAGAAGAGGAGACTAAGGGGGAGACCTCATTGCAGTTACAGCTTCCTTGTGAGGGGAAAAGGAGGGGCAGGCACTGATCTCTTCTCTGTGATGACCAGTGACAGGACCTGGTCATCACAGGAGGGAATGGCCTTAAGGTGTTTTAGAAGAGGTTTAGGTTAGATACTAGAAAAAGGTTCTTCACCCAGAGGGTGTTTGGGCACTGGAACAGGCTCCCCAGGGAAGTGGTCACAGCACTGAATCAGACTGAGTTCAAAAAGCATTTGGACTTTTAGGCACATGGTGCAACTCTTGGGGATGGTCCTGTGCGGGGTCAGGAGTTGGACTTGATGATCTTTGTGGTTCCCTTCCAACTCACCATATTCTGTGATTCTGTGATTTTGTGATTCTGTGGGCAAAAGAATTCACATAACCTTTCTTAAGTGATGCTTGGAAGAGATGAAGTATTTAATAAAGCCATAATTGTCATAGCAAGATCAACATAGAGTCATAGTGATAGATTGCAGCAGTTTACATGATAAAGGAGAGAGATAAAATACAATTTAAACAAATTCTTTAAACTCACCTCTTAAGAAAAAAAGATGAGAGAAAGCCTATTACCCTAAATTGGAAGTAAAACTTGTTAATTAAAGAGAAAAGGAAATTGGGTATAAATGGGAGAGACTAACATAAACTGAGCCAAACTTCAACATGAATAAGGTAAAATAATGTATTTTATTGTTGTTTTACCTTACTAAAAAACTGCTATCCAGAACCACACTGGGTATCTCTTGTGAAGATAGCTGTCCTAATGGCTTACAGGATTAAGACTTCTGAAATCTCTCCACTCTTATCTTTCTGAGTGGTATGAATTTTAACATAGATATTGCAAGCAGAATGACAATGTCTCCTCAGAAAATATTGAATTGTCAGTGGCTAACACTGCCTGATCTAAGGCAACCACAAACTATGTATTTTAGTATAGTTTGGTTTAGTAATGAAATATATCTTAACCACAGATACATATCCAAAAACTCTGAGGATGAAGAGGGCACTTGATCATCTAAAATGAGCACCTGCACCATACAGACTATGGAATTTCACTAAAAAATTTAAGAATCGGATTCATTTTTTTCTGGTGTAGCTAGTGTGGACTATATGATTTGCTCTGGAGATCTGAAGGAGTGGAGTATTCTGTGGTAAAGCTACCCCCACTATTTACCATTTACAGATTGATTTGAAAATTCAAATGGAGTCACTTTTTGATGACAGGTCAAAATAAAAGTGTTTATTATTTTTGTTGGGTTTTTTTTGTTTGCTGACTTGTTTGTTTGTTTTTAGCATCTGGCACCCAAACAGGTCTATGAGAAGATGTTGAGGACTCTCAGGGCTAGTCAGACAGCTGAAGGACGAGCTTCTTTAATAAATGGTGAAGAAGTGTTATAGATCTGTTCTAACCACTATTATTTCTGTCTGACCTTATTTTGAGTTGTGCCTCATCTTTCTTTTCAATCTTTACGTGTCATGGGGGTTTGCATAATTACAGGTACTTCTCAAATTACATTTTATATTGTACTAAAACCTTGATGTTTCACCTAACACATAACCTAGTAGGGTAGGTACTATATGGTAGGTATAGTGTGATAACATCTGCATCAAAGTTCCCTGAAGAATATGTTTTGACAGACAAAAAATTCTTTCAGAAATATGGCTTTCATGAATTATTTTAAATAGTTCTTTATAATTCATCCATTTCAGCACTGCTCTCTAAACTAACAATGGATTGCAATGAAATTTCTTATAAGGTCACCTATTACACAAAATCAGTCCTAAACATCAAAGCCTTTGAAAAGTGTTGTAAGTGTACAATCCTGTACAACAAATTCCAGCTCTGCCTTGTTTTATATTCCTGTCTGAACCAATTACTTGGTGTAAAAGGTCATCAGCAAAAGAAGCCTTTACTTGTGATTTTTGTCGTGTTTGCTTTATTTTTTATATATAAATAGGAAAGCTGAGAGGGAAAACCATACTTCACCTCTCCATCTCATTTATAAAACTTAATGTTGTTTATTTTTGTCTTTGCAACTGCAATTTAACTTGAACAACAATCATATAAATGCTCCTGAGAATTTTTTTTGCTTCAGAACATAATAGCATTATCAAATATTTTGATTTAATTTTATCTAAGTAGTTTTTAATCTATAATTTACTTGTTTAATACTTGCCCAGAACTTGATACAGCTTTCTGGGAAAAAAATCTCATGCAGATGATAAAACAGCTATGCTTTGCTTACATAAAATGCAGAAGTAAAATTACCACCATTAACACTAGTAATAAAGAGAAGACATAGGAATTTTGAGATGCATATACATATGCTCACTTTAACTGATTTTTTACCTCATTCCCAAGGAGACAGAATGATGGCTCTGTAAACCTCATCTCTTGGTTTCCTGTCCTGCCACAGTCAATTGCAGGATTTTGGCCTGTGGTGTACTTCCATAACCTTATTTCTCTGAAAAAATAAAATAATAACAAAAAGGTGATGCTGTGCAACACTTAACAAGTATTCCTGCCTTTTCAGCTCCAGTTCTGTTTTATATTCCTACTCATATCACATAAGTCCCTGTCAGACAATTGGCCTGACTCAAGGCTATTGGGGAGGGCACAAAACAGGGAGGAGAAGAAGCTGAACACTACCTCAGGCACATCAAAGCTGTCCTTGAATAGGATGCAGACAAGTTTGTTCTATCCCCACAACATTCATAAATATCAGCTCAAGAGAATTGAACACCATGGTGTAGAAAAAAGCTAATTTATGGTTTTTTTTCTTCCTTGGAGGCCTGTAGCTGTGGATAAATTTTGTGTAAGGCAGACTAGTTTTGCAGATGATTGTATTCAGAGCAAAACTCTCTGAAGCATTTCTATAATAGCTTTACTTTGTAAAATGTGGAATCTTTTCAGCAGAATATGCAGTTCTGCAGTATAAAGATTTTATTGCTGTGGGTTTGGTATGAACTGTGTAACTCACAGCTTCACTATTCGTGCTGAATTTACTGACTTCTTTATGTACACAGCCTAGGCAATGTTTGGGGTTGAAAGATGCCTTAAAAACAAATGCTTTGAATTTTGCTTGATCATATAAATCACAAAGGTAGCCAGTAAAGCAAAAGAGTTACTGAAGATTTGCCTTTTGCTGGGTTCTGACCGGTGCAGAACTGCTTCATGACAAATAGCTTGGAATAAAAGGTTCAGTTTCAAATAGGAAAAAAACCAACAAACCAACAACAAGAAAAAAATCAAAGGGAGATTGTTCAGAAGAGATGAAAGAGGTCGTTTTTATGATGTATCCCATGTATCTGGCAACTGTATATAAATCTCTCTCCGTATGTACTTTTTAGACAAATAGGGTAAATATTTGTCTCCTACTTGCAGTCATATTGGTTTATACATAGTTTTTTTTATTATTTTTAATATATGCAGGTGTAGGAGGCATGAGGTTTTCAGATACAAAATATTATGTACATGGGATCCATGCCCTTTTGGCCAGCAACTGGAGACTGGAAAGGTGGTGCAAGGCATTGTATTGTATTACCACAACACTCTCAGCATCTGCGTTTTATCTGGGACATTATACGGAATATCCTTTTTTTTTGTTTTGTGTTGTGATCTTGAAGGATATGCAGGCACAAACACCAAAGACACACAGACACTTCTTCTCGTACTCACATATGTCAGTAAAAAGGATGATGCAGCATTTAAAATGTTGACTTATTGGTGTCTGACCTAAAACCATGATTAAGAGTTTGGGCTGTATTTTACACAGAAAATTTAATTCAAGCTTATGCAAAGAACTGCATTGTAAAACTGTTGCTTTAAAAGTTAATTGTTAACTTAGTAAAGTTGGAATGCCAATAACAAATTCAGAAATGCTCACTGAGGCTGCAGTCTTTCTAAGCTTAGAAAATTTAGCATATATTTCTCTCTGTGGGGTGTGGAATATATGCAGTGCTGTTTTTTCTTTTTTTCTCATAGGTTTGGAATAGACAACAGTGAAGCAGAACACAAGAATTTTTGTCATTCCTCTTGTCTGCTCCTCAGTTATTAACCCTAAACATGGAAAATACCTGACAGTACAACTTGACTGTTGTCAATATGATAATGGGATGAAGCATAACTCCACAAAAATGGATCTAAACTCTTATCTTGGAACATAGAATTGGACTCACACAGTTCTCTTTCTTATAATTTGAAACATGAAATGGTATCCATATTATTCCTATAGAAATATATCTCAAAGGAGTTATTCCCAGCCACTTCGTGTTTTTCTCACCCCATGTATGGCTTTGCCCTATTTTATTTCATACTGTTCAGATATCAAAATTAATAATTATGTCATGGAATTCTCTACTGTGATGTCACTGTAGAATTTCACAACTTCATAGCCATTCACTAAAGTTATTTTCACAATGAATAAATGGAGGTAGAATTAATGAATAATAAACACTCAAAAATAATAGCACCAAATCTGCTCACTAAGCTTAAATGTCTAGATTCTGAATTTTATATGATTCTTTTGGCATTTTCCCTTCCAAAAGTACTGCTTTACTAAATGACAGTTGTTGCTCCTAAGCATCCAGCATGCCTGTTAATTTGTTCCTCAGTTCTTGCTGGTATTCAGAGCCTGGGAAATATACAGTTAGCGTACGTCTGAGAAAATGTTCGTTTACATGACTTGCCTGACATCACAGAGACAGACCTGAACTGAAATCACCAGAGTGCTGATCATCAGCATTATCTGGGCAAAGATCCTTTTTTCCTTCTACCACTTCAGCTCATTTACTGCACAAAATCCAACTTCTGCAGTGATTGAGGCAAACATCCTAGCTTATTTCACACTCCAGTTTGGTTTTGTAGTAACTAGTTTGTGGACTTAAAGAGGAACAATCTGTGTAAAAATATCAAGTGACAAGGTAATTAAAGACTGCAATTAAAGTGTGCATACAAAAGATGTTAAATTAGATTGTCAGCATTTGTTACCAGTATGGATGGGTTTAAACTAGTGTATGCTTTCCTATTGACTGCTTGGATGCCATCAAATGTCATGGAAAAGAAAATTACAAGCTGAATTGTTAAAGTTTGTCCAAACTACAATAAGCTGCAATGTATTATGATGAATTAGGTGCCACAACCACCATTTAGAATACAAGGGATTTTCCAAGAACATAAAAATAAAAGGCTTTTTTCCCCCTCAAATAGAATCTGACTCTCTACGTCTACTATTCTCTGGTTTACATCTGGGAAGTTGTTTCATCTCACTCACTACCTGGGGAAACCACTATTCACTTTTCATTTGGATGTTGTCCTCTATGGTGTCTGTTTTTATCTCACATTCTTTTTCCCTTTATCAATTCTTTGAAATTTCTCATGATTATGTTGTTCAGGGATCTCAGCTGAAAAGTTCCCGTGGTGGTGTGTACCTTAAGGAAGGAACACACGGGATGAGTGAATTGATGCTATTTTAGGACTCAGAATTTTTGATTCTCTTTAGAATTTATTTTTTTTTAAATAGAAAATAAGATTTTGGACTTCTAAAGTGCTTGCAGATATTCTAAAAAGAAATTTCATGGCAAACATTTTTTGAAATATAGCTAAATTACTCAAACATGCATGTGGCATTATTCAAATGTACATGCTAAAGAAAAGCAACATCTTCTCTAAGGTGCACTATCTCAAATTAAAAAAGGTGAAAGATTAAATAGTTGTATCTGGAGATATATGTGCATGCATGTATGTATTTAATTGAAATGCTATTGTGTTGATATTCATAAGTGTGTAAGAATATTAAAGAATATCTGACTTAAAAGCCACGTGGATAGGTCAGTATAGCTATCATACACTTTATTGCCAAATGTTTATGATGATACCGTGGGGGCATCTGCATTTGATTAGTCCAAGATTAATGATTTCATTGTTGTACTTCCTGCCTATCCACATATTTCTTTTTGTTTGTTTTCTGTTATTCTATATTGTGCATCTTTTTCTTCTTCCTTTAATTGAGAATCTAAAAGTAAGTTCTGTTGACTTAATCAAACTATACTTTTGCTACAACTGTATATGAAATACAGTTAAATAACTGAAAGTTTTGAAAGCAAAAGAAATTACCATCATTGTGGATAGTGCAGACTAAGGAAGATCATTATACATCTTTAAGTATTTAATATGCTTTGATGGAAACACAAGGAAGTCCTGTGGAAAGGCAGGGTTTTTCTCTGCTATTGCTTTAGAGTTTCAAGTTTGAATCTTGTTGACCTTTTCCACTTCCATAATTTTGGTAATTTTAGCTAAGGCCTATGATTTTTAATCACTCCTGGGGTGGTCAGAAATAAAGAATAACTTTTTAGAGGTTTTATGTTTTTAAATTTTGTTTGACAGTGCTTTTTTCCACTGCACTCCAAAAAACAATATGTTCTATAATAGTCATTATATGTTGTCAAGTAGGTAAATTTTTAAGAGGGTAGGTGGTGGTTTCCTGAAATATAACAGTAAAAAACTGAGTAAAAGTGACCCAAAGATAGTAGAAGAACTCTTAATTGATCAGTCATTGCTAAGCATGACTGCTATCCCTTTAAGGGGAATTATGTTTTTCTTGAAAAAAGTAGCAGAAAAATGCTAGATCCTTCTCTTTGTGTTATTAGCATTTTCTCTGTCTCTCTACCTCTTTCTGTCTCTCTCCGTGTCTCTCCTTCCTGCCCCACTCTGCCCCCATCTCAATATAAAAGAGGGGCTTTTTGTTTATTTGAGTGCATATAAAGACAATGGGGGAGGGAGGAGAAAGCAGAGTCCAATAGTGTATACAGAACAGTGTGTTTCCCAGTAGTTTGCTAACTCAGTCACTGCTAGCTATTGATATTCCTATGCTACCTGATGGAGCATGAACAGAAAGGTATGCTCTCTGTGAGCAAGTTTACAGAAAAGCCCTAAGTAATAGCTCTTCATCAGCACAAAAAACTTAATTGAGTTTCCCTACAACAGAGCTTATTGGCCCAAATGGAGCTTCTTGACCTGTCTTTTAAAGTGTTGTGTTATAGGTGACAAATTTCATCAATAACCTGAATATACTTTCAGTTCCCCTGGTAAGACTCTCAGGTTTAGGTGATTAGTTCTTGCAAAACTTGCCTTAAGACTAATTACATTGTTTCTATAAGAATTTCTATGCATTGCAAAACCTTTCCATAAATTGAACTAGATGGAGACTTACCATCAAGTTAGGATAATGTGAGACTTCAAAATGTTTTCTGTTTACTTTTCTCTTTAAATAAAAGGAGGAGACCTGAAAAGAGAAGCCTGCACTCAGAAATGCTGAGTGGAATATGTACTTCCTTTTGTCTAATAGTTTCTTGGGTTCCTAAGATGATTTATAATGCAATAAGTATTTTAAAAATCAAGAAGCAAGTTTGCAGTTTTAAGAAATACAGTGCATTAGGGGATTTTTTTTTTTTGAGGCCAATGGACTAAATATAACATCAATGCATTCAAGTTTTATTGGCAAGGAGTCATCCAGTTCAGTGAAAGATGCACAATTAAATTAAACTGTTTAGCTTCTGAGACTGATTAATTGTAAAGTTGTGCTCAGAATTGCTTTGGAGGAAGAAGATATAAGAAGATATAAGAAGCAACTAGAAAGCATAGAAGGAAACTAGAAACTTGGTAGATTCTTGAGCAACAAGAAACTCAAGTTAAACAGAAGTTTGCTGCTCTGCCTAAGAGATGATAAAAATGGGAGAAAACACCAACAGAAGGGTGAGAAGGTTGATTAAAAAGAAGACTGAACCACAAGAACATGATCAGCAGTATGGTTATTACCCTTCAAGACTAGCTAAAAGTTGTATGGACCTTAATAGTATGGCTGATGACATCCTCATTATGTGATATCCTCATACACCAAATGAAAGAGTAGCACCTTTTATAGCATTTTATAATTTCATTCTTAAGACCATAACCAAGTATGTACCCAATATCACCATCTTGTAGAATAAGAAAATTGGGTTGTACTGAAAGAAAAGAGTACCTTCATTATTTATGTAACAAGATGGGATTTTGAGGATGAGTTTAATAATCCTCACCACTGCCAAAATTATTTTCCATTTCTAAAAGCATACAGTGAAAAATTAAGCAATTTCATATTACCTGAAAGAAAAGGCATCATTGAGTGTTTCATCCATGAAGGGTGATGGCATATCTTTCATTGAGGTAAAAATAAAATTTTCATACCTCATCAATCTTTCACATTTCAGAAGGAAACATACTATAGCAGCCAACCTTCACAGCTGAGGTTACTCCACCCAGCATGTCTGACACCAGAATTTAAAGTCTGTGTAGCAGACAGTCTTTATAAATATCCTTCTTCACCAACACAGAGCAATCTTATTCACAATTTAGTAGCTCTCTGATATTTCCTAGGTATATTTTGCAGGGTGGGACACTCAGATGCAATAATCTGAGATATCCTCAGTTTACAAGTCATATAAACTCTTGGTATGGAAATAAAAAATTATACAAGATTCAAAAAGCAGTCTTTAGGTTTTGACACTTTGATTTGTGCAGCTCTCTGGTTGTAGACAAAAATTCTGTGCACAAGGGTGAAAGTGGAGGTTTGGATCAACTGGTCATCGGGATAAAAATTTTCTCTATATAGTCAGAAGATTCTCCATTACACATAACATAGAGAAAGAAATCTATGCTCTTTCTCCTTCTTTCCCCCATAGAAAGAAGTCTGGGAAAGGAAGAAGTGCACAAACGTATTAAAGAGTAATAAAATCCTGGATTCCTCCTTCTGATACATATATACATTTAAACAGGTACTATTTATATAGCTAAAATATAAACCCCTGTTTCATTGGTGAGTATCACAGTCCTATATACAAATACAGTCTTAAACAAAGCTGCAATCACACAATGTTTAAAATCATCTTAATCATAATCAGTATAGGATTTTTCTTTTCCTCCTGTTTTAGTATTTTTAAAATTTTAATAACCCTTATTAGCTTGCTATAAAAAGTCAGCGCAGTTTAGCCATTAGAAACCATGTTCCATTCTGTGCTAATGAGGATACAGCATTTCTGAAAATCAGCCTTTTAACAGTATTCTACAATTGTTAAAGGCTCTACTACGTGACTGTTAGTAGTTGTTGTAATACTATTGGTTGCTCATTATTTTCCTTTTGATAACGGTATCAACATATTTCTCTGATCATTTGACCGTATCCCTGCATTTCAGTCTGCCTGAATGATACATGATATTTCATTGTATTTTCTGATTGATTCATCCGTGAGGATCCAACCACTTATCAGGTATACTGAATAATAATAATAATAATAATAATAATAATAATAACAACAATAACAATAATAATAATAATAAATTTTGAAAGGTATGCACTCTTTTGAACAGCCTACCAAGTCCTTTTCCTCTACAGGATGACTTCTGTGAATCTACACTGGTAACTGCTTTTGTTTTTATCCAGTTTAATTTTTTATTCCTTTTGTATTATTTTTTCAGATTAAAAAAATTCCAAACTATAATTTAAGTAGCATACTGGTTTTCTTTTGAAATTATTTTTAAAAAAAACTTTTTATTTCAGACTTAATTTTAAGAATCCTTTATTTTTAATCTTCATTTTATGTGAGATTTAGAAAATTTGTCCCTCTGGTCTCTCACAATAAGTAACAAGGAGAGAAGATATATGAAAAATATATATTTACATGGAGGGTATATATTTATAGAGAGTGCTTCGTGAGCAGATCAAGTCCTCCTAAGAAACAACTATAACACAGATTTCAAAACAGTGACTTGGGATATTCAAATGCAGATTCATCAGCACTAGCTCAGGTGTGGCTTTATTCAAGTAAGACTCTCAAGTCCCACAGTGAACTTAGATTGATAGCAGATGGCATCTGCATTTGTGTTTGCTTAGATTGCAGCAAGAACAGCCTTATGTCATCCTACAAAATGTGCTAGATATGCTTTCCTCTACACACTGTAAGAGAAGATGTTTTCAATGCTCTAAGAAGTATTGAAAATTTGCTAAGGCAAATTTTTCTGTCATATGTCATGTATCATCTCTGGGGTGTTGTAAACAATTGATACAAATACTTTTATGAAATACATTTATATTGCTACTGTAAGATACGGTATTGAGTCTGGAAAAAATTTCTTCTTCTGCATTTGCAATGGTTTCAGCAGCTCCAATATCAAGAGTGAATGAAGGATTGAGCAGCAGAAAATGAGCAAGTGTTTGCCTCTACACTGTGCAACTGGTTGACTCAGATGAAGGTGAAAATAGAGATCATTTCAGCTGAATTAGCTGCAAATGGAAAATTGATCACTGGATTCTAAAATTCAATAAATCATAGTCATTGTATTAATTTAGCCTGTATGGCTATAAAGTCACACAAAAATGCGTTACTAGCACCTGAATATTATGTATGTGATCAGCTTTCCAGCTCTAAGCACTACTTAAAATGTTGCTTTACTCTTTGGAAAGAAGTTGGTGACATTTTTTGTTGCCTTTTTTTCTGAATTTGTGAGACTTGGTAAGTTTGAAATATGTAATTTCTGGATTTTACACCTGAAGATGGAGGGATGTCAGGCTACCAAGCCAGTGGAAAGTATTTCAAGGTGGCTCTAGATGATTTGAGAAAGTCATTATTTAAGTATTATTTAAATATTATTTTTAAAAAATCTATGGCAAAAAGTTTGAGGTTTAGTATATAACTTCTGACTTCAGAAGAGTTTGCATGCTGCCCTCCTTATCTGGTTCAAAATTGCTCTGTTGACTTCTCAGATTCTCCTTAATGAAAAAAAGCTGTGAGACTCTACCCTTTCGTAGCTGAACAATTGAAAATATATCTCAACATACACTAAGATACTTTAATCATCTTTGATCTCTCCACCCCTTTCCCCCTCCTCCATTTTCAATGCTTTTTCTTAGTTCATGGGGGTTTATTTGCAAAATGTGTTTCACTTAAATTAATTGGGTATTGTTTTATTAAAAGTTTAAAAAGACTATAGAGAAGAATATTAGGTTGAAAAAATAAGATGGAGCTGAAAGTATGGGGAGTTAAATGTGACATATTTGAACCATAGGGGTCAAGTCATAAGAAAGAAAATAGTTGAAATATCTTGTAGTCCTCTTACAAAAAGCAAATTCTTAAACCACTGAAATGTATCTGTTGGAATTTGTTGTTTTATTCTGATGAAATCCAAGTGTTCAAGTGAAATCAATATAGGCAGCATTTTATACATAGAATTATAAAATCACAGAATTATTTACATAATATATAATAAAATATATCTGTTTTTTATATATATTGTTAATTATTAATATATTTATATGAATGAGTGGGATGACAAATTGGATAGATGTTGATTTCTAATATTGTACTTTCAGCAAAGAATTTGGAAAAGGAAATGAATTAAGTGGGCCTGATGTGATTCTCAGTGCAATTTCTATCATCATTTTATCATGGAATTTAACATTTAATCCCAGAATGTGAGATGCTGGAATTATCACAACCTGCTTATCTAATCTGGGAGAGGAGGTACTTTTAGAGAGTATGCATTCCTTTCAAGTGCAATATGTGTGAATACTTTTAATACCTTAAAATGTCTTCACAACAATGAACATCTTCTATGTTCACAGTCCAAATGCACTAGATAAATCTATTGTGTTATTAGATTGGTGTGTACATATTCCCTTTGGCCTTTACTTTTTCTGCATCTGGCCATATTTATTTTATTTCAAATTTTAAGCTGATCCTATTGCTTTAATGTATTAGGACCTTTGAGGATGAAAATGGTATCAAACTCGTGCAACAACTATTTTGGGGGGGGAATTTGCCAGAGGATTGCCAGCTCCCAGTTTGGAAGCTATAAAATTGTGGTGAATTAAGAAAAATCCATTCCTTTTATCAAAACCTGCTAGTTTTGAAGAAGAACATTGTTTTAAAGAAGTGTTTGGATATTAAAATACCTTAAAAATTTGTATTAGGATCATGGAAGAAATACAGATGAGTAGACTAGTCAAAACTAGTGATACAATGATATGGATTGTATCAAATGAAGATTTTCACATTAGACAAATAATTTTAAATATGTGATCTCTTTTAAAAAGAAATATAAAGATTTCCGCCTACAATATACATATACACTGTAGTAAAGTTCGGGGTTTTTTTAATTTGAGTTTGTTTGAAAGTTGCTATCACTGAATAGTAAAAGTATTCACAGATATAATTATGTCTCAAGGTCAATCAACTAATATTATCATCACAGAATCATAGAATTGTTAAGATTATCAAGTCCAACTGCCACCTAGCGCTACAACCATGTTCACTATTAAACCAAGTGCATATCAGCAAGTTGTTTGAACCCTTCCAGAGATGGTGACTCCGTCACTTCCCAGGGCAGGCTGTTCCAATGTTTTACAACTATGAGGGGGGGAAAAAAGGACCCCCTATTCAGCTTTCGTTCTAGGCGTTCGGTCCAGTTATAACTGTCCCGAGCTGCCCGCAGCTTGGCTGAAAAAAAGGGGGCGGGGACAGAGGGCTTGGTTAAAGGCCTGCCTCTCTCTCTCCCTCTTATCAGCTGTTTGTGAGTCTCTTCCCTCACAAACGCACACTCACTCCTACATGTTACTTCCAACCCCAGCTTGGCCAAAACCAGGGCCGTGGGGACACAGGGCTCTGAGCTGGGGGCCCCATCCTCCCCCTTGGCTTCTCTCTCTCTCACACACCACGGACAGACACAGCAGCAGAATCTGCCAACAGCTTCCGGCGGTTGTGTATATCTGATTTTTCACAGGAACAAACAAAACAAGCGGTGATTGGTCCTTCAGGAGAGACTGCCCTGGGACCCAATCACCTCTAGGCCCCCAGCTCCCGGAGGGACAATATCAAACCAAGACAATGGACTATGGCACATATAGGTTAAACAGAAAGATTAGCTGCTGTGCGTTTTATGCTGCACTTATTTTCTTTCTTCAATCCATTCCTTTCTTGTTAGTAGAAAAAGCAAAATATATGCCAACAGTATTTTAAAGTCATGGAGAGCCAGTACTGTCATTAAGAAGTTCTATTTCCTTTTTTTTCAAATAGGGGATTCATCAGTGTTGTCTTTTTATATTGATCACTTTTTCTTTAATATCTCTGTTTGTAGTTGCTACAAAGACTTGTCTATTTACTTTTCTTTTCTTTGTCTCTTTTTTTGACTGGCAACATTTCAATTGCTGCTGTTCCCTAACTTTCGTTCTTACCTTCTATTTTAGGATGAAAGACCAAATGATTAAAGAAAACTATTTTCCTGCATGAAATGAAGACAAAAAATGTACAACCTTATTGAAAACTCTTCTCCATATTCACAGGTTTTGGAGAAGTCTATAAGTAACAGAAACGTAAGGAATTACTTTTTGACAAATAAAAATATAGAGAAGATTTATAAAAGTTCCAGTCTACTTTTATCTTTTGTTGTTACCCAGAGTTTTAATTCTTCTCATTTGTGAAACAGTTTCTATCTTAGTCTTTAAAATAGACTTTAAGATAATTTTTACAAATAACTGCTTCAGATCGTGCCTTTTCACTGTCATTCCTTAGAATTATTCCAACTACACTTTTTTTCCTGAAAGTGAAGAAAAACACCGTTCTGCTGTATTTACTTTCTGGGCCACATTTCTGTCTGCAGCTGTGGGGAGACGCTGTACCATCTAGTTCTCAGGCTGACAACTAGAGTATCCGTATCATTATTCCAGAGAGTTTAACTCACAGTTCTTTCCACCATGCAGAGTCCCCTACCCAAAGGTGCACAGCATATTCTAAGGCTGAATAAAAACATTTCCTGGTTGCAGTTGACAAATAGTGTTGGTTAGACACTATTTTGAATCATAGAATCAACCGAAAAGACCTCTGAGATCATCAAGTCCAACACTTGATCCAACACTGTTGTGGTTACTAGACCATGACACTAAGTGCCACATCTAGTCTTATCTTAAAAACCTCCAGGGACAGTGAATCCACCACCTCCATGGGCAGCCCATTCCAACGTCTGATAAATCTCTCTGTAAAAATTTTTTTCCTGATATCCAACCTAAACCTCCCCTGGCACAGCTAAAGACCATGCCCTCTTGTCCTACTGCTGGTTGCCTGGGACAAGACACTGACGCCCACCTGGCTACAATCTCTTTCAGGGAGTTGTAGAGAGTGACGAGGTCTCCCCTGAGCCTCCTCTTCTCCAGGCTGAACAACCCCAGCTCCCTCAGACTCTCCTCATAGGACTTGTGCTCGAGTCCCTTCACCAGCCTTGTTGCTCTTCTCTGGACCTGCTCCAGCACCTCAATATCCTTCCTGAACTGAGGGGCCCAGAACTGGACACAGTACTCCAGGTGTGGCCTCACCAGCGCTGAGTACAGGGGAAGAATCACTTCTCTGGACCTGTTGGCCACACTGTTCCTGATCCAGGCCAGGATGCCATTGGCCTCCTTGGCCACCTGGGCACACTGCTGGCTCATGTTCAGCCTCCTGTCAATCTAAACTCCCAAGTCCCTCTCTGTCTGGCTGCTCTTCAGCCACTCTGTCCCCTGCCTGTAGTGCTGCAGAGGGTTGTTGTGGCCAAAGTGCAGGACTTGGCATGTGGCCTTGTTGAACCTCATCCCATTGGATTCGGCCCACCTATCCAGCTTGTCCAGGTCCCTTTGCAGAGCCCTCCTGCCTTCCAGCTGATCGACACTCCCCCCCCAACTTCGTGTCATCTGCAAATTTGCTAATGGTATACTCAATCCCCTCATCCAGATCATCAATAAAGACATTAAACAGAACTGGGCTCAACACTGATCCCTGGGGGACACCACCAGTGACCGGCCACCAACTGGATGCAGCTCCATTCACCACCACTCTCTGGGCCCGGCCCTCCAGCCAGTTCCTGACCCAGCACAGAGTGCCCCTCTCCAAGCCATGGGCTGCCAGCTTTTCCAGGAGTATGCTGTGGGAGACGGTGTCAAAGGCTTTGCTGAAGCCCAGATAGACCACATCCACAGCCTTCTCCTCATCCACCAGGTAGGTCACCTGATCATAAAAGGAGATCAGGTTGCTCAGACAGAACGTGCCCCTCCTAAACCCGTGCTGGCTGGGTCTGATCCCTTGTCCGTCCTGTAGGTGCTGTGTGATTGCACTTAGGATGATCTGCTCCATGACCTTGCCAGGCACTGAGGTCAGGCTGATGGGCCTGTAGTTTCCTGGGTCCTCCTCGCAGCCCTTTTTGTGGATCAGCATGACATTCGCCAACTTCCAATCATCTGGGACCTCCCAAGTGAACCAGGACTCTTGGTAAATGATGGGGAGCGGCTTGGCAAGCTCTTCTGCCAGCTCCCTCATCACCCTGGGATGGATCCCATCTGGTCCCACAGACTCCTATATTCCTATAGGCTGTCTGCAGTCAGCTACTCAGCTTTTGAGCACAAGGGTTTAAGAGTGTGGAAGGAGGTGAAGGGGAGTTCTTCTACTGTATGTTGAAAGAGCTACTAGACTGTGTCCATTCCCACTTAAGCCTGGATTTAATAACATGGATATGTTTTTCCTTCAAAGTGTTAATTTTTAATATTTTAATAAACTAACACTTAAATAGAAAATAGTTAATAAAGAACTAATGTAGAATTATTTTAGGCCAAGATCATATAAGAACCTTGCATTTTTGCTTAACTTGCTGAGAATTTTCTAGCTTTTACATAAAGGATATAGCTTTTGCAAGTAAAGATGGACTGGGAAAAGAACATAACTTCTGCAAGTAGGTAGGATGTATCTCTTCAACTGACAAGTAACCAATCAGCATTTGCCATTCAAGGTTGGGAAGTAATTCATCCAAGATGAAAAGGGTACATCATACAAAGGATTTTTATGGACTAGAAACAAACTTACATAGTGAGGAGATGTAGAAAGGCAGGATTTAACATGAATGTGTAAAAACCTTTGAAAATACAAGGGTTTCGCTTTTGTAATTCCATGGGAGGTATTTATGGAGGATTATCCCCAATGCTTCTCCAGCACTGTCAATAAAAAGGAATGCTGCTCAACCTTGATCAACTTTGGTGTTGAGTGAGCTTTTTAAATCAGAGGCCATTTGATGTCATCTGATCTAAGTGCCTGAACATGTTTAATTTACTAATGTAGACATATTGTGACACTCCCTTTCTACCTGAGCTTTCTCATCATGCTGCTGTCAAATTGTCTTCTGTTTTCAGAAATATTACATTATGGACTATAAAGAAGCCTGGGTTAATACGAGAAGGGCCTTGGGAGTAAGAGGCATTTGGACAATGCCCTTAGGAGCTTTAACTTTTGGTCAGCTGTGAATTGGTCAGGTAGTTTGGTCAGCTGTGAATTGGAGGTTGTTGGAGGTTCCTTCCACCTGGAACTATCCTATCCTATCCTATCCTATCCTATCCTATCCTATCCTATCCTATCCTATCCTATCCTATCCTATCCTATCCTATCCCATCCCATCCCATCCCATTCTATTCCATTCAGACTGTCTTCACACTTACCCTTTTTGGTGTTCTAGTCAACTGCTGTCACTATTTAACTATTTACCAATCTAGCTCCCATAAATCACAGGAGGGCCATAAATTTTATATTTTAAATGACAAGACATTTCTGATGAATTTCAAATATAGTGTGGGATTAAGGCATTTAATTTCTTATGAGTGCATCTCCAAGCATTCAGGATCTGTTTAATTGCCTGTCAGAGTCCTTTGAAAATAAACAACTCAAAGTTTTATGCAAGAATTCGGCTATGGGAAGAATGAATTAATTCATGTAGAATTCATTGAAGGAGTATTTATGACCCATGTGAATAAATATGTTTTTATTTTAATTTTTCCACTCTGAATGATCTCCATTTTTAACTAAAATTAAATATGAGGTATATAATTAATGAAAATATCTTGCCAGGATCTACATGTCAGGTGTAAGATATATATGTTCACTGAATGTACCAGTGAATTTGAATAGTTCGGTTCCTTGCAGAAATCTAATACTATGTTCCATATTCCTCTCTGGGTTCTTCACTCTTTCCCTTTTTCTAATTTTTTTTTTTTATTTTCTCCCTCTTTGAGCATTTGTATATAATAGCAGTCCCTTTAGTTGTCTTAACACACACAGGCTTCTGAGGATCTCTTAAATGCCAGCATATTCATGTTCTTACAAAGGATAAAATGCAGGAAAATTGACTATGAATGTCATAACAACATTTCATTAATACTTTGAAGAGTATTTAGTCATGCAATCAGATAAAAATTAGTACACATGACAGGAAGAAAACATTCCTAGAGGCTTTAATATAAAAAAGTTATATTTGTACAGTAACTCCAGTTTCTCAGTTGTCATCCTTTATATTTAAACAATCAAAGTATGATACTCTCTGTGGAAGTAAAGTCAAAGGTGTTGTCCTACTGGTAGGGTTGTTGTATTGAACCTGTTTTATAAATAACAGAGATAAAATAGCTTTATTGCTAGTCAGAAAAGATTCACTTCTCATATTCCTAATCTTCAGAGGCATAACATACAAGAAAAGAGTTAGATCAGAGCAAAAGGCATTTTCCTTGGATTGACCTACTTTTGAGGAATATGTGGTAATACAACTGGAGTTTTAGATAATCTTGTGCCTCGGTATCAACTGCGGGACAGTTGCTGCTTGCTCTACTTTTATCAGGATTTTAATGAACAAATGCATGTCAGACAAAATTTGGGTGGCAAATTATGCATGAAAGTTTTTATTATTCTTTTAGAAACAACAAGTTTTGAACACCTAGAAGAAAAAAGTCTAGAAGGTGATGGCAGGTAGTTGACTTCAATGTTTTGAGAAAGACTTATTAAGTAGAGGGTTAAACTGTTCAGGATCCATGGAACTGGATTAAGTTGCTACATCAGACTTTGTAGGTTGACTTGATCATCATGACCTCTTTTGGAATTGTTAACTCAGATATGTTTGTACAGGATGGTTATGTGCATTACTGGCACAGTCTTCAAATTGTGATCAGCTTTCAGGTTTAAGGTCTGCTCCATGAGTCTGTGAGAACCAAGCCTAAACTAAACAATCGCCTTTTCACACCAAGTTGGGAAGTTCTTTTCCAAGTAGTTCCCCCAGTTTAGGAATGGATCTTTAAGGTCATACTATAAATCTAAACAGGAGAGAGTGATTTGACTGGTTGAGGCTTTTTTTTCTTTTTTTTCTTTTCCATGTTTAAACCTTTGTTACTGCTGTTTTGGTGGTCGGCAACCATGGGCTGAGGAATTTTCTATAGTTCTCTAAAATTTTCTTGAAGAAATAAGAAAAGAGAAAAAGCAAATGTTATTAGGAAAAAAGGAGGAGTTCCATAAATTAAAATGCATTTGTCCATTATAATGCTTATCTCTCCCAAGTATTAGAAAATGGCTGTAGGCAATAGTGATTTTTAGGCCAGTGTTTTTTTGCAGTGGAATAACCAAAAAAAGTCTAAGTATAGAAGTCAATTAACTTTAAGTGTAATATTCTTATATTGCTTGATGTTATCTCAACCAGTTGGATGATATGCTTTGGTCACAGAGGACAGTTCTCAGAAGCAGCAGTACAGGGCTGTGATAAATTATATTCTGCAGAAGTTGACTGAAAATCCATGCCACTGAAATTAAAGCATGGTTGAGGGATTGATTTGTAGAATCATAGAACATCTTGAGCTGAAAGGGGTCCACAAAGATCATCGAAGTCTAATTGGGATTTCCCCAGTGTTGCGGAAAACCTTAAGAATATTCTATTTTCTAAAATCTGACCTCAGCAGCAGCATACAGCTCTGGGTACTCTGTGAATTAGATTTACATTTAGTTTAAGGGGTGAGGTGTGTAGGCTCTGGTGTAGCTGTGAATATATCCATTCATGATGCTAAGTCAAGCCTTTTATCAATAGTAAAGTTTTTATTTTGCAATGGCTGTCTATAAAAGGAGGTGAGAAGGTCTGAGTTGAACCTTTTATCGTTCATAAGTACCTATTTAGTACGTCTTTGGATTCCCCACTGCTAGGGGTTAGTTACAATAATGTGCATTGACTGTTGCAAATTTTCATCTTATCTTTAAAACAGGACAAAGTAGAGTTATTGATTTTTCTTAAGATATATTGTACCTTTAGAGCTTGCATTCTAATTGATCAGAAGTTCATGACGTCAAAGTAAAAACTTAAAGTCAAATTTTGGAATAATAATCTAACATGAACTATTAAGCCTACTGCATAAACTGCATTTTTTCTATGACATTTCTCTAATGTTGGTGTGATTTTTCAAATCCACTAAAATTATAAGAGACAGCTTTAACCACAACAGGAATCTCTTCAGAACTCCTGAAAGAATCAAAAGTAAAGTGCTTTACCTATTTTGTTAATATAATTCCTTCAATACTGTCTGTTTAAATGTATCTATATTTGATAGATATATTCTTCTAGTTACAATAATTTTTATCAATCAAAATATAGAAAAATGTTATTTATTAATTTCCTGATCTAATATGTAAATATTTTAATTAGTGTTCTAACTTTTGCATTTGAGAAATCAAAGTTTAAAAAGCTCTTCAGGTTTTTTGCTTGTGTAGGGCATATATTCACCATGGACTTCTGTTTTCTAGAGGTAGATTGTTGACTAGATAAATCAGTCTAAAAAAGCTTAGTTCAAAGTTCTTGCTTTATCAAAGCTTTTTAAAGAGGTTACCTAGCTGTCTGCTCATGGTTCATTTACACCCTTATCCAAATTTTTTCTCCACTTAGATCTGTTGACATAAAAGCTATATAATGTTGCATAGACCTGCTCAACCAAAACAATAGGTATCAGCACAGAACATTTGATTAGGTATTTTCTAAACTTGATAACTATAATTAAGTTTCTTGATACTTTTATTTTCTGAAGTACAGGAGGGGAAAAAAAACAAACAAAAAAACACCAAGCAAATAACCACTGACAATTTAGCAAAAACTATTCTGTATCTTGTAAATTGGCTTTTATCTTGGGAACTTAAGCAAGCATTTCACACTTGTCTTGTACTCCATCACATTAAAAAGAAATCAGTCCAATTGCCTTGCGAGTATATTGTATTTATTCACAATTGTGAAAAAAGAAAAAGTTTTGAACATGTGCATTTTAATTATTAACTTATTATTAAAAGCATTTTAAACTTAATTGTAAAACTTACAATTTCAGTTACCAGTTTCAGCCATTGAAACATTGCCCATCAAAGCAATAGGGTTTTGGCACTTAAAAAATGGAGAAGAAATAGAGAAACATGAAATGAAGAAAACTGTAATAATTATTCCTATAAATAAAGCTGAGGAGCAAATTATGTAGTCAACAAAACAAGATGGAGTAATACAAAACAATCAAATAAGAGTAAATACAAATTCTTTCCTGTTTAGTTACTGTTAGGCACTGTGCACTAGTCAGTCTTGAGAAAGACATCAGTTAGACAGTAGTTTTATGAATTCATGTAGTGGTGAAGGGGGTACTCCATGTGTATCAGCACTGCAGAAAGATTAAATAGCATGGAGTTATAGGGTGCTGGAGAAAATAAAAACAAAGACAAGACTGAATTAAATGCAAGTGGAGCAGCTGAATGTCGTGTTTCCAGCTATAAACTTCAGCAATAGTTTGAAGTCATACAAATCTGAGTTTCGCTCTCTACAAAGGATTTGTGTATTTTTCTATACATCTGTATTCTCTTCCATTTTATTTTATATTTCCATCTTCAAGCACCCATACAGACTTAAAGAAAGTAATCCCTATAACCAAAGGAAAAGAGTGAGGTTTTACAATGTGGATCGCTTTTAAATCCATGTGTCTGTATTATACTTTCACATTGCAAAAGAATAAAAAAAATCTCTTTTATATTAAATAGGAATCCTTAAAACAAACAGTCAAACAAAAAAACCCTAAAACTATGTACCATAAAAACTTAGCACTGACAATTTCAGACTAAGTAATTGTTTCAACAGCATTTTGCTTAGTACAGGCCTTGGTTTACTGCAGTAATTGAGATTAATCTGATTAATAAAGTGATTTCTGGCAGCAGGGGTTTGCTGTTTTCTTTTGTTTCTTCTTTTTTTTTTGTTCAGATTGAATTTGGAACAAGCTAATGTAGATTTCATTGGACTACTAATTTCAATATCTTTCCAAATTAAATTGTGAAGCAAATGATTTGATTTACTAGCTTGAAAGATGAGACATCATGTACAATTTGTATGTTTTAAGACAACAGCTTTATGGGTACACATAATTAAAATTATAAAGGTTTTAATATTGATGTGTAGAGAGTATACAATGGAAGGAGATCAATAACATGCTTCTCTTTCAGTAGGTTCTATGAAAACTAGCTGAAGAAATACATAACCATAAACACTCAAATTAGAAAATTAAGCAAAGTAGTCACCATTAGGAAGTGGGTGAAACACAAAAGAAATTAAGAAATTGTTCTTAAGTTTCTGCTTTGAGTTCTGAAGGAGTAAACTGCTGAAGAAACAAGGCAAGACTTGTAATAAGAATTTGTATTCTCATAAAGCTGCTGAGTGCCAGCAGCTGTGAATGTTTTTGGTGACAAAGAGTTCACCATACACACACCTTTTTCATCCTGTACAACTGGCTTCAGTTCACAGATTCCTTCTAGTTTGCCTCACTTCCAGGTCCCTTTCACTCCTCAGAAGTCCTTCCAAAAGTCATTGGCTATCTCTGCAGAGGCTTATCCACTGACTTTAGCTTGTTATTTTCTTTTACACTTTCTCTGTACTGGATTGTATGTTTTTAAATGGTAGAATTTAAACATTGCCTGCTGTAGAAATCTTCTCATAAAAAGCAGGAAATGCTAGACAAAAGTCAACCATTGCAAACAGAACTTGGATAGATTAAAAGGATTGATACAAATAATTCACAGTTTCTGAAAAATTGATAGTTGGTATGATAATGTACTGATATATCACCCATGAGAAGAAACTTTCATAATTGAAATGTTCACCTTTGCATTCACCAACAAATATGAATAAAATACATTTTTTTTCAATATAGTTTTTACGCAAGGACTAGAGAATTCACCCTCCCATAAGCTGTACCAGTCCCTGTGGAAGGCACCTGTGGCAAAGAGGAAAAATTTCTTATTTGGAGGCAGCAACTACAAAAGACATTAGCTGAGGCAACAGCAGACGAGAATGTGCTCTGTTACATTGCGTCCAGATCGAAGCCAAAGATACAACCGAACAAGACTATTATACACTGTTAATGCTGCATTGAATTCATTGTACCCCACTTTTTTATCGAGTTTTATAATATTTTTCCCTCACATTTATCCCCTATTTTCTCATTGGTTAAGATTTACTGCAATGCAGATGTTTCCCTCATTGGTCCTTGCTGATCCTATGTTCCCTCCTTCCTTCTCTGGTTGGTTGTAACCCTTGTCAGTCCCATTCTCCTCCCTTTTTTCCAGAACCTTCTCTATCTACCCTATAAATAGCCACCCCTAATAAATTGTGGTGGTAGCTGCTTGAAGCTACTACTGTGCTCAAACTCCTCCAGTTGTTGTATCTTCCTTCCCAGATCGGCTGCGGTAAGTCCCTTTGAACAGGTCTATGAAATGAGCCTGACTTCATGAAGGCCTACAAAGCTGGAGACTGTCATGGAGTCATAGCTGTCGCCTGCAGAAAATTCCATTAGAGTCATTTTTGTGCCATGCTTTGACTGAAGTGCCATGTCAAATTAGCCAGGGATGAGGGCATGAAACTTGCTGATTACACATTGTCTGTTATAATGCTAGTGAGGTCCAGCCATGCTGAGCCAGAGGTATGGTATAGCTAGATGATATGTATAGTCAATCAGCTGCTATATAGTGAGCAAGTGCATAGAAAAAGGCAGGCGAATGCTCTAGCTAGAGAGAGAAGCAGGTTTTATGTTACTCAGGTTTATTCACTTAACTATATGTATGTCCAACAGGCTGTCCTGATTTCAGCTGGGGTAGGGTTCGTTTTCTTCCTAGTAGCTGGTACGATGTTATGTTTTGGATTTAGGATGAGAATAACTCTGATAACTCACTGACGTTTTAGTTGTTGGTGAGCAGTTCTTACCCTAAGTCAGGGACTTTTCAGCTTCCTGTCCTCTGCCAGTGAGGAGCTGCAAAAAAGCTGTGAGGGAGTGTGGCCAGGACAGTTGACCTAAACTGGCCAAAAGGATATTCCATACCATAGAGCATCATGCTCCATATAACCTAGGGGGAGTTGTCTGGGGAGTGCCCATAAATCTTCGTGGGCTGGCTGGGTATCAGTGGGTGAAAAGCAATTTTATTGGGCATCACTTGTCTGTCTTGTGTTTCATTACCCTCTCTCTCTCTTATTTTCTTTAAAATTATTATTAGTAGTATTATTATCTATCTCAATCTGCAAAGTTTACCTTTTCTTTCTGATTCTCCTCCCCATGAGCTACTAAAAAGAAAATTATTTGAGCTGATATCAAGACACAGGCTTAACTGATGCATGCCAGCACTGACATCTCAACTATGAAGAAATCAATATGACAGTGATGCTGTACTAGCACCCCATGATTTGGACAAAAATTGATTATTTGTTACTTTCCAGTTTTCCTGTCTAGAAGTATTTTGCCAATAACACTGTCCACAGAATATGAATTTGCAAGGTTTGGTGTGTGTATGGAGAAGCAAGCCTGGATTTAAGAGAAGGTAAAAACAAAATAGAAACCTCCAAAAGAAAGTGTGCAGAAACTCAAGGTGAAAATTCCTAATTAATAAACAACATATATTCCCAACTTCTTGTCAAGGACTTTGGAGTGAAGATGATGAGGTAATGTAAGAAAGAAGTCCCATATAAATGCCTTAGATATGAATTGTTTGCGAACTGACTTCATACCACATTTTGTATGGAAAATTCTTCAATCAAAAAATGTATGTTTAAGCATACTGGGAGCTCATATGGCCTTTGTGAGTTTTACTTTTTCTGTCCTGAGCCCAGAGGTGATCAGTGATGAAGTCTAGTTGAAGACCAGTGACTAGTGGTACACCCCAGAGTCAGTGCTGAATTGAATTCTGTTTAACATCTTCATTAGTGATGTGGATAATGGGTTAGAGTATACCCTCAGCAACTGTGCAAAGGACAAAAACCAGTAGGAGTGTCTGATACACCAGAGGTCTGTGCTACCATCCAGATGGATTTTGACAGGCTGGAGAAAAGAGGCCAACAAGAACCTCAAGAAGTTCAAGAAGTATAGAGTCCTACACCATGCAACTGGTTCTGGAAGGCCCTGCTTGAAAAGGGAGGTTGGATCTCCAGAGGTCCCTTTGAACCTCAGCCTTTCTGTCCTGTGATCAATTTTACTTCTATTTATTTTTTTTCTAGTTTATTTTTGTTACTTGCTGTTGATATTTAATGCCTGATAGAGAGGTCTTGAATTGATAAAGAAAAATACATTCATCTTAGATTTTCCTCCCAGCTCCAGCTCCTCTTGTTCTTCACTCCAGAAGATGAAAAATCTCCAAAGAACAGGAGAGAACATTAAGTGAAATACCTGGGCTCCTGGCAAGGAATTTTACCATTTTTATACAAGAATCTCCATCAGATGTTATCTACTCCCTGACAAAATATGGAAAGGCAGCACAATATCTGTGATAAAAATAATTACTAATAATTCTAATAATAAAAACCCCAAACCAACAACAACGAAAAAACCACCAAAAAAACTCGACAGCAAGTTAAAAAACCCAAAACACCAACCCCCCCATACTTTGTATGAAATTGCAGGAGAATGTGAATGGATAAAATTCTGGGACTAAGAAATGAACTATGTTTCTGAACATGTGTGAACTCTTTCGGGAGACTAATTGATGAGAGGAAAGCTCTCATTTTTTTTCCCAATTATTATTTTCCACACCTAAACCGACATAAAACTGAATAAGAAGATATCAGATTGAGAGAGTTACTGCATTGACACAGAGCTCAGTATTGAGTTATGTAAGTATACAGTACAAGATAAAAAACTTGGGGGTTTTCCTCTTTTTTTTTTTTTTTTTTAGTAGGAAATAAAGGAAAGGCTTTATTCTTCTAATCTTTAATGTGTCTATTCATTGCCTTTAAGATGATACTCAAGATGGTCCTTGAAGTAATTCTTTCTCAGGAAAACAGAATTTAACTCCATGCCTATACTATAAAACCTTAAAACAAGATAAATACCATGAATTTACAGCAAAAATAGTAAAATTCCAGATATTATGACAAAAATAGCTACAAACATAATAAATATTAAAGACATATACAGACTAGTGAGTGTATCTGCAAAAAAGAAATTAATAGAGAAATATAAGCCACAGAATTCATCAAAAAACCGATGATGATTCTAGGCATCAATCAGAGTCTTACTGAAGTGCTTTAAAGTACAAAGAAGAGTGACTTCTGATGCCCCACTATAAAACATCCTCTTTTGAAAATCTCAAAGCATTTTAGGAAGGCTTTTAGTCCAGCAGTCAGTTACCAAAAAGACAACATGCTAGAACACTAAGTCCTTAGAATCATCTTTGTAGACAGCAAAAGTTGTATAATGGATTTTTAAAGGTGAAAAAAGTACATGTATTTATACACCTACAGAAAAGCAAAAGGCATGCATTTTTCATGAGTTTTAGTTTTTATTGTATTTTCAACATCAAAGTGGAGAAAGTTGAGGCATATGGATGGGAAATTCATATTCACATAAGGAAGCACTGCAAGAGATGTTTGATTCTCATGAGAACATGCATCATGGGCCTACTTTTATGCAAGGAAAAGAGAAAAAAAAAAAAAGAAGTTGTTCCAGTTCACAGAATTATCCATGGTTTTCTCCTGAGCCCCTTATCAGAGATTGTTATATCCATGCAAGACTGAATTAGTTCTCCATTCCAGGTTTAAAGAAACTTATTTTTTGATATCTCTGCACAGACATTGGCAAGATTTTTTTCACACTATTATCTATCCTTCTTATATTTCTCAGCATTAGGCAACTCAGCTGCCTTGCCTAGACTGTTCTAAGATTTACTACCATGTACGTTCGGAAGAGAAGCTGCCAAGAGCTGTTCCTTTATTCCAGAATTTTTACAACTGGAAGGAGAGGGTATCTTTTCTCTACCTTTCCCATTCTTGTCTTACTTATTCCCTCTGTAGGAAAGAGATAAGGTTGGGAGGGTTGAGGAAAAGGGCGTGGTTCCCAGGAATGGAACACTTCTATTTGTGGTTAGTTGGCAAATTGCTTCTTTCATTTTGGAAGACAGTTATGAAACACAGTAGCTTGGAGAACACTATATGAGATGCTATAAGCCTATTCTGCTACCACTGGTTAAACCACAAGGGCTGCAGTAAGAATCCCTGGCTGAACAGAGACAATGGTTATGGTACATGGGTCTTTGGAGTTAGCAATTAATGGGAGCAGCCAGTTGTTGCCGTGGGAGTTACGTGCTGAAAAAATCTCCGGAGCAGTTAATTAGGGGTGAGATAAGAAAGGATTTATTATGCCAAGGCTGAAGATGTTACAAGACGCATGCGCAGGCCGTGCCTGAGATGTTACATTTTATAAAACCACCCATCCAATCCCAGATGTGTCCACCCTGCGGCCTTTACTCTGGTCCGCCCTGGGTCCACCCCCTGAAAATGGGTCTGGGGTGTGTTTCGGGACCCTCTGTTCATCCCATCTTCATCTTCATCAGAGCACAAAGGGTACATAGTTACCTAATTCTTGACCGTGTTCTGTGGTTTAGGCCCTGATATGCTGTTCTGCCAACAATCTAGGCCTTGCCTTGACAAAAGACTAAACATTTCTACTGGATTCAGGAGTAGGGGTGATATAGGGAGCATAGAATGGGGTAAGAGGGCTAAGGAATGTGTAAACAAGGGTGCTACAGAGAAAGGGAAAGGGACAAGGGACAAAGGAGGGAAGGTTGCTGCTTTTAAAACCTACTTATAAAACTTACAAGGCTTACCAATATTAGAAAAATAAAAAACCCTTAGGGGCTTAAGGCATCACAGTGACAGGGTTAGAAGAGGAAAATTACTGAGCAGAAGTAGTTATCTGGTCAAACACTGACAGAGAAAACACCTGCCAGCCTGGAGACAGTCAGTCTAGGCCTATGAACTAGAGACATCCTTGAGAAGTGCAGCTGGCATCTTTGAAATTCATATGGGTACTTGGAGACCACTGATGTCCTGAGGTATCATTGATTAATGCAAAGACAACTTTAATGGCAACTTAACAGATAAAAAGGTGAAAAATAGTCTGAAAAGAGAGAAAAACATCCGGAGTGGGAATTGGAAACTGACATGGGTTGTTCTAATTGCAAAAAGAGGAAAACAGTGTGGAAAAGCAAAAATTAGTCTGAAAAGAGAAAACATCATCATCTATTTGCTGCCCCAGGTGAAATTAAGAGCACCTGTTGGCTGCTTGAAGTGTTGATGTCCTATACATCTTATATGTCTATGAACTAAAAATGACTTCATTTTTGTCCAATATGGAGCCTCTCTCTTGGAAACTTCCTGTGTTGCATGTACTTACACAAACAGTTGAACTTTCTTCACAAACTTTCTATGAGATCTTGGACCCTCTCTGGGAACTACAGGTTGACTCCAAAGTCTGTGATGTGAATCATCTTTGAAGTGAGATGCTGTCTGTTACTCTATTGGTACTCTTCTGCACTCATAGTTCTGGGATTAGTTCCGTTTGTGCTCGAACAAATCTTATGTATAAGAATTGATTTTATAAGTTTTATAATAGTGAACTGCTTTTACAAAGCTTCTTATTCCCCATACTTACAGTCAGTATAGGAAAGGGAGGGTAAAAGAAAAGAAAGCAAAAGATTGCCTTAAAGACAAATCTATCTACCTTCCATGTGTCTTAAAATAACACATGTAAGGTGTTACATGTGTTCAAATGACACAGAATAATGTGTGAACCTAAATCAGCATCTGTAAGTAATGGGGTGGCAGCACCCTGTAAAATCTTAGTCATAACCTCAGTGTGTTTGACAGACATCTGACATAGCCCAGTGCACTCATCCATCTAAGAAACTCACACCAAGTGGGAGTAATGCAATGTGAACTGTTTCTGTAGAGTTCACAGAATATTTTGCTATCATGTGCTGCAAAAAACAACTGTCAAGTTTGTAAGGTCTGTATTTCCACTGTTACTGATAAAAAGAACATATCTGAACAGAGCACAAACATACATGAACAATAGGCATTAGATGCCAGTTTCAAACAAAAATCGCTCTTAGGTTTCAAACTGGAAGCTTGTGATGATCTGTCCTCTGTGGTGACCAATGACAGAACCCAAGGGAATGGCCTGAAGTTGTGTCAGGGAGGTTTAAGTTGGATATTAAAAAGAGGTTCTTCACCCAGAAGGTGATTGAATGCTGGAATAGGCTCATCAGGGAAGTGGTCATAGCACCAAGCCTGCCTGAGTTCAAGAAGTGTTTGGATGATACTCTCAGGCACATGGTGTGACTCTTGGGAATAGTCCTGTGCAGGGCCAGGAGTTGGACTCAGTAATCCCTGTAGGTGTCTTCCAATTCAGCATATTATGTGATTCTATGATACATAAATTCTGAATAAAAAGGAATGAAACTTCAGGGTATCATGGTTCTGCTAAGTAAACTAATCTCACTTAAATTTGTACATACAGAAACATCAGATAAGTTTAAAATGTATACTGGCACTGACCACAGAAATTAATTTTCTTTCTCATCATATTGAACATCAACAGTGATGCAATGAAAACCTAAACAGCAGTTCTTAATAATGGATCTGTTAAACCAAGCAAAGAAAACAGTTTCAGAAATGTGGCCGCTTGTTGGTTTACTGTGTTAAGTTCTCAAACAACTGAATTGCAAATGTTGATGTTTTCTCATTACACACTTGAAGGAAAAATCCCAATCAATTTATTAAAGTGAACAGTTGCCTGCACAAGCATTGCATTTCAAAGTATTCTTCTTTGGACTTAGCAATAAATTAGCCCTTATTAATTGCCTTGCAATTCACTTTCCAAAGCCTTTGAGCAAGGTTTCTGTGATTATTCTGGAATTAATATTCAGTGTAATGCAACAGTTGTCCTGTTTATACTATTTATTTCAGCACCAATTTAATCCACAGTCAATTTAAAAGAAAAACTAAAGTCAGTATTACAAATGTTATCTTTCAGTAATATTTAATATTCTGAACACATATAGATGATATGAGTTTCACAGATTTCATGAACGTGAGGTTGAATTATAATTAAGTCTCTACATGAAATGAATAGTTGATATTCCTCCATACTTCATTATTATTATACAGAACTTGTAAAATTATGGCTGAAACAGAGAAAGTTAAACGTGAGTTTTTATCCTAAAAGAAGAAAAACTAGCAAGACAAAGTAAATACAGACAGAGAAAATCTCTTTGATACCAAATACAATCATGAACATCATTATAGAATAGCAGGCACTGTTACAGAGTGCCTGAGATGCCTTAGTCTTACTAATGTTAAGGGCATACTCTTTGCAGCTCTGTAAACTTTCAGCAGTGCTGCTGTATAAGTGCTGGAGCCTCTCTGGTTTTATTTTTCCTTTCATTCCCATCTTGTTATTCTCATGTTGTTGGTCTCATGGGCTTGCATCTCCCAAGCCCAAATGTGTTGGTACGGCGTGTTATCATGGGAAATGGCTGTGACTGGCATAACAATGATTCCTCTTTACACGCTTATTCTTTCCTCTTGTTTTGCAGATTTTAGGTGTTTGGGGTTTTTATCCAATTTTCTTCAATACAGAGAAAACCAAACAGTGTACAATAAAATATGCAATAGTTGCTTAAATGCTTGACCATCATTATCCAATAATATTTGTGCACAGAAGCTTTAGCAGAAAATCAATATTCAGTGCTCACACATGATTGGTATATGCCAACATGTGCTAACAACATCACAAACAGGAACAAATTATAGCAAGTAAGAGAGAATCATGACAAAACTTTATAGTGCTAGGGGCTAAAGGGAAGACAAAGGTGTCATCCTCCCCACTGCTGTCTTGTTCCTCTGCATCACCTCTTGCACCGAGAACCTCCCTCAGAAGATGCTCACCTGAGACCTTGTTATGGTCTGATTATTGAGAGATGCCTTTACGTGAATTAAGGTGCAAATGAGACCATATGCCAAAGTCGATAGGACAGATTTTATTTAGCGGTAAATATGAGGCAGAGAGAGAAAGAAATGAGAAAGGGGGAGGGGGGGCAGGGAAAAGAAGAGAGAAAGAACCTGAGAGAGAGACAGATTAAGTAGAAAGGTGTCACTACCCATGGATCCAAGTGGCATCCTGTTGGTTCTCTTCACCTTGGCTTCTCAGTGGTGGAGGACCTGAGGTCATTCAAAACTTTCCACTATTTGCCCATTTTCGCAACCAAAGGTATTAATCCTCGTTGGCTACACAATTCTCTCATTCTATTGGTTAAATGATTCCCTTGCTTCCAATGCTAATTAGTCCCATGCTCAGTTTTTCTCTTCCTTTGAGTTGCTGGGCCTCCTGTCTTGATTGGTAGGCTATGGCCTCCCCTCACCAGACCCAGCCAAAGCCAACCTTCAGCCACAGTTGCTGAGCTGACCTTCCCAATGGACTCCTTTCAGTGATACATTCTTCTCCCCAACCTCGTTTACCTCTCCTTAGGCTCTTAACTCAAGTTCCCATCAGGTGGCTTAACTTATAGTTCAAATTCCAGGAATTCACAGAGGCATATTTTGGTGGGGGGTAGGAGTGGGCTAGGATTTGATGGTCACAGACAAGCAGTTGCTTCTTTACACAGCTGGCCACAGTGAGCAAAGTCCTTCTTTGATCTTAACAGTGTTTGAGGCAATTATGATCTCTAAGTTTCTTACATACCCTGTCAGTGCTTTTCCAGGCCAGCTGCTGCTGAGAGTCTGCATTTTCCCTTGTGCTTGCTCTTGCCCACTTTCTCCCCCTCTTCCTCTCTCTCTTCCCCTTTTTTATTCTTCCCCAATAGTAAATTTCCCTATTGGAGTTACTCTATGCTGTCAGTTGTTGCACCCACTAATAATTAACTTGACTATGTGACCTGTGGCTATTAAAATCTGTTATTATGACATACTGATTTTGAAATCAGTGGGCTGCTCAAGGAGGGAAAATAACACTACCAGATCTGCCTCCAAAGGACTTTCATTTTAATCTTTCATTATCAAACTGACTTTGTTAAAACCTCTTGGTGACCATTTCTTTGAACATTAATAAATTAGTGTTGAATTAAAGATGACATTAATGGAATATTTTTCCCATAAGACACACCAGAATTATAAGTTTCCCTTTGATAGGACTTTAAGGCATCTAACCCACTGAAATATTAGTTTCACCTAAAAATTGTTGATAAAGCAAATATTACTACTTTTATATTCCGAGTCAAATGTTTTCTGTTTCACTTGCTTTTTAAGGTTATTAACAGGTCTAGTAAAAAACCAAGATTATTTTCCAACATAAAAAAGGATGAAAAAAAAGTGCTACTGCTCAGTTTTGGTTGCAAACACAATAACTAAAAGATAATATGAGGATAACCTTCAAGTTACCATATGTAGAAATGGTTGGAGAAAACCCTTAACCCTTGTTCACAGATGGAATATATGATCAAGTGCTATTTCCCACTGTTCATTTCCCTCTGTCTTCTGCAGGGCTGTGGTACAATGTAGGAGGCCCTGACCAAGTGTTTGCAACAGCACTATCATGTAGCCTCAGTGATCAAAATAATGAAGAATAAAGTCAGTGCTATCCAGTTAAATTTTAAAATTGGTGTACTGTGGCCTTAATAAATAACTAATGGCCATATGTAAATAAGTACTAAGGCAGAATAAATAAATAATAAGAACATGAAAGATGAAAAAGTGACGAGGAGTAGAAAACGTGAATTCATCTAAGGGGAGTCATGCCTGACAAACCTGTTTGCTCTCTACAAAAAATTGCTGGCTTGGTAGATGAGGTGAGAACAGTGGATATTGTCTACCTGGACTTCAGTAAGGCCATGTGTCTCCCACATGGTTATCATAGAGGAGCTGATGATGTAAAGGCTGGAGAAACAGATGTGAAGGTGGATTGAAAAATGGCTAAATGGCTGGGCCCAGGGGTTTCTGATCAATTACCATATCTAGTTGAAGGCCAATGGCTAGCTGTGTACCCCAGGGGTCAATACCGGGTCCAATCCTGCTCAACACCATAATTAATGATCTGGATGATGAGACAGAATGTACACCAAACTGTGAGGAGTGGCTGACATGCCAGAGGGTCATATTTCCATTCAGTGGGACTTTGACAGGTTGGAGAAAGAAACTGTCAAGGAACCTCATAAAGATCAACGAGGGGAAGTGAAGAGTCCTGCACCTGTGGAGGAACAACCCCAGGGGACCAGTGTGGGCTGGGGTCTGGCCACCTGGAAAGTGGGTTGGGAGAAAAGGCCCTGGGGGTCCTGGAAGTAAACACCAAGTTGAACATGAGCCAACAATGTGCCCTGGAGGAAGAAGGTGAATGGTATACTGGGCTGCATTAGGCAAAGTACTGCCAGCAGGTTGAGGGAGCTGATCCTTCCCCTCTGCTTAGCACTGCTGAGTGCTAAGACACACATGCTGTGTCCAGTGCTGGGCTCCACGGTGCAAGAGACACAGACATAATGGAGAGCGTCCAGCAAAGGGCCACAAAGATCATTGAGAGCCTGGAGCATCTTCCCTATGAGGAAAGGCTGAAGAAACCTGGCACTGTTCAGCCTGGAGGAGACTGAGAGGGGATTTCATCAATACTTGAAAGGAGGGTACAAAGAGGATGGAACCAGGCTCTTCTCAGTGATGCCCAGTGACAGGACCAGAGACAACGGGCACAAAATGAAATACAGGATGTTCCCTCTGAACACCAGGAAAAACCTTTTTGTACTGGAGGGTGATCAAGCACTGTCACAAGATGCAGAGGAGTTGTGGAGTCTTCGTCCTTGGACATACTCGAAAAAGATCGAGACACGATCCTGGTCTCTAGATTTTCCTGTTTAAGCAGGTGGTTGGACCAGATGACATCCAGAGATGCCTTTCAGCCTCAAAGTTTCTGTGATCTTGTGACAAAGTAACAGAATCCCTAACACTTTCTGGATACAGTTCAGGAATTAGTGTGGGTCAGAGGCTCTTTCAAATAAACGGTTTGAATGTGACCACTATTTTTTGGAAGATAAGAAAATTTAATAATATCAGTGTGAATCATTCCAGGTCACTCAGCCTCATTGCCCCACTGGCATTTTAGTTCACTAGCATAAATGTAGTCTTAAAATGTGTCTTATTTTAGCTGAGAAACCCTGTACTGTAATGCAAAATGAACAAGAGAGGGATGAAGAGAGGAAAAACAAATCTTTCCTGCATTAATTAATTTCTATGTAAAAATGCAAAATTAGTATTTGTAGCATTAGGTAGTCTTTGTTTACTTCTATAACCACTGTCCATGAAGATAACGTACCTATAAGCTTGTCAATTTATGCAGTAAGTCATCCATAGCGATTACTATCCATTTCTAGCCACCTTTTACTCCCGCACTGCCGAGTCTTGGTAGTAGCTTTTGGCACTGGTACTGGAGTTACACATTTAGCAAATACTTAATGCAATACACTGATGCAAGTGCTTGTTATGGATTCCAATAAGAAAGACTCAGGCTCTGTCAGTTACTGATTAAAATATAATTTACCGGACATAACAGGAGAAAGAGAAAGGGGATAGCCTAGATAATCTTACATTCCTTCAAATGGTGAGAACCCCAAGTTTTGCAGGATTGGACAATACCCTAGTAGTCAGGGCGTGGCATGCTGCACAGATCCTTTAGTACTGTTTGCCAGCACTGTCATTAGATTTGTATAAGAGTTCCTTATTGGTAACCAGTTCTGTTGGTCATTTCTACTGTCAAGCAGAGGAACATTTTATATAAATATGCTGCTTACCTTCAAGTTAAGAAGATATGTGAAGGTGGCATAAAGAGCAGGGGCCAGAAGGGAGCTGCATACAGGCTCTCCTGTTACAATTAATCATCAAAGTTCATCTGGAAGTCAACAAGTGTGTACAATATAGCACAGATCTGCACCTATTCAGGTCAGCTCTTATGGGGATCATTCCCTTGATGCACAGTAATGTTCTGGTTAGGACTACTATACCTTGTCTTAGCTATTACTTCCTCCTATACTATTGTGATGACTGTTGTCAAACAGTAGTCAAAAACTGTCAAAGTCAAACAATAACTTCATGCCAAGAATTAGTGTCACAGAATAACCAACATGACCATTTGCAGTAGCATGGGGTGCACCAAAGAGATGGACAAAGGGTCTATTTTCTTTCTGGACTGGATGTTTTAAAAGTATTCACTTGTTCATTATCTCATGCATAGTCCTAGAATTTTGAGCATCCTGAAATATCTAATCAAAGATTATTCATGAGCTGGAAGAAGGGAAACATTGCATGACCAAATCCTGTCAACCTTTGCAGGCAAGCTTCTTACTTCCTACATTTTAATGTAACAAGGGAGTATATATTATTAAGAATTTAAATACAGAAGTGCTCAACAGTGCCACAGCACTGATCTGCACATGATATGAACTACCACAGAGAGCACCTGTTGTGTAAGTGGCACAATTAAACAAAGGAATGAGTGTAAATTATCCTCCCACATCAAGAAAGAAGTGCTGGGGTTAATAAGATGGAAAAAATGTATGAATTCTATCCAAAGTGAAGGCATTCTATAATTAGAATCTTTCCTGCTGCATTATTCATTATAAAAGAATTAATGGGGAAGAAATGCAGATTTCTCTAGATGAAAAAAACATTTTCATTCATTTCTGTTCCATATAAATTATATGGCTTATGAATTAGGTACTAATGTGTTACTTATCACAGTAGTCATGACATTATTCCAGTACCAGGGTGCAGAGGGCATCACCAGCCCTGACTATCCCTCCCCAGCTGTGCTCTGGGGCTCCCTCTACCCTGTCTACAGCCCGCGGCCCAATTTCAGCTTCCTGGTGATTCCCCTGGGGCAGTTTGAGCCACATTAGAAATCCAAAATCTAATTTCCAGGCTTCTCCCACCCCTTCCCACAATTTTATCTCAACACCAAAGACAAAAATTTTCAGGCAAGAGGCTTCTATAGGGGGAAAGGGGAAGTAATATACATTTATTTACACAAATAAATACTATACAAGTTAAAAGCAACTATATATATATATTATGCTTTTATCAGTACCTTTAAGCCTCTCCTTTTAACTTTAGTCCAGGAAAAGCCTTTTAGGCTGATAGTAAAAGCAGTCTCTCTTTCGTGGGAGTGTTCAGGGAACCTGAAACACTCCCCCACCAACCTCCAGCTGTTGCTGAAGTCCTTTCTTCTTCATGAAGTCCAAGATAGCTCTGAGTCTTTTCTCTTTGGTTCTGTGCCATCTCTGTTGTGTCATTCTCTTTCTCATTCTCATACCTCAGTTCACTGCTGTTGTAGTTGTAGCTTATCACAGTACACGTTTGGAATCTTCATTCCTCCTCCGTGTTTTCGGATGTCCCCGGTCAAACCTCAGCAGGACACCTCCCGAGCCTCTCTCTCTGGCCCATCTCCAATTTCGCCTGGGTTTTCCTCCCTGGCACTGAACTGCTTTCGTTATCAGCCCATCTCTTGGCTCAACTTCAATACTAAGCCTTGCATCCACTCCCACTTAACAGTGAGAGGCAAAAAGCCCCCCAACCTTGGCCACAGACAGTTCAGTCCAGTTATACACTGTCCCAAGCACCCCATAGCCCAGCTGCAGGGTGAGGAAGAGGGCCTAGCCTCCTTGCAAGGAGCTTGCCTCTCCCTCTTACCTCAGCAGTTGTGAGTCTCTCCTCACGACAAACACACTCACTCCAATGCTGCCTCCAACCCTGGCTTAGGCAGGGCTGTGGGCCGCAGGGCGTCCCCTCCCCCTGGAGGGGAAGAAGGAGGCCCTGTCACCCCTTGGCCTTCTAACACCCACACACAGCAGCAGACAAAGACAGGCTCAGAGGTGACCTCATCACCGTCTATAACTACCTGAAGGGAAGTTCTAGCCAGGTGGGGGTTGGTCTCTTCTCTCAGGCACTCAGCAATAGGACAAGGGGGCACGGGCTTAAGCTCTGCCAGGGGAAATTTAAGTTGGATATCAGGAGAAAATTCTTTACAGAGAGAGTAATCAGGCATTGGAATGGGCTGCCCAGAGAAGTGGTGGATTCACCATCCCTGTAGATTTTTAAACGCAGATTGGACGTGGCACTGAGTGCCATGATCTAGTAAATGGACTGGATTTGGACCAAGGGTTGGACTCGATGATCTCGGAGGTCTTTTCCAACCCAATCGATTCTGTGATTCTATGATTCTATGATTCTATGATTCTAAGATTCTATGATTCTAAATTGCCAACAACTTCCAGTGCTGTGTATATATGATTTTTCAGCAGGAGCGAACAAGGCGAACGGTGATTGGCCCTCCAGGGAACACTGCCCTGGCACCCAATCACCTCTGAGCCCCCCGACTCTCAGGGGCCAATCTCAATCCATGACATCCCCCCATCCTGTTCACAGGCCAGTGTCTGAGCATCAAACACCTAACGACTGGGTAGTACCCCAAATTCAGCTGCTCTGACTTGTGTCCCTTCTTTCTGACCCACGTGAAGCAATTCAATGCTCCTACTGTTGCATCTAAAAGAGAATTCTTTAGCACACCTATTTAGCTTAATGAAATCTCTGACTGCTCTTGTATCTAGATTTTTTTTGAATTCCACACTCATCAGCTATATTATAGAATTACTGTGCAGCTGGCACAAACAATGTAATGATGTTCTGCAGTGAATTTAACTCTTCTTTCTTAGTGCTGCAACTTCTGCATTTCCTTCCCCTATTTTTGTTAGGGACAATCATACACAGATGGTCTGCATGAGAAAGGAAGCAAAAAGGCAGCTGGAACACTGGTGGCAAAATTCTTAGTTTGTGTTCATCATGTCACCAAGATTTCTGAAGCTATACTCAGGAAGTGGAAAGAGGGGTTCTGCATTTCCCCCATAGAGTTCATGAAGTTCAGAGAAATAGCATGAACCAACCAACTGCTTAGGCTGTAGTGCCTGCATAATAGCTCAAAAGTCCAGTTTAGCCTGCTTTCAGAAATTGTCATGGTGATTTGCAGGTAGAAATTCTCTAATTTGGATCTCGCAGTCTGGTACCACTGCAGAAGTAAAATATGCAGAAGAAGCTCTGACATCTGATAAAACTATCTGATCCGGCAAGCTTAGGGAATGTAGGAGATTCCTCCTCCCACATCTGCTGGGCCACCTGTGTCAGTGTCTACTCCCTCATAGTATGATTCAAGAGCCCATCTCTCCAGCAGCAAGGCTGAGTGTGTGTTAGGCAGCTTACTCTGCTTACTCTATATGCAATATATACACAAACATACGTGGCTGGCCACACAGATAACACAGATACACTTACAGAGCATTCAAGAACACATTGAACACCAGCCTCTCTGGCTGAGCAGGAGGAAGGTCCAGTATTGAGTCTAGTGCACCTCCACCCTGCTCAGCTGGAGTTTATGTATGTATACATATATACATTTATACATATTTATGAGTGTTTGTTTATATGTACAGTATAGATCCCTCCAGCATCTAGGCTTAGGTTTCTGGTATGCCCTGTAGCTGCACCTACATCCCAGTCTCCCCAAAGGATGGCACGTAGGGGACATAATGCACCTCCCTCCTTTTGCTGATGCGGACTGTGTCACCCTGCCACACCTGCACACACACAGATACATGAACCCAGAGCTGTAATTGGATGGAACTCCCCTGATCCCAACAGCGACTTCCATCACCAGGACCTCACCCTTAGAGATGTGCTTGAAACAGAGGTAACCTCACCAACTCACCAGCTCATCTGACTCGCTCTTCCCAGTGCTCTCACACTCGCACTCCTGCATTCACTCCAGGTGCCGCATCACAGGCACATGTGGGTCTCAACCCTGGTCCAACTCCAGTGTTTATCAGTGTGTTTAACTCACTCAAGTATCTCTGGTTGTTGCCACCATGAACACATAGGTCTTCTGGACCCATGGTTTGACTCCACTTGTTGGCACTCAAACCCCTCATAAACACATATGCACAAGGACTTAAGAGCCTCATACTGGAAAAATAACTGAAGGGAGAACCTAATGAGAAGACAGGACAGACTACAGTGATCAGGTGCAGGGCATGGCTAGATTGTACAGACCAGCCCCTACTTACACATGACCAGACCCTTTTATTCTCTTATCCTTTCATTTGCCCATTATTGTTCCTTCCATTAATCACCTAGATCCCTCCCTTATTCCACCTTTGGTTCCTCACAGATACATCTCATAAATACTCTTATGCAATCTCAAATTCTCTTCCCCTACAACCCTTATTATGCCCAACACCTACAGGTATTAACCATCCCTCAGTGCAAAAAGGTGTTTCAGAGAGTTGCTCCCATCATCTTGATAGGTTTCACACCTGAAAAATGGATCTGCTGGTTCTGGAAAAGCCCTACATAGAGCCTGGACAAGATGACCCTTTTCAGGAATCTACGTTTTGGGTTCCTGCTCCTTTCATCATGCCTGTGTGGTCCATTTGTGGAGATGGGCCTTTGATGGTTTAGTGGTCCTCCTGTGATAAGCTTGACAGCAGCCAGGGCAGGTTAGTAGTTCTTTTAAGCCAGCTGACACTGTTTCTTTTCTACTCACTTTGTGTGTGCAGAAGAGCTGCTTACACTTCACCTAGAGCTCTAACATTTCAATATGAAATCTTGTTTATTACACCTGATTTCATGACATACTCTTTATCCTCAAGGTTTATATTAGATGTATGAGTCCCAGTGTTGTCTTTGTGGAGTGCATCTGTAAAGAGTGACTCACCTACCATATTGTCAAATCACTTTGATTCACCTAAGAATCAAAGAGCTATTCTGCATGAATACCATACGGAATAATTTTAATTGAGGAACTAATCAGCAGTGGAACATTAATTAAATCTTTATTTCTTTAAGACTATATTAGTCAGCAAGTACATTTGGGAAAAATATGTTCTGAAGAATAAATCCTATCTTCAGCTCTATTTATTGTTTGAGTTTTATATATTGCAGAATAAAACTCAAAGGCTACAAACTCTTACGAATAACTATACTTTTTAACAACACAGTGGAAAGGACTACTGACTCTACTTTTGTGGATGATTCATTCTGAGTGCAGAATCACTGAATCATTGTAGAGCAATGTATTTTTCTATGCTGTCAATAGAGGAAGACTGATAACTTGCCTAGGTTTACTGAATTGCTCCCTGGAGGTATCTAATTTTCCTTACTGAGTGTATAGGCAGCATTACTGCCAACTAAGAGAACTTCAACTTGACCAAGTAGGATGGACTCTGCTGTTTAGGAATTGCAATACATCGGTTAGTCACCCAAAACACAGCCTCTGACTCCAGTTAAAAAAAATAATAGCACTCAGCCCGAGCTTACTAAGCCAGGAAAAGAAAAAATCCATTATATTACTTAGTATTTTATATAGTAAGCAGTAGTTGAAGTTCTACCATGATCAAACTGCAGAAACATTTCAATGTTTTCTGGTGAAGAAACAGTGTCTCTTTGGAAGTTGCATATATTTCAGGTGTTGTATTCAATGTATTAAAGTCCAATACCTTCATCAAAGGTTTCTAATGATTTGAATAGGGCCTGGGGAAAAAAGTTAATACAATCAGAATCTATGGAAAGTTCTTCCAAAAAAAGAATAAAAAAAGTTCTACAGTCTTCTTCCTTTACTGAGAAAAATATTCCTCAGATTAATGACATTTTTTTTCAAACATTACTGTCACATTCCTAAGAGGAAGGAAGCACCCAAGATACATAGTTACCCATGGTTGAAGATTAATGACAAATAATTAATAATTAGTAAATTATACACTTGGCATGGAAATTGGTACAAGTTAGTCTCTTATCTTCTAGTAGTAAGAGAAATAAAAGAAAAAAGGGAAGAGAGGGAGGGGGGGAGAGAGAGAAAGGAAAGAAGATCACCAGTCCTGGGTCCAGTGGTGGTCTGGCTGATAGGGTGTCCAGGGTCCTGCAGGGCACCACCCAGGCTTTTTGGGGACACCTTTTTACAGATCAGTTTTCCTGCCCTGGGGCTAAGTTTCTGGCTTTCTATGCAAATGGGTTATCATATGCAGTCTGTTCTTCTAAATGTTTCTGTAAATGAATAGGAGGGCTTTGAAGGTCTTTGGTGGCCTTGTTCACCCCTCTACTGGCCTTCCTCACTACTTGACCTCCCTCCTGAGCTTGCACCATACTGGGTTGTGCTTATCTCCAGGAGCCAGAACAAGGCCATTTGTCACAGAAAAGTGCTGCCCTTCCTCTGTATGGCCCCTTTCTCCAGCCACACCATGCTCTTTCTTGCCCATTTGCATAGCGTGTTCTTCTGCAATAACTCCATGACTATCAGTGTGTGAGACATACACATTACCTCCTTATCTTTTGGGCTTCTACAATTATATATATAGAAGTGAACATTATTATATGTCATAGATATCCAAATTTTCCAAACTGTATATCTATTGTTGCTATTGTGACCATAAACACCGAGTAAATGATACTCAATTCTGAAAAAAATAATGAAAACTTCCCACAGGTGTCTTAGTATTACTTGGGAAAAGTATCAAGGCAAACCTGAATGAATATAATATAATATATATTATAATATAATATATTTGATATCCCTCCATCATCTTCTCCATTGTTCCAAAGCCTTAATAGATTTTTTTTTCCAGAGAAACCTTCATTTAATCATCCACATTAGCTAGAGTAACTACAATATTCAGTACCAGACCTCCAGATAGAATTACCTTGAAGTGTTATTTGTGCTGGGATCTTAGTATTCAGAAGATGCTGTGTAATTTCTGCCAAACTCCTGAGATCGATAGCTGTAATGTCTTTTATCTGACTTCCATTTTCTTTCAATAAAGAAAGTGAAGGAGTATTTTCTTTGAGATGTATAAACCTATCAAAATGGATAACATCAAAGCAACAAAGCACTAGCACTAATAAAAATCAGAGGTTGGGTGATCAAACTCTGCCAGACATCAATGTGTCGTGTACATTACTTGTTGCAGAAAGATATCTCAGGTTAATAATTATTCCCGTTTGTAAGCTTCCGACATTACATTGAAATGTTCTTAAAGTTATTGACTATAACTCTGAGGTAACACATATGCCTTCAATGTTAACGTTTATAGGAGACAGATAGGTATCTATGTTTGAAAGTCTGGCACTGAAAAAATTACTTAATCATGATCTTTTTCACTAATGATAGCCTTATGGTTCAGTGGTTTCTGGATTGAAATATTATGATATTTAAACTGATAAGTCTTTCACGGTGTGGATATTGCCAGATGGAGTGCTGTAGTGAAAACTTTCAGAGTTTCTGTGTCTTAGAGGAATACCTGGAGGGTCGGGTCACTCACCACACTAAATGGCTAATGTCAGACTGCAGGTAGAGTAGCAGATGAGGTCTTATCTCCTTGAATTCTCTGCTGTATTAGCTGAGATAACACATCATTCACTTTGCAATTCCCTAGATTAACATTTTCTTTTCCCCTACACATTCTCTCCATTTTACAGCTCAGTCCACATTTTATGAGGTAATTAGGCATCCTTCCACAACTTTCTTGTAAGGGTTAGTCATAACATATCATTTAATGTTTGATCAAGGGATGACAAATTGCTTATGTGGTATTGAAGGTGTTATAAGATTCCTTTGTAAAATGTTTGGAAGAGACACAAGTGACATAATTTCATTTATGATTATCTTTCAGACTATTCCGAACATCCATTATATGTTACACAGGGGTTGCAAAAGGGGGTGACAGGCTGGGAATGAAATCTGATCCTCTGTCAAGACAGAACACAGATTTTCAAACCAGAGATTAGGTTTGGATTCAGACCATCCTTCTTGAGTAGTGGAATAAGTCAGGAGCATTGATGAGAATGACATTGGGAATTTGCCAGTACCAGTCTGATATATGTTTACATAAATTTGTATGTGCTTTAAATGAGAGATATGCAAGCAATTGCTTTCAATTTTTGCAATGTTTTTAGACTTTACTATTTATTGTCCATTTTACCTGGAGAATATATGTCATGGGTCAGTAAAAAACAAACATAAGTTATGGAAATGGCACACAAGTCTGTAGACACTGAAGTTACTTATCTTGCTACCTTTATAGATGTCTGGCATCACTCATTCTGAATACTGTATGGCCAAATCTTCAGTATGTTATGTTTTTAATGTTCGACATTTCTAAAAATCAACATCCAAGTGCAATGAAAAATACATGTTCTTAATATAAATCTGGACAGCTGCAATTAAAGTAAATATTAATATATATTCAATAAGTTTTTTAAAGTTAATTCTTTTTTTTTTACAGTCCCAAAATACTATAATTCTAGTGAAATTTATATTCTAGAGGAAGACATTTGAAAATCAACATTTTTTTTTCTCTGTTTCTATTTCTGTAGAGCATTTACTTTGGACTGCACAAAAACTGAATACAAGAAGCAGACTTCAGGTACATTTGAAACTAGGAAGTTTAAGATTCCAGATTGAATTCATGCACATTTGAATTAACGCTATATTGGATTTGAATGTTCACTTTACGTTGGTTTCCAATATGACACAACATCCACGTGCAAAGTTTAGGTATAAATTTTAGTCATCTTACCATTGCAGCCTTTGTCTTTTACAGTTCATGATTGTGGCCTTCCAGGACCTGAAGGAAGACTACAAGAAAGGTGGAGAGACACATTTTTAAAAGGGCATGTAGTGACAGTACAAGTGTGAATGACTTCAAACTGAGAGTAGGTTTAGATTAGATACTAGGAAGAAATTCCTTCCTGTGAGAATGGCGAGACACTGGAACAGGTTACCCAGAGAAGTTGTGGATGCCTCATCCCTGGAAGTGTTCAAGGACAGTTGGATGGGGCTCTGAGAATCTCTTCTAGTGAAAGGTGTCCCTGCCCATAGCAGGGTGGGCAGAACTAGGTGATCTATCGGGGCCCTTCCGACCCAAACCATTTTATGATTCTATTATTTCTTTAAATGAGTTCACAGGCTGAAATTTAAAATTTTGTCTGTGGGGACATTGTACTATATATCTAAAAGTAGTGTAGTTGCCTACTTCTTTGAGAATCCGTATTCTTTGGGAAAGTTCAAAAACGGAGGAGAAAAAAAATGTGTATCTGAAGTAGGAAAGGAAAATGTCTATGGTTTTGTTCTTATTCTGTGATCCAGTATAATCAAACATTTTATCTCTTTGATAACCATTGTACTCTATCTTTGAATTGCCTACTTTCAGTTCCCTCCCATGTAAATAATTTCTGTCAATTAGATGCTCTCACTGGTGAAAGTTTTTTTGCTTCTGAAGTAATTTCAGTAGATGTCATAAGTTTCACTTTAATGAACAGTGACCTTCTCGAACTTTTTGAGTACACTGAGTGATCAATAGCAGGAATTTCCCATTTTCCAGCTCCATTGCTATTGAATTATTGTGCTTCTTTTAATAAGGACTTTCTCATTAACTCTTTGTGTATAATTGTCACAGTTACTACCTTATATGACAAAACGTTTTATACTGTAGGAATTTAGCAACCTCCGGCTTATATTAACCTCCAAATATTTTTCTGTAAGTTTGTTTTGTTTACTGCCCAAAAAGGAAATAAAGAAAAAAAGAAAATTTAAAAATAATAATAATAATAAAAAAATAAAAAGAGAAAAAGCATCTGTTTTTAACAAAACACTAAACACACTGACCCTGGAGGTTTTTTGTACAAAAAGAAAAAAAAAATCTATTTGAGAAAGTTTATCAATCATTGCAGTTAAATGAAATGGGCATATTTAGAAATAATAAAATTATTCTTAAAATAAAGGACATAACATATAGAAATTCATTATTTAAATACTTAAAATTATGTTCAATGGCTTTGATAGAAAGCATAGAAAGTATATAATGACTTTAGCTGTATCTGTTTCTGACATAAAATCTACACATGAATGAAGACTTAATATGCAGTGGAGAAGATAAACATCTAATTATTCTAAAAAAAATAAATTTAGCTTAGTTAAAATAAATGACAGAATTTTGTAAAAACAAATTGCACTCAAAATTACCGATTGTCCAGATTTCACCAAGATTATGTATATTTAATTTAGCATAAATAAAGACTGTGAAATGTTTAATTTGAAATAATCTTTAACAATTGTCCTGTTTATCTTGAAAGAGAAACATAACTTAACTTAGTTTGGGTGCAATTTTTTTTAATGTTGGTTAACAATACCAAGTATACATTCTGCTATATTTCTGTAACCTTTCACAAAGAAAGAATGTCAGACTATGAAATTCCCAAAACATATTTTATTAGTATTTCATTATTAAATAAAGCCCAGTTTTTTGCTTTAGTCTGTTTTCTTTTAATTTAACTTAATAAGGGAATATTCCCAAAAAATATTTCTTTAAATTTCTGTAATATTAAGCTACCATTCTATTTAAACTCTTAAGCAGTGTAAATCATTTAACAAAGATTTATATGCACCTGGAAAAATTCAAGAAATGGTTTTCAACTTTTACTCTGATATTGATTTCATCTGACTGAATTAATTGATTTAAATGAGTTATTCAGAATTCATTTGGATGCAATTCAAATTCATATCTAAATATTTATCATTATTTCCTTTTTATAAGATTATTAATTCCATTTGTCTGGCTCTTCTATTTTCAAGTGCTGGATTGTTATATAGTTCCAGTCACTGAGTAAGATGTCAGTCTACAAATTATCTTCACGATATTAGTGCCATCACTTGAACAGCAAATAATACACAAACTTTGCAAAACGATTGGCCACCACAAAATTAAACTGCAACTTATTAGAGAGAAAACCAAAACAGCTTCCTGCAAATTATATGATTTCCCGTTGGAAGGAGAGTGTGGAGATGGCACTCATTTTCATGGACAGGGTGAGCCAAACTAATCCCTTTATTAGAAATGAAAGCTGTAGCTATTGGAAGTCTTTAATTGGTTTAGGCATATCCTGTCCTCAGAATTTAAGCAAGAAATGCTTAAAGTATGAGATGAGTTATTTTAGGATTTCATTATGACTCTGTTATGGCCTTTCAATACTTAAAGGGAGTTTATAAGAAAGTTGAGGACAAATATTTTAGTAGGGGTGATGGTTTTAAACTAAAGGACACTTGATTTAGACTAGATATAAGGAAGAATTTTTTTAAAATGAGAGCAGCAAAACACTGGCCGAGGTTACCCAGAGATGCCCTATCCCCAGAAATATTCAAGGGCAGATTGAATTGGACTCGGAGCAACCTGACTGAGTTGAAGATGCCCCGATCCTTGCAGAGTTTGGACAGATGACCTTGAAGTGTGTCTTCCAACTCAAACTTTTCTAAGAGTCTGTGATTCTATGAACTTTCAGAATTGATGTATCTAAGCAGTTTCTGAGGATCTAACTGTTTTATATATATTTGTAGAGGGAACGAACCAACAAAACATAAAAAGCCAAACCCAAACTAACAGAGGAACTGAAAGCCAGAACTGGATTGTAGATTTTTTGGGGGGTTTGAAAGAATTACTCTGTTTTCTGATATCTTCAGTTAAGGAAGGATACAGTATGTCCTCATGTATCACATGTTCCAACTAGAACATTGTCTGAAAGTATGAGAGAACAGAAAAAAAGTAAATAATGGACAACAATAAATCAAAATTTAGGTAAAGGATTTCTGTTTCAGTGTAAGAAATGTGTTCTTGGAAGCCACTAGAATTTTCCAATAGACTGTAATAATGTGTTCAGAGTTAGCAGAGAACAAACGTGCAGGTCATGTCAAACTACATTAAATTGTTTGTTAGGAGCTAAATGAATGACAATAAAGCTTCAGAACCTTTAATGCCTGAGTGGATTTTCATCTAATTTCTTTCTAATTTTCCTAATTGGCAGAATGACAAATAGAATTCTTGGATTCTGGGAATGGTTTGGAATTTGAGAATTCCAAATTTGTTTGGAATCAGGGAATTCCAGGTTTTGGAATCTGGGAATGGTTTGGAATCCGGGAATGGTTTGGAATCCGGGAATTCCACAGTTTGGAAACTGGGAATGGTTTGGAATCCAAAAATTCCAGAATGCTTTGGAATCTGGGAATGATTTGGAATCTGGGAATCCCGGGATTTGGAATCCAGGCGTGGTTTGGAAACCAGGAATTCCATAATTTGGAATCTGGGAATGGTTTGGACTCAGGCAACGGTTTGGAATCTTGTAATTCAATGGTTGGGAATCTGGGAATGGTCTGGAATCCGGGAATTCCTGGATTCCAAACCATTCCCAGATCCCAAAGCATTCCCTGATTCCAAACCATTCCCAGATTCCAAACCCTGGGATACCCAGATTCCAAACCATTCCCGGATTGCAAACCATTCCTGGATTCCAAACCATTCCCTGAGAAGAAAATCCATGGTTTGGAATCACGGAATGGTTTGGAATCTGGGAATTCAACGCTATGGAATCTGGGAATGGTTTGGAATCCGGGAATGCTTTGGGATCTGGGAATTACATAGTGTGGAATCAGGGAATGGTTTGGAATACGGGCATTCCTGGACTCCAAAGTACTCCCAGATTACAAAGCATTCCCGGATTCCAAAGCATTCTGGAATTCTTGGATTCCAAACCATTCCAAGATTCCAAAGCAAGCTGGAATTCTTGGATTCCAAAGCAATCCCGGATTCCAAACCACTTTGGAATTCTTGGATTCCAAACCATACCTGGATTCCAAAGCATTCCCAGATTCCAAAGCATTCTGGAACTCTTGGATTCCAAAGCATTCCCAGATTCCAAAGCATTTTGGAATTCTTGGATTCCAAACCATTCCCAGATTCCAAAGCATTCTGGAATTCTTGGATTCCAAACCATTCCCAGATTCCAAAGCATTCTGGAACTCTTGGATTCCAAACCATTCCCAGATTCCAAAGAATTCCCAGATTCCAAAGCATTCTGGAATTCTTGGATTCCAAACCATTCCCAGATTCCAAATCATTTTGGAATCCTTGGATTCCAAAAAATTCCCAGATTCCAAAGCATTCTGGAATTCTTGGATTCCAAAGAATTGCAGATTCCAAAGCATTCCGGAACTCTTGGATTCCAAACCATTCCCGGATTCCAAAGCATTCTGGAATTCTTGGATTCCAAACCATTCCCAGATTCCAAAGCATTCTGTAATTCTTGGATTCCAAACCATTCCCAGATTCCAAAGCATTCCCAGATACCAAATCATTTTGGAATTCTTGGATTCCAAACCATTCCCAGATTCCAAAGCATTCCCGGATTCCAAATCATTTTGGAATTCTTGGATTCCAAACCATTCCAAGATTCCAAAGCATTCTTGAATTCTTGGATTCCAAACCATTCCCAGATTCCAAATAATTTTGGAATTCTTGGATTCCAAAGCATTCCCAGATTCCAAATCATTTTGGAATTCTTAGATTCCAAACCATTCCCAGATTCCAAAGCATTCTGGAACTCTAGGATTCCAAACCATTCCCAGATTCCAAAGCATTCTGGAACTCTTGGATTCAAAACCATTCCCAGATTTCAAAGCATTCCGAGATTCCAAAGCATTCTGGAATTCTTGGATTCCAAACCATTCCGAGATTCCAAAGCATTTTGGAATTCTTGGATTCCAAACCATTCCGAGATTCCAAACCATTCCCGGATTCGAAAACATTCTGGAATTCTTGGATTCCAAACCATTCCCAGATTCCAAAGCATTCCCAGATTCCAAATCATTTTGGAATTCTTGGATTCCAAACCATCCCCGGATTCCAAAGCATTCTGGAACTCCTGGATTCCAACCCATTCCTGGATTCCAAACCCTTCCCAGATTCCAAAGCATTCTGGAACTCTTGGATTCCAAACCATTCCCAGATTCCAAACCATTCCCAGATGCCAAATCATTTTGGAATTCTTGGATTCCAAACCATTCCCAGATTCCAAATAATTTTGGAATTCTTGGATTCCAAAGCATTCCCAGATTCCAAATAATTTTGGAATTCTTGGATTCCAAACCATTCCGAGATTCCAAATCATTCTGGAACTCTTGGATTCCAAACCATTCCCAGATTCCAAAGTAGTCCCAGATTCCAAAGCATTCTGGAACTCTTGGATTCCAAAGCATTCCCAGATTCCAAATAATTTTGGAATTCTTGGATTCCAAACCATTCCCAGATTCCAAAGCATTCCCGGATTCCAAAGCATTCCGGAACTCTTGGATTCCAAACCATTCCCAGATTCCAAAGCATTCCGGAATTCTTGGATTCAAAACCACTCCCAGGTTCCAAACCATTCCCAGATTCCAAAGCATTCTGGAATTCTTGGATTCCAAACCATTCCCAGATTCCAAAGCATTCTGGAACTCTTGGATTCCAAACCATTCCCAGATTCCAAATCATTTTGGAATTCTTGGATTCCAAACCATTCCCAGATTCCAAAGCTTTCCCGGATTCCAAAACATTCTGGAATTCTTGGATTCCAAACCATCCCCGGATTCCAAAGCATTTTGGAATTCTTGGATTCCAAACCATTCCCAGATTCCAAACCATTTTGGAATTCTTGGATTCCAAAGCATTCCCAGATTCCAAACCATTCTGGAATTCTTGGATTCAAAACCATTCCCAGATTCCAAAGCATTCCCAGATTCCAAAGCATTCTGGAATTCTTGGATTCCAAACCATTCCCAGATTTCAAAGCATTCCCGGATTCCAAATCATTTTGGAATTCTTGGATTCCAAAGCATTCCCAGATTCCAAAGCATTCCCGGATTCCAAATCATTCTGGAACTCTTGGATTCCAAAGCATTCCGAGATTCCAAACCATTTTGGAATTCTTGGATTCCAAACCATTCCCAGATTCCAAAGCATTCTGGAACTCTTGGATTCCAAACCATCCCCGGATTCCAAACCATTCTGGAATTCTTGGATTCCAAACCATTCCCAGATTCCAAAGCATTCCCGGATTCCAAAGAATTCTGGAACTCTAGGATTCCAAACCATTCCGAGATTCCAAACCATTCTGGAATTCTTGGATTCGAAAGCATTCCCGGATTCCAAAGCATTCTGGAATTCTTGGATTCCAAACCATTCCTGGATTCCAAACCATTCCCAGATTCCAAAGCATTCTGGAACACTTGGATTCCAAACCATTCCCAGATTCCAAACCATTCCCGGATTCCAAATCATTTTGGAATTCTTGGATTCCAAACCATTCCCAGATTCCAAATCATTTTGGAATTCTTGGATTCCGAAGCATTCCCAGATTCCAAAGCATTTTGGAACTCTTGGATTCCAAACCATTCCCAGATTCCAAACCGTTCCGAGATTCCAAATCATTTTGGAATTCTTGGATTCCAAACCATTCCCAGATTCCAAAGCATTCTGGAACTCTTTGATTCCAAACCATTCCCAGATTCCAAATAATTTTGGAATTCTTGGATTCCAAAGCATTCCCAGATTCCAAAGCATTCCCGGATTCCAAAGCATTCTGGAATTCTTGGATTCAAAACCACTCCCAGGTTCCAAACCATTCCCAGATTCCAAAGCATTCTGGAATTCTTGGATTCCAAACCATTCCCAGATTCCAAAGCATTTTGGAACTCTTGGATTCCAAACCATTCCCAGATTCCAAAGCATTTTGGAACTCTTGGATTCCAAACTATTCCCAGATTCCAAAGCATTCCCGGATTCCAAAGCATTCTGGAACTCTTGGACTCCAAACCATTCCCAGATTCCAAACCATTTTGGATTTCTTGGATTCCAAAGCATTCCCAGATTCCAAAACCTTTTGGAATTCTTGGATTCCAAACCATTCCCAGATTCCAAAGCATTCCCAGATTCCAAATCATTTTGGAATTCTTGGATTCCAAACCAGTCCGAGATTCCAAAGCATTCCCGGATTCCAAAGCATTCTGGAATTCTTGGATTCCAAACCATTCCCAGATTCCAAATCATTTTGGAATTCTTGGATTCCAAACCATTCCCAGATTCCAAAGCAATCTGGAACTCTTGGAATCCAAACCATTCCCAGATTCCAAAGCATTTTGGAATTCTTGGATTCCAAACCACTCCAAGATTCCAAACCATTTTGGAATTCTTGGATTCCAAAGCATTCCCAGATTCCAAACCATTCTGGAATTCTTGGATTCCAAACCATTCCCAGATTCCAAAGCATTCCCGGATTCCAAATCATTTTGGAATTCTTGGATTCCAAACCATTCCCAGATTCCAAAGCATTCTGGAACTCTTGGATTCCAAAGCATTCCGAGATTCCAAATCATTTTGGAATTCTTGGATTCCAAACCATTCCCAGATTCCAAAGCATTCCCGGATTCCAAAGCATTCTGGAATTCTTGGATTCCAAACCATTCCCAGATTGCAAATCATTTTGGAATTCTTGGATTCCAAACCATTCCGAGATTCCAATGCATTCCGAGATTCCAAAGCATTCTGGAATTCTTGGATTCCAAACCATTCCCAGATTCCAAAGCAATCCCAGATACCAAATCATTTTGGAATTCTTGGATTCCAAACCATTCCAAGATTCCAAACCATTCCCGGATTCCAAAACATTCTGGAATTCCTGAATTCAAAACCATTCCCACATTCCAAACCATTCCCAGATTCCAAAACATTCTGGAATTCTTGGATTCCAAACCATTCCCAGATTCCAAACCATTTTGGAATTCCTAGATTTCAAACCATTCCCAGATTCCAACGCATTCCCGGATTCCAAAGCATTCTGGAATTCTTGGATTCCAAAGCATTCCCAGATTCCAAAGCATTTTGGAACTCTTGGATTCCAAACCATTCCCAGATTCCAAAACATTCTGGAACTCTTGGATTCCAAACCATTCCCAGATTCCAAAGCATTTTGGAACTCTTGGATTCCAAACCATTCCCAGATTCCAAAGCATTCTGGAACTCTTGGATTCCAAACCATTCCCGGATTCCAAATCATTTTGGAATTCTTGGATTCCGAAGCATTCCCAGATTCCAAAGCATTTTGGAACTCTTGGATTCCAAACCATTCCCAGATTCCAAAGCATTCCCAGATTCCAAATCATTTTGGAATTCTTGGATTCCAAACCATTCCCAGATTCCAAATCATTTTGGAATTCTTGAATTCCAAACCATTCCCAGATTCCAAATCATTTTGGAATTCTTGGATTCCAAACCATTCCCAGATTCCAAAGCATTCCCAGATTCCAAATCATTTTGGAACTCTTGGATTCCAAACCATTCCCAGATTCCAAAGCATTCCCAGATTCCAAATCATTTTGGAACTCTTGGATTCCAAAACATTCCCAGATTCCAAAGCATTCTGGAATTCTTGGATTCCAAACCATTCCCAGATTCCAAAACATTCTGGAATTCTTGGATTCCAAACCATTCCCAGATTCCAAATCATTTTGGAATTCTTGGATTCCAAACCATTCCCAGATTCCAAATCATTTTGGAATTCTTGGATTCCAAACCATTCCCAGATTCCAAAGCATTCCGGAACTCTTGGATTCCAAACCATTCCCAGATTCCAAAGCATTCCCGGATTCCAAAACATTGTGTTATTCTTGGATTCCAAACCATTCCCTGATTCCAAAGCATTCTGGAATTCTTGGATTCCAAACCATTCCCAGATTCCAAATAATTTTGGAATTCTTGGATTCCAAACCATTCCCAGATTCCAAAGCATTTTGGAATTCTTGGATTCCAAACCATTCCCAGATTCCAAACCATTCCCAGATTCCAAATAATTTTGGAATTCTTGGATTCCAAAGCATTCCCAGATTCCAAAACATTCTGGAATTCTTGGATTCCAAACCATTCCCAGATTCCAAAGCATTCTGGAATTCTTGGATTCCAAACCATTCCCAGATTCCAAAGCATTTTGGAATTCTTGGATTCCAAACCATTCCCAGATTCCAAAGCATTTTGGAACTCTTGGATTCCAAACTATTCCCAGATTCCAAAGCATTCCCGGATTCCAAAGCATTCTGGAACTCTTGGATTCCAAACCATTCCCAGATTCCAAATCATTTTGGAATTCTTGGACTCCAAACCATTCCCAGATTCCAAACCATTTTGGATTTCTTGGATTCCAAAGCATTCCCAGATTCCAAAACCTTTTGGAATTCTTGGATTCCAAACCATTCCCAGATTCCAAAGCATTCCCAGATACCAAATCATTTTGGAATTCTTGGATTCCAAACCAGTCCGAGATTCCAAAGCATTCCCGGATTCCAAAACATTCTGGAATTCTTGGATTCCAAACCATTCCCAGATTCCAAATCATTTTGGAATTCTTGGATTCCAAACCATTCCCAGATTCCAAAGCATTCCCGGATTCCAAAGCATTCTGGAATTCTTGGATTCCAAACCGTTCCGAGATTCCAAATCATTTTGGAATTCTTGGATTCCAAACCAATCCCGGATTCCAAATCATTCTGGAACTATTGGATTCCAAACCATTCCCAGATTCCAAACCATTCCGAGATTCCAAATCATTTTGGAATTCTTGGATTCCAAACCATTCCCAGATTCCAAAGCATTCTGGAACTCTTGGATTCCAAACCATTCCCAGATTCCAAAGCATTTTGGAACTCTTGGATTCCAAACCATTCCCAGATTCCAAACCATTCCCAGATGCCAAATCATTTTGGAATTCCTGGATTCCAAACCATTCCCAGATTCCAAAGCATTCCCAGATTCCAAATCATTTTGGAATTCTTGGATTCCAAACCATTCCCAGATTCCAAAGCATTCCCAGATTCCAAATAATTTTGGAACTCTTGGATTCCAAACCATTCCCAGATTCCAAAGCATTCTGGAATTTTTGGATTCCAAACCATTCCCAGATTCCAAATCATTTTGGAATTCTTGGATTCCAAACCATTCCCAGATTCCAAAGCATTCCCGGATTCCAAAGCATTCTGGAATTCTAGGATTCCCAAGAATTGCAGATTCCAAAGCATTCTGGAACTCTTGGATTCCAAACCATTCCCAGATTCCAAAGCATTCTGGAATTCTTGGATTCCAAACCACTCCCAGATTCCAAAGCATTCTGGAATTCCTGGATTCCAAACCATTCCCAGATTCCAAACCATTCTGGAATTCTTGGATTCCAAACCACTCCAAGATTCCAAACCATTTTGGAATTCTTGGATTCCAAAGCATTCCCAGATTCCAAACCATTCTGGAATTCTTGGATTCAAAACCATTCCCAGATTCCAAAGCATTCCCAGATTCCAAAGCATTCTGGAATTCTTGGATTCCAAACCATTCCCAGATTCCAAAGCATTCCCGGATTCCAAATCATTTTGGAATTCTTGGATTCCAAACCCTTCCCAGATTCCAAAGCATTCCCGGATTCCAAAGAATTCTGGAATTCTTGGATTCCAAAGCATTCCCAGATTGCAAATAATTTTGGAATTCTTGGATTCCAAACCATTCCGAGATTCCAATGCATTCCGAGATTCCAAAGCATTCTGGAATTCTTGGATTCCAAACCATTCCGAGATTCCAAACCATTCCCGGATTCCAAAACATTCTGGAACTCTTGGATTCCAAACCATTCCCAGATTCCAAAGCATTTTGGAACTCTTGGATTCCAAACCATTCCCAGATTCCAAAGCATTTTGGAACTCTTGGATTCCAAACCATTCCCAGATTCCAAAGCATTCCCAGATTCCAAATCATTTTGGAATTCTTGGATTGCAAACCATCCCCAGATTCCAAAGCATTCCCAGATTCCAAATCATTTTGGAACTCTTGGATTCCAAACCCTTCCCAGATTCCAAAGCATTCTGGAATTTTTGGATTCCAAACCATTCCTGGATTCCAAACCATTCCCGGATTCCAAATCATTTTGGAATTCTTGGATTCCAAAGCATTCCCAGATTCCAAAGCATTCCCGGATTCCAAATCATTTTGGAATTCTTGGATTCCAAACCATTCCCAGATTCCAAAGCATTCTGGAATTCTTGGATTCCAAACCATTCCCAGATTCCAAAGCATTTTGGAATTCTTGGATTCCAAACCATTCCCAGATTCCAAAGCATTTTGGAACTCTTGGATTCCAAACTATTCCCAGATTCCAAAGCATTCCCGGATTCCAAAGCATTCTGGAACTCTTGGATTCCAAACCATTCCCAGATTCCAAATCATTTTGGAATTCTTGGACTCCAAACCATTCCCAGATTCCAAACCATTTTGGATTTCTTGGATTCCAAAGCATTCCCAGATTCCAAAACCTTTTGGAATTCTTGGATTCCAAACCATTCCCAGATTCCAAAGCATTCCCAGATACCAAATCATTTTGGAATTCTTGGATTCCAAACCAGTCCGAGATTCCAAAGCATTCCCGGATTCCAAAACATTCTGGAATTCTTGGATTCCAAACCATTCCCAGATTCCAAATCATTTTGGAATTCTTGGATTCCAAACCATTCCCAGATTCCAAAGCATTCCCGGATTCCAAAGCATTCTGGAATTCTTGGATTCCAAACCGTTCCGAGATTCCAAATCATTTTGGAATTCTTGGATTCCAAACCAATCCCGGATTCCAAATCATTCTGGAACTATTGGATTCCAAACCATTCCCAGATTCCAAACCATTCCGAGATTCCAAATCATTTTGGAATTCTTGGATTCCAAACCATTCCCAGATTCCAAAGCATTCTGGAACTCTTGGATTCCAAACCATTCCCAGATTCCAAAGCATTTTGGAACTCTTGGATTCCAAACCATTCCCAGATTCCAAACCATTCCCAGATGCCAAATCATTTTGGAATTCCTGGATTCCAAACCATTCCCAGATTCCAAAGCATTCCCAGATTCCAAATCATTTTGGAATTCTTGGATTCCAAACCATTCCCAGATTCCAAAGCATTCCCAGATTCCAAATAATTTTGGAACTCTTGGATTCCAAACCATTCCCAGATTCCAAAGCATTCTGGAATTTTTGGATTCCAAACCATTCCCAGATTCCAAATCATTTTGGAATTCTTGGATTCCAAACCATTCCCAGATTCCAAAGCATTCCCGGATTCCAAAGCATTCTGGAATTCTAGGATTCCCAAGAATTGCAGATTCCAAAGCATTCTGGAACTCTTGGATTCCAAACCATTCCCAGATTCCAAAGCATTCTGGAATTCTTGGATTCCAAACCACTCCCAGATTCCAAAGCATTCTGGAATTCCTGGATTCCAAACCATTCCCAGATTCCAAACCATTCTGGAATTCTTGGATTCCAAACCACTCCAAGATTCCAAACCATTTTGGAATTCTTGGATTCCAAAGCATTCCCAGATTCCAAACCATTCTGGAATTCTTGGATTCAAAACCATTCCCAGATTCCAAAGCATTCCCAGATTCCAAAGCATTCTGGAATTCTTGGATTCCAAACCATTCCCAGATTCCAAAGCATTCCCGGATTCCAAATCATTTTGGAATTCTTGGATTCCAAACCCTTCCCAGATTCCAAAGCATTCCCGGATTCCAAAGAATTCTGGAATTCTTGGATTCCAAAGCATTCCCAGATTGCAAATAATTTTGGAATTCTTGGATTCCAAACCATTCCGAGATTCCAATGCATTCCGAGATTCCAAAGCATTCTGGAATTCTTGGATTCCAAACCATTCCGAGATTCCAAACCATTCCCGGATTCCAAAACATTCTGGAACTCTTGGATTCCAAACCATTCCCAGATTCCAAAGCATTTTGGAACTCTTGGATTCCAAACCATTCCCAGATTCCAAAGCATTTTGGAACTCTTGGATTCCAAACCATTCCCAGATTCCAAAGCATTCCCAGATTCCAAATCATTTTGGAATTCTTGGATTGCAAACCATCCCCAGATTCCAAAGCATTCCCAGATTCCAAATCATTTTGGAACTCTTGGATTCCAAACCCTTCCCAGATTCCAAAGCATTCTGGAATTCCTGGATTCCAAACCATTCCTGGATTCCAAACCATTCCCGGATTCCAAATCATTTTGGAATTCTTGGATTCCAAAGCATTCCCAGATTCCAAAGCATTCCCGGATTCCAAATCATTTTGGAATTCTTGGATTCCAAACCATTCCCAGATTCCAAAGCATTTTGGAACTCTTGGATTCCAAACCATTCCCAGATTCCAAAGCATTCCCAGATTCCAAATCATTTTGGAATTCTTGGATTCCAAACCATTCCCAGATTCCAAAGCATTCTGGAACTCTTTGATTCCAAACCATTCCCAGATTCCAAATAATTTTGGAATTCTTGGATTCCAAAGCATTCCCAGATTCCAAAGCATTCCTGGATTCCAAAGCATTCTGGAATTCTTGGATTCAAAACCACTCCCAGGTTCCAAACCATTCCCAGATTCCAAAGCATTCTGGAATTCTTGGATTCCAAACCATTCCCAGATTCCAAAGCATTCTGGAACTCTTGGATTCAAAACCATTCCCAGATTTCAAAGCATTCCGAGATTCCAAAGCATTCTGGAATTCTTGGATTCCAAACCATTCCGAGATTCCAAACCATTCCCGGATTCGAAAACATTCTGGAATTCTTGGATTCCAAACCATTCCCAGATTCCAAAGCATTCCCAGATTCCAAATCATTTTGGAATTCTTGGATTCCAAACCATCCCCGGATTCCAAAGCATTCTGGAACTCCTGGATTCCAACCCATTCCTGGATTCCAAACCCTTCCCAGATTCCAAAGCATTCTGGAACTCTTGGATTCCAAACCATTCCCAGATTCCAAACCATTCCCAGATGCCAAATCATTTTGGAATTCTTGGATTCCAAACCATTCCCAGATTCCAAATCATTTTGGAATTCTTGGATTCCAAAGCATTCCCAGATTCCAAATAATTTTGGAATTCTTGGATTCCAAACCATTCCGAGATTCCAAATCATTCTGGAACTCTTGGATTCCAAACCATTCCCAGATTCCAAAGTAGTCCCAGATTCCAAAGCATTCTGGAACTCTTGGATTCCAAAGCATTCCCAGATTCCAAATAATTTTGGAATTCTTGGATTCCAAACCATTCCCAGATTCCAAAGCATTCCCGGATTCCAAAGCATTCCGGAACTCTTGGATTCCAAACCATTCCCAGATTCCAAAGCATTCCGGAATTCTTGGATTCAAAACCACTCCCAGGTTCCAAACCATTCCCAGATTCCAAAGCATTCTGGAATTCTTGGATTCCAAACCATTCCCAGATTCCAAAGCATTCTGGAACTCTTGGATTCCAAACCATTCCCAGATTCCAAATCATTTTGGAATTCTTGGATTCCAAACCATTCCCAGATTCCAAAGCTTTCCCGGATTCCAAAACATTCTGGAATTCTTGGATTCCAAACCATCCCCGGATTCCAAAGCATTTTGGAATTCTTGGATTCCAAACCATTCCCAGATTCCAAACCATTTTGGAATTCTTGGATTCCAAAGCATTCCCAGATTCCAAACCATTCTGGAATTCTTGGATTCAAAACCATTCCCAGATTCCAAAGCATTCCCAGATTCCAAAGCATTCTGGAATTCTTGGATTCCAAACCATTCCCAGATTCCAAAGCATTCCCGGATTCCAAATCATTTTGGAATTCTTGGATTCCAAACCATTCCCAGATTCCAAAGCATTCCCGGATTCCAAATCATTCTGGAACTCTTGGATTCCAAAGCATTCCGAGATTCCAAACCATTTTGGAATTCTTGGATTCCAAACCATTCCCAGATTCCAAAGCATTCTGGAACTCTTGGATTCCAAACCATCCCCGGATTCCAAACCATTCTGGAATTCTTGGATTCCAAACCATTCCCAGATTCCAAAGCATTCCCGGATTCCAAAGAATTCTGGAACTCTAGGATTCCAAACCATTCCGAGATTCCAAACCATTCTGGAATTCTTGGATTCGAAAGCATTCCCGGATTCCAAAGCATTCTGGAATTCTTGGATTCCAAACCATTCCTGGATTCCAAACCATTCCCAGATTCCAAAGCATTCTGGAACACTTGGATTCCAAACCATTCCCAGATTCCAAACCATTCCCGGATTCCAAATCATTTTGGAATTCTTGGATTCCAAACCATTCCCAGATTCCAAATCATTTTGGAATTCTTGGATTCCGAAGCATTCCCAGATTCCAAAGCATTTTGGAATTCTTGGATTCCAAACCATTCCCAGATTCCAAACCGTTCCGAGATTCCAAATCATTTTGGAATTCTTGGATTCCAAACCATTCCCAGATTCCAAAGCATTCTGGAACTCTTTGATTCCAAACCATTCCCAGATTCCAAATAATTTTGGAATTCTTGGATTCCAAAGCATTCCCAGATTCCAAAGCATTCCCGGATTCCAAAGCATTCTGGAATTCTTGGATTCAAAACCACTCCCAGGTTCCAAACCATTCCCAGATTCCAAAGCATTCTGGAATTCTTGGATTCCAAACCATTCCCAGATTCCAAAGCATTTTGGAACTCTTGGATTCCAAACCATTCCCAGATTCCAAAGCATTTTGGAACTCTTGGATTCCAAACTATTCCCAGATTCCAAAGCATTCCCGGATTCCAAAGCATTCTGGAACTCTTGGACTCCAAACCATTCCCAGATTCCAAACCATTTTGGATTTCTTGGATTCCAAAGCATTCCCAGATTCCAAAACCTTTTGGAATTCTTGGATTCCAAACCATTCCCAGATTCCAAAGCATTCCCAGATTCCAAATCATTTTGGAATTCTTGGATTCCAAACCAGTCCGAGATTCCAAAGCATTCCCGGATTCCAAAGCATTCTGGAATTCTTGGATTCCAAACCATTCCCAGATTCCAAATCATTTTGGAATTCTTGGATTCCAAACCATTCCCAGATTCCAAAGCAATCTGGAACTCTTGGAATCCAAACCATTCCCAGATTCCAAAGCATTTTGGAATTCTTGGATTCCAAACCACTCCAAGATTCCAAACCATTTTGGAATTCTTGGATTCCAAAGCATTCCCAGATTCCAAACCATTCTGGAATTCTTGGATTCCAAACCATTCCCAGATTCCAAAGCATTCCCGGATTCCAAATCATTTTGGAATTCTTGGATTCCAAACCATTCCCAGATTCCAAAGCATTCTGGAACTCTTGGATTCCAAAGCATTCCGAGATTCCAAATCATTTTGGAATTCTTGGATTCCAAACCATTCCCAGATTCCAAAGCATTCCCGGATTCCAAAGCATTCTGGAATTCTTGGATTCCAAACCATTCCCAGATTGCAAATCATTTTGGAATTCTTGGATTCCAAACCATTCCGAGATTCCAATGCATTCCGAGATTCCAAAGCATTCTGGAATTCTTGGATTCCAAACCATTCCCAGATTCCAAAGCAATCCCAGATACCAAATCATTTTGGAATTCTTGGATTCCAAACCATTCCAAGATTCCAAACCATTCCCGGATTCCAAAACATTCTGGAATTCCTGAATTCAAAACCATTCCCACATTCCAAACCATTCCCAGATTCCAAAACATTCTGGAATTCTTGGATTCCAAACCATTCCCAGATTCCAAACCATTTTGGAATTCCTAGATTTCAAACCATTCCCAGATTCCAACGCATTCCCGGATTCCAAAGCATTCTGGAATTCTTGGATTCCAAAGCATTCCCAGATTCCAAAGCATTTTGGAACTCTTGGATTCCAAACCATTCCCAGATTCCAAAACATTCTGGAACTCTTGGATTCCAAACCATTCCCAGATTCCAAAGCATTTTGGAACTCTTGGATTCCAAACCATTCCCAGATTCCAAAGCATTCTGGAACTCTTGGATTCCAAACCATTCCCGGATTCCAAATCATTTTGGAATTCTTGGATTCCGAAGCATTCCCAGATTCCAAAGCATTTTGGAACTCTTGGATTCCAAACCATTCCCAGATTCCAAAGCATTCCCAGATTCCAAATCATTTTGGAATTCTTGGATTCCAAACCATTCCCAGATTCCAAATCATTTTGGAATTCTTGAATTCCAAACCATTCCCAGATTCCAAATCATTTTGGAATTCTTGGATTCCAAACCATTCCCAGATTCCAAAGCATTCCCAGATTCCAAATCATTTTGGAACTCTTGGATTCCAAACCATTCCCAGATTCCAAAGCATTCCCAGATTCCAAATCATTTTGGAACTCTTGGATTCCAAACCATTCCCAGATTCCAAAGCATTCTGGAATTCTTGGATTCCAAACCATTCCCAGATTCCAAAGCATTCTGGAATTCTTGGATTCCAAACCATTCCCAGATTCCAAAGCATTCTGGAACTCTTGGATTCCAAACCATTCCCAGATTCCAAAGCATTCCCAGATACCAAATCATTTTGGAATTCTTGGATTCCAAACCAGTCCGAGATTCCAAAGCATTCCCGGATTCCAAAACATTCTGGAATTCTTGGATTCCAAACCATTCCCAGATTCCAAATCATTTTGGAATTCTTGGATTCCAAACCATTCCCAGATTCCAAATCATTTTGGAATTCTTGGATTCCAAACCATTCCCAGATTCCAAAGCATTCCGGAACTCTTGGATTCCAAACCATTCCCAGATTCCAAAGCATTCCCGGATTCCAAAACATTGTGGAATTCTTGGATTCCAAACCATTCCCTGATTCCAAAGCATTCTGGAATTCTTGGATTCCAAACCATTCCCAGATTCCAAATAATTTTGGAATTCTTGGATTCCAAACCATTCCCAGATTCCAAAGCATTTTGGAATTCTTGGATTCCAAACCATTCCCAGATTCCAAACCATTCCCAGATTCCAAATAATTTTGGAATTCTTGGATTCCAAAGCATTCCCAGATTCCAAAACATTCTGGAATTCTTGGATTCCAAACCATTCCCAGATTCCAAAGCATTCTGGAATTCTTGGATTCCAAACCATTCCCAGATTCCAAAGCATTTTGGAATTCTTGGATTCCAAACCATTCCCAGATTCCAAAGCATTTTGGAACTCTTGGATTCCAAACTATTCCCAGATTCCAAAGCATTCCCGGATTCCAAAGCATTCTGGAACTCTTGGATTCCAAACCATTCCCAGATTCCAAATCATTTTGGAATTCTTGGACTCCAAACCATTCCCAGATTCCAAACCATTTTGGATTTCTTGGATTCCAAAGCATTCCCAGATTCCAAAACCTTTTGGAATTCTTGGATTCCAAACCATTCCCAGATTCCAAAGCATTCCCAGATACCAAATCATTTTGGAATTCTTGGATTCCAAACCAGTCCGAGATTCCAAAGCATTCCCGGATTCCAAAACATTCTGGAATTCTTGGATTCCAAACCATTCCCAGATTCCAAATCATTTTGGAATTCTTGGATTCCAAACCATTCCCAGATTCCAAAGCATTCCCGGATTCCAAAGCATTCTGGAATTCTTGGATTCCAAACCGTTCCGAGATTCCAAATCATTTTGGAATTCTTGGATTCCAAACCAATCCCGGATTCCAAATCATTCTGGAACTATTGGATTCCAAACCATTCCCAGATTCCAAACCATTCCGAGATTCCAAATCATTTTGGAATTCTTGGATTCCAAACCATTCCCAGATTCCAAAGCATTCTGGAACTCTTGGATTCCAAACCATTCCCAGATTCCAAAGCATTTTGGAACTCTTGGATTCCAAACCATTCCCAGATTCCAAACCATTCCCAGATGCCAAATCATTTTGGAATTCCTGGATTCCAAACCATTCCCAGATTCCAAAGCATTCCCAGATTCCAAATCATTTTGGAATTCTTGGATTCCAAACCATTCCCAGATTCCAAAGCATTCCCAGATTCCAAATAATTTTGGAACTCTTGGATTCCAAACCATTCCCAGATTCCAAAGCATTCTGGAATTTTTGGATTCCAAACCATTCCCAGATTCCAAATCATTTTGGAATTCTTGGATTCCAAACCATTCCCAGATTCCAAAGCATTCCCGGATTCCAAAGCATTCTGGAATTCTAGGATTCCCAAGAATTGCAGATTCCAAAGCATTCTGGAACTCTTGGATTCCAAACCATTCCCAGATTCCAAAGCATTCTGGAATTCTTGGATTCCAAACCACTCCCAGATTCCAAAGCATTCTGGAATTCCTGGATTCCAAACCATTCCCAGATTCCAAACCATTCTGGAATTCTTGGATTCCAAACCACTCCAAGATTCCAAACCATTTTGGAATTCTTGGATTCCAAAGCATTCCCAGATTCCAAACCATTCTGGAATTCTTGGATTCAAAACCATTCCCAGATTCCAAAGCATTCCCAGATTCCAAAGCATTCTGGAATTCTTGGATTCCAAACCATTCCCAGATTCCAAAGCATTCCCGGATTCCAAATCATTTTGGAATTCTTGGATTCCAAACCCTTCCCAGATTCCAAAGCATTCCCGGATTCCAAAGAATTCTGGAATTCTTGGATTCCAAAGCATTCCCAGATTGCAAATAATTTTGGAATTCTTGGATTCCAAACCATTCCGAGATTCCAATGCATTCCGAGATTCCAAAGCATTCTGGAATTCTTGGATTCCAAACCATTCCGAGATTCCAAACCATTCCCGGATTCCAAAACATTCTGGAACTCTTGGATTCCAAACCATTCCCAGATTCCAAAGCATTTTGGAACTCTTGGATTCCAAACCATTCCCAGATTCCAAAGCATTTTGGAACTCTTGGATTCCAAACCATTCCCAGATTCCAAAGCATTCCCAGATTCCAAATCATTTTGGAATTCTTGGATTGCAAACCATCCCCAGATTCCAAAGCATTCCCAGATTCCAAATCATTTTGGAACTCTTGGATTCCAAACCCTTCCCAGATTCCAAAGCATTCTGGAATTCCTGGATTCCAAACCATTCCTGGATTCCAAACCATTCCCGGATTCCAAATCATTTTGGAATTCTTGGATTCCAAAGCATTCCCAGATTCCAAAGCATTCCCGGATTCCAAATCATTTTGGAATTCTTGGATTCCAAACCATTCCCAGATTCCAAAGCATTTTGGAACTCTTGGATTCCAAACCATTCCCAGATTCCAAAGCATTCCCAGATTCCAAATCATTTTGGAATTCTTGGATTCCAAACCATTCCCAGATTCCAAAGCATTCTGGAACTCTTTGATTCCAAACCATTCCCAGATTCCAAATAATTTTGGAATTCTTGGATTCCAAAGCATTCCCAGATTCCAAAGCATTCCTGGATTCCAAAGCATTCTGGAATTCTTGGATTCAAAACCACTCCCACGTTCCAAACCATTCCCAGATTCCAAAACATTTTGGAACTCTTGGATTCCAAACTATTCCCAGATTCCAAAGCATTCCCAGATTCCAAAGCATTCTGGAACTCTTGGATTCCAAACAATTCCCAGATTCCAAATAATTTTGGAATTCTTGGACTCCAAACCATTCCCAGATTCCAAACCATTTTGGATTTCTTGGATTCCAAACCATTCCCAGATTCCAAAACCTTTTGGAATTCTTGGATTCCAAACCATTCCCAGATTCCAAAGCATTCCCAGATACCAAATCATTTTGGAATTCTTGGATTCCAAACCAGTCCGAGATTCCAAAGCATTCCCGGATTCCAAAACATTCTGGAATTCTTGGATTCCAAAGCATTCCCAGATTCCAAATCATTTTGGAATTCTTGGATTCCAAACCATTCCCAGATTCCAAACCATTCCCGGATTCCAAAGCATTCTGGAATTCTTGGATTCCAAACCATTCCCAGATTCCAAAGCATTTTGGAATTCTTGGATTCCAAACCATTCCCAGATTGCAAATCATTTTTGAATTCTTGGATTCCAAACCATTCCGATATTCAAATGCATTCCGAGATTCCAAAGCATTCTGGAATTCTTGGATTCCAAACCATCCCCGGATTCCAAAACATTCTGGAACTCTTGGATTCCAAACCATTCCATGATTCCAAACCATTCCCAGATTCCAAAGCATTCTGGAACTCCTGGATTCCAAACCATACCTGGATTCCAAACCATTCCCAGATTCCAAAGCATTCTGGAACTCTTGGATTCCAAACCATTCCCGGATTCCAAATCATTTTGGAATTCTTGGATTCCGAAGCATTCCCAGATTCCAAAGCATTTTGGAACTCTTGGATTCCAAACCATTCCCAGATTCCAAAGCATTCCCAGATTCCAAATCATTCTGGAACTATTGGATTCCAAACCATTCCCAGATTCCAAAGCATTCTGGAACTCTTGGATTCCAAACCATCCCCGGATTCCAAACCATTCTGGAATTCTTGGATTCCAAACCATTCCCAGATTCCAAAACATTCTGGAACTCTTGGATTCCAAACCATTCCCAGATTCCAAAGCATTTTGGAACTCTTGGATTCCAAACCATTCCGAGATTCCAAACCATTCCCAGATTCCAAAGCATTCCCGGATTCCAAAGCATTCTGGAATTCTTGGATTCCCAAGAATTGCAGATTCCAAAGCATTCTGGAACTCCTGGATTCCAAACCATTCCCAGATTCCAAAGCATTCTGGAATTCTTGGATTCCAAAGCATTCCCAGATTCCAAACCATTCTGGAATTCTTGGATTCAAAACCATTCCCAGATTCCAAAGCATTCCGAGATTCCAAAGCATTCTGGAATTCTTGGATTCCAAACCGTTCCGAGATTCCAAATCATTTTGGAATTCTTGGATTCCAAACCATCCCCGGATTCCAAATCATTTTGGAATTCTTGGATTCCAAACCATTCCCAGATTTTAAAGCATTCCCGGATTCCAAAACATTCTGGAATTCTTGGATTCCAAACCATTCCCAGATTCCAAAACATTCTGGAACTCTTGGATTCCAAACCATTCCCAGATTCCAAAGCATTTTGGAACTCTTGGATTCCAAACCATTCCCAGATTCCAAAGCATTTTGGAACTCTTGGATTCCAAACCATTCCCAGATTCCAAACCATTCCCAGATGCCAAATCATTTTGGAATTCTTGGATTCCAAAGCATTCCCATATTCCAAAGCATTCCCAGATTCCAAATCATTTTGGAATTCTTGGATTCCAAACCATTCCCAGATTCCAAAGCATTCCCAGATTCCAAATCATTCTGGAATTCTTGGATTCCAAACCATTCCCAGATTCCAAAGCATTCCCGGATTCCTAAGCATTCTGGAATTCTTGGATTCCAAACCATTCCCAGTTTCTAAAGCATTCTGGAACTCTTGGATTCCAAACCATTCCCAGTTTCCAAAGCATTCCCGGATTCCAAAGCATTCTGGAAGTCTTGAGTCCAAACCGTTTCCAGATTCCAAATCACTTTGGAATTCTTGGATTCCAAACCATTCCCAGATTCCAAAGAATTCCCAGATTCCAAAGCATTCTGGAACTCTTGGATTCCAAACCATTCCCAGATTCCAAATCATTCCCAGATTCCAAACCATTTTGGAATTCCTAGATTCCAAACCATTCCCAGATTCCAATGCATTCCCGGATTCCAAAGCATTCTGGAATTCTTGGATTCCAAAACATTTCCAGATTCCAAACCATTCCCAGATTCCAAACCATTCCCGGATTCCAAATCATTCTGGAACTCTTGGATTCCAAAGTATTCCCAGATTCCAAATCAGTTTGGAATTCTTGGATTCCAAACCATTACCAGATTCCAAAGCATTTTGGAACTCTTGGATTCAAAAACATTCCCAGATTCCAAAGCATTTTGGAATTCTTGGATTCCAAACCATTCCCAGATTCCAAACCATTCCTGGATTCCAAACCATTCCCAGATTCCAAACCATTTTGGAATTCTTGGATTCCAAACCATTCCCAGATTCCAATGCATTCCCGGATTCCAAAGCATTCTGGAACTCTTGGATTCCAAACCATTCCCAGATTCCAAAGCATTCTGGAACTCTTGGATTCCAAACCATTCCTGGATTCCAAACCATTCCTGGATTCCAAACCATTCCCAGATTCCAAAGCATTCCCGGATTCCAGACCATTCCCAGATTCTAAACCATTCTGGAATTCTTGGATTCCAAACCATTCCCAGATTCCAAATCATTTTGGAATTCTTGGATTCCAAACCATTCCCAGATTCCAAATCATTTTGGAATTCTTGGATTCCAAACCATTCCCAGATTCCAAAGCATTCCGGAACTCTTGGATTCCAAACCATTCCCAGATTCCAAAGCATTCCCGGATTCCAAAACATTGTGGAATTCTTGGATTCCAAACCATTCCCTGATTCCAAAGCATTCTGGAATTCTTGGATTCCAAACCATTCCCAGATTCCAAATAATTTTGGAATTCTTGGATTCCAAACCATTCCCAGATTCCAAAGCATTTTGGAATTCTTGGATTCCAAACCATTCCCAGATTCCAAACCATTCCCAGATTCCAAATAATTTTGGAATTCTTGGATTCCAAAGCATTCCCAGATTCCAAAACATTCTGGAATTCTTGGATTCCAAACCATTCCCAGATTCCAAAGCATTCTGGAATTCTTGGATTCCAAACCATTCCCAGATTCCAAAGCATTTTGGAATTCTTGGATTCCAAACCATTCCCAGATTCCAAAGCATTTTGGAACTCTTGGATTCCAAACTATTCCCAGATTCCAAAGCATTCCCGGATTCCAAAGCATTCTGGAACTCTTGGATTCCAAACCATTCCCAGATTCCAAATCATTTTGGAATTCTTGGACTCCAAACCATTCCCAGATTCCAAACCATTTTGGATTTCTTGGATTCCAAAGCATTCCCAGATTCCAAAACCTTTTGGAATTCTTGGATTCCAAACCATTCCCAGATTCCAAAGCATTCCCAGATACCAAATCATTTTGGAATTCTTGGATTCCAAACCAGTCCGAGATTCCAAAGCATTCCCGGATTCCAAAACATTCTGGAATTCTTGGATTCCAAACCATTCCCAGATTCCAAATCATTTTGGAATTCTTGGATTCCAAACCATTCCCAGATTCCAAAGCATTCCCGGATTCCAAAGCATTCTGGAATTCTTGGATTCCAAACCGTTCCGAGATTCCAAATCATTTTGGAATTCTTGGATTCCAAACCAATCCCGGATTCCAAATCATTCTGGAACTATTGGATTCCAAACCATTCCCAGATTCCAAACCATTCCGAGATTCCAAATCATTTTGGAATTCTTGGATTCCAAACCATTCCCAGATTCCAAAGCATTCTGGAACTCTTGGATTCCAAACCATTCCCAGATTCCAAAGCATTTTGGAACTCTTGGATTCCAAACCATTCCCAGATTCCAAACCATTCCCAGATGCCAAATCATTTTGGAATTCCTGGATTCCAAACCATTCCCAGATTCCAAAGCATTCCCAGATTCCAAATCATTTTGGAATTCTTGGATTCCAAACCATTCCCAGATTCCAAAGCATTCCCAGATTCCAAATAATTTTGGAACTCTTGGATTCCAAACCATTCCCAGATTCCAAAGCATTCTGGAATTTTTGGATTCCAAACCATTCCCAGATTCCAAATCATTTTGGAATTCTTGGATTCCAAACCATTCCCAGATTCCAAAGCATTCCCGGATTCCAAAGCATTCTGGAATTCTAGGATTCCCAAGAATTGCAGATTCCAAAGCATTCTGGAATTCTTGGATTCCAAACCACTCCCAGATTCCAAAGCATTCTGGAATTCCTGGATTCCAAACCATTCCCAGATTCCAAACCATTCTGGAATTCTTGGATTCCAAACCACTCCAAGATTCCAAACCATTTTGGAATTCTTGGATTCCAAAGCATTCCCAGATTCCAAACCATTCTGGAATTCTTGGATTCAAAACCATTCCCAGATTCCAAAGCATTCCCAGATTCCAAAGCATTCTGGAATTCTTGGATTCCAAACCATTCCCAGATTCCAAAGCATTCCCGGATTCCAAATCATTTTGGAATTCTTGGATTCCAAACCCTTCCCAGATTCCAAAGCATTCCCGGATTCCAAAGAATTCTGGAATTCTTGGATTCCAAAGCATTCCCAGATTCCAAATCATTTTGGAACTCTTGGATTCCAAACCATTCCGAGATTCCAATGCATTCCGAGATTCCAAAGCATTCTGGAATTCTTGGATTCCAAACCATTCCGAGATTCCAAACCATTCCCGGATTCCAAAACATTCTGGAACTCTTGGATTCCAAACCATTCCCAGATTCCAAAGCATTTTGGAACTCTTGGATTCCAAACCATTCCCAGATTCCAAAGCATTTTGGAACTCTTGGATTCCAAACCATTCCCAGATTCCAAAGCATTCCCAGATTCCAAATCATTTTGGAATTCTTGGATTGCAAACCATCCCCAGATTCCAAAGCATTCCCAGATTCCAAATCATTTTGGAACTCTTGGATTCCAAACCCTTCCCAGATTCCAAAGCATTCTGGAATTCCTGGATTCCAAACCATTCCTGGATTCCAAACCATTCCCGGATTCCAAATCATTTTGGAATTCTTGGATTCCAAAGCATTCCCAGATTCCAAAGCATTCCCGGATTCCAAATCATTTTGGAATTCTTGGATTCCAAACCATTCCCAGATTCCAAAGCATTTTGGAACTCTTGGATTCCAAACCATTCCCAGATTCCAAAGCATTCCCAGATTCCAAATCATTTTGGAATTCTTGGATTCCAAACCATTCCCAGATTCCAAAGCATTCTGGAACTCTTTGATTCCAAACCATTCCCAGATTCCAAATAATTTTGGAATTCTTGGATTCCAAAGCATTCCCAGATTCCAAAGCATTCCTGGATTCCAAAGCATTCTGGAATTCTTGGATTCAAAACCACTCCCACGTTCCAAACCATTCCCAGATTCCAAAGCATTCTGGAATTCTTGGATTCCAAACCATTCCCAGATTCCAAAGCATTTTGGAATTCTTGGATTCCAAACCATTCCCAGATTCCAAAACATTTTGGAACTCTTGGATTCCAAACTATTCCCAGATTCCAAAGCATTCCCAGATTCCAAAGCATTCTGGAACTCTTGGATTCCAAACAATTCCCAGATTCCAAATAATTTTGGAATTCTTGGACTCCAAACCATTCCCAGATTCCAAACCATTTTGGATTTCTTGGATTCCAAACCATTCCCAGATTCCAAAACCTTTTGGAATTCTTGGATTCCAAACCATTCCCAGATTCCAAAGCATTCCCAGATACCAAATCATTTTGGAATTCTTGGATTCCAAACCAGTCCGAGATTCCAAAGCATTCCCGGATTCCAAAACATTCTGGAATTCTTGGATTCCAAACCATTCCCAGATTCCAAAGCATTCCCAGATTCCAAATCATTTTGGAATTCTTGGATTCCAAACCATTCCCAGATTCCAAACCATTCCCGGATTCCAAAGCATTCTGGAATTCTTGGATTCCAAACCATTCCCAGATTCCAAAGCATTTTGGAATTCTTGGATTCCAAACCATTCCCAGATTGCAAATCATTTTTGAATTCTTGGATTCCAAACCATTCCGATATTCCAATGCATTCCGAGATTCCAAAGCATTCTGGAATTCTTGGATTCCAAACCATCCCCGGATTCCAAAACATTCTGGAACTCTTGGATTCCAAACCATTCCTGGATTCCAAACCATTCCCAGATTCCAAAGCATTCTGGAACTCCTGGATTCCAAACCATACCTGGATTCCAAACCATTCCCAGATTCCAAAGCATTCTGGAACTCTTGGATTCCAAACCATTCCCGGATTCCAAATCATTTTGGAATTCTTGGATTCCGAAGCATTCCCAGATTCCAAAGCATTTTGGAACTCTTGGATTCCAAACCATTCCCAGATTCCAAAGCATTTTGGAACTCTTGGATTCCAAACCATTCCCAGATTCCAAAGCATTCCCAGATTCCAAATCATTCTGGAACTATTGGATTCCAAACCATTCCCAGATTCCAAAGCATTCTGGAACTCTTGGATTCCAAACCATCCCCGGATTCCAAACCATTCTGGAATTCTTGGATTCCAAACCATTCCCAGATTCCAAAACATTCTGGAACTCTTGGATTCCAAACCATTCCCAGATTCCAAAGCATTTTGGAACTCTTGGATTCCAAACCATTCCGAGATTCCAAACCATTCCCAGATTCCAAAGCATTCCCGGATTCCAAAGCATTCTGGAATTCTTGGATTCCCAAGAATTGCAGATTCCAAAGCATTCTGGAACTCCTGGATTCCAAACCATTCCCAGATTCCAAAGCATTCTGGAATTCTTGGATTCCAAAGCATTCCCAGATTCCAAAGCATTCTGGAATTCTTGGATTCAAAACCATTCCCAGATTCCAAAGCATTCCCGGATTCCAAAGCATTCTGGAATTCTTGGATTCCAAACCGTTCCGAGATTCCAAATCATTTTGGAATTCTTGGATTCCAAACCATCCCCGGATTCCAAATCATTTTGGAATTCTTGGATTCCAAACCATTCCCAGATTTTAAAGCATTCCCAGATTCCAAAACATTCTGGAATTCTTGGATTCCAAACCATTCCCAGATTCCAAAACATTCTGGAACTCTTGGATTCCAAACCATTCCCAGATTCCAAAGCATTTTGGAACTCTTGGATTCCAAACCATTCCCAGATTCCAAAGCATTTTGGAACTCTTGGATTCCAAACCATTCCCAGATTCCAAACCATTCCCAGATGCCAAATCATTTTGGAATTCTTGGATTCCAAAGCATTCCCATATTCCAAAGCATTCCCAGATTCCAAATCATTTTGGAATTCTTGGATTCCAAACCATTCCCAGATTCCAAAGCATTCCCAGATTCCAAATCATTCTGGAATTCTTGGATTCCAAACCATTCCCAGATTCCAAAGCATTCCCGGATTCCTAAGCATTCTGGAATTCTTGGATTCCAAACCATTCCCAGTTTCTAAAGCATTCTGGAACTCTTGGATTCCAAACCATTCCCAGTTTCCAAAGCATTCCCGGATTCCAAAGCATTCTGGAAGTCTTGAGTCCAAACCGTTTCCAGATTCCAAATCACTTTGGAATTCTTGGATTCCAAACCATTCCCAGATTCCAAAGAATTCCCAGATTCCAAAGCATTCTGGAACTCTTGGATTCCAAACCATTCCCAGATTCCAAATCATTCACAGATTCCAAACCATTTTGGAATTCCTAGATTCCAAACCATTCCCAGATTCCAATGCATTCCCGGATTCCAAAGCATTCTGGAATTCTTGGATTCCAAAACATTTCCAGATTCCAAACCATTCCCAGATTCCAAACCATTCCCGGATTCCAAATCATTCTGGAACTCTTGGATTCCAAAGTATTCCCAGATTCCAAATCAGTTTGGAATTCTTGGATTCCAAACCATTACCAGATTCCAAAGCATTTTGGAACTCTTGGATTCAAAAACATTCCCAGATTCCAAAGCATTTTGGAATTCTTGGATTCCAAACCATTCCCAGATTCCAAACCATTCCTGGATTCCAAACCATTCCCAGATTCCAAACCATTTTGGAATTCCTAGATTCCAAACCATTCCCAGATTCCAAAGAATTCCCGGATTCCAAAGCATTCTGGAACTCTTGGATTCCAAACCATTCCCAGATTCCAAAGCATTCTGGAACTCTTGGATTCCAAACCATTCCTGGATTCCAAACCATTCCTGGATTCCAAACCATTCCCAGATTCCAAAGCATTCCCGGATTCCAGACCATTCCCAGATTCTAAACCATTCTGGAATTCTTGGATTCCAAACCATTCCCAGATTCTAAATAATTTTGGAATTCCTGGATTTCAAACCACTCCCAGATTCCAAACCATTCCCAGATTCCAAAGCATTCTGGAATTCCTGAATTCAAAACCATTCCCACATTCCAAACCATTCCCAGATTCCAAAACATTCTGGAATTCTTGGATTCCAAACCATTCCCAGATTCCAAAGCATTTTGGAATTCCTAGATTTCAAACCATTCCCAGATTCCAACGCATTCCCGGATTCCAAAGCATTCTGGAATTCTTGGATTCCAAAGCATTCCCAGATTCCAAAGCATTTTGGAACTCTTGGATTCCAAACCATTCCCAGATTCCAAAGCATTCCCGGATTCCAAAGCATTCTGGAATTCTTGGATTCAAAACCACTCCCAGGTTCCAAACCATTCCCAGATTCCAAAGCATTCTGGAATTCTTGGATTCCAAACCATTCCCAGATTCCAAAGCATTTTGGAATTCTTGGATTCCAAACCATTCCCAGATTCCAAAGCAATCTGGAACTCTTGGAATCCAAACCATTCCCAGATTCCAAAGCATTTTGGAATTCTTGGATTCCAAACTATTCCCAGATTCCAAAGCATTTTGGAATTCTTGGATTCCAAACCACTCCAAGATTCCAAAACCATTTTGGAATTCTTGGATTCCAAAGCATTCCCAGATTCCAAAGCATTCTGGAATTCTTGGATTCCAAACCATTCCCGGATTCCAAAGCATTTTGGAACTCTTGGATTCCAAACCATTCCCAGATTCCAAAGCATTCCCAGATTCCAAATCATTTTGGAATTCTTGAATTCCAAACCGTTCCCAGATTCCAAAGCATTCCCAGATTCCAAATCATTTTGGAATTCTTGGATTCCAAAGCATTCCCATATTCCAAAGCATTCCCAGATTCCAAATCATTTTGGAATTCTTGGATTCCAAACCATTCCCAGATTCCAAAGCATTCTGGAATTCTTGGATTCCAAACCATTCCCAGATTCCAAAGCATTCTGGAATTCTTGGATTCCAAACCATTCCCAGATTCCAAAGCCTTCTTGGATTCCAAAGCATTCCGGATCTCTTGGATTCCAAACCATTCCCGGATTCCAAAGCATTTTGGAACTCTTGGATTCCAAACCATTCCCAGATTCCAAAGCATTCCCAGATTCCAAATCATTTTGGAATTCTTGGATTCCAAACCATTCCCAGATTCCAAAGCATTCTGGAACTCTTTGATTCCAAACCATTCCCAGATTCCAAATAATTTTGGAATTCTCGGATTCCAAACCATTCCCAGATTCCAAAGCATTCCCGGATTCCAAAGCATTCCGGAACTCTTGGATTCCAAACCATTCCCAGATTCCAAAGCATTCTGGAATTCTTGGTTTCCAAACCATTCCCAGATTCCAAAGCATTTTGGAATTCTTGGATTCCAAACCATTCCCAGATTCCAAAGCATTCTGGAACTCTTGGATTCCAAACCATTCCCGGATTCCAAAGCATTCCGAGATTCCAAAGCATTCCGGAACTCTTGGATTCCAAACCATTCCCAGATTCCAAAGCATTCTGGAATTCTTGGATTCCAAACCATTCCCAGATTCCAAAGCATTCCCGGATTACAAAGAATTCTGGAACTCTAGGATTCCAAACCATTCCCAGATTCCAAATCATTTTGGAATTCTTGGATTCCAAACCATTCCCAGATTCCAAAGCATTCCCGGATTCCAAAGTATTCTGGAATTCTTGGATTCCAAAGAATTGCAGATTCCAAAGCATTCTGGAACTCTTGGATTCCAAACCATTCCCAGATTCCAAAGCATTCTGGAATTCTTGGATTCCAAACCATTCCCAGATTCCAAAACATTCCCAGATACCAAATCATTTTGGAATTCTTGGATTCCAAAGCATTCCCAGATTCCAAAGCATTCCCGGATTCCAAAACATTGTGGAATTCTTGGATTCCAAACCATTCCCTGATTCCAAAGCATTCTGGAATTCTTGGATTCCAAACCATTCCCAGATTCCAAATATTTTTGGAATTCTTGGATTCCAAACCATTCCCAGATTCCAAAGCATTCCCAGATTCCAAATAATTTTGGAATTCTTGGATTCCAAACCATTCCCAGATTCCAAAGCATTCTGGAATTCTTGGATTCCAAAGCATTCCCAGATTCCAAAGCATTCTGGAATTCTTGGATTCCAAACAATTCCCAGATTCCAAATCATTCTGGAACTCTTGGATTCCAAACCATTCCCAGATTCCAAACCATTTTGGAATTCTTGGATTCTAAACCATTCCCAGATTCCATAGCATTTTGGAACTCCTGGATTCCAAACCATTCCCAGATTCCAAATCATTTTGGAACTCTTGGATTCCAAACCATTCCCAGATTCCAAATCATTTTGGAATTCTTGGATTCCAAAGCATTCCCAGATTCCAAATCATTTTGGAATTCTTGGATTCCAAATCATTCCCAGATTCCAAACCATTCCCAGATTCCAAATCATTTTGGAATTCTTGGATTCCAAACCATTCCCAGATTCCAAAGCATTCTGGAACTCTTGGATTCAGAACCATTCCCAGATTCCAAACCATTCCCGGATTCCAAATCATTTTGGAATTCTTGGATTCCAAAGCATTCCCAGATTCCAAATCATTTTGGAATTCTTGGAATCCGAACCATTCCCAGATTCCAAAGCATTTTGGAACTCTTGGATTCCAAACCATTCCCAGATTCCAAAGCATTCCCGGATTCCAAAGCATTCTGGAATTCTTGGATTCAAAACCACTCCCAGGTTCCAAACCATTCCCAGATTCCAAAGCATTCTGGAATTCTTGGATTCCAAAGCATTCCCAGATTCCAAAACATTCTGGAACTCTTGGATTCCAAACCATTCCCAGATTCCAAATCATTTTTGAACTCTTGAATTCCAAAGCATTCCCAGATTCGAAATCATTTTGGAATTCTTGGATTCCAAACCATTCCCAGATTCCAAAGCATTCTGGAACCCTTTGATTCCAAACCATCCCCGGATTCCAAAGCATTTTGGAATTCTTGGATTTCAAACCATTCCCAGATTCCAAAGCAATCTGGAACTCTTGGAATCCAAAGTATTCCCAGATTCCAAAGCATTTTGGAATTCTTGGATTCCAAACTATTCCCAGATTCCAAACCATTTTGGAATTCTTGGATTCCAAAGCATTCCCAGATTCCAAAGCATTCTGGAATTCTTGGATTCCAAACCATTCCCAGATTCCAAAACATTTTGGAACTCTTGGATTCCAAACCATTCCCAGATTCCAATGCTTTTTGGAACTCTTGGATTCCAAACCATTCCCAGATTCCAAAGCATTTTGGAACTCTTGGATTCCAAACCATTCCCAGATTCCAAAGCATTTTGGAACTCTTGGATTCCAAACCATTCCCAGATTCCAAACCATTCCCAGATGCCAAATCATTTTGGAATTCTTAGATTCCAAACCATTTCCTGATTCCAAATCATTTTGGAATTCTCGGATTCCAAAGAATTCCCAGATTCCAAAGCATTCTGGAATTCTTGGATTCCAAACCATTCCCAGATTCCAAATCATTTTGGAATTCTTGGATTCCAAACCATTCCCAGATTCCAAAGCATTCTGGAACTCTTTGATTCCAAACCATTCCCAGATTCCAAATAATTTTGGAATTCTCGGATTCCAAAGCATTCCCAGATTCCAAAGCATTCCCGGATTCCAAAGCATTCCGGAACTCTTGGATTCCAAACCATTCCCAGATTCCAAAGCATTCTGGAATTCTTGGTTTCCAAACCATTCCCAGATTCCAAAGCATTTTGGAATTCTTGGATTCCAAAGCATTCCCAGATTCCAAAGCATTTTGGAACTCTTGGATTCCAAACCATTCCCAGATTCCAAACCATTCCTGGATTCCAAACCATTCCCAGATTCCAAACCATTTTGGAATTCCTAGATTCCAAACCATTCCCAGATTCCAATGCATTCCTGGATTCCAAAGCATTCTGGAACTCTTGGATTCCAAACCATTCCCAGATTCCAAAGCATTCTGGAACTCTTGGATTCCAAACCATTCCTGGATTCCAAACCATTCCCGGATTCCAGACCATTCCCAGATTCTAAACCATTCTGGAATTCTTGGATTCCAAACCATTCCCAGATTCCAAACCATTCCCCTTTTCCAAACCATTCTGGAATTCATGGATTCCAAAGCATTCCCAGATTCTAAATAATTTTGGAATTCCTGGATTTCAAACCACTCCCAGATTCCAAACCATTCCCAGATTCCAAAGCATTCTGGAATTCTTGGATTCCAAAGCATTCCCAGATTTTAAAGCCTTCCCAGATTCCAAAGCATTCTGGAATTCTTGGATTCCAAAGAATTCCCAGATTCCAAAGCATTCCGGAACTCTTGGATTCCAAACCATTCCCAGATTCCAAAGCATTCTGGAACTCTTTGATTCCAAACCATTCCCAGATTCCAAATAATTTTGGAATTCTTGGATTCCAAAGCATTCCCAGATTCCAAAGCATTCCCGGATTCCAAAGCATTCTGGAATTCTTGGATTCAAAACCATTCCCAGATTCCAAAGCATTTTGGAATTCTTGGATTCCAAACCATTCCCAGATTCCAAAGCATTTTGGAATTCTTGGATTCCAAACCATTCCCAGATTCCAAATCATTTTGGAATTCTTGGACTCCAAACCATTCCCAGATTCCAAACCATTTTGGAACTCTTGGATTCCAAACCATTCCCAGATTCCAAACCATTCCCAGATTCCAAATCATTTTGGAACTCTTGGATTCCAAACCAGTCCGAGATTCCAAAGCATTCCCGGATTCCAAAACATTCTGGAATTCTTGGATTCCAAAGCATTCCCAGATTCCAAATAATTTTGGAATTCTTGGATTCCAAACCATTCCCAGATTCCAAACCATTCCCAGATTCCAAAGCATTCTGGAACTCTTGGATTCCAAACTATTCCCAGATTCCAAAGCATTCCCGGATTCCAAATCATTTTGGAATTCTTGGATTCCAAACCATTCCCAGATTCCAAAGCATTCCCGGATTCCAAATCATTCTGGAACTCTTGGATTCCAAACCATTCCCAGATTCCAAAGCATTCTGGAATTCTTGGATTCCAAACCATTCCCAGATTCCAAATCATTCTGGAACTCTTGGATTCCAAACCATTCCCAGATTCCAAAGCATTCTGGAATTCTTGGATTCCAAACCGTTCCGAGATTCCAAATCATTTTGGAATTCTTGGATTCCAAACCATCCCCGGATTCCAAACCATTCTGGAATTCTTGGATTCCAAACCATTCCCAGATTCCAAAACATTCTGGAACTCTTGGATTCCAAACCATTCCCAGATTCCAAAGCATTTTGGAACTCTTGGATTCCAAACCATTCCGAGATTCCAAACCATTCCCAGATGCCAAATCATTTTGGAATTCTTGGATTCCAAACCATTCCCAGATTCCAAAGCATTCCCAGATTCCAAATCATTTTGGAATTCTTGGATTCCAAACCATTCCCAGATTCCAAAGCATTCCCAGATTCCAAATCATTTTGGAACTCTTGGATTCCAAACCATTCCCAGATTCCAAAGCATTCTGGAACTCTTGGATTCCAAACCATCCCCGGATTCCAAACCATTCTGGAATTCTTGGATTCCAAACCATTCCCAGATTCCAAAGCATTCTTGGATTCCAAAGCATTCTGGAATTCTTGGATTCCCAAGAATTGCAGATTCCAAAGCATTCTGGAACTCTTGGATTCCAAACCATTCCCAGATTCCAAAGCATTCTGGAATTCTTGGATTCCAAACCACTCCCAGACTCCAAAGCATTTTGGAATTCTTGGATTCCAAACCATTCCCAGATTCCAAACCATTCCCAGATTCCAAATCATTCCGGAACTCTTGGATTCCAAACCATTCCCAGATTCCAAAGCATTCTGGAACTCTTGGATTCCAAACCATTCCCAGATTCCAAAGCATTTTGGAACACTTGGATTCCAAACCATTCCCAGATTCCAAAGCATTCCCGGATTCCAAATCATTCTGGAACTCTTGGATTCCAAAGCATTCCCAGATTCCAAACCATTTTGGAATTCTGGGATTCCAAACCATTCCCAGATTCCAAACCATTCCGAGATTCCAAACCATTTTGGAATTCTTGGATTCCAAAGCATTCCCAGATTCCAAAGCATTCTGGAACTCCTGGATTCCAAACCATTCCCAGATTCCAAAGCATTCTGGAATTCTTGGATTCCAAAGCATTCCCAGATTCCAAAGCATTCTGGAATTCTTGGATTCCAAACCGTTCCGAGATTCCAAATCATTTTGGAATTCTTGGATTCCAAACCATCCCCGGATTCCAAACCATTCTGGAATTCTTGGATTCCAAACCATTCCCAGATTCCAAAGCATTCCCAGATACCAAATCATTTTGGAATTCTTGGATTCCAAACCATTCCCAGATTCCAAATCATTTTGGAATTCTTGGATTCCAAACCATTCCCAGATTCCAAAGCATTTTGGAATTCTTGGATTCCAAACCATTCCCAGATTTTAAAGCATTCCCGGATTCCAAAACATTCTGGAATTCTTGGATTCCAAACCATTCCCAGATTCCAAAACATTCTGGAACTCTTGGATTCCAAACCATTCCCAGATTCCAAAGCATTTTGGAACTCTTGGATTCCAAACCATTCCCAGATTCCAAAGCATTTTGGAACTCTTGGATTCCAAACCATTCCCAGATTCCAAACCATTCCCAGATGCCAAATCATTTTTGAATTCTTGGATTCCAAAGCATTCCCATATTCCAAACCATTCCCAGATTCCAAATCATTTTGGAATTCTTGGATTCCAAACCATTCCCAGATTCCAAAGCATTCCCAGATTCCAAATCATTTTGGAATTCTTGGATTCCAAACCATTCCCAGATTCCAAAGCATTCCCGGATTCCAAACCATTCTGGAATTCTTGGATTCCAAACCATTCCCAGATTCCAAAGCATTTTGGAATTCTTGGATTCCAAACCATTCCCAGATTCCAAACCATTCTGGAATTCTTGGATTCCAAACCATTCCCAGATTCCAAAGCATTCTGGAATTCTTGGATTCCAAACCATTCCCAGATTTTAAAGCCTTCCCAGATTCCAAAGCATTCTGGAATTCTTGGATTCCAAACCATTCCCAGATTCCAAAGCATTCTGGAACTCTTTGATTCCAAACCATTCCCAGATTCCAAATAATTTTGGAATTCTTGGATTCCAAAGCATTCCCAGATTCCAAAGCATTCCCGGATTCCAAAGCATTCTGGAATTCTTGGATTCAAAACCACTCCCAGGTTCCAAACCATTCCCAGATTCCAAAGCATTCTGGAATTCTTGGATTCCAAACCATTCCCAGATTCCAAAGCATTTTGGAATTCTTGGATTCCAAACCATTCCCAGATTCCAAAGCATTTTGGAACTCTTGGATTCCAAACCATTCCCAGATTCCAAATCATTTTGGAATTCTTGGACTCCAAACCATTCCCAGATTCCAAACCATTTTGGAACTCTTGGATTCCAAACCATTCCCAGATTCCAAACCATTCCCAGATTCCAAATCATTTTGGAACTCTTGGATTCCAAACCAGTCCGAGATTCCAAACCATTCCCGGATTCCAAAACATTCTGGAATTCTTGGATTCCAAACCATTCCCAGATTCCAAATCATTTTGGAATTCTTGGATTCCAAACCATTCCCAGATTCCAAAGCATTCTGGAATTCTTGGATTCCAAACCATTCCCAGATTCCAAAGCATTCCCAGATTCCAAATCATTTTGGAATTCTTGGATTCCAAAGCATTCCCGGATTCCAAAGCATTCTGGAACTCTTGGATTCCAAACCATTCCCAGATTCCAAAGCATTCCCAGATTCCAAACCATTTTGGATTTCTTGGATTCCAAACCATTCCCAGATTCCAAAACCTTTTGGAATTCTTGGATTCCAAACCATTCCCAGATTCCAAAGCATTCCCAGATTCCAAATCATTTTGGAATTCTTGGATTCCAAACCAGTCCGAGATTCCAAAGCGTTCCCGGATTCCAAAACATTCTGGAATTCTTGGATTCCAAACCATTCCCAGATTCCAAATCATTTTGGAATTCTTGGATTCCAAACCATTCCCAGATTCCAAATCATTTTGGAATTCTTGGATTCCAAACCATTCCCAGATTCCAAATCATTCTGGAATTCTTGGATTCCAAACCATTGCCAGATTCCAAATCATTTTGGAATTCTTGGATTCCAAACCATTCCCAGATTCCAAAGCATTCTGGAATTCTTGGATTCCAAACCATTCCCAGATTCCAAAGCATTCCCAGATTCCAAATAATTTTGGAATTCTTGGATTCCAAACCATTCCCAGATTCCAAAGCATTCTGGAATTCTTGGATTCCAAAGTATTCCCAGATTCCAAATAATTTTGGAATTCTTGGATTCCAAACCATTCCCAGATTCCAAAGCATTCCCAGATTCCAAATCATTCTGGAACTCTTGGATTCCAAAGCATTCCCAGATTCCAAAGCATTCTGGAACTCTTGGATTCCAAACTATTCCCAGATTCCAAAGCATTCCCGGATTCCAAATCATTTTGGAACTCTTGGATTCCAAACCATTCCCAGATTCCAAAGCATTCTGGAATTCTTGGATTCCAAACCATTCCCAGATTCCAAATCATTTTGGAATTCTTGGATTCCAAACCATTCCCGGATTCCAAAGCATTCTGGAATGCTTGGATTCCAAACCATTCCGAGATTCCAAACCATTCCCAGATGCCAAATCATTTTGGAATTCTTGGATTCCAAACCATTCCCAGATTCCAAAGCATTCCCAGATTCCAAATCATTTTGGAATTCTTGGATTCCAAACCATTCCCAGATTCCAAAGCATTCCCAGATTCCAAATCATTTTGGAACTCTTGGATTCCAAACCATTCCCAGATTCCAAAGCATTCTGGAACTCTTGGATTCCAAACCATCCCCGGATTCCAAACCATTCTGGAATTCTTGGATTCCAAACCATTCCCAGATTCCAAAGCATTCCCGGATTCCAAAGCATTCTGGAATTCTTGGATTCCCAAGAATTGCAGATTCCAAAGCATTCTGGAACTCTTGGATTCCAAACCATTCCCAGATTCCAAAGCATTCTGGAATTCTTGGATTCCAAACCACTCCCAGATTCCAAAGCATTTTGGAATTCTTGGATTCCAAACCATTCCCAGATTCCAAACCATTCCCAGATTCCAAATCATTCCGGAACTCTTGGATTCCAAACCATTCCCAGATTCCAAAGCATTCTGGAACTCTTGGATTCCAAACCATTCCCAGATTCCAAAGCATTTTGGAACTCTTGGATTCCAAACCATTCCCAGATTCCAAAGCATTCCCGGATTCCAAATCATTCTGGAACTCTTGGATTCCAAAGCATTCCCAGATTCCAAACCATTTTGGAATTCTGGGATTCCAAACCATTCCCAGATTCCAAACCATTCCGAGATTCCAAACCATTTTGGAATTCTTGGATTCCAAAGCATTCCCAGATTCCAAAGCATTCTGGAACTCCTGGATTCCAAACCATTCCCAGATTCCAAAGCATTCTGGAATTCTTGGATTCCAAAGCATTCCCAGATTCCAAACCATTTTGGAATTCTTGGATTCCAAACCGTTCCGAGATTCCAAATCATTTTGGAATTCTTGGATTCCAAACCATCCCCGGATTCCAAACCATTCTGGAATTCTTGGATTCCAAACCATTCCGAGATTCCAACGCATTCCGAGATTCCAAAGCATTCTGGAATTCTTGGATTCCAAACCATTCCCAGATTCCAAAGCATTCCCAGATACCAAATCATTTTGGAATTCTTGGATTCCAAACCATTCCCAGATTCCAAATCATTTTGGAATTCTTGGATTCCAAACCATTACCAGATTTTAAAGCATTCCCGGATTCCAAAACATTCTGGAATTCTTGGATTCCAAACCATTCCCAGATTCCAAAACATTCTGGAACTCTTGGATTCCAAACCATTCCCAGATTCCAAACCATTCCCAGATGCCAAATCATTTTGGAATTCTTGGATTCCAAAGCATTCCCATATTCCAAAACATTCCCAGATTCCAAATCATTTTGGAATTCTTGGATTCCAAACCATTCCCAGATTCCAAAGCATTCCCAGATTCCAAATCATTTTGGAATTCTTGGATTCCAAACCATTCCCAGATTCCAAAGCATTCCCGGATTCCAAACCATTCTGGAATTCTTGGATTCCAAACCATTCCCAGATTCCAAAGCATTTTGGAATTCTTGGATTCCAAACCATTCCCGGATTCCAAATCATTCTGGAACTCTTGGATTCCAAACCATTCCCAGATTCCAAAGCATTTCCGGATTCCAACGCAGTCTGGAATTCTTGGATTCCAAACCATTCCCAGATTGCAAATCATTTTGGAATTCTTGGATTCCAAACCATTCCGAGATTCCAAAGCATTCCCGGATTCCAAAGCATTCTGGAATTCTAGGATTCCAAACCACTCCCAGATTCCAAAGCATTCTGGAACTCTTGGATTCCAAACCATTCCCGGATTCCAAATCATTCTGGAACTATTGGATTCCAAACCATTCCCAGATTCCAAACCATTCCGAGATTCCAAACCATTTTGGAATTCTTGGATTCCAAACCATTCCGAGATTCCAAAGCATTCCCGGATTCCAAATCATTCTGGAACTCTTGGATTCCAAACCATTCCCAGATTCCAAACCATTCCCAGATTCCAAAGCATTCTGGAATTCTTGGATTCCAAAGCATTCCCAGATTCCAAATCATTCTGGAATTCTTGGATTCCAAACCATTCCCAGATTCCAAAGCATTCCCCGATTCCAAAGCATTCTGGAACACTAGGATTCCAAACCATTCCTAGATTCCAAAGCATTCTGGAATTCTTGGATTCCAAAGCATTCCCAGATTCCAAAGCATTCCCGGATTCCAAAGCATTCTGGAATTCTTGGATTCAAAACCACTCCCAGGTTCCAAACCATTCCCAGATTCCAAAGCATTTTGGAATTCTTGGATTCCAAACCATTCCCAGATTCCAAAGCATTTTGGAACTCTTGGATTCCAAACCATTCCCAGATTCCAAAGCATTCCCGGATTCCAAAGCATTCTGGAACTCTTGGATTCCAAACCATTCCCAGATTCCAAATCATTTTGGAATTCTTGGACTCCAAACCATTCCCAGATTCCAAACCAATTTGGATTTCTTGGATTCCAAACCATTCCCAGATTCCAAAACATTTTGGAATTCTTGGATTCCAAACCATTCCCAGATTCCAAAGCATTCCGGAACTCTTGGATTCCATACCATTCCCAGATTCCAAAGCATTTTGGAACTCTTGGATTCCAAACCATTCCCAGATTCCAAAGCATTCCCAGATTCCAAATCATTTTGGAATTCTTGGATTCCAAACCATTCCCAGATTCCAAAGCATTCCCAGATTCCAAATCATTCTGGAATTCTTGGATTCCAAACCATTCCCAGATTCCAAAGCATTCTGGAACTCTTGGATTCCAAACTATTCCCAGATTCCAAATCATTCCGTAATTCCAAATCATTTTGGAATTCTTGGATTCCAAACCATTCCCAGATTCCAAAGCATTCCCGGATTCCAAACCATTCTGGAATTCTTGGATTCCAAACCATTCCCAGATTCCAAAGCATTCCCGGATTCCAAAGCATTCTGGAATTCTTGGATTCCCAAGAATTGCAGATTCCAAAGCATTCTGGAATTCTTGGATTCCAAACCATTCCCAGATTCCAAAGCATTCTGGAATTCTTGGATTCCAAACCATTCCCAGATTCCAAAGCATTCTGGAATTCTTGGATTCCAAACCATTCCCAGATTCCAAACCATTCCCAGATTCCAAATCATTCCGGAACTCTTGGATTCCAAAGCATTCCCAGATTCCAAAGCATTCTGGAACTCTTGGATTCCAAACCATTCCCAGATTCCAAAGCATTCTGGAATTCTTGGATTCCAAATAATTGCAGATTCCAAAGCATTCTGGAACTCTTGGATTCCAAACAATTCCCAGATTCCAAAGCATTCCCAGATACCAAATCATTTTGGAATTCTTGGATTCCAAACCATTCCCAGATTCCAAAGTATTCCCGGATTCCAAAACATTGTGGAATTCTTGGATTCAAAACCATTCCCAGATTCCAAAGCATTCTTGAATTCTTGGATTCCAAACCATTCCCAGATTCCAAATATTTTTGGAATTCTTGGATTCCAAACCATTCCCAGATTCCAAATCATTTTGGAATTCTTAGATTCCAAACCATTCCCAGATTCCAAAGCATTCCGGAACTCTTTGATTCCAAAGCATTCCCGGATTCGAAACCATTTTGGAATTCTTGGATTCCAAACCATTCCCGGATTCCAAAGCATTCCGGAATTCTTGGATTCCAAACCACTACAAGATTCCAAACCATTTTGGAATTCTTGGATTCCAAAGCATTCCCAGATTCCAAACCATTCTGGAATTCTTGGATTCAAAACCATTCCCAGATTCCAAATATTTTTGGAATTCTTGGATTCTAAACCATTCCCAGATTCCAAACCATTTTGGAACTCTTGGATTCCAAACCATTCCCAGATTCCAAATCATTTTGGAACTCTTGGATTCCAAACCATTCCCAGATTCCAAATCATTTTGGAATTCTTGGATTCCAAACCATTCCCAGATTCCAAAGCATTTTTGAATTCTTGGATTCCAAACCATTCCCAGATTCCAAAGCATTCCCAGATTCCAAAACATTCTGGAATTCTTGGATTCCAAACCATTCCCAGATTCCAAAACATTCTGGAACTCTTGGATTCCAAACCATTCCCAGATTCCAAAGCATTTTGGAACTCTTGGATTCCAAACCATTCCCAGATTCCAAAGCATTCCCAGATTCCAAATCATTTTGGAATTCTTGGATTCCAAACCATTCCCAGATTCCAAAGCATTCCGGAACTCTTGGATTCCAAACCATTCCCAGATTCCAAACCATTCCCAGATTCCAAAGCATTCTGGAACTCTTGGATTCCAAACCATTCCCAGATTCCAAAGCATTCCCAGATACCAAATCATTTTGGAATTCTTGGATTCCAAACCATTCCCAGATTCCAAAGCATTCCCGGATTCGAAACCATTTTGGAATTCTTGGATTCCAAACCATTCCCAGATTCCAAAGCATTCCCGGATTCCAAAGCATTCTGGAATTCTTGGATTCCAAAGAATTGCATATTCCAAAGCATTCTGGAACTCTTGGATTCCAAACCATTCCCAGATTCCAAAGCATTCTGGAATTCTTGGATTCCAAAGCATTCCCAGATTCCAAACCATTCTGGAATTCTTGGATTCCAAACCATTCCCAGATTCCAAACCATTCCCAGATTCCAAATCATTCCGGAACTCTTGGATTCCAAACCATTCCCAGATTCCAAAGCATTCCCAGATACCAAATCATTTTGGAATTCTTGGATTCCAAACCATTCCGAGATTCCAAACCATTCCCAGATTCGAAAAAATTCTGGAATTCTTGGATTCCAAACCATTCCCAGATTCCAAAGCATTCCGAGATTCCAAACCATTTTGGAATTCTTGGATTCCAAACCATTCCCAGATTCCAAAGCAGTCCCGGATTCCAAAGCATTCTGGAACTCTTGGATTCCAAACCATTCCCTGATTCCAAAACATTCTGGAATTCTTGGATTCCAAACCATTCCCAGATTCCAAATATTTTTGGAATTCTTGGATTCCAAACCATTCCCAGATTCCAAAGCATTCTGGAACTCCAGGATTCCAAACCATTCCCAGATTCCAAAGCATTCTGGAACTCTTGGATTCCAAAGCTTTCCCGGATTCCAAACCATTTTGGAATTCTTGGATTCCAAACCATTCCCAGATTCCAAAGCATTCTGGAATTCTTGGATTCCAAACCATTCCCGGATTCCAAAGCATTCCGGAATTCTTGGATTCCAAACCACTACAAGATTCCAAACCATTTTGGAATTCTTGGATTCCAAAGCATTCCCAGATTCCAAACCATTCTGGAATTCTTGGATTCAAAACCATTCCCAGATTTCAAAGCATTCCGAGATTCCAAAGAATTCTGGAATTCTTGGATTCCAAACCATTCCCAGATTCCAAAGCATTCCCAGATACCAAAGCATTTTGGAATTCCTGGATTACAAACCATTCCCAGATTCCAAACCATTCCCGGATTCCAAAACATTCTGGAATTCTTGGATTCCAAACCATTCCCAGATTCCAAAGCATTCTGGAATTCTTGGATTCCAAACCATTCCCAGATTCCAAAGCATTCCCAGATTCCAAAGCATTCTGGAATTCTTGGATTCCAAACCATTCCCAGATTCCAAAGCATTCTGGAATTCTTGGATTCCAAACCATTCCCAGATTCCAAAGCATTTTGGAACTCTTGGATTCCAAACCATTCCCAGATTCCAAAGCATTCCCAGATTCCAAATCATTTTGGAATTCTTGGATTCCAAACCGTTCCCAGATTCCAAAGCATTCCCAGATTCCAAATCATTTTGGAATTCTTGGATTCCAAACCATTCCCAGATTCCAAAGCATTCCCAGATTCCAAATCATTTTGGAATTCTTGGATTCCAAACCATTCCCAGATTCCAAAGCATTCTTGGATTCCAAAGCATTCCGGATCTCCTGGATTCCAAACCATTCCCAGATTCCAAAGCATTTTGGAACTCTTGGATTCCAAACCATTCCCAGATTCCAAACCATTCCCAGATTCCAAAGCATTCTGGAACTCTTGGATTCCAAACCATTTCCAGATTCCAAATCATTTTGGAATTCTTGGATTCCAAACCATTCCCGGATTCCAAAGCATTCTGGAACTCTTTGATTCCAAACCATTCCCAGATTCCAAATAATTTTGGAATTCTCGGATTCCAAAGCATTCCCAGATTCCAAAGCATTCCCGGATTCCAAAGCATTCCGGAACTCTTGGATTCCAAACCATTCCCAGATTCCAAAGCATTCTGGAATTCTTGGTTTCCAAACCATTCCCAGATTCCAAAGCATTTTGGAATTCTTGGATTCCAAACCATTCCCAGATTCCAAAGCATTTTGGAACTATTGGATTCCAAACCATTCCCAGATTCCAAAGCATTCCCGGATTCCAAATCATTTTGGAATTCTTGGATTCCAAACCATTCCCAGATTCCAAAGCATTCCCAGATTCCAAATCATTTTGGAATTCTTGGATTCCAAAGCATTCCGAGATTCCAAAGCATTCTGGAATTCTTGGATTCCAAACCATTCCCAGATTCCAAATCATTCTGGAATTCTTGGATTCCAAACCATTCCCAGATTCCAAAGCATTCCCAGATTCCAAAGCATTCGGGAACTCTAGGATTCAAAACCATTCCCAGATTCCAAAGCATTCTGGAATTCTTGGATTCCAAACCATTCCCAGATTCCAAATCATTCTGGAATTCTTGGATTCCAAACCATTCCCAGATTCCAAAGCATTCCCGGATTCCAAAGCATTCTGGAACTCTTGGATTCCAAACCATTCCCGGATTCCAAACCATTCCCAGATTCCAAACCATTTTGGAATTCTTGGATTCCAAAGCATTCCGAGATTCCAAAGCATTCCGGAACTCTTGGATTCCAAACCATTCCCAGATTCCAAAGCATTCTGGAACTCTTGGATTCCAAACCATTCCCAGATTCCAAAGCATTCCGAGATTCCAAAGCATTCCGGAACTCTTGGATTCCAAACCATTCCCAGATTCCAAAGCATTCTGGAATTCTTGGATTCCAAACCATTCCCAGATTCCAAAGCATTCCCGGATTCCAAAGAATTCTGGAACTCTAGGATTCCAAACCATTCCCAGATTCCAAATCATTTTGGAATTCTTGGATTCCAAACCATTCCCAGATTCCAAATCATTTTGGAATTCTTGGATTCCAAAGCATTCCCAGATTCCAAATCATTTTGGAATTCTTGGATTCCAAACCATTCCCAGATTCCAAAGCATTCCCGGATTCCAAAGTATTCTGGAATTCTTGGATTCCAAAGAATTGCAGATTCCAAAGCATTCTGGAACTCTTGGATTCCAAACCATTCCCAGATTCCAAAGCATTCTGGAATTCTTGGATTCCAAACCATTCCCAGATTCCAAAACATTCCCAGATACCAAATCATTTTGGAATTCTTGGATTCCAAAGCATTCCCAGATTCCAAAGCATTCCCGGATTCCAAAATATTGTGGAATTCTTGGATTCCAAACCATTCCCTGATTCCAAAGCATTCTGGAATTCTTGGATTCCAAACCATTCCCAGATTCCAAAGCATTCTGGAACTCTTGGATTCCAAACCATTCCCAGATTCCAAATCATTTTGGAATTCTTGGATTCCAAACCATTCCCAGATTCCAAAGCATTCCCAGATTCCAAATAATTTTGGAATTCTTGGATTCCAAACCATTCCCAGATTCCAAAGCATTCTGGAATTCTTGGATTCCAAAGCATTCCCAGATTCCAAAGCATTCTAGAACTCTTGGACTCCAAAACATTCCCGGATTCCAAATCATTCTGGAACTCTTGGATTCCAAACCATTCCCAGATTCCAAACCATTTTGGAATTCTTGGATTCTAAACCATTCCCAGATTCCATAGCATTTTGGAACTCCTGGATTCCAAACCATTCCCAGATTCCAAATCATTTTGGAACTCTTGGATTCCAAACCATTCCCAGATTCCAAATCATTTTGGAATTCTTGGATTCCAAAGCATTCCCAGATTCCAAATCATTTTGGAATTCTTGGATTCCAAATCATTCCCAGATTCCAAAGCATTCCGAGATTCCAAATCATTTTGGAATTCTTGGATTCCAAACCATTCCCAGATTCCAAAGTATTCCCGGATTCCAAAGCATTCTGGAATTCTTAGATTCCAAACCATTTCCTGATTCCAAATCATTTTGGAATTCTCGGATTCCAAAGAATTCCCAGATTCCAAAGCATTCTGGAATTCTTGGATTCCAAACCATTCCCAGATTCCAAATCATTTTGGAATTCTTGGATTCCAAACCATTCCCAGATTCCAAAGCATTCTGGAACTCTTGGATACCAAAACATTCCCAGATTCCAAAGCATTCTGGAACTCTTGGATACCAAAACATTCCCAGATTCCAAAGCATTCCCGGATTCCAGACCATTCCCAGATTCTAAACCATTCTGGAATTCTTGGATTCCAAACCATTCCCAGATTCCAAACCATTCCCCTTTTCCAAACCATTCTGGAATTCATGGATTCCAAAGCATTCCCAGATTCTAAATAATTTTGGAATTCCTGGATTTCAAACCACTCCCAGATTCCAAACCATTCCCAGATTCCAAAGCATTCTGAAATTCTTGGATTCCAAAGCATTCCCAGATTCCAAAGCATTCTGGAATTCTTGGATTTGAAACCATTCCCGGATTCCAAAGCATTCTGGAATTCCTGAATTCAAAACCATTCCCACATTCCAAACCATTCCCAGATTCCAAAACATTCTGGAATTCTTGGATTCCAAACCATTCCCAGATTCCAAACCATTTTGGAATTCCTAGATTTCAAACCATTCCCAGATTCCAACGCATTCCCGGATTCCAAAGCACTCTGGAATTCTTCGATTCCAAACCATTCCCGGATTCCAAAGCATTCTGGAACTCCTGGATTCCAAACCATTCCCAGATTCCAAACCATTCCCGGATTCCAAACCATTTCCAGATTCCAAACCATTCTGGAATTCTTGGATTCCAAACCATTCCCAGATTCCAAACCATTCCCAGATTCCAAAGCATTCTGGAATTTCCTGAATTCCAAACCATTCCTGGATTCCAAACTATTCCCAGATTCCAAAGCATTCTGGAACTCTTGGATTCCAAACCATTCCCGGATTCCAAAGCATTCTGGAACTCCCTGATTCCAAAGCATTCCGAGATTCCAATGAATTCCCAGATTCCAAACCATTTTAGAATTCTTGGATTCCAAACCATTCCCAGATTCCAATGCATTCCCGGATTCCAAAGCATTCTGGAATTCTTAGATTCCAAACCATTTCCTGATTCCAAATCATTTTGGAATTCTCGGATTCCAAAGAATTCCCAGATTCCAAAGCATTCTGGAATTCTTGGATTCCAAACCATTCCCAGATTCCAAATCATTTTGGAATTCTTGGATTCCAAACCATTCCCAGATTCCAAAGCATTCTGGAACTCTTGGATACCAAAACATTCCCAGATTCCAAAGCATTCTGGAACTCTTGGATACCAAAACATTCCTAGATTCCAAAGCATTCCCGGATTCCAGACCATTCCCAGATTCTAAACCATTCTGGAATTCTTGGATTCCAAACCATTCCCAGATTCCAAACCATTCCCCTTTTCCAAACCATTCTGGAATTCATGGATTCCAAAGCATTCCCAGATTCTAAATAATTTTGGAATTCCTGGATTTCAAACCACTCCCAGATTCCAAACCATTCCCAGATTCCAAAGCATTCTGAAATTCTTGGATTCCAAAGCATTCCCAGATTCCAAAGCATTCTGGAATTCTTGGATTTGAAACCATTCCCGGATTCCAAAGCATTCTGGAATTCCTGAATTCAAAACCATTCCCACATTCCAAACCATTCCCAGATTCCAAAACATTCTGGAATTCTTGGATTCCAAACCATTCCCAGATTCCAAACCATTTTGGAATTCCTAGATTTCAAACCATTCCCAGATTCCAACGCATTCCCGGATTCCAAAGCACTCTGGAATTCTTCGATTCCAAACCATTCCCGGATTCCAAAGCATTCTGGAACTCCTGGATTCCAAACCATTCCCAGATTCCAAACCATTCCCGGATTCCAAACCATTTCCAGATTCCAAACCATTCTGGAATTCTTGGATTCCAAACCATTCCCAGATTCCAAACCATTCCCAGATTCCAAAGCATTCTGGAATTTCCTGAATTCCAAACCATTCCTGGATTCCAAACTATTCCCAGATTCCAAAGCATTCTGGAACTCTTGGATTCCAAACCATTCCCGGATTCCAAAGCATTCTGGAACTCCCTGATTCCAAAGCATTCCGAGATTCCAATGAATTCCCAGATTCCAAACCATTTTAGAATTCTTGGATTCCAAACCATTCCCAGATTCCAATGCATTCCCGGATTCCAAAGCATTCTGGAATTCTTGGATTCCAAACCATTCCCAGATTCCAAACCATTTCCAGATTCCAAATCAATCTGGAATTCTTGGATTCTAAACCATTTCCAGATTCCAAAGCATTCCGAGATTCCAAAGCATTCTGGAATTCTTGGATTCCAAACCATTCCCAGATTCCAAACCATTCCCGGATTCCAAATCATTCCCAGATTCCAAACCATTTTGGAATTCTTGGATTCCAAACCATTCCCAGATTCCAAACCATTCTGGAATCCTTGGATTCCAAACCATTCCCAGATTCCAAATCAGTCTGGAATTCTTGGATTCCTAACCACTCCCAGATTCCAAAGCATTCTGGAATTCTTCTTTCCAAACCATTCCCAGATTCCAAAACATTCCCAGATTCCAAACCATTCTGGAATTCTTGGATTCCAAACCATTCCGAGATTCCAAATCATTTTGGAATTCTTTGATTCCAAACCATTCCCTGTTTCCAAAGCATTCCCGGATTCCAAAGCATTCTGGAATTCTTGGATTCCAAAGCATTCCCAGATTTTAAAGCCTTCCCAGATTCCAAAGCATTCTGGAATTCTTGGATTCCAAAGAATTCCCAGATTCCAAAGCATTCCGGAACTCTTGGATTCCAAACCATTCCCAGATTCCAAAGCATTTTGGAATTCTTGGATTCCAAAGCATTCCCAGATTCCAAATCATTTTGGAATTCTTGGATTCCAAACCATTCCCAGATTCCAAACCATTCCCAGATTCCAAACCATTCCCAGATTCCAAAGCATTCTGGAATTCTTGGATTCCAAACCATTCCCAGATTCCAAAGCATTCTGGAATTCTTGGATTCCAAACCATTCCCGGATTCCAAACCATTCCCAGATTCCAAACCATTCCCTGACCTGTGAAGTGAGAGTGAGCTATTTAATAAAGGTCAAACGAACCAGGAGCTCTAGATATTATGTCAGAATACAGATTCATTTGACAAACTCAAATTCAACTGTGAGCTTTTTTTTGGGGAAAACTGAGAAGAAAATGGAAAATATCAACCCTTAAAAATCTCGTAATTTATTTCTTTATTCAGCAAGTAGCTTTGGAAGAGTTTGTTTTAGGAGAGCCCATTCAGCAGTTCCTTTAAACAAATAGCGAGGGGTCTGGGCAGACCCCTCTCACCTTAATGGCAGGTGTCAAGAGGATGGAGCCAAGTGTCACCACTTGTCAAGTGGTGCCAAACAATAGAACAAGAGACAATGGGCAGAAACTGAAACACAGGAAGTTCCATCTGAATATAAAAAAAACCTTCTTTGCTGTGAGGGTGAGAGAGCTTTGGAACAGACTGCCCAAAGAGGTTGTGGAGTCTCCTCTGGAGATACTCAAAATCTACCTGGACATGATCCTGTGCAACCTACTCTAGGTGAACCTGTTTTGTCAGGGGGGACGGACTGGTTGATCTCTGGAGGTTCTTTTCAGCCTCAACCATTCTGTATCTGTGATTCTGTGTGTTCACTTCAGCGATACACTTTGATTGTGTCTGTTGCACAACCTCTTAAACAGATGTTGATGCTTCATATAAAATGTTGAAACAGGGGGTATTAGTTACCGTTTTTTACTTTATTCTTCTTTGCAGATTCAACCTTCTGGGATTATACTTTGCACAGGAATCTGTGTGTGTGGGGATACTGCCCACAAAATGTCTCTACTGAAATCGCTTGTAAACACAAGCAAACTTATCCAATGTTCTGCACCACAGCCCGGATGCTTCCTCCATCTCTCCAGGGCCTGTCTTGTTGCTGCTACAGGACCTGCTAGAAGACATGGTCTTCTAAGAAATACCATTCTCAATTGTTGCTTCTGCAATCCTTCAAAGGTAACCTCAGAAGTTCAAATGGGCCTTTATGACTTTGTCATCTCCTTTCCAGACAAGGTGCTTTGTCAGACCATGCTTTTGTTTTGTATGAAACACGGTTTCTGCCATGGAAAAGCAGATTTCAGTTTTGCCCATGTTGCTGAGAAGCCTTGAGCGGAATAGACATGGTTCCCATTTCTTCTAAGATGCCTGACCCTGCAGTTTCACAACTGACTTTTACCCATTTTGGAGATTCACTGATTGTCTCTGATAAAGCACGTATCAGAGGCAGTTTGTAGTCATGGAAAAAGAAACTTCCACTTGCCTGATGGTACCTGCGTTCTTGTTAAGTTGTGCTTAGTGAAACGTCGGCAATAAAGGACTGTATTAAGCTAAGTGTTCATTGCATTCCCCGATTCCCTGCAAATGTATAAGTTTTCTTCTTAAAGTATTTGACATTCTTATTCACTGCCATGTACAAGCCAATGTTTATTTCATAATAGCAATCAGCTGTGTTGTACATTCTGAATGAGTTTAAGATCTTATCAAAACAGCAAGTGTCTGTTTCACCCTTAGTTTTGTGTTTCTCAGCCATTTTAAGAGAAATTTCTTTAGATAATAAAAGTTTTCTCAGTGTCTGATATTTTCATGATTGTTAATATGCAACATCTCCTAAACATCATTGTTTAGGAAGATTAATTAAAAAATAGATTCCTGGGTATTTGCAAACCTTCTATTTAAGCTATGTTTTGCTAATGAACTAATTTAAGTTCATTGATGAGATCTGAACTTATGTCCATGATTACCTCAACAGTATACTGTGTCTTGTTAAGTATTTCATTAAGTTGAAGTAGGTAGCTCTACCCTTCACTGGGTACTCTACAAATTCCAATAGAAGAAACAAACTCCATTCTTCACTTCTCATTTTATCTTCAATATATTTTTTTGAGGTATCTTCTCGTGGGCACATCAAACAACCATTTTGAATATTGCCATAATCAAGAGCTTTCCAGTGAGATAAACGTTTCAAGGGCTTTCTGTCTATCTAGGCAATTGAATATTAAAACTATCGTAATGTTATGTTAGTTATATTATCACAGTCCATTCTGAAATAGTAGAGTTCCTCTCAGGAGAGTTCTCTGTACAAGCACTATGCAGAGGATATGATAACTTGTTTGATGAAGTAGAAAACTTCAGCTTTTTCTCTACAGAAGTACTGAACATTTCTAACTGTTACAGTAGCATGAAGGATACTAATGGCTATTCTGTTATTTTACTGGACTTACTGCAATTTTTAAAGGAAATTTAGACCAGAATGACAAGATTTGTCTGCTTTTTATTTAGACAGTTAAATAATAACATTTTAGGTACCTGAATTTGAATTGGCAATTTCATCTTAATTTTTGCCATTGTTCTTTCACAGACTTCATTAAAAAAAAAATCATCTTTTCCCTCATGATAAAATTTTGCGGGCTACAGTAATATAGCAGAAAGAGACAGTCAGTGTGTACAGAGCAAAAATAGTGAAAGATTTCATAAACTTCAGCTATCACGTCATTTATCTAGTAATTTTCTACCTGATGTCTTCCAGCATGTTCTGTATGAGGAGGACAGAAGCACAGGATTCTTTTGAGATCCTCATAAAAAAAGGAAGCATGACAGCAAATATGGCAGTAAAATTGTTTTAATAACAAGAAAGAACAATGAAAGCAATAGAGATAATGAGTAATTTTTCCATCCCTTCAGATGCTGGGATCCCCGCTTTCATGTAGCATCAAGTGGACAGCCACAGTATGCTGTGCAGAGCTCTTCCATGGGAATTTTCATCTAGGATGGCTAATGTGGCTAGCTCTGCATCTCTACCTCCTCAACCCCAATTTCCTCTGCAAGGCTACTAATATATGTTATCAGTAGACATAGATTTTTTCCCAGGGATGATTTGTATGTCCCTATTTGAAAGTAAGTTTGAGATGGTGTTTCACATGGAGTCTTTAGAACTTTTGTCAAAAGCCCAGAATTGCACACTACTGGGAGGTACTGACTTCTTTAGAAATGTTGCCAGTATTATTCATGTTTATATCGTTGATCTCGCTCCAGGAATCGCAAAAATGTCTCAGGTTATCTAGGAAGATACTTCCATGATAAGAAAGAAAGTGAGTTTACAAATGGTGAGCCACACCTTTCAATTCCCCTTCTTCCTGAGGGTGTGATACAAGTACCACAAGACAAGGGATGCAAAAGAATTTTTATATTAGTGTTCAGAATAAAAGATGTCTGCTCTTAACCAGTGGAGGAGTTATTTATGGAAGCTTATTTGTTTGTTTTTTTTTCTGGAAAGTTGTAATGTCAGCACGCAGGATCTTTCTTAGCTTATCCTGATTGATGAATAGTATTATATGAGGTAAAGACTTGAAGTTCATGAAATAAGGTGTTGTCATTGGTAATTGATGATTGTCATGTCAAACAAAAAACAAATCAAGTTGTTTATGCTTTCCATCTTCATAAAAATCTACAAAGTCATAAAAGAGATTTTCTTGGTTCTCACTGATTGTGACCTTTGCCATTAATTGTGAGCATACTGATACAGTTGAATTTTGGTTGACAGACAAAAGCCTGAAAACTGTTACGGCTTGACAGAAGAGAAATAAGGTAATAGTGTCTAGACGATCTGCTTCTGCTCTAAGCATGAAATCTTTGACTATGGTAGATCCTTTGCCTGAATTTTTTTCTTCAGATATCTGTGTATTATTGTCCATTCTTGTTCAGAAGTAAAACATTTCAAAAAGCTTGAAAAATGTCCACAGATGACAGAGGATATCAGGAAGGTGGAGAGACTCGTGATAAAAGAAAACCAACCAGAAGACAGGGACTGTAGACAGCACTTGTAATTCATGATGAGCTGGCTTCCAGGGTTCTACAGGCTGTTTTGTCAGGGATATTACCTTACAATTCATGATGTGTATTAACACATTATCAAGAATATTATGCTTTGAAACAATGAGATCAACCATTCTCAAATCATAAAATATGCTCTTTTGAGAAATAAGGAGATTGCTTTCCAGCCAAGTAGTTAAAAAATTGTTCAGGTAGCTGGTATAGAGCAGACATTCAGATCTGATGAAATATTAGTTATGAAATGGTAGTTATTAAAAGAGGACTTTTGAATATATATTTAAAATAATACAACTCTTTTATATAATGTTTATGGATGATGAATGGTCTCTAGGAAGTGATAACAGTGACATAAGGAATATAATCTTAATAACAACACTAAGAGTTGAAGAAATTTACAGTGATTTTTTTCTTATGACGTATAATGCATAAAGTTCTATGTGGGAAATCATATAAGGGAACTAAGTCATAAACAATTTACTTGTAGAATAGAATAGACTGTTTCAGTTTGAAAGGAGCCACAACAATCATCCAGTCCGATGGCCTGATCAATTCAGGGCTGGACAACACTTTAAGCATGTTATTAAGGATGTCCAAATGTTTCTTAAACAGGTTTAGAACATTGACCATCTCTCTAGGAAATCTGTTTCAGGATTTATCCACTCTCTGGGTACTAAAATAGTTCCTGATACCCAGTCTAAACCTTCCCTGATGCAGGTTTGAATTATTCTCATATATCCTGTCACTGGATCCAGGACCAGGGGGCCCAAGTTCTGTTGGTATTATTAAAGACTGAGGGGAAAAAAAAAGCGTTTAGTGCCTCTACTTCTTCTTCATTCCATTATTTAGACGACCATCATCAACAAGTTTTGGTCCAATGTTTTCTCTAAATCTTCTCTTGATATTAATAAACTTAAAAAACCCCTCCTTGTTATTGCACACAACACTGGCCATGACTCTGCAACTTCTTATGAAGCCTGATGTCACTTCCAGAGATGATGCATTTTCTTTTTCCTCCTGAGCTCCATGAGTTCTCTGTTCAGACAAGGTGTCCTGTCTCAATTGCTTGACTTTCAACACATTGGAATTGCCTGGTCTTGTGCTTCAAAATGGTAATTCTTAAAAACTGACCAACGCTCATGGATTCCTAAGCCCTCAAAAGCAGATTCCCAGGCTACTCTCCTGAATAGCTTCATGAATAGCTTAAGTTTTTCTCTCCTGAAGTCCAGCAAAACATCTCTGCTGTCGTTTTTTTCTTACTATATTGAAGGAGAAAAATGTGAATGAGAACAACTAGCATAGATTAATCATGAGAAAATCCTCCTTGACAAACTGATTGCCTTTAGCATGAAATGACTGGATCCATGGCAAAGGGGAAACCAGTCAATATCCTCTACCTTTCCTTAGCAAGGCTTTTGACGTTACCTCCAACTGTAGCAAACCAAAAAGAAACAGCTGCAGAACTAGCAAAGCCTAGACCTCCCTGAATATGCTTACTGCAAGGACCTTCAGATGAGATAAGTGGGTGCCATTGTCCAACTATCCCAGGTGCCAAAGGGCATTCATACCTGAAGCCAGAAACTGGATTGCCAGATAAGGGAAAAGACAAATCCTTCAAAGTGGGATAATTCTTCTTACCATGCCAAAGTCCACCCTTACATGATGACTCTGTTATGAAAGTCCCTCTGGGGTGCTTTGAAAACTAGTGATATGTCCTGTGACATCATCCATTGTAAAACTCCTCGCCCCAGGGGAGGTACAAGGCATTCTCACCTGAACTTGAAGTGTATAACTCATGAAATCTTTGAGTTTTGGAGGGGTGTTTCCCCAGCCCCAACAGACCAAGATTGTCACTTTGACAGGACTGTGACCACCTCTTCAACCAACCGACACAGAAGCTGCAATTACCAAGTTTCATTGCTGGATCCAGTATGTGGTGACTTTGTATATCTTAGGACCCTTATCCTTTCTTTGTCTTTAATATCGCTATATTATTATAGATGATAACACCCAAAACGATAACATACCTATTTACCTTTGAAACAAAATTGTTCTAAAGTAAACCCTACATATATATATTTACAAACACTGATCATCCAGTGTTGTTTCACTCTAATGCACGCCAAGGAATTTAATAACAAGAACTGGGGATACCCTCCCGTTCTGGGGCAGATCGTAACAGGGGTTGTACGTGTATGTGAAAACTCCCCATGGGAAGCCTACACAAAGAGCTGAGAACACAAATATAAGACCACTTGGTCTTGCCATATTGAAGAATAAAAGTTAAATTAGATTGCCAGTCTGGACTATGCCGCTGGCAGGATTACACTGTAATCTGAATTATTTTAATAAGTATGTGAATATGTAGAACAGAAGGCAGTATGCAACCAATACTAAATTGCAATAAAATGAAAAGATCAATGTTGTTTGAGAAAGAAAATCTGGAGAGTTAAAACAAATGTGTAGGTTCATATTAAGGTTCATCTGGTAAAAGAGATGTGATTTTTCTTCTGAGAAAATATTTAAAATTACATTATTGCAATTACTTCTGTGTGGGAGTAATTATAAATGTCTCCTAATGGGCACATTGACACAGTATAAAAATCTACATATAACATTAAAAGCATCCTTTTCAATGATAATAAGTATATGCAAAAGCACACATTCATAGGGAGATAATAACAGGAAGAAAATTATGATTCATATGAACATGGAATATCACTGTAATTGCATTTTACATGTTGCTGAAAGATAATAAGTCCAGTGAGAATTTAATATGGATTAGATGTTCTGAAAGAATTGCATAAAAAATAGAGAATGAACATTGCATGCTCTCTCCCCAAATCCCATTAATCTTTTGAAGATCACTGGATATGTACTTCTATCTTTCTAAAACTCCTCTAAGAAACTCAGAGTAAATATATTTTAGGCTTTTACATAAAGGTAAAAAAGAAACGTAGTTATAATCTGACACCCAGGACAGAGAATAAATTATTAACATATACAAGTAAAAAGAACTACTGGAGGATTAAATTAAGGAAAGAAATATTTATTCTGAAAAACAAATACTGTTTCCAGATAGGGTTTGATGATATGTGAAAGATAAGGAAGACTTTTAATCCTCCTCCCTATTAAAAATTAAAACTGCAATCCAATAGGGAAAAAGAATAATAATCTTTTGAAGCAATAACATGTCTTAAATACTGTAATAGATCTTTCCTACCTCTAACTTTTCCAATAGTTCTGTGACTCAATACTATTTTAGGAATACCATTTCAGTTGTATTCATATGGCAGTTATTGAACGAAACAATTCATTCCCCCACCATGGCCAGGACTTTGGAACTAGATGATCTTTAAAATCACTTCCAACTCAAACCATTCTATAATTCTATGATCTAAGTCTGACAACATAAATAAATTGATATGAGACAAAGGTGATGATATTGTCCAATTATCCCAGGAAAAGAATGTATCCACAAGTGTGAAAGACTGGAATGCTAATGGCTCAGACAATCAAGGTGCAAGCTGACGATGTGCAACGTAACTGCCCAGGTGCTGAAGGTGTACACAGCTGACACCTCAGGGTGTTGAACACGATAAGGAAGGAGGCAAATCCTGTGAGGCAGGTTCGTGTTTCTTTGTCCTCACACAAATGACTCAGCTGTGACAACTTCAGGGAAGTATGGGAATATTCACATGTAGCCTGAAGGTATTCATCTCTACTGATGGGCCAAAACAGGCCATAATTGACTCAAGCGCACTGACTAACAGGCAGCTGTAAGGTCTTCAAAGGTGTCAAAGACTTGTGAAATGTCCCATGATCCAGTATTACATCATCCAATGTAAAACTCCCTGCTTCAGGGAAGGTACCAGGGGTGTTCCGACCTAGACTAAGCCCAGTAAAACATGGCATGGACTGCACTATGTGGTCTTCCCTCACTACAACAGGCTTTGCACACTGCAGATTTCTTTCCTCACACACACAGACTGCCCCACCACCACAGGCTTCTTCCCTAACCACACAGGCTTTTCCCCTCATGACCCTGGGCTTCCCTCAGTGAATTCAGGCTGCAACCATCACTTCAAGAAGACTGGGAGTCTTCATACAATTGTCTTCGACATATGGTCTCATTCTCACCTTAATTCAAGCAGTGGCATCTCTCTAATAATTTTAAAGAACCTGATCATAACACTATTCTAATAATTTTTATCCAAAAATTTAAAAATATTTTTTCTTACTGATATTCCTATGTTCTGTGTTTCTACTGGTTTTGAGGTTAAAAATTATAGTTTTCATCATATATTCTGCTTATTTGCTTGGATTAGGCCCTCATCCCTGCTTCTAAGCATTGTTACATTTTTAAGCACAACAGTTTCATGAACATCCATAAACTGCAGCTAGACAGGAATATATAAAAGACATACTATTTTAAGCATCACAGCAGTAAAGTTTGAAGTCTTGTAGTAGGGAAATTGAGAGTTTTTAGGTCAATTCATAGCCAACTGCTTCACTATTCTCTTCTTTTGAAGAACTTTGAGCCTTAAGGAATGCAAGAGATAGCTCTCTGTGTACTCTTCTAAGTACACAGTGTGCATCAGTATGCATATTCTTTCCTTTTCTGTAGCAGTAGCTCAATGGACTGAGAATATGTGTTTGCTCTAAGAAGGTGTGCCACCACTGCTGGTGGTAAATGCAGTTGGACAGTAAACTTGGACAGTTGCAGTAGTAAATCATTAATACAAAAATGAAGTCTTTGGCTATGCTTATATTCAGAACATATAAGCCAATAGTTTTTCAGTGGAACCATCATGACAAAAATATTTGGATAGGGATTTTCCACATCCTTCTTGATTGTACTAAAAAAAAACTGCTAGAAAATTTTTAATTGACATTGTATTGAGCAGTATTGCTAAATTGTATATTAAAAATATGTTGATACTATTTACTTTGCAGAAACCTTGAAATGAAAACAGCTTTCTTTGGTTTTATTTATTTTTTAATTTATATTTTTATTTGTAATAAATCTCATTTACTGACTGCATTAGATGCAAGCATCTCTAGCGAGACAAAGTCGTTACAAATAAACCTAGACAGACAACTAAGTCATATTTTCAACTGATCTCTGTCACTAGTAGAGAGGTTAAAAGGCATTACAGGTAGGCCAAGTCATTTGTTGTTTAGCTGTACCCATGTTAAGAGTAACATAGAAACTCAATGAGCAATTTTCTGCCAAGCTGAATGACATGAGGCAAAGTTTAGGAAGGGTCCATACTGTATGTCTCATGGCTCAAACATCTAGTTTTGCAAGGATGACAAGCAGGAGAATAAGCATCTCAGAAAAGTAAACAATCCTCCTAGAATACATTGATTCATAGAGTCAAAGGGCAAAATGGAACTACAGTTTCCATTCAGTCTGATCATCTGTATCCTATAGGCTGTTAGGCGTGCCATAGTTCTTCCTAGAAATAGAGCACTTCTTAAAAATATGTGAAGTCCAAACTTTTTAAAAGGATAAAACAACACAATGATAAAAATTTGTTCTAACTTTGAATAAATCAATCAGAAGTAATTTTTCTTATTTTGCAAATTTTCCATAAAAAGTAAACATTGTGAACATTTATGTCTGTGTCTAATCAGCAGAAACAGCTTAAAAATCTGTGTGTGTTAATGGCATCCCTATACAAAAGTCAGATTTGTTTTGGTTTATGTTTTTTCCTGAGGAAATGTCTCTATGCTCTGGAAAGAAGAGTTTTGTAACAAGGAGAGAAAGCTTTGGTGCTCCTGTCAACTCTGATGAAGGAGAATAAGGGATTTCACCTTCAAAGCCAGGAGAGAGATGAATAGGTAGTGATAGCAAGGATAAATGAGAAGCCAATGCAGTCATACAAACACTCATCCTAAGAGGCCTGACAGAAGCTATTAGGATTCACCCCACAGTTCTCATTTTCACACTAGCAGGGTGAGTGAGCAATGAAGGCTATCAATGCAGCCTCCGGGCATGGGCTTCACCAGCAGCACATTGTGTGTTATGGATTACCATTGTGATGGCTCTGATGTGAATTCCAATAAAATGTATCACAGAAAATAACTTAGGGGTTGTGTGCATCTGCTCCCTTTATTAATCCCATATATTCCCAATCTGCCGTCAAGAATATCCCACAGCAATAAATAATTGACGAATTAGGTCATTTGATATTGCCTCTCCTCAATTTTACATAACAATCCTCCATCAATACTGCAAGAAAATGCACAGGGATATGCATTTTGGAGGCCAGCTTCCAGCAGTCAGTCATGCTAAATCAGCAGAAAATTTGACCCTTTGCTCTTTATAAATATTCTAGCTGGTTAGCCTGGCCTTCCCATGGTGATGAGGGTCTTAAGTAGCAATTCAGTTACTCGGCGAGATAGGAACCCAGAAAGATGTGACAAAACTCCAAAGAATTAAGTTATAGTAGAGACAAGATCTCAACCCCAATGCCAACCTGATTTGTTTTTTGCACACATGTAGAATACTTTTGGAACCTGATTAAAACACTAGTCTTGAAGCCATATTTGACAGTAATGCAATGACAGTCATTGAACAAGTGGCATGGGGTTGGTTGCAATAGGAAGATGAAATGCAAGTAATACACTAGTGAGAGATTCTCTTGAAGTGCCTTAACCCTTGGCCTTAAATTGTACCAGGAGAGGTGCAGATTAGATATCAGAAAAACAAAATCACTGAAAGCATGGTTAGGTGTTGAAATAAGTTGCCCAGGGAGGTGGTGGAATCACTGTCACTGGATGTGTTCAAGCAACATCTAGATAAGGAAGTTGGGAATACGGTTTAGGGGTGATTATGGTTGTGCTATGTTGACAGTTGGAATGGACGATTTTGAAGACCTCTGCCAACCTTGATGATTCTGTGATTCTGTGAACCCACTTGTCTCTGTGTCTTACTGAATTTTCAGAGGATGAATGATTAGACTCTTAACACTTTATTTCTTTCCTTGTATTTCTCCAAAGACTGCGTGAAACTGAGTCCTAGACAAACTTTCTTCTTCCAGAAGGACTTCTGAACAAAATGTTATTGGGACCGAATTAAAAGAAACAGTGAACTGAGACCTAACCCTAAAGCAGTTACAACAGAAGAAGCACACCAATATTACCAGTTCTGTGGGCACCACTGAATAACTTGAACAACCTTTTCTAGCACAAAGTCCTTACTGATGACCTTCATATATTTTCCTCCCAGATTTTTGGGTCTGCTCATAGAGGCTCATGCAAAGGCACCTCAAAGTTAGACAGCTTCAAGGGTACCCCTTTTGAGTCTTTCTCTGCAAATCTATGAGGCATTTAATTAAGTATTTATTTATAAGAAAGATTGATATTTTAAATTACAGAGGTACTGGCATTTAAACAGAATTTTCTATTTTCTTTGAAAAAATTATTATGTTGACAAAAACCATTTTCAGTCAACAATAAATTCTTTCTCCTTTTTTTTTCAGAAAGAATTCTGAAGTGGAATTTTTGACTAGAAAATAAAAGGAGGTATCTCAGACAGTTAATTGACAGACACAGGGATTTAACTCTTTCTTGCCAATGAAATAAAACCTCAATCAAACTAACTAGCTAAAGATGACAGCCCTTAATTTTGATAGTTGTCAGTGTAGCTCAAACAAATAATAAAATATTTTTAATAATAATTAGCAAGTTATTTTGGAAGTACTCTTTTAGCGAACTTGTTTGATAGCCACAGCCTATACACTTAGGCTGATGATGACTTTTTCTGCCAAACACTCTCCACAAAACCTGCCAAATCAATATTTTGTCCACATCACCCTGGTGCATACCAATAGCCTCATTAATGGAAATACATGGACATTTTCTTCCATCTGAATTTAAGTTAACACACATAAACATCCACTATCAAACTAATAGAAAAGTTACGTGTTGAAACTACAAATAAGGTGACTAGTAGGCTCTTTGGGTTTTTTTGTTTGTCCTACTTTTTTTTTTTTTCCCACTGATTGTGTTTCAAAATTTTTTTAAGTATTAGGAAATTATGAAGTTGGATTTTACCTTGATTCTTTCAATTTTCAGAGTTTAAAAGAGCTTTTCCATAGTATACTACTGCATGGAGGCTTTATAGTGACAAGACTTTTTACATTATAAGACACTACTATTAACATAAAGGATCAATTTTCAACCCTTTTTTACATTTGAAAACAATTAAAACACAAAATAAATTTAAGAGGCATAAGTATCCTCTCTCCTAGAAGTTTACAGAAATGTAAAAAAAGTTCTGCAATGGAGTCGGTGAAGTTGTATTACTCTAAAATCAAATTAAATACAATAAGATTTTTGCCCTCGGTTACCTGAATCTTGATAAAAACCAACAGTTGCATCTTAGTGATCTGTTTCATATATTTAAGATATTGATGTTTATTTCTACATGACCTAGATTATTCAACAGTCCACAAACAATGCAATATATACGACTTCTGCTTTGCGCTGATATATTTTATTAGTCAAATGTAAGGATTTGCAGAACCAACCAGATATAATTGTGTGAATTTTAAAGCCAGCTATCAGTTCTTTCACGATTTTCACACTTCAGTTTCTTGCAAATCACACATGCAGGATCAAGAGGCTGTGAGAGTCAGACGCCTAGAACTGATCCAATTTCTTTTATAATTAATAACAATTATATAATACTATTACATTTTAGTAATTTAACCATTAAGACTGATGAAGACTGTGAGTTAAATATCTAATATATTTCAAATTTTCTTGGAATAGACTTTGACTTAAAGCTTTAAGATAATGTTTTATTCCTAGAAAACAAAAGACAGAAAATATTTTTATTTCTTGTCAAAAAGACATCAGATTTTAGATACTGTCTTGCTAGCATGGGCTGCCCTAAACACAGCATGAAATGAAGCTTATCTTGGAAGTCAGTAATTAATTCTCAAGAATATTATTATGGTATAAAACTAAAATGGATTATTTCTCTGCAGTTCAGCTTGTACTCCACTTGTTCCCAAGCCAAAATGGTTATATCTCCAAAGTACTATTCCAGACCTAAAATGCCTCACAGCATTCAGATGTGATAAACATCTCTCCATAATCATCCACAACAATAGCTTCAGCTTGACTGGAATTTGGATCACTCAGCGATTCTTATAGTTTTATAAAAACACAGATTGTCCACTGCACCTGAATTGTCACACTCTCTCTTCTAGAGTGCAATGTCCAATCATATCCTGGAGTTGCCTACTCAGTTGAAATGGAGACAAAATAACTTTTGTTTATTTCTGGTTTTCCACACTGATCTCTAAAGAAACACACCTGACAAGACTTTGAAACTACAGTAACAGAAGAGCCAACCAACATTAATTTCTGCCCTCAGGAAATGCTATAGGAATAGTTTACTTTCACTGAGCTTTTAGCTTCATTGTTGCTGCAATTCTTTACTGTTATCAGCAGCCTTGTTTAATTAGATGTCTAAGAGCACTTCCACATAATTTTTCAAACAATGTCAGATATTTTCCCCGTGTGGGGAGAAGAATACAAAAGAAAAGGTAAACCACATGAGCTAAAAACAGTTTAATAGTTGAAACAAAATAAAATATTCTACTAATAATATTTTACTACTACTACTACTACTACTATTTTAATTAAAAGAAGAGAGGGAAAGAAGAATAAAATCCAACAGAAAAAAATGACCCCTTCTTACAAACTCACTCCAGTTTTATATACTGCACATGACATTCTTAGCTTTCAGAAGACCTACCTTGTTCAAGAAATCTATTATCCTGTGCATCAGAGCCCTAAGTGAACCCATAGACTCCGTCTGTCCGTCCTCCTTGGGGCCTGGCTACCCATGCTCAGGACAGCTCCACGACAGCCTAGGTGGGTGTCATGGGATCATACAGCTTGGAAAGATCTCGGGCAGAAAGAGCTGGCAAATAGCATCATGAATTGATGCTTCCCACTTTTCTTTGGAGCTGTACTTAAGCTTGGATCCTCTCTTTTGTTCCTTTCCTAGGATACAGCGCAGGTACAATTTTCCTATGAGGTACCTCATTGGTCCTTACCCTGACCTCCTTCCTTGACTCCCTATCTGGATCTCAGACCTCCCCTGCTTGCCAGATGATCACTGGGCTCTGGATCTGGCTGTTCTCTTTGCCTGGATTGATAATTGCTGGAACATGGCAGGGTTCTGTCCCTGCCCTGGCCCCACTGGCATACTGGGGGAGATGTTCTGTCAGTGGCAGCACTGCCCTGCCACCACAGTGGGTGCCTGCAGCTCCCAGCTCATCCTCCTCTGAGGAGCAGCCCCACTCTGGCTTCTCCTTGGTATCTGGAGTGGCTGGCTCTACAGATGAGAAGAGAGAGTAGATTTATTTTTACTTTGATTTTAGCCAGAGTTTTGATGTGTTCTATCCATAACATCCTTGTTGTGAAGTTAGAGATATGTAGACTGGTTAGTGAAAGACTGGATCATGAGGCTGAAAAGGTAGAGGTCAATAGCAAAAAGTCCAGCTGGCCACTTGCTACAAAAAGAGTTCCTCAAGTGACACTAAGTGGCTGATACTATTTAAAGGCAGCATTAATGATCAGGGTGATGGACCAGAATGCACCCTCTGCAAGCTGAAGAAAAAGGACAGGAGATATTTAAATGGGCTGTACAAATGGGCCTACAAAATTTTCATGAAAGTCAGGAAAGGGAAATTCCATGTTCTGCATCTGAGATATCAGGAACTGTGCTTCAATATAAGCTAGGGACTAAAAATGTAGCTCTGTACTAAAGGACCTGGAGTTCCCAGGATGTTTGAACTGAGCCAAGATTAATGAGGGCTAACTGCACACCAGTCTTCATATTGGGCTGCAAGGGTGAAGTCAGAATACTGAGGAAAAATATTATCCCCCTTTCACCCCACTCAGGACCCACATTTTTCATTGATCAAGGTCAAGTTATCTTAATATAAATACCCTTCCTTCACTTAATAGGGAAGATAGTATTCCTGAAATCTAATGAGTTTTTTGCTGTCTTGACCTCCTCAAATAAAAGATCTGGTTGAGTGGGTGGGTGCTGCAAATATCTGAGAGCTTCAATCTAATACTGCAGAAAGAAAACAAATTTTTGAATCTAATTTTGTAGATATACAGCTCAGTAGCAGAAGTTATTTGGTTAGATTGACCAGGAAGACTATAATGTTTGTCTGAGCATTAATGAGTAATAAAGCAGAATCCTGTAAGCACTTTCTGTACTGGAAAAACATGCCTGATTGCTTACATGCAGACAAGCAGCTGTTTCAGGAAATTTATCAGCAACAGACAAGGTGTAGATGCAGTTTAGACTGTACAAAACAGGATTTTACAGTTAGATCTTAAGCAAGTAACCCCTTTAATTTCAAGGCAGATCCTGAATTTTTGTATGTAAAGGACGGTGAGCATTTTTTTAATTTGACTATTAATTAATATATATAATTTACAGTAAAACTCAAACAATTCAGCAGAGTTGGTGCCAACATTGAGTACTTGAGAAGAATCAGCAATAAATACAATTTCTTTTTATTTCCATCTTTTTTTTATTGTTGGTTACTTCCTTCCTTTCTATACCAATACATAAATAGCAGCAAAAAACGTACTAACAGATATAGTCTGAAGTTAAATGACATTTCTTTCAATCTATTTATTCATCATCATCCATTTAGCATAGCCAAATTGTGATAGGTGATCCCAGAACTGGTTCACACTCTAGTAAGCAGCAAATGCATGATAAATGATCTTTAAAAACATGAAATAAGCAGCTGCCAAAATTAAAATAAGCGGAAGAAAAAACCTAAACCCAACAAGGAAATAGCAAAACTATGTATCTCAGTTCCATCATTGCACATCTGTACAATTTGATAGATGAGAAATGTTTCAAAGATATTGGAGTGGCATCTTCTCCATGGCAACTTTAAAGGAAAATTTAGAATTAAAAATGACTTTATGATTATAAATTGCGGAAATAATCCTAATGAGGTGATCACTCAGGAAGGAACATGGCAAGAAATCAAACAATAAGTTGCACGGTTTTATGAGCCTTTAACTATGGAAAAAAACCTTACATTTCTTAGCGCTGTAATAGCAAGAGTATGAAGTGGCAAACACCCTGAATCCAAAAGCTACAGCACTGCACAGTTAATACGCATAAAAGTATTATCTGTCATATTTTTTCAAAACATTTAGTTAATTATTCAAATACATTCAGTTGTGTCATCTCTTGTCATCATTCGGAAATGCATATGGCATTTAATGATTCTCAAGGAAATCAGTAGGAAATGCAGTCATTTTGCTCTGTGATTTTTCAATGAGTCTCTGGATTACATATGCACAACATGACAAGAACAGCTTTTAATAGTATAACTGCAAATTTGAAGATGCAAAACATTTTGTGTACAAGATAAATATCTAATAGGCATGAGAGAGAGTGCTGCAAATGCTTACAGACTTAAATGAGACTGAAAATGTTCAATTCAATTTTATTTGTAGGAATGATTGATTTCTTCTGTTGAAGAAGGAATGAGTAAAGGAAGAATCAAAAAAAATAACAAAGAAGAATATACATACTTAATGATAATTATGATATTGATTTCAATTTATGTTAAAAAAGTATCAGCAGACTAGTAAGTACAGCCATATCTAGACTTTCTTGTAATGAAGCCTTTGAGACGCTGTTCATTTACACTTCATGATATCTTGGTTCTACAGAATACATATAGTATCATGAATTAGCCCCGTTAAAATACCAGAGGCAAAAAAGTAGCTTCAAGCACTTTTTATGATCCAATAGATGACCATATGTTGTGGTTTGAATCTTGTTTCCCCCAGAGGCTAAGAGAAGTGGTAGACCCCAAGGGGTGGAAACCCCTAGAAGTTTTGAAATTCTACCCAATGGGTGCTCCTGCAGAAATGTCAACATCTCACAAACTCACCGGAAGAGAAGAGTTGTAGTTTTTGATTGTTGTAGGAGAGGTGGCCATGTTGTGAGCCACGAGGAAGGGGCTCTGAGCCCCTTGGGGCCTCTGGCCCCCTCCCAGCCCCAGCTGGGGGGCTGCAGGGACCTGGAACAGCATAAAGCTGGGCTAGGTGCCTGTAGTTATGCCGGGAGAATGTTTTCTCCATGGGCGCAGAACAGCAGTCGGGACTGACCAGAGAAACGGTGGCAGAGAGCCAGAGATAAGGACCTGAACTGAAGTAGCAGCAGAAACAACATGCAGCACTGGAGAGAAGACTCCTGGAAAGGGAGGAGAAAGAGAGCAGCAGAGAGACAGAGTTTGGGGTAAGAGTGTACCAGATCCACCAAAACTCCTTTGAGACCTCCTGGAAGGAGGAAGATGATGGACTCTTACTTGAAAGAGCCTTGGAGTGCTACAGCACTTACAGAGAGGAGCTGAGAAGCTCAAAGGCGTCCTGAAGCTGGACCAGGACAGCCAAAGGAATGTGGAGGAGGGCTTCGCCCCCCCCCCCACTGCCTGGAGACAGAGCATGGAGCTCTGCAAACGGGAATTTGAATCCCCTGAGGAAGGGACTTTCACGAAGATGCCCCTGCATTTCGTGATATGCCTGTGGTGATGCGAGTCTTGTCCCTGCTGGCAGTCCACAGGTGAGGCCTTCGCTTGGACCGAAGGAGAGCCGAGGGGCTTGGAGACCCCCTTGTGTATGTTGAACAGAGATCCAGCTACAACAACCCAGTTACTGCTGCATGGAGGACAGAAGAGGAGTTGCTGCTTAAGGACTGGAAGGGATCTGTCCTTCTTTCCCTCCTGGACTTTTATTTGGAGGGGAGAGGAGATCTGATCTGTTGTAAATACTATATGTCATGGTAGAGATAGTTGTGATCATGTGTATAATGTGATGTTATATTTATTTGTACAGTCATTGTAATATATTCCCTTTCCCCCACTTTGAGTCTTGTGTGTTTTGTCTGGAAAAACCCATCTCACATTAGGTTGAGATGTGGGAGGGGGATGGAGCTAGGGAATTGGATTTGGGGACTATCTCAAACCATGACACCATACTACCAGCACATACTTGAGCTTGGAAGAAGGAATGTCTAACTTCTCCATCTTTCACCCATGACATAATTCTTCACAAGCTGTACACCTTAGGCTGAATATTTAACCTGATATATTAAAAATCTTCAAAAGGGCAAAAGGTACACACTTTAAATGTAGAGTCAAGAATTTACTATTAGTATAATTGAAATCTCAGGAATCTAGTCAAAGAATAATTATTTGTCCAGATCTAATTATTAGAATAAATAATCTAAAGAAGATAATACTATTAAAGAAAAAAATACTAATAGTAACACCGTTGAGATTGTTACATGCACATTCTTATTATTTACTGCTTTTTCAGGTCTCATGCTTACCTTTATGATACCCTTTTCAATTGTGAAGCTGACAGTGACAGTTTTCCCTGGAAAGCATAGGGGTGGTTGAATAAGATATTGAATTTTCTAGGTTCTTAATTGATTTATTTTTCCTCATTGTCTTTCCTCTTTTTTTGGGGTGGTTTACCAGAGTCTATTTGTATGTGTTTTACAAAGTGCTTTTAAGCCTTTCTCTTTTTTCATTGATTTGAAATTCCATGCTACGTCTACTTTATTTGTTCTTTTTCTTTTATTTGACTCCTATAAAAACATGGCCCTTATAGCAACCTATTAACTAGAAAAAAACAATGAAAGAAAGAAAGAAACACCATTAAGAAGCAAAGTTCCAGGCAGATTAAGAGAAGTTTAGACAAAGTAAGCCTGAGAAGTTTCAATCCTGAGACCTTGCACAGTCACTCGTGTCTTATTGGTAGCATTGTCAATGTATCACTCGGCAACAGAGGCAAAAACTTCAGTAAGACATGTCAACTACCCTCCCCTCCTGTTCTCCTCTGCAGGCTGCACAACCCACTTGCCATGAACATTTTTCTTTCTACTCAAAACCCAGTTCCCAGGAGGAATTAGACCATTTAACTGACAATATTTTTGCTGCAAACATATTTCTTGGAGCATGTCCATTCTGCTTTCAAGTAAACTGGTCAGGACAGGCAGAAGGTATTGCTACTGACATATTAAGCAAGTTTCATACAAGAAATTCCCCTCTGACTGTGTTATAGCTACCACTGACTGCTAACATTCCTCAGTTCCATTTTTTTCTTATTTTTTTCTGTAGTAGGTGGGGGATTTCTACTTTGTTTCTTTTTCAATAATTTGGCATCTTACCTCCTGCTACCCTGTCCCTTGACCACTACCAGCAGCACAGACTGCTGACATCCTGCTTTTGACCAGCACTGGCAGCATAAACAGACAACACCGTTCCCCCTTACCAATATAGGCACTGTAGGCAGGGTGCTGCCCACAGAATTCATGCAAGATATGATCCTCTCTAATCATACTGTCTTTGTTGGATCTAAAGGGTGCCCCAGCTCTTGCCCACCTCCAAAAGACTTTTGCACGACTGGCTGTTGCTGACAGATGCCCTGGACACCAACTCTCCTTGCCTGTCCACTGGAGCCACAGCATCTCTTAAGATGTCACATTCGCTGTCGGTGATTAGGTTATTCGCTGTATGAGCATGTTGTTGCTCATCTTTCCTACTGCCTCAATAAAGCTTTCTTTTATAACGTGTCAGACTCCATTACTGTTCAGACTGCATAATTACATCTGAATTAATAATGATTCTTCGACTACACTGTTAGGATTTCAATTACACTAACAGTAATATCTGTAAGATATGTTTCCTTTTTGCCTATAAGAACACGTTGAACATAACAGACTGTGGAACACGTCTCCTTGTGGACACATGAACGGGTCTTATACTGAAATTATTACTTAAAAGATGATATTGGCATCACCATGTGAGTTGTCACATTACTCAGAGAGTAACAGAGAGGTAAGGATGGAAGGGACATTTGGTGAACAGTGAGTCATCTGGTCCAGCCTCCCTGCTCAAGCAGGGTCATCCCAGAACACATTGAACAGGATTGCACATAGACAGTTCATCAATATCTTCAGTGAGAGAGACTCCACAACCTCTCTGGGCAATCTGTTCCAGTGCACGGTCACCTACAGAATAAGGGTAGAAGACCCTTCCAGAAGATTTATTGCGAGGAGATGAGGGCTTATTTCACTTATGGAGACTTTGCTGCTTGGCAGAGGCATCTTTCCCAGAGACACTTTTAGATGTTTTCTCCTCCTGGATTCCAGAGAAACTCTCCCTGGTATGAGAAAAAGATAAGTACTTGCAGACATGTGTGAAGGCCCTCACAGTGGGGGGGTGGGGGCAGGGATGATGAAAGCCCTGAGAAGAACAGGAAGTGTGTCTTTCCCCAGGCCTGGTGCTTGAAATGCCATTAAGGTAAATGTTCTTTAAGTCTAGTGTTCTTAACTTTGGAAAAAAATTTTACTACAATCCTTCCACTGCCTGGCATTTTGGGGGTATCTGCACATTATCTTACTTCACAAGCAGTAAAGAAGTTCTTCCTGATATTCAGGATATGCACTCTCTGTGCATCAGTTTCTGCCCATTTGCCCTTGTCCTAATCCTTGGCACCACCGAGAAGAGCCTGACTTGGTCTTCTTGGCACCCTCCCTAAAGATACTTGTAGATATTCACAGAATCACAGAATATGCTGACTTAGAAGAGACCCACAAGGATCATAGAGTCCAGCCCTTAGCTGTGCACAGGAACATCCCCAAGAGTCACATCATGTGCCTGAGAGTGTCATTCAAATGCTTCTTGAACTTTGTCAGTCTGTGACCACTTCCCTGGGGACCCTGTTCCAGTGCCCAACCACCCTCTGAGTGAAGAACCTTTCTCTAATATCAAGCCTAAACCTTCCCTGTCACAATTTCATGCCATTGCCTTGGGTCCTGTCACTGGTAACCAGAGAGAAGAGATCAGTGTCTACCCTTCTTCTTTCCCTCTTCCTCTATAGTGAAGAAATTGTAGACTGTGATGACATCTCCCTTCAGTCTCCTCTTGTTGAGGTCTGCTCTCAGTTGTCTCTTCTTGAGGCTGAACAGGCCTGGTTCCCTAAGATTTTCCTCATTAGAGAGATGCTCCAGTCCCTTAATCAAGTTTGTAGCCCTCTGCTGGATCTGCTCTAGGAGCTCCATGTCTGTCTTTTACCAAAGAGCCCAGAAATGGACACAGCACTCCAGATGTGGCCTTACCAGGGCTGAGTAGAGGGACCAGATCACCTCCCTCGACCTGCTGGCAATGGTCTTCCCAATGCACCCCAGGATACTGTCAGCCTTCTTGGACAGCAGTACCCTTCTGCCTTACGGACAACTTGTAGTCCACCAGGACCCCCAGGTCCTTCTCCACAGAGCTGTTTTCCAGCAGGTTGTCTCCAGCCTATCCTGGTGCATAGAATATTCCTCCCCAGATGAAGGACCCCACTTTTGCTCTTGTTGAATTTCATACAGTTCTTCTCTACCCATCTCTTCAACTTATTGAGGTCCTTCTGAAGGGCTGCACAGCCCTCTGGGGTATTGGCCACTCGGCCCAGCTTTGTGTCATCAGCAAATTTGCTGAGGAGGCGTCTGCCCCTTCATCCAAATCACTGATGAACAAGTTAAACAATACTGGGGACACCACTAGTGACAGGCCTCCAACTAGACTCTGTGTCACTAAATATGACCCTCTGGGATCTGCCATTCAGCCAGTTCTCAATTCACCTCACTGTCCACTCATCCAGTTCACACTTACTGAGTTTTTTCAACAAGGATGCAGTGTCAAAAATAATATGTTTATAATACTTCTGTGCTGAAATTTGAGGATGCATTTGAATTTGTGCATTTTGCCTTGGTACATGTCTCAGAAGGTGGGACAGAATATGAAGGCATGTTTTCGTTTCCTATGTCACATAAATTCTGAAAAATTGCTTCTGGGACATCAACTTTGACCCTGCTGAGAAAAGGAAACTTTGACTCCAAAGTACAGTTTTGAGTATAAAATACTAAAGAACAAGTTGATAGAGGCTGGACTTGTAAATAATCGAGTTCCTTTACCTTAAACTCACCTGTTTGTGGGTATATAGATCATGATAACCTAAGGGAGTGCTTGCTTGCCAGTCAAATTATTCCTAGCTTTTTAAGATTGTTTCACGTCTAATAGATAAATGTAGCAAAAATGAATACTGAGTGGCAGTTCTGAGTGCAAACAGAACATGAAGCAATGGCATTCCTTGGCTAATGTGATTTGAAAGTCTTATCATAACAGCAATTTTCTATCATATCTTATTAGTCTTGCACCATGTTGAGTTAGCTGGTGTTGTTTCATATGATTGGATAGCCAGTAATGGGATGAGACTTTTCTTTTACTGTAACAAACACCAATGCAACACAATGGTAGTATGACATAATGTAAAAATCCTAATAATAAATTTAACAGCCCTTTTACCTATCTGAAGGCATATTTCATACAACTAAACCTTTACTCTTCCAAGATCATGCTTGTATGTTTTTCAAAGGCAAGAAGAGAAGCTATTTGCAGGGAGAAAACATTGTTTTTCCCCTTCTGATTACTTTTGAAACCTATTCCATGTCCTCATTGTTCTTAATTTATTTTTTAAGATTTTTTTTTTTTTAGAGGAAGGGTGTGTGAAAAAAAATTTATCAAACTGACAGTCATGTAAAGGATTATTCATCCATGGCAATACAAATATAATTTAGATATATGTACAAAAAGAAAGATCTTAAAGATAATTTCTCCTTCAGAGACTGTTTTTATTAATGGCATTTTTCAATCCTAAATGGTGCCTGAATTTCTCACAGAACAATTCTTTAACATCTGGTTTTGTTTAGATATTAATAATAGAAGAAATTTTTTTAGGGTAAGGAACAAACATTAGAAAAAAAACTAAACAAACAAGCATCTGACCACAAAGAAATAATTCTTTACAGCGGAATTTTTGATCTAATTGTATAAATTCTTACCAGTGTAATATTATTGTTGTTGTTGTTGTTGTTGTTAATTATTATTATTATTGCCCAACTTAAAAAAATTTAAGAGTTATCATGGAATAGAATTCTCTAATGCATTCTGATATACCTAGATTATTTAAAAAAAAATGTTGCACAGCAAGCTTGATTAAGCTTTTCTCTAAATTTGAGCATTTGCTTTTTATCCTTGTTAGAGTTTCTGTAAGTAAGGGTATTTTTTTGCGTATAATTTTTAATTAATGACAAACTTTCTCTCTCTGTGAGAATCTTATAGGGGACATATATATATATCAGTAATACTGCATAAAGAAGTGAATACTTTTAATTTTATTTCCATTGATTTCAACTCCAGAAATAATAATTTTATAGTACAATACTTGTAATACTAGGTTTGCACAGGTTTCTCTTAGAGAATTGTCAGCCAGACATCCAGCACCTTAGCCATAGGATTTAAAACTGCATTTGAACTTTCAGAACCTGCCTTTAATTTTCTTAAATTAAAAATAATTTCATGACTGTGATCACATATTTGATTCACAAGCACCATGAGCTGTTCAGAGAATTCACAATAGCATTACCAATTTGACTATCACCTAAATTGAGCCATTATCAAATACCATCTATTTCCAAGCAACTAGACATGGATAAAAAGAAGACATTTTAATTTCAAATAAGCAGTGAAAAAAGAAAATTTCATGTAACAGGAAAAACCAGTTGATAGAAATATTACAATGAAACAGACTAAATAATCCACAAGATAACTTCACATAGTTTGATGTTGTTTGAATATTTACATTATTTTTACTCTTAATTCATACTTGTATGATTATGGACAGCAGTATTTTCCTGAGGCAAGCATACAACTGTAAATGGAAAGTATAACTAGAGAGTTGAATGAACTAACCAAAGTTCAAACAATTTGAGAAATCCTACTGATGTCTGGCACCAAGTACTTAGTATGTGAAACCTCAGGAGGGTTAAGGATGAGGTTGTTCTGAGCCACACAGTATGGGATCTAGATTACGTTTACACAGGGTAAGCAACTTGTATGGAGTCAGCACCACAGCTATGGCCCTCATGCCGTATTTGACCCTCAAAAGAGAACTGGGAAGACAATGTATGGAACTGCTGGTGCCAAGGAATAAGCAGTTGGACTACTCTCTCTGAAGTAACGGTCAGAGTAGGAAACAGAGAGAGGACCAGTGAGCCTATTTCTGAAAGGGAAGGTAAGATGACGAGAGGCAAAGCAAGGCTAAAGAGGAGAAAAGAAGAGCAGAGAAAGAGAAGTTCTATACACTTTTAAAAACTTGAATAAACAGAGTGCTTTCAAGTTTCTTTTGTCTAACAGAACCTAACGTAACAGCTAGACATCTAGTCTCTCACACACAAGGTCCTCCTGTAATCCTAACACATAAGTGGTTTTCAAAATCCCACCAGGCACTTACATTTATCTTTAGCTGCCTACAAACCTTTAATACAGCAGTTTAAGCCTCTTTTAATTGGTCCACTGAGTTGCCTACCTCTCAAACATGCAGACTGAATAAATGTACGGAGGATTTGAAACAGTCTGATACCTTGGTAATGAGATAAGAAGGAGTATAGAAAAATCACAAATGGACAGACTAAAGAAAGCTTCCCTAACTGCTTAAATGAAGCTTCACACTTTAGATCGCCAGCAGCTTTAATCTCTCAGTGCTGTCAGAAATACCAATAACCCTTTTGATCTTATAGTGTATTCTTATATGCAGTTACTACCTACTTCATACTGATAAAAAAAAAAAGTTTAATTTGGATCAGAATGTTTTGTGTGAAGGATATAACCCAAAGGAATTAGTTGTTCAGGATTTATCTAATAAAAGATTTATCTTATTTAGTTTCTGAATGTTCCCTGATGGGTTTGATTGTACTCTATGACTATATAAAATATATTAAAATATATTTTTTACCACTAAAAACACAGTTTTGTTGTGAATTATACTAAGAAAAAAAGGTAAAAAAAAAGCAAATGGGTTTTCAAAAGGATCTGACCAGCTTTAATAATACTGACAAATGCTGTAGAACTGGAACACAAAGCCAGCAGGTCACAAAAGGCTTAAAAATTGTGGTTTAGCTCAAGTTAAATTCCGCACATCTTAAAAGCCAGCCACAGCAACAGGAAAATTTTAGAGCCTAAGAGTCTATCCATCCTAATATTAGGTGTCTAAATCTTAGCTCGTCACTCTAGGCTCCCTTTACTATCTGCAGTAAGCAATGGGTATTCTTAACTTATCGTAACTATTTTGCTAGTTTACATGAGAATGAGATAACCTGCACTCTGGAAGTTCTCCTTCTCACTATTATCTATTAAGGAGTATAGGTGAAACGCCAAAACTGGGAGAAATGTAACCGTCTACTGTTCCCAGACAAGAGCTCCCACACTTGATCCCCACCAGAATCTGGAACTTGTGGCAAATACCAAGGCATCCTAGGTTGTGGGTAACTCTTTAGCTGAGTCTGAAAACTAAAACTGGTGCAAAGATTCCTCTCTCAGTCCCTCCCAAAGAAAAGCAGAGTCGAGTGAAGGTTTCCAGAGAAGGGTTTTCATCCACTCTGAAATCTCCTTAAGAAAGGCATGGTACTGAGTTGGTAGGCAGACTGCTGTCATTCCAAGAATAAAACAATTTCCTTTATTGGAGTAGCTCAAGAAAGGGAAGATATGAGGATGCAAGCCTCATTGACCCTGAAAAGATCCAAATACTTCTCTCTTCTACCCTCTAAGAGTCTTTCCAAGACATCCATCTACAGAATAGTCTTGGTGAGAGTCCAGGAGGTGTCTTGTGTCCATCAGACTGACCTGGGGTCACTCTACAGCCAAGAATCTGAGGTTAGTAGACATAGGACAAGAAGAGAGGAATGAGACTGCTTCTCATTGGATATCCCCATCTTGAATTTATTTTCTTTCCAAATCACCTCAATGCATGAAGAGTCAAAGGAGCAGAGAATGGCACCCAGAACTCCTGCTGTTAGCTTTGTGCAACCTGTGAGCTACAAAAGCCCAGTTTTTCCTTGTAGATCCACAAATATTTCCTTCAAAGTTAAAAAGATTTTGTTCAGTATTTCATTCCAGTCTAAATAACAAGTAATTTCCTTTTCTTTTCCTCTTTCATTATGTCCCCTTTATTCCTTTTTGTTTTTTTCCTTTTTGTTTTTTTTTGTGTGTGTGATGATTTTTCCTCATTAGTTACACTAAACACTAAAATACAGAGGTTGAAATACAATTTTAGAAGTAATGTACATTTATAGAAAGTAGTATATTTGTTTCAAATAAAAGCTTTTCCTTTTCTAGGAGTTTTCAGTATTTCAAGGTTAGTACTAAGGTACAAGATCTTGGTTTTGTGTTTGATGTTGGCTAGAAGACCCTGTTACACACTCACCATCAATGTATCACTAAGCCTTTCAAGTAAAGCCTCAAAGAAAAAGGAGACATATTATTATCTTATTTCTAATTTATTATACCGTTGCCATGATTATGCAGTTTGCAGCTTCTTTTGTAACTAGGAGGATTTTACAAATGGTAGAATATGTTTTTGGGGAGAAAATTAAGAGATGCCTTTGCAGTTCTCTCTAGCTCTGTGGTAGATCTAGATTGCCTTCAGTAAAAATATGATTAGTGTGATTTGCAAATGCAATTTTCTAAAAGTCCTTCTCAACCATCTTTGCGCAGACATGAATCTTGTCAGGGTATAGGATAGAGTACTCAAACCCATCTGGTGGACACTCAGTGTTACGAAAATTAATTCTCAAAGTACTCTTCTGAGAACAAAACATTTAGAAAATATTTAATTTATCTATTCCCCATATTATTTAAGTCTCCTGTATTACTTTGCATGGTCTGGATCTATTTTTATATTTTGTTGGTGCCACTTTCACTATTTTTGTTCTTTCTTTGTCTCTCTTTCCTGTATGCCTTACCTGTGCTCTGTTTTGTAGAAGCCTACTTCTGAAAAAAAGACTAAGTATGAAGATTTGCTTTTAAAGCAAGAAGAATATCTGAAAAACCTGTGGACTAGGTCTTGGGCATAATCTGAAAGACTATTTAATAAAATATTTTAAAATTAAAAATGGTTATAAGTCTTCATAATCAAAGTTTTTGGAAGGATCATTACAGATGAAGCATAGCTAATTATTTTAATGAAAAAATTTACCAAATTAAACTGAGTCAACTAAAACTAAACCCAACTAACTTTACTACTTCAAAATAACAAGGAAAACACAGGCTCTGCATGTATGCATACACATAGATGTACATAAACAAATGAATAAATATATCAGTGCATATTTATACATAAAGTCCACAATAACACTTTGCTGATACATGAAAGTAATTTATAAATCATTTTCCAGACCACAGGAAATAATGTAAATATATACATGTTCTAAAAACAATGCCTCTACATCTTGCACAGCGGTCAGGTGTACCTCGCAAAGCTGACATTTAGTAACTATGCAATCTGTCATGAGGATCAAACAGGTGATCCATTTGCAGCTGATAAGGAGCTTTTGTATAATTTTCAATCAAAAAATGAGAAGTTCTTAAACATGAATATTTCTGTGAAAGTGCGTTACTGTCAAAATAATGTGCATCTATTCAAGCTGTGTAGCTCCAAGAGGTGAAATATGTGATGACCCTAATAAGATAGTTCTTCCATGTCTTACTTAGCCCTGTAAGTGCCTCTGCCTTGTGGCACCTTTTAAATTATTTTTCAATGGTCTTGTCTTTAAAAAAGTCTTCAGATGTTCTTTATTTCTTCAGGATGCAATATGAGATGTTTACCCACTTATAAAAACACAGTACTGGACTAGGAGAGGGTGGTCTATGTTCCTAAATAAGTAGGTTGAATGCTAAAGGTTCAAATACTCGTTGCTCATGAAGAGGTTCGTCTGTTCCCATACATACACAGTTTACCTCCCTTCAATAATGACCTTTTCTTTCCTATGCAGCATTCTGAATCTTTTGAAAAAGATGATACACAACATAGATTACTGTCACTATCAAATACGTGAAGATACATAGCATTTCAAGGAAACTTTGAAAAAGACCTTGTGTGTGTGTGTCCCCTCAAAGAGCCCTCTGTTTGAGAGCCAGAAAACCAAAGTTTTTTCAAATAATGACTTTGCGCGATAGGCACTGAGGGAGCTACTTTCAAGTGGAATTGTTTCCCTAGAGGACTAGGTGTGTCGGTGCATATTGCATTTTGATTTCTCTTTGGGACTAATTTACACACGAATGGTACAAGTACTTAGTGTCTGTCAGTTTGGGTGAAGTTACCCCTCTCCTAACAGGAAAGAAGGAAGGACATACACTATAGTTGGTGCAGGCTCATCACTAAAGATTTAGCAAAAGCAGAACTGAGACGTGAGAGAGAGTAAACCACATGTGGTTTAAAGCATGTTAATGCTAAACATAAGCATTTTTTTTCCAGTGGGTGAGATCCCGACAGGTTTTGGAAATACACAATATTTATTTTTAGATTTTAACTGTACAATAGGACTGTGGATTATTGAAAGAATGCTTATTAAATTTATAAACAGCTTTCTCACATATTCCCGTGCTAATGTCAATCTGTATTACAGACAGTAAGAGAGAATGGGTCTTTCTGGCAGCCATAAGACATTGTCAATGTATTTAAAATACTCTGTTTCAGGGATTATTTTTTAAAGAAATTCAAAGTTTTTCTAAAATTATCTGACTACTGGGGACAAAAGAAACAGAATCATTTGCATTCACATAGTGATGTCTTTCTTATGCAGGCACCATTTATGTCTTACAGTAAAGCATTGCAGACTGACTACTGTGATTTTTTTTCCCAGAAACTTAAATCACAAATTGTAGATAGAGCACTGCTGGGGATTATCAGTGGGATGGATGTGTCTGGCATGAGTGTTATTCTTAGTTTGGCTTCATTAAATGAACCATTACCAGGAAAGACAAGTTGTTGTACACTTTTATTGCTTTCTACTGTTTTCTTTATCAAATCAATACCATTTTCTAACTTTGACTATGGTACTGGTTCTAAATCCATTTCATGACTACTGGAAAGAGTTCAATGGCTTTTAAAATTACAAGGAGGAAAAGTGCTCTTGAGCTGCAGAAGTGGACCTCTATTGTTTTTGAACTGTAAATATTCTTTATTTTATGTGTTGATACATAAGTAAAAGTAAATAAAGAAAACTAGTTCTATTATATAGCATTTTTCAAAGTCCTCATATTAAAAAAACAAACCAAACAAACCAAACAAACCAACAAACCCCAGCAAACAATGGCTCTAGAGAGTGATAAGTTTACCATCTACAAAGTGGTTTGTTTTCAGAAATCTCTCAATTTTCTAATAATTTCTTATCATATTCATAATTGCTATTGCACAGGTCACCATCAATTAATTGGGATCCACACAGAAGAAATCTTTAATGTCTGTTATGTACCACAGAAAATAACCAGTTAAATGAATATGATTTCCCATTTTCCTTAGCACTAAAGCTGGTGATTTTCAGAGGTGTCCTCAGTAAGTGGCTAAGGAGAAACCATGTCTTTACTCTCCTGATCACTAACACCATCCTGAAGTACTTATTCTCCCACCATGTGACAGAAGAGAAAACAAATCCTGACACAGCAGACATCTCTAATTCACTACCTGATGTTATCAGCAGTACATTTACAGGATTTAGTTCATGAGTGAATAATTTAAAATACTGTTCAGTATTTTTTCTTCAAATCATATATTGAAATTTGATCGTGGTTTTTTTTTCACTTTAACTCAACTTTTTCTTTGAGGCTCTCTTATCTTCTATCATCTTCAAACAATTGGAAAAAAACACTTCATTACAACACTAAAATGCCAACAGTTTGAAAAAAACACCTTTTTTTCCTGATTACTTGACAAAATAATCTTACCATTTCCCAAGTATAAAATTTCTCATTTAGGTCAGATGTGCAGAACAATACAATAAAATATTATTTTAACACTATAGAAATGTCATAGAAACATTCTTACCAGGCTTATTTAGAGAAAGTATTTGAAATATTTTCTGTTACATCAGTGCGAGAGTGAGTTCTACTTTAATATTGCGTAAAAAATAAAACATCTCAATAAAATGTGAAAGCATTTTTCCAAACTTCTTCATGCTGAAGATTAAGTTTTGTTGGTGCATTAAATTGTCAGACAATAGATAGTTGCTTTTTCAGATTCTTTGGGTTTGATATCCTTTGATATTATTTTAAAGATGCAGTTTCAGAAGATTCCTGAATCATAAGTTCATCACCATTCAGTCATTTGCAACAAAAAAAATTATGCCCTGACTAAATTTTTTATGGTGTTTGTGCCTGCCATCTTAATAATAAATAACATTGTTTTAAAACCAAAAGATTCCTTATCTTTTAAAAGGTAAAGAACTGTGGTTGTATATTTTAAGAAGCAGGAATCTCAGCTATTCTGATTGCATATTTTACCTTCACACATTTTACCTTCACACATTTTACAACACTGATGCAATTCACTGTTTTCATGTCTTGTCTTATATTTCATATACTTTTTTTTCAGGCAGTTAGCAATTAGAGCAAAGGTATGAAAGATAGTAGCTTTCAGCTTTTGTTGTTGTTATTGTTTGAAGAAACTCATTTTAGTATGTAATTTCTGCAATAGTCTCTGCAGTAGCAAAGTCAGCTAAAACAGAAGAGGAATATCTCACCTCGACATCAAAGAACTGACTTTTAACTTAAGAACCTTTAGAGTGTATTAGGTCAATAAAGACATGTACATTAACTTTCCGCACCTATAACTACTTTACAGTTATTCAATATATGTTGATTAGCACTGTAGAAGCTAATGTTTTCTGGTTTGGTTTTATTTTTTTTTCATATCACTATCTTTATCTTTCCGTGACATATTTGAATTATGTATAAAAGCTTGGCAATTGTTGCAAAAAGAGAAATGCCTCCCTCTGTCATAAGAAAATTGACAGCATATTAAGAAAATAATGTACAGTTTGTATTAAAGGAGTAGTTAATTAGACCCAGTTTTTACACACAAACTTATACATGTATAATTATGTCAGACCATGCAAAGCATGCACATAAACACACACACACCCCCAAACACCATGTTTAAAATGACATCAAAAAGCTTCTAAAAACTGCTATCAGATGCCTTATAGTATTTATTAAATTTTATCTAGATTGTTCTCAAGGTTTGGATTGAGGGAAGTCTCCCTGAGGAAGAAACTCCTCTCAGCTAAGCGTTCTTAAAATAACTTTATCCTCGAATGTAAGACATCAGAAGGTCAAGTGACCCCTAAGATTCATTATTTTCTGTTTAGTTGAATGAATTATTCCATTCAAATAAAATTACGTCCTTTACACTACAATACAATGAAGATGAGATCTGTACCTTTATGAATAATTCAGTTCATCAGAAACAGCATGGACATTATCTTGAGTGTAAAAAAGCCACCACAGAAATATTTTAGTCAAATATAATGTTGATGAATGTCTGGTGAGGAATTTGGAATATTTCCTCCAACAATTTGAGTTTATGCCAAGGTTTACCTATGTAACAAGAGCTTTGACATTACAGTAATTGTGTATCTTTTTCAAGTGAAGAAGTGAATTCTGTTGAGTAGCTTGTTTTTACCAATATTTTATCATGCCATCTGATAAAGATTCTGAATTGCATGCAATTCAGAGGAAGTTTCCTTGGTCTTTGACAAATAGCATCCAGTGAAATGCAGTTGAGAAAGACAGAGGAATTGTGGAGAGTGGAGAGCTTGACCAAGGCAGCAATTCAGTGAAGGAAAATTCAATGTCTCATGAAGCAAAAAAATTTTGTTACAAAATTCAGCTTTTCCATCTGTCGGCATGAATGCATCCATCGTTTTAGCAGGGTTCATACATTCTAGGATAAAAAAGTCATGCAAGAACAAAAGCTCCCATTTTAATGGCAGTCAATGGAATATGTTATTTCATAAGATATTTGGCTAAATAGTACCATCCTAGGCAAAGTTTTGTGACATATCTATTAGAGTACAACATCCCAAAAGAAGTAACAAAAGACACAGGTATGCCTGACTCCAACAAGAAGGGAGGGCATATGCAGATTTTCCCAAACTGATAAGGAGATATCTGCTGTAGTACCAAAAAAGTGTGTAGCTGGGTCATCTCAGCGTTGTTGCTCAGAAGCTAGGCCTTGTAGCTTGGTTTAAGCCCTGTCTTAATGCATCTCATGTTTCCAGAACACAAGTTAGGTTTTTTCTGTGTAGCTGCACTTCTCTTTGACATTATGCAGGTTTGATCAGAATTAGCTCAAAAATCTCTGTGCTGCATTGCTTTAAATAGACAGAGCTTCATGCCCAGTACTTCAAAACACCCACTGAAATTGGACTTGCTAAATACAGCACATACATAGCAATGTCTGCCTGGAAGTGTTTATGGCCTTAAAGGCAGAGATTTCTTCTGCAGTGCTACAACACAGTGCAGATATGCTCCACTGCACCTCAATAGGCTGCAGTTGTAGTGCCTTGTGTGAGACCCTCTGTCTTCCTTTTTGTGACAACGCTCCGATGTATCTTAACATTGACAGAGGATCTGAAGGTACACTTAAACCTCTAAAGCTGTGTGAACAAATGACTTATACAATTTTTTCTTTCCATGATTACTGGACATGACTTTAGGAAAGCAATACATTTTGCTGATGAGACATCAAGTTTACAGTTGGGCAATAATGACTACTGCCAGCCACCTAAGATATTGTTATACAAGAATTTTCACTGATAATAATAAATAGAACATCACTAGGCATATCTCTTACTAAGGACTTACAAGTTAGCTTGTTCGTGAGTCAAACTTTTGTATGGAATGATGTTTCAACCTACAGAAAGAAACAGTAACTCAGAAAAAACCCTACCAACTAAACAGTCCAAAAAACCCCCCAGAAACTAACTAACCAACCAACCAACCAACCAAAAATACTCTCCAAAGCTCTCCTTCCATGTGTTTTCCAAATTTAATTTCATAAACAGTTTTCAAATGTAATGTAGATTTCTAATGTAGATTTTACCAGAGTTATGTATAATGTCAACTTAAAACCCCAGTCTTGCATCACAGTTGAATAACACATTGGAATTTTTTAAAGATGTATTGAACAATGACCTCTCACCTGATTCGTTTATCCTTTGTGAAAACAGATTTTTTTAATAATTTTTTTCTAAGTAGAAATAAGTAAACCAAAGAGCTCAGCTGAAAGTTAGGTGTTTTCAGTGAGTGAAAACTGGAACTCTATAACAATAAAAGTCCTGGATTTTGAATGAATTTAGTTACATTGCATTACAGTGTCTGATCAGTCTGTTTTGTAGCCGATTGAGACTTGAGTAACCGAATCACCAGGCTCCTCAAGTAGGCAGACAAAAGTCAAAAAAGGATTTCTAGTAGATGCCAATCAAAGATTACTCATATTTTAACAGGACTGGCTAGATCATAAATATTAAAAGAAGCAGACTTCTCTCTTATGTTACATTTTTGATGGTAACTCCTTCAGGGAGCTTTTAACCTGGGTATAAACCCAGAAGAACTGAAAGAGATGATAAGCAATGCATAATATGTAGCAGCATGATGAACAGTATTTTCTATAGGATATCAATGTAATTGTTTTCTAATATACATATGATGGAGAGCATGAGCAAAGGAAGGAAGATGTTGAGGAGGTGAAAGGAGACAGGAATCTGGGCTGATTGAGGGGAAAGTTAATCTCTCAGTGATGAATGAAAGATGATAGAGTAGGAGCAAGGTATGAAACTGAAAACATTTAAATAATGGTTGCTCTGAGAGACAAAGAGAGCTGAAACAATTAAAGATAAGCCAAGAGGAAGATCTGCAAAGCAATATTGTAAAAGGAAATTAAAGGAACAAGGCTGCATTTTTCAGAATAGTAAAGATGAATAAGCCATGGCAAGATGGTTCAAATTCTAGTGAACTTTCTGGAGATGTGATCCCTTAACCAAGCCTTAAATTACCAGATTCAAATGACCTTTTAAGCTAAGGTGCTACTCATACCATCTAGCTGTAGTAATTTTTAGGATTTTTTTTTAGGAATTTTTAAAAATCTTGTTTGAGGAACAGTTTAGATATGTAATCAAGTGCTCATGTGTTTCTTACTCAGTTTTTATCTGCTGCCACAGGTTATTCATAAGTTTTATAGTAAGCCTAGTTGCTTTCAAGTGCTGTAATAGTGCTCTGGAAATGAGCTTCTCTCTGTTCCTTGTTTAGGGAACCAAAATTTCTGGCTTGAGGAAGATAGGTGACAACAGCTGTATCTATTGGATTTCCCTGCATGTTATCACTGATGTATGTTAAAAACATGAGACCCAAGAAAACAATTTCAGAAGACAAAAATCAAGGAATAATTTTTTTAGGATAATACAAATACCTTCTAACTAACAGAATTCAGAAAAAATGAACTCACTAACCGAAAACTATGCTTTCTGACTTCTCAGAACTGAGCAGTAGTGCTTGGAAGAGTCATAGACCTGTGAAGAGCTTATGGTATGTTCTATTTTAGCACAAATAATTCAGATTTTCTGTATGGGTAAAGCCTGGAATGTTTGAGGGTTTTATTTGAAATTTAATTATTTGACCCCCTCTGTGCCCATAGACATCTTCATGTTATTGTGGAAATGCAACTTGAACAAAAAGCCCTAAATTGGTTTGTTTTGGTTTGGCTTGGTTTTTTGTAGTTTGGAAAGAAAATGGTATTCCAGTGTAAATGCAGTGGTTTTCCTGCCAGAGTGCATAGAGCTTTGGTGTTGGTACATCAATCACACAAATTGCTGAGCTACTGATGGCTTCATAAAGCAATGTTCTATTAATGCTAAAACATTTTCATCTGTTCATTAACATTAAATTTCCAATAGAGGGTAGAACCCAAAATGTTTTCAGGAGGCTATAGAAAGTTCTAAGATTACACTGCTGCTCTATAACATATTATTACTGGAAAAAAATGGTAAAGTGTATTAAAAGCATTGATAACTACTGCCATTTTCATAGGACTGCATAATTTAAATCCGGTGCTTGCTAAATAAGACAGTTGAATGTTTAATACTAAAGAAAAGCAAAGTAAAAACAAAAAATAAATAAACTAAATAAAATTAATGAGGCAAGCATTTTGAAAAGAAGTTTTCCAGTGAAAATGAAAGCCTGCTTGATGGAAAAAGTCATCCATTTTATGCCCAGTAAAACAATTTTCTGTAGAAAATCAGTTCTATCTTGGCTAAGAGATTAAAAATTAACATTATAAAATAGAATGGTTTTCCTCAATGTCATCGCTTGCTGTTTGCTCATTATATGATCGTTAACGACATTTTAACATTTATTATCATACCTAGGTTCACATACATCAGGCTTCAAGTTTCAGAACTTTGATTTATTTCAAAATATAAGGTTGTATTGATCCAGAAATATTGCTAAGTTTGAAAGAAAATAGTAACGATTTTGACTGCTAACTTAAACTGCATAATTCTAATATTTCCTATCAGGAAACATGGACACACACAAAAAACCAAACCAAACCAACCCACATGTGCCCAGGAAACTGTCCTTGAAATATTTGCTATTCCTCCCTTTTCATACTCCTACTGGTAGTATGGCTACATTTTAAGACATAATTTCTTCTTCTTTATTGTCCTGTCAATGCATGGATTAGAAGACTGGAAGTAGCTTAAAGGTATGAAGAAAGTGGCTCACAGTAATTAGATTAGTTCTTTTCAGAGGAAAAGAAGCTCCATATAAAATACAATTTATGCTTTCTGTCTAATTCCCTGTTTTCTGAAATGAAAAATGTTCTGAGATAGCTGTGAACTCTTGAAGACTTGACCACATAGTTACTGTGTTCAAAACTGTCACTCAGTGTTATGTGGACTCCTATATTTTCCACCATCACTGTAGAAAACCTCTAGCTTTCATCACTCACTTTTTGTGAGACATTAACTAGTTATTTTGTTTATCCCAAGATGACTAAACTTCTGGGAAGAGTGGAAAAGAGGGGAGAATGAATGAGTATGTAGGTAGGTGGTGTAGGCCATGAATATTAGTTTAGTACCAAGACTCCATGAGTTTAAATTTCAAAGACTTATCTAAGTCCATTAAAGCAAAAGAGGGAAACCTCCTCCTACTCCCAACCAATTTGCTAGCAGCTTTCCAGCATAGTCTTATAAAGGTAAGTCTGGCTTCACCTCAAGATTCAAAGACCTTTCAGGAAGATTTAATTTCAGTTGCTTTTGGCTAAATGGTTCTTTTCCCCATTTGCAGAAAGCCTGAATTTTCCTTACTACTACTCTCCCAGGATGCCAAACTGGCTTTGTTTCACCTGGCGTTCAGCCAAAGTAAACTACCACGGTGGAGTATATGCAAAAGGGTTATGATTAACTGGAAATGTTTAGCTTTCAAACAGACCTAATGTAGCATAGGAGAGTCTGTAATATGTTGTTCCAGAAACCTTTGCACAGAAAGGTTCTGGAGAACTTGAAAAACATTATATTTCCAAGGCTGCATCTATACTGATGTCTTTTTTCATCTTTTGAACTAATGCTGCCATAAAAATATTATTTCACAATGTCACCATGAAGAAAACAAAAGCCAACCCACTCCTACATTAAGGGTATTTCTTTTACAAGAAATGTAAATGTTTTAAAGTTTTCAAAAGTTAGATTTTTTTAATCTGTTTTATTGTGGTGATAGTATTGGAGATAAATAGTTTCTCATTTAATTTTTATCAGACTCTTTGAAATATCTGATCTATCACAAGAAACAAGCAAGATTTATTTGAAAAGCTCCAGTGCCAATGATCTAATGTAAAGCATTTACTTCTGTCACCCTTTTACTCAGTTGTCCAGATCTTCAGCTGATATAATGTGGGAATAGCTCCATTGAAGTCAGTGGAGCTCTGCCAATTTATGTTGCTGAGAATAAGTCCTGTTAAGTGCTACTCTGTGCCTTGAATTGTCCTAATTAATTTCAGCAACTCTGCATCCTGAATACGGGTCAGACTGTGAGTATTTTATTCCTGTGTCAAGTTTGGATTTTTTTACACAGATAATCTCATAGTAACATAAGTCCCTTCTACACCTGGCTCCCCAGTGTGAGTGGGAAGATCAAGCTAATACTTAAATAGATAACTAAAGAAAAACACAGATGTTGTTAAATTTTTCACTTATATTGAGTGAGATTAGAATATGGTGAAGACTGTTAAATATTGAATATCTGATGTATAAATTAAAATCCAACAATAATGAAAAAGTATACCATAATCTTTCTTCATGAACATTATAGCAAGATAAATAAATAAATCCCCTAGAACTTTAATCCATATAAAAAGAGTGTAGGTAAGTAAAAAATAGAAAGTAAAATGAAAGATTAATGTGCAAATTAAAAATAAATACTACCTTTAAAAAGTCCTTGCAAAGGAAGGACTTTTATATAATACAGTGCCCGATAAAGTTTGCTGAAAGTATATTTAAACCTTTTTAGGTTTGCTAAAGTTAATAAATGAGCTACCAAATAGGCTAATGATTTACAAATCGTTGACAGAAAATTGGCCTAAATTGCAAACTTGTCAAGAATGTTTTATGGGTGTGAATTTGTGGTAGTATAATGGATGGTCTTGTTTATGCCTATGTTTCTGCATTAGGGTTCTGATTTAATTGAATTTTAATTAATTTTTTTTCTAATAAGATATATTTATCACTATCTATCACAGTTTGTAAGAAAGACCTTAGTGCCCATATCAAAGTTCATACACTGAAAAACATTGTACAGAAGGTGATTTGTGTATCTTTTAATATCTTTTAATACCTACCTTTCAAACAAGCATGTAAACAATAGTCTCTTTGTAATAAAGGCAGATAAGAGTTTGCTTGTACAGTGTGGTAGTTGTGTAAATTTTTAATGCAAAACAAAAGGCTGAGTGCATTGTTTAGTATTAATAACTTGTAAAGAATAGTTTTAGTCATCCAAAAATTGGCTTCAGATAGGAACACAGAAAAGGACTCTCATATGTCTCTGTGGATAAACATTTCTAATTGTAGTTTCTTTGGAGATCTCTTCTCTATAGTTAGTGGATCATCATCATGTTAGTAACATCCATTTTGGTGGATGTTACATCTGACTTTCCTTTGATTTATAGGGAATTATTATGTTCACAGTTAAACTAGTATGGACCTACAGGTCTGGGTTCAGATAAAGCAGAAGACAGTTTTTCTACAGTGTGAAGAGGTATGAGATGTGTTCCTGGAGAAGGGGGATATTTCAGTGTACTTGAACTAGATAGTAAACTTCAATTTTACGGAATTAGAATGATACAAAAAATTGCTACCAGCAAATTCAGTCTTCTGATTGCTCTCAGCCCATGCTGAGATGTGTAACTAAGCAAAGGACAACTCTTCTTCCCAACACCACTTTCAGGCTTGGACTTGGAAGTCCTTGGTCTCCCCCGTGCATAGCATCATAGAAACATTTAAGTTAGAAAAGACCTCCAAGATCATTGAGTCCAACCTTTGACTGCTCACCACCTTGTTAACTAGTCCATGGTACTAAGTGCCACGTCCAGTCATTTCTTGAACACCAAGGGGGATGGTGACTCCACCACGTCCATGTGAACCTTATACCTGGACAACACACTGAATTTGCTATTTGAGACATTCTTGTCATTCAACCATATTGATGAATGGTTTAATAATGTTCTGACAGAACGCTCATGACCACAAGTCTTGGGATATTTTATGGGATTTTCAGTGTTCCTCTGTGCACAACTTTCTGCATTGATGTCAGGGCTTTGGCTAATGCTGGAAATCAGAAAACAGACTGACTCTTCTTAAAGTTTCTTTGTCTTACATTTAATCATGGACGTTTTCTCATTTCTTTTTTCCACTGTTAGACTTGTTGAGCTTTTCCTCTGTTGTCAGAGTCATAGAGCCACAGAATTATCAAGGTTGGAAGAGACCTTTAAGATCATCAAGTCTAACTGTCTGCCTAACACCATCACTGTAACCCCTAAACCACTCAACCATATCATCCACCACCAGATCTAGATGCCTCTTAAACACCTCTAGGGATGGTCACTCCCCCACCTTCCTTGGCAACCTATTCCAATGCCTGACCACCCTAACAGTGAAAACATTTTTTTAGCAAAAATTTTGTTAGCAATAGTCTTCAAAGAACAGGTGAGCAAGGAAGAGCTTCCAGTATGTATAATTTTGTGTTTTACAGGTTGAACTTTCAGTACCACATACTAATTATCTGTTTACCACCTCCAGGGGTATTTTTACTCATTCTGAGGACAGTGTCATGTTATGAAGTGAAAAGATCATAGAAAGAGTTGAAGTGGCCTGACACAAAGCTGCAAATGTGACAGAAGGTGGGAGAAAACAGTAAACATGGCTTGGATCAGGATACTATTTCTTTCCCTGTACCAAGAGCCATACTACTTCTGATATACTGCTGGTCCAGGCTTCCTGTCTTCAACTGCCTGGCCCTGGACTTACTCAGCTCTGATATGGAAGATACGCTTTTCCTGCAGCCATTGAAGAACATTTGAGTCCAGACACACCCAGTCCCAGAACATCTGGAGAAGACTTACAGATGTCTGTGTCTCAGCTATCAATTTATTCTCTCAAATGTAGATTTGTTTAGAAAGTTTTCTTATGTGACCTCATATAAATCCACAGGGTTTGAAAGGAAGAGTACATTCCTGTGGCACTTTTGGGGTCCATCTGACTTAGGGATGAAAAATATAAATAGTTACTGGTTTAGGTTTGTATCTTATATTGTTTAGTAGAAGCAGAACGTGTACAGAGAACTATATGGCTCTTTTCAAGATGACAGAAGCCTGGCAGAATCTTATGGTTGTCTTCAGCCTTTTTTGAGCTGTACATTTTCATTATTTATCCAGATGAAGAAGAATTAGGGCAAAAGACAAACATTTGCGGTAAACCGCTCAGTTTCTCAGACATATTAATGAGGTCCATGTTATTCATGCCAGCTTTGAGGCAGCAGAATTGTTTGTTTGATGATTCTGAGATTGTACTGGCTACCTGTACAAGCACAAGCCTCTTTCAGATCTCTGACTGAGAACTTTTGGTTATCCTGGGCTGGTGAAAACCCAAGATCTTGTGATGATACTGGTTCAGTTGCTGTAGTTTTCTTCAGTGAAATTTTGCTCAGCACTTCTAATTAGCATTCTTGATGTTAAAGAATAGAGCTATCAACAAGATATTGGGTCACCATATTAAGTGTATTCAAATGATGTCAGAGATCAGGCCACTATGGTGTTTCTGGTTTAGCACATCCACTCACTTAAGAGAGATCATAGTATGAATATGAACAGTTATGCAATATTTGTGCCTAGCATTGACCTTGCTCACAAATTTTTATCCTGCTACACATCATATAAAAACTTTCAAAATCAAAACCCAATTTGTGTTTTAAGGACTGAGAGTGAGAGCAAGAGCACTCAGACACAAGCTGAAAAACTTTCTTTTTTTTTAGGAAGCGGGTTGTGAAAGCCTTGGGGCAAGAATGCTTCTCTGAACTACTCTGCATGCTGCCTAGGAAAAAGGGATGCTGATCTAAGGCAGTGGTTTTTAATCTAGGGGACTCAATGGAGAGGTCTGCAGAAGGTGATTGGAATGTGAAGCACTCTTTATGCCATCTGATGAACACCAAATTCATAAAAGAGTTCCTGCTGGATATTTATTTTGGACATCCAAAACTGAAGTAAGTTTTAAACCCATGGATTCAGGCTTGGCATCTGTGAATGTGATCTCGGCACTGAAAAATAATAACTCAGAGGCAATTAATTTTTGGTTTTGAAAGGTAGAGTCCTCTATAAGTCAGCAACCGCACAAACTCACTATTTGAGATTATAGAATCTTTTAGTACTGTAAGAAAAGCAGGGGAAAATTACCAGTATACTAAAGAGGAACCTGTATAATGTCCATTGTGACAATGGCACTGCTAATTAATGAGCTGAAATGCCTGGTTTATCAACTTTCCTCAAATAACTTTGTAAGGATGACTTTACAGATTAATTCTAGCATTGAGTTCTTCAGTAAATTTCACTGCTTATACAGCCCTTCAGGGCTATTTAGTGAGTTACTACTACAGAGATACTAATTTTTTTTACCTTTTTCTTCTTAGAATAAACACTCAAACACTTTACTGAAGTATAACAGCTACTATAATACTTTTCAATGAACAGACATTGTGCAACCCTCTAATCAATGAAAATACTTCTGCAGTTATATATAAAAACTTCTTGACTTTGAAATGTTCTAAAATATAGGGACACTAAAGCATTAGATTTACAGTATATTCATATCTGCAGCCTTAAGCATAAATGAAGACATGCAATAAGGGCTTTCCCATTGTCAAAATGAATCCTTAAACAACATTGAAATAGTTCCTTGATATAAAACTTAATTGTTCTTCTTTTATGTTGATCATGACAAAGAAACTAATAAAAGACCATCATAGTCGTATTTATTCACCTTGTAGGTATTGTACAAAGATCTGGGCTCCTACTCTAGATTTTTGACTTCGGAGCTACTGCTGTAAATATGCTATATAACCATTAATTTAGGCTACATCCTTATGACTTTAGGACTTTGTTCAGTTTTTAATTGTTTTATCATCCTTATGAGGACAAGCTAAAATATTTAAAGGGAGACTTCTGTTTGGAAAAGCTTCAGTTTTCCACTTACAGAGCTGTGTTCTGCAGGTTGTCTTTTACAGTTCCTGCAAGATCACATGGGTTTCGTGTTTGGAGGTTATCTGAAGAGCATAATGTCCAAGATGATGAGGTAACATCAACAGTAAGATGATTCAAAGACAGTAAACAGGAATTACATGTGAAACTCAGCTATCTTCTCTAATCTGCTGTATCAGATTAATGGGAGAATGTTTTCCATACTTCTTCATCTAAAAAAAAACAAACCAAAACCCAAGAGTATTTAAAAATATGTCTTAGAATGTCTCTTTTTTTTTTTTTTCCTGTAATCCTTTAAACTGTGTACTGGTTATTTACTGTCCAAAAAACCCTGCACCTAGATTAATTCTGAATTATCATGTCTGGGTGTCTCCTATTACACCATGCAGTTTAGTCAAATGTTGTTCTAGCTGTTATAATAGGAAAGGTCAGTTAGTTCCTGGAATGACCTTATTTTGAGAAATGAAGCCTGAAATGATAATCAATGAACAAAAGAAATGTATTTGCATGTAGTAAACATAATGATTTATAATGTGATGTTTGGTTATTTTTTGTATATTTTACACAGAAAGTAAAATAGCACAGATATCAACAGTTGCCTTGTCATAATGTTGGTATTCAGCATTTTTGTTTTGTATTTGGCATTTTTCTTCACCTTAAAAAGCACAACAGTGTATAAACTCACCTGAGAATACAGAACCCAGTTTTTACCCTCTGCAGTACACTCTCTGCCCATGATTAGTGATTGTTCTTTCCTTGCTAGCGTATTCTCATTAATGGAATGGGTGACTTTTGGCAAAAATATTTCAAAATCTCCTAAAAAAATATTAGCCCAAATACACATAAGTATTTTAATTTTTTTTTTTTTTTTTTAAGAACTGAGACACATCAATACTTTCAAGGCTGTTGGGTCAAGAAACATTTGGGATGAAGGAATATAACTCAAGGGCATTCAGTACATTTTAGGTTCCTCTAGGAACAGATGAGAAGAAAGGGAAGAATATGGGCACTAATTAAAGATTAATTTAAATGAGAAATGCCTTGACAAGTTCTTTTGTGGAAGAAAAGAAATGCTGGCATGAAGGAAAGGAAAGCTGCCTGAGGTAGAAGGCTACATTACAAAACTTCAACTGATAACAGCTTCTAATACTTAACATCATTTTCGGCATCACCCCCACTTGCTTCAAAATGAGCAGATGCTTCTCTGCAGAGAAGTAATTATCCTCAAACTCATGCTATGTTTGTGGTGAGCTGACTGTTCAATTCACATGAGCCCGAGGTTTTGTATTTTGCACAGCTTTATTTGATCACATCCTGTGTTTTCATTCAGTGCTGAATTAAGGCTGGAGAAAAGGCCTTTCTGTCCTCTCTGAGAGTCTGATCATTTTTGCTACCACCAAGGAGAAGAAATGAACATTTACATAGTTCAGATACCAAGAAATTTGTCTTTCTAATCCACCTTATCTCTTATGCTTTTATTGTCATGGTATCCAAAGAATACTATCAAAGCAAAAAAACCCCAGAAGATTCTTCAATCATAAAAAAACCAAAAAGGATGGAATGGAAAGAAGATAAAGGTGGCTCACAAGAGGAATTCATACTTTGCCTCATTTTTTGATAAAGGTGATGATACTGAATGTGACAGAAAGGCAGGAAGGCTCATGAGAACAGGGGCAAAGAAACAGAAATAACAGAGGTGGCAGTGAAGCTTACATTGCTCAGTACACTCAGTACACTCCATGAGCTCCGCACCAGAGCTGACAAAGGGAAGCTCGGGTTTGATAGCAGTTGTTTTTAATAAATCTATCGACTGTAGGATGATACTTCACGACTGGAAGCAGTCAGTGCAGCATTTCTTTTGAATAAAGAGGGAGGGGAAAGAGAGGAAAGGGAAAGATTGAGAAAAAACACAGAAACACTATGTTAAGGCTACATAAACATGAAATAAGAGTCTGTAATGAGAGTAAAAAATAGCAAAAGACATTTGTCTATATGTAAAAGGAGCTTAAATGCAACATGGACTTAGATTACACTGAAATAAACTTCTTCCTTTGATGAAGCAAATGATTTTCTAGAAAATCTACTTGGATTTCATTAAAATGTTTCATTCAACTATTTAATGTGGTGCTATTAGAGAAACTGAGTATATAAAAAAGGGAATTAGTACAGAACCAGCAAACTAATGTAGGAATTGGTCAAAGGGAAAGGACAAATATCTAGGAAAGGGTATGAAATATCTATGAAAGGATAGGTTACTCAAGGATTATTCTGTTTTCCTAATTCCTATTATATTTTCAAAAATTACCATGACTTGAAGAGTCTGCCCTAATAAAGTATATTGATGAGAAGATCAAGGAGGATTATTAACTAAGGAAGATCAGAAATAACTGGGTGACCTTGACGACTGGAATTCTATAGCTGGGAATAAATGCAGCCATTAAAAGCACAAGAAAGCACATATCTAATGCTTTTGTGTTTTGTTTTGTTTTGTTTTAACCTGAGAGTTCACCTGATGAAAATGACTGCGGAAGAGTAGGGCTGAACTGGACAAATCTGTCACAAAATAAAACCCACATAAGACATCAAGTAATGAAGCTACAGAAAAATAAATTTTGATCACAGAACACAAGGTTTCTGGAAGATGTTAAACAGTACTAGGCAGTTTTCAACACAATGATTTTGTCACATCTGAACTTTCCATAATCAAGAAAAAAAAAAAGACCTCTACGTAAAACAAGTGAAGAAAAGCTTAAATAAGAGGACTAAGGAGCAGTATTTTTACATAGTTGCACACTAAGTCTGCATATAGCTCAAGCTGAGAGATATTCAGGAGTTTCAGTGAGAAAACATATAGCTGTAATTATTTGTGCTTCTGTGCCTGAGAGGTAGCCTGGGGCTGGGTTATACCTGCTGTCACAGTTCTGATAAAGCTAACACGCAATTGCAAACATCTGTTTGTGTAGAAGTGCTTTAGAAGTTATTTGCATCAAAAAGAGGAAATCCTTCTTCCTACTAGCTTCCTTCCAACTCAGGAATATCAAAATAGAGGCAAGAGAAGGAAAACTCTCAAGAGCAAAGAGGGAGAAGTGACTGCAGAGTAGTGGTCATTTGAAAGTGGCAGTAAAGACAGGAGAGGGAGATTTTGAAGAAGCTCTTTTTGGTCCATCCTTTTATACACCCCTACAACATGGTAGAATAAAAACAAAAACATTCCATGTGCTTCATGGAAACACTTAGAGAAATAAGATGAAACTAATTTAGATATGTACTGTTATTCTATAAGTCTATAAAGTCTCTTGCTATCACGAGCAGAGAGCTCAGAAAAAGGTCAGGAATGGAAATAAGCTTCTTTCATGCAGTTTGGGAAAAAAAGAAAAAAAAAAGCTTTGGTGACACCCTGTTTTTGGTAATAACAAAACTATTGATATGGTTTTTGTCATATTGTAACCGATGATACTTCTTCCATCTCATAATACTTGCTGGTGTTATGTGAATGCATTTTAATTCAAACTTGACATTTCTTCCTTGTAAAGAGTGATGAAATATATATGGGATTATATCTGTATGTTCCAGCTGTTATACAGGGATTTAAGAACATGTTGCAGATGTATGTTCACTGTTGTGCAGTGCAAGGTCAGTGTCAAGTGAAATGAATCACATTTAGGCCATGTGTTTCCTTCCAAAAACCCACAATAGAAAGGAATTACATTTTCACCTCTTAAAGAAATTGAAATGCTGCAAAAACACTGCGAGCGTAATTTCCTCTGGCAATTACATTGCTCAAGGAATATATTTTTTGTTATTTAAATTTGGTTTCTTACCATCACTTCTTGTTTCCCAAAAAGTAAGATTAGGCATCACAGCCTGAAGGAAACAAAAAATCATTTACTTTTGTCTGTTGTCATGCAACCTCACTTGGACTTTGAAATCTTCCCGGGACTTACCTTCAATTTTCCTGTTCAGTTCAATCTATTACTTTGAGTACTATGCTAAAGTCTTTACATTTGCAAAGATGAGGACATGACTGCACTGATGACTTCCCTTGCTCTGTGGAAAGGAAACTTGAAACAACACTTGTGGGAAACATTCACAGTCATGTTGCTCTTATTAACTATTAAGTAGTTGATTATTTCTGTCAGATAAAAATAATTAAAAAACTCAAACCAAAACAGTAAACAGCAACAATCAGTTCTCTGGCCAATTTCTCTATATACAGCTCTAGAGTGAAGCAGGGACTTATTTCTAAGCACTAAGTCGACTTCATATTTTTTTTTTAGAAAAAGAGGAAAGAACTACGACTGTTTTATTCATCCATGCCAGAAACATCTGAAATGGGAAAGAAAACTTTGATGACACGGACTAAATCTATTTCCAATGAAAGATAAATTTAGATAGTGGAAGGGGAAGCATTTATTTCTTTAAAGATGTGCTGTGACTTATTGACTTTCTTCTAATTGTGGGTAAGAAATAAGAAAAAATCATCTTTTTTTCTCCTTTCCACTCATTACCCAGTAGGGAGAAAGTATAAAAATATTCTTATTGCAAAACTTTCTGATTTAGTTTCTGTGACTATGAGAGACATATCCAAGAGGAAAGAATATTCTTTGGATTCTGTGAGTGTCAAATAGTAACTTAGATATTACTATCTGGACATGCAGAATATCATGCTCAGTACTACAGCAGGGATACTGCCCAGGTGGTTTACAAAGAAAGAAAGCTATTTTTTATGACTTCTGACTATCAGATTAACGCCAGCCCTTTGAACAGTCTTGCTAATATATGAAGTGAGAAGCTACAACCTAGTGAGAAGGAAAGATACGATATTTTGCTGGTTTTGTCTGGGGGAGAGTCAATTTTCTTCACAATAGCTAAGTGGGGCACTACGTTTTGGACTTGTGCTAGAAACAGCATTGATAACATAGGGGTGTTTTAATTATTGCTGAGCAACATCCACACAGAGCCAAGGCCTTTTCTGCTCCTCACCCCACCAGAGAGGGGGTTGCGCGAGGAGTTGGGAGGGGTCACAGCTGAGGCTCCTGATCCCAGCAGACTGAAGGGAATCCCACATCATGTGGCCTCATACTTAGCACATAAAGCTGGGGGAAGGAGGAGGAAGGGGGGGAGGAGGAAGGGGACATTTGGAGTGATGGCATTTGCCTTTCTGCTTTTCCATTACATGTGCTGAAGTGCAGCTTTCCTGGAGATGGTTGAATCCTTTCCTGCCAATGGAAAGTGGTGAATGTATTCCTTTGCTCTGATTGCACATATGTCTTTTACTCTACCCATTAACTATCTTTCTCTCAACCCATGACTTTTCTCACCCTTACTCTTCTGATTCTCTCCCCATCCCACCAGGGGGGAGTGAGAGTGGCTGGATGGTGCTTGGCTCCCAATTGGAGTTAAACCTTAACACATATATACCATACACCACTAGAATCTCTTAAACATTCTTAGTGGCTTTCATCCTCATTAAACTACTCAGTGTGTGCTCTCAGTTGGACAACAACTTTACAACTCTAAAGTAAGTCAAGTGGAGCTAACAGTAGGTACAAAATGCTGTGGTTTCAAAGAGAAAAAAAAGAGAGTCCAAGAAAATGCAGTCACGGTTGCTCAAAATCATGACACTGAGTATCATTGTTTCAATTCTTATTTCAGCTTGGTTGAAAAGTCTATGCATTCTTTCAGCATATGCTGTTCAGGGGCATAAACTTGTTCCTTTCCTGGCGGGGCAACATCTTTTTAGGAAAGAGTTATGTAATGTGCAGTACTGCTTAGAAATAGTGCAAATAAAGGAAAAACAGCTGAGTCAGAAATTATAGGGATTGAATTCCATCCCCGGAGACACTGTTATTTACTTTTGATGCTTAAAGCCCATCAGTTTCATTGGAATTATAAGAAAGACTATTTAGGAGTGGCTACCTGGGACATACAAATGAATCTAACTATATAGCCATTAATATATCTTCAGTCTGAAACTATATTCTGAATGCTTTAGGTATGCTGTACACCAGGCAGATTTTTATTATGCTGAGGTATGGGAGTTCTGAGAGATTTTACCAGGAAAAAGAAATTCTTGCATTCACTATAGCATTGCAGTTGTTTTCTTGCCTACTGCAAGAAGCATCTGCTCTGTCTGGAAAAAGAAAGTCAGCCATGTGAACTTTACATCTTTGTAAACAGAGAGTTTTGGGACACTTATGAAATAGAAGTGGTTCAACACTTTTAAAGCAGTTTGATGTTACTTGCCTAGCATTCATTAACACAGATCAAACCATACATAGCTCTGCTGCTTTCTACCTCCGACACAGTCATTTTGTATAATGTAGATTGAAATTAAAGAAATGTCAAAATGTCACTAATCACAGAGGATAAAGAAAGGATATTGGAAGCAGAAAGAGAATAGCAAGAAAGAGGAATGAGTAACAGAAAAGAGCAAAAATATCTGCCACAAAATTCCAAGGCACCCACTGATTTTTGATTTGGTTTTTTTTCTGGAAAAATTGCCGAATTTTGCTTTAAGCACAAATTTTATATTCCAGGAAACTGGATGTCAAAAGGGGGGAAAAAGTAAGTGGAAAACCAACATATATTTCCAAAAGCTGCCCTCCAGATCTTCCCTCACATATACAGACCAAAACTTAATTATATTAATGTGCACGAAATGATGGCCATGGGGATGAGTTTCTATTAAGCTGAGATTCACTTCGAAGCTTAAATTTGTAATCTACTTGCTGTTGTACCCTCTCCAGATATTCATTATGAAAGATTTCCCAAAAAATATTCTGGACACACTGGGAAATAGGAATACACTAATATACTGGTCTAGTGGAAGGTGTCTCTGCCCATGGCAGGTATGTTTGGGACTAGATGATCTTTAAGGTCCATTCCAACCCCTTTAAATTCTATGATTCTATAATTGCCATTATCCCTTAAGACAGTTTTCTGGCCTGTATTTTTTCTGTATTTGCTGCTGGCATCTAGACTGTGACACTTCAGTTTGGCCCTTTTCTCTTGTTTGATGAGACATGTAGCACCATCTAGTAAATGAATAATATGGAAGAAGAGATCTTGGACTCTTTTTGTTTGTTGTTTTGTATAGCTACAATGATGACAAGAAGTATGACCAAAAAGGGTCCCTTAATGCCCTGCAGCTGGAACCTCCTTCTTGGAAAGTTTTAGGTTCTAATTCTCTCCATTAGTGGAAGATGAGGAACATATTTTAACTTACACAGGGACTGGGCCTCTTTAGGTATTTCTCTCCTGCCTCTAAATCATGGCTTGTTAAATGCTTCTCACCTCAAGCTGGGGAAAATCTGTATCTTTTGAGGTAGAATTGAGACATCTAGGTAACTTTTCAGTTAAAGGCTTAAACTTCTGACGTACAGATAATCAAATGGTAAGTAGGATGAAGTTGGGCCTTAAATTTTACCTCACTTTGATCTAGACAGTCTTATTTTACTTTTAGATATTGTAGACACTTGCTGTGACAACCTGAAAAAAAAGCATATAAAATGGTATTTCTATATAATAAAAGAAATTATTTTCAGGAAAAAGACACTGGAAAATAATTTTAGGCACTTAATAAATATTTCAGAAAAAAAAGAAGAGTTAGGAGACAGTAAAGATGATATTTTTCCCCCTGCCCAGGTTAGACTTTAATTATTCAAGATGTCATATTCTGATCTTTCAGATATTGTATCATCTAAAGACCAGTTGTTTCCAGCAAAGATGTTCAGCATCTCCCAGAAACCACATTTGCCCAAGCAGGATGGGGCATCTAAGTATTTTTAACTGTATTCTTTAAATTCCTCCATCCTCTGAAATAAAGCCTACATTTAGAAATAAAACATTATGCAATTAATTTGCTGTTTCAATGCCTGAATTAGCATCATGATACTAGGAAATGAGAAAGACAAATGTACATTACTTATTTGTTTAACAACACAGAAAAATATGAGTATTTAATTTGCACAATACAGAATCTGGAAACAAGAATTACTGTGTATCTTATGTATTCATGTTCACAGCACAGGTTTTTTTCTTATGCTGTTGTCCCTTCTGCATATATCTCCTGAGCCGTGGCAGTAAATTTACTTTGGTTTAAATTTAAAATCATATTGCAGGAAAAATAGGTCTTTGCTTATTAGTATTAGTTTAGAACAAAATAACTTTTCCTTACTTTTCAAACATCAAACACACTAGTGTTTGAAACAGTTTAGCGCTTATTTCACTTAATCTTTTATGCTTTCCTTCTAGAAGCTCATTTCAATTAGAGAAGATCAACTGTTTTCTCTGGGGAATATTATCTATATCCAACAATAGGAATTATATACTGGTGAACAAAACGACCCTGAAATTAGACTGCCAGGACTAGCTACAATGTTTCACTGTTATAATTAATTAATCAAATTAAGTACTTTGTTTCTGAGATATTAATTATATGCATCCAGCTCATATACTCTGAAGGTTATCTTATATTTTGAATTTCCTAACAGAGTTTCAATACTTCTTCATGAATTATGGACTTCTAACTATATTGTTTCTAAAATTAAATCTTAAAATCACATATATTGTAGAAAATACTGGCTAAAAATAAGGAAATATTACCTGAAATATAAAACTATTCAAAGAGAGAATAAGCAAAGTTCTTATTTCTTTTCACACAGGCATTATGTCCAAAATCTGCTTAGCTATAACTTAATTATTCTTCCCAATAAAAACACTTCCTGTTGGCAATAGAACGTAAAGAATTTATGGAACATTGTCACATCTGGTCGCCACATATAGGTATACATTTATAAATTAATAGGTACCAAAGGGTCACAGGAAATAGTCCTTGCTGTAAGTGCAGTCCTCAGGCTCCAGCTGGTTCATAGTGTGTTATTCTCTCCCATTAATCCATGTATCTATTGTACCACGATGATTACACTGATTTCAGTGGGGTTTTGTTTTTGGTTTTTTGTTTTGTTTGTTTGTTTGTTTAGGGTGTGTGTGATTTGTCATATTTAGTTTTGTTGGGTTGTTTTTCTACATGTATGCATGTTTGATGGGTAACTGCAGACAAAGATAAGCTTTCAGTACCTATTTATTGCCTGGTGCAACCTATCACTAAAGGCAAAGTAATAAAAAAGACCATGCAGAACTCTAGTCAGATGAGTCTTGAAGCAGAAGTGTTCATTTTATAACTTCATTAATGTGTAGAAACCTATGAAATTAGAAAAATTACAAAAGTCCAAGCTCTGTCATGCATGGCAATATCTGCAGGCTTAAGAATACCCATTTCATAATGGCTCATAAGTAGTATCAGAAATGTCTCTGAAGAGCAGGCACCTTAAATGACTTTATGCATTTACAGGTGATGTATTCTAATCTCTAATTCCATAATCAACCAGTGTTAAACAGCTGTGTTCCTTGCATAATGTGTGAAGACATGAAAAAAATTTTTGAGGTAAATTGAAACATGATGGCACCCCTTGACAAACTATTATCTCAATACCAGGGATGTCAGCATAACTGAGAAGTGTCAGTAAAATTATTTAGTTACTTATTTTTGCAATTAATTAAAAATATGTGAGAAACATGATAGCACATAAAGAACTGTTGTTGTTTACCTAGTGATAAATTATTCATTTACTTTTACCCTCAGTGTCTTGATAATTCATAATCATTGTGTGCTGCAATCAGGTTGACCTAATAAGGCAAAGGAGTGTATTTGAAAGCACACTTCAGGTTTGATTCTGGAGTCAGTCAGAGCTATTGTTAGTTAATAAACCACAGCTTGAATTCTTGCTTGAATATATATTATACCTCTACTGATTTTTTTTAATCCTACAGAATATAAACAGAGAGATAAAGGACAGTAAAACAAAATATTACTCATTCAGAATTAAGGAAATAAAGTCAGAATGATGTGAGTAACTCTTCAAGAACAACAGCACTCCTTTATCTTAGCTGTACAGAGGTTTAGCAAGAACAAATAAATGACTTTAAAAAGTAGATCACAGGGGAAGGCAGACATAACCAAGTCTTAAGCAAAGCCCTACAAAACATTTTATTTCAAAAACAACTCATTTCACAATCAGGTCTGTTGTTCTAAAGTGTACTTGGGGGAGCTGAAAGCCTAAACGAGTATGACAATTAAAAAATGATAGTTTTCTTACTTAATAGAATAAGTCAAAAGAACTGATTATTTTATCACAGAGCTTATTTTCTTACTTTAAGCACATGAGTAGTCCCCTTTACTTTTCCCAATTTTTTATTACTAAATTGCATTTTTAGGGGGAAATTAAGCAAATAAAGAGAAGATCATGAGTACCTGGGCTTGAGGAAATTATTACAAACTTAGAGGAAGTATTAAGCAAATGAAAAAATCAAGAAGTGAATACTGAGCTTGGTTTCTCTTATGAAATGGAAGTGCCTGTAATGGTTACTCAGAGGTTTTAGCCAGATGTGTTTTGACACAAAGTCTAGATGACAAGGACTGTAGGGATAGGTGCAGTCACGCAAGAGTTTGTAACAGAAAGCTTGGAAAAACTGCAAAATGCCTTTTCAAACAGGTTAGATTTTTTTTTTCTCCCTTCCTTTTGCATTTCAGAGAAGGTTCAGGGAAAAGTTGTGAGCAAGCTATCTCTCTCTGTCATATGCAGAGAGATAACATGTTTGCAGACATGTACAAGGCCTCCTTGCACAAGAGAGGGTGGAGGAGGAGAACCAGAGAGGATAAAGGGGACTCTGAGGGGGTGGGAACTCACCCTTTGCTCCTGAAGGTCCAGTGTAAACTGCATTGTTTTAAAGTGGTCCTTGCATCTGAAATAAACCTTTTTTTAAAATCCTTTCACTGCCTTGGCATTCTTGGGAAGAATAACTGTGTATGTTTACCTTACAAGGACAATATTTTACTCTGGCATTTTTCAAAGCACGAGTGGTAAAACCAAATCAATGGCATTGAAAATGTTCTCAGAAAATGTTTTATCATTATGATTCTCAGTGAAAAAAAATTGTATTAATATGGACTGAGGAGATAGTTTTTTCCTTCAGTTTTAAATAAATTGAACATTCAAATAATTATACTAGGAAGTAAGGACACGTTCTTCGGAGCTGTTGACTTTGCAGAAGAAGAACAACAAGAGATTTTTCTGCACTAAACAGTAGAATTCTTCAAGAAGTTTTACTAAAATACACTGAACACTCAAACTCAGCGTTTTTATCAGGATTTCATAGGGAAATGAGGTTTTTCCAGGTTATTTCTTAGTGTTCGTAAATAACTTTTATGTTTCACTTTTTATGTTTATGTGTTCAAGGAAAATGAATTAAAGAATTCTATTTTTGTGAAATGGAATAGCAAAATACCTTATGAAGACTTGTAATTTTCACTGTGCAGATTCAGCAGAAAGATGACTTTCCAAATAAGTGGAAATTACAGAAACTATGCTCTGAAAATAACATTGGTTCAAAATGGCAATTAAATTTGCTGCTGAAAAATATTTCTCACCAGGCACTTACAACACATAAGTTCAGAACATGAAAAGTACATTGCTGTCTATTCATTTAATGAAAAATATAAAAGCTGTGAGCATATATTACTCTGTCCCTGCTTTGTTGGATTTTGTTTCTAATTCTTTAAGGTAGATTTTACTGATCTGTAGTATTCCTGGTACTTTTCATAGGGGTACTGCATCTGCATACATGACAATGAATTAGTCTCTTAATGTTTCCAACTACCTCTGCTAGGTAAATTAGTTATTTTCACGAGACAAGAGAACAATTATTTCATCAGGTGCTGAATTTAAGAGTATGTAATTTGCTTTGCAATTGTGTCACAGAGATTAAGTTGTTGTGCTTCATTAATTAGTAGTAAAATATAGTGCCAGCTACAACATAACTAGACTGTTATAATACTGATGTTCAGGGTATCAGGACTTTCCTCTTTGGTCACTGCAGAATTTCTCTGAAGGTGACTTCAGGATAGCTGTGTACAAGTGGAGTGAATTAATTTTTATTTTGGTGAAATTCAGTGATGTAGAATGCTTACAAAAAACCCTGAAGAGTTTAGAGACTTGGAGGATATTTTCTAGAAGAAGAAACCTCATCCTAATAATTGATTGCAGTGATATTCAACCTCACAGATTGAACTAATCCGTCCAGGCAGATGGATTAAGTTTTGGGCTGGATTGGTTTACTCTTCACGCATTAAGAGTTGTAGTATTAATACACGTGGCCATAAATGGTAGAAGAGTGTTTTTTCTCACGCAGCCCTCCGTCACTACATGGAGGAGATATAAATATACATTTTCAAGTAGTACCTGGTTATTCAAAACAGAGTTCATCGCACTCAGTTTTTCTTTTCTTGTGAAGGTGAAGAAGAGAAAGGAGTTGCTATCACCATGACACCTGAGTGTAATTTGATGACATTAAGAGTAAACAAAACACAGTTCATCAGCCTAATCAATGTAGCCTCCCACTGAACTGTTTCTAGGCACATATCACGTTTAGACTCACAACAAGCAAATACCCCATTCTGAATTCCTGGATGCTAAATCCCACAATTGAACAGAAAGAGCATACCAAATCAAATTTAGCCATCAGATTAGGTCACATTTTACCTTCTTCTCCACAGGGTTGTAGAAAATGTGAAGTTCCTACTGGATGCACTCCAGATTTATATAAAATGAGGTACCCTTCTTTATTGCATTTCATAGTCTATGTCATCAAAAAATAACAGTTCTTCTGAATGAGAAAACTCAGAGAAGGTTAAAAACATTAACTTTAGGAATCATGCATTTAACCCAGCTCTCTGTGTAGAACTGTTTGGAGGACACTGTAGACCGAGTGACCAGTTGTTGCGTTCATTACTCTTGAACACTGAAAGCTGGGGTGGAAGTTCCTTACCTTCTAAAGCAGTCAGTGTTATCTATCAGTACTTCACCAAGAGCTTAGATTTATGGGTTAGTAATTCCTCTGTCATGAAGTAGATCGTTTAGATTTTTATATTCTAAGCTAAAATTATCTTTAATATAAAGAAAAAATATAATTGAAATTATCTTTTTCATATGCTAAATTTGCCACTCATTACTGGAGCAGTATCTATGGAGATTAATGAATAACATTGCAGACACCATGGTGAAAATTTCTTTTCTTTACAAAGGATCTATAGTTCTTTTGTCCTTCACTAATCTTCCTCTGAATAGGAATTCTTCTTCTCACATTCACATTTTTAATTTCAGTAGAAAAGTCAAACAGCTTAATGTGAACAAAAAAGTGAAGCCTTAGCTTACTACTATCAATTGAGAAAGTATCAAATATTAAAATAATTTCAAAAGGAAATGTAGCTGAAACATGGTTAGGAACTTAATCCTTAATTCTGCATTTGCATTTGTTTAAGTTGGTTTCAGTTAGAAGAATGAGTCATATGTATTTTTTATTATCATTATTTATTTTATTATTCAAGAGAGCATGTTGAATTCTAAGTTAACAATCTGTGGGGTTGGGAAAATGTATAACACAATGATGGAAACATATTTGTATTCTCATAAAGTAATAAATGATTTGTCATCAATAACAGCCACAGGAAAGGGATGGCAACTCTACCAGAATAAATAAGAAAAGAGCATGACAACCTGTCATTGCCTAATGAAGCTGAGACATTAGAGGTATTCAATCATAGTATTTTACTGGTGCACCTGGATTCTCTTTATTAAAAAGGAATTTATCTAATGATGCATAGCAAGGTATTTTCAGTAATTGAAGGTGGTTTTCCGGATGGAAAGTGGATTGCAAAGGACTAGGGGAGAAATAATGCTCCCCTGGTTTATAGTGCTCCTAGTATTTATAGCTTACAGTGCTCCCTGTATTATAATGCTACAAGGCCCAGAGTGTGAGTGCTAGTCCTGCAAGTTTTTGTGTACATATTCAACTTTTTGCATATGAGTATTGCAATTGTATTTTACATGTTACTATTCATGTACATAAAATTACTGGTAAGCTTAAAATATCTGACATTGAATTTTAGATGAGTGTTATTAATCCATATAGATTTAGAAATCTTGTGAGTATATTTGTAATGTACATTTCCACAGACAGAAATTCTGTTGTTCTTCCACATGTTTCAGAAGGATTCTGTTCTAGATAGAAATAAATTCAAATAAACTAGGAATGGCTCATGGATTTTCCATAAGTAGAAAACGAGAGAAATAATTACCATGAATGATTCACTGTAAATTACTCATTCAGCTCAACCACACTCAAGGAAATTGGTAGTCAAAATAATTGATTATAATTCCATTAATTTTTTTTTTGCTTATTCAGTGTGAGAAAAATATATACCTTAGAGTAGTGCTGTTCAGAATATCTTTATTTTGATGCAGCAGGAAATTCTGGTATTATGTGCTCCTAAGGGAACAATAGAAAAATCTGACAAGTAGCAATAGTAGGATTTTTCTGATGCTTGCACATGCACCATGATGAAAGGGGTGAGGAAATTCATCTTAATATAAAAAAGGAACTTACATTTGAAGAAAATAATAATTTTGAAATTCCTAAATAGAAACCTTTATTTTTTTAATTTTTTTTTTAAATTCAATACAAAGATGAAAAAGAATAATTTTTGTAATTCTTAAAAATTTTCTTTAACCATACTTCCGTTTGTCAAGTTATTTATCAGAAATAGAGTGCAAGTGTGTTTAAAATTGATAGTGATTTCAGAAGAAAGAAAAATGTAAAAGTAATCATGAAATTGCATGTTTTCTGCATAAAAGCATGATTGAAATAATCAGAGGAGTTCTTCTAAATTCTATATAAAATGATTTGTTTGCACATTCAAGGTCACAAGATGTTGATACCACATCATCACCTTGTCCTTCTTGGCTATGACATCTCAGTTATGAGAGGTATAAACTGACTTGCTTTAGGTTTTAGACTTCTGTGATTTCTAATGTCTCTGAACTTGTCTTGTCATTTTATCAGCACGAGACAGAAAATTCCTGGTCACAAAACTTATTTCCTACCAGAAAAGGTTGATGAGAAAAAAAAAACAAAACCAAAAAAAAATTACACTTTCAGCTTTACCAAAAAAAAATAATAAAAATAACCAATGAATTACATAGTATACTAATACTACATTATTTGAAAGTGATTTTTGCTAATAAAGAGTTTTAAAACAAGTAGCAAACAGTCTGAGTTCAGACAAAAATAAAATAACAATTTTGTTTTAATCAGATATTGCTGATGAACAAGATAAGATTAAATATTTTGTTGTACTTCTACCCTATACATTAGCATATATTGCACCACTAATAAAGTTGTTATTTTTCTCAAGCCTCTCTGTTTTTAGCTTAGGATAACATTCTTGAGTTATTTGCAGGTGTCTGGCAAACTTTATTAATTTCAGCAATTATTGAAGGAAGGTTAAGCTGTTGGTTTTAACCCTACTGAGACCTTGATAATAATGAAATAAGTTAATGAAAAAATACACTGGTAAAGTAGATATTAGATGTGAGAGATTTTAGAGGATCCATTATTATGCCTGATACATCAAGTAAGCATAGTTTCATGAAACACCACTCTTTTAATCCAAACCTTCAGAAACTGTAAACAGTAGCATAATTTAACAGGCAATACTTACTTAAAAACCTTCATACATGTTAAATGTTCAATTCCTGAATAAAATAGAGTCTTAGTTGCTTAAAAGAAATATACACTGCTTAGTTCAAAGTACAATATAATTTTCAGCCATGGAGTACATAGGTATTTATTACTTCAAACTGACTAGTAAACTTTGGGAAAAACTGAAGAAAAATTTCAAATATAATTGAAGCAAGAAAATGTATAACATTGTTGCTTTTTGTTGTGTTCTAGAAAATTGACTTTTAAGATTTATCAGGTTCTGAATTTGGAGTAATAATATCAGTTCTCAAGGGGGTCTTTATACCCCACTGTAATACTATGAATATTCTTAATAATTTCATCATATTTATTGTGATGTATACTCCCAATAATGAATATATTACATTTGTGGCCCCAGAATATCCATATCAGTTAATGTATAAGCCAAAATTCTTTATTCTATTCAAACTAGGTTAATTAAGAAACTAGGAAGAGAAAGGAAAAGAAATCTCTTATTAAATTAGAAAATTAAAGGCAAAATTCATCAATTAATACAGAATAGAGAATATATTTGGTTTGCCATTAGTGCTGCTATTTCTACTTTTACTAATGGGTGAAACCATTAGGGGTTTTTTGTAAGTGAGTTATCAATTATAAGTTGTTGAGGTTCTTTGTATATTGGTTTCATTCTGTGCATACTGCATTGGTTTTGGAAATCTTTCTGGGGAATATGATTCCATATTATATTACCTATTGTGTACACATTCATCTAACTGTGGACTTTGCAGTTCAAGAAATGCATTTGACATGCTGAAAGGCCAACAAGATTCCTGGAGGGCCTGACATACAAGAAGAAGCCAAGAGAGCTGGGACCATTCAACCCTTGAAAAAGGATAGTGAAGGTGTGGTAGTTTGGGCTAGGCCTTCCTTGGTGACCAGTTTGTAACCAAGGAAGGGCCCAGATTTACCCAGTATTCCCTACAATTTTTACGTAAGCCAGGCCATAAGAAGAAAGAAGGAGAGGCCTTCACTCTCTCTTTCCTTCCGTCGACTTGGAGGTGCAGGTTCCCTGCTGTTGAGTCTGCCGTGTTGGGGAGCGAGGCCTGGTTGGGCCTTGCCGACCTTGGGAGACGGAGGTTGCCGACAGTCGTTCCAGAGCGACTCTTGGTTGTCCCAAGGAGAGTAGTGAGATATTTCTTTGCTAACTTTTTTAGTTGCTAGATATTGGGCTACTAATCGGGATATATATATATATATATTTTATTTTGGTTTTGTTCCTTTTCCCTCCCCCCTTCCCTTTCCCTTGTGAAATTGTATATATATTTCAATTGCATATAACTGTAACATAAGTGTAAATATATTTATATATATTGCTTTAGCTGTCTCTCTCGTTTCGGTTTTTCTTGGTTGTTTTTCCTCCCTCTTCTCCCTGAGGTTTTGGGGGGGGGAACTTCTTGTGGTAAGGTTTGGAGACTTGGCAGGGAGCCAGCTTCAAACCATATCAGAAGGCAAGAATTTACCACTGTTTATAATGACCTAATAATAAAGTGTAGCAGAGATGAAGGCACATGCTTTTTAGAGGTGCATGTGAAAGGACAATAGGCAGTAGACACATGTTGAAACTATGGAAATTCTAAATTAATAGGAAAACAAAGACAATAATTAAGTATTGGAACCAGCTGTCCAGAGAGGCTGTGGGATCTGCACCTTTTACCATATTAAAAACCTATATAACACCCTGAGCGATCTGATGGAATATGACCAGATATTAAGAAGAGATTTGTAATACACATTTAAAATCACCTCCAGCCTAGATTATTTTTATGAGTCTATTTTATAATTCCAAGAAATTAAGAAAAACCCAAGTTTAATACTATTATTCTTATATTTGTCCTTCAGAAAAGGATCTAACAAAGGAGAAGGAAGCTATTCATTCAGGCAGTAGTGTATGCAAATGCCTGCCAGTGTTTTTCTGTTGTCTATTTTATTTCTTCTGCATAAAGTTCAAAGAGACGAAGAGTTCAGGTGTTTTCTCTCTATTTTGCTCCAATGTTTATAATCTTTTATGTGCTTCAGCACTGAATTCCTCATGACTGTACTCAAACAAATAAAGATCTCAGAAGGATCAAGGACAATTTTTCCTTTACCTACTTTGCTCTGGCTCCCAGATGCTCTTTACCTTGATATTTAAGTCTAACATTATTTCCTGTTTCAGCACAATTAATTCTCACTTTCTATCCAGCCTGTTTTATCTTCCTCTCATCTTCTGCTATGTTTCAACCTTTTCCCCTTCCCATCCTAGCTAAGGGCTCTTCCTCTTCTCAGTTTTATCATTCCCTGATATTAAAGTAGTTCTCTAATGGCATTATTTCATATTCTTGTAGTGGCTTTCTCTTAGGTTCCTCCAGCTTAGCTGTTTTATTATCTTCTATTACAGTTGGTATGATCTCATCCAGTTCTAACTACTACAGAGATTTTTCGTGTATAATCTCGGCAAAGCTGCAGAACCTTCACATTTGATGCTTTCCCCCTTTTTTTGTAAAGATATTTTAATACCACAATGGAAGCTAAATTTTTTTTTTTTTTTAATTTACTACTGATCTTTTCAAGTAGACTTGAAAGAGTCTGGAGAGATCTACACACTCATTCTTTACCTTAGTGCAGATTTTTATCTGACGTGTTCTGCAAGTATTTATTGTCTTTTTCATACAACAAACTGACATTGATGTCATATTGTGCTCAACACTAAACAGAAATTTGTTACAATTTTTGCAGTTGAATGTATGCCTGCTACATTGCTTGAAGGATTCTTGGTGTTTCCCATAGTCCCTGTAAAGCAGAAAGAAATAAGGTTGGAATAAACAGCTTTATCTGCAGTCACTGCCAGAGGTGTTTTTTATTACCAAAAGAGTAAAAGTTGGCCTTATATAATGCAGTAAAGAACAGCAAGAATAATAACAACACAAAAGCATAAAGAGAAAGCAACTTAATGAAATGTGTAATCAGCAATATATAAATGTATAATAGTAATGAATCATTGTATCTGAATAACAGCATATCTCTATTGCGACAATAGGGGCATCCCACTGTTGTGGCTGCCCAAGACAAACTCAAGGAGGTGAATTATCAGCTGTACTTAAAATGATTTTCTCAAATTTGTGGTAATAAAAATATACTTATTTTCAGGTTTGTTTGCATAAAATTAAGGCAGTTAATCAAAGCTTAGGAGTAGAACTGTTGAAAAATAGTACTCTGATATTTACATCTATTTACTTTTCCTTTTTTATTTAGGAACGTTTCTTGGAATTTTAAAGTATGAACTAGACAATCCTACAGAACAATAAAGCTAATTCTTCTATTTGTCCTGCAGGAAAACAGGAAGATGCAGTTCAGACTGGGAGCCAGGGTAATTATGGAGACGAGCTGTGAAACACACCTTTCATTTATTGTTAAACAGAACCATGATCAATGTTTGAGGAAGGAAAGAATTTGTTACGGAGTGAAATGAGCAGTTATGCTGTACATACTTAAAAACATTTGGATCATGTCTTTGTTCAAAAACACTTGAGAAATGTGTATAACTAAATTTCTTGCTACTTAACAATCTGATACCTAGATATGATTAGGAATGTATATTAAACTAATTATAACAGAGAATCTAGATTTCAAAGTGTTTCTATTTGCACAGAAACAAACCAGTAAGCTATATTGAAGACAGTGACAATGATGAAATCACTTCTGGCAAAGACACATAAGAATATTTTTTAATATACCATTTAGAAATCCCCTATCCCCTTAAACCAAAAGGTTGTTCACTGAGAAATCAGCTCTGTAAAGATGTTTCACCACACAGACTTACCTTGTCTGGGTATTTGATGAGGGGGGCTGAGGGGTCTCAGCATAGGTTACTGTGTTCAGTGATTTGCATGTCACAAGCTCTCATCTACACATGGAAATCAAGCCCATTTTTCACTGTCAGTCTTTCCACTCTGTGCTCTAACCCTCTAAAAGCCTCTCCCTCCAGTGCAACTCATACCAGCCACTCACATTGTAATTATCTGAGCAGCCAAAAGCCCAGTGATTTATTGGCTTTATTCTAGTTGAGATAAAATGTAAATCTGGATAATAGCTGTCATTTTCAGGTTCAGAGCTGAGAATGTGAGATAGAGATTGATTTTTAACTGTCCATTTCCTTAGCTCAGAACATTACGCACTGTTTCATTTTGGTTTGTGCAGAATGTCTGTCATTGGAGACACAACATCTGACCACATCAGTGTCTTAGCCCTTTCAAAATTGTTTTGTTCTGGCACCTCCCAGAAATTCTTCATCAAAATAATTTTTCATTTGGGAGTGAATGTATTTAGTAGGTTGTGGGGTTTTCTTTTTCTCTTTTTCTTTTTTTTTTTTTTGCTCCTCCTCTCCCCCCCCTCCCCAAAGGGTAGTGAAAATTTGCATGGGCAAGTAGCAGATCATATCATTGGTGCGTGAAGTTATTATCCATGAGCAGTAAAAAGCTGAGAAATATTAACAGAGCTGTTGATGTCTTGTCTTCATATCAGTATTTGCTTTATGTTTTTGCTGTTTTACACATAGTAATCCCCTCAGTACATGGTGAAAAAACATTTTCAGTTTTACTACATATTAAACAAACTTCATAATACCATACTGATTTATTCTGTATTTGAACTGCCAATATCGAATATAGAGGATTATAGGTTGATATGACTTTGCAACGTTGTATTATTCAAGTTGGATTTTACATAAATGGTAGGTAACATGGAAGAAGGAGGATGCTAATGCTTATGTGTTCTATTGTTATCACTGATCCTTCCTACATGAGGCGTGTTAGCTAATGAACTCTTCCATTTTTTTTCTCTGAAGCAAAGTTCACCAGAAAGTAGTGACAAGGCCTCTTCATAAACACAGATCTATGAACAGTAAAGCAAATATTTCTTAAATGCCATAGATAATATACTGTGCTCAAAGGATTACTGTTATCCTCATAGTTTCTGACAAGTTCATGTTTTACTGGAATGAGAGCGGAGTCTGAGTTTAATTCTTCCAAAAGGAGTTCCCTGAGGATAGGACTACAGGATCTCAGATTATTTTATTTTGTTAAAACATTTGTGTTCATGGAATTAGTGAGAAACTGACTCTGGAACAGTGCTTGTAGAGCAGAAATAATCAGTGATAATATCCACTTGCAAATATTCAAAATCTGTGGTTTGCTGAAAAAAAAAAAGCAAAGCAATGAATGAATGCTTGTTTTCTTCTGGTTCAAAGAAAAAAAATAAAACCAAAACAACAAAGACTATATGAAAGTGAAAGAAGTTACAGAAATGGACTGCATCTGAAAACGAACATGTATTTGTGTTAATTTTTTAATGCAGAAAATATATTTTGAAAATGAGCATCAGTGAATGAAAACAAAAAATCTTTTTAAAGATAGAAAATTTATCTTTTCTTTCCAAAGCATTTTAAATTAAATTTAATCTTTGCATAATAATATGATATTTGGCCATGTTTTATATAGAGAGCAGAACAGAGCATTTATTCAAAACAAAAAGAAAAAAGCTCCCCCTCAAATAATAGCAAATATTACATACTTAGAAGAATTTATTCTCTAATTGACAACAAGATCAACTTTTCATAATTACAACTTCCTGGTCTCCACTGAGGTATGCTACACACATATAAACAGTCAAAATCTATCAAATCCTTCTTCCTTTAAACATGGTTGTCATATTCCTACCAATCTCCATTTTGCATTAGGCAATGAAAGTAACTGTTCCTGACAAGAAGACTGTGCAATCAGTAATATTCTAGTTGCTACCACTTCTTTGATGAAAATGTACATGTTTAAAATACAAATAATACTTCTTTAGACTTGCAAAGCAGGAATATATTAGAAGCACATCATCTCTCTTTTTAAAGTAAGAATTCATTTAGTTCATCTTCCAAGTACTTTTTCTTTTTAATTTAATTAAAGTCCATTTGTGTTCCGGTTTTAAAAGTTGTCTGGCAACTAAGAGTTATAATGCAGTAACTGTATTAATTATTTTATTCTCCATTTACTACTAGAAGCAACTGAATTGCTGGTTACTTGGGGAATTGTCATTGTTTTAATTTGATATGATGATGTGAACATTAGCAGAAATCAGATTACCAGAATTCTTTCTCATTTCATAGTGTGGGCCTTGGTTTGTCACAGTGGCAGATTATTGTTGTTCATACACATGTTGAGTCACTCCTAGATACATCTGTACTTGGTAAGTTTTTGTTTTAGGTGAAGTGTTGCTAGAGCTCACTGCAGTTATCAGTACTTATTTTTACAGTAGTCCATCATTTCACTAGCACTAAGGATGTTCTGCTGGCTCACAATTCATGTTGCTCCCTGTTCATCACCTGCACAATATTTGAGAAAAAATATCTTCCCCTATCAAGTACTTTTTGTTTGGGTTGTTTGTTTGTTTGTAGAAGCTCATTCAATGGAATTAAAAATACTATATTGTTAGGATGGGGGGAGCTGACTGTTTAGCCCTTTGCAACAAAATAGTCAATATTTTCTATTCAATGATTTCTGTTTAGATTACTGGCTCTGCTCCTTTGAATCAGTTTCACCTTTGCAGACTGATAACAAGTATACAAAACTTTTTAAAAGGGTAATCTTTCATGTTATTGAAAGAAAAATGATGTTTAACATTCTTAATGTCATTGTAGAAGCTGAGAATGCCATGTATGATTTCTGTGGTGAATCTAAGAAACCTCTATATTTAGCTGGATGGGCCATAGGACATAAAATACATAGATTTTGGAAGCTGGCATCATCAACATTTCTCCACAGCTTCAAACTGATTGCATCTGTGGGCTGATATGTTTTTGTAATTCAGCAGATTCATTCCTTTCATACATATTTTTAGTTCTCTAGGTCTTAAAATCTATTTTTTGCAGCTTGGGCATTTCAATTGCAAATGTGAATAAACAGATGGGATAGAAAACCATGGATAAAATATTCTAAATATCGTTTTATTGAGAATGTGCAGGTTTTCAGCCCCTTCCATTCATTTGTTAGGTATGCTACTTGGTCTTAACCATACTCTGCAACCTCAGGTGTAATCTGTCACTGTACTGAAGTGCTTTCTCATCATATATACAAAGTCATATAAATTTATTTTTCTTCAGAAGAACATCTTCATGAACAAATTGGAATAATCTTTTTTGAGCCTGCAATCTCATGTTCATTGTTGGGTTTTGTTTTCTTTATATAAAGCAAGATAGTAAGCTATGCCACCTAAAGTTTCATTCATTGTTTAAATACTTCTTTCTCTGTCCATGTCTTTTATTACTTCACAAATGATGAATTAAAGTTAATGAGGTAATTTCAACATACAGTATTATTTAAGTCAATAGAGATATGGGTCTCTATGACTTTGGAGTTCTGCGCTATGGAAAACAAAAATTGCACCTGAAAGATCTTAAAAAGAATGTGTTAATCTGGTTTTAGCACTTTCATGTATACCCGTTAGTTACCCTGAGTGAAATAGATACACAAGAATAAAACTGTTTCCCTTCCCTCCTCCCTCTTCCCCCCATTTTTCCTGTCTCTTTCTTCCTCTCTTTCTTTCATTTCTTCATTTTAGCACTATACAGTAACTAGCCTTTTTGCTGCAACTTTATCTTAAGTTTCCTGAAGTGTCTGAGGAAAGAGAGGAACAGCATAGGAGAATGGTGTCCCGCTTGTTTGCTCTTGACATGTGGTCTGTGCTTTTCTCTTCCTTCCCTTCATTTTTACCAAGTTGGGTATTTTAGGTTGTAGCAATTTGAGAATACTGTAATTTCAATTAGTGCTGGGTGTCACACTTTACGTAGTGGGTGAATGCAAGGTAAAATAAACAGACAGCCAGGAGGATCCCACATTTTCCTTTCTTTCCTTGTTTATAATAGAATTATAATGAAAGAAGAAACTCTAAAATATTATTTCTGCAAGTTGGCTTGCCATTAGGTAGTGAATTGTGAACATTTTTAAACATTAAACCAAATTTGAATCCACATGGCAGAAGTTGTAGGTCTTTAATAGTCTTCATTTATTGCCTTGTAACATTTACATCAACATAGACTTTGAATACTAATAGACTTTGTTATGTCTAATGATTTTTAGGGTCTGATTTAATAGAATAATCGTAGGTAACCAGAACAAAAAGTTTCAGAAGCATAACAGCAAATTTTGTTTGTTTCCCTGATCAAAGTACAAATATGAGAGAAGTTAAGGAAAAAAGTATTATATCAATCTGTCAATATCTTTGCCATTTCAGGATTCTCTGTTCTCTGGAGTACAGCAGCAATGAACAAATCTAAATCAGATGAGATGATACAGGTCTGTAGGACAACAGGGATCAGGTGTGGATACAAATCATATTTCCAAACTGAATAGTTGTTTCAAACTGAAAAGAAAAAAAGAAAAGCCCTCATTAAAATCAAAGCAAGTAATTATTTCTAGGAGGCTTTTTAATATCAGACTAAGTTTAAAAAGGTTCAAATATAACTTTAAAGGTGAAATGACGTGAAAGATTTTGTTGAAGCTAATGGCAAAACTCAGTGAGTTCTGTAAGATTAGGCTAAATGCGAAGAAAAATCTTGAATGGAAGCAAGAAAAATATGAATCTGAATTATCCCTTTGTTGACCCATGTGAATGATATATTTTAGCCTGAGAAGCCAACTTAAATAGAACTATTAGCAAAAATCTAATACACCAGATTTATTTCTCTGACTCCTGCTTTCCCCTTTTGTAAGTCTGACTTGTAAAATTACTTTGAGTTTATGAAATGTTTAATGTGTTAATATTTCTTTTTTTTTTGATGATTTAAAATAATCTGAAATCTTAAAATGGATATTTACTCAGTAAATTTCCTTGCCCTGGAAAATTTCCAGTTGATGGAAACCAATGTCACATATAGTGAGAGAGAAAAAAAAGTAAGTGACATCTGCTTATAAAAGGAAAGTCTTCTGATTCATTTATAGATAACTTCATTCTGTCTAATTTGGGAAATGAACACAGATTTATCAAAATCTGGTCATTGCTTACAGAATCTCTTAATTTCACTAAATAAAACAAACACAGAACAAGGTCTACTGACATATAATGCATTTGAAGTACAAAATAACTCAATTGTGGTTGCGTATTTCTGGAATATTTTAATGTCACATCAGTGTTCATAACAAGTGAAGGATAGGTAATCAAAATGTTTTATTCATGAAAACATATCTATTTCTTCACCTCCTATGACATTTGTATTAACTTCATACAGTTTAGTGTAAGAAAAAGTCAATTACAATTCCCAGAACTGGAAGCCTAATTTCCAGTACTAAATATTCACCTTAGACACCTGTAAAAACTGAACTGTACCTTGAAATGTACATATCAAATGGAGTTCTAAGTGAGAAGAGTGACCATTTGGACCCTTGACATGATTTAACCCCACCTGGTAAGTACGACGCAGTCACTCTGCAATGGGGAGGAGAATAAGAGAAAGGTGAAGATAAGAGATAAGAATAATTTCATAATTTAAATAAAATAAAATCTGAAAAGAATATGATTATGATTTGATTATTAACAAAAAGAGAGAGAGAATTAAACCCCAAGACAGAAAAATGATGCACAATACAGCTGCTCACCAGCCACTGACTGATGCCCAGCCTGTTTCCAAACAGCAATTGGAAGTTCCTGGCCAAGTCCCTCCGTTTTATATATTGGACATGACATTCTACGATATGGAATATTCCTTTGGCCAGTTTGGGTCAGCTGTCCTGGCCATGCTCCCTCACAGCTTCCTGTGCAGCTTTTCACTGGCAGATGATGGGAAACTGAAAAGCGCTTTGTTTAGGGTAAGAATCGTTCAGCAACAACTAAACCATCAGTGTGTTATCAACATTATTCTTGTACTAAATTCAAAACACAACACTGTACTGACTAGGAAGAAAACTAACTCTACCCCGGTGAAAACCAGGACACCCCTTCATGACTCTTTGAAATACAAGCTTTCAATAAAAAAAAGAAATGCATTTTAAGGGTCTCCTTGTAAGCTGAAAAACAGTTTTATCATAAAATATGCCATTTTGTTCTTTAAATCTATTATAACCCCATTATATGCTTAATTAGAGTAAATTAGCATTATATAAAAGAAATGGACAGTAACATATAGAAGACAAAAGAAATGCTCTCTATTTTTCTGAATCTTTTCTTGTTTCAGCTTTCTTTTGTCTTATAACACTAGAGGACATTCTGTATTGTATATGATATACTATAACTGAGGTCAAAGGGTAGCCGATCAATTTGTCATGATTTTATAGAAAAGACGTGGATTTTGATAAAATTTAGCTATTTTCTTACCCTATCCTTAAGACACCAATTTACATACTTTAAACATAATATGTCTGTGTATATATATAATAGGAAAAAAACACTGCTTGATGCAGGACAAGTATAGTACTGTGTCAGAGCTTTCATATCTCTGTCTGCGAAATCTTGTGGATAGGTGCTTATATGCTGTAAAGAACATATGCTACTGAAGTGCATGTACTTGTCCATTGCATAGACAACCAGCACAGGAAAATTTTGTTGATGTGTTCTGTATAAGCTGAATCCACAACTTTTGCAAAGCTAATTCAGCGAACACTCATCAGATTCCAAATGATCCTGCTGAATTCAGAGGACATGTGTTGTAGTAAGTCTCTTAAATATCACTTTCAGAGCTCGTACATTTAGTTCTCCCTCAAGAATATATATTGTATATAGATTTCTTACCCAGTGACTGGTTTTGATCTGAGCTGAAAAGTACAAGTTTATACTATGTGCCAAGAGGATTCTCACCCTGCTGTTGATGCACTCTGCTTTCATTTTCATTACTAAAAGTAATAAAATTCAGAAGTTGGGGCAATTATAGAAAAGTTGCGTATCCTTTCATTTTCTCTTTGAGTGTTGCAGAGGAAAGACACTAATGTATAAAACCTCTCCTGATTATTTCTTTGGGCTATATGGGTAATTACAGAATAGATGATGGAATAGCATAAAGATTGACAGAAAATCCTTAGAAGCAATCTAAGTTTGTCTTTTTTAATGTATATGCTCATTAGTAGTCTGTCCATTTTTTATGCAGAAGTTTCTAGGATGACTCCAGGCTGTTCTTAGACTCATAAGGGTCCTCAGTAAACTGTAAAGTATAATTCCTTTTTTTCCCTGCTGCACTTTCATAACTTAGACTGTAAGGTTACTGTCAAAAGAAAAGTCTCTTCACCGATCAAGAGATATAATACATCAAACAATTATCTTTTTAATTTCTTCTTAACCTTAATATCTGTTACTTATAGCTATTTCTTACTGAATACAACTTAGGAAATGCAACAGAAATAAATGATCATTGCTGCTGTGTATGTGTCTATAAATGAGAACATAACAATATCTATGTCTCTGTTCATAGTGTCATAGAGTTCAGAGTTAGTACTGACCTACTTAAGTCATCCTATCAACCTCCAAGGCCTACACGGATGGTCATTTGTGGTTTTTCATCACAGAGGAAAGCAGAAAACTGTATTGTGAACGGATGATTCATCTGGCAATACTTCTGACACAGGTACATTTGTGAATTAGGAAGACCCTCATCTCAGGTCTCCACATATGAGATTTTTGTCAGAAGCCCTGGGGAAATGCAAGTTCCCAAGTATGTATCCTATTAAAGTATCCCTTAGAAAAAAAGTCTTTGTAAAAAAAGTAGGTAACATATTATTTCTCCTTAAGTTCTAGCTTTTACTGAAGACTTCTAAAAACCACATGGCTACAAGAAGTGGAAAAGTAAAATAATTCTTTTCACCATCTTAGATTTTGTATCGCCATAGGACCTAGGGGTCAAGGTCTCAGTTTACACATCAATGTACAAGAACAAAGTTGTGGAAAATAAGTCTGTATTATAAGTGATCTGCAGAAAAACAGATGAACATGACTGGCAATTGTTTGAACACAGCAGCTCTGAAACAGTGTTAGGGATTATGTAAGTTTTACAGAAAAGGGAAGGGAAAAAATTATACAGGAAAAAATTTATACAGAAAAAAGTAAGTAGAGTGGAAAAATTCTGTGTGATGGTGGTGTGACATTCCCAGGGAGAGGGGCAGCATAAGGTGCTAAAGGTAAGCAAGTACAGGATGATAGAAAGTACCTTATCAGAGGGTAATTTCAAATGCTGAAGGTGAAAGAGATGTTTGGAGATAATCCATGATACATTTCTAATTGAAGTGCTGTGTTTGACCCCATAGAGAAGTGGAAGCAAGCAGACTGTCAAGAAGAGTGAAACTATCAAAGTGACAAGGTAGAGAAAATCACTGCAATCTGATTTGAAATGGGCAAAAGCTGTGTTAGACAGCAATTTTCACAAAAAGGAAAGTAAAGGATGGTTTAGTAATTGACAAGTTGACAAGAGCCAGGATGAGAGTTTTAGGTACGGGGTTGGACAGCAAAGGCTGGTCCTTGAAGAATTAGCAAAGGCAGAAGTAAAGACCTAAAGAGGTTTGGCCTAAGTTAAAGATACATGCAAGAAATGGTGCAAAGTAACAAGATGAATGACATGGTCAAAAAACATGGCATCTGGGAGAAGGGAAACCAGAGAAAATAGTGAAAATTTTATAGTTATTTGTATTTCATGGCAAGCACTAGTAAATGACCACCAAAAAAAGATTTCTAAAGTAAAATGCAATAAAATAGAACATAAAATATTTTTCAGTTGTAACATAAGCATAAAGACACCTATTTATAGCTTTTTATAAAATTTAATGTGAAAATAAATGTATAATATATATATATATAAATAAACTTGTGCAAATACGTACATGTATAAAATTTAATTAAGGAGCAGATTTTTAAGGTTACCCTGCAGCAGGCTCTTGGTAATTTGGTTTTTACCACCTATTTTCAATATTCAGTTGTTAAAGAACTCAATTAACTCTTTGGGTTCTCTCCATATTTCATTATCTTCGTCAAAACTTCCATATTTCTGTTAGATCCATCCCCTTTCTCAGTTCATGTCTGAGTCCATAAGCAATTACAGATTAGGAACTGGTTCTACCTCTTGTTAATCTAACCATGATTTACACCAAGTTCAACTTAGTATCTTTGAAATTCTGTCCTTCAGGAGGAAGATAAGGAGTGTCAAACAATGATCAAGTCATATATTTGCTGGAAAGTATTATTTGAAACACTAGCATGTCTAAGTAAATGTATCTGAAAATCAGTACAATTCTTCACTAACAGTTTTTGGGATATGTCTGTAAAATACTCTTTTTGTCTGTCATTCTGTCTTCTTGTCAGAGCTTCCCCATACTCTCCAGACAGCTCAAGGGAAGTATGTCTCCTTTCAAGTACCATGGATTTATAAAGGTCTGTAGCACTTTGGATCCCATCTTTCTTGATGAATCAACTACATCACATCAGCCCAGAATCTGGTACAAGGCAATATAAAAGCTCACTTTAAAAAGATAACTCTGGCTGAGCTTCCACACTTTGTTGATATTCCATTATTAGTTCTGGCATTTATGAAGTAGAACCTGTTGGTTAACCATCAAATGAAAAGATCATTAATAGGCTGCTGCTAACTACAAACATGTATAACCATTCTAAATGTGAAGTTAATTACAACATTTAAAAAATTTTGTGTCACATACTGGTCTAGATGTCAGTTAACATGAGCAATACAAATGCACTGTTAAACCTTCTTTTCACAGGTTCTGTTCAATGGCATGTTTACTTAGTGCATTCACAGAATTATTTTACAATATTCTACATATTAATTACATGAGTTTCACAGCGTCTAAGATTTTTTTAAATTAAAGTGTGTACATATATAAATTATCCATATTTTCACCCATATTTATTGATTTATTATAACTTAGAAATTAGAGGAAGTATAACCTGTTATTTGAAAAAATAAAAATGTATAAAAAAAGGTCCTTGCTATAAAGTATGCATATTTGTCACAGAGTCAATATTCAGTGTATTACTAGGCGATTTATATTAATGAAACACTAAAAAATTTACTTAATAATATTACAAAATAGGCCTTGATCCAACAGATTCTTCCAGTTGTCCACACTGGACTGTGTTTTCACAAGCAGACTCTCTGGTAACACATGTGCTAGAATAAGTTGTGTTCAAAACCAATGTGTACTTAGGCTATATTTATAATTTCTCAGATTACACAGGGAGTAAATAACATCTTACTAGGAAACAAACCAGTTTGTGCTTGCAGGATAGTTCCAACATAAACTATAATTTAGCACTATTTAAATCCATGATGTTAGATTTATTCCAGATAATAAATTCGGCGGTCAAGTGAATTTGATAATGGAAATACTTCTGTTAGTGACTATGACTCGTTACATTGTTTTACACTCTAAGACAGAAGATCATGAGATGGAATAAATAAAACAAGTTATTGAAAAGCTCAAAAATGAGAAAACTTTGAAATGACTCTAGAAGGAAGAGTCTTTGTTTCCGGCAGTTTTCCTGCATGAATTATCAAGGCACCAGCACTCTTGAGAAAATTCCCAAACCTAAATCAAATCTTTATGAAGCCTTTATCTCAATGAGGGAAGTTAGGCAATTAGCTGTGAAATATAGCCAGACAAGGCAATATTTCTGATAGAAAAGAGAATGAATTAATAACTGAGATTTAAGAAAACTAAATTTCTTGGTCTCTGTATTAAAGGTAATTTTAGGTGTATGTTTTGCTGAAATGTATTTAAGCATATCATATAGGTAAAATCGTTATTCTTCAGACAATTCTCTTGCAATCATAGGAAACAGTACTGATAGGCTACCCTTTGAAGTGGCGATCTGCACTTCGACGTTTACAACAATTTTTTTCATTAATGCAAATTTCATAAAGATCCCCAATAAGTGAATTTCAGTGCCTAACTAACTCTGATAAAGGAAAGTTTTTGCCTCATTTAAAAAGTCAATCTTCATAGGATACCTCTGAGGAATGAGAGGGAGGTAATTTTTAAAATAAAACTTCTGGTGTCTGAATTTCCAATTGTACTACAAAGAAAATTTTTCTTCTTTGTAGGCATGTCATGTATAATGACCTATTCATACTTTAGTGACCATTCAGAAAACTACAAGAATGACCTTTGTCCATTCTTTTGATGAAGACTTCCCTTCTCTCATAAATGTTATACAGCAGCTGAGATTAAACAAAAAACCAACCAACCAACCAAAACTATTGCAACAAATGCCATGTTATCTATATCTTCTATTGTGTATATATTTCTCCTTAAAATATACTAAAATTTTATATGAATCCAATCAAAGACCTCTGGCAGTTGTAGTAATCAAGCAAATCCTCAGCTTTGTCTCTGTGATTCCTATTAAGAATTCATGGGAGAGATGAAAAAAAGAGTAGCAATAACACTTGGTGGTGCAAATAGTTTTCTAGCAACTCATTACTTTAAATAAGGTTCCATAAATTTATCTGATTGATTCAATAATTCACATTTATAAAATAACAGAGGTGTAACAATATAAACTTAATTTTCCTAGTTTAGTCATCCCAGATTATAATGAATAGGGACTGGAGTCATCCATAGGGACAAGAAAGAATGGATAGACACGATGTGGTGTGCCCTAAGGTAGTTTTAGAAATGTATCTTCCTTCCTCACTCCTTACTCACAGCAGAGTTATATAGCTATATGCTTTAGATAGACTAGTAGATTGAAATTGAACTATCCTAGAAATTTTAGCAATGTTATCAATAAAAAAATTAATTGTTTATTCAATGAACATATTGGGAACTTTAGGGGCACATTCATATTAACATCCAGAAAAAAACCCACCTTTTTTTAAGAAAGTCCACCTACTGAAGTACTAATTCCTGTTTTCTGTAAGCTTGCTGCAGAAGATCCACTGTTTTGTCCAGGAGAATATAAGGTGCATATGTATGCTTCTCTCATTTTTAATAGCATTGTAATAAGTCTACATTTACAGTAGAAAATCCTGCTGAAAAATGTATGTCCAAACTAAGGAAAACTATAGCTTACGTAATGAAGATATTACAACCAATTTTATAAAAGTGAAAAATGACAGCTTACTTCTTCACAAAAATTATTTCTTCTCTGCAATACTATGATCTGGTTCTTTCATAAAAAACAGCTCTACATTTCCTGGAGGGAGTTGATTGTCTTGACGTGTCTTTTTAACAGATGGTTACAATCAGAGTCCCATGTAATTCAGTATCTGTTTTCAAAGAATAAAGCTTAATCTAATAACGTCTTATTAAATTCTCAGTTCCTGTAGGAGAGCTTTAGAAGGATATTCAAGGTAAATCATTTTATTTTGGAACTCAGCTGCTGGTTATTCTCATCTTTCCTAATGAAAATTTATTTCAACATAACAGTAGAGTCACTATTTGTTAAATTTTGATATTTTCCGAGGGGGAGATTTTGTGCATGTGTATTAAATTTTCAGCAGAGACTACATGACCTGAAACAAATTACTTTATTTCTTTCATTAATCAAAATATTAACACTTTTCTGGCTGAATATTACCTTTTAGAAGGGAAAATATTTAAATGTGCTACAGTATCTTAGTACATCAAAGAACTGTAAAAAGGATATTTTCATAGCAAGGAATATATTCTTCCAAGACTTCTTAAAAACCTTCTTTTTATGAAAAAAAAATTCTTAAGTTTGTTAAAGTTCTTTATTAGATACACTAACTCTCCTTACATAAAAGGATATAATTTTAAGGTTCCCAAGGGGAAATAGCTTTCTAGGATCTAGGAATTGTACTTGAAGGAAGAATTCACACTTGTATCAAGTAATTTATAATCAGAATAGATAGGCCAATAATGAGAGAAGGAAATCGTTATCATAAGAAAGCATTTTTCATAAATTAAATACTCAGCAGCTCAATGAAACACCATGGTTTCAGATCTTTCAGGAAATTCAAAAATTCTGCGAACTCCTTTTCATTTGTTAACTATTCATATTTATCTTCTTTCCTTCCTTCCTTCCTTCCTTCCTTCCTGCCTTCCTGCCTTCCTGCCTTCCTGCCTTCCAAGTGTTTTGGCAACAGGAAGTCAGGAACAAGCACCTGTGAGAGTCGCTGGTGAGCTGGAATCTCTGTATCTAAGCAACTGTCTGTCCCAGAAAGGAACAAAACAGCTCCAAAATTGACTACTGTGGGATTCTGTAGCTTTCTTCTGCAACATGACACCTCCTGGCCGTGGGTCCTAGCCTGACTGTACAGAGCTTTGTGGCACCTCAGACCCAACCTTGTGCCCAATCCTATGCTTACCCTCCTCTGCAGGACTGCTGTTACCTCCCCTTGCCTCCTCCACATGTTGCACACAGCAAGCTGCGTGCAAATGAGAACTTTCAAATGATGTACTCCTAGCAACTGTTAGTTTTGAAACAAGAAAGATCTCCAGTGACCTTGAGAAATCACACCAATAGGTGCCAGAACCCTGAAATTCTGTTGTTAGAAGTTTTGTCAAAGTCGTGTGTTTGTGTGAAACTTTCATTGGTATTTTTATTAAAATCCTACCCCTCCTAGACAAGTAAGCAAACTAACAGGCAAAACCCCCACTAAACAAGCAAATAAAATCCCTGTTGTGAACCTCCTAATCATCTATACCTTTCTATACCTTAACAGTCAGTGTCAGAGGCAGGACTTGGATCTGAAGTTTTAAGTTCCAGAGCAACATATTTGATATAAGGACATGATTTGGTTTTGATGGATGTCAAAGAAACAGAAAATTCCCAAGAGGAAGAGTTGCTTAGGTTGCCCTCCTTTGGACACTCTCTAAGAGCTTAATATCTTTCTTATAATATGGTGGCCAAAACTGCACACAATATTCAAGATGAAGCCACACTAGTGCAGAGCAGAGCGGGACAATCCCCTCCATCGACCGTCTGGAGATGCTTTGCTTGATGCCCATCAGGACATGGTTGGCATAGAAAAAATATGAAATTAAGTGTTTCTTTTCAAACTATAATAATGTTTTGTTGTGTTCAGGTGTCTGAATTGGGAAGGGGGACAGAAGGCCGGAGGGTGGAATCACAAAAATAGCTAGAAAGTACGCCAGAGCATGGCAGTTAAAGCTAAATCATATATCAGTATTTAGCTTTAACTGCCATGCTCTGGTGTACTTTCTAGCTTTGGGACTGGTTGTCTGATGTTGGGTCTCATTGTGCTGAATCCAGGAATTAAGTTGTGCTGGGTAAACAGAAAATGAAGAAACATTTAAATCAGACCTTCCTACTTTTTCAGATTTTGTATTTTTTCCTGTTTCATGCTTTTTTTCTTTGAAGAGCTGGTCCTTTGTTAATTCGTGTTATGATCCCTGTTATAAACAAGTAGAATATGTAAGCACATTGTTTTAGTACTTTTTTTTCCAAATAGAATTATAAAATTATAACAATTTTAGTGGGTTTTAGGTTCTTGTTAATGGTTGGTTTTGCTTTGGGGTTTTGTTTGTTTGGGGTTTTTTTTGGCAGTTCTTTTTGGGTTTGTTTCTTTGTTTTCTGCAGAAGTGTGCCATTGTCTTAAATTAAATATTAAATGTTTACTCCCTTCTCAAGCCAAAAACCTGACTGCTTCTGACTTGCTGAACAGCAGTTTGCACTGGCTTTAACAGTATGCTGTTATATGTGCTAATAAAACATGTTTTCTGACACATTTGTCAAACTGAATCTGAATTACAGCTCCAACCTGCAGACACAGAGAGAGTGCATCCTGTTGCAGAACTCATGAACACTGGCTGAAGGTGTGATTTGTTTTTTGAGCAGACAATAAAAAGTCTGGTGATGTCACTTACAGAAGAGTAGAAACATCCAGAAATTCATTATTTGGGCATTAACCACTGAACACCCTAAAGGTAAAAAGCTGCATTATGAAGAAACAAAAAAAACCCTGTTCTGCCATGACTATATGAGGAAAATACGTCAGACTTAATGGTGAGTGGTGGTGTAGTATTATTAAATAAGTAACATGACCCTTTAAAATAATATCCAGGGAAGAAAATGTTTTCTAAAAATTAACTTTCTCTATTCTTATGAATTTTAATAACTAGAGAAACATATATATTTCTTAACTTCTACTTAACATTTTGAAAAAAAAGTCAAAGAACCCCTCTCCAAGTTCACGTTTATAGCGTAGAGTTGCGGATATGATCACATGTAAATAGATTAGTACATTTACACAAAACCCACAGCTGCCCAGCTGTTTTCATAGCTGCCAGTGTTGCATCCACTTTTGATACTATTATTTTTGTAAACTAATGGAAGCAGAGACTCAAACAATTACGGAGCTGGTCATGAACAGCAATGGCATTGAATTCTACTTTAGGACAGGGTTAATTTCCTGCTGCTGGAGCAAGAAGACAGCAGAGTAACAGGGTCTTGAATCTGAGCTGTAATTGCCTCCTGAGGCTGAGCATGATATGGCTGTGTTCATCAAATCATCAGAAGGAACAGGCAAACAGAAAAATTGTCTCCTTTAAGAGGATTGCTCCTAAGCCCCATGAAACTAGGGAGAAGTTGTAAATAAAACAACTTAACAGTTTAATACTTTGTCTGGAAACACTTTTCCGCCCTTAAAACAAAAATAATGAAAGTAGTCATTGGATAGTAGTGGATACTTACTACTTATCTGCTATTAAAAAATTTCGTTACAAAGAACTTTTGGATTTATCTTTCTTGATATGTAAATAAAAATTTTACACAGAATAGAATATAATTTCATTGCATTCTTCCTCTACTGCATCTTTGGAGCCCTTGTCTTTCTTAACCATTGTTTTATTTATTTTATGTGCTGCCTTTTATTTTCCTTCCAAATGCATGACTTAATTGCAATTGTGTTGCATTTTAATTGCTATCTCAATTTACATTTATGTATCATATATTTCTAAATAAGTTATTTTATTAGTTTTTACTTGTTACTCTTCTTTGGGTTGGGTCTTTTTTTGAGGTTTATTTTGGCTTTTTTAGGACTCTGACTTTTCTAGCAGGCTGAACATCAGTGTGGCTTTATGTCATGAAAAAGAGATAAGCAGAATACCCTAAGATTAGTGTGCAATATTGTATATTATTATTTTAGATGGTTCAACCATTTCATGCAGCCATGGATCTTGCATTTCTACATCTTACATCTCTAAAGTAAAGATGTAAAGTCCTTTTCACAAGTGTCCCCATCCCTTTCTATTTCAGAGATACCCTGAAAAGTCCAGCCTGTTTCCACAAAGAAGATTTGGATACTTAATGCCTTCCTCCTTTCAGTTTCTTCTCTATGTCAAGAATTCTGGTTAGGAATATTCTATACATAGCTTAACTTGGCCCTGCATAATTCTTGTGTTTCTCTTTCATCAGGCATTTTGTATATTATTTGTTTTGCCCTGAATCAGATTCGCTAAATAGTTTATAAGGAGGAATTTGAATGCATTTCCAGTTTCTACACTTCTCCACTCATTCATCATTTCTGCTTTTACATGCAAGTTTGAGTATTCTTCCTGAAGGTGCTGTTTCATCTTCCTCTTAGCCATCTTTCTCCATCCTCTCCCTATGTATGGGAAAGACCTCCAGTTGGATGGAGTCATCTTGCAGAACTACTGTATTATTTGCATGCGGTAGGTATGTAGGCATATCTTTTGGACTGCCATAAAACATTTAATCTGTTTGCTGCATTTAATCAAAGAATCGAATAAATGTTCTAGATTTCATTCATGTCTTCATAAAATGGAACAGAATTCTCAAGATATTTCTCAAGAAATGATCAGAATTAATTTGTTTTATCTTTCACAAATGTTGCATAGTTTTACAAATGGTTCTGTTATCAGTCATAAAGATATTTACCCGTTCATTTAGGCTAGACATGTATGGTTTTAATAATCAGTATATTATATTATAAAACATGCTAACTCAGTATCTGTGTAATGTATTTATCTCTTGAGAGATTTCTTGAACTGGTAACTCAGTGAAGTAGCCACTGAATACTCATGTCATTATTATTACTGAAACACATTAATAAATATAGTTATTGACTACTTAAATCTGTACCATATTACAGACCAAGACAAAAATTCTCTCGTTTTTTCTGATATTATATCCTTTTAAAAATTTAAAGAGTCTGCGTAGACTCTTCTAGGAATGAAATAAAATTCAATTTTCACCTTTTTTTTTTGGCAATATTTAACTGACTATGCGTCCGTATCACCTCTGATGTTTCTTTCTCTATGTTTTACAGAAAAAATTGAAAGCTTTCAGTCTGTTTCAAATCTCGTCATGCATATGAATGGGTGAGATGATGAAATGTAGATATCTACATCTGAATTGATTACCCTGTATCACAGTGCCATAGACAAAAAGATCTATGTTTCATTGGTGAAAAGGAGCAGCAGATAATGGACAGTGTGTGAAGGTGAGCACAGATGCTCCAGACTGAACTTTTGAACTCTCAGACATAAATCTTGCTAGCTGTCATAGGTATTGGCTACATTGCATGTTTTAGTAACACTTGGGTTAAACAAAAGGAAAATGTCCTGAATCCTCCAATTAGAAAGCAGGCATGAGAGAAAACCACAGGAGGCTGATCACATATTTTGCTTCTGCACATGGACCATTTAAATCAGGAAAACCAGGGATTTGGGGATCCGTAAAGAAGAGCTTGGGCTGAAAAAGCCATTCTCAGTAAGAGTAGTCTCAGTAAGACTGGAATCCAGAAAGAAGCATCCAGGCTGGAGGGAAGATCATGGAAGTGGAGAAAAGTTTGGAGATCAGGGAGGAGCACTGGAAAAAAGGCCAGGAAAAGACCAGAGACCTTGACCAGTAATGCCCAAGACTGATAGCTGTGAGCAGCTCTATGTCATTAATAACTTTCTTCCCAGTCTCCTCAGTCTGGCAGCTATCTCCCTGCTGAAAAGAGAGAATTCAAGGAGAAAATGGAATTCAAGCCCTAGAGAACATGCTGCTGTGGTTGGGTGTGCAGGTGAAAGGAGAACAAGTGTTTGAGAATAGAGGTTGAAACCTCAGATTTTGATTCTTGAATACACGACACTATCCAGATCCAATACATGTTGTCATATAAACTGCCTCACCCATACAGTAGGCAAAAGCCAGTCTCCTTACATCTGATTCTGTTAGTTCTATTCATTGTATGAGATCTGTACAGATCAGGAGCAAATATGAAGTTTTCCACACAGAATGTCAACTACTTAGTTAATTGAAGAATACTCATGGATATTTAATACTTCAGCACACATAAAGCATAATTACTGCCAAATGTGCAAAGGGCAGTTTATGAAAAGATATTCATAGTCTGAAAAGTAGTAAGTAGAAATCAGAAATGATTCACACAAAAACTGCAAGAAATACCAGCTTCCCTGCTTTGGTTCATTGTAACATCCATGTAATGGGAGAGAATCACGGGATCACACAAATGGGTAAGGCTGAAAGAGACCACAGAAAGAGACCTTTGTTGCTAAGTAGGGTCATTTTAGAGCTCATTGCACAGGACTGCATCCAGACAGTTCTTGAAAATCTTCAGTGAGGGAAACTCCACAACCTCTCTGGGCAACCACACAACAAAGTTCTTCCTCATATTCAGGTGGAACTTCCAGTGCATCAGTTTCTGCCTATTGCTTCTTGTCCTGTTGCTTGGCAGCACAAGAAGAGCCTGGCTCCATCCTCTTGACAACCTCCCTTCAGATACTTACATTGATGAGGTCCCCTCTCAGTCTTTTCTTGAGGTTGAACGGCCCAGTTCTCTCAGCCTTTCCTCCTAAGCATGCCTGTCTCCTAATCATATTCTTAGCCCTCTGCTAGACCAAATCCAGGAGCTCAAAGGTGCCCAGAACTGGACACAACATTCCAGATGTAGCCTCATTAGGGCTCAGTAGTGGGGTAGAATCACCTCTCTCGACCAGCTGGCAATGTCCTTCCTAATACACCCCAGGATACCACTGGCCTTCTTGGCCACAAAGGCACACTGCTGGCTCATGGACAGCTTGTTGTCCACCAGGACAGCGAGTTGGGCTGGAAACTGGCTGACCTGCCACAGCACGAAGTCTAGCTGGAGGCCAGAAGAGGCTGGTACTTAAGCTAATATTTTTTAACATCTTTCTTAGTCACTTAGATGATGGGCCCAAGCATATCCTTCACCAATTCATTGATGATGGGAAGAACAACCACGTGCATCCATACATGCTGGGTGCTGACCGGCTGGAAAGAAACTCTGCAGAGAAAGTCCCAAGGGTCCTGGTGGACACCAAGGGTGTGTCCTTGGGGCAAATGTGACCAATGTTATCATGGACTGCATTATGCAGAGCACTGCCAACGTGTTGAGGGAGCTGATGCTTCTTCTTTACTCAGCCCCGGTGAGTCATATCTGAACTGCGGGGTCCAGATTTGGGCTTCGCAATATCAGAGAGATATCGACACTCTGGACAGAGTCTTTTTAAGGGTCACAAGGGGACTAAGGGAATATCATTCATATGAGAAGAGACTGAGGAAACCAGGATTGCTCAGCTTCAAGAAGAGAAAGCTCAGAGGGTATCTCATCAGTGTCTATAAATACTTGATAGACAGGGATAGGAGGGAGTAAAGAGGAGTGAGACCCTTAGTGATGCCCAGTGACAGGACAAGAGGTAATGGGCACAACTGAAATGCAGGAAATTCTATTTAAAAAAAGAAAAAACCCTCTATTACTGTGAGAGCAGTCAAATCAGATCAATTTTTTTGTGGAGTCTACATCCCTGGAGACAGTGAAACTCTGATTGGGCATGATCCTGAGACACTTGCTTTAGCTGACACTGGTCTGAGCAGGCAGTTTGAGCTGGATGATCTCCAGAGTTGCCTTCCAACCTCAGTAACTCCACGATTCTGTGGGAGAACAACATAATAAGGCACAACAGGATTATATTTTTATTCATTCAGTGTCTTTTATTACAAAACACAGAAAACAATTTTTTTTGCCTGTATGAATTTTGGTTGCAATACAATAAGTAGAGAATATAATTCTTATTACTGAACAACACAAAATGGTTTGAAAACTTAAAGAAAAGAAATAGCTATGCTCTTTGCACAGTTTTTTATAATAGGGCTTTTAACTCAGACAGAAATCTGAAAGTTCACCCTCTGTTTTATCTGATAAAACCTTTCCACTTGGGTATAGTGTAAATGATCTGATTTATCAAATGTAGTTCCCTCTCCTGGCCTTTCCCTTGCAAGCTTTTAACAGCCACTTTCCATTTCCTAGTGTTTCAATCTTGTACACGTTTAATTTTTGCTAAAAATCTCACTTCTGCCACTAAGGGATCTGCTTTAATTCTACTGACTTTGATGATTTTGACATTATTTCAAAGGTCCAAACATTTCAACTTTTGAGTTCTCTCTACCATGTCCATGGCAAGAAGTAGTTCATTAAAAAAAAAAAAAAAGTGGAAAAAATTCCTAAGAATCCTTCATAAAATCATAGAATGTTAAGGGGTTGGAAAGGACCTTAAAGATCATCTAGTCCTAGTCTCCCCTCCCATGGGCAGGGACACCTCACACTTATTCAAGGCCTTTTCCAACCTGACAGGGACGGGGTATCCACAACCTCCCCGGGCAAACTGTTCCAGTATCTCACCACTCTCACAGTAGAGAACTTCCTAATAACTCACCTGACTTTTCCTTCTCATTTGTACCCATTGCTCCTTGTCCTATCATTACAGTTCCACTCTGACTGCTCTGTAAGTGCCCTTCAGATACTGTGAGGCTTTCTCCAGGCTGAACAGCCTCAACTTTCTCAGCCTGAAAATTCAGTCTTTCTTCATCTCTCTAGTTTATTTCAGAGAGAACTTCAACACTACTACCATTCCAGAATTAGCCCTTTGTTTCTTTATTTTCACAAATATTGAATATTTTCGGTAACTTTAGAGAAAAAACCAATTACTGCATGTTCTTATAATCATAAATGTGCTACTCTTTCATTCAGTCAGTTTATCTATTCATTTTCAATAAAAAGTTGACTTTTCTACAATTTTGCAGAGATATCTAAAGAGTTTTACATTGTCTTTGTTCTGTTTGCTGAAAACAAAGAGTTTTGCTCAAAGCCACTAAACACTTTTTCTGATTTAAGGCTTATTCACTGTGCATGTGCATCTGTATCAAAATACTGTAGTTGCAGAGATAAACTTTTCTGATAAATAATGAAGTTTCTGTAGTTTCAGAGACCTGATTGACAATATGGTAATTATGCTGAGCATAAGCCTTCAATCAGCTTTTGCCACTATCTCTGCTTTTAATGATTTTGCCAAATACTCATGCAATTAATCATTGACTTTTTTTGAGATAATATTCAGCAGGTTGCAGAAGATACCTGTAGTTAAGTAAGTTTTATATCAAAAGTGATTTTTTTTTCTTAATAGGAGGGTATAATTAAAATTTTCCAACTTTTTACACTTAACATTTTGCCCAAGCAAAAATAGCTCTCTTATTCTATCTACAAAGGAGATTAGATCAAATAATCTTCATTGTAGCCCTGCTCAATCTTGTCCTAAACATATAGTGTAAATCAATCAGGAGGCCTTCAGCTACAAAACTTTATTTAGACTATAATGTAATTTGCATGAGAACAATTTTATATGTCATTTAATCTATCCCTGGATGCATTTGGTGCAATCAGGCTCTTTCCAAGGTTACTTATTTTAGGGTAAATTCTTAGTCATTTAACTCTTTCAGCCTATTGCTGAACAATTTCTTTACTGAAATGGTAAGGTGATGAAAAAGAGAAAATAAATGGAGAAGTTAATCTTAATGAACTGGTCCAATACAAAGAAATGCTGGGTATACCAAAATGAATCCCGACTGTACCTTCAGATTGTCAGTTCTGTGAATACTCATGAACATTTGCAACAAAGAGTGCAGGTGAAATACCAAGCCATGCTAATATCAGATTCAGTGTTCACTGTAAGATCAACAACAGCAAATGGCACTGAGGTTCTCAAGCATTCAGATGTGCCTGAGCGGGCACTCAGATCTGTTGATTTAGCAGTCACACTGTTAGTCAGATTTATGACATGAGCTTGGTTAAAAGAAGAACCTCTTTTCTTCCTTATTTTTCCTTTTTTTTTTTTTTTTCCCTTTGGTGTAATTGAGGTAGATGCTCAGGAGTACCCTCTTCATTTTCCTCTTCACATACAAAGTTAATGTTGTAGTTCACTGCTTATGTCTACATAGAATGAAAGACTTTACAAGAATTTTGAATCAAAGAACCTGAAAAGAAACATACTGGCCTTGCTTCATCCCACCTGAATTAGGCACATGACTAAATTAAGTCTGTTTGTCAAAGTTCAGTCTGTAACATTGGCAAGAGATAAATGGCCTTAGAGAACAACTCAGATCCTGGTGGGCTGAATAGCTCTTTAGAAATGCCTGTGTCTCATCAATGACTGTATGCCTGGAGTCACTGTTAAACGTTAAAAAGCTTTTTATTTTGTTCATTTTTCCCTAAATTGCATGGAAAAGAAATGGAGGAAAAAAAAGTCTGAACTTTGATATTAAACACTCTGAACTGTAAAGGCTAAATCCAACCAGCTAGAGATAGCCCAGGATAAATCTAAATCTGCATTAAGTCTCTGTTCCCATTCATTCTCTCTGTAAATGAATAAACTCTCTTAAAAAAAAAAATCAGCTTAAGCTTAGCCATAAGAAATTATTTGAATTGCTGGTTGTTTTCCAAAGACAGAAAAATTAAAGGTTTCTTTTGTTCTTACTGGTTCAATGTTCTACCATCAAATCATCTGGTGATGGTAGATTCATTATCCAAAATCAGTGGTAGATGTCCTCAGGTTTCTGTCTGTTTCCATAGGCAACTGATCCTGAGCTTATTATTCCATGTGTGAAAATTCAGAAGACGAAGTTTTCATCTCACTTTGAAGAAATCAAGATGGTTAATTTGAAGTATTTTAATTGGCCATGCATGACCAGAGGTAGGTGATTAAAATGTTTCTTTGGGATTTTCTGGAACATTCATCTTAAATATATTTTGCTAGTATTTTAATCCTGTATTTCAAATGCTTAAATAATTTATCCAATATTAATTTTAGATGCCTAGTATTATGCAAGCTAATTGGAAAGTGTGTTTTAAATGTTAGGGAAAATAATCCTTGTGCCTAACATATATGGCAACGCATTAATAAAAAAGAGTGAGAGAGATGAAACAGGAAAAGAACAGATTCTTTTTAAAAAAGAAGAAAGAGTTAGTTGAAACTGGGAATGAAAATAAAAAAAGGTACTCGAAATATACCGTTCATTTGTGGTGTAAAAAAGCAAGAGCTAAAACAGGAGGTAATATATGACCAGAGACTTTCTTCAGGCAGCTTTCATTATTCACTGACTCTCTATAAATTTCATTCTGATTTTTAGCAACGAGTAGTCAACATGTTCTGAGATAATGTCCTTCTCTTGACTGGTCAGTTAGTCGATAATTTCTTGATTTTAAATGCTTTCCAAACTGGTGCATGTAGTAATGTAAATGAAAGTAAATTGAGATGAGATATCATTCAGATTCATTTTACAGCTTTAGCTTTGCCTCGATAAAACAGGAGAAAATTAAAAGGGACAAAACCAAGGACAAGTGTGTTTTAAATGCACTGGTTTGAGTCTAAAGTATGAACAGTTTAAATTAAGATAAAACTATGTATAGTACTGAAGAAATGGGTTAAATCTTTAACCTTGTGCAGTTCAGGGATAGATACAACATATAGTACATTTATCCAAGTTATCTTGTCAAAAATATCTGTTCCAGAGTATTAATATAATGGTAGCTACCCATAAATATCCTGATTTCAAGTTCACACCTAGAGGCACAAAAGACAATTTGAAGTTTCCTTTTGTTCTTTCTGGATGGGGATGGTCTATCCTCTCACTTTGAGACATGTAGGTCCAAAAAGTAAGTATTTTTCATTATGGCACTTCTGGAAACTGGAAGACAGAACACACTTAATTATTCAATGTAATTAACAATAGGAATTGAGGAACAAAAAAACCCGGGGGGGAGGGGGGAGGGGAGGGAGGTGGAAAGAAAAGAAAAGCAACTTCATAATAATTGCTCCCAGGAAAAGAGATGTATAAATTAAAATGGTGGAAGCTGGTTGATGATAGGCTTGTCAGATCAAGACTTGATGAATGCTTGCATTTTTTTAGACTTCTAACCCAAAATAGCTGAGAGTGAAGAGATGTCCTGGAGAACTGGTTGATTTTCAAGGATCACTTCTTCCAAGCTCAAGAATGGTCCAACCCAAGGTGTAGGAAGTCAAAGAAAAGTGGCAGAAGGACTGAATGGGTGAGCAAGGAGCTCCCGACTAAACTGAAACATAAAAAGGAAGCATACAGGAGATGCAAAAAGGGACATATGACCCTAGAGGAGTACAAAGGTGTTGTCTGAACATGGAGAGTTGGGGTTAGGAAAGCCAAAGCCCATCTGGACTTAAATCCCATCTGCTGAGGGATGTGAGGGTCAATAAGAAGGGCTTCTACAAATAGAGCATCATTAAAAGAAAGACTAGGAAAAATGAGAGCAGCTGCTGAAAGGGGAAGGGGACTTGCTGGTGCATAACATGAAAGATGAAATATTTGATACCTTCTTCTGTCTTTCCATGGTAAGAAACACCTTCAGGAATTAAGTGTATTTAAGATGTGCTGTTTGTCACATATAGTCATAAAATATGTCAAGAGGAAGTGGTGTGTAAAGGTAACATTTGTTTGTCAAATTCCACATTAATCGGGATATTTAATACAGGCTTATGTGATCTTCTTTATCTGCCTGTCTCTGAGCTTATTCTTTTTTTTTCTAAAGGCATTCTTTAATTCACACATAAACGCTCCAGAACCAGGAAGAGGAAATTCATGAAAAGTCAGATGATGTAAAACAGACTGGGGGAATACTAAAATACTTTTTAAAGGTTAATGTACCGGATACTCAACTCTGGAGATTAAAAGGTGTATGTCACTAATATGCCTTTTCTTTCCCTTCCATCTTTCAAATTTTCGCAGAAGCGGGGGAAGGTGCAGAAAGATAGATCTACCTTTTTCCCCACACAAATACAGTGTGGCACAGTGTTGTGGCTTAACCCAAGGTGGCAACTAAGTTCCAGGGATTAATCACATGTCTAGTCATCACATCGATGTGTTTCAGTTAGGATTGTCATTGCCCATCTTCCTTCAAAATGGAACAGAGTATAGTGAACTCTAGAGGTCTAATTCACCTGCTGACACTGCCCATTTATCTCCTTTGTCTCTACAAGCGGTCTTTAAAATTACAACTCCCATAAAGTTGCTTCAAGTTACAGAGTGTATAACCAGGCATAGCTGCCCATAACTTGATTAAAAGCAATCCCAAACCTTGACAGTTTAATGCTTTAAATTTTTAAATTTGTGTTTATTTTGGTGATATTCTTACTCTCATCACAAGCACATGAATGTCACAACTACCCCCTACTAGCAAGATTCCCTTTAGACAGATGACTGAAAGAAAAGCTCACTGTCTGAGAAATTAGCATCTTAGGAAAGTGTACAAATCATTCAGAGCAATGCTGGCATCCAGCTGGCTGCCATAATATTACCTGGAGCAGTGTAGACAGGCTCTAGTAGATTAATCTGTGCACTGGATTAATGACCTGTGAGTGTTAGTAGCTTCTCAAATGCTGCTGCCTAAATGATGGCAACTTTTCTAGAAAACGTCTCAGTTAAGTGATTCATATCTGCAATACTCCAATCTGCAACAGCTGCCATCCTCCTTTTGGATTGATTTATAGTCTAAAATGATCAAGCTCCTTAAAAGCTTCCTTTTAGGAATGTAAAGTGCATCTCAGCACTCAGACTAGGTCAGTGCCCTCAATTGCCAAAGTTCGATGGAAAGTTAAGAGCAGATATTGGGCCATTGTCAGCGTATGTAGCAAGAAAATTGGATCTTTGACATTGAGAAGGAGAAATAAGCCATTGGTGATGTCATTAAACCTACTAATATAGCTATAAATACACATTCTACCTAACTATAAGTGAGGAATTAGAAGACAAAATTGTAGAGCAATTCTAACATTAATATTGCCTTGTACTGCCCATACTATCATTCCTTTGATGCTATATTATTGTTCAGTTAACTAGACCTCAGCTGACAGATGTGGTCACTACCTGACATATCTCTAAATGCTTTCTTCATAACCATCAGCTTACACACTTATGCAATAAATTGCTGGATCATCTTGTGGTCTTGAACCCCCTGCATTAATTGTGTGCTTCTATGTCACCTGGGAAACTTGCTGACAGGAAGAAAGAGCAAATTAACCTGTGTATATCACGTACCTTTTCTTTAATATCTCAGTATTTCAAACAAGCTTCAGTGAAACACAGCTAATGGATTTAATGTCCTTTACTCTCCAGAACACAATTCAGTCCTAAGTCATCTTAAATCATTCTCACGTTCTGACACCATCAGATGCTGCAGTAGTTTACAAGAACCAACATGCTTACACTGAAACGAATGCATTTTCCTCTCATGTTTTTGCATAGTTCTCTGCATGCAGCTCAAGATCCTTTACATAATATTTGTTTGTGTTTAACTGAGACATTTATAAAAATCATACAATGTGAATTATTTCCAGAGTCTCAGTACTTTTTATTTCTGACACCTCTCTCTCTATATATCAGGCATTCTGCATGGTAGAAACAAATATCTATCATAAATTGATGCATTTAAATTTAAATTTGTTTTAAAAAAAAGAAAAAAAAAAGGCTAAAGGTTTTGAAAACAAAGTCGTGAAATAACCGATAAGCATAGATATAGGGAATAAAAATATTTATTGTTCACAAATTTTATGTCAACTCACATTTGCTTGGTTTATCTGAAAATATTATGTGCTTTTTCCTATTTTTGCTTTATATATTTATACAACTATAAAATACTAAACTGTGGAAAATTCTGCTGTGTTTCTTTTGGTTGCTTTTTTCAGAAAATTGTGCTCTTACTGTAAAAATGATACATTATTTTTCAAAAATGTTGAATTTGTATGTTAAACAAAGGGTATATAGTGCATTACTCTGTTTCCTTCCTCTTATACAAAACATATTTTGTTTGCAGAAAAGGCAACTTGAATAAAAAACTTTAGGTAGGATACTAACACATAAATCAAAACTTGTTTTTGCTCTACATTTTTTTCTTTTATAAAAAATTCTTAGTTCCTAGATTAAAATAAATGTCAGCAATTTAAGTGGACAGGGCTATGATTCTTGCAAATATTATAAAGTTTCATGATAGTGCATTATTTTTATTAATGTAGACAGGCAAAAAACATTATTTATGATACCTTAGTATTTAAAGCATCAAACAACACCCCTTGATCTGGTTCATGTTAATTACAGCAGAAAAAGAAAGAGATAGTCTTATCTCCTCAAAAGCTAATGATGTAATTAAAAAAAAATGAATATAAGAGATATAACAGGATTGATTTTTTTTTTCTTCAGGGTTAGGCACCACATTGATATTACTCAAAACCACTGTCCAGGTCCCATCCGACATCTTCACTTGGTGGGTTAGGGATTATGGAAACAGACAATACAGCACTTCTGTGTTAAAATACCAGTAATTCTTTCATTTCTGGTGGAGTAGGTTTTTAAAGAGAAATGTATTTCAGCTAGAATGCCATTTCCCAGATCTGCCAACTGTCTTAATGTATGACTGAGACTGTTGGTAATAGTTTTATCTTGTGATTCCCTGTTGCAGGGATTTATTGACTAACATAAATTCTGTTATGTAATTATCCTGCCACTAAAACACACTACATCAGTCTCTGCCTTTCTTGTTGGAGCTGTTCCATTTTAAATAAATAAATATTCACTGGGCCAGAACAAATGAGTGATTACCTCTATACACCAGTGATTAAGACTTGGAAAATATAAGTCAGATTGAAGCTGTGGCTTCAATTGTTAATTATACAAACCAGAACAGCTCCAACCTGTCCTTTAATTTTCGGCACCTCACAGAAGTTGCATGTCACATTCAGGTACTTGAATCCCAGTTCTAAATCAGGCTAATAAGGAATAACTTGATGCTATTTGGCTTGTACAACTGGGCCAACTGAATGTATAGAGAGAGAAGGAGGAGTCAGTACTTTTCTACTACATTAGCCACAGCAATATGTGTGCCAGCAATTTCTAAAATACAAAAAAGCATAATGAAATTAAGTCTTTCATTAAACTACACTTGATCTCTCTCCACTGGAACTATATATTTATTTCAAAAAATGTCATTAATACTGCATTGGAGAAATATTTTATCATTACAAGAATGTACTTAGAGTCCCTTATTCATTATTATGTGAATATATGTAAAGCAGACATACAAAAAATTTCCTACCCATAACCTGTCAAGAAAAATGTTTAACTTTACTACAAAAACAGATATAAAAGTGAAAGTGGGGTTTTTTCAGCGATTCCTTTTATTTTTTTGGGAGTGGGGAGAATTAGCAGAGATACCTGTGATGAAAATAGTCTGCCTTAAAGAAGACTTCAGAAATGTATAAAATAAACATATACCTGCGAATGTTATCTGATTCAGAGAGTGGTCAATAGAAGAAGACAAGAGCATCTAGTGTTCAATTTATACAACCCATTTTAGGCCTGAATATGAGGGTTAGATAAATCACAGCCTGAAAGTGGCTATTTCTTTTCTTTTGTTATAAACCTGGTCTAGACGACCAGTTTAGGGCATGATTTTGTTGCAAATTGCAGTTAGTCCCTCTTCCCCTGGAAAAACAACTGTACAGAAAAGTTTGTTTTTCATTACTCCCATCTTGTTTCAATAGTTTCATAGTGCTGGTTTAACACTTCTGAGTGATTCCACCTGTTGACACGTAAAATTTTATATACAGTGCACTTAAGTATATCACAGCTACTGCTATTTAATTGCATATAGCTCCATTATTTTGGGAAGCAGGATCCATGAAAATGTTGATTATTATTATATGTAGTTATCAAGTGTTAGTAGGAAAGAATTAACCTCTCAAAGACTCTGTGATTTCCAAGTATGGTTGTTTTATTAATATGACCTATCTACATTTTATTTTCAAAAAAATATTTATTGAAAATAATAAATATTTTTACCTTATCCTAAGGCTAATATTTCAAATTCTAGCATGAAAGGTCTTAACTAATATGTAAGCTAAAGATCTGCTTGATATTACGGAATTAAAAGACTTGTGCCACTGCACAGAAACAGGTCTGCTTGCAGAGACATCTGCTTGTTGAATTCAGAGGAAGTTTATTTGTGAACTATTATTCTTATTTTTGAGCCTCAGAAATCATAGTCTTCAACCTATCATTCTCTTACTTTAGAAAAACAGTTTTTAAGACGTCTTACATGCTTACTGCACTTGACTCGAACAGCTACGTAATAAGCTACAGACTCTGGATTTTATTGTAGTTAATGAGATATACTGTGATTTTTATTTTTTTCTGAAAGCAAAATGTTTTTATATACCTGTTTGATTTCAATTCTGTGGGTACAGTTTGAAAAGTAAACAGGACAGTCACATGGCAGCAGCATAAAAACATCCTGACATACACTTGAAGGATAATGAGACAATTTTCGATCCTTGAAAATTTTCTTTATATATGACAATTACAGTTGTCAACATCGTGCTTCAACAGGTCAAAGGAAAGTTAATTAGTTAAAAGGAAGCAATTAGAGCATCCCTATGAATGCAACATTTTTTAGACATCTTATATTGTACTTTCCCTAGTGGTTTAAGGTGATTAGAACAAACTAATCAAGCAAAGGCTGTTTGGCTCATAATGCTCTTATGATATGATTATTGCGGAGCAGAAATATTTCAAGGAACAAAAATTATCAATTTACCTGGTGGTTCATGAAGAGGTAACAATTTTTCTTGATTGTGTAAAATGCTTGTTACTCCACCACAAAACTTGGTATAACACATTCATACATTAGAGGCACATAGGATACAATTGCCTGTAGCTAATTTACAGTACTCAAACTCACATGAAATACTCCTAGTCACTTGAAACTTGTTACTTAATTAAATAATATATGAACCAATGACAATTGTAATACAGACCTTACCCCAGAAACACTAAGAACTAAACATAAGGACAAAAAACTGTAATTTTTTGATCATCTCTCAATATACCCTAGATGATTATGTCCTTGTGTTTCTCATGTATGTCAATAAAGCCTATTAAAATACTTTACAATTTTTAGCTATTTTATTGCCAATTACTTTACAATACCTGTATTTCCTCCAATTAATTTATTTATACAACTGGCTTTACTAACTGTACTAGACTTTATTACTAATACACGATGTATTGCCCATCACTCTGTTATAATACTGGCAAGAACTTAAAAATCTAAACCATCAAAGAGGTAAGTTTAATCAACATTAATATATTTCAAGTTATTCTTTGATTATATTTTAAAATTATAATTTAAATATGACCCTTTGTGAAGCTCATTTTAAAACTTACTAAAGAAGGTAAGATTACAAAAAACCCTTGTGCCACTGATTCTTTAATATGAATGGTTTTTTTGTACCAGTGGTCTATCCTATCAGCCACCTTTTAATAAAAATGGCAGCTTTCACTCCAGTATATTCAGAGCCTGTTTTATGTCTACAAATTAAAGGTCTAGATGAGATGAAGACCTTGTATAATGAACCCCATAAAAGAAAGCTGTGATACTAATTCTAATCTACCATGGACAGCAAGTAGGAAATATGAATAAACTAGATCAGGAAACCAGATGCAAACTAATCCTATTATGTGTATTACTCATGTATAACTGTACAAGTTGTAGATCTCATCTATGTGATCTATAGACTGATCACCTGGGGTGCAATTGTGTATTAATATAAGAGCCTCCTCTTCCCAAAGATTTCAGTGAGCATTTTTCTGCATTTCAGTGTGCTATATAAATATGCCAGCTTGTTTGGAGCTAGCCTTGGTGTCTGTAAGGCAGTAACAGCACACGGGTGTATCTGACCAACTCAGAAGGAAGTTCAGACACCTGATTTACCTTATTGCTGAAACCTGAAGCATTTATGGTCTCAGCAGAAAAAAGTGTAAGGGTAGAAGGGAAGCTGCAAGAGACCGCCAAGAGTGCAAAAGATATCAAATATCTGACAGGGTCCTCTAAGCTGGTTCTCTATGCCCATGACTTGATAGGCTACACATAGTGAGAGCTGCTTATAAGAAGTTGAGGAACTCAAAGACATATTCCAGAGCCTTATTTCACATATCTATATATACATATATATATAGATATATATTTTTATATATATGTTTGTATTTATATTTGGGTATAAGTTTATAGATTCCATATATATCAGAGCTGAAGCAGTATTTTAACCAGATATCCTGCCTGAATTTTCCAATTTTCCCAAGGTATTATTGTCCTGGAATTTGAAGGATAATTTCAGACGGGTAACATTTAAAATTAGTAATTTTTTGGTGCACTCAGAAGACTAGTTAGTAACTAGTATGATTTTACTGAGAAAGAAAAAAGACCTGATCACATATTTTAAAATATGCTAGCTTTTCTATTTCTAAAACAACAGAAATAAATGGTTTGTCCTGTCTTTTACTTAAATTCAAAACTACTACTTTATATTCTTCTTATTACAGGAGATATTGCCTTCCAGCAGTTTAATATTTAAAAGAAAGCCACTGCAGCCAAGTGACTTCCCAGCTAATGTGTCTGCCATCAGGAATTTGAGGGGAATCAGCATTTTAGCCTATGAGTGAGTTACTCATTACATTTAGCTAGTAAGTTTTACAGCTGGTAAATGCTTTGGAAACAATTGTTGCTGCACCAGGCTAATCCTCTAAATGTAGAATCTTAGAGTGTGTTATCCTGAATTATACTGACACAAAGACTTCTAAAAGTCGTGTCACTCTCCCTGAATGGTCAAGACAACAAATATATCTTTTTCATTGAAAAATGGTAACATTAGACATATTTTTGAAACTCAGCAAGGAAAATATGGACATAATAACTGTTAAAAACACATAATAGAGAAAAATTTAAATTAAAATACTTTCTTGGATCTCCGTTTCTGTAATGGGGAAGGTATCTGTGTTTGTTTGGGGGGATGGGTTTTAGAGTTGTCTTGAGTGTTTGCTTGTTTTTCTCCACTTTGTAAAATTAAAGAGAAAGCTAACAATAAAAGATTATGATCATTACTGGTGTTGCTTACTTTTGTGTGGTAGTGATATTTACAAAAATAAAATAATGAAAAAATTGGAAACTGACTGTATTTCAGCATCCATCCTCCAGCCTGCATTTATTTTTCCTCCCTGAAACCATTGTAAAGGTTCTAAACTTCTGCATTTTTTAAGCAAGAATAAAACAGGGTAAAAAAAAAATCTGCAAGAAAATATGCTTGACTTTTTTTTTTCAGCAAGGAACAGTTTCTTCTCTTCAGCAGAACAGAAGTGCTTGTTTGAGGCCTCAAAGTGACAATATTGTCTGGATCAGTGACAGGTATCTGATCTCATCAATTCACTACTAGGAACAGGAGCAGTACTAGGAACAGTACACTCCAGGATTTCTAATGTGCTACAGGGCTCTGTAATCCGTAAGAGCTTCAGAAATAGCAACTTGTATCTGTTATAGGGCTGGGACTACCTGTCTCTCAAACCAGAATCTATCTTTCTAAACAACAGTAGTACAGCTCTCTCTCTGAGGATGTCCAAAATGGTACCACCACTCAGGTCTCTTGTTAAATATTGCTTAGAAAAAGACTATAAATTGTCACTTTATCCACTTGTCCAATTTCAGTTGTATTTAGATACCATCTCCCTGTTGAACTTGTCTGCTATAGATGAGCATTGCAGCAGTCACTGCTAAGAGTTTTAAAGAGACTTTTTTTGTGGATGCTAATTATTTCCAGATAAAAAAAATCATATCTGCAGAAGAAAAAGTCTAGCAGTGTCTACAGGAAAAAAAAGACCTCATTTTTTGCTCAAAAAGTCTATGGTTTGCAAACCACTAAAATGTACTGAGGGTAGACCGAGGAAGAAACTGATACTCTTTCTTTCTTATCTATTCTAGTCATTCACTGTCAGTCACTGTCAGAGCCAAGAGAATGAATTACATGGTCTTTTTGTACAATTTTATAGAGACTTTTTTTTTCCAGTCTTGAGGAGGAAGAAGTAGAGCTGCTAAAGTGTCTTTCAGAAAATGTATTGCTTTTGGGGATCCAAACCAAGTTAATCTTAAGGTGACACTTTTAAGGCTAGAATACTTCCCTTAAGATCTTTCTAAGAATTAAACAGATAGTTGTTTCATTAAAAACAAACAAGCAAACCCCAAACTATAACTGCTTCTGTAAATGAGTAATACTTAAAACAATTTTGATGAAATTTATCCCTAGGCTATAGATGGCTAAATTTAAGGGTCAAAATAAGCAAGTGAGCTACGTGTCCAAGCTTCCATGAGGGCTAGTGCAGACCTGTGGAATGACTACATTCGCCTACATATGAGGTGTCCTAGGTTATCCCATGTAGCTTGCAGGTACTGCTATGGGAGCATGGGTCTTCTATCTGCTTTGTGTCATATATACTAAATCTATGTGAATATCCTAGTTTAGAAACATTTGAAGTGACACTGCACACCAAATTCAAGACGAATGCTTTAATATCCCAATTAAAAAGTGAATAGAGTCTGGAGAATTATGCAGATAACTGTATATAAATGACTACTTTTTATTGACCTGGATAGATCTCAAGAGACTATTGCCTACATATGGATAATTTTTGACCTACTGAATCCCTGTTTTATATACCTTGAGAACTGGTTTGCACGAAGACCCCTGAATTTACGATAGAAAGCTGAAAACTTATAGCAATTTGTGTAGTATTAGCTAAACATGGAAAACTAGTGGTATTTGCAACTTTCTGAGTTATTTAAGACACACACACCAGATAGATGTGTAGGACAAAGATCTTATTGGAAACCTACATCTTTCTGCAGTAGCAACTGAAGCACAAGGAGGATACCATACAGATGTTAAAACAGCACTAGATCATTAAAACAACACAATTATTTACAAAGAAAATTTGAAGTGAGATGCTGTTTCCCAAATATCAACATGTAACTGCTGTATATATCTTAAAGTAAGACAACTGATCAGCTGCCAGGCCAGAAAGGTTATTACCTAAACTGTCTTTCAGATATGCTAGGACATTCAAACCATACTAGTCACCTGTATTTAAACATCTGAAGTCCTCTGCTAGTAATGCAACACAAAGCACAATTTATTTTGGAATTCATGTAAATACAAAATGGAAAAAGCATAGAAGGAAATGATGTAAATACTAAATAGAATATGAAAGCCTGAAAAGTGCATTGCAAGCTAGCAAATTCCACCTTAACTTTTGAATGGAAAAACCTCTAAGATAGTTAAATAAACTAACATTTAAATAGATTCAGCAGGTAAGTATACTACTGTCAAATTATTTAAAGTCCTTATAGCACCCAGATCAAATAGTGTTACTTGGCAATTTTTTTCCAATGGAAGAGGCTAACAAATAGAAACAAATGGTATGTGACCATAAAAGATACCTGACAATATTAGAACACATGAATGAAGAATATACAGAAAGGGAGGGATGAGAAATACTAGGGAGATAGTTCTAATGTGCTTTTGTATATAGTTCTGACTATGCTTTTAAAAAAAATATACAAATACACCTTGGAAAATTATAAAAAAAAAGATGTTATAATAAGCAAAAATCAAGACAAGTCTTACAGAACAAGCTTGTAAGTAGCTTTATTTTCTTCTCTCTTTGATATAGTAGGGGAATAAAGGCAATAGAGAAAATTGAATACTACAGTCCAAAGAACAACATAAACTCATTAGATTATCAGAGGCTATCAGGCTACAGATTATCAGAGAAGAAATTTCGTGTGGAAATCAGATGTGTTTTGTCAATGAGCCTGATGTTCTAAAATAGTCTGTACAGGACAAATGGTGGAAATGAGTTCTAGTGTGACAATATCACAAAATTCTGAGTACAAAGGAACGATATTCTTCAGTCCAGTAATGAGATAGACTACTGCCTAGAGATCAAAACTGATGACTAAAATGTTCATGTTAATTCCTAACTACTGTTTATAGCATGATTCTATGGAAAATCTCAGCTGATTAGTGAGGACATGAAAAGACAAATTTTGAAGAAAATTTTATCTGTAAATAGTTGAGCAATGTCTACAAAAAGATACGGCATCTAAGGCAAAATTAAAGTGGGATTTAAGAACTGTTCTCAACTTTTCAGTTTCTTGAAGACCTACTAATAATTTGTTTTATATCACAGACAGGAGAAATTTGTTATGGACTGTTTCAGAAGGGTCTGAAAACTAATAATTTCTTTTAAAAAAAACAAACCAAAAACTCTCTTCTTCAGTAGAGTATTCCACAATTTGTTGTATATTATGGGAATCTGAGTGTTCAAATAGCTCCTCTTCCACTAGGGTTTCCAATCTCTGTGCAGTGAGTGAACCAAAAAGGGACAAGGGAAAGACTAGCCTCTGACTGCTACCAACCATTTGTGAGGGAAAAAACACTGCTTTGCTTCTTCAAGAAATGATACAAATGTGTGTCTTCTAGCTTTGCAAATGAGGAATGAGAAAAAGCCAGATCAACAGAACGAAGAACAAGAGCTGCAGGACATACTGATGTACTTACTCAACCTCTCATTTTAAAAAAAAACTTGTAGATTTCACTGAATTCCATTTCAAGTCCCAGATCATTATCAGGCATTGTATGTTATTCTTTTATATATGGCACCTTGGCTTTCCACAGTGTTCAGGGAAAGGAGAGAAAAATACCCAGTTAAACAATCAATTTCTCTTCTTATAACATGTAGTAATTTTCTACAAAGTAATTTTATTCATGTTGTTTCTATGAGCACAAATTTTGGAGTATCTGTAGCTCCCCTTAGACTGAAAAGATGGATCTTTCTGCAGAAATAAGGTGAAATAGTTCAAATTTCTTTATGCCATCTTATGCTGAAGCCAGGTTTACAGATTTAGATATTAGTTCTTATAGGTAGAATATCAACACCTCAAGAGGTCAAAAGACATAATTTTTCTGGATTTTATTGTTGATTTTTATAATCAACAGTATATATACTATATATGTGATAATTAAAATGTTACTCTCAGAATATTATCAAATCCATAGCACTTCTAGCAGGACTTGAAAATTGTTATCAACACATATTAAATTAGCAGGTGGGTCAGAGTTTTTGGGCATGCCTATGATATGTTGACATTTAATGATGATAACTTTTCTCTTTTTACTTTTATTTAAATAAAGCAGGGGAGATCAAGTCAGAAAGAACATATTGGAAGAAAACAAAGAGTGGTATAAAATAGCAACTAGTAGCTACTGTTGTAGTCAGTGAATTGCAGTTCCCTTTGAATTCAAGGGCACTTAAAGAGACAGTTCAATCACTTCAGAATGTGTGCACATTTGTGTGTTGTTATAAAGGCTGCTTTTTCAGAGAGTTCTAGTATCATCTTTTTAGCAACATTTGCTGACTTTAAACGATCTTACTTATAACCCCAAAGAAAAATACATCTATAAGGAATGCTGCAGAAAAGAGATCACAATATACATTTCAGCATGTGTTTTTAAATCCTCTGACTGAAACTCACAATCCTTTTACCAGCTTAGAACACTGATAGTAATTCTATTACCACTGCAATAGCCATCCCTCTCTAATTCTCTAGACACAATTACTGTGCACCATGCAAGATGAATACAAATTAACAGAAGAAAAAACACTGTAGACAAGAAAATCAGTGTGGGATGAAATGTTCCTGCAGGGGATGCTCTTGCACTCTCCAGTTGAGCTGAATGAGCTTCCAGAAATAGTTAAAAAGAATAGAGGGAGGAAAATAAAGAAAAAAAAAAGAATAAAAAATAAAGAAACCCAAAACATCAGGCAATGTTCTGTATATGATTTTTCTTCTGCCCTTGGTAATTCATACAGATACAATTAAAATTTTAATTAACACTGTTATCTAGGATAGTTTTTTTCATTGTATCTAGCTATCTATTACTTTAAAGAAAGCATTCACTGCTTATGTTTAGAGAAAAAATACATTTTGTTTCACTTTTTGGTCAATAAACGTTTCTATTTAAAGCTATGCTGAATTATAAGGGAAGAAATTTAAGTATAAAGTGCTTTTTTTTTCTTTAATAAAATTCCTGATTTCTGCTACCTTTGCAAAAAAATACATACACCATAAAAAAACCCCTAGCAATGGGCATGGAAGAAAATAATAAGAAAAAAAAATAACAACCTATTTTATCTTTGATATTTTTAACATAAAGCTAGAGAAGCTGAAGACTACACCTACAGTTTACCACTACCTCTGCTGGAAGCATATGGTATGGTGACGGTCTGTTTTAGTTTCCACAGAAGAGAATTTAAAGGTGACCAATGCTACCTAATATTTCAGTTTAGAGGAACACCTGGCTGTGTAGAAGTTGGATAAAATGACTGTTGATTTTAGTCTTCTTATTTTGTCTTACTCTCTGCATAGTTTTTTTAATGGAAGGCTATCTTCCATTTTTCTTAGCTTTTGTAATGCATATAAATCATTACATCCCACCATACTTTATAAATCCACTCAGTGCAATGCAGATCTATATTTTTATACAGAAGAACTTTCTCTGCTGCTGTGGAGAACTAATTGACTTATGGTTTTTAGTAATGGCTATATCATTAAAAGTCTTTATTTATTAAAAGAGACTCAGGACAGGAATTGGACTGCTCAACTTAGGTATTAAATTGAACTTTTATTTTCATCTCTATTGAGGCAAGCGTCGAGGCTAGGAGAGAAAAATCTTGTTAAAGGCTCTCAAAGACAGATGCCTTCTTCAATCTCAATCAATGGTTTAGGCATTTGCTTCCTGGGGATTGTTTTCTTAAGTGCTTTATTTTACATCCAGGTTGTATGCCCACATTAAATAGACCCTATCCTGCCCTAATTACCCTAACTAAGCAGCAGGCAATAAATACAGTTTCTCTCATTGTAAGAGCACAAGATCTGTCTAGATGTTTGCTACAGTTATACTAAAAACCCATGTCCCTTCACCACCCTCGCATCTTATATTCAATTTGATTTTGTATTTATTAATTATTTCTCTTACATTAACTAAGCAGATCAACAGTGATCCTCTGACTGAACACATTAAGCTTATCTGCTTCTCAAGGCTTTTTGGGCAGAAAGTAGACAAAAGTTTTCCCACCTTTCTTTATGGAAAGGAGGGAAGAGGGAAGGAGTAAGGAGGGAGGAAGGGAGAAAGGGAGGGAGGGGGAGAGAAAGAGGGAGTTTTAACTCAACAAGATTAAGCTATGTTGAGTTAACCAAGACTATATTAACAACTGGAAAAGTTAAGCTACTCGCTTTAAACTTCTCTCAAGAACTATTAGTTGATCTAATTCCTATCCAAGCTAAACAAGACCTAAAGTCCTATTTTGTGAATCTGACCTACTCCTCAAAAAGGTGAAATTTCCCTCAGAATAAACTGAAATATTTGTCTCAAGAATAATGTCTCAAGGATATATGAGAGACTGGAAGTGCTCAGTGCAGTTATTTTCCATTATATGTTCTAGGGGCAACTCATGCTAAAGCTAAAAGAGAAAAAGTAGTAGGCAAGGTTCAAATTTTTCTGAATCTGACTTGATGGTGTTTTGTATCAAATTGCTCTTTTACTGTGCTCCGTCTTTTATATTTCAAATAAGTTGCTTAAGACTCCTATTATTTCTATGTTTAATGCAATAATTTAAAAAATGTGTGTTTAAAAAGATTATCATCAGTTGAATATTTCCGAGGAAAACAATTGCTTACCAATTCATAATACTGCCTTTTTCTGTCAGAAATGTAGCATAAAAATCTGAATGAAACACTCAAAACAAGCCAAAAGGTAAGATAGTCTGAGGAGGCAGAATCAGAAGATACTATTGCATATAGTAAGGGTTTAATTTTTAGAAATAATTCAGAAGAATTTGATTTTTTTGAAGATGATCAGACGAATATCAACTCTGTCTTAAACAGGCTTACCACTGATTTTGAAAAAAAAATTATTCACAGTGATCTTTAGTTTTCTATATTTTGTACCTCAATTGTCTCACTCAATAGATATGACCTTTTTTGTGAGTGGAAAATTTTTGTCTTGATGCTCTAATAAAATTAAATGATAAGTATGCCATCTAATATGCCACTACATTAGCTTCAATGAAGTATTTCTATTTGGCAGTGGAGCAGAAATGTGTTTTATCAAATTCAGAAAGCAGTAGTTGGACCAAAATTTTGTTTTTTTAAAGCACAAAACTGAGCTTCAAAATATTATAGATAGAAATTTATTCAAATTCACCTCTATAAGGTTAAAACTATGGTCTCTGATTTTAGTTTTATTTCTTTTTGCTAAGTATTTCCTGTTTTACCTGTACAGTGACAAAAAGTTTGAAATACACCATGCAATATATAAAGGAGCTGCAGTTTATCGTTTTACATTTTAAAAGAAAAATAAGCACTCTTACTTTTATCAAACATTGAGATTTGGGTCTTCTTTCTATTCTTTCATATGATTTTGAAATACCCTTTAGCATAATTTAAAGTAACACAGGGGATTACCACTTTCTGGTCGAGTAGTTAAAACACAATTTTAAAAAAAAAAATACAAACTTTCTAACAGTATTAAGCAACCCATTTTCATAATGGCCATAACCTGTGGTTGTAATCATGTCAGCTGGATTCTACTCTTAACACATTACAGAGAGGCCAAAAAGATGTGTAATAACTTGATTTTTTTTTTGTCTTTACATGATTTTATTGGAATTATGACAAGGAGAAAAAATGTTAAACTTTATTTTTATTACTACTGTATAGATTATGCAGTGGGCATAAATAATTGTTGAAGAATTGTCCTTTGAGTATGAATGAAGGCAGCTTCTTTTCAACAGTTAGCACAGTAAGTGAATGAAAAATAACACTTTAGATCATAAAGATTTCAGTGCATTAGGGAATTACCTTCTTGCAGATTATCACAAAGTAAATATCCATAATAAAAACAAAAGTAAAAGAGAATTGGCTCCCATTTGTTAATTTATTTTTAAACCGTTGTGTTTGGTTTTTTTTTTTGGTTTTTTTTTTTTTTTTTTTTTGTTATATGTTTGGGTTTTAGGGGTTTTCTGGAGGTTTTTTGTTGGTTGGTTGGTTGATTTTTTGTTTTGGTTTGGTTTGTTTTTTTTTTACCAAGTGTCAAGCCTTATATCTTTCCATTCTTTTTACCAAACATTCTCATAAAAAAAAAAAGAGGAAAACAGAGAGCAAAAGAAATCAGCGTAGCTGGCCTTTGGACCAGGACCAGTGATGATTCCTAAATGTTTTCTGAAATGGAATCAAGGTTTACAACTTGATGGGGGAGTTAGAAACTTTGGAGTAATAAATCAAACCCTCTCAAATACGGCAATGACTGTGCTTCCAATTAGTTAACCACAAAATCTCAAACTCCACTTCCTTTCATAGCTCAGTTGCTCTTACTGAGTCAGCATGTTCTGTCCAGCCAGAAGCCAGAGACTAAAATATCTTCAGGAGTAGCTGCATGAAAGGACTGTGGAGTGTTTGTTGGTGTTGTTGATTTTTAGTTGGGGGATGGTGGTATTTTTTTGTTCGGTTACTTTTGTTTTTAAGACCAGAGGCTAAGGCACCAGTGCCTTGTGTGGTCCACAGTGGAAAAGAACAGTATTGTTCTCAGTCATGTCTTCCCAGTCTTTTAGGCAATATTTGATGGGGTTTTGATGACAAAGAGTTTTAAGTGGGACATCCAGGTGATCTCAGATGGGTTAAAGCATTGCTCTGGTAAAGTGATGTAGCATAGAAAACAAGTGGTTGACACAGTATGGAGGTAGTAGGCGACAATGTGCAAGAGAAACATTGCATGGGGCAGGTAATGGGCAAAGGCAAGAGAGACTCTCCTGACAGCCTGTTCTCTCCTTTCTCATGCCCTTTTTAATAGAATCTCTACAGATTTTAATTAATATTTCTAATATCAGCACAGAATTGAAGTTTTCTACATGGTTGCAATTGTGGGGTAGCAGGGGATCAGAGTTGGCCTTGCATGCATACCTAACACATTTAGACATTTTCTTACATGGTCTAAAGGCATCTTTGGGACAATAAAGTGACTTGAGATAAGTCTTTAACTGAAGTATTAACCATCCCCATGGAAATGTGTTTGACTAAGTGTTATAAGAGTTCTCAAGGTGGGAGTTTCAGTCAGCCCTGGAGATTCCCTCCAGGCAGCCCCTACTCTGGATAGACTCATAAATAGATTTTTTTTTGCATGCTGGGAGGAGAATCTGGCTGTCACATGTCCTTCTGGAGGTTGTTACTGCTGCGGAATGGAGTAAACCGTTTATAGATTAAGTATATGTAAATAGTCAGGAATGGACAAATAGGGCAGCCTGTTGCAGTATTTAAAATACGTTAATTAGGATATGGAGTAGTTAGAATTTGGTTTGCAGGTAGTTTAAATTAGTCAACAGAAACAAATCATGCATGAACTGGAGTAGTTACAATTGGTGTGGGCTAACTGGTTATAAGAACACACTAGAGCAGCAGTTCAGGAAATCTCATCAGACTTAGCCAGAGACTCCTTTGTGTCGACAGATGTAATGAAGACTGACATCACCAACCAGACAGTGAATGACAACAAAGATGCAATACATTGATATCGTAACAAACACCTTATCCATGTGTTGCTGTGTAACACCACATCATCCTCGGACGACAACTAACACTAGTTCAAAAGTGTTTGCCTACCTTGCAGTGAGTGAGCAGAAGGCATAGCTTCACAGATGGTAAATGATTCTAGCATGTTCATAGCTGTATTTGTCTCAGGAAACTGTTCTTTTATTCCCATGCAACTCCATTCCCTAACTTTCCTTACAGAATTTCATCCTTTACTAATGTCAACAACTTCCTTCCAGCCTCTTCCACATCACACTATCACACCTTTACCGCAAATCCAGTATGTATTTATTATGATGATACCAAATTAGAGTGTATCAAAGCTCCTCATAAAAGATTTTACATCCTTCAATCACCTCTCCTGAATTCACTTTTAAACTTATACTGCATTCTGATTACATTGCACAGCTTGACCCTAGATTATGAAGACAAAGCCAAAATGTGCTTTAGCCCATATAATACACACTGGATGCTTTCCTAAAATTCCCATTATGGAATATAAATAGAGACGTGCTGTTTAGTCAGCTTTTACTCTTTGAGAACCACTGAATCTTCATGAAAATTCAATGGCAGGCATTGAATTTGGTGTTGTTTGCCTATGGCAACCCTTCACATTATTATTATGGAGCAGGCATATAATCTTCTTAGCCTGATCCAGACTGTAAATTTACTGCTTGATTGAATTCTGGTTTTAGTCTTTATCCTGGAATCATGATCATCATAAAGTAGTTGTCAAGGACTGATCAACTACATGGAGATATGAGAAGAGTGAATGTCAAGACAAGCAAAGACATGTAAGTTAGTGACATGATAGCCCAAGAAACAGAGAGGAGAAATAGGCTTTCTTGAAAGAATGATTCAGATCAAGAGCACTTTAAGGTTTGGAAGTGGCTGCTGTGCTACCCATTCTTCTATTGTTTTATTTAAATTCAAGCAGTCTATAGTATGTATCAGGTTGCAGAAAAAGATTTCTGAGCCCAGAGAGAAAAATAACTGTTTGACATAATCATATTTTCTATAGAAGCTAGTCTCTGAGGTAAATCAAAGATAAATTAGAAAATCTCATGATCCCCCTTTCCCCTCTCCAATAAGTTTGAAGATCCTGAGTTAAAAAAATATTACAGAATATCTCAGGTCCTAAATGTTCAGTATATATTTTTAGAACCATAGAAACATAGAATGGTTTGATTTGGAGGAGACCTTAAAATATCAGCTAGTCCAAATCCCAGCTATGGGCAGGGAAATCTTTCACTAGATCAGGTTGCTAAAAGACCCATTCAGTCTGACCTTGAGCACTTCCAGTGATGTCATCCACAACTTCTCTGGAAAACCTGTTCCAGTGCCTCATCACCCTCACAGTAAAGAATTTCTCCCTAATATCTAAACCACACCTACTCTCAGTGTAAAAGCCAATAACCCTTGTCCTATCACTACATCCTTTGTAAAAAGTCTCATCTTTGTAAAAAGGTCTCCCCAGAGCCTTCTCTTCTCCAGGCTGAACAACCCCAACTCTATCAGTCTGACTTCATAGCAGAGGTGCTCCAGAACTCTGATCTTCTTCATGACCGTCTGGGCTCACTCCAGCAGGTCCTAATTCTTCTTATGTTGAGGGCCTCAGAGTCAAACATAGTACTCCAGTTGGAATTTCATGGTAGTGGAGTGAGACAATCACCTCCTTGGCTTACTGCCAACACTTCTTTTGATACAGCCCAGGATAAAATTAGCTTTCTGGGCTACAAGCTCATAGTATAACGGAGGATGAAGGCTTTCTCTTTTAGAAAGACAAATAAATAAATAAATAGAACACATAACCCCAGAATTTTCAATATTAACAACCATAAGGTGCCTATAAATTATATCCCTTTACATTATATTTCACTTAAAACTTTGGTAGACAAAAGAAGAAAATGTTTCTTTAGCAGACTGAAAAAAAGTCAGGAAACCATTAAATAACCAATTTAAGTTTACTTGTGTCAGAATACTTCTCTACAGCAAGTTCACTATGCTAAATCAACTAAGCTCCACTAGATAGGGTGTGAATTTTCAGCCAGAAGATTGATATTTGGTGGGCATATCCATTAGTGCATTAACAAAGGATTTAAAAGACTATTATTTTTGGCACAACTAACTTGTAGTGTTTCAATAAATAAATCTCATTTCTGCATGTATTTGAGTAATGTCAAGAATTTAATTTTGTCTCAGTAATTTTGCATCCCGTTGAAAAAAAAGCTATCTTGGTTAAGGAAACCTTAGAAAACATATAAACCACAGTATGTGGTTTATAGTTGATAAGTGCATAATTGATAATGGTATTTTTCATTTTACTTTACCACTAGAATATTTTTATCTCAGATCTACTGTTTTCAGATTTAGCAAGGCTGACACTGGTTGTCTGTATCAATGACAAGCCCTTTAATATTTTAATTTCCTACCGTTTTATTTTTGTCTTCCTTCTTCTTCTGATAATTACGGAGTTTGTTTTTAAGATGAGGAAAACATAACATCATCCTTTTTTTTATTCATGAATCAATTTAATTGATGCTCCAGAACTGTCTGCTATTATGCAGAGAGAGATGATTACTGAAGGCGTATTAGCTACCAGAGAAATAAACTATTTTTGTTTTGAATTTTTCTTAGATGAAATAGTTGATCTTGTACATATATATAAGTCAACTTTTTAAGCTATTTCTGCAGCAGTCCTTATCAGGACTTTTTGTTGTTGTTGTTGTTGCGTTTAATTTAACTAATTTCAACCCTAAAGAGCTTGTGATATAACAATATAGTCCTTTTTCCAGAATCTATTTTCATAGGTGGTTTAAAACAAGAAGAGGAAAACTTCCTTTTCCCTGCATGAACTTTCTCTTAGTCTTTTTATTGAGATTCCTTTCATCTTAGCCTGTACATGGAAAACCTACAAGCCTCGGGAATGAATGTTGCATAGAACTATATTCATATTTGGTTGTAATGAAATTGGTTTTATCATACTTTGTTTAATAACACTGAACTCTTTGTTCATATGTGTCCTTCCAAAGGACATATGTGTCCTTTTTAAGGCAGCATGAATCTAATTTTATGAGCAGAGGCTAGGACCATTTTCTTTTCCCAAGGCCAGGTGTCAGAGACTGTTTGTATCCATTTTATATAATAATTGATGTTATATCATATCTCTTCTCCTTGTGATACCCTGTGGTTGTATCCCATCATAGTGGTTGCAGGTATTGCATGTGCAGAGGCAGAATGTTAGCAGCCTGTGGGAGCTGGAGAACACAACACTGTCCAGAATATGGCACTGAAGAAGACCAGAGGGTAAAGGGTGCCTTCACTTTGAAGGCTTATCCCCAAGGACTTATTATATCTTGAATTCGAAAAAAAAGAACATAACCCCCAAGCAATTTTGATAACCTTAAAACCATAGATAGTGACTGATCTAGTGACTCAGCTTGCTTATTGGACCTGTTTTTGCTTCAGTGTACAGATTTACCTTGAAGCCTGTTGAAAGAAGTATAACTAGCACAATTTATCTTTTTTTTAAGTCAAAATCTTTTAAAAATAGACTTTAGATAATTTCAAAATAGATAGGTGAAGGTTTTCTTTATTATTTTATTACAATATATAACCCTATCACTTGTTTATTGTCCTGTCAATATTACATTGTATAGCATGCAGATGTGCGAGGACAAATGTTAGTGAAATTTTTAATAGGCTTTTAGGTTTTCTCTATAAAATCTAGTTCACCTGCCTAATCAGGTTGATCAATTTACTCATCTGAAATGAATGGGATAGGTAGGCTATTTACCTTTCTTTTTTTCTTTTCTTTTTTCCCAATTAAAAAAAAAAAGTCAATTGATACTTTGTGTTTATTCCCCAGATTTTGATCTATAGGTCTGTTATGCACCTATATTACCCACTTAACATGTATTTTTTTTATTGACATGCAATTCTTTCCTGTGCTTACTCTTTTTCATATCTTATAAATTGTAGCCTGTTTTCCCAACCTTTTTCCCTGTTCATTATGAGCCCTCTGAATTCTTATCCTTCCAATGCCCTGGCAACCTTTTCCAGTTTTGTATATCTGAAAATTTAACAAATACACTATTTCCTGCATTGTCTGGTGAACCCTGACAATATTCTCTGGCTGCAGATACAGGGTCTCAGTTTAGTCATTCTTTCTTTGTGCTAATAAAACAGTTGTGCTATTTTTGGAAAAATTTTTGCATTGTGTAACAGCTTCCACCAGATTATATTTTCTGAACTTCATTAAGAGAATGCCATGTGAGAGCATCAAAAACTACATCAGAGTCAAGACATGACATCTTTTCTGTCTCTTGCCACGAGGCTGTTCCTGTGTCATGGGAAGATATTAGATTGGTTTGACACAGTTTGTTGTTGACAAATTCATGATGGCTGTAGGTGTTATATACCCTTGTGTAGGACACTGCAATAAAATAAGAAGAAATGGTAAGTACAGAGGGAAAAACTGTTTTCTGAGTTGCGTATGGGGTATTTATTTTCTTCTTTCAAGCTTAGGAGGGATATTGATTTTCAATCTTTTCCGTCTTTCTGAACCCCGTGGTTTTCTTTGTCCATTTGGTATACATATTTCCAGTTTCAAAAGAGCTACTTGGAACAGCATCTTGATTGCAGGATAAGTGGAAATATACAACCTTTAAAATGAACACCAACTATTTCTTATTGGTCAGTTGCATCTGGTGCTACAGGGAGACCCGTGCTTAAATAACTGGAAAATTGACACCACAGGGAAGAGACTCCACTACCATGGAAAATGAAACTTCGGATTTTGGTGGGTTTGCTGAATGGAGTGCAGAACACTGTGCAGAGATGTGATTCGAAGTATCTTTACGAGAGTATTTTCATCTGGAAAGCCTGGATATGCATGAATATCTCACAAATATTTCCAACAGAAAAAATCAAATTTAACTTAAACTGCTGATATAGAGCTTTTTCATCTATTACTCCTTCGGCTTACACAGTGTTCCCCTTTCAGGAGCATGATATACAATACAACCTGAAATTATAAGAAAATAGGAAAGAGGAAGTTAGGTATATTTAAAATGTTTAAAACAATATAATTCCTTTTTTTATTAAGGATATAAGGATACATATAAATATGGAAATAAATATGAATAACATAAATAATATATACCTACATAAGAATATATGATGAAGATAAACTACATGTATTGGAACAAAAAATATGATTTTAAAGTGTATGTTGAGTATGAAATTTTTATTTAAAAGTCACATTATAACTCCTTAAAATATTTATCTCATAATCCCTATTCTATAGGAATTATAATTGTTATTTTGTATTGAAATTCACTAGAATGTGAAGAAAAAAGAGTAGTGCATACTTTCAAGTTTTTGAGTTCAGCCTTCTCAGAAAATAATGCTACATTTATTACACAGAGTCCAGATTAAAGTTATCCTTTTATGACCTATAAAATTTATAGGAGAATACAATTCAAAAGATAAATTAAATTGCTTTTCATGCAAAGGAGGTAATAGAACTAAGGGTGAGAAACATCTCTTTCCTGAAAACTGCTTGGCTTGCAGTAATACCTAAATTGTCAGTGTCCTTTCCCTGTAAGCAGTATCACTTGGTTACTTAGGCAATTGTTTTGTTTGTCCTCAGACCTGCTCTACTTAATTGAGAACCCTTTTGGCTGTTAGCAGGATTTACTTGGAATGTGCTTGCTTGGCTACACAACCTCTGTTATATCACCAATCATGAAACGGTCACGACAGTTTGTGAACTTCCTTTAAAAGATTAGTGATTTTCAATGGTGATTTTATTTTCTTTTTAGTAAAGTGGATTTATTACATACAATTGACTTTGTAAGGTCAATTAAAACATGCAGAAAAATATACAGTAGAAAAAAAGCCTCCAAATAGGGAAGGAAGCTTGTTATATCACAAATAATTTGGTAATAGAATTGCAGGGCATCACTCCTTTAAATCAATTGAAAGGCACAAACTGATTTCAATTGGCCTCAGTCTCAAAATAATGGCTTTCTAATTTCGAAATAATTTGAGCAGGACTTGTGAGAAATTAGTTTCACATAAAATAAGTTTCCCCATTAAAATAGATCTCTGTACAGATAAAAAAAAGAAACAAACAAATCCCAAGAAAAAAAAAATAACCCTAACAACAGAAACACCAAACCAAAACAACCAATCAAATAGACAAAACAAATGACCAAAAAAATATGGAACTTTGTCAAACATATTTTCACAACTCAAACACAGCCAACATCAATTATTAATATATTGTGATCAAGATCATATTTTCTCATCCTTGCTGAAAAGCTTTTTTTTTGCTACTGTTGTTTCTGTGTCTGTTAGTAAAGTTTGCATATTTTGTGGATCATGATATACGATCATAATGTTAAGCTTACTCAGTAACAGACGGGTGATCATTTGGCCTTGTCTCTAATGTTTGTGACTGTTAGCTGTTGTATGTGAACCCCTTAATATTAAAGATGATTTTTCCTCTTTATTCCGTGATTTGAAGGAGTTGTTTTAGCAATTATCTCAGTTTTTACTGTGTTTGGGTTTTCTCATATATTAACATCATCAATAATTAGAAATGCTAAAAGGTGCTTTTCTTCTCCTTAATGAATAGTAAACTATAAATATGGAAAAAGATGCACCTAAGAAATTTTAAAACAAAGACAGTAACATAACTTTTCTGGAGAACTTTAGAAAGTCAAGTTCCTCTTTGAGATGTGAATATCTTTGTGAATCTGGGAAAAGGCTTATAAAAGAGAAGACTGGTACAGTTGCACAGAAATGTAATCTAATTACTCAGCATGATATTAGCCTGGATGAGATAGATTTTAAATAACTTTCTTTATAAGACAATTTTCTAAAGACATTTATTTTAAAGATTAATTCAAAGCTGATGATAAATAGAAGCCTCATCAAAGTGATTTTAAACTGAAATTGGTCGTATCTCCTCATAGCACAAGAATTTCTTTTCACTATGTAGCTTCAGAAAGGCAAACAGAAAACAAATGTAGAAGAGGAACAGAAACACTTTCATTGACCCATCAAATTAGGGTCCATATACATGCTGCATCAGAAGTTTCCTTTGTTCTTTGAAGTGACAAAATCTTAGATATCATTAATCACTTACAAATGACTAATAAAACTTCACGTCAGAAAGAAAAGTGCTTTTGGCAGCTGTGTTATGCAAGACATTAATTACTGTGTTCACAGATTGCTAGCTGAATTCAAGGATTCAGTCATTACTGAGACTAGCAATTACCTTATTGTCTATTGCTCTGGGTGGTAAATACCAACTAGCCTTGCTGATTTATACACAAGCATGAGAAAGCACATTATCTCTATGTCTTAGTTACTTGGTGTCACGTAATTTCAGATTCCCTAGATCTTGGCTGGGGGTGGTGGTTGGGTTTGCACAGTCATTTGACACACTGAAAAGTTTGAGAAATAGGTATTGCTAACCGATAAGTCGAATCTGGAAGAGCAGGAATCACTGTTCATGGAAGACAAATATTTTCACTGAATTAAGGCAGCAATAACCCTGGAAGGAAGATACTTGAAAGGATAGAATTGAAGAGTTTAACAGAGAAACAAAGAGGGAGTTTGCCTGTCTGGCTGTCACGTGTTTTTTTTGTTTGTTTGTTTGTTTGAAAACCACAAGATAACAATTTCATATGGAAAAATAATTTTTATTTTAGTAAAAGTAAATGTATAGGGAAGTGTCCTAAGCAGAGACAAGGGAACATTCCCTCTTTTTGTTTATGAAAAAGAAATGGTACACATTGAAAGAAACTAGATAATAGTACAGATTTTATACTCTGTAAAGGTATGAGGAGACTTACAGCTTTCTCTTTCTCAGAATCCTTATTGGTATTTTTCCAAAGAGGGAGACATATTCAACCTACATTTCCCTAACGTAAATACTAAAATTTCCTACAATTTGGCACTATGCACATAGCTGGTGCAATCCTGAAGGGACATATTTCAAAATTAAGGTCAATTTACGTGCTCTAAGAAAATGCCCTAGACGTACTAAATTTTATCATAAGTTAGAACTTTCATAAAATTTGCCTTTTTTACAACAGTAGAATAAATTTTCCTCTCTACTAGCTTAAAAAGTGCTAGGTCTTTTATTGGGTTCATATTTACTGTCAATAAACTTTTTATTATTAGTTTAATTAGACAATCATTGAAATTGCAGAGACTGGAAGGCACATCTGGAGAACTTTTTGTCCAACCTCTTACTCAAAGCAGGGACATCGAGGGCAGGTTGCCCAGGACTATGTGAAATCTTTACTTTCCCCATCAAGTGTTTATGGACATGGATAAAATCCACCTGAGCTTTCACTTCTCCAAGTTGAAATGTCCCAGCTCTGTCAGCCTCTCCTTTTTGATAAAGGTCCAGTCCTTTATTTATCTTTGTACCTCTTCATTGCATCCACTTTAATATATTTGTGTCTTTCTCATACTGAATGACAGCTCATTTTTTCTATTTGCATTAAGCAGATAGTTGAGGAAGAGAAATATGACAAAAGAAAGAGTAGAACTGCCAAAAGTGACAAGTTTAACAGAGCAAAGACTGTTTTTGGCTTGTAGTATTATTATAACAGGACTGCAGCTGTACTAAGGTATTGACAGTAGGTGAAAGTGTCTAGAAATATACAGTAAAAAGAGGACAAATCTTTCTTGTATATTTAAAATGCCTTGGTTTTTCTGTATGAGTTCAATATTACACAAAAAAAAAATCCATCTATTACTAAGCAAATATCAAAACAAGGAAACAGACAAAATAGCAGTGCTTAGTGAGAAAATTACATTTGATGCATAATGTGAAAAACAGCTCTTTTCACTGGTTACCTCTTTATTCCTTAACTGAAATTTATCTCCTGTGATCAGAAACTGTATGCTCCCCACAAACATTTTGTCTTCAACAAATAAATATCTGTATGCAAAGCTTTCAAAATGTTTCAACTTGCACCAACTTTTGTCTTTTACTGCCTTATCTGCAGATGAGAGAACCATAAATACGGCACACAGTATTAAACAGAGCTGATCTGCATGAATCTCCATCCTTAATTTTCTCTCTACCAGCACTATTGACTTCAAGGAGAAACAAAATTAATGGCTACACCAGCAACTTCTGGCCTCTGCAATTCAGTATCTTGTAGAGATGAATAGTAGTATGCAGTAGACCAAGTAACAAAGGCAGCTGGAAATTTAGACATAATCTAGTTCAGTCTTCCACAAAATGATGTATCTGTATATACATATCCATGAGGACTGTCACATATTCCTGTCCCTTCCCTTCTCTTCCCTTTCCAAACCTCCCCTCCCCTCCCTCCCCTCCCTTCCTCTTGGCACTTTTAAACATAGACTTTGATCAAGCCATAAATCATTCTTTGTTAAGAGCAAACAGTAAACACACAAGAAGACTATGATCTTGCCATTCATTCTATAGGAGAACAGATAAAAAGAGGAGTCAATAGGATTCCCTTAAGTATACTAGTAGGAATGTGCTTGGAAAGGATGAGACACTCTGCCCCATGCTGCAGCAAAACCACCTCATTCCTCCTGTCTTAGACGACCTATTTGTTTTATTATAAAAGGTTCTATCAGGTTTTCTGAGATCTTGTCTAAAACCCTTCTATATGGATAGAAGCATAAAACAACAATACAAAACACTAAAAATTTTTAATGACATGAAATGTCAGCTTAGTATGGCAAACCTGAAAAAGAAGAGAAATATCGACAGTCTGCGCAGAAATGTTATTTCAATGTTTGGCAAAGCCTCAGCCACATGTAGTTATGGAAAAGTTCATTGTTTCATATTGCACCAGTATTTTAATTACTATTTTAAATTCAGAGAAGAGGAAATAAATGTAAAGTTAAATCCCAAGCATCTAAGATGGTTTCTCAGTCCATATATTAATAGAGGAAGTTTCAAAAGCTGTCATAATGCTCAGATTTTAAGCCTTTACACTTTACTTTAGACTCAGATTCATACAAAATTTTTCATTCAATCTTCCATTGTATCTCTTCCTGGAAGAATAATAGCTCAAATTAATCTTTGCTTCTCTTGTAATCCTTATTTTTTGAATAGAAATACAGTACAATTCAGATTCTATAGTTGCATATTTCAATAAAAAGTTTCAGTTAAGAGGCTATTCAATATAACTTTATGTTTAATTTCCATGAAACATCAATTTTTTTTTGGATAAATTTGTTTAAAACTAAATAGCACTTTTAAACTCAACACATATATACATTAGGGGTTACATTTTATTGAAAGCAACTCACATCTTATCAAGCTTTTCTAAGAAGTGATTTTAGATTAACTGTTTTTTCATTAAATACCAACATTTGTGATTTTTTCCCTGTTCAGATAATTAGAGGATATGATATCAGTTTGCAAAGAAATGGAAAAATTCTCTGAAGCCTCTCCTGACTTGCCAAAGCTCTCTACTTAGCAAGATAAATGAAAAGAATGTTTTTGCTATCTAAACAGATTAGGTTGGTACCAGGAGCTATTTATGTTCAATTATATTGCCTGATTTATTTAGTGAGTGGGCAGATTTTAGTAATTTGTTTAATAACATAGTAGAATAATATTTATTTCATGGCATAATTAAAAAGGTTGAATTGTAATGTAATAAACTACTCAGTGCATGCCAGTAATGACATTACATAATTACAGATTTCTGCATATTTTGTGTATTCATCTACACTAGTGTAAAAAGAGGTCCAGATTTAAATTATGGCACTTGAAGAAAATTAGCGTATGAACTTTCACTGTGTCAAATAATCCTATCTATTAGTGGTGCTTTGCGTGAAGATAAGTTCCAAGCAGTTCAAGATCACAGCTCAAGGCCATTTTCATAAAGAAAGATAGGCTCTCAGGTATTTACATAGTAGAGAAATGCACTATATCCTGGGAGGCAATATGAGGCTTCTCATACAGGCTTACTACATAAACGATATCCTAAGAATGACTAGGCTATATGGAAATATATATCTATACACATACATACATATATAATAGAATAATTTATTAATAAGCCTATTTATAGATATAAGAATATATCAGTATATTCCAGGGTTTTTTTTCTGCAAACACTACAGTTTTTGTTCAGTGGAAGCTGTTTCCAAAGGTTGGAACAGACAACTTAAGAAACTGAAAGAAAAACTATTGTCTTTTTATTGTCATTTTAGTGGTATATTTTATTGTAATCTATTATATGTGCAGAGGGGATTTTATTTTGTTTTGTTTTGTTTTTATGCTCAGAAAACAAGGGAGAAGGGAGGAGAGTGTTTCCTTGGTTTTGATATTCTTAGAAAGTGTTTCACTTTAGTAATATCTCTAGCTACTTCAGTACAGTTTTGACCAAATGTACTTTGATCAAATGTATATTTATCTTTCCTTTTGTTTGCCAAAGTACGATACAGCATTTTTATGGTCTTAAAGCAATATTTGTCATTCAGGAGCGTACCTAGAAATACATAATTAGAAAATCATTCCTAAAACTCACATTTTTCAGAGGCCAAGGATTAAGAGAAAGCCAGCAGTTACATCTGAGTAACACATTTCTATGTGTTTGTTACCACAAAGGTTCAAAGAATTTTCTCTTAAAAAAAATTTAAAAAACACCCAAGGAAAAAGTCTCTGCACAGCATTTTCTTGATTACTTTTGCACTATGTAGGAGAAAAAAGGATCCTCGTGTCATGGAAGGGAAACAGAAAAAATGGGTTAGCAGAAATTTATCAATGACACATCCAGATGGAGTGGAAGAGACAACCTGCCTATCTTTTATATACATTCACAACACACACACTTTAAGCATAGTTTGTAAGAAATATTTAAAATTCCGAGTTTTTTCAACAATTTATTTAAGTACTCAAAAAACTTCTTTTTTTTGTATAATCTCTTCATAATTAACATAAAAAAAAGAAAAAAGAAAATCCATAATTTTCTTTGCTTTAAAAACCTTGAGTTCACTTCTATGATATATGTTTTGTGCATCAAAGAGATACTTCTAGCAGAGATTTTATCTTACTTTTCTGGATGGAAACACTCAAACTCCAAAGATGGGTCTAATGTACCAATAAAAGACTAGCTTCATACCTGTAAGAGTTGTCATTGTTTGGGGATTTTTTGTTTGTTCATTTGTTTTTTTAAATTCCTGGATTTTGAAATGGAGTCATTTTTTGTACAGGTGAAAGATTCAGCTGTTTCATTTTAGCAACCTTGCTCTGAGAAAGTTTTACAGATGATTGAGACAGAAAAGTCTACATGCTCCAAGGGATAAGCAGCTCTGAAACAAACATGGTTTTGATGGAATTTCATTTTTAGTGAGTATATGAAAGCTTATAACACTCAAGTAAAGCCAATTTCTAGCCCACACAAATTTAAAGTAGCCATTAAATGTACTGTCATGAATTTCTTCCTGAGTAGAATCACAGAATCTTAAAATAGTTTGGGTTGGAAGAGACCTCCAAAGATAAGCTAATCCAGCTGCCAAATAGCTACAAATAAGTGCACTTGTTCATTATTATAGATCATATTAAAGGTATGTGCAGATCACAGATGCTGTTTGGAGCTTGAGGTACTCAATGCTTTTGAGCTTTATTTATAATAATTGGTTCAATGTCCTGATTCACTAAGGAGACGAGCAATTCACTAAGGAGACGAGCAATTCTATTTATTCAATAAATTTAATAGTATTTAAAGTAATTATAATGGAAATTGTGAAGTAATACTGAACCTTCAGAACAGGTGAAAATGTAAACCTATCTAAGGGTAAGCTACAGTTCACTGACAGATATAAAGTCATAATTCTACCAGGGATGGCACAAAAGAATGAAAATAAATAACAAACTGTTTGGAAAGAGCTAAGTTTTGGGATTCCAACACCTGGACTAGTAAAACATTAATAAATGAAAGAGATGTTTTTACAGCAAAAAGTAGAAAGAAAAATGAACTGAAGTGACTGGCAAGACCCAGGTGGAGTCTCATAAAAGCAACTGCAGAGAAATTAACAGATGCCCAGTTTAACTTTAAGCTTTCATTTTCTGATATTCAACCAATCTCTGTGGAATAGCTAGTAGGATACAGAAGCATAGAATTATTTGAGTCAAAAGGCAGCTTCAAATATCAGCTTGTCCAAGCCTCCACCATGGGCATGGACATCTTTCATTAGATTGATTTGCTCAAAGCCCGGTCCATCCTGACCTTGAACAATTCCAAGGGTGGCATCCACACCTTCAACCTAGTCCTCTGTCTCACCACCCTCATCAGAAAAATTTCTTCCTCTTGCCCAATCTAAACATGATCAATTACACTTTAAAACAATTACCCCTTGTTGTATCACTACAGGCCCCAGTAAACAGGTTCTCTCTTTTTCTTCAGTACCCCTTTGGGTACTGAAAGGCTGTAAGGTCTTTCCAGAACTTTCTGTTTGCCAGACTGAGCATCCTCAACTCTCTCAAGCTGTTCTTCACAGTAGAAGTGTTCTAGTCCTCTGACTATTTTTGTGGCCTGTACCTCTGAAAAGATCCATGTCTTTCATGCACTGGAGACCCCAGACCTGGATTCAGTACTTCAGGTGGGATCTCATGACAGCAGAGTAAGAGAGGGGGGAATCATCTCTCTTGACTTGCTGACCATCTTTCTTTTGATGCAGCCCAGGATGCAACTGGCTTTCTGGGCTGCAAACTCACATTGCCAGCTCATGTCTAATTTTTCTTCTGTCAGTAACCCCAAGTCTTTCTCGGCTGGGCTGCTCTCAATTCTTTCATTCCTCAGTCTGTCTTGTTCCTGGGAATTGACCCAGCTCAGGCTCAAAACCTCGCACTTGGTCTTCCCACTCCTTAAGGTTTTCAAGCTGGCAGTGGATGGCATCCCTTCACTTTAGCAAATCAACTGCACCACTCAAATTGGTGTAATATGCAAATTTGCTGAGAGTGAACTCTGTTCTACTGCCTGTGCCAAAAATGAAGACATTCAATAGTCTTGGTTCCAGCATGGACCCTTGAGGGAACTTGAGTAAGCACTCATTGGTGATTTTCACTTAGACACTGAACTGTTGACTATAATTCTTTGGATGTGGCTGTCCAGGCCTTTCCTTACCTATCTAATCTTTGTCAAACCCCTCTCAAATTTAGCAGCAAGAACATTGTGGGAGACCATATCAAAACCCTTAGAGATGCCCAAATAGATCACATTTGTAGCTGTTTCCTTGTTCATTGATGCAGTCACTCCATGATAGACCACTAGATTAGTCAGGCATATCTGAAATTTATATGATTTGCAGCTGAAACAAACAAAAAAAAAAGATGGAAAGAAGAAAGAATGAGTATAGGCATCAAAGCTTCGCACAGTATTGTTCAGAAAAAAAGTCTGATTGAAATCAGTGAATTTTTCATGCAAAAAGAGCTCAAGGTATAGGTCTTTTGCTTAATCAGGTCTCAAATTTCATTAATAAAGTGTCTGCTGTGGTGTAACAGAATAGTACCCTCATACCTTTTCGAAAGACATGCATGATCGCAAATTTTGGAGTCAAAAATACACATAACGTATTATAACTTCAATTCTCAATGTTAGCTGGTAAACACAAAACCTACGCATACACAAAAAAATCTACATGAATCAGGGTAACTCAATGGAACCTGTAGCATGGACAGAAATTAAGAAAATAAGATTTGAAAAGATTTTAAAACAATTATATTTAAAAATATACATCTTCATGATGAAATATATTCTTGGGTATTTCAAAGCATGCCATCACAAAGCATAGCATGCCATCTAGACATCACACCATGTATAAAAAAAAGCCTTATTTGTCCAAAGTATGTATCAGATTTCTTTCTTTGCAACATGAATACGAGAAGAGATTCTTCTTTTATTTTTCAAATCAGACAACTGAAGCAGAAAACAGAATAATTTGCTTTTCAACCTGTCCAATGATCCCAAATGAGCTCATAAATATGTTTCTCTCCAAACAACCGCTCCCTATTCCCTCTTAATTTTTGTTTATTTATTTTTAATTATTTAATTTAATGGTTGAAATCAAGCTATTACGCACACAGCTTTACTCTTTTCTATCTATTCTTCTAGATTACATTGCCTCTTTTACTAAGCAGTTGGATATGACAGCTGCCCCAGGTTTCAGCTGTTATTTTGGAGAAAACAGTGAAAATTCCTGAAAGATTTCTGTCACAGAAACTTTTGTATAATTCTTTTCAGATACAACATATTTAGGGGGGAAAAAAGGTTGAAAAAAACGCGTAATTTGCTTTAGCTTACATCCTCTTCAGTATTTCTTTGGGTAAATTGGTATGCTTAAATTTTATTCCTAATCTGAATGAAAAAAAATTTAACAGTCTTGAAGCCTCTTGTGAGGCTGGAATTCTAATTAGTGGTTTGGAAAGCAAAATCTAGATGATTTTCATCTGTAAATATCTGGATTTAAATTACTTACACTAAAAAGGAATCTTCTATCAAATCTCAGAATAAATACAGGTAAGATAGGGATATTTACTCCATTAAGCCAACCATTGCTTTTCTTCTATCCATTTCTGTACTTTGGCTTCACACTTCATTTATTAAGTTTCATTTATTAAAAAATAAATTAATTTAGTTTTTTAATACAGTTCATTCTAGATACTAGATGAGGCAGGAAGCAGGTAAATGAAGCAATCATGTAGTTTTACCTGCCTAGTAGCACACATGGCCAAAGAACTAACAATGTTCTGTTTCTTGTGGCCTGATAACAAATTAGGTAACTTTAGTCTTGTATGCTTATTTGCTTGAAAATAATATTTCTGAGGTGTCAATAAGTATGTTGTATAATTACTACTTATGCTAAAAACTTTGCTTCACCAGCTCAATCCCTGAACTTCCAAGGCAGCTTTTTATTGTTTGTCCCTTGTAAATCTGACCTTAGAAAAGCCTGCATTACACACTAAAACAACTCTTATATTGAACCTAAGGACCATCTCTGTGCAGCAAAAGATGGCAAAGGTGAAGACATAATAGATCCTTCTGAGGAACATCTGACACCAGATCCAACACCGGCACAGACAGAGGTGATAGTTTTCTTGATTGAAATTAATCTTTTATGATCTCTGAATTCTAGAGTTGGAATTTGAGTCTTTCAAATGCTTGTCCATAGAAAAATCAAAATTTCTTAATTCCTCATGTGGGCCACTTTCTGTATATCCAAAAGAACTTTAATAATATTTGACGTTTACATAGAGCTTTCCATTAACTGACTGAAAGATAAACAGAAAATGCAGAACATGGCAGTAATATCAGTGACACCCTGTTACAATTATAGGACTGTAGGTTCTGCATAAGAAATTATTAATTTAAGATGTATGCAGTGAGAAAACCATGACTACCTGTAATGTCTAAGGAACTTGGGTCACAGCTCTATTCATAGATCACAACTCTTCTGCTCTTTGATGAGATGTGTTTTTGTCCAGAGTTTGACCCATCAAAAATATTGATATGAGATGCCATGGGCACAGACTGAGCAGTGGCTGGAGTTCTCGCTCACTGCCAAACTGAAACCCAACAAGTCATATTGCACAAACTACAGGCACAAAATTAGAGTTTCTGACAGTTTGCAATTCCACAAGACTTAAATGGAAACTTTTCATGAAATAGAAATTACTTTTCACTTAAGTATTTCCATTTTGAAGTCTTGGTGTCATATTTGATATCAATACTTGTTGAGAAGAAGAAGAACAATAAAGCGGTTTCATGTTTCTCTATATTGGCAAGCATCAGGTAACTTTATTATTGTGGCTGTCACACCTACAAGACTATGACTTTTCCTGTAACAAGTGGCCATGAAGGACTAAGGAGGCTATAATAGTAGAATAAAACTACCCCAGTAAATTTTTCAACACAATTTGTGAGTGTAATTTTACTGTGATTGCTTATCTGCGTAGTGGGCAGGAATGTCAGACCCTGGCATTGCTCTCAGAGGGCAGCATAGACAACAGTTATGTGAGGTGTAGTCAGGTCATGATCTGCTCAGCCTGCTGGCAGAGCTTAGAGTTGAGGTAGAAAGACTGAAGTTTTAGGGATTCTGAAGAGGAGATTCACTGGTGGAGCTCCACTCCACTATTCCTTAGACAAATAGATTCTCTTTATTCCTTTATCCATTTTAAATTGATCACTTTTCCAATCTTATATTTCATTTACAGAATTGTGTATTGAATTTAATAGAAATGAAGAGTATTACAAGAAGTAGATATTTGTGTTTACATGTAGAGACTAATGAGCTTGTGGGTTTTTATACTTTTAGAAGTGAAGGCATTAAAAATACTGATGTATCACAGCTCATACTTTACTGTATTAAGAACAATCATGTCTTTGCATTATTTGTTAAAATAAGCACATACTCTCTAATTTTGTTTAAGATGAGTGAAAGATATTTCTTTCTGTGTTTTATACCCTCTGAAGAACTCTTTGATGAGACACAAAACCAGTTCCCCTCAGTGCTTCTGTCTCACCAGCTCTTCCCACTCCAACTCTGCCACTCTCCTGCCCTTCTATCTGCCTGCCCTGGTTGTTCAGGCAAGCAAAGAGCTGGAGTAGGAACTGAAGTGTAAATTCAGCTCTGAGCTTTCTCATGCCTAAGTTGCTTCTTCCATCTGAACAGGTAGAACCTGCAACTTCATAAAAATATACTAAAATTGGAAGTCTGTCTTCATACACTACAATCCAACATAAAAGTTACAAAGGAAAAATTGAGGCATAACACACAGATGGCATTTTTTCATTCCTGTAGCATTTTGGCTGAACATTAGAAGCTTACCATGCACCCATAAAACATGTAATATACTCACAAAAAAATTGTTTTATCAAATTTTGCAACTAAATATTCTCCTCTCCTTAGACCTGAAAGTGCTGGATGAACGGATATATTGGTTGAAAACTAATACACACAAGTAAGAAAGACAAAGTACATCAGGAAAACACTTCCTTACAAGATAATAAGAAGACAGCATTTCTATTTATCGTTTAGCTCCGTTACATTTTTAAGATTTCTTCTGAAGAGAGTGATCTTATTTTGTTGAGAGAAGATAAACATCTCAGCAGATAAGAAGCTGAACTTCTGTTTTGTTGTGTTCCTCATCCATTTCTCAAAACTACTAGTTTGTTGTAAAGTGGTTCCTCCTAGAATGAAACATTTGTCTTCTAAAATTTTTGCAACCCTGTTAAGATGTATTGTTATTCTGAATTTCTTCTATGAAAACAAATATTTTGTTTGAAAATATAAAATCAAAGCCAATGTAACAAGTCACATTTTTCATATAAACTAGGCATGATTAGATGACTGTATGTTATTAAGTATATCTCAAGAGCTTATCAGAAAGCTGTTGAAACCAAAAAATAACTGGATTTATTGCACCTTACTTTAGAAATTAAATGAGTTATTTACCTCCTCAGCCTTTAAAAGAGACAATAAACCATTGTTACATCTAGTGAAAATGATCTTATATAGCACGACTGATTTTGAAAAACCTGACTTTGTCAGCAGAGCAACTTAATAATACTCTAGCATTAAAACAATACTAAATGGTAAAAAAAAAAAAAACACAAAACAAAACAAAAAAACCCCCCAACAACAATAACAAAAAAACCAACCAAACAAAACTGAACCAAAACCAAACCAGGTTCAGCTTGGAGAAGAGGAGACTGAGGGGAGATCTCACTGCAGTCTACAACTTCCTCATGAGGGAAAGAGGAGGGACAGGCACTGATCTCTTCTCTGAGGTGACCAGTGACAGAACCCAAGGGAATGGACTGAAGTTGTGTCAGGGGAGGTTTACATTGGATATTAGAAAAAGGGGCACATGATATGACTCTTGGGCACATGGTGTGACTCTTGGGGATGGTCCTATGCAGGCCTAAAAGCTGGACTTGATGATCCTGGTGGGTTCCTTCCAACTCAACATATACAACTCTGTGGATCTTGAGGATAAAAAACAAACCAAAAAATAAACAAAACCAAACCAAAGCAAACAAACAACCCCCCCAAAAGTAAATAGGGGGGGAAGAAAAGAAAAAATAATAAAAGATAAAAAAGCACATGAATAGAATATAATAGAATAGAATACAATAGAATAGAATAGAATATTTCAGTTGGAAGGGGCCTGCAAATATCATCCAGTCTAACTGCATGAAATTCAAGGCTGATCAAAAGTTAAAGCATGTTGTTAGTGGCACTGTCCAAATGTCTCTCAAACACTGATAGGCCTGGTCCAACGATCCCCTCTCTAGGAAGCCTGTTCCAGGTTTTGACCACCGTCGAGGTAAAAAAATTATTCCTAATATCCAGTCTAAACCTCTCCTGATGTATCTTTGAGCCATTCCTACGCATCCTGTCATTGGATCCCAAGGAGAATAGATTAGTACCTCCATCACCATTTCCCATCCTCAGGAAGCTGTAGAAAAAAATGGTGTCTTTTTTACATAGCTAAATTTTTATTTTAATAATTGTGTTCAAGAAAAAAACTTCTAATTTTATACATAAGCTTGTAAAATCATTTTCTTAGAGATGCAGAAAGGAAGAAAGAGAAATGTTTTACTAGTAGTTTTACACGGTATGCATAAGGGTTCCTCTGTTTCTTTTCTGTCACTTATTTTGTCACTAGCATCCTTGGAGTACTCTTAAGAAGCAATGAGTAGAAGAAGAAACACGAGAGGTTCTGTTTGAACATAAGGAAACATGTTTTTACTGTGATACTGACAAATTACTAGAGAGGCTGCAGAGCCTCCATCCTCAGAAGTACTCAAAAGCTGCCTGAAAATGGACTCAGATAGTCTGCTCTATGTGGACCTGCTTGAGCAACGGCGTTTGACAGAGTGACATCCACAGCTCCTTTTGAACATCAACGACTATGTGGTTCTTTGAAGTCCACAAGAACAGAAAACTGGTACCTGTAGGCCAAAAATTTCCCTTTGAGAGCATCATCCCAGCGAAAATATCTTTCTTTATTGACTCTGTAAGAAGATAGGACTGCAAAGGATGTTCTGTATCATGAGGTTTAAGTTCCTGTCTGCTGTAGCTAAATACATCATGCAGCAAGATCCATAAATACATCAATTCTCAATATGAACCCCTTTATATCTTTACAAGTTACTCCAATTTATTTCTATCTAAAGGGTCAAAATTATTAATCTGATTTCAGCCAAGATATTTCATTAAATTCCATTATTTATTTGTAAATTTAGGCCTTTCAGCTTCTCCTCATGGTAAATTTTATCCATTCTGCACACACAAGGCATAGCTATAGTCATCTGCTCAGCTGCATATCTGGATTTGCTTAGAAACAGTGGGAGGTACTTGGGTAGTTGTAGCCATAATAAAAAGCTTTCAGACTCAGTACTGGATTGGACAGTGACAAACTGTTAGCATATTTCCTGTAAGAAAGATGTGGCTGAAGCAGTTTTCCTTCCTTGTTAACATTTCTCTGTCAATGAATTCATAAAAACACTGTTATAATAATGTGGTTTGGCGAAGTTAAAAAATACCTTCTCTGGTTTCATCCTTCTGATTGATATGTATCACAAGTGAGTGCAACAAAGAAAGATATGTAGAAATACCCTTACTCTTTCACATTTAGCTGATCAGTGTCAGTGTCTCGTGCCTCATGGCTTTCTGCACTAAAATATAAGCTACCAACCTTTCTACTGTTGGTCTGAAACCAGAAGACAGCGTAAAACTCCAGGTACAAACCACCTTTCTGCAAGGAACATTTTTTTCTCTATAAGTTACAGTAAAAACAGGCAAACAAATGGATTGCACACACAGGTATTTCAAGGTACTTTTGCTAGTGTGTATGCAGACTAAGGAGTTAATCTATTTACTTAGAGCAGTACTACTTTTAACAAGTCTCACAACTAGAAATTAATAATAGCTGGCATCTTAGAAATTCAGGAAGTGTGGTATATGCTGTTTGATGATAAATGGACAAAGAGATATCCTCTGAAGTGAGCAATCTCAGTGGCCCATACACACTTAGCTTTCTTAGGGCCAGATGGAGAGAAATGGTAATGTAATGACCTTCTCCCTATAGATTCAAACACCTGCAATCCAGCAGGCAATGTTGCTAATGTACTGCTGGCCATATAATTGCTGAACAGGTGTCTTCCAGGCAAGAAATGCAACTGGATCAAGCTTCCAGGGCAACTGCACTATGAACATTTTTGAATAAACATAAACATAAATATTTGTGAAATAATGAACATTTCAATCTGCTCCCTGAATGAGATTTACAGAAAATGTTGAGTTTATATATGTATATACATCTATAAGGATTTATATTTATATATATGCATTTATGAATATATATATATATACGTACCTTTTAGTTTGTAGTTTTGTAATCAGAAGTAGTGGAGGTAGGGAAGAAGGAATGTGGAAAGAAAAAAAATGAAAAAGTAAAAATACAGATCATTACCTACCCAATTTACAATACAATGGACTGAAGCCTGGCTATTAAAATAATATAAAACAGATGGTGAACTCTCACCCTGCTTTTAGCAAACCCAGGAATTATGCTTATTTTTAATGTGGTCTTTTGTTCTTTTTTTTTTTTTTTTTTAATTCATTACATTGCCTGTCTACTTTTCTTCCCCTATGTTATTTTCTACTAACATTGCAATCTGATTTTTGTTGTTGTGGCTGTCATCAGTTATTATGTAGAAACTACTTTGGAAACCTGAAATTATATTAATTTAAGACAAGTCTTTTACAGTATTGCATACTTATCTGGATGTGGTTTTAACTGTATAAAGATATTGTGATTCAGCTTTATAAGCCTTTTGTGTGTAGAAATGTGCTTTACTGGTAACATGCACTGTGGAAAGAGCAAGCACTGATGAAATCAAAGCAGTGTCACTTAGGAGTACACACAAATACTGAGAGAAATCCAAGTCTTTTCATCCAAAAAAATTCTATTTCTGAATATTATTGCACTTCCTCTTACCACAAGTCCCTCATTTCCTGAAGTAATTTAGGATTTTAGATTTAGGACAGTGAACTTCAGTCTTTTTGGATTTGCTGAGTCTTTGACAGTTACCCTTTATAGTTTCAAAGCTCTCACATAAGAAGTGGAAAGTTTCCCCAAAGTGATATACTTTTCTTATTTGCATTCCACAGATTGTTCAGTAGTTGCTGGACCACATATTTACTTATAGTGAAGAAAAAGTCCACACATCATCTGTTACTCAGAATGAGCAAGACTTCTTAGCAACACACAATCTCCAAAGTAAGTAGTGCAAAGATTGGTTGTGCAATGACAAAAATTTCCATGCTAACAGACCCTCAGAACATGCTCAGTCACCTGGTCTTTTGTATAGCTTTTAGGGCACTGGGAGCATGTTCAACACAACCTCCACTGGCTTATTTCTCCCTGGAGTGCAATTTTAAATCCTCATCAGGTATGACTTCAAGGTTCATTATGACATTGTATCAAACCTTCATGTTTCTCTTCAGAGCTCAGGAAATTGGAGTGCTGTGACTTATTACTGTAATACTCTGCTGCTGTTGTATCACTGTGGCCTTTGTGCTTCTGTTGCTATTATTTTACTTGCATCCATTAATTATTTCTATTATAATTGTTACATACCTATATAGACCCTCATTTCTCACTTTAAAGAATAAAGGAAATAAATGTCTCACATGTTCTTCAAAAATAGCAGGTGATTCTCTTTGTGAACCTAAACAAAGTTATTTTAGTAAATTATATTTCCTCATTGGTATTTTGTTCTATGTAACACCAGCTCCCCAAAAAAACAACCAACTAACCAACCAACCAAAAAAATGGGGAAAAAAACCTCTTAAGAATTATCTTAAGTAATACAGAGTGAAACTCTCTAAGATAAGCTTTTAGAACGTGCATAAAAACAACTCGTGTTCTATTTACTTATATGGTCTACAGTTTTTCCTCAAATGGAATATGCATCTGCCTCTTGAAATCAAAAAAATTCTATAGGTCCTCACAAGGAGTTGTTCTTATTTGGCAGTTTTAAGCTTTTTTTTTTCAGGCTTCTTTGTGAACCAAGACAAAACTTTTCAGATGGTAAACTAAAGATCAGAGTTTAAAATCCATATATGCAGCACATTATCATCCAAAGAGTTTTCTTTCTTTAAAACTTCTCTAATTTTGTTGAATTCCATTCAGTTTTCCAAACACAGCATAAGCCCTCTTAAAAACGCATAAAAAAAAATTAACTCCAAGATATTGTGTTTTCAAGAACCCACAGAAATAGAACTCTAATAAAAGTAAGATATGTGAGCGGGTAGGATGGACAGTAATTAAAGGTACACTTACAAGTTTGATTTTGTATTAATTAATCAGAGGATATTGTTACCGGATTTTTATCACCTTCATCAGAATTTTTTTGAAACTATTTTGTTACATACACATTGGTGGATTATGGTGGCTTCCCCAAAATACTTTTCTTGTGATAACATGCTAGTTTAAGCATAATTTTTATTGGTGAAAAAATCTCATTTTCAGAATTTTTTCAGCAAAACTGGTAGTCCAGTGTTAAGTAAATTCAAGTCAAATCCAGAACCTAACATCTACCTCAATCAGAGGTGATACCTGAATTTACACTTCTTGAGACCTATTTCTCTTTTGAGGAGGAAGTGATGAAATTTCAGTCCTTCTCATCGAGCTGCTCTACTTCATAGAAATAGTTTTTGGGAGAAAGGAAACAAAAGGTATCTCTACAGTCTCATTTTGAAGTCCTTTATTGCAATCAGAAGAACTTGACTCTATCAACGGAATTGAGTAACATCATCGAGGCATTTTCTTGCTTTCTTTAAAAGCAGAACAGCACAGCTATTTCAAAGGTTTCCAAAGATCTTGAAATTATTTAAACTGTACCGCTGTTTGATGGTGAGGAAAAATAATTTCCCATCTTCACCTCTCACCCTCTTGCTAATATCATATTCTTTTTCTTGTTTAAATACTTACAGCTAACTGAAGAAACAATCTACAACTAGCTGATGTTTTGACCAGCTGTTTTGTTTGGTATGTGTACCAGTGCACATGTAATTATGTATTTCATAATATTTTTTTTCATCATTGCAGCAATTCTTTTAATGTAACTTTCATCTCTATTTCAATTATATTTATCTACATACATAAATACAAGTGGTCCCTGGCCTTTAATAATTTCTTTTCCTCTATGTCTTCATAAACACTGTTTTTTCATCAAGCTATCAAAACAAGCTCAGCATGCCACTTGTACTTTTAACAGTTAGAATGTGCAGATGGTATTTCTCAGGTGAATTTTATTGCAAATTCATTTATTATTTTGTCTTCCCTTTTTCATTCTTTTGCTTTTCTTTATGCACAAAAAAATCTCAGCCAAGTTATCATGTTATCAAAATACTGCTTCCCTTCCCCTCCTTTCCTGTAAACTGAAATATGGAGATTAGTGTAGGGAATTAATGATTTTTACCAGTCTACTTCCACCAGTTCTCATCTCTGCAATTACCACTCTAGTCCAATCTTGAGATTTGTGCTTGGGGACAGTCCAAACAAATCAGCAACAGGAATACACTGCGGTTTCTACCTTAACTTTCATCAAACTTCCCTAACACAGCATATTATAATCATAAAAATAAGTTCTGAAGTATTCATATTTTAATTTCTTTTTTTTCCTTCATTGTACAAGCTCAGTTTGCATTTCTGACCATGACAACAGTTAGTGGTCAGTGAATTCCCATCTGCTAGAAACAGGACTAACTTATGACTGTCTTAGTTTCAAGATAATCTAAGTAAATGCTGCTAATGTTACTTTCTGGGTTCTCAGAAATATTCGATTTCTCAGCATATTATGCGCATATTATGCACATATTTTATTATATAGTGAAACCTAGTGCTCCAGTTTATTTTTGTCAGGATTTTAGTCCAAGAACTGAGTTAGTTCAAAGCGAGGGAGGGGAGAGAGCTTCCTCTCTGGCTTTAACAGTTTCTGTGAAGTAGCTAAATAGGAAGTTTGCAGAAAGGCAAAGAAAGAGCAGAAAGAAAAGAGAGCAGATATGGGGATCAAATAAGCTGTCCACAAGTGAGCATATACAGGAATCAGGAGGCAAGATATCGAGCAGGATATTTTGAAAGCTATCAGTGTAGGAAGCTGGAGATAATGAAGACTGGTTTTCCAATGGGATATGAAACAGCATTTGAAAAAAATATTTAAAAATTATCAAATTACTTTTAATTTAACAAATGTAAATATTTTAATGCATTTTTTTTATTTGAGATAAAATGTCTTATGATATGATTTTTTTGCTCTCAGAACTTATAGAAGAAAACATAGAATCACAAATATTGTTAGCTTAGGAAGGAATAGGATATTACTTGTTATGACTATCATATTTCCCTGGTAGCTAATGCCATAGTAAAGATGAAGCTCACACTAGGAAACAGGCAAACAAAAGTCTGTATCTTATAAAAAAATGTTAGAAACAAGTTTAAAATAGAAGACAGCAAAAATTCTGTATGAATTCTGCTAACTTCCAAGGAAGAGGAAATTTATTCAGTTTCTAGTGAAGCATGAGAAAGGACAATCTACATGAAAGCTACTCCATTCCTCAGGAAAATAAAAAAATAGTATTAAAGTCTTCTCTGAACAAAAGTTTGGAAGAATAAGTCTTTAAAACTTGGCTTTTGGAGCTAATAGAAGCAAAGGCATATCTGTGAATGTGCATCAATAAAAAACCAGAGCTGTGAATGAGGGGTGGCCCATCCATTACTGAAATTGAAGTCTCAGAAATGTAAGTAAAGACAAATGCTAATTAAAGAATCCTAAATAAATTCTCCTAATTTAATAAAGACTAACTGGTTCATCTACATGAGTTTGTTGCAATGCTTTTGAGATTGGAAACAACTGAATTGGATTTGTATTTGATTTTTTAACACAGTACAATTTCAGGGAAATATGTGCAATAGACACTGAAATCAAGGCCATTTTGCTGAATCTGATATATTGTCAATCTGTTCTAAAATCAATAACAGTACTTTCCAAATGATAGAATTATATTTTTATACATTAATAGGTTTTCTTTCAAAAATATATTTATAGAAGCCAGTAACTTTTTGCCAAATCAATACATTTTCATTTACATCAATACATTTATTTCTCAACTCCAGCTTTTTCCAGTCAGAAGTACTTGCTTATCCAATGCAGATTTCCACACAAAATATATCCATTCAATATAACCCAATACTGCAACATTTGCCATTCTGCTATGAATAAATACAATGTTTTTCTATGGAATTGAGTTCATATTATTGAAAACAACATATCTGAAGCTATCACACTTTACATTAAATCAGCATGGTGCAACTGCAACCAAGATTTGTCATTTATTTTTCAGCTTCTGCTGAATGCATACTCCTCTACATATTGAATAGGCAGTGTTTTACTGGTCAAAACTTAGAGCTAGTTTAATATATATATATTCAGGTATTTTCAAAGAGGAACTCAAATGCTTCCAATAGTGATGGAAAGCCAGGTCTCATAAACCAAGCAATTTTGCTTTCCTGTAGTCTCCAATTCTTAGGACTGACAGGTGAAGGGTAAAAGATTTTGGAGATCAACTCCTTGAAATCTCATTACAATCTCTTTTTCTTCTCTACCTGCTTGAGCCAGTGGTGAAAGAGTGGTTGTTTTGGATACAGATTCAGAAACTATGAATAGAAATCCCTATTATTTCTATTCACACTATGGATCATCAGAGAGAAACTTTATCCAGGGGAAACTAAGATTTTTTATTTTTTTTTTTTTAATTCAAAGTAAACATGAAAGTGTGAGAAGTTAAGATACCTTGTTATAGCTGCCTTTCTGCATGAGCACTTTTGTTAGTACTCTTTCATGGCTCCTACATGGATGTATCATTCTGTGTACCATCAAAGCATTTTCTGCTATTCAGATTTGAAGGTGAGAAAAAGACAAGCAGTTTTTAAGTCAAGGTCCTGAGTCACTTATCAGTTGGTACAACATACATATTTCAGGAAATATTTTATAGTGCTACATATTTTTCCCTTCCCTCACTCCTACAGAAGTTAAAAAGTTGATGAAGAAAGAAATATAATAACAAAATTGTTTATTTGTGAACCCTGTTTCCAATTAACAAGTAATTAGGAGGACTATTTGAAATATATAAAGTATAGTTAGGAAGATGATATTTTCTATGTATACTGTTTATCAAAAATGTTTTCATGTTGCTTAAAAGATTTTACCTGGTAGTAGTAAACACAGTAAAACTTGAAGTGATAGCTACAAAAGGAGAAATGGATTTCATGTTAATTTTGACTCACAATAAAGGATTTCTTTTTCCTTAAGTCTTATTTCCATAAAATGTGACTGATTGAGAGGACTTTTAACAATTCTGTATAATAAGCCATGAAAAGATTTCCATCATATAGTTCCTCAAAATGATTCTATTATAACAGATTAAATTATCAGTCATATATATGGGCCTACTTCCCTCTCTGCAGCCTTTCTACAATGAACAGTAATACACAGGGGAAAAAAAAGCCCACAATCATATTTTCAGGTAAGGGTTTATATTTATTTTATAGTATTCGATCTTAAGCTGCAGATATTTATTCAATACAATTTCTTATAACTACCATACCGAATGTAATGTTAATGATGCTCCAGTTTTGTCATACAAATTATAATCTGTTCATGATTCCTGGTTGTGCATATGAAGCCTAATTAAGCCTTTTCTATTCAGGGAAACATTACACATTAAAAGAGGATTTTTTATTAGAAAAGCAAGGTCAGTATAAACAATTACAAAGAATTTGTTGCTGAGCAGTCTGAAAAAGTAATTTCAAATGCTTTTTCTTGGATTCAATTTAGGGGTTCCCCGCTAGTTAATTTTTGAAGTACATTTATGAGAACTGCAAGTTTCACAGTGTCCTGGAATCTACTTCTTCATTAAATTAAGATAAATGCAAAGTGGACATACTTTAATAAACTTTTGCATGTAGAATTTTGCCTCATAAATTAAAATTTTTTGCTAGAAAAATCTTCTCTGCATTTGTCCTGAGAATAGATGATTGTCCCTAATTAATTTACACTGCATGTAGGGGTTAACAAAAATAAATTTTAAGGTCCAGAGAAACAGAGATCTAATACTTTGGTTTTGAGCAGTCCTTCTGGAGAACCTCATCTAATTTGCAATATTTTCATAGATTATGTTTCTTTAATAATATTATTAAATTTATTAGAATAATATTTATTTTCTCTGTATGCTATATATATTACTTGGACTCTAGACAAGGCTTGTCTGTACCCAGATATGGTAGCACTATGAATAAACACATAATGAAGAAATGAAAGGTCAGGAATCATTTAATATTTAACTTCCCTCAGTGGACTGTAACATAATTTGGACTGTGAAGGATTGTTACAATACAGTTACCAGAATATTAACAGAAATGTTGACATTAATTACTGCTCTTTTAAGTTTTGACTTTTTAAAAATGAGCTTACAGCATATATAACATTATAGTTATAAATGTTTATGCTAATGTATGAAGGTTTTAGCTACAGATTTTCTGATGATGATTATGATGACATTGTGGCTTTAGCACTTCTAAACAGTACAATTTATCTAAACTCAGAAATCTAGTGGTAACAAAATCTTTCAATGGTCTGTAATGCTCTTTTTCCTCCCCTTGCCTTATCTCCCACCCTTGTGACCTGGTGGTCTACTCACTAAAAATGTTGAAATTGTGTCAGAAAAGTTTCCACTACTGGAGAACATTTTTTTCATAACTTCCCTTTATATAAACCATTCAGAGAAGACCTCCAAAATTTTTTTTTTCCCTCCCCCTCTGCCCCCCCTCCTTCTCTCCTTCCCTCCCTCTTTCCCACCCCACTTTTCTTCCTTCTGCCTTACTGTCTGTCCATTCTTTCTTTCCCTTTTTCTTTCTATCTCATTCTCATTTTCTTTTTCTGTTTCACTCTGTCTTTCTCATGTGGTACCATCAGAAAGATTATGTTGATCAGATACTAAATTATGTCTTCTATATCTAAAATCTTTGAGATTAAGTAGTTGTATACATATTTAATATCCATATTGGATTTTTACATATATCAATATATAACACATTAATTTTTATATAATAATATATTAATATACAGATGCTAGCATTTATCAATATTAATCAATGCAGAGCTTGGTTTCATGCTTGCAAACAGTTCCTAATTCTATTGGTAATGCACAAAAAGAATTGGAATCAAATTATCGCATTTGTTCATCTGTGCTAAATATAAAATTCATTGTGCAGATAGCAGTGACATTACTACAGTGCTGAAGAGAAAAAGCTTTAGCAATGAGAAACTGTAAGTGTATACACTAGCCCTGACATAGTATTCTGTGCCTTGAGAAGTTCTAACTTTCCTACCTTTTTTTCTGATTCATCTATGGATTTCTACCAGAAATGCTTGTTCCTTATGCACTTCCTGTGCTGCAGAGACAATACCACACTAGAAAATATTTTAACAGCTGAAAAAAAAAAAAAAAAGAACACATTTAAACAGTTTTAAAACTTTGAGTTGCAAGTTCAACTTCTTTTTAAGCAGTGATTTAGGCCTTTTAATATATCCTCATGTAACTTATTGCTTTGTATACAAATTTCTCTACTTTTTTACAAGAAATTGCTTCCCTTCCCAAACCTTCCCAAACCTTCCCAAACCTTCCCAAACCTTCCCTTCCCAAACCTTCCCAAACCTTCCCTTCCCAAACCTTCCCAAACCTTCCCTTCCCAAACCTTCCCTTCCCAAACCTTCCCTTCCCAAACCTCCCCTTCCCAAACCTTCCCAAACCTTCCCTCAGGCTTTTACCCACAGTTAGTTTTCTCTCCTGTGTCCAGATAAGAAGGGGAAGTGATAAAGCAGCTTGGTGGGCACCAGGGATCCAGTCAGGGTCAACCCACTACAACCACTCTCATACTAAAGAATTTCTTATATCTAATCTAAATATTTCCATTCTAAACCATTGCCCCTTGTCCCGTCACCACTGGTCTCTCTCTGTCTTTCTTATAGGGCCCCTTTAAGTACTAAAAGGCTGCACCTGGGCTTCTCCCTGGGCCTTCTCTTCTGCAGGCTGAACAACCCCAACTCTCTCAGCCTTTTTTCACAGGAAGGTGTTCTAGTCCTCTGAACTATGAAGTAAAGTAATCTACAGTTTCCAAATATAAACTACTGAGACTGTAGTAAGGCTGAATGGAAGCTGAGACATCTCCATGATAAACATGAGGTATTTGAGAAGATGCTACAGAAAATGATCTGAGAGCTGCCTGATGTATTTTGTATGCATGTCTTCATGTGAACTATTCAGTTTCCCTAAGGAGGTACACAGCTGTTATAAAATAGTGTGCCTACTATTTCTTTTTTCCATACTGTGAATTATCTCACTATCAGTTCAGCATAGTTAGCTAATTCTCTTCAAACAGCTGTCAAGAGCATTCATTGTAATTGAATTATTATCTTTTAGGTGCTTTTTTTTTGTAATTAATATTGAGAGGCAGTATCATTTATCTGAAATATAAAGTTTAAAACAGTAAAGCATTTAGTGCTCATAGCCCTCAAATTTCACAATATATACCACAGAAATATTTTTACCCTCTGATTTTAGGCTAAGGCTTGGAAATTTTGCTACCAGATGTGTATACATTTTTTATATATACATTTGCCATATAGGTAGTGATAAGCTGGAGTTAAACTGTAATCTCAGTCCGTTAACTGAACTTCACAAGGCTAGAAATTGAAAAATGAAATCTTCTCTTCTGTGACAATAACAACAACAAAAAAAGTGATTATAATTTCTGCCCACACGATATTTTACATAAATCTCATTATGGCATCTGGACAGCTATTACTCTGGTTATTCAACAACCGTGATGAACTCTCTTTATAAAGATGATCTAGCAGCTATTTTTAGTATAGCATAAAAGCACATTTTCAGTATGCGATTTTAATGTGTTGCTGTAATTTCTTTCACATTTTAATACAAATCGCTAAAAAACATGTGCCATGGGCCTTATCCCAAAATTATTTTAGTTAATGGAAAGAATCTCTCTGACTCTAATGGATTTGGACTCATTTCTTTGTCATTTGGGTAGGTTGCTAAACTCATCCCTTTTCCAAGAATTTTGGAAAAAGAAAGTGTTTTCAAGACTGAATGTACACTTTATGTTTTGTTTTGCTTTTTTTGTTTCGCTTCGAGGATGAATGGGAAAATGTCTTTCTGAGGAAATATACTGAACCTTTTTCAGTTTCTTTAGTATTTGTAAAGGTAATGGTTAAAGATATTAAATGAGCTTGTGTTTGTATATATTCATACACACACAGAGTAGTACATACAAAAACTCAAGTGTACACATGCATATGATTTGTCTAAATCTTTATCATATGAATGAAAGCATTTCTTCTGTTCACCTCTAAGGAATGAAAAATATTAAAATAGAACACCTACTCATAATTACTTTAGGTATCCAGGCTATCCATCTATAGCCTGGATACCTATAAATCTATATAGGTATAGATCTATATAGATCTATATAATCTATATAATTATGGCATTATATATATTATTATGAAAGAAGTTAAGCTAGATCTCATGGAGTGAGGAATAACATATAAAAATTAGGGGAAAAAAGGCATAATACATTGTGGTTCCTGGATAAGAAACACTTTCAAATACTTGTTTGAAACTTTGCAGAAACTCATTTGTTTTCTGAATTTTATCTCAAAATGAAAAAGAAAATAATACAATCCCTCTGAGGTAGTTAAAAAGGTGTTTTTACAGTGCAGCATATGCAACCAAACCCTGCCAATGGCTGTCACATCAACATATGCCCAATGTTTCCTTGGTACAAACTGTTCCTGGCAGCTGCATGTGATGTTATTACTATTAGAGACATCTTATGTTTATGCTTTTCCTTGTTTTGAAGTGCAAGTAGAACTGGCGATATAGAAAAAAAAAAGTCAAGTTTTTTTTTGCAAGAATGTGTAAGTGGCCTCTTTATTCCAATTACTCCTTTGAGAAACATGCACAGTAACAGATTGAATAGCTCTGTTTTAGGGACTTTTCCAGCTTAGGACAGTGGTACCACTCCAGAGGATGTGCTAGAAAATGAGAAGGAAAAAAGTTCTGTCTTTCAGAGAACCTCATATTTTAAGAATGAAAAATCTAACTAGGAGGTATAAATGTCTGGTCACTGTAAGGGTAGAATAACATCCTCCAATACTGGGAAGGTCTAGATCATGCTGAGAAGATACACTGAAAGGTTATTAGCTGTCAAGCTAACTGCATTCACTGTCAGTTCTTCTAGAAATAAAAATAAGCATTACAGCTGACTTTCAGCATCTACACAGGTTCAGAACTAAAGACATTCTAAATATATACACCTGAAATACATACATGCTAAGCACCTAAATGGAGGATTGGCTTTGCAGTAATAACTACCAGCTAAGAAACTTCACAGTTCCTTTTGGTTTCATTCCACTGTTCCTGTAGTAAGCATGCAAAAATCTATAGACTACTTTTGCAAATTTCTACACCCATGAAGACAAGCACCACAACCTAGACTCAGACTAACCTTCATGCTCAAGGGATGAATTTTTTTCATTTGATGAATTTGTTATGGGTGTAGAACTTGCTATTTATGATGAATCACAGCATTACTTTGTAGAAAAATACACAAATATTTGTCAAGAAAACAGCAAAGTAAAAAAAAAACAAACAAACCATATGTAATCCCTTTCCAGGAAAAAAATTGCAACTGATTTTTGTTTGTTGTGTAGCATGTGTCTGTGTCTGTCCAGCAATTATCATATTTACAGTGGTGGAGTCTTCACTGATCTGATGAACAATTAGTATTTAAAACAGACCTTTGATTTGGTGACAGTTGCCCCAAATAAAAGGAAACTTACAAGAGAAGTAGAGAGTTTTTATTAGGATACCTGGTGATAGGTTATGTACCCCTAAGCAAGCAGCAGACATAAAGAAAAATTACCTCAGTGGGCGATTTGTAATGTGTTTGCATACGCTGCAGATGGTAGGGGAAAAAAAACAGTCAGCACATGCTGGTAAGTCTGCTGGAATAATACTGGTGCTATTCAGATTGCTGATAAAACATTACCCCTACACACTAAACAGGGACATTTCCTATCTCTATGCATTGTGATCCTACCTGTCTAGGTGGCATACAATTTCTGTATTCCATGTTTCACAGATATGTGGTATATAGTTAAAAGTGTGAGAAGAATGTATAAGAAAAATTACTTGTCTCCTATAAGCTACTGTTCATTAGCATCTTCTGGACTCTCCAAGGTCCACCTTAAAATATATATGGGGAAAAAAACAGATACATTTTCAGGTTTGTTGATGATAATGATTCAGATAGAGTAATAAATGGATTTTAACGTGAATACAATAGTCAAAGAATATTCCCAAGACTTGAACAGATCTCAGTTTTTTCCGTATCACAGGATTAGGGACCAGTCCAGGTTGCCTGCAGGGAGAAGGTGCTCCAATGTGGTCCTGTGTTCCAAACATCTGAGTTTTAACTGCACCACACAAATCATTGTGTGGATATCTGCATTTGAGGAAACCAGTTAATCTTTTTCTTAACTGGAAGCCAAGATTTGAGAAGATGCCTGCATAGTGCCACAGAAATTGCAGGGATAACTGAGCTTAATTCTTGTGAAAGGCACTTAACGCTCTTGTCTTTCACCAATGACTTTTCATCCATTCTCTACTTTTAGAAGAAAGTTTATTTTCTCTTATATTGCGTAATTCTCCTCACCACTGCCCAGAAATCAGATGCAATAGAATTAAGTTAAGCTTCTAGCAGAAATCTATTACTTAAGCTATGAATTTTTAAACAATAATTGAAATTTTTGTGTTTCTTTTTTCATTAGTTTGGATTGACATACTTCCACCAGTGTATTTCAAGAGGTTTTTTAAAGACACATAATGTACTGAACAGTAATTTAGAAATTTGCCATTAGCCATTAGAAATTTGACATATATTTACTTTATCTACTGTCAGTGTTCTTGGCTTTAAGATATTTCTGAAAATTTTGACTTCAATGAAAGTTTTAAAAAACTCTATTCAAGTTCATGTTTCATGACACGTATATGTGATGTTACTTAATATGTATGGTAGAACAACATCATCATGGCTAGGCTTTGCGAACGAAGATTTAGGAAGGCTCTATCCACATTTGTTACAAGCACACGGGTGGCTAAAAAGGCCAATACAATATAGGCACGACCAGTTGCAAAAGGCACAGCAGAAAGACTCCTTAGGTGGTATATTCTGCAAGACACGATTCTTTCTGTGTTGTCTTTTCTCCTCAAGGGTGATCCTGCGTGCGTTCTCAAAGGAAGCAGCAGTGTTATAGATGGTGTGTCTCCAGACCTCCCGATTGGAGGCCAGAGTAGACCAGTTATGGTGATCAATATGGCCAAGGTTGAGATGTTGTTTCAGGGAGTCCTTGTATCTTTTCTTTGGGGCTCCTCTCATGTGGCTGCCAGTGGCAAGTTCACCATAAAGCAAGATCTTAGGGAGGCGGTGGTCCTTCATCCTTGAGATGTGCCCTGCCCATTGCAGCTGTGTTCTCAGCAACATGGCCTCAATGCTTGTGACTGCTGCTTGTTCTAGAACAGATGTATTGGTCACAAAATCTGACCAGTGGATGTTTAGGATTGTACAGAGGCAGCGTTGATGGAAGTGACAAGTAGTGACTGAACTATTTCGTATACTAGAATATCTCGTATACTAGATTAGGTCAAGCACCAGTGCTGTTTTGATGCTAATTTACTATAAGAGAAAACAAACTATATGGAACAGATGGAACAACACCTAATAAGGATCTACTGGTTTGCCTCAGAATCTACAAAGTTTCAGTGTTTTATACCCTACAATGTAAAGACCACAGTTTACAAGACAGTGAAAATAAATTTAATAATTTGATGGGGAAGTATAATGTTGAAGTTGGATCACAGAAAAAAATAGTGTTCTATGTTATATGATTTAAAAACTTAGGGATGTATATCCTTTATTTTTATAGCAATATAATACCAGAAATGAAATATATATGTATAGATAGAAATAGATTACTTGTCTTTTAGAACTGCTCAAATATTGCTGGAACCACAATTGCTTAGGGGAAAATGTAATTGTTTAGCATTAATAACTAAATAATGTAAAATAATAAATAGCCCATTTATTATTCTAAAATTATGTAATTTCATATATTATTGCTTTAAAAGTAAGAAAATTTATCATTCTATTTTTTAAAAAAATAAAAGCATATATGATACTCTGAATAAAAAAGCACCAAAGGGAACATTTATTTATCTTTCTATAAGGACTTAGGAGTTTAGAAAATAATTTTTTTACCTTGATTTTTAAAGCAATACAGATTTTATAAGCCTTATAATAGATCTTCTGAAAGTTTAAAGGGGATTTAACAAATGCTGCACAGAGAAGTGAAGCTTTGCTTGTTGTAGTTAAAAAATAACATCAGCCATTGCCTTTCTAGCAACAAGATCTGTTCAAATAAAAACTGGAGAAAATTAAAAAGAAAGCAGTCTGTCACTCAACACTGTTTCAATCAATTTATAGATGCTATTATCATGGGAACTAATAAAAGTACACATTTTCTTAAAATTGGCCTCAGTGGCAGGCATCCAAGAATATATCTCAAATATTATTGTTGAGGACACACCTTTGCAATTTGAGCATTTTACATATAAATAAATAAAATAGTTTACATCCAAAAAAGACTACAAATGCTACATATGCTTTATGGCTGTCTATTTTGGGAAATATTGAAATCTTCAATGAATCATGCACTGTTTAACAATGAACTCTTTTTAGAATGCAAAAGGTCTGCTGTACAAATCCATAAATAAAGCAGATGCCTACCATTTGCAATGAATGATGGCATTGCAGCCCCACAATTCTGAATAGAGTTATTAACTCCCAAATGCTTAACAACAGTAGTATTCACACAAACAAAACCAAGAAGACAAAACCCCTGAAGAGATTCTCTAAGTTATTCCATTGTTAAAAGGATCTCAAAGGATTCACTAGTAAGATATACTCCCTGGAGTTTACTCTTTTGCTGATTCACGCTGTTCCTCTTCCAAAGTTGTGGCATTCCACAGTGCTGTAAATTTGTGATAAACAAACCAAAAATATTCTTCATTTAATTTAATCCTTGATTTCTCTGGCTGCCAGGGTTTTTAAACTGTGCTCTGGAATTTAGCATCCATTTCCTCCTCCATCCCATTTTTCATGTTTCTATGAACATGTCACCCACTGTTTTGTCCCATTATTTTTTCTGCCTATTTATAAAAGGCCTCTCCTTTGGCAGTTTCTGAGAAGCAGATCATCTGTCTTTATTACTGACATAATATTCTAATCCATCAAGTTCTTACTTTTGTCTGCATACTCTCAAAGTGCCTTTCAGCAGACAGTTAAGCAATGACAAGACTGGACTCTTATGTTTAGAGAAGCTTTAATGATAATAATAACAACAACAAGAACTACAACTTTATAGGTAGTACAATTTTATCACCTGCTCACCATGTCTTGAGAAAGCCATTTTTGGAAATTAAATGGAATGGAAAGAAGTTTTTTTTCAAATTTAACTGATTTAGGTGTGTCAGAAATAAGAAGACCTTCAGTGAAAGCTAACTGTTAGGTTGTAGTTACTTAATTCAAATACTCGACTGAAATATCAACAGCAGACTTCTTCAGATGACACACTCAGACATGCAGAGTTAATTTTGTAGCAAGTACACAAAACTGATCAGACTATGTGACCAATACATCTGTTCTTCAACAAGCAGCAGTCACAAGCATTGAGGCCATGTTGCTGAGAACACAGCTGCGTTGGGCAGGGCACATCTCAAGAATGAAGGACCACCGCCTCCCTAAGATCTTGCTCTATGGTGAACTTGCCACCGGCTGCCGCACGAGAGAAGCCCTGAAGAGAAGATACAAGGACTCCCTGAAACAACATCTCAACCTTGGCCATATTGATCAACATAACTGGTCTATTCTGGCCTCTAATCGGAAGGCCTGGAGACACACCATCTGTAACGCTGCTGCTTCCTTTGAGAAAGCACGCAGGATCACCCTCGAGGAGAAAAGACAACACAGAAAGAATCTTGTCTTGCAGAATATACCACCTAAGGAGTCTTTCTGCTGTGCCTTTTGCAACCAGTCGTGCCTATCTCGTATTGGCCTTTTTAGCCACTCGTGTGCTTGTAACAAACGTGGGTAGAGCCCTTCCCAAATCTTCGTTCGTGGAGCCCAGCCATGATGACACAAATACCCACTGCAGGTGAAGAAAAATACCTTTACATGTATATTTATATGTTCTATATGTTGATCAGATTATTTGGCCATTTTAAATCTTTATTTTTAATCTATACAGTAGGAATTCTTTCTAAATTAACTGGAGGAAAAGGATTACCTTCAAAACTGGTGGTGAGAAGCCTGCATGCTGGTAAGAAATGAAAAGGATAATACCAAAGTTATTTTATGCTGAGTAATCTGAAACTGAATATACTCCTAGAAGGAAAAAAAAAACCAACTAAATTACCATAGTGTCAAGATGAATTAAGTTTGAATAGTCTGAAAGACTTCACTGAGTATAGAAGAGACTTGCTTTAATCAATATAGTATATTGCCGATTAATTCCTTAATTGTAGAAGTTTTGTAAGAGTAAGGCAGCTTAAAGCAGTAAGTTCTGCAGCTAGGAATGCCAAGTTAGCTCTTCTGAATATTCATTTAGGAATATAATTTTTTTTCTCTTATGGTTTCCTATGACAAAGCAAGATTCATTTCAGTAATATAATTTTAAATGGATTCTAATAATTCAAAGTTAATATTGACTGATCCAAAAAAGATTTGCTAGGCATTTCAGATAGGTCAAAATTTTATTTTTGGGTTTAGGTACAAATTTAAAGTATTTCATAAGAATTTGAGCTCATGAAGAATCTAGAGCTGATACTTTTTTTTTCTTTGAATTCTTTGAGTCAAGAAAGAACTAAATAAATTAAATGGTTGTCTGATGTCCAGAAATCAGAATACAGGAAAAAATGTCTAAACTGCATTCCATAATAGCAATTCTAGTGTAATGTTAAGAAGAAGAATAGAAAACTATTACAGAAGTTATATCAAGAGTAAAATAGATAATATAAAAAGAGAGAAGTTTGTTTCAAACAACCATGACACACTAGAAGATGATTCACACTTTATTCAAAAACCAAAAAATCATTTTAATGTATAGTGACAATTAGGTTGTCACATCAGACGTTTAAGCTCCTGAACCTGAGAGTGCAGCTGCTGAACATATAGATATGTAGCTGGGTTCTCAATGCATCCCCAAAAAATAGATTAGATGTGAGTAAAAAGCATAACACTGCTATGATTCCTGGCCAGCAGGGTGCCAAAAACAGTCTTGGAAAATCTGATTAAAGAGACCCACTTTCATTCCTGTTAGATTTTCACTTTTCTGGTGAAGTGTTGGGAGATGGAGTGACCAGTCAAGCATGGGAATGGGAGACAAAGACCTAGAAATATTCTTGTTAAGTCATTTAAGTTATTGCAATGTCACTTTTCTGTTTTATTTTCATGGTCATACCTATTGTCTTGCTGGTCCTGGTTATCTTATGTAAACTTTCCACCAGATTCTAAGTATTTTTTCCTCTAAGTGATTATCTGAAAATAGCTGCTCAAATTATCTTTTGTCTGGTATTTCCAGCCAGAAGATGTGAACAGTTTAAAAAGTATTTTCAAATTCCTAGTAAACTCTGTCTTTATCACTTATTTTAATTTCAGTTTTATTGTTTATTCTATGTTATTTCCCTTCAGCCTACCAGAGAAATGCTGAACTGAAAACACTCAAATGTGAAGAGCTAAAGATTTTTATCCTCTCTGATCATGGACTCATTTTGGAAAATATTTGAGTAGGCTCACATTTGCAGATTTTGACTGCTTCGAGAAGCTTAACAGGGACAGCAAGGGAAAAATCCAGTGATAAGCTGGAGACCAGCTCAGAAATGCTCCTAGAAATGTCTGTCCTGAGTACAGCTCTCCATCAGAGTCTCCCAGGAACTGAACACTTTATGAATAAATTATTGTAATGAGCAGGCAGAAATCTCTAGTGTTGGATTAGTTTCATTAATACTGAAAATGTCTTTATTAGCCCAAGAGTGGATCACATTTAATGTGAAATGAGTGCTATTAGAGTCTCACTTTTTTAACAGACACAAGCACAGTCATTGTATGTTCTGACAGTGGGTGCTGTAATATAGATGTTCTCTCTGTATGAGTGTTATTTAAACGATATCTGTTAAGCATAAAACTTAGTGATGCATGTACATTTTAAGAGATGGCATGCTGTACTGTAGGTCTTACTATGAGCATTTATTGTTATGCTATTTAGTTGAGAGAAGTAATTATTCCTGATATTATCTGCCTCTCTGGTAGAAGGATGAATAACCTCCAAGCATATATGTAAGACTTCAGAAGAAAAAGTACTTTAATTTGTACTTGTTGGGGCCCTGAGAGCACCACCAGCCCTGCCTGTCCCCGTTGTGCCCCTCAGTGCGGCTCCCTTTCACCCTGGACAGGGCACAGGGCCGTGTTCAAGCCCAGCATGGGGCCATCAGTCTCTACCCCAACCATTTTGCATGGATGATGGTCTCCAGTCCTTTCTAAAGCACCAGCAAAGGAATTGTTCTCTATATTGGTTTTTGGATCCAGCCTTGTCTGTAGCTGATGAGTGTATGTTTATAGGGGTAATATGCATTCAATCTTACTGCTGGTAGGACCCAGGGAGAGGGAATTGCAACATCCTGGCTGTATGGAACTTGATAAGAAAACCCCTTGGCTGGAGCAATGAACAACTTTGGCTCCAGGGCACCTGGATGGAGCAATCCCTTGTCACCAAAGACCACTGTATTTAGCTTCTCTTGACAGAGCTGACGCTTTACCTGACTCTTTCCTAACTTCACATAGGTGTTTTAATTTCTGACTTTTCACACTTTTTGCCTGCTGATGCAAACAGCTGGGAATGCAATGTTGCATTTACTAAGTGCTGAGTGATGGAAGTGGGTGAGCTGCATGTCCTAATCTTTCACCATGACCTAATGGAGGTGCCTGTTCCCCCTGTGTTTCCTGCTGACTTGCTCGTAGCCATTTGCAGACTTCTCTGCAGCCCAAAGACTTCACACACTCATCCAAGACATCACGGCACATTTTAATGTCAAAATTTACCTCCTGTGGCTTCCCACTATAACAGGTAATATTTGGGAAAATAAGAAAAATATCTTCATTTCAGAGAACTCATCTTCCAGCCTTTCAAAATTCAGATTTATTTTGCATCGTCTGAGTATTCACAAGTTCTTAACCTGGCTTCACATTTCTATTAATGAATTTATTGTTTTCTTCTTTAGCAGTATGCTGCCATCAGGCAGGAGCTATTTCAGGCTGCTTCACTAGGGCCAATACTGTTGAATTTTAAAAAGCTGAATGTGGTGCTTTTTTTCTTACTTCATCAAGTGCCTAAAACAGATTTTAAAATCTTTCTCCAATACAGAAGTCTATATGGGATCTTCGTAGAAAACCACCATGGTCTGTGGCTGGTAGCAGCCTTAAGATAACTCCTACCAGAGGCCTAAAGTTGGCAGATGCTCACTGACAAATCCAGGTTTAGCTCTCAGTCATCCTCTAGGTCAAGGGGGTAAAATGAGGGCATTCCAAACTCTCATCTAAACAGCTTTCATTGAAGTTTCTTAATGCAATATGCACCAAACATAAGACAATACAGAGAGGAACAAGTTTCTCACACAACGAAGTTCAACTAGTTGTCCAAATATATACGTGGAAATTTGGACATCAGTTGCCAATTATCTCAGTAGCATCTGACTAACTTCCCTGTACTCTATACGAACAGTATTACTTCTTAATAGCCTTCCAGTTGTCTTTCTTTCTACACAAACTTTTCTGAGAGTAAATGAAATACAAGGTATTTCTTGTATCAATGTCAAGGATTTACTTTCCTAGCAGAAAGTGTAAATAGTCTTGAAATATACCACTTGCTGATAGCAAGCCTTTTCAAATATGTCTCTGGAAGCAGCACAGGAGTCTACCCATTGCCTGTTGGGTGTGTAGAGGCAAGTGGAAGTATTTTGTTGAAAAGCACTGAGGCATGAGATAGCCGGAGCATGGTGTCGACAGTTGTCTGACTCCAAACAGACTTTGAAGCCTTCAAAGGGTGAAAATGTGATGGGCTCAATTTCAGCAGGCACGTGTGCTTTGCTGTGGCCAACAGTGCAGGCACTAGCAAGCATGGTCACACTCACTTATATCAGGCATTGAATAAAGTGATTTTCAGCATGAACAGAGACAGCAACAGGCAGAACTAGGAACTTACAGCTGCTTCTTTGAAATTAATTTTTACTAAACTTATTTGTAGAAAGAAACACGAATCTTGCAAAACACAAGTGACAAAGAAATAAAAGACTTTTCATTGGTTTCCAGACAACTCTTGACTTCATTCTGTCTGAAAGGAAATTGGAATATGATTTTCAAAAATGCTTAGTTGCTAAATGCACTGTTACAAAAAGAGCTTTTATGAGAAGACTTTAGTTCAAAAGACAGGTAGAAAATCTTCTGTATTAATTTATCAGCTTCTTCTTCCGTTTTTTTTTAATGTGTTTTTCATTCCAGCCTAAATTTTGTGACGTCCTGGTTTAGTCTTTTCCTGGTTTTGAAGATGTTATAAATAATAAAAACCTAATTACAGTAAAAAATATTGATCAAGACTGCTTATGCAATATAGTTATGATATTGTATTATTTTACCTTCTCCCTTTTTCTTTATTTCTGTGCTGATGATAACTTTGCATGTCTGGTGTGGTTCATTTGCAGCTAGATGAGACATTGTCAAATGATCCTGCTGCAGTCACATAGAACTTACACAATAAGCATCTGACCATCTTTATCCTATTTTTTTCACATTGGCCTATTTCTCAGCTTTTCGAATACTCAGATACACTTTTATCTGATGGCACAGTGAGTGTCACAAAAGAAAACAGAAATACATTAGAATCTGTGACTGCAAAGGTTATGTTTGGAATGTATTGGAACAAGTCAACAGCTGTGATAGGAAAAAACAACATATCACTTCTTTTTATATTTTAAATTTCCTTTGATTCTATGAATTTCACTGTTTCATGACTTCTATTAAAAATGCATAAACTTTTGATTAGTTTGTCACAATGTGGAACCAAACAACTGGGTCTGACAGAATTTAATTTTGCTGCAGAAGAGCCATTCCCTTGACACAGTGGCTGGGATCACCCAGTCAAAGCCAGAGTAAAGGTTAGGAAATATATCACAGTCAGAATGGCAGGAGGCATTTGATAATACTTCAATAACCTTATCCTTGCAATGATTTGAAAACAGGAGGGAAGGAAGGAAAAAAATTGAAACAGAAAGCTTCCTGAGAAAATGAGAACTACTTTCAAGAAGCTCTTTTTTTCACTTTTCTGCACCAATGCCTTTCAGTTATTAATTTTTTTTCTGCTTAATAAATGCACACTTTCTAGAGGAAAAGAGAAACAAATAAGACTTTCCAATATGAAATTTCTTTGATGCTTTCAGTTAAAAATAATTAGACTCTAAAACACAGCCTTCTTAAGTATGTACAGATAGTGACATATATGAGTTGATTTTGATAACATTAACAGTAAGGTGAACCAAAACAATATAATGATAAAAAATGCTTTCTTTAAAAATGTTACTAATAATAATGCAGGTCTTAAATACCACATTAGCGGTTCCACTGAGAAAACTAATGACTTGTCCCATTTATATATTAGAAATATATTCTTGTGCAAGACAAAACTCAAGTTATGGGTCATAGACAAAGTGTGGTTCAGCTGGCCAAGGAAATGTAAAAAAATAACACTGTAGATTTAGGTAGAAATCACTGGTGACACAAGATCATTTAGACTGAAGAGTCAAAGATTATATTTCATGCCACCTATGTTGTTCTTTTCTCTTGTTGTTGACTGCAGACTTTTAATCACACTACCCAAGTGACTAACACCGTGTCAGATGAAATTTTGTCACCTAAAATCTGCCCTTTTGAAAGCATATTCTTCAAAATACATTTGCTTCATGGCATAGATTTGCTAACCTTGCTTTAAGAATCAAGGACCTTAAGGGAAGATTTTAAATAGGAGACTTTGGTGTATATTTTTGGTAATTTTAATTAATTTCTTAACATGAAATTTAGCCTCAACATTGTAGGAATATAGATATGTGCCCTTAATTAAATCAAACCTTAGAATTTCTTCAGATGGCTATGAAACACAAATACAGTTTCATGTGACTTATTTCCCGAAGTAGCAATACTGCTTGTTTCTCTTTGAGTTGCAAAAATAATATTACAGAGAACATCATGAATAATGCAAGAAGTCTGATTTAACACTAGGATTATTTCTGGCATTCAGTATCTGTGAATAGCATATAAATAGCACATACCAGTTTTTATGATTGAATGATAGAAATAATGAGCTGGCACTGAGCCTTTGTGATTACTTGCCAAAAATGGGATTTGTTCACTAAATCTAATAAATTTTATGTCTAAGATTAAGCAATTCAGTGAGTTGGATTGCAAGCTAGAACACTGACTTTTGCTTTATTTTCAATTGCTATGTGAATTTACAGAAGATTCGTGACCGGTTATTGTGATGGTCATAAGGAAGAAAAACATTGCTAATTTAACAACTATGCACCAAGTAAACGTAAAACAAATGTATGTCATAAAAATGACATGTGACATTCAGAAAAATGTGATGAATCCTGTCACAGAAATAAAGCAATATTCTGGTCTTTGTAGTTCCCAGAACATAATTTTCAGTCTTTGGTTTGGAAGGTAAGACTCAATTTTGGAGTTGTTTCAAGTTTCTCAGCAGTATAAATAACAAAAGAGATTACCAGAAGAGGGGTACTGGAAAGTAAAATTTGGTGTTGTCGTTTTTTCTTCAATCCCCACACATAAACATCTTTCCTTGGCAGCAGCCAGCCTGGTTTTAGCTTCTTTACAGCAGGAGAAAAAACTGTCTCTGTTCTGCAGGTCACTGCAACCTGGTGCCCAGAATACCAGAGTAACTCTGTTGTTTATCCAGATCTGAGGGCAGTTTGACGATAAAGCCAATTTTCCTTAAATCCGTTAACCCCATTATGAGCATTTCTTTTCAAAATCCTCTCTCAGCTATTTGCACCTAGCAAACCTGAAACATGAGCCTGATATGTAAAGACACGCCTGTGGAAACAAAGAACCTGTTATATCAAGGTGTTTTATGACACTGAATTATTTTTCTTATAGAAAATAAGTGAATTACCAGTACATTTTTGGAACTGAAGTTGAAAATTTAGCAGATACAGTTACCTGTACATTTCCAAATGACCACAAGTGTCACTTAGTCTGAGAGCATCTCTTCTTTGAATACTCTTTTACAAGCATATTTCAGTCCCGAAATAGGGTCATAAATGCAGAGTTAAATCTCTTTAAAATGTGAAGGTTCCTACTAAACTGCCGCAAACACAAAAATAGCTGACCCTAATTAGTAAGTTGTTCTTGTGTTTGATTTTGCATCCAAGCAAAGAGTAAAAATCTCACCAGGAAATCTTATTTAGGACCCTTACCATTATTAGCAACTTTTAATGTCAGAGATTATATCTGAATCCATATTAGGGTGATGTTTTTTCTGCAATAATTTTTGCCCGATAGAGAAAGAAACAAAGACATCAGCACTGTCAAATAGATCTGTCTTTGAAGAATTAAGAAAATCGGAAATAAAATTTTAAAACATTCAGACTATGTATACAGTTTATATTTTACTTCCTGCAACTGATCAAAAGCCATTTCTATTCTTATCTGTCCAGTGCAGTCTGTTTAGAAGACAGAAGTCAATTCAATTAGTCTTCCTCACCATTATTACAATTAACATTAGAAATAATCTGATTGTATACTAATGCTGAGACCAAACTTAAATATCTCGAAGAAAGGAATAAGTTAATAGTAAATAATTAAATGTTATAATTTCTATAGGGACACAGTTGTTAACACTTAACTGTATGAAGATGATGACTCTCCACCATGTGTCATATCAAATCTACAAATTAATTATTACTTGTTATGCTATTCTACTCCTCCATCAAGCCTAGTATAACCTAGGGGATATGTATAACTATTTCCCATTGAAGCAGCAGCTCAGGTAGATCTGAGGCATACAGTAATGTAGTTAATTTACTTACTCTGGTCCTTAACTATAGGCTATATCTTACACCTCTCAGGTCTCTCATTGATCTCACTACCCAGTATGCTCCCAGGAAGCAATGCTGCACACTGATTTGAGTATACAAAAAAACGGGAAGTGAAACACTCAGCATTACTGCTGTTTGTCAAAGTTCCCTGGAAACAAACAAACAGACAATTTCTTTAGAGGTATTATGTGGTTCCCATGTTGAGTGATAATCTTTGTAAAAAGTGTGTACGACGGGGCCCGGTGTGCACATGCTTTGTAATCACTGTAGAGGGGAAGATTCATTTATGTGAAGATAAACTGGTTTCTTTTTCATCTTTTCTATTCATGGTTGGTTTGAAAGGTTGCTTCTTGATAATGCAGTGAATCCAGACTAAGTGAAAATGGAAATCACCCACATGTCCATTGGCCAATATCTAAACCTGTGTTATAACTTTGCATTATTGTGGTAGTTTTCCAAATAAGAAATTAGCCACGAGCTGTAGAGGTGAAGCAGGACTATGTCTAGGAGACTCTTCTACCTTTAATCCCCAGACTCCCAAACATTTAAATGGTGGGAATAATGAAATACACAGAAGAAACCTAGTCTGAAGTAGGCTTTAGCATTCTTTCCTATCCCTGTAAAACATTTTGTTAGGCCATTTTCTTCTAAACCTCATTCCTGTTCCATCAGGCATAGATAAATAGCTGCCTTCAACCACAATAAGCTAGTTTCACTAAGCACAAATATGGATTAAAATACTCCATGTGTTCCCCCAGCAAGCAAACAATGACTCTAACCAGAAAATATCCCTGCTTTATTTGGTGCTTTTATTTTGTTTTTTTGCATTTATCATGTTTTGTCATAGTTACTGTAAACATTTGAGTTTTTTCTTCTAAAAGGTGTTAGGAAATCAGAAGGTATTATGTGCTTTGGTGTATTTTTACTTATAGGGAAAAGCCAACAGAGAACAACAGAATAAAACCTTTAGTGTATCTGAACTTGAAAAATATAATGTTGTGGACAGTTTCATATTGCTTAAAGCACAAAGTAATAGGAAGCTTTGATTTGCAGTTGCAATACTTTTTCTTTTCTGTTCTTTTGGAGAATAGCATCGAAACTAATTCTGGCCAGTCCATGGGCTTTCCAGTGGCCATTTTATTGCAAGTTGTATTTCATTTGCCTATGAGAGACTACATTCAAAATGTGAATGGGAATCCTCTATACAAAGAAAAGCCATAAGTTCAGTATCTTAAAACTTTTATCTGTAAAGTCCAGTCTAAAGGTCACTGTATTGTCAGCACATACACATTTAAAATCTTTAGAACTCAGGTTTCATTTTTCTGTTTTTCTCAAAGATTGCAAAGGCCACTTCTCTGAGATCCTTTTATTCTTATAAGTCAGATCATTGTTCACTTTCTTCAATTGCTAGTTGATTCTGACATTTCCTTTTGAGTTGTTATTGCTTTTTACAGTTTTACACAGGTCCACCTTTCTATCTTTCAGGGAGATATTGTGGTTTAACTCCTGCCAGCAGTTAAACACCACACAACCACTCTCTCACTCACCACTCTGCCACAAGATTTGGAGAATCAAAAACACTTAAAACCCGTGGGTTAAGAACAGTTTAATAATTGAAATAAAGTAAAATAATAGGATAACAATGACAATAGCAATGTCAAACAATAACAATTTTAATAGCAATAATAATAAACAATAATAAGCAATAAACAATAACAATAATTGCACAGAATTGTAATTAAAATGGAAACAACAAAAAGAGATAGGAATAAAGTCCAAGACAGACAGGTGGTGCCCATTACAATTGCTCACTATCCACTGACCAATGCTCATCTCATCCCACCCCTGAGCGGCTATTGGCCCCTCCCGGCCAGCTCTCCCCAGTTTATATACTGAGCGTGGCATCCTGTGGTATGGAATATCCCTTTGGCCAGTTTGGGTCAGCTGTCCTGGTTTGGGTCCTTCTCAGCTTCCTGTGCAACTCCGCACTGGCAGAGCATGAGACACTAAAAAGTCCTTGACTTAGGGTAAGCAACAGTAACAACTAAAGCACTCAGTAACAACTAAAACATCAGTATGTTATCAACATTATTCTCATCCTAAATCCAGGATTGTATCAGCTACTAGGAAGAAAATTAACTCTGCCACTACACTGTAGTGATATCTGTCCTGAAACCAGGATGGGAGAAATTAAAAGATGAATCCATGCAACCTGTCTTCCCAGCTGAAAGTAAGAATCCAAAAGGGATGAGAATAGCAAGCTATTGCTACAAGATATATTTATCTTCCAATGAGAATACTTCATAAAAGGAGATATAAGCTTCACTGTGCTACTTCTACTATTGTATATCCCAATTTTAAACTTTGTAAATTTCTGCACACTTAAAAATCTGAATACTGACTTTCAACACTTAGTACTGAGCTGCAAAAACTACAGGAGTATAACTATGTGTTATACAAATAAAATATGAATCAATGATCTTAATTTTTATTATTACTATTTTAATTCTATGAGAAAAATATCTATAGATATTTTACATGATTCTATCGTTACTGAGAATATAAAGGTACCTCTTAGGTATAAACTGTAAAAGGTCAGTTTTCGCATGTTCATCTCTTAATATTTTAGCAAATATGTTTTAAGTTTGTGATACTATTTCCTAAACCATCTGCAGAATTGTAAAACACTGTGGTATATCTGGTTGTTGCTACCAGCTGCTCTGTGTGGGAAATGTAGAATTTTATTTAATACCTCTTCAGAGATGGCAAACAGATGGTTTAATGCACTCTTGAAATGTTTGTGCTTGAGATTCAGTTATTTTTGTTCAGTTAGCAGCCAATCACTACTTTCAGCATAAAATGATGTAACATTTCTGATCTTAAGGCCATAGGCTGGTGCAGGCTAACATATAAACATTGTTACACAGTTTGATTAAGATTCCACTTTTGTTTAAGATTTCCGTTTTCCCTGCCCACTGTTTCTTTTACAGAATCACAGAACCATTTAGGATGGAAAAGACCTCTGAGAACATCAAGTCCAACCTTTGAACACAACCATGTCAAATAGACCACGGCACTAAGTGCTATGCCCAGTCTTTTCTTAAACACTGTCTAGGGATGGTGACTCCACCACTTCCCTGGGCAGTCCAGTCCAATTTTTAATCACCCTTTCTGTGAACAAATTCCTCCTAATTTCCAACCTGAACTTCCCCTGGCACAGCTTGCGACTGTGTCCTCTCATTCTGTCACTAGTTTTCTGGGAAAAGAGGATGACCCCCACCTGGCTACAACCTTCTTTCTAGAGAGTGATAAGGTCATCTCAGAGCCTTCTCTTGTCCAGATTAAACAACCCTAACTCTCTCAGATGCGCTTCATAAGACTTACCCCCTTTACCTGCTCCGTTTCCCTTCTCTGGAATTGCTGCAGCACCTCCATGTCCTCCATGAATTGAGGAAACATAGTACTTTCTTGTTTAATTCTATGTTAAACTGTTATAGTTGCTGTTATTTTCATCTTGTTGATGCTTACATTAACTGCTGATTACATTAACAGCAATTTGACAAACCAACCATTTTAGCAAACTGTTCCTGAATGTAGTTCTTGACGGACGCACTTTCCTTGAGCTGAAAGCATGACAGATGAAGCATGATCCTGATAAAGAAATGACACAGTTTGTACATTAGACTGTGAAATGTTTGAGTGGCACTAAACCCACCGTCTGGTATCATAGGATAACGATCTACAGTAAGGGAATGACCGTGAGAGACGAAGGTCATGCACCAAGACGCTATGGATGTCTGTGGTTTGCCTTCACTTCTGCAGGTTTTGGAGAAGTAAATTTTGATTTTAGAGAAGTGCTACAATAAACAGTGAATGAACCAAAGATATATTAAACTGTAATATTTTTCGTGTTTTGTTTTTGTTGGCTCAGTTAATTGACCTGCGGAGTTAAAAACAAAAGATGTGCTGTTTAAACTAATTTTCAGAAAATCAAGAGAGGAAACCAAATATGTCATTTTTTCCACTTCCCTGTCCAAAAACAAGATCTGGAGTCCCAAATCATTCTTGACAGATTTTTGCCAGACTCTTCCTGAAATCCTCTAATTCTGGTGATAGAATTTTCCTAGGCAATATATTTTAGTGCCCTAATGTCCTTCAATTTAGAAAGGTTTTATTCTCTAATGTCCAGTACAAATATATTTTGTGTGTTCAAATATCTTCTTCCATTCAAGTTTACCCTGCTTAGATGTATAGATGTATATATATCACTCATATTTCTGCACAGTCCTTTTTTGTTCTCTGAGAATGAAGATCTTTTAGATTTGTAGTCTGCATTCACTTTGTTTTTTTAAATATGAGTGATAGAATTGTGAAAAATATTACTGATGACATATTACTAATGCCTTGCACTTACTACATGAAAGAACCATGCCTGATATGTCATCTATTAAATATTTTCTTGGGAGCAGATGAATCACACTAATTTTAAATAAAATGTGTAGTATTAAGTAATTTACTTTAAAAAAAATCTTCTGTTGTTTTTAAATTAAGAATTCTTGTGTTTAGCATCATTTTCTTCCATGGTTTGTTTTTTTCTGCTTTTAATAGTGTTCTCATTTGTCTGATCAGTCCTCGATGCAATCATACCATTTTAATTCTGCAGTGATAATGCTTTCTTTACATTTGTGAACAGCAAACATGGCAATAAAATGTTACTTTTTAATGTTATGATCATTAAGAATTGTTAAAAGTTTTTTCCAAGGCTTATGTTTTTTTAGGAACTCTACCTGCAACTCTTTCCAGCCTTGTCTTGCCCTTGTTATAATTCTTCATTCATTTTTTAAACAATAATTCTTATGCAAATCTTAAAACTTTCCAGTCTAATATTCATTACCAAATTAAATAGTTTATCATAGTCTAGATAGTATTACCGATATTCCTTTGTTTAGGAAACCAGCAGTTTTATCAAAGTCACATATCAGTTTTAAGCGGCACAGTTTTCATTTTTTAAAATGTTCACTGAATCACAGAATGTTTGGATTGGAAAGGACCTTAAAGATAATCTAGATCCAACTCCCCTGCCATGGGTTGGGATACCTTCCACAAGACCAGGTTGCTCAAAGCACCATTCAACCTGGCCTTGAACACTGACAGAGATGGGCCATCCACAATTTCTCTGGGAAACATGTTTCACTGCCTCACCACAGTGAAGGATTTTTTCCAGCATTTTCATGGTTTAGGAATGGTACTCCCCTGTTCAGTACCCCCATGGAAACTTCCAAACCAGAATGGAGTTGAGAACTGGAGGCACCAAAGCTGAAAATCACGAATTCAGAAAAGAACAATTCACTGGAAACAGCAATAAGAAAAGAAACAGCAAAAGTAACAATACTAATAGCAAGAGTGTACAGAGAGAGGGTGATTTACATGCAAAATACTTACTGACCCTGACCCTACGTGGCCCCACCCCACTGCTCCTTCTGCCATGCTTGCTCCACTTGAAAGGGACACCCTTCCTCTCCAAAGGGAGAGTTCCTCTACCCGACCCATGGCAATGATGGAATCAAATAACCTCTTAGGCACACCAACAGCTACTACCCCTGAGCTACTGCAAAAAAATCTTAAATCTTTTCTGGCCAAAACCAGGACAGACTTCTTATCTAAACCTGTCATCCTTCAGTTTAAAGACATTAATCCTTGTCCTATCACTATATGCCCTTGTAAAAAGTCCCTCTTCTGGTTTCTTCTAGCCCCTCTTTAAGTATGGTCTCTCTGTCGTCTTCTCTTCTCCAAGTTAAACAAACCTAACTCTGTAAACCTGTCTGCATAGGAGAGGTGCTCCAGCTATCTGATCACCTTTGTGGCCCTTCACTGGACTCACTCCAACAGGTCCATATCCTTCTTATTTTGTGCCTCCCAGAAATGGATGCAGTACTCCAGGGGGAGTCTCAGCAGAGTAGAGTAGAGGGGGAGAATTAACTTCCTCAATCTGCTGTGACACACATGGTATAGCCTAGGATATGATGGACTTTTTGGGCTGCAAACGCACATTGCCAGCTCTTGTCAAGCTTCTCAAATGCCAAATAGCATGTTGTTTATTCTGTTTGTTTCAGTTTATTTTGGGAGGGAGGATGAAGTCAACTGATTGTTCCAAAACAATGATAAACATGTAAATACTTTATATAAGTCCTTAACACTCAGAAAAAAATCCCTAATAAAACATGAATTAAAATAAAGTAAGCATGAAATTTCAGATTTATTTGGAGAGAACACACAGCGCTCAACCTCCCTTAAGCTACTTATTATAAACCATATAATAGAAGTCATATAAGTCTGTACATGAGTTGTATGTATAACTAGTTCAGTGTGAGCATTTTCAGATTTCTGAAATATTTAGAAAACACAGGACACATTCAATGGTTAATAAAGCAACATTAATATCAGTGTTCTTTTACTCTACTATATTTTTTTATTCAGTGGTCCACTTCATTAGAGACATGGTTATTTGGCTTTAATGATGGCAGCAGGAAGTGTTGCCTTCTCCCAAGTTAGACATACAGTATGTCCTTTTTTATCCATGCTCAGAATCTCAGCACAGACTCACCTAAATCCTGCACCCAATGCTCTGTTGGGTTATGACTTGAATAGCTAAAGACAGTATGCTGCCCTTTTTCTAGAAAAAGGAAGAAAAGAAAATCACTCACAGTAATGGAATTGCATTTTCACTGCACATCTAAAGGCAGGGATGATATTTAAGAGTACAGAGAGTTGAACATTGCACAAAATGTTACTGTTTCTTTGTTTTTGTATGAGAGAACTAAGGACATTGCAAAGTAATTTGGTTTACTACGAACAAAAAATTTCATGGATTTTTTTATATTTTAAACTCTGATATAAAACATTTTTCCCCCTCCTGCAGTCTCTTTTTTACAGGTTTAATGAAAATAAATTCAAATCAAAATATTTAATAGAAGAAAAAGAAATTTAAAAAACTCCCTGCACTTTTTCTTCTTCACCAAAAATTCAATGAAAATCCATCAACTGGATCTGAAATTGTTTCATTATTTAATCTCTGTGTGGTGGGTTTTAATTTTTTTTTTCGTAAATGAATTTAGCTTTGCTCTTGCTGACTTGAAGTTTTTTATGAGAAGTACCTAGAAGAAATGAGAGTAAGAAATAAAATAAGAAACAAAAGAAGAAATAAAAATCTTATTTGCTGTTTGAAACCTTTAGCTACAGTCTATTGGAAGAATATAGTTATTAACAAGGATTATTCTCCAAGCGAGTAAACAAAGAAGAGTATTTGTTATTGTTTACAATAGCATGTTCATTAGCTTATATAAACTAGAGGCTTTATAAGCCTCTTCAAATCAAACATTTTTACCAGGTATTTTAATTGCTGATGCCTAGGCAACCATGAAATAAATTACAAGTTGCCCTTGCATGATTTAAACTTGGTATGAGATTTGCCACAAACAAAAGAAATATTTCGCTACTGGATTTCTTTCTGCATCATTTACTCCCTGCAGTTTAGAGCAGATTAATGTGTTCGGAGACTGATTGCCGTAATTACTCTGCCCTGCTGCTCTTCTATATTATGCAAACAAATGCACATGATGAAAGAGAGAAAATGGACAAGAATAGAGAGTCTTAGGCTCTCCTGATTTCCAACTTAAAACAATAAGTCATGGAGAAAAGCTAAAACTTTGAACCAAATTTGAGTGCAGTTTACAAAGATAATTGTGCATATCGTTAGTTCTTTTTTCATGTTTCATTCAATAACTTTTTATGTAGTAATTTTCCATTAAAATTATTTTTTAATTCATTCTCTTAATTTTGGAACTTTGGAACCATGAGAGATTTTCAGTGTTCATGAATGTTTAATTTTTTTTGAAAAACTGCTTCCAAATATTTCTTTTGCCAGCAGCAACCGTCAATGGAAATCTTTCACTTATAGTTCGGTTACAGGAAATTACCATTAAAAATAGTTTAGTTTTGGTTTTTTTGTTCCAAAAGGGAGTAAAATAAGAAATTTTTAAAAATCTGAAAGAAGGCTGTAAAATGAGTCAGGAGGTTTTGGATGATAATCTCATAATTCCTACCAGTAGTATGCTTACAATCTGTATACAGTATGTGTGTTTATAATCTACACATTCATACACACTACTGAAATCACTCATATCTTTTTCTAACTACACTTTACCTCTCTAGCACACTGTAAGATAGTCCCATTTTGGGAAAAAAGCTGAATATGGTGACCACTAGTGGTCTTTTCTACCAATGTTTCTCTGGCCTTATGAACCCTACCTTCCTGGAAATTGATTGAAATGCCCATTGACTCGTGTAAACCCCCAGTTCAAAACCGTTGTGTAAGTGTTCTTGCCTTTGAAGGACTGAGTTAAAATCTATGGGGTTTTATGGTTTACATAAATGTGATAATTATGTCAGAGAAATTTACAAGATGTATGCTTAGCACTGTGCTGGTTTTTTTCCCCTCCCCTACTTTTATTTTAACTTTTGTGAATACTAACAAAGATGGGAACATAGAATGGATATTGTTGTATTTTTCTTTTCTTATGTTTTGTATTTTATTCCTCTGGTAATTATCAAGAAGCAAGATTTAGTGGCTTTCTTTGCAATAGACTTTAAATAGCCTGTATTTGTAAATTCTCCTGTTTCCATGATACTGAGACTTCCTTTTTAGGAAGACCTAAATAGATCTCGCAGCATTGACACTATATTTAGGATTAATTCCAAAGTTACAGAAAAATTTCTTTTCTTAATTTCTTTTGTAAGTATTTTTCACCGTGCTTTTGTACTCTATCACTGAAATTTCTATTAAATGTTGTTTTGTATTGAGTTTTTAAATATTTTTATTTCTTTTACAGTAATGTTATTTTAAAATTAATATACAATATTATATATACAAAGATGTAATATATATAATGTATATAATAGTATGTATAATATATTTAATATATATAAGAATACAGAACAAGCTAAAAATTTAGATATCATTCAAAAATAAAGAGAAAACAAGTGAGTAAAATTTATTCTTGCAGCAGGACATCAAGAAATAGGAAACTTGTTTTTCTGCCACAGGGAGCTGTGTGTTAAAGCCATTGGTAATCAGCATGGTCGCAGATACGGATGTATATAGTCCCTTACGGAACTAGAAGAACACTCTGCCTGGTTTATCTGGTTGCTTCCTTTGAGATGTATATCTTACATTTGTGTCCCCTTTCTCATGCATTAAACTGCATGACCAGATTACCTTCTCCCGTGTCTAAGTAATTTATGGAAAATGTGATAAATTCAGCTAGAGCTTTCTGCTATATTTTTTAAAATTATACAGTGATGATTGTTTCATCATTGTACTAAGAAAATAGTAATAAATAAAAAATAAAAACAACAAACAAACAAAACCAGCAAGCCCCCTCAAACAACCCTAAACCAAAACAAAAATCAAACTAAAGACAAGTAGAGAATTTCTATGAGGCTGCCAGTCTGATCAATGGGGCTTGTTCTGTAAATGCAAAAGGAATATTTGGGGTGCAGCTCTCAGGAAAATGATTTGTGCTCAGAAATCGCTAGACATTACAGGACCAGAATGATTCTAGCAGATATTTTCAAATGTGAAAGCCATATAATCCAGTGGCCAATAAAGGCATTGAATTAATTGACTGAATTTATTTTGCCTGTTCTGCTTTCTCTGCTTTGTAGACCAAAGTCTGTCTGCACATAAAAGTAACCCTTTTTATCTTTTTTCAGTATCTCCCACTAGGAAGCTTCCCATTCAAAGTTCACCTATCACGAAATCTGCATCTCAACCAGAATCCCATTATGTTCAGACTCAGCCTGCAAACAGGTTCATGTGATTCAGTTAATTTGCAAACAAATGCTAGAATGAAATTTTTCAGTCTTTATGTGCTTTTGGATATTGTTACTATGGTTACTAAAACCATAGCATGGTTTTTATGGTTATGAAAATCCAAATTTTATTGCATTAAGCTTCCACTTAAGACAAGCTCTGCACTGAATCAGGCTGCAGCAGTACCTTGTTTATACCACCGAGATCTTCCCCCTTTTCCCTGACCCCTGTCTCAGCCCTGGCACCAGCTGTCTTGCAGTCATCCCCGTGACTCATCTATGTTAGTCATTTGTTTGTCATGGTTTGGGAAACATTTCTGCGTGTTCTGTCTTGTACCAGAACTTTTCAACCTTGATCATATTATCACTTGGTAAAGGTGAATCGGTTCAGCAGGGAGATGTTCAGAAGTCATTTCTTACTTGCCTTCATCTATTAATTATAGTCTGCCATCTCAGACTTAGTAAGTGACATCGTGAAAACTCCCAGTCTATTCTAGTGCATGCTTAAATAAATTTTACTTCAGCAGTAGTTGAAAAGCTCACATGGGATGTTGGAGCATGAGGAAATAATTTCTCTTGAGTTCTACTTATGAGGGCTTAAACCATTACAGTTCAAATTCATACAATAACAAATTTAAACTGATATTCACATCTTCACTTATGATTTCTCAGAAAATGACTAACAAGGAAAAGGGTCTCAAACTATCTTTCATGTTTAAAGAACTAGATGTGTACAAGTGCTCCATTGCACTATAATGGAGCCCTATTCTTTGGTGAAGATCAGAAGCAACAAGGGTTACTTAGGTTACCTAAGTGAATGGTGAAAGCAGAATTTCAGAAACAGACTTTCCTCTTTCACTTTAACAAGCTTCATTATGCTCATTACTGTCAAGTCTTATTTCCTTTGGTATAATCAGTAGGTAAATGATAGGAGTATTTTACAATTCTCTGTGTAAACCAGAATATTAATAGTAGGAATTGTAGAGCTGAACATCACAATTCTTTCTTGGATACCTGCTCATCTGCTTTTTCTTAAGAAGATAATAAGTACAATTACTATTTACCTTTTACCAAAGTTGAATAAAATGGTAGAAATCAAGTCCAGATACAAAGACTCAGAAGCTCAAACCACTGGATACTGATAGCCATGTGTTGTGGTTTGACTACAGTCAACTACCAAGCCCCACAGAACTGCTTGCTCACCTTCCCACACTCTGAGGGAAAAGACAATCAGAAGGGTAAAAGTGATAAAACTTCGGGGCTAAAATAAAAATCACACATAATGATGACTTAGGAAGACAGACACCACACTCCAAATGTCACCTCCTTCATCCTTCTTCCCTCAGTGTATATACTGAGCATGAAGCCAAATGATGTGAGATGTCCCTCTGGACAGTTGGGGTCAGCTGTCTTGGCTCTGTCCCCGCCTGAGCTGGTGGGGTGAGAAGTAGAAATGTCCTTGACAGTGCGTAAACGCTGCTCAGCAATAGCTAAAGCAATAGCTAAATCCTTGTCTTATCACGCTGTTTCCAGCACAATACTAAACACAGCCCCACACATCTACCATGAATAAAGTTTACTCTATCCCAGTCAAAACCAGCTCACCACTACATGACCTTTCAAATTTACCTTAGATTTACCACAGAATATCAGATGACATATTTGTATCTTAACCAGGGGAACCATGCTGCTGTTCTTTGGTACCATTGCTTTCTCCATCATACATGATCTTTTGATCCCTGAAACTATATGCAGGTGTCACATTAGAGAAAAAGAGCCTATATTAAATGAAAAAGTATACAGAACAGAAAATAACAGAAATAAACCAAAGACAAACAAGCAAACAAAAGCAAGCAAATGTCAATGGAAGCTAGTAACCAATGGCACAGTTTTCAAAGGGAACATCTAGTTTTGTCTTTTTCTTTTTTTTTTCCTGAGGCACGGATGGGCAGTTTCTTAACCAAATAAATCTTTGTTTTAAGTAGCAAATTGGAAACTGCTCTACTGACCACTTTAATTTTCATTCACATGTTGCACTAGGACTCAATGACTGATTACTTCATTAAGAATATATCAGTGAAATCAGATAAAAACAATGAAATATAAAAAATAGCAAAAAAATTATTAGCTAGTTGCCCTGCTGCTATGTTTGCTATAAATTATGAATCAGGCTTAGACAGAACGCAAATCTTGTGGGTATCACCTGATTTTCCATTGCTTAAAAAACATACCTTTAAATTGAGTTCACTGGTTTTTTGATTTTTTTTTGCATAACTATATCTGTCTTTCAAATGCTTTAAATTTTAAATAGTCTCATTTTAAAAATAATTAAAAAAAATACTACTTAAAGCTAATAATGTTTTGATTCAGTTTTGAGTTTTTTATTCAATCCAAGAAGCATTGAGTGAAAGATTCAAACTTGGATTTTACAAACAGATGTTGCAGTTTTAATCAATTTCTTTAATATTTATAATCTCCACTTATTTTTTTCTTGTCTCCAGCAACAGATAAATATTGACCTGATCACAAGATTTATTGCCTTGTCTTTAGTGAGCATCTCCGTTAACATTTCTATTTTATGATGTATGAAACAGAACAGTAAAATTATGTCTAGTGACACAATATTAATAATTAAGTACTTGTTCAGTAAAAAGGCAACCTATATCAGAACTTAATATGATTCCAGGGTTGTTAAACAAGCACCACAACAAATGATGAAGAAATAACAAAATCTCAGCCATGGTTTTGTTGGAGAAATCACAAGTATTTGATTATTTTATCTTTCATCATCCTTTTTTTTTTTTCCCCTTGACACCTGTGCCAAGATCCAGCATGAATATCTCCTGCATCTTTGTAAAAAAAGATGTTGCATAGTCTTTTTGTTTCTAATTTTCAAGATTTACTCTTGGAAGTATTTTGCTGCAATTCCCAGAGTCTAGCAACGTTGTCTTGTGAGAATCAAACTGTCTTTTTACTATGAAAAACATTTGCTGCTAATCCCAGAAATGTCAATGATGAATGCTTGTAGACTTGCAAAACTACAAAGAAATAACAAACACATTGTCATGAGGGGACAACTGTTCTCTCCTTGAAATTCTTTATATAAAAAAATCAATATCTTGTTAAACTAGTATATATTTTTCTCAATTTTCTCCCCTCATTCATGTGTATGTTCATGTGTATATATAGAGAGAGGATTAATGTAAGGTATTTTCTGTTTTCTATTCTTTGGTCTTTTACACAAATTATAATCAGATTCACAGATTGTGGAATAGAACACAGCTTTGCTTAATAATACGATAACTTATTCCTAGACTTTTTTTTAAATTGTTTTCACATAATTTGTTAACCCTAGGCAGGTTAAAAGTATTGTTTTTTAAAATATTCGCTATTTAATTACGGGACACTTCTTTTTTTTTTTTCTTTTTGTTGTTAAATGTGCTTTATTAAGATATTTTGATGATATTTTCATCTCCCATTAGATGGCTTTCATTTATTCTGACAGTTTTACCTTCATTGTAACAAATTTATGAATTAATAGACATGACTCAACAGTGCTTCAACATCCTGTAAATGCTAAAGAGGGCTAATATGTTCCTGACAAAGACATATCACCTTGAAGTAAATCTATCAACTCAACTTTTTAACTTCACTGGCTTCTTAAAGAGGGAACAGACACAAGGGAATTCTTTTGTAGGGTTTTTCAGTAATTCCCTCTAGGCAATGAAAGATAAAAATTAAAAATGGTTCATTATAAAACTTTAAAAAGAATGTTTTGTATGAATATTTACAATAACAGTCTTTTTGGGGCAACAGGAAAAACATTCTGTTTTGTCATACGATCATATTATATGATTCTGCATATGTACTTCAAACTAATTAAAATTTGTAACTACCCTACATCTAGTTGGGTAGCTGCTTCAAACTTAGAACTTTAGCTTCCTGATCATAATTTCTGTGTTTATTCCCAAATTAGTCTACCATGATTCTGTGTTATTTTAATATTCCTTGTTAGTTAGAAATTTATTGAGGTACTAGCATTTTCTTTGACTACTTTTTTGTCTTCCTCCAACCCTACCACAGACCAGGTTCAGTTGTCTGTGATCCAACACTTGATTTGCTGTAACTGTGTTATTTGGAGATTATTCTTCTCACAAACAATAACAACAACAAAAGTACCTTTACATTAGAACATAATTATCCTCATTTTCTAAAGGGTTGTGAGCATCAAGCAGCTTTGTACTATGCGTGTTATTTACTCAGAGCCCAAATAAATGTCTGTTTTAATCTTCCTGTTTATAAATGTTGTATTCTGATTTCTTTTTGGAATTTTTAGGGTTTAATTTTTGTAACTGGTAAGCTTGCAGCATATCAAACAATACTGAACGCGTTAGTCCGTATGGAGTTTTGTGATGCAAGAAAACAGGATGAATTAAAAAATTTCCATCTAATGCCATAAAATACAGTTCTCCCAGTGTATAAGGAATGAGATGACTCTAATATTTTATACTGTTTTTAAGAGGTAGCAATGTAGCAAAGGGTAACAGCAGTGTTTCAGAAAAGCTATGAAACATTCTAGAGCTGAAAAACACTATCTTAAATATTACCTAAATTTCACATGCTGCTCACACAGTTACTGTACGCTGCATTGAGAACTTACAGGACTTTATATTAAATTTGATTTTTTTTTAATCTACTTGCTTTTACCCACCTGTCAGAAAATTCTTTTTTATATACTCTGAATCTATATATATTCAATTAAAGAACCTTTTATATATAAATCCTACTCCAAATAAAAGATTTTTGCAACACTGCACTTACTTGAGTACAAAATGATTTCTTCAAGGGTTTAAAATCCATCAGAAGTCATAGACTGTTTAGAAGTAAGCCAGTGTTTTTGACAGAGAATACATGCAGACTGGCAAAGTAGGAACATGATGTCCCACAACAGCTGCTTTATGACAGTTGATTTGTTGTGGTCTCTTTCCACATGAAATTTGAAGAAAGACTGCAGTAAGTTGCCCATTTCACAACCTTTTCCTTCCTAAAAGTAATGGTAACCTCTTTAATGCTTCTGAGTAAGAAACTCAATAAAATTTTTAACCAGAAATGTTTGTGTTCATAATCAAGACAACACGCTCTAGTCATTATTCTCTGCTCTCCCAAGAAAGAACTGCTTTTGATTAATAAATTTCTTTCTTTTTAAAAAATTTTCTTTCAATAAATGGAATTACATTAACTTCTGAAACATCTTTAACCACCTTCCAAAATCTTTCTTTTTCATATTACCTTTCTACCTGTGAAAGTCATTCAGGAAGGTTAACCTTTTTTCCAAAACATGAGATAAAAAAGTTCTGATGGAATAAAGATTGACATAAATATTTATAAAAAGAAAAGGATTAAGGATTTATTTTTTTCTTGTAAATAGCATTTTTAAAAATTGTTTGGCCTTGGAGTACTCTTGTATTTGAACAAATCACAGAATCAGAGAATCATGGAATATGCCAAGTTGAAAGGGACCCACAAGGATTCTTGAGTCCAACTCCTGGCCCTGCACAATCACACCATGTGCCTGAGAGTGTCGTTCAAATGCTTCTTGAATTCCATCAGGCTTGGTGCTGTGACCACTTCCCTGGGGAGCCTGTTGCACTGCCCAACCACCCACAGGGTGAAGAATCTATTTCTAATATCCAACCTAAGCGTCCTCTAACACAAATTCAGGCTATTCCCTTGGGTCCTGTCACTGGCCATGAGATTGAAGAGATTGGTGCTGGCCCCTCCTCTTCCCCTACAAGGAAGTTGTAGACTGTGATGAGGTCTCCCCTCAGTCTCCTCTTCTCCAGGCTGAGCACACCAAGTGACCTCAGCAGCTCCTCACACGGCTTCCCCTCAAGGCCCTTCACCATGTTCCTTGCCCTCCTTTGGACACTCTCTAACAGCTTAATATCTTTCTCATATTGTGGTGCCCAAACCTGCACACAATATTCAAGGTGAGACTGCACCAGTGCAGAGCAGAGCAGAACAATCCCCTCCCTCGACCGTCTGATTCCCCCCAGGACACGGTTGGCCCTCCTGACTGTCAGGGCGCTGCTGACTCACATTCAGCTTGCCATTGACCAGGACCCCCAGGTCCTTTTCTTCAGGGCTCTGCTGCAGCCTTTCATTCCCCAGTCTATACACACAACCAGGGTTGCCCTGTTCCAGGTACAGGATCCAGTACTTCCCCTCGTTAGTAATTTGTTTTGACATAGGCAAAAAGTGTTACAGCAGCAAAATCTACACTTTCTACTGGGGAAAAATTATAAAGTGCAGACTCACATATTTTATATGAAAACCAAAGAGAAATATATTACTTTCAAAACCAAAGATAAATATATTTGTTTTTTGCTTGAGTGCTTAGACATAAAGCATAAGAAAAACAGAATTGTGGGAAAAAGAAACACTTATAATACCCAAATGGGGAAAAACAACTCAACAAAAGACTGAGGATAAGGTGTATGAGTTACATATTTAGGAATTGCACAGGAGAAAGCCCCAAGACAAGCACATCAGTAATCTCAAGGAGCTTTACAATAAGAAAATATCATTATCCTATTTTAAACATATAAAAATGGAGATACAGAAGAGAGCAATGTTAGGAATAAGCGGAGATGAAAAAAAACATCTAGGAAGATCTTATAATTTTGAAATTTTTTAATAACTCCCTGTTCTGCAATAAATAATGCTTTGTAACAAGACAGTTAAAAAGAAAGTGAAAGAGGAAGGTTAATCAGCAGACATCAAATTTCAAATTTTAAGAGAAAAAAATCATAAGAATTCTTGATGATGTAGAAGGTTTTTACAATTAATCAAGTTACTTGGCAGAAGTCTCTTCAAAGACAAGTAAAGTCTCTGACTACATTTTCAAAATCAGGAGAGATATTATGAAATTAACTGTTCAAACCAACATTTACACTATAACATATACTGTATATGTATAACATACAACTCTACATGTTGTTAAGCTGCCATTTGAATTGGGCTGATAAGACATTGCAATCTTTCTTTTTAATATTTGATTCATAAGTTCACTAATTTAATAAATTTGAAGAACACCTAGTAGGAATGTACAGTTCACTAAAAGCTACACAATGGCAGATGGTTGATTTTGTTTGAAGTCTACCTGGATTTCTACTGCTCTTACACGTGATAATGAGACTCTATGAGGTCATTACTCAACATATGTGAGGTAAGAGCAAGCCTCCTACTTTCAGAAACAATTACTTTTATTGCTTTCACAAAGTTCTACATGAATGAATGTTTTACAATTAAATGACATAATACTCCTAAAATGATGCAGATTAACACAGAAAGGGACAAAACCTCACCCACACTCCCATTTCTTTATATAAATATAAATAATCTTTTTTTAGTTGAAATCTGCAGAAAAGGAGAATTATCATCCTATTAAGAGAAGAGAGAAATATAAAACTGAATTTTGTGTACTTGCTCGCTACAGCTGGGACAAGATCCTTATGAAGTAATCAAAGATGGTTCAACTGAAAAACTAGAATGAGGTTTAGTATGGACCAAAGTGATATAAAAAATCTGAAAATTAAGTAAAGTAAATCTAGTAAAATCTAGTAAAGTAAATCACTTTACTTGATTTAATCCAGTGAAACTGACTTTGCAATATCTGCCCTTAGCTTTAATATATATCTAAAGATTGCATCTTTATATTTTTTGATCTAGCCTACTGGAAATTAAGATAACGCCATAATGCATTACTTTTAAGGAAAACTTTGCAAAGATACAGAAAAAGTCCAATGATTGTAGCTCTGCACTTTGAAGCCCATGCTTCCTCATTTCTTTCTATTTTATAGGGTAGGAGCCTTGATTAAATCTCCATTAGAACAACCAAAATTTGCCATAAAATCTTATTATTTTTATCATATTGCACTGACAGTGAGGACATAGTGACTTAATTGTTCTGAACTTTTCATAGTCACTTTTCCAAAGAGATAATGTACTTGAGTGTACTGTGTCTAAATAAAACCCTATATAGTTGGTGATATTCCTTTTGGAAGAGGTTCTGTATATAGAACTAAGTTAAGTCTGAATACAAGCCCCCAGTGAGGGATGAAGCACAGGTGTAGGAGTGCATTAATGCACTTGTTTTCCTTTTGGAAACAGGAGGTGAATCTTTTTGGCTACAGTTGAAAATTATGTCTTGTTCCTGTGCAGCTGTACATATACAGTGAGACAATCTATAGGTGAATTTTCTGGGCCTGATGTGGTGTCATGAGAAGTAGTAAAAGAGATTCCAGTGACTAGGAATGACACAAGCCTGCGGTATGTTACTTGAGAGCGAGCTTCCCATTTATGAAATTTTTCAAAGTATCTATTTTTCCATCAGTTCTGACTCCCTCAAGAGCTGAATAGATATCATTCTTTTTCCAATATTTTTGTCAGACTGTCAGATTACATTACCAAATGAAAAACTGACTTCCGTGTAAAACCAGTAAATGACAGCATAATTCCACCTTTGTGTTTTAAGGTGAGAACTCTACAGATCGGGTCAGAAATGTAGTTACACAAAGAAGTTCACTGAAGGGCTTTCAAATTAAGCTCTTCAAATATCATAATCTAGTGTAGATTTATAAGAACAGGTTTAATATAGATGGAAATGTTTCTACTTTAGCTCAGCTCTTTTGGTTGAAAAAAAGATGTTGTATGGTTTGGCTTTTAACTTGGCATAGTTCTGAAATTATGGATGTGCACTGTTGAGATGAGCTTTGTTGTGTTTATGCTCAGTGTCTCGTTTAGAGATACCCAAGAGCATTGCAGGAGACAGTTTCATATGTTTAACAATGACAAGAATGTGTTTATGCACATCAGGAAACGCAGAACTGAAAAGGGGCTGCTTCAGTCTCTGTGATTCTGTTGAATACCTTCATTAGAGTCATTAATGTTGCCTTAGGTACAAACACCCCTCTGAGAGGTTGTATGACTCTTGAACATTCAGCATAGTGTGCTTAGCTATACATCTGGCTCACACTTGATTTTGCATCTCTCTCCTATGCAAATTTCTAATTCATTGGTTCAGCAAAGTGAATACTCTGTGCTGGGGCCTGTTTTTTGATAGGTTCTCTTTCCCAAGAAAAGAAGAAGGGATACTGGCTACTTCCAGTTTAATCTGTTCTCTCATTTAAGTTAAATGTTTGGTGTTCTGTCAGTTCAGGCCTCCATGTCCTTTGAATTAGGTTGATTGTTCTTTCAGATAGTTCTGGGTATGTCAGGTGTCTTTTAATAATGGATAAAAATGTGTGAACTACTTTCTGCAATGGGGCAAGATGGATGGGGTAACTTCTGACAAACAATGTACAATATGTCATCTGTGCCTTGTGCTCAAGTAAAAATCTACATACCTACAGAGAGACAAGTACGTACTTCACAAAAGCTGCCTACGTACAAGATAGTTGGTAACTATCTGATGATTTAAAACACATTAGTGATGAAATAAGAATGACCTATTATATATTTGTTGTAGATTAAAACATGCAGAGAGACAGCTGATAGTTTGACAGTGGACAGACATTATAGTTTGCACTATTATGCAAGCTTGTTTGTGTATCAGTGAAGACTGTATTAACTCTTCCATAATAATTGCTTCTGTATGAACTTTGCTATGTTAATATAAAGTGATTAACACATTATGATTAAAATAATAATGGAAAAAACCCACATGTTGCTGAATGGTGCATAAAAAATTTTGTATGAATGAATGAATTAATCTTAAAAGCCAAAGTTAAGGTTTATTTTATTTTTTCAAGGGCTAATTGACTACAAATATCTGTTATTTTTTCACCATTAGTTACTATTTGCAAAGTAATGCTGTATGTGAATTTGCAAGACAGTTTACCTCCTGCACAAAACCAGAATATACATATAAGTAAAAATGAATAGAATATTTTCAGAACTAAGAGATATGGATACTTTCCATGAATATTGACCATTTTCATTTTCTGCATTCATTGTGAAACTATTCAGAAGAAAGCTGAAAAACTTTACATGAGACTACACTTTTGTGAAAACTTTTTTTTAAATTACATATGAACAGCTATGCAATTAGACACTCCTGATTTTATGAGAAAAAATAAAAATTCCCCTTCAAAGTTTCCAGAACAGACATTTCATACCTTTTCCTTAAGATTTGGTTTATTCATCTGGTTTATCTCATACTAGTTAGCAAACTATGCTCAGATTGTAGCAAGTCTTTGACACAGTTGACTTGCTACAGTAAATAAATAAATAAAGTTCCAAACTTTGTTATTAGAAGTATTTAAAATGTAATACTACAGACAATGTTGCTCAGGATTTAGCCTGACTAGAAAATAATTTGGAAGTATAATTTTGGGGTTTTTTTTGTTGTTTTTTTTTTTTTTTTCTCTGATGATATATTTGCTATTCTGCAGGGTTGAGAATGGATTCTTCATTTCAATGGTTGTATTTAGTGTTCTTTGTATTTCTGATCACCAAAAGAATATTCAATTTGAACTTTTCATTTATTCTCTGTTTAAGATATTTTTACTTCAAAGAACTAAGCCATTCATGACTCAGGAGATAATTAAAAATATTTGGTGTATTTTGGTGCACTATATTTGCATTGGCTGATAAGTCTCAAAAAAAAAATTATCCAGTTTATATGGAAGTATCTTATTTTAACTCACTAACAGGTTTATTTTGCTTTTCCTTTTCTTTTCTGAAAAAAAGTTACAAACATATAAATCAGACTTTGAAGGTCAGACAAAAGACAAGAAAATAGTTACGTCCCTAAAGAATATTCTGGTTTATTTTTTTTTTTTCTTAAACGCATAGTTCATGTCTTGAAAATCAGGCACACATAGCAAAAGTTTGTCTGGAAATACTTCAGAAGGATTTGAAATGGAGCCTTTAGAATGTACTCTGTGTTGATAAGATACATTATCTTCCTTTTACCTATCATACTATCTAACTGCATTCAGTTCCTTCAGTCTCCATGTCTGTTATAACAATATATTTTAGAAGGAATCCAAGCTACCCATTGAACTTTTAATCTATTTGTAATAGAATGAAAAAGAGAAATAAAAACTGCAATGGAAAACATGAATACAGGTTTTCTTATGTTAAGTTGTAGTCTTCCATCTTTTCTAATTAATTCAAATTTGTTTTGTAAGCAGCATATGTATGCTCTGGCTTTTTTGCTTTTCAAATCTCTCAGAGTACCTAAACCAAAAAAATTGCAGATGATCTTATGGTCTGTGTTCTAGCTCTGTGTTGAATGTGGAGCTTGTGAAATCCTCAGATCAGATGCATTTGAGCAAAATCTTTTCCCATTGATTTCCACTTCTGTAAATTATATCAATTCTTCACTTGCTATATTAAGTCTGTTTATATTTTAACTCGAAGCTTGTCATTCTTTTCTAGGTAGCTTTTGATGCATTTATCATGTGTACTATAAAATGTTCTCCTCCTTTTTTATAAGTGTAATTGTACAGATGTTCTAATCTGACTGCTCTTCAAGACATTAAGAGTAGCCTGTGGTTCAAGAAGGGAAGGTGTCTTCTAAGCAGAAAGATACAGTTTAAATTACTGTGTCTATAACTCCAAACACCATATCCATAATTAAATCATTTTGGTCCAATTACTATTTCAATCAAATTCAGAATTTATAGCCTACTGTCTAATACTATAAGAATCTTAATTCTTTTAGGCATCTAAATAGCATTTTTAGGCAAAATCTTCTTTTCATTGTTCGTGAGAATACTGTGGATGTTGTTAAATGCTTGGTGTTGCACAGCAGGATGCAAAGGGCTGTGTCTGGCAATCTCTGAGTCTTTCAGAGATTCCATTAGTACTTGCCAAGTGGAGTTTGGGTGGAAAAAGACCAGTATCACACTGTCCAGCCACACATAACCTGGAATTGCTCAGCAGGATGGGATTTTTTTATAGCTGCACAGTGATTTCTGTCCAAAGGCTTCTATTTTAACTCACATAGGCATGCAGGCACCTGCACACATATGCACAGATACAGGCACACACACGCACACGTGTGATGAACCTTGCCCCTCTAAGAATTTCTTTGCTGTGATTGAGACTGTACTCTCAGTAGTGGCTTATGATAATATTTTATTCCTGAGGTTCTAATGCTGTTGTATGTATGAAGTATATATGTATACTTTACTTATTCCGTATACAAATCATTATCTCAACATTACTGCACGATCTTTTGAGAGCTATTTGATTTTCTGTATGCTGAAATCCACCACATTTGTGAGAGGAAAAAAACATGACAAAACACGAAACCTCCAAAATGCTAAATGTAAATTCGAGGAAAAAAAAATTTTGCATAATGCTTCATTTGTCAAGAGCACCTTGAGGATTTTTCGTGTGCTGAACTCAATATTTCTTTTGAATAAGATGAATTCTTTTTCATAGTGTACTAATATTTTGAAGAAAAGGGCTATTAGTATAGGGTCAGCAAGTTTTTTCACAAGGACATCTTTTGCTTAATGATGTTGCAGACATATTCTATTTACATATTACTTTTTCAATTAAATAATTTGAATATGACTGTCAGTATGAGGCCAAATGTGTTGACAATAAAGAAAATACAAAAATTGGACTTTTTAGCCATTTGATTTTATCACATAGAGGTTGTATTTCCTAAGTTGCAGGCAAACTCCCATGCAGTTCAGTGACATTTTGTTGAACTAAGATCTTTGACTAATTTGGAAAAAAAATTGGAGCTCTTAGTATCAAAAGACTACATTTTGTATGAGAATTAAGATTGATATTTTAAAATTTTTTTCTGTAGGTAAATGAAAACATTTTCAAAAGATAAGATACTTTGTCCAGGACAATTTTTGATTTAAAAACCCCTGTCTATTAAAGAAAACTTAATTTTTTTTAAAAAAGGCACTAAATAAAAAGTTTTTTATAAAAAGACAACTCAGAAACTCCATGGAAAATTATGAGAGAGGAATTACCTGTTTCAAATTTGACACAATATTTATTTTTAGGCAGATTTAGACTTCCCATCTTTAAACCTTAGAAGTTTATTTGGAAAACAACTGACAGATGCCTCCCTAATTGCTACTATAAGAGAAGAAACCTGTGATTGCTTCTGCCAAATTATAAAGCATAATTGCTAGGTTGGACCTTAATAATGACAAGTCAATGTTTAAGTTTTTGTGGTGCACAAAAGCAGCTTCACTTTGAAATATAAACAAATTGCTCATGTACCCAAAATGTTTTTTAAAAAAAGTGAGAAGAGACCCTATAAAAAGAAAGCCTTGAAAATGTTGAAGGCATAGATAGAGGTTATCAAGATGAGACCAATCATACTATTCTTAATTTGGTCAACATATTTTGTACGAATCATACATTTTTCTCTTTGTGATTCTTCTACCATGACGAGACTCAGACTCTGCAACTATTCAGCAGGTAGGACACATGATTATCCTGTACAAGCACACAAAAAATGTGAAACAGTTTCTGAGGCATAGGTAATGCTGTCTAGTTTTGGTTTTAATATCAGTGCAGAATTAAATTGCTTCAGTTGCCCAAACTTCTTATTTTCAAATAGGTACACTATATTTATCTAACATAGCTTAGAAGTCCATCTCTCTTGGGACACCTTTAGACACAGTAAGCTACATTCAAAAATGTAGCTGTTGTGGGTGTCAGGCCCTGGTAAATTAAAGCCATAACTTTCTAGTTGTCTCTGTGCTAAAGACTTGAAGAACTGGGCTGCTGAGGACAACAGCAGGAGAAATGTGCAAGGGACTAACATACACCAAAGCAGAAACGGGTGCCCAGGGCAGCCAAGGAGGCATCACTGCCACCTCACTTCCAGTGCCTCTTTTCCAAATTGGGGTAAAAGAACCTTTCACTCTGTTTCTCCAAGCTGTAGGGTGGCACCTGACAGGTTGTAGCTGTCCTTAAATCAGTGCTGAATAAAATGAAATTTTTTTTTTAATCTCTTGGATTTTTAGACTACGGGTTGAAGCTAGGTTACAGTATCAGGCACTTTCTTGCAGATATGAAAGCTAAAGAGTCACTTTTGTTGTGTACGTACTTATACGTTTTTATATATACATACCTATGCCTGATAATCTCAAGATAATTACTGGTCACTAGGAGCTGTTATTTTATTTAAACATGTAGGACTACAAGATTTATGAGGAAATCACATGATTTAGTGTTTTCAAGCATTGTAGGGAAATAGTTCATAAATAAAAGTTTCCTGCCATACAGTGTAGACATTAGATTACTGTGATTTTCACTAGATAATGACTGGAGGTCTTTTTAGAGCCATCCTAATACCTACATGTAATATTGATCTAATAGGGATGTCCTAAGAGTTAATAGGCTAATAGACTAATAGGTAGACTGTACTACTAATTTATAGTGAACATATTTTCTAACCTTACCTATACTAGAAAATATCTGGGACAAAGGAGAAGAAAAGCTTTTGATAGCCACTGGCCTCCTTTCTGCCCAAATTATCCCATGCTCTATAAATCCTCTTTCTAAAACAGATCATTGAGTACTTACCTGGTTCTGCTTACACTTTCAATAGTTTCTATAGGCTAAAATCCCCTCAGAATGAGAGCCTATGTGCAAATATAAGCAGTAATCCAGTGCACTAAGGGCTGATCAGCAAGTCAGGACAAAGTCATACACCTAGCCAGTAAATTAATACCACTTCAAGTTAAAAGTGATTTTTTACAATATTGTCCCTTTATGGTACGCATATGGGCTCCCATTCAGCCAAATGCTTATGCCAAACCAAGTTATTACTTTGAGTAGAGAAAAAAAATACTTGAAATCAGAAGCTCCTGCAGATTAGGAAGTGACTGTGTTCATTCAGTGTCCTTCAGCAGTACTATGTTTATCTCTTTCTGTTGCCCACTTATCCCAGCCAGTGTTAGATGCTGAACAGATGCACCTACATCAGGGGAGAAATTAGCCTGGGCTCTTGAATGCAAATCATGAAAAAATAAGTACATCCTTTCTTTGGCTATAAAGGGAACCCAAGGCTGCTTTTCTTTCGAGTTAGATAACTCCTTCAATAGCACTTCTCATCGCATGTCTCCTATACACACATAGAATTTCCCCCAGAAACACTTATCTCCAGAATAATTTGTAATTGCTGCTCACAGATTGGAAGGAGTTATTACAACAAAAGGAAATTTACTCATGGACAGGCAAGTAATACACCCAGAATATAAGATCCAAGTGTTATGTTATTATGCCTGTGAGGCTATTGTATCTGTTACAGTCTTCACTTAATCACCTTGCTCTTTGCCTTCTGCTCAGCATATTTCCCAAAGGTTCTTAATTTCTTCTTTCTTCATTCCATTGTTAAATCATGTTTGAGTTTATGAGGATAAAAGTAATATGTACTCCTAATATTTACAGTATATTTTACATCATTTCAGAAAGAAAAAATTGGTGCTCATTATCTCAAGGGCTAGTTCCCAAACTTCCATCCTGCCAAAGCTTGTACATCTGTTTAATGCTTTGTTAACAATTGTGTTATTTAAGAGAATGGAACTACTGCCACAAACTTAGAAACATGTGTAAGTTTTAGCAGGCTCAGGGACTATTTATATATGTATATTTTCTCTCTTTTAATTTAGTCTCAATAAGAAAGTTGGAGAATTTTAAAATACCACTATGTATTTCTTGTCTTATTGCATTCCTACTGTCATGGTGCAATTTTAATCAATCCAGTGATGTATATTAATAATGTAAATTGAATATTTTATGAGATTGTTATCTTTTGCTATTAACCTATTTTTTAGGATTTTGTTACTGTTTAAGTATAAGAAAATACAATTTTTAATAACTTAATTAACAGAGCAGTTAGGTAACTTTTACATATTACTAGTATGGAGATATGCAAATATTGTTGCCATATTAGTAGAAAAATATATTTTTATTTAATTCTTTTCATTTCTAAAAGAAATCCTGGAAAACGTTGAGGGAATGCTTTTGATTTATATGACTAAATTCTGTTACTAGGACAATAACTTTTTTTTTTAGAGATACTTTCCTAGAAAAGCTACAGTGTTATACAAAGTAAGTCACTAGAAGCTAACCAAAGTAAGAATGGTCACTTATTTTCAAAAGTATCTCTCATATGGAAGACAATTTATAGGATTTAGAATGATACAGCTTTAAGTTTAGGGAAATTATATATGAAGGTCATCCTGAGGTTATTTACCTTCATTTATTCCTCAAAGCAAAAGAAATTAGTTCTGATAGGATAGGCACTATGGAACAGAAAAAAACCCAGCAGAATAATAATTCAAAATGCCATAATACCTTCGAGTAGTATAAAGCTGTTTCAGAAGTCTATATTTAATGTGTATTATTTGTTAGAAGATATTATTGAAGGTAGAAATTAGGAAACTCTGACAAGACAATGGATAGCTACAAAAAGATGGGCCAGAAAAAATTATAAAATCATTAATTACTATTGAAAGTAATTAAACCAGCAGTAAAACCCAATAGAAACAGGAAGTATGACAAAACACCTCTGCAGAACCAAAGGTCAATGGGCCTTCCAATGGGCCTTTAGCTATTAAGCTAAAACAATTCTTTGCACAAGTATTCAGGTGTTAAGGAAGTTCTCAAAAGTGGTTCTACTCTTTATGGAAGACAAATCAGAGCAAGTGTCTCAGACTAAAGTGTCAGCTGAAAAGTTTTGCAAATAACCTTATAAATTGAAAAAAGAACTTGCCACCTTTGTATTTTATTTATTTTAAATTCTAAATTAATTAAAGGACTGAAATTCTCTAATTGTTAATTAAGAATTTATGGTTTAAATTACTCTAAATATGAAACTAAACCATTTCAAAAGTAGAAACTATACTGAAAAGAAGAATGAGAAGGAATATGGATATAAATCTACATAAATCTTGTATAATAGTGCAAGATCAGTGGAATCATTCTGAATTACAAGGAAGAAGTTCTAAAATGAATACAAACACCTTTTCACACTATACATCATTAAATTGTATACACAACATTGCTGCCGGCTTTGTGGATAACTGCAGGAAACAATTAGACAATATTTTGGTGAAAAGCTCCAAGGGCTATTACGTCTGCAGAGGTCCCTAAACAACACGTCTGTGGAAACTGGGAGGGTATAAGGGGGAAAGTTTCACTGTACATTTCTGACTCTTATTTTCTTTTAAATATTTGTCACAGGTTACTGTCAGAGAAGCACTAAAATAAGCATACATTTTGTCTGACTTAGTAACAAACATGTTAACTTATATCATGGTATACATGCATAAACATAATGCATTTTATGTATATATATATTTCAGAGATGAATTATACTTTATTGTGAAAAAACAAACCTTATAAGAAGAAACCTTTATGATAGCATTTCTATTTAACTTTAAAATTATATTTCTGCTATTTATAAATAAAATGGATAATGTAGTAATTTAGATTGATTAAATAATATACGTGTGGTGTAATTTAACAGTCTGAAGACAGAGACTGATAATTAAAGTACATTTTTACGAAAACTACAATGGCACAAGCATAACATGACAATGAAAAAATGAATGATAATATGTTTGTTTCTAACTAATAAAATAAAGGAAATTATACTAATCAAGATAAATTAATATCTCAACTCAATGTTTATATATAAACACTAAAGATGGTATCCAATCTGCATATGAATAAGTATTTGACTGTTGAGAAATTAATCCATATTTGCATAAGTTAAATAACTGCTTAGATTCATTAAAAACATAGACATATTTGTAAATAAAGACAGTTTAAAGACTGGAGCTAATGATAGTTGGCTAAACATCTCCAAGTAATATTCTGAAAAGTTTCAATACTTCATTAGTTTTTAAAATTTGAGTCAATGTTTAAATTAAAACTCACAGTAGCAGCATTTTCTCATTTATTCTCCATTAATAATTATTCTGAGAAAGGCTTCAAGACAACAGGACTGGAACACCTATCAGAGATCAACTTCCAACAGAAGCTGGAAATATTAACATGTCCTTTGTGCCTTTGTTTCAAAACAGAAGGACAAAATTATTATTATTATTATTACTATTATGATATCTGTAAAAGATAGATTGCTTTTTTTACCTTTATTTCAGATTTTTATTTTCTTCCTTTGTAACTCAAACAAACAATTTAGATTCTGGTATTACTCCTGCTCTTTTCCCAGGATTATCACCAGTGAGTTTAGCTGCAAGAGTTAATGACCAAATAACTACTTAAAAGTCTTTCAAGTTTTAAAGTTTTCTCAAATCATTATCCTTATTTAATAGGATATTATGGGGGAAAAATAAGACCTCTTTATTTTCTCTTTAGTTGAAGGCAGTCAGCAGTGGAGCATGCTGACCTGAGGGGCTGTGCCATCACCATACTTTGGAGGTTTTTATTCCTCAAGTGGACCAAGACCTGAGAAGCCTTATCTAATCCCAGAGGTGGTCCTTTTTCTGTCAGAGGGGCCTGGAGATTTCCCAGGGTCCCTTCCACGATCTGAAAAATACTTCTAGGTACACAACTTCTCTATATCGTGTCAGCAAAGAGAATAAATAGTAACTTGTACAAAACTTGAGCCATTTATTCTTAATGACAAAGATTATTTGAATAAATAATTTATAAATATATAAAAAATTAAAACACCTTTTAACTTTGTGCTTCTGCTTGTTTTCTAAGGAGGTTATTAGTGCGCCTGAATGTACTCTTACAAGATGCTACAGAAAGATTAATGTGAATAAAGAATTACATAAGAAATTAAGATTAGATTTTCCTTGCTCAGTAATCACCTGTTGTAAAAACACGTCCTGAAAAAAAGTCTTCCTGGAGTCAGGGTAGGGTCTTAGGGTATCTCTGATTTCATTACTTTCAGGTTTTTAACTAATTAATTACAATGCATCAGGATTTAATTTATTGGTTCATTGAGATTGTAACTCTAGGACTGAGCTAGTCAAGAAAAGGAGCAACTAGACCCTTGAGCCCTGTGCATAACATAAAGAACAGGTGGGGTTAGAAATTTGAGCTGGAAACTTCAGATGCTTGAGGCTGGTGTGGCCTCTTATTTTTCTATATTTACAAACACTCTGAATACTGAATTTTGTTATATCACAATATTTGAAGAACAGACATTTGGGATTTTCCATTCTAACCATAACATCCAACAACCACAAAAAAAAAAAAAAAAAAAAAGGCTGGCTGTTATTTGATCAAAGGAATTCACTCTGTCCAGACAATCCTCAGTGTTTTGACTCTACTCTCTTTACTGCCCTGTGCCTTGCCATATATATGCAGTTTTGTTTCTGCACCACAAGCTGCCCAGCTGGATTTCCTTCAGCAGATTCCTCAGATATCTGAGAGAAAACAAGATTCAGCAACTTGGATGCCCTATGGCAGTCAGGACTTTGCTAACTTTTGCTGTAGAAGATAAGGATGTCCAACAGAGGTCTCCCAAGCCTTTGGAACAGGTACTGAATTTTCCTAAATCTTATATATTCTTCTGCCCTGAGCAGAATGTACAGATGTAAAGCATATTTTACTCTCAAAATTGCTGTCAAAATCTACAACACGTTTTAGATGGAACTTCAGAAATAGATTATGGCTGTTTTCTGTGCAGCATCCTTCAGCCATTAAAGCAACATCAGGAAAAGTGATTGTAGCTTGCCTAATCTGCCGTGTGTGTCACATGCATTAGGTGTAAGAGTGAGATCATTTGACCCACTGCAGCCACTTTCTGCAAGGTGGTTTGATGGTTTCAATGGGCATCAATTTAGGCACAATTTATTTTTGCTGAGGTAAAGTATACCTCACATGTCAAGATAAGCTCATACCATTTATGTCCTAGGCAGTTAAAAATTACCATTCCTTTCATGCCATGTTGCTACTTTCTAATTGCACTAGCAATTCACTTAAGAAAGATTGTATACTGAGCCTCAATCAGAACAATGTACAGATGTTGTAGACTTCCCTGCTTTGTTAGAAGTCTAACACACTTTTGGTATGAACACTGTTTCTCTTTTTTCAATACCATTTTGTTCAAAGGACTTAATAATATTAGTTTATTTCCTCCACTATGAGAATATTGACTACCTCCATAAGCTCCTCTACATTGTCAAATATTTCACAACTACCCTAAGACTCCAAGAATTGTTTTTACAAAACATATTTACGAGCTGTTTTCATAATACATAAAGTTCATAATTTGTCTCTAAGGCAGTCTCAGACAGGATCTCTAAAAGCTTTACAAGAAGTCCTTTGTTTTTGTATCACACAAGTAGTCTATTTTCTGAGACACACAGAACATCAGGAAGGTTCCTAGTCTTTGTCTTTCTTTTAGATGTGTGCAGAGCCTGTTTCTAATTTCTAGCATGCCTTATTGAAAGAAGTCCTTGCACAGACTAATTGTGAAGCAATTCTCATTTTTCCATTGGAAAGTGGAAGGATTTCATTTGATATCCAAGAAATGCATTCACAGAATATCTTCGGGTGTAAGAGACATAAGAATCAAGTCCATCTCCCTGCTCCTTGCAGTATTACCTACAAAAAAAAAACAAACAACAACAACAACAACAACAACAACAACAAAAAAAAACAAAACAAAACAAAAAAAAAAAAAAAAAAAAAAAAACAAAAAAAAAAAAACCAAAAATGAGATATGGACTCTGATGGGTTAATGGGAAGCCTGAAATAAACTTCGGTACAAGCGGTCTCAAGTTTTTTTGAGAGTAGTCACACTCTTTTTACCTATGGATATTTTTTGACAACACAATTCACAAAAAAAACAAGTTACATTTGCTTTCATTTTAAAGGTGCAAGAGAACTTGCATAATATTTAAAAGTTATTTGCTTCTGACTGATAAACATTTATTCTAAGCTTCCCATTCTGTTTCTATTTTCTGTTCTCTATCTAGTCTTCTTTTTCCGTCTTGTAATTAAAAATCAAAGCTATTTGTCTAGGCTACTTCTCTCTCCCCTTTTAGCCAATAGAAAATGGATACTGACACAGGCAATTCATGCCCTTATCTCAGACACAGAACCAAGATGGGATGGATTACCTTCTGGGAGTTGCCTCTGTCTCTTGAGTAATTATTCAGGGAGGCTACATTTCTAAATCTGAGCAGCCATTTAACTTTTAGATGGCTAGCTAAGCTGAAACACACTCTTTACATACATTTGTAGATCAGATTTGTTTGCAAACAAGGAAATTAAAGACTTGACAAAGCCACTCCATAAACTGGAAGCAAATACTCCTGGTGAATGTTGCAAAGAAAACAGTATTTACACAGACTGCACTTCCAGCCTTTCCTCTGATGCTGTGCCAGTGGTCTGCTGAGTCAGATCTGAAGAGTCAGCAATTATCAAACCAGTAAGATAAGGAGACTAAGGAGCAGCAGGACAGAATGGGCATCTAAAAAAGCTTTCAGGTAGCTTTTCTAAGAAATCAGTAATTGGCTTTGCATTGTCAAAGATAAGAAAATTATCACTAACTTTCAGCTTTCTATTAACACATAATTTAAAACCCTTCAGGGGGTTACTTCTAGTGCTTGAACAGTGAATTCAGAGTTTGTGAACAGGTTGAACAGTACTACAGGAGCTGAAAACTGTGTTGTCCCCGGTCAGCTGCATCAGAATTAGTGAAAGAAGTAACCTAATAAGGAATTGTGAAATAGGGTAGTATTATGCTAGTCAACATAAATTGTGCAAAGAAGTTGGATTTTTCATGCTTATTTGTAAATCTATGTTTGGAAGCATCAGGCCCAGATAGAGAGGGTTCAGATCTCATGCTTTAGAAATTTAACAGTGAATAGAATTAAAAGTTAAACTACGAATTTTGGCTTGAGCACAATGTATGTGTCTTGTAATATGTCAAGAAAACCCTAATATAAATTCCTTCTTAAATTCCTAATTTTTTATTCATAATTGCCTTCTGGGCAACATGAAATTTCTATGAGTATATTTCTAGAAGCATTTGGGTTGTCAACAATTTTATACACAATTTTTAAACAACTTCAGTAACTTCTCCAGTGAAATTCCAGAAATGTCAGCTTTTATAGTAAGCTCTACTTTGAAGTAATCTTTCCAATTGTATGTGAATACAAATACTGTATTTATTGTCTTCTAAGCAAAGAAGAAGTGAGAATGTCATAGTATTTTGGGTACTTTCATGTTGTCATCTATAAAGAGATGAATATGACACCTAACATTACACGAACACAGTTGTGTATTTCTATCAACCAGAAGATTTTTATGTGCTCCCAGTGTTGCACAGATTTAGTTTGTCCTTGAATTGGTACTGTGAGTCAGTTTGCCAGAAGAGATAGCTGGAAAAAACTGACTTCTGGAGTATGTGATTTACAAGGGGGTACCGAGATACCTACCGAAGTTTTTTCAGTCTGAAAAAGGGGAAATTAAGCTTGGATCCAATTGCTATATTTCCTTAAATAAAATTGGTTCATTGACATCTAAATTTTTCTTGGAAGTGTATGATGAAAGCATAAAAGCTAAAGTTTACAAAAAGGTTGTAAGAAGAATGATCCTGATTTTCCATTAGATAAAAAGTCTTCCACAAAAGGAATTGTGGGACATTGAATTCGATTACCCAGAAAGGTTGTGAAATCTCCATCTTTAAATATTTTAAAACTGATGTGGATAAGATGTTGGGCAACCAATTTTGGTTTGAGACGAGCTTTTTTTTTGAGCAGGAGAATAGACTCAATAATTTTCAGATATTCAAATCAACCTAATTATTTCTGCAATTCCATGACTCAACAACTATATTTACCTTAAAAAAACCAAACCAACAGGTTAAAACATTAATAGTTAATGAGATGTTTTAATTTTGAACTTATTTTTATTGTTTCCCCATATATAAACACATACACACACACACACAACTTTCAGTGATGCCTGTGTTAGATATTATTTGTTTCAATCTCTATAAAATAATAGAAACATAAAATAATTTAAATTGATAAGGATCTCTGCAGAGCAAGTGATTCATCACCATCACTGAAAGCAGGAACAGAGCCAATCTATGTGAACCACCTAGAAACCCCCCTCATTTAGAGCAGGAGGAATGTTCATTGTTATATAAATTGTGACTACACTGCAGATATTGCATGTATATGTTTCAGTTATTTAAATAGAAGGCATTTATCCATACCTAAAGGAGTAGGTTTAATTATTCAGGAAAACTTCAAATGTTTAGAGCAAAGATTTAGTATCTGCAAATACAATAATTTTACTGAGGCATTTGCTCATCCAATCAGCATCATGACTACAGAAAAACACAAGTCAGTTTACATTAAAAATGTGTTCCAGATGAAGTGTATGAAAAATCAGTGTGTTTTGCTTTGTTTTAGGACTGTAAATGGAACTCTTTTTGCAAAATATCAATTAATTGTTCCTTGGAAGGAAAGGTAGTTCAAACATTACTATGTTTATTTGGAGGAAAGATTTCTTTCCATCTAAATCAAAGGGAAATTTGCATTTGCCCCATGGCTCTGATGTGAAAATAACCAATGTCATTATTAATTTGTACAGTATGGCATATGATCTTTCATGATCATTTCTTTATGTTACTCTGCTATTTTACAATAGCCAGTTTCAGCAAAAAAATCTGAAATTTTCTAATCTAAATTTTGAATGGTTCTTCATAACTGGAATATTCTAATTCCAGTGTATTTATAGCTTTAGTGATTATGATTAAACTATCATTTTTCTATGTATATATGTATATTTTTTCATTAGAATGTGTATTTAGAACATCAGTTTAATGTTTAACAGTAAAGATATCTCATATTTGAATAAAACATACAGCATAGATTTCCTGGAACTGAATGTATTATAGACCTTGCTAATAACTCTCAATGAATTTGAGAATTTGTCACAGTAGAAATCTACTTCTCAAAAGTTATAACATTAGAAGGATCTTATGTTTACTGAATGGTATAGTTTATGTTGGTGTGTATTTGAATTTGTCAATTTATGACAGATAAAATTTAGCTAAGACTATTTTTGTCTCTGGAAATCAGATAAGAGCAAAACAACACCATTCTGTGATTGAATCCATGCGAAACTGTGGAAAACTGATTTTTTCCCCAAAACAACCCAAAAGTTCAAAAGTTTCGATGAGAATGCATGTATTTGTATAAATATTATTAGAGAGAAAAAAATGAAAAATTTTGGGTTTATAACTTTTTAATTCATTATAACTTCCGAAGAAAGTTCCTATCTAAATTGTACTATCTCAAGCTCAAGTTTAGCACCCTACTGTTTTTTATGGCTCGAAAAGCAGTACTGTCTACTTTGTCCCATGTACAACTCTTGTCAGGATGGACCTGAACCCTACCAGTATCTAAATCACAAGGGCCCCAGGGTGAAGAGATTCCTACAGGAGCAGGTGGTCTGGTTTGGATACCTAGTGGTGGAATTCAACTAACTCCATGTTGACATCTACATCAGATCCCATCACTCAATACCCTTTACAGTCAATGAACAGAAGCAAGTGTTCTTCAAACAAGATTCATTTTATCTTAAAACAAATGCTTAAATTTGGCTAGATGAGGCAAATCCTTGAAGTGTCTGTTGCTCTCCATGGGGAATCAAGATGATTAGGTTTGATAATATATCTATACTCAGACAACTAAAGTTGAGTTGCATGACCCTCTCTGGTGTTTTGTGGCAATTTTGACATACAGCTATATGTATACTGTACTTTCTTATCTAGAGTGTTTGATCGGGTAGGCACACTCATCATATTATTCTGGACTTGATTCAGTTCAGTATGAAATCTGACAGAGCAGATACTACCATTTGTAGGGAACTGCTCTAGCTATTTTTTGTAATTTTCATACCTCTTACTGAAGCAAAAACTGAAGTAAAAAGGGAAAGAAAGAATCATTTTAGGATGAGTGGGAACTGTTTAATTAACTTTCATTGGAAATGGAAATGCATGGTTATACTGGCATAGCTCAATTATTTATTTTTTTTATATTTTACCTCAGTCTTTATAGAAAAAAAGTAGTGGTAGCAATTTGTTTAAAATTTCTGTCCTTACTGTTTAGAAGAACAAGGCTGGTTGCATCTGAAAGTATAGATGGAATACTAATCGGATGTTGTGCTTCTCTACATCAAGTAAGTAACATTACCTTGTAGGATTATATGATTGAAATCAAGGGGAGAAAAATCCCCAAATTTCAAGATGTCCTTCTTCCGGTCCTTGAAAAGATTCGTGTTATCAAGATTGATCTCTTTGCAAGCAGTAATTGTCTTAAGCAATTTCATTATGAAGGTGCAGACACAGGGAGGGTTGGGATTAAGACAACATTTAACACTGAAGTGTCTACTTGGTTGACAAAATTAACAGTTCACTGTCAAGTCATCAATGCCAATTGAGTACATTACCAAGTAAAAGGCTTTCAACTCTTGTTTTCCAGAAGCCACACATATCACCAAATGCAATGTACAAGAGTACAAGGAAATCCGTCCTTTTTATTTGACTGTAAATAACTTATCCTTGGTGTGAAGTATCACACTGCCTTTGGGAACAAAATATAATATTCCTAATTTAACGTAAATCATCTATGTCTAATGAACACATATTTCACCTACTGATTCTTCAATGATACTAGTATTCATGTAACCATATGTTGTCCTTGAACAAGGAATAGGGAGAATTGAAAACTAGCACACCAAAAAGAAATTAGCAGTAGACAACATTAATTTTCAGCCCAGTGAACTTTGTCCCCCTAACTGTTGTACAATCTGGTTAATGTTACTGTGAGCACATTATCTGTGTGAACAGAAGGGACACAGTGCAATATGAAACTGAGGGCAGGAAGATGCATAGGTTAGCAACGACATAGAGTTACATGTTCTTTATTAAGCTGTGACCTGAGCCAGACACCTGTCCTACTGTTTTTCCTGGTGTTCTGCAAACATGGAAAAGTAAATTTGTATTTGCTACATTTCAGTAGCAATGTTGCTATATCTGAGGCTCACTTTTGCATCAAGTATTATCCAGAACTGCTCTAGTGACTCACTATCTGAGGGACTATAAGTGTGCTGGTGGTGTACCCTTGCTGTTGCTAGTGTAGGTCTCTGAGGTCTCCAGAAGCTAAAACAGAAGCACGAGTCTTCAGGACATGTCCAAAAGAAATTTTGAAAAGGTTGTTCGACTTTGGTTAAAGATCATAAGTGGGTGTGAAAGTACACTTAATGCCTAGGTTTTCTCAGGCTTAAACCCCTGGGTACAAGTCATTAACCTGTTTCTAAACCTGCTGCATTCACATAACACTGTCATATGGTGTTGTTTTTTCTGGTAGCAAGACATAAGCTTTGTAATGAATTTGCAAGGTCTCAGAACTGAGAGTTAGCTGTAAGAGTGATTTTTCTATTTCCATGGCTACTTTGATTTACTTTTGTTTAACTTTTTATGATGACATCATGGCTTTACAATTCCAGCATAACAATGTAGTACAGACAAATACAGGTCTGTTAAAATGACAGAGGGCTTGAGAAAAGATACCTTGCCCTAACAGACCCCTACCACTGCTACCTACATGTAGCCACCAACTTTAGGGCTCAGGGAAGTGAGGAAAGGAGAGCATAACATCAGGAAATCTTAGATTAGGCTGTTAAAATGCCAACTATGCTAACAATAAATTATTGACCCTATATATGACATGCTTTCCTTTTTCATAAACAAAGTTTTAAGCATGAAGCTATTTATTTTCTGCTAATTGTTTATGAATCCAAACTTTCTATGAAAGAAATGAATAATTCTTTAAAGTTGGAATGAAACAGTAATCTGCAAATAAGGTAATTTGAAGAATGAAAAGTATGGTTTCGAATAGAATCTAGGAGTTCATACAGAGAACACCATTCACCCTGTGAGGGGGATGATCATGGACTTTTAATACGAACAATATTTTTGTGATTATGTACTTAGAAGGCTTACCATAATACCTTGTTCTAGGATGCTAAATTAAATGTTCACAGACAACCTGTTTTTGACACATGCTGACATCTCATGCCTTGCCTTTACATCCGCAGAATCACAGAATCAGTTAGGTTAGAAAAGACCTCTGAGATCATCAAGTCCAACCTATGGCCTAACATCACCATGTGCCAACTAGACCATGGCATAAGTGCCACATCCAGTCTTTCCTTAAGCATTGCCAGGGATGGTGACTTCACCACCTCCCTGGCCCGTCCATTCCAATGTCTAATCACCCCTCCTGTGAAGAAATTCTTCCTAATGCCCAACCTGAATCTCCCCTGCTTAAGACTATGGCAGTATTTTTTAAAGGTTGGATATTTTCCATTTATTATATCATTATGGTATAAAAGGTAAAGATAACTTATTACCTGAATACAGGTTGTTTAATATGAAACTATTGATATGATGGTTCTCTTCAACGGAACTAAGGTAATGGAGTGTAGTCTCAGGAGATTAGATTGGAAACAATCACTTTAGAGAGGAAGTATATCCTCTTCCAGTCACATGAATCAGCACATGACAGAAGAACTATAAGGAAGGAAAAAGGAGAGAATAGGAATGACAGGTGCAGAAAGTCATCATTTCATTTGCCGTTTAGAGTTGTGACTGAAGAACTGAAGGTAACATAATTGACAAGATACCTTGTGGTGCTGACTGACTGAAAAAAAAAAGACGGTCATAAGAAATCAGTTCTTTATATTAAATTTCCCTAGATTTCCAGAAAGAACTCAAACCAATATACTTGCTGACTTTTTAGTAACAAGTCTCTTTTTCTGCAGAACAAAGAGGGTAAGATCAATTGTAGCTATAGTATTCACTCATGAATAGATCAATTTCTTTATGCTCAGCCTTTATTGCAACGTGTGTTCTTCTCCAGTATTGTTAACATGTATTGAACTAAAAGGGAAAAAAAAAAAAAGAAAGGATAAAAAGAATTGGTTCAGGACCCTGTCCCTATGTTCAAGCTAAGAAATTATCTTAGGAATTTAAATGTATGTATGAGACATTATGTGTATATATTGTGTATGAATATATACATATTGTATATGCATACATGTATATTTTTTCTCCTCACTTTTTTCATTACCGCTGCTCAGTTTTTCTACCTGTTTCGAATGTGTGTTAAAGCCTTGCTCTCGGAGAAGACTACATTGCATTTTTTCTCCTAAGAAGGAAAAGGTTCCTGGATAGGCTGCTACAAGAACAGCCAAAGTCGGCAGTGAAAATACATGAAATTTCACAATTTTCCCTCTTTTGTCAGAAAAAGCACATTTTAAAGAAGTATCTACCTGCTCTTGAAAACAAGGGTATGAATTCCAGGTTTTTACCTCCTCCACAAATATATTTTCCTGGCTCCTGTCTACTCCTTTCAAGAGGATCCCTCCTTATCCATGACAGAAGAATCACCATCTCAGTGTCTGTTGGGAAAAAATGGTAGTGAGTACTGTCAGTCTAAGACTAGAAGACTTTGAATGCAAAATACTTGGCTGCCAACTCTGTGACAGGTTTTCTCAACTTCAGACCATATGTCACATGTGTAGAAGCTAATTTAAGGATTAAAAGATGATGAAATAAGCAGACTAGGTGGCAAAATGAACAGACTCATCTATTCTGTTATATTTTCAAAATTTTGTATTTTTGTGCTTTTCTGGAGTCTCTCAGCTTATGAATCCTGATGCCATTAGTTTCAAATTTAAAAATATTTATTTAAAAATATTGTTTCAACAATCATAATTTTGAAGAAAGCTTTGTAGCACCAACTGAAACTCTAAACATTTAGAAGAGAGTTCCACCAAAACAATCAAATATCTGGATTTTTATTCTTTTGGTTATTTTTTTTTATCACTAACTTCTGTTTGTGTAAGCTGTCAGTACTGCATTTCTCTCTATCTTCAGGTATTTGTTCAAACACAGATTTTTACATGCATGATACCACTATTTTCTGTTTCTTGATTATAATCTTTATTAAGCAGTCAGATTCGTTTATTTTCAATCTTGATTAAGAGGAAAATCGATACATCACTGGAACATTTTAATGCAGTAAAATTTATTGTGAGTCACAGAGCACTTCTCTAAGTCAAATTGCAAGAATGTCTGTTTTTTAAAAAGATATTTATACATATTTGTACTTTTTTGCATTAATAATGAGTTTTCAGATGATAAAAGACTATAAATATGGTAATAACAAGTGGAGTTGCTGCTCTAGATGAATTTTCAATTTTTTCCTATCAACAACTATTTATCCAGTTCAAGACTTTGGGGTCATAATTAGTTATATGGCATAAGAAAATACCCGTTTAATGCAAAGACTACTATTTACGAGAGATTACATAGGCGTTAGGATATACTGTGTTCCTACTATGTGCAATTAACTTGAAATTATGATGATAGCAACTACACTTTAAGTGGCTGCTATGGCATGCAATAGAACAGCTTATTTGCTAGTAATTCATTAAAGACATTATGTTCTCATGGAAAGAAAGGTTTGGTAGTAAAAATAAACTGTTAAAGCCTCTATTTAGCAAATATCCTAATGATATTGGTTATCAACTTTAATAATATTGATTATAACCCTGAAAAATATTGTATTTGGTTTATGTAACAAGGGGGCCATGCAGGGGTTGCCTTTTGGCAAAGAGATCGAGGCTGTCTCCATATTGGACTAAGCCAGTCTTAACCAATCACCACTGTTGGCCAAAGCTGAAATAATCAGTGATGCTGGTGGAGCTTCTGGCATAGCATATGTCATCACGGCTAGGCTTCACGAATGAAGATTTGGGAAGGATTCTACCCACATTTTTTACAAAAGAGGTGGTGGCTAAAAAGGCCAATGCGAGATAGACAAGTCCGGTTGCAAAAGGCACAGCAGAAAGACTCCTTAGGCGGTATCGACAAGACACGATTCTTTCTGCATTGTCTTTTCTCCTCGAGAATGATTCTGCGTGCGTTCTCAAAGGAAGCAGCAGCGTTATACAGTGTGTCTCCAGACCTCACGATTGGAGGCCAGAGTAGACCAGTGATGAAGGTCAATATGGCCGAGGCTGAGATGTTGTTTCAGGGAGTCCTTGTATCTCCTCTTCAGGGCTCCTCTGTTGCGGCAGCCTGTGGCAAGTTCACCATAAAACAAGATCTTAGGGAGGTGGTGGTCCTTCATCCTTGAGACGTGTCCCACCCAGTGCAGCTGTGTTCTCAGCAACATGGCCTCAATGCTCGTAACTGCTGCCTATTCTAGAACAGACATATTAGTCACAAAATCTGATCAGTGGATATTTAGGATTGTACGGAGATAGCATTGATGGAAGCGTTCTAGAAGACGCAGGTGGTGGTGGTAAATGATCCATGATTTGGACCCATTTAAAAGAGTAGACGGCACAACGGCTCTGTAAACACTGATCTTTGTATTTTTCTTCAAGTGTTTATTTTGCCAGACTCTTATGGAGTCTTCCGAAAGCTCTATATGCCTTTGTTAACCTGTTGTCTCTCTCTCTGTCGAACTTACTGTCTGAGAGGATGATGCTACCTAGGTAATTAAACTGCTGGACTGATTTGAGCTCTGATTCGCCAATAGTGATATGCGAATGATGGAAGACTTCCTGAGGTGCAGGTTGATAGAAGACTTCTGTCTTCTTTAAGCTGACTTCTAGCCCAAAGAGCTCAGCAGCGTCTGCAAAGCAGGATGTTAAATGCTGCAGAGCTGCTTCTGTGTGGGCAATGAGGGCGTTGTCATCAGCATAAAGCAGCTCCCGGACAAGATGATTTAAGGTCTTAGTATGGGCCTTCAGTCACCTTAGGTTCAATAGGCTTCCATTGGTACGGTATCGAATGTAGATACCATCTTCATCGAGGTCTGCTGTGGCCCTTTGGAGCATCATGCTGAAAAAGATTGTGAGTAGGGTTGGTGCAAGAATGCAGCCTTGTTTCACACCATTGGTTATTAGAAAGGGCTCAGAAAGTGTGTTGCCATATCTGACTTGGCTGCACTGATCCTCATGGAGTGAGATGATCATTTTAAGGAACTTGGGGGTACATCCTAAATGTTCTAAAATCTGCCACAGACCTTTCCTGCTTACGGTATCAAAATCCTTGGTGAGATCAACAAAGGTTACATAGAGATCTTTGTTCTGTTCCTTACACTTCTCTTGCAGTTGTCTGAGAACAAATACCATGTCTGTGGTGCTCCTGTTGGCTCTGAAACCACATTGGCTTTCAGGTAGAAGTTCTTCTGCTATAGTGGGTATTAGTCTGTTCAAAAGTATTCCTGCCAGGATTTTACTAGCAATTGAGAGCAGAGTAATACCACAGTAATTTGAGCAGTCTGATTTATCTCCTTTCTTCTTACACAAAGTGATGATGATTGTGTCATGAAGGTCTGATGGTAGTACACCTTGTTCCCGACAGTGTACCACAAACTCATGAAATTTAGCATGGAGTGCTTGACTATCATGCTTCCAGACTTCAGGAGGAATTCCATCAACCCCAGCTGCCTTGCCAGTTTTCACCTATTGTATGGCCTTAAGAGTTTCTCCCATAGTAGGGGCAATATCCAATTCATTCTTCACCAATTGTTGTGTAATGTACTGAATAGCTGAGTCTTGAACTACATGGCTAGTACCGAAAAGAGTCTGAAAGTGTTCAGACCATTGATTTAGAATGGAGGTTTTATCTGTTAAAAGCATTTGACCATCTGCGCTGAGTAGAGGGCTTTGGACCTGGTATATAGGCCCATATGCTGTTTTCAAGGTCTCATAGAATCCTCTGTAATCACCGGTATCTGCGTATAATTGAATTTTTCCTGTTGGATTGATCCACCACTTGTGCTGGATGTCATGGAGTTTCTGTTGGAGCTTGCTGTAAACAAGACAAAAGGCTGCTTTTCTTACATGACAAGATGGCTAGCAAGGTGTGCTTGGTGAGCTGTTCTCTTCTTCCTCAACAATTCCTGGCTCTCTTGATTGTCTTCATCAAAGCAGCCCTTGTTCTTCTTGAAGGAGAACCCTAAGGATTCTTCAGAGGACTGCAGGATGCTATTTTTAATATGTTGTCAAAGTGTTTCAGGAGAGGGATCTATGGAATGATCTTCGAGCCTAGTTTGAAGGTTTGCCTGAAAGCTGTCTCTCACTTTAGCTGATTGAAGATCGTTAACTTGGAGTCTCCTCCTTGGAATACCGCCTCTTCTAGGTTTGAACTTAAGGTTCAAGTCAAGTTTACAGCACACAAGTCGATGGTCTGTTTGGCATTCTGTACTAGGCATCACGCGGGTATGATGAACATCGCGAACATCTTTCTGTCACACCAAGACATAATCAATGAGGTGACAATGCTTGGATCTAGGATGCATCCAGGTTGTCTTCAGACTATTTTTCTGCTGGAAGATAGTGTTGGTGATGGTGAGCTGCTGCTCCGCACAAAACTCTAGCAGAAGGCGACCATTATCGTTGCAGTTTCCAAAATCATGCTTGCCTAATAATCCTTTCCAGGCAAGGAAGTTCTTTCCTACTCTGACGTTGAAATCACCAAGGATAATGATCTTATCATCTGCAGGAACCTTTTGGGTAAGGCGGCGCAGGTCAGTGTAAAATTTATCTTTTTCGGCAGGGTCAGCTTGGAGAGTTGGGGCATATATACTAAAGAGGACAACGTGTTGCTTGTTGTGTAGTGGAAGGTGTAGGGAGATAATGCAGTCAGAATGACCTGTCGGCGGATTTTCAAGTTTAGGAACAATAGAGTTTTTGATCATGAAGCCAACTCCTGAAAGATGCCTTTCGGTTCTGGGTTTACCTGACCAAAAGAGTGTATAGCCAGCACCATGTTCTCTAAGGCTGCCTTCCTCATGGAGACAAACTTCGCTGAGAGCAGACATGCCCATGTTGAGATGAGAGAGTTCGTCAGCAACTAGAGCAGAATGATGATCAGGACGACCACTATCTGCAGTATCAAGCATGGTTCTGATATTCCAGCATGCTAGTGTCAATTTGGATACATCTTTGAAGGCAGGTGTGTACCTTTGTTTCCTAATCTTTGTGTGACCACATCAGAAGATACCCATTGGAGGGTGGAGATGAGCTTTGTTTAGGCCACCTTTTCTAGGCCCCGCTCCATGTGGAGCAAGCAGTGCTCTCCTTGTCATTGGCTGCTCTTCATATCTCCTTGACTGCTTGGTCATTCAGGATGCTGCCAAATGAGACTGTCATCTCCGGAATCGGTCTCAGGTGACCAATGTACTGAATCGCCTGCATGCAGGGTTGGGTCTGTGGCTTCCAGTGCACCTTTCACCTGCTGTTTTGACCCTCGCCTGTCACTATAGGGCTTTGCAAATGTGGATATATCATTCGAGCCTGCACAACGGATTTTTTAGGTGAGACACAGCATGCGCAGAACTGGATCCACCCTTTAATCCTAAGGTTCATCTGTCAGGGCCGAGCAAGCTTGGATGGTGGCAGTGAAGTCCTTAGGACATAGGTTTAATTAGAGTACTCTTCTCTTAGATGGATGGCCTTATAGGGCTAAGAAAGCTCCATCTGCCCAGGTTTGGACTTAGAGTTGTCCTTCTCCTGGAATGACTGCTGAAAGGCTAGTGAGCCCATCCTGCCCATGGATAGCATATGTAAGAAATTGTAAAATACAGTGTAAAATAAATTGTAAAATACAGAGAAGACCACAGTGAAGCAGCCTCCCTGCAGCCTGTGGAGGACCATGTCAGAGGATATTCTCACTCTGCAGCCCATGCAGAACACCATAGCAGAGTAAGTGGTTATTCCCTGGAGAAAGCTGCAACTCACAGAGAACCCACACTTGGAGCAGTGTCCTGGCAGAAGCTGCAACCTGTAGAAAACAGCACATGCAGCAGTAGGTTTTCTGGCAGAAATAGGAGCAGTAGAAGTGAACTGTTATGTATTAATTGCAACCCCAGTAATATTTAGGAACAATATTTGCACAAATAAAGGCAATTCTCACCAAATACTACTGTTGAAGAACACGATTATACTCAACTTTGTAAAGATTTCATAATGGAATTTTTATAGAATTTCTTTTAAAATCTAATTTGAAATTAATATTTAATTTTGGCCTTTAGCAGATAATTGCAGTACTGGAAACTTAGATGTGCAAATGTAAGGAATTTCAATTTTAATCTGAATAAGGAACATGGTCTCCAGCAAAGATTAAACTCCTTCTGAAATAAATAAGAATGATACTTGAAAGTTATACAGGAGAATGTGTAGCTAATTAGAACAATACTGAAGTCTGTTGCAGTTCTCAGGACAGATTTGTTCTCATTGAATCTGGCTATTACCTGAGGAATAGGAGAACAGATGAAAAGGGATTTCTAAAAGTGTATTCATAAAATTCTTTATTTTCTTCTTTAAAGTTGGACCACTGAACAAAACCAACAATGCAGACAACATGCTAGAAAACCAACTTCCTAAATAATTAAACTAAGATAATAGAAATTTTTGTAGATACCATTTCTTTCTCTACACTAATTTAGTTAGTCTCTTGAATCAGTATTTTTTGCACAATGCATGATTCTCCTACAGGTGTACTCTCATTCCTATAATTTTTTGGTTTCTCTAGATAACATTCATTTCACTTTACTACAGATGTTGACAGTTTGCTATAAACTGAAAAGGTACTAAATGGAAAATAAAACAAAAAACCCCACCAAAACCCAAACCATGAAGAACATTGCCATTGTAGCATAAATATTAAATTTCAAATTACATGGCTTTCATCAGTAATAAAAACTAATGTAATGTCATCATATGTAAGATTACATATAAGCATAATTTCATAACCTGCTAATAAAATTATTTATGCTACCTATTTCTTGATATTTTACTAGTTATTTTTTATTTGGTGCAGGTTCTTGAAACTGCTTCTAGTAATAACATAAGGACATAATCACGAAAATATTTTTCTAGTCATTATAGTGTATAAAATATATATTAACAACCATATAAAATCAAGTCAATGTCTATCTAACCTGCCTTCTATCTTTGTTATTTCTCAGTAATGTATACCTAGTAAAGACCATAGGTATACTTGTCCAGTGTGTAGCAATGCCCAGCTTCTGATTCCTATAATTAAGATGACTTCTTTACCAAGATACTTCAGAAACTTCTGACTCTTTTTCCTTGAGATTTGATGAAAGCAAATAAACAAACCCACAAACCCTGTGGTTTATTACTTTAATTAATTAATAAGGTTTTACTTTGCCCTAAAGTATAGTACTTAGAAAGCTTGCTTATGAATGTAGTGCAAGTGATTCTTTTCCATGTTGTTCCTAGATGTCTGTATCCCTGCCCTATATTTAGTTTGTTATTCATATCCAAATACTGATATTGACAATTATATTTCTTACCTGCAAACACTGTATTATTTAGAGCATCAGTGAAGTTACAAGACACACATAGCACGCTCTTTGACTGACATACTTGCTTGCAATGCTATCTGTCAAAAAAATGAATGATGGAACGAAAAAGAAGCAGATTTATTTTACCCTGAATGATATGCAGGAATAAGTTGACAAGGTGTGTCACTGACAGAACATTATATCTTCAGAAACATAAAGACATGTTTTAATTTATATATGCTTGAATTAATTTTATTTTTCTTTTTTTCTTTCTTTCTGGTACATATGGCATATGTACATCTGGCATTTCTCCGAAGGAATTATTTTGCTGGTGCTTTGACAGACTACCTGAAATAAATGACATCAAATTTATGAGTGCTGTTTCAGGTGCTTTCATTTCTTAGGTTATTTACTTGTTAAAGCAACATTTACTTCCACACATCCTGAAGTGAGTTGCAAATTCTCAAAAGGTTTATATTTTTTGTTGTTCCTTGTATTTCATCCTGTATTGAAATCCCAGCTCGCTTCGGTACTTTGTATGAGGGAGCTGTTTCTGTTTAAGTAGTAGTGCAAAGATTTTCTATACCTAGGCACAGGTGTGGTTATGCAGCAGTTAAGAAATTCACCATTAGATCGGACATTTAGATGTGTACTCATTTTTTACTCTGTCTGCAAACTGGCCACATAGCTGTGAGCTACAAACCTTAAGACTTTTTTTTCATTGTACTGCAGTAGTAAGACTGTGGAGCAATTGACTCTGAGACAAGTATTTCTCATATTTATTTCTGTCTTTACACACACACACGCACACACACACATACACACACACACACAGACACACAGACACACACGCACACATACATACTTTATCTATCTATCTATTTATCTATCTATCTATCTATCTAATCTCTCTCCTTATAATTGTTATCTATAGTCATTAAATCTCACACCATTTTTTTCCCCAGTTACATAGAATTGAATATTCTGGTATTCTTCCAATGGTGAATAATATGTAAGTAAGTACCATCCTGTAGTTATAGAAAGCCTTGAATGTCAAATATGCATAGACTCCTATGCATATGCATATTATAACTAAGAGTGGGCATGGACTGTAGACCAAAGGCAGACTCAGTAGAAGGTGATGAAGACCACAAAAGACCCTGAAGCTCTCTGATTCATTTTCAGAAAAGTCTAGAAGACTGGAACAAGCACAACTAATTTCCATAGAAAGCAAGATACTTATCTCCAGGATGGGTACCCCCACAAAGCCCAAGCATGTGCCTCGGAGATCCTGGACACTCTATCAGCTGGATCAATGTTGGAGTCAGGACTGATGATCTTCCTTTCTTCTTTTCTTCCTCTCTATTCTCTCCCTCTCTCTAATCTCACTGCTGTTTTTTTATACCAGATGATAAGGGACTAACTTATATCGATTTCCATGCCAAGTGTCTAATTTTCTAATAAAATTCTGTAAATTTTTGCAGACCCTCTGACTTCTGTCATTCCTTTTGACCATGGGCATCTACAAATCTTGGGTGCCCCCTTCCCTTTAAGGGTAGAATGCCACAGGACCTTAAAGATCACCTAGTTACACACGCACACCCACACACACACCCTCCCACACACCCACTAGGCCAGCTTGCTCAGGGCCTTGGTCTTGAACAAGTCATGAGTCAATACTTCAGATCATTATCAGATAATGCACAGATAAAAGGCAGAATATCAAACTGAACATAAGAAAAAATCAGACATCAATAGGTATACAGCATAAAATCTAAAAATAAAAAAGCAAGAAGCAACGCAAAGAGAAAAATATTCTCTAAATAGGAATAAACCCCAAAGATTATGGAGGAAGTTTAAACACACAACAATGAAAAATAATAAATATATTGCATGGAATCTAAGATAAAAAGTGAGAAGAGTTACAAGAAGGGAAAATTTTTCTGAGTTTTGCACCCTTATCTATTTTTTTTTATTATTGTTTTTATATTTAAAGTAAATTGAGGCATTTCCATTTTGGTGCATGCTTTGAAACATGCAAACATAATATCTTTGACTGGGAATAACAGGAGCATGTCTACTTCCATATACATAGTCCCTCTGAGATGTAATTATGTAGCAGCTTTGTACTGTAACGATTTAGGGGAAAGTTTATATACACCGAAATCCTTAAAAATTAAACAAGAAAAACAGAACAAATAACCACCTAGAATTTGATAAAGACACAAACATTAATAATCCATCAAAACCCAGGTCCAGAGTCATCCATATTCTTTGAAAGAGAACCCTCTTGATAACTCCACAGAATAATTGGTGGTTCCTCCAGCACTTTTCTGAGTGGGAAGATCACAGTTCACAGAACCATTAATAGCATGCTCTGCAGCTCATGAGTTTTCCCTAGAGGTCTTGCATCAAAGTGCTGAGCAAGCTTAATGGTACAAAGTTTGAGATTTGAAGAAATCACAGCTTCAGCTATTCTGGCTTCAGGTTGTATCAGCAAGAACAGATCTGAATAGAGAATGCTTGTGCACAATATGTCACATATGGAAAAAACCTGTATTAAATATATATTCATTTATGTAAGTTTGTTAATACAATAAGATGAACATTTATATTTATAACATTTGCTTATCAACTCCATGATATGTTCACTTTGTATAACTTTCTAGACTATGTAGAATTTTTCAGGATTTAGATCAGATTCTTAACCTAGTAAAGCCAGTAACCTCTATATTAGAGTAACCATTACAAGTAATGCCAGCTCAGTATCTGTTCTGCAACACTTGGATGCATTTTTTAAATTATTAAAAAAAAAAGTTTAACTACAACTTTTAATAGGCATCACTACTGTTTTCAAGTTTAATTACAGAATATTGAGGCATATGAATGTGAAAATGGGCAAGAAAGAAACCAAAAATCTACCAAGCAGTCTTGTAATTTTTTTTTTTGGCTGGAGAAAAGCTTGGGATGTTTTTTTTTTTATTTTTTTTTCAGGGGAAAATTTTACAGAATGACAGATTCTGACGTAATTGGATTCGTTTTTCAACACATTCATGCTTATTTCCAAAGATTTTGTTTGTTCTGTACACAATCTGTTTTACCACTTTGGTTTAAATTGCAAACCACAAAAATAATAATTTTCAGGAGGCTGTGTTATACATGTAAGTGTCTAATAATATATCATTAGAAGACCACCTAGCCAGTTTTCTGAGCCAATGATAAATTACACAGTCAAATTTTTATTCAGTCTATCCCAAACTTAGATATGTTGGTGACAAAAGACTTTGGGTTGTCTCAGAGCAAGGGGAGAATAAGGTTACACCTAGACCTTGTTCATATCATTTCACCTATACATATGATGAATTAGGCACAATTCATATTTTTGAGAACACTTATCTTGGAGTATAGCAGTTCATCACTTCGGGTAGGATTCATGTTACCTGACTTTTGTAGCCTAAAATGTAGCAGTTGTGTCAAAGCCCTTTATTTAGACCTTCAGTATGTGATAGTTAAAAATAAATACATCATCCAAATTTTGAGACAATGTTTGTTCTGCAGATGATACTCCTTGTCTTAGAAGTGAAGAAAATTAGCTGAGCTAAATAAGGTATCTCATAAAAATCCTTGGAAGATGAAGCAATCATCCTATTACATATTCTGGCAACTTATTCCTTTGAGGAGGCAACTGCTCCCTCATCTTACAATTAGGCACCGCACTTGGACCAACCATTGTTCTCATGTGCATTATCTCTTTAGTAGCAATTTTGCTAGGGGTGGAGCAATTTCTGGGGTTTTCTGTTAATGAAAAATGTAATGAATCATGTATAATTTTATATAGATGGCATGAAATTTAAATGCCTTTTAAATAAAGATCAGCAGAGAGATTTAAAAATTCTTCAACTGGAAGTATTTTCTACTTTATATCTTGGAGTAGGAAATTAACAGTTGGAATTTTGAGAAAGGTCAACAATGTACACACCTAAAACAATGCTTGAATTTTATTTTCAAGGCACAGAGAAATGTAGTCGCATGAGACTTTTATCCTCTGCAAGCCGTGTGCTAAACATTCAAGTTGAGTAACTTGAATTGTGTTGATACAAAGTTACATTTATTTTTAGGAACAACACTCTCTTCGGGGCATTAAAATCTTGGCTGTGAAGGCAAATGCACCCTTATTTGATGTTGATAAAGACATACAAGTGCTTTTATTTTCCTAATGTATGGTGAAGGTTTTCTGGTTCATCCCCAGTTCTGCTATCCTAGGGGACACAGCCAGAAGCATGCTGAACTACTAGAGCAGCAGGCTAAGAGCCTTACTGCCTGCAATGCATGGTGAAGGCTAGTCCTCCATCTTTCTTTAAAGAGTATTAGAAAAGAAAACAGCTTATTCCTTTTAGATTCATATGGACACAGAAAAATCTAGAATAAAAGCCACAGTATCTAAACTTTCAACAAAGAAAATAACATGAAAAATTAAAACAAAGTTCTTTTTTTAATTGCTTAAAATGTCAGAAAAGTCAGTTTCAGAATAGTTAATTTGAAAGATATTATGAAGCTAATTTCTAATAAAATGTCTAATTGTTTTTTTTTAGACAAATCATAAACACATTTGGTTTACTTCCAAAACAAAAATATTAATTATAATGGAGTTATAATTAACAGATATTTGGAAGATACTGCACTGGCTACCTGATTAATTTCAGGCTATCTTTATAATTAAGAGCTTCCTTTCACAAAATTTAAAGTTGTGTTAGGATGTAATAATAATTTTAATTTATGTTTTATAATCACCCGAGGATATTTTTGTGGTATTTTTCTGACCAAGATATTAACAAAACTCCAAAGCAGTTTCTCAACCCCATAGAATCAGAGCAGACAGCTGGCCTTGGTGATAGATGGCAACCATTCCTGAACATTAGTTTGTTAGTGTGGTTTTTGGGAGCTGTTTGGGAAGGCAAGAAAGGCCAATATTTCCCTTCAGCTTTGGAATATTTAGATGACAAAGGCATGAATACCGAGGCCACAAAATCACAGAAGCTGAGGAAAATCTCTGTTGAGCATCTGTGACTGCAAGTCCACTCTGCAGAGTGTTTGCAGAAGAACATAAAAGTAAAAAAAAAATCTTTCTATTGAAACACAGGCGACAGTGATAAAATGACGTTTTGATTAATATCAATATTCAGTACTAATCTTTTTTCTAAGACCTTCTTTAATATTTTCCTAATCTATTCAACGGGCTGTTTGTGCTCTGTGTATGCAAACCAGGATTCATCTGACTTTAGATTTTGAGAAATCTCTAAATTTAAGTAGATAGTTACGTCAGAATTCATCTGTGGGGAAAAAAATTATCACCCTGAGCCATTTGGAAAAGCTCAGGGTATATCCTAGTCATCTCCACAGTTCTGGCAGATCCATTGCATAATAAAAACTAGGGGATCCAGAGCTCTCTCTGGCCATCAGCATCCCTTAGTGCCCAAAATGACATTGCAAGTCTGTATTTAGGCAGTAAAATCTAAATCCACATTTCACAGCTAGTGAATAGGGAGATTTTGTCATTTCCAGAAATTGAAGTAGTTTGGACACCTATTTTAGGACGACATACATTTCTGGAGATGTCTATTTCTTTGTTAATGAAACTTGTTGACAATTTCAGACTAAGATTCTGATTCAAGCCATCACTAGACACCTCAGAATAGTTTTCTAACTTCTTGCTGAAGCATAAGATATTGTTCTACTCAATCTCAATAAGATAGTACCTTTCCTTGAAGTCTAGGCCATTAAGACCTACAATGGCTCCAAACAGGAGCCTTTATGATTTGTTTAGAGGTTCCAAGAATGTTCAGTTCTCTAGTCCCGTTGATCACAATGAAATATAGTGGATAATTTAGCTGAATGAACATAGGAGTCTGTTTAGGAATAGTACACCAAACTTTACTATGTTGATTGATTTGCATTCATTACAATGGGTGTTTAGATATGTGCTTCGTGTGCAGATAGATCTACTGTTTATACTGAAATAGAGACACATAAAAAGAGACCTGAATCTCACTGTAAATACTGAGCAGATTATAGGTTTGCTTATTCTACCACTCTGAAACAAACTAGAAACTACATCTAAGTTCAGGTTCTTGTAACTCTTAGGTCTTACATGAACTCCACATGAGCTTCATGTTTTTGGCAGGATATGCAAAACTCCAGCTTTTGATTCAGATAAGTACAAGGAAAGTAAAACATTATTGTTTCTAATAGCGACAATGTTACACAAGCTGTAGATTCTAAAATTCATCCAGAGGTCACAAAAACAAGGCCTTGCCAATGCATTTACAGTAAATTGAATCACAAGCTGCTCCAGAAGTACCCACACTCTAGTAGCTTTGCCTGATATTTGGAAAGAAAAATTCAAGTCAAAATATTTAGAGTAAAAGGTCAAAACCAAATCCAAATAATAACACACTACCCATCATAAATTCACTAACATTACGGTAATCGTTGGAAGAAACCACTTCCTCTTCTGACTTTATGATATCAGCTCCTTTTCTGTGTCCTGTTCATGAGAGAGTGAATCCCTTCAAGACTCTTAATACAGTGGAAAACATGCTTGAAAATAGAACATGTTAAGATTTCTCAAGGTTTACAGATTTGTCAGCAAGTTAAACAATGCTGTGGTTTTGTCTGTTCATCTTAAATTCTACTTGATTGATGCCAGAATAAGACTAAAATGCATTCAAAAACATTGGATCGTAACATGAAAAAATACACAATTTAGAAATATAAATGATAATAATAATAGAAACAAACAAAAAACCCCCCACAAAAAACTCCAAGCAAAAGTGACACAATTAAAGAATGAATATGTACAGCTGTCTTAAATTAATATTACATCATGAAGATTTATTGTATCTCCTGATTTACAACTGTTGTCCTGTTGATACTAATGATTTCATAATTTTCTCTATATCTTATGAAAAGTTAGATCTGATCACCAGATTTCATATTTGATCTTGTCTGTGAGAGCTACAGAATCCAACAGGAAAGAGTTTATGGAAGACTTGCTGCATAAAATATATAAATGAGATAGGCCTTAAAAAAACCCCAAAACTTTATCAATTTTCTAATTCCCAAATGTTTCAAGTGTCCAGGAAGCTTTAATATGTCATTCAAAACTTATCCTATTTCTTCTTTTTCCAGGAGATAATTGACCTTGACAGGCTTGAGAGGAGAGTCCATGTGAACCTCATGAAATTCAACAAGTCAAAGTGCAAGGTCCAGTACCTGGATCAGGGCAATCAATCTCCAGTGTCAATACAGGCTGAGAGATGGACGAATAAAGAGGAGAGAGTCTTGGGGATAATGGTGGACAAAAAATTGGACATAAAACAGCACTGTGTGTTTGCAGAACTGTATCCTGTGCTGAATCCAGAGAAGCTTGGCCAGCATGTCAAGGCAGGTGATCCTTTCCCTCTATTCTAATGAGACCCTGTCTGGAGTATTGTGCCTGGCTCTGTCATTCACCATTGAAGAAAGACATGAACCTGTTAGAGCAAGTCCAGAGGAGGACCACGAAGATGACCAGAGGGCTGGAGCACCTTTGTTATGAAGATGGGTTGAGAGAGTTGAGTATGTTTAGCCTGGATAAGAGAAGGCTTTAGGGGAGATCTTAAAGCAACCTTTCAGTACACAGAGGGGACTTAAAAGAAAGAGACCTTTTGTCAGGACCTGTAGTGACACGACAAGAGTCAACAGTTTTAAACTGAAAGGGAGAAGGGTTAGATTGGACAGTCCAAACCATTCTAAAATTCTATGAGTCCGTGATAATCTTGGAACTTTCTGGATTCAAATTAAATCTATCTTTTAGATATGAAAAAATATTTTTTGTTTTAGATTGCCTAAGTATTCAGTGGCATTTTAGATGTACCCATCATGTTCATAAAAATTTAACAAATATGATGAGTAATCTCTAGGAGGCAATTCTAATGCAAGAAATTCTGGTTGATGGATACTCATGGGGTTTTACAGCTGCTTTTAAAGAAAGTTTAAGCACTAAAAGTAGTCTTCTGCACTTAAGATTAAAACCATTGTCCTTAAGGAGAGATTAAAATTCCCCTGCTCATGCTGCTTCTATATATATTCTATTTTTTAATTGTTTTGTAGATTTTTTTTTTTGTTTTTTTTTTCTTATGTCCTCTATCAGCATGGTTATTAAAACAAATTTAAAACACTGAATTATGAAAACTGTGTATCATTAATTTCTCACTTGGATGTTAGATGTTACAGTAATTTATCATACTAATGTGTATGTTGATTTAGGCACAGAGTGCAACCATTCTTAGTGAGGGAACCTTGGAATGCCTTTTAATGCCATCTCATGGAGGCTACATGCTACTGCTGAAAACTACCTTTCCTTCCATCATAAAAGTAGCTCACAGATCTCTTATTTGGATAAGGAGAACAAGTGGAATTTTATGATAGCATAAGAAAACACAAGAATTTTGATTTAGAATATTTTAGGATATTTTAAAATAATGCTCAGTAGGCATCTAAAATGTTGATACATACTTAGTTTACTCAGAATAAAGCACATTTTGAATTGCCGTTAAGTACTGACAGGTATGTATGTATACTTAGAAAGACATGGTGTTACCATTGTTTATTAGTATCACTTTGGACACTATCAATATGGTATCTATCAGTCCAAATGAGAGTTTGGAAGTCAGTGTCTGGAAAAGAGGAAAATGATACTTGGATATAGCATGTTATGTTGATTTGAGGTTATGGTTTTATGGTTATGTTGATTTTGAGACCTTCTTCATGAAACTACATGTGAAAACACAGGGATGCATATGGCAGATTTCCAGCCAAACCATCAGAAAGAATGTCTAATGCCTGCTCCACTGCCTGAAAAAAAGGCCACTTCATGGCACAGGCCATACTTCTAGTGTTGTTGACAGTCCTGTCTCTGTCACCTCACTCCAGACAAACCACAATGTAATTATAAAGGACGTTAGTACAAATGCATCTTTAAGTCCAGTCAGCACGTGGCTCTGTGTTTCTACTGGATGGACACAGAGCAATGTTGTCTTAGACCTTGCCTCCCTCCTGACTGTCTTGGCTCTTCTGCTGTTTTTTTTCTGGTATCTTCTAAGGGTACTTATGTCCACATAAGATATGCCTCATTTATAACATTATCTGAAGTCTGTTCAGTCTCATGGGTTTGTTCTTATTGATTTCTTTAGACTCTGGATAGCAGCATTGCCTTTCTGATGTGCAGTGAATAAGTAATTAGAGGTATTGTTTTATGCTTAGGACTAAGTCTCTCAAAAACTCTAATGGGAGCTGAAGAAGTCACTCAAATACCATTAAGAAACACTGGAGGACATATTTAGCTGTTAGATCAATTCACGTGTTTCAAATATTTTGCCTGAAGTGTAACAGAATCTGATTTTTGCTGATTCTGATGTGTTTATGAGATTATTTAGTCATTCACCAGGACCCTCATCTGATCACATAAAGTATATGGCCACCCTTGTCAAATTTACTGAGTGAAATATTAGAAACGACCCCAAATTGGAATGACAAATAGAAACTGACTTTTCATGTGTGTGTGTCAGATATATCTGGAATTTCACTTTCGGTAAAATGCAATAATATTTTGTGTATGATGATGAAAAATACGATAGTCAAACCTGTATAAAACTGTGTCTACATGCAATAAATGTGAATTTTGTAAGAAAGAAAGCAGAGTTCTGTCACAAGACTTTCTTTTTTTCTCTTTTAGAGTTCTGTTTGCAAGCTTTGTTCCTAAAGGATCACAGTTGAAACCACAGCTGTTGAATTTTGATTGCAACACTTTAATTAAGACCTATATTTTTACTTAGAAAAGAAGAGAGGCAGGATTATCTATTTGTATCTATCGCTGTGGAATTTGTGTCCATAGCCCAACCCACTCCTATGGAAGAAGACCAATAACAGTGTTTGTTGGTTGACTATTTTGGTCTTGAAGTAACAAAATGAATGTTATCAAAATCCAGTTCATTTTTTGAGGAAGACACACATAAATCACAAAAACCCAAGTAAACATATAGTTTGTTTATACACACGCATATATATATTATATATAACATATGTATGTAAAACAGAAAATTATATAAGGAATTAGCAGAGATGATTCAGATACAGATATAGGCACCCTTTTTTTTCAGATATATGAAGGGATTAAAAAAGGTATCAGTGCATAGACTAACCAGAAAATAAGAGGAATAATGAAGTCTTCTTCTGCTAGATTTTCTATTACTTCAAAATAAATTTTATATGTAATCCATAGGTGGCATTTTGTCTCGGCATGTATTCTTTCACAGGCACTACAAGATTGAAGCAGCGCAATGGACACCTAGAGAGCATAGTTTCAAAATGCAACCATTTCTAGAAAGCTGTGTATGGTATGTCACAGCACAGTCAACTTGCATTAACTTAGTAAATCTGTACTGCATCACTGATCATTAGCTCCAGTTCATCCATTATGGTGCGAGATTGCTTACTCTGTTCCCAGGGCTCTTTTATATGAAAGAGCAATAGTGCTGTCTGCCAAAATGGTCTTTCCCTGTCAGAGTAGTTTTAATTGAGCTGAGCCATAGGACCCTGCCCAGTGCTATTACGGGAGCAGAGAGCCATTTGGTGAATAGCACACTATGAGATTATGGCTGTTAAGAGTATAATGGACAGTTACTTTAATATCCTACCCAACTAGAACACTATAAATGTGTCCATAGGTAGTAATTTTACCTAGTTATCTTGTTTTCTAAAGCAGTGTGGGTCTGATGCTTTGTGTCTATCTTTACGTGAAAATTACTGCTTGTATTGCCAACAAGTGTTATCCATTCTGTGGTCATGAGAGGGACACAGAAGAGGTCATCTTTAGAAAGCAAACATTTTCTATTTAAATTCCTTCTACATTTTTAGAGCAAATATTTTACTCAAGCAGAATGAAAACTAAATATTTTATGTATTTCTCCAGTGAAAATATATTAATGATTCAATGGAAAAACTAGTTGACAAGGAAAATATTTTGTTTTCCAGCTTATGAGAGAAGATTGTAAATAATGTCAAATATAAACAGGGATAAATTGGCACTTTTTCAATTGTTTAATTTGAGAAGTTCTGATATTTGAATGTATATTCTTTAATTTAAATAATTTTTTTTGATTTCCAGTTGATTTACAAGGCAGCATATAAGATGAGCAACATGTCTGGAAAGAAACCAAACAATAACTAAATGTTTCTCATCAAGCTTATGTACATTTGTGTATGGAAAAAAAAAATAAAATTCACAAGTAAACAAAATGAAATTAGAAATAAAAAAATTCTTTCCAGAGCACAGGACATAAACAGAAGTTCATTTCATATCTCTGGCAGATCATCAGAGTTCATATAAATATATATGATGATTTCTTACGATGATGATGACTTATGAAATCCCATTAATTCTATTTAACAGTCTTATCTATGTCAGGCAGCAATCTGCTATGAATGTGGGGTTCACTGTACTTCCATTGTATAGACAATTTAATGTGTTTGCCCAGCACTGGAGAATCATCAGTTTGCAATACAATGGCTTTGTGGAGACCGGAACATGGAGTTATTTTTCAGAGACAGAAAAGAAAAAAAAAAAAAAAGAGCAGGCTTAGACAGGTTGGAAGTCTTTAAAAATTATTGTGGTCAATGTAACTCTCCTTAACACACTCTATAGCCAGTGAAGAGAAAAATAGATCTAAATGGCACAATTTTTCTAGCGTTGTTTTTACCTTCGTGTAAGGATAGGATGAATCACTGTCCACAAAATCTTTGAAAAGATTTTGAACCATGTATATGGAGTATTTTCAAATGGTGAAGAAACTTTTAACTAGCCAAAGATAGATACACTTTTTGTCTTCTTTAGGTACTTTTATACAAGCTAAAACAAAGCGTGTTCGTCCTTTCACGAAATGTAGAGTGCTCTATGCATCTGAAGTGCAAATCCCTTTACAGTGTCTTTACAATGTATAAGCATTGTGAGAAAAACATTTATGCTATAGATATACTTTTGTTAAGTCACAAAATAACAATTTTTAAATTGGAGATTTCTAATTCTCTATGCATTGTGAGAAGCTCTGAAAGATCATGTCTCTAACAGTCTACCACTTCATCTGTTGAAATGAAGTCATAATGCTTCCTGGCCAATGGAAAAGAAAGTCCTATGCTACTGCCCTCCCTGATTCCACTCCCATTCTTCCCACCTCATTTTGTCTGCATTTTGCATATCATGTTCTAATATTTAGTCAACCAATAGAGAAAACTGCACTGTTAAAAAAGTAAATTTTTTTTCTCTTTGTCTTCCCCTTTTCCTATTTCCTTTCCTCTTTGTCTGTTTCTCCTTCCCTCCCTTCTTTTCTCACTTTCTCTCGTTCTAGTTATTTTTCTTAGGACTGACAAGGGGTTAGTTTCATGGCAGAGCTAGTATGAAGGATTATACAGGAATTCCTCTGATAAAGAAAGATTACCCGCTGCATCAAAAGACCAAAAACTCAGTGGCAGCAGGACAGTTGACTGACTTCTCAGTCTCAGGAGCACTTGCCCTAACCAGTCCAGCCCTGACCTTTGCAGCTATAGGGGACATGACTGTAGCCTGACACATCTAGAACATGTTGGACTTGGAATGACCTACAGGATCACTTGTCATCCCTGCAGAAAACTTGTAGGATGAAAGCAAGCAATGCAAAGTCACTGTTGGAAATGGTATACGAAACCTGCTTTTAATCACTTCATCACCAGGGAATCTGTAGATTCTAGTTGAAAAATTCTATGGGGAGGGAGGGCATATCACATTAGGTCAAAAGTGAAATGCCATCTGGATAGAGGAAATTATTTAAGACATTGTGTACCAGTTATTTTGTTTGCCTCTTTTTATCCAAACTCCAACTCCCTCTAACACTAAAAATGGATATCTAGAAGCTTTATCACTGCAGGACTCTACTCTTACTTAAAAGTTAATTTGGCTGGTGAAAGCAATTGTTGTTATTGTGAGTCATTTGATCATCAATGGAGAATTTTAAAACTGTTCCAAATGACATTACGAACAGCCAAGATATGAAAATTCCACCTTTTTTTTTTTTTTTTTAGCTGTTCAAGTTAAATTATCATGCATTTTAGAAGCCAGCATTTTGGGGGAAAGGATTGTGCTTTCCTCACAAGTAAAATGTGCAAAGGGGCTTGGACAGAAACATTTAAATTGTAGTGACAGAATATTTTGTTTTGTCTCCTATCAGTATAAACAAGAGAAAATACATGGTACAATCTATAATAATAATTTGTAACATTCTTTTCTATATCTTTGACATTACCAAATCAAAATAATTTTCTCATTTCCACTCTTAATAACTTCTCTTTCAATTTTGAAACTGCAATGGAAATTGAGGGAAATCAAAGGAAATATCATTTCAAAAGCTGATTACATATCAGGGGTTTCACTGAAAGAAAATTAGTATAAAAGAAGCTTTTCAATTGTCAGACCTGACACAGACAAACAGAAGGGAGATATTTTAGACCTAAGATTTTTTTTGAAAACTATGAATAGCTCCTTTTCTACTTAAAAGAAGAAGCTATTTTAGTCTTGGATATCACTGAATAACATCTGTTGAAAAATATAACTAAAAGTACATAGAAGACCCTTTATTTGCAAGAGGAAAAAAAAGACTGAAGTTTAATAAGAAGCTTAGAAACATTTATCACCAGTAATTTTCATACAGCATAATATTAAGTAAGACTATATAATACAAGAATATTAACATATTCAATTTCAGGAAATTAACTTTGAGTGAATTAAAAAAGCCTGCGAGCAAAGTGTGATGAACGAAAATCAACAAATTGAAAGAACTTTGGAAAATATTCAAAATGGCACCTTGAAAGGTTCATCATCATGACCAGGCTTCGCGAACAAAGATTTGGGAAGGCTCTATCCACATTTGCTACAGGCACACTGGTGGCTAATGAGGCCAATACGAGATAGACATATCCGATTGCAAAAGGCACAGCAGAAAGACTCCTTAGATGGTGTATTCTGCAAGACACGCTTCTTTCTGCGTTGCCTTTTCTCCTCGAGAGTGATCCTGCACGTGTTCTCAAAGGAGACAGCTGTGTTATAGATGGCCCTTGAAAGGTTAAGTCTGTGGGAAATACATATGAATACATATGAAACTACAAAATGTTCCATAAGTTATTAAGAATGAAAAGGAGCATGAAGTTGGAGAGGAGAAAGTAAAAAAAGCAAAGAGGCATGTTCAGGATCAAGGAACATAAGAACTATGTTGATAAGAGCCTACAAATTAAAAAGACAGTCATTATTATTCTTACGTGGAACCTATTAAATTCTTGTAATTATGGTTTGATCTAAAACTTAATGTGGCTAGCTTAAGTTTTCTCATACCTTGAGTGGGTTTATGACAGAGACAGAAATTTTCCTTTTTCATTTATTGTCAAGGGTACGTAACACTTCAACAGAACTTTCATAACAAAGGTTAGAACAAGACATGCTTCTGACTTGTTTCAAGGCTATTCTTTCTCAAAAATGACAAAGAGTGAGATTCGAGTCTTCTCAAAACAAGAGAACAATGTCTGTGCTTTTGTAGATGGTACAATCATTAAAGTTAGGTGAAATGATTTTAAAAGAATTCCAAAAAAAACCCAAACAAGGCTTTGAAATTCAGTTGGAAGGGACTTCCAATCCATCACATGATGAACACTCACCCACTGGACACCCACCCACTTTGGGGGAATGGAGGGGCAGAGATGTTGCTGCTCACCAAGCTCTTACTTTTTAACTCTGTGTTTCAAACATAAAATTGTGAAGAAAATGTAAAACTCAATATGCCATAGGGTCCACAGATGCAAGCGCAGCAACTAGATGGAAGTCTGGTGGTTTGTGTTCCTATGACATGGGAGGAAGGGGACAGGGGGGTGTCAAGCAAGGCATAGGCCACATGGTCTCGTTCTTCTACCTAATACCCAGAAATGTTTTGTACAAACCAAGTACACCTCCTACCAAGAAATATTCCGTACAATGTGTCCCCAAAAACCAGAAGATTTGACCAGAGTCCCACTCACAGTACTTTGCACAATAATGATTAATGAGATATAAAAAGTACCCCAATTTTGCATCTAACTGGGGGATGAGAATTTGATGCGGAAATCAGGGACAGATGGATGTTTTTTTCCTCCTTGCCTTCCCCAGAAGGAACTCCTTTTAGTAAGCTTTGGGTCCTCTATGCTGAGTGTTGACCAGGGATATTAAGCTTGTGATTGAAATATTATTGTTAGTGCTGTATATAGCTACTCCACAATTGATGCAATTATCATCGGCAATCCAAAAGAACCTTATGTGTTGCATTCAATAAATCATGCTGTTTGTGAATCCAACTGGATATATAATTTATAGACTATTTGTACACCCAGTTGTGGACCTATAGCTATGTTTTTGCAACACTCTGCCTCTGTTTCTACCCTTTTTTTCCATCACCTGCACTTACCATGGTGGGCAAAAACTGGGCCTGGGAGTCTGACAGGGGGCTTGGAGGAAGCACCAGCTCCCTTCGCTTGTGCAACTGTCAAAGCCCAGAACTGGTCCCTAAATACAGGATAAATACACTTTTGTGGCTTTACAAGCAGTTAAAGAATTTACCTAGAGTTGCAGCAGAACCTTTAACAATTATATTAAGCAACTAGGCTAGTTTAACATACTCTTACTGCAGTTCTTTATTTTTAAAATTAGGAAATTAGGCCCTAAACATATCCTCTTATGTACAGATTTGACAATGACAACATAGCTGTGTTTTTATAATATATATATAAATAATGACAATATATATATATATAAACATGTACCAAATTATAAATACAGCAATATGCCTGTTGGACAGGAGTGGAAAGGCTGAACAAATGCTAGGTTACATGGGGTTTATACGTACAGAGTAAATCTTCAAAGTGATTTATCCTCATCTCCAGCTTTTGCGTGTTTGAAGGGTTTTGACTGCTGGATTTGAATAAACTGAGATATCACAGTGGCAAGCAGAACAGTATGAAACTAGACAGTGCTGTTGCAGTCAAAGTCTGGACTTGTCACATGTCAGTTTTGAAAACACATTTAATAATATTACAAAAACTCCATTATCTACAATGTTTCTCGCCCGAACCCTACTCACATGCAACAAAAAGTAATGGGTTTCTTTTTAAAGGGTAAAAAAATTGCAAAATTAATGTTGATCTGAGTCCCCTGCTAACAGTAAACCTCAGGTGAGGTCTGCAGATGGAGGCCTTCCCACAGCATGGGAGTCACTGTCACCCCACTGTTTCCTCCTAACATGATCACCCTGGCTTTGTCACTAAAGTCTTCATTTGCTATCCAGTGAATACAGTCTTTACCTGTCCCTCCTGGAGGTTTGAGGTCTTTTTGCATAGGCTCAGAGAAGAAGCTGTAAATTTTGTTTATGTATCCCTCCATGCTGTGGCATGTGCCCTTCTCTTCTCACAGCTCCTTACCCTTTTGACACATCCAGCTCCCACAGTCAGGGACAGCCCCTCTGCCAGCACCAGCTCTGTGAGAGATATCAGGTGGCCCTGCAGCTCCAGGTCTGGGTGGACCCGTCCTCCCTCCAGCATAGCTATGCTGTGGCAGGTGTAGTTCCTGCAGTCAGTGGGGACTGCACACAGTGACACCTGTTACTGCTCAGTCCTGTTTTGCTCTCAGCAACATCTCCAGCTCCTTTCCATGCCCACATAGTGATATGTCTGTCAGCTGCCTCTATATGCACTGTTTTTATTGCCTTTTTATACCTTAAATCAAAGGACTCCCTAAGTCAGATCTTCAAACTCCAAATCTTTGCTACAGTCTGCGAGAGAGACTATTTCTTTACTTAATTATTGAATCCAAGATTTGTTCTCCTACTTTTTCTTACATATGTAAGGATGTAAAATGTTTCACTTTGAATGATTGCAACTGTATTGAATTTGGGTCCAGGCTTTCTTGGAGCAATATATCCGCATTTATTAAAATCTATTTGATTTAGTTTATTCTGTATTTAATACTAGTTCCTATCTTCAAAATAAAGTCCCCTACATTTGTAGAAATCATTGTTTCAGGCCATTATAATCTACATATTCTTTCAGGACATACATTTTTTCCCCGATCTATACAAGTTCTGAAATAAATCAGAAGATATATAGCTAATATAAAATAATTTTACTCTTTTGAAAAGAAATTAAAATTATTCTTTTAACACCATGAATGTTATAACTACCTTTATATTGTTTGCATTATCATTCTTTCATCATTATTTCTATTATTATTTCTTTTGGTTATAAAAAGAATGAGGGGGCAATGAAGCAGAATGTCTTATAACTTCAAGGCATAATCATGGTACTTGTACACAATTCATAATTATGTTTCTCAGCTCTGACAATCTCACATATTTTATATCTATTAAATATACTTAGTGGTATTATTACATGCATATTTAGCAATTTTTTCTTAAGTCATAAGTTAAGCTAAATGAAAATTTTTTCTATCTTCTATAGCAATATACGATTTCAATATTTTTTAAGTATTCCATGGGAATGTAGTCATTACATCAACATTTCAAAATATTTTTTTCCAGTACAATTTAAACAAATACTGCATACGGGTAAAATAGGCAATTTTGAAATATTTTTTTGGACACTAACCCTTTTCTCCTCTGTAAATTATAAACTTTTAATCCTGAATTTTACCTAAGCAGTATTTTTAAATGACATGCAGGAAATTTAAAAAATAGACCCCCCCCAAAACTTGAGTGTTTGTCTTCCTATTTCTAGGTAAATTATAAGATATTCTGGGGAGTGAGAAGTTTGTTTACACTCAATGAAGCACATAAAAGCAATGTAATCTAAATGGAAGAAATTGATTTGTAGTTTTGAATAAGCCCATTGATTTTTATTCTGTCAAAAGAAAATAGCCTCACTAAATACAGTCAAGAGAAAATGAGGTGCCTTCTGTGAGATTAAGTGTATACTACAATGATCTCATAAACACATAATCTCTTCAGGAAACAGATACCACCACCCACACTACAAAAACAACATCCCAATAATTAAAACAGATACACTGTACATCATTACACACTGCCACCATTATAACTGCACCTTTTTATGTTGAGAATGATGTGCTTCACATCATGTCAAGCAAGTGGTATGTTTTTTGTCTACAATGCAGTCAATTATCTACTGGCTATATATTTTTTTAATTATTATTTATTTATTTATTTATTTTAATTCTAGCAAGCAAGAAGACTTTCCAGAAGTCTATAACACAGATTTTGAGACAGAAAACACATTTGACAAATTTAGGAGCACTGTAAGGTAGCTAACACCTACAAAGACTAATGCAGTCATAAAAGGGAACAGTCAGCATTGCAATATCTAACTTTTAAAAGACCTAGGAAATACAGTCAAGTGTTATGCTGTATTATCATTGTCTTATATGTTTGTCAGTATGTAGATGCCTAAGTCAGTTCCGTCCTTTGCAGGAATTTGTGGTGATGGTCCTTCTTTTATCCTTTTTCTTTATAGCCTGCTTGTTATAGCACTCGTGTTTGAGTATTACTGAACTGTATTTAGACCTCAGTCAGCACCTCAGAAGACAACTGGCAAACAGGTGTTGCAAACATCATTGAGTCTTATTTGATGAATCTACTTTGCTTTGTCTAAATATTTTGTTATTTTTAATGAAAAGCTCAAGGTGGCAGTCAGACTCTGAAACAGTCCTCGTGAACCCACTTCATTGGAACAATAAAAATTTGCCTTTGAGCAACTCTTTCTTCTGAAATGTCTAGAAAAAAGTCTCGTATCCCTGATAGATTGCTATTTCTGACCTTGTTAACAGCTCTCTTCGTGAGTAAAGAAAGAAACATTTTTCAGAGTTAAGTTATCTGTCTTTATTAGGCTTAACATGTAACAACAATAACAAAAAAATCAACTAACAAACATCAAAAAGAAAAGAAACATCACTCCCCAAAAAGAAAACACAGCACCAGAACAGTGTGATCCATCTACCAAACTATATATAATTTCCGTGGCTACAAAGTGAGATGGAAACTATGGGGTTTTTATTACAGCTTGGGGTGTTTTGATTACATACACAATAGATTTTTAGTTGTTTTTTGTTTACTTCAGGATAATCAGCAATATGCATCTTATTAAATTTGAGTATAAGATAGACTGTAATTTCTAACAGGAGTTCTTATCACATTGGATATTTTTGAGAATTTTTGTTATTTGCCTATTTTTTATGTAGACATAGGGCTTTTCACAAGTATGAAATTATGCTTACTGATGCATTTACATATCAAAATCTCCAATTTCTTTCCTGTGTTGGGCAGAACACAGAAAAACAGTCAAATAAGTTTCCAGAGTCTATCAAAATATAAACTGAAGTTCAGTTCCTCAATAATTAGATAAGTAGGGGTGCCCCAGTCCCAAAAATGGATATATTATTTTTTTATATATATTAAAACTGTAGATGGAATAGCTGAAAAAGTATTATAGATAGAGATGCAGAAAAGTAACACCCTTCAGAACGTTGAATGTCAGAGGTTTCTTCCAAAACTGACCTAAAGAGATAGCAAGGTTTCTAGTGTCTATTCCAGTGCTTTGAGTCCCTTACACAAATAATACTGGGTTGAATTTCACTTAAATTATGTCACATTTTCTCTCATAGCCTTGTCTTTTATTTTAATTTCTTATAATTCAAATTTTAAACTCATGATATCCTAAAATAGATAATGAGTTACCATTAGAAAAATGATCAAGCCTGATGCATATTTTATGAATGAAGAATTACGTTTCCTAGCCTGTGATCATTACAGGAATATGCATACAGTTTTAGTTGTGAACCTTCAATATCCATATAAAAAGTAACAGAACTATTTCAGTAATAATTTTATACCAATTTCATTATAACTTTTAAATTATTATCAAATCACTATTACCACTAATGGATCTAGACTATCCACTAGCAGGTCTGAGTCCAAATATGAGGTGCTGCACAAAGTATCTAAATTAAGTGTCATTAAATGCAAAAATAAACACATAAAATTGGAAATTTAATCAGTTAAAATAGACAGATACTTTGTAGGCATTTGAAGGGAAATTGTACCTACCTTTATTGGTTTCTGGGGACCTAGATTAATATCTGTACACAGTGCTGGACAGTGTTACCCTAATGGAGCTACTATTTAAAGGATAGTTCAGTAATCTCCATTATAGTATTCTCACAGCATTTAATCCAATTTATTTTCAGTCAAAATAGCCAACTTGCTAGTTTCTGGCAAGAAAATAGCCTAAAATCTTAGAACTGTGAATGACCTTTTGATGGCAAAACTCTGTTGCACCAGGCAGGAAGGCAAGTCATTGCTACTACTGAGCGCTCTCCACTCCAAGACAGGCTAAAACCAACAAGACTGGCAAAATTTTCCATCTTTGGGATTTATTTTTATCCTTCTTTATGATTTCCTTGATATTGTTGCCTTGGTTTGAAATGAATTACTTTATTTTCCAACACACTGGCATCAGTGTTTTAAAGGGCTCTGGATCATTATCTTGATCCAAAATGTGGACTTGGCCTCCATGGAAATATTTTGTGTTCACTTCTTTTCTAAGAATCATCATCTTTGGTTCCTTACAAGGGTAGGGATCAGTTTCAAGAATAGTTTCACATTCAGAATTCCTCAGTTTCAAACAGGAAATTGGGAAAGATAGAGAGAAATCAATTTTACTTATAAGATCAAATATAGAATCTGTAATGGATTTATGTTAACTGGATATACTTACGAGTTTCTGCTGAACAATGGAACCAAAGACCCTGTCTTGAGTCTAAATTCATGCCAACGCGGGGGGGGGAAAGGAAGGCTTGACCTTAATTTAAATATAGACTAATGCCCTTGTTCAGCCTCATTTAAAATCAGTTAGCATTTCCCAGCTCCCAACTTTAACAGAATGTCAATAATTCATTAAAATTACATTACAATTACAATGTTTTAATTTAGAAAAAGTAAGAGAATAAACACACATTCTTTTAATCAAAACTAATGTCACTCTCCTTTCCTTTGCAAAATTCTCCACATGACCATAATTTGAAAAAAAATATTGTAATATGTGTAAGACTTTTAGGTATTTTCCAAGTACCAGCAGTTCATGATAAATTTACTGGTGGCAAGACTACACTTACCAAATTTTCTTAGACTTTTCAAATAATTATTCAATTACAAAATTGTTATGATTTCTGCTAGCTTAATGTGCCATTTAACTTAGAGTTATATGGCTGCCTCTGAGACCTACATAAATGAGGCAAAATATTAATTCTACCTAATGAAATTCTGATTGTTCTGTATAATACACTGTCTATACACTTTTTTAGGGTGAAGAAGTCTTAGGGGATTTTGTTTGTATGTTTGTGTGTTTATATGTTTGTTTATATATTTTCAATCGTGTGTTTGTTTATCTATTTTTCAGACACTTCCTCTAGAGTGAAAATGGGTAGTTGATCCATACTGTAGATCCATGTTGTAGAATTCTGCACATGCATTAGAATACAGAGTTCTATATTCATGCATAGAGTGTGAATTTGACATTTATCATTACACTGTATGATCCAATTCAAATATTAGCATACACTGTAAAGTAAACATCACAAATAAAAGACAAAATTTAAAGGAAAAATTATGATGCTGGAACTAGTGTTGTGCATCTCATCTAGAAGCTCTCATTCCTATTACAAAGTCACTTAGGCTTCTCTGTAATCACTGCAGTATGAAGGCTTGTGCTCTGTGGAGTCTTTTTATCCAAGTTGCAATAAGCACATTATGCATTAACAATTCAAGGCAACAGAATTGTTCCTATTACTTAAAAAAAAAAAAAAAAAGGCTCCAGGTGACTGCAGGTTTTTCTTCACAAGGTTTTTTATTTTAGGAAAACAAGAAGTTTTAAAAAATTTCAGTTGCAAGCACAAAAAATCACCTTTCAACTTAAAAAAAAATGCTATCTTGTCCACAACCATATGAAATAACCACAATTAAACTGCAGAGAATTTGTTTAAGTATTGAACTATTGATCTGACATATTTATGACTGTGATTCAGACTGTTAGAAAGGGTGTTCTTAAATGTAAAATACTAGGATGACAAGAAGAGAGGAAGAACAGATTAGAAATCTAGTCATGCTCCCCACTATATGACATTTATTCACAAAAATATATATTTGGTGAGTCTTAAATATATGAACTAAGAATACAACTGTTTTGGTCTTTCCTGAAAGAATGAGCATCATACCTGTGGAGAAGGTCTCTATCTTCTGAGAATGTGGACTCCTTTTAAGATTTTCACTGCTGACAAAGATTTATCTAATGCTCTGAGCCACAAGGGAATCAAAATATGTGAATGCACATCTGTTTATGTGGACATCTGCTTATATACACATACTTTCATTTGATTTAGGAGGGATAAACCTGTAAGTGTAAACTCCAGTGAAAAGCTTTAATGGCTTATATGATGCTGACCATCATTTTCCTGTGTTGAGGAACTGGCAGTGCTACTTGAGTTCTGTCAAATAACTTGATTTCAGAATTGTTCTCAAAAATGATTTAATGTTTTGAGAAAGACAAGACCTGTGAGCTACAATAAAGTTGATTCAACTTATAGTCTCTATTGAAATTAGTAAGGTATTATTTTTTACCTGTGGGTAATATATTTTATGTAGGAAGATTCATAAAAAACTTCTTATGCATTAATACCATGTGACTTACATTAGTAGTATAAGATTGTTAAAATTTACTTCTACTTTTTCATCAAATATAAATTAAAGAAGCTCTTCTTACTCCTTTTACTTAATATGTGTATAGTCCACCTGAATTAAAAAGGAATATTCACAAGAATAAAGTTGTACATATGTATGCTTACGTAGAATTGATGCAGTGTTTTAGATTTTTAAAATTTTTATTGTTATTTAAAATATCTTATTTAGCAGTTCTTTACCCAAAAAAGGTAATGCAGCCCATATGATGTGTTATCAAGCTGATTTTGACCTGTAGAATACCTTTTGACCTGTAGAATACCTTTTGACCTGTAGAATGCTTTAGACAGGGGTTGCAGGGTGGGGGTAAGGGAAAAGTTGTTTTTATTCCAGTTTTATGCTTTAGTTCAATTTGGTTTGATTTGTGTTTTCTATATTTTCCCTGGAAATAGCGAATCCTAAGTTACAACTTTTTTCTTGAAAATAATATTATGACCCATAATTTTATATTACTTTGAATATCAAATAATGTGCCCAATGCCCTTTAGAAGAATTCCATTAGTTGGAAAGATTAGGATATCTAAATCTCAGACTAAAACAATTTTTGGTTGCTATATCAAGTCACATTGTGGAATCACAGAATGACAGAATCATAGAATGGTGTGTCTTGGAAGGGATCTTAAAGATTATCTAGTTCCAACACCCCTGCCATGGACAGGCACACTATCACAGCCTACATCTCAGCCTAAATCACAAAATTATTCAGGGAAACAACTGTAGGAACATATCTAACATGCACCATGCCATCACAATAATTATAAAATATAAATGCAGATTTTTTATCAGTGTCTTTTTAAAAAGGCAATTAAATTGAAAAATAATTTCCTTCTTTTTTTCCCATTTCAAAAGCACATTTCAGCTATTTAATTGACATTGATGGGTTAGTGTGCTAGCTGCAAATAATTTACCTAAATATGGGTTAGAAATGAAAGCAACATGCTTGTGCTACTGGATACACATCATGTTGTATTCTGCAGGTGTCAGCCTGCAGGTTCTCATTGCCAAGAGCAATTCTCTCTTTTTCTTTTTTCTTTCTTCTTTTTTTTACTTTGGCTTAAGAACATGGGAAGTACAAGCTATCAATTCTTCACAGGTACTGAGCAAACTGCCTCTAAAATGTTCTTTTAATAACTTCTTCAGGGAGAATAGCCTTTCAGTCAAGGATACATCTAATTGTGTTGGATTTACTTGACATTTTCCTAGGATCTTAAGAAGTGATGAGGAAACTGAATTTGACAGTAAAGTGAAATTTTTGACATTCACTTGGTCTCTAGTGAAGTTAAAATAGTGCTATTAAAGAACTACTACCTCCCAGGATGCTGCAATTATTTTTCTCAACATTTTTTATTTGCTGAATAAGAGATGCAGATATCCTTCTCTTACAAAGCTTCTAGCAACAAATTGTTCCTTTTTATTATAGAGAGGAATTATAAGTTATACAGACCAGACAATGGAAGATGAGACATTGTTGAATTGCTGAAGCAAATGAATAGAATTAATCTTGAAATTATTCTCTGAAGAGAACAATCAGGTAACATTTGAACAAGCATCTGTTTCACAGTATGTAGTTTCTAGTAAAATTATGTAATTTATAAAGTATTTCAAATTGCTATTTCCAGTTTTCTTCAAAGTTCAAGGTTGCAGGATTAATATACAAGGAGAAATTCTTGTCCCTACTTGGCTTGAGACTCATTCTATGGCACACAAACACGAATTTAAGACAGAATTTAGTGTAAAGAGTCTTTATTGTGATCCAGGGTTACCAAACCAGTTGCCATCACTATTTTAATTTTCAGTAAAAGCTAATGCATGGTCATGTTTTACTTCACCAATTACTTCCATTCCTACTGGTTTTCTCCCTTTATTCCTCATTGTCTCAGGGGTATGAGACTATCATTTGTATAAATAACTCATAGAATTAACTTTCTAGGGACATAATGGAAAGTTATTTTTCCTATATAGTTGTGCAAGATGTTTCCTCAAAAGCGAGTTTATGTTCAAACCCCATGTCAGAGTAGTTACATTTAGGGGGCTTCTCCCCGCTGTGTAGGTTGAGATGGTCCTTTAAGGCACATTTCTGAGAGAATGTTTTCCCATCTCATACTGGAATGGTTTGATGCCTGAATTCGCTCTTCTGTGACAAAGGACATTGCTTTTTTGAGTAAAAGTCTTGTCACAGAGTAGACACAAAAAATATTTTACGCATCTTCCAGTGATTGGCATAGTATTCTAGATGTTGAAGTATTCTCATATATCTACAATTCATAACTGTACGGATGTTTACATCTGACATTACCATTTATTTACTTCAGCAAATAACAGAGAGATAGAGGGACACCTAAGGGTGTAAATCAATATTCCTGAAAGTAGGTATCTTATTAGATCAAATGCACACTCTGCTATCTTTATGTAAGGAACGTAGTTACACGTGAACACTCAGCATTAAAATGTCAAACGGTAAAGATTTAGTTATATTTTTTTTTTCTAAAAATCTCTAATTTTTTTTTTAACAAAGACTGAACAAAATGTTTGCTTTGCCAACATATTTGTTTGACAAATAAGAATTCTGTCAACAAGATGATAGCTTTTAAAAGATTGAGAATGGTGGAGAATGATTGAGAATGGTGGAGAGGACACATTTTCTTATTTAGAAGATGCTAGGCCAAAATAATATTTGTGGTGAGCAAGTCTAGCTCCAGAGAAAGCAATGTGGCTCTTCCTGTTTACTTATTCTGCTGAATATGCATATGTGCTTGCCACTAATGTTAGTGAAACTGAACCTGTACAGATTAGGAAAACTCATTTTCGTGCCGAGTTGTATCCATCACTACGTCTGAAACTTAAGACCAAAAAAATCAGAAACAGGATGAAAACCAGAAACTATATCTCCATAATTCCCAAACAGAATAGGTATCCTGAAAATACCTTCCATGCATATTTAAACCTTGAGACCCTCTATCATTTAACTTTTCTCCTATCTGACTGGAGGGTACCATTCCTGAATATCACCACCAAAGCAGAAATATATGTACTATGCCACTTTTTAAAAAGTAGCATAATTTGCCCTTAGTGGTGTGGTATTGTTGTTGCCTACAGTTTATACATATATTTTCATTTATCTGGTTTTGTGCTTTTCTGAGATATATGCTTTATCGATTCTTACTTTTTATTATCCTATCCATCTTGAACAAGAAGTAATATAATTTATTTCTAGATATGCAAAGACAGAATCTCATTTACTCCTGATAGAATTGTAGTTTCTAGGAATGAATAAACCACTGATGTGATCTTCTAGCAAAGAACAACAATATTTAATAGTAAGAACACCATGTCACTGTAATGGCTCCTTGCAGCTTCAACCACTTGATGTCCACTTGGAACAAAATGATTCAAGAGTAATTTCCAATCCTGTTGCAATGTACAGAACTCTACGAGTACAGAATTTTTCATGACAATGTAAGGACTAGACCTTGCCTCCAGAGGCAACTGGTATCAGCCACTGGTTAAATATAACTGGAAGAAACCATCATAACCTTGGCTTACTTATGACAATGTCTTAGTGTAAAGTAAATTGTGCATGTTGTGCCTATCGTGTAAAAATGTGGCTAGTAGCACAAATATTTATTTTCCGTATTGGTTTTATGAAAATATATCTTAGCAGATGCAAAATCTGATGTGAAAAGACAAACCAGATTAATCTGGTGGGCTGGTTTTGCACAATTGTGTAGAATATTTACTATCTCTATAATTATTTTTTTTCCTAACAAGTAAAATTTTATTACATTTTGTTTTCTCATGAGGCATAAATAAAGTACTCAAGGCACTTACTCTTATCTATCAGCTGTTTGTATTGCTTTGCCTAGGAAGAAAGATATCACTGGTTTTCTGTTTCTTTTTTTTCCTAATTCTCATGATTTAGAGGCTCTGCATTTTGAATTTTCATGTCAGAACTGTGAAAGAGAGAAGGCTTCGGGCTTAAAAAGGGGATTATAGTTTTCACCAAGACAAAGACATTGCTTTATCCAAATCTCTCATAGTAGAAGCTAGTTCAGATATTCTTTTATGCAAAAGATGGCCTCATTGCTGACGTAAACTTCTGTAACTGGTCTCAAGCCACTTCAAGACAGTCTGTATAAGAAAAATTGAGAAGAAAACAGAAGAGTAAACCAGATAATAAGGATTATTTATATATATATATACATATAGTTTAAGAAAGTCTCTTTTTGTGAAATTAAAAAACAAATGTTTTATAAAACTATATTTTACTCTAGCAGTATCTATGTAAAGAAATTCTGTTTATGCATTTATAGATAAGGTTATATTACAGTTTCATTATAATCCTTATTTTCATGTCCTAATACCAATTATTACCCAAGAATTCCAGTTCTTCATTTACTTACACGTTTTCAAAGAAAATAGAGAACTGATTATTTGGAGATTTCTTTGCTGTGCAGAGTTATTGAGTCTAAATTATACCAGCAAAATTATACCAGCACGTTGCTTGATCAGAGTGCTGACTCTGGTTGTACTTTTGCTATGAGATTCATGATTTAACGTTTGAGCCTGTAATTGGCCACCTGGATCACAAGCTTTGTAATTGGATGACCTCACCTTCTGTGGGGGAATTTCACTTAATCATCTAAAAATATTAATATTCTGATTAAATCAATAACACCTTTATGCCTGAGTTTTATTTTATGAAAATACTGACACAAAAAACCTCCTTTTCTTTTGTAGTATTAGAGGAATGTTGGTGTGGAAGTCCATTTCATTACATCAGTCTATTTGCAGCAGAAGGATTTTCATTATTTTAAAATTATACTTGTAATCTCTTACAAAGAGGATATTCTATTTTCCATGACTACTTTAAAAACAATAATCAATTTGATAGAGAAAATATAAAGTTTCTGGCCCCTTAATAAAAATACAATTTGCATATAACCTTAAGAACATATATTCTACAATTCTATGAAAGTTTGAGATATTAGCCTCAAATTAGCCCATATAGACTGTCTGAACACAGATTTGTACACACACTTCAAAAAATATATAGTTCATATTCTCATCTTAACATGATATTTCAGTATCACTTTCTCAGACAACTATTATTTTCTGTAGTTCTCAGATTTTCAGGTACTAAAAAAAACCCAACAATGTTGTCCAGCTATGTTTTTTCCATATGATATATAAATAACATATCTTCTTAACATAAATAACATTCTTCTTAAGTGTAGAAGAAAGATACTTTAGACACTCTTTGAGACTCAACTGTAGGTGTGCAACCAAGCTGTGATTTTCTTTTTGACCAGTCTTAGCCTATACATTAGTGTAAAGAAAACAGAAAGCAGTATTAAGATTGGAACTAAATTTAAAAATGTTGAATGAATTCTTTTTCTACTCACATCAATAGAAAAATTCTTATTGACTTCAACAGGACAAGAAATTTTGCTGGGCACCACTGGGCAACCCTGAAAAGAGCTTCGCTGCCACTTTTTTCTGCACTCCATTACATATTTATATGTATGGATGGGATTCCCTTTGAGCCCTCTCTCTCCAAGTTGAACATTCCTGGCTTGCTCAGCCTCTCATGGGATTTCTTGAGGTGCATAAGTTTCTTCTACAGCAGACAGACAGATGAGGATTCCTAATTTAAACCTTGTTGGCTCTCTAGACATGTTCAGTTTTTGTTTTTTGAGTTTTTTTTCCTACCAACTTTGTATTCACTTAAGTGGTTATATATAAAAAAAAGGTTAATTTTCCCAAATTCATGTCCGTTTTGCCCACAATAATAATTGATAAGCAATTTCCCTGTATTTTTCTTGACCCACAAGCTTTCTCATTACTTTTTTTTTCTATTTTGTCCTTCTTTACCACAGAGGAGAGGAAGTGAGTGAGCTTCTGGGTAGGATTTTGTCTAGTAGCTACAGCTCACCCATCACAGCATGAAACTATCGAAGCAAAGGATAGCTTCTCAGTAGCTAAATTCCCCAGTCTAGAAAAGAGACAACTTTGGGGACATAGCCATCTAAGCTCCACCAAAAGAGAATGTTTTAGATTTAATGTCGTTACTTTATGCAGGCTTTATCACTGCTGATTAAGTGGCACAGTTTCTTACAGTATTTTATTTTTTCTCCATCAGAGGACTACCACATTTAAAACAAAGGAGAACAGTCATTTGAAGAATGTAGTGTTAGCATATAAATGAGTATAATGGTAGAGAGACTTGTACAAAAATTGTAAAAGCAATCTTTTAACAGTTATAATAATCAGTTTTACAATGGATTTTACAAAGAAAAAAAATCCAGGTTATAGATACAGAATTTTAAAATGAATTAGCCATGATATTTGTGTAACTGGGGGAAAAAAAATCAATAGAGAAATCTGTAGAACAACATGCTTTTCCAGGTCTTTCCATCTGCCTTAAAATTACATTTTCATAGGTATAAGAGGGTCTTACTATAGTTCCTGTAGGCACTTTGCCCCCACATCCTTCTGCTCTTGAATTTGGTTTTCAAAAAATTTGACATGCATGCAAAGTTACTGCACTATACTAACAAAAAGAGTGAGAGGAAGGACCCTGTGGAATTGGAGCCCAGTGAGATGAAGTTGTTCTGTGGTCTATTAATAGTGTTAGTGAAGAAACATAAAAGCCAAGTAACTCAATTTCACTCCTCATGGATTCACTGAAAGCTCTATGACTGATCAGAAGGATTTGTATAACTCTGATGCAAATGGAAAGGAAAACACTACAGGTCATATGCTGTGGATCAAAAGCTTACTTGTCTGAAGCAAACTTTCATACCATTTGAAAGAGATGTTCAGCCCTATATTATCCAGGGGACACAGGGAATGTGTGACTAAAAAACCCAGAACTGTTGTGCAGCTTCATGTTCCTCAGCAATGCAAATGAAAAATCTCAGAACAGACACATGCTAAGCCTGCAAGGTCACTGGACCTTGGCCCTGAATCAGGGAATTACCATAGAAAAAATAAAGGTTTTAATACACAAACTGTTCACACAGGAGAGTCTTTTGTAGTAAGCAAGATATTTCAGATATGTTCACTACAAAATTTGAGATAACCAAAAGAAATAGATTATGAGGCCAGCTGGTTATAATAATCCAGTGGAACAACTGAAGGATATAGCAGTCCAAGACTGATTCAGGTCAAAGTTGCTATTTTACAGCTCCATTAATCAATGATTTTTCTGAAATTTTAGGTAGTAAAATGGATGGCACAAAGTTCATCAAGCACAGAGTTCCAGGTAAGCAGGGAGATGTAGTAAAATATTATATTAACCTTAGAGAGAGATGATCAGTAACTCAGAAAAAGACCAGGATAAAGAATTCCTAGTCATCCTTATGTCTTCATGTCTGTCCTTGCAATGTGTGGATTTTGTCCTTATATGGCAAAAACTGGCTTATAAACAAGAATCTCAGCAAAGGGGGAGTGGTAGAAAAGCATCAGACGAATAGCAGACACAAACAGAAATATCCGTCTACCTAAAACTTCAGCTGGATTCAAACAGACAAAAAAAAATGCACCAATCAACAAGGAAATCCAGAAAATAGGTAAACCGTATCATATAAGAATTCAAGGTATATACAAACATTACAGTGAAACCTAGGACTTCCTAGGAAACAGCGAAGTACCATCATATCTCTGGATAAAAGCCAGTTCTACAGTGTGTCAGACAGAATTATCAAATCCAACCAGCCTTGAAAGACACTGTTCCACATAAAGATCTGGAAAAGTGCATAAGTATTTTGACAGGGCCTTACACAAGATCCCATAAAAAAATCCAGTGCATTTACAGCTTCAGCTAGGGGGGTGGGAGCACGTGGCATATCAGGAAACGGGGAAGAACTGGGTTTACTCAGCCAAAAGAAGCATGGGTTAAGGGAAGATCTACTTGTTTTCATTGACTACATAATAAATGCTCATAGAAAACAGAGACAAAATTTTTTTCAGAGATGCACAGCATAAGATTTGGATGTAAAGAAAAATTGCAGTAAGGGAAATTCTACTTGAAAATGAAGAAATTAATCTTCACAATGAGGGCAGCCAAATACTGGAATGGGCTGCCCAGATGGGATATGGAATGTTCACCATTGGAGGTGCTGAAAACTCAGCAGTACAAGGTACTGAACAAAGTCGTCTGTCTCTGTAGCTGGAACAAACTTTGAAGCTGTCACTGCCTTGGCTTCCAAAGGTCCTTCCCAAATTAAATATGCCTGTGTTTCTCTGGAGCAAATTAAAAGAAATAAGAAACACAAGGGAAAAAAGGAGAAGATGCAAAGAAATTATGAAGAGTAAGGAATCATATGTATTGAAATAAATAAGAGTAAGAAATTAACACAATTCAGAAATTCCTAGCTTTAAAAAAATATAAGTTCTTCCATGTTTACACATTTCAGAGTACTTTTTAAAGGAGTCACTCAACTCCTTACAGGGTAGATTTTTATGTTAGGTAGACCTTTAACTTTTATTTTAATGGAGCTCAAGTAATATCAATATTCTTTATCTACAGTTCCAAATACTTTAGGCTGAGAACTCAAGGCTACTTTGGAAATATTAATGTCTACACTTGTAACACATCTTTGTAAAGAAAGAGTGTTAACCTTTGCAAGGCAAAGGATCTCCACTTTCCATGTGCAGCTCAGCAGTCCACCACTTGTAACACTGCATCATGCCTTTCACTTTATTTTGTAAACTCACACCCTCCCTCTCTTTGGCTGCTGTTGCAGTGCTGTACACCTATATCTAAAGTGTTCCTGTCCTCATATTCCTGGACTTGCATCAAGCTAAGTAGATAACAGTAGTAATTCCTAATAATTTTAATAGCCAATAAGCACTGTTCACATAAAATTTATTTACAAAACTTAGTATCCAATGAGAGTATGCAACATCTGCATCCACTCTGAGCATTTTTCAATCAATATCATCAGTATAATGAGCAAGAGCAACCAGTAAGGAAATTGATAAAATTCACAAAATCTGAAGAGGATGGTCAGAAAAAGACACTCTTCTGTGGGGATTATAGTACATTTTTTCCCAGCAATACACTACAGAACATTCTTCTTTCTATCTCTTTTGTTTGTGTTGCGGCTTTTGCTGTTGGCTTGGTTGTTTTGGTTTGGATTTTTTTTTTTTCAGTTTGCTTTGGTTTTAGTTTTATTTGTTTGTTTGGCTTTGGTTTTTGGTTTGGTTTGGTTTTTGGGAGGGCAGGCTGCTCATCAGGGATACAGTCCCCAGGAGTAATCTAGGCTGTTAAGTTCATTGTCTGCCATCAGCTATAGATATCCTTGGTTCTCTTCATGTCTCCTTCCTTTCTATAAGAGTAAGAAATAAAGCCATGTTGTATTAACAATTGCTGGATGAACTAGTCAAGTGCCTTTCACATGCTATAATTTCTGTATGAGAAAGAAACTAAACAAGATTAGAGCAAATAAATGAATTTAATGTCCTTTCCATAGGTTGCTAGTCTACCTTGGATATCTATAAACTTTTCAGAAGCTTGTTCCATAGCTTGATTTTACTTAGAGTTGTACATTTATTATTTAACAGGAAATATAACATTTTCTTGCTTCTTTTCTAGTCTTAAGCCTGATCTCTTTCTGAGACAAATTTCAGTAACAAATGGCACAATTTTTAATTCAAACAGCTTATGCCTTTGATGAGTACTTCAGAATTGAAGAGAGTGAAAAAATTCATTCTCACCTTTACAGTTAAAAAAGAGATTCACCTAGTCAGCATGGGGATAATGAAAAAATCCTAGATTGAGTATTGTGAGCATAACGCACCCAATATGATCCTTTTTATGTATGGAAACAACCAACCTTGAGAACTAAAAATATATATTTATTTTTTTATTAATAATCAAAGGGACTTATTTTTATACTTGGCCTATAAAGTTGCAACTGAAACTAACTCCACAATTTCAGGGAATGTAGTGTAGAGACTAATTATCCTTGTTTACCAGCCATCCATTTATGTTTCATCTTGTATAACGTTTTAGAGATTGAATATTTGCCTTGCATTTTTTATAAGAGGTATTGCTTTCCACCTTCCTTTCAGTAAGTTGGATTACTCTTTTTTGACATCCTTAAAATGTATTGCTATTGAATCCTTACGTTAATAGACTAGAGGGTTTTTGTTTGCTTGTTTTTTTTTTTTAAGACTCTAAGGTACATTAGGATTATCTCATTCTCATACCTGAAGCATTTATTGTTCTCTTTGTAGAGAAAAGAATGATACCCAGAACGCATGTTAACTGGGATGGACAGCTTAGCCCTGGATTGTTTTCAGACTCCTGAACTAAACATATTTCCATCAAAAAGACTTTTCCAAATTTTAATGTAGAAAAAAAAATCCTCTGGACTTTTTAAAACACAATTTCTGGGGCCCTTGCAAGTGTGGCAAGTGATCTGTACTTCCTATTACACCGCTTAGTACATAGCTTGGTAGCTTAGAGAGATTGTGGTGCCCAAGACCTTCGGACATTTTTCTTACCTGCAAGAGCTTTGAGAAAAATCAGGAATCCTGAAGCAGCCTGAAAAGATCTCAGCTGCTGTGAGCTGGCCTGATAATTGAGAGAAAAAACCTCATGATTTCCATGGAATATTTTTTTGCGAAACAAATGTGTCCTTACTGAACGCTTTCATTTGACTACATGGCCAAAGAAGTTTTGCTCTCAAATGTACCTGGTAAACATTTGACATACACTTTTTTTAATAATCAAAAATTAGAAAATAACAATCTTTCTCTCAACAATTTCAAATTCTCAATTTTAAATTGCCTCATTTTTGCACTGCCTCATTTTTGCACTTGACTTTCCAAAACAAATGCAGTATCTTTGCTGGAAATCTGCTTTTCTTGGGTCAAAAATATGTTCAGTGTAAGTGTCTGAGAATTCAACTGAGAAATTGTCACTTTAAGTACAATGAAATGGTAAGAAATAGGAAATGCCCTCCGTAAAGACCTTATAATTTCTCTTTACCATGATCTCTTTTTAAAACATGTACATATCCTGTTCATCATTCATATATATATACACTCATATATATGTATTCACACACAGATTTATATATGTTTGTACAGCATATTCACTTATATTTAATCAGGACAATTATTTAGTGTCTGCCTATGGCATTTAGTTTCCTATAAAATGTTATCTCTTGCATATAGACAAATCAAACACAAAAGAAAAGCTGCTTTTTAAATTTACACACTTGCTCAAATTTGAGAGACACCACTGTGATAAGAATAACATAGGTTAATTCCTAAATCATGTCTATTCTTGAAAGGTGCTCTGAGTTTTCTACCTCTGTATGCAATGATTTGCTAGAACTGCTGTATGACTTTGACAGGATATAATCAGTGATCATACCTCTGCCAAAAATGCTATTCAGGCCCTCAGGCAAAGTAAGGTTGTATCTGTTCTTACTTTATCTTTCCTACCATTGGCGTAATGCAGCTCAACCTCTCTTGCACGCTGTGGTGCTAGATCAATGCTAAGTGTCCCTTTTACCTTCATTTTTCCTCACTGATGCTTGTGCATTAAAGTGCTCTCCAGATGAGCCTGGACTCTCTTCAAGCTCTGTGATTCATTAAAATCTAAGACCTCAGCATGAGCCACACAGAACATGAGGCACATCCGCTGAATAATCACATTTTGAACTCAACTACGTGCACTTGCCTTGGGCTATTGAAAAGCATGACACTTGATTATGATTAATGGAAAAAGAAAGAGCTGTCAAGATGATACTACCGTAGTTGAGGTACACAAGTACACTCATAGATTTATTAGTGTATTCAGTCAATAGGGCAGCAGAGAAAAGAATGCCAGATACAGAACTGTTATTTCAGCCAGGAAATTCAGCCCACATCATTTTGCTTTAAGGTATCTCATTTCCACATTCCAAAAATCCTGCTCCCAAATTAGGTTTATTTACACAGGTCAAAATGTCAGACAGTATGAAACAAAACACTGTATTCACAAAGCAATTTAGCATGTGATAAGCCAAGTTAATCAGCAACAGCTCATATCAGCCCTATTGACTGCTCATACTCTGGTGGCTGATTCCATTCCCTGCTGCTGTTTGAGTGAGTTTTCCTCCAAACGTACACTCCTAAACTGTATAATCCATGAATTCAGGACTCTTTGGAAGCTGTCGCTATGGCTATAAAACCAGTTATCACACAGATGTTGAAATCATAGGGTGAACATTTGAAAAGAAACAATGCTGACTGGAAGCTGGAAAAATCAATAGAAATGTTACAGAATGCAACATAATTTTTTTTCTCACTAAACCTTCATGTCTCCATATATTTACAAAAGAAATACCAATATGATAATTAAGGCATTCAAATTTAAATTTACTTTATCATTTTATGTGCAAACAAATGTAAGTGAATCTGGCAACATTTTATTTTTAAATGATGTTACAGCATCTGTTGGACTCTGCACCCATTTCTGAGATGTCATCTGTATTCTTGTTCTATTGAGAGGAGTTAGCAAATCTAATTTAACTTGAACCAATTGTTTTGCTGTTCCAGTTCAGTGACAAGTTTTAGGTTTGGAAACTAAATTAGATTTTGGGAAATACAAAGTCAAAATGATCATAACAAATGATCATCTTTCTGTGGTACACAGCTACTGGGTAAGAGAAGCCATGAAAAGGATGTTTTAAAAGTTTCTCTGTATTTCAAAACAAAAAAAGCCCAAGTCTGATTGCTATCACCAACTCTGTCTACACCCAACTCTTGGATAATTTACTGGAGCTATTGGCTAATCATGGAAAAGTAATGCATTACCACTGTATTTATACTGTTTGCATAGAGTCATTGTTTTTTGAATTGGTCAAATTCTGGCAGACATCTCAAAATCATTTGGTAAAATAGTACTTTCTAGAAAGGTTTACTAGGTAATATCTCTATGGAAATTACATTGTTGATCTAAAATGCATTACCAAGTATCAACCTCTCTTCAGCAGAAATTAAACGAACTTCTTTCACCTATCTGTTCACGTAAAAAATATATTGATGAAATTCTGCAGATAGAGGGGGGTTTTTATCACTGGCTCATAAAATTTATCACTGGCTCATAAAATTCAGAAATTTTCAGATACTTTCTGAAATACTTTAAACTTTGATAATGAAAAGCAACAAGTGAAGAATGAAAATTGTCTGCTTCTTACTATACTACCTAGAGGGTGTTGTATGGTCTTAGATGAGATACCTTTGTGAAAAGACATCAAATTGTTTTGTACCCAAAGAGTAGTATTGATTTACTAGTGATTTACTGGAAATTGTGGTGAAATTCTGCAATCTAAATTAAAATATTTAAGTGGACAACTGAGGAATCATTAAAGGCTTGCTATTGTAGAGGCTTACAATCTTATAGTCAGTCTGAGGAAATGATGGAATGTTATGTCCCATAAGACCCAAGTCTCTAATTAATATATCAGTCAAGTATTTGGTGAGTTCCCTCAATATGTCTTCTTTGGGTTCATTATGAAAGCACTATAGGCCTGAGCAAAAACATCTTCTGCAATGCAACTGCATATCTTGAGGGGGAAAAGGTCTCTTTTATGCAATATTAGAATTGTTAAATACTAACATGCATTTGTTTCAACAGAGAGGTTCAAACCATCTCAGAGAGTATAATTTGCAAATAATGCAAGGATTCACAGATTTCGTTTGCTTGGTTGGTTAGGTTTTTGTTTGTTTATTTTTGGTTTTTTCCTCCGGAGAGGTTATTCTTCTAAATTAAATACAGAGTTCTTGCAAGACCTAAGGAAAAGGACATTTATATTCATATGCATAAAAATGTATTTGGTGCAAATGCTTATGAGTTATGAGGACGAAATATTTTCCACAGGAAAGTTCCTTGGCATGCGTAGCTCCAGTCTAAAGTATAATAAAAAGATAAATAATAATGACTATAATTACAAATAAGTCTTGACTTGAAATAGTGAGGGGATTTTAAGGTTGATTCAAATGTTCCATTGATAATGAATGAAACAATTTGTCCCTTTGTTCTTTGTACTGAAGATCCCTGAGACTTAATCCTACAGTTTCAGTCATTTCAGAATTATTAAGCCCAGAGAAGTGCATTCATGCTGAAAGTGGAACTCTAGAAGTTAATAACTTATAAGTGGTTTTAAGATTAATAATTATATTTGCATAAATCAGTAATTATACAAGATAGAAAAATGTTATATAACATTTTTAGGGATTACTCTTTCTTTACTGTGAAATTGTGGAGTGTGTACATTAGTTTTGAAATACAGCCTAGGCATTGACAGTTTCACTAAAACTTCTGATTCTTTATAAGTTTCAACATCTTTCTTATTTTTAAAAAGGAGCAGGATACTGTAAGTTTGGTATAGATAAGTGATTTCATTGGTCTATCATATTTGAAAAATCATGGCAGCTAGACAAAGTCCCCAGAGACTGGAGAGAGGGAGTATCACACTCATTTTAAAAAAGGGTAATAAGGAGGACCCTGGGAACTTCCAGCCGGTCAGCTTCACCTTTGTGTCCTCTGAGAACATGGAATAGAACCTGCCAGAAGATACATCAAAATGTATGGAATAGAGGGAGGTAATTAGAGACAGTCAATATGGCTTCAGCAAGGGCAAATCATACTTGACTAATTCAGTGGCTTTCTGTGATAGGATGACTTTAATGTTCGGAGTATTTTCCAGGTTTTGGATGCAAGTGCTTATCCTAAGTGGCTCCTACCTGTGTTTCAGGATGGACCTTCATATCATTGACTTGTATGACTTTTTTTTCAATAGGAAAATTACATGGAATAGGGAAATGATACATTCAGTAGTTCACTTGATTGACAGGGAACCAAAGCAGGGATACAAAATTTTGTGCACATGGTCTGCAGTTAGGAAAGCTCCTTAAAAGTTACTGGAGGGTTTGGGGCAGTAATTACCATCATACCTTCAAGATTTTTAAACTTTTAAGATTTATGTTTCAAAGAAAAAAAAAAGGCTTTAATTAAAAATTTTAGAGAAAATGTGAGATTTCTTCTATCGGAAGTCAGCAGACATTGGTGTAGTTCCACTGGAAATGAACTTGGCCCATTGTGTTTTTCCCTGGCTTAAAAGCTAGAATACTAAAAGCCAATGGGTCTATTTCTTATGAGAATCAGACTTTGAATCTCATACATTGCTGTTAAATTCAATAGATTTACGGTATTTTTGTATAATGGAGATTAGAATTTGTCTTGTGGTCTGAATGTAATTTAAAAGAATTATGCAGAAAGACAAGGCAAGTAAAGCTGCTGTCAAAAGGTTAGAAAAATCAATAGGCAGAGCAGAAAATAAAGTAGTAAAAAGGGTATTTAAAAACCCAAAAGTTAAAATGTCATTTTGATATGAGAGAGAGGAATTTTGCTGAGAAACTGTGTTATATAGCACAGGATAACAGTATGAATAGGCAATCAGCCTCATGTCTGTTGGAAAAGTGTAATGCACAGTTGTGTAATATAGATCTGGTTTGCACCTCTGGAGTAAGTCTAGCCCGAGTTAATTACTCTCTTTTGATATGTGAAAGTGCTGAAAAGAGGTTCCAAGGCTCCCTTTCCACTAAAACAAAAGCCTTGGGGTTTTTTTACTGGTTCTTAAGCTAACCACAAATTTGAACAGTCATGTCTTTTTCCTTGGATTTAGTAATGAATATTCTTTTTTTATTTTCCAATTTGTTGATGCAAGTGAATTTTTATTTCAGTTAAAGTGAAAAGATTTTCAGTTAAAGTGGAAAGTTCTATTATGAATATTTTTTCAGAATATATTTCATTATAAATCATTTAATGATTACCTAAAATAACTCCTACTGTCTTAGTTTCCAAATTTTTTACATATTTCTTTAAATATTTATGATAATGCATCCTTATTGCAAATAAGATTTTTTTCCAGTACTTTAACATGGATTTAAAATAGATATCAGATCTTAAACACAACCACTGCATTGAAAATACTATTGTAACAGTGATTTCTTTTAGTGACAAAATGCATGTGATATCTGTTTTTAGTTATAACTCCACTTATCCTACCTGGATTGATAAATACAGTTTTTCTTTTATTTCTGTAAGCTTAATCAATGTAATTAACGTATTAATTGTATGAAGCTCAGGTTTCAGATTAAATTTAAACCTTTATCTCACTTTTGTCTAAGACTATGTCTTTTAAACCTAACAAATGGCAGCAGATTCTGATACTTACAACACTGTCTTAATGTAAGTATTATTCCCCTTTTTTATTTGAGAAAGAACAGAACCCTTCCTACTCTCTGATAGCCCTAGAACTCAACGGGGCTAATTTTAGCCATTTTAATTCCTGAATAATCTTCTCTTTGGGTAAATTATATCATCTAGAGGAAGGGCTCTTCATACAAGGATACCACATCGTCAGAATAGGTCATGAGTTGCCATTATGGAACTTTCAGGAACTCATCAAATTAAGAAATCTCCATAAAATCCATTGTCAAGGGAAGGGGTTGTCCTCTGAATTATATAAAATCTAGTTTTCAAGATACCTATTAAAATAACACAAGACTGTGTGGCAAGAAGACTTTAGGCCTAGCAATAAGGGGATTTGCCTGAAACTACTCAAATACACAAGATGTTAGTCTGTAAGTGGAAGGAACAACTATAAAACTTGGCATTAAAATGAAGCAAATATGTACGTCAGCAGAGCAAGGATTTAACTGTCATATGTTTATCTAACTTTCAGGTTTTGTTTTTGTTTTGGTTTGGGTTTTTGTTTTGTTTGTTTGTTTTGTTTATTTTTTTTTTTGTTTTGTTTAGTTTTGCCCTTCTTTTGTTTTGGTTTTCCCAAAGTAAAATAGTGGCTGATATTTTCTACTGATTGCATTAAAAGTATTTTTATGCTATACATTGCATGGCTGCCATGTATCATTATATTTTTAGGTGACTCGTATTGAACTCATCTTACTGAATTTTGTTGAAATTGGCCTTATAATTGATCACACTTATTATTGGCATATTTAAGGATGGCTCTGTTGTTCCTTCTAAACATATTCTGAACAGAAGGTCAAATATCACTTTATCTGAAGTAGTTGGCAGAAATGTCACTTTCAGTCTTGTAAAAACATTGTTGAAAATTTCATAATGAAAAGGTCATAACATGTTATCAGACACTTTGCAGAGGGAACCAAAACAAATTAAATTTGAGTTAAAAAAAGAGTCGAAATGAATAATAATATTACCATATCCAAGGATATTCAGGTTTGTGATACCAACATCAAACATCAATCTTAAATCAAAATTAATGTACAGGCTGTTGTGGTTTTCCTTCCAATCATCAAGTTCTTATTCAAATAAGAAAGAAACTAGAGAATATGAATGGAATACCATGTTGGAAGGGACCTCAGTGTTCTGATTTATTCTTAACTGTAAAAAGTAGTCTAGACAAGATGGCCCAGCACCCTGAATATTTTGTATTCAAATGCTGGAGAAATATCCAGTATTGGGGAAAATGAATGAATGTTTGAGTTTTAATATACTTTGTCTGACACTGAGCAAACAGCAATCAGAGATTCCACAGCTGTGTTCTCAAAAACCTGACCTTCACCTGATTTTAAAGATATTAACTCATTAGATTAAATTCAGGAACTGACCTGATTACAAGGAATTGCATTTTTATATATGATACTTCCACATCCTATAAACACATTTAACTTCTATCACTCAAGAAAACCCAAACAAACAAACCAACAAAAAATCCCCAAACCTAATGAAGTATATGTCCTATTGTTTTGCCTGCCTTCTAAAAGATTCTGAGGCTGAAGTTTAAAAATAAGTGTTTCTTATAATTATAGATAGACATCATTGTGAAGAATGCAAAATATTCATAAAGCAAATGCATATTTATGGAGTCACAGTTTCCTTAATCACACTGATTAAAGTCTTCTATGTCAGTGGGGCATATCTTTTGTTTATAAACCAGTTTTGACTGACATATGAAAGGTAAGTGTATAACTTGTGTGTAGTGATGGTATATATCAGTTTTATATATTTTCTTTTTTTATTTTTACACCTTTTTTGAAAAAAAATCTCATGCTGTGGACATCAGTCATGCTATACAGAAACCTAATATCAGAGTTAAAACCTGCACTGGTCAGCTGAAGTTTCTACTTTTATCAGCACTGCCACTGAGATCAATAAACAGTCCTATTAATAGGCACATCAATATGTCATTGATGAAGATAAAGTATTGGTCTTGGTTTTTTTTCTTCCGTTGCACATGATATGTTATTAAAATAAACTATATACTGGTAATCAGAGTAGATATACTCTTGAACACCAGAGAGGCTTCAAGTACCAAAAATACCTCCTGTCCTGACTGCTACAGGACAGCCCAACATCTGCAGTTATAACAATATAAATCCATACTCCCTTTCCTCTTTTCTTTGCAAATTACATTAAAGAATTTTCTTTAACTGCTCTATATTTTACTAAAAATTGCTTTTCTAATACATGTTTAAACACACATACATTCAGGAAAAAAGCTAGAAGTTATTTCCAGAAGTAAAAATCTGAGCAGATTTTTCCATTTAGGTGTAGAAAAGGGTCTCTGCTATCAAAGGAGAGCTGGTTTAGCTGGTTTTACTTTTGACCCTCTCCCTCTTCCTTCCTCTGTATCAACATAAAATTCTTGATGTGTGTGTAGAACAAAAAGCATCAATTACATTTGTTTTAGGAAGAGGTCAGCAGCCTGAAGAGTGCTCCAGGAAATGTAAAAGAAAATCTAGCTTTGTAGATCTACAATTTCTGAAGAATAAATACATTCTTCCTTTCATGAGTGATTTCAGAGGGACAGAATCCACTTCAAAAGAGTACAGACAGCACTGTTTATATTTAGAGAACTCAATGACTCTCTTCTACTCAAATGCCATCAAGCAAATAATAAGAAAATGAAATAACTAATAAGATAAAAAGTCCACATAGCAAACTGAAACTCTTAATATCAGGAAGTGTTCAACATATAAATATGAAAAAAAAAAAAACCTGTAAGAAATCCAAACTTTATTCCTTTCCAATGTTTTTTTTTATAGTTGCATTGCCTATATGTTGTATAATTTTGTAATCTTTCCATTTAATGTTATTCCGCAAACTTTGAATCTCAGCACCTATATAAACATACACCAAATAACTTACAATGCTTTGTATGTCAGTAGAACATAATGATGACATGGTCAGCACCACTTTTTTCATTGAAATAACTCCTTCAGAAGCTGATCAATGTACTCAGATTACATAGCAGGTAATGTAAAAGAGATTCTGTGACATTTCAGACGCATTTCATCAGTATTTTGGGGTCTTCTCAGTGTTTCTTTGAATCCTATTTCTATCTCCAATATGGACTGTCTTTTAAAATTTACCTGACTTATCTTTTAGCTTGCAAACAGAAAACAAAAATTATCTCATTATTACATATTTCAATTTATTTACCATTATTCCTCTAGTGAGAGCTAAAACCATGCTTACTTGCAGAATATAATTCAGTTTTAGAGACTATAAAACTTGTTCTTTCTGACTACTGAAATTTCTTGGCCAGAAATGGTTGAGCATATTTGGTTATTTAACCTTTCTAATGATGTATTTAAATTTAAATTTCTGGAATACTTACCACCATTAAGATTGCCTTTCCTTAACTCTAAACTGCAAATGTGGTCATTGTCATCTGAACTGGAAGAGGAGCAAGATCCAACATTTTCTGTAGACTTTGTTATGGAACTACATATAGAGAATGGATAAGCAAACATTGCAGAGGGCTATGCTCTGAGAGGCAAAAATTTATGTTATTCATTCTTTTTTTTTTTTTTTTGGTAGCCATTACAGGTACTTCTTCTATGTTTTCAGTATTCAAAATCATAAACTGCATAGCAATGTCTTCTGTTTTTGTCCTGTGGTTTTCAGGCACACTTTTCTGTACTGGGGGTGAGGGATGAGGTGAGACTGAATTGGTGCAGATTTTTTTATGGTTCTCAGTAAAAAAGATCCAACAACAAACAGCTTGATAAAATAACTTCATTGATAAAATAGAATAAGAATAAGAGAAGGAAAAGAGTTAGTGAGTAAACCTTCTGTCCCTAAGGACACCTGTGTTTGTGTAGTATTGAACAGAGTCTATTTGGATTTTCTCTGGGTGTACTGTGCAGACCAGATCCTGACCGGGGAGAGTTTTCCCCTTTGGTGCTACCATCTAACTCCCTCACAAGGAAACAACTCTATTCTCAAGAATGTTCTCACAAAGACTTGTGCTGCACTGTTATACTAAGGCAAGGCCACAAAGATGACATTCAGTTAATGAGTGGTAGCTGCCCAAGGTGCTCTGTTGGGAGAGCCCAGAAATATGAGCAACACATCATGGGCGTGGGCCTACTCAGATTAATTGCTATGTGGAACTCCTAAGTGTGCAGTGCTCAGTGAGTCAGGATCACTACATTCCATCCCTTCGTCCACATATTGTTTACCTTTCCCAAATCTAAGTTACAGACTACCTGATTTACATACTAAGTTCTCAAGCCCTAAATGTGAGTCCAAATAGAGCAGATGTGGCCTGTTCAAGTTCACTGGTTCCTCGAGTATCGTATCTCCCACAATGCTTCCAATGCACACTACCAATTTTTTTTCTACTTCAGTATAAGATGAATAGAGTGATTATTAATTACTGGATTTTCACAAACCATAGTACATAGTAATTACTGATTTCACAAATTAAGCGTGTAGTCCTACTCCATAATTAGAATATTAAGCTTGTAAAAAGCCTCTACTCAGTAAAAGAAGTGTTCATAATAAATTGCATTCTTTCCTTTTGGAGTCTCTCACTCAACAGCTCTCTAAAGCAGTATTTGAATCAATTGCACTGAGAAAATGCTCTGGTTCAGTCTAAATATAGAGATAAAGGTTTGCTGGAAAGGAAGGTTGAGGCATCCTTTAATATACTGTCCAATGCAAGGCTTGTTCTTATATACTGTGCTGCTCGTCTTTCCATTCAGATCAGAATTTCTTCCACCTCCCAAAAAGTAGAGCTCTGCTGCTAAGGAATCATGAAAGTTTCCTGAGACTATCTACAAGGACAAAGAGATAATTTGGTCAACTTGCAAATTTCATTCTGAAAAAACGTTGTTCCCATTTTCAGTTAAAAAAATCTTCACTTTTTACCCTGAAATGCTGCTAAATTTTCTTCTGCCTTATTACAATTGATTGGTAACAGAGAAAACTCAAAACATCTGTCTTATAATAGAACAGAAGACTGCATTAAAAAGGAATTGTAGATTGTACTGACCTGTACTGAAATTTATGAGAATATAAAGATAATAATATAAACTTTGCACAAAATTCAAGACATATTTTCTTGTTATGCATCTGCCTCTCTCAAATATTATTACTGCAAGTCTTCTGTGCACACATACTTGCAGAGAGTGTCCCAAAATCCATATTAGGATTGCAGGTGTTGAAATGGTGTAACAAAGAATGTGTTAATTATCTGGATCATATATAAAAGAGTATATAAGCTTCATTAGCAAATTTTTGAAAATTCCTCAGAAGTAAAAAGGATTTGAAATGAGGGTTGACAATGTAAAATGAAAGTAATGAACCCCCTGAGTTAATAATGAAAAAATAGTTTTGAATATCACTTAGGAAAACAAAGAATTAAACTAATTGAATTAAGAAATAGCAACAAAACCCAAGGGACAACACCAGAACACCAGAATTACCTACAGAAATATATAAGATCTGATAAATCTCAGCTATTCATAACTTTGCTTATTTGTAGCAGAAAAGAATTAACTTGCTGTATCCTGCAGGTTCTGGTAAAAAAAAAACAGACCAATGACATAGTATGATCAACTTTTTTTGGCTTTGAAGGTGTGATGTAGGCCATAATACCAATTCATCTTCAGTGCGGAGATTCTTGCCTCCTTCCTTTATGAATCAATGGGTAAATAGACCAAAAAAAAAGGTTTTGGTTTGCTGGCCAACTGAGCTAACAGTGATCCTCATCCAGTGTACTGAAGACCATATATAATCATTTTGCAGAATATACTGGATTAAGATGCACTCATCAGTTATCCACTTAGAGGTGTGCAAAATTGTGTACAATTCTTATACATCCACAAAAACTCTCGCTAGATGGAAAAGCAGTTTTGATATAAACAAGGAAGTCTACAACTTAAAAGTTGTCAAAGACTATGAAAAATTTGGCAGTCTTTTCTGAAGTACTGAAATTTGAGATTGTTATTTTCTCAAAATCTTGGGCTTCATAATTCTGTATCTACAGCAAAGAGAATTTAGCTGAACAGAAGTAAAAGATCTGAGAATTAAAGTTGTGAAGAATCAATAAAGATGATACATGTTCATGCACATCTACAAGTTGGGTTTTTTTGGTTGAAAAAGAAGTAGTAAATAGAAAATTTGCAATATAGGTTTCTGTAATTTTTTTTAAAAAACTGAAATGATAGGAAAATTGAGGTTTACACAGTACTAATGAATACAGGACTAAACTGCACACAAAGGTTATTGTGCATTACCTTTCCTTGATTAAAATGTAGAAAACAAAATTGTTGTTGTAAAGATAGATTAGACTTTAAGCACTTATTTTACAATGTGAAGCAGAATTCCAATAAGAAATATGACAAAATCCAAGAGAAGAGACTCACATATAAAAATACATTACAAATTATTCCGTCATCTGAATACATCTTCAAGGACAACACATACAATTATCCAGTACTTCTTTATTATGCAGTACTCTACCATTATTCAATATTTTCTGTAATGCTTCTACTATGCCTGTTATCACTACATAAGTAAAGAGTGCGTTCTATTTTTAGTTCTTATCATGAATTGATTTCTGAGTCTGGATAAGGTGCCTGTCTTTATTTCTCCTTGTTTTAGGGGGAAAAAAATGATGATGAATAATGCCTTTCTTCTGAATAATGCTCTGCAGGTGAAACAGCTTCATTGTATTACCCATTACCTAAAGTTCAATAAGAAGCTTTTTATTGACTTCAGTGAGTTTTGGGTCAGACTACCTACGTAAAAATGAATAACACTGAGCAGCAACATTATATTTTGGGAGATGTTAATAAATTTATCCTTGAAATTTTATTCCTAATACTGTTTTATGAGTCTCTTCAAATTATAACATTTCAGGTTTAGAATTGAATGCCAGACATAACTGGCTGCAGTACAGGAAAAAGGAAAGTTGATACGTGTCTGTCCTAAAAGATTGTTTGAAATACCAGCTGAATTTTGAATGTACCAAGCTGGTACTCTCACTAAAAATGCAATCTGCAAAAAGACCAGACTTTTTCGGTTGGTTGGTTGGTTTTTTTACTGGAGCAAAATAAATTACAAAAGGAAAAGAATGAAACATAGTATTGTGTTTCAGTACACACTGACAAGCTAAGTGCAGGATAGATTGGTCTCAAGTGAAGAATTCTTTGCAAGATCTGAAAGGGTCAAGAATTGTGTTCCTTTCCTGGTTTTCTTGCATCGCTGAGATCAGAAACAACACAATGGACTTCTCTGGATTACAATACTTCAGTTGAAAGCCTGACATGGAAACATACGAAAATGAGCTCATTAGGAATATATTTTATTAAACAAAAAAAGTCAAAACCAAATGTGGTGGGTTGACCCTGGCTGGACACCAAGGGCCCACCAAAACTGTTCTATCACTCCCCTCTTCAGTTGGGCAGGGGAGAAAAAAATATAACAAAAGGTTCATGGAGTGAGATAGGGATGAGAAGAAGTCACTCACCATTTACCATGAAGAGAAAAACAGACTTGACTTGTGGAAATTAGTTCAATTTTTTACCAATCAAACCAGAGTAGAGGAATGAGAATTAAACCCAAATTTTAAAACCGCCTTCACCTTTCTTCCTGGGCTTAACTTCACTCTCAATCCTCTATATCTTCCCACTCCATGGTGCAGGGGGAATGGGGATGTGGTCAGTTCATCACAAGTTGTCTCTATCCTCTCTTCCCCTGTTCCAGCATGGGTTCCTGACACAGGACCTTCTTTTGGAAAAGGCTGCTCCAATGTGGGTCCCCCTTGGGGTCACCTGCTCCACCATGGACCTTCACAGGCTGCAGGAGACAGCAGTCTTCCCCCTATACTGCAGGGGAAACTCTGTTCTGATGCCTGGAGCACCTACTCCCACTCCCTCTTCACTGACCTTGGTGAACATGCCAGTGTTGTCTGACATTTTCTCATGCCTCTCTTCTGCTACAGTTGCCCAGATTTTTTTCCCTCCTTCTTAACTAGGTTAGCCCAGAAGTGCTACCACTGTCACTGATAGGCTTGTCCTTAGTCACTGACAAGTCCATTTCGGAGTAGGGTGGCAGTGGCTCCGTTGGACGTGGGGGAAGCTTCTGGCAGCTTCTCACCCCTGTAGGTCCACTGCTACCAAAAATTTGCCATGCAAACGCACTGTCACTGGAAAAAAAATAGGTCACCAGAAGGTGACATCTCTGTTTTATCCTTTAACTGAGCTTCTTCGGTTCCTTAGAGCTCAAAACAGGGAGCATATATATGTAAAATTCTAAAAAGTGACCCAGCAGCTTATAAAACAAGTAAGTAAAAAGACATGAAATGTACTGCATTTAAATGGTGTAAGTTCAGTGGAGGTTCAAAGATTCCTGATCAACCAAAAAAACCTCCCAAAATCTAACAAAACCCAGATCTGTCACGTCTAAAATAGTCAGCTATTTTTATCTACCTTGTAGATAATGTCTTTTGATGGGTAAACCAGGCAGCGGATTTTAATTCCTAATTTTTAGAAATGTTTTAAATGAACAACTTTTATATTTTTAAAAGCAGATTACCTGAATAAACATGGTATAAAACAATAATTGAAAATATATTTACTTTCTGAAGGAAAATAATTGAATTGGTTTCTGTTTTTCTCTGTTAACTAAACAAGGACAGCAAGACTTCTATCAAAGTAGATCAAATGAAGGTGTTATGAATTTACCCTTTCCATCCTCAAAATATTATGTAGCTCTAATTTGCTTTTATTTTAGTTAAATATTTAGTTGTTGTTCATTATTTGTATGAATTTTCAGTTGACATCAGCAACTGACACAAGCAATCACAGTTCTACCATCTGTAAAAGAAAGTGTGTGAGGCACTGCACAAAATATCTGAACTATTTGAATGAAATATTCTGTTTTATAAGGGAAAACTGTTATTTAAAATCAGTACCTATTTCAAGTACATTTTAATAAAATGAAAATAGGTCACTGAATGTGGAAATTAACATTTGACGGCCATCACTTTGAATAAAAGCAGCAGAAAGAACCTAGGGAAAGATGTGTGGTGCCCGTGCACCTTGAGCACTTGATTCCAAACTGCAGTTTCCAGACAACTTTCAAAATCATTCCCATGTGTAGCCAGAGATCTAGATGCGTCACTCACATGTTTAAAAAGCTTATCTGACTATATGAACAGAATAAATGCATAAAAGCTCAGTGGGCATAATGTCATGCTCAACAGAGCTAAGCAGAAAAGGAAGGAAATTTTTCACCCTTTTGAGTGTTTTCATATTACGACCACAAATCTAAGATACTGAGGCAAAGGAATGGCAGTGAACATAAGACAGATTTTAAAAAATACGTACTGACATAATTTTAATAAGAACTATGAAATAGTATAATGATGGAGATATTTTAGACCCATAAGAGGTTAGAGTCTGAAATCCCAAGGGAATGTAAAGTTAATTTTTCATACTGCTTCAGTTACTAATTAAACCTTCACTTTAGATGAGGCAATATTTCATAAAGCACACTAGGTTTTCCCACAATATTTATATAACAAGAAGACTAGTGAAAATAACAAATAAACATGTTTTATTAGGGTAAGGAGGAAGAAAAAAACCCAAAAAAACTCCTTAGTATGTTTGGATCATTGCCACGGTACTGCCATATGGTAGATTCAGCTAGTGTGCAGCAAAGCCGCAATAATTTGTGATTGTTTTAGGCAGATCTGGCAACCGTTTACTAAAGATAACAAAAGCTAACCCTTCAGTGAATCTGGTGCTATACTCTCACGCACCATCTGGAAATGGTCCCAAGTGTGGTAAGGGTGGAAAGCAGTTCGCAGGTCCCACAGTTAACTATCACAGTTACTTTTTTCCAGTGGTCATGGCCAAAGAATGACTGGAGCTTCTCCCCTGCTTTCTTTGATATGAAGAAAGGGAAGAAAATGACATATAAGTGTAACTGTAACTCAGTACAACTGAGGAAAGAAGAGGTCACTAAGTTGCCAAATGCAATGAAATCACAAAAAAATGGCTGCTATGTCTGTAAATGTGCACTGTACCTTAAGAAGTGCTAATATAAGAATAAATAAATAAACAACTATAACTCATCACTGATTTTGCATAATAAAGAGCTAATTGCTTTATCAGACTCTAGTTCTGTCGAAGTTCAAGCCCAAAATCTGTACAGTCCCGGTCAAGTATTCTTGCTAGTGCTAGAACTAACATTCATATGACCCAGAAAATGAAGCTATTTGTAGAAGCAAACTCCTTAGAAAAACTGAACCAGGGCAACAAAATGTAAAACACTTTCTGCAAATAGTGTTTGCGTTAATGCAAGCAAACTAAGCAAAATCACATGGCATGAATCTATAATTCAAAATTACCTATTTCTAGGGATTATAAAACAACAAAATTCTTTTAGTGCATTTCTGTGGCAGTCTTCCTATAATGGTATAATATAACCAAGGTTCCCAGATTTGAAGGGGTAGCAGGGGTCACTTTAAACAAGAATCTTGTTTGGTTGCTATTTGTGCTTCTATATTCAAGCTTGCATGAGACTTCCATGTGAGACATAGAAAGAGCAACATATTAGATGGGCTTTATGTTTTGTTTACCCTTACAGTCCTCATATGAATAAAGACTATTAATTTCTGTCAAATATTGATACCTCATCATATAACACTGTTAATGATGACTGTTCCTACTACTAGTTTAGTGCCTATGACCAACAATATTAAGGGACAGATTTAAGATTCCTAGGAATTGGACTTCCACTTTGAAAATGTCATAACTAATGTCATCTATGGCCCAGTGTAGTTGAGCATCTCACATGCAAGAAGTCTGATGCATACAATATAAAGCTGTTCTACGCAAGGTCTTTTTACATGCTGCTTCTTAGCGTTGCAGACTATGAATCAAAGTCATCAAATAGAATACCATTTTGCTAGATCAATGATTTTCAACCTTTTTTTTCAGATTTGCAGATAGATAAAACATTTCCACTGGAGAGGCAGAGCTCTGAAGAGCAAATTTTAAGTCAATAATAAGCTTGTTTTTCAGTCACCTTTCACATTTCTCTTGGACTTAGCTGATTAATGCTGCAATCCAAAAAGTAATGCTTAAACTCACTGTGGTTGATGTTGTACAGAAGCCGAAGAAAAATCTACCCGTAACAAAGATATTGTAAATTCTGCATTAAGTTGAACAAGGTGATAAAGACATGGAGTTCAGAGAATCAGAAAGTCACAAGGCAATAGCTGCCTGTGAATCAGTGCATTTACCTTCAGAACAGTAGCTACTCTGAGGATCCTGTCTTCTGGTAAAAGAATGGCTTTCAGGAGGGATTTTAAACTGATCAATGCTGTTGCTTTGCAAGTATTTATGGGAAATCCTCCCAGCGAGAGGAAAATACCAGGAATATATTAAATTTGTTTACTTTATGTTTACAATATGCACTGTATTACAATGTAATTGCTTCAGCAGTGTATCTTCTAGTAGCAATGGTGATTCTAGTACTTTTTATTGAGTGTTTGGCATTTAAACACTAATTCAATTGCCTTTGCAAATATTTGCTTTCTAGCTGTTACCAGGAAGCTCAGCACAGTGAACCTTTTGAATCGAATCAGGCAATCCCTGTCATTTCACTCAGTGCCTTCCACAGGATTACTTGAAAAAGTAGTCTTTAGGTGAGGAATTTAACAACTTAGGGACTCTATCTCTTATTAAAAATCCTTGATTTGCATTTGTCTAAAAAAAAGCCAGTATCTAAGCTTCAGATTGAACTAGAGTCATGACATTTTGTTGTTTCTCATGATGTTGAGCATATACTTTGATGCCACGTTTCAATCACTATCTTGTTTTTAATATCTTCTGTAATATTTTAACAACTTCTATAACCAGACATTTGTATGAGATTAATAATCATCAGGGAACATGATTCTAAGAGGTTCTGCTAGTGTGCATATCGGCAAACAGGTCTTAATACAGGTACTTTGCAGGTGTTTTGTAGTTTCCTTAAGGGCAAGAGTACTTCTCAGAATGAACCAAGACTCTGTGATTACCTGCCCTGCTGATTCTAATTATCTTTAATGAGACTCAGGAGGTCATAATATCAACACCTTCATGTTCAGCTGCTTAATTCAATGTATGACATCTTGCCTCTATTTTCATCAGCCATAGAGTTTAGATTCAGAAGACAGCAATAGCTTGTGTCTTCCAAAAAGACAACCTTCTTGACTACAATGAAATCAGGACAAAAGTCCTCCATTTTTGTCAGTAACTTTTTTCTCCAGTCCTTATGCCTAACAATGAAACTTAATTTCTCATTTGGACTTCTCTTTTTACTGCCCAGAATTACAACTTAATGTGAAAGTTTGCAAGAATCATGTAACATATACTTTACATTATAAAAGTATCATGAAATGTCAGTGTTCATGAGTTGACTGACTTACCAACTTAAACTTAGGTACAGTGTCTTACCAAAAATTGAAGAATCATTTAGGTTGGAAAAGACCTCCAAGATTATTGAGTCCAACCTTTGACTGATCACCAGCTTGACAACAAGACTATGGCACTGTCATGTTCAGATGTTTCTTGAAGACCTCCAGGGGTGGGGACAGTCTGGAGGCAGCCTGTTCCAATGCTTAATAACTTCTTCCACGAAGAAATTCTTTCTGATATCCAACCTAACCCGTCCCTGGCACAGCTTGAGGCTATGTCCTCTTGTCCTGTCTCTAGTTGCCTCCTTCAAGGTAGTTGTAGAGACTGATAAGGTCTTCCCTGAGCCTACTTTTATCTAGGCTAAACAATCCTCAGCTGATCCTCATATAACTTACCCTCTAGACCCTTCACCAGCTCTGTTGCCCTTCTCTGGACATGCTCCAGCACCTCAATGTCTTTGTTGAAGTGAGGGGCCAAAAATGAACGCAGGATTTGAGGTGCAGCCTCATCAGTGCTGAGCACTGAAGTTCTTAATTGGATAGATCTGTCACATAAACAATGATATAAACCCATAGAAACACACTGGAAACCAGTGTAATTTTGTACAGAAATAATCTATTCAGTAACTTCTGTTAATTTGTTCTTTATTATGATATTTGATGTCAGGCTGTTACTTTGTAATTACCTGAATGGATATCTGTGCACTTCCATAGGGTTTCCAATTAATTTTTTTTCCTAGTGCTTCCATGGTAAATATATTTAAACAAAAACCCCAAACAAAAACAACAACAAAAAAAAGGGTCATATTTTATTTAAATTATCTGGTGGGAGTCTGTAAATTCTATATATGTTCCATCAGTTTTAATAAACAGTAGAATATAAATTTTTGTTTTGTGCTCTGAGGTTTTTCAAACTGTTTAACAAACTGAGAACTGTCTTCTCCGGTACATCTGAAAATGTACAAAACCTTCAATATTTGCCTGTCATCATACAGAGAAAAGCCTTAGATATTTTTGTTTCCTTATTAGCTTGCTTGAAAGTATTTAGACTAACAAGCTTAGGCAAACCCACTAGTACCTTTACAAGGGTTAACTGGCACAGTGGTGCAAATCACCTAGTTTAATTTAGAATTCAATGCTAATTTATGATGCCTTCGTTACCCTGCGTTTGGGAAAATTAATTAGTCAAACTCCGCTTAAGTTGTTGAAATTAACTGCCTAAATAGGATTTAAACTGATTATAAATTTTAAAATAGAACCTCATTACCTGGGTAGATTTGACAGAATGTTTATGTCTATGTTTGAATTGCTAATGTACAATTAAAGAAAAGTAATCATGCAAGTATTAGAACACTACGTGCTCTGAGAATTGTTTGTTACTCCTTGAGTAACTCCTCTGATATAGTTAAAGTACTGATAACTTTCCACTAATAAAGAAAAAAAAATCAGAATTTCAGTACCACATTTACAATGCCTCTTTATTAATGAACATAGAGCACATATTGAGGTACTTTGAAGAAAATTCGTAACTCATTGGCAAAAGGGAAAACAAATAGAAAAAAATACAAACAGCAAAAGAATTTAATCCATTATGCTATGAGGCGTACTTTTTTTGCATATGTGTTTGAAAGTAATAATTGCACAAGTGTATGGGGTCTCTCAGAATTATATGACAATATTTTGAACTTCATACACATCTCCCCCAACCCACGTAGGCAGACACGGAGAGATCATGAGGGATGGATGAGCATAGCACCCTCTTGTGCTATGTTGTGGTGGTGCATCCTCCCTCCCCCCACTCCTTTCGGTCCTCTCTACGATCTCAGCAGCTCCTGATAAGCCTTGACTGAACCAGCTGAGCAGTGAAGCACCCCTGGACTGCACCAGTTCAGCAGTGAAGTGTCTCTTGACTGTACCAGAAGCTCTTGCATGATAAAGGTGGGAACGATTCTGACTGTAACAGGAACATCAACTGCCTGTCCAAGGTGGGGAACAAAGAATAGACAGTTATCCTGTTTAAACCAGTCAAATAATTCACTTGAATAGTAGTCCAAGTGAAATGGTGCCATTGTTACAATGTGTTTTGAAAAAATGAATTTTAGCCCCAGTGGAACAATACTGTTAGAAAAAAGTCTAGTAGTTTCCAACTTGGGTTATGGCAAGGATGGAAACTGGCTGATGGCTAAAGACAATCATCTTGTGATCCTATAAACTGCGGTCTTAAACAAAGCCCTTTGAAAATCTTTATTACAAATTTAACCTTGTAGAATCACGGATCGTTTTAGAAACCTATTTCCAATTAATTATTAGGAATAAATTTGTAAAGACTAATTCTAAGGAATGCATTTCCAGCAGATAACATGTAAGCAGTAGAAATCAAAAGATAAAGGTCTCAAAAAAAAAAAACCAAACGACTTTTTAAAGTCTGAAGGCCTTTTATTTTGTTCCTACTTTAACAATAAAAATAGTAATAAATATTACTGTTATAAATCTCTGTTCATTTATTCAAGGCTTTCAGTATTTCAGTCATTCTTAATTTGGTCTGAGATACAAAGTGATTTGATTATGAAACAAGAATTTTAGGTCTGTGATAGTGCTGGTTTTCTGTTTTAAGTAAATATTTTTTCCCAATATTTCTCATCAATTTACGTAACATAGAAAGATAATTTCCTGATGTTACATTGACAATAAATAATATGTTTGGGCATCATTATTTCATCAACTTTACAATAAAACATGAATGACACAATAATGAAATCAAGTAATGACCAGCAAAAGGAAAGGAGTCATGGTCTCAAACACACAGTGTTAACTATCTTTCTTCTAGTACATAATGAGAGCTGTCATTGACCTTATTCAAGTCACTTCTCACGTTCAAGGTACTTTTTCATTTAACAGGTCAGATCAATTCACAAGATTTAATATTGACTAAGATGTCTGTTCTTATTGGCAAACAAATAAGCTCTTCACTGCTAAAGCTGACAGTAGAACTGGTTGGATTCCTCCAATTTCAGATTTAGAATCCTTCAATTGCCATTTTTTACTACATTTATTAGATTGAATTGTGGTATTTTTTTAAAACTTCAATTTCATTTGAAAATGCATCTGTTCTTTATTGCCATTCTTAAACTGCTGTATGTATTTATTTCAGTATTTATGTAAGATATGAAAAGTGGTAATGCAATAGTATGGCCTTTATATGACAACCTTATTTTCTTTTCTATCCTAGTGTGCAGAAATTCTCTAAATGAACAAAACACCAAGCCAGGTCAGCACTGAAATACCATTTACTGTCTTGAATTTTGGAAAGGTGAATTAAAAGCCTGCTGAAAAAGCAAAATTTTGTAAACTTTCCTACATTGTCCAGTTGCCCACCATAATCATTGATCAAATAGTGACAAATATATCTGGAGACAAAGGCAAATGCATAGATTCACACCCTGTCTGTAGTTCCAGAGTCTTGCAGTCTAATGTTTTAAACATTTGCACTATAGTATCCAAGATAAATAAATTACCAATTGAGTAACACAATATGGTGTGTATTTTTCTGTTTAAAAAAACAAAGATTGTCCAAAAGATGGAATAAAGTATACTATAACACACAATATTTTCCTGAGAGCATAACTGAAAAATTTTTCTGTGCTTTAAGAGAAGTCAGTTGTTGTGAGTCCTTCCTACCATGGCTAACAAGGCCATAGTGAGAAAAGGCAAAAGAGTCAAATTGAGTGCCTGTCTATAAAAGCAAATTTTGACCACACCTTTGCAAAATTCAGTGTGTGAGCCGTTCACCTACTAGCTGCTTTTAACATCTAACTTTAAAGAAATTCTCAGATCCTAAAGTTAGAAACCAATGTTTCTCATTTGGTCAATAGGAAGAAGAAAAAAGAGATGATGTCAGAGAATGAACCCAGTAATAAAGACAGGTGCTTAAACTTAGACTGTAAAATCTCTCTGCCATTTTACAGCATTTTATTATTGAGTTTAAATTAGTTTCTTGAGTCTAGTCATCTACATGGCTACAGGAACAAATGCTGCTAGCAGTTGAACAAACCATAGGCAATCTGAACTGTATGGTCAGAAGAATTTATTCTTAAGGGAGAGGGGTTACTTCAGAAACCTAGGGCTTAATTTTTCTGTCACCTATTCTTCTTAATCTGTTCCACATATATTTTAATGTTATTTGTTCTAGTATATCAGAACATATAACCTTGGTGTTACAATTACAGAGTAATGATTTCCACCTTCAGCTGCAATAATAAGAAATGCAAGACAAGAGTCATGTTCAAAGCCAACTACCATTACTAGTCTCTTATTTTCATAGGTATTTTACTCTGTCAACAAAGGCACTATCACTATTTTCTGTTGTACAAAACATACTGTCATTACTTCAAGAACAACTGAGGAAGGAAATACAGCAGATGCTAGAAGGTCTGATGGAATTAGGGTTTTACATTAGGAATCCAGATTATTAGACAATACTATACAGTAAAGTGGCCCAATGCTATTAAATCTGAAGTTCCACTTGGCAGTGAATATAACATTGTACACTCACAAACAAGAAAAACATGAAGCACCTTCAATGACCAAAAGTTTGGAAGTTTGTAGTATTTAAGCCAACATTTCCTTTATAAGTGATTAGGAAAACAAAGTAAAAAGGAAATTGGTGTAATGACTATTTCAGGTTCTGTTACTATTTTCATTCCTGATATTGAGAGAAAAAATAATTTTGATAAAAAAGTGCTGTTATGGCATAACTTGTTTAGAAACATGATGAAAACTTTTTTATTTAAATAAAGCAATTTCTGATTTCCTGCTTCTTATTATTTCTGTGGATATGAGCATTTTATATAGATAATTTTAAAGACTCATTTGATTATCAATATATAGATAAATAATGCAAAATTAGTGCAACACTCAGATGATAGTTTTCTGCAAGCAGTGTATCCAGCTGGCAGACAAACCATGGCTGAAATGAGCTCCACACGTGGGGTGAAGCACCTCACTGTCCTGCTCAGCTTCCTGGCAGCCTGGAGCTTGGCTTCGGTATTTACCATCCCACCACGTAATCCTGTGGGTGGTTTTTGATTCAAACCAGAGGGTACAATCTAGGAGAGGAAATGGTGCCTTACCTCTCTTGTTCTAGATGAATGGAAGACAAGAAGTGGGAAGGACACCTGCCTCAGATTATGTATATATTCAAGACAAAGTTGTTCTAAACCAGCTCCCTTTCAAGGCTACTGTGGGAAGCATTAAACAAATGATGGTCTGTGTTCATGTATAAACAGGACAGATGTTTTGTTGTGACTTGGAGGTTGGTTCTTTGCTCTTCTTTCAACACAGTTATTATCATCTTTTCATTACTACTGAAGGGCCACAAGCTTTCCGTCAACCTAATAATGTAGGACTTGGTTCAGCCCTTTGAAGAGGAACAACATTTCCTAAGCAGTGTGGATACGAATCAATTAGTGCAACATCTTTACAGCCAGGGATTGATATTTTTCCCCACTCTGTTATTGTCTCTGTCAGGAAAGACTTGTGACACGTAGTATATGTCTCTTCACAGACATGTAGGTAATTTCACATTAAGTTATGAACATATCCACTAAAGTTTAACTAATGTTGTCTCTAGATTATCAGAATGTCAATATCTCAAATAAAGAAAAACTGATCATATGAAGGACCTCAACCAAGGTCTAATTTGGTGTCGTGGTTTGGACCTTGTTTTCCCCCAGAGGCTGAGAAAAAGTGGTAGACCCCAAGGGGTGGAAACCCCTAGAAGTTTTGAAATTCTGTCCAATGGGCGCTCCTGCAGAAATGTCAACATCTCACAACCAGACCGGAAGAGAAGAGTTGTAGTTTTGGTTGTTGGAGAAATGGTGGCCATGTTGTGAGCCACGAGGAAGGGGCTCTGTGCCCCTTGGGGCCTCTGGCCCCCTCCCAGCCCCAGCTGGGGGGCTGCAGGGACCTGGAACAGCATAAAACTGGGCTAGGTGCCTGTAGTTATGCTGGGAGATGTTCTCTCCATGGGCGCAGAGCAGCAGCCGACACTGGCCGGAGAAGGTGGCAGAGAGCCAGGAGATAAGACCTGAACTGAAGAAGCAGCAGAAGCAACATGCAGCACCAGAGAAAAGACTCCTGGAAAGGGAGAGAGAGAGAACCAGCAGCTGAGAGACAGAGTTTGGGTAAGACTGTACCAGACCCCCCAAAACTCCTTTGAGACCTCCAAGAAAGGAGGAGTAGATGGACTCCTATTTTAGAGGAGCCTTGGAGTACAGCAGTACCAGAGAGAGAGGAGCTGAGAAGCTCAAAAGACGTCCCAGAGCTGGACCGGGACGGCCAGCTGGAATGCAGGGGGAGTTGACCTTGGCTTCCCCCCCTTGCACTGCTGCCACGGTGGCAGCCTGAGAGACAGAGCACGGAGCTCTGCAAACGGGAATATGAATCCCCTGAGGAAGGGACTTTCACGAAGATGCCCCGGCATTTCGTGATATGCCTGTGGTGATGCGAGTCTTGTCCCTGATGGCAGTCCACAGGTGAGGCCTTCGCTTGGACCGAAGGAGAGCCGAGGGGCTTGGAGACCCCCTTGTGTATGTTGAACAGAGATCCAGCTACAACAACCCAGTTACTGCTGCATGGAGGACAGAAGAAGATGCTGCTGCTTAAGGACTGGAAGGGATCTGTCCTTCTTTCCCTCCTGGACTTTTATTTGGAGGGGAGAAGAGATCTGGTCCATTGTAAATACATATGTCATGGTAGAGATAGTTGTGATCATGTGTATAATGTGATATGGTATTTATTTGTATAGTCATTGTAATATATTCCCTTTCCCCCACTTTGAGTCTGGTGTGTTTTGTCTGGAAAAGCCCATCTCACATGAGGTTGAGATGTGGGAGGGGGGATGGAGCTAGGGAATTGGATTTGGGGACTATCTCAAACCATGACATTTGGGCTACGTCAGACAACCAAATTTCAATACTACTAGTGCTACTTCCACAAAAATTGCTATTTCAAATAGAATATGCAGGATATTTTCAGGAAGTTTTAGGTTTCAACAGGTCAAAACTGTTGAATTATTCCAAACTTATTGGAATTTTCTGTTGAAATGCTTTTCTCTATGTTCGTGTATAGAATTTAAGTTTGGGTTTTTTAAGGAAAACAATTTCACTGGCTTTGATTTCTTCATCTTGGATCAACCAGTGCACTGAACAGTTTAAAAATAAGACACCAGAGAAGAAGACTAGGAAATGCTTACACAGTACCCAATTGCAAAAAAAAAAAGTAAAAATATAATTTTTTAAATTATATTTTTTTAAATAATGGAAAATAAGGATGGAAAGAACATATGATGGTCTTCAAATCCGTATCTCTGGCACAAGTAGTATTGAACTATCTTGAGGGCAAATAATAAAGAAAACTGAAAGCTAAATAAATAATTACAAAATAAATACAGAAAACGAAATAAAAAAAATTGAAAAGTTAAAGAAATAATTACAAAACAAATATAGAAAATGAAATATCAAAATAAAGCAGCAAAATCACTCAGGTTTTGAAAGAAAAAGCTCTGAAATTTTGCTCCATCCCTTTACTTTTTTCCTATTTTCTAATTTCACAAACTACACTTCATAGCTGATTAATTATAATAATAATGTGTAAAACTTCAGGTTACTAGAATGTTGACAAATGGAATAATATTTTAATAACTGTTAGGTAAACATTAATGAAATCAGAGAATCAGTGAAATGCTTTATTGTAATGTAATGAGGGAAATATATTACAGATATAATGGCATGTGATTTTTATCATAGACTACCATAGTAGTCAGACAGGGCACAATTCAAGCATGTTGGATTATTGTAACTTCATGTGATAGAGGAACATTTACAGTACCTAAAGGCACTGTTCCTGAGCATCGATGCTCAAAAAAAAAATAAGACAATGAAATTCACATATCCAGCCAATGGTAAATTTGATTAGGAGTCAGTTTTAACAAGATTTTCATTCTTTTCACTGTCCCTTGAGGACTGTTGTTCCATTTTAGATTAACATTTTATTATGCTATGTGTTTTTTACAACGTTATTAGATTAATTAGCTGATCTTGTTTACTTAGGCTGACTTTTTATTTGGTTTTGGATTCAGCATTGAGTTCTGTAGATAAAAACTCCAATTGCAATTTCAAAGTGAATTTGCCCCTTCTTCTTAAAAGTAGTTCTTTACACTATATTTAACCTATAACAATTGTATTTCTTACTGAAGTCAGATATTCTTCTAATGAGTTATTTATCACGGTCTACAGCTGTGTAACTTTCTGGTTACCAAAGCAGTTGCTTCCCTAGTCAAGTAGAAAAGCAAATTAAAATTTTATAGTTCACATATATGAGATTCACAGTCTTTTAGTATAGTTCCTTTCAGAAATTCAGAAACTTTTTCTTCCCACCATTAATCAGAGTTCCATTGCTCAGCTTTTTTAGAGACAATTAAATACAAAAATCTTAAAGCTACATCACTATTTGTACTTCCACTGCCTATGCATTAAAATAGACTAATGAGTTACCTAATCAGTTGCCATTCCGTGATAGGTGTAATCTAATTTTCTCTCAGAACTTATATGTAATAATAATATAATTGGGTTTTTTGTTGCTGTTTTTCAGATACAAGAGGCAGACAACCAAAGGCACAGGATTTAAGAGAAGGTAAGATGAGAAGACTCATCTCCGTAGAGACAATATTCGATGAATCAGGTATGAACCACTAAATCTGATCCACTTCAGACTACTGTATTTATATCTATCTGCAATCTTGATGCAAGGAAAGAGAAGAAAAACATTAGTAGTTGTTCCAGACATTCCTGATTTTGTTATCTAGAAACTAGATTGCTCCTTTTCTACTTTCTTAACCTAAATGTAAGTCACTTTTTTAAAGTCTTCTATGAAAGATCCCAATTCAATTTAAAATTATTAATTTCCAGGGTAATAAGCATCCACTTAAATTAATTCAAATACAAAAGATATTTTGCAGCACAAGTAGCCTCAAGATCAGAACTCTTCAGAGAAAAAAAAATAAGTGAATATTAAAGAAATTTTTAATATGGCATCAATTTGTTTTAGCTCAGTATTGATTTCAATCTATTAAACTGTTTGTCAGCACTAAGCCCGCCTGGTTTCTCTAGTATGTTGGTAATGATAGACAGCTTTATCTGTATTAGTGTTTTCTTTTACAAACGTGAACATTTTCTGAGATGCTTTTGTTGTCTTATTCTTCAAGCTGACCAAGAACTGATGTGAAACTCTAGAAAAAAAGAAAAGAAAAAAAAACCAGAAGAAATGGTATAGAAGTTGCAACTGATGCATTTAGACATTTAGTTAGGATATAGTAGATAATTTCCATTATTAATTAAAATTCTGTCTAATATCTTACAAATAATTTGGCTAAACTTACAAATGAAATGGAAGCCTTTGCACCCTGACCAAAATATTGCCTTTGCTAGTGATTATTCGAAAGTATAGAGTTTCAAAATGTTACTACATACATGACATTTTTCTCTCTTTTTTTTTTGTTTGTGATTTTTGTTTATCATTTCAGAGTATTTGCAGTATTTTTACATTAATATTTCCTTTCTAAAATGAATGGATTAAAAAAAAAACCTCAAATATTTTTTGAAAATTAGTAAAACACTTCTAGTGGGGAAAAACGTATGATTAAGCTTCTGAGAGTATTCCCATAAGATATACTCAGTCCACAAACTACAGAGTTTTTCCAGTTATAATGATGTAAATTATACACTGGGGCTTGGGTTAGGTTTTCTTTTGTTGGGTTGGGTTTTGTGTGTGTGTATGTGTTTTCTGTTTGTTTTTGTCTCCCTTTGTTTCCTGCAGATGAGATTCACTCAGAAGAAGAAAAAAAAGCCTTTGACAATCTTAAGAAGATATGTGCACAAGAAAAGAAGGCAATAAAGTAATTGCAGAAAATATAAAGTCTTATATTTCCTCATCCATATGGTCAAATATCCATTGATTTATCTAAAATAGTGTCCTAGTTCCGGTCAGGACTGGGTTAATTTTTGCACTAGCCAGGAAAAGTCCTGGCTAGAACCAGGTGGTTCTTCTATACCACCTCATGTCATTTTCTGGGGACAGGGGAAGGGCTTTCTTCCAGGTCAGTGTAGTGTGGCAGAGGGAGCAGTCAGGTATTGCCTATTGTCAGGGGATTTCCACATGAAATCTTCTTTCTTTTACCTTGTGTCATTAGTATTGTTGTTGTTACTGTTCCTTTTCTTATCTCATTGCTGTTTCCAGTAAATTGTTTTTATCTCAAGCCATAATCTTTACCTTTTGTACCTTCAATTCTCCTCTTCAGCCCACGGCAGGAGGAGGGGGAGGTGGAGAGGAGATCAAGCAAGTAGAAGGTGGTTTGGAGACTCTCAGTGGGAGACTAAATTGGGGAATAACAGTCCTAAATGTTGACAAATAGTATCCCCTAAATAATGCTAAACTTAGTAGTCCAAAGAGCTCATTTTATATTACATTATTTCAATAGGTTTTGTTTGTCTATTTGTTTGAATGCAAACCTGCAATTTTTCTTAACAATTTCTTCATCAGTAAAAGAAAATGGCTACTCAGTTTATTCATAATAAATTCAATCTGATTTTTATCTGAGTTATCTTTTGCCAAGGGTTTCTAAAAATGCTAATTTCTTTCTTTGTCAATCATGCCATGGGGCCATTTTTGTATAAAATAGGCCAAGTACATAGTTACAACTGCTTATCTGAAGTACTCCATTAAGAACTCCATGGTGAAGGGGTAGAGAAAAGAGGTGTGATTTAATCCTATGAGTGAAACTTATGTGACACATTTATGTCTATGTGAAAAAGAATTTTGAAGAACCTGGAGGATACTCATATGGTTCTTTAGAAAGTGAAATAAGGAGGGGAGAAGCAAGGGAGGAAGACAGGAGATGGGAAAGGGGAGAAGGGAGAGAAGAGGACCTATATTGGAAGGGCACAATTCAGAATGGTGATTTTGGATAACAGATAATGATCTCAGAGAGAGATATTATTGCTTTAAAAGTGTATCCATGCACATCAACATAAGGAAAGCATAGATACTCAGTGAACATATTTTATTTTTTTTGGTTAATTTTACTGTGAAAGATCACATACAATTAAAAATTATTGTGTATTATTTTGGTACCAAGACCTTTTTTTCCCTAGTAAAGAAGGTGGGAAAAAAAATAAAAAGATAAAAGGAAAAAAAAAGGGGGGGGAAGAAAAAATAAAAAGAAAAAAAGGAGATGGAGAAGATAGAAGATGGCAGGAGAACCTGCCAGTCAGGTGGTGCAGCGCACAGGTACATGGAAATGTATTGTTTGGAAGAGAGAAATCTATTTAAATACCTAGGGAACAGTGCTACAGATAAGAGAATAAATTGCTACAGACCCTGTTCCACAGCAATTAAAAATGAAAACATTGACATTACTTGCGTTTTCTTTAATAAAACTCTCCTCACTCATTAATTTCTATTCTTCATAGCTTGCCTATTTTCATCTCATGTACTTCCGCTTCAGGCTTTGAGTTTTAAATGGAGAGTAACTTGGAAACAATGAGGACTGGACAAAATAAACATGGACATGATGAGGGGGTGAATAGACATGTAATGTGACTGTATGTACTATAGCTTCTTCTGTAGTTCTTTCCCGCTCCATCTATGACAGTTCTTTTGTAGCAATCAAGTATCTGAAAGAAAAGAGTAAAATAGAATTAAATTTCTTGTCTCACAAGGTGAATTCGCAAGATAAAAACAGTTCAGTAGCCTGCCATCTAATTTATCTATCTCCTAAAAATTATTTAATTGATTTCACTCTTAAATTTTGCATATAAAAATTCTATAAGGACAATGATACTAAAGGAAATTCAGCTGTTTTTTTAATATTAATATTCAGTTCACCACTGGCTGAATCTTTATCCATGTTTTTAAAACGTAAACTTGTCCAGACCTTCAGCTGCATTGTCCTCCCATTAAAAAAATCTTTAACTCCTGGTTAAAGATATTTTTCTCTTTGACTATTAATATAAAAATTTTACCATTTTTTGCTTTTATTTTTCATAAAGGGAAGAGTAGCTGCCTTTCCCTGTCAATGAAAAAAAAAAAAGTAATTAAAAAAAAAGAAGAAAAAAAGCTCCTGTTACCTTCTTTTAGAGGGTACCGCAGCCTTACTTTTACTGTCCTCTCCCAAAGGCCTTCAGCAATTTCCCCCTTTTTTCAGAAAAGTAGTAAAAGGTAGTCTTGGCTGGTTCTGTCACGTTTATGACTTCACTTGTTATTTGATTTCTTTTTTAACCTTTTGCATTATGGCTTTTGTTTCAGCTTGTGGCAAGGGAGAGAGAGAAAAAAGAGATAAGAGGTTGTGTTGCAAGTCTTCTGAGCATTGAGAGACTTGAATTCAATGCATGAGGGTGTCTTTAAGAGTACATTTGGGTTGATTAATGTTTTTCTGCCTGTAGTATGCTGAAAGAGCTCAGTAGGAAATTAAGTAAAACTGGTGATCTTTCACTCAAAGTTTTCAGGTGGGAAATAAAGTACAGGATAAAATTGGAATTTTAATTCACCTGACCCTTACAAATACATAGAAATCAAAGTATGGATTATTAACAGAAACCACAAATTTTCACTACATTTATTTATTTGTTCGTTTGTTTGTTTGTTTATTTATAGGTGATAACCTGAGAGAATGCTAGCAATGTGTTTTCAATTTCTCTTTGATAGGACTTTGATAGCAAAATTACTACTATTGTTCACATAGAAACCCATTCGGCAAATCATTTATATACATTAAAATTTACCTTCTTAGGGAGACTGAGACTTAAATTTGACCTTCCTCCTGCCTCCTGTTTCAGTCAGGGACAAAAAGATACAGTTAATTTCTAATGAAAATACTGTGTTATTTCTTTAGGTAATAAAGGTTTATACTACAAATTATTCTATCACACTGTTCCTGAATTCTTATTTAGCATTATAAAGTTAATTGCTCCAAAATTTAGCCACTCAAAAGTAAACTTTGAATTATTCCCCTCCAATCATTGCAAACATGCTATTCCATCCTAAAGCATTATGTTCAGTATGTTTTTTGACTAACATCATTTTTTGCCTCAGAACAAGTATAAAGTGCGAAATCTACCAACAGACAGGTTCAGAACACATTTTAATGGGCAAATTTATTAAGAAAATATAGAATAACACATACATGAATTTAATTTAAAACAGAATTTTTCCTTAAATATTCTTCATATGTAAGAATTGAAGTAAAAATATATTTTATTATATCTCCCAAGAAAAAGATAAAATTCAGGAAATTTAAAACTTCTATATAATTGAAAATATTTAACTTTATAATGCCCAAAAATTGCTATTTCTTGTAAATCAAATACAAATACAAATCTTAAAATTCCTATGTTGTTATTTAGTCATAAAAAGTAAAAGTTATTATAGTTGAATTAGAGTTAACTGTACAATGTTAATGAATTACAGGACAATGTTAAGTGATGAACAGCTGCAGAAAAACTGCAAGCAGCAGGAAAATATATATAATACATTATATATATTATATATATATAAAAATATAGAATTAATAATATAAACATTTGCTTCAAATGCAAAAATTCTTTAATTATATAAAATTTACAGGGGAAATTATTTTATTTTACGTTTCATTAAACCGAGTATTTGTTTAATGCAGAAAATAAGAGACAAAAAAAATCGTAAGTATGCACATGCATATACATAAGTACACCAGGGAGACCTGAGTTCCTGATATGATAGGAAATTTAGAAAACATGGCCTATAGGGCAAGATGAAAGGAATTGCATTTTGGTGCCTAAAAAAAAAAAGACATGTGAAAGTTGTAAAGAAAATAAAGGCTAATTTTTCTCTTCATCCATCAGAGACAGATGAAAAGGATATCAGAGGTAAGGGTCCCATAGCTCAGACCTGATGCTGTGAAAAACTTACAGTCACATCTGTAGTCAGGAAGACAGTAACTAGAAAGCCAAATTGCAAAAATTACTATATATATAGAAAAACTGGATTTTGTGGTAAAAAGTTGTCTTCAGATGCCATCAATCAATATGAATTTAAGATTATTAAGTATTGGATGATAACTTCAATTTGGCAATTAAGGAGCAGGACATGAGGAGACAGATATGGAAATTTCAGGAATAATCAGACATTTTCAAGCCAATCAAACACCCAGGAAATTCTGTTCTTCAGAAGACTTGAGTGATAGACATTGGATTCACAGTAAATCCATCTTTGACATAAATATCCAGGTTTGGATTCCAATTACAGTGACTTTTCAATACCATTTGCAAAAGTCTTTCTTTGATTTTTTTTTTCTTTGAAAATGGAATTGTGGGTAGAAGGATTTCATGGGACTGAAGACTATTAAATTGTCTTTGCTAATAATTATAAGATTTTGAAAATTTTTAAATGTTGGACCCTCATGGCAAGATGCCATAATGTGTTGGAACATTCTGTTTGTACAATTTAATTTCTTTTCTACCGAAAAGCTAAAGTTTCTCCTATCCCCTCAGTAAACCATGGTTTCAAAACATTGCTTCGAAAATCCGGAGGGTAAAAAAACCCCACCAATATATTTCTTAAAAACTCTCTGAAATATTATTATTTAATTTTTCTATAAAATCTGCATCACGTACAGTCACACAGTAGGTGATTGGGATCAAAGGTTTTATAGGTAGTCATTTGGGCTAATATCAGGACTTTGACTAAGCAGTATTACTTGTCTTTGCTAGAGATGCCAAAAGCCCTGTGAAATACTTTAGCTTTGCATGCAGTGTGTAGAGTGGAGCTTTAGGGCTGGGATTCTGTGCTGTTCCACTGTTCCACATAGAATCGTAGAATGGTTTGGGTTGGAAGGGGACTGCAAAGATCATCTAGTTCCAAAACCCGTCATGGACAGGGACACCTTCGACTAGATCAGGTTGCTCAGAGCTCCATCCAACCTGACCTTGAACACCTCCGTGGATGGGGCATTCACAGCTTCTCTGGGCAACCTCTTCCAGTGCCTTACCATTTTCATTTCCTAATATCTAGTCTAAACCTACTCCCATTCCATTTGAACCCATTCCCCCTTTTCCTATCACTACATGTTTGTTTAAATAGTTTTGTCCCATCTTTTCTTCAGGTAGGGGAAACAGTTAGGCCACCTCAAAGCCTTCTCTTTTAGAGGCTGAACAATCTCAATTCTCTCAGCCTTTCCTTTATAGAAGAGGTATTCCATCCCTCTGATCAACTTGGTGGCCTCCTCTAGACTTGCTCCAACAGGTCAATGCTGTTCCAGTGCTGGGGACCCCAGACTCAGATGCAGTAGTCAAGGTGGGGTCTCACAAGGGGAGAGTAGAGTGGCAGACCCTTGTCTTGACCTGCTGGCCACTCTGCTTTTGATGCAGATTTTGATAATCTTCCCCCCATACTGAGTTCTGTTATGTCTGGAAAACCCTCTCACACTGAAGCAAATTGTGGGAGGGGGGCTTGGACATGGAAATTGAATTTTTTTGGGATCTCAAACTGCGACAGAGAAGCAAAGTAAGTAAAATACTTCTGTACTATCTTTTGTATTTTGCAGGCACACTTGCCATGATCTTTTATATTCCCAGTTGATCAATCAGCTTGTGAGAAAACATGTCTCTTTACCCCTGAGAAATTAAGCAGCTAATGAAGCTTTGGGGAGTTTCATCAACTGTGATATAGAATCATGGAATAGTTTAAGTTGGAGAAGACTAGGATCATCAATTCAACCATTAACCCAGCACTGCCAAGTTCAGCACTAACCCATGTCCCCAAGTACTTCATCTACATGTCTTTGAAATACCTCCAGGGACAGACTCCACCACTGCTCAGGGCAGTCTGTTCTAATCCTTGAAAACCCTTTTTGTGAGGAAATGTTTATTAATATTCAATCTAAACCTCCCCGGCACAACTTGAGGCCTTTTTCTCTCATCCTGTCACTTGCTACAGGGGGAAGAGACTGACCCTCACCTCTTTTCAGGTAGTTGTAGAGAGTAATAAGGTCTCACATGAGTTAGTTTTTTCCATGCTAAACACCCCCAGCTCCCTCAGCTTCTCCACATAAGACTTGTGCTCCAGACCTCTTACCAGCTTCGTTGCCCTTCTCTGGACACACTTCAGCACCTCAATGTCCTTCACGTTGTGAGGGGCTCAAAACTCAACAGAGGGTATGATCTCACCAGTGCTCAATACAGGGGCTGATCAGTGCCCTGATCCTGCTGGGCATACCATGCTGACAGGATGTTTTCTGCCTTATTGGTCGCCTGGGTACATATTCTTCCTCCACGAGTTGCACTTCTGGTCTCTTTCGGGAGGACTGAATCTGTTAACCAGTGTGGATAGTGTTACCTCAATTCAGAGTCTGCCCTGTCTTAATAGAATATGACAATTTTAAGCTGGCCATAACTAATTTTTGTGAGAAAGATTTTCAAGACAGAAAGAGACAGAAGGAAAAATGAAGCAGGAATGTTAATGAAACAATCTACTAGGTAGCATTTTGAGTTAGCCATAATGTGTAGGATAACCTAGTCTTTTTGTCCGAGGACTGAAAATACTATCTTCTGTAGTCTGTTGTAAAACAAATAAATTAAAACCAAATTAAGACCAAGGGAAAAAAAAAAAACCACAAAAAACTTTTTTTTTTTAAAAACCCAAAAAACAAAGAAAAAACAGTTTATGAAACAGGGATTACAATTCAGAAGTTTTTGTTTGTATGTGAATACATTAAACAAGAAATAATACTATAGTTACAAATATCCATTCTCTTTCTGGATCTATGATGCTTCTACAACAAAACAACTCATAAGATGCTTTAATTTCTAACTATACAAATTATACTATGACCCATTCTGATTCCCTAATGATAGAGAGAACAAAAAACTTTCTTTTAACTGTCTGTTAGATAAGCAATTATTATAATTTCCTATGAAAAATAAAAGCTTTATTATCACACAGTAATTGCAAGGCTTTGAGATTGTTTGCAATTCTTAATAAAATCCTTTTGCTGTCAGACCTTTGGAAGTACCTTTATTTTTATTGGTGACTCAATGCCATAGGTCTCCTATGCTTGACAGGCAGAAATTATGGTTCATTTCTGTGTTCAGTCAAAGCTTTAGCAACCTATTCACCTGAGACCACTCTGGGGCATCAGTAGCTATGAGAACTTAGAATAATGTAGTTTATTTATCAGAGCTTGTTCTGAAACACTGGTATAGTGAACAAAAAAGAACAGTATCATGAAGGTTGAAACTCTGGGGTTTAGATTTTGTAAATTTTTTAGAAGCTCTTCAAATAATCAAGTTCCTCATTTTTACACGCTGCAAATTATGGGCATATGGTATGCCATCACAAGCAAGTAAAAAGGGATAAAACTCTTCTTTTGATTAGGAAAAGAGCTACCATATGATTTTTTTTTTTATTTTTATCAACATTATCTTAAACTTCATGTCAGTAGATAGCAAACAGAGTAAAGACTGAATTATATGGATGAGTCAATTAGGAGTTGTTCAGCAGCAGGTTGGAACAGATGCTGGTTTAGAAATTTACTCTGGTAGATACAGGTGTGGAAAGAGTAGTTGCAGATTTCAGGTATTCATTTTCTGTAACTATATGAGATATATGCTACGTTCCACTTCTGCCCTACCCTGTCATCTCACTACAGTAATTTGCATTCCTAACTACATTTTGTGCTAAAAATAGCAAGTCCCAGGACAGACAAAGCCTGTAGAGAGACTTGACAATTGGTTAGATCTGATTATTATATTAAAATGTTAAAATTCACCTCATTACACAGAGTACTCGCCTCAATTATTTATCCCATTAACCTGAGGCTAAAGATGCTGCATATGATACCAGTTTTTCTAGAGGTTAATCTCAATAGATCTTTGTCAAGGTTAAAGGCTTGTTACAGAAGAGATTGCAGAAATGCCACTATTATTAACAGCCTGTCACATTTTTTTCCCTTTTTTAAAATTAAATTTAAGCCTCAGAATATACTATTAAGAAGAAAAGTCTCCATAATGTACTTTGTTACAATTTTAATTATTTTTAAATGCTCAGTATTATGAAGTCACCACAAAGGAGAATTTAAACAGTGGAGCTGGAAAACTAGTGAAAATATTCCAAGGGTTTGTCAAGAAGTGCTGTTACCCTGTTGTATTTTGTCAAAATTCTGTTTGCCTGCTTATATGATAACTTTGACTCATCAAAATTTCAATATTTTCTTGTCTAAGCATTTATAGCACTGACTAACATAACTTGTTTTTCATAAATTATGGACTGTTACAAAAAGAAATAGTAATCACTATTTGATGCGTGCTACTTTAGGTGCTAATGCATCAGTCAACACAAATATAAGAAAAAAACATATGTAGGAACTCACCTAAAAGGAAAAAAATGTTGCTCTGTACTCAAGAACCTGTACATTTAAGAAATGTGAGTTATGTTAGAAGTGGTGGGTATTTGCAGACTGCCATCATTCAGTGTTCATGCAGGCATTGAACAGCGATACTAGGAGGTTCTGTCTGTCTGTCTAGGAGTAGCCTGGGGGAAAGCAACCTCATCCCTCCCACACCATTCTCCAGACCACAAAACCATTATAGTTAGAACAAATTCTGCTAATTTGTTTATAACAAGAACAGTAAAGGTGGCTGTCAGGCTATGGGGACCAAAGGCTGATCCCCATGCACCCTGACAGGGGTGGGGGAGCCCTAGCAGCCCCTTGGGGCACTGGAGTCTGTCCCTCCCTGCTGCCACAAGAGCCCTTGGGAAGTCTCAAGGCTGGGCCAGACCCATGTGGAGTAGGAGAGGCTCCTCAAGTTGAGGCACCGTGTGGGAAAGGGGGGTTGGGGTGTAAGTTGGAACCAATCAGTCCTTGTGCAGAGCTGTACCTGTGCTGCGTCAGTCCTGTCTCCTCTAATTGAACTCCATTTGTGATAATTTTCATGGGTGTGGGGCAGGAAATCAAATATGCATAAGGAGAGAGGATGTATTTTACTTCCCAGTTGGAAGTAACCAGTCTGTTTAGATATTCCAAAATACTGAACTTATTTTCCTTCTAAAGATTTAAGCATGTGCTTTTTACAAAAATCATATGTAGAATACAACCTTTGCATCATAATAACAATAACACTTACATGCTGCCTTCTTTGTTCAAATGTAACAGCTTAGAAATACAATAAAATGGATTTTGAATGTAATTGTGAAGTAAAAATCACTCTAAAAGAATTACAAATAAACAATAAAAATCCTTTTAAATAATGCTGAAGTTTTATCTGAGAGTTAATTTAAACCATTTTAAGAACTTAAAATATTTCCTTGCTCAATTCTTTTTTAATTATTGAATCACTGAATCCATTGATCTTGTATTTTCCAACCTGTAGGAATTAGTTGCTAAATAATCTAATGAGGGCTACAGAGTCCATTTTGAAAGCAAAAGATTTTTTTTTTTTTTTTACTTTTTAATATAAAATGTAGTGATTTACAGCATTTTTTCACAGGCAGTCAGAGCCTTATCCAAAAGCTGTTGAAGGCATATGACTGTATCAGTTATTTCAGCAGGTTTTCAATCAAACCTCCAAGAACAAGAAATTATTACAGTGTCTGACTGAAATATGACTCAGGTATCCCTCAAAGATTTATTATAGAATCTGAACAAGGACTTGAATAACTTAAAATATTTTAAGCAGAGGCTTTTTCTATGAAAAGCTAATTTGGTACTGAATTTAAAGGCATTGCAAATTGTCTGAATCAAAGAAGCAATTGTTAGATCTAAGAAATAACTATCTACAAGACAAATGTTGGAAATTTCAGGGTAATATTCAGCTCTGCACTCAAGACACATAAACCCGAATTTGTGTCTGTGTGAGGTGGGTGACTCTGTTATAGTGAGCAGAGAAATTGTCACTGCTGTCAGTAGGGTGGAATCCACTTTCCTAAATGTAATCGCCTGCCTGGCCTCCTTCTCCTACAGAAGATCTGGGGCATCCTGTGGGTTGTATATGGCATCTAATGCTCACTTCATTTTTTACCACTCTTCTGGCATGTTCCCTGCGTTTATGCAGCAGCATCACATTCTGATTAAAGCTTAGGGTCTTGCAAAACACGAAAATGCAGGCATTAGCCACAAGATAAATTAAATAGGCCTCTGAACTCCATAGATTGTATTGACTGTGTAATCTATGTAATCTATGTAAGCTACAGTGGAGCTTAGAAAAGATTTTACAAGCTATCTCCCATCCTGAAAGAAAAGTTAGTGCTAGGAAATGTGTTCTGTGTTAATGTGGTTGTATGGCTGCTTCATTAATGAGTACCCCCACTGCAGAGGGATGTTCCTACTTGTTTATTTCCGTTTGAGAACATGGACCCAGCACTCCTGTCTGTGCAACAGCTAAGCATTAAATAAGATGGATGCACATAGACCTTATGACAAGACAAATATATTTCTACATTGCATTTCTCACTTAGGTTAATGCTACAATGAGTAAAAATTTTGTGTGTCAATCGAGACTTGACTAAAGCAATCACAATAATGACAAAAAGCCATTGTTTTTTGCAGGTGCATATGATTCATCGCATCAAAGATAAATGGTGCAATGAGCAAAATGTGATAGTGATAGTCAAGATACTTGTCCAGGTGATTGTACATAAAGTAGATGTGAAAATGTTTAACTAAATATCTAAAGTTTTCTGGTAAACCCACTCAGGAAACAATTTGTTATGTGCCTGAAAAGGAAAATAAGACACATGGGGAAATTTCCATGTACTAAAAGTCTAGTAGAGAGTTCTGTTTTTCAGATCTGTATTTATTATTCCAGATAGACACACTACTAAAACTGGAGAGATGCTGAAGCTGGAAGCTCATTAATATGTGATCTGAATACAAACTGTCATTCTTAACTAAAGGATTGAGTCTGTCTGCCTACTGATACTCTCTGAGAATAGATACAGCTGATTAACTTATCTTTCAGTGTAGGGTGACTGTGCCATTGCACTTAATGAAGCTGGCCGAAAAAGTATTATTTTTCATACTGAGAAAGCTAGTGCTTACAAAACAAAATAGTTCAGGCTCCAGGAGGTTTCTGTAGAACAACACACTTCAGCTGAAAATCTGACAAAAGAAACAAGGTGTCTCTAAAATGTAGAGACTTCATTAATTTGCAAATTGTAATCTACACAGATCATCTGACTGGAAAAAAATTATAAACTATCAAAACTTATGTCTTTTATACTTCTAAGAATTATAAGTTAGACACTGTATTTTAAAAATGGAAACTGTTCAAAGGTTTACTAAAAATCCTGAGCTTTTTTTAGTTGCTGGCTGTTAGCATATTCTAGCAAGAAACTACAGCACAATGTTATTCACATTTTAAGTTTGACCATCAAAGTCTTTTATCTCACTGTATCACTTTGGTAGTAATACAAATTCCAAACACATTTATAGATAATTTTCCTTGTATATTTGAACCAAATTCATCTACTGGCATACTAAACATAGGAATAAACCAAAATGCTTCAAGTTGCCACTTCTGAGGTGCCAAGGTTTCCATCATTCATCTATTTTCTAGATTAATTCTTTCAAGATATTTTGAATAAGATCTTTCTGTTTTTCCAGCTTCTGTCCAGCTAATGTTAATTTGACACAATTCTTTATAGCTTCTCCCTTGGTCCTAATCTAAAATACCTTTCATGTTGTGGCACCAGTAAACACAGTACAGTTCACATTAAACCAGAGAGATAAGCTGTTTTGATCAGAAGTGCTATTTCCAGTCACACCTTTCACTTGAAATTAAAAAAAACTGCACCCAAACCAAAACATATAAATAACTTGGGAACAAGAAGAAAAAAAAAAATATTTTGAGTGCTATTATAATGTTAATATCAGAACTAAATAAGAAAAGAATATGAGGCATAAAATTATCTTTGACTGCAGTCAAGCTCTTCTGTTGCATACATCCTGTGTAACAAAATTCAACTGAGGTCCATGAGCCAGGTTGTATACCTGGAACTCACATGATGCAAATATATAAATATAGGCTGGACAACGAATGGATTGAGAGTGGCCCTGAAAAGAAAATCTTGGGTGTGTTTTCTGACGAGAAGCTAGACGTGACTTGGCAATGCACACTTTGCAACCCAGAAAGCCAACCATATTCTGGCTGCATCAAAAGCAATGTGGCCAACAGATTGAGGGAAGTGATTCTGCCCCTCTACTCTGCTCTGGTGAGACCCCGCCTGGAGTGCTGCATCCAGCTCTAGGGCCTGCAACACAAGAAAGACATAGACTTGTTGGAGTGAGTCCAGATGATGGCCACAAAGAGAGTCAGAGGGCTGGAGCACCTCTCCTATGAAGACAGCTGAGAGAGGTGAGTTTATTTGGCCTGGAAAAGAGAAGGCTATAGGGAGACCTTATTGCGGCCTTCCAGCACCTAAAGACAGCACAAAAGAAAGCTGGAGAGGGACTTTTTAATAGGGTAGGTAGTGGTAGGACAGGGGAGAATGGCTATAAACAGAAAGAAGGCAGGTTTAGATTAAACATTAGGATGAAATTCTTTACTGTGAGGGTGGTAAGGTATGGAACATGTTATCCAAAGAAGCTGTGAATGGTCCATCCCTGGAAGTGTTCAAGACTGGGCTGGATCGACACTGAGTAACCTGGTCTAGAGGAAGATGTCCCTGCCCATGGCAGAGAGATTGGAAGTGTATGATCACTAAGGTCTCTTCCAACCTACAATTTAGGCAACAATGAAAACATTGTTGCTCTTCTATCAATATTCACTATTACTTCTTTCCTCTATGCAGCTAACTAGCAAAATTAAGACCATGTACAAGCATTTACTTTATTTTCTCAAAACATTTAAATTTCTTTCAACTTCTGCTTTTTAGTTAATTTCCTGGCTTTCTAACACTTACTTTGGGGATTAATTTAACAATCCTGTACTTTTTAATATCTGTAGTTACCACTAACCTTTTCACATTACTTAAAGTTTTTCTTATCAGTGAAGGTATAAAAGGTTTACATGTAAAATTAAAAATTTGATACAGTACAGGTAGTCACATTTGTCTGTTTTCCAATGATACAGTATTACAAATATTTTACCTTCAAATTTAAACTGCAAAATTTACAAATATTTTACATTAGGTCTGCCACAAAAAGAGAACAGTCTTTACTGAAAGACAGAACAAAATTATCCATTAAAAGAGCAGTTATGATGATGTCATCTTCATACAGAAAAAACAGTATAAATACTTTCTCTATACAGCTTTTAAGATTTTATAATTTGACTGCCATGTTATTTTAAGCTCATTCATTTTCCCCTCCAACACAGATAGATACATCAATAATTTTGAGTAATTTGCATCATTTTTTCTTCATTATTCTATTAAAAAATTGTACTGATAAAACATTTTATTTCCACATTACTAGCATGAAGTTGTGCTGCAAAAATTAATTTAATCTAGAAATATTAAAATTGTGACATGAAATACTCAAAGAATCAAATACACCATTTGTTTTCCCCTTAAATTACTCTTGGTGCTCATTTGTTATTTACTGTCAAGACATAATAATGTGGCAGCAATCACTGTAGATCTAGCTCTAAAAAATTGACCAACTGAAGACTTTTGGTTTAATTTCACTTGCAAATTCTAGTTTGACATGGAAAGAGAAATGTGTTTGCTGTTTCTTGAAGTCATCTGCAGATTTCCGTAGTTAGGAAATTACATGCAAAGTAAAGTGGGAATCCATCACTTATCCTCATCATTTTAAAATGAGTTTTAGACAAATACTAAAACAGTTTAAAAAGAAAAAAAACCAGTCAAAGGTTTTATCAGGCTGTTTTACTTCTTGGAGTTAATTTCTAATTGCACAAAAGTGCACATAAGTGGCCATTTCTGATGTGATAGCTCTTATTTTATTTTCTTATTTCTTATTTTATTCACTTATTTGTTTGATGTTGTCAGAAGATTACCTTTGTTCTTTATAATATATAAATTTTTAAATAGTGCTATGTGTATATAGGCTGAGAATTCTGACATTCCCATTATACAGTACAGGAGCTCTGGGCAGAGAATATAAAAGGTGCTAACAAATTGGAAAACAAACATTGAGAAGGTCACAAAAGAACATTTTACAGTTGTGATTGTTAAAATATATGAGGCATTAAAATTTGAATTCTACGTTCTTATGACAATGTCTGTAATGAGAACAGAAAGTACTATGAGCCTAATCTATTCTCCTGACAATTTAAATATTACTGTTATCCAGTTGTTATCTTGTAATTCTTCTCCAATTCCATGAATAGGGAAGGTCATAAAGATAGTGAAAATGCGTTACAGGATTTAAATTCCTGACATTTTCCTAAATTGGTGGATTAAGAGAATACGTGGATAACATGATATGGCTTTCTTTAAAGGAAGGAATTTGGAGTAGCAGTTAACCCGTCCATGTATTATTTCTGTGAGATTTTTAATTTTTTGTTCATTTCAGATGTTACCAAAACATATAGTTCATTTATCATTTTACAATTAAAACATAAAAAAACTTTTCTTTGATAGTCCTCTTTATATGCTAAGGTCAGAACTCTAAGAATTAGTTTTAATAAGGGACATATCTTGCTTACCCAGGCTTGAAACTATTTTAAAAGAGGTTAAGTCTCAGCTTCTAAATCTTAAACGAACTGGATAAGACCCCAGTATTAATACTTTGCAAATTGGTCCTTTCAACTAATATGTTGCTTTACTTCTGAAGCAATTTTGTAAATTAATTTTCATATATTTGAATGTCTATAAACTTTCAGGAATTTTGTTAGTGATATCCATTATCAACATCATAGACTCATGTATTAACATGATGAAACTAAGTAAAATGATATAAATTACAGTCCCTAAAGATCATGCACTACAGACCCATTTTTTATACATTATACTAGTCCAGCAACAATCATTTCTCCAAGGTCTGATCTTGTCCATCACCACCATTCCTAGATTTATGTCTCAATAAGTACAGTCTGTTTCTGAACAAGGTTGTTGTTATATGTTTACAAATAACGAAATGTATGCAGAGAGCAGTCGTTGTTATCTAGCTGTTTGCAAGACAGAATCTGACCTGCAAAAGTTGTTGTGTAATGATTACTGTTATTGTGGAGTTAGATAATTTTGATGTAAATATAAATGAGCTATAATGCTGTATATAGTCATGCAGAATTGTTGTTCCACTCTAAGCCAAGTTATTTATACCTCACTGAGAAGGTTAACACACTATCAAGACCTTGTTTTTAATGACATTTTAACTACAGGTGTGCTCTATGAAGCAACTGAATGGCTCAATTACCTTTTGTGACCTAAGTTCTCAGCTAGTCTGAACTGGGATTGTTCTACATATTTTCTTGGGGTTTTTTTCTCATTTTTTTACTGATTTTTTTTCCTGTGGTTACTGTTTTAGAAGTGTTTATCAATTTATTTCTAAATTCATCAGGGTGAATGTACAGCAGATTTTAAACAGGAGCTACTCTGAAGGAAAAGGATGAATTTACTCACTAGTACTGTGGTGACATTATTTACCTCTGTGTCCTTGCTGTCCAAATCCAAATTTCTGAGGAAGTAGGAGAGAACAGAATCACCTTAACTGTAATATTAGTAACAATTAATTAATTTCCAGAATACCTAAAACCAAATCTGCAATGCATTTCTTCATTTAGACATGAGGTTTTTTCCTTATGTGGAATACTAGTTAGAGCTGTAATTAATTATAAATTATAGTGATGCATTTCATTTTCTTAGATCTTGGATCCCAGTCCCACAAAGACTTACACAAAAGAAAAAGATTAAGTGCATTAGCATACAGCTTCCCTTATACCATTTAGCTTTCTGTGTGAGAACCATAAAGTATAACTTCACTTTTCAAAAAACAAGCATACAAAAAACCCTCTGCTACCTCCACTAATTTTTTTAATACTAATTTCAGAAAGAGAAGACTATTCTTTACATATACTAAAGTCTAGGGCTTTGCTGCAAAATTTATTTTGAAAATATAGGTTGGTGCAGGTAAATACCTTTGCACTTTCAAGATGGTTGGTCTTATCCTCTCTTAACTCAAAACTTTGATTTTTGTTCTTAAAATTCCCTTTGGGATAAAACTAACAGAAGCAGTATCAGTGATGTAATGGAATTTTAAGTGCACAATAGAGTTGCTTGGTGTAAATATATTCTAAGCTATTATTTGAAGACAGCTTTTAAGTCTGTGTTTCATTGTCCACAGGGCATTGATAGAGAAAAATCCAGTCAAACACCCAGGAAATTCTGTTCTTCAGAAGACTTGAGTGATAGACATTGGATTCACAGTAAATCCATCTTTGACATAAATATCCAGGTTTGGATTCCAATTACAGTGACTTTTCAATACCATTTGCAAAAGTCTTTCTTTGATTTTTTTTTTCTTTGAAAATGGAATTGTGGGTAGAAGGATTTCATGTGACTGAAGACTATTAAATTGTCTTTGCTAATAATTATAAGATTTTGAAAATTTTTAAATGTTGGACCCTCATGGCAAGATGCCATAATGTGTTGGAACATTCTGTTTGTACAATTTAATTTCTTTTCTACCGAAAAGCTAAAGTTTCTCCTATCCCCTCAGTAAACCATGGTTTCAAAACATTGCTTCGAAAATCCGGAGGGTAAAAAAACCCCACCAATATATTTCTTAAAAACTCTCTGAAATATTAATATTTAATTTTTCTATAAAATCTGCATCACATACAGTCACACAGTAAGTGATTGGGATCAAAGGTTTTATAGGTAGTCATTTGAGCTAATATCAGGACTTTGACTAAGCAGTATTACTTGTGAATAATATGGTTATTTAACATTAATTTCAATAAAGTCCTCCATGCAATGAATATGACACCCATAGGAACTTAGAAAACAGAACTTATATATTAGTGTTGTCATTTCTTTGATATGCCAGTGTAAGTTATTGAGTCACCCACATTAATTTTCTGGATTTTCTATCACTTTTCTACCTGCATTCCATTCCATTATATGACATGTCGGTAGGTCTGTGAGACAATTGCACGCTGAAAGTTCAGCATGATATTTTCAAAGTTCAGTATGTTGTCAGTTAATAAAGTATTCATCAAATGGTATACTCATAATACTTTGTTACTAGTTCTTCAGTGGCCAAGCAGAACAAGATATAAAACAAAAGATGATGTAAAAGTGACACTTGCTTTTGTGAAAATGTTTTTAATTTTGTTATTCAATTATTGAAACAAAAATGAAGTTACAGGAATGCTCAATACATGTGCTTTTCCTGCAAAATTCTCTCAAACTCTTCCATTTTCTTATAAGATCGAACGGAGAATAATCAACCTACCTCTTAGCTGCAGATTCCACATACTGAAACAAATTAAACAAATACAAAGTCCTAAGACAAGTACAGAAGTTCAGAACTGCCTACAATAGATTCATGTAGGAGGCTTTCCTAGTCAGCTATCTCATCTAGCTGCCAGTCATTACAATTTGCACCTTGTTTCATATTCAGATCGTAAGATCTCAGGGAGAAAAAGTATTTTCACAATATATGTATATGATATGAAGCAAAGCAAACTGTGGGCATGAAATAAAACTGAACTTCATTAAATATTTCCACAGATGGTTAACTTTTTAAAAATTATATTTCTTCTCATAATATGAAGTGACACAATTGAACAAAACAGTAAACAAAATTGTTAAATAATATAGATAAATTTTCCTGTTGCATGAAAGAATACTGTTGTTTTGGAAGCAAAGGGGCATCAGTATTTAGTCTTTTTATGCTACTTATATATATTGCATATGTTTAGAATAAAGTATGGATTTGTTTAAAGCTTTCCTGTCAGACGACTTATCGAGCTTCACTATGGCCCACAAACAAGCTTATGTTTATAGTCTCAGTAGCCTCATCACTGTCAGAATGTATGAAGAATCAGAAAATCCTTTCCTTATGGCGCAATTACGGGAAAAAATATAGGACAAAATGGAGTGCTACCATTTTAACTCATCCTCCTTATGGATGTAAAAAATGTATATTTTTTAGTCCTTGTCAGTATGACTCTTTTTTTGTCTTTTTAGATACAGAGGTTTTTCTTTCTCTCTTTTTTGTTTCCTTTTTTTTTTCTTTGTACAATCAGTTACTTTACAGAGCAAAAAAATCATAAAAAAATAATGAGGTGATACCTCAAAGGATAGCATTTTGGTGTTTTGTAAGGAGGACAGATTGTTCATTAGCTTCATATTCAATACTATTCTTCCTTTTCTTTCAAAGCATACCCATGATGCTCGTAGCAATCAGTGCTGGAATGAGCTTCAGTCTCCTGGTCCCACATTGAGACGGACTCTGCATAGAAAGATGTGTACTTTCCTTTTTATCTCTTATTTTAGATCCACTACATCATTTAAATTATTTTAAAGAATAGTTGATGCTTATGATACGAGATAATAGCACTAGTTGCAGTTTTAGGTGACTAAATAAATTTTTGCCAAGTAAATATTTTTGCATATAAAGAGGGTATTGTACAGAAAGCAAAAGCTATTTATAGTCACCTTGAACCTCACTTTCAAGTGGATTTTTATATGTTTGTTCAGAACAAAATGCTTTTCAATTTAAGAAGTTCATTATCTTTACTGAATTCTAGGTCCAGTGCTAATCAAATTTTTGTTAATGAGATAGATATTTGACCATTTTTCCTTCAGCAGTTTGATATTATCGTTGCTTAAATAAGTTGTTCTTACTGAATGTATGAGCTAGTTGTCATCTTGCTCTTATACAGCTCTTCCCTCAAGTCTACAAACTTGATATCCAGTCATTCTTTATTCCTAACAGATTCCGGATTTCTTGGATCTGATACAGCCCACAAGGAGCACAGAGTTTGGAATTCTGGATAGGTGCAATTAAATACAGTTTCAAAACTCTGTTAGGAAAAGTAAGTCTCTGCACTGGGAAATTTCCATTTAGATTTTTAAGACAGAAGTAGTGCTGTTATAATCAAACTGTATATAGAATATTTTCTGAAGACTTAATTTCAATTTCTGAATGAAATCTATGACGTTTGCAGACTTGACTGACTTTAAAATGACATATTTTGAACACTTGAAAATTTATATTTAAAATTCACTTTCATTAAGCTTAAACAGAAAAGAAATTTCACATTTCTTGAAGGCCATGAGACAACAGATCTACTCAGTTCATCTGTCTTTTAACAGTCCATGTTCGACTATGCTAGTAGTGAGATCAAAAAGGAAAAAAAAAGAACAAAATCTTCCTCCCCCCATTATCTGCCCATCAGAAGAAAGCTCCAACAACTGTGGAAAGTTTATTCAGTGGTAAGTTTGCTGCAGTATTCTAGACACTCCTTAAATAATCAAAATTTTCACTGTTTTATCGCCTTAGGAAGACTCTGAGTGACCAAAGTTGTCACTTCAAAATTTACAATGTCCTAAGGATTTGAGAGAAAGAGAAAAACCTCAGTAGTGGTAATGTCAAATACCTGCTCTGAGAGTTGTAAGGCAGTAAGGTGTACTGTAGTGAGTTAGTTCTTTAATGCATCTTTGTATTCCTCTGTGTTAGGACTGCTTTTACCAGAGTCTTGCTGCTGGTTGCAATAACCTGGGAGTGAGGAACAGCGAAACAGGAAAGCTAGATGACTGGGGTAGGAAATTCATCTCACTGAAGATGCATACTTAGAGCTGCATGTGCTAGGATCTTTTTCTGGAAAATGAAGAAAATAAAGCACTTTGAAAGCTTCATTTATCATACCCTGAAGTAGACATCTAAAACAGGTCAGATTAATACCTGACAGGTGTCTGTTGAGCATAAAGGCAAAGGGAACAACTATGATGTAGGCTTCTCTATTTAGACACTGAGGATGTTCGTCAAACAAACAAACAAACAAACAAACCAAAACCAAACAAAAAAAAAACCAACAAAAAAGCCAAACCAAACAAACAAACAAAAAAAAAGATCATGAAGCAGCTGAAGTTGAGATAATGATATATTTTAGTCTCATCTTGCTAGCATGAATCCTGCTTTACTATAGACTAATCTGATCCTTCATCATACCTTTTTTCCAGCAGGTATGATCTTGATATTTTGAACGAGCTCTCCCCAGAAGCGTCAGCTTTGATTTTGGTTATGTTATGCCTGTTTCAATTCTGTTTATAAGTCATTTTATGTTTGCTCATTCTCCATTCCCCATTCACTGTTTCTCCTTTGTTAGTGAGTGAATTGTAGTTGCACTGTTACTAGCTGTCTATTTCCTTTTTCTTTCTTTCCCTCAGTGTGTACTGCAAACAAATGTAACATATTCTGCCAGTGGCATTGGGGAGGACAAGAGCTGAACAAGATCCCATGAAGCATTCTCTTTGGAACAGATTGAAGCTGTGAAATCAATATATTTTATGAAGCAATAATACTGAAAAGAATTCCCTCCACAACTAAACTCAGGCTTCTTTTAAGCCTGAGAAACTGGCTTTTTTTTTCCATTTGAAATATTATATTCTTGTATGAAAACATTCTCTTGAGAACAGAACATGTGCAGGGTAACAAGAATCTATGAAGCAAAAGAAGATTTTCACTGCAAAACAAAAGTTCATTTCAATTTCTTGAGGAAGTAGAGTGAAAAGAACATCAGCCATTTGTCACCATTGCAGTTTCAGAAAAACAGTTTACAAGAAATTCACAAAAGGTTAATGAGCTAGAGTGGGAGTGATTTTGACACTTACTTGTTATAAATCAGCAACACTATATGAATGTGTGCAATTCATCCTCAATCTAGAAATCTTAACTAGTGATGGGCCATGTTTTTTACCGCTTTTAAATGATAAAATGTGCATGGTGTTGAAACTGTAACATTTCACAATAACGTACGAATTAGTTTTAACAGTCATTTGTAACTAAAAACTAAACAAAGGTATTTCCATCTGACTAAAATAGCCAAGGGTGCAGGGATTAGAAAGATCTTTCATTAGCTATGAAAGGTCCAAACCTATTGAACAGGCTTTTATTAATTTATAGGAAAATGAAGGAGTGAGAGTAAGCAGAATGGTCTGATCTGAATTATTAAATTATTTCTTTGAATTCAAGCTTCCTGTGCTGCAGCAGAGTTCTCTAGGTAACAGATTTCAACACACTGGATTATTGGGGGGATTTTTTTTTTTTAATCAGTTTGAAAATTTCTGTTTCCTGCAAGATGGGCAATGCTACAATAGATGAAACCTGTTTCGTGGACAGGACAGTTTTTCTCCTTCCATGTACTCCTTCCTCTCTTTCTGAATCCCAAAACTACAAGAAGGGCAAATATGACCACGGTTTCATTTTAATTTCAAAATACCCCTAAGTTTTCCGACTACAGTAGAACCTCTTTGGAGCACAGATTATTTGTTTACTATTTTTATAAAAAGGAAAAAAAAAAGGACCTAGAACCTTGATTGATAGCTTCTGAAGACTCAATAAAAATAGTTTAATATCAATCATTCTGAAGTTTAAATATCTTAAGAGAGTTATAATAATGTGTGTGATAACTGTAAGAGGGAATTTTGCATAATAAAGATTAGTACTTCTAAAGAACACAGAAACTGAAATTATGTTGTTCTAATGTGAAAATAAGATTAATACAAATAGACATGACTTATATAAATATCTCTAAAATATTTCTGTGCTCCTAAGATTTTAGAAAAGCAATTTTTTCATTAGCAGCACAGCAAAGAGAAGCAGTTGACTTATGGGTTTGCCTGGTTTGCTACCTGTCACCCTTCCCTCATAGCAAGAGTAACGCTAATTCTCCTTTCTGCATTCTGCTGTCACCAGAGATTTTCTCCACCAAAGAAAAGATAACAGATGATACAACTTGGCCCAAGTTATGTGCATTTGTCTGGCTAGGAAAAGAAGCTGTCCTTTATGCACTGCCAGGAAAAAAATATGCATAAATTGTATTCCTTTTTGTTTTTTCTTCAGTGAAGACACAAATCTGAGACTCTCCTTCAAGATATCACAGATTTTCGTTTAGATTATAGAGACTCAATTGTCTTTGGAACATCATTACACTTTATAAATACAATTTATTTGTCTATAGTCTATCAAAGGGGGATCCACAGACAAAATGGAATTGGATATGCCCACTATTCCTTCTGACTATGCTAAAACTTCATTTCAATTTTAATATTAGTACATAAACACCCATAAGTCAAGTTTGGAAATAAACTGTCTTAACTTAGGGAGTGTCATTAGTCTGTCAGGAAATAATTTTTTATCATGCAGATCAGTTCTGACTGGTCAGACTGTTTGACAATATTGCCAGTGATGCAAGAGATTCCTTGGCAAAGCTTCTTAAAACTTATGTCAGGAAGGTTTTCGAGCTTGTGTTGATTTTGGCCTGCTCCCCTACTTTGCTCTTTTGGCATGAGAGACTTTCAGGGCTAATCTCAGGTCCTCACACTACAGTCTGTCATTGTTGAAGCAGCACATTTGGAAAACAACGATGAAATCCTGTTTCCATTCCCTTTTTTATTCTTAATTTTTTGCTTTTTTTTTTCTTTTTCTTTTTCTTTTTCCTTTTCTTTCAAATTGCAAGGCATCAGCATTTCTATACAAATTGTTATTATAGCTTCCCTGAAACATCTTCCATTCCATATTAATTCATAGATTGACCTTGCAGCTGGTCCATTTCCTATGTTTCATTTTTTTTCTTGATGAACCAACAAGACTGAAGAATTCTCATAGGAAAAAAAGAGGTAAAAAAAAAAAAGTCTTCATGTAACAATTGGTCTTTGACATGGAAGGAATGACAAAAGACAGAGATTACACTGGTACATCCCAAAGGATTACTCTAGAGAAAAGAACCTTATTAATGTAACAACAGAAGAGGTCACATTCATTCTGGCAGACCAAACAGAGTGATTGAGACCAACTTGTTGTACTGTTTTTTAGCCTAAAAGTAGTACAGTTTTCTGAACAGAATAGGTTAGTGTTTGCATTATCATTTAGACAAAAAAATCAAAACAGGGTCACTTGGTTTGTTCAGCCTGGAGGAGACTGAGTAGAGACCTCATTGCAGTCTACAACTTCCTTTGCTGTTATTATGTAGTTTTGTTGTGTTCACACTGCACAGTGCACAGCCTGGACAAGCCTAGGCTTGCCATGGGTTTGCCCCCACTCCTTCCCCTTTTGCCAGTGTCCCTTATGCTGGTTTGTCCCTCTGCTTGTCGGTCTCATGCTCCACCCTATGTTTTGGCCCGTTCGGCTCCCGAGGGGATAAAAGGAGAGTGGGCACACCTGAATAAACAACTCTGCTTGCATCCTTCCTCGTGTGCCGTCCCCCTTTCAGACCACAACAGAAGACTATGAGAAAATCAATAATTAATAGTTTAGAACAAGATTTCAACAATGTGCAGGTAAAAGGGAAGGTAAAGAGTGGTCATAAATCCTAAAATATTGATTACCTTCATCATTCAATAAACATTTGCAGCACATGAAATCAAAGAATCAAAGATTTCTGTGGAAGAAAATTACAGTTAAAGAGTATTTAACGATGCATACCTGTATTTCCTAGCTCTTATGATATTACCTTTACAGTGTAATATTTTATTGTGATTGTTACAACTTAAGCATTATTAATGTTATGCAAATAGGCAAATCAAGACCAATTATGTGCAGCAAGTATATGAGATTATTAACTATTTATTAATACTAGTATTTATTTTATTACAGAACTGCAAGAAACATCAGATAAGCCCAGGTTTATGCCATCTGGAAAAAATCTAATTAAAGAGTTTCTGCTTCAAGTACATAATCTAAACAAGCAGGAGAGGCAAAAGAAAGTCAAAAAGTGTTCTTTCCAAGACACATCAAAAACCCGCCTTAAGCTATTTAAAGAAACCAGATAAATTCCATTATTTAGCAAATAGTCTTCTGCCATGAGGCTGTTCAATAGAAACCTCAGCTATATCAGGACATCAGCCTATTTGAAAATTGAATACCAGTAAGTCTTATGTTATCTTGGTATTGCTAGAATGTCTAAACATTTTTTCTTGAATTATGTAAGTTTTGATGTCAGTTTACTTGAAGGATATATATGTGTGTATTTAATGTTTCATACAAATTATACTTTAAAAAGAGGAAAATTATATAGAAATCTTTATACATGTAACTAAAGACACAAAATCAGTTGACAGTACATAAGGTTCCAGTTTTGAAATAGTGGATTTCTGTTTGAACCTAAAGTTAACTGAGAGCATAGCAGAACCAGAAACTGTACCTCTGTACAGCCAAACAGATGTTAAGGTAGGGGTCCTTTAACTGACATCAGTAACAGTATCTAAACCTTGCTTTGTGTTTGGGTTAAATTCTAAAAGTTTTAGATTTTTTACTTTTTTTTTTACTATGGGATTTTATGTGAGGTTTACTAGTCTCTTTAGCAGAAAAATAAAAATATGTTATATGTACATATACATACACGTATTTGTAAGTAGCGTATGTTTTATTTAAGGATAAGAATGTGATTTTTTTCAAAGAATTCCCTCACCCATCTCCATTTTGACAGGAATTGATAAAATGCAGAAAATATGTCTACTGTTATTTGACAAATGAAACATAACATAGATTTAGCATAATGAATTAGCCATCGTTAGGAGCACGCTTTTTTACAAATTGAGTAGATTCACTTTTGAAATATGTGAAAAATTTTATTAAGACTAGTTAGAGAATATTTATTTTGTCAGCTGAATATATAACTTATAGCACAGCATATTTCAAATAAATTTGTAATTTAATAACATAGACTAGTACCAGTTCAGATCATAATGTATTCATATTTCTATTCACAAAGTGCAAAGACATGCAACGATAATTTTGTGTCTCTGTTCCTGTTCTGTAACTCGTCCATACGCAAATGCTCCTCTGATGCAAATAAATCTCTTGGGATTGTAAACCATTACTCTCCAGGCTTATCAGGCTCATGTTCAAGTAATGCTCTCCCTGTCTATATGGATATTTTGGCATCGCTTCAGTTCTATGTACAATGTGATTTCTAAATGCATTATTGTTGGTAAAACAAGAGCTTGAGCTATAAATTTCACAGGGATAGAAAAGCATCTGCATACCTTTGCATCTCCTGCATGTGTTTATTTCTTCTTCCACTTTTTTCAATAAGATACAAATGTTTTCTATTAATTGCACTGTTTGTAGAACCTACCACCTCTTCATGGATTCAGTGCATTAATGTACAAGGGAAGCAGATGCTGAGGTCCAGTGAGTCTATTCTTGCCTCTCTGCAGAGGTGTTGTGTAGATGCCCAGGCACTGACAGTGGTGAGGGCTGCAGGGTGGCCCCTGTGTTAAGAGACCAGGACTGCCCCATGCTGGACACAGCTGATTTCAGCCAGCTCCAATGGACCCACCACAGAGCACAGCTGAGCCCCTCAGCCTTGGATGGGACCTCTGGGAAAAACATGCAGGCCTTGGAGAGAAGCATGCCAGAGTGGATATCCACACTGCAACCTGTGGAGGATCTCAATGCAAAGCAGCTGGGTATTTCCTGAAGGAGCTGTGGTCAGTGAAGAGCCCATGCTGCTACAAGGGAAGTATGAGGAGGAAGGAGAAGCTATTCTTATCTGATGGTAACCATCCCAGTGCTGCTTGAGGTGAGGGAGAGATAGAGTTTAGTCTTTTTTTTTTTCCCCTTACTTTTCAAATATATTTTAATTGGCAATAAATTAAATCAATTTTCATCAAGGTAATTTTGTTTTACCTGTGACAGTAATTCATAAATGATTCCACTGTCTTTACCTTGATCCATGAGCTTCACCTGCTGAGGAGGGGGAGTGAGAGAGCAGCAGTGAGACAGCAGCCTGGCAGCCAGCCAAGCTAAATGCACCACAGATGAGGAGATGGTCATGTGCTACAGTGTCAAAGAGATTTTGCTTATTAAAGATTGTAAACAGACTTCTTTCTGTCTCTTTCATAACAGTTATAATTGAGTTTTTTATCCTTAAGCTTTTCACACCTCAAAAAAAATCATCTCTTTTGTATTTACAGTGTGTTACACAGTGCTTTATAAAATGGAACCCTTGTCTTGATTTTTAGCACAGCTTCAGTTATCATGAGTAATATTTTATCTGATAATCTAAATAAAATTTTACCATTTCATCTAGTTGGCTGCAAATGACATATACTATATATATATATATATACATATATATATATTTCTTCACTGGATGTGTGCCAGTACATTATTGAAATAAAATGGAAGTGAGAAAAGCCAACATTACTGTTAGAGCTCTTTTTTTTTTTTTCTTTTATGGAGTTCTTGAACAAGTTCCAGGTTAGGTCAATAAGAGTTTTTTTGCTGATTTGAAAGTTGTGGTAAGAATGTGTAAAATAGCTTACATTTAACACAATAATATGAGTCTACACATGTCTACCATTCTTTTTCAATCAATTACAGCAGGAATGCTAAAATAACCTTACACAGCTCCTGTTTTAAGTTAAGTTCATGATTGACAGCTGACTTCATCATATGCAGCACTGAACATCTATATGCTGCTATATTTTTCATACATTAATATGTAATATGTAATAAATTATTGATATCACTTAATGGGAAATATTTTGTTCATTGTTATTGCTTTTTAATAAACAATCTTGTAAAATTAGAGAATTTTTTCTTGATACTTCAGGTGACAGTGGAAACTTTTATAGCAGATGGAGCATAGAACCCACAATATTGTGAGTATCACCAGGGAAAGAAATCTGCTTCCAGCTGAAGTTATATTTTCTGAGAATCTAAACTATCTGCTTGTTTCTCATGCTTTGCTTTCAAAGTCTTACTTGAACCAAATGGAAATTGGACCACAACCTGAATAATTCTAACCTCCTTGTACATGGTTTCTAATTTTTTCCAATATATTTTCTATGATATACCCACATACATTTTTCTGAAGAGAAATTTACAAAATATTTTGGACTTAAGAATATTCAATACTATTCTTCAGTATATAATCAATATAATGTGCTTTGAATGACACAACTGTAGCATTTATCCTACTCACTAATACATATAAATTTTTCAATATACTCAAAAATACATCTTCCAAATGCCATTGTGTATGTATTACCTTTGTACATTCATATGCCTAGAGATGCAAAGATGACATCATGCTTTTAAACTTGAAACATGTGGTCCCAATGAAACCATTCTGCTTTATGCTAAATATGATTTTATCAAAAGAATCTAGATTTAAAATATAAAAATATAGAGATACATAGTCCAGATGTAACACAAACCTGTTATGCAGTTGCATGGCTAAAGCTGTGTTACCTAATGAGGAAGTGAATGTACCTGTATATAATTTTATCATAAGTGACAGTAGAAAACAACCAATCTCACAGGTCTCCAAGGAAATATGATTGTCTTTAGTCTAGAAAACATCACATAGAACTTTGGTTTAGCTCAGAGTTATTCAATACACTTGCCAATAAATTAAAAGTGTAATTGTTTACACTTTATTGTGAAAGCTGTGACTTTAAAGGGGCTTTAAGGATCATACTGAACAGTTACATGATCATTAATTCCTTCTGTAAATTCCTGGATAAGTAAGCTGATGAACTCCTTTGATTAATAACAAGAGAGATTCTATCTGTAAAGTGGTGACAGCCTTACAAAAAAAAATAAAAACTAAAAGGTAATCTGATCCTGGTCTGTGAAGGCTCAAGCATTAGTTTTGTTGCAGGCCAACAAAAAAAAAAATTAGTTAGAAAAAAGACTATAGGAAGGAATCTTTAAGAAAATATATAGTTCCTTAATCATATTTTGGTGAACATAATTTGCATCTGCAAAATTTTAGATACCTACTGTTTTCCTAAAATGTATCACGTCGTGGTACTAGCACTAAATTCACTGAGATATTTTCAAAATCCACATTGAATAAAATATAAGAACACAATACTGTCAGTAACATAGTAATATATTTCATGCTTTCCAGAGAAAATACATTTTAAAAAATGAATTCATATGCTTTGGATGCTATATGAAAATAAAGAAAATATTTTAATATCAAATAATATAGGTATCTCTGTGAGACATGTTAAGTATTTTCTATATGAGAATCCACTTTGAAGGGGGGCCTCCTGCACCCAAAGAAAAAGTATACTAGAAAGTGTTGGATTACATATTAGAAAGTAATCATTAAAAGCAATAATAATTATTATACATTAGAAGAAATAAGCTTGCCAATTTATAATGGAGTCATATTACATTTGTTGTATGAGACAATGACTAATTGCTTCAGGCCTAATTTGAAAATGTCTGATAGCCAATAGGTTAAATTAATATCTTAAAAGAAACACAAATTTATTCATACAGCTTCAGGCTTTGAAAACAGAGGGAAGAAACAAACAAACAGTCAAAACCTAACCAAAATATATTTTAATATATCCTTTTTATTCTTACATTTTTCACTATTCATCAAAATTATTATTGAACAAATATCTTTATAGGATCACAAAATAATTGAAGGTGATGTCAGGAGGTCATCTTACTCAACCTGCTACTCAGAGTCAACTTCAATGTTCACAATCACAGAACCATAAAACAGCTCACTACTTCCACTAATATTTATAGATTTTGGTACAACTGTGTAACATCCCATTGTTGTATGCTTCATCATTAAAAGAAAAAGCCATTTAGACACATAAGAGATTATTCTTAGGAAAGAAGTTCTTGGAGGGAAACTGGAATATTAATTCAGGCAAAAAACTAAAAGCAAGTGGTGAGAGAGGAAAAACACTATGTTTCAGCTACACCATCTGCAATAAAAACTCTACTGGTCTCTAAGTCGAATTTGAATATGAGTTAATTCTTTGGACTGTTTGTCCATTTAACAGATACTGAAGAGAAACAGATTAATATTCACAATATGCATGATTAATAAAATATTCAAGAGACAGACTGAAAATATATTGACAGGACAGCCATATAAAGTGGCCATGCAGAACTTCCACATACTACATTACCAAACAAAACATCTTCTTGATTTCTTTGTATTTTCACACAAAATGAACTCCACATTTGAAACTGCTTAATGCTGTGTAAAATGAATCATTAATAACAATTACTTTGTAGCATCTTTAGTCATATTGACTTGTATAGAGAGTTCATACCCTCTAAGGTAAGAACATACTGAAATTGAGCTGCTCGCTGAATGACACTGAAGAGCCCTTAGTAAAAAAACAAACAAACAAACAAAACAACAACAAAAACCAAACAAAAACCCAAACAAACAAAAAAAACCAAACCCCAAACAAACAAACCACAAAAAAAACAACCCCCCAAACCAATGTCAGTTTGGGACTAGAAAAGCATGAGGGAAAAAAAAGCACTAAAAATTGTTTAGTTTCCTGTTATCTCCTATAGAGATTGATACATTAATCTCAGTAAGATAAACAAAGCAGTGAAAGACTTACATTGAATTTCTTTCAGTGCTTTTATCTCACCCTGTAATACCTTTTTATTGGGCGCTCTTAACACCTGAATACATTGTTTTGCTATCTCAGACTCCAATGAATTCTCTGAAGGCTTGAAATGAAATCCTTTCAAAACTATAATCTCAAAAGCATAGGGGAAAGATGTTTGGGATTTTTTAGTGATATTGCTAAGAAATTGTTTGGAGTAACTGGAAATTTACCATGGTAATTTACATTAAATAGTACAACCATAACCCATACCAAAATCATCCTAAATTTTATATAATAATTTTTATTTATGAATTATTAGCTGACTAATCCTAAAGTTCTAATTCAGCTTTTACTGTCTGCACTTTTCTGGAAATCAGTGGTAGTTTAAACTGCATAGTCACTTGAACAAGAAATTTTGTTTTCAGAACATACTTGGATGCCTATCTAGCAGTCCATCTAGATAGAGAGAATATTTTTTATCTCATTTTTAAATTCAGTGTAAACAGTTTTCTGCCATCTTGCCTCTGAAAGGCTTTTTTCTCCTCTTTCTGCTTTTCTTTCTCAAAATCTCCTCTGGTTCTGCTGCACAGATCTTCTCTTCTATAGTGTACTTACTTTTAACCTGTCAAATACCTTTCTTAAAAGAAAAAACAACTTATTTCTGTGTCTGAGAACAACTATGTTTATCAGTGGATATTTTCACTGTTTTAATTAATATATGGATCATCTGCTGAAAAGGTCATAAAGCCATTCAGGATTCTTTTGTTTTGTTTTGGTGATGATTTTTGGTTTACTTTGTTTTTTGTTTTTGTTTTCCAAACAACACAGTTGTTTCTGCACAACAAAGTTCTAAGGTTAGGAAATACAAATAACTTAAGTGCTTCAGAGCTTGCATACTAAAAGGTTAATGTTCAGCTTATTCTCTTCTGTAAAAACAATTTATTTTTCTGTGTGATGAACAAAAGATTTATTATACAGTTAAGTGAACATAGCTTAAAAAAATACCTATCTAAATTGCTATTGATGAGAAAATATGTACAAAGCAGATTGAACTGGTTGAATAAGAACCTTCAGAATTGCACTTCCAGTAAATTGGTAGTTGCTCCTTTCAGAAATGACCCTTGATTTAGAACTATTTGGATTTTTTTGTACACTACACCATCTCTTTTTGAGTTAATGAACTATTGGTTAATAAGACATTATGAAGCAGTATTATAATCTTGTTTTATTTATATTTTTAGTGCAATTTTATATTTTATGTTTTACTGTTTAAACAGTGCTGTCTCTTGGCCAAAAATCTTGTAGTAAAATCAGCAAATAATTTTTAAAACAGACTTTAGCTATGATAATTTCTGAACAAGTGATTGAAACCTTTTTTATACCAAATTGTTCTCTCCAGGCAGTGTGTGTTTTGGGAAAAGTAGGATCTTTTTTGTCATTGAGGCTTTCCAAGAGGAAGTAAATTAATTCTGTACTTTGAGCAATATAATTGTTTGCTTTTTGTAATAAAATGTACAAGTCTGAGATGTCAAGGAAATAACTAGCAGAGAAAGGAAAAACTGGCACTCAGTATCTCGTCAGGTTACTAAAAACAGAGCAGTTTCGTTGTAACTTACCTTTCTTATAGGTTCTAAAATCACACCTATTAAAGATACAGAAGAGCACTTTTTCTGCAGCTGCAATATGTTCTTACTAATATTTATATAAATCTCCTGGGTTCCCTTAAACAAGGCAAATTCTTCAAACCACCTGGACAATCTACACATTCTTTGTATTTGAAAAAGCCCCAACTGATCTCAGGAGTTTACTCTTAAATAGGCAAAAACTCAGGTAAATCAAATACATGAAATGATTAATGCTTCTGGAACTGAAATCTCTCAGATATCAGAAAACTGAAGTTACAAACTGAAGTTCATAAAACACTCACTTCGCAGAGTTCATCACCCTATGCTAAGTATTGGGTGCATAGTTGAATAGTATAATTTCTATCAACTAGTGAAAAGTGTTATTATTTAAAAAGTACGGCACAAACTGTGCCAAAGATGATAAGTCCATCAACACTCCCAACAGCTGAGAACTAAATGCTATGCCATCTGCTTGCCAAAATAAGATGGCATGCTAAAATGTTCTGGTGAAATACAAATTGAATGCCATTTCGGATTGATACTCCTAGGAGTTTGGGGATTTTTTATTATTTTAATGCAGTTTGGTGATGATACTACAGATCATCTTTGTAATAGAAATACATTTTGAAAGCATCCTCTTTTACCATACCTGTGAGAGCAGAATAGACAGATCGATCAAACCTTGATTTCCCTTTCCTTTCAGACAATCAAAAATAAGAATGTAGTATATCAATGCAAGTCAGAGTTAAATTAGCTGGCACAGGTAACTGTTTTAATAGTAACAAAAAGAAAGAATTAAGACTGATAGATGAAAGTCAATTCCCTTCTGTTGCAGATTTTGAAGTGCTTTTGGGCTTCATTAGTTTTCTGAGAAAAGAAATAGCTAACAACAGATAAAGTGAGAATGTTGCTGCCAGAACTGCGTTCTGCATATATGCATTATACCTTGTGCACGATATTGAAAAATTATGCTAAAAGAATGTCAAAGTTCAAAAGTTAGGGATTTCAGAATTAAGGATGACAGCATTCTCAATCTGCCTGCCTGTGCAAATGCAATTTCATATTGTGTTTGCATACACAATTAGATAAGATTTTTGCCCGCAACTCCTGTCTCTTCAATGAACATAAATTTTGATTACAGAGCTTCCTTTTCTGTTCGTATACACATTTAACCTGTGGCCAGGTTGTGGTAGCAGAGGGCTACAGGGATGACTTCTACGAGAAGGTGCCAGAAGCTTCCATGTCCATGTCCAGCAGCACCAGCTGGCTCTAGGATAGACAGGCCACTGGCCAAGTCTGAGCCAATCAGGAATGGTAGTAACACCTCTTTGATAACATATTTAAGAAGGAAAATAAAAAAGATATTGGGCAGATGAAAATTGCAGCCAGAGAAGAGTGAAGTGAGAACATGTGAACAGCTCTACAGACACCAAGATCAGTGCAGAAGGAGTAGGAGGAGGTGCTCCAGGCTCTGGAGCTGAGGTTCCCCTGCAGCCCATGGTGCAGCCCCTGGTGAGGCAGCTGTGCCTCTGCAGAGATCCACTTGCAGCCTGTGGAGGATCTCATACCGGAGCAGGTGGATGCCTGAGGAGGGTTTGATCCCATGGGAGGCCCAAGATGGAGCAGGATCCTGGCAGGGACCTGCAAATCCGTGGAGAGAGGAGCCCACACTGGAGCAGGTTTTCCTGGTACCACCTGTGGTCCTGTGGGGGACTCACACTGTAGCAGCCTGTGCCTGAATGACTGTACCCATGGAAAAATGACCAATGCTGTAGCAATTTGTGAAGAATGATTGCCCCTGGGAAGGCTCACGCTGGAGAAGTTTGTGAAAGACTGTCTCCCATGGGAAGGACCCCACGGGGAGCAGGAAAACCCATGTAATAAATTTGAATATTGTTTTTAAATGTTTGGATACTTGTTCCTTAACCACTAAAATGTTAGCATGTGCACAGCATCTTAAATGGAAAGAAAAACTTTCATACCTGAGTTTTCTGTCTGTTAAATCTCATAAAGTGTATTAAGGAAATTCAATCTTGCAGCAGCCAGTTTGGGGATCAGGGTTATAACTTTCTTCTAAATATTTTCTTTGTTTGTGTGGCTCTTGGATTCTGTTTGTGTTGATAATGTGGACTGTGTGAGACATCCTATGCAGTTTGGAAAAATCTCACCAAGAAGCCTTGTAAAGCCAACGTACCTTTACAATTGCTCTGCTCTTTTCATGCTGCCTAAAGGAGGCCAAACTGGCGCTTGAACTGCATCCAAATCACAAGATTTTTAATTGCATCATTCTGTCTGCTATGGGGGCTTCTGAGCCATCCAAATTTTCTACTGCGGGAGGAAGGGAAGCAACAGTGGTTAATACCATTTAACACTGCAGGATCTGCAGATGCAACCTGCCCAGAGAGGTTTTCTTACTCAGTTTCCAGAAGTCAGGTCTTTCTCAGTTTGGCTTGTGTCTCATTGTGCTGAGAACTAAAGACAGCAAAACCTACATGAATTTAAGAAACTGACTGCATTAAAAAATTATTTTTAGGGAAAAAGAAAACAAAACCGAACATTTATTTAGAATAAGAACAACATAAAGACCACCATTTCCAATTTGGGAACCCATCCTGGACTGACTTAAGCTTGTGTTTTGAGTTGTATTTTGTAATCCTTGAACTAGAATTATTGAAATCTACAAAGAAAGCAAGCCACAAAATCATTTATGATTACATCATATATGTATATATAGTAAGTAGAAAATCTACTAAAATCTTCTTTTATACAAAAGGAAAGACATATATTTTCTAATCTGGGCAGGCTATGAAATTTTTAAAAAAATCATAAAATGTCTTATTTCCTGATGAGAAACATTTTCTTTTGAAAAAGCAGAGTTGCATTATTAATGATTTTTCTCCTTCCATGTGGTCATTTATGTTCAGATCAATGGGCTGACTGAGCACAAATGGATGCAGGGATACTGCAGGCTTGTACAAGAAAAAGGCAACTAGTAGGCATGCCAACTGCTGGTTATAGATTAATGTAAATCAAAGTTGTTAAGATCTAAGACAGAAACAGCTGCTGCTAGCGTGGCCCAGGAGTAGAAGCACAGCTGTATGAAAAATCTCACAGTGCTGGGGAAAATAAAAAAAAAATAAGCTCAAAACATAAAAACGAGTAACTCAAACAAAGTAGATTTCTTAGATACATTAAAAACATGCACCATCTCCCACATGTTTGTAATAAATCTGTAAAAATGTGGACTATGGTAGTGAATCTGTAGCTAAATGTAGAAGTAAAGAAATACCAAACACAAAATAAGTAATTTTAGATATTTAGGACAGAAGACGCCTTCCAACCCAAAACATTCCATGATTCTATGGTTCTATGAATTAATGGTAAAAAGCTAAAAAGAATTGGGCAATGGTCCATGTCAGGACACTCTTATAGATGTGACCATCCAATAAAGAATACAATAAGGATAAAATGCCAATGCAGTAGTGGAGCCAGCTCCTGATGTAGTTAGTATGAATACAGCAGGCATTGGATACTGAGGAGTTGACATATTTTCTATCAGAACAGGACACTCTTGAAAACCTGGTGAGAGGATAGGGAGAGAATGGCAGGCAGGCATAAGTCAGAAGCCATCGTGATTGTGGCAGAAATATATCAGGTGCCTGTTTTGAGGTCAAGGTAGAAAAGCTATCACTCAGGCTATCTCTGAAAATATTTGGTATTTGTGAAGAACAGAAGATGTATAGGCCATGCTACTGAAAGTCCTCTCCATGAGGGGGTAGGACTAGCAGGAAGACTGTGTGGTGAGCTGATTGCCACCCCATTCCCCATCATCCTGCACTGCTGAGTGAGGGAGGGGAAAGTATAGAATTTGGGAGTAAAGATGAGTCCAGGAGGAAGGGAGGTATGGGGGGAAGGTGTTTTAAGGTTTGTTTTGGCTTATTATTATTCTACTCTGATTTTTTGGTAATACATTCAATTAATTTCCACAGAAATTAAATAAAATTATGTATAAAACCTCTAATTTCTTCCCTTTATGAGACAAATTTTACTTCTGATAGATCACGACCTTAGTTCACTAATATATCTAGGGAAAGCACGGTGACCTACTTGAATCTCCCTGCTTTCCTGAATTGTCACTATATTATCATATTTTCTTCTTCTACTGAAGAAGAGAATGGTGATGGACTGTACTGTTTTTAGGTAATTACATTATCCCAGACTAGCAAAGGAAGTGGTCTATTCAGACCTTACTGTGGAAAACTTCTGGCTGTAAAAGACAGCTCTCTGTATCATGTATCAGGAAAGGGGTAATAGATGGAAATTAAGAGTGCCTAAGAATGAATACAGTTGGACTTAAGTTGGTCAGAAAATTCATAGGTTACTTGGCATTTCGAAGAAATGGAAAGTCAATCATACTACTTCTGAAAATGTAAGAAGAAAAAGATCTCTGACCGAGTAGCCATTATTCTGTTGAGAGAAAACTTTTTAGTCTCATTCAGTACCTATCAAGCATTTTTCTGGTAAAATGGCTTAGGATTATTGCTGAAATCCTCATGAGTCTTTAGCATGACAGAGTTGGGGTTTTTTCTATGTAAATTTCTAGTATCATCATATCTATTATTTGTGCCTATTTAGTGTGCAGAAAATCACCTATGATAGGGGTCATGCTTTCTATAATAATTTTTGTGCCTAAATGATTGGTGAGAATCCTTATACAGTTTTTTATTGAATTTATTCTTCTGGAAATTAAGGTAACAACACACTTCATATGGGCATTTACATCAATTGAGCTGTTACAGGGCATGCTGGTCAGCTCTTCATAAAACTAAAGTGTGTGTATTCGTAATTTTATCCTTTTTCATACATACTGAGGCTTTTGTCTTGTTCCTAGAGTGGTATTCAATCAGGTTGATCTTGAAATTAACTCTAAATTTCTCTGGCATATGATTTTAGATGTCATATTTTTCTACTGTGCTTTTGCTGATTCTCAAATCATAATTATTTCTTCCTTCAGGGTAAAATTTGAACCATGCATTGAAGAAGTTTTCTGGTTATACTGATGCAGGGTGAGGGCCTTTTGAAGGCACTAATCTTAAAGTATTATAGAGTGGCAAAAGCAGGCTATCCTTCCAGAATCTTTGGACTTAGAGCATTGAGCAGAGCTATTATTTACTCTGGGTTTGGACGCAGTCATAAAAATGGGTCACAGGAGCACAGAACTGGGAGCAAGAAGAAATTATTGTATAAATGTGCAGCATGTCAGAGGGTACTCACTATGAAGTAAATCCTCAGTGAAAACAGACCATTGATCTTGTTCAGTATTGATAACTTTGAGTCATTATTGGCTAAATGTTGTGGAATAGCACAGGCACTATCACAGCTTAGGAAAGAGGTATTTCAATGACATAGTGGAGTTAGTAAAGCTGAAGAAGTGCTGATTTTTTTATCCTGATCCAACCACTGAGATTCCTAAAAGTTTGCTGAACAATGCTGAACGGAGTTAAAGACTGAGCATGTATGGTAATAGAATGATGAGAGCCCAGGTTATGAAGAAGCAGACACAATCTGTCTTCTATTTTTTTTTTTTTTTAAATTTAAACAAACAAAGTTCATTGAAAGAACCATGATTTTTTTCAGAGAAAAATTATTATGACCAATCTCTATACAAAAATGTTGATAGAATTCAGGGAGATAACAAGGCTAATTACTTACACACACACACAAAAAACCCCAGAATTAAAACAGAAGAGAAATTAACCTTCACCTCTATTCCAAACAGGAAAGAGTAGATGAAAGCTCATTTGTTGAGAGAACATCATTTCAATAATTTCTGTGAGGAATGGAATGTAACATTATCTCACATGTGCCTGCTGAGAAAAATATAAATAAGATTTTCTGTGAAATAGGTGGAATGATTCAGTTAAAATGTGACAAGGTCCTTTCATACCTACAGGGATGTTTCTGTAGTTTTCTAAAAATCTTCTTTGGCATATGATGTGCTTTAGTGAGTGAATATGAAACAAATCATAAATGTTTCCTCCAGTCTTTAGGCAAGCCTTTGTTGAACAATATTCAACTTATTGTCTAGTATCCTTTGGGAAATTAAATGAGCATGTGAAACAATTCTATAATTACTTGAGTCAAAAATTATTTGAGCTTCTCCTTAGCTATAGACACTGTTTTAAGCTCACTGAGAAAACAGTCTAACATCAGTTAATGAAAGGGTCTCTCTTGAATTTCTGAAAAACATGGAGATGAAATCCACTGAGTTTCTATAAAATTAATGAAATGGAGTTTGAATCCTAAAGTTTTGAAGAAGTATTAGATCAGGAAGGTGTTTTTAAGAGCTTTGGTCTGAGTCCTTTCCTACTATAAGTAAGATATGAAACATGTCAGACTGAAATTTTAAATTTATCTGTGGCTTGAAAGGGGCCCAGGGGAAAGGGACGTGGGAGTGCTGATCAACTGCCAGCTGAACATGAGCCAACAATGTGCCCAGGTGGCCAAGAAGGCCAGTGGCATCCTGGCCTGTATCAGAGATAGTGTGGCCAGCAGTACAAAGGCAGTAGTTGTCCCCCTTTACTAGGCACTGGTGAGGCTGCACCTCAAAACATGCGCTAAGTTTTGGGCTCCTCACTACAAGACACACATTGAGGTGCTGGAGCATGTCCAAAGAAGGGCAATTGAGCTGGTGCAGTGTCTGAAGCTCAAGTCCTGTGAGGGAGCTGGGGGTGGTTTAGCCTGGAGAAATGGAGGCTCGAGGGGCACCTTATCACTCCCTGCAACTGCTTCCCTTTCCTTCCTTGCTACCTGTTGTAGAGAGGTGGGTGTTGATCTCTTTTCCCAAGTAACGAGCAATAGAACAAGAGGAAATGGCATTAAGTTGAACCAGGAGAGGTTTAGATTGGATATTAGGAAAAAATCTTCATTGAAAGGGGGGGGTGTCAGACATTTGAATAGACTGTCCAGGGAAGTGATGGAATCATCATCCCTGTGAGTGTTAAAAAGGCATGTGGATGTGGTATCTGGGGACATGGTTTAGGGGTAAACATGGAGGTGCTGGGTTAGTAGTTGGACTCAACGGTCTTAGAGGTTTTTTCCAACCCTAAGGATTCTATGATTCTATGACAAGTTAGGTGTTTTAGACTGTCTAGTCATGCAAGCTAAGCCTCTCTGGAGAAAGGCTGCTCTGGTTTGTCAGCCAAGAGAAGTGGGGGGTTTTGATACACCAAAGGCAAGGTAATAGAGTGTGTGACTGCAAAAGAGTTCATGTCAGTATAACTTACATCAAAGTTTTGGACTTGGAGCTGGTATTAGTTGTAGGCAGTAGCTGCTCTATATTAGCAGTGGTGCCACAACCACTCTGGAAAATCTTTGAAGGATATACCCAGTCTGAATCTTGAGATTTCTAACTGATCAATAAAAAACTCCCATTTCTCTTTACCACCTTTTGTAATGCAATTTCATCAGTGCTTACTAAGTAGAAGGGATACAAGGGCAACAAAACCCTGAGTGACAAATCAAATTAAAACACAGTATACACAGAATAGAACACAAAATAAACCACACAGCTTTCTCTACTTTCGGATGTAGAATTAATTATCAGACGGTTGTGTGATTTGTTTGTTGACTGTTTGTTTTTTAGTTTTGGACTTTTGACTTTTTTTTGTAACGTCTGAATTGGGAAACATCTGAATTGGTAAAGAAGGAACAAGGATTCACAGGGGAACATTAGTTAAGGTAGAATTCAGTGTACTACTGAAAAAGGAAAAATTCCTTTATGTTTGTGTGGATCTTTTCTGACTCTCCTTTTTAAATTAAATATGACTCAATTTAAAAGTAGTATCTATAACACAGTTTTTTTCTTATTCTTTGCTTGTTTACAGAGAAAAATATTTGGTGACTAATAATTCAAGAGGTTTAAAATTTTATTTTTCTGTTAATAAAATCATTTTCAATTAAAAAAAAAGAGAGAAAAAAAAAGAGAAATAAACAAATCAGCCCAAACCCTGAACTATGTTTTCTATATGGATTTTTAAATCATAAACATACTATTTATCTTTATAAATTTTATCTTCATAATGTGTAAGAACTATTATGTGGAGAATGTGATACTCTAAACTCACAGAGAACTAATTATCCAACTGTATAAGGAAACTGCTTGGATATACTTTTACCACAACAAGGGTAGATAGGTACAAAATGTTTTTCTTCCCTTGTATAAATTATTTTTAGTTAAATGGCTGTTTAAAATCACAAAATGAATATTTCACACCTGTTAAACAAAAATTGATCTTGAAACAGACATATTTACTATGTAGCTCCATCTTGAGTCAAGAGTGAACGCAGACTAAAAATTATGCTGCTGTGATTCTGATATTGTTTTGCCTGGATTAAAATAAAATAAAATAAAATTTAAAAATTTATTTTTCTTTAGACTGAAATTCTAAAAAAATTTAATTAGGATTTAATATATTTTACTCTATAGAATACTTATTTATTTTATGTAATGAAACTGCATTTGTGTTTTAAATAATACAGTTATTTTGTCTATCAAAACAAATTAAAAGATGGTAGGATTGTTCTTTAATAGTCAAGCAAACATAGATACAATTACACTCTCTCATATTCTAAAAGAAGATGATATTCTAAAAGAAGATGATCTTATGCTAAATGCTTATTCAGAAGTGGAAAGCTTCTTGTACCTTGGTACCCCTATAGCTGTGCCCAGAAATTGTTTAGAAGCTTGCTGACTAGTTGAGACAAAATCCTGTGTGAGATCCTACCTTTAAAAATTTAACAATATGCAAAACCAAGTTCCAGCTCCTAGGAATATGATTTGACTCTAATTTAATAGTAGAGATGTAGCTTTTGAATTCAAAGTAGCCTATGACTAAAACAGTACATACATAATTTATTCACTAAAATAAGTAAAAAAATTTATTTCTTGTCATCTTCGTAGTTTTAAATCAGAAGCCTGAAATTTATTGGTTTTCCATTTCTTTCTTTCTTTCTTTCTCTCTCTCTTTCTCTCTTTCTCCTCTATTTCTGTCTTTCTCTTTCTTTTTCCCTCTTGTCCTCCTCTTTCTTTTCTTTTCTTTCCTTCTTGGTTTTTTCCCTTCTTTTTATTGGTTTCATTTGTTTGTTTGTTTTATTGCATTTTTGTCCCTGCATCTCTTCATGAAGTGAACATTTGAAATGGGGTAAACATTCTACCTGCCCTTGTTTTGCGACAAGGGTACATTGGTGGCTCAAGGTTATCTTGTTGTCCACCAGGATTCCCAGGTCCTTCTCCATCAAGTTGTTTTCCAGAAGGTCAAGCCCTACCCTGTACTGGTCCATGGGGTTATTCCTTCCTAGACCCTTACATTTGCCTTTGTTTAACTTCATTAGGTTTTTTCCTCTTTGCCCAAGTCTCCAGCTTGTCCAGATATTGCTCAGTGGCAGTGCAGCCTTCTGGTGTATAAGAGACTCCTCCCAGTTTGTATCATCACTGCTGAAGGTACGTTCTGTCCCTTCATCCTGGTCATTGATGAATAAGCTGAACAAGACTGTACCCAGTACTGACCTCAGAAATATCACTATCTGCAGGCATCCAGCAGATGTGCCACTGATCACAACCCTCTGAGCTATGCCATTCAGACAGTTCTCAATCTACATCATTGTCCACATGGTCCCTGAGCTTGCCTATGAGTATGTTACAGGAAACAGGGTCAAAAGCCTTGCTGAAGTCAAGGTAAAAAACATTCACTGCTCTCCAGTCATCTACCCTGCCAGCCATTCCATCATTGAAGGCTATCAGATTGGTCAAGTATGGTTTCTCCTTGGTGAATCTATGTTGACTACTCCTGATAGTCTTCTTTTCATCTACATGCTTAGAGATGATATCCAGGATGAGTCACCAGGATAACTCAGGATCACCTTTCTAGGGATGGAGGTGAAGCTGACTAACATGCTATTTTCTGAGTTATCCTTCTCACCCTTTGTTAAGAATGGAGTGACACTGGCTTTCTTCCAGTCCTCAGGAATCTCTCCCGTTCTCCATGACCCTTCAAAGATGACAGAGAATGTCTTACCAATAACATCTACCATTTCCCTCAGCACTTATGAGTGCATCCCATAGAAACCCATGCATCTGAGGGAATCGGGTTTGTCTAAATGACCTCTGATCCATTTTGTCAAAGGGAAAGTCTTCCTTTCTCCAGACTTTCTCTCTTGCCTCTGAGGTCTGAGATTCCTAAGGGCTGGCCTTAGAAGTAAAGAATGGATCAAAAAAGGCATTTGTTAACTCTGCCTTCTCTATATTCACCATCAGGGCACCCACCTCATTCAGCAACGGGCCTACATTTTCCTGAGTCTTTCTTTTGCTACTGATGTACCTGAAGAAGCCCTTTCTGTTGTTCTTGACATCCCTTACCACATTTGACTCCAAATGGATCTTATCCTTCCTCAGCGCATCCTTGAATACTCTGACGATGTTCCTATATTCCTCCCAAGTTGCCTGTCCCTTTTTCAACATTCTGTAAACTTCAGTTTCAATTTAGCCAGAAGCTCCTCGCTCATCCGTTCAAGTCTCCTGGCCCCTTTGCTTGCATCATTGGGTTGCACTGATCTTGAGCTTGAAGGAAGTGATGTTCTAATATTAATCAGCTTTCTTGGATCCCTCTTTCTTCTGTGTCTTATTCCCACTGTAGTCTACCAAGCAAATGAAGAGGCCAACGTCTGCTCTCTTTGTCATGGATTTACTTGTTCTGAAAAAACCAAATGGGAATTTTCTTTCCCCTGCTGCACTGGGGGGAGGGATGTTGAATTGGGAAGACAGTTTTCTGCCTTGGGTGATTGACCTACACAAAGGACCTGGCTGGAAGAACCACATTCTAGGCTTATAGCCCTCTCTAAGGCTGGGGGAAGGGGGGGGAGGCGGTGAGGAGTTTTTCTTCCCTCCTCTCCTCGGTTAGGGGCACTTCACTTTCCGCCTTAATGGAGGCAAGGGGTATATGTGTGTGTTGGAAAAGCTCTGAGGCCATTTTGCTCTCACCTGGTCATCTGGCTGCTCTCCAGCCTCAGCTCGCCTGTGCGCTGCTCTGTCTCCAGCCTGAATCTGCGCAGTTTTCATTGGAGAGTTTGTGCTCATCGACCAAAGGGAGGAGTCCTGGCTGCAGCCAGCCACAGACAGTGTGAGTTTAGTGGGAAAGAAACCTCCTTTCTTTCCCCTTTTCCCCTTCCCCTCCTCGTGTGGGGATGAAATCTCCACTGTCGGCCTCTCCTGTGATCCGAGCCCCCCACGCAGGGACCGCCAACAGCGCCCCCTGCTGGCCAACACCGAGCACTGCAGGCTCTGCTCCTTCGGTGATCCAACAGCTCCAGAATTGCGCCAGAGGACAGGAAGTATCAAACTTTCTTTTTTTTTGAAAGGGACTTTTGGGTGCAGGATTATTGTTTAGTTGGTTTTGTGTTCTTTTGCTGTTTTTGCGTTCTTTTGCTGGTTTTGCCAATATACATATATTCTTTAATAAAGGGTTGTTATTTCTTCCTTTTTCCATACTTCCTTGATAGGATCCTCTTAATTTCAGATTTACAGTTGCTGGGAGAGATAACTCATCCTCCTTAGCAAAACACTGTAGTCTCCTTAAACTGAGACACTCTTGAAATCCAGTGTAACAAGCTCGATGTGTGCTCTCTTTACCACTCTAAGGATCTTGAACTGAACTATTTCATGGTCACTGCAGGCAAGGCTATCCTTGAGCTTCTCATTACTCACAAGGCCCTCTTTTTTGGTGTGAACAAAGTCCAGCATAGCACTTCTCCTCATTAGCTCCTTTATCTCTTGGAGAAGGAAGTTGTCACCGATGCCCAACAGTGTTGTCTCTCCAATAAATTTCAGGGTAGTTGAAGCCCCCCAAGAGGACCAGGGCTTGTGAATGTGAGGCTGCTCCTACCTGTCTGTACAGGGCCTCATCGGCTGAACTCAAGAAAATCTCGTAAGACAATAATTATTTATATATTAAAAAATATGTCAGATTTTAGACATTGTGAGAGATGAAGCAAAGTATAAGAGCATAAGAACAAATTATTGCTGGTTAGAAGCTAAATGTTGGAATTCTGTAGTCAGTTCCATCCAACTGGTTTTCTGGAGGCTCCTTTCTCTATGGCTGTCATGTGTGCTTCATAGCGCCTATTTTATGTTTGTTCTTGCTGCTCTGTTGGTTGACCAATTCAAAAGATAAATGAAGAATTAAAGAAGCAAGAGCAGCTGAGCCACTGGCTTCATCAGATTGCTCAGGGACCATCTTCAGCTTTTGATAAGTCTGCCACAGCTTGTGATTGCATCTCATAACTGTTTCTTAGTTACCACTCACAATCAAAGTCAGAATTCAGGGACTGTGGAAAAGACAGATAATGACCTTGGCAAGTGTCTAGGAACAGAACTGAGAAATTATTTACAGCACTTCCCTTCAAGGGATAATTTGGCAATAGAACTACAAAGCAGGTTTCTGTGGGCAATGCTGAAATTAGTAATAGACTTTTAAATATTAAAGTCCCCTAAAAATAACCTCAGATGGAATAAGGGAGAAAAACCTCTGGGAACTATTTTCCACCTCAGCTAGCAACATACAATTCTTGGTTTAATAACAAAAGACACCTTATTAAATTACATTAATGTGAGTCTGTTGCTTAGTGCAGGCATCAGGCTGGTAATGTTGCTAGTACCTACTGTAGACACACATGCTGCTATGAAAAGCTGGCCAATATTTCAGTACAAGTGACATGCATGTATTATCTCCCAGTGTTCTGAGAGTATCTAATTAAATTTAATGTTTGTAAAAAATGCCTTCATAGATTTTACAATATTCATGTACAGATATGCAGATATGGATATTCAAAGGTCACTTCTTCAAATCTGTATTCAGGAAGGAAAGGCAGCAAATAATTGTGATGACACTTTGGGTCCTTAGATTGCAGAGACTGGTGTGTGTGTAACAAATATGTCACTTTTTCATAATTCGGATCATGCTTCTTCAGTTTGTAACAAACTGATTTTTCAAGTGTTAAAAAAATATTTTTTAATGTTGCAATGGATAACAACATTATAATGTTGTTATACTACTGATAATACTACTAAACTGATAATACTACTAAACTGAATGTCCAGCACAAAGATCTCCGATGTTTAATTTCATAGTTTATCAATAAACTATATGAAAAAGCTTAATATCCAAATAAGCCATGTTGACTCTAATGTTTTTCAAATATGCTTTCTCAAAAAAAAAAAAAAAGGCACTGGCAACCTAGTGTTTCAGTACAATTATTCTGAGTTTACACCTACCTGTGGCGTATCAGGTGATAGAAAAATTGCATCAAAGAGCCCTGAATCTGAAACTACTAAACAAATAAAAGGTGCCATAATGCACACATACTGTAAAAAATATATTCTACTCATATTCAAACTTTGTTACAGACTGTGAAGATGCTAGGGGATCATCAATTTCCCATAATAAAATGCTCTTCTAAACATGGCTATAAGAATAATCCACTTCTGTCAGGGTTCATATCATCCCTCCTCACCCTGATCTGAAAAGCTTTATGATGTGTGGCTGGGACACTCTGGCTTAAATAATGCAAAAATTCTCTGAAACAGACTTATGTACTTTTTTAACCTACTCTTTTTTCAGGAAAAGGTGGTAAAATTTATAATGAGCAAGCTACATCTCAAAGAGTTAAAACTTGCTATTTCTGCCTGCTGAAACCACCTTTACAAGGACTTTCAAGTGAAAGTGTTTGTATCTCAGATTTTTGTTGGCTCATCATCAGGAGGAACTTTTGATTTTAAAAGGGATAGTGTTGTGGTTTGACTCCAGCAATCAACCAAGTGCAAGTCAGCTACTCACTCACTCCCCCACCAGGACGACTGGGGACAGAATTGGAAGAGTGAAAGCTAGAAAACCTGTGGGTTGAGACAAAGACAGTTTAATAGGAAAGCAAAGCTTCTCACACAAGCAAAGCAAAACAAGGAATTAGTTCACTGCTTCCCATGGGCAGGCGGGTGTTCAGCCATCTCCAGGAGAGCAGGGCCCCATCACTCATAAATGGTTACTTGAGAAGACAAACACCTTCAGTCCAAACACCTCTCCCTTTCTCCTTCTTCTGCCAGCTTTACATCCTGAGCATGATGTCATATGGTGTGGAACATCTCCTTGGTCAATTGGAGTCACCTGTCCCAGCTGTGTCTCCACCCAACTTACCATGCACCTGCAACTTCCTTACCAGTGTGACAGTATAAAAAGCAGAAAAGGCCTTGGCTGCACTGTAAGCACTGCTCAGCAATAACAAAAACATCTCTATATTATCAACCCTGTGTTCAGCACAAATCCAAAACCAAACCCCATATTAGTCACTATGAAGAAAAATTATTCTACCTCAGCTCAAACCAGTAGAGACAAGTCATTCAACTATCACTCCATTTCTGAGCTGATCAAAGTATATATTTATTATAGGAGCTCCTTTTTTTTCTCCCTGTACATCTTCCTTATGGACTAGTTGTGAACTGTAATTATTTTCTCATTAGCTGTAATTGCTTCAAGTATTTCTAATACAAGACAGCCTAAGAGGATTTATTATCTTATCATACTGGGTCACCTTATATATGCTGCCATTTATTCACACGGTAAGACTATCTCTCTGTAATCCAGAATCTCATCATCCTTCCAGTCTACAAAATACAAGCAGACTTTGCGAAGAATAATTGTAGGTAATAGGTGCTCATATATGTGCAGGAAGGAATGGTTGTACTATTGCACAGGCTTACTTATTCCCTTTGTTTCCATGTGTCATTAACACAGCACACTCATCTTTTCTCTTCTTTCTCCCAAATGTTTCTATTGCTAGTGTTGCTGGGTTTGACTCCAGCATTTCTTGAAAGAAGTCATACCTACTCTTCTCTGCATAACTTGTGACTAGGACGCAGTAGGGTACTCAGCTGGTGTGGTGAACATCAAAGAGTGCTGCAGTGCCAGTCCAGGGCCTTCAAACATATCATTGTTACTGTGCATCATTGAAAATCAGAACCATGTTCCCTGAAAATAAAAATACTGTCCTTAAACAAGGTATTTCTTCAACAATCATATCTGTTCCTTATTTTTTTCTGGATTTTCTAATATTTAGGTTAAATCTGTTCAGATATTGATCTTTTTTTCAGCCTGAAGAGGAAAATTGTGAACTACTGTAAACTAACAGAACTGTACTGATTTCAGGAATGTGTCTATTATTGGGTATTTGTAAGAACAAAAACATGACATTCTGCTGCATCTACATACAGATTCTCACCTAGATAAAAAAGAAAAGAAAAAAAAATTGTAAAATTGAATGCTAGGGAACCTCAAGGCTGAATTTAATCACAAGCACTGTCTATCCTGCACAACCTTCATTCAACTTTGCCTTGTCAAACTCTGCTAATAATTTCATGCTTATACGGTGGGATTATGAATATGGTCATTCATCTGTGAATATCAGGGATTCAGGTGAATTAAAAGCTCTTCCACAAACATTCATACAACAAAACAGCTGTACAAAAGTCCATGATGAAATTCAGATTGAAAAGGGTACAAGGGTAGAGCTTAATTTCACAGCTCATTGAAGTCTTTTAAGAGCCTTTAAAGTGAATCCAATGGGTTTGTTCATGGAATGAAGTATAATACAAGAGTACTTAAATATGTCCCAAAGGCTGTAGAACTTTACTCACATTAGAATGATAAGTAGATAGACGTGATTTAGATTTGTAGAACAGCTACGTGAGGTTATGGACATGAACAGGATACCCTGCAATAATTAATTATGATGTATTAGCTATTCCACAGTAATAGCCTTTTTGAACATCCTCATCCCGAAGTAAACAAAATGCTGTATGACATGGTATATGCCTTATGTGAAATGAGGTTAACTTGTTCTAGAACAGACAGAAGACAAATACACTACTGAGAAGTGCCTATGTCAGCTGTTCCAAATAATAGGTCCTTGAATCTTGAGGCCTTGTTTTGAGACTTGGGTTCTAGAACTTTACAGTTCAGTAATGTCATATATCTAGATCAAATTTACAGTTACTGAGATTGAGGATGAAGAAAGTATCTGAAACAATTATGCAACTGAGATTCAAGATCTTATAAAACACTGAAGTATTTTAAAATCAACCTGATATTTTGCTAACAAAGTAGAAGATAGAACAAAGGCAGCATGCACATTCATTTAACTATAAATTGATGCTGTGTTATATATCAAGAGGAGCAGAGTTCACCATACCCATGTATTATTATCACCTTAACATATTTTCTCAAAGTTCAGCTGTGACTGCTGCAGGAGTCAGGGGTTCTTTTCAGAAAGCAGTAATTAGAAAATTGTTCTATGTTTTAGCAGCCTGTAGTATAGGAGTTTCAAAATCAGTAAGTAGTATGTTATTTGCATGGATTTCAATGTTAATTTCTATTTTTATTACATCTGTCCTGCTTCTATTCCAGAAATCTACTGAATAGGTGCCTATGGGCCACCATTACCTTTTAAATATAGATAAGAATATATATAAGAGGATCTGAAAAAAGAAAAGGAAAATATCTTGATAACAAGGTAAATTTGCAGTCCATTGTTGAAATTACTGTTTTGCATTATGGATTCCTGGAATAAGAATATGGTTGGTAAATTATTCCCTTGTTTCAGTGCCATTTCATAATCTCTTTTTTTCAGATTCAGACTCCAGACAAGGTGTTTTGTACCAAAAAAAATCTTACATAGGAAGTATATGTATACACACTTACATGTGCATGTACACTATACATGCTGAAAAGGTTTGATATTTGAATTTATTTTCCTATATACCATTTATCAATAATGTTATATGTTAATCATATGACATTGGTTGCAAACATTTTCTTTTGACAATAAAAAGCCATTTTCAGATTAATTATTTGTCAATACTAGTGGAAGATACTCACATGTTATTTGGAAGATTCATGCCTCTAACATTCCTGATTTCTAGTATTAATAGTTTACTGTTGCAGTAAGGGTACTGGAATTCAGCAGAAAATACCCCCCCTTCATTTGCATCCTAAGGGTTGTGTAAATTAATATGTTAATGAGGCTTAATGAGGATCCATTTCAGAATTTGTAGTTGACAGAAGAGGTTCAATATACACTTTGCTCTTCCTTCACATACTGAGGAAACAGTAAAGGTTCTCTGACCTTCATCATCTGGTCTTTGTGTATATCCTTATCTCCTTAACGAATGAGATTTATAACAAGATTGTTTTCCATGGTGAAGGGAGTGTGATTGTTGGCTGGTACAGAGGTGTGGTGTTCTTCTGTGCCTCACTGAAAGAACATCTGGTGGTGAGATATTGTCTTCAAATATTCGATTGTTAGGCTTTGCTTGAGTCAGGTGCAAGATAAGCAAGGGGCCCAGCTCTTATTTTTCTCAACTAACCTCATCAATTCTTCACCTTCTTAAAGCAACACTGTACAATTCTGACCACTTACTACACTATTGCAGACAGATGTTTGCAAATCCCTGTTAACTTTCAGGTGGAATACTACTTGTACGTAAATCCCTTCAGGGTCAAATTTTTCTGTGAGTCAATGGAATAATTTATGAAAATGTGACCTATTACATTATGTTCTGTGATTTTGCTAAAGAAAATAGATTGACTAATTTCTTTAGTGCACCAAGAGGCCATAATTATAAATTCAGATTGCACATTTGGTATCATTTTGGTGAACAAAGTTATCCTGTTAAGTGTAGCTATATGTAAGCAAAAAGATACTTTTGATTCATTATATTTTTAAGTGTAATTTTATCAAACCTAAGGAAACTTCAAATGAATCTTGAGATCAAAACTGAGTATTAGAGAAGACAGTAAGATAATCCTATGACCAATTTGATCCCATTCCTTTCAGTGGAGTTGCAATATTCCACTAAGACCCAGTATCTCTGTAATCATAATTTAGTGGAATAAGGACAGTCTTTTAAGAAATACAAGAGGAAAAAAAGAACAGATAAAAAAGAAATGGGAAACACCACTCCCTGATCCCCAACACTTCCCAAATGCCATTACTGTTGGTTGCAAATTATTAGGAAAAAAAAATTAGGTCTTTCTTGGCAGGTATATCTTGGTATTCAGAAAACAGCTCAAACTAAGAGGAATTTTACTGAATAAAGGAACAATTGTTGGTATATTGAGATATGTGAACACTGTAGATCCAGTTTTACACAAAGTGATACTTATTAGGCTAAGCTATTGTTGGTAAGAGATAAGAAAAATTTTTCTGAAGTGTCAGCTGTAAGCTACAGAGTCAAGAACTTGAAATTTTAATAGCGAAAAGAACTTGAATGTGTTAACAAGTAAACAGCTAATGAGGTATCTCTGTGAAAGGGGCAAAACCAATACTACTTATACCAAGTCAAGTATTTTCAGGAATATGTAAGAACTGATATCCCCTGCAGTGAGAAAAGTACGTGGCAAACTACCTTTGCTAAGTAGATAAGGGCACAGTAAAATGTCGTGAAGGTTAGTCATTGTGTACTGATCAATCTACTCCAACCATAATATTTCATGCTAGAAAAGCTATTTGATCTATGAAAATTGAAGCATTTGAGGAAGAATATCCTAAAAGAATGTATTATAGAGATATTATCTCCCATGACAGAGACAAATACGCTAACCTATGCATGCTCATGGGACAGATAGATGCTATATGAAAGCAAATGCCAATAAACATAGTGGAATATGAAACAGATGGAGAAATTTGGACAAAATTTAAGTACTATGTCAAATTGCTGTGAAACTGACATTTTACTGAAGGAACATTAAAGAACAGAACTTTCTTCTCAAGCATATTTCCTGGATATAGTGATAGAAATGTAATAGAAGCAATGTGTACTGTCATGTGTGCATCAAAAGAAAATCTGATCAAAATAACTTCACTAAAACAAAATGTTATATGTACGTTTCCTCTGTGAGTTTGTGTTGTTATACTCAAAATCTCTTTTATAGGCAGAAAATAAGTGTGCCTTATGTGCACATGTATATGCATATGTATGCATATGGCATATGTGTGCATATATAAATATGTGTATATATAAAAACCCAAATGTTTATTTTTAGAAGAACAAATATCTTAAGAGTCTAGTCTAATAGTATAGTCCTATTTTTTACAGAAAATATATGAAAGAATAATAGCACAGTCAGAATCCTTTTATATGGAAAAAACCTCAGTTATACTATTAGTATAAATAAAAATGTAACATACACAGTTCTTAGTTTCTATCTCTTTTCTTGCTTTTACGCTCATCCTTTCCATTCAGCTACAGCTCTTTATGTTTTATTCTGGTGGTGGAGTGGGGATGTGCAACATGTTCTTCATTAGGAGTAATGTGATGTTCATGTCAAGGGTTTCTTCTTCCTTATTATAGGATATACTTTCAAAGTCTTTTTACAGGTTTTGGTGGTTTTTTTGGACACATGTTGACATGTGATGTATTCTCTATTCATCTGCTTCTCCTCATTACATTCAAATGTACTATATCAGGTGCCATTTATGTGTGCTATGTATTTTCCCTTCATTTCTTTTGCTACTCAAAACTGAGTTTTGCCCACTTCCAGGTCTGCATTTCTTTAAGTGATGATTACTGATTCTCACAGTTTGTGGTCTTTAGATCCAAGCCTGCTCCCTGTCTTAATCTTCCCATGCAGGTACTGCTCTATGCTTCATGCTGTTTCTGATTTTTTTGTCATACTCACCAGACATGCTATTGTCTAAATCACATCAGTCATAAATGTCTTTACATAGAAGAACTGCTTATTACTACTATCCATATAAACTATGGTTGTATGACATAAAGATGAACTGAGGATGCTCCATCTGAACATGAGGAAGAACTTTACTGTATGGGTGACTGAGCACTGGAACAGGCTGCCCAGAGAGGTAATGAAGTCTCCCTCGCTGGAGAACCATCTGTAAGCAATCCTGTGCAATGTGCTCCAGGATGACTCTGGTTGAGTGGGGAAGTTGGACCAGATAACCCAACACCCAAGTGGTGCCTTCCAACTTTACCCATTCTGTGATTCTGTGAAAATAAGAAAAAAATGAGCTATAGACACCGGGTCAAAAAACCAGTCCCAAGGCTTTGGAAAGTCAGTATGGTACTAACATGGTACTAACAATGACAATACTATATTACGGGGTCACAGGTTGATAGTGTTTTGCATTTTTATCACTAAAGAAAAAGGTTGATCACAGTGGTGGATAAATATTGAACTGCAGTACAGATAATGAGAAAACAATATATTCTCAATTTAAGGAGCTGTCTGGTACCAGACAACACATATATACTGACGATTGCCATGTGTCATGCTGCTGCAATGTTAAAGTCTTGTTAGAAACATCATCTGTATATAAAACTATGATCTGAGGAGCTAAGGGGGGATTCCTAAGCAGGACCAACAACTCAATGTGAAAGGTGATTCACACAAATTATTTCACAGGCCTGAAGAGGGAGAAGAGAGGTGTGTTCTTGGCTCAGATGAAGATTTTGCCCAGAGATAGGGATTTTAAATACAAAATTTGAGAGTGTCAGGCCTTAGACTAATGTTCCCCCGATTCAGTTTATACATGGGTAGATCCACAGACAGTAATACCAGCACAGGCCTCATTTCTATCTGTTGAGACACAAACCAATTCTGTACTGGAAAATAAAGCTGTTTGTTCAAGGTGGGTATCTTGTGTTCACTTTAATGTAGGAAAAGGGAAACCACTTGCTGCTGAAATCATGTTTATCCAGTAAGATACCTATTTATAATTTGTAACGCATTCCAAAGGAAATAAAGGTCTTAAAGCTTAAATAGTAGTAATGATATGAAGCGACAGTAAATAAAATGTTAGTAAGCTTGTTTAAACACACTAAATACTTGCAATTAAATACTTTTATTACATTTATACAGCTATCTGTCTCCTTTCAAATTATTTATTATATTTGACAACTTGTGCAGTTATTCATGAGATTTCTTTGATGACTGGAACAAGTGAAGAGTTCTTATGTGAACATTCTGTAATGGGATGGCAGTAAATGTTCCATCCCTAGGGCTGGCTATGAATCGTATATGCATCTTCTAGAATATGTTGGCAACTGCCTGCAAAACAACACAAAACAAGAGAGGTAACAGTAATACTTAAAGAAGAAGAACATACAACAACTTGAAAGACATAATCAATAGTCAGCTCAGAGTGTGTTGTTGTAAACCTAGCACTAAATACTTAACATAGCCACAGTTTGGCTTTATGACATGACTGAGCATGAAGAGCCTGTAATCTCAAATTAATTTGTAAACTGACAAACTACCATCCTTAGGTTATTAACACAGTACTGAAAGGTAGGTATGAAGAGAGGGGATGAGAGGGAGAATAACTGTCAGAAGACAAAGGCTATTATGAACTAAAGAAATAGCAATGGAAAAGAAGAGTTTTAGGCACAATAACATCTATGGGATAGTGATAAAGCATGCTAGGGTTTGAGGAAGGAATTAGAAAAATCTTTACATGACAAATACCCATGGTTTTTGGATTATCTCAGTATTGTCTTATTGTCAGACAAAAAAAAAATTGCAAAAGCTTTCCAGTTTTGACAATTAAAGGACTGAGGTACTCAGTGTTCCTTCTCCTAACACCTGCTTTTTTTTCAGCAAGTAAGACAGAGATGTTTATAAATATGCACTTATACATATGTATTTGTATTATGTATTTATATTAAATACAAAAGTATTTACTGATTCTTTGGAAATAAGAGTTTATAGGGTAACTCGCCTCATACATACAAAGTGATATATGCATTTCATAAATAGATAGACACATGGGAGAGTAGAAATAGGCGAGAATTTAAAATAATCATGATACAAATTATCAAACATTGATGCATGGCAAATAGAATTTTATTAACTAGACATATCTATGTCTACACACAAATACAATACACATATAAAAAGCCAGAGGGATGAAAATACATTCTTATTATAGTCATATCTGGAATCTTTCTTTCAGAGCACTCTAGAGTTATCTGGCACATCTTGGAATATTGCCGTTAAAAGGGCTTTTCCCAACAAATTTCTAAGGTCTGTGAAAGCCTGGGTTAACAACTATATATGCTTATTATGACATATAAAGGACAAAAACACATTACCCTCAAAAGTATCAGTCTGCTGTTAAAAAGAGTACAATTTTTAGAGTGGTGGGGGGGGTGTGGAGAGCTGTTAGACAACACTGTGGGCATAGATTAATGCTGAGAAATTGGAATTTTGTTTTCAGTGAATATATATTCAAGTCCATGAGGTCATGAATGGTGGAGTGAGCTTGAAAATTGTATGAATAAAGCTGTAAGCAAAACATCACTGCTTTTTATTAGAGGCTTCCAGTGTCTCCTATTAAACTCAAAGAGAAAATATTGTTTTTGCTGGAAGTGATAAAAAGTGTAAGACTGGATACAAGTATTTTTTGACTAAATTAATCATATATTAAAATGAGCTTTAAAAACCAAGCCAGGTACTTAACATTCTGTCAAGAGTATCTGCCACACATTTTGTCTCAGTAAGACATGTTGAATGCCTACAGTGGAAGATCAGATCTGGATTTACACATCTGTCTACAGAGGCAGATGAAAACTAATTTACTAGAGAATTATTAAGTCAGATTTAAAACTTGACTATAAAATATCCAAGAAGTTATTTCTCTCAAGCTTACTTTGCATATAGACACATCTAAGTTAGGTGACACAGGTTTGGTGGCATAGGTATTTTGCAGTAATTCTGTGCTTTGTCCAAAAGGTAGATATCCAGAAGAAAGAAAAAACAAAAGTTACGTTAAGCAACCAATGGACAAGTGAAAAAAAAAATAAAGAAAATCTTTTCTAAAAGATACTACTTGAGTAACTCTATAATAAAAGCCAATTGAAAGTTACAAATCAAGAATTTGAATTTCTGGGGTTTTATGATTGTACAGAAAAGACCAAGAAAATTCAGAGTCAAGTACCTACTACATAAAATAAGTATTATTTTTCTTATAGATTTGGTCAAAGTAACATGTACGAATTTGCAAATGGTTGAAAATGTAGGTGTTGATCTCCTCTGTCATATTCATAAAAGACATATTTCTCAGAGAATTTATGATAGGCACATATTATTTAGTGAATTTTGTATTAGGAACTATGAAAAGTTCACAGTCAACATGGTAATGATCTAAACTGTAATTGTATCTTCTGAGAATTTGATCACTGGTTACATGTATTTTAACAAAGGTCTAAAAATTTCCTACTCTGGACATTCTTTTTGTAGACAGTTCTTATTGTCAGCTCTTCTGGTTTAATTCAATAACAAGTGTTGGTGGTGCTGTTGGTCTTCGTAGATCAAGATAAAAACAACTTTTCATTGTTGCAGGTTTGCTTTTTCAAAAAAAAATCAAATATTAGAGTGCTGCTGAATTGCAACACATTGATAACATTTAAAACATTTTTAATGTTATTCTTCAAAGTTAAGATACTATTACAGATGGAACAGAAGCAAAACTGTTAAAAAAGAAAAATTACTGCTGCACTGAACTTGAACAGAAACTCTGAACAGACTTCAGTGCATTAAATAAAAACATTTCAGAAACAGCTTACAGCAGTTTCATTTGTTTGTTTTCAAGTGATTTAGACAGAATATGTCTGAGGGGAATTTGAGAACAGAATAAAGAAATAGATATGTAGAAACAAGACCTATGCCATTTGCAAACTTTGAGGAAGTAGAAGGGGTTTGGGGAGACCATGCATTTGGGGTTTGTAGAGTTTTTGTTTAGTTTGTTTTTTTTCTTTGGACTCAGTTTTCTCACATTGCAAATGCTATCCTGAATATAATAGGTCTGTGTTCCACTTATGGGGGATATTATTACTGATAGAACTAGGACTTCTAATGATTAGCTACACTGTAGCAAATAGTGTAAGCTGTAGTAATCAGAGTTCTCTGTTCTAGCACTTTCCCAACATACCAAGATCATAATGTTTTAGTGTGCACTGTGACAGGTAAGTAAAACTATAGGTAGAAAACCTTTACAATCTTCTGATTAAGTAAGTATTTCATGCTTCCTGCAGTCATAAACCCTGAACTTATGTTTAGGGCAGTTTATTTCTGTACTAGGTTATATGTTTATATTCCTTTTTTTTTTTTTTTTTTTTTTTTTTACCAACAGCTGGTATTTGAAATACCATTTCTTCAAAAAAGACATTGCAAAAACTGAAATTTGCTCAAAATTAGTTACTGAACAGGGTCAATGTTAAGGTTTCACTTTTTGTGTTAAACCAAAATAAAATAATTCAATATAAAAAGTAGTGTGAAATATCTATTCAATATGTAGTCATTTCTTTTGCCATAGCTTTGCATGTCATGAGTTCATCTTGAACTTTGGTTGAATTAAAATTATCAAAAAGTCTCCAGGCAAGATTCAGTTCAAGCTGAGGTGCAACAACTACATGGGAAATGAAGACTTATAGAAACTTGATTTTGTTATATTGAAGACTTAGCAATCTTAGCAAATTAATTGGATTGAGGTTTACAAAGCACACACAGACCTGTGGTGGCTTGATTGTCTGGATGACAGGTGCTTACCAAAGCTGCTTTGTTACTCCCTTCCTCAAATGGACAGGGGAGAGAAAACAATAAAAAGCTTGTGGTTTGAGATAAGGACAGGTAAAGTCAGCAGTTATTTTCACAGGCAAAACAGACTTGACTTGGGGAAAATTAATTTAATTTATTACAAATTAAATCAGAGTAGCATAATGAGAAATGAAAACAAATCATGAAACACTTTTCCCTCCCTCCACCATTCTTGCCAGCCTCAGCTTTACTCCTGAATTCTCTAACTACTCCCCATCAGTGGTAGAGGAGGATGGGAAATGGGGGCTAAGGTCAGTTCACCATCTCTGTTGCTCCTTCCTTTTTGGGGGGACGACTCCTCACACTCTTTCCTGCTCCAGCATGGGGTCCCTTCCACAGGATGCAGTCCTCAAAGAACTGCTCCAGCGTGGGTCCCCTGGAAGGTCACAAGTCCCACCAAGAAACCTGCTCTAGTGTGGGCTCCTCTCCCCACAGGGCCACACATGCTGTCAGCTTCTGCACGGGCTTCCCACAGGGTAACAGCCTCCTTTAGACATCTATCTGATCTGGCACTAGGTCCTCCAGGGGCTGCTGATGGATGTTTGCTCTACCATGGACCTCCGTGGGCTGCAGGGGCACAGCTGATCACCATGACCTGCACCATGGGCTGCAAGAGAACCTCTGCTCCCACTCCTATAGCACCTCCTCCCCCTCCTTCTTCAGTGACCTGGCTGTCTGAAGGGCTGTTGCTCTCACATATTCTCACTCCTCTCTCTGGTTACAATTGTTATCACACAACAGCTTTTTCCCTTTCTTAAATCTATTATCCTAGAGATGCTTCTACTGTTGCTAATGGGCTCAGCGTTGGCCAGCAGTGAGTCCATGTTGGATCCAGTTGCCTTTGGCTCTGTTGGACATGAGACAAGCTTCTAGCAGCTTGTCACAGAAATCTCCCCTGTAGCACCCGTGCTACCAAAAGATTGCCATGCAAACCCAATATATAATATCAGATACCCTCAAATCATACTTTAAAACTTTTACATGTAAGTTTTATAGAGAAATAGAATCACAAGATCTTGCTGTTACACAGTTCTTTCTTTGTGAATTTAAATAAGGTAATATTTGTACAGACAGACTTAGTACATAAAGTACATGGGTATATCACTATTTTAGAAAACAAAAGTCTCAATGCACGATTTGTAAACAGTCAAAACTTTTTCAGTTCAATTTCCAAGCAAATAATACAGTGTTTGCTTAAAAGCATAAATGGCACATAAAATTATTATATAATTATTTAAAATCTGAAAGGGTTTGGAGATATATACTTTTTTTAAATCTACTGAGGTACAAAGCATAATATAAGGATAATATATGACATATATTTCTGTATAATACAGCAAAAAGCTAAATGATTTTGCCTAAATTGGAAAATAAAGCTATTTTTAAAATTATCATTCATATAGCAAAAATAAACAAGAAAATTGTGAATATCTAAATTACAATTCCATGGTAATTAAAGTCTCTTGTTGTGAAAAAAATAACAAAAAAGTAAATACCTAATTATGTCTAATTTACTAAATCATATAAATTAGCATTCTTCAAAACATCAGTGGATACTGTAAAAATACAACAGACACAGTACTTTTATGCTACACACGTGCTTAAAATTCAAGCCTTGAAAGAAAATAATGTCTTTTTCTTGTCTGGTTTTCACACCATTACAGTAATTCTAGTCACTTATGCTTGTCATCTCACAATATTTGGCAACTTTCAGAATTGAAATGCACATGTGTTCCAAGAGAACTCGCAACTCTTCTTAATTTTACCTCTTCTTCATCACCTCATTAATCCTAAAACACTTCACATTATGCATGTATCTATCAGACTTTCAGAAGTGTCACATAAATTGTCATCCTCATGCCCCAAATCTGCTTGCTAATTCTCATCACAGAGTTTCTGAAACTAAACCCAAAATAGACAGCCCCCAGCTCCCTTGCCATGCACATGACATAGACTGAACAAGGAAGACAAAGTTCTAAATGTTTCCTGACACTTTTCTCTCTCCTCTACCCTACCTCCATTTTAGAGTATTTAGTGCCTTAAATAGGACATGATGATGAGACTGAGGAAAAATAACATCTGATATCTCAGAGCAGCATCAAGGTGACAAGTTCTAATTCATATTCTAATGTGGTAAGGCCAGCTAGGTGAGTAGTTACAATTCCTGCTTCTGGACCTGGAGCTTGTGGTAGCAAGACCCTTAATAAGGCCAATTTGGCAGAAAAAAAATAACAATCTTTGAAAGGCAAATTAATAATTCCTTTAAAAATAATTTGCATAATAACCAAGTGCCATCTTTTGTTACTGAAATAGCATTTCCTTCCTGAGTAGTTTTACTTGAGCAGAAACTACCTCAATCATGAGGGTGCTTGTTTCCCAAGTGTAGCAGTAAACCTGTATTATATGGGAAAACTGTTGTTTAAACATGTCTTAAAATGGCTTTTTGTGGTCTCTTTGTAAACATGTGTTTCTTCTTCCCAAGACTCCCCACGACAAGTGTTATCCCATGCAGGAATGTCCTGAGAAGATATCCTGAGGTGTTCTCATTGGCCCCTTTTAACCCCTTCCTATTGGTTGTTAACCCCTTCCTGCAACCTATAATTGGTTACTCTGTGTAATCCTCCTAACCCTATAAATGTAACCCCCCCAACAATAAACTCTCTCTTGCCTCCTCTCCATGCCCGATGTGCTGTCTCTGTGCCTGCCATGGGACCACGTGGGTGGAGAGGGGGGAGAGCACCTCTCCCCTCCAGGCTCAGGACCTGAAGACACCCCTGGTGCTGGAGTTCCCTTTCCCTATCCACCTCAAGCTGTCGGAAATGGTTCTTCAGATGGAAATGGAACTAGAACTAGGGGAAAAGGGATCCAGACCCAAGTATCTTTTTCTGTGAAATGAGAGGTAGCTTGCAGCTTCTTCTATAGTAATATCATCAATATCAGGTTTAGAAAACTTCTGATAATATTTTCTTGGGGGGAAAAGTCTACTATTGTCTTTATTTCATTATTCAGTCTGTCACTGCCCTACTACTTTCAAACAAACTACCTTCTTTTTTTTCCGTTTTGCATTCATAACTTTTAAACTCATCTTAATAATCTGCTTATCAATTTAAATACTCCTCTTGTTTGCCGAGGTTAACATCTACAATGTCATTTTATATAAACTACTAGGTTTTTATCTCAGGAATGTAGCTTTTCTGCTTTCTTTCTATTATATTATTTAGTTTAATACTGAAGATTACTTCAGTTTTTCACATCTATCTGTTCAATATACCTTCTGTATAGTTCTCAAATGTTATTTTTAAAAATTAACCTTATATGATTATGAGACCATCAGGATTTGTTCACTGAATGTTGTGGTAATGAGTCAGTTGTTAAAGAGTTAAATTTTGGTTATTTTATAATGTCTGGACTCACTACAGTGAAGAATTGCTGGAGGCCTTCTCACCTTTGTTTCATCTGATTCTAAATTTTGTTGTTGCTTTAAAGACCACACTGTTGGCTTTGTTAGTCTACAGCTCACTGTTTGAGGCGTCTCAATTTATTTGTGTTCAATTTATTTTACACGAAAAAGACACATGTAGAGGAGGTCTCTAATAAATTGTTCTGTCTTCCATTTGTGAGTGAACTACCACTAACTTTTAGATATCCTCTGTATTTTATCTTGCCAGGATTTTTATTCCTATCAGTGTGAGCCCAAATTTGTGGAAGTTTCAAAAAACCTTATTTTAAAATTTTATACATTTTTATTTAAACTGATAGTAAATTTCTGAATAGTTTTTATAAAAGATTACTTCTATTACATTCATGGTGAATCTGAAGTCAAATAATTAGTAGTTCTGCGCTTTTTACTTTGAATGGGAAGATATCTATAATCTCCCAACTCTTTGGATGTCATAGTGACTACCTGCAATTCTAAAATTAAGTTCCTTTGGTATTCTCTTTGTTAAATAATTAAGTATTCTAGCTGAATGGAGCTGGTTTGGTTATTCAGTTTTGTCTATTTGCATCTCTGTAAACTATATTATCACTAACTCCTTAATGTTTTGGCAGATATCTAAAGCATGATGTACTTCTGGGAAATCTATTAGCACTTGCATTCTATAACATATTATGTCTCCCCCTCAGTGTCAGACTGACAAGGTTCTTTGATATTATAAAGAGAGATACAAAATGTAAAGGTCAAAATTTCTGACTTATCTATGTACCTGTTATAATGGATTCTGATCAATTAATCCAAGTTATATTCTTTTTATGTAGCCAGTGAGGTCTGAAGTGATGCAACTAAAAGTATTCTGTTCATTCTGTCCTGTATTTTTTTTCAATTAAATTATGCTAGGAATTATAATTCATACCAGTCCTCAGGCAGTTACCTTAGTTTAATATTATTCACAAAATTTCAATGTTCACAAGTTTTCTATTAAGACTTAAATAAATGGTGCAACAATTAACTACTTTCATCCCAATAAGATCCAAATTGCAAATAACATATCAGGGTCATTAGAAAGTGTTTGAGCTTATGGAATTTAATAGATAGAGCATCTCAGTTTTCCAGAGGAGCAACCCAAAGCCCCTTCATTGCATCAATGCAGTTATTATCTTAGCTAATGAGAGATTCTTTCTCAGGACTTTTGTGTAGCAAATGAAACTGATTGTTGGAAATATATTTTAAAGGGATACAGTAATTTTATGAGGTATGGAAATCAGAACTTTCTTGAATGAAAGTTGAAAAATTGTGTAATACACTTAGCATATGTATACATTATATCATATGCATTATAAAGAATTTAATATATATTATATAATAGTATGTATTTTTCAGAGAAGTGGCAGGGAGTCATTCATACTACTTTCTCTGGCACTGTTAAAATATACATGTTTTTGCATACTTAAATAAACAATATGTGTTCCTTTGTAATCCAAAGCCATATTCCCTTGTCAAGACTATATTTTTCTGCTGAAACTACGGCATGTATAGCAAAGAAATATCTTTTGCTTCAGCCTTATGACACATCTGGGAAGCCAAGAGTTTTCATGGTGAAGTTGTTTCAGGCTTCCTAGTCAGAGTTGGTTGGGGCTACCTACAGCAATCATGCATCTACTCTAGCATTTGTTGATGATGACCCTTATACTGGTCATAAATTCTCACATACACAAACAAAAGTTAGAAAATAAGACAAAAATATAGCTACCATTTTCCTAGTACAGTTCAAGACTACTCAAATATGTTTCAAGACTGGAAAACTTCTTAGAGCTCCTAGTCCAGAACTGTCTCCTGCAGTTAGATGTCTATGTCTACTCTTGTTCTCTTGCCACTACAGAATGAGGAAAGACTTCTTATATAGTAATTAAAGCATTGGCTTGAGATATGAAGACAACTGTAAGAACTTGTGTACATTTCTTATTCTTAGGAGGGGAAAAAAAAAAAAGTAAGACAAAAAAACCCCGTCAAAAAAACCCCAACAAAACCAGAGAAAAAAACGCCCCCATACTCAAATGAGTACTTTGCAATCTTTGTACTGGATGAGTTCAACATTCTCAAAGTATTCCATCTATGTTTTAACATTTCTGTAAATAATGAAAATGACAACACTCAAAAATATAAACACCAGAAGACTTAAAGTGACACCTAATACTGAGGGAAGTTGTAGTGAAGGAAGGAATCCTGAATCCCATTTCTTTCTCCAAGATGTTTGTTTTTTGTTTTCTGTTTTTTAATGTACTAATTTAGATAAAAGGCTCTAAGTAATATAGTTCAGTTCATCTGGTTTGAAGAAGTGAGGAAATTCCTCATCTAGAGAACCATGATGAGGCTTGTGTTTGCTTTCTTTCTTTACCTAGTCTTCATTCACAAGAATATCTTTTTGCCAAGCGAAACAGGTTTCAACATGAGGGACAGTGTCCCTCTACTTAGTATAGTCTACATGTATAGAGTGAGGGAAGTAAAGCATTCCTTCACAGGAGGGAGAGGGATCATTTTAAATGCCATTGAGCAGACAACAGGACTGCAGACTAGTACTTGACAAATGTTCTTACTGTTACTGCATTGTGTTACACTACCAATTTACTGTATATATATCTTGATAATATGTTCACTATTTTCTTCTCCTTTTCTCTCTTATTTACAAGAAATTGGGAGGTATATCCACATTTTGGTGAGAAATGCAAGACTGGATATCCTATGAAAATACCAGCTGAGAAAATATAGCTGTAAACATGACTATTTTCTAGACTCTTTCTCTGCTTATGAACATCTGTAAGTTCTCAGCCCTACAAAGTCTGAGACATTCTTATATAATCCCAGGGACAGAAAGCAAGCAACTTTAAGAGACATAATTAAGTTCAAGAGCCTTGTGAAAGAGATGGCTGCTGGTCACATTTGGAAGGGTAGAATTTGAATTTTTTTTTCTGAGTTTTGTCCAAATCCTACTCATTTTTTATCTAGAACACTACCCTTTTCCTGTCTAAAGCAATGGTTTTATAGTCCTTTGCAATGCTGTAAAGATGAATGATTAAATACAGAAAGTATCACAGAGACTTTGACAAAATTAACAACCTATGGCTGATAGGCACCATTTTGGTTCTTCAACAGCGAAATAGTACCTGTAGAGGTTGCTGGTTTACATTGATCCACCTGCAGTAAGTCCAGGAATATACTCTGCACAATACTGTGGCCCTTGTATTTATTCTGAACAAAGCTGTAACACCTGCTGCCTACCCTTGATGCCCACTGTAACTCTGATCACAGAATGAAAGCAGATGGTCAGTGTGTGCAGAGTGTATTCTGGATAGTTTAGAGCCACTGAACAGGAGCTGTGCTTGTGTACTAGTGGTTTGTCTGGGCTTTCTGAGCAGCAGGTAGACAGCTGGAATTCCTGTCCCAACAGAAGTAGGCAGAATCCCAAAATCCTAGATAAATGATCCCATTCCCATATCATCAGCAAAGGCAAAAAATCAAAATGAATCTGAAACACAGAAGACAGTGGTAAGAGGAAAACGTAAGCCTTTTTGGTTCCCTGATAAAACCATGTATTTAAAATAATGTCACTGATTTGTCTAGTGCCTATTGGGTAAATCAAATCCTTTAAAAGAATAGAGACTAAATTTCACTACATGGGGAACTAAAGATATATTAACTCCTGAATAGTTTTAGTGGAGGATAAAGTAGAACAAAGCAAATGAAGGAATAATGATATGTGTAAAAACGGGGGTTCAGGAATGCTCTGGAATGTGTGAGAGAAAGTGGAGTTGAGGAAGTCAGTGTAAGTCAGTCACTGAACGTCACTGATATTTTCATACCTTTGTAGAAAGATAAGTTTGGTCTTCGTGAAAAGAATTGAGGCTTTGAAAACACACACACACAAAGGCCAACATTTTCTGGAATAAAATTAGCAGTTTATGCACCTTTTCTAATGGTATTCCTGTGGATATTATATTGAATGAGTTGACTGCAAAAGATGTTTTCTCAAAGGCAAATGTTAATGGGATTGAATTTTAACTCATTGCAGCATTTAAGAATCCTGGGTCCATGAAAAATCATTTATGCAGCTATAAAGCAGAATCAACTATCTACATATTCAAGCAAAATCAAAGAACACAGTTTTACTTCAGATAAGCCAACACTCACAGACCCTATGAGGTAATCCAAAGACAAATTATTATTGCTGGAGTTTGCTTGGAGCATAAATGTCAACACGGAATGTATGTAGTAAACGCTGAGAGCTATCCATGCACAAACTGTTGACATAGAAGATTAAGTCTTTGATTAAACTCCTACCTAGTGTTTCTCTAGATCAAAACGCAGCACAGATCCAACAACCATTTCCTTCCTGCCAGGAAGAAATATAGTAGCAATTGCAGGTTTAAATGCTGCAGAAAAACTTTAGGTTCTTAGGGAAAAAAAGAGGGTGTATCACCTTTGGAAAAAGGAATAGGCAAATCAGGAAGTGTTTAAGGATGTTGTTTGGTCATATAGAAAGAGAATTAGAAAGCCAAAAGCCCAGTTGATACTTAATCTGGCCACTTCTGTAAAGGATAATAAAAAGTGTTTTTATAAATGCATTAATAACAAAAGAGTGTCCAAGGAAAACCTCCACTCTTTATCGAACACAGCAGGGAACATAGTCACCAAAGATGAGGAAAAGGCTGAGGTACTTAACTTCTTCGCCTCAGTCTTCAACAGTGAGACTGGTTATCCTCAGGACAACTGGCCCCCTGAGCTGGTAGACAAGGAGCAGAATGGACCCTCCAGGAGGAAGTAGTAAGCAACCTGATGAGCCACTTAGATGCTCACAAGTCTGTGGGACCAGATGAGATTCATCCTAGGGTGATGAGGGAGCTGGCAGAAGAGTTTGCTAAGCTGCTTTCCATCATTTATCATCAGTCCTGGATCACCAGGGAGGTCTCAGATGACTGGAGATTGACCATTGTGATGCCCCCATTGTGATCCACAAGAAGGACCAGAAGGAGGATCTGAGGAATTACAGGCCTGTCAGTCTGACCTGGGTGCCCAGCAAGGTTATGGAGCAGATCATCTTGAGTATGATCACACGGAACATACAGGGCAACCAAGGGATCAGACTCAGCAAACATGAGTTTAGGAAGGGCAGGTCCTGCCTGACCAACTTGATCTCCTTTCGTGACCAGGTGACCCACTAGTAGATGAGGGGAAGGTGGTGAATATAGTCTACTGGGACTTCAGGAAAGTCTTTGACACTGTTTCCCACAGCATACCTCTGGAAAAGCTGGCAGCTCACGGCTTGGACAGTTGTACTCTTCACTGGGTTAAGAACTGGTTGGAGGGCCAGGCCCAGAGAGTGATGGTAAATGGTGCTGCATCCAGTTGGCATCCGGTCACTAGTGGTGTCCCCTGGGAATAAATATTGGGGCCAGTTCTGTTTAATATCTGTATTGATGATCTGGATGAGGGGATTGAGTCTACCTGTAGTAAATTCATAAACAACACCAAGTTGAGAGTGTTGATCTGGAGGAGGGTAGGAAGGCTCTGCAGAGTGATGTGGACAGGCTGGATAGATAGGCCAAGACTAACAGTATGAGGTCCAACAAGATGAAGTGCTGGATCTTACACTTTGGCCACAATAACCCCATCAGCACTACAGGCTCAGGGCAGAGCGGCTGGAAAACATCCTAGTGAAAAAAGACCCTGGGGCACTGGTTGACAACCAGCTGGACATGACTCAGCAGGTGGCCAAGAAGGCCAATGGCATCCTGTCCTGTAGGAATAGTGTAGCCAACATCACTATGGAAGTGATTCTTCCCCTGTACTCAGCACTGGTGAGGCCACACCTTGAGTCCTGTGTACAGTTCTGGGCCCCTCAGTTCAGGAAGAACATAGAGGCGCTGGAGTGAGTCTGGAGAAGTGCAACAAAGCTGGTGAAGAATCTGGAGCACAAGTCTTATGAGGAGTTGAGAAGGAAGCTAAGGTTGTTTAGCCTGGAGAAAAGGAGGCTCAGGAGCCACCTTATCACTCTCAACAACTCCTTGAAAGGAGGTTGTAAGCAGATGGGGGTTGGCCTCTTCTCCCAGGCAGCTAGTGACAGGACAAGAGGACATAGTCTTAAGCTGTACTAGGGGAGATTTTTGTTGGACAGTAGGAGAAATTTCTTCACAGAAAGTGTAGTTAAGCCTTGGAATGGACTGCCCAGAGAAGTGATGGAGTCACCATCCCTGGAGGTGTTTAAGGAAAGACTATGGCACTTAGTGCCGTAGTCTAGTTGACATGGTGATGTTCAATCACAGGTTGGACTTGAAATCTCAAAGGTCTTTTCCAACCTTACTGATTCTGTAATTCTATGATTCTTCAAATATAACAACAATTAAAGGAGTCTTTTTACCACAAAATGCAAAGAAAAAAAAAGTAGAATACATAAAAGAAAATAATGCAGTTTAAGAAACATATCAGATACAAAAAAGAGTGGATCAATTTACTGTAGAGAATTCAGAAAGGTTTTAGGCTTAAAATTAATGTCTTTACTATCTATTGAAACCTGTATAGAAATCTCTATAAAAAAGAATATTGTACCTACAAAATTTTCTAAGGTATTTGTTTTGGTTGTTTTTCAGAACAGTCACACAGAGTGGGCCTATGGCTTTGAAGATAAGAAATGGAGAATTGTATACACCTTCAAGGAGCCTGTAAAAGGCCAGAGACTTGGACATAGAAAGTTAGACTTTACAATGTGGTTACATTGATCACCTGTGATGTGCTTTGTAGGTGTTTCTTTTCTTTTTTACTATCAGTTATGCAAGCTGATTCTCAAAGTCTCTTGAGAAATTCAGAAATGTTAAAATAAGAATGTAAAGTTACAATGTAGCCAAAAATGTATTAAGGCTGTGTTGAAACATACTTGAAAAAATATCAGTCCATTTCTTACTACATCTTAAAAGACTGATATAGTTCACAGATAAACAAGCTAGCTACACAAAATGTGGTCCAGAAATGTACAGGTTAACAGAGAAAATACATGTTATGGGTATGTTAACATACTGAAAAAAACCCATGTCTTTTGTAGAAGTTAACTTCATACAGGGATCTCTCATTTTGTTAGTGTAGGGGAGCAACAAAGCTGACTGTAAGTTAATGACATCGATGGAGCTGCCTCAGGCTTTGGTACATAAGGCTGTATCTAACCTTGCTGATCTGTGCAATTTCCCCTTTTCTTCTGAATGAAGTTGACAGATTATCTCAAAGGCAGACAGAAATGATCACTCATAAATTTTGTGCTGCATCACTATCTCTAGAAGTACTGTTGTATTATCATTAAGGGGACGTCTATGACTATTGCTTGTGCCTTGTACTCCTAAGACCTGTTTGGTTTTTTTAATTTGTATGGAGTCTATCATACACATACACCAAGCTACAACAGACATGTTCTCTACTTCACTGCAATGCTAAATTTGGACTGCAGTATAAAAGCATGTGTTTCAATAACCCATTTTTTTTTCATTTTCCAGTAATTAAAGCTTTATTTTCATTGTTTCATGTGAATGACATAAAGTTTTCAGACTAATGAAATTACCTAACTAGATCTTTAGCTAATAATAAGAATATAATAATAGCTTAAAATAAACCTTTCATTTTACAGACAAGAATCTGATGCATAGACAACACAACTTTATAATCTGCCTGAGCAGAAGGTAAAGGTAGTCAGGGAATAGAACTAGTATTATGAAGCTGAGTTATTAAATAATGGTCCAAATTGCAAATAAATAATCCAACATGGGTGCTTTTAGAGACACTTTCAAATGGTATATTAAATGAAGGTATTTTAATGAGAAACTGCAGTAATAAATGAGAACTCCACAGGAATCACAAGTGTGTCTTTTATTATCAATGCTATAAGAATATTAATCAAATTCTTGATGATGAGACACTTAAAGTTCTACTTACTTTTAACAAATTAATTCTAAACATTTAATTTTAACTGAAGTGGAAACAGATGCTTTCATTTAAGAATTAAATGCATTAAATTTATGTATTAAAATAGAGTAAATTACTACATTCTGCCTTAAAGATTCAAGTTTTTTTATTAGATAATACATTTTTTATTTCAGCAACTTTTAAAATATAGCTAGTTAGTGACCTCAGCAAAGGCATCATTTAAAAGAACACCTACTCTGAACTAGAAATCAGAGTGAAGAGATGTTTCTGTTTCTATGGATCCTTTATGCTTTTTTATTTCACTTTTGTTTTACTTCTCAAAAGATAAAACCTATGGCTTCATTTTCTGTAAGTGACAGACCATAGAGAAAAACACCACAGATTTGCAATAAGGTTTTCAACAATCTCACTATTACTGTCATACGAACACTATATCTGTTACTGTGAAATGGGCATAAATGCATTGGACCCCAAAATTCTTTCACTAAGAAACCTTAAAAGTTTGCAGCCTAGCCCTGTGGAACTCCAGTAGTGACAGGTCACCAGTCTGATGTTACCCCATTTGCTATTCCCCTCTGTGCTTGACCCGTGAACCAATTGCTCACCCACCACATGATGTGTTTATCCAGCTGTGTGCTGGACATTTTGTTCAGAAGGATCCTGTGAGAGACAGTATTCAAAGATTCACTGAAATCCAAAAAGATTACATCAGCTGACTTCCTTTGATCCACTAGGTAGGTTACCTTGTCATAAAAGGAAATCAGTCATTAGTAATATTTTACTGAACACAGTCTCAGGCTTTCCCCCTTGTGCTTATCTGTTTTCTGTTTTGATTAATATTAGCACAGTTTATGGTGAGAGTGGATGAACTTGTACTTAGAAAATGAGAAGTAGTTAATAATTCTAATGATGCTTCCTTTTGAAGACTATTATCCATGGAAAAAATAATTTTTACTTTTCCCATTTCCGCTTTCTCTTTCCCCTTCCATTTCCCTTTGGTTGTTTGGCTGTGCTAGGCTTTGTTTTGCCTGACTACTCATTTACTCTCCTTAGGGCATACTTTTATGGAGAAGACAACTCCATCATTTCTACCCAATATCTTCTGAAGAAGGAATACTATTTAATTTTTGGCCAGCAGTCTTGCTTCATTTTCTTCTCTGAGTATTTCCCATAACTATATTCAATTTTTGTTCTCCTGTTAAATTTCATTGGCCTCACTGTTCCTTTTCTCTCTTTTCATACTCCATTCTTAAATATTTTTCAGTCACAACTCAGGGGATTGTGAACTCGCTTTCCCTCGTTGATTAACTGGCTCTACCATGCAGAATCAATATCTTGAAACACATTTCTTTCTTTTAAGTCTAGACCTTTGTGTACTTTACAGATAAATTTTGGCCTGTACTTGGAAGCTTTGCAAGAGACCTATTTGTTACCTTGTGAATCACTGATGAGCAGCTCACTGACTGATCCTTAAACACTTGCCCTTTGTCAAGTGAAGGGATTCTTTAGCATCTCATCTGATTTTTGTGACTCAAGCACTGATGATTTTGCAACCATTGCTTTCTTTTAACAATATCACAGGCTTATCATGATGTTGTTTCTATGGTAATCTCCAATACTTTCAATTAGTTTGACTGTGGACAATGTAGTTCATTTGTGCAACGGTAACTTAAAAGCAGCAGATGACATTTTAAAACAAAAGCACCAAGATCCATCAAAGTCTCTACACCCTGTCCCTGTACTAAATGCAATATCCAAGCCTCTAGAGTTTTGAGTGTTAATAATATTTTTTTTCATTTATGAAAAGTATGATAGAAAAAAAAGGAAAGATAACATGCAAAGTGCAATAACTGCTACTAAAACAATAGTGGAATAAAATTGAGAAACCACTGAAGAGTACATATTTATTATTTAAACCCCATCATCTCTGGGGTTTAACTCTGAACTTAAATCATCTTAGGAACAGCAAGGAAAATCTTATTCTCTGGTATTACATAATATATAATATAGCATAATATAGTATAGTATAACATAATATAATATAATAAAATAGGGCCAGAAAGTTCATATGGAAATTATTGACTCATAGCATTTTGGGGCTGAGAGTGAAAAGAGGTATATTTTAGAGTGTGCTGATAAAAATATTTAAAATTGCTTAATTATAAAAGGATTTTACATTTCTTTGTTTGTAGCAATGGGCAAAGAAATTACATGTTATTAATGCTTAAAAACACATTCATGCAGAATGGGAATATCAAATCAACCCATATTGCTTCATTCTGGCTTTCATGCAGGGGTTTTCAGCATCTCTACAATTTTCTCTTGAGAGGCTGCATTGGGGAGATTAATGCAGTTAAAGTGACTCCCGGTCACTTCACCTGTGTTGGAGTCACATGCTTTCCTGTGACTCTTATGATATTCTTCTTAACTTAGACCCTTTATCAGTTAACTGATGAATAAAACCACATGGTCTAGTGACTCACAAATCTTCCTAGGCATACTAGCCCCGCATGAGCAAAGCTTTTATTGAGATCTGTTTTATGTTTAATCAAATTTTAAATTTTCCTTTTCAGGAACACATCATAGAAGTAAAAACACTTAGGCTTTGCCAAGAGGTCTGAAATAAACAAATTTTCTTAGGATTTAGCTTATTTACAGGAAATAGAGAGTTTTAAGTGAAAAATAAAACATCTTCTATTCCCTCAGAAAAGGAATCCATCTCCTTTTGGATGATGAAACATTTATTAATTATCTGTATAACAGACAAACAGACTTGCAAAGGACATACCTGAAATTTCACCTTCTTTAGATTTTAATAAGAAGCTTCTAGATATGGGATAGACACAATTTAAATGTATAAAAAGTTTTGACATCTTTTAGATTAAAAGTTAAAACTCAGCATGCCACATTGACCTTAACTGAGGTGCTTCCTGCTAAAGAAAATTTAGAGTACATTTTGATTACCTGGTCCAGTTCTGTGAGTGAGTTTGCCATTACCATATATATGATATGAAGCAGTTTTGGGTAAACAAACTAACAGAAAGTATTGGTTTAAATTAAAATAATTATCTTAATCCTTATGTCTGTTTTGGTATTCTCTGCGAAAAAGCAGACATCAAATGAATCTTGCTCAAATGAAAATATAAGATTACTGTGTGGAGAAGCTGTATGTTCTGTCTCTAAAGGATGACTTCAGCACTGGTCCAGATAACTGCAATGCTAGGAAAGGGAGACATGTTCCCTCCATCTAGATTTAGCATCTACAACACGTTGTTGCCTTCTCCACTCTAATCTGGATCAGGGGAATACTGAAACATGCCACATCTCCTGCTAAAATGTAAAATATGAGATGAATTGCTGAAAACTGAAAAAATTTGTTCAGAATCCATTCCCAATGTGTGCCATTTGCCAGCAGCAAAGAAGTGCTTTTCTTGTAAAGAAATATGGTAAAACATACACAGCACTAAAGGGAGGAACTTTGTTAAGAAAATAAATCATTATCCTCCAACGTTCTGTTGCTTAATACAGCTGAGTCTCAGGCCTGGCTAAATTTAAATGCTCATCAAAGAAGCACACTTTTCGTTGTTAAGATGTAAGTATGCATATCTATACTGTGTAGGAGGACAGTATTTTGCTTGCAATATTAAAGAAGTATTTGAAGATTAGAAAATACAGAAGACAAAACCAAAACCCCATAAATTTGGAAATATCATTTTAAAATACATCCCACTTGAATTTCATTTTAAAAAGTTATGTGCCTCATTGAATTAAACCAAATGTCATCGCTGAAGTAAATAGGACTATATGTGCTTTAGGTTTAAGTATGTTTTGTATACATGACCTTTCTGATCAGCTATTTTCATGAGTAATCTCTTCTCCAAATTCTGTTTCATAGATATAGCAGTATTATTGATTCAGTTTAATTCCAGATAAGTTATTCTAAAACCATACTACCTTCTTTCTCTGCCTTCCTGCCTGACTCTTGGAACTTCATTCCTTCTTCTTTGCCTTGTCCTGCTTTTCTAAGAAATTAGAAGGGAGTTAGAGATGGAGCAAGGGCAGGAAGAGCCTCGGGGATTAGGATGTAGATTTCAAAAAAAGAATAAAATATGTTCTATAAGTATTTCCTACAAGTGAGAGGAACTCCACACTTACTACTGAAAAGGTTTAACTAAATTTAATCAAAAAAAGGGATATCTTGAATGTCATTTGAATGATGAATGAAGCTAATGAACACTGTCCCGTATTTTTCAGGTCTAAAGCAATTTTATTAAACTAGTAGAATAAAGGGAGTGCACCATGTGTTTAGAAGCAAAGTGAACTGATGAATACCTAATAGTGCAATGCTGCTTCCTAACACAGGAAGAGGACGTGATTTATTTTCATTATATTCAATTTTTGAGCATATAATGAGGATGTTCTAATGTTTTCTTAAAAGGCAAGTATCTTTTTGTACTTTCTTTCTTTAAATAGTTACTATCCCTTAATATTTGATTCTGTACAGAAAAAAAAACAAGCAACCAAAAAAACCAACCAAATATTTGTCAAAATGTAAGGTCCCATAAATTTTAAAACTGGAACTTAATCGAAGTTTAAAGTCATCTGATTAGATGCTGTAAAGTGAATTCACTGAAATTTTATTTCGAAGGAATTTTACTGTAAATGCTAATATTTTCTAAATGCAAAGGAAAAAATCCTATTTAAAAAATATTTAGAATAGAAAATCAAGAAAACTTGTCTTTACAGAAGACCTGTGTTTACTGTAAACATTATGTGGCAAAGGATAAAGGTGCATGCATTAGAAATCTAAACAGAGTAAAGAGTAACTTCCTTATTAACTTGTATGTTAGTATGTAATCCAAGTTAATAGAAAGGTTAGTTCATGCTCTCCCTAGACTTCTAATTGACCCAACCTTAGTCGGGGTCCATGCTTTCTGAATTTGATTTGATATAAATCAGTGCTGGGACAAAGTACTTATTGATTTTTAAACAGGAATGTTTTTCTCTCTGTTAGTGTGCTTGCAACTGGATATCATTATCACATTATTAGACTACTGGAGTAGTAGAAGCACATCAGAAACTCACTTATTTCCACGTTCTTAAGTTAGATCAACAAGGTATAGACCTTCTTTAGAGACCTGCAATACAGGTAGTAAAGCCTTTTAATCAATGTACTACGCAATTCTGCCCATAATCTCCTTTCCTGAAGTTCAAGCTCATTGTTTCTTGTCCTGTTTTGAAAGATCATGGCCAAAAAATTGTTGCCTTCTTTTCTGGAAATCTTTATCATATTTAAAGACATTATTTTCTCTCCTCAGCCTTCTGTTTTCAAAGTTAAGTCACACCAACTCTTTCTGTTTATCAGATTTTCTTCTTGATTTCTGATCACAGTTGCTGAACTACTTCATATTTTTTTAGTTGATCTGTATCTTTGTTGACATATTGTTCAGAATATGAGGTCAGTACTCCACTTGAGAGGTTTGTGGAGCAGAATAGAAGATTACTTTAACAATCTTAAAAACTTATTCCCAACTAGCTATTTTTAATTTAAGCTAATTTTTTGTTAGAAACATTCTTAATTGGTGTCTGATATTCAGCCTACATTTCAGTAAAGGCACAAGATTTTATGTGATGCTGATGCTTACTCAATCTTTTTTCTATGAGGCATTTTTACTATCAACTGCAACTCCAGATTCTGAACAAATCCTTAGTAGTATTTATGATATTTATTTAGAATATTTACTTACTTTAGCAAATTGTTTTAATAGTAAGAATACTTGTAGTCCTCCCATTCTCCTTTCCTTTTCTCCTGTTCTTTTCCCAGAGTATCATATCTAGCTTTGAATATGGATACTCTGTACTGCATCAAGTCATTAATGAGAACATTAAAGAATAAGAGATCCACAAGAGCTCCCAAAAGTACCCACTGAATAGTTAGAATGTTGACCTTTGTAAAACCTTCCTTTCTGGGAACATTTTAATGAGATCTCCACTATCCCTTCCACAATTTCTTATAGTCTATGTTTCCCTTTATTACATATAAGAATACTATATTTTACTATATACTTTATTACACATATGAGAAACTGTATGTGTTGTAAATGAGTAAATTATCTTAGCAAATAAGTAAAGCAAATTAGCTTATTTGAATATCTTTTTTTCTTGGCATTTCCCATGTGCAGGAAATTCAAATGTCTGCTCTGCATTTTCTTTGGTCCTGTTTCACCTTCATTTGAAGTTGGACAGTATTTTCATGCTTTACCTATGCTTAATAATCACCCTGATTTCCATGGAACCTTAAACTTAAGAGTCAAGCGGGTCTAACTTGGTTTAGACAAATCTCTCACTACACAAGAATTATCTTGATTAGGCTTACTGAACTGTAGACATGTATGTAACAATTTTTTTAAACTGATTCTTTTTCTCATTCCAGGTTAACCACATGTAAAAATTTCAGCAACATTAGTTTTGTTACTTAGAAAATCAAGATTTTGTTGTTCTATGGGTATTTTTTGTACAGTGAATACTGATGCTAAATAACATTGAAAACTTCATATTGGTCATTTTTATCTTTTAGTATTTATTAAGCCAGTGATGCCTTCTACTCATAAAACTATACTTCAAGAATGTTTTTCTTTTACTGCTCGACATTCCATTCATTGTAACTCTTTGAATCTTGTCCTTTCTTACTTTTCTTCCACAAGTTATAAAACTTCTTATACAGTAACCTCTGTTATGAATATGAAATAATTTCACATTTTATACATCTTCATGTCAAGTTTCAGGTTAGTTAAGAGCACATGAGTTAGCTATTGTCCTTTTCCTTCACTTCTCTGCTTTCTTTTCAGCTTCATTAATCAACAGCTGTGCCCTTAATAATAGCATTATTTTAAAAGATGCCATTTTAAAAGATGTCATTTACCCAAATACTGTTTTCTCTATAATTTATTCCCAAAGGGTTTCATATAGATTCTTTGTAAATTTTTTTTCTAATGAAAAATGTGCTGTTCAAATCTACAGCTACTGCAAGTCTGTGATGCTTCTTTCCCTTCCCAAGAATAAAGAACTCTTTTATTCTATGTTTACAGTCACATACCTTGCCTTTGACACAGAGGAATTATTCCCTCTTGTCAGAACCAAATGAAGTGTCTGTTGCTCTTTATTGCCTGCATCAAAAGCATTTCTACCAATTCATTCAAAGAAATAACTGGATAATATAATAATAATTAGATAGCTAAGTATATGATAATAATACATAAACTACTACTAATTTATGTTGTTTTTTGCAAATGTATTAAGGTAAATCCAGTGTTGTACTGGTTTTTTTATTTTTTCTTGTGGGAACAAATTTTTCCTCATTTCTCTTAAAAGAACACATGTATGCATGTTCTAAAGGACATTACACTTAAATTCCAGGTACACTGACAAATATTTTTTAGATATGTATTGCTAGAGATGGACTAAGAATTAAGACTGTGTAAGAAGAGAAGGAAAGAACAACTCATGACAATACAAAACTGAGCACTTGATCTCAAATAAGAACGAACAAATATTTGGAGATAAAAGGAAAAAAAAATAAAATGCAATACATCAAAGATAGATCAGGACAAGACAACTCAGATAATGTTATTAGATAACTACTTTCCTACAAAGAAGAAATATCAAAAATTTTAGAACTTCTATGAATTATTTTGGGGGGATTCCATTCAGCAACTAAGCACCCCACACAGCACAGTCAGTCAGTCAGTCAGTCACTCTCCCTGCTCCCTCAGTGGGAACACAGTGGGGAAGCTAGTTTATTTGTCCTCTGTAAATTTTCACTGAGCTTCACTATTAGCTACTATTGAAGACAATACCCTCATTGGATCTTTGGTCCATTGTTAATTTCCTTTCCTTAACTTAATTAAAATCAATATACATTCCCTTTGTTGTTTGGCTAAACTTCAGATCATTTCCATGGTCTCTGAATAATAACTTTGTCCTTTTAATAATGATTAATTTTTCTACATGTGGACACAAAAATAATATTGAATTCATTCTGGGTAATATCACCCTATTGATAAATGTAAATTACCTCCAACTATCTTCCTGAACTTAGTGTTATAAAGGATGTAACTGGCACAGAAAGTACAGGTGCTATATTTTTTACGATAAATATTTTCTAATAATAGCATTTGAAAACTCGCCATTTTGTACCAATATACTGCAGTAAGCAGTTCTGACAGATATGATGACTGCTTTCGTGCTGTTGGTGTCCTGCTGAGGTATGCCAGACATCTGGTGTCAGACCTTTGACCAGCTTCTTATGGTACAAGATTTTGTTCCTATTAAATTTGTGAATTAATACCATCAACATTTCACAGAATCACAGAATATGGTGAATTGGAAGGGACCCATAAAGGTTGACGAGTCCAACCCTTAGCCCTACCCAGGACCATACCCAAGAGTCACACCATGTGCCTGAGAGTATTGTCAAAATGCTTCTTGAACTCTGTCAGGCTTGGTGCTGTGAACTCTTCCCTGTAGAGCCTGTTCCAGTGCTCAAACACCCTTTGGGTGAAGAACCTTTTTCTAATATCCAACTTAAACCTCCCCTGATACAATTTCAGGCCATTCCCTTGGGTTCTGTCGCTGGTTGCCATAGAGAAGAAATCAGTGCCTGCTCCTCCTCTTCCCCTCATGAGGAAGTTGTAGACTGACGTGAGGTGTCCTCTCAGTCTCCTCTTCTCCAGGCTGAAGAGACCAAGTGACCTCAGCCGCTCTTCATACAGCTTTCCCTCAAGGCCCTTCACCGTCTTTCTTGCCCTCTTTTGGACACTCTCTAATAGCTTAATATCTTTCTTTTATTGTGGTGCTCAAAGCTGCACACAATATTCAAGGTGAGGCTGCACCAGTGCAGAGCAGACCAGGACAATCACTTCCCTTGATTTGCTTTTATGTCATCACGGCTAGGCTTTCCAAATGAAGATTTGGGGAGAGCTCTACCCACGTTTGTTACAAGCACGCTGGTGGCTAAAGATGCCAATACGAGACAGACACATCCGGTTGCAAAAGGCACAGCAGAAAGACCCTTTGGCAATTTGCACCTCAAGAATTTCCTGAACTAGTTGAATGAATGAATGAACAAATGAATGAATGAATGATTTTTTTTTCTGTCCTCTTCTGAATTTATGCTAGTGTTTAGTGTTCACAGCTTTCCATAGCTAGGAACCCATAGATCAGCTATGTGTCACATGAAAGGTAATTTTCATTCACAAGTTTTGAAATTACCTTCTGTTAGTTTCTTGAGACGTTCACACTTCCAGTATAGGAATAAGTGTTGAATAATTGTTGCCTATTATTTTTCTGGGATGCTCAAGTCCATGGACACCTAAGATACCTGCCACCTCCATGGATATCTAAGATTTCCACCACTCAATTGTTTTCTTCTTTGGAGAAAATTCTTTCAGTTGTTCCCTTCATTAAATCTATTTTTTGACCAATCTTATCACCCTTCTCCAGACTTTTTACATTTCTGCTTTAGTAGAAGGTGTGAGATGCAAGTTGTTGACCACCTACATTTGTCATTAGATCTGGCATTCTCAATCAGATCATTTAGATCATTATTTTAAGTTGATACAAACTTTACTCTTTGATAAATTTCCTTAGGACATAAGAAAATTATGTCATATTGTATATGCATTAATTACAATATTTTGTTCAAATTCCCAGTTTCTGTAATTCCCATATTATTATCTTCTGTTCCTTGGAAAGGAAACATTTAAAAGTGTTAAAAGTAATGGCAGCTCCAATGTCACATTTTCACCATTATGAGAACAAATTTGTCTTCTCTTCTCTTTTGCTCACCATCATTTTGATTTTATGTGTGAGAGATCACTGAGGGTTGAATTAACACAATAGTGTTGCTTTTGTATCTGTAAGAAATATGGCATGGGAATAGTGGTTGACTCAGATATTCAGGTCCCAAACATAATATCTGACTATTTCTTAAGGACAGAACAAATAATTTGTTTTCCACCCTTGACTGAGTAATATTCATGCATAAAAGGGTGTACAATACATGAGGTGGCTACAGAGTTCTGCTGAGAATCAGCAGTGCTTTGGCCATGGAACAAGTTGATACCATCCACATCAGTTTTGCTGACTTTCAGTTTTCCTACTGTTTCAGACTGCTAGTTCTGGGAATCTGTCAACCAAAGTGAATCCTTCCCTCCTATTTCCTATTCCATGAACAGGATTATTTTTCAGAGAATACTAATGGTACATAAGTGTTTGGATGTACATTATGCCTATCACGGGCACTCCAGAAAGGTTTTGAAAGCATTATCCTCAGTGAATATAAATACCAGTGTAATGGCATAATTTGTAAATGGTGTAGTATGAAACCTCGTGGACCTCTCTGGGGACAGAAAGTTCCTGGAGTGAATAGCCTTGGGAATTTTACTTGTTATGAATAGGCTGATGTCACAACATCAAGCCACTAAGCGCCACACAGCTCACTCCTCCACCAGCAGGATTGGGGAAAAAATCAGAAGAATAAAAGCTAGAAAACTTATGCGTTGAGACAAAGACAGTTTAATAAGGAAAGCAAAAGCTGTGCACACTATCAAAATAAATAACTAATTCACTGCTTCCCATGGGCAGGCAGGAATTTAACCATCTCCAGGAGAGCAGGGCCCCATCACACACAACAATTACTTGGGATGACAAACACCATCACTCCAAATATCCTCCACTTCCTCTTTCTTCCATCCACTTTATATACTGAGTATGATGTCATATGGTCTGGAATAACCCTTTGGCCAGTTTGGGTCACCTGTCCCAGTTGTGTCTCCTCCCAGGCCCCCATGCACTCTCCATATCCTTGCCATGTGGCAGTATGAAAAGTGAAAAGGCTTTGGTTCTGTGTTAGCCCTGCTCAACAATAACAAAAATATCTCTATATTATCAACCCTGTCTTCAGCACAAATCCAAAACACAGCCCCATACTATCCACTGTGAAGAAGATTCACTCCAGCCCAGTCAAAACCAGCACAACTGACATATAGAAAATAGTTGAGAGTATATCATGTTAGAAGTAAAGGGGCAAAAAATTATCAACGGGCTTTTGGTAAGTCTTGGTATCCATATTAAGAGTGTACGTCATTTATAGGGTAGTTGAAGACATGGGGATGTGACACAGAGAGGCTTCAAATGGAGGCAGAAGGTATAATTTGCCTAAATTATTGTTGTATTTTAAATAAGATTGTTATCAGTAATAGACCACTGGCTGACATTTTTAATCACAACTCATGATATCCTTACTATGTAAGCGTAGCCTTACAACCTGTAATCAGTGTAATGTCTCTTACTCATATGTTTGTGAAACCACATCTGATATATTCTAATCAAAATGTTTTTGCTTCCGTGATATCTGTGAAATTCAATGTGATTTACAGAATACTTACAGATGCTTTCTGGAAAAAATATCAAAAAATCAAGTATTATATGTCACATACTTCTGTCATTCCTTTAAACTGCTGTATGAACTACAGGGAATTTATATAAAATCATCAGAAGACCCAGCATATTGTAAATGAGACAGTCTGTTTCCCCCTCCCACAGGCACGTTATGTTTGGAGAGACTGTGCAGTAGAATGGCCTGTACATTAGAATGTCTGTAATCAGTGTAAAATTATTGTAAAATTCTATATGTCTTCCAAAATAAAATCTGACCTTCAACAGTAGAAATTTTAATAGGAAAAGGCTAGACCAGCCCACTGACAAAATACAGTAAATTGTAGGATTCATTATCAGAAATTCCTTCCTTTAGAAAGAATACATATCCACTGAAGATGCACTCAGAGAATTCACAATTTACAAAGAGGCACTACTTTACCATTTGGGGGCAAAGCTAAAGAATTATGAGCCATTGAGCAGCACACACACACAAAAGATATCTTGTCTAAGCAACTGAATTAGGAAAGCATATGGTTATAAAATTTAGAAGAATTTAATTTAATTTTAGGCATTCCTTTCCTCTTTGTTCTACATATCAAAGATATCATGATAATATTTATTGTAAGGAAACAATTGTCTTAACAGCATCACATATTTCCTATTAGCCTATGCTGTACAGCTAGGAACATCCCACTGCCTCTACAATTTTTTGTTGGAGCTCTAGGCCCTTTGAGGAGGAACAAGGTCTCCTGGTTCCCATGGAACGTGACCCCAGATATCCTGAGATCACGTGTTGAATAAACATTAATTTCAAATTTGTAATATGAAGATAATGTATAGAGGACTTTGATACCAGAGATAGTTATCTAAAACCAAAAGAAGACAGTTCTTAGAGGTACACACACTTTGGTTCTGATCCACCTGGTTCAACAAGCTAAGAAGCTGTTTCGTGGTTTGTATAGTCTCAGTTACTGCAAAATATTCTCTCTTTAAATACACTTCTGCACAGGGGATGAGATTTTTCTTAAGGCTTGTGAGACCACCACTGTTGTGACCCGCCCCACAAAGGGGAGGGTAACCCAGGTTCTTATTAATAAATCCCTTGGGGTACATTAGAGTGAAACGACACTGAATAATTGATGTTTGGAAACATATATATGTAGAGTTTATTTTAGAACAATTTTGTTCCAAAGGTAAACAGGTATGTTGCCATTTTGGGTGTTATCACCTATATCTATCATCTATAACAATATAGCAATCATTAGGATAACACTTAAGAAAATACATAAGGGAGAGAAAGGGAAAGAAAGCATAAAGGTGGAAAGATATATATAGTCACAACCCACAGGGTCCAGCGATGAAACTTGGTAGTTGCAGCCTCCTTGTCTATTAGTTGAAGTGGTGGTCTTGATCCACTGGGGGTGGGGGAGGGAAGCCCACACACTCAAAGAAATTATGATTTAATATATACTTCCAGAACGCCTTGTATCTTCTCAGGGCAGGGAGTTTTTCCATGGATAGTGTCATGAGCCTCCAAAGCCTCCTGTGAAGTGCATGGTAAAAGGTTTATCCCGCCTTTCAGGATTGACGGCGGATGGGCTTTGACAAGCCATGCCACTAGCCTCCAATGTCTCCGACAGCCCAGGCCAGACGTGCAGAGTTCATGTGAGGGGCATGGCAAAAGCAGTTCTTCCTGCCTTTTCTCGACTTGACCCCTCAGCAACACTGGCAGGGGGGTGGGCTCTGCTGGGTGAGCAGCTGCCTCTTCCCAGCCTGCAAAAGTCCCCTGGTGATCCTAGAATATGTAAATCATTAACCATTTCAGTCTCTGACAACCACACAAGACGAAATTTTTCCCCCAATGATTTATGCTATTCATATATCTGATGCTTAACAAAGCTATCCATTTTTGACACTTCTCCTAAGGACATATTGAGTTTTACTACACAGAATCTCTTCTACATATGGTCAAGTAAAGCCACCTCCTAACTGGAGAGCAAACATGATATTATGTAGTGACCTAGTACTTAGTCTCCTTAAACCTGGTAAAGGGTAGGGTTTATGGAAGGGAAAATTAATACAATTCAACAAAGATTTTGAGATTTTATGTAACAGTCTATTTACCTCTGAGTGTAGCTGTGACAACATAAGACCTGTTAAAAGTACTTGAGCTTTAATGAAGCAGGACTCCTATTTGCTGCCAAGAAAGTTGAAAATGTCAGCTCTAAATATTAATGGTTTCTTGTCCTTTTTGCTATTTACTTTGCTTTAGTTCATAATACAGTTCCAACTGAGAACAGATTGAAAGCTGCTCCACGTGTATTCTTGTTCTTTTCTGCCTTTTAAAATGAAAATTTACTTCCCTAGATTCCGGCAGTCTCCCAACTCATCACAAAATGATGTTCCACTTCTTTCTTGTTCACTGGAAAATGACTGAGAAAAGAAAGGTGATAACTGCTTGGTGCTGCCTAATCAAAACCAACCTACAGCTGAGCTGATCACAGATTTCGTGCGGTATGAGAGGACTAATATTTAAAGAAATCCTATGGTGAATTGTAGCTACAAAGAAATCTCATTTTTAGCATATTGTGCTCAACATGGATATGTTTCACAGTGTGTCACACTGAGGACAGTCACATGTTACAACTCCAGATTTTGGCATGCTTTTCTGACGAAGGAAATGTTATGTCAGTTATATATCTGTTTGGCACTGAAAATAACTGTTTCAGCTCATGAGAAAGTTTCATTTCCTTGAATTTTGGAGATCAAACCAAAAGTTTCAGTAGCACAGGCAGTCAAAATATTTGCTAAAAAATGTATTTTTATGTTTAAAGACTGATCTAAAAAAAAAAGAAAATCTGGTGGTTTTTTAGAATTTTTTAATGTCTTGTATTTTTTCATTCTTCAGGATCAAATCAACTGTCTAGGGATATCCCAACAACCCCCAAAGTATTTGGTGATATACTTCCTGTTTTTAACGAGACCTCCAGATCTCAACAAAACATCCGTAGTATCCCTTAGTAAGAGAAACAGAGTCAGACTTTGTTCCTTGCCTCCAGAGTATGATTACAATTTTATGAGTGTTGTGCTACTAAAACCTCAGAGACTGTTTCTGGTCTTGTGGGTCTTCCTGGCTGACTTGCTCTGTCAGTCAAGGGAGGATTCCCCAAGCCTTTACTTCTGAAAGCTCAGTTTTACAAAACTACACTAAAGAATCTGCCTGAAGCTTAGAAATTGTAAGCATGTTATTTGCACAGAAGACTGGTGCTTCTGTCCCTCTGCTCTGCCCTTGTGTTGCCCCACCTGGGGGAGTGGGGCTGCATCCAGCTCTGGGGACCTCAATACAACGAGAAAGATGTGAACCTGTTGGAACAAATTCAAAGGAGGGCCACAAAGGTGACTGGAGGGCTGGAGGACCTCTCCTATGAAGACAGGTTGAGAGAGCTGGAGTTGTTCAGCCTGGAGAAGAGAACACTCTTGGGAGAGCTTATAGCATCTTCCAGTACCTAAAGGGGCCTACAAAGAGAGATGGAGATGGACTTTTTACAAGGCTTTATAAGGGTTAATGGCTTTAAATGGAACAAGAGCAGGTTTAGATTAGATATTAGGAAGAAAATTTTTATTGTGAGGGTCATGAGGCACTGGAACATGTTGCCCAGAAAAGTTGTGCATGCCCCATCCCTGGAAGTATTCAAGGGCAGGTTGGATGGGACTTTGAACAACCTGGTTTAGTGGAAGGTATCCCTGCCTGTGTCAGGAAGTTTGAAACTATCCCAAATCATTTTATGATCCTAGGATTCTAAGATTCTATGTACTAGGGCATCTCACATTGCTCCCATTTATCTAGGCTGATAAAGCCCTTCTGTTTAGCCAGTTGATGTGCAACTGTCATAATCAGCCTCAACACCTACAGTGCCTGATGCATGTGCCTTATCTTGTGCGCCTATTTTAGGATGAGATGGATAACCATCCAGAGTTATTTAACTGTTTCTGTTGATTAAAACAGGGACATCAGTCTTGATCACCTAAATTCTCCATGTTTGCATTGGAGAATGTGCAAATCTCAAGTTTAATTTTCCTGACTTGTTCCCATGTTTATTCCCTTTTGATTTACCCTAAGAAAAAAAACAAAAACAAAAACAAAAACAAAAACCAAGCAAACAAAACCAAAAACCACAACCAAACTCAAAAAAAACCAAAACAAGAAAAGACAAAACCAACAGCCCTTTATTGTGTTAGGCCTACAGTGATATACTTAAATATTGCATTTAAAATCATTACTCTCAGATGTTATGCAATGCCAAAAGACCCCAAAACTCTGTCTACTTCTGTTGCTTGTCTGGACAGGGAGAAAGAGAGAAAATGATTATCATTAAAAGCTTCAAGATCTTGTTTGGTGATCTGGAGCAATAACAAATGCATTATACTTAAGCAGGAAATAACAATCTTTTGTTCAATAGTTTCTGAAATTATATGTTGAGAATATTGAACTTTCTTTTTTAGTGGTTTAATTGAAGACAAAATATTAAGGATAAGTCCTTGAGATAATATGTGGGGGGTTTTATTCCTTAACAAACAGGCATTTCTTACTGAAAAACTACGACACTGTGAAGTTCATGATCAATTCTTACAGTGCAATGCCTCCACTGTGAACAAATAAATAGTATGTGTGAAAGGTAATTAGAGAGTGGATTGGAAATAATATTATATCATCATAGCAGAGAGTCACAGGTCATGCCCATACTGTGCAATAGAGGGAAGTGCACTTCCTTAACTGGCCCTGACTGATTCAGCTCTGCAGCAAGCAGCAGGAGAGCTAAACCCAAGCTGTATTCTGTTTGGGCTGATTAATCATACTAACAGGCATATAGTGTTACTGGGACTGAATCATAAAAACATGCTGGGTGTTATGCTGCACCGTGCAGAAATGATTGTTTGCACCAATGAGAATGAATATCTCTATCAAAATATTGTATTCTGCAGCACAGTCTTTGTCAGTGTCAAAGGAGACTTTTGCGAGGATTTCTTTTATTGCAACAAAATAGGTTGGGGTTGGTTTTTGGTTTTGTTTTTGTTTTTCAGGTGGGTGTTTTTAATAAAATAAATTAAGGGATCTCTCAACTGGAAGTGAATTTGGGAATAATCCGATCATTGCTTTTTCAAAACTTAGTGTTATCTGTGATAATATGTGATTTTAGTTTGCTTTGAATAAACAGTCTCCTGGTGTTGTCATACAACCTCTTAGATTCCAGGGATTTAATATGACATACTTTTCAAAAACAAGTCAGTTATATTTCATGCAGATATAGAACCACAGTATCATAGAATCATTGAGATTGAATAAAAGGATCATCAAGTCCAACCTTTCACTGAACACCAATTTGTCTACTAAACCACAGAATGAAGTGCCACCTCTGGTTGTATCTCGAACACTTTCCAGAAACAGTGACTCCACCACCTTCCTTGGTGACCCATTAAAATGCTTAACCACCTTTTCAGTGAAAAAATTCTTCCTAATATCTAATCTAAACCTACTCTACTTGAGGACATTTCCTCTTATTCTATCACTTGTTACCTGGGAGAAGACACTGGCATCCAGCTTAGTACAGCCTCCTTTTGGGTAGTTGCAGAGAGTAATAAGGTCTCCCCTGAGCCTCCTTTCCTCCAGACTAAATAACTCCAGCTCCCTCAACCACTCCTCGTAAGACTTACTCTCTAGACCTTTTACTAGCTTTGTTGCTCTTCTTTAGACATGATCCAGATTCTCAACGTCTTTCTTGCAGTGAGGGGCCCAAAACAGCACACGACTCGAGGTATTGCCTCACTGGTACCGAGTATAGGGGGACAGTCACTGACCTGTCCTGCTGGCCACAATATTTCTGATACAAACTAGGATGCCATTGACCTTCTTAGCCGTCTAGGCACACTGTTGGCTCATGTCCAGCTCCAGGTCCTTTTCCACTGGGCAGATTTCCAGACACTTCTCCAGCCTGTAGTGCTACACGGGGTTGTTGCGATGCAAGTGCAGGACCCAGCATTTGGCCTTGTTGAAACTCATGCCACTGGTCTTGGCTCATTGATCCAGCCTGTCCAGATCCCTCTGCAGAGCCTTCCTGCCCTCCAGCAGATCAAGACTTCCACCCAATCTAGTGGATGCAGTATGCAGAAAAGCAGATTAAAAATGTATTTCAGACAAACATATTTCTGATAAAATGATATGAAGGAAAATATTCATTCTACTCTATCTGTAGAACAGTGCTTATTTGGTGTTTATTTTGTTTTTACAATATCAAACTCACTGAATTACCACGTTATATTTCAGTGTTCTTGTTACCCTCTTACTGCTACGTGCCCAGCTCCAACCTCCAGTGAAAGTAAAAGAATTACACCAGTCTATAATAGCCAAGCACTCATCCATTATTCTCAGTGACTTTAGAGTTGGCCACGAAATAATATCACTAGATAAGTCTGACTTTTCAAATTTGGGGTGATACATTTCCACTCTGGAGCCTGAATCACAGGAAGTACTACAAACCCAGGAGCTCTTAGTATGATTTGTGCAGTACTCCTTGCCAGCATGTTTCAAACAGAAGTTCAGCTATGTTTTTGATAAATTTGTACCTTATACAGAAACAGATGAGTGTTTTCAATACGCAGTTTAGACTCCAATATAGCAATAGTCTAATTTACTCTCTAACAGAGATCAATTTAGAAAACGAATCTCTTTCTTCACTGATTACAGCAGAGGTTATTAATTTAGGTATCTATATTTGTGATATGAACACACTTCAGATTCTAAATATAGGTTTTGAAATTAATGCAGAAATTCTCAACCTTAATGGTATTTAAATGCGATTATGCTTTTTGATTTGTTTGAGAAATGAATTAGTCTAAACCTACTTTCTAGTGACTTGGCACTATTGTAAGCGTGTGATGAAGTTTTAATATAGTGTTAATAAAAGTCCCAAGGACCTTGCTCTGCAAGTTATCACTTTTTACCAAGGATAAAAAATCTATAACTACAATCTAGAATCTTATGTTTTAAAGCAATTCAGAAGGCCTTTCCTTCCTTCCTTCCCTCCTTCCCTCCCTCCTTCCTTCCTTCCTTCCTTCCTTCCTTCCTTCCTTCTTTCCTCCCTCCTACGCTCACTTCTTCCCTCTCTTCTCCTTTCCCTTCAAAGAATAACTTCTCCCTCCTGTTATTCTTCCTTTTGTGTAACAAAGTTCTGATTACAACTCTTGTCCACATTTAGTTATTTCTTGTGACTGAAGCAAGTGGCACACACTTATAATCATCGAATCATTTAGGTTAGAAAAGCCCTCTAAGACCATCAAGTCCAACCACCAATCCAGCACTTTCAGATCCACCAATAAACATGTCCCTGAGTGTCACAGCTACACATATGTTAAATACATCCAGGACTGGTGACTCAACCATTTCGCTGAACAGCCTTTTCCAGTGAATGATAACCTTAGGGGACAAGAAATTTTTCTAATATATAATCTAAACCTCCACAGTACAATTTAAGACCATTTCCTCTTGTCCTGTCACTTGTTATCTGGGAGAAGAGACTGACCCCCACCTCAGTATAACCTCATTTCGGGCGGTTGCAGAGAGCAATTAAGGGCTGCCCTGAATCTTCTATTCTCCAGGCTAAACAACCCCACCTCCCTCAGCCACTCCTCACAGGACTTGTGCTCCACACCTTTCCCAAGCTTTATTGCTCTTCTTTCAATACAACCCAGAGCCTCAATGTCTTTTTTCGAGTGAGGGGTCCAAAACTGAACACAGGACTCAAGGTGCAGCCTCACCAGTGCCAAGTACAGGGGGACAATCACTGCCCTTGCCCTGCTGGCCACACTATTTCTGATACAAGCGAGGATGCCATTGGCTCTCTTGGCCATCTGGGCACATTGCTGGCTCATGTCTAGCCAACTATTGACCAGCATCCCCAGGTCCTTTTCCACCTGGCAGCTTTCCAACCACTCTTCTTTCCAGCCTGTAGCGCTGCTTGGAGTTTTTGTGATGAAAGTGCAGGACCTGGCACTTGACCTTATTAAACTTCATACTATTGGCCTCAGCCCATTGATCCAGCTGTCTAGAACCCTTTGCAGAGCCTTCCTGCCCTCAAGCAGATCAATATTCCCACTCAACTTGTTGTCTTGGGAAAAATGTCTGTGAGTGCCTTCTATCCCCTCATTTGAACCATTGATAAAGATGTTTAACAGGACTGGCTGAGTCCCAAGGGACTCCACTTGTGACCAGCCACCAAGAGGATTTAACTCCATTCATCATAACTTTTCAGGTGAAATTCCCACATTTCACAAAAACAGTGTTATTTGAAGGTTATGAAGTGGAAAAGAACCTCCTATCTTGTCAAGACTAGTCTATGTATTTAAAAGTTTGTTAGAAACTCCATAATAAATTTCTGAGTCACAGCAGAAGACTTTTACAATTCAAATGCTCATTGTTATACTTTGGCAATTCCTTTAGCTTGTCGGTGTACCTTGTCCCCTACCAGGAATCAAACCCAGGCCACAGCGGTGAGAGCGCTGCATCCTAACCACTAGACCACCAGGGGACTTCATGCAGGTGGAGCTTGTCAGCCCTGTAAGGCCATCCATCTAAGAGAAGGTCACTCTAAACAAACCTACATCCTGAGGACCTCGCTGCCACCGTCCAAGCTTGCTCGGCCCTGGCAGATGAACCTTAGGATTAAAGAGTGGGCTCAGTTCAGCGCACACTGTGTCTCACCTAAAAAATCCACTGCGCAGGCTCAAAGGGTAAAGATCTTTCCCAAATCTTCGTCCATGAAGACTGGCCATGATGATGATGAAGCGTACCTTGTCAATGTTTTGGAAATAGAATTGGACAGACAGGAGGATGACTGTAGTCTGGTGTTGTAAGGAGAGTAATTTAATGGTGTTAATTAAAGGAAAAGGTAAGCTATTCTGAGCTTACACAATCCTACTTCTTATACAATGCCAGATGTGTGCAAAGCACACTAAATTTTCCTAATGCTATAACATTTGCTTCAGTTTCTTTGGTAAAATAAAAATGATACATATTTTATAGGCCCATAAATGTAAAACTTTCATAAAGTACATTCATTAACTTGCCAAATAAATCAGGAATGTATTTAAAAAATGTATGAACAGTTGCCTACTTGCACATATAAATTCACTTTAAAAAAATCTGTATATGTCAATATAGTAACAAAATTAAAGCTGTATATCTAACCTACAATCCTCCTACTTTTTCTGTAAATCTTCTTCATTGTTAGAAAAACAAAGCCTTAGGTGAAAACTTATGATAGTGGAAACTTCTTTCTACAGTAAGATTTTTTCACTCTGACAGTAGCAGCAAAGTGACATACAAGGTCTGAAAATATCACCTACATCAATACTTAATGAACTGTGATTGCTGACTTCTTTTGCTTGGTGTGCAGTAAAAAGAAATGTTCACATTGTAATTTTCAACCTGTATCCACATTTATTAACACAACAGAACATCACAGTTGGGAAGGGGAGGTTTGGGAAGGGAAGGTTTGGGAAGGTTTGGGAAGGTTTGGGAAGGGAAGGTTTGGGAAGGGAAGGTTTGGGAAGGGAAGGTTTGGGAAGGGAACCTCAAAGCAGAAATCCATTTTACTATAACATCACATATAAAGTTGTTGGCAATTCCATGTTATTCTGCTCTTAGATTCAGTTTTCTAGTTCTTTTTTGCATTCAAAATGCCTATTCACAAAACCTAGCTAAAATTTTTCTAGCTATGGAGATAGTCTCTTTGTATATACAAGCAATTGTTATCACCATCAAAGGGAGCTACATATTCATCAAAGGGAGTAAAAGCTGTATTTAGGTCTCATTTATTTTTACTTTTGTACTCATTTTACTTTTTGTACACGGCAAATTTCTACATCTTTTGCTGTATTTCAAGAGTACTCAGTACAGGGATGGGGATATAAAACCATATTGTAATCCTGAGATTGCTTGAGCAGTGGGCTTATCCGTAGTGTATGCTGAGATTTGTGTTCTATATATTGCTATCTGACACTATTCAGGTGTCAGGGGATCCATTTGCTTCCTTCTTTCTGAAATAATGACAGGAAAGATTTAGCCAAAGAAAAAACCATGATAATCTGTCCTTGAGGGCTTCTTCTAATGGTTGTTACAATGGTTTATATTATTCAAGTAGTGCAAAGGTATCCAGATGACAGCATTATCCAGACCTTAAAGATGCGTAAAGACAGCGGGTAACATTTTCACTTCTTGCTTTAGCCCTAGCATAGGTGTAATGCAATGGGCTTATGTAAGCTTAATATACATAGCTCGGTGTCACTGCTATTCCCTGCTGGAAAAATGCTTTTGTTTTTATGATTCTCAGCAACTTCAGTCTGAAGCAAGATGAGCCTGAGGTAATTTCAGACATCTAAATTGCTATGAAGAGCTCTGTGGTAGACAGGCATGAAGATGTGAATGCAACTATTGCCCTCTTCCTCATGTCTTTGTTACTGACACATCTTTGTGAATATCTGCATAACTCTGCATAGCTCCAATAAAACTGGAAGTTTCTAATTTTATTTGTTGCTCACAATGAACAGTACTTAGTAATACAGATTGTCCAACTGAAGTTAATAGTATTTTTGTTAATGGTGCAAACTCACAATGAGATTGTATCCCACACTATCCTTAAAATCAAAATAATAATTGATTGTTTTGAAAGAACTCTAGTGAGGTGAAAAATTAGACAGGTTGCAGAGCTCAGATGGTTGTATTTAGTTCTATGAAGTCAAGCTGACTCTTTATTACCTGTTTTGTTCTTTGCAGAAAAGGACCTGGGATGCCAGTGGACAAGTTAAACATGAATCTGCGTTGTGGTTTCATATGGGAGAAATTCAGCCTGGGCATCCTCAGATGAATCAACTAGAGTAATGCCATCAGGTCCAGGGTAGTGATTGCTCCTCTCCATTTGGCACTTGGGAGAGTAGTTTTGGGGTCCCCAGTACAAGAAGTGTACTGATGTACTGGAGCAAATCCAACCAAGGGTCACCAGGATGCTCAGAGGCTGGGGTACATGATGTGTGGGGAGAAGCTGAGTGCTGGGTCTAAAGTAAGGGGAGGTATAATTGTGCTTCAGATATTCAGAAGAGCGTATGGGAGAAAGAAGGTGCAGAATCCTCCTGAAGGTGCACAGTGATAGGACAAGAGGAAGTGGACATTCAAGTTGCCATATAGGAAATTCCAATTAGATCTGGAGATGTTTCTATGATGAGGGTGGTCTTACACCATGACAGACTACTGGAGAAGTTGTGGAATCTCCATCCTTGAAGATGCTCACAACTCCACTGGCCAGAGCTGTGAGCAGCCTGATCTATGCTGGCCCTTTTTTGAGCAGGTGGATGGAACAGATGTTCTCCACTTCAATGTAACATATTCTAAGATTATATGATTTTGTGAAAAGTTTCAAGTTTGGACTAGTAAAATACACCTTTTATGCGAGATGTGAGAAAAAATTGAAATTATTTCCTATTAGTTGAGAGGGTTTTTTGTTGTTTAATTAGAAAAGAACCATAAATAAGCAACTAAATATTTTGTTCTGGAGATAAACATAAATCTACAAATTTATTTACTTTAAGACTGAAAACTATCTTCCTGCTGTGTTCAAAAAACAGAAATAAGTGTTATAAAAGCAGACTGCTTTTAAGCAGTACTTGTTTTCATTGATGATACAGTATTTTCACAAGCCAATTGTAAATAAAGTATTTTCTGTCCTCTAAAACTGGTTGAAAAAGTTAGCAAAATCTTACATGCGTATTCTGGTTAGATATAGGTATGTATGCTAAAACCAGTGGTTTTTTTTCAAACTTTGTTCACAATTATCACAAATTAAAATCACAGAATGTGCTGAATTGGAAGGGATGCACAAGGACCATCAAGTCCAACTCTTGACCCTGCACAGGACCATACGCAAGAGTCACACCATGTGCCTGAGAGTATCATCCAAATGATCCTTAAACTCTCAGGCTTGGTGCTGTGATCACTTCCCTAGGGAGCCTGTTCCAGTGCCCAGCCACTCTCTGGGTGAAGAACCTCTTCTTAATATCCAACCTAAACCTCCCCTGCACAACTTCAAGCCATTTCCTTAGGTCCTGTCACTGGTCACCACAGAGAAGGGATCAGTGCCTGACTCTCATCTTCTCCTCATGAGGAAGTTATAACTGCAATGAAGTGTCCCCTCAGTCTTCTCCAGGCTGAAGAGACCAAGTGACCTCAGCCACTCCTCACACAGCTTCCCCTCAAGCCCTTCATCATCTTTGTTGCCCTCCTTTGGACACTCTCTAACAGCTTAATGTCTTTCTTTTATTGTGGTGACCAACAGATTTTCAGAATTGGACAAGGAGTGAAGTGTCAAAAAAGGTGTGTAAAACACTGGAAAATTGTGCCTCTGTTCAAGTATCTGAATCCAATCCTTGAGATTTGATTCATATGCCCATATAAAGTTGTCTAGTGCTATTTCCATGTCACTGGTCTACAACATTTATCTTAAAAAATATAATTTACATTCAGAATGGTATGTTGCTGAAAGGAGTAAGCTACTAAAATTTTCAAAAAGCTTGCAAGCTCTAGCATTCAACAGAAATCACTAACCTCCATTCCTGCAAGCCACTGCTCAGATCAATTTCAAGCTATATATGCTTATAATTAATTTAAATAAACATCCTAAATTTGCCATGATGAGGTTTTGAGCACAGCAATAGTTAACATGCTAATTTTGGCAACACATAATAATAATTTTTTTCTACCTCTTCATCTTTGTGAGAGTGAACAGATATCAGCAATTTTACAGAAGTAAAACTGCATACTTCACTAGCTGGGAAGACAGTAAGAAAGTCACGGTATCACAGAATAGTTGAGGTTAGAAGGGACCTCAGGAGATCATCTGGTCCAAATCACCTGCTCAGGTAGAGCTTCCTAGAGTGAGTCGCCCAGGACCATTTCCACACAGCTTTTCAATATCTCCAAGGATGGAGACTACACAACATCACTGGGCAACCTGTGTCAGTGCTTGGTCATCCTTGCAGTAAAAGAAAAAAAAAAAGTATTTCCTGCTGTTCAGATGGACTCTACTCAGTTTTCACTAAGGTTGTGCTCACTCCCTCTAGTTCTATCCCTGTGCACCATTGAAAAGAGAATGGCTCTGTCTTCTTTGCACTCTCCCTACATTGCCAAGGTCCCCCTTGGGCCCACTTTTCTCCAGGCTGAACAATTCCAGCTCACTAAACCTTTCATCATAAAACAGATTATCCAGACTCTTAATCATCTTTATGTCCCTTTGCTGGACTCTGTACAGTAGCTCCATGTTTCTCTTGTTCTGGGGGAGGCCAGAAGTGATCTTCCAGGTGTGGTCTCACCAATGCTGAGTAGAGGGCCTTCTTTACAGCAAGAGCATATTGCTGGCTCATGTTCAATTTCATGCCCACCAGGACACTTTTTCTGCTAAACTGCCTTCCAGCTGGGCAGTCCCCACCATAGGGTTGTTCCTCCTCAGGTGCAAGGTTTGGCGCATCTCCTTGTTGAACCGTCAGCCCATTTCTTCAGCCTCTCAAGGTCCCAATGAATGACAGCATGATCCTCTGGCTTTTTAGCCATTCCTTCATTTCGCATTTCTTCAAACTTGCTGGGGGTTAACGCTCTGCCACATCATCCAGATGATTAAAGAGGATGTTAAACTGGACTGGACCTAATATTGACTGCTAGGGTACATTGTTAGTCACTATCCTCTGACTAGACTGTACCACCACCCTCCGAGCCTGGCCATTCAACCAGGTTTCAGCCCCCCTCACTGTCTGCCCATCCAGGCCGTATATCAAGAGCTCTTCTATAAGGATCATATGTGTGAGAGTGTCAAAGCCCTTACCAAAGTCCAGGCAGACAACAGCCACTGCTCTCTCCTCATCTATCAAACCAATTATCTCCTTACAGAATTTTATCAAACTAGTCATGGATGACTTCCCCTTGGTGAGGTCATGCTGACTTATCTTGATGGTTTTCTGGTCATTCATGTGTCTGGAAATGATTTCCACAATCAGCTGCTCCATCAAATGTTGCCTATGTCAGTTACATACCTTAGCAAATTTCATGCATACATAAGTGAATCACATACTTTTGCAAAGTATACAAATTTGTATTTGGTTGAAATCCTTTGAAATATAAGAGTTCTTATCATTGAAAATTTAACATATAATTCTAAAACTTGAGGTTGCAGATATACTAGATAAATCCTTATCCTACAACATATTGAGGCACAAATTTACATGACCCATCTTTCAAAAAAATATCAGTTATTAAATCATCTGGTGTACAGTATGCAATTCAATCGTAGGTTGGCATAGAAACTAGGTTCAGCATTCTCTTTAGCAGAGAACAGTACAAAATCTTTAACACTTGCAAGCTGTTACTCTTAACTGCCTTGTACTCTGAAAACTGAGGTTTACTGTCTAGAGAAACTTATATAAAACTACACCAAATAAATCAAGATTACTGTAATTCTTACCATGAATCCTTAACTAGTCTCTTTCAAAAATAACTGCAAAACATTGCAATTGAGCATTTGACTTTGTTGTATATTTTGTCTTTATTATTACTCCAATCCACACACCAAAATCCCTGTTAAATTTAAGGGATCCTTCACAGTTGCTGATTCTCAAGGTAATAATACATAGGGGACTACAGCAAAACTACTCACTCTGTATATGCTATGTAATTTTTTGCACAGTAATTTCACTCACTCTGGTTTTATCTAGTTTCAGTAACTTAAGCGTGACTATATGATCCAACTTTCCTAGTGCAGACAGACTGAGCATAAAAAAACAGATACGTTGTCCCATCAAGACAAACATATCTGGAAATGTCACCATTGGAGATGGTGTTTTGACACCAAACCCCACATTTATTATGATCCTGTAGTCACACAGGATAGTTAAATAAATCAAGTTAGATAAATTTAGTCCTCACTTTGTAGCAAAATTTTTCCTGCTATCAGGAATGTGAATTATAGAACGATAAGAAAACACAAGGGTAGACAATACTTAAGGAAATTTGTAGAATTTATTTTATTAGTCCTAACTAGGTATTAGTCTTCAAATATATATTTTGATTATGTCCAGACTGAATATGTCTAAATTATTCTGATTGCAGCTTCATGGGTCAGGCTCAAGGCTCTGTTATTGATATGTAAAAACTCTTATAAAAAAATCAAAGTTGAACAGAATACTTTTAATAATTTTAGAAATTATCAATATTTCATGTTATTGGTTTTAAAGTTTCCTTCCTCAAATGTTAAATACTCATTAGAATAACAATGACTTTTAGGTCACATGACAATAATGTGTTTTTTCTGAAACAAAACTAAATTAATACACATTTCTTTACATAGATGAATATACATTTTATGTATTACTAGTGTGCATTTTTATAAATATTTTTTCCATCTTTAAAATAAGAACCAACAGTGATCAGAGTGCATATTAGAAAAAAGGGAGAGATAGTCATAAATGATAGAATTAATTTCTTAATTTCTACTTTATATGAAAATGTTTGTAACCCTGCATATCCATGTTCTTTAATATGAAATCAGACTGAAACCGGAGAGAAAAAATGTTGTAAAAGGGAATGGTATCATATTGAGACACAAAGAGGTAAGAATAACACAGTAAATAGTATTTTTTTTTTATTATTTTTTTTGCATAAGTGTGTCCATACTTTCACTCTTTGATCGACATATCCTTGATTACTGGAGTTGTTTTAAAGTTGTAGATAACATGCAGTACCTAAATCCAGAAATCAAGGCTCTGTCCAGCAAAGAATTTAATGGTATGCACACATAAAATCTTTGTTCTTTAATTGTTTTTATTAACAAAAGCAATATTATATATAATGCAATGTACAAGTCCCTAAATTATTAATGGTCCAGAAAAATCTAATATAAGATATACTTTATCCGTAAAGGACAAGGAAACTAAGAGGAAATAACTGCATCTTTGGAAAGCTCAGTCATGATATCTCCAGGAAAATGGCTAAAAACATGTCTTTTTCCACCTTATGTAAAAGTTTAATACTCTTAATAAGACATTATAATGAAAGCAACCTTTTTATGGGAGAAGGTTATGAACATTTGGTATATTGTCTTGAGGATTTGTTTCTTGTAATGATATTTCTTTGACTGTAATGCATGAAACACTGATAGTTTATATATCATATTATTTGAAGATGTACAAGGTTTCCCTCAAGCCACAACAGTGATTCTCAAAATGATAGGAAACATTTTATCAAATGAAAGGCACTCTAGCTGTGCTGAAACAAAGCATGTAGTTAAGTTTTGAATGATTAGAAAATTGGAGTTCGCACATCTTTCTTGAACCACGAGGCAACACAGGAAGAAGAATTCCCTTTTATTACCTTCATAGGTGATTATAGCTCTTAGGGTAAAAAAAAATATGGTTAAGTCACAGTCTTTTAATGTTTCATGTTCTTTCAGGAAGGTATCTACATACTATATGTGTAGTTTCTTCATTAGCTGTATTTACATTAAGTAAATTCTACCCACATAATTTAGGAATATGAGCACAATACAAGGTACTTTCATATCTTGTACACTTTTGAAATCCCCAGTGTCTTGTTTAACCATGGTCGAAATGACTCAAAGATTCTCAAAGGCTCTTGTGAATTGTCTAATTATGATGGTCAGAGAGAAGATAAGAGCAGGACAGTTGGGAAATAGACAAAGAAACTTATTTTGAAGTATAGGGTAGTATTTGCAACAATTTAGATATCTCACCTGAAGTTCCACCTATTTTATCTCATTTTCCATCTGTATAGATTGTCTGGTTATTCACTTTATTTCAACTCTGATCCAACATTATTTGTCTAACCAACTTGTTTGCACTTAGAGATTAGCCTAATCCTTTCCAAGAGATCACTTTGTTACACTGGTTTTTCTTACAGCATCCTTTTAAATTTGTCACTGTTTAACTCCAGCCAGCAACTAAGCCCCACCCAGTTGCTCAATTATTTCCCCCTCAGTGGGATGGAGGAGAGTATCAGAAGGGTAAAAGTGAGAAAACTTGTGGGATGAAATGCAGTTTAATAGGTAAAGCAAAATCCATACATGCAAACAAAGGATAACATTATCAATACTGTTTCCAGCACAGATCCAAAACACAGCCTCATACCAGCTACTATGTAGAAAATTAGCTCTATTATAGCCAAAACCAGCAGAAAACTCTAGATGAGTAAGAAAGTTTTGTTGCATTCAGGGAAAGCATAAATTCCACTATCATTACACATGTGAATCTTGAATTTTCATGAAAATATATCTTATTGTTTTCTCCTGATTGGACTGAAAGGAAACCAAATCAGACCTATCCTTTAATAACTTGGTTTTGTTTATTGACTTTACTGTTGTGACAAATAAGCTTATGATATTTTTCTCACTGATGGCAGTATAAAGTAATATATCACAGTCAGTGGAACTTCAGAAGGATAAAGAAAGGGAGAGCTCATTGCAAAGTCCTTGAAACAAGTGGAAATATTTATGTTGTCTTCAGAGGTAAATGGCACTGGTACTACAATACAAGAAATTCCTTGTTCAAATGTCTTGACTTCTCATCCTCTAATATCAGTTCAGAAGGATAGTTTTGATAGTATTTGATCAATAATGCTTTATGCTAAGTAAGTGAGCAGGATGATGAAACATTAAATGGCTCAGAGAGTACTTGTGCTAACCATGCAGCTAAGAACTCACTTGACACTGGAATCAAAATCTTTAAGTGTCATAGGAGTTTTCCATCAAATGCAATGATTTTAGCTCAGGCCTTGGAAAAGAGACTGAGGATTTTTATTTTTTTAAAATTGTGTGTGTGTTGCGTGTCGGTGTGTGGTGTGTACGTGTGTCTCACACCTATATCCTTTGTCCTATTAAAGTCACAGAACGTAAAATAAAAAGCATTGGGGAGGGGATAAATTACTATGAAAACACTGAAATATAAAATATATTAATTAGCAAAGACTAAATATCCAGAATTTGGGAAATATATGTGACAATTACTCTATAAGCTGATGCCTCAGAGCTTTTTGGTTTTTTTGACTTTTGTAGATTTTAGAAGTAGTTGTGTAGTGAATGTAGATTTTAATGTAGCTGTATTATACCTCTTACCCTTAACATAGTAGTTACATATACCTCATTCCATATCAGTCCCTCTAAATTCCATTAGCATGTTTAAGCTTCTTTTCAAGGTAGAATTGTAGAAAAACACCCCAAGGCCTGGACCAGAAGATATCACATCTTCAAGCCCAGAACTTCGGCGGAGCTCCAAGGACTGTGCATGCTGCGAGGAAGATGAAGATGAGGAAGAAGGGGTCCCAAACGCCCCCAGACTCAATTCCTGAAGGAGTGGACAAATCTAGGATTGGATAGACCTTATTATAAAATCATAGAACCACTGTCTGACACGCACGTCGAGTATTCCCCGGGCCTCAGGCCTGAGATTAAAGAACCTACTGTCTTCATCTTATTTTATACACTAAATTGGCCTGGAGTCTTTTTTCTCTGCAGCATCTTAAGGCAAAAAAACCATTGTACAATACCTATGCAATGTAGAGGTAGTGTGCCTTGGCTGTATACAGATTCATCAGTAAAGTATATATTTGCAGACTTAAATAATTCTTTGAAAATTGCACTAAGACTTTAACTTGCTGTTCATTGTTCTGTAGTACATTTGTTCCAAGTTGTATTATAATATAATGTTCAGTTCAATACCTACCTTCAGGAAAAAGTTATTATAAAAGAGAAAGACTGCACAATAGTATTTAGCAAAATCATTTGTCTTCCTCTTAAAATTGTAGCGGGTGCGTGACCATTTATTCATTGACATCTAGTATGTCATACTATTTATTTACCCAGTAATGCTGATAGATATGTATTTATTGCTCATCAAAAATTCGTAACCCAAAACTTCTAATTTTTGTAAAAGTTGTAGATAGCTTTAATGTTATTTCTCTTGCAGAAGAATACTCTGAGGACTGCAGAAGTACATAATAAACATGATAGGATTAATGAAAAAAATTATTATTATGAATGAGTTCTTACTGATTAAAACTGATATTTTTCATTCAGTCTTCTTCAAAGAGATGCTTTCCACTGAAACAAATTGATGCTACTTATACCTAGGACCATTAAGTTGATAAATGAGGTAACTTAAGTCATCCTATAGGCAAAGCAGATCAATTCCTTCTAACTTGAGTCAGATTACACTGTAATTAGAAGACTGTTCTCTCCAACTGGCATTTACCCCCATCCCCAGCTGAGATAACTGCAGGAATAACCCTTATCTGACACTGGGATATTTCTCACATATATGCAGTTGCTGTAGACTAGATTGTTTTTCACTAGTTCTGTTTTTTTATTAATCTTCTTTTCCCTCTGTTTCTACAGTCACTGTATTTTATCATACCTTAGAAATGTCCACTTTCTATAAGCTTTCTGCAAGATATTTTTTATTCACAGTCTGTTTTCTTTCTGGAGCACACATTCCCATACTTTCCAAGCTCAACAATCTGATTTCGTAGCTTCTATCATCTGTTCATAATCTGTGATTCCACTGATGTCTGAAAGTGATAGACATTTTTTTTTTGCCTTTTCTGAACAGTTTTTTTGTGAGTTGACATCTGACATTTGATATCCAAGAGAACACAATGTATGCGGATTTTTTATCTTTTATGTATTACCCTGAACTTAAGGTATTTATGAATGTCTTCAGCTGCCATGTTTTCCAAAATGTAATTATGCCAATCACAACATAATGCTCTTAAAATGCAAAAATTAAGAAGTTATCTGATACCTCACACATTTGGCAGATGGGTACCCATACACATACTAGTTCTAATGCTACAATCAGCTTTTGAAATACTATTAAATCTATAAGAATAGATTCTTTCAGATAAAAAAATGAAAGAGCTGAAGTGGTACTTCACTATTTCTTACAAAACAGCTCAATGCTAAAGATTCTCAGCAAATTATAAGACAGTAGCTACTGTAGTAAGCCGTATGATTCTCCAAGAGTGTTTTCTTTCCAAGGGTGTCCTTTACATTTCAATAAAATCACTCTAAATAATACACTTGATTACATTTTTTATATCTAAAGTAAGGTCTAGAGCTTACATTGTATATTCTCTAACTCAAATTCAATTTGTCCTATAAACCGAATTTGTTTATGTAACTGATTAACTGGCATCAAATTAGGTCAAACACTGTTGACACAGTTTGGAGCTGTAATTAGTTTCTCTAGTAGGTAACTATAAACCAGAATGTAATCAGCTCAAGTAAGTACACTCTGTGTCATTAACCAGTAAAGTTTGGGATCTCTGGGGAAAGCTTTGCAAACTCTACAGGAACAAGATTAAAAGCTTCTGTTTTACTGAGAAATTTATTTTGTAGAGCCAGCCATACAGAAGTGTAATAGCATATTTTCGTCAAACAGCAAGCAATAATGTTAACAGTTCTACCTTGGTGTGGAATGCTCTACTTCAGATAATAGATTTGAACATTATACACTTCTCCTTACTGTAACTGAAAAATCAGCTTTCAAATATAGTGTTCTTGACTGAAATGTGATCAAATTATATGTATCTTTTTAACAGTTCTATCTTCAGTTAACAAAATTATAAAGAAATATGGAAAAAGAAGGTAATTTTAAGTCTAAAAAGCTTTATGCAAAATCACTACAACAAAATTATGTGTCAGCTTGTTTGGGATGATCAAGTACATCTTCTACTCTCAGGATATAATTCACAGAAAAAGTATGTGACCACCTCCAATGTTTAGTGTCAAATTGATCTTAATTTGTGAAGCCTCATAATCTTGAAGTAATACTGCCCATATGACTACTAGTTGAGGCTACACTATTTGTTTGCAGAAGTCATAAATTTATGATCATGCAAATAAAATTAGAAGGGGACTCTGTCTGAAATATTGGTTCTGCAACAGCATTGTGTTGCCTACATTTTTCTTACATTTCCAAAACCAAAGATTACATAACATTCTTAAAAACATCATGGTTTTATTATATTTTTCTTTCTATTTCCTTCCTTTCCCTTGATTTATGGACTTCATCATTTCATGACATCACATTTTCTTCTCAGTGGGTTCTTTCCAATTTCATATTTAATCCAGAATACCTTTTTGATTTGTCTTGTTGCTTCTTTGTATCAAATAATTATTAAAAGCTCTTAGAACAGTAGTCAGGTGGTAATTTACAGTTGTAAACCCTGCCCAAATTTGGCTTACTAGCTCTCAGATACCTCACAGAATCACTGAATCACAGACCCTCAAAATTATCTAGTTCCAATCCCCTGCCATGGGCAGGCATAGCTTCCATTAAGCCAGGTTGCTCTAAGCCCCATCCAACCTTACCTTGAAAACTTCCAGGGTTGGGGAGTCCACAACTTCTCTGGTAAACTTTTTCCTTTGCATCATGACCCTCACAGTAAAGGATTTCTTCCTAATATCTACTCTATACCTGCCCTCTTTCAGTTTAAAGCCATTACCCCTTGTCCTATCTCTACAAAGCCTTGCAAAAACTCCCTCCCCAGCTTTCTCGTAGGCCCCCTCCAAGTACTGAAATGAGCAAAAAGGTCTCCCTAAAGCCTTCTCTTCTCAGGCTAAATAATCCCCGTTCTCTCAGCCTTTTGTCACAGAAGAGTGCTCCAGCCCTCTGATCATTATTCAACACAATCATCGTTCATCACAGCAGTAGTCTGGTTCAACATGTCAGTGCAGTTCAGTCCAGGAGTTAAATCTGTTGCATAACTGGTAAGGTATAGTCTTCACAGTCTGTCAATACACACTTACATACTTCTATTTTACAGAAAAATAAATCTCTATTTCAATGCCTGGCACCTCACCAGTTACTTAAAATCATAATCCATTCTAAAGAACAATTACTCAATATCATAAGTAATCACATGTATAACAAGAAAAAGTAAATTGTAATAATTAAAAAGTAATCCTAGTAACAATTAAATTTTAAGACTAACATTTCTTTTCTTTTTACTTTTGAGCACAGAGAAAAAAATGCCAGGTATATATTGTATATTATTCAGGTGTTCTGTAAAGGAATATCAAAGTTATACTGAAAGTTTCAAAGCAAAATTCTGGTTATATTTTTGACCCTTCATGTTTCAAGACATGTAGGGAACCTATTTGACAAATAATTGTCTTATTTTTACATAAATCTGTGTCATGACTGTGGCCAACATAACTAGTGATCTCTTTTCTGCAGAAAAGTGTGAACTTCTTTTTATTCCCCACTATCTGATGTATTATTTCTGCCTTAGATACTGGTGTTTGAGGGTTTGGAGTTTTTGGTTTAGTTGTTTGTTTATTTGGTTTGTTGGTTTCATTTAATTTTTAAATTCTGTTTTGGGTCTTCCTAATTTCTCTATCGTGGCTCCACGAACTTTTCTGGGAGGCACAAACTCTCTCTATAGGCTCCTTAAAGACTTCTATTTCCCCCTTCTACTTACTATAAAGTCCCTGAAAGGAAAAGTTCTTCAGGGCAATAAAAATAGAGTTGCAACTTGATATATAATAAGTGCTCAAGTTGCTGACTTATTTTGACAGATTTTAGATGTGCTTCTTCAGTGGTACTAAGTGTATATGGAACATCTACAGATTTCTGAAAAGCAAGAGTAAAACTTGCTGAGACCTAGGCTTTTACTTGCTCAAGGAAGAAAATAAAAGCTGTGCAATGATATTAACAGATTCTGAAGCTAGTCTTAATGTAAATTTTTTTTCAGCAAAATAACTTAATCTAATGTGTGCATTGCAATATTGCATGGGAGTTGTGATGATGAAGTGCATAAATGTAGTTCATAGAGAACACAAGGAATTTGAAAGTCACACTACTTTTAAGTATCTGCATATATTCTGTAGTTCAACATAGATATCCATACTAAAAAATTATGATACTTCTGTGGGTCTAGTTGATGTGAAGAGTGTAGTAATGTAGAGTTGTAGAAGTTAATTTCATGTTGCTGCTTATTAATTTGGTGATCGGTTGTATCAAATCTTTCTTGAAGTTCGGGACTCAAGTAACAAATGAACAAGAGAGACTAGACATTCCAGAGTAGAACAGAAACATTTTACTACAAGCCTGGGTCGATCTAGTAGAAGTTCAAAGAGAAATCCTAATTGAATAGTGTCTGACAAGGTGTACAGGGTTGCAGTTATTCTCAGTTACTTTTTTTCTCTCTTTCTATATTAGTCTATTCTTATAAGATAGTAAATGTGTAGCAACATGTATAATGATGAATCAAACTCAAGAATATATGTATGTCTTTATATGTATGTCCATAAAGTGGTACTTTATAAACATTTTGGTGCAATTAGACCACAGTGAAATGTGTTCTGGGATACTAACTGAATCATGGCTACGAGTTGAATTTGGTTATTTTTTGGCTAAAATCCTACTAAAATTGGTAGAAAGAAAATAGTGCTAATAATCAGTATTTTTCATGTGAAGATAACATTATTTATAAGTGTCAGTATTAAGTAATTTAAGTGTTGGATGCTCAAGGTTAAATATTTTAAAAAGATTCCAATTTTCAGAAAAAGTGAAGTCTTCTGTTCTTATGAAATCAGGTCTTTATAAACAGAATAATTATAAGAGCATGTACTTTTCTTTTTGAAAAGAGTAGTTCCCTGTAAACCAGCACATTAATATATTCATACATATTTTTAAATGTTAAGTATTTCTAAGTCTTTGATTCAGGGTGTACATTCATATAGATTTGCCATTTTATGGGGCACAGAAATGAAATGTAATTAAGACAGAAAAGGAAGGCCATAAGGGATCATCCAATCCAACACTGTTCACTGAAAAAGTCCAGCAGAAAATTGAAATATATTGAAAGTATATCTGTAGTGCATTTCACGTTATGTGCAACCTTCTATTAATTATTTCACTTCTACATCAGAAATACATCAGTTCTTATGAAATGTAAGGATGAGGATTTTTTCTTTTTTTTCCAACATTTTAAAAATTACTGAAGGGAAAATCTTGACCTTAACTGTGACACACTGCCTCTCTTTAAATACAAACAACTTTGAATATTGAAGCATCATGCCCAGTCTAATAAATCAAATGTGCTCTCAGTGTTAAGCCTCATTAGACTTGTTTAATTTGTTCGTTTCAGTTTGCCTTCAGTCCTTCAGGTCACAGATCGCTTAAATCTGAGAATGTACCGTATCTTGGAGTGTATAAACCAAACATTCAAATTCTCTTTATCTTCTTTACATAATACTAATTTGTTTGCTCTCAACTCTAAATCAAGAAAGAGCAATGAAATACTAACGATGCCTGTATTATCCACCATGTAAAACTTAGGCACCTAACAGGCATTTGAAGTGTTGAATGAAATAGATACATTTTCTTAGTGCTGTTTTCTTTTAGTGCTGATTTTGCTTCATTTTGTGTATATGCATTTATCTGTAAGTATGAGATTTCTGGTAACTGGTGGTCTGAGGGGTGTTTGGTTCACAGTGAAGACAAAATGAAGGGGTCACGGCGTCACTGGGTAGTATCTACACAGATTTTTTATTGTTTCTTTTTAGGTATCATTGCCAATACCTTTCTAATGCCATTAATAATTGATCTGATGGACTATCCAGATGACATTTTTCCTGATAATAACAATTATGCTCTCATGGGCATAACCAGATTTTCAACACCAATTAAAAATAAAAACATATGTGCTATAAGTTAAGAACCATCTGAAGTCTTGTTGAAAAATAACCATATAAATAAATAAATAAATAAATAAAAACAACAAGAGAGACTAATTTTTAAGTGAGCAGTAAAATGCCTTAGTAAAAATATAACTTCTTTCAGTTATATCTGTAACATTCCTTAATGATTTGATATGATTAATTAGGATCAGGTTACTTATAACCTGTGTCATATTGAACATCTTCATGCATGTCCTTTCTGTTATTTTATCTTATCTTTTTCAATTAGCAATGTAGACATAGCCCTATTGCTTAAGATCAGGACTCACATAGCTCAAAATTCTATTAGAATTTGATATTCAAATTGTGTCTAGTGGAAACAATGATATTTGGAAGATGATAAAAAACTCCACATCAAGAAGTAAGTGGAAAAATATGATCATACCATAAGGCAAAAAACTGTAGGAGTGTAGTCTGTAAAATTTTGCCCCAGCATCAAATGAACAGGACTGTGGAGATGAGGTAACAGGGAAAGGAATAGGAACCTAGGTGATGTTTTCCTAGGCTGCTGATAAAAGGGAAGACATTCCTTTCAAGGCTGTAAAACTTGTGCTGCAGCCAGATCTTTAGTTTTTATACCCAGAGAACCCTCCCCAAGAAATGAGGATGGCTGGATAATAGTTCATCTGACAAAGTGAGAGATCTTTTATATCTGATAGTAAATTTCCTGGTCTGAACAGCAGGGCTTTTAATGCTACTTGATAAAGGAGGGTGGGTAAAGAGAAAAGATGGTATGGAGACACACTAAAGAAATGGCCCTCACACTCCTTACGTGAAAGCAGAATGACTAGAGGTCCACTTCAAGCGTTGCAACACAAATGAATCAACTGGTAGTATGGGAAACAGAAGAGGAATTAGAAGTTCATGAATGGTGCAGAGCTATGATATCAGAGGGATTAGAGTTTTGGTGAGATAGTACACATGGCTGGAGTGCTGCACTGCATGGACACTCGGTCCATTAAAAGAACATGCCACCTATCAGCAGGAATTAAAATGTTCCATAAGAGGACTTGAAAAGCAGTTGTAGAGGGTAGGGTGAAAGACTCACCTTTCGGATGCAGAGTCCTCCTGAAGGTGCACAGGGATAGGACAAGAGGCAATGAACACTCAAGTTGCCATATGGGAAATTCTAATTAGATCTGGAGATGTTTTTACTGTGAGTGTGGTCAAAGACCATGAGAAGCTGCTGGAGATGTGGAACCTCCATCCTTGAAGATGCCTACAAGTCAGCTGGTCAGAGCTGTGAGCAGCCTGATCTGTGCTGACCTTCTTTAAGCAGGTAAGTGGACTAGATGACATATAAAGATTCATTGCATCTTGTACTAGTCTATAATCTATAATTATTTTACAATAATTAAGAATTTATATGTATGTGATTTTGAAGAAATAACAGCACTGTTTGCCAAGGAATTAATTCAGTAGGGTTCTAAGGTTTCCCCTTTTCTACTTTATGCAATTGCAGGTTGATCAGTCGTGGTTCTGATGATCACCTCTAACAACAGAAGAAAATTAGTTACCATTTGTTTGTTACCACCTGCTTATTGCTGTCTCCCAAGAAGCTCTGATTTCAATCAGCATTTTTGTTTAGGTTTGCATTTACTTTTCCACCTCTCCCTGTAATTTCCAAACTTTCAGTTTGGATATAAACAAAAAAATATAATATACATATGTGTAATCAAATAAAAACATGGCTTGTGTATCACGACAGCTTCTGAGAGTTTTGAGATTGAACTGAGAGGAAGTTATGGAGTAAAAATTGAAGTGCCAAATTAAATATAATGACTGAAAATGCAAGTAAGAATCAAACACAGAAAGTTGCAGCCAGAAGAGAATAAAGCAAGAGTAAAGAAAGCTCTTTAATTCTACTTAATGTAATCAAAATCCTTGCCATCTAAGTATTATTTCTGTCTTTCCTTTTGAACAGAAATTAGCAAATAACAGGTCTTGAAATAGTTTTTTTGTAATTTGTGCAATTTTTTTTCCTGTAAGCTTCTATTATCATTTTTATGAACTGAATACTTCAACTGTTTTCATTCTTCTCTACTGAGAGAATCTTTTCAGATTAATAATCATAGTCCATGTCTCTCCTTAATTTTTCTGCACTTCACTTCTGCTTAAGTAGAATGAGATGTTCTCAGTATAACATTATAATCCATTCAATGCAGTTTACCATGCCTAAATTTTGAATAACTTCTGCCTGTTGAGCACATATGCTGAGCAATCTAATACTAATCTTCACAATTTTTTACCAAGTTATTTTCTTTCATACAAATTAAGAAAAGCATTGTTATATTTCTGATTTTTTTCTGCTTTATGTTTATGCATAGCCAAATTTTCTTGTTTTTACTCATTATCTAGGTTCTGATAGAAAGTCTGAGAAGTATTTTAATTTCTTTTATTGAAAGTGCCTTTAAATAGGCCAGTAGCATTCTGAAGTATAAATAAATTATAATTATTAGCTACACATAAAGGTATTAGAACTCAAGCCACTTTAAAAATAAAACAAGGATGTAAAAAGTAGAAATTAAGGAGTTCTGAAATGCAGCTCTATAAATACAAAATAAAAAAATTATTTTTTATATATATGATATTTTTGTAAGAATTTTAGCTGGAATATCCTTCTTTGGGTAATACCAGAATTTGAAATTCATATTGGCCCATTTTCATGAGAATCTACTCCCTTTTTGTCTAAGTTTGAGGTTATGGGCTTAGTGTTATGCTTTCACAGTTTGACTACAAAAATAGATCTAGAAAAATACTGCATTTGAGTCCAGGCTTACTCAGTGAAACTACAATGTTCTGTGTTTGCTTGCTGTTTTTCTTTATAGCTGTAGTTGTCATTGGTGACTCTAGCACTCCTTTTTCTGTGATAGATATTATTTCTCAGAGCAGGCAATTAATATTAAAATTTTGCTATCAGTCCTAGTAGGTATTGTACTTAATTTTCCCCTGCAGCCAGGCCAGCAACAAATGAAAATAGTATCTAGGAGATGCCTTTTCATCTGTTTTCTTTCATCCTTACCACATGCCTTCATCAGTAAAAATACACTGAAGAGTTTCATGTTTAATCATAACCGATCACTCAGACATTTCTGTAGACCTGATCTAGCAACCATTTTTGCTTACTGATTGTAGTTTTGTTCAAATCAAATTAGATTGTCTCTCTCTTTCTGTAAAAGCCCAGGTTTTAGAATAAGACAAGAAATCTGGATCTTATTTATTTTATTCTCCCCAGTAATTATTTGAACTTGAAAGTTTTCTGCAGAGAAGATAACAGCATTGGGTTCTTATAGCTAGTATCTGATGAAAGGCATTTTTCCTCTATTCCCAGACTGTAATTCTATCACTTGTCAATTTGCTGGCAGCTAACACAATTGGCTCGATAACTTGATATAACTCTGGAGTGATAGGCCAACGTACACAATATCTTCTAAAAATTTTTTAGCAATTTGGGGTTAGAATCATAGAATCATCAAGGTTGGAAGAGACCTTTAAGATTATCAAGTCCAAATGTCAACCCAGCACCACCACTGCAACCTCTAAACCAGTAAACAGTATTACCCAGTGCCAGATCCAGACACCTTTTAACACCTCCAGGGATCGGAACTCCATCACCTCCCTGGGCAACCTATTCCAATGCCTGACCACCCTAACAGTGAATTTTTTTTTTCTAATGCATGATTATATATAACTAAAGGTTATATGCCTTATCCATTAGTAAATGTTATATGACCATAGAATGATTTCTTTTTCTCCAAGTGGTTTTCAGATAAATCTACCTGTTCCCTGATAATCCATAATAGGAACAGGCCTTTTTTCTGGTACACCCTCTGTAGGATTGAAAGATACATTTTTCAAGACAGGCTTTATAGTGATTACCTGTAATTTTATATTCAGTCATCCAGTTCTTTAGAGTTGGAGCTATTCCATAACCTTTTCTGTTACTATTTTTCATGACTCTGATGTCTAACTATCAGCATGATCCACAGCCTCTAAAGAATCTTTTAAAGCTTCAGATCAGTTCTTAGCACGATATGTTGAATTCTTCAGCTTTACAAAGTGTCTGTAGCTCATGGGTTTTTTTTACTTCAGTATAAAGATTTGCTGCTGTTCTTGGCACAAAATAATTGAATTGAGCACCATACGGTAAAGTACAATTGATTATGTATTTAAATTTGACAACTCTTTTGGATGCTTATTCTGAGACAAGCACAATATTTCAAAGATGAAACATGATAAAATCAATATTTAACCTTAATAATCATCAATAACATATAGGAAGTACAGTAGCACTGTCTGTTCAGGCATATGTGCAATTAAATAATGTGACAAAATTTCATAGCAAATGAAATTTTAATTTCTTGTGAATGGTACATCATAAAAGTTATTTTACTGGTGTATAATAGCTTAGAAGAAGATAACAGATTATTGTTGAATGATTAAGCTGCTGGCCATGAATGCAACCAGGAAAATAAAAAGCATAAAATCTTTAAAATTATTTATAAACTAAAAAATATTTGGAATAATCAGAAGAAAATTTTTTGCAAATTCAAAGTCAGACTGGATATTACTTGAACTTGTTCATTTTGTGGAATAGATTCCATGGGGTTTAATATGTATTTGGCTTGAGCTAGTGACATTACATTAGAAATACTGAAAGAATGTTGAAAGTATGAATGTGGTATTCGAGATTGAGATTCATTTCACTTAACATCAGTTATCTAAAAATTAGAGAACTCACCTCATCTACATTGACTCCACAGACACTAAAGATTATCCTTGTTGCACTTTTAGGATAAGATAGATTACTTTCTGAAGCAGCTTACATCTATCGTGTGAAAAGAGAAGAAAACTGAATAACTATCCTGCCTTAAGATGGCAAGTTTTTAGATGAACTAAAAGAAGATGAAAGACTTCTTTAGAGTCACAGAAAAAAAAAGTTACATGTCCTAAATTTATTTAAGGCACTAATTTAATAGTTTTAACTTAGTAAGTCAACAATATGTAATTGTAGTATTTCAGGTATTTATATGACATTGCAACATCATTCTAACCTTCCTGAGTCTTTTATTGTGGATGGATGAAAAGCTACAAGAGTAGTTTTTGTCTGCTTATTACCTTTTTTCTCTCTTTGCCTTATTACTGGGCAGAGTGGGCCAGTTTCCTTTCTTTTCTGTGGGATGGGGTAACAGAGGGAGGTTTGAGTTTCTCTTATCTGTTTAACTCGTGTCTGACTGCCACATCTTTCTTAACTTGTTTAATGAATAAAGAATAATAGGAAATAGCTGATCATCTTGACTGAGAACGATGAAGAATTTTTAAAAAGACTCCAACTCTGTAGTGGCAATAGGTAGACCTCATGTCCCTACAAGGGACAAAACCAGGTAGAATTAAAAGCCAAAGTGTAGTTAATGAAAATAATCAAATATCAATCCAAATGTTTTTATTTCACTATTTCACTAATGGAAGCAAATAGTAAAAAAATTGTGTAGGAAGAGAAATTAGCCAACATATTTAAAATTCAACATTTACCACTGAAGCTGTCAATTAAATATATATTACAAAAGTAAATATGTCATGTGTTTATTTGGTTTTGACAGTGCATATTCAAGTCTTCTACCTGTAAAAATTTTCATTCACGAAACCCTCAAAAGAAAAAAAATCAGTTATATGGGTCACTTGGTAGGACAACATTTAAATAAATATCACTTAAAATTCTATACATCTATTAGAAGCAAACTGTCTTTTATTAACACAATGTCAAAAACTAGCATGTAAATTAAATGTTGTAAGTATCTGGGAGAGATCAGTGAATACAGTAAAAAGAATAGAAAGGGAAGCTACTGTGGAAAGTGAAGCAAAATGGGAAAGGAAATTAGCTGTGGCATTGCAAACTCCAGGGGCTTTTGCACTGTGTGCAGATCTGTCATTTGCACTGCCAATGCTGTATTTGCAGAACTTACATTCTTTCTAGCATGTGTCCCAGCCATTGGTGTATTGCAGAATGGCTATCCTACTAAATATATATAAATACATAATTTCTGAGATTAAATATTGTTAGTACAATGCAATCTTTCCCCAGATTATGTTAGCTAAAAAATAGGACCATAAAAACTGATTACATGAGATTGCTTCCTTACAGAAGGAAATAAAGTTTTCTGTAAACTGTCCTTTACTAGGAGAAAAAAACCCCAAAGACAGTCAAATAATAAATTAAGCAATATTTATAGGAAGAACAAACTGAAGTGTATCGTTAACTATTACAGCATTTTTAAGATGGTCTTTGAAAATGATGAGCATAGAAACCGCTTTCTTTCTGTTTTTCACTCTTCACTGTAGTTGAATCTCTCTGTGTTTCTAGAGGGTTCTCTTCTGAAGTCCTTAGAGTGAGAGTTTCAGTCTCCCTGGAAGTCTCTCTGGAAAATTTGTTACTGAGTAATTATTTTAAGTTAAACTGGCACATTTCTTCAAGTATGCTAAAATCATAACACTCCTTTTTTTCATTCCTATCAGACATTTTAGCTAAGAGAGCAGAAATACACTGGAATAAAAGTAAAGACACCAATGGAAGCAAGAAAATAATAGCAAAGAAACATACCAGATATTTCCTTTTTCCTGGAAAATATTATCTGGGCAAGTTCCATGCAATATTTTAGTGGATTAGAAAGTGAAGGGTAGGAATAGGAATGTTCTAGGCATGATGCTCTCACAAGATAGAACTGCTCTTTAAGATAAAGACTAAGATATATTAAGTTGAATAATTAAATGCTAGAAATAGCCTGACCAATAATTTACTGATATAATTCTCCATTCAGGTCAGGTAGATTATAACACTGTAAAACTCTAGAATGGCAACACTGAAGTATGTTAAGGATACTGACTCAAAAGTAAATACGAATTTCTCTGAATTTTGAAAAGGCTACTTTCTTATGCAGGCAGATGTAACATTAATTCCATGTCCGAGGAATAAACAATTCAGTATTAATATTGGGGGTATCTTACAAATTAAAACAAGAACTAATTTCTTCCATTTGGGAAATGAAACAATGAGGGAATGAAAAAATATAAAATTGTTATTAAGGTGGATGAATTAGAGTCTGTCTTTGGACACAGAAAATAAATAGAATAGAATAGAATAGAATAGAATAGAATAGAATAGAATAGAATAGAATAGAATAGAATAGAATAGAATAGAATAGAATATTTCAATTGGAAGGGACCTACAACAATCACCCTGCCTGACCAATTCAGGGCTGACAAAAAATTAAAGAGTGTTGTTAGGGGCATTGTCCACATGCCTCTTAAATACTGCCAGGCTTGGGACATTGACTAGCTCTCTGGGAAGCCAGTTCCAGGGTTTGACCACTCTCTGGGTAAAGTAATGTTTTCTAACATTCACTCTAAACCTCCCCCATGCAGCTTTGAGCCCTTCCCATATGTCTTGTCATTGGATCCCAGGGAGAACAGCTCAGCATCAACATCTTTGCTTCATCTCCACAGGAAGCTGCAGAGAGCCTGCTTCTCTCTTAATTGGACAAGCTCAGAGTCCTCAGCTGCTCCTCATATAAATCAAACCAGATTTCCTTGCACCTTACTAAAAATGTGTTGCATGGATATCCTGTAATCATATGATATATATGAGATAAATAAGAAAGATGTTGAACAGATGAGAAATATTGTATTTATTATGTATTGTAATCAATGAAATAGTTCTGCATTTATTCTGATAGCTATTTTATGCTGGAATGAATACTATTCATTTCACCACTCCACAAATTAGCTCACTTAAAAAATATATTTTCCCTAAACTATGACATGCTTACCTTACAAAGGACCAACCCAGAAATAACCTATAAAGATCTATACTTCATTTGAGACTACCATTTTGGATTTTAAATGGTCCACAACAAGCTGCTTGTTCTCAAATCTTGTTTAGTTCCATTAGCGCTATCAGCTCTGTCCTTGCCTACTATGATTGCTCTAGATTTGCTATTAAATATTTAGCCATAATAATGTTATTAAAATATCTGACTGGAATTCAGAATTGCAGGAGAAAATATCTATTATACAGTGACCTTTATATGTATGCACTGAAGGTTAAATGTTAAGAACGTACTTGGTCTTTTCCTGAGTATGATTGATTATCATGTAATCTCATCCTGTCTGAATCAGACAAGTTCATGTTCTACTGCACAGGGCAAAATTTTCCATCTTTGAGGAGTTGTGTATATCATATCCATATATACACTCACTATTGCAAATACATTATTTAAATTTATATAAAATACTTTTGCTTACTGCTAACTCCTAATTCCCCATGTAATTTTTTTCTTATTATATACAGTAAGAATACCATTTGAATAAACTTTAGTAGTGTCATTTAACTTCTTTTTGAATTCTTCAAACAAATTTACTTTCCCTTGTATTTTTTTTTTTTTTTGCTACTGCTATAAAAACTTCAGAAAGCAAGAAGATAATCTGAAAGACAAATAGCTATTATATTCTGTTGCCAATAACTGAATAGAAATATAAGAGGGAGGAAGTGACCAATATACTAAATCTCTTGTTCTTAATCCAGTCCTAGACCTTGTAGCATAGCAAAAAATACTTTTTTTTTTTGCCATTCTTGTTAAAAGACTGTAGGCCTCTTATACTGACCTGAAAGCACAAGATCTTGGAATTTATGTGGACTTACACTGGTCTGAAAAAGTTTTACCTAGCAATAGTCTAGTAGTCAAGTGACTGTTGCTCAACCTACTTTAGCTCAAGGTCTAACAAACCTAAGCAGTTGTTGCATAAGAAAGAATAGCTATCTGATGTTGTGTATGCTAGTGTGCAACTTTTTATCTGCAAACAAATATGTTTTAAGCAAATTTTAAGACTCAAGAGCAAGTAGGAAAAGCCTCACTATGAGGATCAAAACTGCTCCCTGCAAACTCAAGGAGCTTAAGACTTGATGAGACAATTTATTCTATCTCTACTTGGATGAACGTTGGTACTGCTCACCTCAGGATGCAGCAGAACCATAAAGCTCTTTCTGTCCGTAATCCCACTGCAAACCCTTGTTTTCATAGCACTTGGTCACCTGTGTACTGAGGAGACAAGGCCCACCTCTACTATGCCAAGAGTGTATAGTTTTGTCTGAAACTGATGGAAAAGCACTGTAAGAAAATCTGTCAAAAAAAAAAAGAAAATAAAATTACAGGCACCACAAGAACTTTTGACATGTGATCATTAATAATTCAGAGCATCAAAAGGAAAAACCAAAAAACTCCAACCTGGAAATATATAAAATCCTAAAGGGGAAAAAAACCCTGCCAAAGACCCTAAAAACAACAAACAAAAAAAAAAAACAAACAAAAAGAACCCTCATCAATACAAGAAGTATAGTAAGTATAGCAAGGAGTTATCAAATTATTTGGTCAGTTCAACAGTGTTGGATTATTATTAATTATCCGTAACAACTATATTGTTACAAGATTCTAGCAACAAAAGCTCACTGAACTGAAGAACAAGACAACATTGTTTGAGTAACTGTCTGCATTCCTGGAACAAGGAATAAGAAAGTACCAACTAGGAAAAGGAGCAAGGAGGACTAGGATACTGACAAAAAAGCAGAGGCAGGAGTCAGAAAGTATGGATGAAGTTTGCAAGGATGAGGTAAAAAGCCCCAAAAGACAAGCAAACAAACAAACAAACCAACCACCCCAAAAACCAAAATCAGAACAGCTTAGACAGGAATAGGAGTGAGACCCTTAGAAGTGCAACTGCCATCAAGTGGCACACAGAAAAAGAAAACTGCCAAGTCAAGAAGTGATGGATTTTATATACAAAGAATAAACCACCAGTCAGGTTAACAGGCTGGTTCTTGGTCTCCTGATTGACTCTTGTCAGGCATCTGACTTCAGCTCAATTGCCCAGACCTGACATGGACTGACAGCTGCCGTGTTTGATGCTTCACGCTTCAGAAGCCCCAAGTGATTCTTGCTACACATTTTTATTTTACTTTCCCTTGTATTTCCTACTTTAGAATAAATATAAACTCTGAATGAAGCTTTTTTTTGTCATGGTTGAGACACTTAAGACATTTTTCTTTCATTTGAGTTATCTAATGCCTACCATGGTGTGAGTTCAGGACTAGGGTTTTAATTTCATCCAACTGGTTTCTGTTCTCTGCCCTCTCACTACATACACGTCTTTTTCTACAAAATATCTTGAGAAACACACAAACCTCAACTAGCTCTTGTATTGTTTAAATAGTCAATGAGCTAATGAAATACCGAAGGCAGAAGAAGAAACTCATCAGCTAAGAGTAACTTGATCAGAGTCATGTTTCCATAAGACGCAAGGTAAAAGGAGGGAGAGGGAGAGATGGTTCTTTGTTTAATTGCATTTAGGTATGGAAAAATAGTGCATAAAAAAGCAACTGTTTTCAAACTTGAAGCTTCGGAAAATTTACAGACTAAAAAATTTGTATGTATTCTTCTTGCAGCTGTATAATGGCTTCAGAATCAAAGGCATTTTTAAAAGAGACAGAATACAAATTAAATACAAGCCAATCCCCAATAAAACAGAAAAGAAGTTCAGGTGCAGGCTTTCTCTTGGTATCAGTGATTCTGGTATATAAATTAATAATTATTTTGTCATCAGAAACAAAATTCCAAAATGAACTTTCATTATCGCACTAAAAATGAGGAATTGCTTTATAAATATATATATATATAAAGATTGATAGATAGATAGATAGATAGATAGATAGATAGATAGATAGATAGATAGATAGATAGATAGATAGATAGATAGACAGAGCCACAAAATCCCTTGTAGCTAGGAAATATTAGCCCCAGTCCATCATTCAGGTATGGCTAGAGTAAAAGGATAGTTTAACAAAACTACACACTCTTCGACAAAGTGTTGCTAAGCCTAAACAACAGATTAATTTTTCCTGGGATTAATCACAATATGAACCAACATGGTGATTGTTCATTTTTTATAACTTACAAGTTAAATAACTTGTTTCATCTCAGATTTTTTTTCACACCTGTATATCTTTTTCTAAAAGAGCAAGGACAAAGCTTACTGTTTTGTAGATTAAAAAATGTTGACTATATAATACCATGATTTCCATGAAAGGAAAACTCGGGAACAAGTCACACATGGGGATTGTGGTCATCTTCAGTAGGTGTGCAGATGTACAAATATCCCTTTCCATGTAATAAAGTCATTCTAAGGGCATATAAAATGATATTATCTAAAATGGAAAAGAATTATCTGTAGGTTATTCTTGCCTAGATTGTACGGAGGCAGCGTTGATGGAAGCATTCTAGGAGACGCAGGTGGTGGCGGTAGATGACCCATGATTCGGAACCAATGCTGCCTCCGTACAATCCTAAACATCCACTGGTCAGATTATGTGACCAATACATCTGTTCTAGAACAAGCAACAGTCACAAGTATTGAGGCCATGTTGCTGAGAACGCAGCTGCGATGGTCAGGGCACGTCTCCAGGATGAAGGACCACCGCCTCCCTAAGATCTTGCTTTATGGTGAACTTGCCACTGGTTGCCGCATGAGAGGAGCCCTGAAGAAAAGATACAAGGACTCCCTGAAACAACATCTCAGCCTTGGCCATACTGATCACCACAACTGGTCTACTCTGCCCTCAAATCGTGAGGCCTGGAGACACACCATCTATAACGCAGCTGTCTCCTTCGAGAACACACGCAGGATCACTCTCAAGGAAAAAAGGCAATGCAGAAAGAACCGTGTATTGCAGAATACACCATCTAAGGAGTCTTTCTGCTGTGCCTTTTGCAATCAGATATGTCTGTCACGTATTAGCCTCATAAACCACCAGCGTGCCTGTAGCAAATGTGGATAGAGCCTTCCTTAATCTTCGTTCGCAAAGTCTAGCCATGATGATGATGATTCTTGCCTAGATGTTGGTACTGAGATAGTATCCATTATATTTACCTTCATAAATTCCTTTACAAAAAGTTACACTTTACTGTTTTAAAATAAATTAATAATTTTTGTCTGTTTCTTTCAACTAAAGCCTATGATTTCTAACTCTATTCCTTACTCTCTATCTTGTTTACTTAGTATGACTGATTCTGAAAACAACCCAACTAAGGAGCTGATGGGAAAAGGGAGCAAAGTTGCTTGTTTTCCTCTAGACTATCCTGAATTCAAAGGCCAATGAAGTCAATAGAAATCTTTCCATTACCTACAGTGAGCTTTTGATCATGTCACAACTTTATACTTCAAAGGATAGCTCCCTCTTATCCTTTAAAGTTTTTCTCCATTTCAGGCATCATAACTTTGCTTCCCTGTATGCCTCCTTTTTATGTTTCTTTTAGAAAATCTTGTCCCACTTTTCCTTCTTTATTTACAGAAGATTTTATGGAAAGCCCAGCTGATATAATTGCATGAGGCAGTAGAAGACCCAGAGAAATAAACAAAATAGTTCTATTCACGGGAAGAAGAGACTTCACAACTTTTTGAGGAAAACCAAAGACCCATCTATGCTCTGCTGTCCACGAGAGATTCAAAACTTTTGCTTGTCTCAAATACCATCTTTGGTGCCAATATCCAAACATAGGTATTTATATATGGAAGAGACTTTTGTGAATTCCACCAGACTCAGCTCCTCCACTTCATCTAAAGCAAAGGGTTACTCTCTAGGATAATTCCATAAGAAGTAGGACATGCTGATTATCCTTCTTCCTTTTTAAAAATTTTTTTTTTATGTTAATGAATGCTTTAATGTAACAAGAAGTTCATTATCATCAGAAATTGAAAGTATAACATCCCAAAAATGTCTGGGATGTTAAAATTTCTTGAAGGATGACATTCCTTTTCAGAATAGATGTAACTGAGAACAAGATTTTATTGGGAGGGAGTATTATTTAATTCCTCAGTTATCACAGAGAGAAATGAAAAAAAATTATCTTTTCTTGTCCATAAGTGTAGTGACAACACTTTAATTTACTTCTGCTAAAATGAGAGAAAAGAGGTTATATACTTTTTTATGCGGTTTGGGTTCAAGTAGAAAAGAAAGCTGGATTTAGACAGAGCTATTTTAAGCATACCTGTTGGTAGTACACTGAGACAAAGCAATAACTTCTTAGTATTAGATGTTGGCAGGAAAAATTTAAAATTTCTACGAGTCTCTATCCAAAATGACTTTTTGCTGTACTCAGCTATTAGTTAATGCATTAGCAGCACAAATCTGTCAATTATTTCCAGAGTACACTCTTAGCAAAGAGGAAAATTTACAAAAATAGTTACAGAGACTTCTTTCAGAAGTCCGTAAGTCAACTTCAGATCTTTGATGATTATGAAAGATGTGGTATTTAAATAGGACATATTGTGAATGTAGTGACTAACGAGAGTTCTTAGTGCCACTAAAACTTAAAAAAAATTATTTTTTGAGCCAAAATAGGTCCATTAATTTTAACAGAGTAAATTTTTTTCTTTCTGGCTATGATAGTCTTATAAAAGGTATTACCTTTTTCCACCAACTTGTTTAAATCATTAAATTACATTTACTTATGTCAGAATAGAAGCTATTATGGGAATTTTATATGTAAAAATCTAAATATTAATTTTTGTATCAGTTATGTGTGTAATTTTATCATGAGGACAAGGTTTTTGAGTGACAGCATGAAATACAGTGTAGGAGTCAGGGAACAGAAACAAACATCGCATCAGATCCTCCAGGCACATTTAGGTGTCTCTCTTACCCAACAAAGTGAATTAAGCACCTACGTGCTTTTGAAGATTTGGTTCTTAACAGGTTGCTAGAGTTAAAAAGAATTAAAAAAGCATGCGTTAACAAAGCAGTAGAGAAAGAAGCTGCTGGGTCAATTCTCCTATTTTCCAAGAGAATATTCATCAGGCTCTTATAGCAAATAAGTTTAGTTTAAAAAAGTAATCAATATTGTTACCAAAACTTATGTGAATCTTGATGCTTCATAGTAAGGGTAGACAAATATTTGCTAGTTTCCCTGTGCTGCTCCTTGAATTCCTTGTGGACTGGTAAGAGCCTATGCTTCCTAGAGAGGTATGATCTCTTTATCCTGATGAGTGAGACGAGGAAAGGAGCAGGTGTGGAACTGCTTCTCTCTGCCTCAGTATTATATACTGGACTGAGGAAACCAAAACGACTATTATAAATCAGTGACAGGAGGGATGTTCAGCTACCATTTATTCTTTGCTATCAGTACATATGGCTATTAGAAAAAGCTCTCTAATTGGCTACACTAATTGTCTTGCAGTTGAATTAACACATCTTGAACAAACACCATGGGTGTAAAACTACTGGAGAAAATTTAAATGATCCGAAGTCATCTGCTTATTTGGAAGAATCTAGAAGTTCACCCCTAGATTTTATTGGTATTTGATCCTTTGAAAAATTATATTGATATCTACCTTTATTTAATATCTTAAAGATTTTCAAAGACAAAACTAAAAATGTGAGTTTGACTTTATATTATGACTTTAATTTAAAAAATCATATTATATTGGCAGAATTTCTGAGTCTAATTTATGCACTGTGGTATAGTCCATCTAATTTAGTTTCTATCTATTTGAAAGCCTTTACTTGAATCTTTATGCACATTATGCTAAGCTAATTAAAAACAATTAAAGTATATGTTTACTCCAAGGAAAATGCACATTGTGAGGAAAAAAGCAAATACTCCACAAAACGTGTAAAATATGGATAACTTATTGGCTTCAGCGGTTACAATACTGCATTCACAAAAAAGTTATGCTTGAAGCCTTCAACTGAAGTAATAAATGAAGGCAAAAGTTCTTGAGAAGGGGTAAATCTGTTTAGAAGGAAAACAACAGGTCCAGTCAATATGAGGTGAACTCGGGTTCTCAAGTTGGAAAGTCATTCATGCTTCTAGTATAAAGTTTCTCATGCAAGGGAACCTTAAAGTAAATGCTATCTTCTCCTACCTGATTCAGATAGAGGAGTCCTGATAGAATAAAGAATGAACAGGAAAGGTCACTTTTTCAAACATTTGAAACTGTAATTTGAATCCAGTCTATCTCCCTGTTGTATGGCAAGACTGTTATCAGTTACAAAATCAGTTAATAGGAGTGCTTTATTCCTAATGACAGATTAACAAAGGCTGCTGGAGTTTGCTGCAAGAGTTATATTGATTTAGAAGGATAGTTGGAATCCAATCACAGATTATGTGAGAGAAATAAAAGCCTCTTATGAAAAGAGGTCTTACAGTTAAGACCATATAATACTGGTATGAGTTTCAATTTTCTGAATGTTCACACTCCCAGGAATTAGACTAAAGAGGCATTTCAGATAAAGGACAGTTACTCCTTGATGAGGGGCAAGGCAGTGAACAGTGTATCAAGTATAAGTGCTATAACAAAATAAACAACAAACCAAGAAATATCAAAAACAGTTTCAAAAATTTATTATCTATGAAATAAAGAAGAGACACTGACAATCTTCAGCAATATATGCTATTTCACTGTTTATTGTAAAGATATTGTATACTTTTAATGTTCATATAAAAGGAAAGTTTAGGTACTGATGGAAAGAAGGGAAAAAGAGAGGCTTAAAACCTTATTATTGTAGTCAGTATTCAATACTCAAAAGCTCATACCTTGGTAAAGTCAAAACCAATTTTGTCTGAAAGCAAAGGTACTTCTTTTAAATGAGAATTATTTCCATGCCAAATTTCATCTGAAGTTCTCATCCATTTCAGCTCTAGGGCTGTTCATAAAAAGGTTGCAAGTTTTCCCCTCTCCCTTCTGCTCTGTAATGATAATAGCATATTTTCTTCACTCTCCCTGCATTTGAAATTTACAGACCTACTTTAGCTCAGGCTTTTTAAACAGATGAACATCCATGCAAAATAAACGAGAAAAATTTCCAAACAAAATGAATTTATGATTATCTATAGCTAATGACAACAGCAGAAAACCTTGTATTTATTCCTATAAGAAGTGAAACTATTCCCCCAGATGTTTTCAGCAACATTTGAAAAACAGACCTGTTTTTCTTTCAACTGCATTAATTTATTTAGTTTTTTTAAATGAAGCAAAGCATAAAAATAATTGATTCAAAAAAGAGTAAAGGAATGTATTGTGGGGATGGGGAAAGTATTTAAGTCTTATATTCATAGAGAAAAGAAATGATAAAGATATATGTGTTTAAAAGCAAAACTTCCAGGCAAAATACTACAGCTGAATCATTTGCCTGTATAAGATGTTGTTCCTAATTTATCTGCACCTAATATTATATTTATTATGCTTCCACAGGCTTCGTATATTTACATATCATCTGCCATCTTTCTGACATCCTTAGAAACTGATTCACTATGCAACTCATGGATGACAAATTTTAAAATTAATTGTCTTTAGAATCATTTAGTGACATCTACTTTATTTAGAAAATAAAAGTTTAAAAAACTGTTTTCCTTTAGAACTTGAAAAGAATTAAGCAAACCCATCATTTCTTTAAACACGAAGAGAGGAAAGCTTGGTAACACGTGCTTAAACCATTGAGTTTTGCAAGTTTTATAGCAAATAATTCTATACTGCAAAACATAAAAAGCATCTTCAAAGCAAAGGCTCCTTTTAAAATAACTGCTTGATTCTAAATTATGATCACCAATATCAGTTAGCAGATTCAAATTTAGTAACTACTTCATGATTATTTAACTTAATTGACTAAGATAGCATTAATTAACATGCGGAATCTTAGGCCAACCGAGAGACCTGACCAATATTTTCCCTTGCCTCTTGTGTTGTTGTCTACTCTTCATTAGCTATGGAGAGACTCTTAAGATACAAACTTGGACTTAGATAACTATTTTTAGACAGCTAAAGTCAGTTAAGGTGAATCGCACACAGTGTGCCCATAACTTGGTTGGAATATTTGTTTAAACTAAGTCTACAAAATGATCTCATTAATTATATTTTCTTATGAATTATTCATAAAACGCTTCATGTGATCTAATTATAAAATATCTACATCTTTGTCTAAATCAAGTCAGGTGTAATTATACTTTACTGAATTACAGGTAATTAGTTTTATTATTACTGTAATCAACAGTAGAAATGAAGAAAAAACAGTTTTTCAGATCTACTGTATTAACTGCATTTAAAATGAGGGGAAACTCTTAAAGGCTCATTTTCAAGTTATACCTCTACAAATTCATAATAAGTGATTAGAGGTCTGAATGAAATTGTTATGTTTCAGAAAATTAGTTACAAGTAAAACTAAAAAATATCTGTGACAGTAAACCCATTATCAATCAGAGGGTAGCAATCAGTCACCATAGAGATGCAAATTGCTTAATTTTACATGCTAAATATAATTATTTCTTTATGCTATTTAGGAAAAAACGGAAATTAGTTTCAATATTTTTCTTTAATAGTTCTGTCTCAATTTCTCTACTTGCCTGCAACCTTGGCTCAGGCGGCTGATAAAATTGCAGACTTTTAAGAAATAGGCATCAGAAGGTCTGCAGAAAGGTTAAAAAAGATAAAAATGAAAAGAGTAATTTTTAATACCTGTATGGATCACCTGTACAAGGGGATCAACTTGCACTCTCAGTAATTTTGCAGATGACTCTAAGGTGGACAGGAGTGTTGATCTGCTGAAGGAAAGGAAGGCTCTGGAGGGAGCAGAGGAATCTGGATAGGTTGAATCAATGGGCCAAGGCCAGTGGTATGAGATTCAATAAGATGAAGTGCTCTGTTCTGCACTTTTATGACAACGAGCCCATGCAATACTCCAGGCTGGGGAATAGTGGCTGGAAACCTGCCCAAGAAAAGTGTTGGTTGACAGTTGGCTGGATATGAGCCAGCAGTATGCCCAGGTGGCCAAGAAGGCCAAAGGTATCCTTAGTGTTACCAGCAGTAGTCAGGACCAGGGCAGTGATTGTCCCCCTCTATTCAGTGTTAGTTAGGCCACACTTGAAGTACTGTCTCCAGTTTTAGGCTCCTCACTACAAGACAACATTGAAGTGCTGGAGCATGTCCAGAGCGGGACAAAGAAGCTGGTGAAGGGTCTAGGAAGTAATTGCTGTGAGGAGAAGCTAAGGGAGCTGGGGTTGTTTAGCCTGGAGGAAAGGAGGCTCAGTGGAGACCTTATCACTCTCTACAACTACCTGAAAGGAGGTCGTAGTCAGGTGGATGTTGGCAAGTGCTTGCAAGCACCTAGAAACAGGATAAAAGGGCGTGGCCTCAAGCTGCATGAGGGGAGGTGCAGGTTGGACTTCAGGAAGAAGTTCTTCACTGAAAGGGTGATTAAGCATTGGAATGGAGGGAGGTGGGGGAGTTGCCTGCCCTGGAAGTGTTCCAGAAAAAACTGGACATGGCACTTAATGCTATGGTTTATTTGACATGGTGATATTCAGTCAATGATTGGACTCTATGATCTTAGAGGTCTTTTCCAAACTTAATGATTCTGTGATTCTATGAGAGACCCCATTGAATGGGATCATTAGTAGATCGGGGATTCAGTAAGAAAAGCGTGAGCATGAAAAAGTATAAAATCTTTAACAGGGAAAGAACAAAATATTTCATTCAGGCACTGTTGAATTAGTTCACTAACACCCCTGTCATTAGAGCTGGTGGCAGCTGACAGCTCTGCAGCAATGCGAAAGGGTAGAGTGCAGGGATCACAGCTGAACCTTCTGCTTGACTGATGCTGCTTTACCAGTAAAAGTGTGAGGTGCCTTGAGCAGATGGGGCACTTCAGCGTTTAGCTTCATCCCTTGCTGCAGCCCAGGTAACTTCCATGACAGCCAGAGCATGACACGACATGACAGCCATAACTTCCATGACAGCCATGACATTGCCATGTGTGCTGTGTGTATTCTGCTAATAGACAGACTTGAAGAAAACCAGGTCAAGAAAGATACACAGGAGGAGGTGCTCCATGTAGCAGAACAGAGATTGCTGTGCAGTATGTGGAGAAGACCATGGTGTTGTCCTCTTGCAGCCCATTGAGAACTACACAGTGAAGGAGGTGGATATACTCTTATGGAAGCTGCCAAAAGAAGGCCTAAATCTATAATGACTGTCAGAAAGGATGATTTTCTTAGCTTTACTAATAAGAAATAAGCAATAGGCAGAGAAAATTAATAAAGGGGAATTTCTTTAAAGCGTATTTTTTAAGGTAACTCACTGACACACTGGCAAAAGACAAATCAGCACAACTGCTAACAAACTCATAGTCAAACATGTGAAATTTTTAAGGAAATTACAAGGGCAGGGTGAAGGCAGAAGAGAGATAGAAAAAAGGGAAATATCTAGATTATTGTCTCTGGCTATAATCAAACTGAATTTTATTTTATTTTTTCTTAAGAAATGAGGTTCAAACACTTGTGGTTTTTTTCTGTACTTTTAGAGCACTTAGGGGAAAGGAAAGTATTCTGAAAAAAAAAAAATTACTGCTTTTTTTTTAAACCATTTATTCAACACGAGCAATATTTTTGGTGGAAAAATTCTGTTTTATTCTTTTTATTGCTTTTATCTCAACTGTTGCAGTAATCCTTTCCTTTGGTTGTTTATACATCTAAATCTATATGTAGATAAAATCACAGGGACCCAGACCATTATCTGGGCACTGATAGAAAAATCTTAATATAAAGACAGTGATAAAAAAACTAATCAAAGTATGGCTATTGTACTATTCTTAATAGTAAACACTAGTACTGCATCTTCTGGTAGCACGTATAGTGGGCTGAGTGAGATTCTCTATCAGCAGTTTTCTGGAATAATGCAATTTAGGATGTAGAAATGGTATTGAGATCACTTTGGGTCTTGAGATTTCTCTCAATCCCTGAAGATTTTTCAGTCATCTGGAAGTATCACTGAGATCTCTGCAAGAGTCTATAGAGAACTCAGACTTTCCAGTTCACATTTTCATTTCTTTGGCATTACTGAAAGAGCTGAAATACTTTAATTTCTTTATCCATTTCACCTCTTGCCCTGTATTTATGTACTTTTGTTTTTTCTTGAGGTGGATGGCTTTTAAAAGATTTGCAGAATTTGCTTGAGAGAGGAAGAGACAGATCTACGGGTGCTGACCTAATGACAGATAAAGTGTGTACATTTTACAGATGTAAAATATTTCCTGATATCAGCTTAGAAACTTCTGGTTACTTACAATTAGTTTTAATAAAATCTCAAAGACTACACTACAGTGGCCAAAAGTGAGATAATTTCTATCACTTGAATGTAAAACTAATAATCAGAATTCACAATTATCCTTCATGTATGGAGGAGATTTTACAAGAAAAATAGTAATGTGAACTTTAGGTACTGTTCTACAGATATAACAAAGTGCTTTCCATACAATTTGTTCTGAAAATATTATTTTGCCAATATTTCATAATTGTGATCTTGGGATAAAATAGGAATAGAAAAAATAGCCAGAAAAGACAGAGAGATGACACAAAATCAGCTAGAAAAAAAAAAATCATTGTTCCCTTTCTGATTCAGAAACATTATAAGAATATTACTATTTTCATTTAAATTCTTTGTATTTTATAAATGTATATATGACACACACAATGATTTCCAAAGTAAAGAAATTTGACAGTTTATGAAGTAGTCTCCGTGTGATTTCTTTAAAGCATTTAATATGCATGTGAATATACTAAAAGTTGTCCTGTAACCAAAATTGTTTTAATATTATACATAACAATTTTCAAAGTAAAAGAGAAATAGAAAATAAAAGCAGTTCCTGCACATAAGATTTCTATTTTCAACAAATTTTCTTAGTACAAAACTAAGTTTAAGTTCTAAGTTTATAGAACTTTGCTAAGAAACAAAGTGGAAAACCGAAACAGTAAAGTACAATTTGACATTTCTGAGGGCAAGTTAAATATGTGTGTATTTCTGTGTGAATAGCTTTTTTAAATAATTGAATGCCATGACCAAGCTTTTAATAATTAATCTTCCTGTCAGGATTCAAGAAAGAGAGGACTTCTAAGTGTTGCTGGGACATCATGAGATTTGTCTTCACAGGATTGCACTTGGCTTTGTAGCCTCTCATCCCTAGCTGACGTTACAAACCACTCATTACTGTTAGCGACAGGAATTCATCCAGCATATGTAACAAAGGATGAAGCAATATCTTCCTGGGTAAGTAAAAAACCCCAAAACTGTGTACTCTGAATACATGTCAGAGGGAGAACAATATTTGAGTAGTTATGTTGTTGTCAATTATAACCATAATTTTCAAGGAAAAAAGCAAAGGAGTTTGCACCCTATTATCATATAATTTGTCTTCCCCCATACAAAAAGCACTGCAACGTTGTACACAAGAAAAGTCTTTTTGCTCAGGCAACAATAGCTAATATGCTGTCCTCGCCACTGAATTTTAATTCACATAGAACACTGCTCACAAACACTGAAGAACAAAGGTGATGGAAGATCTGAAGTCTACTGTTGTGTAACATACACTGTTCCTCTAGGTCACACAAAACATAGCTACTGTCTCTTAAAAGTATTACTTCTGCTCAGCTTGATACATTCTGGTATTATTACGTTTTTCCAGAAGCCACTGAAGTTGTGAGTCTGTTACCATGTTTAGATGCTTGGGCATTGCCCTTTACGTCTTTGGAATTTGGGGACATATATTAGTTAGAACATTAGTTTCAGGATTCAGAATTTGTCCTACTGAGTTGTATCTTAATTCCTTCAGGATTCTATTGCTGCATGTTTTAGGTTGTAGGCATTTCTTATGCCAGTGTGGGCTTCCTGTGGCATCACAGCCTCCTTCAAGCATCCACCTGCTCCAGCATGAGGGTCCTCCACAGGCTCCAGGTGGGTCTCTGTTCCACTGTGGACCTCCATGGGCTGCAGGGCAACAGACTACTTCACCATGGTCTGCATCACAGGCTGTAGGGGAATCTCTGCTCTGGTGCCTGAAGCATCTCCTCCCCCTCCTCCTTCACTGGCCTCGGTGTCTGCAGGGCTGTTTATGTCACATTCTCTCACATATTCCCACTCTTCTCTCTCCCAGTTTCTGTTGTGCAGCAGTTTTTCACCCTTAAATACGTTATCACAGAGGCGCTACGACCATCGCTGATGCACTTGGTCTTGGCCAGTAGCAGATATGTCTTGGAGCCAGATGGGGGTGGCTCTGTTGGACACATGACAACAAGCTTCTTGTAGCTTCTCAAAGAAACCCTCCCTGAAGTTTCTCTGCTGCCAAAACCTTGCCATTCAATTCCAATACCATTAAGAGTGTGTCAAAACTGATCGTTTATTGTAGTTTCCATGGTCTTCAAAATTCAAATGTTTTTAGATGATTCTTTACATGGAGTATATGTTATATGGTCATGAGAACCTCACAGGTAGGATATGTTAGGAAAGTTTGCCTATCCATATGAAAGTCAGTAAATTTCTACTATATGCTTAAGAAAACAGGACATTGATGATTAAGTGTGAATGTCAAGGCTAAGGTGCAACTGCTTTTTTTCACTATACTTGAACAAATTTTCTTTGACAACAGATATTTGAAACTATCTGCAATGTACCAGAGAATATAAATATCACAGCCTTTTTCATCTGATATTCTAATTCTCTATGCAAACTGACATATTAAAGAGGGAAACACTAATCAAAAACTTCAATAGATATGGTCAATAGAATTAAGAATAATTTCTGATTTTAAGGACAAATTTCATTCTAGAAAAATATGTGAAAAGCATGAAAAACTGTATTTAACTCTAAGACTTAGAAAGCTGATATCTCCAAAACATTTCAATGTTTCATCATTAAGTCATAACTAATTTTAATCTCAAGGAAAGATTGTTTCCTCAGTGCACTTTACTGGAAACTTGATCTAATTAATAGGAGAAGGAAGGAGGTAATCTGCAGCTGAAACAAATGTCATTATAATCCAATTGAAGTACATCACTCAGGATCCCGGAAGGTTACTTTCTATAAGTCTTGGGAGTAAATATATTTTATATCATTGCTAATTTGTGCTGTAGGGAGAGATACAATTTTGGAAGAATTTGTAATGGAAAGTTAGGAACTCAGTTTTCGCTAGGAAAGCTTTCTGCCTAGACAGTAACTCTTTCTCAAAGGCAGTTTCAATGCTTTCCCCATCCAGCATAGCAAGAGAAGCTCTCTTCTTCAGACAGAATTCTCTGAATTGTGAGAGGAGAGAGATAGTCCTAACAGACATGCACAGAGGTCTTGGGAAGGCAGGGGAGATAAAAGGAGAGGATAAAAGAGGCCCTGAGGGGGCAGGAACCTGCCATTTTTCCCCTGGAGGCCCAGTGTGCCACATCACAAAAAAGTGGTCCTTGCATCTGAAATAAAGCTTTTATTTAATCCTTCCACTGCCTTGGCATTCTGGGGAAGAATACCTGAGCATGTTTACCTTACAGTGTTTATAAAATCTGTTTGTCCTAAAAACAGAAAAAAATCACTGTAACCGAAGAATGTGAGTTGTTGCTCATTTTGCCAAGTTATATGTATGCAGCAGTAAAGGTTTTGTACATCTGTTTACTGGCTTGTTATTATGTTTGCCATATGATTACAGGCCATTTAATCCAGTGCAGTTTCTTGAGCATGCACTGAAAATGTTCAAAAGTGATCTCTTTTACCAAAATTATGTGAAAATACAATAAGCAGTGTAATTCTCCATAAATTTCATATTGTCCATGTTGTGACAAAGCAGCAGATATGTAAACACAAAAGAGAGAAGAGGGAAAGGAACTGAAGGTGACAGAGGGGAAAGATAAAGATGAATTCTCCAGTCAAGAAACTTCAACAGGAAGGAAACTTACACATAAGGTGGTTTGGGGGAGATAGTGGAAGCTGAAAGAGAACATTTCTATGGGGAATTCACTTTTGTAGGATATTAGATAAATTAACTGGAAACAACTGTTTAAATAGAAGTTTGTGCTACTCATCGCAACCAAAACAATGAAAAAAATCAGACCTTTGCCAAATAATGATGGTGCCAAGCAATAGGACAAGAAGCAACAGGCAGAAACTGATGCATGGAAGTCCCACCTGAATATGAGAAAAAATTTACTTACTTAAAGTGGGTGTAACCAAGCACTGGAACAGATTGTCCAGAGAGGTTGTGCAGTTTCCCTCACTGGAGATTGAAAAAAAAAAGTCTGGACACAATCCTGCTGGACCGGATGTCCCCACCAGTGGTGCCTTCCACCTTACCCATTCTGTAATTCTGTAATTTAGATCCCTAGTCTCAATACGTATACATATGTAAAGTAACCATTCTAGTTAAGCTTACTGTAGTATCGTATAACTCGGTTATGTATGTAAAACTTTTATGATGTGAATTTTTTTTCTTGATACATTTTGTTTCTCCCATTCCCATGCTCTGCTATGCCTCAGAGCATTTCCTGTGAGTATTCATTTGCTGTTCACACTCTATTACAAAAAAACATTGCTAGGATACGTGTATCAATGTGCAAGAAGGGAAAAAAATATCCAGTAGGATTTTGACAAAGTGACTTTCAGTGAGCCTGGACTTTACTTTTAAGAAAACGGATAATAATAACAAATTCTGAACTTTGTAAAATATTCTGAAAATATTTTAATATAAATATTTTTATTGTTGTCTTTAGCCTTCAGGAGTCTGATTATTATCTTCTGGTTCTCTTTCATTTTGTGACAAAAGAAGTGTATGTTATAGCTGTTCTAAATCAAAGAGAAACCTTATTTGTTTCAGATGTTCAACATGATTTTTCTTTAAGTTTGAACTATTAGATGGAGAAAACATTTCCCTGTTTTTAAAAGCAGAAAATGATAAGTCTTATCTGTTTATAAGATATAGACACAGCCTATATGCCTATAGCACACTGAGAATACTGAATGCATTATTCATTTGGGATCATGCAGCTCTGATAGCAGGGAATGCACTAGTATGTCCCCAACAATAATAATTACTTTGTTTTAAAATATCTTACCATAAAATTTTAAAATGTTTTAAAATATCTTACCATAATATTTTAAAATGTTTATACAAAACCAGTCAAATGGAAGTTGGAAACCAACAGCTGCATCTGTCTATAACCTCTGTCAGGCAAAATGATGCCTCTTTAGTCAATGATTAGTTCCTCCTTTAGAAAGAATCTAACTCTCAAGTAATTAAGATGTATATGCACAAGAGACAAGTTTGTGCATTCTTTCACTATACTAATATTGCCCTGAGATTTGCTAAAACAGACTCTAAGTACCCAGGACTCTAAGGGCCCAGTTTGTTTCTTCTCCCTCAAGACATAAGCCCTCTCATCAACAGAATTTGACCCATTGCAGATTGAGCTAGGCTTCAGACTCCTCCGAGAAAATATTCTATATCTACTTTTAAGTGTGCAAAAGCTAATTTGCTACCAGTCTCCATATTTGAGAGTATTATTACAATTTAATTTTAAATATGTAAATATGAAAAGTATCTTGATATTATTAAGAATTAAAAACCATAAATCTTTAATGTAAGCATATGAAATTCTTCATTACATAAATAAAAATAAGAAAAAGTCAGTCTGGAGATGGCAATGTATTTCCAGTTGTAATGCAATGATTTACAATAGATTCTGCAAAAACTTTGGCAAATACCTTTGGAAATGGCAACGCTTTTCACTTTATCCTGTGTTTTCATTATCTTCCTCCATGGTAGTAAATACTCTTTAGTAATTTACTACTTTGGATTTATAAAATAAATCCTGTTAAATAGAACACAGAATGATAACATTTTTAATGTATCATACATAAATTAGGTCAGAATTCCTATTTGAAAAAAACACTTTTATTTGATCTATGTAAGCATTAGTATTGGAAAAAATATGAAGACTATATTTACAATGCACAATTTGCTCTTACTTAAAAGTCTTCTGGTATTAATTGTAAATTATAATAAAGTAGTTTATCTAAAGTGTGTCTTTCCAGAATTATCTTCTTTTGAGCTGATATATAAAGAACACATAAATTATGAAAGCTTGTGACATAAAATCCATTATCAGATCTTTAAATGTAGACATAGTAAACATCAGATGCCTGACTACAAAAAGTGATCACAAACAATAACAAGGACCCTCAGGGTTTTGTGCCCAGGGTGGTCTCAGGCTGCAGGGACTTAAAATAATACTTTTCACTTTCCAACAGAGGTTTTCATCCCAAACGTATGGCCTGTTTCTGGAGGAAGACAGAACAAGTAGATCTACTTATGCAAAAAGAACTACTGTAGGTAAAAGGTATAAATCTTTTGCTAGAGGGACAGCACAGGGGAAGAATTTTAAGACCTTATGGGTTAGTCAACACCATGGAAAAACCAGTCATCTGAAATATGTCTCTAATTCACATAAAAAAAACTCAATTAGAAGTAATCATGACGTTCAGGCTCTAAAACCAAAAAGTTGTGCTGTATAGAGGAATTCAAATGAAAGAGCATTAAAACAGCCCACACTAGAACCAACAAGTTCTAGTTAATGAGCTTAAAAGTAAAGGGAGAACAAAACTCTAGGAGACTTGGAAGTTTCAAAATTAGTGAAATATAAATTATTTACTCTCAACTTTTGGGATAACTCAATGCTGTCTAAGTATACCTCTTTTTTTTCCCCCTGAACAGTGGGAGTTGAATGGAGATGATGAGACCAGCAATTTGGAATTATGTTTACAGCCCAAACATGATGAGTGTAAACTATTCTGAACACGAAAAAAAAATCCTTTGTGTCTACAGCAGAAAAAGTGAGTTTAAGAGCTACAGCAGCCTTCGTAGCTCCAAGTATGTCAAGTAATAATATTTTCAAAGTCAACAAGGTAAATACAAGGCAGGCCTGGTTTAGAGGTTAAGTACTCTATAAATCTTCAAGATTAACAACACTCAGTGGTTGAAAAATCTATCCAAGTTGAAGCTTTCACTAAAATTACTTCCTTTTACACCTGCTTCCACTTCAAACTTCATTTAGTCAAGGCAGCCTCTACAGTTCCCCTCAAGTGTTCATCTTATTTCTGAGAATAGCTTTCAATACAAGGGAAAATGTTGAGAAATATTTGATTATAGGATATCTCTACAGTAGGTTGAGTCCTCAAAATATAAGAATGACTCATGGTTTAACCCCAGCTGGCAACTAAGTACCATATAGATACTCACCCCAACCAACCCACAAAGGGACGGGGAGAAAAATAAAAAAAACCAGTAATACCCACAGGTTGAGATAAAAACAGATTAATAACTGAAACAATATATAATTATAATAATATAGTAATAATAATTGTAATGAAAAGAGAGATCACAAAAAGAGAAAGATAATAAAACCCAGAAAAGACAAGTGATGCAGAATACCATTTCTCACCACCCAGTGACCGATGCCCAGCCTGTTCCTGACCAGCCATCAGCCCATCCCAGCCAACTCCCCCAGTTTATACACCGGGCATGGCATTCGGTGGTATGGAATATTCTTTCTGCCAGCTCAGGTCAGTCTCACAGCTTCTTGTGCAGCTTCTCATTGGCATAGCATGGGAAAATGAGAGGTGCTTGATTTAAAGTAAGCATTGCTCAGCAGCAACTATAACATCAGTGTGTTATCGACATTATTCTCATACTACATCCAAAACACAGCACTGTACTAGATACCAAGAAGAAAACTAATTCTATCACAGATGAAACCAGGAGAGCATGTGAAGGAGAATCCTAAGAGTTTGTTTACAAATTAGACTTGTCACTTTAAAATACAGCTTCTGTCACTTCTGAAATGGTTCTGGCCAGTCCACAGATTCCTATCTAAAATAATGAAGAGATATGAAGAAAACATTATTCAAGTCAGTCTTTTCCCAGTATTTCCCTGAGGTTTAAAAAAACTTGGGAATAATCTTTTATTTTGCCCTGCAATCACTCATTTACGAGACTAAATCAAAGACATAGAACACAATGCCAGCTACATTTTGAAGTCCAAAGCAATTTATATAATAAAAAATATTCTCACTAATATAAAAAATGGACACTTTACTAAAAATTTACAAATTATCAGTGGAATTCTGAAATGTATAAGACAAATAATACTAAATGGACTTGATATTATTATTTTGGCAAATACAACTTCCCAAAAATTAAATCAGAGGTAAACTATATTTTGGATATATTTTAACAACTAAATGGAAATAAAATGGGAAATCAAAACATGCATTCATATATCTGAATGATGAAATAAATTTTTCCTTATATTTAAAGTACTTTTTTTAAGAATAAATTTGATTACCTAAATTTCTTTATCTCTAAAACAATGCAAGCACAATTTTTTTTTTTCCAATCAATCTGAATGAAAATGTTCCCAACCTGAAACTATTTGTATTCATATATTATATATATACGTGTAAACTTGTTGACCATAAGTATTTTATTCAATTATAAATATGGTTTTACACAATTTACTGGAATAATTTGAAAAAAAAAAATATAAGCACTGTGTGTACCTATTTTGAATACCATTTGATTCACCTAGTAAAATTAAAAATATACGTATTTGCAATGCAGTAATATTGGAAACAGATGGGTGGACTGTTACATATACTGGACAAGGTATTAGTAGAAGAAGAGGCTATAAGCTCTGGAGCTCTTTAGTAACTAATGCTTCTACCTTCAAGGAACCTGTGTACGGAAGCTGAATTATTTTTGTAATAGCACTCTCATTGATTTGGGAATTTATTTAGTGATTAAGGAAAAGTTTCAACTACTACTGTAAACATTGGGCTGAATTAATTGAAAAAAATAAATAGACAAAAAACAAATACAATTTATAGGAGAAACAAAATTGTATCCACTGTTGAGTTTGGATTTGACACATTTGTTTTCGTAGGTTTACTCTTTGAATACATAACCACAGAAGAGGATGTGACTGAAAAAATTTGTCATGAATCTTATTTAGGAAAAAGTGAGCGAAATAAAAATTGTAAAGGACCTTAGAAAGGAAATTTTTTCCTTCTTTTGTGCATGCCAGAATTCTGATCATACTGATAAAATACAGATTCTAAGTATATCTTGCATATATGGATGTATAAATTAACATTTGCACATATAGCTATATATTTATACAACTCAGATATCAAAAATAAAAATGAACCTTATAAAAGTTCATTTTTTATTTTTTATTTGAAAGTTGCAGTGTAGTATTGGTAGTAGGTAATTTCAACTGTACAGTTTGCAAACCAGATCTCATTTTCACCTGACACTTTTGGATAAAGACATTATCAGAAATGTTTGCAGTATCTAATAGGTGCACTCTAGAAATTTAATCCAACAGTCTCTAAGGACTCTGCCAAACAAAGCAGATCATATTACGCAGTTTTATGGGTGTAGAAACAATAGTATAATATAGAAGGAAATACTTCACTCAGCCTCTTTCTTGATTTCAGTCACATGCTTGTCACACTAGATCTGAACCTAGTGTATTGATGTGAATCCTAGAAGTTCAGATAGTGACTTAGAATAACTTATTAAGTACTTTTCCATAATAATTTAAAATTAGTATTGAAAAAATAAATTAAAATATCTTTGCACATTTCTTCCATGTGTTATTTAAACCCCCTGATATTTCTAATCTATCATGGTATAATTTTCTCTTTTTTTTAATATTGATTTCAACTATATATTTTAAATACATGAATTCTGTATAAGAAATTAAACTTCATAATTCATTTTCATAAAACTGAGTTATTCAGTCACGTTTCTCTTAAGCATCCTTCCCAAAAAAAATATATTGGTTTCTCAGCAATTTAAAGCCAAACAGTTGTTCACCTGGATGATTCAATATAGAAAGTTAAAATTCGTCATTGAAGTATTTTAAAGAGTTTTTCAAAGTCATATTTATCTTACAACTCCTGCTTTGAAAAGTAATTTTTAAGTTGGACATGATTAATAGAGATTTTACTTGTTACCATCATAGAATAATAATTGGCACAGATTTGTGTTTTCTTAAGTATATAATGGCTGTCTTTCTTTTCTATGATGGAATTTGACCAAGGAGACTTATATGTTGCAGTATCATATCATAACAGTAGGGAAAAAAATCTCCCTGGTTATTACCCCAAATATAAAAACCCACTAGTGGTTTTATATATTTCATTTCTTTTCATACAGGTAAAAAAAGAGAGACTTTATTGTAACCCAAAATTCCAAGGTTATCACATAAAGATATTTTTTCCTTCTCTTTACACTGAATTTTCAGCCTAAATAATTTGAAAAAATAATAAATAATAATAATAATAAATTGTATTAAATAATTTTAAAAATAAAATTTACAAATTTTTCTTGTGGTTTAATTTACTAGCTTTTCTTTTTCCCTAACCTGAAGTCAGTGAAGAGTGCCCTCCACTACATTGTCAAAATTTGACAATGAAAGCTCTCTCTTATCTGTATTGCAAATACATAGAGGAAAATATTAAAAAGACAACATTCTCATACATTTGGACTACTAGATACCATTGTTCTTCTTAGGAGATGATCTGTCACTACCTTGCAGAAGAAAATAATTAAGTTACTCTTCCCTGTTATATGCTGTGTGGGTCTCTGGTAAGAGATCTATAGCTGAAATATAAGTTCTGTTCTTTCATCACTCCTTATATTTCCCAGGTATTTAAGGGAGTGTGGGGAGTGTCCATTTTTCATTCTTTAGCAACAAGTTAAATATGTTTTTAGATTGTTTATATTGTCATCCTTCTGAAATTTCCCCAAAGAGCAAAAGTCGAATTTGTAAAACAGTTTTATGTTGTACCTTAGGGGAAAAGGGAATGGAATTTTGTAAGCCAGTTAAAGTAACTGTTTTGCAACACCATTCTCTCAGTTGAATCTCAAAGATTGATACAAGCAATACTATTGTGCACTTTCTTGAATATATACACAGAAAAGCATTTCAGTTGGAAAGAGTCAGGAAACTAAAATATAAGGGTTTTAACATACTCTTTCTAAACCCTTTTTCAATTATTTATATGCTATAAAAACATAGCTTCATTTGATTTAACAGGTTATAGAATGTCTGTTATCTCATTGCTGCACGTTCTTAAATACTTGCATATTCAAACATTGTAGAGTGTAAGTTTTGAAAGTAAGTTTTGTATTTTAAATTGTGTCACTGGGAAATATCAAAAAACTGATAGATAGCAAAATGAATGACTCTTGTTCTAACCCCAGTGGGCAGCTCTGCCCCAGCCACTGACTCACTCCATGGTGGAATGGGATAGAGAATTGAAAGGGTCAAATTGAGAAAACTTGAGTTGAATCATAGTCTGGTGGCTACAGTTAGCACTGATGACTGTGGTCCTCAGAGCATGTTAGTTGCTGAGGTCAAGGTGATCAGGTTTGTCTTTATCTATTTGTCTGTCTGGCAGCTTTTCTGCTTGGATGACTTTCCCATGCAACTACATTCATCTTTGGTGAAGACAATGCTCACTTCTGTAAAATTGTGTCTGGCTATAACACCATGTTATAAAATTCTTATATAATACTATAAGTTATGCTGAACTTAGGTTTAAGGCAAATGTCATTTAGTACTTGTTGATATTTGATTTTGAGCAATAGTGAATTTCATTCTCTCTCCACCTTCTCATATTAATTAATGTCCCTCAGCTATCTTTCTTCCTATCTGAAGAGCTTTAGTCTTTCTACATACAGAAGTCATTCTATATCACTCATCTTTGTTGCTCTTTTATTTTCAATTTTTATAATTCTGTTGGATCCTTTTTGAGATAGGATAACTAAAACAAACATATTTTTAAAGAAGTAAGCACATAAAGAATTCACATAGTAATATAATACTTTCTTCTTTATATATTTTTTCTTTCCTAATAATTCCTAGTATAAGATCCTTCTCCTTTACTATGCCTAGAAACAGATGGTTGAGGCTTTTTAAGGATTATTCACAACTTATTCTTTATATTGTTTCTGTGCAAATTTAATATCAGTGCCTACATGATAGGGAGCCACAGTGGAGACACCAAGGATTAGCCCCAAACTATTTATACATTTCAGAATAACATTGGGAGAAGAAATGAAAACTCCATCCTTTATAGTCTACTTGAACTTCCTCCATTATTGTCAGACACAAGAAATTTTAATTAATTTTTGCATGATTATAATGTTTGAGAAAGTGACCTTGTTATACATCGATGATAAGATCCAGAGAAGAGCAATGAGGCTGGTGAAGAGACTCAAGCACAAGTCCTATGAGGAGAGACTGAGGGAGCTGGAGTTGTTCAGCCTGGAGGAGGCTCAGGGGAGACCTCATCACTCTCTACAACTCCATGAAAGGAGGTTGTAGCCAGGTGGGGGTTGGTCTCTTCTCCCAGGCAACCAGCAGTAGGACAAGAGAGCATTATGGAAAGAGAGAATTATGGAAATAAGAAATATATTATGAAACAGCTCTTCAGATCCAAGACCACGAAAACTTTAGTATCAGAATCTGAAAAGGCAGGGGGACAGAAGTTCATAATTCAAAATTAAAGAGAAGTTAGGAAGATCTAAATCTACCTTTAGAAATTTTAGTCCTTTTTTAGACGTGGCAATATGCTTTCTGCAAAATAAATAACTATTACAGGAGTTAGTAAAAGCATTTCCTTGACAGCAACTTTGAACCAACACCAAATTGGAGTGGATGATATCCAGAAGAACATACATTTGAAAAGTGAGGAGTCTTATTCTCTGGACACTTCCAAAGATTAAAGAAAATACCATTTTTTGATAGAGTATGTCAGTTGCAGATTACAGAAGTAATACTGTCATGCTTAACTGCAGTTACTAATCTGCTAGGGACAGTAATTTGAATATCAAAAAACTGGAAATGTTTGGTCAGTTGCTAAACTTGGCACACCAGCTTACTGGCAGATTTTAGACAAACATGCTGTAAATTAAAAGTGGCTTAAGATGAAAGTCAGAGTATGGAGTTAACAGTATGTAAACTGAAATTTCAGATGTCAGTCTCTGTATTGCCAATACTGGGATGTGGAAATGTTATTTATAAGAGTCATGCCAAGTATTCAAAATCTAGTTCTGTGAGGGTGATTCTAGCTAAAACTGGCTTAAACAAACACAAATTAGAGTAAAGATTTTAAGACACAGTTCTTTATCTATGAAAACTTACAAACACACAGAAATCTCATAGCAGAAGGTCAAAAGGGACAAATATTGCAGAGGAACACAGGAGTAGAAATAAAACAGTTAAAGAACAGCTGATTGGAATGAAGGTTAAATTTCATCCTTTTTCCTCAGATGAGTGCTGGTACATCACTTTCTATCTTTCTGATAAAAGTCACTCCAGTGACAGTTTTTCTACTATTAATGTATTTGGCCAAAGAGTTTAGAAAAAAATTATAGTAGATAAGATTTCTGGTTTTGAGAACATTCCTGTACACTTCCTCAGGGTTAAGGCATGTTCTGTTTTACTTCTTTTCTACTGAGTGTAATAGAAAAAAAACCCAGAAATTAAATACATTTGTCAAAAAATATACATGTAGGAAATAAACTGGAAACAGAAAATAATACTTATGAGTGAGAAAAAAGGGGGAACAGTTTCATAGATATAATATCACATGTATCTATGATGAAATTGCTCACTCACATACTGTAGATCAGGTTCACCTCTTCTAAACAACTTCTAAAATATTACTTTAGAATCCAAATCTAATCCAAATCTTTCTCTGGCAGTGACAAAGTTTCTGAACCATGACCTGCAATAGCTATTCTGCAAGTTGTACCAACACATTCCATTTGCAGAACATTGGATATATCAGAAAAAGAAATAGTTGTAGGTTTATCTGACAACTCTTTCCAAGTGACACAGTTCAACTTGAAAAAAATCCAAGTTTAAAAAGTGAATAATTAAAAAAAAAATAAATAAATTAAAAAAAAAAACCCACATAAAAGAACTAGTGGAATTGAAAAACAATGAAAGACTTTACGGGAGGAAAAAACCCAGAATATGCATGCATTTACCTGATGTAAGAAATTATATTGTCTGTGAAACTCTGCAACATGTACTGAAGATATATATTTGTAGGCACTCAATTGAAAATTGCCTTCAAGGAAAACCATAATTAGATTAATTCTTTCCAAAGCTGTACTCAAGTTATTTGCTCCTGTGTAAAAAAAGAAGTTACTCCCCTATTTATTCACTCTTTTTTCAAGCAAGTAATTATTATAAATAATCTATTTAAATGGTAAATTAATTGTAATATAAACACAAGATCTTGCTGAGCAGTGCTATATGTAGTCTGTCATGGGTTAAACTAATGTAAAATAAAACCACTTTTATTAATTAAGGAGGCATAATTTAGAAACTGCAGGAGGCTGTTCATGATTCATGGGTAGAAATTAAGAGTATTAACTTCTAAAAAAATATTTTCAACAGCTTTGACGTCTTTAAAGTCATTCTGCATAGCGTGGTTTTATATTCATAATCATAATTCATGCTGCATAGCATTTCCTTACAGGATCTTTAATTCCAATACATATTCTTAAAACAACGCCACAGCATATCACAGTAACAAAACAAAAACTGTGTGAAGATTCTGTTAGAAAGGCAAATTCACTCTATTTTCCTACTTTCACACAACAATTTGCAACAGACATAGGTATAAAGACAGTATTAAACAGGCATGTTCCCTGACTGCAATAAAGAATCTGTGTTTGAGCACATGGCAGCTATGGCAGAATGTTATATTAGCATCTGATGCTAATCAATAGAAAAAACAAAAGTAATAGTGCATTTTTCCCAGTTATATCTATTGTAGAGTCGTGCTTGATTTAGTTTTGACTTATGCACAGGTATAGCATTATCATTTTTGGTCTCGTCTCAAAGGAATAGCTTTAGACAACTCACTTTCCATAGCATTCTTCATTTTCAGTTGGTCTGATATCACACAGCCTATATTAAGTATCCTTAAGAAACCTAGGATGAAGATTTATTTTCCATCATTTTTTTTATATTGACCACAGGCCATAGCTATGCTTATCACCAGTGCATTTCACATTCACATCCCACAGGAGCTTCCTTCTCAAACGCACCAAGACATTTATCTTCATTTTGTGGTTGAAATCTAATGTGACTCTGTCTCAGTTTGAAGAGACTGGAATGTTTGTTAAAGAGGATGAGTTATGAGACAGACAAAACTCCTTTCTCTCAGCAATTGTAAATTCAAAAATTAAGGGGCTTTAATCGAGGAAGTGTGGAAGAAAAGAAGAAATAACAATCCTTTATTAAAAGATAAATGTATATTGGCAAGAATAGTAACAGAACATAAAACCAGCTAAACAATAGTCCTGTACTCAGAAGTTCCCTTCAAACAAAAGAAAAAGTCTGATACTTCTCTGTCTTTAGCGCAGTTCTAATCACAGTTGGCAGGGGTGCTGTTGGATCGCTGGAGGTGCAGAGCCTGCAGTGCTCTGTTGTGGCCTGCAGGGGGCGCTGCTGGATCACTGGAGGTCACCACGCGGGGAGAGAGATCTGGGGGGATGGTCTTGGGTCGCAGGAGAAGCCGTAAAGAAGATGGGGGACCCTTCCCCCAATAGAAGGAAGAGGAAAGGAAAGCAGTTCACCCCCCAACAGGACTCATTGTTGTTCTCAGTTGATGGCACCCCAAAAGCTCCTTCTTTTCTTCCAGTGAGCACAGAGACTCTCCGATGAAAACGCAGCAGGTCCAAGCTGGAGACAAAAGACAGCTTCCAGGCAAGTTGAGGCCAGCAGCCAGGGCTGACCAGGACAGGAAGCCAGAAAAACAGACCTCCAGGCCTTCTCTCCAAATGCACCAAACACAGACCCTGTCTCCGTCCTCAAAAGAGAACCCAGCAGTCTGAATCTCTCCCCTCCGAACAGAGCCAGCCACCCCCTCCCAAAAATCCTCCCCTCTCCTCCCAGCCTCTGATGGGCCATCCGCGAGGAATGCGGCCTGGCTAGCTAGTTCTTTTGTAAGGCTAATTAACTCCCTTCCCCCTTTCCATTCTGTACTAGGGTGAATTTATGCTGATACTTTTGTTCTGTGTTTGGCCCCAGACCAAGGCTTTTGATACTGTGAGCAGAAAAGGTCTGTGGCAGATTTTGGAATGCTTAGGTTGTCCCCCCAAGTTCCTTAAAATGATCATCTCACTCAACGAGGATCAACACGGTCAAGTCAGATATGGCAACGCACTTTCTGAGCCCTATTTAATTAAGAATGGTGTAAAACAAGGCTGCATTCTCGCTCCTACCCTATTCACCGTCTTCTTTAGCATGATGCTCCAAAGGGCCATGGCAGATCTCAATGATCAGGACGGTATCTACATTTGATATCGTACTGACGGAAGTCTATTCAATCTAAGGCGTCTGAAGGCCCACACTAAGTCCTTAAACCATCTTGTCCAGGAGCTGCTTTATGCTGATGACACCGCCCTTGTCGCCCACACAGAAGCAGCTCTGCAGCGTTTAACATCCTGCTTTGCAGCTGCTGCTGAGCTCTTTGGGCTGGAAATCAGCTTAAAGAAGACAGAAGTTCTCCATCAACCTGCACCTCAGGAAGTCCCCCATCATCCCCACATCACCATTGGCCAATCAGAACTCAAATCAGTCCAACAGTTTAACTACCTAGGCAGCCTCATCTCCTTGGATGGTAAGATTGACGGAGAGATAGACAACAGATTAGCAAAGGCATACAGTGCTTTTGGAAAACTCCACAAAAGAGTACGGTGTAATAAACACTTGAAGAAAAGTACCAAGATCAGTGTTTACAAAGCCATAGTGCTGTCTACTCTCTTGTATGGTTCCGAATCATGGGTCATCTACCGCCACCACCTGCGTCTCCTAGAGCGCTTCCATCAACACTGCCTCCGTATAATCCTAAACATCCACTGGTCAGATTATGGGACCAATACATCTGTTCTAGAACAAGCAGCAGTCACAAGTATAGAAGCCATGTTGATGAGAACACAACTGCGATGGGCAGGGCACGTCTCAAGGATGAAGGACCACCGCCTCCCTAAGATCTTGCTTTATGGTGAACTCGCCACTGGCTGCCGCAAGAGAGGAGCCCCGAAGAAAAGATTCAAGGATCCCTGAAACAACATCTCAGCCTTGGCCATATTGATCACCATAACTGGTCTACTCTGGCCTCAAATCGTGAGGCCTGGAGACACACCATCTATAACGCAGCTGTCTCCTTTGAGAACACACGCAGGATCACTCTCGAGGAGAAAAGGCAATGCAGAAAGATCCGTGTTCTGCAGAATATATCGTCTAAGGAGTCTTTCTACTGTGCCTTTTGCAATCAGATATGTCTATCTTGTATTGACCTCATAAGTCACCAACGTGCCTGTAACAAATGTGGATAGAGCCTTCCCAAATCTTTGTTCGCGAAGCCCAGCCATGATGATGATGATGATGATGATGTTTGGCCCCAGCCACCTGCAGTAGTTTATATTCGGCCTGCCAAGTTCACTGATAAAACAGTGAATTCGTCCTTGGAGGGAGAACTTCTGTGTAAACTGTTTTAATTGGCTTTCTGTGATTGGCTAGTTGTCCGCCAAGGGCATTTGGAGGAGAAAGTGATGACGAAGGAGGAAGGCTCGACCCCCTACTCAATTAGAAAGAGACTCCCAAAGCATACTGCGCGTGCGTCAGGGGATTTCCTAAGTTCTCACGCATGCGCAGAAGAGATGCACCTACATAACCAAGAGGGTGGGATTGGGAAACTCTGGCGGGGCAGTACTGGCCACACCTCCCCGGGCAAAGGTGCTCAATGGATTGTATAAAAGCAGACAAGTTTTCCGAGTGGGGGGCTGCCCTTCACGAAGGATCTAGTTGTTTTCTGTGGGGATGCCTGCTGAGGTGGGAGCTTGCTAACCCTTCGGAAAATGCAGCTGTAGAGGATTTTATGGTATCTGGAGTGGGTAAGATCATCCCATGACTGGCATTTAAGTGAGTAGGGTGTCGTGTTTTCCTCTTTCTCCTGGATGCCCATTTAGTTCAGCCACTTCTTTGTAATAAATATCTGTTTATCTGAACTTGCAACGGTGTCTTGGTTTTCAGGCTTCGGTATGTTCAAACCCCTTCCCTAATACACATTCAAACTCCGTCTTTCCTACAGTGGGGGGGCAGGGGAAAGAAAAATTCTCCTGAATTTCTAACCTATAACAGACTTTCTTGTCTGTGTGTAGTGGGTTTGTAACCTTCCCTGGGAGGGAAATGGAACTAGATAGGTTACATATGTATATTTTACCAATAAGCTGTTCCATAACGTGTTACGTCAGCTCAGACATAAAGAGACAAGAAGGAAACAACTTCCTTCTTCTCTTCCAGGACGGTTGGACAGGATAGACGGCTGTTTTCGGAAAACCCCTTTCACAGGGAAGTAGTCTTCATTGTTAGTTTTCCCTGTGTGCATAGTGCTTATAGTTTTTTTTCTTTGTGTAAATATAAAACCACCTTTCTTAGCAGCCTTGGTTTTGCAAGATTTTTTCTTTTCCCCCTCCCTTCCCTCCTCTTTCTCCCTCTGGGAGGGTTGGGCAGAGTCTCGGTGGACACCGGGCGTTCAGCCAAAGTGACGATAACACTGTGACCTTTAACACAGCTTGACAAAACTGGCTGTGAGGTAAATAGTACAACAAATCAGGAAGCCTTGGCATTTTATTAAAATAGATCTATATTACATTTAGAAGATGTGAAAAGAAGGGCAGTGGGGAAAAAGATAAAGAGAGGAAAATAATTTTTTAATTGTTTATTGTGGGGTTTTTTATTATTTTGAAAATTTAAATTATTTTTTTTTCCAATTTTCAGGTAGATCTTAATGTTTCAACTGTTCAGTTTTCCATGGGGTTTAAATCTGTTTAAGTCTGAAGGTGAAGCTTATTGGTTTTGCAAAGTTTTCATGTCCATTTTGTCATTAGTCCATTTATATAAATCTTCTATTGCACATTTACACATTTGTTACTGACCACAGAATTTGTTTTCCTATTTCCTTTGTATTTCTTTTCTCTATTTCTACTTATTTCAAGGAGTTAGTATATTCTTCATTTCATTATTCACACGTTTGAATAATTAAAGTGGAACAGGATGATTTTCTTTATTTTTTTCAGTTATTTTATAACTGCATTTTACACGCAATATTTTCTTATGATATTACAGAAAATATTATTTGCTGTGTTTTCTCTCTGTTTCCTAGAACACAAATCAGCTTATTACTCTTGTTCTGCTGTCTGATGTTATTTGTATTAAGTTGACTTTCCTGAGTACAATCACGCAACAGGATAGTGATGTCCCATTGTGGATCTAGGCCCATGTTCACACTCCACCTGCACAATATCATATCAATTCCTGACTGATCAAAACCCCACCATATTTCGAAATGTTATCGCACAGAATTTACTGTCCAGTCAGAAACGGCTCCGTGTAAATCTCAAAAATACTTTTTTTTTCATTTTGTGGGAGATATGTTTCTATAGAGTCATAATCTTTTTCATCATAGAACGCTTCCTTCAACACTGTCTCCATACAATCCTAAACATCCACTGGTCAGATTATGTGACCAATACATCTGTTCTAGAACAAGCAGCAATCACAACTATTGAGGCCATGTTACTGAGAACACAGCTGTGCTGGGCAGGACACATCTCAAGGATGAAGGACCACCACCTCCCTAAGATCTTGCTCTATGGTGAACTTGCCACTGGCTGCCGCAAGAGAGGAGCCCCGAAGAAAAGATACAAGGACTCCCTGAAACAACATCTCAGCCTCGGCTATATTGATCAACATAAGGAGGGATAAGAATGGGAGAGGTAAGGGGAAAGGATTAAAGTGGTTGGTGGGGTGTGAGCTGGGATGGTCAATCCTTGTGCCCAGCCATGTCTACGCCAGCCAGTGCAACCTCTCTGGTCTCTTCTAATTAAACTCCATCTTTGATGGTTTTCCTTCCCCATGCCTGTGAGAGAGGGCTGAGCACCCACTCTTCCACAGAGCTGAGTCCACAGGCCAGGGGCTGAGTGCTGACACCAGGAGTGTGTATTTTTCCTTGGGTTACCTTAATTTTCAGTCTGTGTGTGTGCATGTGCACATGTCATGCAAAAACAAACTTCAAGCAGGAATAGCCAGCACAAGAGTTACAGCTAAAGGGGAGACCAGAAGTCTGGAGACAAAGGATGTGGAGACCAAGGCTATGCAAGTCAGATTCTACAGAGACCATAGAACAGAGCTGCTACTTGAGGAATTGCAATCCTGAGTCTCAGCTTCTGAGGAGACTGTAGGTTTGGAACAGCTCCTGGAGACAGCTGTTTCTGTTTGTATATGTGTGACAAGAACAGCTGGAGTGGAGCTGCAACCTCAGGGGTTCACATATCCCTGATGCCACCAACTGGGCAGATTGAGATCTAGTGGTAGCTGCTGGGGGAGACCAGGTGTCCAAAGTTTTTTTTTATCCACATTGTGAATATATATGAGCATGTTTTAGTCCAGGACTTCAATCCTGATCATCTGAAAAAAAAGGAACTAGGTCAGACTGTCCATGCAATTCAGCTTTGCGTGAAGGCACTCACATCCATATGTGCCAATCCATGTGGCTGTGTGCACATGTAGGTTTGCACACCTGTGTGCATACATGTGTATGAACATATTTATTGGAAACACTATTCCCAATATGCACATTATTTACTGGAAACTCATGCTGGTTGGACCTGGGGACACAAAGCCAAAACAGCCTCACAACCGCCAGGGAAAGCAGAAAGACTGAATTTGGTTGTTTGTGTTCTTTTCCATAGCCCGAGAAAATTCAAAGATGCTTCCTTCCCCTTCTTAGGTATACTACAATGACTGTTAGGTCTGTTGTAGTTGAGTAGTTGTGGAGAAAAAAACTATGGTCTGCTCTGAAATCAGGTAGGGCATGCAAGTATGTGTCTCTGTGCTACAGATGTGATCAATGGGTAAACTAAAGAAAAAAAAAGCATTCTTTATATAAAATAATTAACTAAAATTTACAGATTTAGAATTTTGCCCTGAATAATGAATTCCAAAACTTTAGAGAAGTAATTTTACATGAGGCAACTCAGCAATTCATTGCTGTATATTCATAACAGAGTTACTTGATGAGTATAATAATGAGTTAATGCAACTCAAGTTGGAACGTTTCTCTATACTAAGAAAGAAATGTCTTTTGGCAATTTTTTAGACTTCTTATATTCCTTTATAAAATTTCAATTTAAATGACAGTTTCCAACAACATGTTTTCAAGGCCTCTAGATAGGAAAAAAAGAATCTATTACCCATGCACAACACCATAGCAACTTTATCAAATATTTATGTGATTGCATAGTAATCATATGACTTCTGGTATACACAAGTAACATCTCAAATGACTGACTGAATTACAAAGTCTCGTGGTTTAACCCCAGCTAGCAGCCAAGCTGTTGCACCAGCAACAGCTCACCGTTGCACCAGCGAGATCAGAGAGAAAATCAGAAGGATAAAAGCTAGAAAACTTGTGGGTTGGGATAAAGACAGTTTAATAGGGAAAGCAAAAACCACTCACACAAGCAATGCAAAACAAGGAATTAAGTCATGTGGGCAGGCAGATGCTGAGGAACACGAATTGGAATGGGAACACTTCCAGGCATGGAGGGACGTTTATGGGGCCTGAAGACATCACATTTTATGGACTTGCATCTTTATATCCAGTTCTGAATACTGTTTAATGTATTCCCCCCATTTCATTGTATTAATCCCACTTGTCTGTATAGCCCAGGACTTGCCTAGGTTGTTTTCCTGCTAAAAGTTGTTTACTCCCTTGCTCTCCCTAGCTTTCCCGCTCATCCCACACTGATTGGCTATGAAGTGCCGCAGTGAGGAGTGAGTCCCCATTGATCCCTAGTTCCCAACTCCTCCCAAGTTCCTCCCTCCTTTTATATGTCCTCCTATTCCGTAATACCTTGAGACGTCCATCTCATGCTCCGCCCCAGTTGCCAAGCCTCCCCGAACCAAACCCTATATAAGTCCCTGCTCTCCCCTAATAAAGTGGCCATTGCACCCCGACCTTCTACCTTATCAGACCCCTTTGTGCAGTGATGTGATCCTATTCCCTATCCCACCGGACTTTGGCAGGCAGATGTTCAGCCGTCTCCAGGAAAACAGGGCTCCATCACACATAACAGTTACTTGGGAAGACAAACACCTTCACTCCAAATGTCCCTCCTCTTTCTCCTTCTTCCTCCTACTTTATATCATGAGCATGATGTCATACGGCCTGGAATATCCCTTTGGCCAGTTTGGGTGACCTGTCCTTACTATGTCTCCTCCCAACCTCCCATGGACCCCCAACATCCTTGCCAGTGCGGCAGTATGAAAAGCAGAAAAGGCCTTGGCTCTGCGTAAGCCCTTCTCAGCAATTACAAAAGTATGTCTATTCTCATCATTGTGTTTGGTACAAATACAAAACATAGCCCCATAACAGCCACTGTGAAAAAAATTAACCTTATTCTAGCCAAATCCAGCACACAGAGTTAATGAAAACATTGTCATTCTGTAGCTCAATTATGCACCATTAGAGTTATTTTTCCTTTCTAATTATCTCTTTGGAGCTGTGTGTCTTATAAATCTGATCTGAAATGATACAGTTTACAAAATATAACTACTTATCATCTTCATATCCAAATTAAATTAAAGAGTAACTCTGCAAGAAAGAAATAAGGAATGAATTAAAAACAGAATTACGAAACTAAACTAAATATTGCTTTCAACACTCTGGCTATTATGATAAACTATTTTTTTAATTCCAGGAAGTACAAACCAATAAACAAATCTTCAGAAGACAGTATTGAACAAAATTATGAAATCTGTTTTCTCTCTGCAAGTTAGTCTAAGCTTTAAATATAAATCAAAATCAATGATTACTCCATGTAAATTACTTCAAGAGCAGAGCTTGAGATTTCCAATTATCTCTTTTAATGCTGTCAAAACTTTCCCAAAGTCATACCCCCTCACAGAACAGGGTTCAATGTTGTCTCTGTTATATAAAAAAAATGCAAATATCAAGATTTCGTCCTTAATCGTGCAACATGGTGACTGTTTTAGTGGAACTTCTGTCTGCTTGAAGGTGTTTAATAAGTCCAAGAATGGCACACTAGTTTTCTCACTATCACAATGGTTTCTAGTATTTCTATTATTTTCCTGAAACAGAGCAGGGACTAATCTTGTCTGATCTATTATTTTAGTCTATTCCGTAAAGTTAGATGCTGTGAAACTATTCTCTCATGGAAATAAAGTCTAACAAGCTATCCCTGTTTGTGACGTTCTGCCACGGTCCGAGGGGGGGGGGGGGGAATGGGGCCGTGACACAGCACGGAGGGGTCCAGGGTCAAGGCAGAGGTGCAAATGGAATGCTTTATTGAGGTGTGCCGGGGTTTTATGGGTTCAGGCGGGGAAAGGGCTAGAACATGGAGTGGAGCATGAGACGGACAACCAGGGGAACAAATCGGGATAAGGACACAGGCAAAGGGGGAGGAACGTGGGAGGAACCGGGGAAGGAAAGGGCAAATGATAACTGTCTCCTCTGCAGCTTCTTCAGCCTATCAGAGAGGGAAACAGGGAAGCAGGGAAGCAGGCATGCCTGGGCATGCCCGGGAAATACAAATATAGGGGCAGCATACAGTGTGCATATTTAAAACCACATAATAACTGTGAAGTCCATATAATAAAGTCTTATCAATTGCTGTATGACTTTTTCTACTCCTGAAACTGCTCCCATCCTGAATCTTGCTCCTTCACAACGTTCACTGTTGTAAAGCAAAATAGAAAATTTGTGTTCAAGTTTACTTAGAACAAGCAATATACATTGATAAATAAGTGAATATTTAAAATCAATTAAATAACTCTCATTTTAACCACGCATTTTTATTCTTGGAATTTAAGTGGATTTTGAATCGAATTCATCTAGACTAATTATATATTTCTTTCGTATAGATGCATATATATCTTTTGTATACTATGTTTGTCTAAACAGTACCTCTGAAATAAATGTTTCAAAATTTAATTTTGAATTGTTTTATGAGATCACCAAACAAAATATTTTAGACTTCTTATATTTAGATTTAATCTAATCTTCCAGAAAGATATTTATAGATGATACTTGAAAAATGTATCTGTTCCAAAACCAGCAAACAACTGTATAAAATTATTCTTTTTTTCTAATGTCTCTCATAAAAATAACAATGAATGCAATTTATAAACATAAGTTTTAAAATTATACAGGCTTTGTGAAAGAAAAATAACTTAATCATTTAAATATGAAACTGAACCACATTTAATTGAATTTATTTAATTTCTTAATCAAATGCACAAAGATTTTCAAAATTATGAGGTAAAACTTAAAACCTTTAAAGATTAAATTCAAGAATGCAGTTTGCCAGTTCATGCAACACAATAACTGTATGATACTGTCATAATAAATCTGATAATATGGTAGCATTGTTCTTCTTATTGTTGTCATTAATAATTAATGCCTTTCAAAAATATCATAAATAATTTTCTTTATAACTGTGTTGACAAGCAGCTGAAAAATAAGAAATTTTCTTAAGCTGAAAAATTACCCATGCTTTAGACTGATACAGGATATTGTCCTTAACCTAATATCCCAAATGATGGCATGATAACACTACTTTTCATATGCAATGTCTAAGTATATATGTGAGAGAAGCCTAATCATTTAAGAGACAAATGAATCAAATAAAGATTACAGAGATTGCTAAGTATAAATGTGACATACAAACATTCCACTCATGCACATTAAGCAGAGCAAAACACTAGATCTTCCCTTTTTGGTTGTGTGGGTTTTTTTGGTTCTTTTAATAATTTCAGGAATTCTGGTTTAGCATACCATACTAGATTACTTGGACAATTTAAAAGAATGTGGTAAATACAAATGAAAATTTAACCCAAAACAAATTCTATTATATGTGAGTTATAGGAATTATAGGAAGGTTAGCACTTCACAAATAATGTTCCCATAAATTCTAATTCAAACTCTTCCTCATACTTTAATGAAAAATGCAGCTCTCCACTTTCATATATTATATCAATTTAATGGAATACGATATCATATGTTATATCAATTTAATTGATAATATATCAATATATCAATTTAATTACAAGTACTCCACTTGGAAAACATAAGTATGATATTTTGTTGTTTTAATGCTTTTGAATTGATAATTCATCAGGCACTAAATGAGCTGATAAATGCTGTGCACAATGTTTTTAGTTTTCTATACACTAATTAGGAGTAAGAAATCCTCCCCTAAAATATGGCTTTCAAAAGGCTTGAAAGGAGTAATTTTAGAAGTGATGTATAATTTATTTACTTGATGAACCTGAATGGCTGTTTTTACAAGTGTTTTTCTAAGATTAAACAGTGAAATCTACACTATGATTCAGCTGTGAGAATTTCAACAATCTTTGTAAATATTTCAATCATACAGCAATGTTATTTCAACTAGAATTTTCCATTAGGATGATTGTCCTCTAACAACAGCAATCAGTAATATTCAGCATTATCTTTTGAATTAATAAATGCTTGTGTTTCTCTTAGTATTATAACGGGCCATATGTTTTCATATGATTCTAAATTAATTTTGGCTGAATAATTTTCAATTCAATCAGTGATACTTCAAGCTAATAATATAAAACATTAAGAAAATCAGTCACTATGGTTCTAGTTAAGGTGATATTGTATCCTAACAGATTTTTGTTAATTAAAAAAAAATCATAACAGTAAAATTTATTTTGGTCAGCTATTAAACTTTATTATTTTATGGCTTTTAGAGGCCAGATTTCTGATATGAGGCCATAAATTTTACACCACTTGATTTTTTCAAAACCATATGACTCCTTGTTGAGAAAATCTTATGGTGAATGAGAAACAGTTTTCTGCATGTAGATTTTGATTCTGGTAAAAACACCTTTGAAAAGATTGATAGGCAAAACAATACTAAGAAGACAAAGAATTAAACTTCCTGAAACACAAAATTGCCACTTGAAAATGAACATGGCATTTTTCTTGGCAGAGACATGGCATAAACTGCCATTAACTGGCTTGGATGGAAAGCTTTCCTCTTGTGATCTTGTAGCCTGAAGGACTGCACTGGATGCAGCTGTGTTTGGATGTTAACTGCTAAGATCAACGCAGAAGGAGGGGGAAGAGGTACTCCAGGCAGCAGAGCTGAGATTTCCCTGCAGCCTGTGGTGCAAACCATTGTGAGGTAGCCCATGGAGGATACAGAGATCCACCTGCAGCCTGTGAAGGAGCCCACACCAGAGTGAGTGGATGCCCAAAGCAGGCTGTGACACTGTGGGAGGCCTCAATCTGGAGCAGGATCCTGGTAGGGACCTGCTGACCCATGGAGACAGGAGCCCATGCTGGAGCAGGTTTTCCTGGTAGGACTGGTGTCCCTGTGGGGGGACCCATGCTGGAGCAGCCTGTGCCTGAAGGACTGTACCCCATGGAAAAGTGACCCACGTTGCAGCAGTTTGTGAGGAACTTGCCAATGAGATGGACTCATGTTGGAGAAATTTGTGAAGGACTGTCTCCTGTAGGAAGGAAGCCACAGGGAGCAGGGGAAGGACTCATCTCTGAGTAGCAGAGGAAACAACTTCCATTCTCCATGTCCCTGTGCCGCTTGGGGGGAGGAGGTAGAACGTCGGAAGGAAGGAGGGGTGGAGGAAGGTGTTTTTAAGATTTATATTACTTCTCATTATCCTGCTCTGATCCTGTTAGTAATAAATTTAATTAATATCCCCACTTTGAGTCTCTTTTGCCTGTGATGGTGATCAGTAAGTGATCTCTCACGGTCCTTATCTCAATTAATTAACCTTTCATTCTATTTTCTCTCCTCTGTCCAGTTGCAGAGGGGAGTGAGAGAGCGGCTTTAATGAGTACCTGGCATCCAGCCAGAATCAACCCACTACTCTTTGTCACTTCTATACTTGTCCAGGTTCTCTATGCAGACAGACCAAACCAAAGGTTAACATATATATTGAGCACATTTCATAAACTGCTTTCTACAGTTTATAGCATAAAATTTGAGCGGAAGGCCATCAGGAAAATTTTATTATTTATCTTTTATTCATATTTTTCCCCTTGAGCAATCTCTGAAGAAAACCCTCTTATAAAATTAGGCATAACACAGAAGTGCAGTTCTTTTTTCTTTTTTCTCTCAAATGTAAAGCAAAAAAAAAATCAAGTAAGCTTGATTTTTTTTTCCATAAGAAGTAAGAATGGATGTAGTGGATCAGATAGAAGATTAATCCAGCTCAACAATATAATTCCAAAAATATTGTCCAATATTTAAGGCATAGGAAGGAATATGGGGGAGGAGAAAGCAAAAACAAAATATGTTTTTAATCAAGATATAAACAAGTCCACAGCAAGGTCCTGCTCTGAAACCTTTAGAGCCAGCAGTATTTGCATTGATACTTCCATGTAATATCCCTGGGTGGATTGATATTTTATATTTGCAGTTAACAGCTTTTTCAACACCAAGACAATGCATTCCAGAATTCTGTAATGACTTCATCATGCTACTTACAGTTTAACTCTGTGTTTTGTGAAAGGCTTCCTGTTTTGAATCTGCAGCCTGCAAATATCTTTGAGAAATTCTTCGTTTCTGTGTTTGAGAAGAATGTAATTGATCTTAAGTGCTCAGTTTACACACATGATCTTATGGTTGCCATACCTTCTCTCTATCTGAATGCTGGAGAACGCTTTTCAATTTAGTTATTCCCTTACAGTGGCTCCACCTTTAATTATTCTAGCTCTTCCTCTCTGTACCTCACCCAGAGTACAGAAGGACTAAAGTATCCAATTTGAGGCCATTCAATATAGTTTCTCAATCTTGTTTCAATATTTCTGCGAGTTTATAAGCAGATTTTCTCATTCATTTCTTCCCTCTAGCTCTTTTTTTGAACATTATATAAGTTGATGTGTTTTCATAGAATATTCTTTGATAACTTCAGGATATCATTCATGAATAGTAACTGCCTGGTTAAAAACATTATGAGATGCATAAAATTTAGAATATTATATCTTCTGTACATTATTTTTACTTTTTGTTTTTTTGTTTAATGTCATATGCATTGTATTACCTAGCTCTTCCACAACTGCAAGGACTGTTTTCATTCCTTCATGGTCTACTTGGATTCATACTTATGATATTTTCATCAAGCAGTGTCTGCAGATAAAATATGAATAATTATTTAACAACACTCTCATAGATAAGAAAAAACCCTATGTATTTTCTATATGAAACTCTTTGTCAGAGTAAGAGTTCTGCAGGTGAAAACTGAAAATTAAGTGGAGCACAAAATTGCAGATTATGGGAATATTCTTTGGCTGAGCTTTGTTCTCTGAATCTAGTCCATAAAACTGCACTCTGAAGTTTAAAATCAGATTTAAGCATTTTGTGGAATTTTGTTAATAATTTAATTTTCTTAATTTTATTTTTTACTTCAAACATTCACATGAAGTCAAATTTTTAATTCAGTGCATTTTTCTTTTATTTAAAAAAAGAAATAATAAGAGACAGCAAAATAATCTCATATAATGTCAGATTACTTAAAAGCCTGAAGGATTAAAATTCTTTGCTAATGTTTCGAGTTCAGGATAGACTTCTGTCACTCATTTTTCACTCAAAGTAAAATATTCCAGTATGGACTTTTTAACTGAGACATTAATAATACAAGTGCTTGCTATACCTTGCTTTGCAACCTGCCTACTTGTATGTGTTTACAAGTGCGGAATATCTAATTCTTATGAGAAAGTCATCCCTTACTTACACAGGCTAGATTATGAAGCCAAATAAATCTCACAAAGGAAAATTCTGATGATACTCATTGAACAACATTCAAAACAATCTTTACATAAGTCAAACCATGGAAAACATATCCCCCTTTTTCCTTCTCCTCTCAGAAAACATATAACTGACATAGAGGACGCACTCTCCAGAAAGGTAACCTGTGTGCCTGCAAAGTTGTACAACAAGCTTATCTTTTCAGGGGCATCTCTGGTAAATGTATTCCAACATTGCTGATGAGTACAAACTGTATGAATTAATATTAAAATATGAATTACTCCTGCACTGAATATGAATCAGTATATTCACTGAATTTGCTAAAAGAAGATTTGCTAGGATGAAGGTATCTGCTGAATTGAAAATGAAGCTTCTTCATTATAGCCCAGTGAATTGCAACTGGCTTATGCACCCCTGCAGAAATTCAGTTTATATTTCCCTATTCCATTGTGGAATGGAGAAAAAAAGTCTTTTCCAAACTGTCATTTTATTAAAAGAATTATGCTTGAGATTCTCTAAGAAAAATATAATAACAACCTGCACATTCTGTTCTCTGAAGTATTCAGGAGTCTTTGTCAAGGGAGCTAGCTTTCTCATTCACATGCTGTTGCAGCTTGTTTTCTGTTTATTTGAAATCTTGTAGTGTCTTGAGCATCACCTGGGAAATCAAGGTCTGTGTCAGATGTGTTGAAGCCCTGATGATAAAAGCTGATGATTGGATGTGACTGAGCTTGAGCATAGTCAAAGGCTATTTCAAGATAAACATCTGATGCTAAAGGACTTGGAAGATGAAATTGATGTTCTTCTTACTCAAATTTTGGGAAAGATACAGAAGAGAATATATTGAAAAAAAAAAAAAAGTAATCTCTCAAACTCTCTATTACAGGGATGTAAAATTACCAGAAGATATATATATGTTTCTCAGGAAGACATGCATTAACATTCATTGAAAAATCTTAAGCATGTCAAAAGATGTCAGACTTTGTATAACAAAAGAATTATTCTTTATCACTTTTAGCAAAAGAAATACAGCTAAATGGGAAAAAAAGGGTAAAATAATAAAAAGACATTCAAATATAAATTTATGCTGGTTGGGGTTTTTTTTAAAAAGAAAAAGAAACTAAAATGTAGTTTGTGGGGTTTTTTTTGTCTCAGTGATCTACCTTGTATCAATGAAACAATTAGAAGTTTCAACACAAGAAAACATTTGAATGTTGTCAATAATTTGCAAAAGAGTCATCAGGGACACACTAGAGCCTTTCACTTTAATTGGCTGAGATCTTATCAGTTACCTCCACTGACAGCTCAAAATTGTGTTTGAATCTTGCTGATTTTGGCAAAGTCCGTGTAAATCAAGATGGAGAGTTTGTCCCAGTGTGCATGACTGTCCTTGCAAGTTATAAAGAGCTGCATCGTTGACCTTCTCATGCACTTTCGGCACCTGACTCTACTCTAGAGGGTTTTTTTTTTTGGTGATAATCACTTCTTTTCAAAACTCAGATATCTTTAAAGGTTATTTCGCATCCAGTGCAAAAATTAAACCCCGGCCCTTATTGTTGTTGTGTTGTTGGGATTTTTTTAGTGGTGTTCAGATATGTTAATCTTTCTCTGTAATTACCAATTGAAAGTTTAGGTAGCTTTTAAATTACAATGAGTTTCTCTTTTTGTGACAGAAGCATATTTTCTGCCTTGCCATTTTCTTTCTGGTCTCTTTTAATCTTGATGAAAAGACATAATGTAGAAATAAGTTCAAGTAATACGAAGTCGCCTGGTAAAACACAGGATAAAAGATTGTGAGTTTTATGTAAAAAAATCAGATAATCTTTTTTTCCCAGTATGTATTTTGAATTAAAAGCTGTATTTCTTAGTTTATTGTGTTTCTCAAATCAAAACAGTAGAAGAGGAAAAGAAAAGGAAATGAACTTGCTTCATCAGCACTGACTGAAAAGGAAACCCATTTAAGCATTCATAGTTCAGCCTAAGAGTCTGCTTGAAAAGAGTAGGATCCTTTGTGGAAACATATGGTGCCCCACTGGTTCATATTGCAAAAGCCTTCACATAGATGCCCTACTTCATGGTGCATGCTGTTTCTTCTCATGAGAGTGACTTTGTCTATTTGCCTTCCTAATGCTGTCTTTGCTGTCTTTCCCTCTAGTCCAACACATGGAATTTCTACTGAGCCAAGATAAGAACTGTAGGAGGTTTGAGGGTTTTATCTTAAAAAAAAGTCTCACAGGATAACGTGCAATACTTCCATGGTTTTAGAAATGGTTCAAAATGATTTTTGAGATAACTACCTAAACTCATGGAGTTAAATGAAAACTAGAGACTAGAGTTATGAAGAAGTTTTGGGAAATGTTGGAATTTAGTTTCCACACCTGAGGGGCCACAGATCTATGAAATTTTAGATTAATTAGTACTTTGTTTGAAAGATTAAATAGGGATGTATTGAATTGTATCTTATTCACACTAAGAATATTTCAAAAAGAAGCCCAATTCTGGTAAAAAATCAAATTTTGACGGTAGGAAAAAATTTCCTTACCACATCCTCATATATATACACACCTGAAAAACAGTACAATTTTGGATATAAACTGTGTTATATAATGACTTCTACTGTTTTAGTTCCAAATATAATTCTTCATTAACATTTAATCATATAAGCCTTCAAATACTCTGAAATATGATAAAAGAAAAATGAGTAACTGTTAATATGACCTTGAGCTGGTAAAACCTCTGTTTCTGTGATAAATGCAAGTTTGCATTTATAGTTGAGCTCTACTTTCGGTTGTCAGTAAAATAGTTTTATGAAAGTTGAAATGTAAAAAAAAGTAACATCTTGAAGACTTGCCTAATATTTCATTTATAGTAGGTAGAAGACATATAGCTGGCACAGTTTTACATGTAAGTCATATATCACCCACATAAAAGTGCTGTTGGCTATTCACATAACTATCAACATAAGAGGATATATCCAAGGTGAATTGGAAAACCTCTGTAGTCATGCCAGTTTACACACTGTAGATGCTTCTTTCAGGAACTGATGGGCCTAGTGAAGAGTTTGGCATTTAAGCATATTCATCATTTCATTTTCCAAGGTATTCAAGGACATGAAATTTAGCTAGGAAAGTGCAAATCCCATGAAGTTTCTTATATGAAAGTATGTATTATTTTTGCTAAACGCTTTAATATATATTTTGGGGAGGAGGAAGGGAAAGAAAATTACTCATTACAACATTAATAACACCTTAAGTGGAATACAAAGTTATTTAATACTGCTTTTGAGGATAGATAGGCTTACAGAAAACTTTATAATTTATCCTTGTAGCTCTGCAGTACAAAAAATACCTTGAAGAAAAAAAGAAGCTATTAACTCACCTTCTGAATTGCTTGGGAGATAATTCTGTTGACTGCTCATACACTGAGTGTGTAACTAAAAAGCCTGTGGCTTAAATAACAAAGGAATATATTACTTCTCTGTAGGTAGAGCCGCATCTTCTCACTATAAAGAAAAAAAATAAAAAAAAGGTATTCTGAAATATCTTTTTTCGAAGGTTGTGAAAGAAGGAGACGTGCTACTTTATTGTGTGGCTTGAATTTTCCCTAATGGGTCTACAGTGGGAAATAGATAGTAGTCTCCCATGCTGCTGTTTTCAGTATCTTAAGCCCCAGAAGGGAATTTCTTTACAAAATAAAGAAAAGGAGCCTACTGGGTTTGCACTATCTGGCCATCAATTCCCAGTGGAAACCAGGGAATGACAAGGGAAGTATATATTCCTTTTGCACAAACAGTCTGGGGAAAACAAACAAACAAACAAAAAACCTCAAAACAACAACAAACAACATAAACCCACAAAACAAAAACAAGTAAGAAACCAACAAAACACATACAACCCCCCCCCACCAAACAGAAAAAAACCAAACCAAAACTAGAGGTTTAACTAGAGTTGAAACTGTGATTCTGTTCATTTCATTGCATTTGTAAGCACCTATCCTAGTGAAATGAACTACAGGCTATTTCCTTTTGAATAGGTATAAATGTGTTTTTCAGGATTGGAAGGGAGTAAATTCCAGCTATTAGGTAGTCTGTAAGTTTATTTGACACCTTGTTTGGAAAATACTGCAAGAAATTACTTTTCATAATGTCATGATATAACCCCAGGTGGCAACTAGTGCTACCCAGCCGCTCACTCCCACCTCCACCCCCCGGTGTTCTCTGGAGCTCAAAGCTTAATCTTTGAATCGAGTACCTATTAATATTGAACATCTCAACCAAGGTATCTAAAAGTCAAACTGAATCGCTACAAACATATGCAAATACAGGGCCTAGTTATTTATTTATGTTTTTGTGACTGAAATAGATGGGTCTTTCTTTATCAGGAATACTGAGAAGCATTTTACTGCACAGGAATCCTAATTGTGTCTTTCAGCACAAACAAAGACAGCAGAACTGGATTTAGAAGCTATAAATCTGAAGGCTACCCTGCAGAGAACTATTTTTAATTTACAGAAATCCTTGGACCCAGTTAGCTTAAAAATAAACACTCGAAACAGAATTTACCAGGAAAGTAACTAAATAGAATCCCTTCATCCTAGCATAATGAGTTCCATATCAAGTTAACCTAGTTTTATATGACAGTGTAAAATATTAATTGCTTCATTGTTTATTTACCCTTGCAAGATGTAGGGAAGAAAAAAATTTTTTTCCTTACCTTGCAATCTCAGATTTACCAGGAAAACACTTCTTCCTAAAATTAACATACTGAATGAATGATTTGGTTGCTTTCAAAAGAAATCCACTCTTTGTGGAAAACCCTATCCTTCATCTGTAAAAACACTTATTTTAATTTCTTATACATTTATTATATCTATTTCACCTGCAGCGAGCATCCAAAAGACAACGATGCCTTATTTGCATGTATGCACAGAAACAATTGAAATGCCAGGAACTGGTCAATAAAAATTTATTTATAAATAAAACAAAATTAACTGAGAAGGTCTTCTTTAAACGCAAGTGGATTTTATATTAATTCATAGAAGGAAAAATACTGTAAGAAACATATGGTCCTAGCAAAATGCACTAAACCTAACATAGGGACTAGAAGAATTCTCAAGCATATAAGAGGAATAAAACATTGCTTTTGTGTAATTTAATTAATGGGTGATTCAGATGACCTCTTGTAAAACTCTTTTTTTTTGTCACTTAATATTTTCTTATGAATGTAACAGGCACAAGCACACTATATTAAAAATATAATGAAAACATAGATTATCCTGAGTTTGAAGGGACCACAAGAACCATCAAAGTCCAACTCCTGATCCTGCACAGGACCATCCTAAGAATCACGCTGTATGTCTGAGAGCTTATTAAGGAAGGCTAAAACTGATTTCAAGTTTCTTCACTTATACGGAGAACAAATCTGACAAATTCCAAGTAGAGATGCCATTCATATTTTTTTATTTTATTCTGAGTTTCAGAATGTTACTGAAAGTAGTATTTACTATTGTCTGCTTAAATCTTTACTTAAATAGAAGAATGCTGATTTCATCTGAGACTTTATTATCAGTGAAAAAAATTTGTTTTCATATGTCATTCAATGAAATTTTATTGTAATCCCTTCTATAACTACAGAACTTGAAAAACATTTAAAAATTATTCAACTGAGTTCTCATCTATCTAAAAGAAAATTGAAATTGTATGGGGCTTTAGGTACGTTCACTGGTAATCTTGGTATATGTATAAGGAGTGAAATTGTGAAAGGAAACAGGCAGTATTCTTTTCCAGACTGCTAATTCCAAGTCTGGGCTATGAGGCTATGACCTGATCTGGTGAAAGATGAGCCTCTGTTTGGGCTTGGAAATGGGGAAAGACTTTCCTCTTATGGTGCAAAATTGCTTCTCATTGACTGATATAAATTACAGCTCTAACTGTAGAAGGGTGTCAAGAATATAAATGAATTGTTTTATCAACAGAATCTAAACATGTGCGACAAAATCAGTTGGGTGACTATGACATAAACTCCTCAACTTTTGCTTAACATTTAGAAGTAAAATAAAATTTATTCCTTGCCATTGAATAATGCCTCTTAGCAGACATCTTCAAAAGATTTTACTAAATGATGGGAGAATGATCTCTTTGATGAAACATTTTCAATGTGCTGAAAGACAAAATAGAAACATCTTTAAAATTGTAATTATAAGGTTTTAACAGGGTTAAAAACAGAAGAGCTAAACACTATATGACATGTCATCATGACAAATACGATTTTCTTAAAAGCAGTTAGAAAGAATGAAATCTGTTAAATTGCATAAACTTGTCATGTACTACCTTTTTAAAACACAGCTTGCATCTGAATTCAACATTAGGATGACTTTGAAATTTATAGTCTAAAAAGGAACAGATGTATCCATTAAAGCAAACAGGTACAGCCAAATTCTTTATACTGCAACTATGTGGAAAAACACCCACTGGTGCTGTATATAGTCACTGTTTCTTCGAAGCTAATAAAGTGCAAAACTTACCATGTTGCTCTATAAAGCCTCACTGAGGAGTTTGAAAGTCATAAGAATTAGTGGCTGGATTTAGGGAACATGAAACACTATTGAAAGAAAAATTCTGCAAAGTACTAAAGTTCAAAAATAGCCTGATATGACTGATCATGCATAACTGAGTTTTGCTATGATTGCTATCTACTAATTACTTATTCTAATATACATGACCGAAGGATACTGGGATTTTTTACAAGGTCTTAGCATATATAACCTCAAATAGATGAATTGTTTGATCTTTTCCAGGAGAATGGTTATAAAGTAGGTGTTGTTCAGGTCTTCATTGATCTCTGGGATCTAGTCATATCAATCATATGCAAGATCTAAACTAAAAACTTCTTTAAGTAAATGCCAGTTCCTGTGTCATCTCTTAAACGCATGTGGCCAATAGCTGAAGGTGTACACAACCCAGTGGAGACCCTGAGGTCACTGTGCCTTAGCTGAGCAAGGAGCAAAGGCACTGACTGGCAGGCTTTTCAAGACTTTGTCTTTTCTCTTATAAAATTGAAATTTAGTAGTGTCAAGATGGAAATTTAAAGCTGACCCTATTTCTGATTTGGCAGTCTTCTACTACCAGGTGACCAATTTGGAAAGTCTGAAACTACAGGTATCTTTCTATAAAAGCCATAATTTGCTCTGCAAAGCACAGTCCAGGCAAGCTGTAATCCTTTTCCTTCTCTACTCTTTAGCTAAAAACCTCTTTCTATTCTAAAAATTTCAGATTAAAACTGTCTAATAAATATAAAGTTTTATTCATACTTATTATGTATGCATATGCTATTGCATACATTTGTATGTGTGTATATATATATATAACTCAAATATATTCAGATTTTGGTACTCAAAGCCCTCTGATGCCTAAGTAGCTCTGAATGCTAATGTTTTGCAGAATCAGTTGATTTCCTCTGTAGAATTGCTGTTTCCACCTACATAGCAAAGAATTGAGTCACATAGCTGGTATCCCTGTATAGAGAGAAGCTGTAATCTATGGCTGCACATTATAATGAAGTCTGATGGCTTTAATTGGGCCTATCCATTTGCATAAAAATTTACTTGGCTTTCCTGTGGCCTTTTCCCCAGTTTGATCTATTTTAGTATCTTAATTTTCAAGAACATTTCTCCTTGCTTAAAATTCACATCTGACAACACCAATAAGCACTTCGAGCCACTCTTTTAATTCCTTTCATTTATCTTCAATAAACCGTGTAGGTAGACACAGGCACACACAAAAGGCTGCTTCAAATACATCCATCTCAGCTCCACAAATGAATATTCTAAATAAAGCTTCTAGCCATCTAAACTGAATCTGAATAATTGAGACTTCATTCAGTGTCTTAGTAATAATATTCTGCTTAGGTGAATAATTTCTCCTGACTCCAGGAATATAGAAAGGTACAAAAACCAAATTGACATGTGCAACCAACCCAGAGAGCCCCAGAGCTCATCCTAACATATCCCGTGACTCAAAAATTACAGTTCAGGGATGAGCACAACAGACAGAAGCTTCTTAAATCTTAAACTATCAACTCATCAAAGTCCAGCTGTCCTTGAAGCAATGGAGTTTTACAAAGTTCACAAATTCACAAATTCTAGGGAAACATCTATGTTTTTTGATTTTTACCCCTTCATAAAAGAGTAATGAGATCAAAAACTATTCAACTCTTAATTAGGTAATCTGACCTTGCAAGGCTTCCTGACTGTCCAGACATCTCATATACATCCATTTTCTCTTCTAACTGGTCTACAACTGACTCTGTGTGTCGCATTCTTAGTGTCGACTGGAGCTCCGCTAAAAGAGAAAGAAAAAGCCTGAAGTCCTAATTAACACATTTTCAGGAAGGATTCACTAGTCATCTTAGCTTTGATGTTTCTTAGAGAGAGAAATTAAAAAAAAAAAAAAAAGCCACAACCCAGATGCTCTCATACCCAGGGTACCACAGTAGGAAGTTTTCTTCATATTCAGCTGCTGTTACCACCACTCTCCTGTGCCGTGCTTTTGATACAGGTGGATTCTCTCTCCCCAGAAGCAGAGCCACAGAGCCCACTGTTTCTTCTACTGCTCTGATCTACTTTTTTTTTTGGGGGGGGGAGGTTGCATATAATCCTAAAACAAAATCCAAAAATAAAAGAAAGCTTTCTTGAAATACCTTCCTGTGCTGCTTTGAAATGCAAAAAAGGCTATCAGTTCCTCCATGTTAGAAAATAAATAGTTCTCTCCTCGTCTCTTTTTCAGAAGTCTTCCACATGTTTTCAAACCAGTCCCTCTCCTGTGAGGCACCAACAGTGATAGGTCTAGTTTATTGCCACGGTGACCCAGGCAAGGCTTTGACAGTGACTCCAGGGAGCCTGGAAACACAAACTGCAGCCCTTGCCCCCCCAACAGCCCTCCCTACTTGCTTGCATCCTTTTCTCCATCCTACTGTACTTCCAGTCCAAATTGATTTACTCCCTATTTGTCATGGAGTTTGCTACATCTGTATGGAAATTTGATTTCTATTCCCACCTAGTCAGGTAGAGCAGATTGCTCACGGCTGATCCAATCATGTTGTGAATATCTCCAAGGATGGAGAAAGCACAACCTGTTTGTGCAACCTCTTACAATGTTTGAGCACCCTTGCAGTAGAAGTGTTTTCTTATGTTTGAATGGAATTTCCTGCACTTCCATTTACATTTGCTGACTTGTCTTGTTACTGAGCACCACGGAGCAGTCTGACATTATCTTCTCTAGACCCTCATGAAAGGCATTTAAACACATTGATAAGATCTCCTCTTAGTCTTCTCCACTCCAAATTGAACAGTCCTACCTTTCTCAGTCTCTCTTCCTATAGAGGTGCTGGCCATATTTGTGGCTTTTTGCTGGAATCAGTTCTGTGTGTTCATTACTATGTCTTCATGTCTGTGACCTAACACTCCAGATGATTCTCATGAGGGTAGAGTAGAGGGGAAGGATCACCTCCTGGTGATCAACCTGGTAGTAGCTGTCTTCCTTATACCATCCAGGAGGCTGTTTAGGTGTGGGTTTTTTTGCTGCAAGGATGCGCTACTGGCTTATATTCAGCTTGGTGTGCAGCAGGACTGCCAGGTCCTCTTCTGCAAAGATGTTTTACAGCCAGTAAGACTCCAGCATGTATGGGCTGCAGGTCTTAGCACAGCCCTTCTGATAAACTTTCTGAGGTGCCTGCTTGCCCATTTCTCCAAGCTGGAAATATGCCTTCCAATGGTGCTACAACCAATTCTCATACCGTTATGTAGGTAATCTCAGCCTTGCACAATGTTACTGATATAGTCGCCTAGGCACCGCCTTTCTTGCAAGATCATACTCTGCAAAGGTTCTCCTGTGCTTCCCTCCGTTTATCTATGGGGTCTGGCTGTTTCCCATAACTTACCTTTGGACCTGTGAGATCCAGCCCTCGCTCATGATATTATCTACAACTTTCATCAGTTTGTTATTCAGTTGTTATTCAGCATAAATAAGATCAGTATTTTTTTCTGTTTCAACATCTTGTTCAGTTTTTAAACTCCATGCCAAAGCTTCCTCGAGAGAGTGGTTGCTTGCAGTCCTAACGCTACACCTCTCTAAAAATGCATGCAACACATATTTCCAAATCCCATCATTTATGTACTGCAGTTCAAGATAGTGTTACGCAGCATTTTAAATTTTTATATATTAAATCGTCTAATTGGGATAGAAGGAAAAACAGTTCTGATTTTAATACTGAAGATTTCCATGCTATTACATTGTTTAAAAAAAACATATTATGACAGTGCAGAGGACATTCTGTTCTGTTGTGTTCTGCTCTGTTCTATTCAAAGCTATCTCACAGAATACCAAATGAAGTGTACTGAAATGATCGATAATATATGCAAATTATTGTGATGGAGTACATTGTTTTTACTTTAACATAGTATCATTTATTTTCTAAACACAATCTTGATATTGTTTAGATGTGGAATTTTTTTTACTCCTTTAAATTTAAATTATTTCAGAAAAAAACCCCATGACATATAAGGAAACATTGGATTTTTTTAATGAATCTTAAGACATTTGTCCCTTCTGGAAGCAACCCACTACTAGCAGTATACAGAGAATGATTTGAATGCCAATTATATACCATTTCCTACAAAGTAATATGCTGAAGGTAAATCAACATTCAAATCACAAGATCATCAATGTAAATGAGAAAGAAAACAAAATAGTCAACTATAGTTAGCAATGTTTTAAATTTTCCAGCTATTTTTCACTTTTAATTTATTTATTTAGTCATCTGAATCTGAAGGAAATTGCTTCAAAGTGCCAAACTGCTGGATATAGCGACCTGTTTAATATTAATGAACTTGCATCCAAATGTTTTTAAGTACATGACATATTATGCAGTTGGACCAAGAACATATTTAGTAACCATAAACATCTTTAAAAAACCCAAGAAAATCAGCTCCATGACACCATTTACTACTCCGATACTTTGTAGTAGCTTGTTAATTTTCTCTAAAGAGGCACAGCTTTATTGCCCTCCTCTGGACACGCTCCAAGATCTCAATGTATTTCTAGTAGTGAGGGGTCCAGAACTGGACACAGCACTCCAGGTGCAACCTCACCAGTGCCAAGTACAGAGGGACAATCACTGCCTTCATCCTGCTGGCCACATTATTCCTAACACAAGCCAGGATGCCATTGGCCTTCTTGGTCACCTGGGCACACTGCTGGCTTGTGTTCAGCTGGCTGCCAACCAGCACCGCAGATCCTTTTCCTCTGAGTGTCTTTCCAGCCACTCTTCCCCAGCCTGGAGTGTTGCATGGCCGGTTGCTGTGACCCAAGTGCAGAACCTGACACTGCGCCTTACTGAAACTCATACAACTGGCCTCAGCCCATCAATCCAGCCTGTCCAGATTTCTCTGCAGATACTTCCTTCCCTCCTGAAGATCAACACCTCATCCCACTTGGTTTTGGCAGCAAAGTTACTGAGGGGGCGCTGGATACACTCATCCAGATAATCCGTAAAGATGTTAAACAGGACTGATCTCAGTCCTGAATCATGGAGAACAACTCTCATGACTGGCTACCAGCTGGTCCATTCATCACCATTCACTTCGTTCAACACCATTCTCTGGGTCCAGACATCCAGCCATTTTTACCCAGAGAAGAGTGCACTTATCCAAGCCATGAGCAACTGCTTTCTCCAGGAGAATGCTGTGGGAGATGGTGTCAAATGCTTTACAAATGTTCAGGTACACAGCATGCACAGACTTTCCCTCATCTTGTCATAGAAGAATATCATGTTCATAAACGGTGTTTATGAATTTGACTTGATAGGTTTCAATGGCCTTTTTGTATTTTACATCTAATTTTTTCTTTCACTTTACTCCTCTGTTGATTTTGTATTCCTAAAGTACACATGCCAGATTCATAGCATTCTTCTCACTTGCCAGATGCATCCATTGGCTGAAAATGTATTCAGGAGTTGCAGTTTTCCATTATATTCAATGTTGACCATTTTTTTTATTTATATTCACTGTTGACCATTGGTAGTAGGACATTCCCCCTGGAATACAGACCAAGAAACTCAATAGGACAATGTCTTATTTGCAAGTCTATCAGTGGTGGGCTGAGAGGGCTGCCAGGTGAAGTTGAAGCCAGTCTGACTTCAACCCTGAATTAACATCCTGATGGTGAGATCACCACCAGTCAGGTGGCTGTCAGTCAATCCCTTTATACTATAAAAGTCCAGTCTACTTTCATCCAGTCAGGTTCTTTTAACATAACCTGTCTTGGGGTGTATGTGGGGAGATTTCTCCCTTGGGTGGGGACATTCCTCAAGGATACTCATCAAGGCTGAGAAAGAGATCTGCCCATGAGCATTGGTATGGTATGGTGAGTTACACTCACCAAATCTAATTAATACTTATTTATTTTTGCTAGTTTTAATATAATTGCTTCAATAATTGCTTTAGTACAGTGCAGTACCCTGTCTTATACTATACTACTAGTAGTTTTAGCATTTATATTGTGCAGTAAATAATTCTCATTAAGATCAATTGTCTGATCATTTGTAATAATAAATGATTCATTTTGTAATAATAAATGATTCATTTTATATAAACATTCTCAGTTTGCAATCTTTAATCCTGCAGGACAAAGTTATACTTAAACCAGTGACAAATCTTAGGGCCAAGACTGGATCCAGCCGTACCTAGACTCCTCTGTGAGAAGGAGTTTAGAAAGCAAGGGGATCCTTTCTGCACCTCGTGACTCAACAGAAGGGCTTCTTTAATAAACTTTGCCTAAAAGCCTCTACTCCCACCCACGACACCATTTCTTCTAGACAATATTGTAACATACTTTTACTATCTGTGTGTGCACTTCTGTGACAACAGACCGAGCTGTCAGGATGCAATGAACAAACAGTGTATGAATTTCTGATGACAAGCAGATGATAATTAATTATCTTTGATTATTTTTTCCCCCACCTGACCTCAAGCTGGGATGTTTAATCAAATATTTAATGTAGCAAAGACTGTGGCAACATCCTATTATATTTTCCTCTGAACATCTCAACCCAACCCTCTTTTTCTCAGTTATTGGCAGCAGTCTGACAAGCCTTAAGGGAAAATGAAAGGGTGTCCGTAAAACTGTGTGTTTGTCACCAGGACTTATTGTACTACTAGCAAGCTGGTAACAAAATACTTGCTTGACATCTGGGAATCTTCCATATTTATCATATACAATAAAACAGGTCTTTCCTGCAGGACTCCAATGTTAGGAAGATTACTATAAACTAAGATCTCATTGTTTGATACATCATCAATCAAACCTTATTCAATTCCTCCAGAGACAAGGCTAATGGAATTTTTTAAGCTCCTGCTTGTAGTAACTGTTGAGACTCCAATCATTCAACTTGAATGAAGAAAAAAATTTTTTTGATGGCACAGTAATTCCTATTAAAGCCTGAATTTTTCTATTAATATGAGCATCACTAAAAGAGAAATTTTTGAAATGAGATCATCATGTGCTGTTATTGTCTAAAGAGTGTTCCCAGCTTATACAAAGTTGAGACCCCTTATTTATTTGGCTTCACCAGCTGTCACAAGGAGAAACCTGTTAGTTTTTCTTGGGCAGACTGCAACATTAATTGTTTTTCTCTGAATGGAGACAGCAAGAGGTAAATTACTTCATGTAGGACTGTGCAAATCACTAGTATTTAAATGTTGCCATAATTTTTTTGCTTCTATTTTCTTTACTGTTTGTTTGTTCTTGGGGGAGGGGGTGTTTTTTGTTTGTTTGTTTTTTCTTTGAGATCCATTCATTAGAACGCACTTTTCTTGTATCGCGCACTGTTTTCTTTTCTGGATGCTCTGGTTTCGTGCTACTGTTTCTTCCAGAAAGACAGGAAGAAAACTAAGATACTGTACATGTTCTATGGTAATAAGAGAGAAGGTACGTGTCTTCAGAAGTTTACTCATGACTCAGATAATTTGATCAACTGACATTTAGGTGATACATCAAAGTAATTTATGTGATTTACTCAGCTATGAGTTCCCAACTAACTACTCTAAGCAAAACTTTAGGCATAAATTTTGCAGGGAATAGCACAGTTATGTTAATACTCAAAATTCACATCAGCAGACTTCTTATACTCAGAAATGCAACAAAAGTCATTTAGAAAAGAAGTTTTATGATACACAACTTTTCCTTTTTGTAATATAAATTAGGTACTAGATTCACAGACAAAGGAGTTCATCCATGTAATACCATTGCTCCTATAAAGCTTTAAGTATGTTTAAGAATTCTAAGTTGCTAAGAAAGGAAAAATAAAACTTTTAATTCATTAGGATAGTGAAACACTGTGATGTGATGATAAACAAGGAAACACATTTAGAATGTATTGGTCCTTTCAGAACCATATAAACAAAAAAACCCTGTTTCTTCAAAGGAAAACTGATTATCTCTAGCTTTGTACTCAATAGGATATATATCTTTGGGAAAAAATACATGTAAGCAATAACTTTCTACTCTCTATACTCGGTTCTTCATCTGCACAGAAACACGTTCAGACAGAAACTCAGTTAAGGCCCAAAAATCAGCCTATGGTAATGCCAGCAAAATATTCAACAACTGATTTTAGCTAAACTAGCATATTTAGCTAGTTCTTCACAACTTTATATTTTTCTTCTAAAACTCTGTTTGGCTTTGTTATTTTACTTTATTCACTTGGATCAAATTAGAGAAAAAATGTATTTAAGGAAGACGAAGAATAATGTCATGAATTAGATCACAGAGGAACATAATGAAAGATTTATAAGGTTACATGAACCACCCTAAAAACAATAGTTACTGTAAATGGAACTAGACATTGATCTCATGATAACTTTTCAAGAAAAAACTAAGATTAAATTGATTTTACTGATCAGTATTATAATTTTTTTATGCAGATGTTTGTTAACAAATGAGATCAAACATGCTCAGATCAGAAAGCATTATAAATATATGTATGTCTGAAAAAAAAGCAGTAAGCAAAATTCAGTTACTGCTCTTAACATTTGGGTCACCTAACTGTTAAAATGTCTTGCACTCTTCAATTTCTAACGGCGTTTATTTCCTTAGTGGCAAGGAATATGTAATTATAATGTAACTATTCAAAGGTAGTTCCAAGATTAATTCAAACTTTATACATTTCATATTGCATGGAAATGGACAATAGGTGGTATATGCATTGACAACTAGAATCAATATCTAATTACCTACAGCACATTCCAGCAAGTCAGTATAGATGAGAACCTGAAGCGTTTCTTTCTACGAAAATCCCGAGGGTAGGTTCAGTAACATTCTAAAACTTACTTCAGTTAGTCATTTGCGTGATTGTTTCATAAAGATTCTCCTTTCTTTACTCTAGTAACACTTTTATTAGTTTTTCTTGATGACTGTTTTCTGAAAATTGCACTTAATCTTGTAACAGTCATGACTGTTTTCTCTGACATCAGACTATTCAATTGTATCTACTCTGTGTACAAGTACATATTATTTTTAGAGAGTAAAATCATCAAAATTTGTATTTTGAACACTTACTAATTCACATAAAAACAATTTGCTGAAGGGAAAGCCATCTGTGCAACACTACTACTGATATACTTTTGTGTGTGTTACAGCAGATACCAAAGTCACCGCAGTGACGTAATTGATACAGCAATAAGAGAGCAAAACTCAGTGCAGACAAACCACTGATGTAATTCCAGCTTCTCAAGAGAGCTTTTTAGCTTGTGCTACATTTTTTTCAAAACCCCAGCTAGGTAGTTTAGATCCAGCTCATAGATTTTCTCATAAAATACAGGTCCAGCAGTGACATCAATACAGAAGGAGCCTGAAACAGAACTTTCTAGGTATGACCCATGATGCATATAAAGCTTTAGTATGTTGATCCTGGAAAGCATTTTCTATTACAATACTGCTATATTTTATTTAAATGTATGAAAGTAATGTATGAAATGTATGAGATTTATGAAAGTTCTATTTTGATCTTTTTACAATTTAATAGTTTTAAAAGAAATTTCATCCATAATACATGGATATAACAACTCACTTAAAAAAAAAAAAAAAAAAAGAAAAAATGGAATATTTTGCTTCAAAAGCTAAAAAAACTTGGGATTTTTGTGAGAAGTTTTTTTTTTTAAATTTTGTGAGATATCCATTTCTTTGAAAAAAAAATAAACAGAATGTCTGTTCAGAATTTCTGACATTTTTGTTCAAAAAATTGATATTACACTTTCCTATTATGGAGGCTCTTGTCAGTTTTAGTCTTTTTCTCTCAGGTATTCCAAGAAGCCATGGCACTCCCTTGATACTGCAGCCAAATTGTCTTTGTGGCAAGAAGGCAGTGAAAGGAAAAGAACTTGGGTAGCCAGCCTCCAACAGTGTTCCAGGAAACTGATAAAAATATCCAAGATACGTAGGTGGGAAAAACCCCACAGTTATTACCATGTTTTAGGAATGGCACTCCTGCTCCCCTTCCCCCACCCCCTCCAGTGAGAGAGACAAAAGGCAGATATTACAGGTTGAGATAAGAACAACTTACTGGAAACAGCAACAAGATAAGAAAACAAACAGTAACAGCAAAAACATCAATAACAAATACAAAAAGAGGGTTATTTACACACAAAAATTGCTCACCAGGATCAAGCTGATGTGGCACAGATGGCAAACAGACCCTCCACACCCATGCTTTTCTTCCTGACTGCAAGCCATGCCTCCCTCTTTCTTGGAAGTGAAATTCCCTTACTTCCATCCTCCAGCAGTGATGTGAGGTGGTGTAGAATAACAACCTAGACATGCCCACATGGCTCCAGGGTCTGCCCACTCATGGCTACTGCGAAAAAAATTAACTGTGTCCTGGCCAAAACCCAAGACAGTTATGGAAAATAAGTTTTTTAAAGTGAATTAATTAATGCTGTTTATCCCTGAAAACTGATAACTTAGAGAAGAAGCAAAGAAAAAAAGAAGAAAAATTCTTTTTCATTAAATGAGGAGGTCAATTAATCTCTTTCTGAACAACAGAAAAAAAATTAAAACAATATAAGAAAAGATAGACGGGGGATTTTTCAAAGACAATCTGGATCTGTCAAAAAAGAAATGTCAGTTTCAATAGGAATGGTAAATACAAGAGTTCTCTCTTTTAGTGTTTCCTTGTTTTACTTGTGTGATTTCCCGTAGAATGAAGTATTACTTCATTCTAAGACTTCTCTTTCTAAGAATTCTAACCTATTTATAATTGTGGGCATAATTTTTTTCCCCTGCTCTATACTGTGTTCCTGTCACTCCTAATTGTATGAAAATCCCAAAGTTACTTTTTGTATTGTGAATTGCGTGGCTTTAACTTTGTGCTTGTTTCATTGGACTAAAGGGTCTTCTTCTCCAGTAGGTTAATTTAATCAAAAAGAAGGGCAAAGAAAATACTTTCTTTCCCTCACTGTGTTATCTCACCTAAGAAATATTCATTGCTTAGAATTGAATTAATCTATTGAGCCAATGTAACTGGGATGATCATGTAGTCATACCTTGCCAATAATGTGAATTCAATGACTGGTTCTTAAAAAAAATGAAAATGTCCAAACAAAACAACGAACATTCTATATTTATGCTGTATATTCTAGGTAGAACTCGTACTATGATAACTGCAGTTTGCTCTGTGTGAAGGCTTTCCTTTGTATTTAAATAATTTATGAAAACCAAAGAAAGGCTCAAACAAGAATATTATTGAGCAATAAAATCATGAATATATAATCTATATTGTAAAAAGAAAACAACAAAAAAACCCAAAAACCCTCTAAAAAATTATAGTTCTCTGAAATGTGTATTTGAACTTACACGAAATTTATATTTCAGGTTCATGCAAGTTATATTACTGAAAAAATAAAGAAATAAGAGGTAATTTTCATCTCTTATATGTTCTTAAATGAATTGCACATTTGAAAAGTTTCATTACTAATATATTTTCATTCTCATAGAAGTCATTCTTTTTTGAGGATAGTGTAAAACAAAATTTGATGGTCCTAGTAACAGCATAAAATTTTTGTATCTTTTAAAAAATAACACACATCATGCATAACACACACAAAAAGGTATATAAATAAAATTAGATAAGTAAAATAGGTCTGATTTTGTTCTTAAAGGGATAGGATAATTTATACCCAATCTATACCTGAAATTTGTCCTGGCTCCATGATCAATAGTGCTTTCTCTCTAGTTTCATTCTTCAATGTATCCCTATGTGTCAAGTTACTATAAAAGTTGCATTTTTGCAAGATTTAAAGTCAACTCAGGTCTTAGATTCCTAACAGTAATGTATAGTCTTTCCCTACTTCTGATCAGATAAGTATTTTCTCAGTTAGAATAAAAAAGTGGGCAACAGAAGAGCAGTTCCTAAAACCCAACCTATATATTCTCAAAGCAAATGCAATGGACATCTTCCTTCTTAAATCTCTGGAAAAGTGATCAATTATCTTTTAGATAGCTTCACCAAATATTCTACCAGCTGCTAAGCAACTCTTCTTAAATTCTAAAATTTTTTTAGATATTTTTTATCTGAGACAGTAACCTTGTATTCTCTTTATAGAGACAATGTACATACACCCCAAGAACACATTCATAAGAACCATTTCAACCATTAGGCTTAGAAAGTGAAAAATCTTCAATAAAAGTTCTGTTTTTCTTCTGGAACTAGAATTCTAGCGCAGGATTTAGAAACTATACTACAATACCTAAAGTTAGTTCCAAAACAATATCAGTTTTAGGATGATCAACCCTGGAAATAAATGAGTTATTAATAGAAAATTACAAATAAAGTAATAGTAAAAACAAAATCAAAAACAAACAAAAAAAAAAAAAAAAAAAAAAAAAAAAAAAAAAACAAAAAAAACCCCAAACCACAAACTTTTTTGTGTGTCATTAGTATGTACATAATAGGTATGTCAGAATTATGTTTCTTTGGAAGATACCATTTTTATATACTAAAATGATAGCAAAAGCTTCAGTCTATATGAGACTGAAGATGATGAATGAAAATTAATTAAATTAAAGGGCAAGGAACTGAAAGTTTATTCCTATCTTGCCTTTACATCGTAGCTGCAAATCACAGACACCGACTGCTCTCCCTGCAGTCCTCCTGCAACTTCATTGTTTCTAGAAGAGTTTAACTTTACATTAACTTTTTGATTCTATGATTCCATCTTTTTTCCAATGGAGTTGGAAGCCTGATTTCTGATGTTTAAATTGTAATTGGAAATGTACTTGGGACATTCATAGGAAGCCTTAAGATTTTCATCTCTGCTGATGGGTCATATTGGGTCATAAGGGACTGCGCTGATGTAACACGCAGCTGTAACATCTTAGAAGGTGTCAAAGACTCCTGAAATATTCTGTGATCCAGTATTAAAACCCACCATGGACTTCCCACATGGGCTTCTTCTCTGACCACCCTGGCCTTCCCTGACCACCCTGGGCTTCTCTTGACAGATCCAGACTGCAACCATCACCTTGACAAGACTGGGACTCACCACCAAGAAGGCCACAAGAAGAGGATAAATGGGTTACCACAGAAATCCAAGGAGTGTGCACTCACTTTCTCTGTCCACTGCTTCTTCTTTCTTTTTCCTATTTCTTTCTATATCTCTCAGCCTCACAATCACTATCAAATGAAAGTACATACTATTGGCTTTGGCATATGGTCTCATTTGTACCTTAATTCGGGCAAATGTATCCCTCCAATAATTTTAATGACCTGATTATAACATACATTTGCTTACATGAGGCAAATTTTACTTGACATACTGTAGTACGCTGCCAAGAACACCTAACTTTCTGTAAGATCTTGTCATGGTTTAACCCCATATGGCAACATATCTCTCACAGTCCCCACTCCCAGCCCAGGGAGGAGTAGAATTAGAAAGAAAAAGTAAACCTAATGGGTTGAGATAAGAACAATTTAATAATTGAAACAAAATATAATAATAGCAAATGTGAAAATAATATTAATAGTAAATGTGAAAATAATGTTAATAATAATAATAATAATAATGGCAATTACAAGAATCCAAGAAAGACAAGTGATGCCCAGCCAGTCTCCAATCAGTGATTGGCCCCCTTCTGGTTAACTCCCTCATTTATATACTGGGCATGGTGTTCTATGGTATGCAATACCTCTTTGATCAGTTCAGGTCATCTGTCCTACCCTTGCTCCCTTCTGGCTTCTTGAGCAGCTGTAAGAACCCGGGCTCTGAGCTACGAGCTCATCAATGGGGTTTTATTTTAAAAATATACATGGCTCCAAAAATTCACCAGCCCAATTTATTAAAAGGGCCTTCCATTCTTTTATACCTTGAGATAGCATATGGAAGAAGATGCTGCTCATGTTTTCTCAGAAAGTAAAATACTTTTATTGGCAAACTTTAGAAAATAATAGAACTTGTCAAAAGTTAAAGGGCAACATTCGACCAAAATAAAGCACTCCACAAAGCATTGACTTAGCACATGCTAACATATAAACTTGAAAAAATCCAACCTATCTGGTTTTAGGTGACCCAAAATATCAAGAAAGGAGATTAGGAGAAGAAGAACAAGTAAAGAAAGAAAGAGAAAAAGAGATAATTATAGCTACCACCCCTAGAGCCAGTATAGATCCGAATACCAGGAGCGCAGAAGATGGCACGGAGACCACTACATGTTGCTGCTTTCATTTGCTCTGCTCCCCCGTGACCAACCCCACCACCACACCCAGGCAGGTCTTCCAGTGTGTCAGCCAATCTGGGGATGGGCTGGGGGCTCCAGGTTGTGTGTATGGGGCAGTGGTCCCAGTGTCCAGTGACTGATAGGTGCTCTGGGGTTGCCCAAGGAGGTTCCAAAGGCCAGGGCACCATCTCACCTTCATGAAATTTGACCTGTCCCTTCCCCCCCACACAGACACTTGAGTTGGTCTGAGACAATATTTAATGTAGTAATCTGGTGTCTCACAGAAGCTCTGCAGATTACAGGAAACTGAAAAGTCCTTGACTTAGGGTAAGCACTGCTTGGCAACAACCAAAATGTCAGGTGTCATCAACATTATTCTCAGTCTAAATCCCAAAACACAGCACTGTACCAGCTGCTAAGAAACAAATGAACTCTGTCACAGGCAAAACTACAACAGTTGTCCACAAAGTCCAGCGTGGAAGAACTGGTAGCAAACTAATAAATTTTTTTATGAAATAGACTTCAAAATTTTTTAGTTGTATTTATCAACACTACATCCTGGTTTATGTACTTTCTTATGATACAAAAAAACAACATTAAAAAACTCTGTCTTTTGCTGCTTTGTAGGCAGAATTTCAGTTATGCCTCAGGGGTACTGATCTGCTGGCAAGGACAAGTAGCAATACCAATCCCTACAGATTTTGGAAAATGCAAGTCTTTGCCAAGGAGGAGCATGCAGGAACTTTGCCAATGCAAGCTATCCCAGAGATGCAGTTAATGAGCTCATCTTCTACATGTTGGCTACATGCTATCCAGAACAGCTCTGACATCTCTCTGTGCAGCAAACCCAGGATTTAATCCTTATGGGGAAATTGTGATAGCAAATTGCTTGCAAAGCTATAACCAGAGTCCTTAAGCTTGAAATAACTCTGGCTTCCACAAGTAGAAACTATCTAGTGATCTATTTTTGTATAACATATTCGGAGTAATGGATTTTAGAGAGAAAATTATTTATTATTTTCTTAGTCAGGAACTAGTTTGTTTCAAAATTAACAAATAACCACATTAATTTTATTGTTCTCAAAGTTTTTCTCTAGGCCAATTTGTTATTGTTTAAGGGGTTTGAGGCATATATTTTGTTGAGAATTGGAGCTGTTTTTATGAACTGGAGTAATTATCTGAGATTCCCTGAGGATTTTATTTATTGGAGTACACTGCTTTAGCTGTAGATTCTGAAAGAATTACACCTATTGCAGGAAAATGCCTAAAGGAATTCTATACAAATAAACAAACCAGTCATCCCTGCATCCCTACTTCTTTTTTATGCATGATGCATTATATTGCTTGAGAAAACAGAATTTATTCAGTGAACAGGGTTATCTGTGAGGTGTAATGCTACTCTAAAATTTTCTGCCATTACTAGATAATAATTCTAGTTCTTTGTAAGCAGGTCTTCACCAAGCCTTCCTCTTTATGTTTTTCTCACTTCCCCCCATGAACACAAAAGTATAGACTTACCTATCGTATTACCTCAGGACTAAACTCAGTGTTCCTTGAGAACTGTGGCTTATGTTCTAAAATATTTTGTGCAGCAAAGTTTAGACTAAATAAAAAAAAAAAAAAAAAGGAAGTGCTTTTGTGCCTTTTTTTTTCCTTTTTGAGGGTGTGTACCAAAGGTGAAATATTCTGTTTTATCAGAAAAATTGTAATGAAATTTTACTGTTTTCCCAAAACTGGATTGTTGCTGGATCATCCTATTTATTTCAATTAACTACACTTTCTCAAACAATTAAGAACAACTGCTTCTCCACCACCACTGTTTTTCTCCTTATCCCCTTTTTCTTTTCCTTTTCATTTTCCTTTTGGGTGTTTTGGGTTTTTGTGTTACCCCCAGCCCCCCACCCCCAACCCCTGCAAGATGGTCTTATCTGGAGATACAAAAGTTCAGGATAAGAATCTCAAAACACAAACATTCATGAAAAGCCATTTTATTTAATTCACTGCATATTAAAAACAGTCAGAATCTAAAATGTAGTGTGGATAGTTAGACTACTACAATAAACTGGCCCCAAACCAATTTCAATAAACACAAGAATAACTGCTCTTTCAGTGTCCCAGAAAAACTTCTCAGTCTAGTACTTTGGGCACTCAAAGATCTCAAAAGGCATCTAGTCTTCGTAGACAAACAGATAATGGGACTTGCTTAAAAAGACATCATTTCAGCTAGCAGATTTCAGAACTTTGGACAAATCTAGTAAAAAGGGGTTTTTCCTGATTTTATTTTCATCAACAGTAAAATGTTGAACATAGGAGAAAAAACCTATTTTCTTTGCAAAGAGTCACTACTATATTCAAGACGAAAGAAGGTTATACTCCTGATATAAAGAATTGTTGATATTCTTAATTTGTGAATTGGTATCTCACTCTTTTCGGAAGATTAAATGGATTTTTAAAATTCTTCTAAATGTCAGGGTTTTTTTATTTAATCAGATAGGAGGTTTAAACAGTCTGCAAGTGTGTTAGAAAACAAGCATATATAAGTTATAGTCAAGACAGGTGAAGGTTTAAATATCTAGATGTATAAATGAAATGGAGCTAATTGGTCTGAATCTAAGCATCTGCAAATGCAGTAGTAACATTTCAGTAAAATGCAAACAATTATGTGCTGTGGTTTACTTTTTTGGATTTTGTTGTTTGTTTGTTTTCCTCTTGCCAATAAGCCTGGAAGAACAAGGACTGTTGCCCTGTGGTGAGGACAATTCCTTCAGCATAGCAAGTGAGACCTTGGAAAGCTCAAACTAAAATGAGGTTTAAGAAAGTCTCAGACATCTCTGTAGAACTTCAGGTGCATCAGTAGTCTCTTATCTTGGAATTATAAATGTAATATTAGTACAGCGTAGTTCAACTTCTGTGTCCTAACTGATGTAAAATATCTGGGCCTACAAATGGTCATTCTGGAGAGTATGGAAACTTTGAAACATTGTGTCAGATAGTGAAATAGTTTGAGGTATGATCACTTAATTTTAAGAATAAGACTAGCCTAAAAATATATCCGTAGTTGATATTAAAATTGGCATAAAATTATTGGGTACATTATGATATAGTAATTATCAGGTCTCTGTACCATACCTAAAGCTTAATATTAATCTTAACCTGAACAAAAGCCTTAGGATATTTTTCAAGACAGGAAGTGTTTGGGAGTTTGAACATGGTGTATGTGTTATAAATGTACTTACATATATACATAGTGCCATCTGTCTCAGCTCTAGAAACCCTTATGGGATTAGAATAATATATCAAAACTTTCTTCAGTTCAGTCCTGCTTTCATTTGATAGTCCAATCATCTAAACCTTTTACTACATTTGGAAAGCATTCCTTGAATTTCTAAAAAATCATAAATAAATCAAAAATTCTGAAATTCCGTGTTTATTAGTGAATAGTAAGTGCTGATCTAACAGCCTTGATCCTCATATGATGTATTATAACAGCAGTGTTTTACAAACATAATAAGAGAAAAAACTGTCAGCTGTTTGTAAAGTTAAATAATTTCAGCACTGCCTTTCTTTATCATTTTTTTCCTATTTGCTGTTTTCAACTAGGATGAATTCACTTTTCCATATGGCTGTTTCAAGGTGTCATTCACCACATTAATTATTTTTTATCTTGAGCAGAATGTTACTTTTTGAGCAGATAGAGCATAAATTTTGAGTCTTTTGATAGAGATATCTGGAAAAAGATCTTAGACTTCATTCACTACCTTTCAATATAAGGAATTCACAAGATGACTGTGAATTTATGGGATTAAGTATGAAGTCCTTTGACAGTCTTTGTCTCTGAGGTACAGAAGGTGCAGGGACTCTAGGACATGTGCTGAGCTGCACTGAGTTTTCCTGAAAAAATAAAATGCATACATTCATTATTCATTTTTCTCACACTGTACTCCAGTTGAGCAACTTTTCCAGTTAGTTGATATTTGACTAAGTGCTGCAGTAAGATATTTGATCTGGTTTGTATATGAGCAGACATGCCTTTTTTTTAATTTATATTGGCTATAAGATATTGAAATTGGTAACAGACAGGCAGAGAAAAACAAGGAAAAATGGCTTTTAAATTTCCTTATTGCTGACAACCAACAGAGTAAAAAAAAAAATCCACTGCAAAAAGAGGAAATTACAATACAGACAAAAAAGACTGCAGAAGGCTAGTGTATGTTAATACGTAGGATGTAAAGCAAAGTAAGTAGGCATCAAAGTGTCACAAACAAACAAACAGAAAAAAAACCAAACCAAATCAAACCAAACCTCATAGAAGTCCTTAAGTGAGTATAAGAGAAAGTAGTTGAAGATTAAATTAATTTTAAAATTTAGATTCAGATCAAGACATGCAGAGCTGCTCGAAAATCCTGTCTCCTCTGGCATGCATGCAAAGGAATACTGTGTTCCAGAAATGAACCTTTCACATCTCATCTTATTTAGCAGGATATGGTGAAAGGAGAATAGCCATAGAATCATAGGATGTCTTGTGTTGGAAGGGACTTTAAAGATCATCTAGTTCTAACCCCCCTACCATGGGCAGGAACACATTTAGCTAGACCAGGTTGCTCAAACGCCATCCAACCTGGCCTTGAACACTCCTAGGAACAGGACATCCACAGTCTCTGAGCAACCTGCTCCGGTGCCTCATCATCCTCACAGCAAAGAATTTCTTCCTAATATCTATCTAAACCTGTCATCTTTCACTTTGAAGCCATGACCCCTTGCCCTATCACCATCTGCCCATGTAAAAAAGTCAGTCTTCCTCCTTTTTATAAAGCCCCTTTATATACTGAAAGGACACAATAATGTCTCCTCACCCTCTTTTCTCCAGGTTGAACATTCCCAAATCTCTTAGCATGTCTTCATAGTGAAGGTGCTTCAGCCCTCCAGTCATATTCATAGCCCTCTTCTGGACCCTCTCTAGCAGTTCCATGTCTTTCTTATGTTGAGCTGGACACAGTACGCCCGGTGAAGTCTGACAAGGTCAGAGTAGATGGAAAGAATCACCTCCCTTGATCTGCTGACCACACTGCTTTTGATGCAGCCCACAATGTGGTTGATCTTCTGTGCCTCATGTCGAACTTTTTGTCCTCCAGAACGCCTAAGTCCTTCTTGGCAGGGTTGCTCTCAATGAGTTCTTCTCCCAGTGTGTACTCCTGTCTGAGAGTTCTGAGGTGCAGAACCTTGCACATGGACTTGTTGACCATCATGAGGTTCTCATGGGCCCATTTCTCAAGCTTGTCCAGGTCCCCCTGGATGGCATTCCTTCCTTATGGTGTGTCAAGGACACTGTTCAGCTTCCTGTCATCTGCAAATCTGTAGAAGGTGCACTTAATCTCACTGTCTATGTCATTGACGAAGACACTAAACAGTACTGCTCTCAATACATATTCAATACTGGTCCTAAATCTCCTTTAGACCCTAATTTTCCTTATCATGACACACTAACTTCTGCTATGAATGAAGGATGTTTCCCTTGAGACAGCACTATTTTGATTCACTCCCAGAGCTATTGGTCAAGAATCCTAGAGTGCATCACCTTCTATTTTCAGATAGTGGAAAGAGATATAGCCCTTAAAGAAGAAAAACGTACAGATCATGAGTAATTCTTCTCAGTAAGACAAAAAACAGATAAGAACAAAAGAAGTCTTCTCTAGCTGCCTCCATGCTAGAGAAGCCTTTTCAATGCACCATTTATCCAAATAGAATTCAAACTCAAAGGTAGTTTAATGACATCATCAAAGAAACAAAGAACCCTGTAAAAATTATCAGAAAAATAAAAATGGAGAAGGACTAGATGAAGTCAGAAGCCAGTGACATTTACAACCTGTGAAAAAAACCCAAACGCAACAAAAAAAATCCCCCCCCCCAAAAAAAATGCTCGAGTAAAAATCAAAGGAAAATTGTATCACTGAAAATATTTCTCTGGGAAGGTATGCCTTGTTATAAGTGGGAGGGATGAGGGACAGTACTTTAATTGCAACTTATGAAAATTATTGTAGTCATTAATATATTGAGCATGAATAATAACTAGTCTTTTGTGTAATCCGAAATTATTTGATTCTATATTGAGTGAGAAAAACCTTCACTAAACACCTTCCTGGTCCATTTCCTTGTGATCTGTATTGTAGAAATTTTATTTATGTAATTCAAAGCAATTTGCATTTGACAAAGTTATTTGCCAGGAGATATACCTGTAACAATCCAAATAATCACTGTTTCTGTCATTATTGCACATAACATGTTTCACAACAAATTAATTTAATGTATTCATTTATTTATCCATCTATTTAGCATAGACTACAATACAACAGAATAGAATAGAATATTTCATTTGGAAGTGACCTATAGTGATCATGTAGTCCAACAGTATGACCAATTCAGGGCTGATCAAAACTTAAAGCATGTTCTTAAGGCCATTGTCCAGAAACTTCTCAAACACTGACAGTCTTGGGGCATCAACCTTCCTAGGAAGCCTGTTCCAGGTTTTGACCTCCCTTTCTATAAAGAAATGGTTCCTGATGTCCAGTCTAAATCTTCCCTGATGCGACTTTGAGCCACTTGTCCTGTCACTGGATTCTGGGGAGAAGAGATCAGTAGCTCCCTCTCCACTTCGTCTCCTCAGGAAGCTGTAGAGCTCAGCCCTCAGCCTCCTTTTCTGCAAATTAGACAAACCCAGAATCCTCAGCCACTCCTCATAAGACATACCTGCCTGTTGGAGTTGGAAAATGAAGAAAGCAACACCGCCTGAGAAAGGATACATTTTGGAAGCAAACTTGGACTTTTATGGACTGTTTTAGAATGTGTTTTGGTTTTAACATTGTGTTTTCTTTATTTATTGTAGTGTTCCCCTCATTATTGTACCCCATTTTTCCAGTACTTTCCCTCATCCCCCATGGTCCTGAACCCTGCCCTCCTATTGGTTTGTTTTAGCTGCAGTGCAGCACTTTTCCCTATATGGTTTTACCATCCCATTAATTTACATGCTCCTCCCTAACTCCATCCTTCTTCCAGAGGGTTCTCCCCTTACCATATATAAGGTGGGAGCCATTTTGTATGAGTAGTTCAATAAAGCCTTTTCACCTGGATATCAGAAGTGTGCAAGTCTCATTCTTTCTGAGCAAACTGTGGTACCTGCCAGTCCTTTTAACCAACTTTCAAGGACCTTTACATATTTCTTAAATTGTAGGGCCCAGAACTGCCCACAGTACTCAAGGTGAGACAGCACCAACACTGAATACGATGAGATAATCACCAATTTTGAGTAGCTGGTGATGTTGTGTTTGGTGCACCCCAGGATGTGATTTGCCCTCTCAGCTGCCTGAACACTGGGCTGGCTCCTACTGAGCCTGCTGCTGACCAGCAATCCCAGATCCCTTTCTGCAGGGCTGCTCTCCAGTCATTCATCTCCACATTTATATTTGTACCTGGTATTACTCTGTTCTAGGTACAGAATCAAGTTTTTCAATTTGTTAAATTTAATCCCATTAAACTTTGCTCCATCCTATCTATCTGGATCCCTCTACAAGGCCTCTTGTCTCTCAGCAACTCACAGCACCTCCCAATTTGGTATCATCAGCAAATTTGCTAATTCTGAGTTCAGCTGCTGCATCCAGAGCATTGATAAATACATTGAACAGAACTGGCTGTATAATTGAATACTGAGGAACACCAGTGATGGCAAGTCACCAAACACATGTAGCCCCATTCACTACAATGCTTCAGCCAGTTCTTCACCCAGCGCACCGCAAAACTACTCATCCTACAGTTGGACAACTTCTCCAGAAGGATGCTATGAGGAACAGTATCAAAAGCTTTACTAAAATCCAGAAAAACTACACCCACTGCATTCCCTCTATCCAAGAGATGGGTGAATTTATCACAGAAGAGTATCAAATTATTTAAACAGGACTTTCCCTCTGGAAGCTACATTGATTGTGCCTGATGATTGCATTATTCTTTAAATGCCTTTCAATAGCACCCAGTGTAATCTGCTCCATAATTTTTCCAGAAACTGTGGTTAGGCTAACAGGTCTGTCATTCCTTGGGTCTTCCCTGATGCCTTTTTTGTGTACTAGAGTAACGCTGACTGTCTTCCCGTCAGCAGGGACCTTCCCAGACTCCCAGGACCTCTGGTAGATGATCAAGAGGGGTTCTGCTGTAGCACTCACTAGCTCCTTAGGTACTCTATGATGAATCTCATCAGACCCCATGGACTCATGAACATTCAGTTGATACAACTGCTCCCTTACAATTTCAGTGTCCACAAAAGGAAATATACACTGTTCCCATGCTCATGATTCCAAATCAGGGAATAGGGAAGCTAAAAGTCTATTAGTAAAATTAAAGAGTGCAGCAAAAAAAAGCATTGAATGCCTGTACTTTTTCTTCATCTTTATTAATCAGATGACCATCTTCAACAAGATTGGCGGAAATTTATTTATTTATGTCAGTGCACAGACCTGATATATGTTTTATTCATAGGAGCCAATCACTCAAAATTTTATTCTCTTTCTTGTCTTTCATTTCAATTTTGATGCGGCCAAATGTATAGCCAGACCTCTTTAAGAGTTTCCAAAGGGATGTGGTAGATGAAAGAGCAATTGGAATTACTTTCTTTTCTGACAGAAATTATCCCCTGAACTGCCAAGCTGTAAATAGGTAAACGGTCATTTCAGACGGAAATTCAAAAAGGCTGCCAAATTCACAGTTAGGTACATCACTGACTTCTGAACTACGGATTGATTACAGTTATGGCATAGCAGTTTCATGTTAGTTCAATTCCTTATTTTGTCTTTAACTTCTATCTGGTATTCCAGAACTAAGAAAAGAAAAGAACAGTGTCTTAAATCCTTGCCTGAGAGTATTCTCAGTCTGGGTATATGATGAAGTTAGATAGCCAGTTGATTCCCTTACATCTCCATTTACTTACTGAATCTTTAGGAATTTATACATCTGAAGACAAGGTATAATAATTTGGACAGGTATGTATTTTCTTACAAATTTTACAGAAATGTCTTTTTGCAGTAAAAGTTGTCAATGAGCACTTAACTACCTGGATTGTGCAAATAAAGGTACGAGTAGGCATATGGTTATGTGCAACAAGAAGACATTCATTTTAAAGAAAAGACCTACATTTTGTACTATTCACACTTGAAAAAATGGTATAATCATGTATATTATATATCTTATTTCTGTAGTGGTTTTCTTGAGATTCAGTAGTATACAATAAGAGTATGTGAAGACTCTTCTTTTATTCTGCTCACTTTCTTGCCCTTTTTTAAACACTCAAACCTCTTTTATATTCAGCATGAATGTCTGTTTCTAATACTGTTCTAGAGCACAACAATTTACAGAGAATTGAAAAAGCAATTTTCTTTGGACAGCTAGCTATTCTCCCTAATTTTCACCTGCCAAACTCTTTTCTATGAATGTTGACTCAATCAGATAAAATGCAGGCTTTAAAGATGTTTGATTAGCTGCCTGGCTTACCTTTAGCTACTTGCTTTGCATATAAAATGTCTACATACCCACCACTCTTCACTTTCCACTGACATAACTTTCACTAGAGCTGCACTGAGCAATGTGGGCATGATCTGAGACAAAAAGCACTTTTCATTTATGGACTACTGATAATTTACTTCTGTTTTATTAACTGAAATAAGAAATGGCAAAAACAATATGTGTATTACTTATAATGCACATCATTTTTTATATGCTAGTTTAATTCTTTATATCGGTTCATTTGAAATCACAAAACTGATGACTCAAGAAAAACCTTTGCATACTTCTAGTGATGTTCTACTACATGCTTTCCACCAAATAAAAATTGAGTGATGTGTCACTTATTTTATAAAATTCAGTTCCCATAGGCTTCAGGGTTTTGCCACCATTAGGTAAGCTGAATAGTCTCTTCTTTTGTAAACAATTCTCATGATCTCAGTGGAATAACTCAACCAAGTATTCTGTCTAAACTATTAGAATAAATGACTCACAAATTCTTACATGGAGTATAAAGGGAAACTGAGGATCCTAATACCTCTAGAATGTTGCCTAATTTTTATGGCACTAAGTGGAAAAAATATTATCTGCTTATATTCTTTGCTGGAAGCTGCTAGAAAATTCTGAAAAAAAGCTTTTAGGTTATAGGATATGAGCAAGCTCTTAATGGGATAATAATGAATGTGAACTTGTGTATATATGAATGTAATTGGACAAGTTTTAGACATTGAAAGCTAAGTTACTAGCAGATGAAAGCAGACCCAAAATGAACTAGATAGCTGAAGGACCTGAAAAACTAATAAAGTAGTATTTAATTTAATAAAATTGGAGGCATCCATATTAAGCTTAAAGGTAATTGTGCTCTATATAAGAGCTACTTTAAATCTCTGGAATACTAGATCAGCATACATATTCAAATTAGTTTTGTTAAACCATTACCCATCCGCGCAAAGAATTGACTTACTCTGTTTTGTGACTAAGTACATATGTGATCATACCTTCTGTATCACTTGTGGTGCCCCAGTCTGTAACCACAATTTTTATCACTAGAGCTGATTTAAAGAAAAAGAAAATTAGGGTGCAACTGCCAATGCAAGCCAACAGAAAATAACTGAGCTTTCATAAGGGAATCTTAGAGAGTCTATGAAATATTCAATTTATTTACCTAATAAATAAATAATTATCATACTATGTTCAGTATTTTATATTTTAAAAGAGAAAAAAATACTAAATTCCTGTTGTAAACTTATTTTAAACTCCAACTTTCTGACTTTACTTTGCCTCTATGAAGCATTGTTAAAGAAATTTACTAATCTGAAGATTAAAAGTTTAATTCCAAACTTAAATTTGTCACCTGCTAAATATTTTTCAATTTGTTCCTCAATCTTGAATGAATCTTCCACATCTGTCCAAATTTTAATTTAACTTAATTTATTTTTGCCCATTCATGGTATTTCAGATGAGATATATCATATTACCTCTTCACTATCACTTCTCTAAGATGAAAAATGAAGTTTGTTTGGATTTCCTTTTCTGTTTTTTTCCCTGACTACTTTTATTGGATTTCTCTGTAGCAGTTTCAGATTCTCTGGAATATGTGGGAATAAAAATAGCCATAAATTTGCAGACACACTTTCACTACTGCTTAGAATAATTCTAATAATATGGAAGTTTGACTCTGTATGTTGTAGTACGTTCGCTCTATGGTTAAATTTGCCACTTTATGCCAGCAAAACAAAGACAGTTTTGTAGTTTGTTCCTCTGTCTGTCTGTCTCTGGTTAGCTACAGATATCTGTTTAATGCTGTCACTTGTTTACTTTACGCTGAATTAACTCTGTCATGAAAGAGTGGTTTTCATCTTTATTCCAGGACACAACTAAGTCTTCTCCCTTCAAGTTTAAACGTCAGATTTTGTATGAATCACTCTAAAAAAATAAGAAAGTGTGATTTTTTTTTTTTTAATTTAATTAAGTACCGTTTTCAAGCCAAAATCCTTCTTTGATATCCATTTCCACTTGTTTCTATGTGGAACATGTCTTACACCAGTGACCTTCAAAAAGAGCCAGAGATTTATCTGATCAAATAGAGACTCTTCTACCTTATAGATACCTGGTTAATTAAATTCCCTTTATAGGAAGAGGAAGAATACATTTCCAAAGCTGAATTTGTATCTCTTCCTAAACTAGGCATGTTAAGTAGACTGGCTACACTTGTCTTAAAAATACACCCGTCCCTGATAGTAAAATGTGTTTGCAACATTGACAAATTTGATGGAGTAAGGCAATTAGGTTTTGCAATAGATACTGAACATATGAAAGTGTATTTCATGGCAACAAATTACTTCTGTAGCAATTCTGTATTATTTGTAGCTATATTTGTTTTGGATTCTTGTTAAAAAAGTGCTTCTGCTTTCATATTGTAGTAATCACTGCCAGAACACTTTGACTAGATTTGATTTAGGCACTGTTAGAGAATTCTACTTTTTACAACACAATTTAATAATATGTTATTTTTTTATCAATATAGTTTTTACCATAAAACAATAAAAACTGTCCTCCACCTAAAGTGAGTGTGTGAAGGGGAACCAAAAGGATCAAAGCTACCGGTTGTAGCTGAATCAGGACAATACTTGACAAAGCCTTTTTATTTTCTGCTAGAAGTTGGACACAAATTAAAAAAAAAAAAAAAAAGTTTGCACTTGACTAACTCGTAAAAGAATGATCAAACCAAACCACGTGTATGTGAGTGCCTAGCAATTTACATAGCATGCTAGATAATTAATTTTTGCTTTTGGTGAGGTTTTTTCCCTTTAGAGGCTAACTAAATAGATGCATTCCATTATGCCATTGATAAAATTATGGCATTTGTGTCTCTAGCTATATTTTTCAGTAGGACTAACATGACAGTAGTAGTTTATTTCCTTAGTATTTCCATTCCTTCATTTGTTCATTCCATCATTATGTTCATTCCATCATTATGTTCATTCCGTCATTATTTGCTTTGAAAACTACAGAGAAGTTATTGGAATAAGAGGGGAAAGAATCATCTTATCATGAATGAAAGTGTCAATGTTTAACCCTCTATTTTCAGGACTTCTGTTATGATCTTTTCCTTTTTACCTTTAAGAGAATAATTCTATTGATTTGATATGCAAAAGACTGTTATTTAGTTTTAGAAGGTTGTTTCAAGAATTAATTGCAAGGAAGCTATCCAAAGCATGTTGAAATCAATAAAATACCAGAAGTTCATAAGTACCTGCAGTAGGTCTCTATGACTGGGAATGAAAATAGCATTTTCCCTCCTTTTCTTTGGGGGAGTGAGGGGGAAAGGGGCATTGGATTTTTCAGTTTTTCTTTTTGGTTTGTTTTATTTTTTTTGGTTTTTTAAGGGAATATTCTGACTACTAGAAGTATATTTTCTGCTCCTTAACATAGTGCTGTGGCATCTAAGACACCTTTACATGTCCCATTTTATCAGAAGACCTAATTTATCAAAGAAAAAAAACCTCAACAAATAATTTACTGGTTTTGACTGGGAAGAATTCAATTTCTTCATAGAAGAAAGCCAGAATGTTGCTGTTTCAGATTTGTGATGAAAGCATTTTTGATAACATCGGGATGATTTAGCTGTTGCTGGACAGTTCTTGCATAGTGTCAAGGTCTTTCAGCCTGGAAAAGAGAAGGCTCCAGGGAGACCTTCTAACAATACCTAAAGAAGATCTACAAGAAAGCTGAAGATCAAGTTTTTACAAGGGTATGTGTTGATAGGACGAGGGGTAATGGCTTCAAACTGAAAGAGGTTTAGACTGGAGATTAGGAAGGAATTCTTTACTGTGAGTGTGGTGAGGCACTGGAATATGTTGCCCAGAGAAGCTGTGGATGCCCTATCCCTGGAAGAGTTCAAAGGCAAGCTGGATGGAGCTCTGAGCAACCTGGTCCAGTGGAAGGTGTTCCTGCCCATGACAGCAGAGTTGAAACCAGGTGATCTTTAGGGTGCCTTCCAACCCAAACTATTTTATGATTCTGATTCTTTCTTGCCTCTTACGCTGCCCTGCCTCTTGTGTTGCCCCCTGTGGGCACACACACAAAAGGAACAGTTTACCCCAATTAACCAAAAGGATTTCCCACACCATACAACATTGTGTTCATCATTAAAAGCTGGGAAAAGCATAGGAAGACAAGATAAACACTTGGAACATTTGTTTTGCTATGTAATTGCTGTGTGTAATAGAACCCTGCTTTCCTGGAGATGGCTGAACATCTGTCTGTGAGTGAGTTAATTCCTTGTTATGCTTTATTTGGGCAGCTTTTGTTTTACCTATTAACCTGCCTTTGTTTTAAGCCCTAAGTTTTTGCACTTTTACTTTTCCAGTTCTTTTTCCTATTCCACCAGGGAAAAGTCAGTAGGTGGCTGCGTAATGCTGAGCTGATCACAAGGATTAAACCATGCCAAGTAAAAAAATATGTCATATGAATTTAAATTACCCTGAAATTATCATTTTTTTTCCCACTTTCGAATGAAAGGCAATATTGAAAACAAGTTCTGTCACCAGAAAATATCCCAAAATTAGGATGGATAATGCAGGACAAGATGCTATTTCTCACCTGAACTTTCTTGCAGAATGAACTCTTTAAATGCTTCCTCCTGTTGTGTATTTCCCTTGTAATCATTTATTTTTCAGCAAGGATCTCTTTCCACTACAGTCACTGAGAAGATTGCTACTCCTCATTGGAAGAAGACAGTGAGATGTTAGGAGACCTCTCCTTATAAGAATCTTGCAAGCAACAAGTTTAGAATCATGGACTACTCAGAGGAAAAAGAGGATACACATGTCTGAAGCCTAATGTGTCTAAACCAGGGAAATACAATTTTTCCTTCATTCCTATAATGGGATATTGAATGTATTTTTGTCTCTATTAAACCTTTCAAAATTCTACAATAAAGTACTATAATTTTATTTTCCATTTATGTCTTACCTATATATAATAACATTAATGATAATAGAATTGCATTAGCAGTCATATGTTTATGCTTAAGAGCTGAGAAAAGCTGATGAACCAAAATTTTCACATACTTTGATTTGTGTTGATTGAGTTTATGATAGATATACCTGAGTTACATAGTAGGTTTTATGGAGAGTGTGAGAGGAAAGGTTTAGATTATAATATAGATATTAGTTGCATTAAAATTTTTCAACACTATTGTGACTCCCCAGTGACTACTGAGAGAGATGAAGAGCACAGCTCTGGAGTTTTCTAGCAAAAAATATTGGTATTGGGTGTTAGAAATGTGTATAATAAGGCACAGAATATTTATCCCTTTGTAGAGCCTTTTAGGGTTCTGTTTCAATCACCAATTGGACCAGTCTGGTCCAATTTAAAAGTTTCCGACCAGGGAATTAAGTCACCCTGGAAGATAACTCTGGTGAAAATGGGCTGCCTTATATTTTGGAATTGCCTGAGATCCATCTTGTCTTATGGTTAGTGTTTAACATAAATCAGATTAATTGTGCTGTCAGAGTTCATGCTTCTGTCCTTATCCATAAAAGAAGCCTCTGAGTGACTTACTGAAAACCAAGTATCTAGTTCAGAAGTCCTTAACCTTAACTGAAACAAATCTTCAAAGACTAAAGTTAAGGTGTTTAAACACCTGTACCTCACAAAGTGGGAAAATCCTCTTATATTAATTATATAGAACTATAAACTGACAAAAGAAAGAAGAAAATAAATGCACTTCAAAAATATTAAATTCTCACAACCAAAATCTTAAATATTTCTAATGTTGATGGTAGCATATTTTTCAGGGCCAATTTAGTATTTTGGATTTCAGAGAAGTGCTGCAGATTGTAAGGAAAATTAACAACAAGTGGCCATGTAGTGTTTCTTTTACCAAAGCAGATGCAGACAAAGCTGTGGCTGATATAAGAAGGCTATGCTAAAGAAATTTTGTATGTTTTGTATATCTTCTGAATGACAACTTGGTGGAAGGACAAAACTGAGAACTACCAAGGGTATGGGTGAAAAGTTGAGATATTAATTATATATTTTAGTCTATTTTATTGCAATCTAATAGATGATAAGTGGTTTTTTGTTTCCCCTTTATACCCAATTTCTCTTTCGACATGCTTGCACTCCCTTAGTAAGCTTTATTTATTAAGGAGTACCGCATGAAATTAATTAGTTTTTCCACCTTACAGACTTAGAGATTATGCTGGTAATGTTTGTAAGATGAAGCCATATGTGTCTTATCAATCTTTTTTTTTGGCTGCCAATGCAACAAGCAGAAGAGTTGGAGTTGGCAGCATGATTGCACCAGCTCCTATCAAAAACCAGCTATATCAAGAGCAAATAAACATGCTTGTTTTCTGCCTGTTTTCTGTGTGCGGTGAATAACTACATTAAATCAATTTGAACTGTCCATCAAAGTCAAATTTATTAAAGCACAAAACAGCAACTGAACCAAACTTTGAAATCAATATGACTGATGGCTAACAGCATGAGGTTTGCACCTGCATTTACATTTTGAGAGACTGACCTTTTCCACCGTCTTTGATTTTTCTGTAATGGGCACCCTTCCGAAACTTGGAAAGTATGAATGAATGTCTTCTTATCATTATAGAAGCAATATAAATACTATGTTATTTCTTTCAGAATTATATAAACCACAGATGAAAGAAGAAACAGAAAACAGCAGAAACAAACCCTCCATTTCTCAACCTGTCAGCTACATGAAAAGAAGGCCCATTAAAGCAGAGTAAATGGCACAGAGAAAGGCAGCTGCTGCTACAGAAAAACTTCATTGCAAATATACACTAAGTCAGAGACATTGCATTTTTATTAATTTAAAAATATACACAGAAATCTTACCAGATCAATCAAACTGACTTTCTAACCCATCACTTCCAAAGAACTGTACTTTGTTGGCTCCAAAATGCCATAAGATTATTTGACTGAGAACTATCTTTACTTCACTGCTTGAATATTTAAGGCATGGAATGTTTTCAGGGCTTGGAAAAGATTAGCATTAAAAAAAATTAAGAAGCTTCTGTCTTCTTTTTTTTTCATAACATTTTGAAAGTATCATTGATTAATGCAGAACTGTGTGACATTATTAATTATTTTTTCCCCCTTGTACTTTATACTATTTTGGAGATCTGAAGAAAAAAATTTATGTCAGATATTACTTATATCTCTCCATTAAGCATGAGGAAAAAGGAAGCAGCAACAACTCACGTAAGATAAAAAGTAAAACCTCCTATGATTAATGAAAAGTTACGAGTCCAGAGGTTGTAATGGTGTAGCTATAGGACATAATATTTTATTTAGCTGTGTAACTACATTCAGCAATTTTTGGTCCAAGAGACTTGTTCTTGATTCTGCAGTACAGTTGACAACACTTCCTATTGGGATACTGTATCTAATGTTCATCTAATTAAAACCCTTCAGATAGAGAAAACAATCATATAAAAATAGTTTATAATAACTAGATTGGTACAATATAATTCAGGAATTATTGATTATATATCTTTTGAATTTTTTTAAATTGAAAATAAATCCATTTTTCTTACGGAGAGCTTGGAGTTTATTTTTCATATAACAGAAACTTTATCAATAGTCTCAAAGATTATTGAAGAAATATTTACTTAAGGTTTGAATTTATTTAATTTTGAATCTAACACCCATGAAATAAAGAGTGGTTTTTTTTCATGTTGTTTAAAAAATATGGTGTTCTGATCTTTAAGTACCTCAACTGGGGAATATAAAAAGAAAAATAAAATTCATTTATTAAATAACAATGGAAATTTTGTAAGTAGAATTTATATAATAATAATCAAAATACATTTTGCCTTTCTGTTATTATATATTTTTGGGTAATAAAATATTTTTAACTAGTTAGTATAAAGCAAAGAAAATTTAAGCATAGAATAAGAGGAGAAAAAAAGATAGCAATTTTGTCAGCATTTTCATTCATAAAGCCCTATTGCAAATAATTAATACTAAGGGAAAAGAAAAATTGTTTGAACTTAGACTATGAACTAAAAAATTACCACTCTCACAAGAATTTTGCAACCTTGCAAATGGCTCTAGGGGGTCCTGCAAGAACAAGAGGACTAGACCAGATGACCTCCAGACACCTTTTCCAACCTCAACCATCCTGTGATTCTGTAATTGTGGTGAATCTAGATCTCTTCTTCCTTATATAGATAAAACTTCTCTTTGGTTGTGGGGTTTTTTTTGTTGTAGTTGGTTTTTTGTTGTTTGTTTGTTTGGTTGGTTTTTTAAATTGGCTGTGGTTACTCACTAAGGGAAAAGTAACAATTCCATCTGCTCTGGGTAGGTATTACATCAAACACAAAGGAAAATGATGCAGATTTTATGAGAATAATTCAGGAGCAGGCAGTGAGTCAAGCTATAGTTGAGCAATTCTGAATATGGAAATAAATCAAGTGCTGCTCAAAGCTAATTTGCAGACAAAAGGAAAAGATTATATATGCCAAGTGTATCATACACCATGAACAGTTTTCCCAGTTCCTTCTACAAGTGAGTCTAAGCTCCTATTTAAAAATATATTAAGAATAATATAATATGCCTCCTGGAGCATGTCTATGAGCAAAATAACATCTTTCATAAAATAAAGCTTTTAAATTTAAGATGTGGCAACTGCATTTCTTTTCTCAGAGGAGGTAGAACAAATGCATATATGATGAATAATGCTACATATTGGCATAGTACTGAATACCAGATAACACAGAATAACAAATAACAATTTATTCTTATCCAACTGTTGAAAGCAATTTATTATTGTTAGTATTTCACAGTACTCTTCTAGCTGTTTCCCACAAAATTTGAATGGAGAAGTGGTTTTTCTCTTGGATATTTAAACATAAGAGGTTAAGACAATAATCTGAATAATCAATCATTTAGCACATGTGGTAAAATTTGATTCTTTACTATTTATGCTAGGAGAGATGTTGAGGGAGAAGTATATTTTTCTAAGGCATAATGTTCCACCAACTTTCTTTCACTCTAGAGAAGGAGTTGAATTGCTACAGATATCCATCTGTTGCAATGTACTTTTGTCCCTACAGTGACTGTCATAAGGATGTCAAAGTCACCATGTTCCTGATCAAATCCTATACAGCTGTGGAAGTTAGGATGCAGCCAGTTTACAGAGCCTGCCATGTCCATGCTGTGAAATCAGTGATACTGCACACTCAGAAAAGGCTAAAGAGCAGGCTAAACTGCTCTCCTGATCCACTTTACTGACACTTGTTTCCACCAGTTGCCATGATGACAGCAGTCTGTCCACAAATGGTAGTGTAAAAGATGGTAATCTACACATGTTAAACAGTAGAGATGCAGGTAAATGGCCAGTCATTTTAGTCGTAAGCGCAAGTGGACAAACAACTCAAATGCTGCTTTTACAGTGTTGAGTTTCAGCACAATCTTGATACATTTTAGTGTGCATCTTAGAGTCAGAGTTATGAAGAGGAGATGATGGTGACTGAGCATTCAGGAGTTTTCAGAATAAACCACAGTTGAATAAGCAGGAGAGCGGATAAAGCATCTGAAGTATAGTGATCAAATGGAGGTGGGGGACAAAGGAATACCAGCTTTCAGTGCACTGGAAAGAGTATGTTGAAAAAGGGAATGGAAATGTGTCATACAAGACTGATAACCTAGAAGAGGTTTCCTATAACTTTTTTCTTTCATTTTGCAGTGCACATTTTCCTCTCCTATTTGGCCTTCATGATCTTAGATTTCTGTTTTGAGATGCTTTATCTTACATCTTTCCAGAGGTATAGCTTTAGCAGAAAATTCCCTGACATTTAGGGCCACAGGTCAGTGCAAAATGTATTGCTACATAAGTAAGGCCATATGAAGTATATAGACACCTAGTTCATCCATTTAGCTAACAGATAGGCATCCAAGGGTTCAAGTTTGTGTGTTTAGACAAATATTTTTTCAGGTATGGCTTCACTAGGATAAATGTTATCATGCAAGGATTTTCACTACTGCAGTTGTAATGGTTAAAAAAAGATTGCACTTTCCGACACAGTTATAGAAATAAAATCTTCTAAAACCAGACCAAGCCCTTGCCTCTAGAAACTAAGATGGAAGAGTATGTCTCCCTTGAAAGCACTGTGTAAATTTACAGCAGTAGATAAATGATGCAATTGAAAAAGTATTTTTTTTATAGATTTCTCTGAGAGTAATGCAGGCTGCCCATGAAAGGAGTAGTTTTAGAGGCTGAGAAGCTCGTAAAGGGAGATGGTAGAGCTATATAGGCCATTAATATAAGAGAGCAAGCATCCAGTACAGTGTGACACAAATGAAATATGAGTTACCTAGGAATGCTTTAATCAGGCTGATGTAATAGCATAGATTTTATGTAAAAGTAGGAACATGATTTTGTACTTACTGAATTATTTTTATTTCTTTTTTCTTTTTTTTTCCAGCTGACTTACCTTTCTATCAAAATTAATTAAAGCAAAAGAAAGAAAAAAACCAAAGAAATATGTTACAGTATGCTAGGGCCCAAGTGCAAAAAGTGAACTAAAAAAAGAAAATGCCTTGAAATTCAACTTCTCAGTGGATTGAAAAAAAAAAACCAGGATAATTTGAAGGGAGTCAGTCACCACTTTTCAGAGAAGAAATGAGAAAATCTGCCATTTTTGACACTCTGTCTTAAAGAAAGTTTACCAGCATTACAATAGTCTTAATATCTTCATGTCATTAATAATAGAAGACTTGAGAGATGTTTGAATGTTCAGAGGGGAAATTATATTATGCTTTTTAAACAAAATGAAACGTTCACAGATACTAACTGTCTCCAGATTTGGATAGCGAAACAAAGAGAGAAATATGTTCTCCTTTTTACTATTTAGGGTACACTGTTCGTCCTCATAAGACAAGGCTGATAAAATTTTCACAGATCTGTTGCATCAAGAAGAGGAATTATCTGCTTTCAGTATCAATAATAGCTGCTCCATAGGAAATTATTTACATAGGATGATTATAAAACAAAATGAACAAATTTGAATATACACCAGATAAAACATGCAAAGCCATAAAATGGAAAAAGGCACAAACTGTGCCACACTCCCACTCTTACCATTCATGGGAAGTTTTAAGACCAGATTCCACCTGTTCATTGGTCACTCTTTCATCTGTATGAATTCCTTCTTCAAGGTGAAGTCTCTTTGGTTGGCAGTCTCTGTCTAATATAATAAGTAACTTTTATCTAAGTCAAGCAGTAAAACTCTAACTTATGCTTCCAGAATCAAAGCTGTCCTTCACAAATTGGATGTATATATGAAAGAAATCACATCCTTTCATTTTCTCAGAGCAAAAACATTTACAGGATGCCTATAGGTGCTTGTAGCACTGATTAGAAGAAAAAAAACCAAACAACAACAGCTAAAGGGCTTCCCATGAAGAAATGCTTGCCAGGATCTGGCTGTCAGAAATTAAACTAAGTACAAGTTTATGTACAACAGTTTTGCCCTAGACAAGCCTTTCTGAACCAGTGAGAATGCACCACTCCATTCTGCAGCTATCACTACATCTCTCCTCTTTATAATATTAGTTATCAAAAAGCCTGAGGAAGTTGCCTTTGTGAAAAGGATTATGTTTAATTTCTTTTGAATCTGATGCTTTATAATTTCCTTGGCAGTTCCAAATTAACTTTCATATTGTATGTTTTTACTTATGACTCAGTATGACAAGATCTTTCTCCAAACTTTTGTAGTCAACAGCATAGTTTAACCCCAGCTGACACCTCAGCCTCACCTAGCTGCCTATTTATACCCTTCCTGGGCAGAATGGGGAAGAGAATCTTAAGAGTGAAAGTCAAAAATCTCATGAGTTGAAACAGCTTAACAGGTAAAGCAAAATCCACACATGTAAGCAAAACAAAACAAGGAATTAATTCAACTCTTCCTGCGGGCAGACGGGTATTCAGTCATTTCCAGGAAATCAGGGCTCTGTCATATATAACAGTGCCTTAGGAAGACAAATGCCATAATTCTGAACATCTCCCATTTCTCCTCCTTCCCCCAGCTTTATATGCTGAGCATGACATCATATGGTGTGGGATACCCCTCTGTTCAGTTGGGATCAGCTGTCCCAGCTGTGTCCTCTCCCAGCTCCTTGTGCACCCTCAGCCTACCTCCTGGAGGAGTGGGTTTACAAACAGGAAACTCCTTGGCTCTGTGCAAACTGCTCAGCAATAGGTAAAACATCTGTGTTATCAGCACTGTTTTGGTCACAAATCCAAAACACACTACCATACAAGCTACTGCAAGGAAAATTAATTCTGTCGCAGCCCAAACCAGTGAAGTCAGTTTTAGTTTTAAGTATCTTTATTGTGTTACTCTTTATAGCTTCATAGTTTGTCCATAGTAGAGATAAAACCAGTGTAGCAAACAGTATTTCTCCCTTAGAACAGCACTCTGTGTACTGCCATGGATAACTTCTTTTTTACTATGAGCAAGCATTATTAAAGCTATTCCTTCGCCAGAGAAAGTTCTCATGGGGTTAACTGTGGCTGAGTGTTATTCAGCTCAGTTCTTGAAAAGGACTCCTTATCCACTTAGAGCTCTGACCACATCTTTGCGAAGTCTTACAGCACTGAAGGTATTTGGTAATGTCTTTATCAATTTAAACAACCCAGTATTTATTTATTTGGATAATAAATATTGTTGAAGCTGCAATAATAAAAAATGTGTATTTTACTAGACTGTAAAAAATTTATTTAGGCTTACAGTAAATTTTTGGGTCTGCATATACAGTGAAGCTAATTTTCCAATAGTGACATTTTGACAACACAACAATAAACATTGTTTTTCATAACTCAACACACAGGAAATGAGGTACATTCACAACCAAGAATTCAAAGAAAAATATATAGTTCTAATTCTTAGTGTCATGTGCTGAACTCTACGTAAGTATTCATACTCCCATAAACAAAATGTCTTGAAAAATTCAGCTGCTAGAAAGTAGCCTCCTTTCTTAAAGAAGTTGCATATGTTGTTGTTGTTATGTAAACCAGCAATATAAAAAACTGTCTTTTGGGGAACAAGGATATTACCACTGTCTCTCCCACTTAACCATTTCATTTGTTTCAGAGCAGGTGATTCCACAAGAAGATTAATAGATTTTCATTCAGACTTTTCTGTGTGCATAAATGAATTCTTTCCAAGTGCCATTAGTTGTAGCCTCAATAAATAGGAATATGATTTTGGAGCTAGAAAATCTCAGTTAAATATTCAATATTTTAAATATAACCATTCTTTTCATGCTTCCTTCTAGTGAGTGAGACTATCAATACAATTTCATACAGAATTCTTGGTTAGAGCTCTTCTGATTTCAGCGAGTTGGGGGACAATTTTTCAGGACTTCTCAGTTTTGAAAATGCTTCAAAATATTTTTAATAACTTAATTTTGATGCAGACTTGCTGATCCCAGTATCTGGTGTTCATATTCATAACAAATTTGGGCTGATTTTTCCAAAATTGAGCCAATGGAGAAGCAGTTTTGTCAGTTTGCATCAGGATGTTCTTTTGATAACCTCAAAAGGCAAATAAAAGTATCCTCCATTCATCTTTAGCAGAAATATACTCAATCTGTAGATGAATCTGCAGATACAGGAACATATATCAAGAAAGTAACTATCTAGAAAGTAGCAAGCTGTACTACAAGGGAGGGAAAAAATTTTGAAGGAAATCATTCCAAAAGAGGTAAAAAAATCCCCAGCAATAGGAGAAACTCCAAATTCAAGTTTGAGAATAAATTCTAAATAAGAGAGGAAAAAAATCTTTGAAGAAATCTATTATGATATGATGCAAACATAGTTTTCAGAGCAACCATAATTGGTACTTGTTACATTGCTTTTTAATGTCTCTTGTTGACTAATATTTCCTATGTGAACCATGAATGTGCATTTAATTATATGAATTCTGTAACAGAAGTAGTTTCAAATAGATGCTTGCCAAATACTGCACATAATATTACTCAGAAATATTGTTTAATTCTGAAAAACTATGAAAAAACCAGTGGAGATTGTACTATCTGTGGAGCATTCATTCTTCATTTTGATTTTTTTTCAAGTCTGTGGTAAAATTGTTATACCTCAAATTACCTAGAGGCAATTTCCAGTTAAGATTGTGTAACAGATTTTGCTTAGGTAACTCTTATGATCTTACCAAGAGAAGCAGTGCCCAAAAATAAACTTTTCACAAGTGCCTCATAAGATAATTTGTATTTCTATTCTTTTTCTACTTCGTTCATAGTTTTTCTCAATATTTAATTTCAAATACCATAACTGCAAGCATATGAATGAACTAAATCAGATTTATATATGCTTTAGTATAATTTTATTTGAATTCTACCTGAACTTTAAAGTGTCTGGGTGCTAAAAGTACAATAGAAACTAAAATTGAATTAAATTAAAGGTAAAGACAGACTGTATTATCGTATCTCTTAGCTATGCAAAATGGCTTTTCCTCTCAGGTTTTTTTTCTGTCTTTTGATTCTAATGCTTGCTACCTGCTGTTAGCCTGTGGGGGAAAAAAAATGATATCCCTTTACTTGGTTCCCATTGCTTTGAATTTCCTATAGACTTCTCTGCTTCCTGATGCAACAGCTTGAGACTCGCCCCTACAATAACTGAAAATCCAGTAGCACTCACACAGTTATGAAGCCTTCCTCTAGGCTATTGTTTTTTCAATGAGAACTTCAGATATTATGAATGTTTTCTCCACTCTATGAAAATAGAACTTGACACTATGTATGTGGTTTTTAAATTCTTAAGTTCTAACTTTAAGGACCAAACCCAAGGCAGAGCAAGGATTTCTCCAAACAAGAAACATAACTTTTTTCTTTACCTGACGTGTCAAAGAAAGCATGATCAGCATACTAACATGATTCTGCTGAATGTGTGCCTACCTCATATATAACAATATTATAAATGCAATTTCAGCCATCAAACATCAAAAAGATTCCAATCTTTCATCTGAAGTCTCTGGAGAGGAAAAGTATGTTGCATAGTCAGATGACTACTTACCTAGTTAACTGCAAGATGCACCACTTGGGATGTGACACAGCATTAAACTTCAACACATGCAGGCAGTGTACTCAAAGGCTTAAAGATGTTTCTATTCCATTTGAAAAGACAATGTCTTTACTATGTTGTATTCAAAATTGCAGTTACTTTTGGTATTTCATAGTCTTCTTTTTCATTAATATGGATGACTGTGCAAGGTAATATTATATTTTGCATTTGCTGAGGTTACTATGATAATTTATGAAATATGCATTTAATAATTCCTTAATATCTACTCTGTGCTGTCTCTGAGCCAAACCAACTGCTCCTGTGCCTTCCTGAAAGTCTCTCTATGGTTAGTACATTACATTTTGTCAAGGAAAGGTCTATTTCATCTAAAAATAACTATTTCATTTACATTTATATAGTTCTATTCCAATCAGATGACTTCTAATGAAAAATTCAGAATTCTATGAATAACACATTTTCCTGTTGAACATTTTGCAGAAAGAAAATATTTTCAATTATTTGCTTTTAGTTTTTAAAGAGTTGACTTCATATTTTCGTTTTCCTTCTTTGCTTTCTTCAAGAAGTATAATACAGTAAGTCAGGAAAAAAACCCAATATATGCAGGTTTCTCTAACAGCATCTTTCGAATGATGTGACCCATTCACCTATGCTGGGAAAGTTTCAATGGTCTTTTTAAAATGCATAATTAAACACCTGCTATTGTTTGCAAGACAAATGCCAAATGCTTCAACAGTATTATTCCTGCTGTTATGCTTTTCTAATGAGATGGGAAAATGAAGAGGGTAGAATCCATTTAAAAGTGTAAAATGATTCTATAATATCTTCCATAATAACAAAGAGAATCTCCTCCTCAAATAAATTTAATTTATTTTTATCTTCCAAAAAGTAAGGGAGTAATCTTACCTTCATGAGAGGTAAAGTACTTTGAAAATTGACTTCAAGAGGACCCATGATTTTTAGCATGCTGAGAAAACTCAGTTAATACTTAAATGAAGTTATTCTGCCTGCATTAATCAAACAGTCATTGACAAGAGGATTTGATTATAGGAATTAATTTTAAAAATCAGATAGGAGTCTTGTATGAAAAGCTTTTTAACTTTAAATTACAGGAATATTTCTAAATAATTATCATGAATCAGACCAATTTTTTAAACAAATTAAATTAGTTTAAAAAAATGCTAAATTGTTTATAGCAGTCAATGGGTTACAATTGTCTAGAGAATTTTGATAGGATTTTAGTGTATATTCGAATATTAAAATAATTTTAAAGTAGAATAATGTAAAAATTGTTAAATATTAATAACAGCAGTGTTTTCTATTTCAATAGAGTACAGTCTATATAACTTCAATACCCTGAAATCTATTGCTAGAATCTATTGGCAGACCTGGTAGTAGATGTGCTGAAGCCCCAGTCTTTTCAAAAACCTTTTCAAAAACAAAAAGACAAAGATTTGCAGTATCACATTTGAATACACACTGAATGATAAAATTGAATAATTATGCAAATGATACTACAAAAAAAATACTGAAATTCGGCTGAAGTGTCACATGTAGACTAATCAAGACGCTGTCATCTTTGAGTGATCTGAAGCCCTTAGAGCAACAAATTGCCATAGTCAGCAAGATAGCAAGTAATATCACTGACTGCTTACAAAAGCATGGAATAAGTCCAAGCCCAAAGTTTTAGGAAAAAGGGACTGGGATAACTGACATGACTGGAAAGCTGTGAAGTAACACTGAAAAGCAGCTGAGGGCCATATAAAGTCTTGGGAAGACTGTGAAAAAACCTTGGAACGGTAAGATCATAAAGCGTATTGAGTGGTATTTAACAAAACAGAAACTAAAAGCTGGAAAAGGGAAAGGAATTATCTGTGCTGTATTACATATTTGTCTATCTTATGCAGAATGAGAGGCTAAAGAACCTCCATGTCCAGAAAAAAATGCAGTGATTCAATCCCAAAACTATGTGCTAAAAGCATCATTAGCTTTTGAAAAAGGAATTGCAGAAAAATTGGAAATCTCTATACATTTCCCTACAGAGGAAACTGGAATTTTAAAACATCAGTTGTACAGAAAAACTTGTCAAACATCTGCAAGAAACATTAGATCCCCTAATATGCGAATTACCCTCTCCAGGAATGGCTAGTCAAATTTCTAACTTAACCTGTTATGAGGACTCTGAAATTTGGTACAGGAACATTTAGGATGGTAGTGGAGAGAATTTTATTGCCACATCTGACCCTCTCCCTGACCCTTTCCTTTTATGATCATTAATTAAGACTGAAATTATTAACAAGGGGTAGAAGGAAATTCTTAAGGCAGTGCATACAATTCCCAGGTCTCCTGTAGAATTGGCTAAATTGCAAGAGAAGTTTTCCAGGCATTTGGGAGAATTGAAGATGGAATATGTATGTCGAGTTTCTCTGACTATGGGAGATTGGATTCTATGGAGTGAAGAAGAAGCAGAAAGTTATTGGGGTCCTGGTATGTTTTTAGCCACAACTCATGGAGATCATGATTATTCTCTAACTACATGGGTTGTATATTGGGCAAGAGGAATAGATCTGCAGGATGCAGGGAGATCTACTGGTTATCGAAACTACTGGATTCTTTTATCTCATGGCTTCGGTGCAGAAATCAGCTTGTACTCAGGCTATGCTCTACTTGAACAGCACAGTTTGTCTTTACACAGTGAGGAATTTACACCTCCCTCAGAGGTGTAAACTTTCACCCATGAATGCTCATGCTGCACTTACTAAATTTTTACAGACAGTCTCACTCACCCCCGATGTGAAACTACCAATATATATGATGATATTCTAAATGGAGGAAATTCCTGTAAAAAGGTAGGGGAAGCAGTAGCAGCAGTATGGGAAGCATTAAATGAAGCAGAAGTTGAAATTCCAACTGAAATATGTCAAGGACCAAGAAAAGAAGTAAAATATTGGTGTATTTGGAGGATAGCAAGAAGCATAGTAGTTCCTCTAGATGCTTTAAGAAAAACAGAACAAATACAAATATCCCAATCCAAGAAAGAATTCCAGCTGTTAGTGGGAACTTTAGTGTATGGGAAAAAAATATGTACCTGGACTTTCTATCATTGCTTGCCCACTGTACTAAATTTTTTAACAGGGAAAACAGTAGAAGTAGATCTCAGAATATGAGGAACCAGTCAAAACACTAAAATGGGAAAAGGACCACATAAAACACTGGGATCTGTTCACTCACATGATCCTATGATAGGAGAATGGCATTTAGCAGAGCATGATACTTACTGTAACCTGTTTCAAACTGGACCTGATGGACTGAAGAGACCTTTAGTATTTAGTTCAACTGCATTTAAAGATACAGAACAGAAATTTTCTAAGTGGGAAAAGGGTCTTTTATATTTAATCTGAGCAGTGAAACGAGCTAAAAGATTGCATCAAGGGCAGACTGAACCAACCAGAGGTCCATTTAAATTGATGGAATCTATTTTAAAGAGGAGAACTCCCCCAGAAGGAGTTGCACAAAAATCTGGAGTCAGGAAATGTTGTGCTGACTTAAAGGCAGTTGCAGAAGGATTGAAATTACCTGAAAGGCCTACTGAAGTTTCCAAAATACAAATTACTATAAATGCAAACCCATTAGCATTCCAGCAACATTTTAAACCCTCACCAATTTTAGATTACCTTCCGTTATCGAGGGAGTGCCAGCAAAAGGCATTTGGCTCATCAATATGGAAAAACAAATAACAGAAGAAGGTGGACATAGTGCACAAGTAGGAGAGTTAAGAGCAGTTGCTCTGGTGGCTCAGAGTGGAGAAGAAGTTATTTATGTGGACTTCTATGCGGTTTGGGCTGGCACTGCACAGTGGCTCTGCCAATAGGAATCACTAAATTGAAAAGCAAGTAGATCTCCGATTTGGAGATCTCAAGATTGGCAAATATTATTAAATATAGCCAGAAAAAAACACCATTCAAGATAGGATGGGTTAAAGCCCATGCCAAGGATAACAAACCAGGTGCAAACTAAAATCATAACGTGGATAGATTAACTAAAACTAGGGAGATGGAGAAGGGTTTAAATTTACAAGTCCAAAGACTTTCTCTTTATTTAGTTGCAGTGTAAGAAATCTCCTAGGTAAATAACTGTAACGACTTGAAAGTGTAATATCCTTCCAACAACTTTCAGTAAATTAATCCTAAGAAGTATGACTGCTTCTATTAAAGCAAATCTAAATCTATCAATTTAGTAAATATAACCTGAAAAACAGCCAGGTATTCTGACATTCCATTATCGATAGATGACTTTAAATAAAATTCAATCTTTATAGGCCTAAATTCTAAAATTTGAAGCAAAAAGCCAAACTTTACATACTTTATCATTTAAACTTAATTCTGACTTAAAATGCATGGTTCATTCAACAAAAATTAGTCAAACATCTGTACAGAAGCCAAGATAAGCCAGTAATAACGAAAAGTAGTTCATGTTTACAAAGACTTCCTAATACTTGTGGTGCTGAAATGTATATGAAATTCAAAGCTGGGTTGTCAAGAAACAATTTAAATGTCAAGAAAAAAAGGGTCAATAAAATAATGCTTTATATGCGAAAAAAATTCTGTGATTTCTATGGATGTAACTGGTTGGGAAGGATATAAATAAAGTAATGAGTGCCTCAAGCATGAATTAAATTATGAGAAAAGTAGAAGAAAAATAAATGGAAATAAATCAAGCATATCGCTGGAAGAAAAAACAACAGATGGTAGAGAAATTCAAGATAGGTAGAGAATACATGCCAGCAAATAGAAAGTTCAATAGTAGTAACCTCCATATTCACAAGGAAAGACAGAAGAATGGTAGCATTAAAGTAGTCATACTTGCAACAGATTTTTCTGGGGGGAAAGATAATCATGAATATAAATGAAATAATTTCTAATCAGAAGCTGCCTGCTTCTGATATTGACTCTGGTATTAGCAACAAGTTGGGATGTCCTGTAAATCCTCTAAATTTGGAAAACATACCGAAATGTATTAAAAGTTAAAAACTAACTGACCATATATGGTGGGTTGACTGTGGCTTGATACCAGGTAGCCAGAAACTATCACTCCCCTCCTCAACTGGACAGGGGGGAGAAAATATAAGGAGTTGTGATAAGAATAGGGAGAGAGGACAGGGAATGATCATAGAATCATAGAGTATCCAGAGTTGGAAGGTACGCACAAGGATCACTGAAGTCAACTCCTGTCCCTTCATTGGACAATGCCACAAATCTCACCATGAGACCATTTTTCAAGTGTTTCTTGAATTCTGGCAGTCTTAGTGCTGTGACCACTTCCCTGGAGAGCCTGTTCCAGTGCCCAACCAACCTCTGTGTGAAGAACTTCTTCCCAATATCTAACATAAACCTCCTCTGATATGGTTCTGTGCCATTCCCTCAGGCCCTCTCACAGGTCACCAAAGACAAGAGATCAGTGCCTGCCCCTCCACTTCCTCTCATGAGGCAGATGTAGACTTGCACTGCTATGAGGTCTCCCCTCAGTCTCCTCTTCTTCAGGCTCTACAAAACAAATGACCTCAGGCACTCCTCACAGAGCTTCCCCTCCAAACTCTTCACCATCTTCTTAGCCTTCCATCAGATGCTCTCTAATAGCTTAATATCTTTCTTGTACTGCGGTGCCCAAAACTGCACACAATGCTCAAGGTGAGGCTGCACCAGCACGCGAGCATGACAATCACCTCCCTCGACCAGCGAACACTGCTGTGCCTGACGCATCCCAGGACATGATTGTCCCTCCCATCTGGCAGGACACACTGTTGCCTCATATTCAACTTGCCATCAGCGGGAACCCTCTATGAGTGGAATGGGGGAGAAATTGGCCCAAGGGTCAGGTGTAAAGGGTTATAGTAAATGGGGTAACATCAGGCTGGAGACCAGACACTAGCAAGATTCTGCAGGGCTCCATCTTAGGCCCTGTGCTCTTCAACATCTTCATAAATGACTTTGACGCAGGACTTGAAGACGTCCTAGGTAGGTTTGCCTATGATCCTAAAGTGGGTAAGTAAATTAAAATAATATATAAGTAGATGTTTTTCCAAACTTGAAATAAAAAAAATTGAATCATTAACAGTTGCAAAAAAATTTTTTTTTCACAAAGAATTTAGCTTAACTTATGTGCCAAAAATTCTCCTAAGCAAAGATGACTGCTGATGTTTTGCTGTTGTGTGAGTGGCATGTGGTTCAGAATTCATTCAATGTGCAATTCTTCTCAGCAGTAAGTCATTCTTGACATGACATTTATAACATCAGAAAACATAAACAAGGAAAAAGGAAAAAAGAAAAAAGGAAATAATTCTACATAGATAGTTTCTACTGTTGTTGTGACTAATCATCCACAGTACATTTATTACGTGTAAAGGAGAAGAAAATCTTTGTACTCTGGGAGGTTTAAGGAGTGCTTAGACAGCATTTAATTAAAAAGATTGTACAAAAACATCCATGAAATGATGGATGTTTCCCCCTAGAGAACTCATGACTCTGCCTGGATATGTTCACAGCTCTGAAAAAAAATATTTTGTCACCTTGCATTTTGTGGGATTCGGGAAGAAGTTTAAGACTAGTAGTGCTGTGCTAGAAAAATCTCAGCAACAGATATTTTTTTCCAATTAGAATGCATATCACTATTGTAATGTCATAGTATTTTTTTGTTGTTGATGATGATGACGATCAGGAAAGAAAGATTTATTTTTCATAAAAGCAATCTCAACCAATGCCTATGAAAGCCACACATATACATGCAGACACTCACATGCAAGATGACATGCACGTTCAAAACATATAATATTTTAAGTATAGGCCTACAGCTTTTAATTTCAAAAAATACGAACTCAGATTTGTACTGTGTATATAATATTGGAGCAGAGACACAGAATTAATTCTTGGACATTAGTTCACCTTTGCTAGAAGATTTTGAAATAAAGATAGAAAAAAAGATATTTTGTGTTTCCTTTTGGAATAATCATGAAGTTCAGCTACCTACTACCTAACATATGCATTTTTACTTTTAAATTATTATGAACTAAGTGGATTTTTCTGTACACCTAGTTTACACCACTGTCGTGATTTCATTAAAAATTGAACATCAGTCTAAATGAAGAGGATACAGCCTACTACCAAAAATAATAATACTAAAAATATAGCATCACTCTAAGGCAAGTTTTCCTTCCAGCACAATTATTGTCCTGATGCAACTATTTTCATTAAAATTACCTTAAAAAAAAAATTGAAACCCCTAACAGAATGGCATAGAACATCAGGTACAAAATAACAACATTTAAATACTGGGCAGAAATTGACTTAAAATATTTAGTTATTTTAGGCATTTAAAAGGTGAAAATGATCCTTCTGGTACAGAGAAAAACAAATTATTATTAAACTTAAGAAATAAGCATTAGTATTCTCAAGGTAAGCAGTAGGAAATGTGTTGGAGAAAAGAAGCCCAGAATTATACAGACAGTGGTTTCTCAAAAGACAGTAATTACACCATTAACAATGGGAAGATTAAAGTAGCACTAAAGGATGATTATAAGTCATGCTGAACTCCAATACGGAGATCTCATTTCTATTCATAATACAGCACTAAAACTTACTGACATCAACTAGGACATCAACAAAGCATCTCTATGGGATAACTGCGTTCTAGTCATCCATTCTGATACTATCAGTTTCAGTGATTTTTTTTTTTCCTTTTTAAGGAAAGATAAAAAGCAAGTAATGATATGGTCTCCTTTGAATCAAATTTTCTATCAAAACAAACAGAATAACTTTTGCGTTTTCCTAATCTTTTCTGATTACTGCTATCACAGGTAATAAGATCATTAATTTTCATTGTTATTAGCAATCTTAAATGGAATAGATTCACACCTTTTCTAATTCATTTATTTCAGTAGGGCAGTTTGATAATGCTATCACTTATCTCTAAGGAGGAACATATTTCTCATGGGGCTTTTCCAATCATTGCTGTTTTTAATAGTATTTTGGGGGTTTTCTGTCAGCTAGTTTAGTACACTTCTTTCTCTTTGGATACTCATTTTTCTTCCTTAGTTTTTCATCAGGGACTTCAATGAATGTCAAGGCAGAAAAGAAAAAGAAACCAATAGCATATGGTCTGCTTCTTTACAGATTAGGTACGAACCAGAGACTGCATTCAAATACCGCTGTAACAGAGAGGATACAAGAGGTAAATATTTAATAAGGTGTCCTATCCTTGCTCTTTGTCATCCATCTATTTATGCAGAAAATAGTAATTAGTGACAGCAAAATTAACTACTCTGTAGTTCCCTAGGTCCCCTAGTTATTTTCTTATGTAAGATTAGTTGAAAATTGCTTTGGAATGCAAACCAATGAACCACCTTTTAATTTATTTGTAAATGCATTTGATTGGATTTGCATCTCTTTTTCAACCTGCATTTATCAAATGTATGTTTTCATTATTTTTGTAGAGGATATTCTCTTTTCTACTGCCTCAATATTTGGCTTAATTTTGTGTGTATTTCTTTCCTGTTGATTTCAGAATATATTTTTATTCTGTTCTTATTTCTCATATTACACACAAATTAGAAAACTATTTTTATTTAGTATCAGTCTTTTATTCTGAAAGTTCAGCCCTGACATTTAAATCATTATTGGTTTTCTGCTTAATGGAGTAGTTTTTATTTCTCTTACCCACCTTTGAATCAACTAATAAATGGTTTGATTGCTTTCTGCTTCTAGTTAGTATAAAAAGATTTTTTTAATACTGAAAGTCATTCTCAAGGGCAAAAAAGTCTGACTCTTTTGCCTTGAGAAGATCAAAGACAGATATGTCTTCCATTGGAGAAGCCCAATCCATCAAGCATGAAAACTGAACTCAATATAGCAAAAGTCATTTTCTACCTTGTCACAGTAAAAAAGTGGCACAAGGTAGTCACATGTATACATAAATCTTCACTCATGGTGACAAGGGGAACAAAAACATCAGTTCATCAGTTCTGAAGGGTGCATCCACTTCCTTTTCAGTAAAATACCTTATAATGTCTTTTAATTGGACAAAGACATATACAAAGACAATGTTTCCTGCAAACTGTTGTCTAGTAATAACCAAAGATATTGATTATCTGTGTTAGGACATAATACTTTGTAGGTCAACATTTTTGAAAAGAAATTTCTCAACCGCTTATTTATTTGACTGTGAATATAATGGGAGACAACAATTCTCATTCAGAATACAGGAATACCCAGTGCCCTTCTCTCTTCCTTCAAGCTGGAAAGAATCCAAGTGTCATAGAGATAATCTAGAACAGTGTAAATACGACATAGGAACAGCATAGAGGGGGTTATTATGTTTTCTTTTTCAGAAAATTGTTATAAAGCAACATAATGGAACATAAATTGAAAAAAAAAACCCTAAAACCAATAAAAACAAACAAGCAAACCAACCCAACCACAATCACAAAAAACACCCCTCATATTTCAGAGTGATTATATCAAAGTCACAGTTTCATAATGTTTTATGTAGATTGATAGGAAAGTGTAGGGTTCCTAAGTGTATTAGTTAGGAACCAGGCCTATTTACAGAAATATAACTTGACTTGTCACACCACCTGGTAGCATTCGATGTAGTTGTGGACTAGCATTCACAGACCTGCTAGATTGCTGGTAGAGTCCTGCAACTACTGAGATCTAGCTCAGCATGAAGTCCCTGAGGCATCAAGCTAATATTTTCAAGTTTCAGAATAGTTATTGCAGTGCCTTACCTTGCTCATGGAAAGCCTTATTTGGTATCTGCTGCTGCACAGGAAAAATGGACCAGAAGAAAATACTGATCAATGACCCAAAATGTTATCACATACACAAAACAATCCAAAGTTTTATTGGAGATTATAATTGTTTTGTAACCCCCTTATAATAGTTGGGAAATGAGTCTCAGATTCTTGTAATTCTTAACATGAAGTCTTAGACCTCAGCATAATACTTTCATTATTAACCATAAATATCCTTAATTTTTGGACACAAACATCTGCCTAAAGTGCTACACAATTTTAGTGCATGATTGTGGTAGTTTAGTCTAGGCCTTCCTTGGTGACCAGTTTGTAACCAAGGAAGTGCCCAGATTTACCTGGTATTCCCTACGATTTTTACATAAGCCAGGGTATAAAAAGAAAGGAGAGGCCTTCGCCCCTCTTTCCTTCCGGTGGCTTTGGAGGTGCGAGTTTCCCTGCTGTTGAGTCTGCCGTGTTGGGGAGCGAGGCCTGGTAAGGCTTTGCCGACCTTGGGAGACGGAGGTTGCCAGCGATCGTTCCAGTGTGACTCTCCGTTGTCCCAAGGAGAGTAGTAAGATATTCTTTTGCTAATTCTTTTAGTTGCTAGATCTTGGGCTATTGATCGTGTATATTTTATTTTGGTTTTGTTCCTTTTTATCCTTCCCCCTTCCCTTTCCCTTTTCCTTTTGAAATTGTACGTATATTTCAATTGTATATGTGGGAGGCATGTCTGGATGCACAGGGGATGTGCCAGGGCGAGGGGCCCGAGGGGACATGCGCAGTCACATATAACTCTATTGGCTGAAGAAGTCACGTGGTACATAGGGATTTAAGAGTGGGAAATTTGAATAAAAGCTCTCTTTGACCACACCACCACACGAGGAGCGTCTTTCATTCCTTGTTATACAAGGACCCCTGCTACATGTATATAAATGTAATATAAGTGTAAATATATTTATATATATTGCTTTATCTGCCTCTCTCTTGTTTTGGCTCTCTTGGGTTTTTTTCCTCTCTTCTCCCTTGTTTTGGGTGGGGGGGAGTTTTGTTGGTGAGGTTTGGAGACCTGGCAGGGAGCCAGATTCAAACCACAACAATGATTTAAAGAAAAAGTTTGCATTTGGGAATCTCAATAGAAAAAAGATACTGAAAATCTTTGAAAAAGTATAATACCCTATTCTGAATATAATACTGGCAGTTTTAGATTAATATCTTCCAAAACTCTTGGAATATAATTCATTTAAGTTAGATGAGGTGGAATGCAAAAGGCATATATGGACTTCGCTTCACAAGGAATGATCAGCAAGGGTTTGGAAGGATCTTCACAGACAACCTGCAGATGGAAGACCTTTCATCCACTGCCCATAGATGAGGCTAGCACGACCAAGGCTATCCAGGGAGAGTAAGAAGACAAAAGCTCCCAAGAAAAGAGAAAATGAAAGTTGTTGACATTAGGAGAAAGGCTAAAGTACCTGCAGCTGGAAAAGAAGTTTTCACTTGGAAAAGAAGTTCAGTGTCCAGTAAATGGAGTTGGTGTTGTGAATAGTGTGCAGCGAGTTTCAATGACTGTTGACTTCTTCCTACATGAGAAAGAGTTATCTATCTTCCAGCAGATACAACACAAATGATAACAGTGACAAACTATGTCTAGAGAGATTCAAACTGGACCTGAGGGGGGAAAAAACCCAACAAACTACTGTAGAATATACAAAGAAGCTGTGTCTGCTCTCATCCAATTTTCACAATAGTTATACTTTGTGATTAGTGTTGGACTTGATGACCTCCAGAAGTCCCTTCAAATCCACATTTCTAATAATCTGTAATATTTCTCTTCAACTGTCACTTTGTAGCTCTGCAAGTCTCCTTGAAGTCCCGTGTCATACCTGCTGGGCCCACAGGATACTTCAGATATCTTGTGGCATCCAAAACCATGTTAGAAGATTATGTTTTTTTAGTCCTCAGTCCTAAATTCAGTCCTATACTAGGGATGCATCTGATAAATTGACTATTTTTTTTCTTTTGATAATTCATGTGTCTAAATCTCCACATAGTTAGGGAAACCTTGCCAGTGGAGAAGCCTTATGTGACACCAATTTGTCACAGAAGCAGCCGTGGCACTGAAACTTAACAGTTGTATCATGGCTCTGAAGTCCTTTAATGCCTTCTGTCCATATATACATTACAGTTGTCACGTTATCACAACATTTTGGGACAGTTGATCGGTTAGTATAAGTGTAAAATGAAAAATTTATGCTAAGGACTTAATAAGCCCTTGTTTGATGCAAACTATGTATTTTATTAATTAAACTTAATAAAGCAATAATACCAAATCAGTACCTATCAATAGCACTTAGACATTTCTCACTCTTGGAGTTCCATTACAGTTGGGTGCTACTACAGTCTCTACTACAGCAACAGTGAAGAAATCACACTCCCTACAACCATCCCGACAGATGACCTGTGGGTGGCACCCGTGCTGGCTCAAATCACTGACAAGCATTTATCTCTAATTTCCTTCAGTGTTATTGAATTAATTTCCCCTAAACTTATGGGAACTCAAATATTTGAAGCTCATTTCATTTGCCTGAAAATAGATGATTAGTACCGATGATGTGGGGTTTATGTCTCACCTGGCAGAGAACGTCTTTGATGACCAAACATACGTGTGTGTGAACAGTCTTGAAGCCATGTAGTCCAACGAAGAGGTTACATTTCCTGTGTATGTAGCACTGTAACTGTATCCATCCTGTCTACAGTGAAGGCTTTACAGTATTTATACACTATGTAAAGGATGTCTGTTCTTTAGCATGTGCAAAAAGTTGTTATATAGGCAAAGGGAGAAGTATAATAGTCTACAAAGGAGCTACCAAGCAGGGTAATTTAATTTTCCAATAGAAAAGTTAAAAGTAATTTATTTTGTGCATAAACCGGAATATTAAATCTGCAAGGTTGACTTTTCTTAAGAAAGGCTGAAGAATCAAAAAGCATTTCTAATCGTAAACATACATGTTTTACTGAACAAAAATTTTCTAAGACTCATTGACATTTTTTATTCAGCTTTCCATGTTTTTTCCCCCATCATTAAATCAAAATTATATGAATCACTAAGGCGAAGTAAGTTGCTATCCTTCCATCTAAAAATCAGAATGAAAAATCCTAAATATTTCTACAAGGTAAGCAAGGTGGACATTTTTCTAGTTTATTATGTATTATTTATTATGTATTATTTGATGGAAATTTATACAGAATGAGGTCCAGTGAAAGAGGTGGTGGTGATTAGGCTTATGTTGTTCCTCATACACTTTTGAAGAGGTGTCAGATGATGACTACTTCTATTTAGTACCATTTTGGACTGCACTTAAGTCAGTGATCTGAAGGCAAAATATTGTAAAAAAGGTTTAGCAACTTGAGATATGCAACCCCACAAACAACCTGTCTTGTGGAAACCATAAGATAGCACATATGGTAATAGGCAATTCATGTGCTGATTATTTAATTTTTCCCCTGGAGGAAAGTTTTCTTTTTTTTGCTGTTCAAAACCTACTTAGTCACTTCTTTCTGGTAATGTTTTTAAATGAAAGTGCCTTAAGGATATATTATTTTATATATATCCCTATATATATTACTTTATATATATATAGATATTCAGAGAGACAGAGACAGAGAGAGAGAGAGAGAGATGGTGGTGTGGTTTAAACTTGGTCATCAGCCAAGCACCACACAGTTGCTTGCTTGCCTGCAACCCCATGAAATGGAGAAGAGAATCGGAAGGGTATAAGACTGAAAAGTCATGGGTTGAAATAAAGAGAGTTTAATAAGGAAAAAAATTGCTGAACTAAAAATCACCAAATTAAAACAAAGCCAAGATAAACTAGTGCATCCCCAGGCAAACTCCTTTCACACCATTTTATTTACAAATATATGAATAGTCTACAACATATACATAAAGTTTAGTTATATTGAACTTTTTTTAAAATAGAGATACATTTAAAATGTAATGATATATACAGAAACTGTATTTTTAAATTACATTTTATTGTAGTTTGTTGTACTTTTAAAGTTTCTAAACATCTTGATATATGAATGTTCTTAATGATTTACTTTTTCACTTAAGTGAAAGAAGCAGCTCTTATGAAGAAGAGCAAAGAGACATTCTAACATTTTCTGTTGTAATGCACACTATTGTCCTAATATGTTTCTATTTAACTTGCCTAGTTTTGCTCATTTATTTACTTCAAAGAGAGATGGTCAACTCTTAGGGTTTGTTTCCTGAAGGAAGACCTGCAATGCAGGCTGTCTTATAAATAGCAAAAAGCCAGTAGTAGAGACAAAATCATTATAGCAACAAAATATCCACAAACCCCTTTGATATTTAAGTAACACACTATGACAGTGTCCAAAGAAGGCTGGATAAAACATGTAAAAAAAATACTCTTTAATTACAATAAATAATTTTCAGCATCACTGCTTTAGTGAGTGCACAGGACTATAGATGTCTATAGATGGACTATAGATCTATCAGGACTATAGATGTCTCAAGTGAACATTCAGAATTTACATTCATGCAATTCAGAATTATCTGCAGAAAAACTGTCTTAAGTTACTTGGGTGACAAGCTCAAATATAAGAACCTGTATTGTAGATATCAATCTGGTCAGACGAATCCTATGGTTTCCTGAAAGGGGGAAAAGGCACTTAGAGATTTCCTGCTTAGGATATCCATTTTATGGTACATTTTGGATACTGGCAGAAAATTCTTAATTTCACTATAAAAGACAGAAAAATAATTTCTAGATTCTTATGGTATTATTTGGATTTTTCCCTAAATGACTTTCAAATTCCTGTATTAAATACAAGTTTAAATTATTGAAAGTATTTTAAAACCACGTAAATTTCGTTCTGTTTTCACAAATACTATTTTTCCATTAAAATGCAGTGAGACTACTAGAAAGCCTATTACATTGTCATTTCTTGCCTTTTTAATGCATCTATTAACATTGCAATTACCAGAACATTTGTACATAAATCAGTGCTGTCTCCTCTATTAAAAGTTGAATCCTAGAGATAGAATTTCAGTCTAACATTTCACAGGTAAAAGGTTGGGGTTTTCTTTTTTGTGCACGTTGGTTTGCACTGGCTGAATTAATACAAAAAATAATTAAAAGCTTTATTTCATATTCTACAGTCCATATTTACCTCTCTGAATAGCAAAAAATTTACAAATCAGTGCAGCTAGCAACTTCCTTGCTCGTCACTGCTGTATCTTAATGTATTTGAAATGAGGTCAATGAGCTCAGTTTTGCCTACGCTTCAAAGTGCGTGCACACTGTATTTTATTTGACAAAAGTTTGAAATATTCTCCAGGCAAAAAGAAGAGAAACTTCATGCTCCACTAGTCCTTAAAGGCAGGATAGCACTACAAGATACGTAGACTGCCTTTCTTGGGCCAGTGTGATGGAGTAAAAGGGCCAGATAAAGAAAATATATTAACAAGATATTGTAGAATCTGTTTCTTAGTAGCTCTTAAGGACACAGACTACAGGGATACTGAAAGATTTTTAACAACACATTATGGTATGTATTTGGAATAAGAAATTAACAAATGAAAAAAATTTAATATGTTTAAGTCATGTTGTGGATAAGCACAAACTACATCCATTTGTATTCCAGGGTAACCAAAATTCATGTAAGTATATGTAAGTGGCACCTTATCAGGGTCTACCTAATAAGCCTTAGCAAAAGCATAACTGTATTAGTTGTGATTTAGCCCCAAAAGATACCTACAGTGGAATTTGCATATAAGGCTCTGTACATGAATCAAACTGGTACACGTTTTTCACCATATACCATATAGACCTACATGTCTAGAATGCAGTTGAATTACTGTAGACAGGCAAATGAGTACACGCTGCTGTTTGGGTATGTCTATTACTCTATCTTGTCTTGTAAAAAAACCAGCAATATCTATTTTTGTCTTATTTATTTAATTTTGATAAGTTGTCTGAACATACCTGTTAATACACCTGCTTCTTTAGAAACAATGGTGTTCTTTAAAGAATTTTTTATATTTTTCAGTTTTCAGGATCAGATGTTGTAGGTTTAAAATGTAGCACTATCAAATCTAGCCAACAGTAACTACACTAATAATGTGTGGCTAAATACATATGCTCTTCTTGTGTTTTCATGTAATGGTTTTCTCCAAAGGCTTCTACACCATTTAAAAAATATATTGTTGCTAATGACACCTGTTGCTACAACTACCTTACTGAAGTCATGAAAGTGTGTGGGGAAATGACTGTGGGTAAAAAGGTTACAGTACAGAAACTGTAGTGGAAAATACAGTTGTTATTCCCTGGATGGAATGTGGTCAGTACACCTGACCTCCCACTCACAATCTAAGGGAGACTAAACAGAGAGTGGAGTGGAGTGGATACACCACAGTCAGACCCTGTTAACTTCTTGCAGAGAAGGGAACTTGGGGCTACTTTCTAGCTGATAAGGCACACAGTAGCTGAAAAGCAAGGAAGATAAAGGAAGATGTCCTGCTGTTGAATCAGCAACTGTGGTAAAATCACTCTCCTTGGACTGACACGTGTACCCACCACAAGGTTATCTCTGGTACTATGCTGAGATATCCACTCCCAAGGTACAAACACCCCTCACTGAGTAAGATATGTGACTAAAGTAATTCAAGCTTCATCTAAACATAAAGAAATAGTATAAAAGTGAGTTCAGAACAGGGAGAAGTCAGGGAACTGACTGGGATCAGCTGACGGGCTGAACCTGTCTTCTTCACCAGATGGATGCCTATTGGGAAAGAACTGGACTCTAGGCATGCTGAATGATTATCTTGAGCTAATTTTTGTTAGGGGTTACAGCTTATTACTGTACTGCTTTGAATTACTATATTTCTTTGAATACATTTTTGCAGTCAGATATTATCATTGACAATTGTCAAACCTTAATCTGTCATAATTTTATTAAAAAGCATTATGCTGTAAACTGTTAATGTGAGACCTTCAAGGGTGCTGGCAGTCACTGGCAGTGAGTAAAGGTGTGGACACTCAGGGCAGTGTCTCTCTCTTTGGATGTGTCCCTGAACAAGTCAGTCAAACTGCCCTTTGATCTCGTGAACTGTTCAGGAAAGGTTCCCCTAATGCAACACTGCAAGAGTGGTTGAGCACAAGGGTCTCAGCTTTCCTGAGGTGCTGAAAGGCTAATCAAACACTAAAGGTCTGAGCAAATCTTTCCTTTTCATGTGACAAAGTGTGTGACTGCACTTAGTTAAGAGAGCAGATACATTCATTATGTTTATAGTTTTTCAAAAAAATCTTTTAAACCTCTCTTACAGGTAAAAGAGTATATAAATCAGAGACCAGAAAAGAAAGCAGTAAACATAGTTTACAGATGCAAAGAGTGTTTGGGTCTTAGTTTTTCTGGTAGATTATCAGAAAGCTCAAGAGACAAAGGGACTTAAATAAGGATGATCAGAGAAAGTACGATATATTTTTATTTAATTTGGAATGATATGGTAATATTGTGGTGTAGAGCCCATCCAAAAGCATCTCTTAGACAAGTGACACCATGCCAGTGTCTGCCCAGCTCTAACCCATTAGGTGATTCTGTCATCTCCTGGAAAAACAAAACATAGATAACTGGGACTACCCAAAAATGCTTTAGATATGTGCAGAGAAGAAACAAAGAAGTACAGTTGAACTCTTTGCAGTTTTTCAGACTTGTAACGCATTCACATGCCAGAAAGTAACATCAGTTCAAGTACCAACTCTTAATTAGCACTAGAAACAGGAAAAAAAGGTCTAAAGTATTAGCCTGGAGTGATGTGACCAATGAACCATTAAGTGGCTTATGATCACCATCTCAGGGGGAAATAAACAGTGCATACAACAGTGATCTTGCAGAGAAGACCAAGGCTGTGCTGCTGGTGGAGATCACAATGGAGCTGCTGTGTATCAGGGCTGGGCATCAGCTGGGCCCTGGCACAGCAAGTGGTCAAAAGTCATCCTTTCCTTGTAATCCTTCCCCTCTGAACTACAATGAGGGGCTGGACCCTCAGACAGTAGGAGTGACAGTGTGTTGTGTCTGTGTGTGCTCTGCAAGGAGTATGCAATAGAACAGAAACCTTTGAATGAAAATAGAATCACAACATAGCTGAGCTGAATTCCACTTAAGAGTGTGTTAAAATGAAGTGGTAAATCGGTGTTAAATACACAAAGTATAGGTTCTTAATCTTCAGGTGCATTACTTTTACATGCAAACTTTGATTATGAAAAATATTAAAAATAAATTCAACTCAAAGGTGAATTAACAGTATAACAATTAAGTCTTAGTAATAATGATAATTTTTTTACTGTGTTTCATTCCCTTTGTCATAGTCTCTTCTTCTTAGCATAGACATTTACTTTTTCACTAAAGGACAGAATAAATATAAGTTATATTTCAGTGGGTCATACAATGTCTAAAGCATGAATTAAGAATTGTATAAATCTGATTTCTTAGCATATTTCTCAAATTGTTATGTTCCTGATCACTAGTTATTTTTGACTACTTCATTTCAGCTTTTGATGGTAGTTACTAATTTATTTTGAAACACCTTTTTTCATACAGAAACTTGCTATCTGTACAAACCATGACATCTGGATTTATCCTTTATTCTTAGAGAACCAAGAGGAACACTTTCTTATTATTTGTGAATTTAGGTTGTCTCAGGAATCTCTATTTTAAATCCATACTGGCTCTAATTCACTTAAATCCTTGAGCAATGATGATATGAAGCAGGAAAATGTACTTCTTTAAAACATCTGTACATGTGTACGTGTATGCCTCTATGCCTGTGTGGTTTATGAAAACAATTTTTTTTCTGCTTCAGACTGTCATTTCTTTTCTTTTGTCTCTTAATTGTTTCTCCCATCTGCTGTTTACACCACTTTAACACCAGAAATTTATGTGGAGATATAAAATCTCATGCAACTAAAAATCATGTTAGTAAAATAGAAGCCAGCACATGGTTCAATAATCTGGAACATAAACACTTTAAACATGTCAAAAATATATTTTCTCCCTTTTCTTCACGGGAAAACATATTTAATAATATACGAAGTACATATTCGCAAGCTGTTTTCAATCAAGAAATACACTAAAAAATACATTGCAAGATGAAACATCCTCCTTTTTAGAGATTCAGATTCATTTATTTCCAGATTAGCTCTCTTACAACTGAGAAAGCACCGATGAAATGATGTACAAAGATTTTTCTTTCATGACAATAATATTTAAAGTTAACATTCTGATATAAAATTGGGCTAAAATTTAGTGTTACTATTCATTAATAAAAATTGCAGATAATTCTATATTGTGACATTTGCAAATACACATATTCTTTGGATTTGTGAAGGTAAAAGCAGGGATTGGAAGAATGAAGATCCACATGTGGTAGGAGAAGATCAGATTTCAGAATATCTATAGACCTGTTGGAGTGAGTTCAGAGGAGGACCATGAAGATTATAAGAGTGCTGGAGCATCTTTCCTATGAAAACAAACAGAGAGTTTAGGTTGTTCAGGCTGGAGAAAAGAAGGCTCCAGAGAGACCTTACACCAACCTTCCAGTATGTAAAAGGGGGTCCACAAGAAAGACTGAGAGGGCATGCAGTGATAGGACAGGGCGCAGTGGAACAGGTTGCCCAGGGAAGTGGTGGATGCCAAATCCAAAGCCCAGGACAGATGGGGCTTTGGGCAATCTGGTCTAGTGGAAGGTGTCCCTGCCCATGGCAGGAGAGTTGTAACTAGATGGTCTTTAAGGTTCCTTCCAACCCAAATCATTCTATGATTCTATATTTCTATGGTTCTGTGATTGTTCCTATGTCTTGTGTACACAGTAATATCTCTACAACCATGTCTGTACCATAAGTAAACCCATGTCTTGAACAGGGAAACTGACATTGTCAACATATAAAAAGAGGACCAAATAAATACACAAGGATTTAAAATTTCCAAGTCATTACCTATGCATGTTTACATCAATAACTCTGAAACCACCTGTATGTAAATATTTATTATACATTTGCATAGCATATGGTAAGAAGCAGTTATAATTAACAAGTAGATCATAAGCAGCTACTTGGTAGCAAATTATACAAGATCACAAGACCAAATGATGCAATCATTCCCATATTTTTGTTGTTTTCAACCACTGTATTTAAATACTTTTTCTAAAATAGCTTATGTATTTACAGTCAACATCTGAATCTTTTTGGCATAGACAGTTTTTTGAACTGCCTTCTAAAATTGTCAGTAATTACATAAAATCCAAGTGATTTAATGTTGATTGTTGTAACAGTCATGGAAAAAGAGTCTAAACTAAAGACCTACCTCACACCAAAAATTCAACTATGGACACAACCAAACCAACCACTCAAACCAAAAAATGCAAAATGTCAAGTGGTTCTCTGAACCTTTCAGGAAGGAAAAGCTTGTAAGCTTATGTTTGAATTTCTGACTTTTTAATCACAATAATTTATGTCCTAAAGTATCACAATATAATCTACACCCTAATGGCCAGGTGAAGAGTGCCCCTAATAACAGGAGTGTCACAGTCAGCTCATTAAGTGGAAAGGCATACAATAAAGCATGGAAATGGTGAAACATTGCCTACCAACACAGGTAAACAGGAAGCATAAAAGCTTGTATGTCAAAGCAAAACAAAACAAAAACTATGCTATTTAAAGAGCATGGGGAAAACCACCTGTCTCCACCAAATCCACACAAACGCCATATAAACAGTAAGTTATTCATTCCTTCTGTCCAGGGGAAATATAGTTATGCATTGCTTCTTATACCGTTTAAGTTGTAAGGGTCAAGTTCAGGAGTCTTACAGGGTAATAGTACATGAGGAGTACCTGTAAAACACTAAATGAACATAAAGATATAGAGGAATATAATTTTATTTGTTAAAAGAATGTACATAATGTGCATACATGTGTTTGCAAGGCATACATATTGGCAAAACTCTTGCTAGTAGAGCAAGGATGATTTTGTCATAATGTAAATATTGTAGACTTCCAGAAGAAAAATGTTATGGTCAAATGAGTATATGTATATAAAAAAAGGTTTGTTTAGGTCAATTAAAATAGTTTAATATAATTAAGACTGAAGTATTTCAATCTCATTTTCTTTCTATTATAATTGAAATTACCTTTCAACAAAATCTCTTAAAAGTACTTTATATGTGGAAATGAAATATTGTGACATTTTTAATTTTTTTTCAGTTGTATTTCACAGTATGATACCAAAAAAATGAGATAATTTCTCTAAGAATTTGTAGTATATATATATCAGATTTTTTTCAACAAAGTCTAACAATTATGACAAGTCTCCCATCAGTGCTACTAGATGTAAATGCCATAACAAGGTTGGCTGTTGTTAAAGAGAATAAAAATTTTAACAAAGTAGGGTGAGCAGGTTTAACATGAGGAAAGCCCTTTCTGAACTCTTCAGTGACTAATTCTGTAGTGAAATAAAACCATAATTCACACTGAGTTTACAATCATATGATATTGGGAGTTCTAATAGCAAAGCTAGGTGAAGGAGCTTATATGACAGTTGCTCATTTCCAAATCTTGAGATTCTGATATAACTATCTTTGGCTCTTTGCCTTCAGCTGTGCTGTGGGCTGACCCAAGTAAAAGATGACCCTGCAAACAGGAATTGGTATTGGGTTTAGATTGTTTTTGGTTTTTAATTCTCAAACAAAGAAAGATAAAGATAAATCAAATTGCAGGCCTTCAACAAGGTAATTTTTACAATAGCAGCCTGTATTAAAAAAAAAAAGAAAAAGAAAAAAAGATTAATAAAGCTGCCTTTGGAATACAGGCTTGACCTTCCAACTTGAACCATTGTCAGCTTAGCTGACAAAACCATGGAGTGGAATTCAAAGTTCATTTCACAGAATTTCCTAACATTTCCTTACATCCTGTAACATTTACCAGCCTACTCACATACTTAATTTTTTATCTAAAGAATTATTTATGTATGTTTGCATCCAGATAAAACAACTATGAATTTATTTTTACAACTGTATCAAATTACAAAATTTTTGGGGGGATAAATACGAACTGTAAAAGCTCAACATACTTACATTGGCATAAAATATGTGATCAATTCATGAATAATCATAAATTCATGCTTTGACAGAAAAATAATAGCAACACTCCTTTCAGAAGGACCATATCTTTCACACTTCAAGTAGAATTTGTTTTGAACTTTTTCTCCTTAAAAAATATATTCAAAATCATCTAAATGCATAAAAAGTGAGAAGCGCTCGTACAATTTCTATGTTATCAAGATGAATTGAGTTTGAGATGTACTTGTAACAGATGTAGTACCCATGGAGTTATCGTTAATCTTCGTTTATGACAAGCATATGGAAATCCCATCTAGCCAAATATCTGATTTATATAAAGACATTCCACAAATTTAAATGTTTGTTAAACATTTAAAGCTACAAAATAGCTTCTGTTTACTGGAAAAAATGAACTAGTAATTTCCTTTGTGGAAGTTTTTATAGGAGCAGTCTAAAAGTCTGGGACACTAAAAGAGAAGTTGACAGCCTTGAAAGTGTTCTTCAGTTGAAAGCCCTCAGAAAATTACCACACCTACTTTCATTACCCTAGAAGTTTCAGACAAAGTATACTTTATTTTTATTTTATCTATATCAAGCGAAACTGAGCTAGTAGTTCACAGAGTTGGGAGCAACTTATTTAGAAGTCTACATCAGGATGAAGAGACCCCTCATTCCTCTCCATTAACTACAGGTATATATAAGGCATTTGGCTCATATGGATTCATCTCCAGCACAAAAAGCTACATTTGGCTGCACAAATCACTATGTCATAAAAAGAATTTATGATCTTTGCATTTTCTCTGTGACACAACTTCCAGGATTACTTATGAAGCTGTTAATCCTTTTCTTGAGGAGAACTTAAATTATGTTCCAAGAAAAGAAGTGGCAACAAAACCCCTCTTTTGCATCATTTCTATTTTTAGATCTGTATCAGGTTATATGCAAACCCTCAAAGGCTGGTTTTTTTCCATCTTGCAATTTTTACACAACGAAAGAAAACAGAAATTGCTTTTTGAACCATTCAGTTAAGCAGGTGGCACCAGCATAATTATAGGTATCTCCATAGGTACAGCATCTAGAAAAACATGATGAGGAGAAGTGATACTATGTGATTTAGTGTTCAGGAATATCAGTGGCAAGTCTTACTCCTTAATCAGGATCATAGATCATTATAAAAAACTTTTAAAGGTGTAAAATGATGTAGATGCAGGATATTGGTTATTTTTTGAATCTGCCAAAGAGAGAGACAACATTCGAAATTACAAGTTTACACAGAAATTCTGAGAATAAAAAAAAAAAGAACTTATTATTCATGGGTTTGGAAGAGCATGAAGTTTGTATATCTACTACATTTATATAATTCATCAGTTTCAAGATCCTAAACCTATAACTTTTCCAGCCATTTATTATCTTTTTATTTTTTTTAATATAATGCATTGTGTAAATAGAATCACTGTATAATGAATTTTCAGCTGAAGACAAAATTTTAAAAAAAATGTAAATAAATAAAGTCTTTAAAACTATGATACAAAAAATTACAATCCCATATTTCAACAAGTATTTCAGGGAAATAGATATAAACTCAGTGACATATTAATTATTAATTAATTAATTTAGATTATCCTGAGTTTTAATATTTAGGTGCCCTCAAAGTACTTGTTTCTGATTTTAAAAAAAATCAAGGGAAGGGAACAAAAAAGTAAGGAACATGAAAAATGCATATCCTACTCCCTAGTTTTTATCCTAAAATTGTTTGATTTTGCCAACTTTTGTCCCTTACGTGCTTAAACTGGGTAACTGATCTAAGCTCCATGTGTAAACAAGGGGAAGGAATCATCCATTGGCAAATGATTCCTCCTTAAGACAGATAGCTAAGGTAAATAGGACACAACGCACTTATAGATAAGAAGAGGCGCAGTTTGGAGGAACTTGCCTGTGTTCTCTGATGGCCTAGGAGGGGTAGACATCCACTCTAGACTTTTAGTCAACTAGAACTTGTTTAGATAAATTCTGTCTCTGTTCTTTTCCTTACACATAAGCACAGGCAACTGTTTAATCTAGAGTCCCCTTCCAAACCTCATTTGCTTGTGTCTCTTAATCTGTTTTCTTTCTGGTCTTTTCTTTGTGAGGATAATGTTGTCAGAACTGAAGATCATTATTTTATAGTCTTGTCAAGACCTTCCTTCTGCTATAATTCATTGCCAGTCCTTTTCATAAGATATTCCTGGAGGGTAATAGCTCTAGTTTTGTGTTGCAGAGTACAGACGTTAGGAGCCGCTGAAACCATTAATTGCTCTCTGGATCCAAATGCTGCAGAACCTTGAAATAATCAAGATTTTATTAAGAGATAGAGTGAACTGCACAAACAAATGAAGATTAATATTATTCATAAAGCCTCTCTGTCTCCTGTTTTTCATAACTCTCTGGGCTGATTAAGAATGAATCATATGACAAACAGGGTGGAAGCAGCACCAAAAACTGGCACAAAATTGGGATGCAATAAAGGAAAGCTGTGACAAATATGCAGTGCAGTGAAAAATATTACACAGTCTAATGCTAAGTTTGAATTAAATCTTTGGAAGACACACCAAAATTTCTGAAGCTAAGATACACAAAAGAAAAATATCTTCATCACTTCTGAAGCTCTTGTCATTGTATTCAGTCAACCTTCCTTCTTAATTATTCAAATAATAGATCTTGAATAAAAAAAATGTTAATGGTTGTGGGATATTAAAATCTATGGGTAGAGACACTCAGACTGAAGTGCCATAAATGACAGGGCCATGATAGAAAGAACAATTAAAGACTGTGTGTTGTATGCAAGGTATCATTAGACCAACCTCCACTCTGAAAATCCAAACAAGATTTTGGTACGCACAAAAGAGGAAATTCTTGTTTTTATGGCAATCATCAAATTGCATTTAAAATAACACTGTAAATAAAAATTGGAATATTAACGTCTACAATGGTAATAGAAGAAGGAATCTGTTGCTTTACCACCAGTGCCTTTCCAATTTTTAGCTACTATGTTCCCATGGGAACCAAAATCTCGTATGCATCCTTTATATTGCCCTGTATAATTTACCTTCCCACATTTCCAGTTTATAAAGATGTGATGGTGATAATGATGAAGAAGTTTTGCCATATTAGCCCACCTTTTCCTCCTGCAAGCAGATGGAGAAGTTGGCTCAAGAGGCAGAAAACTGCTTTTTGATAAAAAAGACATTGAGTACTCTTTTTCTTGACAATCTTGCATTCCTAAAATGAAAGTTCATAGAGAGTGTCTCTTAGTCGTCCATGACCCAGCAAAAGACTAAACTATGCACAGTTAGTTAAGAAGCAAAAACCAAATGAACAAACAAACCCATAACTAAATACTTTGTACATTTACATCCTAATTGTATGCATTTATGGGACAACAGCAGTCATATATCAAATATCCTGCCTTCAAAAATGGACAGCAATGGACAGTAATGGACATTGTGTAGTAGTGAATTTTATTTTGTGTTATATTTTAACATATAAATATATTTAAAGAGTCACAAACAATACAAGACTAATAAGACAGGCAGAAAGACTGACAACATTTTAATACTTTTATTTCATAAGACCTCATCAATACTTTGAACATCTAAGCAGTGATTTAGTTTTGTTGCTTTTTTTTCATAAGAAACAATTGCATTCATTATCTCTGATCAAAATCAGCTTCAGGTTAATTACAAATTTGTTTACTTGAATGTTTAGATTTGTATTGTGTATCTAAGATGAGGCTTATGCATACATTTTTACACTGAAAAATTCTGTACTACTCATTCTGCTGAATTTTGTTCATTTTGGGGTTTAAAGCAAAGAATATACAAAAGAATGTGTATATTCTTGACTTGTTCTTTGATAATAAACGTCTTGTCAAGTGCCAATTTGAAAGTAGACTATCTATTTTTCATTAAGAGCATCTTTTTCCTTTTGAATCCAATTGATATGAGATTATTTAATTAACTTGAAATATTGTCTTTATAAAAAATATCCCTTGCATTAATTTTGTTGATGGAAATCCCTGACTTAGATAAAATAGCATAAAGACTAAGTCTTGAAGAGTTGTCCCAATCATAAACCTATTTTTAACAAATATACTATTATTGTCTGCATGATCTAATAGCTGAATGCCTAAAAAAAATTTCAGCAACCAAGAATGAAAACTACTGTCCCAAAATCAAATCACTCATGTCATTCTGCATTCATATCTGAAAATAGACAAAATTATTTTATCCATAGCTACTGAGTATTGCACACGATTTTATGCATGATATGGGAGTTTAAGAATTTACAAGTTTAAACAGATTGTTTATTTAAACAGATTGCCTTTTACTCTGCTCAATTTCCCTGAAACCAAACAATCAAACTCTAGGCTGGAGGTATTTTAAAATCACACTTGAAGACAGACAAAATAAAAGAAAAATGAGGGACTGAACTTTGCATAAATTATTTGGACTTCGCATTCACCAATAACAAGCTTTCTTACATTTCTAACAACTCACAATCAAGAACAAATAGGAAGAGACAGAGTGTAATTATTAACCTCTGGATGAGACTTGCTGATACTGTACCTTCAGAGCAGACCTGTGATTGAGAGATGGACAGATGAGAGCCTCTGCCTTGGCTGGTTGTCATTGATGCACTGGATGGAGGGTTTTGTAATGTCCTTCAAGGAGGTTTGTCACAGGTGGGTGTTTCTTTGTCACTATAGGCCAACAATGGCTTCTTTAGAGAACAGTTCCATTAACAGTAGTGACAAAATTTGTATGTGTGAATTGTTCTTCTGGAACAATATAGTATTTTATTCCCCGTAGTTTAGAACATAGACAGAACGCGAACCATCCTTTTTCAGTAGTATGGGAAATAACATGGAAACTGTAGAAACGCACAGTCTTTAAAAAATGCAATTGCTTAAAAAAAAAATCGACCCTCTTCAATGATGATGTGTTATTTTAGATTAGATCACTGGAAACACTACAATTTTGAACAATAAAAGAATAATATGATCACAGTTTATTTGTGATGTTAGGCTAACAATGCATGATCTCCTTGTGATATAAAGGAGGTTTTATAGGGACAGAATATTTTTTAGGAAAGCACAAAAATAGAGACAAAGAACATACTTTTACATTCACTTTGTACTATATCTCTGTAAGTTATTTCTCACTTTTATTTGCCTGCTATTTTGAAAACCGAGTTATATTCAATTAGTTTTTAAACTCTATACAGCATTCCTACTGAAGTAAAGGTAGAAAACAAGCATAGCATATACAGTAACACATTCTCTTGCTTCTTTGCAGCAACTGCAAAGTATGAGAAAACAAGAATAAAAATTAAAATAATATGAAACTATTTTTTATTCCCCTATGATAGAATAAATGCTGTTAAAATCAAAACAAGCTTTGGCTTGAAATCTTCATTAAAGAAGAATAAAGGAAACCCTTCTCAAGGGAAGGGGGTAACCAGTTTGCGTGAAGCACTGCCTCCTACCAGCTGTTGGAATCGGAGACGGAGACAAACACTGTTGGAGATAAGCATGAGAGTTTGCATGTGATGGTTGTTTGCCTTTCCTTTTGAGTCTTATGACACATGTATTGTGAGAAGGAGCATAATTACCAAAGAAGCTGATTGAAATTATTGCTCTGAGTATTTATTTAGAAATGGAAATATTAGTAAAGAGAGGCCCACATACCTCAAGAGAGAGAAGGCATAATATTGTATAACTGTGATTGAAGGAAAAGTAAGTGAAGGAAAGAATATATGATAAAAAGAGTAGCAATTGGTTTAGACAGAAACGTTTAGCTGAGCATGAATTTACCTTAAATCCTTTAGAAAATGTCTCAACCAAAACCTTTTGGGGGCCTGATGAAAACTTTTTTTTTTTTTTTAAGAGATTTAGATTAGGTCCATAGGTTGTCTGTGTGAATCTTTGCTCACCTGTTAAACTAACAACAACTGTAGCTAGGTCAGCTAAAGCAATTTATCCCATCATACAGTTGAGACCTACTTTTATTAGTCAAGGGTCATTCACTTATTGCTACCTACTATAATTTGCAGGCATAAAAATGAAATAAGTAATTTGGAGCCTATTATTCGGGATAAGTAACATATGTTTTTGTGGCAGAAGGTTTCAGCAGGATTTGTTGGAAATCATGTTAATCATAGCAGGCACACAAGACTCTGGCCCAGTATAGAAAGCAGAGAATTCCATAAATTTTCTTGCTAAAAAGTTTATAAGTTGTTACACAGCATAAAGCTGGATTTATTCTGATTAGATAATAGAATAGAGAACAGATTAAATTCAAATTACAATATTGTTTCAGTTTAATTTAGATTCTAGCTGAGAAAGTAAATGCTAAAAAATTTGCGGTTGAATGTCCAGACTTAGCAAAAACTGCATTATGAGTAAAAAATATACTTATGAATAAGTATATTTTGAATTATGAATATATGAAAATTATGAATATAAAATATAGAGTATTTTCATGGTATCCTGCAGGAATTTTTAGTTTCCAAGTGTTAATTCAAGGAAGCATTCAGTGCGTAACCGCACGTAAGTTCAAGAATTTAGAAAGAAATGAAGAAACAATAATGCTACAGAGCAGAGGTTCCCCATGGAAATCCATTGTACTGAGATCCCCTGGTGATCTCAAGCTCCACCCCTCTCATAAGAGCAACAATGACTTGAACATTAGAATACTGTAATTTCTACAGACTTTCATGAACTGTATAAATCTCTGGTTATACACACATGAAATATTGAGAAGGATTTTAGATGTCATTGTGTAAGAAATAGAAAAGAAAGAGTTATTCATGTTAAACCAAAATAATCCCATTTGTTTTTTATAAATGTAGAATTTTCATATTTAAAATTGTTTTCTGATAGAAGTTACATATTGGAAAATATTAAATTCTTGTCTGAAACCAAAGCTTTGACATACAGAAAAATACCTTTATTATATTTCTTTTGACTACTGCATTAGATGAGGCTATCATATACTAATTTCTCCATTTAAACATTGGACTATAAAATGTTCTAATACTCAAAGGTAGTCTCATGACTACTGATAGTGTATTTTTCCCTAAAAAATCCATGTAAAAAGATAGATTTGTGTGTTTCATGACTTTATCAGTTGCACTTTTGTGTTCAGTCAGGAATTATACTAAACACCTTCTATGATTTTGTGGTCAGCAAACATACTAACAACTTACAGCATATCAACGGTGTCTATTTTAAAGCAATTTTGCCTTGCAAAGTCATTCACAAGCAATTTATTTGAGACAGGCAACCATAATCATTAACACTCTGAAGCCACTCTGACCTAGGTCAGACCTGGTAAAAACAGCTGCTTCTTAATGATATCCAATTTCCTTGTAAATCCTGTTCATAGAAATTCATAAATCACAAGTTGCTATGAGGCCACAGTAATCCTCCCTTTCAAACCATAACTGTACAGAGATTATTTGAAAGCATATTATACAACCATCCAAAGGGTCAGGTGTTGTCAACTGGAGCGTTAAAAAGTCATTTATACCTGTTTATCCCTAGCTGCTATCAAAGGCCCACCAGCTGGGAAGCAGAAATATAATATACCCATAATTTTTTCAAGTCACCTTTGACTCTCGATGTTCAAATGAAGCAAGAAATTTGCTGCCTCTAAAGCAGAGGCAAACAGTCTAGGAGAGGAATTCAGGGACTAACTATACAGAGGCAGTTAAGATACTCTGGAATAACCTACTTGGCACCAAGCTGCTACTCCAGAAAGATCCCAGTGTCCCACAGTCCTGTATCTCACCCTCCAGCCCCAGGCTTTTCTTGGATGTCTTGCATCGTCTAAAATAGCAATAGTCAATTATGTTCACACAACTTCATTGCTTTTTCATTGTACCTTAAGGGTAAAAAATGTTTTCCTCAATTTACTACTGATCCACAGATATGACGTGTGTCTAGAATATTATTCATGAACTAAAAAATCTAGCTTTCCATCTGTTCAGTAAAGGTACAGGTCAAATTACAGTAAATTGAAGAGTTTGAGAGTAATACTACATAAAAACCTCAAAACTAAAACCAAAACCAACCAAACAAAACCCCTCCCAAAACCAAACCAAACCAAACCACAACCAACCAAACAATAATAAATAGCAACTCATACCAGATTTCTTAATGTCGAGATAGATACCTGAGGAAAGGTTAAAAACTCATAAGTACATCAGAAGGTGGTATAATTTCTACATTCTTCTGTGGTCTTATCCCCAAGTAAAATCACTTGCTCAACAGCTTCTAAAAACAATTTCATATAAATACACATTACTCCTACATCTATCACTGAGAATAAAAATGATCCTAAGTGTAGCAGTTGTTATGTGCCAAAATGAGCTGGTGGAGAAGATTGTTCGGGCTGAACAGACAAATTTAGTTAGAACTCAGGAAAAAAAAGAGAGTTTATGAACTTTGGAAGATGGGAGAATTAGAAGATCCAAAGCCCAACTAGAACTTGAGACACCACTGTAAAAGACAATATAAATACATATTTCTCTAGCTATATTACCAACAAGAGGAGGGTTAAGGAGAATCTCCATCATTTATTGAATGCTGTGAGACAGAGGATGTGGAAAACACAGAGGTTTCCCATAATTCAAGGGGAAATGGTCAGTGACCTGCTACACCTTTTAGACGTACACAACCCTAGGGGACCAGATGGGATGGGATCCACTCAAGAGTACTAATAGAGCTGTCTGAAGAGCTCACCAAGCCACTTTCCACCATTTCCCAGCAGTTCTGGCTAACCAGGAAGATCAATTTGAGACCCATGTACAACAAGGAAACAACTGGCCTGTCAGTCTGACCTCAGTTCTGGGGAAGGTTATGGAGTAGATCATCTTGAGTGTCACCCCGTGGTACGCACAGGACAACCAGGGATTACTTCCAGCCAGCATGGGTTTATGAAATGTACATCCTGCTTGTCCAAACTGATCATCTTCTGTGGCAAGATGACCTGCTTACTTGTACTGAGTCTGGCTGAGCTGGAGTTCATTTCCCCACAGTAGCCCTCACAGTACTGTGCTTTGCATTGGCAGCTAGAAGGGTGTTGATAAAGCACCTGTGTTTTGGCTACTGCTGAGCAGGGCAGGCACAGCATCAGCTCTGTAACATTCCTTCCTCAGTCGAGGGCAAGATCCTGTGAGGGGACTCAAGTAGGCCAGCTGACCCAAACTGACCAAAAGGATATTCCATACCTCAGCTCAGACATGTCAGCTCAGACATAAAAGCTAAGGCAAAGAGCAGGAAGGTGGGCATTCATTGTGTCCAATTGCTGCCTGCTGAGGAACTGTCACACATACTGAAGCCCTGCTTCTCAGAGGTGGCCGACCATCGCTGCTCGTGGGAAGTAGAGAATAAACCCTGCTATCATTTACTTTGCTTCAGTGTGTGCAAGCTTCTGCTTTACTTTTTGCTTTAAATAAACTCCCTTATCCCAACCCACGAGTTGTTTTTCCACCTTACTCTCTCTGGTGTCCAGCCAAAGTCAACCCACCACATTACTGAATAAAGGAAAGTCTGTAGATGTTGTCTACCTAGACTGTAGAAAAGTCTTTGACACCACTTCCCACAGCATTCTCCAGGAGAAACTGGTTGTCCATGGCTTGGACAGGTGCACTCTTCACTGGTTAAAAAACTGTCTGGATTGCTGGGCCCAGACAATTTTGGACAATGGAGCTAAATCCAATTGGCAGCCAGTCACTAGTGGTGTTTCTCAGAGCTCAGGGTTTGGAGCACAAGTCTGATGAGGAGCAACTTAGGGAGTTGGCATTGTTTAGCCTGGAGAAAAGAAGGCTCGGGGAGACCTTATCACTCTCTACAACTATGTAGAAGGACTCTGTAGGGAGATGGATGTCAGTCTCTTCTCCCAGGTAACAACTTACAGGACTAGAGGAAATAGCCTCAAGCTGCACCAGCCTGCTCATGGAAGTAATTGAATCACCATCCCTGGAAGTATTTAAAAGAGGTGTAGATGTGGTGCTTAGGAACATAGTTTAGTGGTGGATTTGTCAGTGTCAGATTTGCAACTGGATTTGATGATCTTAGAGGTCTTTTCAAACCTCAATGATCCTGTGATACTATGATTCTAAAATTCGTGTGGATTCTTTTAGTGTTGTTGACTCCAAAGGAGAAAACAAATAAACCCAAAACAAAACCAACCCCCTTTTTATAAATTTAACTGCAGCGTCTAAGCTTTCAAATATATGCAAAACCCTTTCTGATTTCATCAGTAAATTTTTGCATGAGAATGCAAAAATATTGGGTTTTTTGGTATTACACTACATGTGTGGGAATGCTTGTGGATGCATCACCACATTTATATGTTGGAAGTGGAATTATAGAGATTGGAGAAAGAATCCCTAATTCAACACTCCTCATAAAGATAAGCAGATATGGACTTTTGTAGATATACATTCAAGCTTTATGTGGTCTTATGTTGTATTTTGCATTTTATTATATTATCGTTTCATGTACTATCTCTTATTTCTTATGTATGTAAACCCCATTTTCCTATTGGTCATTATTTGGTGCATTGCGGCAGTAATCCATTATGGTTATGTTCTCCCTTTATGGTTATAATTTACACGCTCCGCCTTAACTCCACCTTTTGTTCTAGCACCTTCTCTACCCTACCTTATATAAGGCAGAAGCCATTTTATATTGAGGTCTTTTTCTGATCACCTTTGACCAGCTCAGTTGTGTTCCTTTCCATTCCACCTCAATAAAGCCACCTTGCCAGTTTCACCTAAGAAGTTGCGGACCTGCTTATTTCTAGCAATGCGCCCCGTTTATATGCCACAATAAAAAGCATTTGAAATACGTAACAGTTCAGTGCTGTCCTGTAATCTTTATCTATCCATTTTCTTCTAGCCTTAGCCAAGAAATCCCATTAACCTCAGTGTCAGCAAAAAAGTATTACTCAACTATATTTCTTTGTACAACAGAACCAGGCAAATTGTTTAAACATTTTTAATCAGTCTGTGTTTCTATCAGGTATTGAATGGTCTTCATGTAAAATACTACTCAGTAAAGAAGAAAAGTATAAAAAAGTGGTTTCAGCTATTAAAAATGTGCCTACTAATATTCCATGTAAACTTTAAGGAAATAATTGGGGGATTTTAGATGATGAAGAGGGCATTTGTTTGACAAGTTTAGTAGTGCAGATCATTTTACTAATTACAGTACAGCATAGCCAGGCTAATTACATGTTAGTAATTGACAAAAGTATTGTTAACGACAGGGGTTGTGTTTTCAGCCTCTTTTTCTTTCTTTTTTTTTTTTTTTTTTTGTAAATGGAAAGATAAATGCTTTAGAGTTTTTTGAAATGTTAAATCCTTCTTTTAGAAGTTCTTTCCTTTTTGAGCTAAGCAGTCCTTAGTAAGAGTATAAATTATGTCTTTCACTATTAAATTTATGTGAATGACCAGACAGATATATTTCAGTTTTTTTCATGTTACTCAAAAAAGCCAGTCAGCAGATTAATAGAGGCTGATGTTAAAATACAAAAACAAGCAAAAGACGTCTTATTTCTGGATCAATTCAGTTTATTTAGTAGAATATATATTGTAAAGCCTTTTAGAAAGTATAAACTCGTAGATTTCAGGAAAGTCATGGTTACATAACCAATAGATAGTGGATTCTTAATTCAAATTTACTATTAAAATTGTGATGAACTTTGAAGAATAAGAAAGATTGGACACAATACAATGTGTTTTGATTAAATAATGGTTAAAGATGCTTTACTATTTGTTCACATCACTTATAAAATATCATCTTTAATGACTTAAAAAAACACAACCGAAACCCAGCAATCTACACCTAATTCAATTCTTCATTACTTACAAAAGATTACAGCTGCGCTAATTCGTCTAAACTAAAGTTTTGTATCCAGGTAATAGAGGCGTAGTCAAAATGACTGGATGCTCTTAATGACTTCAGCCCATTTAGTGGAGTGACACAGTGGGATTGAGTCACCCTCAGCAAGTTTGCAGATGGCACCAAGGTGATCAGTGTAGTTGTTTCGCTTGGAGGAAGGGACACCACACAGAAGGGCCTTGACAACCTTGAGGACTGGGATCATGCAAATCTCAGGAAGTTCAACAAGACCAAGTATGTTGTCCTGCAGAAGCATATGGGGAATCTCTAATCGTAATTCTCCTCTTCTTGCTTTGCTCTTGTGAGTATCTGTAGCGCTCCATCCAGCTCTGGAGCCCCCCAGCAAAAGAAAGACATGGACCTGTCAAAGTGGGTCCAGAGGGGGGCCATGAAAGTTATCAGAGGACTGGACGCAGTTCTATTATGAAGAAAGGCTGAGATGGGGTTGTTCAGTCTGGAGAAGAGAAGGCTCCAGGGAGACCTTACTGTGACCTTCCAATATATAAAGAGGGCTTAGAAGAAAGACGGAGAGAGACTTTTTACAAAGGCCTGTAGTGATAGGAAAAGAAGTAACAATTTGAAACTGAGAGTAGGTTTAGATTGGACTTAATCACAGAATATTCTGAGTTGGAAGGAACGCTCAAGAATCAGCAAGTCCAACTCTTAAATGAATGACCCATACAGGGATCAAACCCACAACCTTAGTGTCATTAGCACTGTGCTCTAATCAACTGAGCTAATGTTTTACAATGAGTGTGGTGAGATACTGGAACAGGTCACCCAGAGAAATTGTAGTTACCTCGTCATTGTAAGTGGTCAATGGTGTTCTTAGCAGCCTGATCTAGGGAAAAATGTCCCTGAGCATGGCATTGGGGTTGGAACTAGACATCCTAAAGTTCCCTAAAGTTCCCTTCCAGTTTAAACCATTCTATGATTCCATAATTCTTTGATTCTACAATTCTACAATTCTGTGACCTATATGACAAAGTGCACACTGAAATACACACAGAACAAATACGAATAATCAGAAACTTAACTTATAAAATCTGAAACCTATCTGTCACATTTTGAAGCCTTGGATTACTCTGGGTATGGGAAATGGTACCAGACATCTGTGATTACACAGCTGAATAACACTGTGATGTGTGGGTGAAGACACCTGTTTTGTAAACATAAACTTAAGTATCTCGGTCTGAAGATAAATACCAATTTAAAAATTGGCAGTGTTAGCAATGAATATAAGCCAGATCAGTGAATGAAACCACTATTACAGTGAGGTATTCTATGATTAATTTCTGAAATTGCATAAAATACTGTTCTTATTTCATTACCTTACTGTTCTTTTACTATATTCTTTAATACTTTTAAATTTATACATTAGTTCCTTCTTTTTCATGAGGAGTGTCCTTCCCTTCTTATTATCATTTCCTATTTAGTGTCACTACCATTTTTTTTGCCTTTTTTTTCTGATATATAGTTTTTTCTTCTTACTTAAGCCTAGAAGACAGAAAACTCAGAAAAAAATAGCATATTACGGTCTGTTGTCCAGTTGTGTCTTGTTGTCCCTCTTTTACCTCATCTATTTGATTTATAAGTTTCCCACATCAGTAAAATATCTTCTTCACAAAGAGCAAAAATTTTTCTTGGTTCTTAGGTACTTTTTTATTTAGATAATATTAACAAAAATAGGATTACAGTGTTTAGAATTCTTTATTGTACTATATAAGGTTAATAGACATTTGAGGTAATATTTTATGGGTGCCCACTTTGACTTAAATTTATGATCATAAGTGGATAGTAAGCAATATGCAGAGGAGAAAAGTAAAATATTATAAAATACATTAACAAGAATTGCAATTAAAAATGTTTCAGTTTTCTTATTTATATTGAATTCTAGTGCTTTTATTGCTCCTGGTTTATGTACCATAAGTCATATAAGAGGTAAATTGCATCAAAACAGTTATCTGGTTAATTTATTTCTGAAATTTTAAGCAAATATTGACACTGGCAGTTAGTCATCAGTCCAATAAAAGCCTTTGCTTTTTCCAAGGAAGATAATTCTTTTTCCATTCCTCTTCTCTATCAAGGAATCATTAAAAAAAACCAACATGATTTCTGTTTTCATTCAGTTGGTGCATATTATATTCTACAGTAGTGATGCTATTTTTCATCTTGCTCGATTACTCTTCTATTACTTCAGTGCAACCTATAAAGTAGTTTTTGTTGCTTTTCTGCCATGTTCTTTCATCAATCAGTTTGGGACGTTCAGTTTTTCTGAGTGCATAATGTCTAAGTTTAGAGAACTGAAGGTTTTGATCGACAGAGAATCAAAAAGTTTAAGTGACAATAAAGTACCTAGTGTTCATATTAGGCATTTACTTTCAACATCTCAATCCTCAGAAGCTAATGTCCTGAGATTCTTGTAGGCATCTGAGTTTATGTTCCCAAAGAAGCATGTTAAATACTCTCAGGATCACCTGCTGCATGACTATGTTAAACATTCATATTTACCATATAAATATTTCTTTTTCCAGGTTGCCTTAAACTTGATTATGTTGCCACATATCTGACTTCTGTCTCAACTGGCACTATAGTTCACTTTTGTCAAATGAATGAGCCCTATATGGGTAGTTTTTGAAGACATGAGCTATTTCCCAGATCTATTGTCTGTGTGAACTACATAGTCGCCATCAACAGGAAGAGATTACACAGTTATCTGACACGTGGCATATACCTTACAGACATATAAATGCTGGTTTTACATATTTTATTATTTTACCTTTCTTATATTCTGTAGTTAGAAAGTTGCTGATTTTTGATTTTCATCCATTAAAGTTTAGCAAGTTAGCTTTAATAATATACAACAAAGATGATTATTAATCGAATTAATGAAATAATCAGCTATGCAGAAGATTCTAATCAATTTAAAGCACTCTGAAAAATATTGATCTATTAGATGACTGACACCAGAGTAAATATAGCATTTAACGGTATTTAGGATATTTTAAAAAAAAGTATTGTTATATGGTATTCCTTCTTTTTCCTCTACTTGTTGCCTCTTCTCACATCTCCTGTTTGGCAAGTTGTCCTTTTTCATTTTATTTGTAGGATTCTGTGGGGAGAGGGGGTTGAGGAATGATAAGAACCAAATTAACCAGTGAAAATATCCCAGTGAGTAAATAACCCATCCTTATTTCGTGGTAAACTATTGCCTATGCTTTCTGATACCAACGTATTTATCAACAGCAATTTCTGAACCTTTCTGTGTCACAACAACCAAAGAATTGCGCTATTTGTGCATCTGGCAGTTTACTGAATGCTCCCAGATTAATAGTGTAACTCATACTATTTGTGCATCTGGGATTGGGATTGTGACCAGACTTACAGTGTAGACATTCTGTTTGTTCATCTGGTACCTTGCCAGCCTTACACTGTCAAATTACTCTAAAATATTATCTGTGAAGGTCTCTCAGGGACTCAGACAGATGGATAATATACCAACAAAGAAAGGGAAAGCCTAGTGGCCCCCAGGACCAGAAAGCAAGGAGGTCTCCTTTTACTAAATTTTTCCATGACATTAGACCATCCCCAAAACATTTTCCTATTCTGCATTTCTTCAAGAATAATTTCCAATTACAAACTTAACATAACCTATACTGATACTGCCCAAGGGACAAAAGGTAAGATGTTATGCTTTAATGGAAATATAAAATGTTTGAAGGATATAGATAATGTCAGGGTGGATGATAATTTTGTGCACCAGACAGGTGCACAGTGTAAAATAAAAATGTATAACAGCAGTTCAGGTTGAGAGCACACAGTTAGAGGGAACAGGCTTTCACAAAAAGAATAATAGGCTTTCACAATGGTCCTGCTGAGCACGAAGATGATTTAAAGATACTGAAATCACTTAGGAGAGACTACTTGCCTTGCAATTTGGCTTTTCTGAAGATCCCCTACCAAATCTTGAGTCCCATAGAAAGAAAAATTTCTTTCAGACCTTTGGTGCTCCACAAGACATCGATGGCGACTCACATCAACCTTCGAGTACAGCTGTCAAGTTTATGGAGTGGAGGTAAATGAATCAGTAAACCTAAAACACAGTTTTCAATTCTAACTTTAACCATAGGTCAATACACAGTGGTTTCTCAGCATGGTATCTTGCAAAACAGCATAGAATCTTCTTTAAAGATACTTTTTAGTATTGATGTTCATTTCTGTAGATCTAAACTGCAAAAGGCTGCTATAAATGAAAAAAGTATAATTGTAACAATGGCTGCATAAAGTCAGAGAAACAAATCAATGTTAAATTTATGCAAATAAGATAGTTTACATGTGTATATAAATAAGCTGAAAGGTAGAATAACATCTCATTTTCTCTCTTTAAATATATGATAGGTACAAACAATACTTATAACATGCATTCAGTGCAAATCCTTACATCTATATTAAAAAATCAGCAACTTCAACACTAATTTTGCATTCTCTAATTTCAGCACAGTAACATTCCTTTTGAATGCCCGTTCCTTACAATACTGCCTGGTAAATGCGAACAGTGAAATTAAATTAAGTGTCTTAAGGCAGGCAGAGATCCAAATCAGGCCATTCTGCTCCTGCTGACTCCTGTTCTATTCAGCTAGATTTGTGTTTGAAACAGACTGTTTTGGTATGGGAGATGGAAGCAGAAAACAGTTCAAACACTTTTTTTTTTTAGTGATAATATTGCCAAGGAAAGCAAGTCAATGAATGGCAATAAAAACTGTACATAGATTTGCACATCAGGTTTTGTACACTTCAGGCTGAAACTCTAAAGTGACTGCTGAGGTTTTGTATAAACATCCTTACTGAGAAGGGATTTGAGGCTTAGCAGAAATCCTGGAAGGTTATTAAGATAGAGATCAGCTGCTGCCCTAGAATACAGAATCCTGAAAAAATCCACATCATCATCTCGATTTTGTAGCATCTGGCTCACATCATGAATGCCTCTACCACTGTCATTCAGTGAATTGAATACCCTGTGTCAGGAAAACGACCTTTAGAAATAAATATTCACGGTGTTAGAATGATGAGGGCTGTGAAGTAATAATAGGAAAAAAAATCAATATAAAAATGTATGCAGCTAATTTTGTCTATTTTAAATAAATGGCAATAAAATTTGGGATTACCTGAAGGTAAGCCTGATAGATCCTAAGGAACGTAGGAATAACTGTTCCCTATTTAACTGTTCCTGACTATTTAACATCAACAGTATTGGTATATTTCTTTAAGTTCCTTGAGGCTGTGCACAACTGTACCACGCTGCTTTTGATACCAGATTTGCATGTCAAAAGCACTGTTTGGACTGTACTTCCTTAGACTTGCAGAAGAAACTGGATATGTCTTTGCTGTGGGCTGGTATTTTGACTATGTTGGACACCTTGTTCTTGGCAGTGAAAAGAACAAGTAAAATTTGGCACTTGATTTTCCTGGCTTCTGGAAATAGTTCAGATGTTTGCAATTTGTTGGTTTCTGGGACCAGACTAGATTAGATCACTGTTATTTAATACCGGCAGTGTATCTGTAACCTCTTGCTTGCCAGGATACTGTGTTCTGACCAGAATTCTCCATTAGGGAGAAAAGATAGGCAAAAAAAAAAAAAATAAAAAGAGAGAAATACAAATTTTTTTTGCTCCTCTCTCTCTTCCCTTGCCTATTCAAATCAGACCACACATGAATTTGACTTGAATCTCTCTTAAATGTGATCAAAAAGTATTATGGGGTCATTGCCCCACACTTTGTAGCATTTCAAAACTTTTTGAGTTTAAATTGGAGAGAGTTTAAAAGGAACACCGTTGAATAAGCAGTTATATTTGGTCTGGCTGAGATAATTTTCCTTGTACCATCCCTCATAGTGCTCTGTTTTGCATTGGTATCTAGAAAGGAGATAATAAGACACCAGTGTTTTTGCAACTGTTGAGCAGTGCTCAACAGCATCAGGGTTGTCTCTCCAACTTTTTCCCCTTACCGGTAGGCTGGGGGTGGGTAAAATTTTGGGAGTGTACATAGCCAGTACAGTCAACTCAAACTGGCCAAAGGGATGTTCCGCTCCATATGATGACTGCTGAGATATAAAAGCTAAGAGAAAATAGGAGGAAGGGGTGGGAGCTTGGGCACTCATGATTTATCTTCGTCTTTCAGAGAAACCACTATGGGTACTGAAGCCTTACTTCTTGAGAAGAAGATGGACATCACCTGTTGATGGGAAGTAGAAAATAAATCTATTGTTTCCTTTTGCTTCCACATGTGCAAGCTTTGCTTCTTCTTTATTAAACTGCCTTTACCTTGACCCATGAGTTTTTTCCATCTTATTTGCCCTCACCCTGTCCTGCTAAGGAGAGATATGATAGAGCAGTTTGGTAGCCACCTAGAATCCAGCCAAGGTCAATCCTCCAGAGTAATTCTTTGTTATAAGAGCGTAAATGAAACATCATAAATACCTTTTGACCTCTACAACTGGTGTTGCAGCTGCAGAGTCTCTCATTTTAGAGACTGCAGGAGAGGTTGGGACAGGGAGACAGAGTTGGTAGCAACCAGAAATAATGTGTTATTACATTGACCATGCAGGCCTTTGAGGCCTTCAGTATCAAAGGGTGTTGCTTCAGCTTTGGTCACATAAGGTTATTTTAAGCACTTGACAGATCTTTCTTTTTATAGATTTTAATCTTATTGTATTTTCAAAAAGGCTGTTGGAAGCAATGGTGAAATTAAGGAGTGTATATTAACTTCTACTTGTCATTGTTGGGACTCCTAAGTGCCAGGGACTCCATTGTGCTAAGTATTACACAGAAACATAATAAAAGATACTTGCTACCACAAGGACATTTATAGTCTCAACTAAAAGACATAATAGACTGGGAATGGGCAAAGGTGTATGAACTCATTTTAAGGCAAGTTGCTTTGTCCACAGTGTCTGGGTGCAATGAACCATCAGCATTGTTCAGCACACACTGCACTCAAAAATGCAGAAGGCTTTCAACATCATCACTGGCATGTCTATACTGCATTGCCTTTGGTAGCAGATTTATGATGGTGGTGAACTCACTGTGGCAGCAGAATTGCTTTTCAGTTTTTTATCTGGCAATTATCCCTAGCCTGACTTTGCACCTGACACCACCTTCATCTTCTAGGTAAATGTATATGCTCCAGTACTGTGTACCTCAGGAGGATGGGGTAGACAGGCAGCAAGATGATATGTGGGAGCAGCAGGTGGACCTCCCATCCCTTCTCCTTTGTGGAGTCAGGGAATGTGCTACTGCTGTCAGACACAGCCATGGACTGAGAAGGGCCAAATACAAGGAGGGAACAGGTTTCCTTGCTGTTTGGCTGTGGACTAGCTTTAAATTCTGCAAGCTACATGGTTTCTCATGGTTATTCTTGCAAGTAATAAAGCGCTGGTAATACTGCAGTGACTGGTGATTGGTTTTGACTGAAAGTTATATTCTCAGCTTGAAGCCATGCTTTGTGTATTTTATGTTGCTGACAACTTAGTTGTCTTTGTATCACACTTCATGAAACAGAGTACACATATGCTCGAGTTCTGTCTTCTCATATGAGGAGTGAAATTTTTCTGGTGTTCCTTGATAAAAGTGTCAAATTAGCTGTTTTTATCTAAGAATTTTCTCAAGAATTTCAGACAATTTTGGATTGCTCTATACTGATATTTTTTCTGGAAGTAACAAGTTTTCTGTGACAAATGAGTTTTGTTTTCTGTATTTTCTAATGACTATTAAATGTTTATGTTCACCCTGGATCATAATATAAATTGAACAAGATAAAATTGCATTTACAGTATTTTTTTAAATTTGGAACTGTAGTTTGATTTTGGCATAAATTCATCTAAGATTTTCATAGGCTCAATTTGCAGAGTATTTTTGGTGCAAGTGTATTACTTTATAGAGGAAACTAAATGTGATTCTTTTTCAGTTGTATCCCAAAGATGGTCTAATCTCTAATAAGGGCATATATATTTTTATTTCCTCCTGTCAGTCAGTTGTATATATTGATAAGATCACCCTGATTCTTCTCTTCTCGATGCTGAACAGCCCCAGCAGTTTCAGCCTTGCTCTTCCTGTCAGATGCTCCAGTCCCTTTATCATCCTTGTAGCCCTTAGCTGCACACACTTCAGTTTTTCCATGTCCTTCTTGTACCGAGGAGCCCAGCACTGAACACAACAGTTTAGATGTGTCTCCTTGGGACCAAGCAGAGGTGAAGGATCACTTGCCTTGATCTTCTGGGAACACTGTGCCTATGGTAGCCCAGGAGACATTGTCTGCCTTTGCCAGGAAGGCACACTACTGGCTCATGTTCAACTTGTCCATCAAGACACACAGGTTCCTTTCCTCAGAGCTCCTTTCCAGCCACTCAGTCTCCAGCCTTTCCTGAAGCAAGAGGTCATTATCCCCCAGAGGCAGGATATGTCATTTTCTTTTGCAATCATTGTTGCATCATCATTTACACTTTGTGTGTAAAATTCTGTGTAACTAGTGATGTTTTAGAATAATTTTTATACCGGCCAGTCTTAGGTTTCTTTACTTTGTTTTACTCTTCACTTCGTTTTACTCTTTACTTTGTTTTACTCTTTTTTAGATTACAGAGGTTTTATTCACTCATAATGCTGCAAATGATAAAATTTACCATACTGATTATTCAGTGTAGGTTCTTAGATTGATGTTTCCTAAATAGAAATTATCAATACCTATTGATTTATCAGTAAATTTTCTATATGATAACATCACAACAATTTTTTTTGAATATATACAAAAAATACTTTAAGTATGAAAACAGTATGAAGTTTCTCTGTAGAAACTTCTATAGATTATACACTATGTTTTACACACATTTTAAGGGATATTTCACGGGATTATGGTCATCCCTTAAAATATACAGCATGGTTTTCTCATTTTTAACCTTTCTTTCATACTGTCTTTTGAATAACATATATACATACCTAACAGTATTACTGAGCATTTCACAAGCCTGGTACCCTGAGGCAGTATATTATCACTTAGTTTGAACACATATTGAGCTTTTCCTTTTCTTTGTAGTTCAAGTGCAGGTGTTCTATAGTCTTCACCAAGTTTTTGTCATCCTTCTGGAGAGCTATCTAGGGCTGCTTTTTTATTCCTGAGGGAAAGGTGGAATTGCTACCAACAGTTTTTCTTTTCTTATCTTGACCCGGTGGCTGAGTGGCTTCTGTGATGTTGCCTGGTGCCTTTCATCCCCACTCCTGCTGTGAGAGCAATGCTGAGCATCACCTGCAGTGTCTCTCCCCAGTCAGTTGCTTCTGTTCTTTTAGCTGAGTGAGAATAATTACTTCACTGGGACAGCTCCCACTGAAGTCAGGGGAGCTAATAGAATCTCAAAAAGTGAATAGAAGAACAGCTTTGTTTCATGTGAGGTTAAATACGATGAAGTTGAGTCAGTGTGATACTCATTTCAAACAACAGTACTATGACCAAAATCAGCTTCTGGGATAGAATTCTCATTTTATTTGGTCTGTGTATTCCTAGGGAGCCATTTCTCTGATACTACTATCAGAGTAGTATCAGAGATACTACTACAATAGCTTGATATTGCAAATAATTTAGATGTGTGTTGATTGGAAGTTCGAAACTATTTGGAAAATAATAGTGGAGAAAACCTTTTTCTTGTTTTCCTTTTACGCATTTCTAGTTAGGACTGTCATATATCTTCTTAATTGATTATGAACAAAATGTATATAAACCATCACATTTTCCTTCCCAAAATAAATAATATGAGAGTGAAGTAAAAAAACCCTCCTATTTCAGAAAAAAAATTAAAATAAGTAAAATAAAAAATATTTTTTTTCCTGTACTCCATCATGTCACACTCAGATAGAAAGTCCGACAAAGTTAAAAAGAAATTAAAAAATGGCACAATGAAAAAAGAAATGTAAAGTTCATTATTCTGATATGTCTATTTCCAAGACATATTCAACCCTACTTAAGAAAATATATGGTTTTGCATTGCATTTTCTATTTGAATTGAAATACAAGTGCAATTAATAACTTTTATACTAATTTATTAAATTATTTAAAAAATTAAAATATCTCTACAGATACACAATCATGAATGTATATAGCATTACTATATAAAATGATGTACATAGGAGTGTATATATTTGCATAAGTTAATTGGAGTGCACAGATATAGAGATATTAAGTAGGAGACTTCACCAAAATCCACAGTGTTTCAAAGCTATCAATGAAAGTAAAAACAGCTAAGGAATGGATTTGTGAGATCAGGTAAACATTATTTTCCTTTTTTTATACTTATCTAGTTGTAATCAGAGTTCAAACTCTCTATGTTAAAATATGTAGAAGAGGAAGAGTAAAAACTACAGAGAATTATTTATTAGCAGTAAAATAACTTTTGTGGATCATAATCCAGAAACAAATATAATCAGACCTTCAAAGGCATCTTTCCCATATAAAAGTTCATAACTCCATGTCCTCTTGAAAGGACACATCACTGTGTCCTTTCTTGCTCCTGTCAGCAAGAATGATCTCTGGATCAGATGCCTCAGATTCATTTTCCATGCAATTAACAAGTGCTTCAAATTTTTTAATCCAAGTAGACTCATGGACACAGAAGCATACTCTCTGTAAAAGAGGTAGAACAGCACAAAAATATTTCTTCAGTGTTAATATGTTTGATGCCTCATTACATTTGCTCTTCTTAATTCTTGCTTTTCCCTTTAAGTCATTAAAAAACATTTTTGTTTTGGTCTCTATAGGAATCATTTAAGAAAATTTAAATTTCTATTAGATACCTATAGGAACCACACCCAACATTGAATTTTTGCAATGAAATCACTTATTTCTGTGTTTTTTCTGCCATTACTATGGCAGTTTGGACTTGACCCCCCACCAAGTGCCCAACACCACAGCAAAAGCCCTTCCCCCCCCTTTTCTTATGAACACAACGGAAGGAATTGGAAAGGAAAAGCTACCAAAAAACTGAAATGACAAAACCAAAGAAGTATATATATATATATATATATATATATAAAAATATATATATATATAAATATATATATACATAAATTACATTTTTATACAGTTATAATACTATAAACATGCAAAAAGAGAATCCCAAACACCCCCAAAAAGAAAAAAAAAACAAAACCAAAAACCAAAACCAGATATACACCGTCAATAAAGAATTAGCAAATGAAATCTCAATACTTTCCTTGAGAAAGCAGAAACGTCCCAGCCCACAATCACCGCATCTCTCCTCTCAAACTCGGGAAGAAGGCAGTGGCCTCTGGACAAACCACAGGCCCACACCCCCACAGGTGGAGGAGCCACAGGGAGGCTGCTTTCTCCAAGTCTGCTGGAAGAGAAGAAGGACTCAACTTCCTCTCCCCTTCTATTTATATTTCTGCTTACGTAAAGAATAGGATGGAATACTGGGATAAGGATACTTCCTTAGTTTTGACCTGGTTGCCAGGAAGAGGCCTAAAAACAAAACCATTACAATTACCAAAACTACCTCCATGTACTACTCTAAAAAGAATCATAAAACACATCATTAGTAACAGTTTATTGTGATTTCACATCAGAATAGTGAAAAACAGGAGTTCAAATAATTTTTAGATGGACATTTTTCTGCATGAGCTGGACAATAAATATTAGAAACATGCCAGTAGAAGATTATGAATGTGAAAAACATTCTGAATATGAAGAAAATTCATTAAGTATGCTGAAAAGGTCTTGTGAAATTCCAGTTTAGTTGGATATTTTTTATTCTTTCTGTTCTTGTTTACTAAGCTCTTGAAACAAATGCTAACTGTAGAATGGTATGAAATTAATAATCCAAGCAACATAAAAGTTTCAACACAAGGTAAATAGCATAATTATACGACACCTGTCAATGTAATTTTCTGTCAATTTTCTTTCTCCATATGAAGACCAGGACTGGTGTTCAAATAGAACTGCAGAATCATTTAGATTGGAAAAAAATGTTTAAGGTCATTAAGTCCAACCATTAAACCAGTACTGACAAGGCCACCCCTAACCATGTCCCTAAGTGCCACATTCATCCATCTTTTAAATACCTCCAGAGATGGTGACTACACCTACCAGTTTCTGGGCAGCCTTTTGCAATGCTTGACAGCCCTTTCTACACAGAAATTTTTCCTAATATCCAAACTAAACCTCCCCTGGTTCAACTTGAGGTTATGTCTTCTCATCACTCACTACTTGGGAGAAGAGGCTGACACTGACCTTGCCTTCTTTTAGGTAACTATGAAGAGTGATAAGGTCCTCCCCGAACCTCCTTTTCTCCAGACTGAACAACCTCAGTTCCCTCAGCCACTCCTTAAAAGACCATTCATGAGCTTTGTTGCCCTTGTTTGGAATGCACCAGCACTCAAAACCTGATACATCACTATGTATAGTTTGCCCCAAACCTGATATTTACATTAAAATCTGATTACTGTGAGTAAAAATAAATTTAGAAGAAAAAGGAACATGGAAGCAGTAAATTTTAATCGTCCTTAGAGCAGTATCTCTAACTATATAAATTATTATTTTAATGCCCAGGAACAATGCGGCCAGATGGTGTCTTTCTGGTGCCAAGTTATGACTAGAAGCAATATTTGACCAATAGCCTTTGAACTCGCTGTTAAAAGTGAAAGTTTATCTGTGAACCTCTGACACAGCTAGTACTACATCATAAAATTGTTGTAATATGTCTGTTGAATTTAATGTAATGTGGCACTAAACTGGCAAAAAATGACCTTGTTCAGTAGGCAGCAGGTTTGATTTAATCTGTGAGACAATGACAGAGAAGCGGATATAAACATTAAAAATCTTCTTATTCATTTTAGTCCCTGTGAAAGCTGAATTTTATTGTAGAATCAGAAAGTACATACTAAAGCACCTCAAGGAATGGGGGATGTCTCATCTTCTGGCTGCATTAGGACTTACCATCCCCTTTTCACACACTGTACATCTGCCTGAAGAGCAATATTCAGTCATTAGCAGGATCAATAACGGCAGGGAAAGTCACTTCCTATTAACATTTGCCTCACTATACTTATAGTTCTTGTGCCTGTAGATAGTTCTCTTTCTACTGACAAGTCAGTTTGGCATGAATAGTTTCGGGGAATCTTAGCTTTGCCAGTATGCCTTCTTCTAAAGTTAAATGCCTTCCTCTGATCACTTTCTTTTTTTTTCATTCATTGACTGCCTTTGCCTTAATTTTTTTTTCTTCTTATTTCCTTGATATTTTTTTTCCTTTTCTCCTAAAAGTTACTAGCTATTTAAGTAAAAATTTGAGAGATTTGCTTCTGTTATACTAACACCACTCTTGCTATACTAACACGTGGCTCATGTGACAAAGTTGCTGTAATTCTAATGCATTATATTTACCTAGAGGCAAATAAAAATAAGTGGCACTGTTGAGACCCTCTGGGTAAAAATCAAGGGGCAAACAAATAATGCAGATGTCATCATGGGAGTCTACTATAGACCTCCCAACCAGGATGATGATACTGATGAATTTTTCTTTGAGGAACTAAGGCACACTTCCAAATCAAATGTCATTGTTTTTATGGGGGACTTCAACTTGCCAGAAATTAACTGGGAGCATCACACAGCTCATACAGCCTAGGCCAGAAAATTCCTAAGAAACCTGGATGACAACTTTATGGAAGCGGTCCTAAGGAAGCTGACTTGGAACATTGCCATGCTTGATGTACCGCTTGTCAACAGAGCAGATCTCATGAGCAAAGTGGAGATCAGTGGCTGTCTTGGCGATCAAATTTAAAATCTCGGTTGACAGGAGGAAAAGTGCCAGTAAAACCTCAGCTCTGGACATGACAAGAGAAGAAATCAGGCTGCTCAGGGAATTGGTATGTAAGATCCCCTGGGAAAATGTTTTTGCAGATGCTGGGGTCCATCAGTGCAGGTCACTTTTCAAACCTCGCCTCCTAAGGGCACAGAAGGAGGCAACTCGCAAGGGTGAGAAATCAAGCAGGCAAGGCAGAAGGCAGGCTTGACTGAGCAGGGATCTTTTCTTGGAAATAAGACAAAAAAAGGAGGGATATGCCCAATGGAAACAAGGTCAAGTGACATGGGAAGAATACAGAGATGTTGCTTGGTACTCTATAGAGAAAATTCATGAGGCCAAAGCTCAACTGGAATTGAAGTTGGCCAGAAATGTGGGGAACAATAAAAAGTGTTTTCTCAAATATATTAATGGAAATAGACAGTATATAAATATCATTAGCCTGTTAGAGAATGAGGATGGTCACCTCACAAACAGGGACAGAGACAAGGCAGAGGTGGTTAATGCTTTCTTTGCCTCTGCCTTCAACAGAAATGACAGACCAAGGGGGTGTCAGTACCCTGAGCTGGAGGACCATGACTGCGAGAATGATCAGCTTCCAGTCAACCCTGAAATTGTGCAGGATCTGCTGGTGCAGCTGGATCCCTGCAAACCTATGAAACCTGATGGGGTTCACCCCAGAATCCTCAGAGCTGGCAGATATCATTGTAAAACCTCTCTTGGTGATTTTTGAGCAGTCTTGGGAATCTGAAGAGGTCCCAGATGACTGGAAGTCGGTGAACATTGTCCTGATTTTCAAGAAGGGAAAGAAGGAAGACCCAGAAACTACAGGCCTGTCAGTCTCACTTCAGTGCTTGGTAAAGTTGTGGTGAAGATTATTCTGGCAGGTATTGAAAAACACCTGAAAGACAATACAGTCATTGGTCATAGCCAGCACGGCTTCATGAGAGGAAAGTCCTGCTTATTAAACCTGATTTCCTTTTATGACAAGGTAACCCCTTTACTTGACCGAGGGAAGCCAGTTGATATAATCTTTTTGGATTTCAGTAAATCTTTTGATACTGTCTCTCATAGGATCCTTCTGGACAAAATGTTCAGGCCACAGCTGGTTAAACACGTCACGTGGTGGGTGAGCAATTGCCTCACAGGTCAAGGACGGAGAGTAATAGTGAATGGGATAAAATTAAACTGGTGACCTGGCACCACAATATGAGAAAGATATTAAGCTATTAGAGAGTGTCCAAAGAAGGGCAAGGAAGATGGTGAAGGGCCTTCAGGGGAAGCTGTGTGAGAAGTGGCTGAGGTCACTTGGTCTGTTCAATCTGGAGAAGAAGAGACTGAGGGTAGACCTTATTGCAGTCTTCAACTTCCCCATAAGGGGAAGAGAAGGAGCAGGCACTGATCTATTCTCTTTAGTGACCAGTGACAGGATCGAAGGGAATGGCCTGTAGTTGTATCAAGGGAGATTTAGGTTGGATATTAGAAAAAGATTATTCACCCACGGGGTGGTTGGGCACTGGGATAGGCTCATAAGGGAAGTGGTCACAGAACTAAACCTGTCAGAGTTCAAGAAGCATTTAGATGATGCTCTCGGGTACATGGTGAGACTCCTGGAGATGGTTCTGTGCAGGGCCAGGAGTTGGACTCAATTATCTTTGTGGGTCCCTTTCAACTCAACATACTCTGTGATTCTGTGAAGTACATTTCTCACTGTGATACCCAATATCACTTGACTAAAAACTAGATTCCTTGTTCTGGATTGGAATACATAACGCAGAGCAAGACGCCTACCTTGTCTATAGTTAGTGGTGAAAAATCAATCTTTTGATAAATGGTTCATTGCAAAACCCAGTGTGCAACAGAAATACTTCAACTGGCAGTAGAAAGTACTAAAACCATGCGTAATATTCTTCTCAGCAACCATATATATAACAAATAGTAGACCTATAGGTGTGTCTTCTCTATTAGACAGAAGTCTCAAAAACTTGTAGTGAATCTAGCTGGATGTTCGTCTGAATGCAGCTTTCACATGATGAACAGCCATCACATTTTTGAAATTCTTCTTACTAACCGTTGGGTAAGAGAATCGTGGCTTTTGAAAGATCTTATTTATCTTGGGATGCACCCTGTGGAGACAGTTACAGTGTCCAGACCTCAGTTGACCATATTAAATTATATTTGGAGGTAATAAAAATAACTGGTCTTTCAGATATTGGTACTTTTCATCTGGAAACAAATTAATGAAGTAAACCAATTAATTCTCTTTTGAATTTCATGTTTCCCCCATTTTGTAGTGTAGAATGATACATTTAAGTGCAGATATCAGTTGAATCCCACCTTTTTTGTCTGTGAATGTTTCCGATTCCTGAATCTGATATTGAAGAATGAAAATAGCAGAGATTTTGGGAGGGTGGGTAGGAAAACAATCGACCTGTGCTAATTAGTGATGCCATCCTTCATTATTTTCTGAGAAGTTAATTCATTTAAAGGAAACAAAGAATCATAGAGACTAATGATCAATATCTAGCAGTTTATTGTCCTAAGAAATCTGAAGATATGGACACTTAGAGAGGAATAAGAAGAAAAATATAAAGAATAAATAAAGAAAAAAAGTAGAAATTACTATAACATCTTAAAACTAAAAGATAAAAGAGAGGAAAGGGAAGGTTTGGGAGGGTTTGAGAAGGGAAGGTTTGGGAAGGGAAGGTTTGGGAAAGGAAGGTTTGGGAAGGGAAGGTTTGGGAAGGGAAGGTTTGGGAACTTTGGGAAGGGAAGGTTTGGGAAGGTTTGGGAAGGGAAGGTTTGGGAAGGGAAGGGCATCAACTATCTCTCTAGGAGGCCTGTTCCAGGGTTTGACCACCATCTCTGTAAAGAAATTCTTCCACATGTCCAGTCTAAACCTTCTCAAGTTCAGCTTTGAACCATTCCCACTCTTCCTGTCTCTGGCTTCCAGAGAGAAGAAGTCACATCCCTTTCACCACTTCCCCTCCTCAGTAAGCAATGAGGTCACCCCTCAACCTCCTTCTCTCCGAAGTAAACGAACACAGAGTCCTTAGCTCTCCTCATACGACACTCCTTCCAGCCCTTTCACCAGCTTTGCCATCCTGCCCTGAATGCATTCCAAGACCTATGTTTCGTAAATTGTGGAGTTCTATGCATTTGGCTTGCAGCATTCAAGTCAAATTTATTAAGTATATTCAAGAAGTATATTCAATAACATATTCACTGGCTTGTGTGTGTGTATGTGTGTTTGTGGGTTTGTAAGAGATTATCATGATAAGGCAGAATAAATTTGTAATCATCATGGATTTGCATGCTACAGCAATAACTAAGAACAAGATCATATGCAAAAATACATGTGTGTGAATGTTTTGTTGATGAAAATAAAAGCTGTAAAGAAAAAATATACTAAACAGGAATGAATACAATGAAAACATTGAGAATCGTGTTAATTCTATGTATATTGTATTACACCTATAATTTCAAAAGCCCATTCTAAAGCATTACTTCCATTCTCATAGAAAGATAAACTGACGAAATTATGTTTATCTATAGAGAAAGAAAGATACTCCACAGTATTAAAACAATATGATTTGCTCCCTTATATGCTCTGTATTATTTTAAGAAATATGAATACTAAAATATTCATATTTTAGTATAAATCTTCTTTATTTTTAGCTGACTAAAGGAGCTTTGTGGATTAAAAATTAATCCTTGCAATACACATATCTTGTATGTTCTTTATTAAGTAAAGTGTTTGTGAAGGAAGACATACTCAAGAAATAGTTCTCTTTCACAGACTGTCAAAGCAACTACAGCATATTCTGAGATGTTTGAAGAAGGTATAGTATCATTCAAATGAAATATGATTTTGGTAGAACTTGATCTCACTCAAATTCTAAAAATATTGGGTTTCTGTTTCAGTGTTATTGATTTTACTTGAAAAAAAAACTCAAGCAAAGCCAACAAAAAGAAATTTTACAGAAAATATCAGTGACAGCACAGTTAATAACCAGAAGATTAAATGGTTTAAGAAACTATTGAATTAGGAATATTAAAATAGATTCCAAATGTGTCAATGACCAGCTAAGGAATTTGAACTATTCTTCCAACTCAATTTGATTTTAAACAGACAATTTAATCCTGATGTTTCTGTAGGGGTTTATTTTTGTTTGTTTGGCTGGTTGGTTTTTGTTTGGCTTGGTTTTTACTTGAAATGATAGTACAATATAAACCAAGGATGTGTAAGCCAAACTTAGAATAAAGATTTTATTTAGCAACTCTGAGTTTCATAAAATAAAAAATTGATCTCTAATTGTACTGAAATTGCATTCAATGAAGGTAATGGTTGCTTTTGGCCTCTTAGTGACTTAAATTGTCATGCAAGCAAGTATGTGTGTTTGTATATGTATACATGCATGATTTTTAAAAAATGCCTAGTCTGATTATCATAAAACTTACCTACTGAATTTTTGAGACATCTGGTTAATTTGTGGCAAACCTGAAGAACACTTTCATGTGCTGAGTCGGCTAAGTCGGGTTGTATCTACAAATGAACAGAAAACACCATGTTTTGTTTTCTAATACAGATATGACATAGCAATTTCACAATTCCTCTTATTTCAAGGACATGACATTGCATTATCTGTTGCTCTGAGTTACATAGATATTTCTACTCCTGAGCTGGTTTTCACAATATTTTTTTAAAGCATCACCCTGCTGCTATGTGTTAGACACTTAACTTATTAAAATGTAGGAGGTATTGCCATTAGTGTTTCAGATGTATATCTGTGTAACACAACTGTATGAGTGTCATCAATAGTTTGTCATTATCTTTAGAGTCTGTATCCTTCTATAAAATCATCTCCAGGAGCAAGTGTTCTTTTTCATGGAAACTAGGGCATCAGTAAAGCAAAATGTCTGTTACTTCATTTCTACTTAATACGATACAGTAGATATATTTATTTTATCTCTCAAGACATCTTTGTATTAGAGAGCCAAGAAATATTTGAAACACTTCAGAAACCTCACTAAGTTCATGTAGCCAAAATATTGATTTGCACCATTGCTTGCTCAAACCTTTTGCATTTTTATAGATATCATGCTTGCTGCTCATGGTAAATAAGCTTGATTATGATTCATTCTCATTATTTTTTTCACTTTCCTTTTCTACTGAGAGTTGTTGTGGTTCTGTTTGGTTGTTTACTCAGTAAGAATGCTCATGATTTAATGACCTTGATTTTATTTTTCCTGAATAAGTCTTTGAGGATATATAGCTTGGGTAGGCAGTAGGACTATAATCAATCTCTACTATCATTGTCTTAACCACTAAAATTCAAGCATTCAGAAGGAAAAAATGAAGAAAATGTTGTTTGCAATTTTAGTTTTTATAGTATTATTATGAGAAACTTTTTATTCTTACATTCCTTTGTGAGAATTCATTATCATGTACCAGATACATTTTTCTTTTTCAACCAGACAATTTTTTAGCAATGAAACCACATGAGACTCAACTGGTGAGGGATTGAATTCTCTTATTAAGTCTACTCCCTACCTTCTTGAATAACAGGCAATGAAAAAATAAATATATATTGGAAGAAACTATACAGTATTTACAAACACAGAATTTATGAACACAATATAATTCTCCCTACTTCATATGAAATATAGGTACCAAAGTAAAACGTAAAAAGCTGCATTTATTATGTGTTCCTTTTTAAAAAAAAACAGGTTGACATAGGGAATTCTTCTTATTATTAATATTATTATTACTAAATATAAAATAATTATAAGAAATACTTATTTTAAAAAATCCATGAAATTCTGATTCTGTCCTGATTGATCTGTGGTCAATTTTCAGTGTTTTATAGGAAGGCAGGAAAATACTTGTTTTAGTAGGAATCAGGTTTTCTGTGCCTGTAAGAAGGAAAGTAGAAGAAAAGAAGGATTCTGAATTTGGTGCAACCTTAAAAAATGCAGTAAATTTTTTCTGTGAACTTCAGTTTAGTATACTTGAATATCAAAAACTATAAAATGTTCTTAGATGCTTTACCCTCTTTACCAAAACAAATCAGTGATATTCATGCAAGTATTTAGCCGTTCAACAAAACTGAATGCAAGACAGGGACAGAAAATCTCATAGGTGAAAGCTTAAATATTTCCTAATCACCAGTATCAAGACAGGCGTAGAAAGGGATTACTGCTGTGTGCTGTGGGAAGGAGAACACTAGTTATTGAGTTCTTATTGTGTTTCCCAGGTATGTCTTAACTGACTTTATTCAGAGGTCAGTGATACCATTGACAACCAGCAATCCACTTGAGTTCACAGCTGAGGTTGTTTTCTCACATTCTGAGGAGGACCACCAAATTTGTCCTATATCGGTTTCTATTCCATCCTTCCACTGAGGAGATTGTTTGGTAGCAGATATGATGAGGATACAATAGTAACATGCACTTCTAATAATATTAATTTCTAGCTAAACTGAATGCTTCTTAGTCTTCCCTCCACAATTTATCACAAAATGACGGATAGTCAGTCAATTCTGATTTCTTTTGAAAGGATTTAAAATCTGGTTCTCAAATAAATATTCATTTTTTAATTCTCTGAAATGCTGACATTTAAGCTTCTATCAGAGATTAGAAGTACATTAAAAGCAAGAAGCACTGTGTTCTATGTTATCTTGTCTTTTTTAATTCTAAATCACTTGTGGGATTTTTTCATTTTTACATATATTATTATATTTTCTAGTTAAGCTCTGAAATATAACAACAAAAAAACTTTTTAAAAAAATGATTAATGAGTTTCTTTCTGAGTATGCATTTGCTGTCCCTATTGCTTTATTGTCATGAAGGCCAGTGTATTCTAGAATAAAATTACAAAAAACATTTAAACATAAATACATCAGTGTTATGTTATGAAATATTTCATGCTGATCGTATTAATTCTGTGGCTTTACCTGTTTAATTATACTCAGTGCTGTAAATTGTTAGCACTCCTAACAATTCAGTGCAAATATATCTGCAAAATCATTTGAGAAATACACTTTGATAGTTCTGCAAAAAAAAAAAAAGCTGCATATCAAAATTCTGGGTTGTATAATCCTAAATATAATTCTTTAAACAGTAAGACATTTTCACCAGTTTTACTAATAACAAGGTGGACTGGAACAGCTCTGTTTCCAGTAATTCTGTATTTGCCTTTTACCTCGGGTCTATATTTTTATAACTGGGCAAACATTGAATGAATATGAATCCATTGGTTGTTCGAAGAAGAGTAATCCATTCTTACCTACACTGAATTAAAATTTAGGAAACAAACCTCTTTCGAGACTTCCAGACTACACAGTCACACCTCTATCTCATCGAACAAAATCAGTTAAATCTATTATTGTTTAGTCTACAAGACATTTTCCTGCTAGTACATGTTCTATTAATTCACTTGGCTATATAAAATCTACAGTGGATCCTTGGGAAATAAAAAAACACATATAATCATACATTTTGTACATTATTTTTCATCTATCTTTAAAATCAGCTAGCCGCACAAAAATATTTGTCTCTACTACAGTGTCTGTCTACTTCAACTTCCTCATTAGGATTTTTTACAGGTTTATTTTTTTTTAGAATGTGCCTCAATGACCATTGATTATGAATACCAGTGCTGAAAAGTAATAGAGTGCAAAAAAGATATGAAGAAAAAGATTTTTTGTATCTATTATAGAATTAATAGCACTTAAAAATTCCTAACATGGCTGTCAGAAGAAGCAAATTTTTCTGTAGTTCCACCACCTATCTCTTTATTCCAAAGCACAGATAAATAGAACATTAAATTTAGCTGAAAAACGTTTAGGAATAAAGATTGTTTAATATTTCGTATGAATTCAGAAAAATAAAATGAAGAATAACAAGATGAATGCATAATAGGATGAACAACTATTTCTTCATTGCAAGCGACAGCATCAGGGTGCAGTCATCTGTGTAAAATGTCCAATTTATTAATAGCTCCAAATTTTGTGATACCAAACACAGAAATAATTCCTGGATTTAAAAATGCTTACAGGAATGGTCTTGGAATAAAGAAGTAGGAATAGGGAAATCTTACAAAATTTGTGATTGAGAAAACCCTGACATCTTGGAAATCTGTGGTTTTGAGTTTTCTCCAGTCCACAGTTATGATGCAGTCTAACTGGGGGTGGGACAGACAATAAAATAAAGAACAAACAATCAAATAAAATGCACAAGAGATTTTTACTGTCTTTCCTCACTTGTGCCAAGCCTAGAATCATTATATTTTGTGTTGAAAGAAATAGGAGAAATCATTATGTTTTGTGTTGAACAAACAGCAGTTCTGATTTACTTTTATGTAGACACCACATTCATTAAGTCTGGTATGCAATTAAGACGATGAAAAGAAATCAGTGAGGACATGTCAATTTGTTATTATTGAAGGATGAAGCAGTATTTATGAAAGAACCAATAAACAGTACGACTGGAAAATAACATTTCAGTTCTTTTCCTTCAGCTTTCACAAGAATCTGTAAAAGGAATCTTGAACCATATCAGCTTTGTTCTCCTTTGTACTGATGTGATCCTACCAGTCCCAGAGAACATCCAAATTAACAAGGTCTAGAAATAAGTTTGAAGATATAATAATATGTAATTTTCAGGTACTCCACAATAAATACTTTAAAATTTCATGTACTCTGCAGAGTGAACTATATGACACAAGCTATTAATTGGAAAGCTAAATGCCCATTAAGTGACACTACACCTAAAATAATTCAGTAAAAGCAATATCCAACTTTCTACTCTTGAAATCAGTGAGTGATGATTATCAGGTTCCCCACCCAAACCACCTCTCCACCACAGCTTCCCCAGCCTTTTATTTCAGGGCCAGTTCTTCATTTCCAATCACTTTAGAGAACCTTATCTTGACTGAGAAGAGTTTATCCTTCTGACTGAGATGTATCCCATTAGGTTCTGTGGACTTCTTGTAAGGATCAAAAATGCTCAAGATTAACTGATCTACCACCATAGGAAAGTTCTTCTCCTTCTTGAACCCCATCTCAAGGCACAAACACCTGGAAAACCTTTTTAATAAAGGCTGAGGTAAAGAAGGCCATGAGCACCTCAGCCTTATCTGCACCCACTGTCACAAGGTCACCTACAACTCCTTTTCATGAGGACTCAGTGCCTGACCCAGACCACATCTTCTGTCACCCTGACCTGGGTGACATCATCTGTCTCTCAAGCACAATGTGAGTCAAGGCCTTTTATGTGTCAGGGATCTTGTCAGCTGCCTGGAAGGGAGCTTCTGGGCCCCTTCACAGCCACCACCAGCTGCCAAACCTTGTGTTACATGTGCTCTTGTATACCAGTGAAACGCCTGTCACTCCTAGAGATGGGCACGGGCTTGATATACTCAGTGTGAAAGTCAGCTATAGTGTATGGGTACCCACCCTTTTCAGGCAAGAGTCATTCTCCTAGGAGGGAAGAGCTGACAAAAAATGTGGGTTGCAGAGACCCTAAGGAGCTTCCAGTGGCAACTGCAAACAGAAATCATGATTTAGGGGAAAAAAATAAAAAGAAACAAGTAGGTAGGTGAATAAATAAACAAACCAACCCTACAAACAGAGGGAGGAGCATGGGAGTGGGATGTTAAAAAAAGAAGAAATATCAATCCTGTGACTGAATCCCTCAGCTCTTGCTTAAATAACAATCTGGAAGAACAAAAAAGTCAAGAATAAATGCCACCCAAATTGCTACACAGAAAAAAGTGTCAAGCCACTGGAAAACAAAACAAAACAAAAAAACAAAAGAAGGAAAAATTTCTGTAATTTTACAAAAATGGCCTTGAATTCTTATACTTCGATAAATGATTTATGCCCAGAAGTCTGTAGTTAGTCCACACTTACCTCTGAGAAAGTTAACTCAGTATTTCTTTAGAGGAAACAAAGAGAAAATGGGCATTTTAGGGCATGACTCATGTGAACTATTTTGGATATCTGCTTTATGAGATTCCACAGAGGTGCATATTTCTTCACTGACTGTAAAGCAGTGATGAACTAAGATGTAGAAATCAGCTATAGACTTTTAATGTTAGATAAGATTACTTCATGATCTCTATCTGGAAGTACCTACACATGTTCTGTCCCACATTTGTTACAGCTAAAAAACCAGACAAGCCCCACTTCAGTAATACATGGAAACTCTGTAGGTTGTTTTCATAGCCATATAGTAACTGCTTTTTCCAGCAGATGAGGAGAGATAATAAAATTTTCTGATACATTTTTCCACTATCTTCTGGAGAGTTCCGAAAATTATAGAAGTCTCTGTGACTTCTGTGCTGTTCTCACTAGCTTATCAAATTGAAGATTTTGTCACATTGTATAGGGGCTATAATGAACTCCTAATTGAACCAACAGATCATTCTCAAACTAAAAAACATACAAAGCAGCTTTTGAAGTGAATGGGCTGGCTGCAAACACTCTGATCTGCCTGGATTTTATCAGAGAAAATAATGATGTCAAAACCTGTGGTGAATCTTCTTTAAGAAACATCATTTATTCACAGGTCACACAGACAGCAACCAATTTTTAATGCATCTGTGAATAAAAAAAGAGTACCCTGTAGGCAACACATCATAATTTGTTGTAGACTTGGAAGTGGCAATGAAAAGCCTGCCCTATATTCATGCCCTGTTCATTTGAAATCCACAGTTTAAAGCAATTGAAAGCTGCAGGAATGGAGCAGCAAGGCAACATTTCTTCTTTCCTTGCTTATACCTGCAAAGTTGCTGACATTTTTGCTGGCTGGCTACTCAAGTTTTAATCATCAGTGGATTTAAAAAGACTACAGATGCATCTGTTTCAGAAAACTTCTATAACATTTCACTCTGTGTGTAAGGTATTAGGTTCCTAAAAATTCACTATCAGGATGTTTCTGGCCAATTTTTCTTCAAAGCAGTAGATTTCAGCACCTAAATTCACAGTATGTTCTAGATGTTTCATCTACTATATTGCTATTTGTGTATGAGCAACAATGGAAATTTATTCTTTCCTACAAGAAATGTGAAATTTTTGGCAAAATTTTCACATTTTTCTCATACGTTTCTAGAACAAAATTTTTGCTGATAACAGAGTCTATTCAGAAAGCTTTAACCAAAATAACCCCCAAAAAACCCAAACAAACAAAAACCAAAACAAAAACCAACCAACCAAACAAACAAACAAAAAAAACCCAATAACAAGAAAAACAAAAAAAACCCACCAAACCAACAAAACAATAAAACCCCAAACTCCTCAAAAAGTCCCAACAAACCAGTTAGATATGGCTTCTTACTAGAGAAACCCAAAGTATTATCTTCATTGAGTGATAAATACATGTGTTCCTTCACTGAATCAGCATAATGCCACTTCCTTTCTAGTCTAAGGAATAGAAGCACATGAATAATGATCAGCTACTGATCTAATTCAGTCTCATCCGAAGGATTTATCTTAGTGAAAGAGGAGTTGAAGTTGTCTCAGAGAAAACAAGGGAGAGATGTTAGGGAGTACAAGATACAGTGATGTCAAAAAGCAAGCTACATGGTTGTAGGGCAACTTAGTATTTTTCATAAATCAGCAATAACTATTTGAAATGTAAAGAAAATATTCTTATTATCCACAATGCTAAACAATATACATCAAACAGAAGATACTACTCAACAGGAAGAAAAAGACAGCTACATCCATTGGCTAAAAGGCATGTCTACAAAAAGTGGGACCTAAGGAAAGAATTGCTATCTTTAGAACCATAAGCCTCAAAATCAAAATTTATAATAAACATATGAATGCTAACAAGTACTTTGTTCCTACAGTGTTTGCCAGAATCATTCAGCTTATCTTCCTTAAGTTGCTCAAACTGCTTCCAGCCAAACTAGCAGATCAATTTCTGACAAAGTCAATGGCAGCTGTGAGTACTGCTACATTTATTTAATACTGTACCTTGTTTATTCAGATCTCGGCTCAGTTTTCTTGTCTGGATGGAGACAAATGCATACAGACCTCTCGTCCCAAGTGAATGACATCCACTGTGGGGGGAAAGAATGGAAGGTAGAGTCATCCTAAGGTGTAAACCAAAATACATTCTGAAAGAGACCATACATTAATCCTCGGAAGGTCTAATGCCAGATACTTTAAGTCCATTTTGCAACTCTGTATCACATACCTGCAGAGTCAAACTCTCCTAAATTGTTATATAGGCACAAGCGATCCCTCAGCATATGAATTTTAAGAGCAAGGTTAGGACAGCATACCCAAACAGAAATGTAGCTCAGACATTTCTGTGTGTGCAAAACACTCTGACCTTCCAAAAACATCAAAGGAAACATTCACAGCTTCCTTGTGGGGCTATTTTATTTTATACCATGTCATAAAACAGCAGGCAGTTCTCTGTAGTAAATGTTGGGAGCACCAACTAGGGGTTAAAGGAGTCTTAATTTCAGTTTTTTCTCGTCCTAAAATAGTTCTGCATTTTAATATTTTGTAATTCAGATTATATTGTATTAAAGGATATTTTCTGTAGATAAATCATCCCAAAATGAAAGAATTAATGGAAATCCTAGTTTTTCTCATAAATGAGTGCTTTAAACACGAGGTGAAGTGTCACATTACACTTGATTTTTTTTTCTTAAGAACCTAAAATTTTCTAGCTACATATCCCTTTAGCAGCAGAGCTGAGGGTACCTTATTTCACAAGACGATAGCATATCTACAGTTTCTTTCTTCCAGGGGTTTAGCAACATCTAGGTACCCCCACAATATTTCTAAGGTGTTTACAAAAGGTGATTGAGAAAAGAGAGTTTATAAGTATTTATAAGGGAGTTTATATTTATAACTAATATATAATTGTGCATGCATAATTTATACTGCAAGTTCATAAACCAGTAAAGGTTGTGAACTAAGAATTTGGTATCTGAGCAAAAGAAAGGTGTCTTGAAATGAAATTCTACTTTATGACCTCCTCAGATCTGAGAAGAGGAAAAAAAGTTATATTTAATACTTATGTTTTTAAAAGAGTGGTTTAAACACTGTGTAGGAGCAAGCAGGAAGCAAGCTAACATCACATAGTACACCCTGAATATGAAGGAGGCATTCCTTGTCAGTAATAATACTCCAACGACATAATGGAGCACAAAGGTGGCCTCCTTGAGAGCCATCAGGATATTTTCTACTGTCCAACTTAGTAGACTCAGCTGGTACTTCGACTGTGGTGTATTAGATAGGGGCTAATCTTTGGAACCCTGTGTTGGAAGTTCAGGAGTGTACATAGGACAGATACCTAAAAGATGAGGACTGGAATCAGTATGAAAATGGTTAGGGCCGACATCTATTGTTGTATTTTACATATGTTTCCTTCTTTTAAAGAAAAATAAAACAAGAATGCTTCTGTGCTGGGTTCTGACAGGAGTTCTCTGATTCAAAAATCATAGTTCATAAAGTAAGTTAGAAGAGGAGATGATTGCCAATATAAATTCATGATGACTGTATTTTTATTTTTAATGAAAGAATGAGCAGATCTGATATACATAATCAGACGGATAACCTTGTATGTTGATAAAAAACTATCTAAAAATAGATATAATTTCTAACTCCATTACTATATTTTCCCCCTTTTATTTAAATAAAAAGTGTTATTTAAACATAGGATGTCTATTCAGCTGACCAGCTTCCAGGTTAGATGCAAGAACTCTGTATAGGCAGAGGACTCCAGCAGGTCCAAGTGTCTATATTCTGTCTTCTGATCTGGCCTTTATACAGAGCTGTTGCAGACATGTGTGGATATGTTTTTTCAAGGGATTCTTGCTTTCAACAGTTATTGCTCTCTAAGGTAAATGTAAGTTAACAGAGTTAACAGTCTCACTAGATTAACACTAGATATATTTTTACACTGATATACCTATAAATGTGGTGTATTAAGTAGGATGAATACAATAGATCGTAACTTCACTAATTATATGTGGATTTGCATATATGTGAGACATCAGGTGAGCACGTAGAATTGAATGGGTACATAAAATTTCTATAAATAAGAATTGATGCAGATTCTGGTTCCACAGAATTCAGTCACAAGAATCCACTCACATACGAAAACTGAAATAAGATGCCAGTTTCTTTCAACATCTGTCACAGAGGAACATAGAGGTGAGGTAGCCACAAGGACAGAAACATGCCAATCAATAACATAAAATCTCAGATTCACTTGCTAAACAGGATGGGCATAGTAAGTGGATAGTGATTTCTGTTCTGCCATAAACATACACACAAACATGCACACACTTGTCCTGTAGAAAACATGTTGGCACTGATCACAACATCCAGATGAGTTGTGAACAGGTGCAGGAACTCTGTTTGGGCAGAGGATTCCAACATGGCCAAGTGTCTGTGTCCTATGTGCCCACCTGACCTTTACACAGAGCAGTGGCAGACTTTTGTGGATATATTTCCCCAGGGGACTGTTACTTTAACTATATATTGCTTTCTAAGTTAAATCATTGGTATAAGCCACTAAGAGTTTTGTTGTTTTGTTGTTTTTTTTCATGTCACTCTAAACTATCATTCCTTTTATTATTTAATTTGAATTAACTGTTATTGCATAGGTTATTATCAGATTTTTATCTCCTACGCCCAAGAATCTATATGGATTAAAGTTGTTAAGAGTTCATTTGTATTTCTTTGTTTCTTTCCTGTGCATTCCTAGAAAATGTATTCTAATGTTTTTGGGTAAACCACATCTCATCTATAATCATTATCTGTGTTTTGTTTCTTTTCCCAACACATATCAGAATCACCTCGTAGGTTATACCTGGGCAGAGGTAGTCAAGGTCTTACTTGTCTCAGCAGTGCTTCTGAGTAATCTTTCTTCCATGAAGTCTCACAGTAGAACAAGAATAATATAAAAGTAACCATTTTATTCTGTTTTTGCTGCTTCCAACTATATAAACACTCAGAAAACACATTTTCTAGTTATATAAAAGTTTAATTCTGGGTTTAGCAGCAGTGAATAAATAATTTTGTGCATTTTCTGTGTTTTAATGTAGACCAATTTTTATTTGGTTATTAATAGCTCTTAGAGGGCCATCAAACTTCAGTTTTCTCACTGAAATTCTGAAAAGTATCCTAAGGACCAAAGAAGGTTCTCATACATAATTGCCACCAAGAAATGCCAGGCAGTCTGGCTTCTACAATGTATCAATAAATTTCAGTAAGCAATCTCCATTTATCACCAAAAAAGATAAGTCTGATTACACTATATGGTTAAGGAATGCAAGCTCAATTTAGCTTCCAAATCATATGAAATATAGAATCTGTAAAATCCAGGCAGGTTAGTCAAATCTAGGAAGATCTAGAAGTCAAATCTAGTCAAATCTGGAAGCCCAGCTAAAATAAAGAGTTCACTCTTTGTGGAAAACTCCGAGGAATATGGTTTGTTCTTGAACTTTACACATGGATCAGTTTGGAATAACTGAAAAAAATGGGAAATACTTTTGTATATTGTACAGAAGTAAATTGAAACAACAAACTAGAATATAATTATTACTTCAAGGTCAGGAAAAAAGCAAAGGTAGCAAAGTAATTTACTAATCTTGGTAAAATGCTCAAATTTTCAAAGCACTGCAAAAATACTAATTCTTATGTCAACGAATGCTGAATGTGCACATTGTTTTCATTGCTTTACTGTTGCTTTATCATGTTTCCTGTAATAAGCTGCAATACTTGTTCTAAAAATCTTTTTAAGCTCTGAAGAAGGAGGAGAGGATTTAACCCCTACCAGGAAACTGAATTTTCTGGACTAAACTGTTTTAACTTGCTAGAGCAAAATTATGATTCGTCATGCACATGATATAGCTATCCAACAGACATTAAGGCAGAGTAAAGCTTGGATTTCCATTACTTAACATACCAAAAAGATCTCCAATTACATTACTTGTAGCCTACAATAAAATAAGTATATCAAAGATGCTGAATCATACATTGCAAAATCAGTTCAGTCTTTAGATTAAAAAAAAAAAAGAAAGAAAACAAAATTCTGATAATGAAGTCATCCTTAAACAATGATTTAAATTCATGTCAGTTATTATCTTGTTCTCTTGGTCAGCAACTTACTATTTACCTATTCATGAATTATTTATTTTTGTCATGGAGGTGGTCACAAGCAGGTGGTCTGTTTGAAAGAAAATTATTTATTTTAAAAGATTCTTGTGATTGTGGAGAAAACTTTACAAAAGTCACCAGAGGTCCACTGACTAAAGAGATGGACAATAATTCACAGCAGGGAAAAGTCTTTTATTTTTTTTTAATCAGAATTCTCTAAGAATATACAATACTTGGCAGTGGGAGGTTAAGGGAATACAGTGAGATTTATTTTTAAAAATAGATACCAAATTTTTCTAAAGAAGAGTAGTAAATATGAAATGTGATTGATATATGTTTGAATACATTAAGTAAATGAGTTACTATTTACAAAATTTTGTCCTAAAACATTTTCAAAAATATATTAGAAAGCAAATAACAAATGAAGGATTCAGGGAAAATATTTAGCAAATTTATTCAAGAAAGTGTTCCCAATCTGCCACATGTTTGAAAGAAGTGGAGGGATAATAACTCTGCACTGCAATTCTAGCAGTGGTACAGATGTTCAGCTAAGCTCAGACTATAAGTTCAGTTGTGTTATTATTGCTGTTATTACCTGTATCTCACAGTTTTATAATCAGTTCATACTGAGAAAAATCAATCTTATCTGTCAACACACACACTTTTCCTATAAAACGAGTCAGCAGTCTCTTAAACCTCCTTTTGATAGTCAATCTCTATCCTAAATTTCCTACTAAAAAATATTTAATTGCAGCCAAAGTTTTAAATCACTCATAACAACTAATTTGGATGAAATTCATACATATGTTGAGATATCTTGCTTTTGCTGCTTGAGGTAACATAATCTAATTGCTATCAATCCAAAGCCTGTGAGATTTAAAGCATTCAGCTTAGCTTTTCATCTTATCTGATCATCAATATTTTACGGTTTTGTCAGCAGTTGGTAATTTACTTACTTTTCACTGAGATAATGTTTTCTTTTTTTCCTTCCCTCTTTTCCCCTCTTTTTCCTCACTCTTCCTTGTTGTTTTTCACCTCTACTTGTGTCTCATTAGATTTATGGCATCTTCTGTAGGGGCAAAGACATTAAACCTGAAGCAAGGAACTGTATGCTTTCAAAGTTATTTTAAATGTGTTTTTACAGAGGGAAGCTGCAAAGATGAACTGCCTTTCTCCCCAGTAGAAACAAAATTCCTCAGCCATGCTAGATGACAGTGATAAAAAATTGCAAAAAGAGGAAAGCTATTTGCAGGAAAACTTCTGGCAGGAAGACTCTCCTCTTGTGATTCATATCTTCAAGGAAACTAAATAAATCCAGCAATGCACAGGAGACACTAGGATATTAACAACGCTATAGTTGCATGTAGTATAAGCAATTTAACATCAGTTTATACTTATTAAAGACTTTTAAAAGCATAGATATTTAGATTTTATAGTAAAGAATATGCTGAAGTTCATTTTATACTTAAAAGAATGTGAAAGGAAAGGTGTTTCCTTTTTTTCTGTCTGTTAAAACTACACACCTAGGATAATAATAAGGTACAAATCACATTCAAAGACATCTCTTTTGCACAGATATTGTACATAAGACAAAAAAGCATAAATTAACCTATTAATAAATTACCACTTCCCTTCACAAAAAGCACATGAAGACTTTAGACACCATAAGAAAAATTTTTCCTAGATGCCAAATATGCTACCAAGTATCCTGTTGGTTCTTCTTCCCAGTATTTTTCAGATAACCTATGGGATTGATGAGGGGAAAAATACTTATAAGAGTAGGGAAAAAAGGTCTATTTGAGTGCAAGGTGAAGAGATGTTCTGCAGATTCTTCCAGGGGACTAACATGGCTCCTGACCCCAGATTCTGATTCTCAGGTGAGGAGTGGTTCTCCAATAAGGAGCAGCAATCCTTTTTCATCTATGCACATACTTTGTAGCTGTTACATTTACTGTCCATCTGCATCTTTTACAGCCAAGAGAAATCCCTCAGTTTTTGCATCCAGGTGTCAAGATGATGAATTGTCTTTCAACATTCACTTTACATAGCTGCAGGCTATTAATCCAGAACTAAGAAGGATTACAAGTCCTGTAAGTAGTAAGGACTAAAAATTCTGAAAACTTGTCTAAGGCAGTAAAGGCAGTCTCTCATCATGTTTTTGTTAATATGTTTTAATGGTAGTGTAAGTTCTCTACTATGATGCCAGCATGAGTACTCAAAGGTCAAATTGATTAAATACTGCAAAGGAAGTCATAATGGACTTATTATTCATAATGAACGTGTAGTATAAATTGTTTAATAGAAAACTTTATTTTTTCCTAGAAAATCTATTAAACTTTATTTTTTCCTAGGCAATCTATTGTAACATAAGTGCTGAGAAAAATTCTCACAAGATGCTACATTTCCTCTCTAATGTAGTAGCACAGGATAATTCAGTTTGGAAGGGACCTCAGAAAGCCCTAGTTCACCTAAAGCAGGACCAGCTGTAGGAGCAGATCAAGTTGCTCAGGGCTTTGTTCATCTGAAAAGCTCCAAGATTGGAGGATTTCAGGGACAAGAGATGGAGAATGATGATGGATGGACAGGATGGAGAATGCATAACCTTTTGAGGGCTGGGATGTTCCAGTGCTCCATTATGTTTATGGTGGTGTTTTTTCACCCTTATATCTAGGCAAGTAATCTCTTTAATGCATGACTTGCCTCTCATTCTTTCACTATGAGCCTCAGTAAAAAGACAAATACATCTTAATTATAACTTTATAGATGATGAGGAGCTGCTGTTTGGTGCTCCGAAGGCCATCTTTTCTCCAGGTGAAGCAGTCCAGCTCCCTCAGTCTCTCTTTATGAGTCATGTGCTGGAGCTGCTTGATGGTTCCCAGCTGAGATAATTAAAATTTATCACCATCCATCTTGAACTGGTGGGCTCTGGACTGGATACTGCATTTCCAGTGCAGTCTAACATGTGATATGTAAAGGGAAGTAATAATGTAAAAGAGAAATTGTACTGTCTCTCTGTTGATAACACCCAGGGTGCTGTTGTCTTTACTGCCAGGCCATGATGCTGCCACCTCAACCCCAAGGCCCTTTTCAGCAGAGCTTCTTCCTAGTCAGTCACTCTTCAGTCTGTTTCACTACAAGGAATTAATCCCCCCTCAATTCTTCCTCCAGATATGTTATAAAGATAACAGAAACCATGTAATAGACTTCTGAGGAACTCCACTTGGAAATAGAGACTTTCAAGTATTGATAAGGTAAAGGTAAATGACATCCATGGCTCTCTCTTTATGTCCAGATACGGTCATTTCAGGTCATTTCATCGTGGAAGGCAGTGAGATTGATTAGGTGTGATTTAGCCTTGGTACCTCCACGCTAGCTCTTCCAGTCACCTGCTCCCTCATGTGTTCAGAAATGTGTTCCAAGAGTATTTTCTTCATAATTTTCTCAGGGATTGAAGTGAGAATGACCAGTTTGTATTTCCTATTTCCTCAGCCTGACCTTCTTGCCCTTGTCTGAAGATGAATAGAACATTTGTCTACCTGCAGTCACCAGGAATACAGCCTGAAAGCTGTGACCTTTCAAAGACATTAAAAAACCCAGCCTTTCAATGATAGCAGCCAGCACGCTCTGCAACTTCAGGTTCATCCTTTTTGATATACACATATGTGTATATTATTCTGAAGGAAGTTCACTCAGCTGCTCGATTGCAATTTCTCTCATTTCTCTGTTTTTTCATTGGAAATTTATCATCTTCTCATACAGAACTAAAGATGGAGATCCCAATCTGAAGTTCCATGGACGCAGAACTCATTTCTCCATAATCAAGCTAAGTAAAATGGTCACGTAAAAGGAAAATGATGGCAAATGTTGATTATTTCATTATTGTTGTATTCATTGTATTAACGATCAAACAAAGATTCTATTTGCCCGAATATTTTAAAATGCAGGAGCAGTCCTGTCCTGAAGAGGGGAAAACTGTATTTTTACAAGGTATCTCTGCAAGACATCAAGAGTATGAAAGAGTATAAAATATGCCATTATATAAGTAGCATACAGAGATCATGAAGCTGTACTAGATATTCTAAGGATCTATGATGAAAGATAAGAATGTAGAGAAAATCATGCTTTCCTTGTTCTCAGGGGCTCAGTATAAAGACGTTTGTATAAATGTGTATCAAATACTTGGTGCAGGCATACAGGTGTTGTATTCATTTACATCAAGCTTTAAATATCAAATGCTATAATGACAAAAGAACTGGTAGTGCATAAGCCATCTTGGATTAGAAAAAAAGAGAGCTGTCTTTTCAGTGTTTTCAGGTTCAGTGGTTTACAAACACAACTATTGCAAACACTCCCAAGCTTAGCTGTGTGGACAGCCTTTTCTGTCTGTGATGGTTCTTTTTTTCTCTGGACAAACATGCTTTGTATTCTAATGGTTAGAACAAGTCCCTGATTGTTGGAAACTCATGAATGTTACTGAGTTTCTGTATGAAAGATATATATTCTGATGTGGTTACTGTGCATATGCATATACATATTCTTTTTCTCTTGCTATGTTTTGAAACAAGAATGAGAAAACTCTGTGAGGAATCCCATCCCATAGGTTGCTAACTTCAGATATAAATTGATCTAGAAATAATTCCACATCTTATAAGAATCTGAGACACAAATATTAGAATACATTACACTCTCATATTTATACAACTATACATGCATATTTGTGTATATAATGGATATTTATAATTTATATATTTCTATATGCATGCACATATGAATTTTCACTTTTCCATTTTCTTCTAAGTCTCTAGGCAGATGAGGAAATACACGTGTTCTGTTTAATTGCTGTATAACTGAACATTCTGAATTACTATTTACTTAGTCTGGAAAGATATACTCTGATTCAGTAACTAACCAAGGGATCTGACTACAGCTAAGCTCTCCATAGCTATGATGAGCAAAAGCCAAATTCAACTGCAGTTTCTCTATAGAGATTAAAAAAAAAATAAAAAAGAAAAGAGAAAGAAACTTCTAAGCTGTTTCTGCCTAATTTGGCTAATGTCTTTCTCATGATGTATATCACATCTGTATGGAGAGAGCAAAATAAAATCATTCCTCAGGCAACTGGAATGGTTTGTTGTTGCATTGACTGATCAATACATATTGCTGAAGAGAGCAGGGAAATGGGATTATAATCAAATAACCTTGTTCCTTATAAATAGAAGTGTTAATTAGCATTTTAATTGTGGGACTTGTGCACTGCAAATGGCATGTTATATTGTTCTCAGCAGTACAGCACTGTTTTATTTTGAAGTGCCCAATAAGTTAACATTAAATTTAATGGCTTGCTCTTCTTATTATGCTTATTAGTTTATAAAAAAAAAGAACAAAAGATATGGATAGCTCAGGGCAAAACATATTCTCCCATCTTGTAGAACAGCAAACTTCTCTTCTTCTTCTTTTGATATACACTGTGAGAACTCAGGAACTATTCCAGTCCTTGGGTGAAACATGGTGTCTTCCTTCTTTACCTGACAGTTCTATGCTTTTCTAGAGAGGGTCTAATTCATCTCTCAAAAACCTCCTCTCAGAAGTCTGATTCCAACCAAAAACAGAACAAATTCAGTTCAATGTACCTACCCCTTAAATCATGCATCTAGATACAGTGTTTCATGTGAGGATATACACTGAGAAATTACACCAAACAGGAATCCTTAGAAGAAATCAACCACTAAGTGTGGGTGAGTTGTTTGGTTAGTTGGTTTGGTTTGGTTGAGGGGGGTTAATTATTTTTTTCTCCAGCTTCTGAGATCTTACAATAGAAACACAAAGAGTATAGATGAAAAGAACAGAATGCTTACTCCCAACAGCTGAGGTCATGTTGCTGAAAAGAGGTTGGGGTCATTTACATAAAATTATTATCAAATAAAACATTGCTAAATCCATTTGACTTAGTAGGCTTTGGTGTATAAGTAAGGGTTCTACTTCCATTTATTGAGATATATCTGTCTTAGCCTGAGAGTTGGCACATATTTCAAGTAATGTTACAGCACTCCCTTCCAACAAACATAATGGATTAGAGTCAAATGAATCTACACAACCTATGAATGATGAAGATAAACAAAGGTAAACCTTGTCCTACCTTGATTGCAGTAAACTTCACTGTACTGACCTCATACTAACAACTATGAAATAAGTTTGTGAAAGAGAAGTAATTGGAATTCACAGGGACACTTAGATCATTGAATGGTTCGGTAACCTTGGCATTAATTTATAAATTGCTTTTGCTTTCAAAATACCACACACAGAAGAGAGACTATTCAAGTAGCTTAGGGAATACAGCTGCCTTCACCCACACTCTTTATTTAAAAAGATCTGACCTTGCTGTGATGAGAACCTGCCATTAAGGTTACTAAAAATCTGAGAAAGGACAACAAGGATTAAAAACTCTTATATATTTGTGAGACAACGTATGTGCTAATTTTTTTTTCTCAGAAAATAAATGTCTATTAGACTCTAGAAAGTTTTTCATTCAACTCCTTTAGACTGTGCAAAAAGAAAACAGTGTCTCACGGGACTGTTAAAAGATACCTTGCTGTTACTTACATGTACAGCCAGAAATAAAAAAGAAAGCAAGTGTGGAAAAGCACTGATTCTAACAAAGAAAAGTGGAAAAGACATCAAGGAGGTGGCCAGCTACAGCTGCAGCAGCCTCAGAAACTTTGTTTACTTAACAAAAAGTCTCTTTTACTGGAAAAAGAAAAAAAGAACATAATTTAAGGAGTAAAAGTAGAATGGAGATATAGACTGGAAAGAATCTCTGCAGGTCACCCATCCAACCTTGTTCAATATACAGTCAACTTCAGTGTTAGAACAGAGTACTCAAGGCCTTGTCCATTCAAGACTTATATTGCAAGATTTCCATAGATCCTTCCAGACTAGGACTTCCCTGAACTTTTCTCTGGTTCTATGAAAATAGTAATTTCCTGAATCTTTTATCACTGCATTCTTCATCCTCCTGAGCTTTGGCCTAGTTTCTTTAGGTTTCTTTTTCTGCATTTACAGGTGCTTTTCTTGCAGTCTCTCACGTTCCATATCAAATCTAACTCCATCCCTTTGCACATGAGTAAAGTCTCTGTGTTCTTCTTATGCGACAAATCCCAGAATTCACCTTCTATGAATTTCTTTTTCACATCTCAACCCAGTTAGGATTTGCCTGTACAACCTACCCTTCTGCTACTCCTGCTCAACTTCTACACAGCAGAATGGTCCCCTTCTGTGCTGTGATGAGACTGCCCAGCAAGATCAGGCAGGTTTCCTGTGTCCTTTCACCCTGCAGGCAGCCTCCCATGGAATTCCAACAACAGGTTCCCTGGAAAACCTCCAGCTCTTCTGAAACTGGGGATTGTAATTCTACTTGCTCATCTCATTTCTCTTATGATCTTAAATTATCCACCTTCCAGTAGCAGATGCTGAAGTAGCTGAGGCTGCTAGTGATTACTCCTAATCGACAGAAGTATTTTCTTAGCCATCTCACTGAGTTTGTGTATCAAGAAACTAATAAGCACAATCCAGATATTTACCACTTTGATTGTACCCAACAATTTTGCCTACCCAGTAAATATAATAATGGTTATGCAAGGGACAGAGACTGTAATCATGAGACATTGGTTATTGAAAAACAACTTCCTCCTCTTTTTGGAGGGACTTGCCAACATTTCACTGACAGTAGTATGTTCTCTAGTTTTCAAGCCATAAACCTTTGATCAGTTCACAACCTTTCCTAGAACAAAGATCCATGAATTCAGATTTCTTTCCTGTGTAAGAAATAACCCCCACTTCTCAGCTTTTCTGCTACCTGTATCCGTCCATGGCAGTGCTTCAGTTATTTAAGCGCTATCATCATGTCTTTTTGGATGCTGTTCTTTCCCAGCTATCACCAGGGCATTATGCCCTTTATGTAGGAGCACATCTGCAGTGAAAAAGTCATTCTCATTTAGCCAGAAGTAACGACTTTCCATCCTCTGCCTAACCACACATAGATGTTGGCCAACTCTCCTTCTACACAATGTTCTGGAAGTTGTACTGTAAATAAGGATAAACATTCTGTATGTAATCAATCTGGAAATATAAAGTAGCAAAGAAATACAATTTGGATCTCTAATTTGAAGCTTAATGCCAATAAAACAAGTAAGCAAAAATCCAAAGTAGTGAAATCCACAAAAAGCAAAATAATTTGTGAAGGCTGCTTGGACCATACAGAATACGTGCACAGGATGCTATCTCATCGTACCAAATGTGCACTAGTTGGGGGGTTACTTAAAGGGAGAATTCAGTGGATTTTTTTCTTATATCATGAGATTAATATACTGTAATATATGGAAGTAGAAATAAACTTCTGTTTAAATGAGAATATATAGTAGTCACATATGAACAGTAATTGAAATGCATATAGATAACTATATGATATATAGTGAGCATTGTGAAATATGCATTTGACAAAACACAAAGAACAATACGGACATTATTTAGGAAAATTATTCTGCATAATAGTAGTATAGCTAATGAGAGGTTTTATTTCCTTTTATTAGGAAAAATCTGCATTACCAAACCTCTTATTGATCTATGACCTAGAATTTTAATAAAAAACAATATTACTGAAATAGAACATAATGTTTTCATCTCAGATATAATGCCATACTTGAAAATCAAAGCAAATTATCAGTAGAAAACTTCAGTACAAGCACTATGAGGTGTTTGTCACCAGGAAAGTGAGATTCAAATTTTATTAGATTTTGTTAGTTAATATTCAAATGTATTTGAAAATAAGTTCACTTCTTGAAGTAAAATGATAAAAAAACAAACAAACAAACAAACAGATGTAGGGATTTATTTCCAAACTGTGGTAATTCCTTTTCCATCAGTTCAAGTTAAAGAAAAATATTGGTTTTTTTGTTTATTTCTGAATCTCACTTGTAATTTTGCTACTTTTCATCAGTTTTTCTAATAACCGTTGATATTTCTTTTCTTTATGGAACATTTAAACTTTTTATTCTTGTACAAGCCTACATTTTTACATCTTTGATATATTTCTATTTTTTTTTGTTTTATTCTATCAAATAAAACAACCTTCTGTGGAGGTAGGAAGGTGTTTGATCAGATCAGACCTCAATCTGATTATGTAATTTCATTCTTGCTGTGCAAGACAGGTTGTGGAGCAGGTACAAAGCAATTATGCAATTAATTGCATGCTGGATGTCAAGATGAATATATATGTAGAAATGTCAAAGAAAATCTATAACTTAAATAAAAAAAAATCAACACTACATTAATGTGTAAAAATTGAAGTCAGGTTTGCAAGATGTATCGAGTGATTCTTTCACTTTGCTCAACCCTGCATGGGTTTTGATGGAGGTTGGTGTTTGGTACCATAAAGAAGAATAAGAAAAAAAAAAAGATAACAATGTCATTAACCATTCCATAAAAAAAACAATGAAATACATGGGCTTATCTATTTTGAAGAGACGCTCATCTTCTAATATGCTTCAGCTGCTTCATACTGAAAGGTAATAGTTTCTTTTCTGTGTAAAGTGAATTGCCTGCAAAAACATATTTTCTCCTGGAGGGCAGGTTAGACAGAAATCAGTCATCAGTAATAAAAAAAAAAGGCTGCTAGAGCTTTGTCACCAGGAATGACTGCTCCAAGTCTCCTTCAGCCCTATGTGTCAGTCTCTGAGGGTGTTCTGACCCTGCAGACACATCAGATCTCAACCATCCCACCACCAGGGCTTTACTGGGCAATTACAGGCCTCTGGCATAAGACTGGTCATCATCTCCATCCCAGTCCTGGTCCCATGCTGAGTGTTGCAGGACAGAGTTCTGCTCAAAGGAGGGCATGGTCTAGCTGGTCCCATGGCCATGCTCTGCTCCTCACTCCCTCCTGAGGGACAGCCAGACCTCAGTAGTTAAATGTCATCACCAAAATGAAGAAATTTTCCTATGGCTTTTAGAAATGTCTCATCACTAAATATAACATTTTTTTATGCTACTGATCATAAAGGAGGACTTGGCATCTCTCAGGTAGATGGAGATCTCTAAGGTGTCAGAACAGCTGTCAGTTTTTTGGTTTCTAAAGACCACAGGGTGAAGATCAAACGATCTGGAGGTTTACTTTGACTATTACCAGAAAAAGCTAAAAACATAACTGCCATAAAGCTGTCACTCTTAATCATTCTACTTTGTGAAAAGTCAGAAACCAGCACAAAATTTTCACAAGGATCTTATAAAGATGCTTAGTCTGATACAGCATTCATTAACAGTGCATGTAAATGAAGATATAAAAAATACATTGTCCTTCGCTGCTCGTTATTCAGCTGAGATAGCCTCATTCTCATCCCTTTAGTGCCCAGGGATCTCACCTGATAAAGACTTATGAATAATCTTACAAGTACATGCAGCCAAATAGGCTTCTTTCACTATTTGAAAGGAAAAAAAACTACTGCCTAGGCCCTTCTTCATTCATCGTGTAATTTGTGGCACACAGATAGGCTGTAGTCTAGATTTGTCCAAAATCTTTGCATGTCTATGAAGTAACTACTTCATAAATAGGGTAAGAATATAACATTTCATATAGCCTATAAATAAGTTAAATATAAAGGTAAGGTAAATAAGGCAAATGTAAAATAATATCACTGATTTGATCTTTAGCTCAAGTTTGCTGGATGTTGGATGCAAAGTAAATTGAAAGTCTAAACTGGAGTGAATAGGCATGACTGCACTTTTATTGGTCTTAAGCCTGCAAGGCAGCCATAATAAATGTCTTGCATTTTCCACTCTCAGTTCTGTTATTTGCCTGACCATCAAAGATTAAATTTAAGAGGATGTTTTCCACTTCAATTATCTTTCTGTGGAGATTGTTTCAGGCCTTAAGTAAGAGTATCATGTAATACCTGCAAGCACTGTCGCTTGGTAGTGATAACCATAAACCATCTCTTGACAAGATTATAGAAAAATTTCCTAAGTAAAGGCTCGGTAGACCAAGTTCTTGAGGTGTTTAAAACTAAAATTTGCTAGACCAAATTCTGAAAAATACAATGACTGTTAAGACCTTAATTGACAAGAAAATAAGGTACCTGCCGTAAATTTATTGTTAAAATATCAAGTTATTGATTTAATTGTAGTAAATCCTTTCTAATTATACATATGTTTTGGTTTTGTGGATAGGGTAAAATCTCCCAGAATTATTATCTGAGCATGCTTTTCTATATTTACAGTTCTTCATTTATGAACAAATAGTATATTTTATTTAAAAGGCTAGTGAGAAAATTTACATTTCCTTTGCAAAGCTGTCATATGTATTTTGAAATTAAATGGGAAACATGAAATACTTGTACTTGAAACATTTACTGTATAATCAGATCAATCACAGGATGTACTGTGCTGAAAAGTATTACCTCCACACTAGAACCACCAAAAATGTGAATAAAAGCAACATAATACCTGTTAAAAAAAAGGAAGGATTTATAAAGGTTAATGTGTTGCACAGTAGCTATTTGGATTGTTATTATTTTATGAGTATGAGAATAATGTCATCCTCTGTCATTGATTATTCCAAAAGTCTGATTTATAGAATGTTGTTACTGGAAGTTGAACAGTATTTTTTCAAAATTAAATTTTACTACAATGACTACTGAACCATGGTAGGAGTCTCCTTTGCTATTTAGGTTTTCTGTAATGGCTTAATATTTTATATTCATTTTGTATGAATGAGATGAGATACAGAAAGTATCATATACAGTATAACACAACAGAGGCATCTGCTTTCTTACCTGACATACTTGGCATTCTTTAGTGAAACCTTCTGTCCAATAAAATTATATTTGAAGCATTTTTCTACCTCTTAGTATTATTCCCAGAGGGAATACTTTTATAGTCATGCTTTCAGCAGTACATAGCAGCCTGTATTTTCACAATATTTGGTTGATGTCTTTTAAATGAGAGATTTTTGAACAGGTATAGTCCCATGCAGCAATGGCTTCTGAGGAAAAGACTCCTACATAATGAATTGCTTTTCAGAATTTTTTATTTATTTTGCAGGATCATTTACTTGTGAAATCATACCTATTTGTCACTGGAAAAAAAAGTGACATTGTTTTAAGGTGCAATATCAAGAAGGAGAGGATAAATTTCTGTCTTCATTTTTGCCACTGAGTGATCACATACATTTGACCATCACTTCATTGAATCTAAAGAAATTTTCAGATATAGTGCTTCAGCACGTGCATATTAATAGATCTTTTATACCGGTTTGTGGTACAATCTGTCCGTAAATACTAATAACAAGTGTAACTTATACAGTTATTGGTTGCTATTTAATTATTTTGATTCATTTATTCTCTGTGAAATACATAATTTTCTCTGTTTCAGCGACTTGAAGCTGTTATTTTTTCTTATTCACAAGCAGTCTATATTTTCGAACTGGAATAGTGTCAGTCAAAGTCCCATGACTGGAATACTCTTTTATTTTTCATTTGAAGATGTTGGTCTTCTCTTGAAGCAACAATCTGCCTTTTTTTAAAAAGTGTTGAAGTTTTGTAGTTATCTTAAAAACCAAGAAAGCATTATTTTTGGTCTTAGTTATAGTTTGACTTTGTGTTTTCCCATTGAGAAAAACATGAATTTTTGAATGACGATATGTTTTAGACTTGGCTAGCACTGTTAGTCTCTGCAAGTTCTCAGTTTCCAAATCCCAATATTTGTATTGTAAAATACTGTATTGTATTGAACTAATTTTTGTCTTGGGATAAAAACTCAGAACTTTAATAGTTGTTTCCTACTACACTGTTACATGACTTCTGCAGTTTAACGATGTTAAAAACATCATTAACTTCACCTTAAAAGAAGGCCATAAAGAGTAAAAATATCATTTACTTCAGACAAACAGCATAAGCAATTCAGGTTTTAAAAAATACAATGAAGCATATCAGTCAGCATAGCTTGAAATACAAATGCACATAAAGAACTGGCCTGGTTGTGGCCAGGACAGGGTTAATTTTTTGCAGTAACCTGATGGGGACATGGCTAGGACATGGAGGTTATTCTGTTCCACCTCACTGTTATTGCTGGGCGTGGGCAGAAGGGTTGCCTTCTGATTGAGCAAGTGTGATGGATGGAGGGGTTGGATAACGCTGGTCTGGAACTGGAGGGAGCAGTCAGGGTGGTGTGGATGCGGTTGGATTGAGCTCCATGGTGAGCTTTTCTCCATGTGAATCTCCCTCTCTTTTGTATGCTTTTGTTATTAATATTGTTTCTATCACTGTTCCTTTTCTCATCTCATTGTAATTTCCAGTAAATTTGTCATATCTCAACATGTGATCTTTACCTTTTGTGCCTCCAATTTTCCTCTCCAGCCTGCCACAGTGCAGGAGGGGAAGGTGAATGGACCAAGTAACATAGTTTGGAGACTTTCAGCTGCAACACTAAAATGAGGAGTACCATTCCTAAACCACGACAAGAAGTAAAAGAAAAATATATTTAAAGGTGACAAACTGAAAGTGACTCAGTCCATGCAAAGGTTTCCTTTAAAATGATATTTTTCTTATTCATAATGTTTTCCTTTAGTTCATTTATGCAAAAATGAAAATTGATTATGACTTATTCTAATTGTGCCTGTCCCCCAGTCATCAGGGAAACAGAAATTTAAAATAAATGCATGACCTCAAGGAATACACAGTGAGAAAGAAGGGCAGTTTTACTAGTAGCTTTCTTGCAAAGCTGTCATTGATTGATTGTCTTTCTGTATGTCTCCTGGCAAAAATCAATGCTTTCCTTTAAGTAATGCAGTCTTTGGAGAAAGAGAATACATGTTTTGAATATTATAAGATTCTACCTAGCTGATGGCATCCCCACGAATGACAATTTATTGCTAAATTTCTGATCTATAGGACAAAGATTTGTGGCTGTGAAAGTAAATGTCATTTTAAATTATTGTTGCTATTATATGTGTATTGAGTACTATATGTGCGTGTTCTTATGTGAAGACATTTTTCATTGGTTTGAAAAGGATTGGGATGTGATTGGTCCATGAGTTACTTTACTGTCTTGTGAAGCACTGAAATATTTCCTCATCCGAAGAAGACTAAGGACCTCTCTGGCTAGCACTTGAATATTTGCTTATTCAGTTAGCAGTTTTATTGTTTGTTTTCTCTGAGTTTTTTCACGGTATGCATTTTAATAGAATTATATTCTTGTGAAACATCAACAAAAATTCGATGGAATATTGATACATATGCCAAAATATGGTAGAGAAATTTGAATGCCAAATTTTTAGAAAGAAAGCACTAGCTTGAATCCACAGATTGATAGAGTACCATGCTCATTCACTGCATGTCATTAAAATGAAGAGTGATGGAAGTTAAGCAAATAAATAATTTTCAACCTGTTTTTTGTTTATTTAAAACACATTACCTAGTGGTTTATCACTGGAAAAAATATTTATCCTAGGATTAATATCTATATCTGAGAGTCAACTGAAACTAGACATATAGTAGGGATATTACAAACAAATTTGTGTATTAGGGGTAGAAGATTTGAATGATACATTTATGGCTAAGTACTGTTAAAAAACAAACAAACAAAAAAACAAAGAGTAGAAAGAGTAAAGCTAGAAATAGCCCTGCAATATACTAATGTGTAATTTTTTGACATCAGATCTTACTTTTGAGGGTTTATTTTCTGTCCCTATTATCCTTTTTCTGGCAATAGGATATGTTAAAGTACTGCATAATTTTCCTCATAAATTCAATCATAAACGAAGAGGGTCAGGTGTACTCTGAGCTAAAACTAAAACTTTGCATTCCCTTCTAGAGAAGGACTCTTGTTGAATACACTTTGAGTCATACACTTTCCCTTTGTGGGGATCTAAACCAATTAGAATTTCTTGTTAGACTAATTAATATTTTAAGAATGTAATGAAAATATAACAGTGACTCATTGTGAGTCAAAATACAAACATCCAATTCTACCATGAACTATTATTAATACAATCAAGTCCAGCAACAAAACTGTTTGCTGTTTTTCTTTGATGTTAGATTTTCATTCCCTCCTTCGCTTTTCTGCTGTTCCTGAGCTGGCAGAGGCAGTGGTGGCCCCCTTCAGATGACACAATGGTATGAATATTCATCACTAAAGTTCCTCTCCCTGTTTGTAGCTATAACACAAACCCTTTTTAATCCTTACATCTCTAAAAAATTGTCCGCATACTTTATTTTTTTTAATATTTTAACTGGAGACCTTCTAAGACCTACACATAAAAATAGCAATTGAGGAGCTGAAAGAACACCCTCCCAGTCCTCCACCATCAGACCAAAAATTTCTATCTTAGTAATCAGGTGTCAGTTTACCATCTATAGAAATTTTCGCAAGCAAATGCTTCACTGTTCAGCTAAACTTTACAACTCACAGAATGGTCTAAGCTGCTTTATGGAGAACTGTAAAGATATATTCCAGAGAGAATCTGAACAAATATTTATATCCACATCTAAACAACTCTTTCTTTGGGAAAGTGCTTGAAATTTTTGGCGCTAAAATATCAGAGGTGTTGTTCTGGACAGGAACATCAGAAGCACTGCAAAAATCCATTCCTCTTGAAGCTGTCAGGTGCAACATAGATACTGTGAAATATCTGGAAAACAAATCTGTTTTACTATGAGAGGTATGCAGCATTCATCAATTCATTTTCCAGTGCCAACTTCTATATAACTCAGAAATTATGATGCTATCGTTCATTGTTCCTTCACAGATGATAATGGAATAATAAATTCAGCCACCGATGCTAAATGCTTACACGATGGAATCTGCCAAAATCCTGAATCAGCTGAGCTAACATCTGTTAAACTTCAGGCACAGGATAAATTTCTTAAAATATAAAAAAATATAGCTCTATTTGGAATAAGTTTGCATTTTATATACTTCCTTAGTCAGACTAATGTTTCTGCTTAAAATTGAACCACAGTCACACAATACTACTTGCAGTCTTGTTTAAGATGCTCAATGACAAATAAAATGCTTAAGCTTCACTCACTGTTATTTTTCTCCTGTTTGAGTTATGTTCATTGATCCTTTTTAAAACTCATTGAAAGCAGGTGATAGTGATGCATTCTTTGTCAAACCATAGACCTGCATATCTCTTAACATAAACCATTTTTAGAGAAAACAGGCACAAAGTGCTTGCAATGCATGTATTGTGTCCTTTACTGAAATATAATAATTTTATATATTAAAAAAATTTGAGAAACCAAGTTGTTTCTCTATGGTCATGTCATAGTGAACTAGTAATTTCATTTGGATTACAACTTCATCTTTTGATAGTGTTTCCTTTATACCAGTAATAAGGTGCAGTATAATCAGTTAATAGAATTTTATGCAATATCCTTAGTTGTCTATTGTATACAGTGTTTTACACAGCCAATCATCTTTTCAGAATCTTACTTTATAACATTAATGGGATGTTGATTTACTTAACCGTCAGCTACAGTAACTGCAGGTAAAATAATTGAGTGAAGGAGTTCATACCTCTGGTGGCAGCCATGGGTCGTGCCACCATAATTGCTAAGAAGTAAGTGACCTCTGTGAAGATGAGTCATCTAATGGTAACACACCTTACTCCTTCCCTGAACCAATAATTCCATTTTGCATAGCACCCTGCCTTTTATCAAACATTCAGGAAACAGATTTCAGGTTTTGGCAGCCCCTGATGGACAAACAAATACGGCAACTTTTTCCAACTCCTGACTTCTACCAGAGCATTGTATTAATAGAAGCTGTAAAATGTCTTCTGACAACTATAATATTTATCATGAATATTCCTGATATAATAAGAATAATTAAAATTATTCCTCTCAAGTAACTTCAGTAATTTTCATCAGGTATTGCAAGACTAAGTTTACATGACATATTTTGATTCTATGCCTTTGAAACATTTTGTAAGACTATTTTTATGAGACTATAAATTTTAGAGCCAGGACGGAAATATTCAAATCCAGTGGACAGTGGAACATGAATTAGTTTTCATCACTACTCTACAATATTGAATTTGAAAATCACAGAATTCAAGAATGACAACAGGAGAATTCACTGTTGCCTTTCAGTAGAAATATTCAACTGAAGCACTTTAGAGTCTTGAAAGTATAATTAGATGGTAGAATAAAGCAAATAAAATCAGCAGAAAGCATAAAGGAACCAACATAAAACAGATTAGTCTATCATGTTCAATTTATCAATGAAGAAAAAACAGTATTATAGGATTGTAACAGTCATTGATGTAAAGTTCACAGTAAAGTGAATATAACTAGGATTAGTGGAACAAAATTGCTATCAAAATAGGATATTTCCTAGTTCTCTGCTAAAGACAGAGGGTTTTTTTCCAAAAGTTGAAAAGAATATTTGCCAATTTACAGTACTACTGTGACTCATATAATCAAAGGACATTTTTTAAAGGCATAAAGATTATATGTACTGATAGATTTGCATTACCTGTTGCACCATTTGATCATGATACGCTAAAGAAAAAGTGGCAAGTAACCATGTGTGTAGCAAGACAAAAGGTTAAAATTTTTTGGATGAAATTTGGAGGTCTGAAAAGTTTTCCAAATCCTGTGTACCATCTGTGTAAATTTACATTAGGAAATGAAGATACAAAATTAATACCCAGATTTTAAGAAACAGTACTAAATCAAATGTAGAGATCACCTAAGTTCTAAGTCTCTGCATTAGAAAAACTATCTGTCTTCCCAGACCCCTGTTATAATTAATCAAAATTGTCTGACTTAAACTTTATTGAAAGGAACAGTTGCACAGACACACAAAGCATAGAAAACATCAGCCTAAACAAATGTTTTTTGAATATTATACACACATATTTTTATTATAATATAATATTACTGAAGTCCGTTTACTTTGTTTACTTTCTGTGAAGGCCTCCTAATAGATGTAATTGAACACACTGCAGAGAAAACTACAGAAACTAACAAAAAAGTTAAATCTATTTGATTTTATTTATATATATGAACTGAACTATGTAAAAATAATGTCAATGTCGTCAGAGATCAGTTACAAGAATGATACTGACAAATATGGACTATCTGTCACCAACACCAAAAAAATAATAAATTCTTAACTGGAACATTTAGTTTGATTTTCATCAAGTATGCTTGATTAGTCATGAGATTTTCTTTTCATTGTGAATATTTAGTTAACTCTAGATCAAAATTCCCTCTTCTTTCCATTCCCTGTAGGAAGCAACCTATATGGTGCTGATCATTAGCCACTGAAAGAAATTATGTTTTTCCCTTTGTTGATAAAAATCTAATTGTTTCTTCTCTTCTGCTCCTTCTTTAGCCATTCTGAGAAACAAATTTTATAGCAAATCTGCCAACTGTCCTGCTGCCTTTGACAACATTAGTTGGTATTCACATTATACAGTTTGTTTGCTTGTTGGCTTATGGATTCTGTGATTTTTTCTAGCTTTAGTCATAAAGAACTCCTACAAAAACCTGTTCCACAAAATCCCTAGATAACTTTTCATTTAACAAGACAGCCTGTAAACTTGGCTGCTAGTAATGCTCTTCTCACTACAATTAAAGTTCATACGGTTAGAATTTAGGTCTTAGATTTAGAATATAAATCTAATAATAACTGATAAAGCTCTGAGAAATATAATTTTTATTCCGGAATAATGTAATAGCTGAACTGAGTAAATAACTTTCTAAGTGAAAAACTGTCACAAGAAGCTTCAGTAGTTTATTTTTCAGTAGAGTCCAGCTGATAGTATCATCTTTTCTCAATTTCTCAATTTTATCTGCACTGACAGATATATTTAGAATTCCTTGGACTGACTTTCTACCTCCCCTCACCCGATTGACCTTAATTTCTACTGTTAAGAGCTATGTTTAGGGAGTCATAATTATATATGTGCTCCTGTCATAAAAAATGTGATATCTGGATATGTGGTAAATATGAAAAATGTCCTACTTTCTGTGCAATGTACCTGTGGGAAATAAAATCTGTACACTCTCTAGAGAATTTTACAGTCAGAATTGTGTGTGATCATTCTTACTACACAAAACTTCCCTTTAGAAGACTGTTTTCAGCTACACGTAAAATTGTATCAATATCTAATTATTCAGAATGTGATTTTCCATGCATGATATCTCCTTAGGTTCAATTTAGTAAAGTGCAGGGAAAAGTGGTTGAACTACTTCCAAGAACAAAAATGAGCAAACAAATTAGATACAAGCAAAATACATCAAATGCATCTAACTCTACCATGGCTTGGAGCAGGGGTAGAAAGCTTTGCGGAGGGATAAAATACCTATCAAGAATGGTTCATTTATTTTGCTGGTGAGAAAAGATATTGTATAAAATTTTAACACTGAGCATGTTAGCAACTTGCTGTAACGCAGCAATCGAGCTGTCTTAAGATTGCTAGCAAGACAAGATCTGAGACCAAGATTTAGGATCTAACTGCGATTTTCCCTGAAGTTTCTGTCCTGCTAAATAGCTGGTACTGCACTAAGACAACAGAACGTTTTTTCTGTGCCTTGTGTATATTTGGGTTTCAGTATATAAGCTCAACTTGCTTTTACAAAGGATAAGAATCAAATCAAGAAGAGGATAACAATTTTTTAGATAACCACAAGAAACCTTAACTGAAGATGATAGCATAGAAAAATGCACTACTGGAAATAGTAAAAAAGTCAGAGGAGAAAATGACATTATATGGGGGATGAAGACCATGGAAATTTTTAAATAAGGAGAGTAGAGATTGGTGCTTTTTCTTAAAAGAAACACAGAGGGAAATAAAGCAGAAGGAAATTATTAAGATCCTGGAAGTTAAATGAGAATGTTATCTCATGAAGGGAATAAGAAAGAGTACACAGAGGAATGGAAAGAAAAACCAGGAACCACCTGGAAACAAACAAACAAACAAAACTTTAGATAACTTAAGGGCATAAGAAATTAAATACATGGGTCCCAGAAATGTAGGAATCACCAACTGAAGAATGATTTCAGCTACTAAAATAGTTACTGTGGGGACACTCTCTGCTTCCGCATAGATATCCAGGTAGGAAATGACAGATAGATGCTGATGTTGGGCCTGAAACAAGTACTAACACATTAACACCACTAACAGTGGTGCTGGGTGGTTTGATCCATCCATCTAGGTGTTTTCCTGCTAGCCACAGAAAGCACCCAGTCACCTGCACTCTACCATGACCACATATTTGATACATGAAGCTTGGTTACAAAAAGAGGTGTGGTTTATTGTCCTGATTTAGACTGTGGTGATCAATCACATCATTGCCAACTCTGAGCAGCACTGACCACAAGGTTTGGATAGCTTTTTATTTCGTTTCCCACTGCTTATCCTCTTCTTTCTGCTTTTTATCTCCTCTTTCTACATTCCAGTATCCTTCCAAGTAAACAACAGCTCTAATAATATTTTCCCCTTTGGTTCCAATTTTCTTACATCTGCATGAAAATTGATACTTTTTTGTACCATCACCTTGGCAAATTTGACTTTGTAAAGTATTATTGACATGCTACTAAATTTGGTCATATCTGATATAAGTCCCCTTAAATTTCTGTGAAATCAAGCCTATTCGTCATGATGCTATCTTGGAATGATGGAATGATTGAGGTTGGAAAGGACCTCTGGAGATCATGTGATCTCACTGCTCCAATGGGGTCACCTAGAGCTTGTTGTCCAACACTTTGTCAAGACGGCTTTTGAATATCTCCGAGCATGAAGACTCTACTTCTCTGGGCAACTTGTTTTAATAGTCAGTCACTTTCACAGTGAAAAATTATTTCCTGTTGTTCAAAGGGACCCTCCTTTATTTTCGTTTGTACCCACAGCCTCTGGTGTGAGCGCCACTGAAGAGGCTGGCTTCATTTTCTTTACGTTCTCCAGGGCTGATTTTGGCTGGGGTAGAGTTAAGTATCTTCATAGTAGATTGTGTGGGGATGTGTTTTGGACTGGTGCTGGAAGCCATTTCTTACATGGTCATCTGTCACATGCAGCAATTTCTCAAGTCATGTCCAATACTTTTGTGTGTTAGCTTAAACTCTGGCCAGGGGTGTAGTCCTCTGCCTGTAGTCCTAACATATCTGGTGCCATTTCAGCACTATAGAGTATCCAAAGCACCTATGTGAGCCTGACAATTCATTTTCCAGATGAGTAAGTCTCAGTTGATCAATAGATTTCCTCAATCAGCTGAACTGCTGCCCAGATTCCATGAGCAACTTAACTTGGTGATTTGATTCACTTGCCTAATCAGAGGCATATAGTGTCCTGTGAGATTCCCTACTATATGCACAACATCTGTGTTATTTGGCACATACAACAGAAAAGTAAGGTGAGACAGAATATCTAAGTCACTCTTGAACAGGACCAGTAAGCCAGAAAAAGACACCTTGAAAGGTGTTTTAGAGAGTTTAATGGCATCCAAATTTATATTTTACTCATATTATTCACATTCATAGTTGAACTTACACTCTCGCTAAGTTTCATAAACCTGCCTTATTTACACCTAAATCTATATCTTAATCTTGACTCACATTCTGCCTGAAGATTAGGCTTGAGACTCCTAAACAGGGGCATGTATCATCATTTTGGATACAAAATATTCTGTCTAGTTTCTATGTGCTGCTCCAGTAGGTTTATGATTTATTTTAGATGTTGTATTACATTTGTAATCAGAATTTTAACCTGAGAGTTCCCTTGATTGCTTAAAGTATGCCAGTTTCATAGTCATAATACAGTGCTTCACATCAGTGTCATGTCCTTTGCTTCTCTTCTATTAAAAATAACTGACATTACAACCAATACTGATTTATTGTTCACCGGCATTAAAATTTGCCTATACAAAACACGCACAAATATTTTTCTGAATGAGTAATTTTTCTCAAATGCTCTTTTGCCTTTTTGGGGTTTTTTTAATTATATTAGTCCCTACTTAGTCATAATGGCATTTTTTCCAGCCATAGGTTACACAGGCAATATTCGAATTAGTAGCCACTTAAGATTCCAGTGTGCATTGAATTATTTAAAACAATATATTTTTTCACTTAACATACATACATGTGAAAGCTTTATTTTTGTATGTGTACAAAGAAAGGATTACTGTACCACAACATTTATGCAACAGACAAAATTCTTGAGGACTTAGGCACATAAACCAGCAACCTGAACATCAAAAACTTGTGGCTTTTGAGATAATTCCCTCTAGAATAACGCATAACCTCCAGCAATTGGTGTAGGAGGCAGAACTACAGCATTTCTGTCATGTACCATGTCATTTCTTTTAACCCAAATCTTAAACAAGATGTTTATAATTAAGCAAACAAACTCCACCCACAAATCTGGGCAGTTACCAATTTTCTAGCTTTGTGGATGTTTTTACACAACAGTAAAAACATTAGATATGTCTTAGATTTGCTTGAATTAATGATACGAGGTTGTATTAAATGTCTATTAGATTTAAGTTTGATCAGTGCTTAAGTCTCTGAATTGGCTGTACACCTGACAGTTCTGAAACAGAAGCTGAGCGTTAATATGTCACTGAAACTTAACTAATATGTCTTAACTTTCATTAGATTGTGCTTACTGACTATTCACTTTAGAGATTTTAACTGGTTAATGCACAGTTTGAAGAGCAAGTTTACATATTTCTGCCATCTATTACATAGAGACGCTTTGAATTCCTGTGACAAATATAGACATCTAAACTGAGACATATGTTTAGCTAATCTGGTCATTTAGAATGTCTTTACAGTTAAAAGGAGACATATCACATAATTAATTTCATCCAGATGTCATAACTTGAAAGAGATATTAAATGTGCCTTAAAGGAATTTGTTTCTCTCCATTGACTAGCTCAGGTTACTGCTACTCTGCATTGAATAACTAACATATCCAGGCTTCAATTCATTTTTATGCACAAGCATCTCTGCCTTTTTAGGTAGCCTAAGTTATTCAAGCAGCTGGATTGCCCTAGCAGATGTGATCCTACTTCTGCGTTGTTTTGCATCATCAGTTGAAGACAAGGCTGGGAAATTTTGAAACAGTTAAAACAGGTGTTCTTACTTTTAGGCAACTAAATTCTTCCACTTGAATGAGAATCAGCTTCTGATTAAAATAAGTAAGTTCAAATATCTGCAATGTAGATACCTAGGTGTGAGCTGCAGATGTAGGATCTATTTAGTTGCTTACGCTTAGGTGACTAATGGAATGTGAAATATCCTACAATATGCAAACTGATTGTCAGATGCCACTTAAAAGTAACTTGTATTTCCCAGATGTCTCAGATCATAGACGATATCCCTTGAGGATATGCTGATTCTGCAGCGTCTTAGATGGTACCAAAGGGCCTTGCTGCTTGAGAACACCTTGTTGTCCACCTGCTCTGGGGTGACTTTACCTGATGGAGATCCTCTAGGTTGCCTCGGGAAAATCTTCTTTCACATTCCATGTCTGCCTCACCACAGCAAGGGAGTTTCACCTGCATTGGTAACTGGTGTTTGAGAGCAGTTAAAAGATTTATACCACATTTAGCTTGTATGATGATCTCAAGAAAATAAACAGCAAGCTGGCTAATGGAAGCTGGCTAAATTGTTGTAGGACAATAATAGGAAACGCATTTTCTCATACTGTATACTAATAACCAAGAAAGCTTATATATGTGTTCAGGAAGGAACATAGCACAATAAATTATTTCTTCAGAGGTGGTCTTTTTCAATCAGAAAGCTCTGAAATTAAAAACAAAACCCAAGCAAACAAACAAAAACAACCCCCAACCCAGAATTTCAATTTTCAATATTTTGAGCATTTGACTCTCTTCAAACCTATTTTAAGAATTGAAAAAAATGCCAATAAACAGAACTGAACCGAACTGTTTCAGTGATTTAAGAATCAAACTTAAGAAAAGATTTTGAAATATATACTACAGGTAAACAATGCCCAAAGAAGCACAGTATATAAAGCATCTTATAAATAGGTTGTAAACAAATAATTAGAGTTGTTTAAAATTGATATATGTAAGTATAATTGAGCATAATCAAACAAAATGAGAAAGTAAAATTAAGACTGAATAAGGAAATATTTGCTAACACTCATATTCATTAGACAGCTTCTCAAGGGAAATTAAAGAATAATGAACGTTGGAGTGGTTTAAAACTCAAGTGGACAAAACAATGCAGGTACACCTGAATTAAGGTAGTTACAGCGTATCCTAACATATTCAAATGAAGACAATTTTGTGAGCAAAGAAAATTTAAGAGGAGTGAAGGTAGTTAGAGGTGTCCTTCACACTGTCATCCAGGGAAGCACTGGTTCAGGCACTTCATAATTACTTCCTTATTTCAATTCATTTTTTTATTACTCCAATTTATAAATTCGAGATATGAAAGCAAATCGTGAAGCAAATGCTTAATTGCAAACACATGTTTATTTCACAAAAGTAAAACTAATTTAACACAAACTTAAACTGCAGTAGTATCTATAATAATATCAGATTTCAGCATTTCTACAATTCAATTACAATTTTAAGTTCTGAATTAATCAGGAGAAGCAATTAACAGAAATTTTAGTCTTTCTTCTAACAAAACAAAGCTATATTCTGGCTTTGGGAAAAAAAACAACCACAAAACAAGAAAACTAAGAACAAATCAAACCCCAAACCAAACCACAGATTAAATACATGATCTATTTCTTAAAAAATACTCTATCTCTGCAAAAAAACAGGAACTTAAGTGTTGGGGGTTTTTTTAGTTCTTCGACAGCAATTTAGCAGACCTTTTTAAACTAAAAAATAGAAGCTAAAGAAAAGTATATCAGTTCACAAAATCTCTCTGTTAATAACAGAGAGAAAATTAATTTTCTTTTTTTGTTATCCAGTTTAACATAAATATCCCACAAAGAGGTAAAAGTAAATAGTAAAATTTCTACTCAATTTAGGATTTCTGTTTGCATATCCATGTTTATCATCACAGCAAGTCAGTTAATAAAGTGGTCATTTTCCATATGATAAATAAATATATGATAATTTTCAATACCAAGAATTTTTCGATTTCCAAAGTTGTTGATGTATATTCATACTAGCAAAAATTATTTCTATTTAGTTAAAATATGCTTATTTAAATTCACTGATAAGACAAGGATGAGAAAGTTACAGGAGAACTAAAAAACTATTTTTTCTCATGTCTTCTAAAATAAAAATAATTCCATAGAAAAACATTTGAACACGGCTTTAGTGTGCAAGATATGAACATATTCTATTTAGGTTCTGCTTGGAAAGGAATAATAATTATACACTTCTAAAATAAAAAAAAAATTAAACAACTGAGAAAAAATGAATAGTGGAACTGAAAAAGTAGGAACTGGAATTGCAGATATTTATCTGGGAAAGCAATAGAACTTTTGTGTTATCCATATATGTTGGCAGACTAAAGAAATTTATGGAGAGGAGACGTTACAAAAGAAACAAAACTTTAGGGTTTTTAAATTCTGAACTTATAAGTCTTTCAGAAAGGAAGGTTCCAAATAGATAATTGGTGACATTTTTTTATTCTAGACAAAAGAATGGAGTCTATAGAGATATTCAGAGGTCTGTAGTGTAATTTAAATCCAAGTGAGCAATCCCTTAAAATAAATCCTGTTTAATTATTCATTACCTGGGACTTCATGGGAAACTAAATTTCTGCCTGTAATATTATAATTCTTTTATAATGTTTCTATTGTTTTGTCTGCTTGTTTTGGCTAGCACATCAGAAATATTTGTATACAAAGTCTTCAGAGAAGGCATTTGTTACATACAGATCTTCCATTTCTAAAGAAAATGTTGTGACAGCATAAGTAGAGATAAAAGCTAAACAGCAGTATTTTTTTCCCTTTTATAGATGTCTTTTAAAGGGAAAGAATTAAAAACTTCTCTCTATTTTTAGGTAGTTATGGAATAGTTATTGAACTAGTTTTGTTAGTTATTGAACTAGTTGAGTAGGTTTTAGCTTTCCAAATATACCCATTTCAAGACAAGTAAAAGAAAAAATCAAGAAATATCTGTGCTCCTCCTCTTTGGTGTCTCTTATTGGCTAACTTTTCTCTATTGGGCTATATGGGATCCACCCAAGAGTACTGATGGAGCTATCAGAAGAGCTTACCAAGCTACTTTTAATTATTACCAGCAGTCCTGGATAACCAGTGAGATCCTGGTTGTCTGGAGATTAGCAAATGTGAGACCCATGTACAATAAGTTCTGGAAGGAGGATCCTAAGAACAACAGGCCTGCCAGTGAGACTTCAGTTCTGGGGAGGTTATGGAGTAGATCATTTTGAGTGGCCACTCTGTGGTATGTAAAGGACGACTGGGGGATCACTCCCAGCCAACACAAGTTTATGAAAGACAGGTCCTGCTTGACTGACCTCATGTCCCTCTGTAACGAAGTGACATGCTTAGTGGATGAGAAAAAGGCTGTGGATTTAGTCTACCTGGACTTTAGTAAAGCCCTTGGCACTGTCTCTCTTGGCATTCCCTTGGGGAAACTGGCTGTCCATGGCTTGGATGGGTACACTATTCACTGGACAAAAGACTGTCTGGATTGCTGGGCCCCAGAGAGTGGTGGACAATGTGGTTACATCTAGCTGATAGGTGGTCACATTTGATGCTCCCCAGGGCTCAGTATTTGGGACAGCCCTATTCAATATCTTTAACTATGATCTGGATGAGGGGGTCAAGTGCCTGTTCAGTAAGTTTGCAGATGATACTAAATTGGGTGGCAGTGTTGATCTGCTGGAGGGTAGAAAGGCTTTGCAGAGGAATCTGGACAGGCTGGATGGATGGACCAAGGCCAGTGGTACGAGGTTCAACAAGGCAAAGTACTGGGTCCTGCGCTTGGGCTGCAACAACCCCATGCAATGCTACAGGCTTGGGAAAGAGTGGCTGTAAAGCTGTTTATTAGGTTGTGTGAGACAATGGATTGTTATATTGGCTCAGAACAACTCTTATTGTGTGTGTATGGGGGAGGGACAGCTCAAACCTCACGGAGGTGAGGTGATGACCTCTCCCACACCCCAACCCCTGCAAGCATGCTGGGACAACCCCAGGGCAGCTGTCACTCAAAGGCAGCTGGTAGTGCACCCACCCCATGCCCACTCGTACCCCTAATCTCACCTCTATTTATCTGGCACAGTGGGAACATCATCCTCCACTCTGCCCTGGAGACCCACAGTGTCCCCTGGGCCGGGAATCCCACCTGGGAGGGGTGGCCGCAGGAGGGACAAAGCAATAAAAGCAGGAACATGTGCTCTCCATGTTTGACCTACCACCTGGCCACATGGAAGCTAGACTCTCACAGGACTCTAGTGGTAGCTATGATCTTCTCTTTGTCTCTCTCTTTCTTTACTCCTTTTTCTTAATCTCCTTCCTCAGTATTTTGGGTAACATGATTCTAGGATTAAAAGACACAGTGAACTGATACTTTAGGTATCCAAATAAATACAAATCTGTAGATTTAAAATAAAGTGCAGTTAAAACAAAGTGGGTGTATATGCAGATTCTAAACATGAAGTAGAAGGTCTTGAACTTTGTGAAAGCAGTCAGTCTGGCTTATAAAGCCAATACATCTTTAAAGGCCCATGAAATACCTGCTTTCAAGAACACTTAATGGCAGTAGTGCACTCAGGTTATGGACACAAACTCCTTTTCTGATGTTCTAAAAGCATAGCCCTTGTAACCAAAGGCTTTTTGTTATTATTCTTCTCTTTCTACCTGATAAATGAAATAGGATTAAAAAGATTGAAAAAGCATAAAAGAATATAAATTCCTTTACCTTGTATTCTAATATTCATTCTAATAGTCTTTGAATTTCTAATCGGCTTCATGCCTTCAAGACAGAGTTAGGTAGGAAAAATCACATAAAAGGAATTATAAGTCACATGAGACAGTGTCAAACCTCCTCAGTATGCATTCCTGAGCTAAAACAATCCTCCAGGCATCTGGTAAAGAAAGTATACTTTCCATCACACTTTGTAAAATTCACCAAGTAATTAGGAATACTCCAGATTTAAATAATTGCAACCGAAAAGAAACACTGAAGCAAAACTTTCAGAATCTAAAATTTCTTGATAATGGATGGAAGGTAAAAGGCACTGTAGAAGTTCTCAATTTACTTAGATGGGAAAGCCTCTTTCTGATAATAAAATAGGTAACAAATATGAAACATTGAAAAAATTCATAACTGGAGTAAAGATGAGGCTGAACTTGGAAATACAAGTTCCTGTATCAACTTATTAAACATTTTTTCTGAATAGTTCTCAGAAGATTTGGCAGGTTGATGCTTGGAGAAGAGAGAATGGAATGAGAATCTCTCCAGTTTAATGTGTGTGGGTTTTTCTAATGAGGGTTGGTCTGCATTAACATATTTATTATAGACATTGTCATCCCAGTTCAAAAAATGGCATCACATAACAAATACAGCAGTAAATAAGGAAAACTAGGACACTACTTCTTGTCACAGAGATATTGAAGCAGTCTAAACACTAGTTTTACTGAGATACTCAGAACAGACGGTCGGGCAAGCAATCATGTGAAGCAAAGTACTGCCACCAGTAGAAGATACCATGGAAATAAGAACACCAGGATAAATAAGTTAGAATATGTGAGAGTGTCCACTCAGAATCCAAGAAAATTATCAGTCTTGAGAGAACTGGTATCAGTCTTCTAAGCTGTAGATTGAATGTTATAGAAGAAAAAACACCAAGTCCTGCACCTGGAATGGAATTTTTGGAACAGTACAGCCTGGGGTTTGACAGTGAAACCTCTCTTTAGAGAGTGACCTCGGGCCCTGGTGAATGTGAATCAGCAGTGTGCCAATGTGATTAAGGCAAACTACACACTGTACTGTATTAGCAGAAGTGTAGCTGAGATATTAAGGAAAGTGGTTATTCAGCATTGGTGGGGTCACGTATAAGATATTGTTCATAGCCCTGCTCTCCCTATACAAGAGAGATGTTGGCAAACTAAAGTTCAATGTAGGACACTTCAGAGTTTCCAGACTCTGTTGTGGTGCAAATGGTTTTATTATAGCTAACACTGATTTATGCTTGGAAAAAACATATTTTCATAAACATTTATTATATAGATTTATGGAAAGAAAAAAGTGTTTTGTATACACAAGGTAGTACACTAGCTGAGCTGTCTTAGCCTCATGTGCACTTGTTATCATTATTCATGGGAAGGAAGGGACTATTTTGCTTTGCCATTTAAAGTGAACAGAGCTGGTGAAAGCAAACCAACTGTAGCTCTACTTTCAATATAAATGTAAAGGCTTATCATCAAATCCATTATTCATAGGAGAGTTTCATTAGCAGAACTTCTCCAAGGAAAATTGGGTGCTTGGCAGAATGGTTTACAGTTTGGAAAATATGAAACAAGGACACAGCATATGGATTTAATGTCAAAGAATGAGATAATGCTCCACATTGTCAATTTTCTTTTCCCTTGAAGATAAGTGTGCATGTATGTGTCTGTATAAATTAGAAAGATACATAGATTTTTTTTTTGGGGGGGATGAGTTTTCTTGGGGTTTTTCTTAAGTCTATCTGTTCTTTTGAGAAATTTTCTATTATTTGTAAATTGACTACAATTTAATTGTGTTGTGGAAAATATTTTGTGTTATAAACTAGGAAATAAATATTCGTTTTTTCTCAGTGCAATTTGCAAAAATGGTATATGATTTCCTTAAACTATTCAACTGTGTAGCACAAACACTTACTGTCCTTATTCTCCCCTGTAGCTTTTCCTTTCAAATAGTCTGAAAGACAAGGAACTGTTGCCTATGGGAAATCAGGAGATAATTTTCATTATCACTGGAAAATTTGCTCATGAACTTGTCCTTAGGTAAAATATTTTCAACTATTTATCCTTTGAGGTGCAAATATCAGTAACATTCTGCATTAGAAAGAAACAACAAACACTATCACAGATAGTAGCATATGGCACTGTGCCATGTAGTGGATTTTGATTTTCTCTTTTCACCAAGTCAGTATATATTCTCCTGAAATGCTCTTCTTTGCTCTTTCTTTTGACTTATTCCATTACTAATGAAAGTGTTATTTTTCAAAGTCATTTACCAAGACATATCATTGTAGCAAAAAGTGTTTCTTTGGCCTGTTCCTTGATTATTTCCAGTCTTGAAACGTGACAGAGCAGTTCAATACCAGATAAAATGAACATACTGTGCTGAAATGACACTAGATACAAAATAGGTAGAAAAATAAATGACCTATCTTTAGGTCTCTTTTGGGAGGAAAAGAAAACAACACCAACAAATCAAATCACAGCAAAACAAAACAAAACAGAAAAAACCCAAACAACTCATACACTATAAAAGATACCAGGAGTTTTTAAGACAGAATTATTTAAAAAACTGTCTCTTCCACACTCTTATATTTCAGTAAAGTAGAAATATTGCTAGGAATTCCTTTTGGTCACATAGTATCTTTATTTCTGGATTATTGCTGATACCTTAAATGTTCTTAAAAAACTTTAACAACTATTTGATTTCAAATACATGCAATGAAAGACTCAGTTCTATAAATTTTAAATTAATTGATGTTAAATTCAGGTAAGGTACTCTTAAATGTCCAACTTGCATTTTTGCTTGATATTCAATAAAGCTTGATTTAGAATCAAGTATTCTGTTGCACTCATTCTTTTTCTTATACACTTTAATTAGACTCTATAATATTTTTTCATTTATTTCCAACTTTTTTATCTATAACAGTTTCAATATATCATTTTTTGTACATAGTTCAAGGATAAGATATTTACATACTGATGTCCTAAATTTTGTTAACATTGTTTGTCTTTTTAATTAAAATTGATTTATAAATCCATAAAATAGTCAATCTCGGTCATTCAGAACCATTTGCAAATGATCCTAGACAAAACCCTTAGAAATCCATTTATGGCAATGAATTCCAAAAACCTCTAAAATTTTGTGCTATAAGCAAAGTCTTCATAGTAGTCAAAGATGTCTTAATTCTTCGAATCAAGTTAGAAAAGAAGTGGAAAAAATGTAGTTCTCAGTGTAATGAAAAACTGAAGAGTTGGGCTGGACTTGTTGCAGGTATGTATAAAGATTCTGAGTGTTTTAACTTTCTGAATGTACAGCTTGTGCACTGTGACACTTAGTACATAGGTAAATAGAGTTGTATGCATACACCATAAGCAACGGATAGTCTTACATTATTTCCCACTTAACTTTTCTTTCAGAATTTCCTAGCATTTAATTTCTTAAGTATAAATCTAGCAAGAGGGGGAACAGGGGGCTTCTGTGTTTCAAAAATTCTGTCCAGGCTCATTTAGCTCAGATTCTGTCTTGACTACATCATAAACAACTCAGACCATTAAGGCAATTTAATCCTCATGGGAAGCAGTGATGCATAATTTTCTTGTTGTTTAGTAAGTTCTACCTAGTGAGATCCAATATAAATTTCTTTTAATTGCCACTTTATATGTAGCATGAATAACACAGCTGAAAAGAGTTCTTAAAAAGAAATTGAGATTATATATCATCTAGACAACTTGTTTCAGAAAAATCTCATTTTAGATGTCTCTTTTTATTTTTTCTGATTCTTCAACCATAAAAAAAAATTGGCCAATAATTTTCAGTACATAAAAAAAAAATTAACCTGGGGATCCATGAGGATTCATTGACGTACTATTTGACCTGTAAGAAATTTTTTTTTTTTCTGTCAGATCGTTGAGGAAAAACTCTGTCCTAAGAATTTAGGCCCAGGTGTTATGCTATAGGACATATTTTGCATATCCTTTTAGCTTTAAGAGGTAAACAGAGAGATAGTCATACAGAAGTGCGCCAGCTTTCCTCTTGTTCCCTCTTTCCCCATTGCACATTTTTAGAAAAGATGAGTGACTAATGTCTGTGCTTCAGAGAGATTACAGTGCATATAATAAAATGCAGAAGAAGAAGTAAAAACAGTAGTTCTTTTACATACTTAAAGTTCAATGCAGCAATCACTACAAGATGTTAGCATCCTGGTCTCGAGCAAAGAAGGTGTGGTATTTTGGTCTCAAGAAATTCTGAAGATACACTTTTGTTATTTTACAAAGTACTGGTATAAACAGAAATATCTACAAATCCCTACAAAAGGACTATGCATAATGACAAATGTTTTTAACTTGGTCTTAGAATTTTGAGACATTTCCTATGATTCCAAACTCTGCTGGCAAAGAGTTAAATATAGGATATGGAGAATGTCTGCAATTTTCAATTAAATTTTATTCAAAAGGAGACAGTCTCTGTGTCTATTGGCTGTACAAAACAGCTCTTCCAGATGTTTCCTTTAGTTGTTATTGAAGTAGGGAAAGCAAGCTAAGTTTCAGCATGCTGCTTATGAAGATAGGGATACAGAAATAGCATTTTCTTATCAAGTCAGAATGACCTAAATAAACTATTCCAGACAATATTCCAGATGCTACTTAAAACATTAGTAGATACTCATCACAATAAAAGTCCTTATCCTCTGTGTACAAATTTATTTAGGGTATATAGCTCTGAAGGAGAGTCTAATTTAGTGAATTTTAAAGTTCATATTATTTTGAAAGATTTGTCCCCAACTTTTAGTGATAGTTTCCTTTTCTCCTATCCCCCCTTCAAATAAGGACTTACCAAGAATATTTAAGATGGATATTAAATTAAGTTACCAAATAAGAATTTAATTTATAATTAATAGGGAAGTTGTTCTGTGCTAATTTAGTTACAGCATATTTTTAGATAAATATTGGGAGGTTATTTTGCTAAGTAAGTTCTTTCTCGCTAATTTTCCAGTCTGAACTTTTTTTTTTTTCACATCAGCAGCTTCACAAATAACCTTGAGGGACCTTAATTTCCTTTATCTTTTTTTGACAAATAGCAGTTCTTTCCTACTCCCATATCCCAGTGATTATTCTCAAACAAGAACAGGCAACTCTCTGAACAAGATAATAACATGATGTTTCAGGTTCTTGTGTAACCTTATGGGTTTTCTTTGCACATTAATAAGTCATTCTATGTTTTAACCTGTTTAAAACCTAAGAATGGAGTTTTCCATGTTTGTATGAATCTAGGCTAAGGTTAGAATATGCTTTTAAGAATCCTTTGATTCTGTAGTTCAAATCTCATAATTAGAAAGGGTGTGATGAGTAACAATAAACAGAGTACATGTGGCAACAGAAGCTGGAAGCTCAAAGTACCTTACTTAAACATAGTTCATTCCATATTTCCATGTTGTTTATTATATGTTCACAACTGGCCTAATTCAGATGTTACCAGTCTGAATACTTGCTTTAATTAACTTCAGTAAGAAAAGAATTAATCTTCATTAAGAATGGAATTAACTGAGTAGGAGTGGAAGGGAAGAAAGAAGGAAAGGTCCACAAGCTGCTAGGGAGTAAGGATTAAAACAAAGACCTAGAAAAAGTTATATTCCTGTACATTTTATTCACCATATAATTTCACCCAAATTCCTCAACATTCTCCATTTACTCTGATATCTCCATAAAGTCTGGAAAATTTTAAGCCTAACTGATACAGTTAAGCTAATGCAAAATCAATATATGTTGTAATTTTACTTTCTTATACATTTCTTTTTTTCTGGATGTAGTTGTAAATATGCTTCTCTAGGCTGCTTAATGAGATTATTTAGCTGAAGATTATGAATTCTCTGGCGTAGTTATGTCCCTTTCTCTGACTTTGTGACATCTGTCTTAGGATGGAATGAAGCTCCTGGAAAATCTTTTTTCTCTCTTTCTCAAAGGAAGCTAGATGATTAGCAGTCACTATATGCCAAAATTAAATAAGTGTCTATAGCTACTTCTCACTTCTTCACTACAATTCCTTTTTCTATTCCTGGGAAGAGTTTTTATCGCTTGCAGTCTATATTCCCATCACATCTAATCCAAACAATGTTTGCTTCCACAGAGCTTTCTTCTTTCTTGATTCTTATCCCTAAATAGACAGATATGTTTTTCAAGTTTGCAAATTAAATGGCAATTACAACATTTTTCCTTGTTGCTCTTCCCCTTTTACAGACTCTTGGTAAGATGGTTGTAACAGTCATTGTTTGTATAGAAGCAAATAAAAGATCATGAATCAGTACGAGATACCATAACGGAGAAAATGTAGAAGAGGAGCATTGTCCAAACACTGAGGTGTTTACAGAGAGAAGGTACATGGGTGTTGGTTGGACCTCTGTTGCCACTGAGATTTACAGTAGCCCTACAGCAGCAACGGAGTGCATATGAGAGCAGACAGTCTGAGCCTGAACCCTGGCGTCCCAAATATGCAAATGTAAATGCAAAATTATAGTTAAGTCTCAAACCATTTTTACACTCATTGCATTCAAAATGGGTAATTTTTGTAATGAGATCTTGCAGCTATTTAGTCACTGATCATTTTTCCAGTTTTAATTAATTCTAGTTTCAAAAGACGAAGTTCTGCATATGCATGAATAGGAAATGAGGTTTGCCTTAGCTTGGTTTACAGCAATTGTTTATATGTCAATGGTTATAGAGAATTAATCCTCCCTCAGAAAGTTTAGAGTACTGTAGGCTGAAAACATGATCCAGAGCAAGGCTATGTGTTTCCTCTAGAGATGATTGGTACTTTTCATTTTCCTTTGAGGATTCTCTAAGCCTTCCAGGATTAGCCTTTTACTTTGAGCTTCTTCTTATGTATTATGAATACTCTATTAAGAAATGAAAACAGAGATCGAACACCATACTGTTGATATTATGTCACTTATATTTGATTTTACTATAGTTACCGTCTTGCCAATGATGGCTGTAATGGATTATGATTTTCAGTATTGTCTATAGTCCAGTCTGCCAAATAGTGCATGAATATTTCTCAAAGGTTAGCCCAATAGTCTACAGTCACTCAGCAGGCAAAGGAAATTTTGTTTCAACCAACTAGCTCAGTGATCAAAGAAAGAATCATCTCTCTTTACATGATAATTTTCACAGCTATCAAATACACACTTCTCTTCCAGAAAAAGAGAGTAGGGCAATGACAGTGATCCTCTGTGTTCCAGGAACACAAGATTAAGATATTGATAGAGGTTTCACTGTCTCTGGCTTTCTTTAAGGAAAGACTTTCTATCCCTTCACACTTCAAGGACAGCTTTGATAAACACATTTTGAACTTTCTGAGTATGTGAATTCAGAGGTATCACCCGACATGTTCATCCCCTGCCGGAATGTACTTTTGAAGTTCAACTATAATGGTAAGTTTCATTCCCATGTCTCAAAATACAAAACAAATTACAGAACACTGCATGAGCAGAATTTAAATTAATGGATGAAAGGATACAAATCCCACTTGGTGCCTGGAGAAATGAAATCTCATCTTGAATGTGTTTTGTTTGCTATTGCTTCCTTACATATGTAGTTTTAGTAGTATTTATACTATCTCAGTATACAAGATAATTCTTGCACAGAAAGTGAGATACAGTCTCCCTCTAAGAAGTTCCAAAAACTACCTTATATAGAATAAAAGTATTTAAAATTATAAATATGATAATATGGCAAGAAAGAACTATGGTGATTCTTTTTACAATGGCAACTCTTTATATTCAGAAAAGTGGATTTTAAAAAGTATTTTAAATAGAGATTATTTTTCTACTCTGTTGTTCTCTTCCAGTACCACACCCTACATTGAAAATCAGACATTTCCTTGCTTTCTTCAGGGGTTGTATTCCAGTACAGAGCAATCTAATCCAAGGAAAAAACACAATATGAATCTTACATGTGTTGAATTCTACTCTCAACATTGGTTCTATTGCTGAGCTTTGCTTCTGTTAACAGAGAACAGCAGTGTCCCCATTTCTAACCCTTGGTTGGGCACAGTATGTCCTGAAATTCTTTCTATGCGTGTGGGCAGGAAAAAAAGAAGAGTGAGTGCCTATCCTTTAAGGAATGTCATGTATTCTTTCCTGCGCAGCAAACTGGTTGTTCTAGATGGTATATAAAAAACCTCTACTCACCTAACTTTTTACTCTCTTTCTAATATATTTCCCCCAGAGAAACATTCCTCTGTAAAAAGGGTAAGCATTTTTAAATTATAGAGATTCATATAATTAGAAAAGTAGTGAGACGTCATTGTCTTCAAAAACAATATTAATATTGTCAGAAGAAGAATCTTATTTCAAAATGTTAGGTTTTTTTAAGAGCAGGAATGAAAGACAAATAGGCTGAAGTAGGTATTAAAAATTTTTTTCACATCTCCTTTTTAAATAATAAACCCCCAAAAATTATATTTGCTGTTGGGCAGGCTTATGAGAATGTACATTGCATCATTTTTGTTCCTGTCTATAGAGTAGTTGGAAGGTCTAGCATATCTGGAAAGGACATGGCATTTTCTTTCTCCAAAGGATGTGGCAATATCACTGTGGGCTGGTAAAATAGAATCACTTTAATGCCTAAAAGTATGATAAAAAATTAATAGAAATGGTGGCTATGAAGATATGCTTCACAACTGAAAATAATAACTGCCCTGAAAGATAGTTTTTGTATAGACTTAATAGTTGTAACAGTCAAGAAACAGTCTAGGAACAAATCATAAGGCATTTATGTCATTCTTGACAATTCCCTTCCTCTGTTAATTCTTGCATGCATCTTTGCCTTCAGCCATCCTGTAATATTTATTTGGCAAAAAACAACCCAATTTCTACAACCATTCATAATATTGTTAACATGCATTCATTTTTAAAGTGCTTCTTACCCAGCCCTTACAAAAGTTATCATCTGAAAAAAAGAATGATCTGGAGATCTTAAGCTCAGAATTTTATTTGAATTCTCTGTTAAAGGTTTGTTCACATATTTCTCAAATGGATATGACTGAGGGAGACAGACATGATGTAACTCTAGCCAGAAAAAATGGCATTTTGCTTTAGCTAATGTGCCAAATCTCTTAGCAAAACTTTTTATTTCTGACTCAGTCATACATAAAGCAGAGAGTTCTTAGTAAAGAGATGGTACTTTGCTTTATGGTTCAGAAAATAGTTTCATTGTGTCAGCTTGAATGACGGATATATTCAGAATTGGAACTACTGGAAGCAGATTTACTTATGAGACTTTTAAACCTACAGTAACACTGGTCCTATCGTACCTCCCCAGAGAGCTGAGGGAGACTAAAAAAGTCAGTGATAACAGATAATCATAACAGTAACATTTCACTATCTTGCATTATTATATTGGGGAAGGCTACTTAGACATCCTGAATTTGAGTCTAGTCTGTGTAATAGCAGTCTTTCATTCAGGGTTACTATAAGCCCAGATAAGCTCAATTAGGAAATAATTAACTGAAACAACTGGTCATATACTGGGCTGCTGGAAGAGTACATTTAATTCTAAGATTTAAAACAGCTGATGTGAACAAGGCACTGTTTTTACTTGGCTCTAGGTGAAAGACAGGAGTCACAAAGAGGAACATAGGTTAGGAAGAGCTAGGGGATATGTAACTGACTGAAAAAGACAAGACAAGATTTTTAGATGAAGTGGATAAGTTTATATCTAGAAAAACAAATTCTGGTGTGCAATTTTCACTTTTTAAAAATTATTTTAAGGAGTTAATTTACATACTCTTCATTAATAACTATAGTTTCACAAATTCTTAAATTTTTTATTTTTGTCTTTCTGCCTTTTTGTTTCTTTCCTTTTCCTTATAAAGGATAATCCTGGAGCCCAAGATTTTGACCAGTTTTACTAATAAATCTGTAATAGCATTGATTCTATACATAGTAAAAAGAGATGTAGAATAAAAATGGTAAATAATTATAATATTAAGACTAGCTTACAAATCAGAATATACTTAAAACTGTGGTTAAAAGTTGAGGATTGGAGAAAGAGATAATTTTTATTTTAATCTTTTTTTTTTTAACTAGATGTAGGAAATTCCAATTTTAAATCTGTATAAATGTTTATATATGTAGAATTTTAATATGGAATCTTCAGTCAAAATTCTGGTACTTCAGGGTTTTCTGTCAGATCATCCTATTTCGTCCTTAGAAATTTGCAAAAGACTTTTATCCCCCCTGATGCAAACATACACACACATAGACACACACATGCACACGTATCCTACTGCTGTGTCCTTAGAATATTTGCTTTGTATACTAGAGAATATAAAAACTTTTTTATGATAAATTTTCTGTAATTCTTCAGTTAGTATTATGAGAGACTTCTGATACTCCATGAAAAATAACACAACAAAAAAATAAGTATTTCCTCTTAATTTTTGTTCATTTTCTGAGAGACTTTTACTAGAAGTTCACTTACTCTTCTATCTTCTGATATACTTAGTCTATTTGTAATTATTTGACCTTTTTTCTGTTCAATGGTGACATGCAAATGCAACCTCAACCTGTCATGAGATTTGACTTTTTAAAACCCAGAGACATATCCAACAAGAGAGAACGTTGCATGACCCTGGTTGCTGTGCATCCTGGTGGGGCAGTGCCTTAGATAACATTCTTCTGGAGACACTGCCTGAAGACTTGCTGTCTTCGCTGGAAAAATAACATACTTTATTCTGGCTTTATTAACAGCTAGAAAATCCATTAGGCTTTCAGGGCTAATGGCTTTAGGAGAAGAATTTAAACTCCTGGCTTCGTGCTATTAGGAAATGCCATTTGAATTTTTAGTATTATTTGCACACACACTTACGGCTACGGCATTGACAGGTATCCAGGTTCTTCTAGTCACTCTGTCCTTCAGGCCAGCTACCTGAGCTGTCATGCAGACAGGGCATAGGTCCCACAGCAAAACATTTTAGTTCATTAAAAAAGTTTGAGTACAGCTAGTATCAGCAAATCTACTACCAAAAAGTTAGTGCCGTTTTAAATGAAATTTTAATAGAACAAATTAGTTCTCAGCGTATTACAAAGTACCTTTAACTAAAACTTTATTTTTGAGACACATATAATAAGTGTTAAAGGAAGTACTTTCGTTTTATTATTATTATAGGCCATTGTTTTTAAACAATAACAATGTTAATGGGTATTAATTAATGACATCTTTAAAATATGTAGGGAGATTACCATGTTTCAAATACAGTGATACTCTGCGATAAGTTAAACCAGATCACTGCCAGCATCATTGGCTTCTCCAAAACATAAATAGGAAACAGCTGTCTGGGAAATAATAATGATAATAATATTTTTCCTTTTTTTTTTCCTCTTCCACCCAAGTAACTACTGAGGAAATCAGATTTCTGTTTGAAACACAAGACAGGAAGATATATGCGAGGTACTTAGAAAATCAAATGGGATTTGTTGTTAGTGGAATGTAGTTCTCACTAGAGAACACAATTTGTTCGTAAAGATTACCTCTGTAAAAAGCCAACTGTTCCCAGAATTTTGTTTATGCTCAAACAGAAAACACATTTAATGCATAAAGCCAACAGTTCATGGTTTTTATTATTTAAAGATTAAAAATCTAATTGAAAAATCACTATTAGCCTAGATCTAATTATTACAAAAAAAGGGCAAATAGTAATACTTACAATATTTCCCTCCAGAGATAATCTCTATAGTAATAATCATACAATTAAAATTGTAACTTACATATTTATAGTTGCTATTCCTTTTCTTGAGGTTGTCCTCACCCTTCCATTACTCTCCCAGGTCTTAAAGCCAGTAGTTTTGGCTGCTGAAGAGTGCAGAAACATGCTTCTAGGGTTCTTCATCAGATAATATTGATGTACTATTTTTTTTTCCACACTTTAGGATTGATTTGGTGTCACTTTCATGTGTTTGTTAACAGACTTTTTTACATTTTTGCTTTTTCTTCACTGGTTTCCACCTTACCTTTGTCCTTTGTATATTCTAGATACTATTTCTTCTTTACCTTTGTTACCATTAATATCAATTTTTTTTTCACCTTAATTTATAATTTTTTAACTGGTATTTTATTAATCACTTTTATCTGTGAGCCTTCCAGTCCCAAACCTACATCCCATGTTTTATCACTCTATGTCTGTACTTCTTTACCCCTGCACTGTTTGTCTCATCTTCTCAAGGCCTTTTCTATCGTATGTACTAGGGGAGTATTTCTGTATACTACATCATTGTGTAAAGAGTTGTAAATATCACCCATAGATTAAATGCTTATTACAGCTGTAAAACTATGGTATCTTCATGAGAATAAACAAAAAACCCCAGAAATTAGCTATAGTTACCTGTTCAGATAGAGAAATCAGTGCCATGCTTATACAAAGCAAAATAAAACTACAGACATATAAAGAAAAGTTCAGAGCAAACCTGACAAGATTCAGTCCTCAGGCCTTGGAAATTCAGTGCAACACTTATGGCCTTTCACTAGCAGTGAAGGTAGTACAGGGCTATGGAACACATAGACTACATGTCACTAAATTTTCATTTAAGTCCTTTCAGGAAAAAAAGAACTTTTTCAGGACATTTATGTGGTGAATTTTACACAGTGAAAAACTAACCTGTCTTAAAATAATTTCTATGTCATGCTTCTTGTTAGGAGATCTCAAGCAAATGGGTACTTTTTTTCCCCAAGGGAAGAATTAATGAAAGAAATAACTCACCACAGATGAAAACTGGAAAATTAGCAGGAATATTTGCACAGCTTTTGATTATTCCAAAATGGAAAGCTGATAAAATAAAGAAAAAATAAAAATTAATTTCTATTTAAAGCACTCAAGTACCTTGACAGATGACACAGATATTAGTTACTCCATTGCTGAAAAACTAATTTCAATATCTGAGGTATTACTTCTGAGGTATGGTAATTTTATACACCTATACTACTGTAAGGTTAAAAAAGAAGCTTCTAGGGTGATGGTAAGAGAGTTCTGAATTTTATTTTTAATCTGGATTTAAAAAGTCCTAAGATTATTTGTCCAGGGGGAGAATGGGCAGAGATTGCTAGCCTGTTAGATATGTTTAATAAGAAGATGGTCATGCGTTACTAATTTGTTTAATTTTCACAGGGAAATGACAATGAGACTTTAAATTAGCAAAGCTGTATATATAATTGACTTAGACTTCTGTACATCCCATGGTACACAGCAGTGCATAAAATATTTAGAAACAAAAGACTAGGATGTGAGATCCTTTGGATTAAGTTCTTAACTGAGTAACTGAATTCATATCAGAGTGAAATAGAAACTGTATCCAGATAGAGCAGGGATAAAGACATAGGCTCCATGCAACTGTGATTGATGGAAAACTTCAGTCATACTGCACAGTGTAGAGAATGAAGGACCAGGAGGATATGGAGATAACGATCCCACTTATCCATTTAATAGAAAAGATGAAGGAAAATGGAAAGTAAAGCGTCTGAGTAAAATGGACACAGGTGAAAACCAGTATATATAGAGTGAGGTTTGACTGACCAAAATTGTGCCCAGAAAACTCTAAAATATGTTGACCTTATTCTGCTGATGGGATAGGGACTTTTTTCCACTGAATTTAGTGACAGATAGTACTAATGGCAGTCTTATTACTCCTTTCCATTTTATCTCCAAAATTCTATATTATCTAACTCAAATTCTGTCACAAACATGTTAATCTGTTCTGACTACATGTCTAGCCTTTGTAACAGGCTTTGTTTATTGCCTTTTTCTGTCATGTTATTTTTTGAATCAAGAAGACACTCTGCATATGCAGTACTGTATTGTATTAAGATAAAATGAGGTATAATGTACCCAAAAAAAGTATTTATGCAGAGTGGTACCTCACAGAAGAATGAGAAGACAGAATCAGGACTTATCACAAAGACAGTATTGGTAATTAAAAGCTTTCATGAGTTAAGAAACAAAAATGGGAAAGGACAAGATGAAAAAGGATAAATATTTCATTGACATGCACACTGATATTCAGGCAGAAAAAAATTGAGACAGTTGTTGTTATTTTCTTCTTTATTTTTTTCCTTCTTTTTGTAGATTCTCTACTAGTGATGCTACCATGATGAAAACTACGAGAAAGTCATCTGGTCTTGTAGGAATAAGCTCAAAATCATTACATTACTACCACTATTTATGCATACTTTAACTAATTCTAAAGTGTCTTGTTGAACTGAAGCATTAATACAGTACTTTTATATCTAAGAATTTGGATAGCAGAAGTACCTCTTATACCTGCGAAGTCCAGTGATGTTAAATCCTTTGAACATTACACCTCTTGGATGGTCCAATGCAGTCCTTTAGAAACACAGACAATCATAATTTATCCATATATTTCTCAAATATTATTTTAAAGTTAGATTTTTAAATTCATTTTAGCTGTTACAATATTCCTTTAATTTCCACCCTAAATGTATATTCACAGACATATTAGGTTTTTCCTATATCAGTTTTATTTTCAAGTAGCTTTGCACTCATGCTTTTGTGAAAAGGAATATTAAAAAAACCTTTGCTTAAATAAATTGAATATTCAAATTATATAAATACTGAAATAATCCAACTCTACTGTCATTTTCTTTTTTCTCTCTTCCTCTGTTTCACTTTTTAATCTCTGATTGGTCTAGGCAATTTAATATTAATTAACTCATACTGCTGACAAAAATCTCAGTATATTTACCTATGAATTTTTTTAGACATGGGATTATAACCAGAAGTAAGTGTGGAATAGAATTTCACTTTGAGAAAGGATAAGCTATGGATATGCGTCCCTAAGATCTTTTTGTTAGAAACAGATTTTTTTTAATTTGTGTTCTTTCACAGGGAGAAAGGCAAATCTGTAGTGAGTTGAAGGTTTTTCATAGAAGTGTGAACAGTATGAGCCATGCCTCATCTGCAGTGGCTGCCTGATTAATGTAGAATTGATTGTTTATGATTTTATTCTGGTGGATATGGCTTTTGGAAGGAAGGCTATTCTTATCTGTCTTGTCTGGGCAGATACATTTATAAATAACAATGTCTGGATCAAACATTGCTCAGCCTTAATGAACTAGGGAGTTACAAGAAAGGTTAGGATATTTGTAGGCACTTCAGTTTTGGAGTCCTTAGCTATCTGTTTTGTCTTTACTTTACTATGCATTTTCTTATATTTATGCTGATATCTGATATGCAAGGCATTATATTCTCCCATTTTCTATATCTAAAAGCCCAAATAAGTAATATTGAGTTTTTAAGTCTAGAAGTAAGGGAAGGAATGTCTGAGGACCAAGTAGACAAATATTTGATTGCTCATTTGATAATAATCAGGTATGAATATCTCTTATTCACTGCTACTGTATCAAGAAGACAGAAGTTATATTTGTAGTACTTAATGAAAGTCAGCATTTTATTTGACAGAAGGTATATATTGGTTTTTTTTGTTGGGCTTTTAAGGTTTCATTTGTTTGGGTTTGGTTTTATTTTTAATTTCTGCTACTTTAACACTAAAAAGGGAGAGAGGGGAAAGGCAGATGAATTTTGGAAATATTTAAAAACCAGTTCTAATTGCCACTATTACAGTCTGGCAGTAGGCATTGAGAAAGTCTAGACCTGTATGCCCATGTTTTTATTTTTTGCCATTTAACTGGATTCTGTCAAATAAAATCTGGTAAATAATTGTTTGTTTTCTTTCTTTTTCAATTCCTGCAAGAAATAAGTAGGTTATTTGAAAGAAAGATGAGGTCAGTATTTGGTTAGCCATATTAAAAGGAAAGTTATAGTTCACCATGGAAATGAAAGGAATATAAAGATTTCTTTCTTGGGGAGAAGAATTTTCATTATTCCAGTTTTCATTTGATATTGTTATTAACAACACAGATCATGGAAGAATGCACTGTGCACATGAAATGCATAGATTAGAATTCTCCAGTGCCTCGAGTCTACATTCAGTTGGGAGTCCTATATTCAGCATGGAGCATTGTACTACCAGAACAACTGTGGATCAAATTAAGTGTTCAGAGGAAACAGGAATGGAAAAAAAAGACTCAAAAGACTTCATAAGAAAAAATGTATAAACTTACACTTCTTAAAAAAGAGAAGATTATATGATAAAGCACTTAAAACATACATGTCCTAAAATAAAGGTTAAAATTGGTTCTATATGTTAATGGCAAACGGTCAGAGGCAGTGCATTTAGACTATAACAATGAAGTCAGGCATTTTAGTGATATTAGAGAAAGCAGATTACCAGAACAAAATGCCCAGACAAGACATGCTGTCTAGCATTCTTCCAAAAAAACTTAAAGTCTGTCAGATATAAGATGAAAAGAGATGTATGAAATAAGAATATCAATAGTAGGAGGTGGCAGTAACATAGATGATCTCTTTGTTTCTTTCAATCATATGACTCTAAATATAACTGCACTATAGTCTTCATGGGGATAGAATGATTTCTAGATTAAGTTTTGGGAGATACAGCTGTCTTACAATGTATTGTGAAATTTGGATAACTCAGTTATCCAAGTGCATCGAAATCAGGTAACTGGTTGACACAGCATAGTCTGTAGTTCAGACAAAGAAAAATGTCCTTCCTGATTAACATGAAACTCAGAAATGAAAACCAGCTCCATCCTTCAGGATTCCTTTCTTCTCTAACTGTGTAACTTTCATGACTAACAAATACACCCAAAGTTTAAAAATAATGTTCATGTGCAATTGTGTCTTATAGTAGTCAGCAATCATTGGGAGAATAAGGTAACCTATGTTAAAAAGTCTAAAAAGGTCTTGCAATATCAAAACAAACAAATACCTCCCAAAAAACACAGATAGATGGAGGACTGAAATAATTGTTACTTATTTGACAATCCAAGTAACTTTCAAATTGTCTTCCAAATCCACCTATGAGTACTAGAAAGACAGGAATGCTACCTGGATGAGCCGAAATTAGACTCAAGCACTTCATAGGTAAGCTAATAAGATATTCTTCAGAACCACGTTTAAGTCAAAGTCAGGGAAACGTCAAAGTTCCCACTGATTTCCACACAGGAAAGACCTGTTTTTTCATTTGTCTATTGTTGGTGTCCTTTTCTTGAGTAAGGAGAATATAAATGTTAAAAATCTTTGATAATAGTCTTAACAAAAGCCATCTAATAACTAAAGAAAATTCTAAAAGAGTACTACATAGTTATCTATGAGTGATGAGAAAAAATTGCATGTAAATGATGGCACCAAATGTAGAAGTACTTAGGTTAAATCTGGATTGCTTTTTGGGAACTGTTTAGTATGCAACTAAGGTAATGTATGCAACAGAAATCAAGCTAAATCCCTAGGCATTTTCTTTCAAAGAATTATCAAAAGCATCATGACACAGGCTGTAATATTCATGACAATACAGATTATAGTATAATGCAGTTTGTTAAAATAGAACATTTCATATTCCAAGTGCAGAGAAAGGAACACAGAGCTATTTAAAGATACTTTAGGCCCTGAAAATAATTCTGCTCTTTAGGAAGCTGATTTTTTCAGCTATATTTTTAAACACAGAGAAAATATAATTAGAAATATAAATTGAAATTTTCCATTGTTAAGAACATTGCTACAGTGCCTAATTATATTACATGTTACAAAATCCTGTTTAAAGCATCCAAGCTTGCCTTTATGAATTTCTGCAAAAGCATTCATCTTGGTAGCAAGTAGAGTTCTGCTCAGTTTTACTATTCATCTGTCATAATTTTAGACTTTTCTAGTTTTTGTGGGGGAGTTAAGTTTGCATGAACAACTTACTGTCTTTTAATCATCCTTATATATGATGAAGACATGAATCCCTATGAACTCAATATCTAGTTAAACAATATAAGTTTTTACTGTAGTTACCACCATTTGAAGAAATATATGATATCTATGTGGCATGTTGTACATACAGCATATTTTTTCTTTTTTAAAGCGTTATAGTTCTACAGTATGGCACAAATTATGTTGAAATTCTTTGCAATAACTTTATGCATACATATAAATGTGTTTGTATGTACATAAAGCTCACAAGGAAAGACCTCTAAGGTAAATTTATACTTCTGCTACCATTAATCAGACCCTTCAGAAGGAAACATCTAATTACTGTTCAGCCAGTTCTCTTTGGGACTTATTTCTTTTGATCTTTTATAGCAGCCTCTTTCCATTCCAGTGCCCATTTTCACATCCTCCCTGGATTTTTTTCCACATCAAAGGATATCTTTGTTGCCTCTGTAGATTTCTCAATTTTGATCTCTCCACAGTCATCATGGGAGAGAGAAAGAATCAAAACTAGTACTGATTATAAATTGTGTCGACCTCTATTGTATGCAGTATGCTTACAAGGGCTTCACAGAAAGCAATATCTAAATTCTAAAATTCTAAAACTTTTGGTTTACTAAAATTTTTGCTGTCAAGAGAATTGTTATGAAAAGAAATAAGTTTACTCATTATGAGTCTATCATTTCCATATTTAACCAACCACTTTTTCACCTCCATATTTAACCAACCGCTTTTTCATTCAAGAAGTCAATGTCATGAAAAGGAGAACTAATAGGTATTTTCACCTCTAATGCTTTAATAAATCAACTCAGTTCCTACATATTAGCTGGCAAGTACTGAATTGCTGTATTTTGTTCAACCCTACCAGAAGGAGCGTGATACTCAGCCTGATGGTCACCAAGGTAAGTGACCTACTTGGGAGTGTCAAGGTTGGAAGCAGCCTGGACTGCGGTGATCACACACTGGAAGAGTTCACAGTTTTGAGTGACATGGGTCAGATAAAGAATAAAATCCCGATCCTGAACTTTGGAAAAGCAAAATTCCAGCTCTTCAAGGAGTTAGTCAATAGGAGCCCCTGGGAAAGTACCCTCAGGGACAAGAGAGTGGAACAGAGCTGGCAGATCTTTAAGGACACCTTCCACAGAGCAAAAGGGGAAGGAATCCCACAGGTGCAAGGAACTGGGCAAGGACAGTAAAAGGCCAGCATAGCTGAGTCATGACCCTGTGGTCAAACTAAAGGGAAAGAAGCACATGTACAGGCAGTGGAAGCAGGGACAGGTATCCTGGGAATAGTATAGAGATGGTTGTGTAGGGATTAAGCGAGGATGGGTAAGCTGCAGTTGGGCCCAAACTTGGCAAAGGTTGAAAAGAATAACAAGAGGGCTTCTGCAAGTATATCAGCCAAAAAAGGAAGGTAAAAGTGTAAACACATACCACACACACACTCACACTAAGCAAGGCTGGCAAACTAAAAACAACAGACAAGATAGCTGAGGTAAATATTTTACTACCTATTTCCCTAGTTCCAAATAATTGGAAGTAAGAAAAGTAGACAAAGCATTTGGAAAATACTATGTATTGCATGTACTGAGAACATATTAGCTGCAATAACAATAATAACACTAGTATGCTGCCTTTTATACATTTTGCTTTTAAACTTTATAATTCACTGACATAATTTTTGCAAGAGTCAAGTAAATACAGTCAGACCCTTCTTAATCAATCCAGTTTTCACTAAGAGACATGAACAGTTTTAAAGGAATTTCTTCAAGTAAATTTAAGGTACGGGATAGGCTTTTGGTACATATCAGTTTAATATTCCAGATCATTCTTGATTTCTCCCATGATTCACTTTGTCCTTAAATTATTTTGATATTGACCTATCAGATCATGCAAGTACCATTCAGTCAGATTTGGAAGGAGATTAGCATATTATGATTGCTATTCACAAAATGTGATAATTTTCTTTGATATAGTAGAAAAAGCCAAATTTTGATAATGTAAAAAGAATGATTACCAATGTTCCTTGGTGGTGTGGACTGTGATGAAGACAATAATCTTACTGTGACACAAGGCCGTGTTCATTAAGTTTGAAATCTGGATGAAACTCCAGTGTTTTACGATCTACAAAGGACTTATGGGCACACATACATGAAAGTAGTGATTGCAGTTACTAATCCGTTTCTCAGTTTTGGGGCAAAATTTAATAGCTTTTAACTGTATTAAAATTGGAATAAGAACGAGCATATATTTAAATTTTAATATAAAATCATGAATCTGTACCTCTAATGTCCTGTTTCTAGTAGAGACTGTATGTAAAATATTTGAGGAGTAGTTTTTGGAAGCATTAGTCAAAATAATATTTACAATAAAATTTCTGACTCCATGTCTTGTAAATTTAAGATGAGTCTTCTTGTATTAGATATCTTTGTTTGCCTTACTGAGAATGAGATTATTTTCCACAATTAAAATTTAATATATTATATTGTATGATAGTTTGCAGTTCAGGGGATTGACCTAAGTAGATTTAATGCTCAGGTCTGTTACAACATTGAAATACATGTTCATGTCTCTGAAGACAATAATCTTTCAAAAATGAAAGTTAGAAATAAGCAAGAATCAGAACAAATGTCAGCTCAAAATGCACATTAAAATGATACTGTCACATGTATGCAGGTGGTGTCTGGTGATGTTGTCACTGCTATTAGACCAAAGCATGAGGTCCTTCTCTTTTCAATGGGCAAGGGGCCAAGGAAATAAAATGAGACTTTGGTGAAAGTATAGGACACGAAGAGTTGCTCCTACAGAATGTAAGGAGTGGCTGGGAGAAGAAGTAAGGACTAAAAGAATCTCTTCTCCCTAGAAGAAAAAAAACTAGCATTTTTCCTAGAAAAAAAGAAAACAATTTTTTCTATAAAAGTTTTGACATTGGTGCAGCTAATATGTGCTGACACTTATGAAAGCCCAAGCAGTGGGCACTTCTCAAACCCAGGCTTCCTTATACCATGTCTGTGTGAAATTAACTCTGGGAAAGGAATTGTTGGTGAGGGAGGCTGGTACACACCTTTATGATGTCTTGATGAAGCATCTGGACATGAACAGTGTAGCATGGAGATTGTAAATGTAAATCCGAAACTCCAGGTCCAGCAACAACTCTACAATTTGAAACAAAGTACTCTCTGAATACAAACTGTGTAGGTCTTCCTCTGGTAGCCTTACAACACACAGGAAAATAGATTGTATCTTCATTTTTCTCTTAGTCACTTCTGATAACTTGCAGCTTGCACTACATTTCCATAAACAGTGGTTTCAAGTGAAATTGTGCATGTCAAAAGGCATTGAAATATCTTTCTGTGGAGCACTAATGTCTTTCGTGGTAGCAGATAATAGAGTTTGGAAAAGATAAAAGAGTTTTTAAGCATCTTATCACAGAATCACAGAATCAACTGGAAAAGACTTTTAAGATTATTGAGTCAAACCTGTGACCTAAACCACCATGCCAACTAGACCATGACACTAAATGCCATGTCCAGTCTTTCATTAAACACCTCCAGAAGTAGTGACTCTATCACTTCCCTGGGCAGTCCATTCCAATGCTTAATCAACCTTTTCATGAAGAAATTCCTACTTGGTTCCAATTTTAACCTTCCCTGGCACAGCTCGAGACTGTCCTCTCATTCTGCCACTAGTTTCCCGTGAGAAGAGGCCAACCCCCACCTTGCTTCAATCTCCTTTCACACAGTTGTAGAGAGTGGTAAAGTCTCCCCTGAGCTTCCTTTTCTTCAGGCTCAATAACTCCAGCTCCCTCAACTGCTCCTCATAGGACTTACTCTCTAGAACTTTCAGCAGCTTCATCGTCCTTTGGACTTGCTCAAGCACCAAAATGTCCTGCCTGAATTGAGGGGCCCAGAACTGGACGCAGTTCTTGGTGTAATTCAGCATATTATGTTTATCTTATGGAAATATATCACCATGTTTTTACTTTCTATATCCTTTTTCCCCAATAATTTAATCAAAATTTGTAGACTTTCCATATTTAACTGTTTAGAAATTCTGTCCATATTTCTTTAGAATTAAAATTATTATTTCATTGCTTGAATTCACTTTTCCATCCTGTAGCTAAAAGATCTTTAATATAGAGTCCTACTCTATCTCTCTAAAATTTTGCACTTTCTGGACTGCACATTCATGTTGTCAGACAATTAAGAGCCTGATCAAAATGCTATTTTTTATCAAGGTTTTTTTATTAAGGTCCCTGCTTCAGGCAGATTCTGATACACTTTTTTAAATGTCATTAAATGCTCTGCAAACAAAATAATCATAAGTACAAAGAATTTCTGAAAACTTGGTCAGAGTTTTACTACACTAATGCAACATTTCATAAAAATTAAACATTCCCTGAATTACCTTTTATAAATTGCTCTTCAGTAATGTGCTGAAGGGAGTTGCAAATCTGGTAGCCCAATGGAGACAAGGATACCACAGATCTGTGTCCATAGGTTCAGCAAGTAGCATATGAATATATATGAATATGTATGTATATATGAATATATACACACCCAGCCATACAGAACGCAGGCACAATCAGCACTCAAAGACATCTCTTATGGCTTCGTCTGGTTCCCCTCTCTGTCTGATCAGGATAAAGGTCTGTTAATGGTAATATATACATATGTGTGCACATAGGTGCAGTGTGGATCCCTCTAGTAACAGAGTTCAAACACTCGTTCTGGCCAGCAGCTGTCCCTGGAACCCAATTTCCTTTCCACCTTAGGGATCCTAGGCTCCTCTCACTGTGCAAAGCAATAAGATGGTAGCAGGGCACAATTTGGGCACCCCCTTCTGTCATCATTTCTCTGTGCTCCTTTCTGTGTGGAGCTTGATTTTTCTGTCAGATTTATAAGCAGAATGTACAGGATGCGATACAAGGACTCCCTGAAACAACATCTCAGCCTTGGCCATATTGATCATCGTAACTGGTCTACTCTGGCCTCCAATGGGGAGGCCTGGAGACACACTATCTGTAATGCTGCTGATGCTTTTGAGAAAGCACGCAGGATCACCCTTGAGGAGAAAAGGCAACGCAGAAAGAATCGTGCCTTGCAGAATATACCATCTAAGGAGTCTTTCTGCTGTGCCTTTTGCAACCAGACATTCCCATCTCATATTGGCCTTTTTAGCCACCAACGCGCTTGCAACAAACGTGGGTAGAGCCCTTCCCAAATCTTTGTTCGCGAAGCCCAGACATGACAGGATGTACATTATATTTTGATTTTTCTAAAATAAGTCTGAAGGATCTAACCCTTTGGTTCATTAGAAATATCGAGGACATGTAAGCTCATATTTTAAAATTTAGCTTTATTTATTAAAATATAAAAACATAGGTAAATTGCAGTATAAGACTAAAATAAATGAAAAATATAAATTTAAAATATGTTTTACATTTTAAAAGTGTACAATTACAAAAGAAACCAATCATTCACCATCAACACATATACCACCCCTCCAAGTTAGAAATATATTTCATGATACTATTTAGGAAAGGACTTATAAAGATTTTTCATTATAGATAATAATCTTATCAGGTTCAGAGTCTGTCAACCACTGCCTTTTTCAGGAGATATGTTAGAAAAATACTGTGAACACTTCTGTTAAAAATGTTCCCATTAATTTTGGTAGGCTTTGGATTGAGACCATAGAGTTCTTACAGTAAGTTTCATATTTAATGAATAAACTCTGGGGACAGTTTACAAAAACAAACAATGTTTGAGTCACTCACTAGCTGGGGAACTGTCTAAATGATTGCAAAGGATTGACAGGCACTGACTGTGCCACTCCAGAGTATGTGGAAATCCCCTTTAATCTATTATGGATTAGTGTTACGTATATTCTGGCACTGTAAATGAAAATAAACCTTTTTTATATCTCCCTTATAATTTAGAAGTGTTGTTTTGCCTTATTGCTTCACTTTCTCCCTTTAGCATTATCTCATCAATGAAATGAAAGATTATCCAGTAAAATGCAATTTCCTAGGCTTGTTTACCTATTTGTTCTATTGTGTTTTTACTCTGTCCCCATCCTTTATACTAACCTGTGGTTTTTTTGTCCTTGTTCTCTATTTACTCTTGCTTTATAAATCTTTTATGATGTTATTTCTTGTCTTCCATCTGAAACAGTTATTTTTACTCAGCTATAAGTTTCCTGTGCCACTGGAAAGCTAAAACAATTGCTATTCTTTTACAACAAAAGCCACTGTCTACTTACATAAATTGGGGGTTTATTCAAGATGTGGAAATCCATACATCCTTAATCCACAGAAATTAAAGCTTTTCTGTAAGTCCCCAGAGCATTTTTTATTTTCAACAGAGTACTTTCTGTAGTTGTGTAGTTTGTGTTCACAGAAAGATAAATTGGGCAAAGACATGTTTTCATGGAATCCTAGACTCACAGAATGGTATCAGTTAGAAGGGACCTTTAAAGATTATCTGGTCCAATTGTTCTGCCATGGGCAGGGACTTTTTTTTTAGATTAGACTGCTCAAAGAACCATCAAAACCTGACCTTGAATATTTCCAGTGATAGAGCATCCACAACTTCCACAACTGAGACACCTCTTCCAGTGCCTCTCCATCTTCATCGCAAATAATTTCTTCCTTATGTCCAAACTCAATCTACCTTTTTTCAATTTAAACCCATTTATCATTATCCTTTCACTACAGGCCTTGGTAAAAAGTCTTTCTTCATCTTTCTTATAGTTGCCTCTATTTATTGAAAGGCTGCAACAAGTTCTGCCTGGACTGAACAACCTAGACTCTCTCAATCTTTCTTCAGAGAGATGTTCCAGTCCTCTGGTCATTTCCATGACCCTCCTCTAACACGTGCACTGTAGTGGAGTAGAAGGGAAAAATCAGCTCCTCCAACCTGCTGGTCACACTGCTTTTGATACAGCCCAGGATATGTTTGACTTTCTAGGCTGCAAGTGCACATGGCCAGATCATGTCTCTCCAATTTTTCACGCAACATGATGAAACTGTTCCACAGGTCTCTTCTCAATCTATTCATCCCCCAGCCTGTATTGATACTGGGGGTTGCCCTTGCACTTGGCCTTCTTGAACTTCTTGAGGTCCACATCTCAAGGCTGTCAAGGTCCCATCTCTTTCCTCTAATGAATCACCTGCATTACTCCGCTTGGTACCATCTGCAAGCTCAGTCATGTTGCACACAATCCCTTTGTTACTGATGAATATATTAAATAGTATTTGTTCCTCACACACACACAGACCAAAGGAGTCAGGACCTTAGAAACCTACTCAAACACCTCACTGATATCTCACAATCCTTGCACTCTTTTCAGCACCTGACCATTGCATTATGGAGGGAGATGTAAGCTGAGAGTGCTGCTGCTGAAAATAGCCACTGCTATTATCTTAAACTTAGCCTATCTTATCTACAGACAAGTAATGCAGGATGAAACAACACCAAAAATAAAATGGAGGTGCTAATTGACCCTTGGGAGTCAAGTATTAACTTTGCTTGGGCTTTTGTATGAATAAGAGTTTAAAATTTTTTTAAAAAATAATAACTTTATATCACACTTTCATTAGGAGTTATAGCCTATAGAATAACAGTACTGATGGAAAAATCTTGTTTAATATATCTATTCCCTTTGCATTTACAAGGCTGGTTTTTCCATCATTTGTGGCAAACCTCCCCCCTCCCACAAAAATGGAGTGGGAACAGGAAAACAGCCTCAGATCCATGCCACTTCTCAAATTAAGACGTGAAGCTACCAATATTTCTGTTAACTGCTTAACCTGGACATGCTGCCGATAACGGGAATCTGTGTCTAGTGGCAGAAGGTTCCTGGCCCCATATCACCATATAAAGACATATTGTAACTTTTTTTTTTTGGCAACAGTAGAGACGCAAGTTACAGATAATAGAAATCACAGAACATTCACAGAATTATTCTACTCCTTCTAACAACAACAACTAATGAACATCCTTATCAAAATTGCTCTAGCAGCATATCAAAGTAGATTGACAATTTGTGTAAATCCTATGTGCACTCAAGTCTTTAAATCAGGTTGTTTCTGTTAACAGAAATCCTTTTATTCACTCTATAAATTTTAACCTTTTAGGATACTAATTGACAATTAGCTTTAAAATGTCATTTATCCCTCTTACTGCACAGTGTCGGACAAAGTATTTAACTGCAGTGCTGTCATTACATATTCAAGATTGCAAATGTAGTATAGTAAACTGTTTCTGCAACACTTCTTAATAATGATATTAAGAACTGTTCCCCTGCAGGGGAATGTTTAAATAACAGTGAATGCATAACATAAATGTAGCAGAATGATGATTCTTTGATTCATTCTCTTCAAGGTGAACATGGTTTTTTACATATTCTAAAAAAAACCAAACAAAACCCCTACAACTTCAAAATAGTTGTATCTTCTTTGTGATTCCTCAATAGACCATATCCTATTGCTATTAGGACTCTAAGTATTTCTTATATGTTGGAGATCAACTGGTGGTTCAGTGAAAAGGTAAGGGTTTTTTTCATTTTTTATGTTAGTTTGAGCTGTTATCGACCATTTCTTCCTTTGTTAAGCTGTTGAGTAAATTCACATAGGCCACAACATGGTAAATAATAGTAGTCATTGAACTATTCCTAGATTTTTAAGAGAACAACTTATTTCTCTAACATTCTCACATCTCATTGAAATGCCACAGTTCAGAGTGGCTAAGATTTTATTCTCTGTTCTTTCTGAGTATATAATATTGAGGACTACCTTGAAAAAAGTACTACCTCCTCTTTGTTTTTATTCCTATGAATTTGGAAAAGAAGTATAAGGTTAAAAAGGGCTCAAAAGCTGTAGTTAGTTATATTGTGGAGGTGCTGAGGACTTCCTTTCTGTAAGCGCAATGCTTCAATTTAGAAAGACAGAAGGACCGAGATGATCTATCTGTCTAAATAAGTGCAAATGTGGAAAGAAAGGGAAAAAATTAGACACACATGCTTTCTAAATGAGAAACTGAGACAAACATGGATTTTTCTCTCCAATTTCAGACATCTAAAGAGTAGACCTACATCAAAGATAATTGTCTAGCATCCTGTGGGAAACTGCTTTGACCTAAGTGGCTCCAATTTCCAACTCTTTAGCTTATAGCATTGCAGTCTACCTTTTCAGTTCATAACCTTCCACCTACATGCCCCTGCATACCACTGTAACTACCTTTTACCCTCATATTCCAAAGTATACTTAATCATCTTGTTTTGCAGTTCCTACAAGTAGTAGGAAATTGCTATAATGTGAGTCTAAAGAAGTGGTTCTAATTAATGTTTGAATTGTCTTTTCTTTTTCTTCCCCCATTTTACACATTTTGCTTCATTATTTTTATTTTATAAATTTATACTACGGAACAAGCAGAATTTACTAGATTACCATTAGCAAAGTAGCCATAAACATTTCACAATAATGCACATGCACAGAGCTTTAAAAGACAATTAACTCAGCAACATCTGCAACTTATCAAAGTATGGTATAACTGAACTATATAACTGAACTCCTACTATAAGAAATCAGGCGAAAAACTGAGGCAATATATGTAGTTAGTTTGGAATAAGTTTTTAGAGGGAGTAGTTGTTGGACTGGAAAAGATGCCAAGGCGACATTCATCTAGAGAGATATCGATTTTTTTCTCTTTGCTACTGGTCACTGGGAAGATATTTTCTTTTCCTTTCTTCTCTCTTTCTCATTTTTTTAAAATTTTTGTTTGTTTGTTTTTTGCTTTGGTTTTATTTTCCATTGTCCTCTCAAAGGTAGCTTTTACTGCTGCAGCTGATGGGTGACATCAGCTACAGAAAACACAAATAAATTGTTGTACATTTTAGCTGTCCCAACATCCTCTGTGGAACCTTCCTTTTCCAGTTAAAGGTGAGAAATAGGCACCTCTAGAGCCTGATTTATCTAGTCTTAACATAAGACAGATCAGACAAATTGTTGCAGAAATGTTTTTTTGTCTTCTTTGATTTTAAACGAAATGGTTACTGTTTGAAATGTAAATGTATCCCCTACAGACAGCTGAACTTACCTGTAATAATAATAAATAATAATGGCCAGTCTTCGCGAGCGAAGATTTTGGGAAAGGTCATTAACCCTTCCAGCCTGCGCAGTGGATTTTTTAGGTGAGACACAGTGTGCGCTGAACTGAGCCCACCCTTTAGTCCTGAGGTTCATCTGCCGGGGCCGAGCAAAGCTTGGACAGTGGCAGTGAGGTCCCCAGGATGTAGGTTTGTTTAGAGTGACCTTCTCTTAGGTGGATTGCCTACCAAGGCTGACGAGCTCCACCTGCCCTGGGGGCCGGGAATCGAACCCGGGTCGCAGTGGTGAGAGTCAGGCACTCTAACCACTAGACCACCAGAGGCCCCTGAACTTACCTGTAATGAATCTAGAAATGTTCTTTATGTAGTCTTTCAATTGTGATGGACTCTTAGAACTTACATGTCCTGTTCAGGATGTAAATCACTTGCATGGTTTATGATAGTATTTGTGATAGATGTAGTATTGCACATATCTGTTCTAATGTTTTGGGGTCTTTTTTCAATTGTATGCAAACAAAAAAGCATATTTGAAAACTAATAATGTATATATTTTTGCTAAAATGTAAGGGGTTTACTTTTTCTCAAATCAAAATTTTATTAGTTGGTACACATTTCTTGTTACACAGAAGAGAAAACAATAAATTTTTGGCATTAAAATTTTTAAACTTAGGCTTTATTTTTTTTTTTTACAAAGAAATTTACGTCTTTATTCTTGAATAGTTCTGGTTTTTCTCCTTACCCAAAAATATTTCAGAATATTTTGTGTAATGTACATACATATATTTAACACAATCCCACAATTGTTTATCTTTTGTGATTTAATATTTTTTCCTAAATAAAATTAATACTATGATTAGTTATAACACTTGATACTTGGAGAACAACCAGTTAATTTACATGGCATTTTGTCAGATTAATGGCTATCTTTTTCCTGTGACTTTTTATTTACTTATTATTTATTTACTTAATGCTTCTTTAAAAACCAAACACAAAAACAAACAAACAAACAAAACCCCCCTACAACAATAAATAAGTTAAATATAAATTGGAAAAAAAAAAAAAAAAACCTCACCACAATTGAAGATATCTGCAATTGACATTCTGCAATAAATGGAACATATCCATCAGTCAATAATGTTCATCTGTCAATACAATACTTTTAGGGGTATAGATCATACTATTATCAGTAACACTTTGGAAATCATCAAAAGAACAATGCTGTAAATTCTGTCAGAGCCATGCAAAAATTAGAACTGACATGATAATGATTTTTCAAACCATAGTTACTGATTTTCCTTTTGTCAGAAATAGTTTCTAGTTCTAAAAGAGATTATCTGGTTATAAAGATAAAAAAACAGAAAAAAAAAAAAAAGAAAAAAAGATAAATATTAGTAAGGAGTAAGGAAATTACGTCATAGAAACTTCGAGTTTCATGGTTTGCCAGACTTAAATGAAGCCTAGACTTCTAGCATAGTGGAAGGGTTCCCCTGATTTTGACCAGAATTCCCACATTGAGATTCAGAAAAATTTTCTAATAAATGCTACAGATATGGCAAACCAAAAAGTACGTCCTTCATCCTGAGCTGCTGCCAAGAGTGCAGTTTGAATTTGCACCTCCTACATTCCAAATCAATGTTTTTACCAAAGACTATGACTTTGGAGGCAGTAGGACTTCTAAAATACTCTTTAGACCCTGTGTATATGATGTTCATTCTCTTTTCAACTCTGTTTTTAAAGAATTCCTAGAAGGAACATCTGGGAAACACTAAGTCAAGGCTATCTAATCTACTTGCCATGTAGGGCATGAAATTCGACTAGATTTTTGAGAGTCACCTGTACAGGTGACTGAATGAAAAGTCCAGTCAAATCTTTCAAATGGAAGTCTGGATCATGGAGTATTCTCCTCACACAGAGTTAAGACCCGAAGATCACCTTCATCCAGCTTCCTTGTTAATGGGACTTAAAATTAACCGAACTTTTCCACTCTGAAGGAAATGTTAAATAATTTTACTAATTGGCAGCCCTGAGCGAACAGATATACCCCAAGAATCAGTCCTGGAGCCCAGCAATGAATTGACACTGAATTAGAGGGAACAGTTAAAGTAAAAAATGCCAGCCTCAATCCAGAGAGACATTGACCAATCTCAGGGCTGGGTAGCAGAAACTATTGAACTGCAGCTCAATAAGGAGAAGTGAGGTGTTGTTACCATTCCCCTCTTAAGAACTCTGGGGAAGCCATATATAGAATAGAATCTCTTCCTCCTGCCTAAGCTGATATAAGTAAGATGGGGACTGTCCAAGACTCAGTTATTGATGTGGTCAAGAACCTGAGCACATGACCTTAAAGGAGAGGATTACTTAGCTCAGTGAGTAGAAGCTAGGGGCAATGCAAAACCTATGTAAATATTCTTGAAGATATGAATATGATGAAGCCAAACTGTTCTTGTTATTGACTAGCAAAACAGAAAAGGGCAATGTTGTGTTTGTGTTGTTTAAACTTGACATTAGGAAACAAAAAATTCTTCACTGACAAGTGCAGAAGTGCTGAAACAGGTTACATGTGGAGATTGTGGAGATTTGCGTCATTCAAGGTTTTCAAGTCCTAGCTAGAAAGTTTTGACTATAAATACCCAGTTAAAAAGTCTAGTAAAAAATGTAGTCTTGGTTAAATTTTTCTCTGGTTGAACTGATGTTGAGTGGTGATCATGGGTGACAGTCCTGCTTCAAGCAGAAAGTAGGACTTGGAGATATTCCAAAGTCCCGTTCAGTGATCATTTATAGGCTTCTATTATTCTATGATTCTCTTATTTGCTGTTATTTTTTGCAAAACTATTATCTCAATGTAATGTAATCTCATTTCACCACCAATAGTTACACCTCCATCTTCATGTAGGGAAATGTATGGTGTTCCTCACAAGGGAAGAAAGAGCACAAGAGAGAACTAAGGATAGAAAACACAAGCCCTTCACAGGTTGGCAAAATATTTTATCTATTATTGCTTGTAAAAGAAAGAGAGCACAGAGGACATAAAAATGTTGTCCAAAGGAACTCCATATTGATTAACCTAATACCAGGGTAACTGAACAGTTCTTTAGGAATTCCTATTAAAAAAAAATGAAAATCAAAAATTACAATTAATGTTTTTCAGAAACAGTTGATGAAAATTAAGCCTCATCAAATATACTTGTTGTCTATTTATTTGTTTCTGGACAGATTATAAGTGTATAATAAAGTGCGCTGACATGAAATGTATCTAGTTAGAAATAATTAGTAATTTTATATGTGTCTATTCAGTTGAGCTAATCAGTACTTTTAAATGAAAAATAGGTTCACTTACAGATCTCCAAATGGAAGTTGTTGGTAGTTACACTGCTTTTTTATCTTTCCCAGTACTTTCACTGCTATCTAGTTTATAAAATGTCTTTGCAATAAAATTTTCATGTGACACACGTTTATAGGCTAGTAAATAAAAAGTAGGTATAAATTTTACATAGTGATCCAAAATATTGTGATAAATAAGCACTGTTGAGCCAAACATATTTTAATAGAAGAATCTTGATAAAGTAACGTTTTTGGTGGAAAAATCATAAGTAATATTTTTAGGACAGGGAACTTCAGGTCAGGTTGGCAATGGCTCAGAGAACACTTTGAGGGTGTTCATAAATGACTGCATTCACACAAATTCTTTGTGCAGTGTTACACTTGGTATAAAGGTTACTGTAATCGCTCAGATAATAACTTTAAAAAAAATCAAGAGGAAGAGAACTGGTAAGCTTGTTGCTACAATATTATGTCTGATTTAGATGACCAAACTTCAAGAAGAAATACAGAAGAAACAGGAAAAATATTTAAATACCAGGAAGGCCTTAGCTGTGAAGGCTTCAGTCTGGTCATTTTGTCAAAGAGAAGTAAGGAAAACAGAACTTGGTCACATATGCACCATGCATTAGCAATCACAGTCTTTTTTTTAGTCTTGCAGATAAAGGGATGACATGATCCAATGTCTTGAATTTGAGGTGAGATAAAATTATGCTTTAAATAAGATATGATTTCCCAGCAGTGAAGATAATTAAACATTGAAACCCTCACCACAGGTGATGGTGGATAAGCCAAGAACTGGAATTTAAAATGAGATCAGATAGCTTTGAAAAAACATAATTTTGACTTTTGGAATCATTCTGCATTCTGCATACACAGAGGGTAACTACTGATGATCATAAATTTACTTTTGACATTGATATCTGAAAGCAGGTTTGCATATGAAGGGAATAGAATTTTATAATTAAATATATTGAAAAGGCATTAGATCATCAATATTTAACTGCATGCAGTGATCTCTTCTAATCTAATCCAAGAAGATAGTGCCTACTGCTGTTATATATCAAATCTATTGTTAGCCTAGTATCTTGTCCTTAAATGGAAAATCACAGGTTTTGTTTTTGCTGAGAGCTTGTTCATAAGCCAAGAAGTTTTATACATTCCTCAAAGAATGGAAGTTCTATACAGCTAAAGTAGATGGTATCTGTGTTCTCTAATAGTAAGAAAATACAGGTCAATGACTTCAAATGTCAATAAAAACAAGTTGTGGAGACAAAATACAAAGCTGTTTTTCAAATAGTCAGTCTTTTGCCCAGCTCAGTCTAGATGTTAAGCACTTCTGGAGATCACATCTGAGTCATAAGGTTTTGATCATCTTTATGCACGTTTCAATGCATATTTGGTATCCCAAGATTTGGATGGATTTTCTAATGATGGCATATACTGTGTGTACTTCACATACAAACCAATCTGAAGGCTTGGGAGAGGGGAGCCTAGAAATAAAGTTACTGTTTTTGTGAATAGAATTCTTTATACTTAAGTTTGACAAGTTACTGTCGGAGACTGCAAGACTGGCTTTAACATATAGTTCTCAATTTTGCTAATTGCTGGGGTCATGTTTGTAATCTAAACTCCATGCTTTTGTAGCTAGATTTCTGAAGGAATTCAAATCAAATTGAGTATCTCCTACATGGATGTAGGTATCTCATTTCTTTTTAATGAAAAACTTTCTCTTACTGTGTTAGGAAACCTTGTCTAAACCTACATTAGTTTTCTAAAAGACAAGGAAGTTTTTCATTTGCTCAGAAGAAAATATAATGTAGAGTGGTTTTTTACCAAAAATTTTCTTGAACAATGTTCTGTATAGAGTCTGAACTATGTGTGTTCTTTAACTCTTTCATAACGTTAAGGATGTGTGTATCTCAGGAACTATAGGACACAGAATTATTTTGATTTAGGGAAAAAACAGAAAATAATTTACAGACCTACACATCGACTTCACAGTTGCTCCCATTTTGTCAAGAAATTCTGATTAGCAAATCTATTCTGAAGAGAAAGATTGTTATTTAGTCATGGTCCTGTGGAATGAAGAATATGTGTTCATCACCCAATGAAATAAAGTTTTCATCTAAACAGCAGTGTATAGATAGGTAAACAGAAAAAACATTATTTTCCTGTAGAATAAATCATCAATTCTTTATTATTTTGGGCCTTTTGCTGCATTCACCACCTACTGTGAAGTCTATTTCACTTTTCCTTTATTATTGTTATTTTTCCAGCTTCTTTCTCTAGCTCTCTTCCACTTCATGGTCTTGGTGAATATCACTTATCTATATTATCTTTCCTAAAGTTATCTTCCAGGTGATTGGCAGAATCTGACAGAGATCACTAAATCAGTAATATTCTATAAAAATATGGAATCTTTTAGAAGCTGCATCAGCTTGTGTGACGGACCTGAAGAACCTATGTCATTTAGAGGAAAGAATGTCAAAAAAAATTGAGCAACAGGTTTAGTAAATAAAAAATGAACTAGCCATAGCTTATGTCATTGTCCTGAGAGTTGTGTTGCTACTCCCGTATGTTGAAGGCCATACTAGTGTTTGCTAATAAGCAAATACTATGAATGCTTTTCTTTGATATCATGTTTAGGCACTTAAAAAAAATTCTCTTTAATAGTGCTTAAAAGTGTAATCTGTAAATAACCTGGATCTTCAGATGACAGGAATCAGATCCGAGATACCTGACTGTGTCTCAGAATGTGGCCCACATGATAGCTTATGAACCTGATATCTCTCCAGAGCCTTTCTAGCTTTATTCTCTTTGATTTTATGTTATATGTATTATCACATTGCCTTGCTAATGTAAGAACATATTCAAAAAGATAAACAATCCCTTCCTGGACAGCATGCAGCCTGATTAAATCAGGGGAAACTGAATGGTCAAATGACCTGTGCAGTAATATAAAGCACATCAGTAGATAGTTATAAAATGAACCCCAGACTATACATTATTTTTACATGATATCATTATATTGCTTAAACTGTGCTAGCAAATAAATTGCAGGACAATCTTTATTTTGTCATTTGTTCTGCTTGTAATCTTTTTGTGCAATAATTAAGGTTCTTATCTGATCATATTCAAATACTTTTGGTGCAAATAAATATTATTACTTTCCTGTACTTTCATTTTGCTTAGTCTATCTTATTCTATGAAAATGAACCTCATCCTGAAGCAGCGTGGAACAACCAAATCCTTATTGTAGCAGGTTGGAACATGATAAATGTTTTATACTTCTCCTAATCCCACATATAATTCTGGAAGTTTCTGCATAAGACCCATGCTTGAGTGACGGAAAAGGTCTGTGGTTGGTTAATCTTTGCTGGCTTGCTGGACTTCCAGGTGTTCACTGACCCTCCCTCACCCTCCTTCCTAAGCAGGACAAGCCAAGAAAATAAAACGAAATGACTCATGGGTTGACGTAAGGACAGGAAAATTAATATCATGGGCAAAACAGACTTGTCTTGGAGTGGGAAATAAAAACTAAATTGCAAATACTTTCCCTCCACTCCACCTTCTTCCCACACCTATCTCTTACTCCCTCATCTCTAGTGACAGAAGGGGAATGGGTAAAGGTTTTGCTGTCAGGTCATAACACTTCACTGCCACAACTGCCACACACTGATCTCTGCTCCACAGGACACAGTACTTCATGAAGTTTCTAATGCAGGCCCTTTCCATGGGATGAAGTTATACAGGAGTTCTTCAGAGAGGGTCCCTTCTACAGGGTACAGTCCTTCAGGAACAGCTTTCTTCAGTGTGGCTCCTTGATGGGCCACCATTCCTGCCAGAACCTGCCCCTGAATGGGCTTTTCATGAGCTGCTTTGTGGATGTCTGCTCTGGTGTGGTCCTTCATGGACTACAGGATGACAATCTCCTTCACCATGATTTTCTCCCTGGGTTGCACAGGAACGTATGTTCTGGTGCCTGGAGTACCTCCTTTCCATCTTTCCTGGTCCGAGTTTCTGCTGGGCTGTTTCTGTTACATTTTTAAATCTCTTGCACAGTTACTGCACAGCATTATTTACCTTTTCTTAGATATGTTATCAGAAAAGTGCGACCAGAATTGCTGATGGGATCAGCTTTGGCCAGTGGTGCCTCTGTTTTGGAGTCAGTTGGAGTCGTCTGTGCCTGACATGGGGGTAGCTCATGCTCTCTTCTCACAGAGGAGAGACATGCATCACTCCTGTACCAAAACTTTGACATGTAAACTCAGTACAGGACTGAAGTAAATGTTTTGTACTGATATACATTAGTCATCTATCCTGGATAAGATGAAGATGACAAGTAGAATAGAATACTAAGAAGCAAAACTATTTAGAAGTTCTGCTACCTCACTTCATTCTTCATAGTTCAGTTCCTCATTAAAGATAAAGAAATCTGAAAAGATTTCCACATTCTGGCTTACTTCTGTTGTCACTGAGCTAATTTCTACAACTTGCTCAAGTTTGTGCATGTGTTGTGTTGAAGAAGTCCAGGATCATTGGGAAAGTTTTACTTTGCATCCTTTCCATAAAGGTCTCGAGACTCTGTCTTTGTTCAGATAAAGCCTAAGGAGTAGAAAGTTTTATAAATTCCCATGGTTCACGTATTGGTATAAATTTCCTAGACAAATAAATGCTATCAGAAAGTATCTTCAGGGCAGAATAGTAGTTTCAAAATATATATATTAAAAAACAAATGCTGTTAATAAATGGTAGAGCTCAGTTATTCACAGTGTTGTGGCACATTCCTTTATCAAATAGTTACTACAGTGAAGTGTGATACATTTTTAGACACTGTTTAGGTGAGTACCAAAACTGTAACAGAGGAGCTGGACAAAAAAGTAGTTTTGGAAAATGTGATTAGATCTTGATCAACAAAGGAGGTATTTTGAAAAAGATTTCAGATTACTGGGGGTGGGAGGGAGAAGGAAAAAAATTAAAAAGAGAAATATTAATCAAATAACTGGCTAAAGGAGTGAAGGATAGACAGTGTTTATGATGTCTTAAATTCAATTATTCAGTGATGACACTTGCAGCTAACATTCCAAGAAAGGAAAAAGTTTGCAAGGTCACCTATACCAAGGGAACTGCATTTCAACTGGAATCAGTGCACAGAAGGCTTACAGAATAATAAGGGTAATGGAGAGTTTATCTTGCTGGAAGAAATAAAAGCTTTGGCTCATTAAACCTGGAAAATTAAAGTCTAAGTCTAATATGACTGTTCAATCTAAATGTATGTTCGAGAGGGGGGAAAGGCTGGAGAAGGAGAAAATATAAACACCAGGAAGATATGTGAGCTATTTAAACTACAGGTAATAAGAACAAATGGGTATCAACTACCCATGAATAAATTTAGAATAGAAATTAAATGCCTTATTTACTATCAGAAAAGTTATGGAAGTTTTCTAATGGATGGAGATTTGTTCAACTATTGTTCAGAAGCTTACTTAGTTAATAAATGGCATTGCATAATATACTAGCCCATGAAAGCAGAGGACTGTAGTTGGCATCTGAGGAAGCCTTTTTCAGTTCAACATCCCAATTCCTTGACAGGAGAGCATGTCACTGTATCGTAATCTCACTCCTGCTATATAGTAAAAAGATGGGACTTCATTCTCTTTCCCAAAGGATGTATATATCTCTTTGGACCGAGTAAACAGTGTGCATCACAAGTACTGTAATTCATTCATAATATTCCTACCTGAGTTATTTGTCTTAAGTCCAACTGAGATTCATGCTGTATAGAGTTTTTCCTTGCATCTTTTACAGCCAAACCTGTGTTACATGGCAGGTATGCTGCCTTTAACTTCGTGTAGACTAAGTTTTTCTTTTGAAACTTAGTGCAAAACCTGACACACACTTGTCACAAATTCAAAAATTCAACAAAGAATTAACAATTTCAATGTTTGTCATATTTTGTAAATCCATTGTGGAAAACCCACAAAATTACTCCCAAGACTGGAACATAATTTTGCGTCTTATGGATAAGGATTGGTTCTCAAATTGTACATACACTCATTATAATGGGATTAAATTTAACAAGTTGAAATACTGGATTGTGCACCAAGGATGGAGTAATGGTGGGCACAAGTACAAACAGAGAGCGGATTGCCTGGTGAACAGCCCTGCAAAAAGGGATCTGGGGTGCTGGTCAACAGCAGGCTCAACAGCAGTCAGCAGGGTGCCATGGCAGCCAAGAGGACAAACCCCATCCTTGGGTGCATCAAACACAAAATAAACAGCTGGTTGAAAAAGGTGATTATTCTGCTGTGTTCAGCATTGGAACAGCCTAACCCTAAATGCTCTATGTAGTTCTGGGACCCATAGTGTTGAGAAGGGTGTGAAGGTTTTTAAATGCGTCCAGAGGAGGGCAACAAAGTCAGTGGAAGAGGTGGAAGGAACATCCTGTGAGGAGTGGCTAAGGACTTTGGGCTTGTCTAGTTTTGAGAGGAGGAGGCTGAGGGGTGACCTTATTGCTCTCTACATCTTCTGGAGAAGGAGAGGTGGAGAGGGAAGTGTTAGTCTTTTCTCCCTAGGATCCAGTGACAGGACACATGGAAATGGTTCAAAGATGGGTTAGGAGAGGTTTAGACCAAACAGTTCTTTATCAGGAGGGTGGTCAAATCCTGGAACAGACGTCTAAAAAAGGTGGTCAGTGTCCCAAGCCTGTTAGTATTTAAGAGGTGCTTGGACAATGCCCTTAACAACATGCTTTTATTTGATCAGCCCTTGGTCCCTTCCATTTGGAACTAAACATTTCTCATCTAAATCAATGTAGCATTACATAAATGAAAGGATATATTATAACAAAACTGACACTTTAATTTGCTTATTTTAAAATAACACATGTAAACCAAAGCAGAGCACTATAATCAACCAGAAACGGAATGTTTTTCAGTGTTGCCAAATATCAATAGAAGGCCCATCAAAAATAAGTCTCCCAAGAATGTTATAAACTAACGATTACGATGCAGCTAGAATATGAGATATTTGTCATAGTTTGCTCTATTACCTTCCAGCAACAGACTGCAGCTCTTGAAAGGATTGTGCAAATTTATTTAATCTTTATCCTCCCTTAGTTTTAGATTAACAATAAAAATAATTGAAGGGAGTAATTGTCTGCTTATGGTATATGAAGTATATAAGGCAGCTTGGCCTAATAAAAAAATATAAATCTGATTTTCAGGAGTGTAAGTAGTTTTCATAATACTAATAATCACTTAATTTCTCATAGAAGCTTAAAATAATTTCATGTATCTCTTCAATTACAGTTAAAATTCTCGTTTTTAAAGTATTCACGTAGCAAGCAAAGAAAATTATTCATCATAATCGTTGCAAAGGCAAGACAGAATCACAGCTGTGGAGTAAGTTGGGGATGCCTGACGTAAACTGAGTACTTAAAACTAAATTTACTTATCATACATTTATATATTTAGTTTTATTGTTGGAGCAAGTCCAGAGAAGGGCCACGAAGCTGATAAGAGGGCTGGAACACTTGCCCTAAAAAGACAGGCTGAGAAAGTTGAGGCTGTTCAACCTGGAGAAGAGAAGGTTGCCTAGAGACCTCATAGCAACCTTACACTGTCTGAAGGGGGCCTACACAAAGCCAGAGAGGGACTCTTTGTCTGGAACTGTAGTGATGAGACAAGAAGTAATGGGTACAAATTGAAAGAAGGGAAACCTAGGTTAGATATTAGGAAGAAATGCTTCACTGTGAGGGTGGTGAGACACTGGAACAGGTTGCCCAGGGAGGTCGTGGATGCCCTATCCCTGGCAGTGTTCAAGGCTGGATTGGATAAGTAATCTGATCTAGTGGGAAGTGTCCCTGCCCAGGGCAGCAGATGCTGGGACTGGCTGATATTTAAGGTCCCTTCCAACCCCTTAATGTTCTTTGATTCATTCTATGTACACTTTTAATTTTATTTGAAAGTAATTATCAACTTTTTAACCATGAGCTAATTTAGATCTATAAGGCAACTTTTCTGATGCTTTTTTTTAATCCTCAAGGGATATTTTTTGCTAATCTAGAAGTTGCAGAATTTTAGAAGACTTTTCTTATGGAGTAAATACTATTACAGAAAGAGAGAAACAAAAGACTACAGACCCCATATACGTTTTGCCTTTCAGTGTAAAACCCCATAGTCTAGTTTTAGGGGAGAAGGGATTCAGCAATTAGTATTTCTCTAATTCCTAGCAGAAGCAATCACGACCTTGGGGTAGACACTCATTTTCCCTGCCTGAGCATCCCTAACCATTAAAATAGGGATTCTTTTACCTCCCTTTTCTGCAATCATGAAGACTAAATTCCAAAAAAAGGGTTCATGGGGACATACAGTAGGACAAACTCATACATTCATGAGTTTTGTTGCTTGGGGACTAGATTATTTATATATTTACGCATCCTTTTTTTTTTTTTCTTGGTCTTTATTAAAGCAATCTAAATGTTTAAATTTTCGTTTTCATTTTAAGGACAGGATCTATCAAATCTGCTACTGAATCTGCAGCAGAACTGAAAAGCGGCAGAAAAGTCATTACCGAAGGGAAGAAATTTCATTACAAGCAAATAGAAATGTTATCACCAAGGTAATGTAATAAAGAAGGTAATCCTTTACTAGCCTTAACAAACAACTTTTAATATAACCAAACGCTTGATTGTACATTCTCTGAGATTCTCCTGTTTGTTCAACAACTAACTTTTTATGTTGTGTGGAGTGCAATTAAAGCTAGCAAGCTGGCTGCTGTGCAAAGAACAAGCGTGTTTGCCACAGGAAGCTTTGAATGGCGATGTGAAAATACATCATAAAAATGTGCATAATGATGTTTATTCTGTGTTGTCCTGTTTTGAGTCATCAGTCTTTGATTTTGCCAACTTTTCTTATGAAGGAAAAATTTTAAAAACCTCCATAATCCAAACACGAAGCCCATTTTCCTCTTTTAGTGTTTGAAAGACCAATTGGATAAAATTATACTTTCTTTTTATAAATTTAGATTATATAATTATTTGTTTCAATTTTTCTTATAGCTCAACTTTAGTCAGACTCACAAACTTAGGAATTCTGCTACACACACTACAAATTCAAATACAGCAAAAGTAATAAGTTTCTTGCCTTACAAGAGAAACACTAAAGGTATTTATATATATATGTATTTATATATGTTAATCTTTTTGATGTCAGAATTCTGCTTTCAAAGAAAATCTCTTATCTGCTTCCACTCTTCATGGTTGAAATCAAATTAAAAGATCGCCAAAAAGTACCATTTAGTGCTCCAATTGCTGAAGGACATTCAGTCCGTGGAATCAGACCAGAACTTCCACAAAATAACTGCTATGGAATGGCTGTAGTGTGTCAGTCTGCAGAACCACAATTGCCTCAAAACACAAATTGTCTGCAGTCTGCAAGACTTTGTCACTGGTTAGACACCCTCAGAATATCTCACTCTGACCAGGAATGCAATGCTGTGATAGAACTTTTCCCTTTTGCTGCTTGCAGAAGAGCACAGTAGCTCTCTGTTTCTCTGACAGGATTAATACAATCAATTCCAGTTCTTCTGTGCAATAACTTGAAGCAGTGTAAGAAACTACTTTTCTACTTTATAAAAAAAAATTGAGTTAGTTCAGACATTTTATCTAAAGATTCAAAAACAGCACTAAAAATATGGTAGTTTTGTTACATTTCAGTTCATCTTAGCATACTGACCCATATATTTGGTTTTCAATTTATTTCCAGCATCTTGCTGGAATTTATAAGACACAATTAGAGTTAATCTCCCCTTCAAACCTTGGAGTGTTAGGCAGGCCTGCCTTTACTCTGCAATCTTTCTCTTAGAGTAAATTTTACTGTTGTTGATCAATAGGCAACTGATTGTAGTTCTTTACAGTAATAGAAATTACCTGCTTCTTACTGAGGGGACTCATATTCATGTTTTCCACTTCCCAAGAAAATGATTCATGTATTGTAGTCAGGAAGTAATTTTCAGGTAATACTGGACAATTTCTGTTTGTCAATCTTTTGTAGCCAGTGTTTTGTATCTTTTTGTTTTAAATTTTCTGATGCTATGAATGGGTAGGTTTCAGATACCAGTTTTCAGCTTAGGTACGTAACATTGTTTATGCTTGTTTGTGGAAATATTCATGGTGACCTCAGTGATATTTAAGAAGCCAATGTATGTTCTTAGGTATTGTGGTTTTGGCTGGGATAAAGGAATTACTTTTCCTCATTTAGCCTATGTGGTGCTATGTTTTGGATTTGTCAAGAAAGGCTTGATAGCACATGGATGTTTTCACTAGCTATTTACTTAGTTCTTACAGAGCATCAAGGCCTTTCCTGCTTCTCATGCTACCCCACCACTGAGCAGGCTGGGGTTCACAAGGAGTTGGGAGGCAACAGAGTTGAGACAGCTGACCCCCACTGCCCAAAGGGATATCCCAAACCATATGGCATCAAGCTCGGTGTATAAAGCTGGGGGAAGAAGGAGGAAGGGAGGATATTCGGAGTGATGATGTTTCCAAGTAACCTTTACGCGTGATAGAGCTCAGCTTTCCTGGAGATGGTTGAATATTTCCCTGCCCGTGGGAAGGGGTGAATAAATTGCTTGTATTGTTTTGCTTGCCCACACAGCATTTGTTAATTTGTTAAATTGTCTTTATCTCCATCCATGAGTTTTTACACTTTTACCCTTTGGATTCTCTTCCTTATCCCACTGGGGAAGCGAAAAACTGGATGTGCAGTGATGAGCTGCCTATCAGGCCTAGATGACGCTAGGCAATCGTGTTCCTTAGTTTTCAGTAAAGAGATTTACTGTAGAATGCCCAGCATGACTTTAAGGTTTTGGCTTTGTTTTTTGGGTTTTTTTTGTTTTTGTTTTTTTTGAGGACAGCTATCAAGGGAAGCACGAAATTGCAACTGCAGGAACAGATGGTCACATGATGAAAAGTAGTTACTGAAACCTAATATAATACCAAGTACATTTTAAATGTAAATCCTGATTGTGTTAAATAGTGGTGCCAGCTGTTTCAGCCTGCAGACTGCACTTTTTGGTGTACCCTGGGAATCAGCAGGTGCTACTTGCTCTGCTAGTATCAAATTAGGAACAGATAGTTTTAAGTGTACATTTCGGATATCTATAGCTCTGGGACTAGCGATGTATTAAAAAATGAAGTATGAAAACTTGAAGAAGGAGATGTGCTAATGGAAAGTTTTAGTTTTTCTAAATTAAAAAAAAAAGAATTTAGAATTCAATTCCTTTCCCATTCATCTCTTCCCAACATTTTCTACTGCACAATTGCCTATGAATATTTTTACATAGAAATATGTAACACTTTATGCAATAATCAAATGTGAATTGATACATAGAAGTTGCTATTTTTCCTATAAAATCCACAATCACAACTGCCACTGTTCTACAAATTCCGCTGTGATGTGTTGATCCTGGGTGGATGCCAAGTACCCATCATTCACCTCCACAACTGGACAGGGGAGAGAAAATATAATGAAAGGCTCATGAGTTGAGATAAGGACTGGGAGAAATCACATATTGATTACCATCACAGGGTTATCTTGGGGATATTAATTGAATTTATTACCAATTAGAATCAGACAGGGTAATAGGAAGCAAAACAAATCTTTAAAACACCTTCCCCCAACCCCTCCCTCCTTCCCAGGCTCTATTTCCTCTGCTCCAGCAGTGCAGGGAGATTCTAAACAACAGTGTTGAGATTTTATTTGGGTTTTTTAAAATCCTATCTTGTATGGCTCACTCCTTTTCTTAGGAATCATTAAGAATTCACTAGAATATAAGTAGAGGTATCAGAAAGTGAAAATTCTGTCTTGATGAATGCTAAAAAATAGTAATAAACTTGTCAGTGAAAAATAAAATTTCATATATGTTTCCTCTTCTGGAAAGAAATATGGATTTCTTAAATGTAACCTCTGTCTTATGGAATGACTGCTTTTATCCAGGGAAACAAAAGAAAAATTATGGCTAAGAACCTTGCCACTTCACAGTGGGCACTTTTGGGATGCATGGGGGAAAAAATCCCAGAACACAAATGCGACCCCTTTCTCGTTGTTTAAGCAGCTTGCCTAGTGTCATAACAATTTTCTCTCATTCTTTATGACTTCAGTGCTCTTGTCAATCACATTTAAGCACACTACAATAGTGTCAGCTTTTATTTTTAGAACCTTCATGCCCTGAAGTGGTGAATGCTCCAAATATTGCATGCAATTCCCTGGTGATGCTGTTGTGAGAATCTAAAAAACATATCAACCTTGGATCCTTCTGGAGGTGACATGGAGTTTTTAGTAATAGTATGTGTTTCTACCCAGATCTGAGTCTTTTCTTGTTTGTCTGTTTATTCTTTCACATAAGTAAGTATAGAAAAATGTATTTTTGAGGGACAGAAGATGTTTTTAAATATAGACTGTATTTGACTAAAATATGTTCAGTTAAAATAAAAATGATAAAAATCTCAATACACTTCTGCTGAGTGAAATGTTCCAGAAATATAGAAACAGTGTGACACCCAAATGAAACTTTTGTAGCTGAATTAGCTTTCTTTTTGTTGTAGAAATAATTAATTTAACAATGGAAAAAATGGAAAAGGGGAAAAATTTTGTTGCTTCCATTATGAAAAAAATTCAGAAAATCACTTCATTTCACCAGTGATATGTGACATCAAGACAGCATGTGTAAATATGATTTGTAGAGATTTGTGTGTGTGTGTGTGTTTGTTTGTTCAAGTTCTTGGAAGTACATTTGGTTTGACCAGAACTATTTTCTGTGATTTGACCATTACCTTAATAAATCCGGTTTGCTCAACTTTACAATCAGCAAGTTTTCCACACAATGAAAAAAGCATTTTCTCAACAGATATTGCCAGTCCATATTTAGAACTGTTTCATTTATTGTTTCTTTGCTTAGAATTAGCAAATCATTAGCTCAAGTCATAAAAAGAAAATTGCAGAAAAAGAGATTGACTTATTTTCCTTATACAAAAACCATCTGCCATAAAGTTAGCAGTAACACCATTTCATCTTCTTCCTCTTCCCTATACTGCAAACTATGGTTGTTTCAGGAAGAGGACTGCCTTTCCTCCAGAGGAAAAAATGGTCACAATCTATTGGTGGTCCTGCTGGCAGGATTCTCTATTAAAAGTTGACACAGCTTTTTTGGAACACCGAGTGGTTTGATAGAGAAGGTTCTTGAAACTTTTTATTTTTAAACAGTTGATGCCAGATTGAGGAAGATAATATTGTTTTACTGGTATAGATAATTCAATTTTATTTCCACTACACAAGTAATTTTTTTTCCCAAAGAAATCCAAACCAAAGAAAAAAAAGAGGACAAAATCAAACCCTGGAACTTTTCTTTCTGCATATTCTAGGGTGAACACCTCTGCACCATTGTTTTCTTTCATTTTTTCATGCCCTTTATGAAGTGAAATTCTAATTGAAAATGTATTTAAGGCATATATTCAAGCTCAAACATCGTTGTGAAGTAAAATACGTGCTATAGATTGTATTAAATGCCTTTAAATTCAATAGAAAAACACCTAGGAATTACCATTTTCATTGACTGGTATGATTCCATGACCTCATTTTGTCAAAACTTGTAACTACAGCAGTATGGTATGTAGGAAATAAAAACAGGATCTCTGCAACTTCTTATTTTCATTGACATCTTTCCAATACAGTTGTTTTGTTTACTTTCTTCTTATTATTTTAAATTTTTAACTGATTTTCTCTCTGATTCTTGTGTTTCATTTTGATGGCTAGATACCTGAATGAAATTTCTATCTAACCAGACCCTTCTCATTTTTGTTGTAAATATTGTCAAATAAAATTAGTATTAAATTTTACATGGCGTTCTTCTCTCCCTTTGAGTAAACACTTGAAAGAACCCATTTTTAATTTTGAATATTTTGTAATTTTTTTTTAATTTATTGTCACTTTCTTGTTCTCATGTCACTTTTCTTCCTTTCTTCATCCTCCTACATTGTGAGTAAATTTAGTACAAAAGTTGAAATAGAACACTATTATAAAATAAAGTTACCATGGCAGCAAAAAATAATTTCAGTTTATCACCTACAGCAAAAATAAAAGGCAAATTTTGCAGGATTCTTATCAACCACAGAGAAGGTAATCAGACAAAATCAATCTGCATCAATAATGAATGAGCTGCTCACACAAAGACCAATCTGTGTGGTGAAGAAATCATCCTATTATTTCCTGGGAAACTAGAAGTTGTTTGAAATAGTAACAAAGGTACTGCAGAACTTGTAGAGAAAACATTCTTATTTTTAATATCTGATATTAAAAAAAAAAAGTTTGTTGATGCTTTCTTGAATTCATAATTTGTATAATAAATTTGCTGACACAACTCCGGGGGAGTAGGATATTTGTTATATGCTAACTTATCAATCAAAATATTGCAAGATTATTTTTTTTCTGTTCTTAATAGTTTACATGTGTAGCATCAGTGACTGGAGATATATTTGAAACAAAACAACACAAGAGGCTTTTGGTTTTAATACACTCTAAGAAATTTCTATTCTGCTCACAGAGTTCATATCTGAAATTCAGGTATTAAATTCCAACCCAGAGTTATCACCCAAACAAGGATAAATAATGAGATATTACTGGGCAATTACAAGTACATTTTGATAGCCAGGTAGATTAATATAGGCTTATTATTATTATTATTTTAATAAAATATATGTGTGGATATATATATCATCAATCTCTTCTGGAACTTTAGACTGTGATAGTTACACAGAAACTGTAATATATCTTTAATGGTCAGACACCCCATATAGAGATGATATTTTCAATTAATGTCAATTTTGCAAGGAATCACTGGATTTAATCCATTTTTGCCAATTGCAGAGATTTAAGGGTGCAGGAATTACTGTGTTGGATTCCCTATGTATAGAATTTTGTCTTTGATGATCTGCAGGGTGTAAATTGGACCCCACTATTGCCATTAAGAAGTCTTAAAATGGATGTGTGATGACTGAATACGTATTACTTAGAACTGCATACATACGTCTTTGCTATATAAAGCCAAAAAAAAATCATATATGGCTTTTGTTCATAGGCCAGAAATGTTCAAGGAAAGGAGATTTAATTATTCAGCACCTTCATGCTAGAGTTCTCTGTAAAGGTGATGGGTCGGGTAATTATTCTCTTTGAGAATGTTAGCAGAAAAATTATTATTCAGGCCATACTTAATTTGCTTTCCAAACACAACATATTTTCATCTGAAAATTTAAACTGTTTCACCCACACAGCTACTTACTAAGTCTCACACCATCAGGACTGGGGAGAACATCAGAAGGGTAAAAGCTGGAAAACTTGTGGGTTGAGATAAAGCCAGCTTAATGTGGAAAGCAAAAGCCACATACACAAGCAAAATAAAACAAAGAATTAATTCACTGCTTCCCAAGGACAGGCAAGTATTTAACCATCTTCAGAAGAGCAGGGCCCTGTCACACATAACAGTTACTGGGGAAGACAAACATCACTCCAAACATCCCAAATTTCCGCCTTCTCTCCCCCACTTTGTATGCTAAGTATGATGTCATATGATCTGGATATCCCTGTGGTCAGTTTGGGTCACCTGTCCTGGCTGTGTCTCCTCCCAGCCTCCCATGCACCCCCAACTTCCTTGCCTGTGTGGCAGTATATGAAGCAGAAAAGGGCTGAGCTCCCTGCTCAGCAATAACAAAATCATCTCTTTATTATTAATCCTGTGTTCAGCACAAATCCAAAACACAGCCCCGTACCAGCCACTGTGAAGAAATTTAATTGTACCCCCACTGACCTGCACAATTTCAATTAATTTTTTTTTGCTTGTTCCTGTGATTGGGTACTGAGGAAGGATAGCTACTCTATAAGGATTGCCAGAATTTAAGGAAAGATGTAATGAAAAAACTCAATTTCCACTAATTTCCACTAATTCCATTCTACTGGGTTAGGAATGGGGTTTTTTTTGTGTTTTGTCTTCTTTTGTTTTCTTCTTCAATTTCTATTTGGTCATAAAAGCTATCTGAAATACAGTATTGTGGCAAATGGTGGTTAAAAAATCCCTCTGGGACCAAATAGTCTCACTGATTTCAAATAACTTTGTCATATAATCCCATCCACATTTTAATAAATCTCCACTTTTGAACAAGATAAGCTGTCAGCCTCTTATTCTTCTTCCATCTCCCCTTCATATTTATTTTACAGCCTTCCTTTTTCCCTAAAAGAAGTCGGGGGAAAAAAAAGAAATCACAGAAACTGGTTTCTATCAACAATGTTAATCCTGATCAATAAGCAAAGTTGGTAGAGATTTGTAATTTCAACTACATACAGTTTTATTACAGAAAGGATATAGGAGACATCTGTCTTCAAGAGTCTTTCCTCATGAAAACATGTTTCTGTTATTTTCTAAAAATGTACAAATTAAAAAAAATTAAAAATACAAATGCAGTAATATAATGATAACAAAAATAGCAAATTCTTTGTTCTCCTAGGCCTCCTTTAAATACATTACTCCTCTGATCTTGTTTCTTTTGAGGACTTATCTCAAAATTTTTTCCTGTGGAAAACATGCTCTCAATTTCTAAATATGAGCTTTAAACAAAAACAAACCAAAAAATACACTTTGTCCATTTGTTTCTCTGCCATTTTTACATCCATTCTCCCTTTCATCTTCAGATCCACTGGCTAAATCTTTACCCTGACTTTCTCTGTACTGAAACTCTCTTTCATACCCTCTCTTAACTGACATCTTCTCTCTTGGGTTATTCTTTACCTCAGCCTGTTTGACATTTCTTTCTGGATGGTTCACTGTCAGCTCAGTTTGAATATGCTGGAGACAGAGGTGCCCATTACTTTTCCTATCTTTTCTTGTATTTATTATATGCCTGGAAATGATAGCATCTCTTTCTATTGTAGCTTCCTTGCATTAGATAAAAGCTAACGACTACTTCTGAATTATATTTAAGTATTAAAAAAAATGTTTTCTTATATGTTGACATTTTCTAATACTCAGTGTACTGCTCTAAGACAGCCGTTCAGGCATTCCAAAATGAAGATGACTAAATTTTTTTCGCTGTCTAGCCCCACTTCCTGAAATCTCTGACTCATCTCTCATTTCTGTAGGTAGCTTCTCATTCATACCTTCAAAGTCCTTCACAGTTTTCATTGTGTTTTCTTTTTATACTTGTCCTTACCATTTTATTGTTTTCTATGTGAACAAATATAAATTCTGATTTTTTGCCTGGTTTTCCAGACAAACTGACCAAGGGTGTTTCCAGAGTATTATCCTAGCATCTCCCATTGTTACATAACAGTTGAAAAGTGGATGACCGCTGTTTCAACACGCTTCTAAGATTAAATTTAAACTGGTTGATATTTATGATTCCAAATTAACTCTGGTTATAAGATATTCTTTTAATCCTTTTTCTTTCCCTACTAAAACTAACTTGGATTGAATATTTCAAACTGCTGTTAATCTGCATTTCAAAAAAATGAGAGCTTTTTTTTAATTAATATTTTCATATTTCTTTATAATCACTAGTTTATAACTATGTGGTAGTGCAACACACGACAAAACTTCTAATAAGATTTTGTTTCAGAAAAGTCCTTTACTTCAAAGAAAAATCCAAATAGGATATTTTCTGAATTTTTTTTAAACTAACTGGAAAATGCTGTATCTTCTATACTCCATCGACATAAGATATTGCGTGCTGCAGTGAAGGATTTTGTCCTTCACCATCTTTCTAACCAATTTCTTGCAAAAGACTTTTTTTTTTTCCATGTGTCTGATCAACATTTTTCCTACTGGAAATAGATATCACAATAATATGATTCAACACTAGTAAGGTACAACATATGTATTGTAAGTTTTAAATTTTTACATCATAGCACAGATGTGCAGACTTGGGCTTTTTTCTTGTGGACTAAGCTAGGTTTCCAAATATATTTCAACATTTGTTTAGGGGATTAATCTTGTGCACACTTTCAAATGTATTTTTTTTTCCCAACAAGTAAGATGCAGACCTATTTTTTAAAAAAATTGTGGATTAACTATTAATAGGAAGTAGTGGTTGATTATTGTTACCCACATAATATTTGCAAGAGATGGTAATAGTATTTTTAAAAATCTCATTCTTTTACTTGATTTTTAACATATTTACGTTATGATAGTACTTCAAATTTTCAAGTGTCACATGCATCCTGATTACAGACACCCTGATTACTTATAGAATGCACAGATTGTTATCCAAAATACCACTCTAATAAGCTTGAAGAGTTCCAATCTGAAAAAAACTTCTCATCTTGGAGAGGAATTTCAGTGAGACACTCACTTACGGAATTCCACCCATCCAATGGAATACAAGGATATAATGAAATATAGACTCTTTCTGAAGTGGGGAAACTTTTCTTCCCTGATGAGAGCAACCACCAGTGATGAAGTCTCAAAGGAGTTATGACTGATACTACTGGAACAAGTACATCCAGGATACACTATAGTTGACCTTGAATTTTGCTGTACAAATTGCTGTTGCTCTAAAAGGTTACTTGAAAATCAGAGATGCATGCTGAAGTTTCAGTGCAAGGACAGCTAAGTTCTTTTACTTATCCCCAGCATTCATATGTTGTATAAACATATGCAGTGCCTTCAAGACCCAAATCTGTCCTTCTCTTAAGGGTATTTATGATATTGTCTGTCTTTTGAACTCTTCAGAACTATTGATTTCTGATATTGTAAGAAGATATTAATCTTTAAAATATGAAAATTGATTTGAGAACCTTGCATGACAGCAATGGAAACATTGTTCTTTCACAATTGCTATTCTCGTGATAAAATGTGGTGCAGATAACCCTGTGTCCTAAGTGTTTTCATGGTACTCTGAATTGCAAGCCATTTTCATATCATTTTATACCTGAGAAATAAGATACAGAGAGACAATTTTTTACACTGTTTTGGTTTTTTTTTCTTTTTTTTGGTCGGGAAACAGAATTCAGGATGTAAGTAAATCTTTTAATGATAACTGATGTTTTTGAATGCTGCTGTTGTTATTACATAGTTATAAAAGCAAATTTATGAGAAGAAACTTTTCATATATTTACTGGGAATACACTTCCTGATCTGGGTCCACTGATTCACTCATGCTTCTTACTTCACATTTAAATTCCCAGTAATGTTTATGCTCAGGTTTTTTACTGAGACTAGCAACATGATAAATAATATTGAGTAGTAGGAATTACCATATCCTCCCCAGTTCAGTCACTGATAATTCCATTATCTCTTATGTTCTCTAAATCCTCATGTGTTTCCTTGGTTGAGGAAGAAAATAAATCCTTTATAAAATCCGATTCCTCTGACACACGGTTGTGGTTTAACCCTCTCAACAACTAAGCCCCACACAGTCATTTGCTCACTGCCTGCCACTGAGACAGGAAAGAGAATCAGAAGGGTAAAAGTAAGAAAACTCATGGCTTCAGGTAAGGAGAGTTTAATAAGTAAAGCAAAAACTGTAAAAGTTGCACACACAAGCAAAGCAACACAGGGAATTCTTTCTCCACTTCCTATGGGCAGGGAGGTGTTCAGCCCTCTCCAAGAAAGCTGGGCTCTGTCACACAGAATGGTGACTTGGGAAGACAAATGCCATCACTCGAATGACTTAATATCATGAACCATTTCTCTACTGGGAGGGTGGTTAACTCTGAAACAGGCTTCCTAGAAAGGTGATCGATGCCCCAAGCCTGTTAGTGTTTAAGAGGCATTAGGATGATACCTTTAATAATATGCTTTAACTTTTGATCAGGCCTGAATTGTTAAGGCATTTGGACTGGATGGTCATTGTAGGTCCCCTTCAAATGAACGTTTCTGTTCAACACTGTTTCTTCAGAGGAGAAGTGTTTTGGTCCTCTGAGCATTTGCATGACCTTCCTCTAACAAGTCTATGTCTTTCCTGTACTGGAGACTGCAAAGCTGGATGCAGTACTCCAGGTGGGGTCTCATGAGAGTGGTTTAGAGGGACAGAGTCACCTCCCTTGACCTGCTGTCCATTCTGCTTTTGATACAGCCCAGGATGTGGTTGACTTTCTGGGCTGCAAGTGCACATTGCCAGCTCAAAGTCCAGTTTTTCACCTACCAGTACCTCAAAATACTTGTCTGCAGGACTGCTCTGTAACACAGAGGCTGTGAAAGTCTATATGATCTGTTTTCCTAATTCTCAAGAATTAATATTTTGAACATATTTTGAACATATTGTAGGGGTTTTTTTTGAGTTTGTTGTTTTTCTTTTTTGTTTTGTTTTGTCTTTGTTTGGGGTTTTCTTTTGGTTGTTGCTTTTTGGTTTGGTTTGGTTTTTTTTAAAATTTTTATTTTCTTACATAAAATAAGACGTGGGTGTTGTATAGTCAAGCTTTTTCCATGGAATCTAGTCAGTCATCCTCTCCCTCTTTCTCTCCTATATATACATGTCTATATATACGTGCATATATATATATATATATATATGTACACTCAGGTACATATATTTGAAAGAGGGATCCCTAAAAAGCCAAGCCCAAGAAATCTGCAGGTTATACTAATAGATGTAGAAAGAATTGTAATGAAATCTTTATTCTCATATATGTAGATATCACATCTTGATTTTTGGATAAATGCTGTGATATTAGAAAAAATAATCCCCTATATTTAAATCCTAACTAACCAACTCTTACCTTTTCCTCTTCTGCAAGTCTTTTATGCTCACCCCTTGTTATACATTTTATAAGGAAAGGACTTTTTCAGCATCAAAAAAAAAAAAAATCAGATATAGGCCTTAAAAAGATTAGCTGCCGGCCTAAATGAATTATTGTGTTTTATATATTTTTAGTATTTCATGTAGACTTTTTTGTCTATGTTCTTCTAAATAACATATACCTTTAAGTGCCTATTTGAAATATATTTGCTTAATGCAGCTGTTGCAACATTTATGAGCTTGCAATAATTTCAACATATAAAAAGCTTTGATAGTAATTTTAACAAAACATTAATTTTTATTAAAATTCATTAGTTCTTGTGAGTAGCTTCTCAGATATTTGGCTGATTTATCATGTTTGTATTATGTGTCATTACAAGGAAAAATGTTGATAATTATATGTAAATAATTTTGTCAAATTGATATCCTTGATTATCCAAGAGGAAGTTCCATCCTAGCAATAATCTGAACTACTATCTTTATGTGGCTCTTTATTGCTGTAAGTAGCAGCACTTGCAGTCCTTACTTTTACTACCTTTTAATGTACAGTGATTTTTTAGGATATATTAGATTCTCACTGATGACCACCACTGAGGATAAAATCAGTTACATTTAATACTAGAAACTTAGGAATCTAATCTTTAGTAGCTAGCTGACTCTGTGCAACACAGTATTTTCTGTTCCTCTATGCATTTACAGCTACTTCTGCTTGACTTTCAGCCATACAATCAGATTCCAGGAATCTTAAGATGGTAGCTGACCAAAATTATGGCTAATTTAAGAGATCACTGAAATACATAGATAGTTCTCTTTGACATTCAGAATTGTTCACTTGCCTAAATATGGTTATACATGCACAAATATATTCATATATATGTGTGAATATATATTTATATGTACATGTAAATCTCGGTAAATTTTATTCTCTATAATATCTTATTTTAGTAAATATCTGCTCAGTCAAATGCAAACCTTAATTTAAAATAAAAGTGTACTTCTTTAAACATAAGACACCATCTAAAAATTACCTTGTTCAAAACATCGGAAAAGTTAAAGTATATTTCCAGAAATAAAATAGATATCTACAGTCGTAGAAAAAAGAAATAAATAAATAATAATAATAATAATAATAAATAAAAATAATAATAATAATTCCAACTTTCTTTGGGAAAACATATTTTTACTGAATCTGTTGTTGTGGTTGCTGTCTAATCTAAGTATTCATTCCTTAAATTACTGCCTCAGTTTGTAACATGTAGATTATTCTTAATATATCCTCCCACTCCTTGTGGTCTCCAGTTTATTTATTCTTTTTCATACCACCTTTTTGAAAGAAATTAAAGTAGGTGTGACCTTTCACAGGTAAGTCTCTTGAGTCATCAGATTCACTTTCTGTTTGATTCACTGAATGCTATAAATGTGGATAAAATACTACACATTTAAAAGGAAGAATTTGACTTCTGTCAAAGAGATAGTTTCATTTAATTTTTTTTTTTCTTAAGAAGAAAGACAAAACAGTAATTTGCAAAAACTTTAGGTATGCTATACTTTCCCCTATATCTCTCCACATAGTTATAGAAAAATATTAGAAGGTTTTACTTATTAAACTTTCTGTATGTGTGAAGAGTCAGTCAAGGATTTATCGATACAACATTTTTGCATATATCACCAGCTCTCTGTGCTGTACCTGGAGACATTTTTGTGTTTCCAGGAAAAAATGAAACAGTTTCTGTCTTTTTTTTTTTCTTTTCTGCTTCCTGATGCAGTGAAAGAAAGCTCATATATGGCATTAATTTTGAGAAGGAACTAAAAAAGCTAATGTCTTAAAAATTGGTCTGAATGTGCGAGTAAATGAGGGACATACAGGATCAGTTTTAAGCATCAGGTCAGTTTCATTAACAATTATCAAGAATTACATGTTCTCATTAATTCTGTCACCCTGGACATGCAATTAGTTCCAGTGTACAGGAACACACTTCCACCACATAATCAATAAATTATGGCATATCATCTTTAGTTTAATTTCCTCAAGGGTCAATTAATTTTTTATTATCATATTCTTCACCCTGGAGAGTCTAAAAATTCAGTTCTACCTCTTTCAGAGCAAAAAGTCGTGTTTTCTTTTGGTTTTGAAATGGACTATTTAACACTTTTCTACTTCAGTAATTGAGCAAAAAGAATTCATATTTTTTGTCTGTTCACCATGCTTTATTTTTTAACCAAAAATGTGATTCCTCAGTGCTTTAAACTGATGGTCAGGTTGGAGTTGTGGTTGGTGTACCCAATTCTCACTTCTACGTAAGTATTTTTTTGAAAAAAATGGGAAAAAAGTCTTTGAGAATGTCAGAATAAGAGGTCTGCTAGTCCACTGAATCTTGAGAATATCCAAGTTTAAGTTGTCTGCACTATGACAGACAGTGCTATGATGATGATAAAGTAACCAAGTAGCATACAATCATTAGTCAAGGTAGATGGCTTTATGTCTCCCATGGTTAAGTAAATATAAATGAAATATTATGGGATTGCTCTGTGCTATGCTTCCTAGCAATTAAGTGATATCTCCAGTAATTATGGTTATTACCAGCAGTCTAAAACATCGTATCTCTTCATAGGGATGCAACGAAGTTTTGCAAACTCCATTTTACAAAAGATGCAAAGAAACTAAAGGTAATCTGTGTCACATGTATCAGAGATTCCTCACATATTTAAGAATTAGTATAATACAATCTTGAGATTATAAAACCTCTTGCCACAAGTCTACACAAGTCAGCGTTTTCTGGGTTTTAGATTGTTTTTCCCTTTTTTTTTTTTTTTTAGCATATACCTGCACTGCAATTATTTCAAGTGAAAAAGTAATCTATATATGTATGTTCGTGTCTGTACGTAGGTATTTTTGGATTATTTTCTTGAAAATTGCCTCTTCAGAGATTTTCATTGATATCTTGGACTTTAGAGTAAAATAAGAGTATTGAGGAATCATAAATTGGGTTGAAAGTGACCTTTAGAGGTTATCCAGTCCAACCTCCCTGCTATGTGTAGGGATACCTTCCACTAGATCAGGTTTTTCAAAGACCCGTCTGACCTCGAATATTTCCAGAGATGAAGCATCTACACCTTCCCTGGTCAAACAGTTCCAGTGTTTACCATCCTCATCATAAAATATTTTTTTCCTTATATGTAGCCTATATTTACCCTCTCTTAGTTTAAAACCTTTACCCTTTGCTCTATTACAACACGCTGTGCTACAAAACTTGTGCCCACTTTTCTTATAAGCCCTCTTTCAGTACTTAAAGACTACAATACGGTGTCCCCAGAGCCTTCTCACCTCCAGGCTGAGCAACATCAACTCTCAGACTTTCTTCACAGGAGAGGTGCTCCAGTCCTCTGAACACTTGTGTAGCAGAGTAGTGGAGTCTACTGCATTAGCTGAACATTTGAAAGTCTACTGGAATAATACTCTGGAAAAAAAACCACCAAAAAATCAAAAGCCAACCAACCAAATGAAAAACAACCAAGCAAACCAACAAAAACCAACCAAAACAACCAAAACCAAAGAAAAGCCCTTATGTTAGCTGCATCATCTCATGGTGCCATTGTTTCATTTCAACTTTCTGTGGATGTTTACATTATTAAAAAGTGCTTAAAGCTGAAAATTAGAATTCTCAAATCTGTGTGAAGGTCTATAAACAAATTTGGGGAAAAAACATATTTCCAAACATAGTCAAGCAGAAACAAGCAATTACAATTCAATCGTATTTTTGTATGTTTTTTCTCTATCTGCTTTATTGAAAATTGGATGACTTTTTTCCTCAATTCCTCCTAAGCAGATAGTCTAGCTTTTAAAATACAATTATCTACAATGATAAGCCATCTTACTGTTGTTTCTCAATGCTACTTATTGATAATTGTTATAATAAAAATTGTATACAATATTTGGATGATGCAAAGAAACATGAACTAAATGTTGCAGAACCAAGGTGGCATTTTCTTATTTTCAGTCAAACAGAAATTGGTTTCAAATTTTACTTGAGTGTATTGACAACACAAAGGTAAACAGAAGTTTTCTGACAGATTCATATTACTATAACACTAAGGAGCTACTGGAAGGCAGAATAGTTTCTGCTGTGAGAAAATACAGATTTTTTTCTTTTTCTTTTTCTTGCCTTCTCATTAAAAAAAAAAGGAAAAAAAAAGGAGTAGAGGCAGATAATAGAATAATGGGTGTCTACAGGTCTGCTTCCTTTCAAATAAATAGACTGCTGTTGAAATTAGTGAAAATGTTGCTATTGGAATCAAATATACAATAAATGCTGTAAATACAGCTGCTCAAACAACTTATACAATACATTGTCATTAACTATGGGTGGTGGTTTGATTCTAGTATCTTGCACCAAAATTTGGTGCTCTGAATGAACTTTGAAGGTTGTACCTCTATGTGAAGAGAGTGATTCACAGATATACTTTGAGCAGCCTTTGGAAGTTTAGCGACATAGCTGCAAGTACTTGGTCTGGACATTGTTGATAAAGTAGATAAAGACAGTTTATATAATTGTGCTCCGAGAATAAAAAATAGAATAACCATAGCAATCCAATAAACTCCTGAGAGAGTTCTATTTTAAAATCTAATCTGTGGGCACCAGACACCTGGATGAAGCACACATTAAATCTCATACAATATCGCTGTATGTCTTATTCTATCAAACTGATGTTTCATGTTGAAACTGAATTCATTGAAAATTATTTGCTTTCTTCAATGAGTTTTTGCTTCATATGTTTCACTGTTTGAAAATATATTGAATAATATAATCAAGGGACCAAAAAATCATTTAACTGTGATAAGAAAAATTTTGATAAGTGGATTTAAATAAGCTGTATATTTATATCAAGCTGTTCTCATCTTACTTGCTATCAACTCAGCAATATGAAAATAAAACATGCACAGTATCAACAAATTGGACATATTTTCAGTGTTGCTCCAGAAAGTTAATAGTTACAATTACATGTTACCTGGTTGGCATTTATAAATTTTTGAAAACTACTTCTTGACAAGTTAAACACTAGTTTTATTTTACAGTGTGTTACATTTCTTTCTGTGACACCTTAAAGTTTTTTCTTTCTGTGACACCTTAAAGTTTTCAAGAGTTAAGGCATGAACTAATGTTTTTATATGTTCTTAATTTTGCTTTTGTGGGTAATGTCTTTTTACCTTACTCTTGGAAGTTATTGTTCCTATTAAATTTATTTAAATTTTAAATGCTAAAATTTTGGCTGAATTGTTTGAAGACAAGCAGAAAACTCATAGATTTCTTGTATATGAAAAGTCTTGAAGAAGAAATAGTCTTTATCTACCTGGGACGACAAACATTCATGGTGGCACTATCTTTTTTTGGTTTCTTTGTTTTATACTACACCATATATGTGCTATTGCTTGGTAAAATAAAACAAGGAAAGTTTCTATATTTGCCTTCTTTTTGTTTCCTGACAGGTATATTTGAATAAGGGAGGAAATAAAAGACTTTTTTTCTGAGAGCAGCAGAGCAGACATAACTTTGGGGGTTGGCAAAAGATGATTGTCTGTTGTCTCAAAAAAACCCTCCAAAAACAAAACCAAAAAAACAACATAACAACAACAAGAACTGAATCAAACCAAACCAAAGCAAACATCTGGTGAAGAACTCCAGGAAAAACTTTGAAGACCGATAATTTAAAGGGAAAAGCTATAACTGAAATCTTCATATCTGTAAAAATACTTGAAATGGGATAAAAATTAATAGGGACAGCCGTTTTTACTCAAGGAGTTTCACATACATAAGTTTTTTTATACTTTGTACATAAGTTTTAGAAATTAAAGTCTTCAGTGTTCCTTGATGAATAGAGGGATGGTCAGTTCTATCCCAAAGTAGGCTGAACTTTAAGCAGAATCTTCCAATTTTTAAAAAGAGTCTTTCCTGATTATAATATTCTTAATGAAAATAGAGGTAACTTTTTCTGCCATCAAATTCCCTTTTGCTCTAGAATTGTACAGATTTTATTTATGCCCTTAACCCATTTTCAGTTCTGGTAGAAAATGTGCTATTTCCTTATAGTCTACCAATTTCAGCAAAAATTACTTTTCAATGTTTCCAGTGGAGAATGGCAATAAGGAAGTTCATTTGAAAATGACAATACGGTGGTTATGGAAAAGTCTCTCATTCTGAGTTATGGGTGAGGAAAAAAGGATATATACTTCCCCTTCTCCTCCTTATCGACACTCACAGCTAAGAACAGTAGCAGTTAGCACAGAAACTCTCATTTCTCAATTAAATAGTATTTGTGGATTGTGCCCTTCTCATCTCCTTCACAGAGTGCTGCAACCCTGAAAAAATCACATTAGTTCTACTGGTGGCTTTTTAATAGTCTGAGCATTTTAATGAGTTATTGAATACTCTCTTGAACCCATCTTCTTTAGCAGTCATCTCCAGGCACAGTTCCCTCTCTGCACATCTACATGCTCCAACTTTCCTAATGCAGGCCTATCTTTGTTGTGTCTGCAAATAATTTGTACTCCCTTTGAGGATTTTTAGAAGAGAAGCCTTTAATCTTACCACCCATCTTCTTGGATTTATTTTTAATCTACTGTATCTTCACACTTTGCATTTTTAACTACTTCCTTATCCTATTTATATGATTTTAATATAAGGCCCAATTCAAAATATAGGAAATTAATGGTACTTCTCCTGAGGTGATTTTTCTTTCCTTATTTCTTTTGTGTCTCTCAGCTATCTTTCTTACTTTTTTCTTGTGGTTTCTTTCTTGTGAAAATATATTTTTAACTATCTTTGATAAATGTTAGAAAATAAAGATCTTATCATAGTAATACCATATGCTTATATATATATATATGTATATATATATGCATATGTATATATATATGAGCATATGGTATTACTACGATAAGTAATGATATATATATATACACATCAAATTATATAAAACGTGAGAAGTTGATCTACATTCTGATTCACTACATAAAACAAATACCTATTTGAAGGGGTGCTGGACTTGATAGAAAACAAAAGGTACTTGGACCAATTCTCTCATTCTTTATGCTTCTCTAAACATGATCTTTTTAGATAATTTTGTTCAATGTGTAAAATGCTTCTTTCTCTTTTCCTTTGGTGTTGGGCTGGGTTTTTTATTTTTTTATTTGATTTGATGAAGTTCCTCACAAATTATCTTTTCAGACTACTTAGGTTAGATGGTTGCAGTAATAACCAAAAATTCACTGGGACCATTCGTTGACACTGCAGCCTTTTGTCGTGGACTGGCCCACATATATGACATTAAGCTCTCAGAACCCAGAAAGGCATAGTTTCTTGTAAACTGCCTACTGAGAGTAGTCCTGGCCCATCTCCCAAACTGTGCACCAGAGTTATTGGGACGAACAGTTTTAATGGAATTAAAGTGTACTAGGAGCTGCAGTTTAAACATAACTTTCCAGTGTCAAATTCCATGACAGTATTCATTTATTACTTATGACATAAATTTAATGTTTAAAAACTGCCAGAAGCATTCAACTGCCACAAACCACTTAGCTGAGGGAAGACACTTTCTTCTTTGTTTGTTACAGAATTTGATGTAAGGGGATCACATCATCTTCATAGGCCATATCAACATCCCTGCTGAAACTTCTTCCATGGTATTGATGTACACTAAACTAACTGTTGTTAGTTTTTCATCTTAGTATCTGTGTTTTATTAATTCTGCAAGTTCTTTTGCTCTCAGAAAAATCTCACATGACCAAATAGTAGCTTTCAGCAGAGATTTATTGACATAGGCAATATGTGGCTCTTTAAAAAATGTAAAGAAGAAAAGGAGAAAGACTGCCAGAGGAGGACCACTGTAGATTCAAGGCACGAAAAAGAAAAGGAATAAGTAATGGCAATGTTGCTAATTGCTTGTCCTGCCTTGTTGCTCAAAGACATCTTGTATAAAATTTATATGTTTAGAAATTGAAAAAAATAATGTTTATTCATCAGTCTGTTAAAAACAAGTCATTTGATGGAAGAACAAACCTAGAATATTCAAGTAATACTTTTTCTTCCTTTGCTGCCACACATTAAGGTTGACATTCACCTAGTTTTAGTTATCATTAAATGTTAGTGATCTAGATGAATCTGTTTGTCTGGGGTTCCTCAACTCTCAATAGAAAGAGTAGAAAACAATGAGAACACCTTCAGAGCATAAGGCATCTTTGATCTTTTAAATATTCATGGAAGAAGTCTAATGTTTTCTTCATTTCTGTAAAGGAAATTTCAAAATTAAGTTTAGATTACACTGTGATAACCCCTCTTCAGATGTCTATATTGTAAGGTTTTTTGTATATCTTGACTGGACACAGGCTAATAAAACTGATTTTACATCAGTAAGATTGAAACACTGAAAATAGCATTTTTACATGACATTTCCATTTTTTTCTTGCTTAGATTTACCAAATTATTGTCTTTATTTGGAAGATAGCTGTCTATTGACTTTTCCTTTTGTATCAACTTCCACCTCTGTTCCTTTATTTTTCTAAAATGCTTTAGTAAATAATCTGTTTCATATTGAAACGAGGGTCAGGTCTAAAAGAGTTAACTGAGATATCAGGGCCTGGCGAGAAAGCCCCCTCCAACATCTACTCTGCCTGTGCTGCTAAGACTCATTCTGTTCTGTTCACTGGCCCAAAAATGTAGAAGAATATTAGAAGCAGTATACAATAAGCCCAGGGGTAATAAATTAGGATAAGGTAGATATTTGAATATCTTGGCCTAGAGCCAAGGCTTTCTGCAAGCTTCAGTAGTCGGGGCAAGAACAATATAAAGGTAGAGAGGTCAGAGCGAGAAAGATGAGAAAAAGACCCTGGACTTGAGGCCGAAGACCAGATGTAGCCCCGAAATTGAGTGCCAAAAGAAGCACCACCCTAAGCTCCACCTAGACTCAGCCTATCATAAATATGTATAGACAGATGTTGCAATTATATGAATATGTATAAAAATCATGTATGAAAACTGTATAAAAACCCTGATTTTGCGTGATACCTTCAAACAAGTTTGTCCAGCGTGAGCTAGCTTGTTCCCAATGTTGAATAAACAAATACCTTGCTGCTCAGGTCTCTGAGCAGTTAATCATCCCGAGGTTTTTTGGCATCAATATCCAGCTCCTTCCTCTGATCTTTTTTCTCTTTGTCCTATCGGTTATATAATTATTTTTTGATTATGTATGTGTAATACAACCATTTGGGAAGGATTATCACAGAATAAGTAAGAACAACAGCTAAACTTCCACATCTATCAAATACCCCTAATGTCTCTTAAATGTTTGTGTTCCATTTTGGGTTCCCCAAAACACGTTGATATACTGGCTTTCTGGTAGTAAATCCAGTAAAGGGACAGGTGCACATGACTTAGAAGGACAGGTGGAAGAAGTTGGCTTTTTTCAACTTTAAAAACAAAGGCTGATGGTTGGCCTTACTGCTACTAACAACTGTCTGATTCAAAGGTATAGAAGGGACTTCCCTTCCTGGAAGTCCACACTGTGGGAAAACAGAGAATAGAAACAGGTTGGGACACTTGAAATTCCAGCCATGTAATACAAGAAAATAATCACAATGAGAGTGACCAGGTATTGGTCATTGGATTATTTGTATATTCCAGAAAAGTGAATTGTACATCAATTGGCATGTTTAAAACTCACCTGGGCAAGACCTAGAGCAATCTGATCTAAGATGGCTATGGTTTTTATATAAGTAGAAACCCATGACCTCCAGACAACTCTTCTAGGCAAAATAATTTTACACCTTATTGTATTCCTTCATGGGCAAGATTAGATTAATTTTTTCAGCCTCCTCTCCTCTCTGCTCTACTCCCCTCCCTTCTCCTTCTCTTGGTTTTGCTGTTTTCCACTCCCCAATAATACCTTCTTTTTCTTCAAAGGTCTTGTTCAAAAGACTAGTTGCTTTTATCTGCTTGTACCCTAGAAACAACTGAGATTGCTCTGGGCCAACTCTATTCTGTAGTAAAATCAAGAAAGTCACATAATTTCAGAATTATTAACATGAATCACAACTTCTAAATTAGATGTGAGAAACAGTAAATGTTATTCAAGAGAAGCAAAATAATTTTGCTCAGTGATTATTATTATATTAGGAAGTTAAAGTTTCACTTGAAAGAATATAAGTATATATTTTGTCTTTCGTATTAATATTAAAATCTGTTATACACAACACAGATAATAAGCATGCATTTTAATCTCATTTACCATAATGGAATTTAAACATGACTATCGTTAAGTTTTTGTAACGATTAACTCTGAAAATGTATATATATATTTACTAAGTTTTGGAACTTTTCTCTATCCAGATTCCAAATATCCGGACATATTTATAGTCTGTTGAAGGGACAGACTGAGTTTTCATTTTTTCTAAATTAGTTTTGGATCACTATTTTAAGGAAATTACTTAGAAACCAGTAAGAATTAATGTTGCTTAAAGCAAAACTTTCAAATGTGGTCATATTTGGATTTTGTAAGCAAAACACTATTTCAAAGTGGGAAAATAATTATATACATTTATCTTGACCTTAATAAGATTATACTTTAGCTGAATTTGTGAAGACTTTTTCTTATAACAAATGTAGCTTTGAATTAATGTAATGCAATTATACACTTTTCATCCAATTTTAAATTTTTTTTGTTTAAGCTATCATTTACTTATGAATTGATTTCTTTCTAGATTTATCAGACTAATCTTAGGAAGTTTTAGGTTTGGAACAAGTACTACCCAAGGACTGCTTAACTTAACAGAATTGAAATGTAGCACAGGAACACAACCCTAAATCGTGTATGTTATAATTGTTTTTGTTTCTACTTGTACTGCTGGTTCATTTTGACATTACTCTGAGCTCTCTTCTTAGTGGTGATAAAACCACTAAATTATCTGTTGTGACCTTCAATTCCACTAAAAATCCTCCACTCACCTCAGTTTCTAAATACAGGTTTTTTTCATGATCCTGCAAGCAAATAGACACTAAATGCAAAAATATTGTGCTCTTTTGTAGTTTCATCACAACTAGCCAAACAAAAACCCACAAAACAAAAAACCCTCTAGGTTTTCCTATGTGATCTACCACGATTGCATGTGACATTTTCTCTCACTACATTATTACTGGTAAGATAATTCATATCTCAAAATAATCACATTAATCCTTGCTATTGATTTTCAGTCAGTCATAAGACATTAGAAAGTTCTAGAGTTGGAAGACAGCTAATGTCGTAATGTTTGAAAATGCTTACAGATACATCTTAGTTATTGAATCACCAGAATACTGATCTTGAACAAAATAAGGAACACCTTGAAAATGAAAAGATTAATAAATAAGTAGAGAATGTCAAGAAAATTAGCTCAGTGAACATAGTTTATGAGGAAAAATACCTCCAAATTATCCTTTATTTTGGTAACGTATTTGACAAAATTACTTTTTTCGTTTTTTGTACTAGTAACAGTTTTGATGGATTCACTTTCCTTATCACAAGGTACTTGGTCTGGTACACAACTCATCTCAGCAAAAGATAGAATGGAATTTAAAATGGCACTGCTTATGTGGATTAAAAATTATTAAATGACTAGGGACTTAATGTACAACATAAATGAAGACATGACATTTTAGATGATCTCAATTCTTGGTTCTTTATCATTCATTAATTATTTTTAACAATGACATGAAAGAAAATAAACCCTACATTTGATTTGGAGATGATGCAGGTGTTCAGCAATAGGGAAAAATTAATTAAACAGTGCTCTGAGTTATTTAGTAAGCAGTTTTCAGGGGAACAATGTTTCTCCCAATACAATTGCAAGTAAAATTAATGAATTACCAGCTATATTTTCTTTACAGTAACCTTGTCTCTGAAAACATTGACTTGCAGAAGACTTGTGATCATTAGGAAAATCAACTGAACACAAGACACCTGTGCAATATTATTATCTAAGCAGTTGGTCCAAGAGGAATAAGAACATAACCTCACAGGAGGAAAAATTCTTTATTTCGGTATATGACCGAAAAGGGATCACTCCTTTTGTTTCTGACGTCTCAAATTCAAAATAGCTGTCAAAAATTAAAAATGCGAAGCAGCAGTCATAGAAATTATTGACAGAGTGGTGGGTTATTTTCCCTGAGATCTAAACCCAGAGATTCTGATCTAATTGCTTGTTAAAAAAAGTTTGCAGGTGGTTCGATGACAGTCTTCAAGCACTCAAAGAATGTTAGTCGGAAAATGTTATTTAATCAGATATAAAAAATGTAATTAGATTTAATGGCAGAAAGTTGAAGCTAAACAAATTCAAGCTTTAAATAAGGCAACAATGGTATAAGAACTATCTTGAAAGTTGTGAAGTGAATAAATGCATTCTACATTATTAGAACCTTTAATCAGACAGACTTTTTTTCAGATTGTACTTTTTAGCTTATGACTGGAATATCAATTATTAATGCTCAGTCGATGGCTTCTGGGTTATTGGAGAACTTAATACATGGCCCAGGAAAACATATTTCTTTAGCTTCTTTAGCTTTCTTCTTTAGCTTTCACATAAGTTGATTTCTATGGCTAATTTTCTTATAGTTAGCTTTTTGTTAGCTTTCGTGTATAATTGGGCTCTAAAAACAAGGTTATATACACTTCACTGTCTCAGCTTTCCCAGGTTTCTTAGCATAGCTGACGACAGATACCTGTCCACTCAAAAGAACTCTGAAGTACCATCGAAAGTGCCCTGTCCAAGTGACTAACATATAATGTTAATCTGTAATGTTTTAATTTAATGGACATAAATGACCAGTTTGAATCTGTTCATCATTTGCTACCTTATGCCTTCAGTTTTGTTCAAGTAGCAGAGGCTTGAAGGAAGATTTTTCTAGGCCTGTGCAGAGTGAGAATATTATATTGGATACAAAGACAAGAATACTGCAGGCAGAACAAAATGGTGCCTACCAGTGTGAATTAAAGAATCTCAGAGAGATTGTAAGGATAGTGTATTTATGCACTTAGTGTGAGAAAAAATGGAAGAGATGAGGAAGGAACAGGAGCTCACACTGGAAGAGTGAAGAAATGTCCTTTCTCCTCACGACTCTAGGAAAGGTTCCTTGTTGAGGAACCAGCTTTAAGCGTAGCATAACAAACCTGCTTTTGATCTAGAATCATGAATTATACAGAGACATTATATTTAGGGAAAGACATCATCTCAGGAATTCAAAACAATCAGAAATGAAAGACCTGAAGAATAAGAAGCTGCATAAGTGAACTGTATAAAATCACACAGAAAGGCTTTGACAAAATTGGAGCTATTTCCTGATGTTTAGTGCTGTGGCAAACAGACAAGGTTATCCCACTAACTCTTCAGCCAATGTAAACCCAGTATATACGTTGCTTACTCAAATAAATGGCTCATAATTGTTAAATTTTATGAAAAGTCAGCACTGCTATTCTTTGACAAAAAATTATTAAAACGTACACTGAATCATGTACTTAAAAACTGGCAGGCCATTGATGAATTGGTTATTCCAGGAAAAAGAGTTGAAGTAGATTCTGCTGAGTTTAAATCTTGAATAATAATAGTAACAGTAGTAAATAATAATAATAATAATAATAATAATAATAATAAACATTTTTTCATGTGATATAATTAATTAGTTACTATTTGGCATTGAAATCCCTGAAGGATCTCCTTGGCTTGAGAATAAAGATCTCATTTTAGATTTTACATATTAAGAAAAAAAACCTATGGCATAGAATACACTGAGTTGGAAGAGACCCATCAGGATCATGGCCTGGCCCTGCACAGGGCATCTCAGGAGTCATACCATGTGCCTATAGTTTCTGAAGTCCTCCTTTTTGCCCTTCTTGAAAACTGGAACAATGTTCACCAGATTCCAGTCAACTGGGACCTCTCCAGATTCCCAAGACCACACAAAAATAATCGAGAGGCTTTGCAATGACATCAGCCAGATCTTTGAGGATTCTCAGGTGAATCCCATCAGGCTTCATAGGTTTGTAGGGATCCAGCTGCACCAGCAGATCCTGTACAAATTCAGAATTGAGTGGGAGTTGATCATTCTCGAAGTCATGGTCCTCCAGCTCAGGGCACTGAGACTCCCTTGGTCTGTCATCTGTGTTGAAGACAGAGGCAAAGAAAGGATTACACACCTCTGCCTTATCTCTGTCCCTGTTTGTGGGGTGACCATCCTCATCCTGTACCTGGCCAGCTTCTATATTTCTATACTGCCTATTGCCATTAATGTATTTGAAGAAACTCATTTTATTGTCCCCCATATTTCTGGCCAGCTTCATCTCCAGCTGAGCTTTGGCAGCACAAATTTTCTTCCTACAGTGTCAAGCAGCATCTCTCTATTTTTCCCATGTCACTTGACCTTGCTTCCGCTGGACTTATACCTTCCACTTCCACCTTATTTCCAAGAGAAGATCCCTGTTCAGCCGAGCCTGCTTTCTGCCTCGTCTGCTTGACTTTTGACATCTGGGAATTGCATGCTCCTGTGCCCTTAGGAGGTGAGTTTGAAAAGTGACCAGGACTATTAGACCCCAGCACCTGCAAAAAACATTTTCCTAGGGGATTTAATAATTCCCTGGGCAGACTTAAATCTGCTCTCCTCACGTCCAGAGTTGACATTATATATTGAAGTTAAAAAAAAGACCAATATTTAACTTTTTTTTGTTCTCTGGCTGTACTTTATGCTATGAAGCGGATTGTGGAGAGAGACCTCCATATTGTTGGTTTCATAACAATACAGAAAGGTGTTTACAAGGCTTCAAAGACCGCTTCCTCCTCTTCTGGTGAACTTGCATATCTTCTGGGCAGTATTGTTTTTCTTTTTTCCTTAAGAATCAAAATTCACAACCTTTGCTGTGACATACCAGCCCATTAGTTCCTCAAGTCCATGCTTGTCAACACGGATAATGGTTGCTCTCTTGCTTCTTTTAAATGTCTTCTTTTGTTATGTTGAACCATGAATAGCTAAATTAAATTATTATATGATTTGTACATTAATTTATATGATATGCTAAAAACAAACAAGTAGTTGATTAGTTGAAATTTCATTCAGATCAAGAGCCAAATATGTGGATGACTTCTGAAGAATGGGATTCTTGGCTGTCTGTACGTGAAAGATAAATTCTACTAACTAAAGGTACGAAACAGGGATTATTCTCTTAATCCAGTTGCCTTTGCAAGTGCTAATTGACTGGCCATGTTCTGTTTAGTGGATTGCAGGTAGAGTTATTCTATTCACTCTATTTAACTACTCACTCGTACTCAGACCTAAAGCTTGTGTTATGCTCAAACAGAGCTTTTCTGAGTCAAACCAAGAAAAACAAAAACTGCCTTACTTTTTATAGTTAAATATACACAGGAAGCTTTTTAGATACATAAATAGAAATAGCTTACAAAGAAATTTGTTACAGATGCAGTCATTTGAAAGCACTGGAAAAAAGGTCTTGAATGATTTTCAAGAATAAGCAGCAGAGAAAATTCCTATCTAAAAGTTCTGACACAACCAAGCAATAAACATTGAAACACTGCATGAGCGCCTGATGTTGGATATTAAACCCAAAGTATTAAATTGCTGAAACCCCAAGAAGCCTGTGTCATCTTGTTAAGTGCTGGATTTGAAGCTATTTTAAAAGATAAATCTGCCAGAATCTGAGTGAAACCATTTGGAGCAGTTCCCTATCAAAATGAAAGCTCTCAAACTAGCCCAGACGTGCAGCTTAAAACAGTATGTTCCTTAACTGATCATTGGAACAGCTGTAAAACCCCAGAGTGTGTAAGATTTGAGCTGAGAAGGGCTAGCTGTGCAAAAGATAGAAACTGGAAAGATTAAAACAGACCTTGACAGATGGGACACTTTTTATATACAATGAATCATAAACAAATAGCGAAAGCTTATAGAAATGATCAAAACGTGACAATATCTATCCAAAGCAGATGTAATCTTTTAGTAATCAAAGTGTTAAAAAAATATAAGAAAGTAAAAAAAGAATAAAATTGATATTTTAAAAAAGAAAAGAAACAAAAGAAACAGTGCTTAATGGGTAGAATTTTTTTTAACTGATTATTAAACATTTTTTCTTCTGGTATAATATAAATTGGTGCCATTTTGAAGCTATTTCATAGCTATTAAAATGCAAACAGAAAGTAAACTAACAAAACAAAATCTGCTGCTGTGTTGGCAATAACAGTTGTGTTCTCATTCCAGTTGACACTGCCAGATAGTACAGCAAGCTTCAGGGCTCAAGTGTTATATTTTTCATTCTTATCTCCCATACAGGGAAGATTTACTTACTGTGAAATACTGTATTACACATTTTTAAATGATGATCAGAGTTAAGTTTTTAAGAAAGGGCAGGGAATGGAAATTGTCACATTTCAGGTCTAATAGTCATGTTTATGATAGAGTAAAACAAAACTGGATTTGATCCAGGAGATTTGTGCCTCAGAATTCGCACATTGTCTTTTCAATGGCAAGTTTATGTGGCATTTTTCAGGATCACTTAAAGCATTTGTTTATTAAGGATTTCTTTTGTGTGTCTCTGTGGTTAAGTACAGAATAAAATTTAAACTAAAATTTATCTTTGGCCTTTTGGAGTTCTTTTCTTAGTTCTATTTAAAAGCAGTGGAGATAAAGTAAGTTCACATTTTTTTTCTATATTTTTCATTAATGTTCTTTCTTATCACATATTATTTCTTCACAAGTCTCAGTTTCAAATAGCAACTAATTTATTCTAGGTGTTTCCCATACATATTAATTATGCATAAAGTTCGGAGTCCATGAACAGTTCAGAACATAAATATATTTTTTAATTTAATTCAAAGGTCTTCTCTTTGACAGGAAGGCCTCAAAAATAATAGACTCTCAAAAGCAGCACTGGGAATTTAGAGAAAAAGATTGAGCTATTTAATGGAAACTACATCTGATTTACTGTGTTTGAATATTTACATATATTTTTGTTAAGCTAGAATCATAAATACTACTGAAAAAAGGATGTGATTTTTAATCTACCTTAATTTGCAAAGTTTTGTCTTCTACACGCACAGCTGAGCTATAATGACTTGACATACGTTTCATGAACATAAGGATGGGAGCAGAAATAAAAGACTTGAAAGAATGTGCTTCCTCAAATGTATGCAAAGTGTTTTGTTCATGAAACTTAATCTCTTAAAGAATTTCTTATCAACATTAAGTAATTGCATCATATCTAAATAGAATAAATGTGATATTTATCTTGAATGCCACATTCATGTCATTTAATATAAAATATCAACTTGATTATAAATTAATATCAAGCAGCACCCACTCATTCTGTACCTCAAAAGCCCTAGTGGACATTTTCTAACAGTTTTGTAGATCAGCCACAGACTTCAAGAATATGTATAGAGAGAGAGTAGAAAAACTAACAACTTGGTTAGGTAAATTTTACTAACTCTAACATAAGCAATTCAGTTTTACTAGAATAGATGATAAAAGCCTTCTCTCTTTTTCCCAAAGTGGGGGATGTATTAGAGAGCAGAATATTAATGAGATGAAACAATATGGTTTATGGAACTTTGTTCAGAAAAAAGATTTTCTCTCATATGCAAATACTTCATGACCTTTTCCCTTCATCAGCACTGCTATTGACAAAGTGTGGGTTATTATGACACCTTTAGTACTAGTATAAAATTTACAAAATAATCAACTAAGGTGTTATTTAGAGTTTGAGACCAATGAGGTTACTGCAAAATTTTCAGCAATACATGAGAAAGCTTTGTTGGTATTGTTGCAAGGGCTTCTTTTAATCTTCATAATTATTTTAAAATATAGATAAGAAAGCAATTTGCAATTAATTTTTCATAAAGCCTGAATCTTAATACCTGTTTATTTGAAAATAAATTATTTTCTTGTCACTTTATTATTAATATTTATTTACAGAAGAACTCCATGGAGTGGAATATTTAACCAACCCCTGTCTAAATTTACTTTAAATTTCATAGAATTGTAAAATATCCTGAGTTGGAAAGGATCAACAAGGATCATGGAAGTCCAACTCTTGGCCATGAACAGGACAGACCCAAGAATAACACCAGGCGCCTGAGAGCATGAAATTTATTGGATAAGGCCTGAACTTGTTATAGAGACAAATATTTTTACCTTTGAGTGAAATGAAATAATTTCACTCATTGAAGTCTATAATTGTGCTCATGTTCCATTTTTTTCTGTAGAAGACACATTTCCCAACAAGGGAATTCCTTGTAACATCAAATTTTATCGTGAATGCAAAATAAAAATATTAATAATAATAAAAAAAAGAAATTTCTTTTTTTTAAAATATTAGGAAGAGGACCTCTGACAAAAAGTAAGTCATACCATTGTAAGACAGATACCTAAAGTAACTGGTATGAGTAGGTGGAGTAAATTGAGTATTTCTCTTTGTTACTGTATTACAAAACTTGATAATTGGATCAAATTAAAACATGACATTTAGACAAAGCATTAGAAATTAACCTGTTTCTTGTCAAACAATGTTGTAGTACAGTACTACTACTTCCATAAGATGTAATGTGACCAGAATAAAACTGATGGTTCTGAAGACTGGGCTTTGTTTAGGTTTTGAGGTGGCAGAGGAGGGCACTATAAAGATAGTGATCCTGGCTTCAAAGCAGTGACTCTAGCTTTTATTCACTGTGACTTTAGAATATGCTGCACAGAAAAAAATGATCATGTAAAATACATTCATTAGAAAGATATTTTTGACGTTTCATATGTTAATGAATAAATCACACTATGATTTGTTACCGGTCAAAAAATAGATAATTAATACTTCTAATTCCACTTGCCAAATTTCTGTAGTTACAGAAAATTGTCACTCTAATAAATCAAATATCTTTTGTGCTAGCTTCCTATAAGGTGTGTAGAATATATGGCTATCAAGACAAGATTTTGGCACTATATTATAAGAATAATTACATCTAAATGAAATTTCAATTTCTTCCAATTCTCTTTCTTAGTGGTGATATTACTTGAAATCATTTTTTGTCCAAGAACTATATTCTACTTCTTTACTATAATCATTTTTTTTAATGCAGACAAGCTTTCCTGAAAAACACAGATTTGCTTTACAGCTGCAGATTTAGGAATCAGATTTGGCAAAGATTTGAGGTCGGTCAGGAATACTTGTGTATGCAATAAAGAAAATCCTTAAACCATGAGAAAAAAATTAGGCTGATATTGGGAAAGAAATGTCTCAAAGTGGAGATAGGAAAGAAATCTTCGTTGGGATGCTAAAGTGTTTCCATGTTTGTAAATACAGGAACACAGAGAAATCCAGTTTACAGATCATACAATAGACGTTTTCTTCTATTCCATTTTCAACTTATTTGTCATTCTTCAATGAGGAAATACTTTCACTGTGCTTACAGCCAAAGACAATGAGCAGAAAAAGCACCAGTCCATGTTGCCCTGACATGTGAAGTCCCACAAGTAGGTCAACATTTACACAAATTTAACTGCTTATACTTCTAGTAGTTTTAGCAGAGACTTGTATTCTGGACTTATATTTAAGACAATACTGTGATGAAAATATTGGTAGATAATGTCCACAATGTGTGATACTCAGAAGAATAAATATGAAATATAAAACGAAGCAGCAACAGCCATTGGCAGCTGGAATTTTGTTTGATATTAGCACATTTACTGAGCAGCCACTAGGACACTAGTAATCTGTGGACTGTAAACATGTGCTTACCTCAAACAAGTTTAGCCTTGTCCTACATGCTAAAAGATTATGATTAAAAGACTGTGGAAAACATTGTCCTTATTTAACTGCATATGTGTAATTTGCATTTGAGTATGCTTCTCGAAGTAGAAGCCTAGGTACTTGTGGGGCATGACATAAATAACCTGATTAGATGTTATAGTAGGCCAAGGAGAATTAGAACATGAAAATTCTGGCTTCTCTACATTCCCAACAGTAGGAGCTGGAAGTGACTTACATTAACAATTAAGATGTCTTCAATCAAGCCAAACAAAGCATGCCTTCAGTGTCTAGTCCCAGATTCATCTACATTGGATTAAACTAATTTTTAAAGGTCAACTATAAATACATATAATGCATTCTAATATATGTTACTTTTGCATATGTGTGTCTTTACAGAAAAACATAAATGTAGCTTTCATTTAAGATAGCTAAATATGCTAAGAAAACAGGAATTTTCATTAATATCTACATTTTTCAGTCCTTCAGAACTTAAGCAGAATGTTCAGCTCTGTGCTCCTGGTGTTTACTATTTCAGAAGTAATTAAAGCACCAACATTTTAAACCACAAGGCACTGATATACAGTTTCATATTTGATAAGAATTTGGATTACTTCCTGGGCTCTGTTTCCTGCTGTAATATCTGAGCACTTCAAATCCGTTTAATCTAAAACATTAAATGTGTTTGTCCATCAGCCTAAAAAGGAGAAGTGCGCCTAGGAGTTAGGAAAAGAAATATTGCAGAATGCCACACCATGTACAGAATGCCACACTGGATGCCTAAACAGTCTGACTGACGGTACAGGACTCCCTAACTATAGATGACAGAGTCCACCTGTAACTGGGTTTTTTATTCTATTGTCTTTTAAAATATATTATAACGTCTACTGTTAACTTCAAAATCAGTGTTTGTACAATGACATTTATGTAAACCTTACTGTATGACAACAGTAATGTCTGTCTAATTTTTTTTTTTAATAGAATCAGGGAAAACAAAGCTCTATAAAATTTTTCACTTATACAACTCACACCCATCAGATATACCATAGTCATGGAATTTTCTAACAGAATTTAATTTAAAACTATATTAATCATCAGCAGGCTTAAATGTACAGTAAGAAATAGCGGACTAATACATTTATGGTCAAGTTTCAGGAACATTTTCAGTTTTACATGGCCATTCTTGACTCATACAGTTCATGTCATCTCTATAAATGGTAGTTACTCACTGAAAATATAATCATAACTATTTGGACTATGAAAGTTGGCTATTGATGGTGCTTACTGTCTCAGTAAGCCTTAATTTGTGAACCTTACAGACTTGGAAGCAAGTGTTGACAATTTCTGTTAGAGCTCAAGAAGGATGAAAAGAAGAATATATTTTTTGGTTTGAAGGTTTCAAGCTTGGGAAGATGGGGCAGGGGGTGGGGTGGGCAGAAAAGACAAAATATTTGCACTTAACCCTTTTTCATGTGAACTAGAGACAAATGCCAGATAAACATTATAATTCAAGCAATATTTTATCCATCAGCTGTAAGAGAAAAGTAACAGTATGTAATAATAGTTGTTAATTTGTTTCTTAATTTTATAGAGGTGGTGTTTTCCTCTTTCTTTTCTTTCTGAAGGTATTTTCAGAGAGTAAACAAACTGGAACAATAATCTGAAGCAGTTATGAATTTCAATGTCATTACAGAAATAGGATAAGTATAGATTAACTATGTGTGTCTTCTGTGTAGTGGATTCAAGATAAAGTCAAATCCAAAATATTCTTCAAAATCTTGCAAGAGGCAAGGCCTTTTCAAGATGGACAATATAAGACAAAAAGAAGACTGAGAATATTTGCATAATTATACTATAGAGACAACTTTTAATGTTATAGCAAATTTCAATAAATATCTTATATATCAAATCATGTAAGCTTATGATACAGGGATTTGTTTTTAAACAACACTATAAAATAAATAACAGATTTTTTTATTTCTTTCAAACCTTTGTGCATATTTTTTCCAAGACTGCTATTATAAACCAATTACTGCTACTGAAATGGATATGGAGATACTCAAAGATCTCTCTGCAGGCAGAATAAAAAGATTTGGTGCACCTGTGGTTTAAACTAAATCACTCAGCAGTTAGTCTTCACTGTGATTGTTTTCACAGGAAAATTGAAGGGATAAATTAATCTGAATGAAAACAGTTCTCAAATATCAAGCATAATTTTCTACACTGTTGTGGTTTGATGTCTTTGAAGGTACTACAGTAATATGGATGTACCCACAGAGAGACAAAGTGGAGAGTTATATTCTACTACAAATTACTCAAGAAAGAAAATGTCTAACAATGATAATAATAAAAAAAAATAATAAAAAAAGGAAAATACAGAGAGGAAAACAACAGGATATATTTTGTTCCTTAGGAAATTATTTTTCATAAGGGTCCCATACAGTGACACAGTTTGACATCAAGATTTTGAGATTCTTACAGATGTTGAGAATTGGCAAAGCTCATCAGGTTTAATAAAAATATTAGAATTATATAGATTATAAATTAATGGATAATTTATATCACTGTATACTTATAGTTCTTTTAGAATCTTGATGGTCTCTGGCTCTGCTTGCTGGAGGCATAATCAGTGGGTGCTTCCATGCTGGGCAGTGCCACCCGAGTTACCTGTCAGAAAGGAGACTTGTTTTTAACTGCAGGTCAATTTCTCTGGCCAGTCAGGTGGTGGGTGCACCATAAAGATAATTTAAGCAAGCCAAATAAGTCAAGATTCAGGATGCATAATACTGCTATTATATATTTCTGGTTGTGTCAATATTGACAGCTCCATTTTTCTTCATCAGTGAGACCCAAAACCTCCGGACTGCTAAATCCAGTGAGTAAGGGTTGTTTCTGCCATATGGTAATCTGGCCCTCAAATTTGCATCCAAACTTGGTATCATTTGTAAATGATCATTTTGGCACAGTAGAAGCAATTGCAAAATTTTCTGTAGATTGCAGCTGTAACAATTTTTGTAAATAGTGGCAATGGCTGTTAATCTCCATGACTAAAGCTGAACCTAAAATAAGGACTGTACTGTGTTTTAACGAGCATTCTGATACAGCATTTATTTGAAAGACAAAGTCAGTGGTATGAATTAAGCCACAGCATGTATCAAACTGCCTTTGACTTCGAAGTTTGGGGGGTTTGGGTCAGAGAGGGTGTTTGAATTGTTTGGGGTTTCTTTTCTGTGTAGTGTTGGAGGAAGATGTGGTAAGGTTAGTTTTTAAATTCTATCAGGAACTACTGAACAAAAGATTAGCTCTTCTGTGTATTCGGTAGCTGTTTGGGTAGGAAGATCAGCTGTTTCTAAAGAGTCCGTTTCCTTCTATTACTTTGTTTATTAACTTATAAGCCTTCACTGCACTTGTAAAGTATTGTTAGGATGCAGGCATTTCTTACTTATGTTACATTATAAATTCTTCACTTTGGGTGAAACTTTCACATTCAGAGAGTGCTGATGTGCCTTGACTTCCAGACAGGCAAGGGCACAGTAGAGTGCTGCTTTGCCAGACTGCACAGCTGCACTGATAGCTATTATTGCCAGCTCTTCAGTAACTTCACTGTAAATAAAGTAGTCTCTGAGCAGCTTGAATTTGTTGTTCAGTGTGACAGTAGCTCAGTACTGGAGAGGCATCTGAGCAGTTGTCAGCTCTGGAAGGCACACCTGTTTTTTTCAATGTTTAAGACTTTTTCCATTCTCTGTATTATTTTTAGAGTCATGAGGTTCACAGTTTCTTGGATTGATGATTCTCTCCTGGATCATTTATCATATGTGCTGGATTTTTGCTCTCTGTAAAACTTCCCCTTTCATATAAACCATTATATACATGGTTTTGAAAATTCAGTAAGTCCTGATTAGTTGTAGGTTCACATCAGAACTGGATTCTGAGAGGTAGCTCTAAAACTAGATCTCTCCATTTCTGTGGCTATTTATTGTGAATTGTCTTAATAAATTAAAAGTTCTATTAAAGAATTTATGACATATTTCATTGTAAGTTAAATCAAACTAAAATATATTTTTCTTCTCTGTTTGCAATTTTTCTATGTGATGGTAAAGAAATTAGGGCATGTCTGTTACCATTCTTACCATTTGGTATTTATTTCTGACACTGGCTTTGTAATGTAATGAAATGTAATGAATGTAATGCAATGTAATGAAATTGTGACATGAAAACCTTGTATGCACATACACCTCTTTATTTAAAGTAGAAATCTATACACTTTCTTAATAGTGCAAGGTGAAGAAACCACACACAAAATGCGTGGGTGTCAAAATGTGTGAACGTCTTAATTTTGTGTCATGTCATTCAAATGGCAAAGGACAAATAACCAACTAATTTCATTTCTGATGGAAAAGATTAACAAAGATGAATAACTCAATGAAGTTAAGACAAGATAAGTTTTCTACATGTCAAAATGTTGAAAATATAAAGCCACAGAAATGACAGCTTAATCTGCAACAGATACAAGAGGGGAAAAACAAGGTAATACATCAGGGGAAGCTAATCAATACTGTAGAAATCTGACAGAGGCATGAGATGGTACAGATAGAGCTGGAAATATAAAAGACCTCTAAAGAATTGATAAAAGAATGCAGTGAGCAACTATATATGAAACCTAAGGAAAATGAAAAATTTACATGAGAAGGGATGTTATTATAATCTACAAAAGTAAAGAAACAACATAATATGTCAGAAAGATTACTGTCTGGATATGCTTGGATAGCTTGTCTGCTGTCTGGATAGTCTAGCAAGACTGCACTCAGAGTGTACAAGTCTTATGTGATGATTGATGAATCAAAGGGGTTACGTTGATATATTTAACTGTTGGGGAGTTTCAGTAGAAAGGATTCTTATACACTTGAATGTGAGAGTGTATGTTTTTGCAGGAGTGTATGTGTGTGTGCATGTAAGGCAACGGAGATTTCAAAGAATACTACACTAAACACAACCAGTATAGATTATTCATTATCAAGATAACGATGACAAAATTTTTCTTGCTGATTATCTCCAAACTGGTACAGACTAACATATGACTACTTTGGCTGATTGAAAGGGGGTGTATTGGAGAAAGTTCTTTTGCAAGACTTCTTCCCTAACACCATTTTCCAAACCATATTTATTAAATATTCTTTCCTGGTTAGTACTCTGAGCAGTGAATAAACCACACTGGTCTTTATTTGTACAATATTGTTCTCTTAAACATCGATGGTGTAATGCTGCTGTTGTGTTAATATGTATTATTAATAAGACATAGACAGAAAAAAAAATAAGATTTTAGTGAGTTTTTTGAGGATCTGACAGAGATGGGCCCTGCTATCCTCAAGACAACATCCACTACATGTAATGATATGAGAGATCACATACAAAAATTTCAAAAAATGAGTAGAAAAATAGGAGAATGCAGAGGAGCAAAAAGAATTACAGTAGTGTAGTTACATTTTCTACTAAATATTTTAGAACATGGATAAATGTTTGAGACCAAAGTGCACAGCACAATATAAATCATAGACACTAGCCTATTTAAAATTGCAGGTGGTTTTGCTATTAGAAATTGAAGGAAATCCTGGTTCATTTGTTTGTTGTTTGGGGTTTGCATGTGTCTGTGTGGTTTATTTGTTTGGTTTTGGGATTTTGTGGGGTTTTTTGTTTTATTTTGACTTTTGGTTTTTGTGTGTGTGAAGGCATAAGACATTTCTTCTCACTCGGAATGGTATTTCAAGAAAGAAAAGGTCAACTTACTGATTTCATTATTTTTTCTGTGTAAACTAAGCTTTTAATTGTAATTAAAATAATTTTAATTGTAATAAAATGCACCCTATTTCAAACCTATAATCAAATCTAAACTCTAGCTAGCTTCAGAACAAAATTTCCCTTTTCCCCCTATTCACTAGTGATAGAGTCAGAGCATAACTTTTGAAAGGAAGAGTTATCTAATATCATCCATAATATTCATGGATGATACGTTTGGGGAAAAGAGTTGTATCTCTTAACGGCAGTTTCAATATTGAGTCTGACAATCTCTCTGTGTTAACTGTTGTGGGTTTTGTCTTGAATGTTTGGGGTTTTTTTTCCCCAATTGGTTTGGTTTGGGTTGTTTTGTTTTGGTTTTTTCCCTTAAAATCTTTTCATATAGAAGAGAGTCTACGAGCAGTAACGTCTTACTCCTATACAAGGAAACACTGGTACTCAGTTTTACTAGCATATTTTTCTGCTATCCATTCTTGTCATATAGTAAAATTTCCCCCCATAAAAGTTGTATTTCAATGGTCAATTCAGATGTGTGAAGTGTTCTTGGCCGTTTTTGAGCCTTCAGGAAGGTTTTTACAGATATAGGCCATAGGCACAAACTGAGACCCAGGAGGTTCCTTCTCAGGAACTGTGGAAGTGTCTGAGCACTGGCACAGGTTGCCAGAGAGGTTGCTTAGTGTTCATCTTTGGAGATATTCAAAAGCCTTGTGGACATGGTCCTGGGGAACTGGTTCTAAGTGGCCCTGCTTGAGCAGGGAAGTTGGACAAAATGATCTTCAGAGTTCCCTTTCGCCCTAAGCAATATTGTGGTTCTATAAATGACTTTAAAACTTAAAGTGATGTCCTCAAGAAAAAATATATGGTGCTAAAATGTACTTTCATGATAACGCTGGTTATCACTGTCTAGACTCCTCTTGGGTAAACACACACTGAACAGATGTTCCACACATAGTCAGGAAGTTCATCGTCTTCCGTTTTTTTATTTATTGTACAAACTAACTATACAAGTGCTACAAGAGTGTTCTAGAGTTCGTGTGCCTTTGGTCAAATACTTAGCAAAAGGAATAGACTCATTGCATGTTAGCTTTATAGTTGATAGCAGCTTGTGTAATTCCTGGTTTGGAGACTCTTGAGATGATGTCTGTATGGAATGCTGTATGCAAAGCAATACTAGCCAAGCACACAAAATCTTTAAATTCTTCTCAGATGAAAGCTTGAGATAGTCATACATATCTGGAGAGATCCATTCACTGGTGGTTCTGCTGAAGGACATGTCTGAGACTATGCAATAGAACGGAACCACTGGCTTCTAGAGGGAACTGGTAGAGGTGAAATACAGCGGCTTATATACAAAGCTTCTCACCTTCTTTCTTAGAAATTATTTGGAAAAACAGAAACCTACAAACATCAGCAACTTGGATATTAATGGAGGACAAAGCAGTTTTCATAAATTTTGATAGATCTACAACGTTACATGCAGATGGTAAATACAAGGATTAAAAAAGGTGAGAGAATTTTTATTATTGATGAGAGTGGTCTCTCAATATATCAAAAATAATCAAGTCTGTAGATTAATTTACTGATCTTAAAAATATATTTGAATAAAATGCAACATTTTCACTGATAAATCCTTTTGATAATAAATAAAATATTCTTCTGAAATTCTATATTTATTTAAGCCATTGGCATAATACAACTATTTGCACAGAATAGGCTATAAGTGTAATACTATAGAAACAACTGTACCAATCTGGCAATCTGTAGCTAACTGTCTTCCTTAAATCAGCTTAAATGTACCACTTCAGTTGCTGTCACTCTAGCATTGTCAGAACTGAAAAAAAAGGATTTTCCAAATATCCCAGTTGCATCTTGTGAAGCAAATTTGTACCCTACAGTTTCCATTTCTTGAAGGATACAAAGGTTTGGCATGTAACTAGTAACTCAAATAGATAGATAGATAGATAGATAGATAGATAGATAGATAGATAGATAGATAGATAGATAGATAGATAGATAGATAGATTAGATAGATAGATAGATAGATAGATAGATAGACAGATAAATAAATCATAAAAAAATGCTGTCCATATCTAGATACATTAGCAAAACTAGCTGAGTAAATCAGTATTGTTTTTTCCTGCCTGGTCAGATAGATAGTTTTATAAAGACACAATATATTTTGACTAGCTTCGTATTACAATAATTCCTAAATTAATGAGCTTGCAGTTCCATAAAATTTTACCGTATTCAGAATTTAAATATAGGGCTGTCAACACTGGTATTGATTACTGATAACTAAAAAAATGTAATACTAAATGAATGTTCAGCAATCTTTCTGTTGGAATTTGATGATGCTGATGTGGTAGATACCAAGTAAATTCTTTCTTTTAAGCTTGCTGAGAGTTAAACAATAAGAATGGAGAGAAATACCAACCTCTAAACAATTATAAATCTATCCCTAAACATTTACAACACTGAGGTTTAAATTAATAGTTTGAACTGCAAATACATTGGTCTTAATCCTCCCCTGGAGTTCAAACAATAAATTCTTATTGTGAAATATTACGAAGAGAGATACTGGAGTTTACACTTTTATCATTAGAACATTAGTCCAAGAGATAAGAAGCCTTGCAAAGCTACCTTTCTGTAAGTACAAGTTCATGAGGTCCCTTTACTTTAAACTTTGCTTTGACACTCAAATCATCCTTGAAGATAGCATATGTATCAGACTAAGAAAGGCACATCACTTCTGTCTCTCAAGTCTGGCATGAATGCACCAATCATGCAGATACTACTGGTGTAGTTATCACACCAGCACTATTATGATGGGTTTGATCTCCATGCTGAGTTCATCCTTGCAGTATATGTTACTCATTTAAAGCAACACCCCGTGGAGGGACATAGAGATGTTTCTGTTGTGCAGCTCTGAGTAACAACACAGGAAGAAGTTAGGTTCCCAACATAATTAGCATAATTCAATAAAACTAATTTTGTTATAAAATGAATTTAATGAAATTATTTTGTTATAAAAGGAATATTTTTCTAAAACTTAAATATTCAAGGAAAAATGTGAAAATTGTTCCTTGGAAATCAGTAGCTAAATTCAACACTATATATTACAGTTTCCCTTAACATTTTTTATTTTCATTCATATCGATGATGTCTGTATAAATCAATTAATACAGACAAATCTGCAGTTGTTGTCAAGGTAAAATATTAGCATGAATCAGCTTTTCAGTTTCTGAATGCCATTGAATATAATTGTTTCTATCTCAGTCTCTCCTTAGTCCTTTATTCAATTTTTTTATGCCTAGAAAACCAGTGTTGCTGACTCACGTTCAGAGCTACCTGCTGTGTTTGTGTTTGTATTAACAAGATTCGTGTTTCTCACGCAATTGTTAATGACAAAGTAATAGAGAATAAATCTAATTTAAAGAAAGAACAGAGAAAATTAACTGTTTTTTTGGGGTTTAAAATCAGTTTCATAGCATTTGATATCGGTGATACTATTATTTAGAAATTTTGAAATGGTCTAAACACCACGGGTATTGTTCTGTAGTTGCACTGTGTTTTTCATGACTTCTTATTTAAAATTGAACTTATTGGCAACCTAGAACCTGACAAGGACAGTTACGACACTTAATTTTTAAAACATAACTACTTCCTTTCTTTGTGAAATTTTATTTCAATAAGGTGCATTTATATTCATTTAAAATAAAGCAGTAGCTGATGTGACACGATGGTTTTATAATTTGGTACTTGCAATTGCTTCATTATACACATAGTAAGCCATTTTTAAGTTGAATTATACTAAAAAAAACCTAAAAATTTTTTACATTTTATCATCCTTCATCCTCTATATTCCACACTTTGTACAGGAAAAGAAGATGCAATCCATTAAGTTGTTTAATGTGTGGAAAGTACATGTGTAAGAGTCACTGAGAGAAAAATGTGGAAAGCTATACAGACATAAACTTACAGCATAAGAATATCTGATATGGCTTTGGCAACTACAATACTTTTTTTCTGGAAGGCAGAGTGGGTGGAAGACATCGATGTGTAGCTCTGCAACACTCATATTCTAGTCTGAGACTAGAAGAGCCTGTATATAATCATAGGTGAGGCCACGCACCTTGTTTCAGAAGTTTTGCTCTAGCAGAATATAGAAGAAATGGTAATGCAATGCATAAGAGCAAATATAGGTATGTTTGACAGACATTACTGAAATGTATATTCAGATTGATCTGATTACTGGGTTTCCATGGATTACCTATCGAACTAAAGAAAAAAAAGGTTTGATTTTTCTGCCTGTAAAATCTTTAAAATTTTCTACTTATTATAGCATAAATATCAATAAATGCTGAGATAGGGACAGGAAACACAAACAGTTGTTGAGAGATGGATACTTTGTTTTCATTTTGTCTAAATTTTAAAGCTTTTCTTTGATTGCATCAAAACTATTAGCATCTTAAAAAAATCAGTTGTTAGCATTTGTTTTAAAAGTTTCTGACTGTTTGAATTAGGATTCTTAATTTAATTTGGCAAATCCCAAAACTCTAAAGAAATTGTACTTATTAGAATCTAATCATGTTTTACTAAGAAAACAAGAAAATTCATCAGAGACATATTTCCTAGAAAAAAAAATAAAATCAGTAACAGACATCATTTTCTCTTAACAGTGTACCAAAATATCTTTTCTTAAGTAGTTCTTCTTCCTACTTTACACCAAAAATCAAGTCAGAAGCAAAAAATTAAATACAGAGTTTGCTGGGGAGAAGTCCTTGGCAAAAATAATCTTCAAAGCCCAGTTTCTCAAGATTTTACAGGGAATAGCTATTTAGCTAATTGTTTAAAACCAACCATTTCCCCGGAGCTTTACCTCAGGAAGGCTAATTGTTTGCAGCAGGATTGTACCAGTTAACTACTTCTTGTGGCTTTCAACTGCTACTTTAATAGTGTGATAAATTTAACAGACACTGTGTAATGCTATGAAAATGACAACAAGAAACCACTTAATAACTTTCTCTTGATATATTTTTAACTGAGATGTAGCTTCAGTGACTTAGAAACATTCTCATTAGGACAAAAAAAATTAATACATGAATTTTCAGTCATTAAAAATGATGAGTCTTTTTCACAGTTCATAAAATATCTCCATCTAGTCTTTAATGCTAGTTATTTAATTTATTAATTATTCATCTTTTGTGTTTATCATTAGCTCTAATTCTTGTTATAAATGAGAGTGACAGTGCAGGAAATGAGGGGTGAATAGGTGAATGGAAGAGAACTGTGGTTCTTAGCACTATCATAGGATATGAAATGTTTCAAGAAACAAAAGGAAATTATTCCCACTCATCTTTTCTTTATTCCAGAAATTCTCTCTAGTAAAGGAAATTGTATTCAAATATGAGGAAACTCCAAATAAACAAAACCACAAATAAACACAAAACCCACATATAAAAACAAACAAACAAACAAACAAAAAAAAAAACCAAACCAGAGGGAAACTTCTGTCTTACTCCCACCAAAAGCAAATTGAAATAAAACTTCAAAATACAAAGAAAACACAAAAAAACTCATTTTTCAAAGCCTGAAACACTAAGATGTTACGTCTTTTGTTGTAGTTTAGGAGGAACTATGTGTCGTGGGTGAGTTTGCAATCTCTTTTCATACTGTGGCATTGTATTCTGGCTCATAGACATCCCTGTTTGTTGGAAACTGATGACAATTGTGTCATCTTTGCTGCCATTTAGACTTTTAATATAGGAAGGCAAACATAGAAGGTCTTCACTGAGGTCAGAATTATGTCAGGTATAATTTTTTAAACTAAATTTGTTATCTTGAATTGATAAAGGAATAGATGTTGCTTATCCCCTGCTGATCTCTTCCCAAATGAATTTATTTTAAAAGTTCTTTCCTCATTCTCATCCTTTTGACTATGCAGAAGATACAGACTCAAGTTCTGGCTCTTTGTAATCTGGAACAAGCTAAGAATTTTATTTTTTTTCCCAAAACTGCATTTTATAGACTATTTAAGTAATCAATTTACTTATAATATACATACTAGCAACTAAGCTTTCCAGGCAGTAGAGAATCTGTAAAAAAAAAAATCAAATATCATTTTAAGATATTTAATTGTCCCATGTGGAGCTCCAGCCCAGAAGCCAAGTACCACATTCTGGATTGTCTGATCACCCAGCTCCTCAGACAACAATAAAATTTTAACATTCAGAACACTCCTCTGTGTTACTGTGCTGCTAGCTACAATCTCGGAAGGAAAACCTCTTTGTGTCATTATTAAAGAGTGCACAAAAGTTATCAAAAGAACAGAACGTGGATACCTTAGGACGTATGAGAAATTTTTCTTCATTTCTTAGAAATTCTTCCTTTAGAATAGTGACTCTGGAGAGTGAGGTTAGGAGGTAACCACAGAACTCAAATCATCTAAGAAGAAGATCCTCATAGTAAACATAAACTAAAGCTGATTCTTAGTTCTGCTGTCAGCTCCAGCAGGTCTGCCTCAAGTTTATCTTTTTTTGGTAGCCTCTTCTGTGAACATCTGGTTTCAAAATGGGTATCTGGATTCCCTTTAATTTCTAGTTAAGGCAAAGCGTCACGTCCAAGTACTTGATGTTTTCCCTGTACTTACCTTCAGAAAGATATAATCTTCTGAAATCAAGTGAACTTTAGAAGCATTTAATAAATTGTAATATTTATTGGGAGTTGCTAAAGTAAAAGTCAAAGCATGCATGTGTTTGTGAGGAATACAGTCAAAGACACAGATAAGATATTAACCTGTCTAAATATTGTCTTTTATTAGGTTTTCCATTATTCTATCTTCAGGTCAATAAGACAGACATCCAGATGCCAGTGCAGCTGGTAGAACAGCTGAGAGGTATATAGTTATGACTACTTTCCACAGGGATGTAGAACTGATTATAACTTTAATAGTTGAGAAACATGGTAAAGATATTGGTCAAAAAAACAAACAAACAAACAAAAAAAAGTCAGAAAGATGTCTAAATAATTTCTTTTGGAGATTTGCTGATGATGATGAAGATTGTATTGTTATTGTTATTGTTGACTATAACAGAAATCTGATGTTGCAATTTCTTTTCTTTTTTTTTCTTTTACAAAATAAACCTGTCCTATAAAGCCTACTTTCAGACTGAAAAGGGTAGTGTTTTTCTGTGTGTCTGCCTATGTCTCCTTTCTGTTTTTCTGGAAATGATAGAAACTCCTATATCTGCAATAATTTCTACTGAAAAGGTCAGCAAAATCACTACACCTTTGCAATATTTCAGGATTTGGTATATTTTGATGAAAATGTGTTATCCAATTCTAGTATGAATATTTTTGTTTTACTGCTCAGAGAGTCTCAGAAAGCTTCAGTTGCCACTGGAGAGTTGTTACTGGTGCTCAAAGAGCTGCTTTACTCAACATCTAGATTGGATCTTAGTTGTGTGACTCCTTTTGCATTGTGGTTTATGGTTTAAAGATGTATAGAACTTAGCATATTTTCAAATTTTTTAATAAATAATTGGCACAAAAATCTTGTAATAACAACAACTTCTAAATAGACCAAATAAATATTATTTTCCTCCTAGTCTGTGTGGGACAGGCAATGTTAATTGTTATTAGCTCTCAGCCTTATGCTTTGTGTACTAATAGAAATTTTGTTCCAATTCACAACACAGGACTGTGCCTCATTCCAGTCGGACACTCAGAGACCTCTGATTTTATAGCCATTTTTATTTGTTTCCGGAGGAGTCAGAACTTTTTCAAAACTTGTCCAAATCTTTAACACTCATTTCCAGTCAAGGAACCCAACACATTTCTTCTTTTTCTTTTTTTTTTTTTTTTTTAATTTTAGTGAAAGTTTCTCTTGGAAGAGGCTAAAGAAGAAATATAGGATGAAAAGTGCTAGTTGCATCACTTAATACGACCTGCATATATGATTAGGACACAGGCAAAGGTTCCTGCATAGATTAGATTCAGGTTCCTGAACAGACCAAAATACAAGCTTAAAAATTGCTCTACATTGGTTCATGTTTCAAAGTCTTATTTTTTCCTAATAGGGAAACAGCTAGAAGATATTTTTAGAATAAAAATTAATAACAGCCCAGACATTTTTGGGTTTTCTGTATAGCATGTTCTTGAAGGCTGTCTCTAGTGTGGCTAATTCACACAAACAGCTTTGTTCATTGCTATAGTTCTTTGATAGCATCTTTGATGGACTCCAACAACTTCCTACATCCCTTTTGTCCTCCTCCTAGCATCCTCTATATCTTTCTTGTACTATCTGAAAGTTAAACCACAAAAAAAAGAAAATAATTTTTTTCCTTTCTTTTTTGCAGATTTCGGTGTTAAAAAATTGTGTTAATACATTTTATACTTTTTTTCAGCACTGTGTGCCTAGCCCTCCAAATGGACAAACATGTATTTCCTTGGCCCGCCTTCCTTTCTCCATCCCTCTTTCCCACTCTGATCACCACTGTTTTGGTAAGATGGACTTTAAGTTTTTGGAATTATTTCCACTTAATTTATAAAAGTCATGGAAGATCAGTAGAGGTTAATGTAAGATTTTAAGTCATATGTCTGTGTATAGCTATCCTTCTCTCTGTCATTGCCATGGAGTTATAAGCAGACACATTTACAGGGAGTAATATGCAGAAAAATGTTTGAAAGGGTTTATGTTTTTTATTTATGACCACCAAACTCCTTCTGATTTTTTTCTTCATGAAGAGATAACAAGTAGAGAATTATGGGGCAATTGGTTTTGTTTTATTTTCCAGATTTCTCACTAACTTTAGTATAGACACCTGTAACATAAAAGTTAGAGGATCTCTCCTGAGCGATAACATGTATGCTGACAGCTAAGTACAAATAGTTTTGCACTTAAAAATATAAGGTTCTGGATTATCAAAGCTTGTTTGAAGTCCGTAGGACTAAAAACATTTAAACAATAACCTTAAATTTTGTCTTTACACCAAACAAATCTTGCAGTTATCCTAATTGAAAGCTCAGAAAGAACACTTGAAATACACAATTACTGCTTCCTCATCCATAAATGGGGTATTTCTAGCAAAATTATAAGAGCTGTATGGTCTGTTGGTCTCATAAGGGCTCTTGGGCAGCCAGTGGAACCAGCTCAACTGAGGATATGTGGTTCCGCTTCTGGCATGACTAATGCAGTTGGGAAATACGCCAGGCATCAGGCTCTTGAGGGAGGAGGGAAGAAGAAGAGAAAGCTAGAAAGAGCCTGGAGGGGGAATATCCAAGCAAATGAACCATCAGGCTTCACCAGAACACCATTTGACATTTGCAGGGCTGTAATGTTAGGAAGCCTGCAGCAATACTGAAGCCCTGCTGCTCTAAGGGGCAACGCTACAGCAAAGCAAACAACGAACCCCATGGGAACAAGGTTGAAACATGGACATGAAAATGAGCAAGCGTAACACATGAATCCTTGTGTTGCACATGGATATAAAGCAGCACAGGAATGGAATTGATTGTGAGGGATATTTATTTTTCTTGTAAAGAAAATGTAAGGGATTTCATCTTACAGAATAAGCAGGTAGCCTTTTGTGGTAGGAAACAAAGCGAAAAAGTCTTAGTCAGACACTTTCCCTCTGAATTTCATTCTGAAGCATCAATTAATGCAGAGGAAAAACAACGAGCCATTTTTGCTCCAAGTCTGGTTCTTTTAATTTAAAATAACCTGGCAAAATAAGGTCAGGGATGTTGCTAGGAAATGCCATGCAATTTCTCTGTCTAAGCTACCTTGGTGCATATCAAATATAATTTCCCTCTTCAATAAAATGATAATTTATAGCAAGCTTCTTGTCTCAATGTCAAAGGGGTTAGGTTGGTGATTGCCCAATTTCAACTATCGTTGTTTACTTTCTCTCTTTTTTTCTTCCCTCTTCTGTATCTGCTCCTGAAATGCTGCCTACCTTGGGAAAACATATCTTTATTTATAGTGCTGCAAAGATATTAAGGCTGCTAAACTGAGTGAGTTCTTTAAGGTTCATGGCCAAAAAGGCTGACAAAGCTCTGACTGTTTTACTCCCCCAGAGGGAGAAAAAAAAAAAAAAAGAAAGGAAAAAACCCCAACCCAAACCTGTATCTTTTGTTCTAGAAGATGATAAAAACTGCAGTACTGAGTACAGACAGTAATTTGTCTCCAGTGTACTGCATGAGAAATGAATTATAGGATCTTGTAACAACTGGCTTTCTACGTGGTTGAGAGGTAGCATTAAAGGCTGTAGGATTTCAGAGGAGTTTAAGAGTTGCTCAGCTGCAATGCAGGTAATTTGAATGAATTATTCTGCTTTCAGCATGCAGTGTGTAGGCATGCTCCTTCCTATGAACTGGCCAAGGTTACAGTGTCACGTATCGTGTATCATTTCATAATCCAAATCTGTTACAAGACACACTGGCTAAATGTAATTTGCATTTCACAGATTTTTTAGGACCTTTACGCAGATTATGATCACTAAAATACTCTGTTCCTCTGCTAGCAAAGCATTCCCACGTTCTGTACAACAGGTACATCCCCCTGTTCAGCCAGTTCATGCTGCCTTTTAGCCAGACATATCTGGCTAGGATATGCATATTATTCTGCAAAAGGCACAGAAGTAAATGTGATGAATTCACCTGAGGGATTGCTTACATCGTGTGTGCAAGATGGTATTTTTCCATATTATATTTTTAGATTTTTATGCTACAGGACTGTAAGACTCAGGTCATATCACTTTCCACAAATAAAGCTATCAATAAACTGCCTTCTTACCTTCTTCTCCACAGAATATTCTTAGCATTATAGGTAATTTGGGTGTATTCCAGCTTACAGAGAAAAAATGTTATTACTCATTGATTAAAGACAGTGATAATAAAATTAAATCACAAAATATAAACATCTTATTTATTACCCCATTCCTAGAAAACTTTAAAGAAAATTTGGATGTGTTTAAAATTGCAGTTAACTACTGGGAAAAAAAATAATATCAATGCTATCACATTTCTATTAAATAAAATAGTTTTGTATAAGCAGCACTGGTAAATGGAAAAAATAGCTATAATTATTCCTCTCTTTAAGAAATTGTATATATTTTTGTGGTCTTTAACCTAAGAGTTTTGTTAGGCTCATAGTTATACCAATGCTAAGGAAATGAGCTACCAGGGAAAATTGTTTTACAACATCTATTTGGTTTTTTTATTGCTGACATTTAAAAATCACAGTGAGAACTGACCTTCAGTAAAAGGAACTGATCTGCATTAATTTATCTAATTTCTAGCAAGGGTGAGGTCTTCCCTAAAACTTGTCTTTTGAATGTAACATTCATATGAAGGCATTTTGCCTAACACTCTCCTTTGTTAGGTTAATCAATGAATTGAAGTTAGTATGAGAAATTCCCTGCCTACTTCTGAACATTCTTGTTATTTAAAATATTGTTGCTAACTGGCATGGACTAGAAAGTGTTTTACAAGGCTCATAAATGGGGAAAATATGTTTTTCTTCTTCTTAAATCTATACCTGGAAGCCTAAAATTTATTTTTATATATCTCTGCAAACTATCTTTTGACCAGGTATTACAGTGGGTGATGTGAGGCATCACACCCAGTTCCATCGGTCATGTCAAGTGACAGGTTTGTCGCATAACTGAATGAAACTGCAAGACAGAAAAAATTGCAGAAAAGAAAATGATGAATGTTGATCTGCTGTGGAAAAGCACCTCAGGCTATAACAAAAATAGACTTTGTTGTGTGCCACTGGCAGGGAATACTGCAGTGTTCATTGTTCGTGGAAAGAATTTTGCTGATGATGAAACCAAACACTAAGATCTCTGCAGAATCTTGAAGGTACTTAGGCAACTTTACTGGAACATGTCACAGCCCAAAAAAGAAGGACAATATGTATTTATGAGAAGTGTCTGGCAAAGAAGCAGTCTTTAAATTACTGTGTTTTCCTCATCATTACCATCAGTTTAAAGCTGACCAATTCTAGCATAAATGAAAATACCAGAGAATGTAGTCTTTAACATTATCACTACAACAACTTCTATTCCAGCTCAGAGTATATCTGCTTAACGTAGAGATGCCCTTTGCCGGAGAGTGTTGTTCATAATAGTACCACGTGGATAGCACTGATAGCAATGGAACAACTTTTTTGTGTTGAGATGTTCTTGTTTTTAATTGCTCAGCAAGAGTTAGACTTGGAATTTACTCTTGGTCTTGTAACCTGTGGGAATTAATATAGCATGGTTGGAGGAAGCATTACCCTTTTCAAAAATATCAGTAAGCAGCATCTGATATATGTGATTATGTTTCGTGCAATGATTACAGGTTGGTCAAATATCAGATCACTTCCAAGTTTTTTCCAGCTATTTTTATATCCACATAAGCATCTGGTTCCATTTAGAAACTCAGTATATTCTTGGCTTCCACAGCTTCCTGAGCAACTGTCTAATCCAGATTGTTTTGTGCCGGTGTGTTTTACTTTAGTTTTTAATTGCTACCTCACAGGTTTTCAGAAGAAACAAATTACACATATCACCAAGTAGATAAATGTCTTTTATCTGCATGGAAAGTCTGCCTAATTTTTTGTCTTGTTTTGGTAAACCATTACAATATGATGGGTTGTACATGCTACTGATAGTGATATGACAGATATGATAGCTACTTGCCTGTTTCAAGAGGAATCCAGAACAATTCAAAAAGCTGTGTATTTGTAGAATCAGATACATACTTTTGACTTTGCTGGAGCAGATAAATATATCCCCTCACTGGACATTACTGTCCTTCATTTAGAATTTAAGGGCTCCTAGGCGCTCACACTGATGGTAATTTGTAAAAATCCAATTTACTTTCAAAAAAAAGGGTATTGTGCTAAATCCTGAAATACAATTTTGATCATGTGTTACCTCATCAAATAAGTTTTGACTTTTGGTTTTTGAGGGTTTTTTTGTTTGTTTGTTTGTATCACATCATTAAAGATTATGCATTTCCTGTGCTGAGACATTGCAGAAGAAAATAAGAAAGCGCTGAAGGTTACAAGTCTCGTAGGATAACATTCATGCCTGTTTGGTAGCACAGGCAAAAGTCAGGCTCTTCCGTGGTCTCATTTTTACTGCTGTTAGGAAATGACCATAGCAAATTATGTTCAAACCTTCCTTGTAGTTGTCTTAGACACAGATAGTTGATTTACCCCAAAAGGAATCTCAAAGGAAAATTAATTATAAATGTCTGTGCTAATGCTCTAGTTCAGATCAGGTGGGCACTTTTGAAGCATATATTGCAATGATCCCTTTGAATGTGCTTTATTTCCTATCGCAGAGTAGATTTGGGTACAAGCATCAGGATTTTTCAGGAACTAGTAGTGAACCAGGAAATTAAGTTACCTGGTATTGTGATAAACCAACACACATATTGATAATTCATTGCAATAAAAGAATTTAATTTAGTACAAAGAGAGTGCTAATGTAATTTCCATATAAATAAAAAAATTAAAAAGTCAAAAGCTTTTTTTTCCCATAGAAGAAAGAGCTGAGAGAACAATTTATTTGCAAGAATCCAGACGGGGCATCTTTTCTCATTTCCTTGAGTAGGTGTCATCACTTGCTGTCTTTAAAGTACTTTTACTTACCTTTATAATACTAATTTTTAAAGGAATGGAATAAAAATTGTCCTAAATGATTGTTCTTGTGATTTTGGGATTTACTCCAACACGCTCATGTAATTGGAGACATGCAAGAACAAAAAATATAGAAATAAGTAGAGCTTTTGTGTGGTGTTTACTCGGCAAACATAGCTCAGCTCAGCTGCACCCACTTAATTCCCTCATGTTGCCTACACTTGCCTAAGAGAAAGCACAGCAAACTGACCAGCTGTATAGATTAAGTTTTAGTCTCTCCCTTGAATTTGCTAAATAGAATACATTTGTCAAGTAAAACCTTGGACTTTCTAATTGTTATGAGTACTTAATTGCATGATAAATTTGACCTATTTTTAATTCACATTATCCAAAGTGATTTCTGTCAGGACCGTGAGGCCACCTCCCTAGATCTCCCAAATCTAGGGCTTTAGCTGTCTGATTTTCAGGACAGTTCTGATGTTCTCTAACTGTGTAGCCTTGAAAAAGAAAGCTATGGAAAAAAACCTAAACCAAACAAACAACCAAAAACAAAAACCTAACAAACCCAAAACAAACAAAATCAAAACAAAAGTCAAAATATAATAAACAAAAACCCAATAAACAAAAAACCAAACAAACAAACCCCCCAAAACCAAACAAATAAACAAACTCTGAGAAAGGGCTTTAAAAAGAGTCTTTCTGAGGGCCCCCACAATTTTGGTTGGGAGGTACCCTTAAGCTCAGACACCCACTTTGTGCTTTCCTGAGCCATGTTACAGGTGTGCTCCCTCTTGACAAAATATCTTCCTGATATCAGCCTGAACCCTGATGCTGATTCCACAGGTGGGAGTTTCATTTGCACCAGATATTATCAACATCAACAAAACCTTTCTGAGTTTTCTCATGAAAACATGTATGCCAGCATAAAATGCAGCAACATAACTCACTGAAACAAAAAGTACATAAGGGAATCAGAAACTGTTCTCTGCCTTCCTATGGAGATTCCCACAAGCTCCAATACGCTACAGATGTCATCGCACAAAGTTGACAAGGACATTATCTTTAAAAAGCTTTTATAAACTGGATGCCTGCATAGTTCCTCTCTTTTCTTATCAAGAAATATTTTTATCTTCAATTTCAATGCATTACATTTAAATTTTGTTGATTTTTAGTGATGTGAACCAACAAAGATTATTAATTTATTTCACTAACTGTGAAACCTAAGAAATTAAACTATGGGTTTTCTATTCTATTAGCAAATTCCAATGGCAACTGCAGTCTATTGTGGTGGTAAGGATGCTGTAATACAGAGAATATTAATTTTTGATGAAAAAAGTGTATGAAAATTGCTATTGCTGACCTTTTAGTTATGATTCTGGGTTCTTGTTTCAGTCTTCTATAATTTTTTTTTCAGTAATTGAAATGTATTCTATATTTCTATTTCACAAAAATAAAATTTTGTGGGTATATATCTTGAAAATTTCATAGCTTCTCAATTTATATTTTTTAAATACAACAGATCTGAACTGATTTTAACAGATGTATTTGTTTAAAAATATTAATCTGAAGACAATATAGAAAGAATAGAAGAATGGAAGAATAGAATCAGTTTCTATGGCTTCTCTTAATAATATTCATAGTAACCTCCTTAATATCAGCAGTTTCAGAAAAAATCAGTTATGCATTAAAGATGCTAGGGCCATCATTATTATTTGTTAATTTTCCTATAATTCAAAACATAGTGTATTACACAACAATCTGTAAACGATAACTAAATAAATTATTGTTCATTTCAAATTCATAATTATTTCGAATACTTTCAGCGGATAAACAAACTAACCTAATCCCTTACACCAGGACATATCACCAATTCAGTTTTAACACGACATTTTTGTAATTTTTTTCTCATTTTCAGTGGTTCATAAGCACAGTCAAAACAGGAATGCTCATTAGTTTTTTTCTCACCTCTAAAGGGAATTGAACACATATAATATTGGAAATACAAATTCATGTGCAGAAATACTGCATACCTCAATTCATCTTCTTTGAGCTATATTTCTTTCCTTGATGGTTTCATGTCAAGTTGATGCCTTTCATCCATATGAACAATTAAAAAATAATTTTAGGAAAATGAAGAAAAATCAAGTACTGTCATATTTAGTCATTGTATGATCCATCATATGACCAGATCTATTATATTTCCTATTACACAAAATCATTGTTGTTTGCAAGATATATCTAAATGGTGAACTAAAGCTTTTCTCCCCCCTCTCTCCAGTGTTCAGTAGAATTACTGTTAGTTTAGTCAATAATATACAGAAGCAAGGCCATGGAATGCTATGAAAATCAGATGAAATGTTTGAGTAAATTTTGGATTCTACTTCTATCCTAATATTAGCATTGAGTGTTTTAGATAACATCTGCCCTGGGCTTAACAAAAGAGATAGGGTTGGTCCAAAGGGGCACCAGTGAAAATCTTAAAATAAATCTTGTAATTTACACTATTCAAATATTACGTGTGTGCTTGATTGCACACTAAATTCTGAAATAATAGAAAAAAAAACCCCCTATGCATTTGGTTTCAACACTAATACTATTGGTGCCTATATTAATATTGACTCCAATATTAATACTATTAAATGGAATGCATCACCCGACTTAGAAAACAATTTGGAGAAAAAGGGTAAATTGCGAAGAACCCACCACATGAGAACAGTGTGAATATTTGATCTATGAACATGATTGGAGATATTCCAGAACCTTCTGGATGCAATCCTGTGCCACATGCTGTAGGATAACGCTGCTTGAGCAGGGAGGTTGGACCAGACGACCCACTGTGGTCCCTTCAAACCTGTGATTCTGTGACACACAGAAAACTTTCCTAGATATTTACAAAATTCTTTGGATTTTTGTCTCACATTGATAATGATCAATAAAATGTAAAAATGCTAAAATGTTCTTGCTTTTTTGATATTGCAAATTCTTATAATAAAATAGCCCTGTCTTCACTGATCCATGAATTAGATAATTGAGTTTACTTTTACACATTTCTTCTATACAAGAAATGTTTTTATTATTTTGAAACACACTTGGACCTTAAAAAAAATAATTAGAGTCTCCCAATGAAGCATAGAAGTTGTCATTCACGAAAAATAGAGTTCGTGTTTGCAATAACAGCACTATGTTAATCACACTAGCTTGAAAAATCCGCTAATATGTTTGCTAATAACTTGCCTGATCTTTCTGAAACCAGATATTTCCATGAATGTTAAGGAATAGTGATTTTGTCCTTATGTGCTTTTTTTTTTTTAAATCAGTAATATGAAGAAACATTGATTTATCAGTATGAAAATGCAGTACTAATATTACTTATGATTTATACTATACAATGCACCGGGTCTGAATTTATCATTTTACCATTTATGTAACATATGGATATAGTAACTACTGTTATACAATACTTAACACCAGGAAGTCAATTAAGAACTTGTATTTTCAGAATATTTTTGGGGTCTTGAAAATGATGCATTCACTGGTTTGTTGTAATTTTCAGCTTGAGATACAGTAAGTCCATGGTTCATTTAGTCATGCTAGGTCTGCATTTCATCTGCTCCATCTGCATTTAAGGGTTATACTCCAATAATTTTATCACAGTCCTGGAAAACTTCTTTTCCAGCATTCTGGAAAAGGATTCTAGGATTCTGCTGAGAAAAAAATGTAAGAATTAAATATTCAGAGGAAAGAGGGTTGTTGAACTAAACAGATAAAATAGGTGAACAAAACAATTAAAATTATGATTTGAATAATAAATGAATTTAAAAAAAGCAAAACTAAACTAAATTACACTGACAGCAAGACAAATCATGTCCATGGATTAATATTGGCATTGTGCAAGTATATGACACTTCTCTGAGCTCTATAATCCATATGACCTTTTTCCTTATTCCTCTCTCTTTAACTTGGTAAAGTAAGTGGAAAAAAATAGTATTTCAGAGATGGAAACAGCTCATCAGCAGTTGTGCTAGTGGTGTCATTCCATTCAGAAATGTTCAGCATTCTCTGATGTTTGGCTGTTATCTCATGCATCACAGGTGCTCTAGCACCCTGCCAAAATCCTCCCTTCCTCCTGTTTCCATATCTCATCCTGACCAGATAGTTTAGCATCTCTCCAACCTGAAGGATAATTTGATTCAACCAAACACTTCCTCAAACACCAGCATATACTGACAGTTATCAGACAGATGCTGCCATGCCTAGATTGGACATAGGTATTTCTTTCACAAGCATCTGAGGGTGATATAGGCAGATGCCCTGGCATCTGGACAACTATATAATTCCAGGTATCTCTGTTAGAATTATTTTTATAACCAAATAGATATCAAAGAATTATGAGTTTTATAGCTCACAGTTTAGTGTTTCATTTTTTAACATGATTATTTTTTTCCTCAGTCATTACTTGCTTTGTCTGTTCTGGATGTAAGTACCTCCGACAATGACTGCCTCTTCTCACTCTTTCAATATTATGATAACACAGAGCCCCATTCTGACTATATCTGCATTAGTACTGAAGATATGTAATAAATACATTTAAATAAATCTAACAAATAATCTTCAAAATTGAATTTTAAAACCTGATACTTCTAAGAAAATACAACCATGTTTTGAAACGTGATTTCTTATAGATCTGTTTAATTAGTCTGGCAAATGGAATAGCCAAGCCTTTAATCTTAACTGTGACAGCCTGATTTAGTCAATTCATGCACATGGCCTGTTTAATTATTAACAACTCTCCATAACTTAAACAAGCTATTTCACTGTGTTGTGGCTTCAGCTATGAAAGAGTTCATTTCCTTCACAGTAGAAAGGATGCTAACCTGGGAACTTATTGCTGGACCATTAGATAAAAGCAAAGACACACAGGTGGCTTAATCTCCAATACCACGCAGGACCTTCCTGCAGGCTCCTCTGTTACAAGGAGATAGTCAATTGTGTTGTGCAGCCAAGGGTTGTGAGCAGCACAGCACACTCCTGTGGATGCTCAGGTTACCTGTCATGTGGACCACTATCTCCTCCGTGAACAGCTAACATCCAGTCAGTATCACTATATCCATGCATATTGCATGAAACTAAAAAGAGTTTCTCACAATTCAACTTTCTTTTTCCATCTCAATGCCCATTAAGTGGTCCATTCAAAATTGAAAAGTCCCAAAGTATAACACTGAAAAGCAGCAAGAGAGGGTGTAGCAGGGAAGAGGACAGGGGACATCTCATGACAGTCTTAGTTCTGTGTATTTTATATTTCCCACATCCTCATTTAGGCCAAATATTTTCCTGTAAAACTAGAAGTTTGGTGGAAGAAAACCACTCTTTTCTTATCAACTCTTCTGAGAATATAGTTCCTGCTGTCTTCATATGAAGATGTTGTTCAGCAATCTTGCCATTTTGTTTTTAGAATCAGAACATGAATTTAGAAAAATAATTATTAATATACAAGCTTGAAAATTTCAATTACCATTTTGAAGCGCTGAATTTGCATAAAATGTTTTGTTTTGAGTAATTCTTAAAGCAATTTCAAATAACGTAAACCATTACTGAAGTAAAATGACATTTTAAAGTGGTACACAGTGATCTAGCTTCTCAACTGTCACTGGCATTAAGAGTCACACAACTTAAGTTCCTGTGCACCACATGGAAAGTTTACTGCCATGTGTCTCCATTAATCACATCATAGAGGGAACACCCATATCAGTTTTTTTTAATTACATCTGCATTTTAATGCTCCATTTAAATATGTTAAACTATCTATTACTATCAATTACTGTACAAAGACCCTCCCTCAAGCAATTATTTTCTATGAAATGTCATATTTATTCATATTTGCTATGCCTTTACTCTTAGTGGAAAGCCCAAGGTAAAATTGTAATGTCACTTGGGACAGAAGAGATGACTAGCTATTTTATGATTTACTAGTTTTGTAGTAACAGCTATCTGCAGTCAACTTAATTGCCTTTGCATTTCATTTAGTCAAGCAAAGTTATTTTTTTCTTTTTTTTTCTTGTATGATTATGGTATTTACAACCATATTAGGCATTTTGGTTCTGTGGATAGTCAGGAAATTTGAGATAAAAGAGTGAGCTGATTACAAAGTTAAGAGGAAGGTCTTTGGGTATCCCTGTAGTACAATTTTTTCTAACACTTTTACTTCACTTGCAAAGACAGAAGAAAACAGTCAGCCTAAGTCTATTCGTCGTTCACCATAAACTAAGTCTATTAATGGAAATGTAAAAGCTAGTCAGATCCCATCATTACTTCAAGTACTTAAAGACACTTGAGGTGGGTAGGCAGTATGTTCCATAAAAAAATATTCATAAAAAAACCACCACCAAAACAATCTTTTTTCACTTTTATCTTATGCTTGCCTCACTATTTTTGATGAAAAGAAGATGCCAAAACCAAAATCTACAGCAAATCAGTGGACAAGCAGAAACACAACTTTTCTCAGAGAAAACCACATTCATTAGTTGAATATTTTTGTAACTATCTCTTCGTGTCTCACAATTAATGTATCTTCTTGGAAAGTTATTTTAAACTACTGGCTCCTCACTACTGGCTAAGCATATATGTTATTCTCAGTTTCTAGCACAATAAACTGTGTATTTTCCCTTAATCACTAAGTTAAAACCATGTCTTGATATACGGCAGTAGAGATACATATATTTTATGTAATTTCCTAGATTGTGACAACTGGCCCTGTATTTTCTTACTCCTATTTGACATCTGTAAACAATATTTTCAAAACGAGCTTTGGCAAAGCTAGCATTTTGAATGATTGGCTGATAGAAACAGGGTTACTCCTTCAGAGACTTAAAAATATATAGCCCTCCGTTTAAAACAGGTTTCGAAATGCTTGTGAGATGGATATGGCTGCTGAATGAAAAATATTTCAACACCCGTTCAGAAGTTACTTATTTAATAAAACATATTCCTGTAAACTAAATAAATATAGTGTTTACATCAATTCAGAAAAAGAAAGATTGAATGTTGCAAATAGCTGAATTGATTTGGTTTGATGTTAGCTCAGATACCAATGATACTGACTATAGGTGTATGCCCCTGTGGATGAGGTACTTCAATCAATATTTTATTGGCTGTGAGCACTTTTTCAATAAAAAAATGCTGTATCATATTGCATTACACCATTTTTCAGTATCTCCTGTCATTGGTTGTCCAGACTTTGTCCAAGAAGGCCTTCAATATATTGCAATCATGCACATACTTGGATGGATTTGAGTATTGTTATCAAAATGTTTATATTCTGAGAGACTTTGAATCAATGTTTCCTCTTCATATCCCTTGCAGCTCCAGCTGACACTTCCAAAATAATTTTTTCATTTGTCAAGGAGGAGAAGGCTTCCAGAAAAATATGTAAATGGATTATTGCCTACATATATACATACATGGGAAAAAATACAGAGATTTGAGACTGTGGAATTAACTCCTGAACTTAATCACAACATTTCCTTTGCAATAGGTTTAAATGAACCTTACTGCTTCAGTGGCAGCACTATTCATTTCTAAATATACAGAATATTTCTCACTATGTCTCAGTTTCACATTCTGATTACTGTAATAAAGAGGATGCTGTAAAGACTAATCTTAAGAAAATTCTTAAATACGTAGTAAAAGCAAAGAAATAGAGTAATTTCCATCTTCAGTCCTGAAAGTCCTAAAGAACTAAATGTTTGAAAAATAAATTGTATTTTTTTGCCATCATTACCACTGGATCTGGAAATGAAAATGTTTGGAGATGCACAGCATGCGTTAGATTTCTGTCCAGAAATGTTTGACTTAATACAGCATTATTTTTACAGAGTATTTCAATAATATTCACACTCACAGTGTGAGTTATAATTTATAATACTTAGAAAAACCTGAAAGACACATGGCAAATCTGTTGTGGGTTCAGGTTTAGAGCGGACTCCTGCCTCTCAGAACTGCATTACAAGTAGCTTTTAGGCAACCAGATACTTTTTGTAAAACCTGTCAGTGATAACTCTCAGAATTTTGCTGATCAGAAGGGACTATATAGCAAACAAGAGAATAATTTTCTTTACATACTTTCTGGAAAGGAAATATTCTATTTCCTAGTTCTCTAACCCCATTGTTAAAATATTCAGTAAGAAAACTACAAGTCAGTAACTTCGACCTGTAGAAAGTAGAATCACATAATGTATTTATGATCTCATAAAAAGTAACCCACCAGCTGCCAAGATTAATGAAAGTCAAAAGACAATTTTAAGAAACTGTGATCACTATAAAACATGAAAGACACTGGTTAGGTGTCTAGAATTTGATTCCTTACAGTAGCTGCTTAGCTACTATCCGAATACACATAGAATCATAGGATAATAAGTTGACCTGTCTGGTTCCTTGAAAATGTAGGCCAGGTGTTCACTGCCTGAAGAAATTACCTGCTAGGTGACTCAGGTTGCATGGAGCATTAGCTCATCCACTGGCTGGTCATATATCACCGTCATATAGTGGAAAGATTGTGGCAAAACACGATAAAAGTGAGGAAAGTAATTACAAAGGAGGACAAAAGGAAGGCATTTATTTTAATTAAGCTGCAAAGAAATCTACTGGTTGTATATGTTTTTTGATTAAAAAAAAATCAGTGTAAAACTCCTATCAACATCCACAAGATTATCATCTGAGCTAAACAGTACTGTAAAAACAAGTGTGCCATGATGTGATACATTAAACTGCAAGCACATATTACTGGGCTAATGTTATAGCAAGAAAGAAATAAGAATTATCCTATTGTTACAATGATGTTGTTCTTATTTTGTAATAAAATTATAAGAGATTGTAAAGATGTACAGTTAAAAACCTCCATGTGATATCAGAGAAGAATGGACACTTCAACAAGTAATATAATTAATATTCTTATTGGAGAATGTGCTTATCTTTTTCTAGTCTTAGTCTGGCAATTATTTATGTGCAAATGAATCATATGTCTGACACCACTCTTCACTCAATTCATAGTTAGACAGAAAACCTGGAGTCCTGAATTGAGTGAATTAAGGTGTTACAACTATTATGGGCTCAAATTATTTTAAGTCTACCATATCGTTTTACGATTTGCTGAATTAAAGATTCTTCCTCTGCAAAGTGACAATTTCATTAAATAATTGCTGGACCTGAACAAATCATCTTTTATAAGTTACACTTAATTTCCTTACCCTGTCATTGAAAAGCTTTGTTTATGTCATTTTTTTCCTGAAAAGCTTTGCTTTAAGATTCAAGTAGTTTGATTGTTTTGCAATGATTTATAAAATGCCAGAATGAAGAGTAGAAAGAAGAAATACAAAACCACGTGGGAAAAAAAAAAGGAATATCGAAACACAAAAGGGGTGGGAAGGGACCTTCAAAAGTGTCATCGTTTTTCCCCAGCCAGCCACCAATTACCACACAGCTGCTCATTCACTCCCTCACCAGTGGAACTGGGGAGAGAATTATAAGGGTAAAAGCACATAAACTTGTGCTTTCCCAACAACCCAAAGAGTATCTTTATATATTGCATTGCTTTGCAGTCAAACCTGAACTATTCAATTTAATTTCAATTTGAGGAAACTGAAGATCCTGTAACACATCCATCACAAGCATTAATTACTTTTCTAATCTTCAGCAGCCTGGAAATGAATGCATCCATGACACTTGTTTCCTGAGTTACCATATGTTTATAAATATTATTGGCTGATTGCTTTAACTTTGGATAGACTCGTGTTATGGTTTTATACAGGACTTCACAGTTTGACACAACACTGATCAGATTGACTATCATGCAAATTCAGTTATATAGCTTCTGCATCAGGCAATTATCTCAGATTTGTAGCAAATCATCTAGATTCATAGGCAGAGACACATATGTACTACCAGTTCAAAAGAACCTGTCTTTTGACAGGCTTGCACAGCTCAGTGTAACTTCTCCACTTTCACTGCAATATGGCCTCAGTGCTTTCATACAAACATAATATTAATACTTGTTAATAAATATACATATATTACATGAAAATATATTTACATATTAAATGTAAATATGTTGTCCACTAGTTTATTATTAGTAAAAATATACAGAGGAGAAAGGATGAATTGAAGAATATTTGCTTTATGTCTTTGGCAACATCTTTCAAACAGACTGGACAAATAAAAATATCTGTCTAGAGTAAATTACAAAAAAAGTCTCTACTAATCTGTGGTGCAGAAAAATGTCATCAGGTGACCATAATGGTGTCTTTTAAAGTACATTAGCATAGAAGACAGAATAATCCATTCATGTGTAAAGGACCAATTAGAATGTGAGAACTACTATTCTGAATCAAACTGAAAAACATAAATATTTAAAGGAAGGAGAGAAGAGGACAAAGTTTTCACAGGGAATAGTGATGAAAAAGTTAAAAATAACTTCATTATTAATTACTTGTTTTTTTTTAAAAAAATACTTTGAAAGAGCAGGTAATATCACATATACTGATAAACCTTGCAGTTTTATTAGAGCGACTGTTTTTAAATTAAATGTAGACAACTACAGCTGAGTAAACCTGATTGTTTACTTGATTTAGCTGCTTGCCTTTGTATTCATAGTACTGAGTTTCTATTTGCTTTTTTCATTTACACATCAGTGTAAATCTGTATAAAATTAGCCATGTCTGAAACCACTTCTAGTAGACAATTTTGTATCTGAGAAGTGATGGGCAAATACTCCTGGATTCCTTTCTGCAGCAAAACAGCATGTTCATCGCACAGTTATACCAGCCTTCCTTTGGTTAGCATGTACAGGAAAAGCAGATATCGGTAAGGTTTGCCTATACTTTGTGCTGAACAGATATCTGGAATTCTTAGGGTAGTGATATAAATTTTAGATCTGCATGGACTATTTGTGGCCCAGACCACCCAAATCTGCAGCCACATAGGAGAGACTCTATAAACCTTCATGTTTTGTTCTTTTATTACTCATACAAGTGCTTAAAACAGCAATCTTCCTTCCTGTCCACTTTCTCTTTTCTTCAGTTTCTGTCTACCAAATAATTAACTGGAGGAAAGGAACAGAATTAATAAATCTCTCATAGAATTTTCAGAAGATAAGTAGAACTGTGAGAAAAATATTTTTTTTTATTTTTTTGAGCAGAGATTCCCCTACAGCCTATGAAGAGATGATGGTTGAGAAGGGGAGTGAGTGATAGAGCCACTGGATGGGCATCTGGAAGCCAGTCAAGGTCAAGCCACAGCATCATTAAAAGTAAAGAATACAGAAAGGACCAAAGTAATAGCCAAAGAGACTCCTGAAGAACCTTTAAGCTAGAGCATCACAAACATCTACAATAAATAATGAGTCATTAACTCTTCAGGTGTGTAAGAACAGATTCCTATTAGTTTACTGTGTATTACAAATGGAGTAAGTAGAAACTAGAAGGGTGATCCAGAATTTTGATGATGTCATAAGCACTTATTTTTTTGTGTTGTGATTTATGTTATTTCAAAACTATCAACTATTCAAGGGGAGTCATGCTAACTGAGACCATCTTCCCACCGGATGCAAATGCAAGTTTTGCTGGCTTGCATCTTTTATTTCTGATTGACCCACAATCAACTCAGATTTCACGTTTCTGTCTTTCTCCTCTGCCTCTGAGTTCTGTGCTAGGAAAAATTAAGATGTAGTCTTCAGCATTGAAAATGTACTTTACTTCAGAAAGTGGTCTCAGGCAGTATGAAGTGAGTTAAAATTACTGGAGCACTTTTTCTAATTTGGAGATTGGTAGTTTCCCAAACGAGAATATGGTTTGTTTTTTTTTAATGCATAATGAACTATGAATGGACTTTTAAATGTTTGATCACCCAAGACTGGATATAGTGTAGATCAAATGTCAGGAAGAAACTACTGTACTAATGAGAGTATTTCCATGGACTATTAACCTGCTTCCTCTGCTAATTCTTGCTACTATGATATATAGACCAGATCTTTGATGTCACATTGATTTTTCCTCTTCTGACCCTTTAGCAATATAGAAATTATAAAGGCTTTAGAAGCTGGAGTTATGACTATTCTTTTTTTTTTCCATATTGTTTTGCTTCTCCCACAATTACCAGAAACTCTTTTTGCACATTGCTTTAAAACTACTTGCCACAGTACATTGCAAAGAGTGAAATTAAGAAGGATGAGAAGTCAAAGTTTCATGATCTCCTGATACTGCCAGTGTTCCTGGAAAGGGACAGCAGAAATCTGTTTCTCTTTCAATTCACCTGGCTTTCTCTTTTTGTCTCCCCTAGAGAGGTTTGTCTTTCCCAGTAATTCTCTCTCTGCATATGTTTTCACATACATACAAAAGCTAACGGACCTTGATTGTGGACTCTCTGCTAGAGGTTTCCCAGAGAAGAACTCAGTAGCACGGTCCCCCTTTGGCAGGAGGAGAGAGCGACCAAGTTTCCTCTCGGTGTTCCAAGTTGAAAAAGACCTTTATTTCGAAACTCCTGTGGTTTATATGGGCTCGGGGGCAGGGCAAGAAGAAGGGACGTGATTGGGTCAAGGTCCAGAGGGAAGGGAGTGGCTTGAGGGTTCTACTGACCAATAGGGGATACAGGAGGACCGCGTTCCAGCAACAGAACCATGGACTGGGGAGAGGCAGGTGAGACAGCCTCTCCTGCTTGTGCAGGGGCAGAGTCCACGATTGGGAAGGGGAGACAATATGGTTCCAAATGGGGCCATGTGGGTTGGGGAAATTACACAGCTCAGGGAGAACCTGTACCATAGAAAACGCAAGTAGTTGTTGTTTTTCTGCTTCGCTCGATCCCGGGAAATCGCTGCTGTAATGGACCCCTTTCTAAAGCTGTTCTTTTCAGGCTTCGTAATTCTGGTGTTCGCCTACAAAAAGTGATTTTCTTTAAGGTTTTGTTTGGGTTTTTTTGTTTTTTTTAATAGAACTACATTGTCATGTAACAGTTATTTCATGTTTATGACAAGAAGGTTCTGCAAATTTAAAAGTTTTGCCTATAATTCCATTAGGACAATAGACATTCATTCCCTTTAGGCATTCAGCCCCTGCTCCTACAACCAGTATAATTTCTTTCTTTGAAAAGAGAGACAAAACTCAGATAAGAGATGGTATTTAGGCTATACTTAATTTTATTCTATTCTACTTTCCTGGTTTGTATTTTTTGTTTATTTGTTTACTGTGCTTATTCTGCATTTGTCTACATAAAAAGGAACCTCTCTGACTTAATGTCTTTGACAGGTCTGGTTGTATAAGGCTTCTCGTAATTTTCTTTTGGTCTCTACCTTGAACTTTAAAATAGCTTCCTGTATGGTCTACATCTGTTTCTATTGCTTATAGACTGTCTTCTTGATAATTTCTGAGATTCAAAGTATTATTCCAACTGTAATTGAAACTATCTATGAGAGTATCAGTGTTTATTGTCTCATTTATATTGTTTAGGAATGAATACAGTAAATTTGTATGTTTGTGATTTAAATAAATCTAAGTTTCATCTTTCGCCTCCTCGAATGTTTCATTTTCATTCACATAATCTTTTTTGAAAGCAAAATTTTGATAAGTTTTATTTAGTTTAAATTAAATAAACTTATTATTTTTTCTATTATCTCACCATCAGAATGAAAAAAAGAAACTGAAATTACATCACCTCTTAATAGTTTTGTGACTACCTGATGAAGATATATCTTAATTATTTCATGCAGAAAAAAATATTAAAACTGTCATTATCAATGGTATTTGTAATTTATAATGTATTTTAAAATTTAAAACCTCATTGATGACATATTTATTCCTATTTGTCTAAATGAATAGCTATCCCTTTCTAAATCCAGACATTTGGGAATAGAAAAAATTTCAGCCCCATTTGCATAAAATATCTTTTAACATCTTACTTTGCCTTAATATTTGACTCAAGCAAGTTCTATTTTGCTTATATTACCGTAGCTATTTTGAATCTTTAACGTATAAATATTCCTCTTGTTCTTGAAAGCTCCCTCCTCTGACACATCAAATGATGTTTCTACCATTCTGAAGCAGCATGACCCTTCAAAGTTTGCATTCTGGGGCAGTATCTTTTATACAATGATATAAATGGTATTAAAAGCTGTTGAGCTAATTTGACTCAGCTGATCAGATTCAAAATGCATGAGATCTCAATTTAAAATACGTCGATTTTATAAGGTTTTATAGCATTTAATTTGATGAAATTTGAATTTATTCTTGTAAACAAAAGAAAATTAACAACCCATGCCTACTGGAAGGTCATTTTTAATATTGAACAGCACCATTCCTCTGTAGTCTCTAAGATTAGGTGGTGATTTTTTTTTTATTCCCCAAATCACTAAAATAAGCAATTTAATAATAGATATCTGTTCCTAACATTAAAATGTACTTGAAACAAATAAATTAATTTTGAATACCTTATTAGAATATCAAGTTAAATGTCATAGAAATATGATTCTATCTGCATTGATTTTAGTTAGTGTGTACTGAGATTTGCTGGCAGAAAGTTGTGTTACAAATAAACTTGGATTGAGCAGTACTCTCTGGCTAGAAAAAGGAGCCATTGCCCTTTCTCTTACACAGTTTTAAAAAGTTCTGGGTAGCAGCAAAGCCCCAGTGATAAACTGAGCAGACAAGGAGGTTGAAGAGCTTTCTTAGCTTCTCCTCTTCCCTTCTATACTGCAAAATGAAAGATTTATGCCTCCCCTAAGAATTGCATCATTTTCCGTAGAGAAAATAATGAACTAGCATAGACTAGAGAAAACAACGTTATCAGAAGCAGCAGTTATTCCCGAATTCAAAGGGCTGCAGCATGAAGTCCTTATTTGTAAAGAACAGGAGCAGCTACAAAAGGTTACCTACAGGTCCAGTACAATCTCCTAACCATCTATTCTACCCGCAGTTTCCTTTACTTGCAAATAATACAAAACTGGAAAAAAAGCTAGAGAACCAGTGAGAGCCTTCTGCACAAGAGGAATATCCATGTGCACGCAAAAAGACATCCATGAAATTTCAGACATTACAAAAATTGCCTATATTAATGGCAAGGAAAATACTTGACATGTCAAAATGGTAATGTTTAAAATTGGATTCCAAGTTACAATAATCACAGTGATTGTTAATACAAAGGACATTGTCATATTCTTTTATATATACATATAAGCATCATAGGAAATGTGAATAAGCACAAAGTTTGAGAAATTTACTAAAATGAAGGGAAACATCAACAAAGATCCTTTTCTTGTCATCTGAGACTCCTCAAAACTGTTTATTCTTTTACAAAAGATAGTCTTTTTTCAGGGGTGTATGCTGATTACTGTTAAATTATAATCATAGAAAGATTATTTGAATTTAAACTATTGCTTCAGAATATCTTAGTATTTTCATAAGAGCATACAACAAGCTAGTAAGAAAAGAGACAGAAAAGAAAAAAGCTTTTTTGAGGAAGAAAAGTGTCTGATGAGACAATGACATGAAGAAAAAAAATTCAAACCACAATCTACCTTAGATTATAGAGTACAGTGTAGTTTGACTGTGCAGACACATCTGGTTCATTAATTAAATCATTAAAAGTATTTCTGATGCCATTTAAACATTGCTGTTGCTAGAGAAAATGCTGAAAACTAAATAAAAAAGCAAATTATTCAAATACACAAGTGTGTTTCTTTCACTGTGAAAGAGACCTAGGAAGTGAGAAGTATCTGAGCATAGTATGAAATAGTCTCTAAAGAAAGTCATAGATATTATAAAAAGTAGTTTTGTGGTGACATTTGCCCACAGTACATACATATATACACAGTACTTTCAGACAGTACATCCTGATGTTTTAATTTCCACCAGTCTTTCTTGTTTTCTGCTTATAGGGAAAATATTAATCTGCGATTTACCATGGCTCCTGGCAAGTAACTTTAATTCTTATGATCCAGTGAATGCCTGAAGTAAAACATATTATTTAATTTAAAAACAAAACAAAACAAAACAATCAGAGTAAAAATGCACTGAGGTTAAAATACTGTTAAAATAAAACAAAAAAAAAAAAAAAGAAAAAATTCTCATAATTTAGCACAAAAGAGAAACACAGTTAAACAAAACTGCAAAGCTCAGCTGTAAAGTAATGTTTGCATTAAACATATTAAGGGTAACGTAGAGAAATTAATTTTTTCAGCAGAAAAAAGTCACAAAAGTATAGTATTAAAAATTTAGCTTGATGTAATTTTACACAGAAGTTTAAACAAAGATATGGAATTCTGAAAATTAGTGAAATCTGGGTGAAAATGCACTAAAATTTATATGTTTCTTCTTAAAGTATTATGGTTGGATACGAGAAAAAACATCTCCAAACATCAAGTCTCTTAAGGAAAACCTCGATAGCCATTTTATGCTTTCTTATTTTTGTTTAAAATTGAGTTAAGAATGTAGCAGATTCATGTATTTGTCACCATCTTGGGAAAAAAAAATGAATACTACTTTGGATACAACTAACATTTAGTGAGCTCTTTATCCCCCACAACAAAAAAATTTGTAGAGCCTCAGATAAACTATTTGACTGTAGTCCATCACTGAACTTATAATAAAAGTTATAGTAAACTATTCTATGTCTTGTGTGGGGATTTGTATATGTATATATGTGAAATATGACTTTAGAAAAGTTCTTTTAAAAATCATTTTTACATTTTCTGCTGTGGCTAAGGTTCACAATCTGTTTTATGGTTATTGACACATCATAATCTTCTGATCTTTCAAACTGGTTTACTTTTTGAATACTGCTGTTTTCAAAAGTGTATTTCTGTAAAGTACTAGTGTGTATTTACATAAGATTAGAAAGTGCCTGACGTATGTCCATTGATATTCCCCTTGGGAATACATCCCTCCTCTGCCCTTTCTCAGCTTCCTACCAGGTGCAACAGACACCAACCTTCTGTTCTAGATGGGCAGAGCAGCCCTCATGACCTCATTGCCCAGACATACTGCTGACAGTGACTGCTACTGAGAGCTGCATTTCCACAAACTTACGGTTTCCCCCTTAGTGGTGTTGGTCAAATTCATCTTCAGCTCATCTGCATGAAAAGGAAGTAGGAAATAAATGGAAAAATCTAGGCTTTAGGGAAGAATGGGTTTATACATAGAAGTCATGCAATTGATTTAAGGATGCTATGCATTTATTCAGTCTCATGAAATCAAAACCATCTAGATTGTAAGGAATAACTTCATTCTCAGCTCTTTAGATTTCTGTGGTGATGACAGTCTTGACAATGTCTTTTGTGATTTGCTTTTTACACTCTAACAATGCAATTAGTTTGGTAATTGTAAAATGTAGAGGCCTTTTTGTGCCCTTTATTTCAGTTGCTCTATGACACCCCCCTAACTAACAAATAAAATATATTCAATTGATTCATCATACGAAGAATCAAAAAAGACAGGCATTTTTATACGTGTGTAGTACTTCACAAAGTATAGTAATATTCAGAGTTGTTCTTATTCTACAAAATCAGGATAACATCTATTTGTTCAGAACAAAAAATATAGCACATAATCAATTTAAGTATTAATGAATTTCACTAAATCAACAGATTTTCTGCAAATGTCCTCATTTGTAATGGATGAATTTACATTACTTCCTTTCTGCTTCATGAGCAGTGACTGACTATGACTTAATGTCTTGTAATACATAGCTACCAGTTTATTCTTCTGATGATCTTGTGTTATTGTATATCACCTTGTTGCTCAAAGACATGAAGTGCTTGTTTTGTTCCAGTTGAATGTCTAAAGTGTTTTACATGACATTTACATTTAATGAAATGTTGTATTGCTTGAATTACAAGCAAAGAGCATTAGAAAACACAAATGCAAATCTTAACTCCCAACAACAGCATACAATAGTTATCTAAGCACTTGGTACAGCATCCAAAATGGCACTTCTGCCCCAAGCAGTCAGAAGAAGTAGAATTGACATTAAAAACTGAAGAGAAGTGCAAAAAATCCCATCTTGCTTCACCGACTTTTGTACTTGAGAACCAAAAAAAAAAATATTATGATTAAAGGTTTCAATTATGTATATTTAGAATCTCTACTATCTTACTTGCTCATCTAAGTCATATCTAAGCCCTTCTCTGGTTGCAAGACTATTGTATTCTTACATTATTTTCTATATTAAAGTAGTTTTTCCAGAACATATTTTTGATTACTTTAAATTGAAATTTCCCATTTCTACGCAAGTCCATTGTAACAGCCATTTTCTGTTTCCACAAGGGTTTTGGTGCAAAGAAAATTCAGGTAATGAAAGTAATCAAACATCAACAATGACCATGTCTACATTATATTTTATATTTTCTGACAATATTTGAATTTTTCCAAATCCAAAACTGCCTTCATCCAAAATCTGTTGACTGTAATAGCATATCACTGTTTTCAGATTAAAAGACTAAGATCAAATGTGTATAAACTCAGGCACAGCACAGTTAATAAGTCTGTTGGATCAGTAAATGTTTGAGTTAGAGCCCAGCACAGGACTTCTGTTATGAAGATACATCTTCAAATATAAAAACCTGTGGGCCAGGGGTGTTGCAGGCAGAGTAGGAGCTTCAGATAAAGTTAATTAAAGAAGTCCTCCCATTGAGCCACAAGGTGCAGAAAGGACCTCCTCACTTTCTAAACTCCTCAGAGAAGAACCTTGGTGTGCCTGGATCCAATCTCAGCCCCAGACTTTGTCAATATTCTAAAGATTACATAGGTGTAGTTGAACCTTTATACAAGTTTGCCCTGCAGGGTTAAAGACAGTAAACCTGATATATATATATACAAATATACATTATTTATTATGATAATAATTAAATTAAAACCCTTTGTCAGGATTTTTTACTACACAGTATAGGAGCTATAGGCTCTATTATAATATAGTGCACTATGAAGCAATATTGAAGCAATTATATTAAAGCAATTGTATTAAACCTAGCAAAAGCAATTATTACATAGAGATTGATGTTACTCACCCATATCAATGACTGGGGGCAAATCTCTTTTGCTCAGTCTGGAGAAGTAACCCTGAGGGGCATCCCCACTCAAGGGAGGAATCTCCACAATGCACTCCAAGGAGGAATATGTTAAGACCCTGCTGTTAAATTTGGTACTGGGCTTTTATAGTATAAAGTGATTGACTGTCAGTCATATGTCTGGAAGCCAGCTGAGTCAGCTAATCAGCTTTAGATAAGTTATCAGTAGTATCACTGTTTGTTCCTTTTTTTGAGTATTTTACTAGGTCTACTACATCTTCACCTCACTATCAGGATGCTTAACTTTGCAATTGATGAATCAGACTCATTTCAACATTATTCAACGTCAAAAGTAGCATGAACTCCCTTTTTCATTTAGCACTGATAACTTTGCAGATAGGGCATTGTTCAAGTTGTTTTACCCCCTTCTAGGTAGAGTATCCTGCTACAGGGCATTCTTAACCATAGCCTTTGCAAAAGCCATATTTCCTACAAATAACTCTGAAAAGATACATCCAATAATTCATTATCAAATAGAAGCAGCATATAAAATCTATTTTAGTTCTTCTTAATACACTAAATCCTTATCTCAGCCTTGGATTTGATTTCCAAATTACACAAACAAAAAAATTCTGAAATAACTGCCTGTTTATCTGCCATCCTCACTTTACTATAATTTAGTTCCTTTTTTCCTAGTATTTCTATTTGAATTCTGCTCATCTGAGTTACAATTATTTTGGCTTTAAATACTATTCTTCATAAATTACATTCTTGTGAGACTTTCTAGCTAAATTAGGCAAGACCTTGATACCAGTAGTTATGGATGGCTAACTAAGAATGACAAAATAAGCTAGAGAAACACTTACTTAAATTTCCATAATAACACACACCTAGAAACACGATAAACAATATCCAGGAACCTCTCCACTATGAAAAATAAAGCACAAAAGCAATTACCATGCCTCATGCTCTCAAGATCTACATGTTGCAAGATAGATCAATGTTATTTTTGCTTTTTCCTCTAATAAGTTATAGTTGATAATATCTCAAAAGCATTTTTTAATATAGTTTTTCTTCCAGATTAAAAAATTAAAAAATTAGTTATGATGTGGAGAAAAAAATGTAAACAGCTCTACAGATCATAGATGTGTTTTGAGAAATAAATATGAGCTTTTTATTGTTTGTTTTGTTCTAGCTTTGGATAATCCGTAATACAAATGTAAAAGCCTGTTGGAGATGAGCTTACTGTACTTTCTCTAGTGACTTTTAGCTCTTGTGCTCAGAGGAATGCATGCCTGCATCAGTTCTGCCCTTACAGGGCTTCACCTACTGAGTTCTGAGTGCATATCTGACAGATGTTTTTGCTCTCACAGAAGGCAGACTGCTTCTGTGAGAAGAACTACTTGTTCTTCGATCTGATCTCAGCACTAAGATTCTGCTTTAATGGCAGGGATCAGCCCACTCCATCTTACATCTGCCTTTGTGGTAACTCTGCCACTACGCTGCAGCCTCAATACAGTGCCTTACATTATGCAGTACTCCATCACACAATTTATAATTTCATTATGGCACAAATTGCTACAGGATATTATTGAAGCTAATAATTTCAATTGGTTTTATAAGCTGTCAGGCAAAGTCATGGAAGAACAGGCAAGGCCACTGAGAGCTATCAATTGCAAAGATAGCTCTGGAAGAGACAGTCTCTTGAGCCATAGATAACTAAGACAGAGTTGACTAAGACAGAGGTTCCTTGTGTTCTTAATTACTATTTGTCCCAGAATATACTATTGACTACAGTTATATGCAAGATACTGAACTAGAGAGACGTTAATTCCTACCAAAATATCATTCTGATGTCATTTAACTTCCTGCATCAGGTAGGCTTGATTTTTTCATAGCGGAAATGTTCTTTCCAATGATCCTTGCATAATACTGCTTAAATTCCTGTGCTTTTTTAAACTTTGTTTCACTTATATACGTCAAACCAAGCAAAGACTTCTTATGATTCACATTCATTTAGTAATACCATAATCAAACACTAGATTACAGTTTTCACTGAAATGTTTAGTTCAGCTCTAGATTCAACGCAATTTCCACTGGAGAGAAAAAAAAATAAAAATGCAAAAGTAGGTAAAAAAGATAGGAAGTTGGATATTTCTTTTTCTTTTATATGTCTGAATTATATAAGCATATACACAGTCATACAATATAACGTAACACTGAATGGTATATATTCATTGATACTGAATGGCACAATCTAGCCAAACAGAACAAAAGAAACAAAAAAAAAAAAAGATCGTATATTTACCTGATCATATAGTAAATATTGTAGAGCTCTGCAACTGAGCAGGTCTCTTCTTCACCTATTAAGGTTCTAAAGAGGTGGCCCAAAGCAACTGCTGTCTCTTTTGTGCTGCTGCCCTTAGTAGTATGACAACATGTCAAGCCATACTGACAAGAGTGCAACAGGGTCCAAAGAAGAATTGATCCTCCTGTGGCAAAGACTGCATGCAGACTTATTTTTTGGGATGTGAAGATTGACTATTCACTTTCTTATCACTGTCTACCTGTTTAGCATCTCCTTCTATGGTATATGAAAGTGTAGTGAATAACTGTCATCTGGCAATAGCTGTTATCTGGTGTCATCCTGAGACTCAGTTAGGGTATGCACAGGACTGTAAGAGCCTGAAAGCACTCTTGGGTTTCCTAATTACAGGTACTATCCAGAAGAAATATTATGTTCCACACATCCAGCTCATAAGTCACATCAATACCATGACAGTGATTTCTGTTCATTTCCATCATGAAGCAGACAAGTAATTTCCGGGTGTGCTTATATGGCACAAAAAGCTCAGGACTCTTGTTGAGCATTACCTATAAATAACTAAAAACTACCATGCAGTTTTGAGCCACTACCCATTTTTTAATTTACATTTAACATAGAGCCCAATATGTATGAAAATTAGGTCTTAATTACAAAATCAACACTCATTCTGTCTCTACAGTATTTTGTTGGAACTACACATATAAATGCACAGTATGTTCCAAACACATAAGTATTAGCAGTAGGTATATAAGTAGAGTGGTATTTTAGTTTTACTTAGTGATTTTATTATGAAGCAACAATTTTGTGTCATAAGTAAATACAGCAGTAATGATGATTATAGACTTATTATAAACAGGAGATGCCTCTGGATAAAATAATTTTAGTTGTGCTACTTTTGTAATGAGGTTTGTTTCACCAAACAGTACACTAACACTGGCACTCCGTTAGCACAAACTGGTAATAATTAAAAGTGCACAGTTATCATTTCATAGGGGCATTATATGCTTTTGGGGGAAATAAGATAAAAGAAAATTTCACTAATTTACAGACTTTAAAAGCTTTAGCAACTTAAGGCTCCTTGTTATTACATTAATCTGTTTCATGGAATAGTTGAAAAATTGTCTTGAAACACTTTCAGGTTAGAATGGTGAGTGTACTCATGAAATAAATTTAGCTTATGTCTGCTATATTTTTGCATTATGTTCTAAGACTTTTGTTCTGGAATTGAGCTAGGAATATTGGTAAGGGTATTCTTCACTGGGGATAGGATGAGGTGAGAGTGAGCCAGTGGAGGGCTCTTACTGGATCTCATTGAGAATGCTCCAAGGTACTCTAAGTTGCAGGTTGTACTAATTACATGTAGATTCTCAAGAATTATTATCTCAGGTTTCTTGAAGTAGGAGCCCCATTAAAGCAGACATGGCCTGTCCAGTATCACCAACTTCTTGAATACAATGTTTTTTACAAGTGTCTGAGTAGAGGGTGGGAAAGCTGGGGAGTTGCATTTCAGTGAAATACACAATACTGACCTTCTATGGAGAAATAAATTATAGTGGCATAGGATACTGGCAGAATAAACTGCACTTCCATCTAAGTGTTTTTTTCAGGCTTTCAGACTTGAGAGAGTCAAATGAGATGCTGAAGTTGTATTTAATTTAATCATCCATTGTTTAATAAATGAATAGAACTTAATGCATGATGAATATTGATGTTGGACTGCTTATTGTAGTTATAGAAACAAGAAGAAGAATACTAACTCACTACATAAAATATCAGTCTTGATCTTCCTTTATTGAATATTCATTGTATTGCTAATGTGCAGAAACAGCTTTATTGTAGTTATTTTATGAAAGTGAGATTTGAAAAGTAATATATAAAGGGCTGAGGAAAAAGCTGCAATTATTTAGTTTGTTGCTACAAATTCCTAATTTTTGAAACAAGAAATTCCTAAGCTGAAGACAAAACATATTCCCCACCTCCCAACTGTACAAAGACATATCAAAACTCTTTGAAACTTATGGAAAGATTAATGTTTTATCCAATAGTTTCTGGTTTAGTCAATCAGAAAATTATCTGACTTCAAGACCAGTTTCAGACACCAAATATTATAAACTGTATAAAACAAGATGCTGTTACTCCAACCCACTTGTGGAAGGAGAAAGAAGTGATGGGTGAACTCTGCTTGCAATAGATGTTGTAACATAAGTTCTTTTCTCTAAAGAGATTAAACTAAGGCCTGTAGTGACAGTACAAGGGGCCATGGTTTTGAATTGAAAGTGGGCAGATTTAGATTGGATAAAAGCTAGACTGTTTTATTAAAATGAGGATGGGGAAACAGGCTGTCCAGGGATGTTGTGGATGCCCCACTCCTGGAAGTGTTCAAGACTAGATGGGACTTTGAGCAACTTTATGTAGTGAAACCTATCCCTGCCCATCTGAGGGGGGATTGGACAAGATGAATTTTGAAGATCCCTTCCAATTCAAACCATTCTATAATCCTATGATTTTTTTAATCTAGTTAAGTAGTAACAATTATAGTTAAGTGTATTTGGTATTTTCCTGGTTTCTTAGTAAGGTAAGCATGTTAGACTCCTTAAATAAAGTCTATCTGGTTCTTATCCTACTATCCCTTTTGTCTTTTCTATGATTTCCAGTGAATATTTACTTAACCGATCTTGTAGCAGGCATTCCTCTTCAGTACAAGACTCAGTGTTCAGTCATCAGCTATCTAGAAGCTGTGATTTGTTTTAACAGTTGACTAAGGTAAGATGTTGGTCAGCATTGCTGTCAACAGGAAAACTCTTTAAAAATAAGGATACTGTGGTATCTGTAACCTGATTTGCATTCATATAAAGAGAAAATATACAAACCATCCAGCAATAAAAGGGATAAAATTCTTGACTATTGTAGTATATAATAGACAAATTGAAAAATCTTAATGCATTTTCTTTTAATCTTTCAGACAATATAGAATATTTTTCCTGTGATTTATATTAAAATCTTTTTATTTTTATAATTATAATAATATAATATATATTTTATTATTATAATTTTATTATAATTTCTCTCAATTTTCTATATATAGAATAGTGTAAACCAGAGAGACAATGCATTAATAAAGAATGAATTTTACTGTGAAATCCCCTTATTAAATCAGTTCCACTATGTTTTCTCTCATTAATTTTCTCCAATTAATTTTCTCCCACCTTACATAGTTTATTAAAGTTCATGCAGTTTTGCAACTGAATCCAAGAGATCTCTGACAATTTTAGTATAAGTTATCTCAGTACTCTGAGTTGAAGTTCCCTTGGATATATGGTTGTAGGTTAATGTCAGAACCTGACACTACACTTCAGAAAGTGAAGAACAGTACATGCTTATAAAACATAGGGTAGAAAATGCATAAAGAAATACTATAAAACACACAGAGAATAACAATACCTACAAGAATTCTACATCCTGTTTGAAATGTAGGTCTACAGAATAGTGCTCTGGGACAGAGGGGGCTCAGAACCAGAACTGAGTGAATCAAGGAAGCAAGAGTCAGGATGTAGAGAGATTGGCAGGGCAGAGGAAGTCAGAAAACAGGTAGATTTTCCTCATTCCTATGAATTCCTATTTATCAAAAAATAATTAAAGTTCAAATATTTCATTATTCTCCAAACATTTATTAAACTCATTGTCAAATCTGGCAATTTACTTGCATCATTATGACCAAATCAGAGACCTAACATGGTCAGAACTAATTTGCATCTAATACTTTCTGACCTGGTATGACAAAGGTATATTCAGTTTAAAAACAAGGCTTTCTAGAGACTACAAGATTAAACACAGCCTCCTTGAGAGCTGGAGCAGTATACCAAGAATGAAGCCATTCCTGGACATTCATTATTTATTTCCTGCAGATACGTGAAGAGGAGATGGTGAGATGTTGCTATTTTGTCATTAATAGATGATATCTGGATAACAGGAGAGAATATTGTCCTTGAGTGTCTGAGGAATCACAATGCACAGCACCATTCCCAAAACCATCCATTTCACAGTTCTGATTCTGCAATAGCCCTGTTTTAGTCTTGAATGTGCTCTCTGAAGACTGGATGATAGTATGGATAGGATGGGTCCTCAGGTGTTGATAGGGAACCCTTGTGCTAGCAACAACACTATGGTGTGAAAGAGTAATTTTTTTCCCTGTAGTGTATTAATCTCTACATTGCAGGAAAACCAAGCTGCCGAGGATACAGCCTTTGAGAATTAAGTGCAGGAGGTGTAAAAGAGATTAACAGAGATAGAAAAAAAATAAATAAAATTTAAAAAAACCTACAAACAGAGGGTTGCTCTACTGTATCCAGTAGAGTAGGAGAAAATTTAGTCTGGAATTTCTGCTTTAGCTTCTCTGAGAGAAAATCGTGGTACTTGCCAGTTCCTCCAAGATCAAGATTTAGCTTAACTACAGTAGTTGCAGAACATAGCCATCTACAGTCCAAATACAAACAGCCCAATGAGTTTATCTAAAACTTGTTTGTCAAAGAAACTAAGCTCTAACTTAGACTAGCCAAAGCAATTTGGAGGCTAATTAATACTGTTCATCCCACTTCTATATTAAATCCTGAAAGGGATTTCAGATGTTATGACTTCAAAAAGCAACATAAACAAGAAGCTAAAAACTCCAAAGAAAAACTCATTGAGGAAAATCTATCTGTGTTAGCTTTGCATTCAAAGCAAAAGGAAAAGATTGGGGAAAGTAAGGAATAGATTACCTAATCCTTACTTCCATATCAAAAATCACTATCTCTATAAATCAAGAAAAAATTGCATTGAACAGCAATATCTGACATTGTTCTGGCCTTTTGCAAAAAACATCGTAGTCAAATCACTCCTCAAATAAGGAAGACCAAAGACCTTTTTTGGTCATCAGGCCAGAAATATGTTTCATGAACATCTACAATGGACCTTCTAGTAAATTTACTCCATCTCATCATCATTCTTCCTCAAAGTTATTCAAATCTTCATGTTATAGAAACATAAATACAAGTGTCTAGATATCAGCTCCCATTGTAAATAGAGGAATGATAATTAATATAGTAAATCTTGCCTAGACAGCTGTTCATCTGTTCAAACACAAGCACCTTTTTCATGATGATGTGAAGGCTTCTTCTGTTCTACTCACTGCTTTATGTCAAATGCAACATACTGTGTTGGCTGTAACTCTTAGACATCTACACTTAGATGTCCATATTCTTGTATAGAATTCTTCTCTTATTGTGAAAAATATCTGGGTTTGTAGAAACTACTAAAGTGTGCACTGTTCTGGGGGAGGATTTAAATGTATAAGAGCTGAGAACATTGCTCTCAAAAAGGACAAAGGGCCTCAACTGTATTGAGAGAAATTTTAACATTGAAATAGAAAATTAAATCGAGTGTGTGTACTCTAAGCAAACTCTATAAGGACTGGCCTATCATCTCTGTTACGTTCTAAACTTATTCTTGCTTTAGGCTATTTTTGGCAAAATAACCCAGTTTCCAGTTGTATTTGTTTTATCCTGAAATAGCTGAAACCACCAATATGGAGAAAAAATGTAGGACAGATAAAATTTAGTCTGGTTTATACAATAAGCTGTGAGTCTGTGATAGTTACACAAAAGCTGAGAGTCAGTTCCTACTCCTGCTATACTTTGAGACAAGAAATGACTCATGCTATCCTTTTCTTGCTTGCTTTCTTAAATGTCTAAACAACTTGTGAAGTCCGGAAAGTTTTCATAAAAATAAGAAGATATGGCTTTTCAGTATTAAGGGTCTTAAATATTCTATTTGAACAGGCATTAAACTTTTTTTATAATTACAGACAGTAACCCCTGGAAAGGTTTCATCTGGACACCTAGTATGAAGTATGGTGACATTCACTTACCTCTATTTGCATCCTTTCCAACCATATCTTTATATATAGAGTCTATAATAGGTGATAGACAGATGACATGCAAAATTTCTGTACATATTAATGGGACCATAATGAATTTCATCTTTAGTAGTTCCTTGCTCCACACAGATACAGTGGATACTCTTTGTTCAGTTAGACAAGATTATGAACAGGAGCACGTCTTTCTATCAAAAAACTCTGCTCTCTGGAGATTTTCTATTCCTCCAGAAATGACAGGAGACCCATTTGGACTGTCTTGTTAAGGAGTTGAAACAAAATAAAGCCAAGGACCTACCTTGTATTCTATAGAGTTTTCCTGAAATTCTAATTAGCTACTTCACTTTTCTTTTTAATTTTATCTCTGTGTGACTCTCAAACTTAGTTTTGGTAAAAAGTGTAATCACAAAAATGATAAAACTTTGGTTCAGACTGCAATTAAGCCATCTACGTAGCTAAAGCTGTCAGATTTCCCAATTAGTTCTCACAAACACATCAAGGGACTATCTCTCCGAGAGACAAAGAAGAAATGACCATTCTTTTCTCCCTTTGCTATTTGTCTTACTTCTATCTTCCTTTGCTCCCATGGCTTGCTTTGCATAAGTAATCTGATAGTGTAATTTAGAGTCATTCAAATTAATCTAATGGAAATAACACTTTTTTAATAGCACTAGATTATTTTAGTCTGATCCAGGTGTTGTGTGAATTAAAAAGATCATAGAAATATCAATATCTCCCCCACAAAAAAGCTCCAAAACCAATTCTCTCCCCAAAGCCCCTCTAAATTCAGGCAATTTTCTTATTTATTCAATCTTATCAAGTTATAGTCCATATTATAAGAGGTTTTATTATTATTTAGTTTGAAGCTTCCTTATTTTTTAATATATTTTTTGAATAATGGAAAACTTCAGAAAATGGAACACAGAAGGGAATGGGAGAAAAACTGTTTCTTATCATATGTATAATCATGTCACTAAATATAACCAGTATTCATCCATAATTGATATTAAAAAATTATATATATGTACTCCACTGCAAACTCGAAGTGTACATCAGATAAAGCAAAGAGCATGCACTGAATGTCTACAACACTGAGAAGAAGACATGGACAGGCTTTCTGAGAAAATATTAAACAATCTGCCAAGACATTTTCATCTTCCATCTACTCTTAGAAAACCACTATATACACACATAGTCCCAATGGTGATGCATTATCAAAAACTCTGTCTAAGGGGAGAATGAACTTCTCCCTGTGATTTTGTATCCAGAGAAAAAATAGAAAGAATACACAGAAGGGTAAGATGCTTTGTTTATGTACTTTTTGTTTGAAGAGTCTGTCTACACACATTGTTTAATCAAAGCTTTCTGCATAAGCCTTTCTCATGTCACTTTAAATTACAGCCTAAACACTGAGTGTTACTCTGAAGCATGGATCACAGGGTTCATCAGTTACATGCTTTTGCCACTTTATTTTTAGTACATGCAGATCTATTATCTCCATAAAACATTATTTCGGTTTCATATCTGTTAGACAGGTCTGGATTCCACAAAATGTTCTCTCTGTCTGCTTCCTATTTCACAACTTAGCTTCTTCAGATAGAAATCTCCTACAGAACTACACAGATTGACATGTTTTTTCTTCATTAATGAAACAGAATGCATTTTTCTTTAATTTCCCTTAAATTCAGAGGCCTTTTTATTTTCTTTAAAATGTTAGGTTTTAATGTTGTATTCTAATATTTTGTCTAAATAGCAAAAAACTGTTATTGTATTCTCTTTTTAAGACTAAATTTTATATAACGTATTATGTATTTTATTGAACTAGAGAGAATTGTATGGTCTAACTTTCAGAAGACATTTGCCATTACACTGTATTTCAGTGTAGAAGGCAGTCTTCTTTTTATCTTCAGACTGAGTGACTCTAGGTGTAAATTAAACTACTGCTAACAAAGATTTCCCATGGTCCAGATGCTAAAAGTGCAGAATATGAGTGTAAAAACTAACTATGCTCAATAAGAAAGATTTATTTTATTACTGTCATGTCCCTCAAAAAGAACTGAATGTATCTTAATACTCATTGGATAGATCAGATGATCCAAAATTTCTCATTTTTAGATTCAAATAGTTCCATGACTTTTTTGAACTTAACATGTAGAAACATATCTCAAAAGCAAAGCTGTACATCCAATCTTCTTATTTTTTCCCCCTTTCCTATTTTATATATTACATTTACCAGTGACAACAACTGTTTCTTCTGTCAATGCATTACCAAACACCAGCGTGGTTAGAATACTCAATAACTGCTTTTATTTTTTTCCATTATTCTTGGACTGTTTACTTTTTTAAGGTTATATGAACTAAATAATTTATACAGCGTGTCATTCTTCACTCTTTTGTACATATGAAGTAGAAAGAGAAGTTGCTGAGAAATACAAGCAATATATCACTAAATATAAAAGCTCCTGAAAAAACGGAAAGACATTAAGGTGAAATGAATACTTTATTTGTGTCAGGGTCCCCAACAGTTCCCAAAGGCCTTGATGGGAGGTGTGAATTACCCTGCTCAACAGCAATTTTAAGTACAGTGCAGAAATAGTTGCTTCTTGTATTCACCTTCTCTTCTGTAGCATCTGCTTTCACTTAAAAACAGTCAAGGTGAAAAAAGCCTGCTTTAGGGCGGAGATCTACTTTACACACCACCAGATTTTTTTGCCCTTGCCTATATGCTATATATAGGCATGTACACATTTAAATGACAGGACCTACCCAATGGACTTCTTCAGCATCATACAATATCATCACAATATTCTTACTCCTCTCTTCTTTGGCCACAATGGCTTCTGTACAATAACTTTTTTTCATTCTTATTATCCTAGAGGTGCTTCCAGTGACACTGATGGGCTCAGCCCTGGCCATCAACGGGTCCATCTTGGAGCTGGTTGGCACTGGCTCTATCAGACACGAAGAAAGCTTCTGGCAGCTTCTCAGAGAAGCTACCCTCTAGACTGCCCTGCTACCAGAACCCAATACACAGTTCCAGAGTTGGATGCAGTACTCCAGGTGGGGTCTCACCAAAACAGAGTAGAGGAGTAGAATCATGTCCCTCGACGTCCTGACCATGCTTCTTTTGATGCAGCCCAGGATGTGGTTGGCTTTCTGGGCTGTAAGTGCACATTGACAGGTCCTGCTGAGCTTCTTGTCAAACAAATCAACATAATTATTTTCCCCCTGAAAATTTTGCCTAATAATAGGGTTTGGATCTTTACAGAGTAAACAAGAAGGGGAAGCTTGCAACTGTGTACAGTGAAAATTGTCACATCCCCTGAGACCCCAACTTGTCTTAGAAAAAGACACTGAAGGGTAGAATTTACTCATAATTTTGTCTGCTTTCTTGAAAAGCTTTTGCTATTTTTATAGAATTCTATTTAAATATTCTGAAATCACAATGGCTGTTTAAGCAAATTTGTTACATGCTTCGTCCACCCTTCTACTTACTTTGTGGGTGTCTGAGGCTGAAGCCATAAAGTTTTCACTGTGTTTTCTCAAAATTCTCACTGGTATCTGTTCTCTCCATACACTGTCCCTCAGGAAGAACAAATTATGTAATTGGATTGATTTTTTTCTTCAAAGGTCTGTACAAGTATTAATTCAGAGAAGCTATTCAAAGGAAATCATCTATAAATAGATTCTCATCCTCACTTGAATGCAGGCTTTCAGCTTCATGGAACATGGCTTTTTCCTATAACCTAGTATTTTCAGGGCTTTATTGTATCGTGATTAATAATTAAAGCAGTAAATATTTTCAAACTATTGTTGTATCTGAAGAATATATTACAATTACATCCCGTATCAGCTACAATAAAATAATGTTCAAAGGGGAAATTTTCCTTTGAAATTAGTTACTGTACTAAGATTTCAATCCATTTAAAGTATATTTCTGTTTTTATTTTGTTTTCAGATTTTTCTATGATCATAAAAATCCAGATCATAAATACAGAAAAGTTAAAGATATTTAGCTATAAGAACAAAACTATTAAGGTAGAAACATGAGACTACTTTTTGGAGAAGTCATGGTTCTAATTAAATGAGTGAAAAAGATCTAGGACCAGATCAATAACCAGGAATGCTTCATTCTGTGTTACTGGACAAATCCAAGAATCTTTATGTGCACGTACATCCGCAGAAGATAATTTCTTTCCAGAGCAGAAAACTCACAGCTGCAAGTATGTAATAGCTGAATTTAACATCAATGTTTTTCCTGCTTTAACATTCCGGAGAGAAAAGAGGGCTGGAGGGTGACCTAAAAAGGGATTACTCCTTTTGGTTGAATCCATTTCAGGCATTTGTGACATCCATTTTTTAAAATATTCAGAATATGAACTGATCTTCTAAAATGAACACAGAAAAAAGCATTTAATTGAGGATGTCATGAAAGAAACGGTTTTTTGTTGCAAGCATTTTACAAATATCTAAAGACATGCTCTTACTCTACATCTCAAATGATATATACATAGTAGAAAGCTATCAGCTTTGTGTTGCTTTTTTTTTTCTGTGTTGAAACAGGAGGAAAGAAAAACCCTGATTTGCACTGGAGGCTGCAAAATTCATGGTCAAGGAGGTCTTGCAATATCTAACAAATGCTTAGTTTTTCTCAGTATATGTTCAGAAAGATATTTAAATCTTCAATAATTTTTAGTCAAAAACTTCAATCTTTTGAAAATGTGTTGTTTGATCATATGTGAAATCTTGACTTTCAGAACTCAGGCCATCCAAGAAGATATCTTTTATCTTTGAAGCCTAAATGCAGCTGAATAAAAGATAGTCTGAACTGTTACACAGTTTGGTGAAAAAAAATATGTCATATAATTATTTAGATGCCATTTAAGTAAGACTGATCTGGCCTTAATTACTGTGTTGTTGATTTTTACCTGCAGAGAATATGCTTAAGACACTGTGCAGAATTACAGCAGGTTACCCTCATATTAAGGAATGAAATAGACAGCTTGGGGTCAGAATGTTAAAGCATTAATCTAGAAAGAATCAAGATTATAAACTCCCACTAATGCACAGAGGCACAAAATAGAGCAACCACTGTATTTAAGAAGTGTAGACTTGCATTAGTAGTGCAACGGTCAATTTGATGTGCAGGTGTTCATCCTTAGAAATTAGTACATTTTCATTTAGTTCTCTTCACTTTGATTTAGTCATGAATCATTAAATGCAAGATGTTGAAAAAGTTGGCCAAGACTCAAGTCAGTCCACCTGCATCTCCAGTGTTTAATTGGAAATTAGTCATCAGTTGATATAATGTTACGTTTGTATATTCTTTCTCTCCCTGACACATTAAATTATCTATGCAAAGGTACATTTTCAAGTGAAGTAGAAGAGGATGGACTCAATGATTTTAGGGATCTTGTCTAATCTTAACAATTCTATGTCAACTCTCTTCCCTCTCCCTTTCACCCTACTCCCCCTTCCCTATCATATATCAGTTTCTTCTTTGATGCCTTCGTACTGTTTTGGCAGAAGACGTGCAATAGTTTACCACTATTGTTGTGTACTAGATTTTCTAAGAGCATCTTTACAGCAAAGAAGTCTTTCAGGAGATGCAGTCTCCTGTTTCTAAAATCTGAAAAGCATGTTTGGTTTTATTTGTAAGGTAACAGGCTAAGTTCACAGCTCTGTAGTCATACGGAAAAACCAGTGAGAGCATCACCATCCACTGCGGTCCTGAAAGTTTTGCTCCTGAAATTATATGGCAGTATCTGTCAAAGAATCACTTTAAAATATTTCAATACACTTTTTTCTGAATTTGTTAGTCTACAATGGAAGGGCAGGCTCAGAGGAGAGCACAGGTAGAACTGAGAGTATCTCTGACTGCCCCAAAGAGTGTCACTGAGGCACAGACTGGTACAGACTATATTTTTGATGACCACTCTTAATTATACAATAGCCTGATTTTGCAGTAACTTCCTTTTGTGCAATGCATTCATGTCCTTCCACTGGACTCACTCTAGTAAATCCATGTCTCTTTTGTGCTGGGAAATCCAGCACTGGTCCCAGCACTTCAGACATGTCTCCACAGGGCTGAACAGAGCAGGAGGATGTTCTCCTTTGAGCTGGCCACACTTTGCTATTACAGCCCTAGAGGTTGTTGGCTGCTTTTGCTGCAAGGGCTCATTCCTGGCTTATGGGAAGGCTGGTGTCCACCAGGACCCTCAAATCGCTTCGCTGCATCTCTTTTCATCCACCCTTGCTTCACCTCTAGCAAGTGTTGGTGCCAGGGGTTGTTATTTAGTGGAGCGGAAAGTAACAGAAAGTAGCAATAGCAGAACAAACTATCCTCACGTAGCACACATATCATGCACTATATATTATGTGGAGCATAATTTAATGGGTTTATTTTCTTGTGAAATTGAGAGCTGCACATCTACCGACAGATAAAGGATATCACTAAATTTATACTTAAAAAGGTGGAAGAAGACATTAAAATGGGGAAAATGTACCCCAAAAGGATGAGTTAGACAAACAGAGAGAAAGTGTATCCAAGAAAATATAAAGAGTAGTTCTAAAATATCCTAAACAAATTGAACTTCCTAATACCAAAATATTGTCCCATACTGAACAAATGAGTTTTCCATTCTCTGGGAAGAACAGGTTATTATCTTGAAAACACTGAAATAAATGAGGTGACAAACAACAGTATGCATATTAATACAGTCAACACAGAGCTCAACTGCAGCCTCAAGCATTATCAGTGACAGAGCAGAAGGGAAGATTAATAGAGCAAAAGTCACTGGCAGAAACAAATAATCATCTTACTATTCTCAATAAAAATATATTCAAATATAATCAGAAGAGGATACAGAATTCGACATTTTTACGTATGGATCTACAAATCTAAATAGCAATAAAAAGTAAAAAGATTTTTTAAAATTAAATATACAAGTCATAGTAAAAAATAAACTCATAACCAGGCATTCTGCTTTTCTGTGATTCTGCAATCTGGCAGTGATGAAAAGATTAAAATATTTAGGAAGAGAATTCAAGAGAAAATCCGTCATGAGCTATAATCTCCCGTTTTCAATCTAGTAAAAGCAAATGGACTCAAATCCAGTGAAATGCTTGAAATATTTTCCATGATGCTATTTAAAGTGTCAACTAACAGAAGTTCTGAGATTATGTTTAAAAATTTTTATCATAATGTGTGAACATTATTTTTCTATTGCTTGCATTTTAAACCTATCCTAGCAGGGGGCACTGCTGTTATACACTACAATGCATTCAAACAGAACAGTGAAAGAGGTCAGATTTGATGCCAGATGTCTAATCTATCACAATTATCTAATTTTAAACCCTCTTGGCACAAAGTGAGGGAAAATAAATTTTCTATTTACCATTAATTTTCCCACTGAGCATAGCCTGTTGATAAAGAAAACAAACACAAAACCATTCTGAATGGATAATAACCTGGCACCATTGATCTAGTTCTGAAGGTTAATTAATCATACACTTGCCTTCAAGAAAGTGTTATATTACAATGAACCTTATTTCTTACTGACTTTATCACCTGGGTAATTCCACACTCAGCATCCCTCCCCAAAAAAAGACGTGACTTTGAAAAGCTCCTTAGAAGCTCAGGTTTACAGTATGCAAAATATCTACAGTTCAGTTCATATATTTATCATTGCATATTCTGTATTATTTATAGCACTGACCAGAGTAACAGGAGCAAACCAATGCATACACGTAAATGTCTTCCACAGTGTTGTGCACTAGAAGGAAGTTGAAGTTCTACTATAGAAAAATTGCTGTCATTTCAGTGGCAATAAATAAGAATTAATAATTTCAGTCCATAATTCTATCCCAGAAATTTATTTTCTAGTCATGAAAGAGAAAAAGTTCATAGTATATTGATTCGAGTTACTTCTAAACATGCTTTGGATTTTGTTCTCTCTAAAAAAAAAATACATTTACTAGTTAAATCAGAATGACATATTATTTCTTCAGATGAGTGCTGATAAAGGATGACATCTTGATAGCTCAAGTATACTCATAGTCTATGGTGCAGTCAAGTAAAGAAGACAGGAGAGTATTTTGACACTTATTCTATTCAACAGACATAAAAAACAATGAAACATCAGTTAAAAGACACCCAAGAACCTGTACTTAATTTAGAGATGTGATAGTGACACACATCCCACAAATAATGGAAACATGTTTTAGGTTGCACTTCCCAGACCTTGCTCAGATCTGTTGAAAGCATGCCAAATTTCAATAATTCAATAATCCTTCTTGATCAGGATTATAAAAACATATTTATTTAATATCAATTTGAAAACCCCTTTCCTTCTTTCATTCTAGGTTTTATTTTTTCCCTATGTGAATAGCATAGGGACATGGCTTAAAAAAATCTTTATGACACAAAATCTTTTAATGGTTTCTTTAACGTTACTCTACTGAAACTACTTGGGAAGATTGTATGAACTAGTCTGTTACAGTCACATGCCTACAGATGCAACAAGTGACTTGTTTTGAATTACATTTATCACATCACATTTGCCGCCTCTGTCAATATTATAGGTTGCCATTTTTTTTACAAGAGAAGACTTAATCATCCTTTTTGTTTTTAACTATATCCTTCCAGAAAAAAATCTACTGAAAATTGCTATTTCTGTTAGTGCCATTTCATCTCAGCGCCTTCTAATCTTTTCAGTACGATTTAGATGTATGATGCATTGCCGGTCTAACTAGAACATTCTTGTTGCTTCTACTGCATGACAATAAGGAGCACTGACCCTACTAGATGGTGTTTATTCAGCTTGCAACCTCTTTCAGATTTAATAGGTAATCCTTCATCCAAAAGTAAACAGCCCTTAAATGGTCTCAGATAGATCTGTAAAGTGTTTGTTGTCAGCATTGCTGCATTCCATTTCATTTATGACCTTTTACAGTGAAAAACGGACTTCATATTCTTCTAAATGCTTGGGCAATAATGGGAGGAGAAAACAGACACAGGATCTTGTGCAACTATAAAGTGCATTTACGAGTAAGAAATTAAAGGAGATTTAACACTTCTTTTTCCTGCCAAAATACATTTAAAATAAAGAGAAAAAAGTCAAGCAACTTGACTTTGTATTAGCCTCATTTATTCATCATCAAATCTCGTGAAGGTCCAAAGAGACTTCTTTCTCATGTTAGAAATGCAGAAATAAGTTATATTTGTCACTTAATAAACACCACATAAACTAATTTTCTAATCATCATTGCAAATCAGATATACCTGTGATATCTCTAATCTTGCCAATTGACTGAAATTAGGGTGACTTTTTTTTCTCTTTAGCGATTTCAGATTTGAAGACAGTTATAGTGAAAAAGAATGTTTCATATATTCTTCTGTTGTATTTTGATTATTTTTTCAATATTAATACAATAATATTCTTCTCAAACATATATATTTAAAAATAAGTGTAGGAAATTATAATTAAGGAAGAAATGTATTTTCTATGCAGTATATAATTAAAGTGAATGTTAAATTTTGTATTAAGTTTCAACAGTTCACATGGAAGTCATTTGGAAGATCTGCCACCAGTTCCCTTATATGTATCTGTGTAATCTATTATAGATATTACAAAGAGAGATAGAGAGAGCAAATATTTTATCATGATGTATAACTTTACCTTACTAAAATATAACACTTTATATAACCACATGATTATATTGAAATAAACAGGAGCAAAATGCTGAACAAGGCCTGAATTTGATATTCATGGTTCTAGCCAATGTGCAATTTAGTAGTTTCAGAGGAACTCATTATCATGAGTAACTCTTTCCTTTTTTTTTTTTATAGCCTAGATTTTAGTTTTTAAAATAAACTTAATTATGGTTTGGTGTGGTTTTTTGTGTTTGTTTGTTTGTTTGTTGTTTGTCTTTTGTTTGTTTTGGTTGTGGTTGTAGTTGTTGTTGTTGTTGCTTTTTGTTGGTTTTGTTCCTTTTTGGTTTTTGTTTTGTTTTTTTGGGGGTGGGTTATTTTTTTTAATGAAATTTTTTTGGAGATACCAAACAGTAAGGTGTTTCAGTTCTGCTGTCTGCACTATAGACTATGGTAAAGACTGTCTTCTGCATGTTAAAGTACAGCAATGCTTCTTAAATTTCATGAACCCGGTTATAACCATGTGTATATGTTATTCCTCAATGTAGTATTCACATTTTTTTATAATTAAAAGGGGCAAGAAACTGGTTAATTGGAGAAAATTATCAATTATATTCTCCACTATGGACAACTCCAGGAAGAAACCTAAATGTCCCTGCACATGTGTTTCCGTTGCTTGAGATTATCATGGGTGGTAAAAGCCAAAACAAAATAAATAAGCAACACTTCTTGGTACTATTCATACTTACACTGACTGTTGATCTGTGTCCAGTGTTAGGAAAAACTGGTTATATAAACCACAAAAAGAACATTGAAGTTATACCTAACTCAAGAGATTTCAGAGTTTACACAGTAGAATTATGATTGTGCATAAACGATATCCAAAAGCTTTATTCAAAGCTTTATTCAAATCTTTAACATAGCAGAATTTATAAATGAATGTGACAATAATTATTGGTTGGGAACACTTGTTTTCTTATCTCTCCCCAGCATGGTATAAATTTTACACTGTGAAATACTTGTTAAATCACCTTCAAGGTATAACGATGAGATTTATCAACTTGACAGTAAACTAATTTCAAATTGATTTATGGGAGTTCAGTACATTATGAAATGTTTGTACTATATAACCACTTTATCAAGGCAAGCAATGAAGTTTACTTTCTAGAATTTACACCAAAAATCACAGAGGCACTGTGATCAAAGATTAATATTTACTTTGTATATCTCATACTTTATTCACAGAGTACCATTTTGACCCAGGGAAGATGTAGCCATATTGAGAGAGCTTTAGGTCACCCTTCCCTTCATTAGACCCACTTTTTAGTATTGGCCACACCTGTAGCCACAAAGATGTAGTCCAATTCAGAACTCAGCTAAATACATCTATTTATAAAAAAAATAAGTTAAAAAAAATATATTCTTCACTTCCTCTGCCTCCTTAGCACAGCAGATATATCTGCCTACAGTGGGACTGTTAGTTACTGAAGGAAAAATACCTTCACTGTTAAAGCTTTCTACCTCCTTTTCTGTACCTAATCCATCATTCCACCTATGAACAACTCTTTCCTTCTAAGACATATTCAGAAGAGATGAACAGAATTAACATACCATGGCTCCTGAAATTTAAATCTGAATATTACCAAATCTTTCTAGATTGACCTCTAGAGTTTTAGGAGGTAGTCTGCAGACTTGACTAGATATATTCAGATGTGATGTAATGAAATGTAGTGAAGGTAGTGAAGGTGTCAGATCTTTAATACACTTTAATGTCTAATGCTGTTAACTAATTGAACAGTCATGTGCTGTAAGAGTATTTATGTGTATTATAGTATTTTACATAAACATTCTTCTGTCAGCATTGATTATAGAGCTAAAGTAGTGACTAACATCAAGTTAATTTAATTTGGGGTACTGCAAATAAGGAATTATTTACTGGCATGATGCTTTTTTCTTTCTTTTTTATTTTCTTTTTTTCTGAAAATTGCAAAATTCAACAGATTGGTTAATTAATTAGTATTGAGCTCACTGCTGACTAATAACAGCTTGTTTACATGAAGTACTAATTAAGCTGAAAACAAATTACTAGTTTATCTTGTTGAAATAGTTGTTTGTAACACAATTCAAGCCTTATCCATTGAAAATTGGCACTTTATAGAAAAAAGGAAAGTGATAATTTTCATTAAGGGCTAACATTTGTCCCAATGAATTATGCTGTCATTAGTTATGTATTACATTAGCCACACACTCTTCGTCTTTACCTGTTAAATTGCTGTATCGTTTTCTTTTATGTTTTTATCTACTGAGAAATAAAAGAATCATGTATGATACCATCTATGTATGTTTATGCAATTACATGTACAATATATCTTGTCTTGAAAAGTACCTTTTGTCTTCCGTGAATACTCAGCCTTGGAGCTTTTATTTATATGGAAATTTTGATTCATCTTAGGCCTTTATCATGTATTATGAGAGAGGAATGAATGTGTCTCTGTCATACTTTGGCCTCACAACTTGGAGAACCTAAAGACATTCAGATGACCAAGTCGAGATGCTTCATTTAGAATAAGCTAATGAGCTCTCTCATTCCACTGACTTTGTTGATCAGTTGTTTGCCTAGATGTCAAATTCACTTTTAGACAACAGAATTTCAGTGTCCAGGTATAGTGCCGAAGCCTTCCTTTTCATATAAACCTGTGTGTCTTCAAAGGCTTGAGTACCTGCAGTAATGAATGTTTTGAAGAGTTAACTGTCTGTTTTCTTAATTTAAAACCGTTGAGCATCTTCATGTTAAATATCCTGTGTCATTTATGATTAAAGCCTGTAATAACTGTCATGTCCATCGGGGCACCAACAGCCCTAAATGTTCTTACCCAGCTCCCCCCCAGATTCCCCCCCCTGCCCAGGGCTCCACATTGGCCCCCAGAAACCACTAGATCCTGTCCCAGGAGTGCCACAGAAAGGTTGGTTTGCACCTCCCCACAACCCTGCCCTTCTGTATATAGATTTCAGCTGTACATGGATTTTCCCCCTTAACATAAGGTGTGGTAATATTCAGTATTCTCATGTCTAACACATTTATGAGCCCTACCCAAACCTCTCCCCCACATGCCCAACATCCACCAGCTTTCAGGAAACAAATGCTACTTTCTCAGTCTGAAGAAGAAATCTCCTTCCTGTGAACTTTACATAGCTTGAGGGAAAAGACATGCAAAAATCCCATTGCTCAGTGATGACAGATTATGTCATATTTGGTAATAAGCAGAACTTCAGAACTTCAAGACTATATAGAACTTGGTTTTACTACTTTTACGAGAAAGAAAAAAAAATAGTGTCTGGTATTCCTTTCTTTTAAAGAGGTTTATTTAAAAATAGCTTACACGAAAATGAAATTTGAATCGAAGTGAAGTTACATTAAAAATTTTGACATTCATGTGTTCTTTAGACTTGGACGTTATCATAAAATCTGTAGCTGCATGAACGTAAAATACATCCCTTATAGTATTATACCAAATTAATTAAAGAATTTATGATGAAAATATCCAGAAAATATTGCTTACTCATCATACTATATTTTAACTATGTAATAAGAATTAAAATATCAAATTAAGATATATTTTCACAACTCATTTATATTCTTATCTGCAAGATAAATTTATTTTCTCATAATGTGGTGTAAATGAATTTAATTATATATTTAAGAACCTAAGTTTTAGATAAAAAAGAGTGTATAGTACTATGACAGAAATTAGCATAAAAATACGTTAACGACAAAATGTTGCAAAACTACGGATATAAAGTCAGTACTTTCTATAAAAATGAATTATCATTCTCCTTCTGTATTTTCCAGGATAGGAAAAGTGTCATGATTCCTTGTTTGAAGGAGTCTGTTGTAAAGGAGTTATGCAACATGAAGTCTGCATAATGTTTTAATACTTTATATATATGTATAATATTTATAATTTAAATATCTGTTCTTTTCTTTAAGTAACACAGTCTGTAAATTATACTGTTCTTTTACTCTTCAGAACTGATTTCAGATCACAGTCTGTAATGAAGGTGGTATAAATGGAGATAAAGAATATTAGCTATGCATATGTTACAACATGACACAATAGTACTGAAACAAATGAAGAATTCAATGGAGGAAAAATCAGCCCTTGAGGAAACAATAAAAGTACTTCCGTAAGTATGATTGAAAATAAAGAAATAACCAATATTTTAAAAGAATATACTGATGGATATATAAATAAGGTAGAAACAGTAGTTAAAAAATCAATATAAGAGATAAGACACTCCTGTTTTCAATAAATACAGTGGTTATAATTATGTTACCATATATACATATACTTATAGCCAATAAAATGAAACACAATGAAGTTTATTGTGTGTACAAGCTACAAGTGAAGATGAAAAAAGTGGAGGAAACACATTTTATCTCTTTCTGTTCTCTTTATTTTTTAAAAAAACCAACTTCTACATTAGTGGATTTTTAAAAATTTAGTATGACTTTTGTTTATTACTTTAATTAGTAGTTATTATAAACATGTTTCTGTTGGTGTAACGTATTATGATACAAATGCACAAAAGCGGTGGGTTTGGAAGTGTAATTTTGGATGGAAAATCTATTTGTAGTTTCATAACAGTGCATTTACAGAATCAATGTATTGGACAAATATCAAACACATACAAAGCCTAACACAAAGTTACATGCTGCTCAGTTTGTTTTTTTTTTCTTTAGCACACTGAAGTACTTCACTCAACTATCATTTAATAAATAGATAATGTATATTACTATGTAAACTATGTTCCTCCAGATGATGAACAAAACAGAGAAAACAACAGGAGAAATATCTATTAGCAGGAAACACAATTAGCAGGGAAACTTGAAGTCAGAAAAAAATACATATAAAAGTAGTTTATCTCATCAGAGTATTCCCTGGTGAAAAGTAATTTGGCAATAAAGGGTAGAGAAATTGTTTTGAGAAAACAATACTTTATATAAAATACACATTTTCCTGAATATGCATAGGTATACAAGATTTTTACATTACTTGCATATTCTCTGGAATATGGAAAAGGGATATTAATTTAGATGAGATGTTCACTTCATCTGGGTTGAGTGTCAACTAACATTCTTGCATTGAAAAGAAGATGGCAGACCCCTGAGGTAGTGCACATTGTTTTGGTTTGAGTACAATTTTTATCTGCATGTTTTTAAATTATTTAGGTTTCTATCATATGGGTGGAATCTCACTACAGCAGTATATTCTTGTCCTGAGAACTTGCATTTATAACCACTCTCATTAATGAGAAAATTATCCATGACTGGCCTTGAGAATTCCTCTATTATATTTCGCAGTAAACATTTTAATGATTTATTTGCTCTTTCATATTATGCCACATTTATTAAACTTTCCTTACATGCAGTCAAGAAATACACTTTGTCCTGGTTAATTTTTGCAGTAGCCAGGAGGGAACATGGCTAGGACCTAGAGGTTATTTTATACTCTTTCACCTCATTGCTGGGGGCAGAGGGAAGGAAGTCTTTTCCAGGTCAGGGCAGTGTGGTGCTGGTCAGGTATTGTCAGGCTACCGATGGTTATAGTGGTGAGCATTTGCTTATGAATCACTCACCTCTCATACTTTGGTTATTAATATTGTTGCTGTTACTCTTTGTATGAATTGACGTCCATAGAGGTACCCCAGAGGACCTAACCACGGCTAAGGTATTAAGAAAAAGTTTATTCTGAAGTTGAAAATCCTAAAACACACTGCAAAAATCATGGTGGGTGGAAAGAGCACAGAGAGCCTGTTCTCTGGGTGCTTTTATATCAACACCTTTTGCAGGGACATAATTTCAAAGCTGTATTCTCCCCTGTGCTTTATGGTCTCCCTGTCCCCAGCAGGAGCCTCAGGCATGTCTGTGAGAACTTTCTCTTCTTGCGACAGGGGAGTTAGCTTCTCAAACAGGCAGGCAGAGAAATATATGTAAAGCTATTCATGGGAAAAATTTTCTCCCACAATGGGTTTCTCCTAGCATCAAAGCTTTCTTGAGTGAAAGCTCTTTTTCTCTCCTGAAAAAATCTTCCTCGTAACCTCACCCCTCATATTGTTTTCTTATCTCATTGTTGTTTCCAGTAAATTATTCTTATCTCAACCCATGATCTTTATCTTTTGTGCCTCCAATTCCTCTTTCAAACCCAGTGCAGGGGGAGAGGAAAAGAGAGGGGAGGAAGTGAACTAATGTCATGTGGTTTGGAGCAGTTTTAATGGGAACACTACCTTGGAGAACACCATTCCTAAACCACAAGAGTCCTAACAAGAGCAAACAGTATTTTTGCATTGTGCTGCATTGTATGCAGCACTAACAGTTTTTATAGTGTCCCAATTACATGGTTTAGAAGTAGATTGAAGAGAAAAAAACAGCAAGAGTAGTAAAAGAGTAACTTTGCTTATGATTATCCTCGTTGATTATTTGATTAATGGAGACATGTAAAATCAAGAACGCAGAAAACTGGATGTGTGGATAAGTGTGCTCTCCGGGATGCAACTGAAATCTACTGTATGGGGGCTTTTTTCAGTTAATGTGGTCTGTTTTCCTAAGCTTAGCTGATGATCTCCAAATTTTCTTAGTTTCTGCATATTGACTTTTCAATGGAATTGCCATTTCAACTATGATTCCATGAGACATGAAGTAAAGATGTGCTCCCTGGTTACCTAAGATGACTCCTGCTAAGGTACCAGTGGCCTTTGTAAAGAGTGAAGAGCTGTGTCAGTAAATAAAGAATGTCATTACAGAAAGAAAACAGAGAAAGTTGCTTTTCTAGCTAGAGGATCTTGAAACAATATCCAAAAAGGAAGAGAAAGAAGAGTCATTTTTTTAATTTTCAGTTAGTTTTTGTCTTTCATTGCATCTTGGTCACTGTATATGTATATACCTAAGTCTCCTTGCACATGACACTAGATTTCTATGACTATAACATAGACCATGTAGTACTATATAGATGGCATCATATATTTTCTGTATTTGCATATGTTCAACTCCTGTTTTGATAACAAGGAAAGACAGAATTATTTAAGATGAAAAGATTGGCAGAAAATAAAATACCAAGAAATGGTGTTGTTTTTCGTGTCAGTGTGAGCATAAGGATTAGGATGAAACAGACAGAGAAAACATCAGAAATTTTGTTTTCCCGTAGGACATCCTATGCAGATCATGGGTACCAATTGGCTCTCTCAGGCAAGCTTCCGTTTGGTGTGATGGGTTGTCTCTTTCCCATATAAGAGTGAGCTCTCTGAAAAAAGAAATAGCCTATGGTGTATAACCTTGCCAAAAGCAGAGCCTAGTTTATGGAACAGTTGGAAGATTTGAAAGTGTTTGGGTTTTGAGACTAATGCAATGCTCTAGGTGAGCAATAGGCAGTTGATTTTATCCCAACATTTTCTTGTACATTTTTTTAAGTGATTCATGATCAATAGCATAGTTAAAAAAGTCTAGATCCAGTCTAGATATTTAGTAAACTTTACTGAGATATTAATAAAAACTTCTTTAATTAAAAGAAAACATGCATTCTAATTTTTAAGTAATATTGTATATAATTTCATTGAATGTGATAATCTCATTTTCCTCCACAAGCTCTAACTGAAATTATCCTGATCCTTTTTCTTGTATTGTATTCAGGGATCTATACACATACTGAATGTAGTTCAGTTCAAATACATTTAAAAGATTAAAATAAAAATCAGTTTGACGATTTAAACATCAGTGCATTATGACAAAGCTTAAGGAGATCTTCTGATCACACTGGAGGCCAACACCTAAGTGCTGAGCATCCACTAAGGTTCAAAATGAGCCTCAGTTGGCTGACTGATTTTAAGAAGTAGGTAAAACTTGCTGTACAGAAGCACTCTAGAAAATACCTTGAAGGACAAGAATTAAGATTTGTGATGGCTAACCTAGACACTAGAATTTGTCTATGTCTCTACATCAGTAATTTTCCACCTTTTTGTTATAATCAAGATGGAAAAATAGGCACTGTTGGGACATTTTAGAAGTACCAGACTGGTCTGAGATTTGAACTTTAAGATCAGACCAGCTGAATACTAGAAATGCTTCTTCCCACTGGCATTGCAGATACCAGATGATTATCATGCTTAAAAGCTGCTTAACCTGGTTTTAAGTGGAATGTCACTCTTTTTACTTATTAGATGATCTTCAAAGATCACTCCAACTAAAGGCCTTTTATAGTTCTAAGAGTAATAATGTCAGCTCTAGTAAAAAGAACCCATGGGTGTTTAATTAATGAAGAGAAAAAAGGCTGAAATAGAAGATATGACCTTTGTCGCATCAATATTTTCATGAAGAAAAATATTTATGTATCTTTTCTTCAGTTTCCTTAATGTTCAAGATATTCTACTGCCAGCAAAACAAGAAACTGATAAAACCATGATTTTAAGTACAGAATGTGACATAGAACAAGATTAGATATGAGTTAATTAAGTCAATTGCATTCAAAGGCTTTCTACCATGTGTTCAATGTAATTGGAAAAGGAAACTTTTAGTATTTATTCTTTTCTATGAGCCCTCATGAGAAAAAAAAAGAATTTTCATGAAGGTTTTTATTTTTTTAATGAGAAAAGAAGAGGAAGAATTTAGTTGAAGACAGTGGGATTGGTGAAATTTCCATATTTGACAATGTAGTATTAAAATTTCTAGATATTATATATTAAAAAGTGGATTTTTTTCTCAATATTCAAAAAACATTTGCCAACTGGTATTTAATGATCAATCATGTTTCTGAAATATTAACATTCCAATCATAAAAAATTCCAACTATTTTGAAAGAGATTATAGATATTTAAATCCATCAATTTTCAGTTACATTTCCAAAATATTGACATCTTGCTTCTGATTTTTTTTCAGAAAGTGTTGCATTTTTTAAAATAGATGATTTATTTAATATTGGAACCTACTTTAAGACAGCAGCAAACAATGGTGAGAAGACACATCCTAATGAAATATTACAATGTCTTTAGAGATAAATATTCCTATCACTTCAATCACTACCTGTTATGAAACATAAAAAAAAAATCTAAGGCTTGAGTTAGCCTATCTAAATATAGGTATTTAGTGTCATCCAGGGAAAGTGGCTGAAAGAAAGTGGGAAATGTAGAATTTCAATTGGTAAATTTGGCACTGGTAATCCTGTGCTGGGGAGCTTCAGTGAAGCAGAGAGTAATAGAAATTGTGGAAATACTCTTTGATTATTGACTGAAGGGTTTGACTGAAAAATATTAATTTTTATTTTCATCTGTATAATTTTTTTTCATCCCATTTCTGAAAAAGAATGGGGACCAGGACACGGGGTGGTGGGGAAGAGGATCTAGATACATAAATAATCTACATTTGATGACCAAAATCTATGTCTGAACCCAATAGGCAGGGCTCAGGTACTTTTTATGAGTAACATATTGCAGATAAATTCACCATAACAGAATTCCTAAGTAGACTATCATATTCAATAAAGTTATGCAGCTCTTGGTCTTAATGAGCATACACTGGTGATTACCAAATAATATTAGGAATTCTTGCCATATGGAAAGTTATCTTCAGTGTTTACTATGACTTCACCCAGCTGTCACTACAAAGTGGCCAGCAGTAGAAATAGTCTCTTTTTAATCTGTTGGGAAACTTCAAAGGCAAGATACCATCAACATGGATTATTGTTTTTCAATATTACACCCATACAGACAAGAAGCTGTTGTAGTCAGTCACATTTAAATTCTTATAAACTCTTAAAAGTCTCATATAAATATATATGTGTTAAAGTCTCATATATATATATTTATTTCTAAAATTAATCATTAATTTCAAAACACAAAGGCGTAGAGAAACACAGAAGACATAATATAAATTGTATGTTACATAACACTTCCCTGCATATACACCAAGATGATTTATTTAATTGCTGAGTGGTAGTACATTTTGGCCTTATGTAGCACCTTTGGTTCATAGGTCCAAAAAGAAAATTCTTTTGTCATGAGAAACTTGATGAAATGCATTTAATCAGGGATTTTTTGCTGCCACAACCAGGGCCATAGATTTTTAGTATGTGAAAATACTTTCTAGGGCAACACGTGCTTTTAACCCTTGGGTTCTAGATAGTTAAAAGTTGTGGGTCTTCGTTGTTAAAATTTAGTTTTGTGGCAAGATCACAATGGTTTTGCATTAGATAGAGAGAGGTAACAAACAGAGTGTTAATGCAGAGTGGTAGTGCTGCGATAGTCTGGGAACAGTGAATAGGGGTTCTCTGGAGGCAAATACAGATACAGTTAGAAAAAGTCAGTGGTGGCTTTTGGGTGCTGTGGTATTAGTAATAGTGAAGCTGAACTAGTGTCAGGTGACTGAAACAACTGAGTTGATGTGGCTTTATGACCCATGGGAACACTTAGTTAGCAGAGGGAACTGTCTTTTTCTTAGTCTTGCACTCTTCTTTGTCTCCTTATTTCACAATCTGCCTTCCCTGTAACTTTCTACTGTAACCACTTGCTTACTTTGCCAGGCCCTGTGAGCTGCTTTGAGCCTTGAACTGCAAAGCGTATACATAATAAAAGAAGATATTGTTTAATGAGGAAATCATCAGGAATCAGGAGAGAAGGTGGTTGGAAAAAGAATAGAATCATAGAATTATAGAATAGAAACATAGAATCAATTGGGTTGGAAAAGACCTCCGAGATCAAGTCCAATCCTTCATCCAACACTGCTGTGGTTACTAGGACTAGGCTATGGCACTAAGTGCCACATCCAGTCTCAACTTAAAAACCTCCAGGGATGGAGAATCCACCACTTCCCCAGGCAGCCCATTCCAATGCCTGATTACTCTTTCTGTAAAAAATTTCTTCCTAATAGCCAACCGAAACCTCCCCAGCAGAGCTTAAGACCATGCCCTCTTGTCCTACTGCTGGTTACCTGGAAGAAGAGACCAACCCCCACCTGGCTACAACCTCCTTTCAGGGAGTTGTAGAGAGTGATGAGGTCTCCCCTGAGACTCCTCTTCTCCAGGTTGAACAGCCCCAGCTCCCTCAGCCTCTCCTCATATAACTTGTACTCCAGTCCCTCCACCAGCCTTGTTGCTCTTCTCTGGACCTGCTCCACCACCTCAATATCCTTCCTGAACTGAGGGGCCCAGAACTGGACACAGTACTCCAGGTGTGGCCTCACCAGCGCTGAGTACAGGGGAGGAATCACATCCTTGGTCCTGTTGGCCACACTGTTCCTGATCGAGGCCAGGATGCCTTTGGCCTTCTTGGCCACCTGGGCACACTGCTGGCTCGTGTTCAGCTTCTGTCAATCCAAACTCCCAGGTCCCTTTCTGCCTGGCTGCTCTCCAGCCACTCTGTCCCCAGCCTGTAGTGCTGCATGGGGTTGTTGTGGTCAAAGTGCAGGACCCGGCACTTGGCCTTGTTGAACCTCATCCCATTGGAATCAGACCATCTGTCCAGCTTGTCCAGGTCCCTCTGCAGAGCCTTCCTGCCTTCCAGCTTCCTACCTTCAACACTCCCCCCTAACTTGGTGTCATCTGCAAATTTGCTAACGGTATACTCAATCCCTCCATTTTCTGTGATCATCATTTTGAATATATAAGAAATGAATATCCATCATAGGTTATAAAATGTCTACTTTTCAAGCAGATCTTCAAAATGGAGTTATTAGCTGGAAAGAGATCAATAATTTCAGGTCACTGTCCTTTGCAAACTTTCCTCAGGTGACTAGTGATCAATAGGTTAGAAAAGAACCTGTTCTATCATAGTATGTAAAAGGTTAATATTAGCCTTAAGACCCCAGTTCAGTTAATTTAAGACAAACATAATTTTCTAAAGGTTAGGAAAAAATGCATCTTTTAAACGAAAACTTTTAGTTTATTACAAAAAACCAAGGGCCTGAACAAAAAAAGTTTTAACTGCTTAAAAATATTTTTGTTTCACAAAAAGAACACAATATGTATCAGTTGATAGTGAACTTCATTTTGAGTTTTCTGTGCATGTGTTGCTCTTTTTCACATGAACAAATCCCTCTGAAAGATCAATTGAAAAATTACAAATACCCTTGACTGTTGTTATTTCCACTTCCTCTTGGTACTATCACATTTTTGCTTTGCCTACTTATAACAAGTACAGACATTATGTAAGATCCCACTCCCTTTTTTTCTCTTCTGCAATGAAATTATGGAAGTTTTGAATGCTCTGAAGAGTCTAGTCCTGACCTACTTCCTTGTAGCATCAGTTTTTATCTTTCCCTTGTTTTCAGTACCAGAAGAACTTTGGATCAGGTTTATCTTTGTGGTCTTTGCCAGCTAATCTTGAATCTCCTGTTCTTCCTCGTAGAATAAATTGTTTAGCTGTATACAGACTGTATGGGGGGAATGAACAACTGGAATTTGTCACCATAATACATGATATCTCTCACTGATTGTGTGTTTGCAGTTTTATGGATTTTGATGGTGGTATTACTGCACCCTGAACTGCACAGAACTGCTACCTGGTTCTTGTATCACCTCAGGCATCACCTGAGTAAGTTCAAACCTATTATAATCCTGCTACCATAAAAGAGAATAAAATAAAGTAAAAATACGTTTAAGTTTAATTACTTCCAAAGAGGAGGATTGGGAATATTTTATATTAGTGTATTTCTGTAGAAGAAGAATGTTGTAAAGAGTTTTCCTTGGAGGAAGAATATTTTAAAATTCAGTTGCTTTCATTGCTATACAAGAGAGGGTCTGCTCACCTCTGTAGAATGAACTGTGTTTCTATTTCCATTGGCAAACTTTATTACTATAAGAAGAAAACCCTGGTTTCTAGTGTTTTGAGTGCTACAGAGGTCATTTAGTGCTAGCTGAGAGCTAACCTCTTCGGGAACATGTTGGCATGTACAAGCTTCATAACACTTTGCATAGGTTGACTCTGGGTCCCATAGGATACTCTTGGGACTCCTAGGAATAACCTACTCATTGTAAAATGAATCATATATTTAAAAGCTAAGATTTCATTAATGTTTAATACATGCAAAATTCTACTTTTAGGAAATCTTGCTCCCAGATTATATATATATGTATACATGTATGTATATATGAATTTGTTGAAATATATTAATTAGTTGTACAAGCAACATAAATATTCTTTAAGAGAAGGCTTACCAATTTTCTGTAAACCCAACTCAATTTCACTCATTTACCAAAATTTAATTTGGTTGTGTAGTAATAAAAAACATTGTACCTCATCTTTGTGAAAAACACTTACCAACACTTACCCACTTAAACACCTTTCACACATTTTAAAGTTGACACTCTAAGTCCTTTTCTCACGCTTAGTTTCATTTGTCTTATGACTGACTACTCACAGAGATCCAAAGTTTAAGCCAAATGTCCTTTCTCAAGGACATTTAAAGCTTACTTTGTTCACAGAGAAAGTTCGATGATGTAAATGAGAATTGCCCATGTAGGAAGGCCAAAAGAAATATCCTGCAAGCTTGAGAGCGTGTTTAGAGAGAATATTAAAACTAGTTTCAGCTTAATTCCGTGAAGAAAAGGTCAAGTTGTATTTCTACCTTGTTTTACATATTCACATTCTTCTGTGGCAGAAAATACACTTGTAACTTCTCTGAAGAGACTCTCACTAAAGTGTGCAGAATGTTCCAAGGCAAATCCATACACAAAATCAAAATCAAAATTGGTTTTTAACAAATATTTATATATATATGCAGAAATGTATACATATGTACATGTGTAATCCTAGAAACTAATATCAAATTTTAAACAGAAACTAAGAACCTATGCATTATAAAATCATTAACAGTCCACAGACGAAAATATTCAGCAAGACCTTAAAGTCTGAAGTCTAGGAGAGTTCTCAATTCACTCTTACAAAATGAAAAATAAGATTTTCTTATGTGGAGCAGGTTGCAAAGATCAGCAAAACTGAGTTTGAAGGAGACCAGCTGTGGCATTTTAGCCAAGTAATATTGTATTGCCATTGCTAGTAACAGCCTACTAACAAAATTTGCAAGGCCTCAGGAGTAAAACTTGTCAGGCTTGGTTTGCCTGAACTTCCTTGATGTTCCTGGGGCTTTGATCTAACTTAGTTTACCTTCAACAGAATTTTTTTTTTAATGATTGGGTAGCTAGGGCTACCATTGGTTTTATTTTTTCTTATATTTATATGGAAGAAGCATAGTTTTTACACAGATAGTAACAAGTAGTTATTCTGTGCAAATGAGATATTTATTACTATTATAATGATACACTGTAGAGGGAAACAGGCCTAGCTTGACAGCAGAAAATTTGAGAAATGTGAAAATGTGATCCAGCATAGAAAAATACAACAGAGAATGATAAGGGGACACGGGTTGAAGCTGGAGATGTTTGATTAAAGAAATGCAAATCTAGAAGCTGGACAAAACAAGTCTGAAAGTAACAAAGACAGCAAAGAATAAGTTAAATGTACCACATATATATAGTAAATTCATGCACAGAGTGAAGTTATACATCAGCGAAGAGAGAGTATGATGGGGAACTTTGTTCAGAACCAGACTCCAGTAAAAGCCAAAAAGGGAGAAAAGAGGAAAGGAAGAAAAAACACATGCAGAAGAAACGTAAAATCATTGCCCTCTTTGCGGTGTAAGTGAAGAGCCTTGAGCCCAGATGACCTGCTGCAATGAGTATACCCAGCCCTGGCCCCCCGTGCCCCTGCTTGCTTGAGAAAAATTGGTGCTGTCAACCTCAGAGTGCAAAGAGATATTGAAAAAGGTGAGCATAACATAATAATTTTAACTGTATTATTACTATATATATTATGGCTGTGTTTTTTTTTCTGTGATAGCATTACAGTCCAGATTAAAATCAGGACCAACAATTTCTGTCATTAGATTCATAGGATTTAAGTGATGATAAAAGTCAGATATTTGGTTTTACAGAAAAAGTATATTTTATTTTTGATCTTAATAATATTTTCTGTATAACACAACTGGAATTCTAGTAGCATCTGTTGTTATTTTGCATTTAACTTGCTGAAAGATTGCTTATTACATAAAATCAATAGATTACACTAGGAGCAACCTGATGGGAATGTTAATAATCTTTCAGTAGATGGATAGGCATCAGGCAATGCTTTCCACTTATGATACGAATCAGAAATTTTTCATAGAAACCAAAACAACAGTATTTTTGAATAGGTATGTCTGCCTTAATGATTCAGTCAAGCACTCAAACTTTATGGTGTCAGAGTTATTTATAGTACTTTGTAGTACAATAAAGGTTGGCAAAAAAAATACATAAGTAAAGACCACATTATGTTGTCAAAATACCTTAAAATTGTTTATGTGTTAGGCAGTGTCTTGGAGAATGCTTCTATTAAGGAAAGAGTTGTTGTACTAAATACTTCCTTCACTGAGTGTTCCTCAAAAATTATTGAGGCAAACAGAAAGTTGGATTCTAAAATGAAGATTAACTATAAACATAAACATACAACGTTACTTTATATTTAGTGGGTCTCCTGGTTCTGGCCAGGATATGGTTAATTTTTGCAGTAGCCAGGGGACATGGCTAGGACCTGGAGGTTATTCTATACCTCCTCATGTCATTGCCAGGGTGGGGGAAGGGAGTTTCTTCCAATGAGAAGGGGTTCCTTGTGGTCGAGTGAACAAGGTGGAGGGAGCCGTCTGTCAATTGTCAGGGGGGTTTTGTGGGAATAATTTCTTTTTTTTTACCCTCTGTCATTAGTATTGTTGCTGTTACTGTTCGTTTTCTTATCTCATTGCTGTTTCCAGTAAATTTTTTTTATCTCAACCCCTGACTTTTGTGCCTCCAATTCCCCTCTCCAGTGCACCACAGGGGAGGGTGGGGAGAGCAGCACATGGTTTTAGTGGAAGTACTAAATTGGAAAATACCATTCCTAAACCATGACAGTGGTGTATCCAAGAAGATCAGTAATGCCCACTTTAGAATGGTAAAGACTACCTAGAGGTCCTCTGTTGTTTCTGTCAGCCCCATGCAGATGTCTCCATATCTTCAGTAGTAAAAGATAACAATGTTTATTGTTATGTGGCATACATTTATGTGGCAACATCATTCCTGAATGTCTGTATTCCAAGGTGCCATATAGAGACAAGAAGTGTTCTCTTTCCATTTCCCAAAGTTACTTACATTTTACTATATTTTAAATTAAATATTAGAGCAATATTTGGATGAGAACCAGTGATGGTATGGATGTGAGTCACAAAATAATCACACAATTATTTAAAGTGGTACTCCTTCCTATTAAAATAATTGAATTTATTTGTTGGTCAAACTCTTAGCACTGGATCAACTTAATGGATCAAACTCCTAATACTCAGCAACTTATGTTCTTGTACTTTAGGCCAGTCAATTCAATTAAAATGCTCCCATTATGTATGATTAAAAGTTCTCTGTAGACACTGAATATGCTGACTGGCTGGAGCTGACATTCTTAAATATGGTATGGGTATTCTTTTGTTTTCTTATTCCATTTATTGATTTGATATTCATTTTAACTGTTGCATGTCTTAAAAATTACATACTCATTTAAAAGATGTAATTTTGTGTCTACCACTAGGGGGGAACTCTCCACAGACAGAATCTACACAGTGTTGTGTAAAAATCCATCGGAGGTCTATTTGATTCTGCATGAAAGTGGTGTCTAGCATTTGAAAGGATGGTAAAATTTACTTGCTATCTATAGTCTTCTTTTTTTTCTGTCTTGTTTAAACAGCTCTTTTATTATGCCATTTGTTGTCAGGCCTTTTCATATCAGAGCCAGGAAGAAACCTATATCATCTCTCTCTTCCTTCACCCCAGTAAAGGACATCATGTTTATTGAATTTTAAGGTATTTGTGTTTACTTACCAAAATAGAAGATATTGGAAAAGTGACCTTATCACATGCCAAGACATCTCTGTTTAATTTTTAAATTTTCTGTTATCTGTATGCATGTATAGGCTATGGCTGGATGACATCCATAATATTGTCACTGAATGCCTTCTCAAGAATAAAAAATAAGACAGCATTGTAATGAACAACATTTTACATAGCTCAGAAACTCAACAAGGCAGTTTTGAACTTTAATAGGGCCTTTTTCTGGTAGAGTACAAGCAAGATAACTGCATGTGCATCAAATGAGTGGATTATGACTCTTCAAAAGTTAAAGTTCACCTCTGCAATTAAATCAACTGTGGTAAAAACAGCAGCTTTGGAAAAAGGTCATGCATGAGTGCTGAGAGGCTGCAATCCAAAGCATCCGAAATAAACGGCAAATGAACTGCCTAAGGACTTGTAAATCTAGTCCTTCCTGTAAATCTGCTGACAAAGTCAGGGTGTTATGGCAAGGAATTTTTTAAATAAACTTGAAAAAGAAGCTGAATCATACTGGGTGTTATTTGCATTGAAGACAGCGGAAATCTTGTTTGTCAATGACAGAAGTTCTATTATATTTTTCTTTCTACTTTTTTTTTTAAACGTTTCCAAATGTTAATGAAGCTGGAAATGAATCTTAATGTATTCAGGAAAACAAAGAACAGGTTTTACAGAAGACAGCACCTTAAATGAGGAAAGATGAAATGTAAGATTATGGTTTAAATAAATATGAAAGGTAAAAATGGGAACACAACTGGGGCATTCAAAAATCTAGTATATTAAAGCAATCTACTATAATGTGGTTTTCTACAATACAGGATCAAAAATGAAAGATTTTTTAAAAATTGCTTTAATTTTCATTGTACAATGATAGTTTTCATTACTCATTGAAGGACTCACATTAGTCTTTCAGAGGAAAACAAAGGAATATATTTCACCACTTTCAAAAATGAAGAATCCTTCAAAAGATTTATGCGGTCAAGAAAATCTGTAACAACTTACTCAAGAACTAATGGGAAAAAGTTCTGGGGAAACTAGCATGAAAAACTGTTAGAGAACATACAGCCTCTTATTCATCCAGTGTTTTTAAGGAGATAGATCAACCATTATGCAGGAGTATATCTAAAATATAAATAATGCAAAAGAAATTTTGCACACTACAGATAGTTTGTGGATATGTTAAACAAACAAAAACAGAAAAAAAGAATTTAGCATACTGTAAAAAGACAATATGAAAAAATACATTTAATTTTAGAACAAATCTGCAGAGAGATATAGTTAAAAAGGAAACATCAAGACCTGAGGTAAATATTGTTTGGTCTTTCCCTTGCCACCTTTATATCACCTAAATATCTTCTGAAATGTTGAACTTTTTCATTTTGTGGAATGTTACGAATTTTTGCTGCTGTCACCAACAGAGAAAAGATATTTTGTGATATGAGTTCAGCAGCAGTGCTGGAATACATTAGTGGACTGACATTCAGCCGATTAGCTGACTCAGCAGTTCAGTATTTATAGCATTTTTTCATTATCCTTAATTTTGTCTTTAAATAATTTGTCTCAATGAAACATGCTCAAATAAACTATCACAATTTTATAGAGATTTATTTTCCTCAAAGTATAATGCTCTGTGATGAACTTCTTCTTCTTATACTTTCTGCAATTTGTAGCTAAAAATATGATAAGGTTTACAATTACTATCAGATTTTGTTAGTGTTGACTAATATTATTCAATCTTCTCTCAGCCAATCAGTTATATGGTTCAAGAGAAGATGGCTGGCCAGTCTAGCTCTGATCAGAATCTGCTTTAAAATAATTTAAGAAAAAAATGTTTCTCAATGATGAAAATAAGAAAAAGATAAATAAGAGAAAAAGACAAAGAGAAGAATTATGAATCCCTTTTCTCTCTCTCTCCTCCCCCTGTCTCCACTTCAGTGTAGTAATTAATTGGTCTCATTAAGCATAAATGGGGACTATGGATGTGTTGTGCAACATATCTTATTTTTACTTCTTTATTCTGATCATTTTTCTTGATTTCTTATTAAGGGATAACTAGCCTAAGATGAAGCCTTAAGCAGCTATTTTCTTCATTTTACTGGAACATCCAAATGCCTACCATCAATCATACAAAATAAACAAGCTTGTGATAGCCCATGGGAAAATGCAAAAGTAATTCTTTCTGTTCTTTTCCTTTTGATTTGTTATTTTAGGTACTTAATTTTTCTAATTAAAAAATTTATGGATAGGTTTCGAAGCTACAAAACCAATAAAATTTTCATTATAAAAATCAATAAAACTAAAAAAAAGACTCCCTGTCGGATGAATATTAAAATTGTATAATTTTTAATGTAGTTTTAGAATTATATCCTGATAAAAGGTGTATTTCTTACAACTTCTGAATCTTCCCAGCATGAGATATTTTCATTTAAAGCATAAGCTTGAAAGCATCAACTACTGATGTCATGTGCCTTGACATTAGAAGCAGATTGTTTCTAGATGATTCATAACTGTAATAATCCATCCTTTATCTTTACAACTATTCCAACAGAACCAAGGTCTTCCTGTGAAATAAAGAAGGAACTCCATATCATAAAATGGCCAAGGTCAGCAAGAACCTTGAAGGTCATGTAGTTCCAGTGCCCCTGCTGTGGGCAGGGACACCTTTCACTAGAACAGGTAGCTCAGAGCCCCATCCAACCTGGCCTAAATGTGGGGAAATGTTTGATGTTCAACTTGCTCAGCATGGAACATCAGGTCCTTCCACAACACAGAAATGAAATGTTGGATAGGCTAAGTAGAGATGTATAGGGTTGAAAAAGGGTAAGAATTTGACAATGTATATGTAGCATCCTACATGAGCTATGATGAGTTACGGTCCATTTTAAAGAAATTGTCATGATGTACCATATCAAGTGTTATTGCTATCTCCTTCTAAAGCAAGTGTACCTAAGACATAAAGTGTCAATGCATTAATAGCTTGGAAATGATGCACTGACTATTTTTATGAACAGCGTGTCAATCTCTGCTTTTCTAGATAGAGAATAAAATGTGCAGATTGTTTTATGGATTGACAAAAAAGACCAATATCATTCATTTTGAAGTTTTGTGCTCTGTGTGTCTTACTTCCAGTTCATCTATATTGAATTTAATTTTCAATATATCAGTGTAACATCAAATTAAGTCAAAATGCACCTTATTTTTTTCTCTCAGAGATCCATTGCTTTTATGTCATCAATGATTCAGACAAATAAAACTTTAAGATAGGCCTCAGTGGTTATCACACTTTTGCTTCATTACCTGATAAATACAATTTTAAGATCCATTAATAAAATATTTTAGAAAACTGAAAAAATAACTCTTTTATTATTTTAATATCTGAAGAAACATAGAAAGGACTGGGTTAATTTGGAATACTTGAAAAATTAAATTTAATGTTGCTATTTTTTTAACATAAAACAGGTTTAATTACAAATGATGCTTACTTTATATATAACCTTTTAAAAAGAACCATTGGTTGGTATTTAATTTTCTGCTAGTGCATAAAAAGTAGAATTTTTCAAAAATATGTAAGAATATTCACTGGATATTTAAAAGATATTTTCAGTCACTAGTTTATTAATGTCAGAAGTCAGCCATTCCAGAGATAAGACTTCTCAGAACTTAAGTTGTTTGTACAGACCTAATTTATTCTCCTGTGTATCATATGCATTCAGTTAAATAATCAGATGTCTGGTTGAGCTTTCCTTAAGAGTGCTTAATGGTGTTACATGATGAAGGAGCAAATACAGGCAGATGTAATTAGTCTCAACTGAATATTTTTGTACAACCTGAGTCATCATTTCAGAACAATGCACAGAGAATATAAATCATCTAAATTTTCAGTTTATCAGAACTTTAACCAATTAGAAAGACAATTTAAACTTGAATGCATGCAGGATAGTAGTGGATAGGCTAAATATCCTTTACTTGATGGAAGTGCATCACTGACTTTAGTTCTTATACTAAGAATGTTTCTTTTCGGTATTTCAATCCACCAACTAGGACAGTTTATCAGACTGGAAAAGGCCAAAATGAAGATTCTGACACAAAACAGTGACATGTGTTTATAGTTTACCTATGCTAGTAAATAAAAGGCCAAGTGCTTAGCTATAAAATTGGAAAGTATAATTATATGAGCCTTGACTCACAGCTGTGTTGTGCTCTGTCAGGCAGGGCATATGGTTTGCCAAGCCATACGGAAGGGAAAATCATAGGGCAGTCAGCTATAAGTGGTAACCATCTTTTGCACTTTAAACTGTTCATTTAATAAGCTCATATGCCTTAAATATTCATAATTGATGCTTCTAGTTGAAAAATGCTTGCAAATACTCACACCGGCTTTAATGCTTGTACATAATTTGTCATGTAACAGGTTGCAGTAACAAAACAATCCTCATGTAGAAGCATATTGAATGCAACAGCTTTATAACAACATAATTTTCTGAAATTATCTGAACACTGATGATTATTTATTGTCATTTGCATTAGACTCAGGACTGAGTCTTCAACAAAGTTTTTGTTGTTGAGGAAGTGAATTTGAAATAAGTTTCTTTAAGGGGAAATAGTGCAAATGGGGATGTACTTAGAGGAGAGAGGGGGAAAAGGATTGCTGGAAAGTATTTACAAGGAAAGTTCTCTAGCCTAGAGAGCTGAAAGGTATTTTCTGTGTCAGAAAGAGAAGCAAACCTGCTGTGTAAAGCACTAAATTAGGGGTTTTTGTTAAAGTAGTTCTAAACTTGCTTACAGATGCACAATAACTTAACTTTTCTGTATTGTCCCTATTTCTTATTTGCTCCCTAATTATTTATTTTGACAGAGGTAAGCATTGAAACAAGAGGAAGCAATGGTCTGTAAAGTTACAGAATGTAGTTTTATTAATTTTAAGTGATAATGAACATAATATATCAAAAATACTTGAGTGAAATCCTCAAATTAAGGTGCCATCTGCAAGATGTTGCCTGAGTCTCGTATTAAATATTATTCATGGACAACTATTGTGTTATGGATCTTCTGAGTAATACTGCCTGTGAGCCTTTGATTGTCATGAAGTCATATGTTACAGCACTATGATTTCCTTTACTTATTAAAGTCTGTCCAGTGTTATTTCTTAACGTAATTTTCAGCCTACAGAATGTTATGAAGAGTTTAATACATAAATTAAGTAGGTGTCTTGTAAACAGTACTGTAAACCCAAAAATAATTACAATCCTCAAAACCATCAATTGGCCAGGTACAAAATATCATGAAACACAAGATTTGAACTTGTAGTTAACAATTTAGCAACTATGAGAGCTCTGTAATTTCTTTATTTTGTAATATAGTGAGTAAGGTGGGTTCTGGTTTCCTTGAATTATTTTTGATTGAGAAACAAAAGATATGGAAGAATCGTTTGTTATCTTTTTTTTCTTTTTCTCTGCCTTCCCTCCCCACACTTCTGTCCTTACATAAGTGAAGTATTCCCATTTTCATTTGGGATTCACAGATTTAAAAATGGAAAGATCAGGAAATTGATGAATAAAAATGTGTATTGAAAAACTCATTTCCTTTGAAAATCAATGTAACACAAACTCAGCAGAGTTTTTCTGAAAACATGTATCCATAGCCTCTTGTGATCAAAATAATCTAGAATTAAGTATTCAAATCCTATTTAAAGCTCTATAGATTTCTGCCCCAATCCCCCTATTTGCTGGGGGGAAAAAAAAAGTAACGGTTTCATTGCAGTAGTATATTCAGCAACATCAACATGTAAGAGAAAAGCAGGGCAGCATTGATAACTACCACTTTCATAAGAATTTAACCCAGAAACACATTTTTTTTAACTATACACATAGATCATTGATAACATTCCTCTTCTTCTTAGCAGAGAAAATATGTATCAAACTACTAGAAATGATGATTTTGATATTCTCAGTAGATAGCATGGAACAAATGTCTTGTGAATATAAAATCCTCTGGTCCAGGTAGAATAAAATGCAGTAATATTTCTATAAATTGAATTATCAGGTTATATAATAATCACCCACTCTTTGGAGGATTTGATTGATAGTTTCCGTTATTCTCGAAACTCTTCTAAAAATCATCTATTACTGTTTACAATTGGATATTGCAAAATACATGGTTAATGAGGTTGAAATAATTTGTGGATACTTAAGTGAATTTTATTTGTCCAGGTATGTTAGTTTCTGCCCTGAATCCACTAAATAAAATCAGACCTTCACATTTAGTAAGGTTACTATGTTTTAGCTACTATGAAATAATGTTTGACTAATGACATGAGTTAGTTAGACAAGCCATTTATCTTTATTGATATAATGTTTTCAAAAAAAATATAAAGATTATTATTTACATTTATCAGGAAATAAATGGCAGCCATTCAGTCACGTGAGTGGTAAAAACTGTGTTGTACAACTGAAATAGCAAACGTTTTTCCTCTCTTCATTCAGACCATTACATAGTCAGATTAGTGGTTAAATAGCACTAGTTTTGCTTTCCCTGAGTGGCCTTGGAAAGCAGAGCCTATAATTTAGTAACAGCTGCAAGGAATTAGCTGAAAACAATCTACTACAGACATAGACAATTCATATTATAAAACAAACAAAAACAAGCCATTCACACAACCAAAACTCTCATCCGCCAAGTTTATTCAAACTGCTTATTCAGATTGTTTTGATGAAAAGTGTGAAGCCTGTTGCCATAAAAAGTAACTTATACGTGTTTATAATTTATATAACCTCATTATAACATTTTTTGGGAGGGAGAGGGGGTAACTTCGGAAATGATTCTTGTAATTATATGTAATAATTATACTATTCTTTGGTGCCAGATCTGTATCCAGTTATTTCAGGTCATAGGTGGCTACTTTAGTAATAAAGTTTCTATTCCTTTCTAATTTTGTTTATTTTTTAGGTTCATTGCCTCTAGAGAGTTTGCTGAAGTATAATCTTGCTGAGGTATGCTCTTCATTGTTCCATTACTAAGAAAATTTGAAGCTTATAGAATTAATCCTACAGCTAAACTATAAAAACCTCTTTGACCAGAAGGAGAAGATTTGAAGAGATATTTTTATTTGGTTTAAAATTGTCCAGAGAAGTACTTTTAAATAGAATGTTACTTTTAGAAAAAAAAGAAAAGGATATTTTATAGAAAAAAAGGTTTACCTGCTAAATTCTTCTATTTTCAGGGTTCACTCCTTTTATTTATTTGGATTTTGGTTTTGCTTTGGGTTTGTTTTGGGTTTTTTCTGGTTGATGGGGTTTTTTTTATATAGGTTATTTGTTTGCTTTTTAAGAAGACTTCATGTTTTGGGGGTTTTGTTTTTTTAAGAGGAAAAAGAACTGAAAGATTTTCCTAATTAACTATTAATTTTATGCTAAGAATAAGAATGCTAAGAACTGTAAAGAAAATAATTTTTAATTTTTTTGCATTATTTTTGCAACTTTTGTAATTGCAACAAAGATCATGTATTTGTCTAAATATTAACAATGTTCTGGTTACAATTGCTGTATCTAAAAAAGGAATAATCTTTTCCTTTTTAAGAATAAAAGAGATGTACAGTGTTAATGAAATAGGCCAGTTTTGATTCAGTTTGTAATAACAATACCAGTGGCATGATGAGACTTCAGTCCAGCATGAATAAAGAACAATTTAATTACTTTTAATTAAATTGATAAATTTCTTATTTCTATGTCTCACATGTGATATATGGATTTTTTAAAAAAATTAGTTTGTATTTTAGAAAAATCATGACTTGAAGGAAGATAGCATCAAACATGGAAAAAAAGGTAGAAACCAAAGAGATGTGTACCTAAAAATAATTCAAATTCTTTTAATTTTGAAAGTTAACAGATGCAGAGAACCAATATGTTCAGTGCACCAAATCAGGTATAAAAACTGTATTAGTGGTTTGTAAGGTTTTCTTAGTACTGAGTAGCAGTATCTACGTGCTGGAGCACATATCTACTCTCCTACACTTAAAAAAAAAAAGAATTCCCCTCTTGCTACTATCTTGGATTTTCCATATCATTAGCAAAGAAACACTGATGTTCTAACTTCTGTGCTAAGCAGAATTGATCAAAATGACAGTTGTCTTAGCATATAGTAATAGTTTCTTGCACAAAGTATTTTCTGTCTTTCACTGAAGTAGTTTCTTGTGGTGAAAATCATGTACACATTGTGTAATTCTGCTATATACCTCATTTAGGATCTAAATACGCAGGTATACAAATGTGAGACTTATCTAAACTCCCATCATACTCAAGAGGGATCTAGTCAGTGTATACACTGGATTCTAGAGAATTATGTAGGAGAAAAAAATACACTGTGACCACAGTAAATCTTCATGAGGGGTTTCTGTTCAGGTACTCACGTACAAGAGCCTAAAGCTGTGTGCGGAACATGACATGGAGAAAAATGGAGGCAAGGAAGGTGAGCCAGAAGCATCTCAGATGGATGTAAATGGCTAACTGTGAGCAAGTGAATTAGGTCCAAGATTCCCATCTGTACAGTCATCACAGAAAAACATTGAAGAGGGCCTGACTCTTCCTTCCATAGGAATGTCTCGGAGAGAGACTCCAATTTTCTCTCAGCTGTAAGCAAAGGAATATGAGTAGGATTTTTTTAATGTTACTTTTCTTTGTTTCATTTTTGCTTTCACATGCTACCTTGTTTTACTTCGTTCTTTATTGTGGCATGGAATTTTAACTTTACTGTCATTAGTTCAAAGACATGAAAGCCCCAAGAAAAATGTACATAGTGTAATGCCCAGAGTGTAAATACTCTGTTTCTGGACAGGCTTGTAAGTGTCCAGGAATGGGAATGAGAAAAAAAAAAATAGTTATGCATATTCAGTGTTGTTTCTAACAAAACATCTGAACATTTATCTTTGAATGTAAGGAGGACTAAATGTTTTATATTGTGCTAAAACAATCTACTCAAAATTGCAGAACCGTAGACCAGGATTTCACAAACTGTTGCGTGCCTCCCTTTGCTACAAACTGAATTAGAAAAACTTATGCATCTATTTTGCTTAGCATAATGATCAAATTTTGGTATTATGAAGAGAAGTAATAAACCCACTCCTTCCTATGCCATTCCAACCATCTGGTAGATTTTATGCCTCATCCAGACGAGCATGACCCTCAGTTTTTGGAAGCATAATCATAAACGCATGTGTCTCCCTTTGATTAGAGTGTATTTTGGTTTTATTGATGGCAGCTTGTTTATTGACTGTACCAGTGAAATCTTATTTTCCAAGAGATGTTTACTGCTGAGATTGGTGTTGCCTTATTGACCTTCAGCTGCAGAAATCCATCTGACATGTTGTTACTAAATTAAGCAGATGAAATAAACTGTTCACGTAAATGAAGACAACAAAAAATCTAATAGAGGATTATTTTTAATAATTTGATATTTTCTTATTCTCTTGAATAAGCTTTTAAATGGTGAATGCACTGTTCAACTCACCTTTTTATAAACCAAAATGTGAAGGTCAAGCTCTTGTAAATGCTTGTTTTAACTAACATAATTCATTTGGCTTTTATTGTATGATGGATATAAAATAATTTTATGTGCTTAAAATCTTAATTTTTATATGTTTAAGTGTTGAAGTGTTCATAACGCTAGTTCAACCTTATGTTCATGGATGGTTAAGATGGGTGACGTTTCTCTCCAGCATTGTTGCAGTATTTATTTTATACAAAAGACTACATATAAGTTTTAAAAACTCAGTCAAAACATTGATCTGGTACAATTAGATTACTTTCACTGTCTATATGATTTTAATATTTCTGAAGAACGGATGAAATGTTTATTATGTGTCCACTACCTTAGGCTAATTTGCCTGTTATTTAAAAAAAAAAAAAAACACTAAAAAGAAGTTATACGAACCTTACTACGATTGCCCAATTTCATTTTTCCTCATTTTCCTCTGCTTTCTTCCAACTCTTTTTTTCCCCCTGCATTCCTTTTTCTCATTTTACAAGACATTAAAAATTGCTTTTCTGCTCAAACCAAAGGTATGTCAAATTTTTCATTAGATGCTCAGGGAAAATATGTACATAATATAACGTCAAATATATATTCTTTCAGATACTGGCCTAACATTTAGGAACTTTCTGAGGCAGAGGGTACACCCAGACCAACGGGACAGTAGTCAGCAAAACTTTAGTTGCCCAATTTCTTCTCAAACCCACTCTTTTTTTCTCTAATATCTTGTGACAATGAAATTAATGTTATGGTTAAGTATTTCAACTCTCTCTAATAATTTAGACTGTTAGCCAATTGCAGTAAATGGTCAAGATTGTATAATGTTGCTTTAAGACAGTGAAGAATTGATGAGGTTGTTTAAAAAAGTATGAGCTGTGCCTCTTGCTTGTCTTGCACCTGGCTTAAGCAAGGCCTGAGAACTGAGTGATACCTGGAGAGAAGCAGAGGTCTCTCAGCTCGATGTTGCTTCGCTGAGGCAGAGAAGAACATCACACCTCTGTACCAGTCAACAGCTACACTCCCTGCACCTTGAAAAACAAGCCCTGCAACAAACACAGTTTGTTAAGGAGATTAAAGACACATGCAAAGACCTTCTGATGAAGGTCAGAGAGCCTTTTGCTGCTGCCTCAGTATGTGGTGGAGGACCGAAGTGTTTGTTCCACCTATCAATACTGACTGAAAGTAACTGAGATCCTCATTAAACTCCATTAAATTATTAACTTCATGAATCTGGATTGTGTACATCCTTATTGAACGCAATCAGACCCATAGTATAGGATTGGCAAACTGCACTATTTGTGCATCTGTGCTTGTTAAAATGTTAAATTTGCTATAATCAGAGATGTAACCCAGCCGCACCCAGCACACCTGATCCCCCAGGACCAGCTGGAACACGAGGGAGGTTATTTTCTGCTAAATTCCTATACCATTATAACAGAACGACAATTGATTTCCCTATTTTTCATCTTTTTTTCCTATTATGATAAAAAGTGAGTATCAAATTTTATTTGCTTTCTTCAACCTGTCCTCAGCTTTATGGACTTCCATCTAATCTTCCCTGTGTTGTTGCTTTCATACTGAGAAACACCTGCTCAGTGCCACCTCATAGGTAACTCATTTCATACTTCTCATCATCCTTTTCATCCTTCTCAGTACTTTATCTAAGCCTGCTAGGTTTTTTTTCTGAGATGACTGATTAACACATGTTATTCTGCATGGAGTATACCATGCATTTATATGACAACATTTTTTATTTTTTTGTTTATTTTCATTTTATACTCCTTCATTTTTAATTTTTGACATGATATTTGCCTATTTAGAAATATTTTAAGATGAGTTTTGAGAATGGTAATGCCTAATTCAAAGACTACCATTGTGTCTCTTCAGTTGGATTGATAGTTATGTGTGCTTCATGCTGAATTTATGAGCACTGAATAATCTCAGATATTTTTTATCACTGAATACAGTGAGCTCCTTCTGCAACATTTTGCAGTCATCTCTATTTTTTACTTCCTTTGAAAAATGTTTGTCATCTGTAATATTTGGCAGCTCATTATTCACTCTCATATAAATACAGTGAAAATCATAGGTCACTGCATAGATCCTTTTGGGACCCCGAGGGTAAGCTCTTTTCAGTGAAGAATGCAAGCATTTATTTCTGTACTTATTTTCTTTTTTTTTTTTTTTGCTTTATTTTAGTGTCTTCTTTTTTATCTTTAATCGCATATTTCTTCCACCCATGGAAGAATTTTCCTTGGTTTTCCCTTGTATTTTATTTTCTTTAGGACCTTTTGAAGGTCTATGTTTTTAATGTTTTCTATCCTCTTTCCATTTTCAGTTATGTTTCCATTTTATTTTTTTTCTCTCTTTCTATGTCCCTTTCTTGCTGAGCTTTATTTTACTTTTCAGTCCAGTTTCTGTCCTTTCTGAATATTTCTTCTGGCCTTTTTAATTTTTTGCATCCTTTATGATGCTTCTTTAAAAAAATCCTTCTTTTTTCATGTTTAAAGCTATGTATCTGTTTCATTACTTTCTACATTATCATTTTTTATTATTTTTCCTCATATTTTTTCATAGAAAATATTTTTATTTTCTTCTTTTTAAAATCAATACATATTCAAATCATAGGATCGTAAAATATCTCGAATTGGAAAGAACCCCTAAGGATGCTCAAGTCTAACTCCCTGCTCTTAACAGGACTGCCTAAAACTAAATCATATGACTAGTATCATTGTCCAGATGCTCCTTGAACCACGACAGACTTGGTACCATGACAACTGCCCTGGGTCATGGTTATTGACCACCTTCTCAGTGAAGAACCTTTCCCTATGTCCAGTCTGAACTTCCCCTGACCCACCTTCATTCCATTTCCTCATCCCATCACTGGTCACCAGAGAGAGAAGATTGGCACCTCCCCCTCTGTCATCCCCTTTGAGGCAATAGTAGGCAGTGATGAGGTCATTCCTCAGCCTTCTCTTCTCCAGGCTGAAGAAAATTAGTGACCTCAGCCACTCCTCCTTAGTCATGCCCTCAAGACTCTTTATCTTGGTCACCCTCCTCTGGACACACTCTGATGTCCTTCTTAAATTGACGTGCCCAAAACTGCACACAGTAGTCAAGGAGGGGATGCACCAGTGCAGTACAAAGTGAAACAGTCACCTCCCTCGACTGGCCAGCTGTTCTGTGCTCAGTGCACCACAGGACAGGTTGGCCCTTTGGACTGCCTGGTCACACTGTTATATGCAACTTGCCATCAACCCAAACCTGGCCATGTCTTTTTCTGAGCCACTGCTTTCCATTCTTTCATTTCCCATTTTGTATGTATAATCAAGATTACCTTTTCCCAGGTGGAGAATTCAGCACTTGCTCTTGTTTAATTTCATGCAATTGGTGCTTGCCCAGCTCTCTAGTCTATTCAGATCTCTCTGTAAGGCCTGCCTACCCTCAAAAGAGTCCACAGCTCCTAATTTAGAATGACTGGCAAACTTAATGCACATTTGTTTTCTGTGTCCAGAAAACAAATAATTGTGTAATAAAATCCAAGCCCATCACATTTACTGGCTTGCCTTGATCAACTAGGTTGACAACTCTTTCTGACTTAGTAACAAGTCACTTATGCCAGTAAATGATACCTTATGTCAAGCAGAAACTAAGAAAAACTTATCCTTTTAAAACACCTTTTGGGGTAAAAATATTTCCAACAACATTTGAGCATTTTATTAACGTTTGGTAATATTTACTGTGATCAATAATGATTTTGAATATCCATTGAATCTCACAGCATCGTCTTTTGAATTTGAATTTTATACAACTTAAAAGTCATTGTGAAATCAACTTGTAACCTTTCTCGCCTACTTATTTGCTGTTCATTTTCACTTTCATTTTCAAAATGTATAGAATTCAGTCTGGGGCAAAGTTATTAAGAAGTCTTTGGGTTAAGATTTTGATAATCTTGCTTTTGCATAGATCAGAATGCTTAGCTGAAAAATATGTTACACTAGAATGAGTCTTGTGACAGCTGGGCAAACTTTTATGAAGTCTGATTTACCCAGTTGCTTCTTCAAGTTTTATGATTGTGGGTCACTACTTCAATGCTTTCATGGAATAGGTGCAGTACATATGCTTGCTTAGTTTTCTTCAGTGTTATATGTCCCTGTTTTAGAAATGCTGGCAACTCTGTTTGAAACTTAAGATTTATGACTATTCATGATAATATTTTAAAGTCTGCAAGCTCTCTGTGTCTACACAGTTCAGTTGCTAGTCCTATAGCATTGTGGTTTTACAGGTGTAAAATGGAATAATGAATAATGGAATAATGCAGAGAGAGCATGAGTATAGTTGAAGGGAATTCGATATTATAGTTACACTATCTAAACAAACTCTATAGTCTGAAAGACCAAACAAAATGTGTCCACATGGTGGATAACATTTATTTAATCATTTCAGGTACTTACATCAAACGTATTTCAGTCAACTGTTCACCCTACAGTGCCTTTTCAATCAATAGAAGATGTCAGTAGGAACATTTTTTTGGACACAGTCAATCTACCAAATGCAGGTTTCTTCTTGATGTTGAGGAAACGGTTCTGAGGGGAGGATAGGATGTCTAGTTGTAATGCAGTTTTCCAGAGATTAGGCTGGATGAATTCTGTCAAGTTATTTTCAAAACACAGATATGCTATGAAGTGCTGTAATCTTTCTCAAATTTTGAACTAAGAAACATATACTGACAGTGAAGCACATTGTGAACCATGGATTGATTAGAGTGAGCACACCACTGTAATGGCATATTACTGTACCAGTACATACTGACTAAACTTTGTGTGTTCTAGTTTTAGGCTAAGGATTACTTATACACAACCAGAAACAGATGTGAATGGAACAATAAAACAAAACAGATAACTTTTTTCCTTTGTAAGTATGCAAGAAACTTTATTAAAATGAAACGTGGAATTGGAATTATATTTTTCTACTGCGTATTGCCACTCCATAATTAATTGATACTATGTCATGCTAAAACCTTATTAGGTCTTTAAAATGGCAAATTCGACATTCGTTAAATGCTAAAAACAGAGATGTTTGAATAGCAAAAACAAGGTTTTAACTTCATTGTGTGTTCTGGTACTTGCTATCGTGAGTTACAAAGCACTCAGAAAGTGTTCTTGGTTTCCTTCTTTTTCCACATATATTAAAAACTGTTGTAAGAACACCAGTCCTTAAAGTATAGCAAGTTCAAGTAATTTCTGATAAATGTTCTAAGCAGTAACCTATGCAGAAAGACGTGATCTTTTCTGTAGTTGAATGGAGAGAGAGGAAGACTGAATGAAATTAGATGTCTCATAAGTGTTTTCTGAAGAGAGCTGATAGAGATCTGCAAAATTTATGTCTGGCCGGCAAAGCATGACAGGAATTCTTTACTGGACTCTCTTCTCTCAGCTGAGGAGAATTAGGATCAGATGCTCATGGACAGAGAGGTTTAGAGAACTTCAGAGGCAATTACTGTAGGTCTGGCCTGCTGACAAGAAGGGCTCTAGATCACTGATTTCCTGGTGAATAATTTCTGTCAGTGAGAGGAAGAAAAGATTGCAGTGACAGGATGCTAGTGGCCTTAAAAGACTTGCCAAACATTAATGGTTTCATCTCTATGAATTTATTTTTCATACCAACCTATAATTCTTGAATTCTCATTGTATGGAACACTGAGAGTCAAATGTAAGTCAGTTTTATAGAAGCATGTGGTAGCAGAATCTTGTCTCATAAAATTGTTCAGAAATCTTCATAAAACCTGTAGATACTGAGTGCCATAATTTAGTTAGGTGTGATGGTATACAAGTTCACCTATCTTAGTTCTTAAGATCATTTAATTAAATCTTCACTTTAATTGTGTTAAAAAGGACACAATATATCAAAATGGGTTTTTGGTCTTAATATGCTGTACCTCTTTATGGCTAATAAAATCACAAATCCTCCATTTGGATTACTTCTCACATCTACCATCAGAATCTAAACATGCTAGGAATATTGATGGACATTGTCTTTTTTTGGCACAGCTATCTCAGCCTCAGGATCATTATGGTTGCAAGCACATTGCCTATTAAACAGTTATTATCTTAGTTTTTCCTGCAACTCCCAAACCATTCTTGAGAAAATGTGAGCTAGCACAGAACAAATTTATGGCAGGGAATATTCTCTCAGTTTTCTAGCAAAGCCAGTCTTGCACAATGTCTAGAAACATTGTGCAAGGTATATATTTTGCTTGGAAGTTTCAGATTTTGTATACCACTCTCTGACATATTTTTTTAAATGTCCCTTTGCAAGCTGCTACTCAACGTACTGATGCTTATTTTAAAGACCAATATAGGGATAACAGTAAGCTGTCTCCTTCACTGACTGCTTTGATAAGCAAGAAAACATCACTGACATTTAGAGTGTCATCATTTGCTTATTAGCACTCAGTTAAATGGTAGGGGCAGTTCACATTTCCAAGGTGTTTGCCTGTACAGTAACATGACTAGTATCCTATGTTAACACACAACACAGATAGCAGGAGACATCTTTGGAAGGACATTTTATATTAAAGATACAAAAAGTTTTTTCATGAGCCTCATACTTCATGACTTTTTGTCTATGCTCCTTGCTCTGGAAAACATGAGCGTGACTGTGACTTGTGATATTTCTGTAACCTCTTGCTGACTGAAACTGGAAAGAGAATTAATAGAGTTTTCTGGTTTTTCATATTTGTTTCTATATTGACAAGAGCTGTAGGTTTCTTCTTTTCTTATCACATGAACTATTATTACAAGAACAGTACTATTATTATTTTAAAAGACAATAAATATCACACATCAGTCAGAAAATAGAACAATTCTGTTCATAAAACACAGAGATATTTTTAAGTAATGTTGATTTCCTCTGAGGTGCATGTAGTTACAGTGGCTGTGTCTAGACTAAATTGCAATACAGTGCATCACAGCAAACCTTAAGAACCTGGATCCCCATTAAAGCTGGATGCAAGATAGTCTGGAATGTCCCAGGACTACCTATAGCCTACGTGAGTGGTGTCTTTATTCACAGAAACCGTAAAGCAGGAAAGACTGGTGTGCATTCAAATCTTACTCTGATGTAGTATAAGGACACTGCAAATATGGGACCTGGGAACTGCTCCTGGCTTTTATAAAGGAGACATCATTTGGTGTCTACCACACACTGTGGACAATCTGAGTGATGTAAACAAATCTTTGTAAATGGGGTGGCACTAAATGCAAAGATGAGTCTTCAGATTTGTCTCTGTTCTAAAAGCAAGGTAAATAAGGCGAGCTCCTGCTCTTGAAATAAAAATGTAATTGTCCATTTCTCTCAAAATTTCTGGGATATCTTTTGGTGTCTTTGATCCTGGGCTCTAAATGGGGTTCAAAATGGAAGAAACTATTTTTCTATATCTAGTGGTCTAAAAATTTAAGGTTTTAATGTCTACCAGGCTTATAAAATAAAGTTCAATAACCAGTTCCTAATAAAAAATTCTCAGATGAGAGTTTCAGTATACCCTCTAATAGTATAAGTGTATTAATACTGTAAAGAGGCAAGACATTATCAAGCTTTATTGTGTTGGAAGCAGGGTTTTTTATTTCAAAGTGCATATTTGCTTCTGTTTTGTTTGTAAGTGCAACTCAGGAATACTAAAACATTAATTCCTGCAGTGCACATGCAACACTTAGTCCTTTTTACTAATGAGTGCCAGGAGAGAATGTACTAAATGAGATCCGAAATTATCACTGCGAGTTCCAAGTGGACAGAAAGAAACCCATTGTATCTGTCTGCCTTCCTGCCTTCATTTCGCTGATGCAGAAAATGTTTTGCAGATCATTAGGAATCAGGGCAAAAACAGAAGGAATGGCTTCCCTTTACACTCTGTTCATTATACCAAAACCTCATCCAGCCCTACAAATGTTCACATACATTCACGTTCATATGTTCACATACATTCAAAATGGGTACACAGCTGTGACCCAAAAGAGACATAAAAAAAAGCCTCTCCAAATTTACCTCTTCTTCTGTGCTTCTACAATTGATGTCCAAAGATAGAAAGTATTCTGTGGATTAAGCCTTATGACCACCAGCTTTGGGAATAATTAGCACACTTGCCTTTCTAGTTTTAAACAACAGTGACTTCCCTAAGCCTTCAGGTAGCACACAGTTGCATCCCAGGGCAACCTTGGACTCCAAGATGCAAGATAAAGTTATTCATCTTTCATATTATTTAGAGCCATGTGTAACTTTGGGCCTTAACAAGCAAATAATAAGTTCTCTGCTGTGGTTCTCAGCCCCATGCTCATCAGACCCATATAAAAACTTTAAGAATGGAAAAGTTCACATGAAACTAGGGATACTGCTTCTAAGACAATGAAAGATATGTGGTGTGTAGGTTTAGCGGAGACTACTCTCCAGTGGATAAATTTAATTCCTCTCCCATCACCATCAATTACCCACAAATAACATTTAAGCAGAGTGAAAATTACATGGGGCAAACATAGTGTTTCTTTTTCTTTTTTTTTTTTGGTAAGACTGGAAAGTTAAACCCTAATTTCAAATACAATATAATGTATGTACTTTGACATATGCATGTGGATTCATGAAGTCAGTAAGGTCTTCATTTCTCCTTCCATGTATTATCACCAGCTGCCTTGCACTTCAGATTCTGTAATTTTCTTTGGAATCTCTGTCCTTAATTATGCATATAAAATAAATTGAAAAAACCCTAATTCTTAAGACTCCTATTGAACAACATATATTTTGTGCCTTAGAAATTACTATAAACTTATTCCTGATAAACATGCTATATATCGAAATCTTCACAGGATGAGATGTTTTCCTTTTAATATGTACCCAGAAAGCTCTTCTGCCTGCTACAAACAGAAGCAACTATGACCAGCAGTCTGGAAAAGCCTTTCTTTCAATGAAAGTTACATTGTGACATTAGTCTTTGAATTTAGGCACTAAGTTATCTTCCTATAGTCTGTGAATTTGAATCTTTTGTTTGCAGCCCTTTACTCTATGACCTGTGTCAGTTTTACACAATTTTTCAATAGTTATTCTGCATTTTTTGATACATACTCTATGAGAAAAATACATGCAGAAGAGAAACTGAAAATTTGTTCTCTGCTGTAGCTTTGAGATGAGCTAATTTTCCCAAAATCAACTGTGTTTTTCCTGCGGTGGTAATTAGTGAGTAATCTCTCTGTCTTTATCAAGAATTATGAGGTTTTCCATTTTATTTTCTCCCTTTATTTAAGTAGGAAGAGTAAAACAGCAGCTGGGTGGACATCTGGCAGTCAGCCAAGATCATAGCAGTTAAGGTTTGATTATGGGGCTTACTGAAGACAGGAGTAAAAAAAAACATTTTTGGGATCCTTTTAATTAATTTACCCAGCCAAACAACATATTTTGCTACAGTACTTCTTCAGTATTTTCTTAAATTAGTTCAATTTCACTTTTACTTGACAATGTTACTGTGCCTAAATAAAAGAGTCCTGAAAGATCAAAAAGAACATGGAAGAACCCAATTTAATAATACAGTCATGAATAGTGGAATTTTACTTCAAAAAAAATCTTATTTTGTGCTGTATGTAAAACAGATTCTGAAGTTTTGAGTTTCTAATTTTGGGCACGCGATAATTTTTCCTGCTCAAAATTTCATTAATCATTTTAATAATTTTAAATTGGATTTTTAAAAATATTGTGACAGCATATTATTTCTGACATATATGTTATGTTTACCACTACTGTTCTTACATTAAAATAACTATTTTTCATTCTTCTTTAATGTATAGGTCAGTCTGGAGCTGATTTGCTATAATATATTCATACAAATAACCATTTTCCTACCAACTATGATTCAGACACTGGTTTGGGGAGAATGATATGAAACAATCACATTCAGTTACTACTGTTAATTTGGGCCCAATGAAACCTTGTAGTTCAATAATATTCTTCACCAAGTAGGCACCAAAATGCTCTGCAAAGCAGGGTAGGATCATTCAACCTTGTTTTATTGGTATTATTTATTGTGCCTATTTATAAAGAGATTAGAGCGAGCTGGTTGTGCACATGTGCACATTCATTTACACCTGTACCTCAGATTTGCTTATGCATTCATTTCCTTTGGCAGGTAAGTTAATTTCAGTTTTAAATTAGTGATGCTCTTTTTTTCCCCCATTTTTTCCCTCATCCTAAAGACATTTTTATCTTTGGTAAATGGTCTATTTTGACTGTAGATATACACAGTTAAGCTTATCATGCATACTATGTCTAAGTGTTAGTACTTGGGAATGTAACGCATGATTAGGGTAAGTCTCTTTTTGATTTCCTTTTTGTTTTTCTTCCTGTTCTTCTATTTACAATTTTGGTACAACTTCTCATAATAAGATGGGATGCAATGGACAGAGCATAAAAATATATTAAACCCACACATTCACTAAGCGTATTATGAAATATGACAACTCCACTATTTCTATGATCCTTCCACATCTCTTCTTTCTCATGTATTTTCTTACCTCATCATATCTTTCCTCAAATCACTGAAACTCTTCAAAATCAGATTATTTTTCCAAATCAGATTATTTTTCCAAATCTCAGCTATGCCATGACAATGAATTAGATAATGAAGCACTTGAAAGTTAATTAAATGTCCTACATAGGTGAAAAATAATAGTATTATGAGGTGATAAATAGCATGCACTAGCATCTTGTAATCCAAGTCTTTGACTATCATGAAAAAAATAAAGAGCCCATGAATTCAGATCTATTGTTAATCGTGACTTCCTTAGATGACCCAAACTCTAAGTGCATTGGCACTTTCATTGTATCTCTAAATTTCATTTTCTGCTTCACATATCAGGCTTTAAAGCCCATTATTAACTGCTCCTGTTAATGTCTAATCAAACCAGGACAGAACTTACTGAGGCATTAAATATGCATCTCTCCATAAGTACTCTTCTGGTAGTGCCTAACCCTCAGAATATAATGCCTCTTGGCTTCTGAATTTGAAGAACATGAATAATTGAACAGCTGGTTCTTGTTGAAAAGAAAGGTCTGCAACAAGCTACATTGTAATGTCACATTGTGCTGCTGCTCTTGTGCTGTGAAGTTACCCACTGCTAAATGCATGTCTACAACTCTATGAGGGAAATGAGAACAAAACAACTGACCTTTTTGTTTAAAACAGAAGTCAAAAAGTAACTAATTTTTATTCCTCAGATTCAGTGTAAGCCTGAAGATTTTGAGATTCATTTGCTATTACTTAATGCTAAAAGTTACTATTATACAGAAGAAAAAAAAAGAAAACAACAAAACCAAACAACCGACAAAACACATTAGGTAAAAGCATGATTTTTGAAAGTGTAAAGTAATGCTCTTACCTTCTCACATTGCATAAAACAGTGAAATTGCAAAAAAATGTTGAGACTTGAATGAATAGAAACAATTTAAATTAACAGTTCTAAAAATTAGATCTATTAATGAGAAAAAAAATAATATTTGAAGTGATTGGTAGATTTACAAAATTTCATTGATATACTTTTTTTGCTTTTTGAATAAATACAAGTTTTAGCTAGTCTTGAGACTTGAATGAGTGGCTTTTGAGAAGGAATTTTGACTCTAACTTACTTTTACATTATACAAAAACCAAACTCAGTGTTATAGATGTGAGTTGATGATTCTGCAGGAGGCACAGGGTTGAATCATGCTGCAGCACACATACACATACTCAGTACATATACACTGCACACAAGAATATCTTATAAAAGCATTTAAAAGCATCTTTTAAGAGAAATTTTGCTGCTACGTAGATGTGGCAGACAACAGGCAGAAATCCAGGAATTAGAGTAAATCTAGGGGAAATATATCTGAAATGCAGTTACAATAAGTCTCAAATGTATTTCTGCTTATACTGCAGCCTACTTTTTTTTCTCCACATAATATTTTCAATGACATTTAAAGAAAAAAGCTTGGGAAAAAAATCAGATTTTTTTTTTACATAATTACTAAAATATTTGTAAATTAATTTAAAATATTAACAGAAAATACTTTTAAAAATTCAGAACTTTTCTAATTTTTGAAAAAGGAATAAGTGCACTCACATCAACTTTTTGATCTCAAAAAGGTCTGCCTCCAATTATTTTCATTTTAATTAAAATTCTGGTCACTAGAGTTAACACAACTTTTTTTTTTTTTTTGTGATATTCCAGACAAAATCTCCCTGTACTAAAAGCAGACCCATTCTATGTAAACTTTTTAAAAGAAAATCTTTTTGTATAAACATTTGAAATGCCCAATCATTTCCATTGAAGTCACGTATTTTTCTCTTCTGATTTTTGCCTAGCAACCTGTTAAAATTTAAAAAATAACACACTTTGGAAGGACATTTAGAACCCTAAAGTAGGTTACTTTTATGTGCCATATCGCCACAACATCTTGTCTCCAGACCATCATCGGTCAATTCAGCAATAGAGAAGTTGAATTCTTAAGGGCAATTTCTAGATTATTGTTAACACCTATCATTGAGATATAGACCCACCTGAAAAAATAGGAAGCACCAGTTTGCATTAAATTTAAAAAAAAAAAAAAAAAGGAACATTTTCTGGTTTTAAATATATTTAATTTTAAGGGTCCTTCTCTTTTAAATATGTATTTTTTCCTAATAAAATGATTGTACATTTCCAGCCTCAAATATTGGCACTTAGCCAAATGGCTATTTTGTGTCATGGTGTCTCATTCATTGGCCTAAACTCCATAAAGAAACTATAAATGGAACAACATTTAAAACACTTCACTTACTCAGAGGTGAATTTTCAGTGTCCCTCTGAGAAGGGACAGTAAATTTGATTCATTAAGTTAATTATGTACTTATGTAAAGCATTTTCCAAAATTATTTCTAAAATCTACACAAGGTCATAACAGGGCCTTTCATTCAGTCATTGGTTTTAAGTTTAAAAGCCCCCAAAGCTTTAAAAAAAAAATAAATCAGTGAGTCATGTAAACATTCACATGCACTTTGTTCACTTTTTCCACTTCCATATAACCCTAATAACCTCAAGCATGCTTTTCACCCATGCAGTATATATATAATACTTCCATCTAGTGAATATTTTACTTTAGTAATAAAAAGCCTGTTTATGTCTTCATCATAACTTCTAAAGCCAATTAGGATTGCATGTCTTGAAAATTTACTCTTGTGTGGTATTTAATCTGCTTCAGTTTTATCTCTAGAATAAAACAGATTTCAAGAACACAGTGACAAAAAGAAGTTTCGCAGCTTTCTCACCTCAAACATGTATTTGAAACCTTATTTTCTTTGAATACTTTACCAGTATAGTAAATGCCCATCCAGTGACCATAAGGCAGAATTTAGTTATTTATAAAGATTACTATTTGCTATATCATTAAAGCCTCATTAAATCAGAATTCTATTTAAATGAGACAACTGACATTGTTAACTCTATTTTCTCATACACTATGCCCTGCAGCCCTCAATTTTTTGTCAAAGAAACAAATTCATCAACTTCCGTCATGCAAACTTTCTCCTCTATGTGAGTTTCTGCCTTTGTCATCTAGAATTTGCTTCTTAGCACCTGGACCCGGGGCAGCTGTAACAATGGCTTTAAAATTCTGAAACACTTCCTGTAAAGGACATGGTGGTGCTGACTGAATCAATGCAAAATGACTGACAATAGTTAAACCAATGCACCTGTGACAGTATCGCTTACAGAAAATGAGCCTGCAGATTACACTATTGTGACTAACACCATTTTATGAGATTTTTTTTCTTTTTGCAGTGGTAGGGAAGAGGGGGATTAAGGACAACTGAGGCTAAAATCACTCATATATTTCTGGCCCACCTGTTACCACTACAAAGGCAGTGGATAGTGTATGAGATTTAAAACAATGTTGTAACTCCTCAAACACTGCCACAATTATGTATGGGAAAATTTCATTTTCTACATCCAGCTGTATAAGTATTGGTTTATGAAAGCTCATGCAATCTGTAACAGGCAACAAGACCACTTTTAGGTTGTAAATGAGATTCCTGTACAAGCTGGTGCAAAGCTGACATAGCAAACTGTTCTGCCACACAAGTGGGATAGTAATAATTCTCTACGGCAATCTTTGGTTAGCTACTCTATGATGAAATTATGCTCAAATTGCAAAAATAGCAGTGTGGCAGAGCCCATAAAACCAAGCTTCTCTCATCTCTGTTTCTGGACATATTATTGCTCAAAGCAGTTGCTTCCCACTGCATTTAGTCACAAGTCAGGATCCCTCTTATGAACAGTTTATCAGTCTTATAATAACTCAGAAACACTCTTCAGCATGTAGGCTTTGTAGGAGGTTCAGACTTGACATTACAAAACATTTCTTTACTGAGAGGGTGGAGAAATACTGGTTACAGGCTTCCTAGAGAGGTGGTCAATGCCCCACCCCGTCAGTGTTTAAGAGGCATTTGTACAAGGCCCCTAACGACATGCTTAAACTTATGATGAGCCCCAAATTAGTCAAGCAGTTGAACTAGATGGTCATTATAGAAGCTTTCCAACTGAAATATTCTATTCTTTTCTATTCTATTCCATTCTATTCTGTTTTTCTGTTAATCTAATGCACCCTACAAATGATCAAGTCACAGCAATTGAGTGGGCAACTTAAAGTCAGAAACAAGCTAGAGGTACAAGTGGAGTTGTTAAATATGAATTGCCAATGAGAAATAACAATGTGGAAGCACTGAATAACTATGCCACTTTAATATAGATAATAGGTCACATCTAGGAGTAGATTTTGTCTCTGTACCAGATAAGATGAGCTATGAATCTGAAAGGCATAAATGCCATCTGTGGGAATAAAAAGGAATGACATTTATCGCTACTATACTTGTTTGTTTCTGATTAAAGTTAGTTATATTTGCATTTTCAAACAACTGATGACATTATGTACATCAAAATTTACCTCATATGACTGTACAAGATCATGTCTTCTTTGTAAATTCTTTTCCTGTCTTTCCTGAGTTTTCTTCCTTTTGTTGATCATCAGTTTTCTTCAATATGCCATCACTTTCTTCTAATCCACAGCGGCATGGATTCAAGAAGAATTTCCTCTTTATTTTCATTTTTAATGTATTCTGTACCTTTTATGACAAGCTGATCAACTTCCCCTCCATCAGAAAGACAGAATTTCCATCTGCTCAGAGATAATTTCACCTTGAAGAACTACTGTCTTGATACCAATATGTTCTCTTCCCCTAGAAGTGTTACAGGGGTAAGTGGTACAAAAGGACAGCAGGAAGTAAGCCCAGGGAGTGTGTGTGGCTCAGGTTCTCTCTAATGAAATTTAAGAAATGTGCTGCTAGAATTTAGATAATCCAGTCATTTGACCAGCAACTGCTAACCCTGTTAAAAGTAATTCTTTCTCATGTTTTAAGGCAGTCTGTCTTTTTGAATATTAACATAGGTTCAGAAACAGAACAAGAAAGTAATACTTCCCTTTCTTACAACACTTATAACAAGTATTATTATAGCGTATCATAAAAAATGTTAGTTTCAACAGATGGTCTGTTGTCCAAAGCATTAGCAAATGAGTGTGAGAACAGTTGTAAGTCTGTTGCAATTTTTACTTGAAGATGAAAGGTTGATCAACTGGTCAGCTTTAATTAGCTCTGAAACACTGTGTTATGAACAGTGAAACAGGCACTTTTGTCACCCAGAACAAAGTGTTATGCTTTTTTTTCTTGATAATTCTAAAATGCAGGCCAAAGTTGCTCCTGAAGAAAGTCTGTCTAGTTGCTGGCTACTGTGCACTTGATCACACTGCTACTGGATATTTGACACCTGAATATCACTATGAACCCACAAATTTTGCAAAAATTTGCTTTTAAGATTTATACTGAGCCACAGGACTTACTGCTCACCCACTTACTGTCAGTGAAAAATATGAAGGTGTGGTATTTTGGTTTTTCCCATCAGGTCTATAGCATGTAATTTGAATGGAGAAGACTGTGAGGAAGGTTAGAAATAGAAGAAACAGAAAGTAAATCTGTTAAATAGGTTAAATATTATCTAAAGTTGTGACATCTCCACAAACTCTTCCCTTAACAAATATCTAATTTAGTTGGAAATGCACTGAGTTCCATGGGTAACATAGATATTACTGGCTTACTTGTACTTGTCATGCAAATACATATGTACTCAGCTCACCCATATCAATCAGGCTTTTTTTTTTCCTTTAGTGAGAAAAAATCTATATTCCTCAAAAATAAAGTTGCAAATCAATATACAAAATGCCTTTTTTATGAAAATCTATATTTTAAATTCAATTGAAATTTGTATATATACTCTTAGTCACCCTCCAACAGACTCTGCTATAAACTCCTGTTCAATGTACGTCAGTGTGTGATACTGCACACATAAACTCCAAAATGTTTGTTCTTCTTTGTGCCTGGCTTTGTGATAATGACATTGGGTTTTGGAGTAGTTTTGAAATTTTAATGTAAGTTATATCTTCTTACAAGATATTAATGTAACTTATGCAGCTAAAGAGTCATTATACTGCTTATTATTATGTGCATGCTAATGTTGTTTTCTATCAAGTTATAGTTGCTTTTTATTAAACAACAGAGAAAGGTCACTCTAAAGGTTATACCAGCTTTGCTATGACAGTATTAAAGCTTCAGTGCAAGTTTACGTGATGTCCTGAGAGACTGTAATATATACTGTTATATTTTCATCTACTAATTGCTCCTTCAAGTGACCTGGTTGTAGAAAAAGTATCTCAGCCTTCATTATATATACAGACAGATATGCTTCTCTGCTTACTGTAGAGAACTACAAACATGGGATGATTAAAAAAAACTAACAACCAAACAACAAACAAAACAAGGGCACAGGTTGTCAGTGGCAACCTTGGGATTATAAATAGTTCACAAGTGGTTGGTTAGAGAAATACAGTCTTGGGGCCTAGGCAAGAAACTAAGAACAAGTGTCTGATGTACATGAAAAATACATAGTAGGTTAAGGTGCAACATGGCTTTGCAATAGCACTGGAGATAAGGCTTTGCGCATAATGATTTTAACTGTTGTTATTATTGACAATAAATATTTTCCTTTTTTTATAAGACATGCTTTCTTTTTGTCCATGACAATATTTTGAATACAAAACTTAGAAATCTGAGTCTCTTGAATATTATGCAAATCGTGATGCAGCAAAAATTGAAGGAGAGGGATTGTGGAAATCACAAAATGAGACGAAGCACCTAGACACGCAGGGCGCAAGATCACTACCTTTTTTTAATATAAGATAAACAATCATAATCTCTAATACTGAGCAAAAATTAGTCAATTAGATACTCTTAGATGAAATGCAATTGTTTTTTGTAACTTTTTTGACCAAAACTTCTTTACACAAGAGATAACACTATTCCAAGTTTACCTATTACCATTCTAGCTCTGATTTTCTCTTGTTATGAAATAACAACTTTGAAACTGAAGCAAATTTTGTACTGGATACAAAGTCTTCCGCTCAAAAGAGAAGGAATAAAACTAAAAATAATCAGATTTTCTTGATAGTGACTCTGTTCTCTGGAAGATGAATCAGTATGTATTTTTACAGTATGTAAACCAAAAGACTACCACCCTCATTAGAGTGCCTGAGTGCATGCTTTGTTTCCAAATTTGCTTTAATAGCGAATCTCAGTTATTATACCAAATGCAACACAAACACATCTATTTCTAATGATAGCATTTCTTGTTACTAAAATATTCCTCTATTAAATCAAGCATTTCTCCTAGAGACAAAAATATATGTTAAAGGTCATTTCCACTGCAAGAAGTGCAGATTTCTACATAACATTTTAGTAGCATCCTTTCCTTGACCTAATTCTCTCAAGCAATGAGCAAGGCACAGCTAACACTATTTTTTTCCTTTTTACATTGGTTTAGTGGCTGGAGACTTTAAATACTTCTTTAAATACTCCTTGGATGTAGCCCTCAGGATTCTTTGTTGTTTGCTTCAAAAACACTTACTGGAATGAAAGTGATTTGATGGAATTTTCTTCACGAATTAATGATTTCTGTTTTATCCTTAGCTCATTGTTAGAAAGAAAAGTTTTGCATTGTTACAGTCCTTTTTTACTTCTTATTTATCTGATGTATTTAATTTACTTTAGTATGTAAACCAGAGGACACAATCTACATTCTTCCACTCTTATTTCATAAGAAGTCCTTCTTCCTCTCTGCCACTGACCACTGTTACTTCTAAAGCAGGAGTTTTACTGGTCATGTGTGAATGTGTACCAATTCAAGAAGGGACTTCATCTCTCCTATCCCCTCAGCTGCAACCAATCAGCTGGTTTTACTCATTAGCTTCAAACAATAACTGACACTGACTTCAGAGGGCTTAGTTCTCACATCTTATGTGTACTTCACATGTAAGTAACATCACTCCCCTTTACACTGCTTCCTTGTTTTTCTGTGAAGCACAGACAAGAACTTGCTTCCTTTTGTAAACTGCTGTGAGACAATGACATGTATTTTTTATTTTCTTGAGTGTGTGTATAGACAAGATTTAGTAGAATATCAAGATGAATCTTTTAATTATTTATTACGTGACTGATCAAGCAGTTTCTTACTCCAAAAAATTGTCCCTTTATGAGAAATTCATAAGTGCACGAGTACACTCTTCTTTCACAATCAACTACAGGACTCTGAAAAGTCACACTGGGACTACATGTGCATTATATATGCTACACAGACCAAGCAAAAATGCATGCTGAAAACACCAGTTATCAGCAGCTCTAAAGCCAGGGCCAACTAATTATCTCTTCAGTTTCCAGATAGTAGAATATCTGATAAAAATTGACAGAATGAAGGGCACAGATCTTAATGTACAGGTAAAATAATCTGGTATTGCATAGGAAAAAAGACCTCAGAATTGCATGTTTTCCTGTGTGTATCATCATCTAGTCCTGCCCAAACTAGTTTAGTACTCATGCTGCAGATGTGTGGAAATTGCCTGTTTTTCAGGAGAGATATTAGAAGTATGTCATACATAGTACTGCTGTCCAACATTATGCCTGGATCAGCACTAGTTCCCAAATGGTGATGGTGGTGGTGGAGGACTTTTTTGGAAATTATTACTCTACTTCTGATAATACAACTCCAGTTGCGTTTGCTTCTCCCTACTTTGAAAACCACACTTTCAGGTGTCTCTGGGCGAGTAAACTATCTTGTTATGCACAGTTATCCTTGAACATAGAAAGTCTATCAGTGTATTATTTACCTATTTGCACGTGTTTTGATGTCCCCAAACCTCTATCTGCATGAAGAGCTAATAGATAGAGGTTATTATCTTCACAAAAGTGCCTATAAAAAAAAATTGGGTCTTTTAGAAGGGACTTAAATTTCTGAACTCCATGATTAACAAAGATCTCCATGCAGCCTGATTCTTATAAAAATCTGTTATTATGGTCTATTTTTGCTTCAGTTTTGGAAGAATAACTAACCATTATTGTGAACTGCATGATTTTTTGCTTCATACATATTTCAGATTAGATCATATAAAATGGTTATAGGAATGCTCTTATAAAACTAATTTGCTCTGATACAATGTCTACCAATTCCGAGATTGCTTGCATTCTAGTCCCAGAGAGTTTAGCTCTTGTTTTATTTTAAGTGAATTTGTATTAATTATTCATATCTCTCTTTTTTTTTTTAATTTTTCTTCTTTCCTTTTTTTTTTTTTCTGGTCAAGTTATGAATATTGTTACCACCAAAAGAAAAAAAAAATCCATGGACATTACAAGGGAAAAAGTATGATATATACAAATGAAAATATAAATATACATTAGTAACATTTCTGTGTACTACTTACCAGATAAGATGGAAACTAATTTATCAGAATTTTCTTATGAAAAAAATCAAGCCTTTAAATAAAACAACTCATCAGGATATCACAGCATAAATAGCCTTTACACTATAAATAACAAGCTTCTAGTATTTGGGGATTTTCGGAAGTGGGGATGGGTGGTAATAAACTCCTTATCATCTTAGAAAATAATAAAAATTTTTGGTAACATATAAATCAACATTGTAATGCACATACTCTGCTCCTTTTCTTTTTCTTCAGGGCAACTTTCCACAGAATTTACCTCACTGAAAGACTGAACTAAGCTGATGTAGACACACCTAGGCTCCTGTCCTATTCCCTGTAGTGGGAGTATATCGAGGTAGAACAATGGCAATGAAGGGATCAGCAAGTGTGTGCCAGTTTGTGAACAGCCAAAAATTAGAGAAGCCAACAGGTGGCATTTCTGGGTACTGTCCACCTGGGCTCAGATCCTGTACTGCATTTTCTACCTGGCAAGGCAGAAATTCTGGCTCAATGTGATCATCTCTCTGAGTACTAATGTGTTGGCTCTGACTTGCAGAGCTGGCCTAATCATTGGTGCCAAGACATTAATACTCCTTGTGAATAGGAAATTAAACCAGATTCTGCACCATCAAAGCCAATGAAATCATTATTGCTTCTGTCCATTCAAAAAGTGAGTCTCAGTTAGGAGAATTGCTATTCCGAAAATGTAGAAGAAACCCCCAATATAAAAGATCTCTTAAAAAAAAAATCCGAAGAACATAAAAAAAACCCATTAATCCAAACATCAGAAACAAATGCAGGCATATAGATGTGAATGCTGGCAAAAAGAAGATGAGCAAGATCAGGCCAGTACTATCTAGGAAACTGTGAAATTGAGAAATGGAAATACAGGTACAGTTTAATACAGTCAATTGGGCCATAGCAGAATCCAGAACTTTAAAAGATCTTCATACAGGGAGTTTTATGAGTGGATCATTGAAAATATACTATTTATTGCTAACCAAACACATCTTCTGACCTTTTCAAAGCAAAGTAATTCTCAGCAACCTCAAGAGAAGATCATTCCTGTAACTAGACCTCCTAAACTGCAGCTAACAAATCTGTCAACTGTTTCACTCTTGTGTCAGAACCAGTATTCCCTGACCAGGCTTTTTCAGATACTCTGTGAAAGGAAGGTTTAAAGCTTTAATAACAGATTTATTTACTTGAAGATATTGGACATTACATGGGATTTTGATTTAGCAGGGTATGCAGCAATGTACTGAAGTCCTAATGCAAGCAGTTGCAATATCCACCTGGATCACATTACAAACACATTCCCATTATCAAACCCTATACATACACTGTCACAATGCTGACCACCCTCAGTCACTTGAAGGAATATATGGGAACTCAAGTCTATTGCTGTTTTCAAAGTTTGTCCTATTATTTGCTCAGATTTTATACTCTCTATTGTGCAGAGACACAAATACACTTCCCCCATGCTAGTCCAGCTGTCTCAGAAAGACATTAAAACCATTAAACTAATTTAAACAGTCAGCAGACCTGTTCAAACATTTGAATAAAAAGAAGATCAATCTCTGATCTCTTTTAAGTTCAGCTTTCCTTACAACAGCTCTGGTCAGTCCCTATACCCTTTCCTTAGTATCACAAGCACATTGCCTGTGACCAGCTTTGATCATCTTTGTAGGATTTTGGTGATTGGCTATACCATAATATTTCTTTCATGACAGCTGAAGGAAACTTCTGTAGATAAATCAGCATGGTTTTGTTGGTATATGTGACTGTTTGGAATCTGTACCAGATTCATTAAGTTAATAAAAAACAAAAAATGTTCCTCACCGCTGCACCTCTAGGACAAAACAAAGGCTGAAAAGAAAAATAAATAAACAGATTTTGGTCCTATGCCCAGCATTGGCAAATCAGCTGGGAGTCATTTCGTTATCAGGAAATATTGGGTATGCAGACAAATGCACCCAGGAGTACCTGTGCTGTCAGAGAAGCTTCCAAGGAGTATTCACAAAACGCACCTAAATCGCAGAAAAAGAAAGATGAAAAGACTGAGTATGAATTAAGTGTTGGGGTTTATGCAGCTGGGTAACAGATGGGTAATGCCAAAAGGTGTGGTAAATCCATTAACCACAATACCTTATAGTGTGTGTTACTCCCAGAATACTTTTTTTTGGTCTCACAAAGTTTAACACATTAGGTTCTCATTTTACTTGCATGGGCCAAGAAGAAAGCTGCCACCTGAAGTGCTCTGATGTTGTACCAGTACAGGAATGTTTTGGCATGCAGTGATATCAGGGCGCATGCCTGAATCCTGATAGCCAGAATGTATCTGCCACATTGGTACAATTGCCCAGAAAAATGTTCTCTGCTAAAAGTCAGTTAAAAAGAAATGACCTAAAAAATTACTCCAGAATACATGGTATCTCTAGGAATTACTTCCTGTTTTGATTAACAAAAATAACCTTCTGTAGGTGCCCTCTTGTTTCACACTAAAAGACCAAACAATAATCTTGTTATCTAGAGTGATTTTACATTAACAAAACTTTGCTCAAAACCTACAGAAAAGATGGACAGTATTTCTCTGTATTTATTGTTTCACTTTATTAGTTCCATTTGCCTTGCTTTCTGCTTTCAGTTACTATGGCTATTCTGTTGGAATATAAAACACTATGCAGAAGTTTATTTTTATTTGGTTTTGAATCTTTCTTAGAAGGTCTAATCAAATACATATTGAGTAAATATGGAGGTAAGATAACCTTCCACAGTTTCAGACCATAGCTGAGTTACTTTTATTATAAATAAAAGATGCAGAATAATCAGTCCCAGAGAGCTTAGCATGTTCCCAGATTACAGGTTTTAGGTGCAGCTAACAATTTTATAATTTTCTCCCTCTTTTTTTAATAAAGTCTAAAATATGTTTGTAAGCTTTCTCATAGTACAAAATTTCATTTAACATATTTATTTCTGGCAGAAGAAGTGCAATATTTCGTAAAACATTCTTAGGGGTTTTGATATTTTATATATATTTGATATTTTCTATAATGTCCATTAGTATACATAGTGTTACATTTTAAATGTATTTTTTAATTATAAAAAACCCACTCAGCTTTAAGAGTTTTGCTTCTCCAAAAGTTAGAGCTAATCAAATTTCTCTTCTGTGTAAGGAGAAATAATCACTTGGGGAGTTATCTTTTATTTTATATTTTATTCACTAATTTCTTTACCATAAGTAAGTAGAGTATAGGTTTTCTTTTAAAATTCTTTTTTGATTCATCATTTTGTATCAAAACTCCTTAGTAGCACTTTATAGGATATGATTTGACAAGTTATTTATGGCACATAATTTGCTTCCTTTGCTTACATATAATGTATTATGCAAGCACAAGCTCAAACCAATACCAACACAGAAGGTCAGGAACATTTTTTTCTTCAAATAAACTTATTTATATGCATCATGAAATTTCTTTTCTTAATATAAATTTTAAACATGCATGCAAGCAAAAAAAAAAACATAGACAAAGTATTATAAGAATTATATAGCTTGAAAAATGTGAAGTCAAATTGACTAGCTTAGTACAGAAAGGTATTAACTCTAAAACCATTAAATAGTTGCTTTTGTATAAAGGGTGACAGGTTATATTAAATTCCTTAATATTCATGATTTATTTTGTAATTGATTCTAGTTTTTGTCCTTTAGTTGTGCATTAATAGTTTCATATGGTAATGGAACATATTTGGTTATCCACTTCTTTATTACCAATATTTTTATGCTCATTGAAAGGACTAGGCAGATCAAATGGACCCTGTGGAGTAAAAGGGAGAGACTTCCTCTTCCTTGAGGGAACTACCACAGGCATTGCCACAGAGGTGGTGAGACGTTGGTGCAGGTCGGGATGGCACTGGGGGCAGGGGGAGAATTGAAGTGAGAGAAATTATTGCCCCCCATGGACACAGCAGTGCATAGGGCAGTTTTTCTTCTGATTATTTCCTGGGGTTTTTGACCTAATTGCCTTCAGATTTTTCTATATAAAAAGAGTCACTTTTCTCATTCTCATCCCAATAAATAAAATCAGGCTTTCTTTATTTAAAACCTCTTTTGGTGTGCTGTGGGGAGGCACCCCAGCACAGCCATCTCAAAGCTCTGGTCATCTCAGGATCCTGTCACAACCCCAAGCTACTGGCTGTAAAGGGAAAAATAACGTCTCTCTTATTGCAATTTGGAGGACTGTGGCATGACTACCTGTAAGCAGCAGTCCTGATGCATTTTATTCCTGCCATAGTTATCTATAATTTTCTTCATATATTTCCATGGTATATATATACTTTCTGCATTAAGACTAACTCTGTCACTGTTAATCATCTATCTCACCTATTTGACACTTCACTCCACTATCGAAAACAGTGGCAAAACAAAATAAAATTTACCTCCCCACACCCAAGTCTTTTTTTCAGATAAATACGCTTAACAAAGTATGGGTGAAAGCATTTGTGCTTTTTGGTGACATAATATATTTGACCTTCTTAAAACACAACACCCTTTTTCTGTTACCTTGTGAAATTATGTTTTAGGCTGTTCTGCATATTGTCACAGACCTCACCTGTAGTTGCAACGAAAAAGCCTAATTTGGCTGTTTTAGCTAAAGAATTATTTGGACGAATTCAAAAAAGGAAAATAATGTTTAACTGCTGATTTCTGTGTTTTAACTTTTATTTACAGTGGTGCAAGGATGCTTACCCTGTTCTAATAAAAGTGTATATTCTTTCAACTCTTATAGTCAGGTATATTTTTGTTCTTAAAGCTCATGTGTACCATGAAGAAATTTCTGGAACTAAAATGGTATAATTCTTAATCAATGAAGCCATAGAGTGGTTATCATACAAACTATATGTCACTTTTTAAATGAAGCTTCATTACGGAACAATCCCAATTAAACTATTCCACAAGGGAAAGTAAAAGAAAATTTCCTAAAATATGGTGAAACATTCCATTACTTGAACTCTAGGACGAGGAATACATACAAGATGGAAAAAAACCCTTTGTTTTTCTTGAATTAAAGATAATCTAGAGAGTCATGTGCTTGTTATTTCATTGGCCAATTTACAGTTAAAGATATGACTAAGAAAAATCAATGCAAAATCCTGAAAGAAATCTCCCAACTCCCACCTCCCCCAACCTCAAACTTGTTAAATAGCCAAACTCATAAGCCATCTGAAATGCTCAAAAAATAGGAGAAAGGGAAAAAAGGCATTTAAATAGAATTCTAATAAGGCAGGTTTTTTGTGTTTGTTTTAGAACTTTGTTCCATTGCCTAATTAAAGCTAATGTTTCCCAGCTGGGGTTTTTTGGTCACTTTTTTTTTTTCCTCAGTAAAGCTGACTCTGAATTACCAAACAATACTTGGACTTTCCCTTCCCGAGGACATTCTGTTTTTCCTTGTTTGTCAAAAAAGTATTGATTTACTTCTAGTATTTCTACTACCTGAGAGTTTAGAAAATCACTGTGAATCTGCCCAACCATTGTCACAAGATGCCAATTTACAGAGTGCTGTGTCCCTTGGCAAGTGTTAGTCTGAACTTCTTGAAGAAGCTAAAGATAACGGGGAAACAGTCTGACCTCAAGTTTATTTGTGCTTGATGTAACTCATAAACATCAGACACTTCACCTCTTTCAATTTTTTGTTTGAATATTAGTTTCAACAGCGTGAATGTTTTAGTTGTCCTTAAAAAATACTTGTCTGAGCATTCGCTGGGAAGATAAGCATATAATAATTCCAGTTTTTCTTTTATGAATTTTCATTAGTGTCTGAAATTATAAAGCATCACTTTTCTTTATATTAAATTAGGAATTGGCTGTCTCATTAAAAAAAAAAGGGGGGTTGGATTTTTTTTCCTGTATTTGGTGTTTCCTGTATTTGGTGTTAAATGGAGACCAGGCTTAAAGATGAGCATTAAATTAATGTGATAGGGTGTATGTGACAAGCACCAGGGTGTGGAATACGCATAATTAATTGTCACTGAAAAAAAAAAAAGAAATTATATTTTCTTTATCTGACATGAAAAAAGGGAATTTTCATCCTCACTGAATATCTTAGAGTATGGTGTAAAAGACTTCATGAGAAACTTGTATTAAATGAAATTGCAGTAATGATGGTCTCACATCAGACTGTGCTCACGGTTTACAGCAAGAAATGAAAATATTAAAACAAATTTTATTCTCTTACCACTAATGAATAATGATATAATGGAATATGTAAATTTTTACATTTATGGGGAATTAATTAATTTTGAAAAAATATGGATATTTTTGTGGGTCTTGTATCATTTATACTCTAGCTGCAGGTAGGCACCTCAAAAGACAGTTTGTCCTTATTTTCTATAACGCGTACAACATGTTTTCCAGATTTCACTCAAATTTTGGTCAGTAATCAAATTCTATTAGGTAAAGCAAAAATTCTTTTACCAATTTTAAAATGTACACTGGAAAAACAAAACTTCTAGATTTTAGACCAATACCTTTGCCAGCTAACATGTGACTTTACCTTCAAGTGGCAATCTGTATGCCTACTAATTCTTTGGTTTTTAAAGATGGTCCTTGGAGAAGATCAATGCAGTATTTTGGTTTCCTTTTGAAATCAGGAACAAGGATTGATTGTGTCATTCCTGAAACAGCAAAGGATTATGCTCACAGAAAGATCTGAAGGGTTACCTGTAGAAAAGAAGAGGGAAAATCAGAGCAAAGAGCTAAAAAATTATGCTCAAAGGTTAAAAGATTGCTGAAATCTGTGAAAACCAAACAGTTGTTTCTTGGAAGTTCCTTCCTAAGCTATGGAAGCTCCTTCCTAAGAACTTCCTAGGAGAGGATTGTGGGGGGGGTTGCTGCCATTCAGAATGCAACAATTTAATGAAATGGAATATGAAAGCATTAGCTTCTTCTAAAGAACAGAGTAAGCAGGAGGAATGCTGTTATTAATAAAACCTTCCTTTATTTCTAAACTGACCTAATAACTTTGAGATATGTAATTTAAAATGTTTAGTTCGGTTCATTTTCTGTTAAAACTGTTTGTTTGAAGAGGAGGATTTAAAGACATTGCCTGGTTTTAAGGAGTTTATTCCATGAAGAATTTCTGCTAGTCTATTTCAGAGCACTGAGACACTTGGATTTCTGTATAAATTAATTGAATTATCTGCAATGTGCTATTGAATACCCAGGGATTCAGTACAGAAACTGATGTAGATAAGGCTTTCACAACTTTACTCACTGAATTGCGATGCTCTCTTTTATTCACAGGTGTTTGAAATCATTTTCAATAAGAATTTTCAATGTGCTTGGGCAAATGGAAATTTGTTTACAACAGTGGAGAAATCTGTTTCAAATAAGGTCTGGAATTCAGAAAATTAGTGAGTGAATAAACAAGAAAACTTTCAAAATATTTAATATACAAATGAAAAAATTCAAAATCAAACCTGAAGGAAGTGTAACAGATTAAGAAACAATAAGACGCATTTAGTCACTTTTATTGTGGGATTTACAACTGAAGTTAAAACATCTATCATGCTGTAATACATGTCTATTAAAGAGAAAAGTAAGAAAACTACCTGATAACAACATTATTAGAAAGGGATGACAAGATATCATGAAATCAAATCCCCATAAAATGAGATACTTAAATTTTCAGTGTAAGATTGTGCACCCTAGTCAGAAACACCTTTTGTGGTTTGTTTTTTTTATTTATTTAGGAATTTTAAATGAGTCCATCAAAATATAGTAATATGCTAGGTTTTTAAAAGCCATATGATTTTATAAGTGTATCATCATGTATGACTACATGTAAAGCATGAGAAGCCTTTTCAGTTAATAGTTTAGAGATTTAACTATTGTGTTTAGAGTGATTATTTCTAAGCTTTTGCATTAAGCATTTTTATAATGATGGCTTTAATGTTTGGGAAATAATGTGATTAAGATTTAAATCTGAGAATATTTGTTTACTGTTTCACTTCATAAAAACTGCAAGCATGTCTCCTTTAAGATTATTTATTTTTAATGTTGATTTGTATTTTTCTTCTTGTAAAGGAAAAAGATTATTGCAATCATAAAATCTGTGAGTAGAAATTTAAATCCTTTCATATGTAAACAAATGAGTTTTGAAACACAGCAGAAATATACTAGTTTTTTTTTTCTTGCAGGACCTATCAGAACAAGATTTTAGGAAGCTATTGTGGTGTCTCCACCCATAAAAATTGTCCATTAGCTCTCCTTTTTTTTGAGCAACACTAACTCCTTTAGGTGGTCCAAGAACAAAAATATTAAAAAAGAACAATTTGGAAATTCAGAAAGTTCTTTATGCATCTAGCAGCAGGCAAAATTCCTTCTTTTTTACCTAAAAAGAACAGAATCACAGAGTATCCTGAGTTGGAAGGGACCCACAAGGATCATCAAATCAAACCTTTAGCCCTGCACAAGACCATCCACAAGAGTCACACCATGTGCCTGAGAGTATCATCCAAACGCTTCTTGAACTCTGGTGCTGTGACCACTTCCCTGGGGAGCCTGTTCCAGTACACAATCATCCTCTGGGTGATTGTTCTTTTCCTAGTATCCAACTTAAACCTCCCCTGACACAACTACAGGCTTCCCTCAGGTCCTGTTATTGATCATCACAGAGAAGAGATCAGTGCCTGCCCCTACTCTTCCCTTCACGAGGATGTCATAGACTGTGATGAGGCCTCCCCTCAGTCTCCTCTTCTGCAGACTGAACAGACCAAGTCATCTCAGCTGCTCCTCATACGGCTTCCCCTCAAGATCCTTCACCATCTTTGTTGTCCTCCTTTGGACGCTCTCCAACAGTTTAATATCTTTCTTATATCATGGTGCCCAAAACTGCATGCAATATTCAAGATGAGGCCGGTCCAGCACAGAGTACAGCAGGATAATCACCTCCCTAGACCAGCTGGCGATGCTTTGCCTGATGCCCCCCAGGACATGGTTGGCCCTCCTGGCTGCCAGGGCACTGCTGACTCATATTCAACTCGCCTTCAGTCAGGACCCCCAGGTCCCTTTCCACGGCACTGCTTTCCATCATCTCATCCATTGAAACAGGTGTCTCACTGGGATACATGTTAAAGAATATTCTTTTGATTCTTTAACCTTCTTTCAAATAGGTTGCTAGTCCTATCACACCTAAGCAGTACATTTTTCTTCTGCAGTTTGCCTTTATACAGCACTTGATAAGTTAGATGTCCTTGTGTTTAATTAACCTTGCCTCAGTCCAAGTCATTCTGGTTTCCTTAAAGCAAGTCCACACTGCAAAATGTTAATATCTTTCAAAATACATGTGTCATCGATTTTGCAGGCTACAAGTTTTAATTTGTAGTCATCTCGGGTTGTTAGAAAACTTGAAGTTAATGAAGAATTTGCACACACATCAGTGGAATGATTGTAGTCCAAGTCGTACTTCTACTGAGCTTTTAGTAGCCAGGAAGACTGATTTAACAGAAAGAATACAGGGACTATGATATGTCCTGGTCTTTGCTTTCTCCTGTCATATAATAGCAGATCATAGGAGCCTAGATCTTTCCTTCAATGGAAGAAATATAAGTACAGATACAAGTGCAGAAGCCCTTGCATTATAAATTTTTCAAGCCACATATCAGGGATGTTTCACAGGTATTTCTTCATCCCTTCTAGATGTTCACATTCTGAAGGGACTACTGGGTTCTACAATGTGTAGCAGAGAGAAAAGGTTCTTCACTTCAATGGTAATTACACTACAATTAGCAGCATTGTTATGTCTCATATTTTGTGAGCCTGTCCACATTTAGTTGTAAAGAATTGCTCTTTTGAAAATTACCTGTAATGCTTCTATAGAAGTTCTGAATTAATGTTCTCTAATGCAACCCAAGTAGTACTCATTTTAGGATTAAAAAGTCCAAGCAATGAAGTAAAGTTTTAATCCCATCATATTATCTGTATTTCCAATTTAATATTCTTGTTGGTTTACAGTGGTTCATCTGTTATACTGAGATCTCTGGACAAAAACAGAAAAATAATGATGCACATGGCAATATTTTATCAATATATGGCATTCAGACTATTACTAAAACAGCATATTGGCTTCAGAAAACCTGAAAGCATCATATCTATCAAAGAAAGGTAAATTCACCAAATAAGTGCCAGCAAGCAAGAATTTCATGCCTGGGGCACAAGCTAGGTGTTATAGTGTGGAAACTGAGAGCTGCCATTAGAGACAAATCTGGAAGACAGAGAAGGTGATTACTGTATTGTAATTATGGACAAATACCTACGATATTTCATCACTTGTTTAGCTTGATTTTGATTTTCTATCATATCCTGGGGCTTTTTTATTTCAGCAATGGGTCTTCTGATCTGACAGGGCTTTTTATCTTCTGCCAAAAGAAGGTTAGATAATGAAATCACACCCTACATAATTTTATTTCTACAAATGTCAACCTTTTCAGCTCCCACTTTTTTATTCCACTTTGTCTTAGCATCATTGTATTTCCACCTTATTTGTCTTATTTTCCTTCTTTTCTAGTGCATCTTACATTACTAATTCTTTCCATTAATCCACACAGAATTTTCAAACTCGTTTCATACTCCTCTCTCTTTTCATCAGAAATGAGTAAATTCAATCCAAGATACCAGGTGTACAGAATAAATAGTAGACTATATTTTTGTAACTTAACTGGTGAAATATACATTTTAGGTGGAAATACTACCTGGTATTAATGATTTCTTCAAGATCCTATTAAAAGACAAAATTTTCTTTCTTTGTATTTTGGATATCTTTAAAAAAAAACACAAAACTCTGCCACAGTCTTTTCCAGGTGAGGCTGTGGGAAAGGAAAAACCAGGAACATTATATGAGCATAAAAAAAAAGTTTAAAAAGATAACAAACAGGCAAACAACCAGATTCAGGTGAGACTTTTAATAACACATTTTAGCTTGTGGTTTTAAACAGGCAATTTACACATCCCTTGGAAGGTCTGAAGAGGTTGTTTTTTGTTAAATAGACCAACACTTCCATAATGAAAATCTTTACATTAAATGAGATTTTGATCCTCATATTAGCTCCTTGGTGTGAAGAAATAGTCTCTGTTTCCTTTGTTCCCAAATTTTCATTTTTGTCAGAATAACAAATGTAGACTTGACTCCTTTGTTTATTAGGGTCTTTTTTTAATTAATGAACTAGGTCTCAAAAAGCATGTTTACCCCCACCTTTTTTAACAAACGCATAGCTTTTGGATATGATATCTCTGCAATTAGCTTGTTATTAATTTCTCTGCTATTTGACATTAACACTTACATGCAATCTATCATTGACAAAACTGTAGATGATAACCCTGGGAAAAGAGGACACCATTCGTCTTTTTGCCATGAGGGTGAAAGAAAAGAGGGAAGATGCAATTAATTATATAGGACTATATACTCTTCACAGCAGCTATAACAGGTTAGCTGTTCTGCTGCCAGATTAATGAACATCCAGAGTGAAAGTAGATGGTGTTGAAGACAGAAACACAATAGTGTAACTTTAGGCTATTTTGTAGATACTATGTGCTCAAGTCCATTTTTGTTCCTTAAAGCATCTGATACCTCATATGTGGAAAAATATGTTCTTTTGAGAAGTCTCACTGCTCTCTTTTTTTGTGGAATTTATTCAGTAAATCAGTGCATGCATTTCTCTTAAGCAGAGATTTTCTTCTGAACCAGAATGCTACCTGTACTTGTCAAGCAGAAGCCAGTGAAGCAGTCAGTCACCAAAAAGTATACCTTCTGGGTTCTAGAGATGAACTACTGAGCTATGTAATAACAGTTCAAATTGTTATCTTTTCCTGAAAAACTCAATAAATTAATGATCAGGTGTAAGGGTTGGACTTGATGAGTGTTCTAATATTACTAGGAAGTAGAGGAAGGAAGAAAATGTTGCTCTAATGTCAATGATAATTGCTATTAATAGTTTTTTAGGACATAGAAAACCTGGATCATGGAAAAATAGGCGTTTATATATGAAGTTATTTCCTCATATTGCAACCTGGTAAAAATTTCTCAATTAATAAAACATTTACAGATTACGAATCTCCTGTGTTTTTATCTCTGTAGTGTGAGCACACATGTTAGAGCAAATAACTGTGAAACACAGAGCTACACCTTATTTTGGCATGCTTCTCAGCATGTTATGTAGACTTGAAATGCTGCCAGTCCCCACTGACTTGCACTGAATCCTTCTAGTGCTTTACATGAGTTGTCAGTGTTGGTAAGATGTTAAATGCTGTGTATTTTCCCATTCCCAAAGGACAGAAAAAAATGAAAGAAAAAGACAGAAATCAAAGAAAATGTTTAGAAGCAGGGGTTGATAAGCCTTCTTTCTTTAATATTTCATGAGTAAACACATTTTCTAGCAAAAAAAATTATACTCTAAAGTAGGGTCAAAGACTTAAAAATGTTTATGAATCTCAATGAACCTTTTTGAAAAATGTAGTAGACCTCCAGTTGGTAATGAAAACTGATATTGAGTGAGATTTTCTTGACTTAAGATTTCAAAACTCTTTGTGAGGTTCAGTGAGAGTTACACTCATTTGATTCTTCCCCCCTCTTTCTTTTTCTTGACTTCATTTTTGTCAAGCCCAGGGAAAAAAAGTATCATATGAAAAATCTTCCTTTTCTGAAATAGGAAAAATTAAAGTGAAGTATGAGGTAGAATCAAACTGTTGTTCTACTATTTTTGTCTTTGGTTGAAGGGGTAATGTGGCAGCCCATATATATCAAACAGAACACCATAATTACTTGATTAGCTTTTTAAGGAGGTAGTGGATTTTGGAGTTACATCAGTCTGTAAAGACACGCAACATTTCCATTGTAGCATAGCTGAAATTTTCTGAAATGATGTATTTAAATTCAGAATAAAACATACATAATGAGAATATAAAAACATAAGAATGAGACCGACCAAAGGTTCATCTAGCCCTATATTCTGTCTCTAAAACCAGTGTATTAAATTACACTGGATGGATACTTTCCCCATGATCACCATCCCTGACCCTTCAAGTAATCTAATCATACATTTACTCAAATAATATAATCATATATTTAATTCACAAAAACTTTTAGAATTACAATTAGGTTGGAGCACAATTTTAAAAATCATATTCTTCCTGTAGTAAAATCAATAGACTTTATAATAATGACAGTATACAATATGGATAAAATTTTTTCAGCTGTTTTAGATAACATTCATATTATAGAATATTTTAGATAAATAAATATATTTACTCATGATCCTTATAGATCCCAAACTTTTAATGTAAAGTAGAGTAATAGTCCCAGAGTCTTAATTCTGGAAAATTACTGGTAACTTTGTAGATTCATTGCAGAACATATCATAGATGTGCCAAAATGTGCAAAGTAACCTCCAATTGACTGGTATGATCAGTGTAAGTATTTTACTGATAAAGTTCATAAACCTTAGCCTGTAGCCTAGAAAAGTGCCAAGAAAGCCACTAGCAGAGATGGTTTTTTACTAAGAAATTGTTCGATATATTTTCTTAATTACTCTCAGTACCAGTATTTTCACAAGTTAGTTGTAGAAGGGGGGAAAGATCTGGTGACTAAACAAAAGTATTTGGTAAATAAGTAGTGATTGCGGTTTATGCAATTTTGGGAGGCTTCTCATCCGCCACTAATGCAAAACCTTGTTTATTCACTGCAACCCTGTGAGTCAGGAAGTCAGGAAGGTGTGCTGATAGCAAATATAGTAATATTCACAGCAACATAAGTACATGAATCTTCTCTCTCTCTCTCTCTATTTTCCCCTCCACTTTGCATGCCCTAAAATATTGTTATAAAGTGCAGCATTCGTAGCAGTGCTGGGACATAACCCAGCTTCATTTCACTATAATTCAAAGGAGTTTTAGACATTTATGTAAATTATATAGACAATGAACACTTGATGTTGGCAGGTATGTAGAGATCAGACACATGAAATTTTGCTCTTCTGAGTACCAGTCAGTTAAGAGATGCCTTAGGTATGAAAAAAAATCTTTCTGACGTTAGGTAGATATGTGATCCAGTTAATTCTCCTCTTTGAAGGCCACTTTGAGAGATTCTACACTAAAAATTAATCCGGTGTAACAATATCCAAGTAAATGCTTTAAGTCCACAGCTGCATGATTTCATATACTTCTTTATGTATATAAAACAGTATATGAGTCCAGTTTTTAAGTTCATTGAATCTTCTTCTATTTTAATAGTATCTCCCAAGCTTATGTCAAGAAGTAAATAAATTCTTACTGTTAATCTTAAGTCAGTAAGAAAATATTAAGCAAGACATGTCCCAAAATAAGTACTTGAAAACACCTAGTAGATATTTTGTCCTAGTCTGGTATTGTTCCAACAGAAATCACAATAATTTCCAGTTCCTCAATTTCAATAATGTATTACATTGCTGTGCCAATACCCATATTCACAGACTTCACTCACAATTTTCCATGAAGAGCTACATTACATGTTTGACTAATATTATTAATTCTTGTCTAGAAAATGAATTGTTTGAAAATCAATATGAATTTTGTTTTTGAAACCCCCATAGAATTTTATGGGTTTGGGTTTTTGCTTTTTTTCCCACTTATCTTTATCTGTATCACTTTCTTTCAAACGTAGTTTCTAAGCATCTTAGAATATTTGATCTGGACTAATAGGCCTTTGTTTATGTGACTTCTTCCCATACGCACCCGCCCTTCTCTGCTCATAGGTTTTTCAAGACCCATGTAAGTTCCCAAATGTCTCATTTTTTAATATTCTGGAATTATATCCTCTTGTCATAGTGCCATCTTTACCTTGACAGACTTAATACAATTAATCGTTACAGATGTGATGTGCCACGTGGTACATCTTTCAGAAGAGATATTATCTGATTACTTCTTCCACAACAGAATTATGGTCTCTGTTTTGGTGTTGTTATGATAGAGTAACTCCCATATAACTTCTATTACTATTTTCCCATTCACTTTGTCAGTCTTGCTCATTTTAAAGCATTTTTCAGGCCTTAAACATCTTAAATTTTACCTGATTTATAGGTTTTTCCCTGATTTGTAGGTTCCAGTCTTAAATGAAATCATCCACAATATATCTATTGATGTAGCTAGATTTTCATTCTTCAACTTCTTTTATGTAGTTTTAGATATATTTTAATTCTAGGTGTCTTTTACTTCAGCTCCTCAATTTCTTTAGTCCAGTTAGTTTTATATTGAGAGCACACAAAAGGGAAAGTTAGAATATACAATATTTCAATTAGTATATGTTTGTCCTTAGAACACAATCTGTTTATTTGGAAGAATAGTTATATACCAAGCTAGCAATAGTACAAAATAGCTTCAACATGTTGAAGTATACTACCCATTGATGGTGCAGTGCATACAGTATGTCAGTACTTCTACACTTAGTCAATGATTGAGAATGTTTTTTGGGGGAATGTTTTTTTGAGATTTAAATTTTTAATTTATGTCCAAATTCCACTTCAGGTGCTTCCATGCTTTACTGGAATTAGATTTCTCATACTGGTTGGTCTTACATACTTATTTCTGATTGATCATGAAAAAATACTAATTTGTATTTGGTTAAATTTTATAAGAACATGGAATATGTATAACATTGATGACAAATAAGAAAACATCATGAAACATAAGTTGGGGTTATCTTGTTTCTTCTTTCCGTAAAAGAAAAGTATGTTGCTAATATGAAAACAACAGTAACACATTATCTGGTTTAAAGCCAGCTGGAAATTAAGCACCTTGCAGCCATTTGCTCAGACTCCTTCTCTCACCCCCACCCCAGTGGAATGTGGGGAGAATCAAAAGTAAGACTTGTAGTTTGAGATAAGAACAGTTTAATAATTAAAAACGGAGTAAAATACAATAATAATAATACTAATAATGGAAAAAACAAGTGGTACACAACACAGTTGCTCACCACTTACTGGGGGATGCCAGACCCTGTTTCCAAACCCAGAATGGTCCCCATTCTAGGTAACTCCTCCAGTTTATACACTGGGCATGGCGTTCTATGGTTACGGAATATCCCCTTGGGCTGGTTAGGGTCACCTGTCCTGGCTATGGTCTCTTCCAGTTTTCTTTTGTGTGCCTCCTGAGACACACAAAAAAAGAAGTCTTTGACTTAGTATAAACACAGCTTAGCAAAAACTAAAACATCACTGTGTTATCAACATTATTCTCATTCTGAATACAAAACATAGCATTGTACCAGCTACTGAGAAGAAATTAATTCTATCTCAGCTGAAATCAGGACACACATAAACACAAGAAAACCCATGAACTTCACTTTGTCTACTGATAAAACACACTTTTCACAGGTTACCACAGTAAACATCCGGAGGTGTGTTTACATAGATTTGACCTGTTGCATGATGTTTTATCAGATCTGTGCCTGCTCTCAAGCAGTACTTGATACAAAACCTGTCAGCTATGAAAGGATATATGTTTTGTCATGTGAGTGATAGCTTTGAAGAATTACACATTGAAAACACCACCTGCTCATGAAGACATAATTCAGACTTCTTGCAAATGTCTAAATCCACTGATGTAGCTGTAACATGTATCCTGTTGTGACTGTCACATCACTCACTTTTTAAATGTCAAACCTGTCATGTTTCTTGATTGAAGTACTCTTAATGTAAAACATCTGAATTTTTTTTGTTGTTGTTCAATCAAGACAAGGCCATGCCAGTAAATAGCTAATATTTCGAAGTATCACCTAGAGAAAATAGTAATGGGTGCATCTTGTACCATGTTCTCCATGTATTGTCTCTACTTGTTTATAGTTGTATCCCTCAGATGAGTCACATGTCTACTATGCATTTCAAGTATGCCTACATGCTGTAGAAAGGACACAACACTGATTTTTTAACTAGCTACAAAAAAATTGAGGACATTTTATTCAAGATACAGAAAAGCATACTGCATGTGAATTTGTTCTGGAGTTCTACCAACTTTTTTCCATTTCAACACATTCAAATACAAATATATAAAAACTTGAAAATAAAAGTATAGAGATCCACCTTCAGATTTTGACTTTCTAAGGAAGATATTATGGTTTTCTTGTTATGTCACTGGCAGGCAAAAAAACCCCAAAAAAACAGACAGCAGGAAACACAAAAGAAGGTAAAATTAACTGAAGTAGTGTAGAGATGACATAAGCCATGGTAGGTAAAGATAAGTACTGTAGAAGAGAGTGGGATTTTCTGGGGGAAATATGAGGTATAAAACCATCAAGGAACTCTATGGATTCAAGGCAGCTATGAAAGGCCAAGTAGGTGATTAGAGGGATAGTACACTTCCCCTATGAGGAAAGGCTGAGAGAGCTAGGCCTGTTCAGACTGGAGAAGAGAAGGCTCCAGTGTGACCTTGTGATCTTTCACTACCTGAAAGGGCCTACAAAAGAGCTGGAAGGGGACTTACAAGCATATGCGGTGACAGAATAAGATGTGATGGCTTTAAACTGAAAGATGGTGGGTTTAAACTGTTTCTTAGGAAGAAAGTCCTTACTCTGAGGGTGGTGAGGCACTGGAAGAGGTTGCCCAGAGAAGCTATGGATGCTCCATCCCTTGAAGTGTTCAAGGCCAGGTTGGATGGGGCCCTACCTAAGCAATCTGGTCTAGGGGAAGGTATCCCTGCCCATGGCAGAGGGGTTGGAACTAGGTAATGTTTAAAATCTTTTTTGACACAAACCATTCTATGATTCTAAGATTCTATGATTTTATGATACTGTCTCTGAGACAGATATTAAATGAGAGGTAAATGAGGGTTACAGTGTTGGGGTCTGATGTTCACATTAATGTTCGTTAACTCCTTTACTCATCAGATAATTTATTGTACATTTTTCTTATGCTTAAATTTTTCAAAAAATAGCAAAAATATAATTTTAGCCAGTACCTTTTTTTTGCCCTTTCTGTGTGCTAAGGAATGCTGTAAGCTGACACAGCCCCCAGTAACTGCAAGACTGGGATTTCATCATGGCCAGGGACCCATAGTCTCTGCCCAGGATGGAAGGCATGGCTGCCACTTTCCTGTTTGCAGGTTCAGTCAGTAGCAAGGCTGAAGAGGTATCCCAAGGACACATACACAGACACATGTGTACACACAGGTCCGATTACACAGACAAAGCACTCCCTTCCACAGCATGCTGATGCAGTGCTCACACAAACACAGGTGCAGACAGACAACAGTCTCTTATTTGGCTGATTAGGATTGAAGGTCACTAGTGCAAGTGCACGTGTGTGCATACACAAACACATCTGCACTCTTCAAAGTCACAAGCACACGCACATTCATGAATCTCTTGAGCGCTGATACTGCCCCTCTATCCACCTGGTACCTCTTCCTGGATCCTAGGACCCCTTATCTGCCCCACAGGTCCCCAATTCACATGCAGATGCTTACCTTCTGGTGCTCACCAACAGCTGCCCATGGGTTCTCCTAAATACTGTCACAGTCCTATAGCCTGACTGATGCTCCTCTCTAGTACTGGGCTTAGAGGAGATACAGACACTTGTCTCCAATCCCAGCAGCCAGCACCAGGCACTTGGCACTCAGCCCCTCACTCACCTGGTAGCTCTGTCACTGATTTTCAGAACACACACCAATTTAATCCAGCAGTTGAGGTCAAGTCCCCCACCTGCTTCAACTGGTGTCCCTGAGACACCTGGCTCCAGCTGCTGGCACCACCATCCCAGAAATCCTGTACACCCATCTCACTGTGGTGTCTGGCCCCAGTCCACTCACATTCCTAGCAACCAGCTCCTCATAGCATCACGAAGTCATAGAATGGGTAAGGTTGGAAGGGACCACAGTGGGTCATCTGGTTCAACCTCCCTGCTCAAGTAGGATCAAACCAGAGCACATGGCACAGGATTGTGTCCAGACAGCTTTTGAATATCTCCAGTGAAGGAGATTTTAAAACCTCTCTGACAAACTGTTCTAGTGCTCAGTCACCTACACAGTAAGGAGGTTCTTCAGCATCTTCAGTTGAAACTTCCTGTGTTCCAGTTTCTGTCCATTGCCTCTCATCCTATTGTTTGACACCATGAGAGGAACCTGGCTCCATCCTTTTAACAACCTCCCTTCAGATGCTCATATACATTCATAAAATCACCTAACCCCTACAGCACTTAGACTTGCACAGGATAACAAATGAGTGGCAAAGGGAAACCTACCACAGGATTTAAGAAGACAACTACAGGGCTGGGAGATAAACCTGCTGATGGGCCACAGCCTGCATACAACCAGACCATCCTATACCCAACCTTGTTTTCCCCTTATCACTTTGCTCCTTCCCTTTGCCCCACACGCTCCCTCCTAAGTTTTGTGTGGTCCCACTGACACACCCCTCGAATACCCCAAATCCCCGTGCTCTTGTTTCCTTCTTATGAGTGACGAAGCACAGGCTGTTCCTCTCCAAAGCTATGTCCATAGTTTCTTAATGGGTGTTTGACTTGTGACTGGAGACTTTTTGTCCTTGGCAATGACTCTGCTGTCCCATGTCTGTTGGCTTTGTGTCTCTCTGTCTTCTTATTCATCACTTCCACTTTTATTTATTTTCTCCTTTGCACTGAAGAGGTCCTTGATAGGATCACCTTCATGAAGCAGATGCTCTCACATTCCACATATGCTTACAGTCTGCCCTGCTAAATTTCTTTTCTTTCATGACTAATGAAAACTACAGATATTCTTTCAAGTACTAGTCAGGGGAAAATAATTTAACAAAATATTGTATAATAATACAATAATATTATTATACAATAATAATGTATAATATTATTATAAAATAATATTGTATAATAATACAATAAGAACAATAACAGCAAAATATATAGGAAATTGAAGAAAAATATAATTCAGAATTTCTGGAGGAGACAGTATTGAAACCCTCTCTCTTACAAAGTTGCTGACAGCTATGCCATTGATTTTATTAGTGCTATGACTTCAAAGAGTGTCTCTCACATGGGATGTTAATTAGATGCTTCTGGGCTTGAAGAAAACAAGAAAAAAGTAATATAAACAGGTATGCCTTGATAGGATGACAGGTTGTTTCAGTCTACTTCATATCTATGGGCAGAAGGACATAACCATCCTCTGCTACCAATTAACAGCAGAGAGGCTTGGAACAAATTGCACACAGGCCAAATTGCACAGCCAGCAATATGTCCAATTTATTATTTAAATGAGTTAACTTTTATACAGTTTAGTTTGTTCTGGGTACTTGCTTACAACAAGGTGATTGGATAGCTTAGTCTGTGCACGTGTCTCATGCTTTCAGTTTATTGGATCTGAAGCTCTGTCCATGCAGCCTGAGATCACTCTTGGCATGAAAAGTCCCTTCTATTGATCCACCTTTAGGGGTTTTCCCGAGATCTGCAGGTGTCCCATTATCTCCAGTTTCTCAAGGCTTTCTTACTGTAAACACATAGCTAACAAGTATAAACATTGCATATATTCACACAGCTTGAGACTTTGAAAGTAATGTCAAGCAAGGCCTACAAAATGTAGGAAAAATTGTTCAGAGAAATCTCTCTGCTCCAGCCACACATATCTTCATATTCTTTCTCTCCTCACCCTTTGTTACATCCAAAGTATTCATGTATGTTCAAAATATATTGCACTTTGTAATGATAAACTCAGTTTTATCTCTGGACCATTTAAACCTTTCCTTCTTTCTTTTTTTCCCCATTTTTAGCTACATGCTAGACAGAAAAGTAGAGACCGACCTTCTGTAGTTTCTCTCACTCAGGAGCTACAGAGTATCTACAAAATGAGGCTACTCTCTCTCAGTGCTCTCTCATGTTGAAGGAGCCAGTCTTCATTGGGAGGGTAGATATCAGGATGTCCTACACTTTCACTGAGCAAAATGAGGTCAGTTGAATCCCTTTCACACAAGATAAAGATACTGTTGTTAGGCCACAGGAAATATATGAGAAAACAGTGTTGATATCAAAGGGGATTCTTGTTAGTTAGGTGAGTAGAGTAACATGCCCAAAGGATTCCCTGCTGCATTTAAATTGTTACAAATAATAAGAGACAGTGCTGCTGTCTTTGGATTTCGGCCCACAAAGAATTCTTTTATCTTTGTTACCATTTCTAAGGCTGTAATTTATGCTTTTGTCATTGTTGGACTGGAGCTTACTTTCCCACTGCATTACATCTTTTGTGTTCAGTGAAAATGCAGTGCACAATATGAAGAAGTTAGAAGAGAAAGGAGACTCAGATCTTGATTCCTGTGGTGCAATTGACTTGCTCAGAAATAGATAAAAGAAGTGGGTCTTTTTTTCTAAATGCATAATTAATCATCAGTTTCTATTGCCAGAAGGCACCAGTGAGGAAAGGAAGTTAGAAGGATTTAAAGATAATTAAACTTTTTTTGAGAGTAAAGTAATATTTTATAAAGTTTTTAAAGACATTTGAAGCTGTTCTTTAAAGTGTAAGACAGCCATTAGACTGGCCAAAGAGGAAACTCCTTATGAGGCTAAACGATTTGTTACCTACCTGTAAAAGAGCTTTCTAAATTTGGTAGGGTTCATATCATAGTGATTACAATTGAAACAGTACTCTGCTTTTAAAGTATGGCTTTAAACAGACATCTAATCAAATAACATGGCATTTCCTAGGTTCTTAAAAGTCTTCCAGAAAATGCACGTAAAGACCAAATCAATGGAGACTGAACGTAAGCAGTATTTGAAATTAAAAGGATTTTATAATAAAACGTATAATTCTCCTATATTATAAAAAACTTATATTTCAGATACCAGTGGCTTTACTAAAGTTTCAGTGATTCCAATTCAATTCTAGATCAAGCTTTTAGAATTATATCTGTGAAGTGAAATTAAATTATATAAGGGCATAGTTCTATCTGTTTTTATGAAAAGGCAAGCTACAGTGGATACCACTACTCAACACACTTCAGAAGTCCTCAATTTTTCATTATTGAAGACATCTTGAGATGGAGTGAAGGATAGATTTTCCTCTGATACAAGTTTTGCTGTGGAGTCTGCAGTTTGTTCTTATCTTGACTAGCTAACTCTGTGAAGGTAGAAGGAAGGTATATTTGTATATGTGCAGTCCAGAATGATTAAGTGTTCTGTGGCTTATGTCTTAATATTTTATTTAGTTTTGATTGTCCACAGTACTGTGATCACTTCTCCTTTGCCTTCAGTAGACAGAATATATCCTGAGTGAGAGGTGAATAAGTGGGAATGAAATTTATGAAAGTATGAGGTCAACAAAAGCATAAAAATATTTTTTTTTACTGTGAACTGCACAATAAAATTAGTTCAGTGATACCAAAGAGTGAAATGTTAAATAAAATTTTCTTTATCTTTCATAGAAAGCAATATAAACACATGGAAAAAGACAGAACTGTCTGAAAAATGTTAAACAGAGTTCTGATGTTATGATTTAAAATATCATATGAAATCACATTGTATATTTATATTCAAATGCTATCGTATATTGAATATTATGTATTATACAATGCTATTGTATATTGAATATTATGTATTATACAATGTATGTTAGGAATTAAATATCACAACTATGCTACATATTTTTATAGTATGTTGTATCTTCTACATATATTTCTGTCATTCATCTGGTTTCATAAAATACACTGATTTTGTGTGATTTGTTACACAGTGGAAAGGAGGTTGAGAGATCTTGAATTCAATGTTGCTAAAGAAGAGTGTATCTCAAGAGGGTGTTGTCTTATCCTTCTGTGCTCCAGTTGCAGAAAGTAGCTCCTTACAGAAACTCTTACATATATTAAGGTCACAAGAAAGTGAGTACCTGGCTTAAAAAAACCCGAAGTGTTTGAAAGATCTTCTTTTAGAAAGGCAACATTACAGTGACACACGAGGTGATGAGATATTTTTAAAAATAAAATAAACCCGTGGCCCACTTTCAATGGATGCTTTTTTTCTTTTTTTTCTCAGATTCTTCTGCTGCAAACATCTGTTCCCCTTAACTGGAGTAGCCAGCCTTTGGAGCCTTAGCATGGAGAGGATATTGTTTACAGTTTTAATATGGTGTCATTTTATTCTGCTCAGAGCAAATCTAATAAATGCCTAATTAAGAATCCGTCCAAGGTCACTGATGTCAATAAAGCTGAACAAATGTTAGGAAGGATGACAGTTCGGGGAATCAATCTGTCCAAGTACTAAGACTGGTGTAAGGCTCTGAACTCGCTGTGTGTATCTTGAGGAAGGTGCCAACTTCATTTTAAATCCACAGCATCAGCCATTGCCTGTTGACTGCTTGCCTTTTGGATTAAAACTGTAGCACTAAAACTGCAGGAATTAGTGAAGACTTCAATATCTGGTATGCAAAATTAGCTATATCCTTTCAATGTAAACTATTTTATGATAAAGCATACCTTAGCAATAAAGATATCTGCAAAAGTTTCACATGGTAGGGATGATCTTTGACTCACTGGATTATAAAGTGATAAAATGGGATTTGTTTCTTTGTCACTTGCATTAATTCAGACTGAAAATTTGCTACCTCTGCCAGGAGCTGCGGGAAGGAAGCAAAGCTTACTATTTGAAATGTAAATTGATCCCTTTTGACAGGCAAGGAAAGATTGAGCTGGAGGTATAGGAAATGTATGTAGCATTTTATTACTGATTATGAGTATTTGCTTGCACTTGCTCTTGAAGGTGTACAAATTATGCAAAGTTTAACTGCTTATTCCCATGCATAACATTATTCTGAAAAAACTTTCCTGTAAAAAGGATGACTAGTACCTCTTTGGGAAAGTGTTTATTACACTTTTGGAGTCACACAAGGAAAACTTGTATATTATACTTCTTTGGGTTACTAAACAAATTTCCTACTGGGAAAGAGCAGGTACAGGTATCCTAAATCAGGGTTTCTGTACTCTGTTCTCTGCTCTGAAGGAGCAGGTTTCAGCAGGCACATCGAGGCAAATCAGTAAGTGAGCTAGAGTGGTTACTGCTCAGCAGCTGGACCTTTCTTCGATTTCTTTCCACCAAAAGAAATTTTCAAAGGGAATTCTTTGCCTTGGTAAAAGGTAGTTGCATTAGGTTTGACTGATTGAGCTTATTTTGAAACAAAACCAGTAAAAATGGAAGTCACCTTTCACGCAAAACTTGTGGAATTCACTGTCAGCTCACAGAGGAAAACTTGGCTCTTGTGTAAATAAATCAGATAAACCTTGAGTTTTTTTGAATTCTAATCCTAGAATCTCAAATTGCTTTTTCATATAGAGGGGATTTGAACATTATACTGAATTTTATCACTGTTGAGGAAAATAATGAGTTCCACTTGGGAATGGAAGAGGCACTGACTGAGAGATTATGGGTCAGGATTAAAGGGAGGGCAGAATCAGGAGACATTATACTGGCTACAGGCCCCATCACCAGGGAAACTGAGCAGATGAGACCCTCTATAGAAAAACAGGAGTAGCCTCATATTCCTTAGCTCTGTTCCTCATGGGGGACTTTAATCACCCTGATATCTGTCAAACGGACACCAGAGCAAGGCAAAAGTAATCCAGGTGTTTCCTGGAATGAGTTGATGATAGCTTGCTTCTCCAAGAGATTAGAAGAGACAACGAGGAGATGTGCTTTATTGACCTCATTCTCACCATTGAGATTGTGCCAATGAGGAATACGAAGCTTAAGGGCGGCCTTGGCTGCAGTGACCATGAAATGGTGATTTCAAGATCCTTAGGGAAGGGAAAAGGGCACACATCAAGCTCACTAACCTGGACTTCAGGAGAGCAGATTTTGGCCTCTTTAGGGATCTGCGTGAATCATAGAATAAAAGAATCATAGAATCATAGAATCAACTGGGTTGGAAAGGACCTCTGAGATCATCAAGTCCAATCCTTGATCCAACATCGCCGTGGTTACTAGACCACGGCACTAAGTGACACATCTAGTCTCAACTTAAAAACTTCCAGGGATGGTGAATCTGCCACTTCCCCAGGCAGCTCATTTCAATGTCTGATTACTCCCTCTGTAAAAACTTTCTTCCTAATAGCCAACTGAAACCTCCCCTGACACATCTTAAGACCATGCCCTCTTGTCCTGCTGCTGGTTGCCTGGGAGAAGAGACCAACCCCCACCTGGCTACAACCTCCGTTCAGGGAGTTGTAGAGAGTGATGAGGTCTCCCCTGAGACTCCTCTTCTTCAGTCTGAACAGCCCCAGCTCCCTCAGCCTCTCCTCATAAGACTTGTGCTCAAGTCCCCTTACCAGCCTTGTTACTCTTCTCTGGACCTGCTCCAGCACCTCAATATCCTTCCTGAACTGAGGGGCCCGGAACTGGACACAGCACTCCAGGTGCGGCCTCACCAGTGCTGAGTACAGGGAAAGAATCACTTCCCTGGTTCTGCTGGCCACACTGTTCCTAATCAAGGCCAGGATGCCATTGGCCTTCTTGGCCACCTGAGCACACTGCTGACTCATGTTCAGGTTCCTGTCAATCCAAACTCCCAGGTCCCTTTCTGCCTGGCTGCTCTCCAGCCACTCTGTCCCCAGCCTGTAGCGCTGCAGGGGGTTGTTGTGGCCAAAGTGCAGGACCCGGCACTTGGCCTTGTTGAACCTCATCTCGTTGGAATCAGCCCATCTCTCCAGCTTGTCCAGGTGTCTTTGAAGAGCCCTCCTGTCCTCCAGCAAATCAACACTCCCCCAATTTGGTGTCATCTGCAAATCTTCTAATGGTACACTCAATCCCCTCATCCAGATCATCAATAAAGATATTACATAGAACTAAGTCCAACACTTGGAAGAGTTACATGGGATAAAGCTGTGCAGGGAAGCTGTTTCATATGCAAGGATCAAGAGTGATACATCACAACAAAGAGGAGGTCAGGATGCCTTCATGGATGAACAGGGAGCTCCTGGATAAATCAAACACAAAAAAGGAAGTCTATAGAGGTTGGAAGCAAGGACAGGTGGCCTGGGAGGAATCCAGAGAAATTGTTGAAGCAACCAGGGATCAGGTTAGGAAAGGGAAAGTCCTGAGAGAATTGAATCTGGCCAAGGATGTCAGGGGCAACAAGAAAAGCTTCTATAAGTAAGTTGCTAATAAAAAGACTAGGAAAAATGTGGTCCCTCCCAACAATGAAACAGGAGACCTGGTTACCCAGGATATGGAGAAGGCTGAGGTATTCAATGACTTTTCAGCCTCAGTCTTTAGCAGCAACTGCTCCAACCTCTCTGCCCAGTTGACAGAATCCAAAGACAGGGACTAGAAGTATGAAGAACAACAAGGAGAAGGAGTAGGAAAAGATCAAGTTTGAGACCATCTGATAAACATGAAGGTACACTAGTCCTAGACATAAACGTTCACGAGATGCATCTGTGGATCCTGAGGGAACTGTAGGATGAAGTGGCTAAGCCACTAGCCATCATATTTGAAAACTTCTGGTAGTCTGGTGAAGGTACCGCTGAATGGAAAACAGGAAATATAACCCCCATTTTTAAAAAAGGTAAAAAAGGAAGACTCGGGGAACTACAGGCCACCCAATCTCACCTCATTGCCTGCTAAGATGATGGAGCAGATCCTCCTGGCAATTGTGCCAAAGCACATGGAAAGTATGGAGATGACTGGTGACCACCAACATGGCATCACTAAGGGTAAGTCATGCTGGACAAATTTGGTGGCCTTCTACAATGCAGTTACAGCATTGGTGGATGAGGGAAGAGCAACCAGCATAACCTACCTGGACTTGTGCAAAACATTCGACACTGGTCCACATCATATCCTTGCTTCTGTACTGGAGAGACACGGATTTGGCAGATGGACTACTCAGTGGACAAGGAATTGACTGGATGATCCCACTCAAAGAGTTGTGGCCGACCGCTTGGCATCCAAGTGGAGATGAGTGACAAGTGGTGTTCCTCAGGGGTCAGAGTTGGGATTGGTGCTGTTTAACTTCTTTGTCAGAGGCATGGACAGTGGGATTGAGTGCACCCTCAGCAAGTTTGTCAATGCCATCGAGGTGTGTGATGGGGTTAACACACCAGAGGGAAGGGATGGCATCCAGAGGGACCTTGATGGAGTTGAAAGACAAGCCTGTGTGAACTTCATGAAGTTCAACAAGGCCAAGTGCCAGGTGCTGTATATGAGTCTGGGCAATCCCAAGCAGAGATTCAAACTGGGCAGAGAATGGATTGAGAGGTGCCCTGAGTGAGAGACTTGGAGGCATTGGTGGATGGAAAGCTTGACATGTCCTGGCAAAGTGTACTTGAAGCCCAGAAAGCCAACTGTGTCTTGCAACAAAAGCAGCATGGCCAGCAGGTCAATAGAGGAAATTCTTCCCTTCTATTCTGCTCTCGTGAGACCCTACCTACAGTACTGTGTCCAGCTCTGGGGTCCAAACATAAGAAAGACATGGACCTGTTGTATTGAGTCTGATAAGGGCCATAAAGATAGTAAGAGGGCTGGATTATCTCTCCTATGAAGATAGGTTCAGAGAGTTGAGATTGTTCAGCCTCGAGAAGGGGTGACTCCAGGGAGATTTTACAGAAGCCTTCCAGTACCTAAAAGGGCCTACAAGAAACATGTAGAGGACTTTTTAAGAGATCATGTAGTGATAGGACAAGGGGGAGAAGCTTTAAACTGAAAAAGGGTATGCTTAGATCATATCTAAGGATCAAAATCTTTACTGTGAGGGTGTTGAGGCACTGGAACAGATTGCCCAGAGCAGCTGTGGCTGCCCTGTCTCTGGGTGTGTTCAGGGTTGGGCTGGATGGGGCTTTGAGCAATCTGGTCTAATGGAAGGTGTCCCTGCCTGTTGTGGGGTGGTTTGGAACGAGATGTTCTTTAGGGTTCCTTCCAACCCAAACCATTCTATGTTTTTCTTCTCTGATTCTGTGAAAACTAACTCATTTAAGTACAGCAATTTTTCATATGGCATGTTTTATTTTTTAATAAATAAAAAAACAAAACAACAAGAAAACAGGAGATGATTATTACTTTTTGAATGGTTGTTTATCAAGAGCTTTTAAGAAAAGACAAAAGCAGAGGTGGATATAGGTCTTTCTCTAGACCCTAGAATTGAAGTTCTCTATTCAAAAATGTTAATTATTTTTCCTTTTTTAGAGGAAAAATCTCATAACATGCAACATGCCTATACTTTTATCTCAGCTTAAGTTGTATTATAAAATATGACTAGTTTTACAAAATAAATATTTCATTTTTTATGTAAGTCATAGCAAGTCACATACCTCTGTTCTGTTCTTCAGTCATTATTTATCACACTTTCAGTTGGGTTTTCTCAACATCTGGCTTTTAATTTTGATGAGCTGTTTGTTTATTTTCCAGTAAGCCAATATTTTTTCTCATGTTCTGTAGTTATCTAAGTTACTATATAATATATATTATATTCTTCATAATTTTGAGCAATCCCAATACAATGTCTGAGAGATTTTTCCTAACTAGGTTCCTATTTTTATTCTGCATCCTTCAAGATATGATTCTCTGATATTTTTTCCATATGTGACTCCTTGACTTCAGCATCCAGGAAGATATAATACCTTGATAACTCACATTTCTTAGATGTGTCTCAACAATTTTTAGGATACTTTATCTTGATAAGGTTTCCCAGAAATGACTTTTAGATAGCTCAAGGGTATTCTAGTATGTTCTTGTTCAATGACCTGAATGTGCATACATTCTTTTTTTATGGTCATTGAAAATTCATTCTACAGAGTAGTGGCTCACTAGATGTGTTTCTGTGTGTGTGTGTGTGTGTGTGTGTGTGCACATGTGCGTGCATGCATAATAGATTATGATGTTGAAAGGACTTTTGAATTATATGTGTGGCAGTGTTACTGTTTTGAGATAAAAGTTATTTGCCTAAATTATTTTGATTCTTTTCTAGATGCAAGAGTACAATGAAAAACTGAGGGAAATGAATTTGTTTAGTGTGGGGAAGAGAAGGAAGTCTTAATGTAGTTTTTGTTTACCTTACAGTTGATGCTAAAAATACAGTGCCAGACTCCACTCAAAGGTGCACAGCAACAGGACAGATGGCAATGGACATAACTTGTAAAAAGGAAAATTTTGATTGGACATAAGAAAAAAATTCTTCAGGGTAGGAGTAGTTAAGCAAAGGACTGTGTTTCCCACAGATGGCAACAGTGGAACTTAACTTTTGCTTTGAAACCATTAAGTCAGTAAAATAATACAATAAAGACTGGATATGGGGGTTCTAGGTTTAGTAGATGGGAAATATTCTGAAATATTGAAAGAAAAGTAATAATTGAATACCTTGAAAATTAACAAACATAGAACAAATATAGGTTTGTTGTGTGAAACATCAGATTACAGAATTCATTTCTATTGGAAGCATTAAGTCAAAAGTTTAGAATTCAGAAGGATTCTTAATAAGGTTAGAACAAAAATCCTGTTAAAGTCAAATGAAAAATAACAGACTTTTTAACACAAAGGTGTGAATCAAAGTCTGTCAGAGATGAAATAAGACTACCAGGGGAAGACCGTCTTTTCTTTTTATTATTCCACACACACACTCCACCCCAAACTGATTTTAGTTAAAAGGAAAAGGAGTGAATAATGAATAAAGAAAGACAGCACATTCAGTTCAGGGTAATATCAGCAGTGGGCTGCTAGTACTTCTAAAGGAAGTGTTTCTTGTGTTAAATCTTCCATCTCTGTGACTGAGCCACGCTTTTTGTTGCAAAATGAATGGCTGCCACATTATCTGATGGCCTTGAATTGTTCTCAGAAAAGACAAGGAATATTTAAAGTTCGGCAAGTCACAACAGTTCAAGCAATGCTTCAGCATGAAGAAAGAAACACAAAATTGTATCAATTCAGCCTGGAAAGCTTGCATGAGAGCTGTTGCATTTTGTTAACTGCACAATGCTGCACAATGCTGAACATTTCACTGACTAAAATATAGTACTAAAAATGCTTTGAGAAGCATAATCGTATGCATAGTCAAAGATTTGAGTTGTTCAGACTCATGATAAAACTACTTTAATTAAGCAGTACTTTCTGCTATAATTTACATTGAAAGAAATGAATCAGTTATATGAAATTATTTACGTGGTTTTGGAACAGAAGTGTTACAAACCGTACATGAAGTATATTCTCAATACAGTCTCCACATCTGCAACGTGTGAAGGATGAAGAATATTATTAAAATACATTTACCTTTTGCAGGTAAAAAAAGTTGTTATTCCAGATTTTCAGACAAGGATGTGAGTAAGAGAGTAAATTCACTCAGGTCTGTGCATCACTAACTTCCTCAGGCTCTGTCTCAGAGGGTTCATAAATCTGTTGCAGAATGGAAGTGAATCTCAACCAAGGAGATTAAGTGACTAGATTTTGTAACAGAGAGAACACTACAGCATATTTATTTTTCATCGTAAATGTTATCAGAAGATTATTTTATCAGAAGATCATGCTACACCTCTTTAGGAGTTATACTTTGTGTCACCTCTGTTCTAAAGACAGAAGGTAAAATTTCAAAGTATAGATCAGTACACCTGAGCTGATTTAAAAAATAATGTGCTCTATACAGCTGAGCATATCCAGCGTTGTCCTTATAATTTAAACTTTGCTATGATTATGCTTTCAGGTCATAAGCAAACTATAGCTTCTGACAACCAATACAGTCCTTTTTGAGATGTTATAGACAGAAATAGCCCACCATTTATTAACAGAAGACACAACCAGTATGAAATATTTTTAGTTCTCCTTTCCTTGAAAGAGAATGATCCTAGTAATCTAGTCAAAGGCAAAGAAACCGATGCATCTTGTACCTATACATAATAAGGATTTATACCTCCCTGCTATTTAGATACTTTTAAAGTAAATGTATGTCCTTGCTGACATACAAACAGACTTTGTCCCATGTTTTTTAATTTTCTGCTTGCTTTGTAGTGGATTCATAGTAGTGAACTGAATCTGTTCTTTTGAAACTGTGGTAAGAGTGGCTCACAGAGCGGTGATTTAGCAAACACGTATTCAAATTTTCTATAGGTTGTTTTGTGCAATGTGGTAAATATTCTATTCATCTCTGTATGAAAAACCAGAAGAGTCGGATGTTTTTTAGCTAGCAATTTATATATTGACTGTTGAATTTACTCAGTACTGAGCTTGCTTTTTCAAAATGTTATCTAAGTTAAATGGGACAAAAAAATTTGTATTTCAAGAAGTTGAGCAGTAGCTCAGGATTAACAGAATAGATAAAAATTTCTTCTTATATTTAAGGGGGGGAAAAAACAGAAAAATTCAGTATCCTTCAGTATATTTTCCATAATTATTTTTTTTTACGTCCATACTTCAACAGATATTATGGATTTGCCATATAGCTGGTATATCTCTGTCTAATTAATACTTTCTTTACCTTTCCTTTCAATAGGTGCCATAATCTACAGACTCAATGAAGAAATATTTGTGCACATGAGCCTGCCTCAACATCTTCTGTGCAAAACCTTGCAAAGGTACTTCCTTACCAAACACTTTTTGAGATCTCCTTAAACTTCTAATTCTCTCATGTACTTCAAAGGGCATCTTGAGCTCTTCATTTGGGACTGAGAACTCAATCAACCACAGGATGCATAGGTCACTTTTAACATTTATAAGAAAAAAAAATGACTGGACCTCAATCCTTACAATGTTTGAAGTATTACTTCATTACTTTTTCATTGAAGATTTTATTCACCTAAATGTTCCAGGAAAATATTCTCTTGTTTCAAGCTTTTTTAAAATGGTTTCCACCTGTTCAAAGTGAACGTATTGTGATAGCACATGAAGAACAGTGTTCTTTGTTTTCCCTTTGCTGAGGAAAAAAAGGCATATAAAAGAAGAAAATCAGATAAGGAATTGGGTAGCAGTGGTATCATGAAAAAAATGAAGAAAGATAACCGATGTCTTTAAATGTCTGTTTAAAGCAGTGAAACTAAGGTAGGGCAAAGCAGGATCCAGAATATCAATGAATGCCAGTGCATTTTTATGCCACTAGTTGCCATTCCTGACAAAACATAACAAAATTAAAAGTAGGAAAGCCATCTAGTTTTGAGCTGTGAAATTTGTAAAACTTCAATCTGTTCCTTGGAAAAAGAAAGCAAACCTTTCATCATGCCTATATTCTGTGTGCTCTGTGTGCACAGACAATGCATAAATTCCAGCTGGCAGTGGTATTTTTATATTGTTATGTAATTATCTGAAAAAAACCTATTCTGAATAATCAAGAAGTTATATTCGTCCTATTATTTATCTAGGACTTACATTAACTGTGTGAAAAAGTCTGAAATCTTCAAAACCTTAACTACTTTTTTAGTTTTGGGGCTTTTTCTCAATTATTTAATATAATTTATAAATAAGAACATGTTTTCATGAAGCATAAATAACAAAAACAGCCTACAGTGAACTTTTCCTACAAATACTTCCATGTAGCATCTGACTCAACCAGCAAATGTGTTCTGTTGGAAAACATGGATCACATTCTCCTCTGGATTCAGTAACTCAAATATTAATTTTAATGAAACAAGTGTTCACATATCAGTGAGAGTCCCAAGGTCCATGATGGTCCGAGCAAGAATCATCTGGATTTCTTCCTAAAAGAAAACATTTACATTTCATCATCCCAATTGGTCTCCAGACTTCATTGGTAGTATCTTTCTCTCAGACACTGATTTTTCTGCCCTAGAAGAGATGTTTCCCACCAACCCTGAACATATCCATACAGGTAGCCTAGAGGAATTCAGGAATCCATGTGTAGACAAATGAACTGAACCCTTAAGTAAACCCCAACCTTCATAACACAAAAAACATCTTTATAGTGATTTCAGTCAGAAGAAATTAGGATGAAAATTATGACCACATTAGTAAGACTGCTTGAAAGATGGAATGTCAAAAATCAGCTGAGGCACTTTAAATTTTTGTGTTCTATCTATTGTTTATTAATAGGTGTTCATGGTACTTTTAACACCAACAATTCATACTGTTTTAAAAATATGCTGTCAATAACCATTAAAAATCACTTTAATTACTGAAATAAAAGCATTCCTGAGATAAAATGAATAATGTTCTTGAAGAGTTCATAAATGTTATTCATCACAAATGTTTATTATCCCAGCATAAACAGAGAACAAGTGATGACATCCTGTTATGCAAGTGAAGGAGCAATATGAATTCTCAGCTGTTTCAAAACTGGAACACTGAACTTCAAAACCAAAATTAGAAACAAACTCTTAACATACTTTCAAAGCAAGCATTTTGTGTCAATGAGTTTTATATTCTGATATCATCCATTTATCTATTTTTTACTTATGTAAATGATCTTGAAAATTATTTTCCCTATTTTTGGGTGAAACTGTCTTATGAATTTATGATGTTGCATTGCTAGGATTTTACTGCCAGGGTTTCTCATTCAGCACTGATCTTCCAGTTCCATTCTACTTGATCTGATTTCTTATCATTAACTACTTGCAAGCCAGTTTTCTTTAGGATTTGGTTTCTGGTGGGGGTTTTTTCCTGCATTGTAGAGTTTGGTATTTTATTTTCTGTCAAATATCCACTAGACTTTAACAAAGACACACAGATGAGATGGAACTACTACAAAAAGGCCTCTGGAAATGTACTGCTAATAAAAATTTTTTGATTTTGAGTTCTGAGAAAAAAAAAAGTCCTCTGTTTAACACAGGTAATGTACAGGCAGCAGTGTGCTTTTCTTTTTAAGTTAAATGGCAGTGATTTTTTATAAGGATTTGCATCTTTCTAGATGACTCACAGCCACATTTTCTTCACAGTTTTTCATCTGTTTTTTTTGTTTATAAGAGCAGACTTTTCATTCAAGAAGAATATGCCATCTTGCAACCCAGGGCAGGAGGAGGAACTTATTGAAACTGTAATTGCTCACCTTTAACAGTGTTTCCTTCATCTCTTTTCCCCATCTGCATTCCAAATTATAATTTTTGCTTTCATATAGTGGTTAATACGACCAGGTTGAAGTGTCCTACAGCCAAATCAAAGGTCCATGACACATAAAAATTACAACTGCTTTAATTGATATATAATTAATATTAGTTTGCCTTGAAACCAAGTATAAGGGTAAGTTGCAAGTGAAACAATTTTTTACATTCTCAGTTTAATCAAGAAATTTAATGGTAAATGCTATTAGAAGCTTTTTCCATCTTTAAACATCATAAAATATAAACCACTGAAAGTGGAGAACACAAATAGTTCATCATTTGTCTAAGGTAAGGAACTCAGTCTGAAAACAGGTACGTCCTCTGATCAGGAGTTGCTCCCTCAATGGGACAGCTAGGTCACAGCTTGTGGGTAATCTGCTATCCTTATCCTGTGCATTAAGTTGTGTTGAGCCCATCTTTGGACTCCTTTACCTCAAGAATTGATAAGGCATGTACAATTCTGCATGTTTCTGTGGGACCCACAAATTTTGCCCCTAGATGTTCCAAAGTGCATCCTTATCCCATTATAAGCTGCAGCAATACTGCTTATTATGCATCATTTTATTATTAATCATGTGGACAATCTTTATCAGGACTCACTGTAACTTCTCTTTCTTTAGGGCAACTGTCCCATTCAGTGCTTCAACACCTGTCAACACCTGTGTATGTTTTTGCAGATGTTGAGTATGTGAAAAATTCCAGAGAGTTTTAGACCATAGTTAATAGGCTTGTAGTACTGGATAAATCTATTTCATCTGATCCCAAACTGTAAATAACAACTACTGCTTTACAAAGAGGAAAGGTGTTTGTCTTTCCTGTAGGGAAGGAAGAGGAATTACTCGTCATACAGGTGATCACCAGAGGTCTTAATCCTTAGTGACAGTACAGACTATGGAAACTGGAAGAACACTATCATAATACCTTAGAGTTTGAAGATTGTAAGGGAGAAATATTGGGAAAAAGTATGTTTCTTCCCTCAGAAATACTGACTTATTGTAAGCTTTTGATGAACACAAGAATGATATTTTCCTTTGACTGCAGGTGATCCAAAGCAGAAATGCATATATCTACTACTGGTACAGCTGTTACAGCTTTGGATTTCAGGATGTTTGACCTTCTAGCAAGGAGAAGAAAAGAATAAAAATTCTGTAAAAAAAATTTCCTGGTACTTTTCTGTTCTCTATAAAAACTGATTTTGTTAGGTTTAAACTGCTTGTCTTGTACTCTTTCTTTTTTAAAAAAAATTATGTGCATACAATTATTTATTTAAAAAAAAAAAATGTACAGTTTAGTTTTGCTCCTTTGGTAAGGGATGCTGAACTACAGTGTTTAAAAGAGAGACTGGAAAAAATTATGAACAAGAAATTCATGAAAAAGTGAGAGAATTGACTGAGAAGTCAGCTCAAGAAATCATAAAAATGAAAATATTTGAAACATAGACTTCTAAGGTGAAGCAATACAGATTTTTCCTAGTCTTACATTCCTCCCTAGGCATTTTTTTATGACCTTCCTGGAGGCAGGATTTTGAGTTACACAAGCCTGTGAAAATACCCTGATGGTATTCTTATGCTCTCCTGAATGTTGCAGTGCCTAGTGATTTGAGCAGATAATAAGAAACTTTCCTTTTGTGGTTTCACTCCTTTCATAGAAACTGACAGAATATGTAGCTTCATGTTCTGAACTATTTCAGTGGTATCACTTACTGTAACTGTAACGAAAAATTGGAGCAAGAGTCCCTGTTGGAGAACAATCCACCTTATCCAAAAATGGAACAATTTATGTAATCTGTCTCAGATGCCCCCAGAAGTGTCTACTTCTTTCTATCAATAATGGGAGAAGTTATCTCAAATTCAGCTTACTTTTAGACATCTGAAGACAGGGGAAATAATAATATAAAATTACAAAATCATTTAAGATTGGAAAAGATGTCTAAGATCACCAAGTCTAACCAATAACTCAGCACCGCCAGGTCCAGCGATAAACATGTCTCTGACTACCACAGCTACACATCTTTTAAATACCTTCAGGGATGGTGATCTCATCATTTCCCTAGATGGTCTGTTCTAGTGCTTAATAATATTTTCAGTGAAGAATCTTTTCCTAATATTCAATCTAAACCTCCCCTGGTGCAACTTGAGGCAATTTGCTCATGCCCTATATATTGTTGCCTGGGAGAAGAGGCTGACTCCTCCGTTGTAGAGGCTGAGCTGCCTTTTCTCCAGGCTAAACCACATCAGCTCCTGCAGCCACTTCTCATAAGACTTCTGCTCCAGACCCATCACCAGCTTCGGTGCCCTTCTCTGGACATACTCCAGTCTTTCGTGTAGTGAGGGGCCGAAAACTGAACGCAGGACTCAAGCATCACTAGTTCTGAGTACATGGGGACAATCACTGCCCTGGTTCTGCTGGCCACATCATTTTTGATACAAACCAGGATGTCACTTGTCTTGGCCATCTCTAGGATTGTTAGGCCCAAAATCCTACTCAGAACAGGGTCAGCTAGACTAGGTTGCCCAGGCCTTTATTCAGTTTTGCTCTGAATACCTCCGAGAATGGAGACTTCACAACCTCCTTGGGAGTGTTTGATAACCCTCATAATAAAAGAAGGGCTTTTTTCCCATGTTCAGCTGGAACTTCCTGTATTTCAGTTTGTGCCTATTGCCTCCTATCTTCATGCTGGGCATTACTATGAAAATCTGTCTCTGTTTAAAGTAATATAAGCATAATGGATTGAATAAATATTTACATGACACTGCAGACTTGGCCAGAGGTATCTGATTAGAAGGAAGATGTGAAGAAACTGATCAAATAAAGAACTGCTAAAATGCTTGGCCAGCTTTCTTTCGGTGGTACTATAATGGACTTCCTCTTTCATGTGGTTTGGAGTAAATATAGGTCTTCACACAGAGCACTGCAAACAACAGAAATCACTTTCTTGGGAGTGTAATACTGGAATATAATATTTGCATTTTGGATTAAATACTGAGGTAGAAAAAAATGAGTTTTGACATCCAAGCTACAGAAAGTTACAGTTACTGTTTTTTATAAAAACTCACAGACATATGAAATTTTAAGCAGTCAGAAAGGAGCAATCAAGAATGATGCACTTCATACTTTTAACTGTAAAATAATTTGATAAATTGCAAGTTAAAAACTTTCGGCTAATACGGACTCGAGTGTTATTATTTACAGAAGACCTACTGAGAATATGCTCATATGATTTATTTTCATTAATATGTGATTGCAAAAATAGGTCTAAAATTTAAAAGAGACAAAAGGAAAAATTTTGGGTTTCTCTTTTAGTATTATATATGTACACTCATAGATTTGCCTTCTATCCATTTTCCTTTCAAAGTTAAAAAAATATATGTATTTATGAATTTCATCTTTTTTGTTTTAATTATCCATAGTCATTTATGCAAAATGAAACAAGCAGAAATGAGACTCTAGTGTATATGTATCTAATGTTCTGTTATCTATCAATGTCACCTCCAAAATCTCCAGCTATCATTTAAGTCTAAACAAAGAAATTAGAACTATAACTAACCATGAGAAAAAGGAAGAAAAATGGAGAGTAATATTCTTTGAAATCTCAAGAAAAACTTTAGTGAAATGTCTCCTCAGTTATTCACTAGTAAATGAATAAAAAATTGTCCCTGTGTGTACATGCATTAAATATTAGTGTCTAATTTTCACTACGTAACAATGCAAGAGGGAACTGTAGGATGAAGTGGCTAAGCCACTAGCCATCATATTTGAAAACTTCTGGTAATCTGGTGAAGGTACCGCTGATTGGAAAACAGGAAATATAACCCCCATTTTTTAAAAGGGTAAAAAAGGAAGACTCGGGGAACTACAGGCCACCCAATCTCACCTCACTGCCTGCTAAGATGATGGAGCAGATCCTCCTGGCAATTGTGCCAAAGCACATGGAAAGTATGGAGATGACTGGTGACCACCAACATGGCATCACTAAGGGTAAGTCATGCTGGACAAATTTGGTGGCCTTTACAATGCAGTTACAGTATTGGTGGATGAGGGAAGAGCAACCAGCATAACCTACCTGGACTTGTGCAAAACATTCGACACTGGTCCACATCATATCCTGGCTTCTGTACTGGAGAGACACGGATTTGGCAGATGGACTACTCAGTGGACAAGGAATTGACTGGATGATCCCACTCAAAGAGTTGTGGCCGACCGCTTGGCATCCAAGTGGAGATGAGTGACAAGTGGTGTTCCTCGGGGGTCAGAGCTGGGATTGGTGCTGTTTAACTTCTTTGTCAGAGGCATGGACAGTGGGATTGAGTGCACCCTCAGCAAGTTTGTCAATGACATTGAGGTGTGTGATGGGGTTAACACACCAGAGGGAAGGGATGGCATCCAGAGGGACCTTGATGGGGTTGAAAGACAAGCCTGTGTGAACTTCATGAAGTTCAACAAGGCCAAGTGCAAGGTCCTGTATATGAGTCTGGGCAATCCCAAGCACGGATACAAGCTGGGCAGAGAATGAATTGAGAGGTGCCCTGAGTGAGAGACTTGGAGGCATTGGTGAATGGAAAGCTTGACACGTCCTGCCAATGTTTACTTGAAGCCCAGAAAGCCAACTGTGAAGTGGGATGCATCAAAAGCAGCATGGCCAGCAGGTCAAAGGAGGTGATCCTCTCCCTCTACTCCACTCTCATAAGACCCCACCTGGTGGCTTCACCCAGCTCTTTGCCCCCCTACATAAGAAGGACATAGACCTGTTGGAGTGAGAGGAAGGCCTCAAATATGATTAGAGTGATGGAACACCTCTCCTGTGAGAGAGTTGGGGTTGTTCAGCTTGGAGAAAAGAAGGCTATGGGGAGACCTTACAGCACCTTTCCAGTACCTGAAGGGAACCTACAAGAAAGCTTGAAAGGACATTTTTTACAAGGACATGTAGTGATAGGACAAGGAGTAATACCTTGAAACTGAAAGAGGGTAGGTTTAGATAAAACCTAAGTATCAAATTCTTTACTGTGAGGGTGGTGAGGCACTGGAACAGGTTGCCCAGAGAAGCTGTGGATGCCCCATCCCTGGCAGTGTTCAAGTCCAGGCTGCATGGGACTTTGAGCAACCTGACCTCATGGGTGGCAATCCTGCCTTTCGAGGGGAGGGATCTAGCTACCTAATGTTTAAGGTGCCTTTCAATCCAAGCCATCCTGCAATTCTGTGATTTTATTTTTTATTAGTAGTCTTCTATTAATTTTTATTTGCTTTGATCTGACACTGAAAATTGCAATTTTAATTAATTAATAGAATGATAATTTATTAGAATTAATTATTCTGGTTTGAAAATTCATTATTATTAAATGAAGTAGCAGAATAAGTTGGATATCTAGTATTTTCAGTCACAGTGTAAAAATTACCTGTCTAATAAAACATATAATTGCCACAATTTAACAGCTATCTAATTTGAACTGGTTTTGAAGGATGTGACTCTGAAAAAAGTTATTATTTTAGACTATATTGTGAAAAAACCCTAACATACTACAAAAAACTGACCAGTGAAGAGGTAGAGAGAAAGAAATTATCAAGTATCTCTATTTTTTTTAGAAAAATTCTTACAATTGATTCAAGGCAAATTTTTTTTTTACTTTTAAAAACACTATTATTTTGTAGTGTAAAACACGTGAACTTAATAAATAATTACTCCATATTAGGTACCCTTTTCTAAGTATGTATTAAAGAGCAAAATTACAATGATACAAGAAGGCAATGAGATCCCTAAGAAAGGCAAACCAACTTCTCTAAGTATCTATAATTAACAAGCTTTAGCAAAGAGGTTTTTTCATCTCATGGTCCTTTTTTTTCAGTGACATTCTGCTTTGCCGTTAGCAACAGTGATGAACTGACAGGTGGATGGCTTTCCAAAAGTCGCACAGGATGGCTGAGTCAAGGAGGCACTTCTAAGATGACCAAGTCCAATTCATTGCCCAGAGCAGAAGCAGTTTATTGGGTGTGTGCAGCAAGTTTTCAGTAGTGAGGTGGCTACAGGGGTAGCTTCTGTGAGAAGCTACTGGAAACTTACCCTATGTCCAATAAAGTCAATGCCAGAATTCAAACCTTAAAAAGGTAAATAGCCTTTGCGTTGCAGTCTTTACCTTCTTTTAAAACTATACTAAAGGAGGGAGTCTTAATCCACTTATTTCTAATGGTTTCTGAGTGGACTGTACCATGAACTAAATTGTGAACGATGAGCTGAGATCATCTTTTCATGCTGTTACTTCTGAGATGGCCTTTGTAAAATAAATCCAAGGTGACAAGTAAAACCAAAAGAGGACAATTAAGCCTGTAGATTGATCATTGATGTCTCTCTCTGACTGATAAATCAGAGATCTCATCTTCTCACAAAGACCCCATCACACTGTCAAGTTTTTGTATGTGAATATGTCTCATTATTGAGTTATTTCACTAGTGCAACATTTTTTTTCTTATTCCCCTGTTTCATTCTCTCTTCCCTCTCCACTCTCACCATTAGTAAGAAAGAAGTATTAAGATAATTTATTCCTCTGGTAACCTCATTTTTCTACATTCCCAATTAGATTTGCAATCTGGACATAATATAGAGATCAAACTGATTTTAATGATTAATGATTTAACAGTTTAGTGGCCTTGTGTTATTTATGGTACTTTTTCAAATGCATTGAAAACTTTTGTTATCACCAATCATGATGTTTCACTGTTTGCTGTGAAGGCTCTATGAGGAAACAGGGACAGAAGTGTTTCATGTCTTCCCTTTATTTCCTCACAGAGAAATGTTATATGGAAAGGATATACAAAATCGTATCTATTGTTTCATTTCACATGTTCCAGAAAACCTATTTTCTACTTTTATAACTGGTATGTAAAGCAGTTGTTAAATCAGTAAGTGGGAGACCGCTGATGCCGGTTCTGTATTTTAATGGATTGACCATTCTGCAAATATGCCAGGACATGGTACTTTCTCAGAACACTCGTTCAATATTTTTCAATAGCAAGTTCATTTTTTCCAGATCATTCTGGCAGAATAATCACATGCTTCTGCTTGGATACAGACTTTAATATATTGTTTCATCTTGCCTACTCAGTCACTATAATTTGTTTATCAACAGCTAATCTTGAAACAATCTTGAAAGGTGGTTCAGAGATAACAATTATTGAAGAACATTATGAAACTAAGACAATATATTGTATAAGTCCTTCAAAAACTGACCTAGTTATTCAGAACATCTCAGTATATTTTATAAAGATTGTGGAAACCATATACATATTCCTCTATTTAATGAAAATCAAAATTACTGTTATTGTTTTAACTAATGCACCAGATGGAATCCAACACTTTTGGGGTTATTTAATGTATAAAGTTTTTGTAGAAAATTCCTGACTGGAATTTAACAATACAGTATTTGAGCAGTGAATGTACTTTGTTTTTGTGACTAGAGTGTTATGGGAGTTGAATTTGGTTGATCTAGGCATCTTTAAGTCATGCTTGGATGTACCTCATTAAACATATAGCCTGTTATCATCCATTTCATACTGTACTTCATGTATTTTTTTACTTTTTTGACATCTAGTGTTTGAAAAGTCCCTTGTTTTCTAATAAAAGATGCCTACCTTCTGTGGTTAAGCCAGCCTAAGGACTTTTTTGGTGTCATGGGATTTGGACGGTTATCTTAAGGGGTATAGTGGGAAAGTTACTTGCCATTAGGGGATTTGGCAAATCGTTACAGAATTTTGCTCAACCAAATGCCAACCCCTTCGGAAAATGGGACTTTTCATGCTGTAACATTATGTGATCCTCATCAGGGTTGCAGGTGAATTTTGTATAAAGGTTTTATGTTGTTACCTTTTTCAAAGTAATTTAAAATAAGCATATATGTTTTCTCACACTTTTTATACTTAAATATTTAGATCATTCTGCTTCTGATATAGAGAAAATGCATGAAAAAACCTTCAGAAAGCATATCAATAATATATATCTTTAGTACATGTAAATTTCACTTAGAGTAATAAAATATTTCCTCTTGATTTATGAATGTTTTATATCTAGTACTTGAAATTACAGTTCATTCTACTTTTGAATGAACTGTAATATTACAGCATGAGTTGGTTTCAAGAAGAATTTTTGCTAAGGTATTTGAAGGAAACCGATTAATTTTATAAATTTAAAAATATATTTGACTGTAGTCCAGAATGATTAATTATACAGTCAGATTGGTTTAAATGTGTTCCAGCTCTTTATAAAAGATTGAAGGTGGGGATTTTTAAAGCATTTTTTTCTAGAAGGTTTTTTGGATTTGGTTTTGTTTTTTTTTAATCCGAGATATCATTTCAAATTTTTTTGTTTATAATCGGAATTCTATTAAAGTTAAAACTTAAAGACTCAAACCTGAGAGGTTCAGTGTTATAAAAAATATTATTTTAAATTAAATTTTTACAGAATTTTAAAAACTAGGAAATTTACATAGCAATTTTAGCCATTTCCCACAAAGTTAATTAATAAAATTAGATTTTTGTCTTTTACAAGAATAAAACTTTGACTTTGATGACTGTTTATTTTGCTCTTACTGTTGACCCAGCTGTTTGCCAAAAAGACAATTCTTCTCAATTCTTTGGTGAAGAAATAGCAGTTAAAGTAGACAGGAGAGGAAAGAACATAATCAATTATATTTAATCATGCCTTTAATAAGATTCTGATACTGCAATGAAGAGAATGAGAACTGATTCCTGACTCCACATGCATCTGTGTAAATGAAGGTTTCAGGCCTTGTAATTTTCAAAGCTGGACTGTAATTCAATCCCAGTTTTATTTGTGCACAGATTTTTCCTTCTCAGCTTTAAGAGATGTCTAAGAGGTGGCAGTAAACTAGTGTACGAGAGTGAGAATGTGTCTGGGACAGGTACTTTTGCCTTTATTCGCTCACAAAAAGCATATTAAAGTTCAAGTCTGAAAATAGGACCCTGAGACACTAATGTAACATAAAGAAATATAATTAGCATATCTAAGCTTTCAGCAGTTTTTTTATATGTAAACATTTTTCAATGATAGAAAATTGTTGTGGGCTGGATTGTTATAGTTAGCCACCTTCCAGAATATTCAACAAGTAAATATTTTATCTTCTCATAGAAGCTAGTAAGAACAGAACTAAAAGTATTATTTCAGTCCCTTACAGTTTAAGTCAATCTACGTTTAAGTACTGGTCTTGACTTTTTTTTTTCATTCTTCAGATAGTTGTTTCAACTAAAGAATAACTAGCATATATCCTTACAGCTAATAAAGATCTATTTAATCTTTGTTCCTCGGTTCTATTGGAAATGCTAGAAGACTATCAGACAGTCCACATCCTACTTTTAAACTGGAGTGTATTTTGCTAATAGCCTAAAAGTTGATTTAGAATAGATTTATGATAATGAAGATTTAGTAAATGCAGCAGAATGTTCAGACACAAAATATGTAGGAATAGAAGAGATTTAATAAATCAAGGCTAAAGCCAAAAAAGGAGATGGTAGAAGAGAGGCAAGTGCTTGTACAACCGTTGGAGTTGCCAGATGCTTTTTAAAGTGTCATTGAAGACACTTTCTGATTATTTTTATTCTACTTTTACTCACTAAAGTGAAGATAGTTTTTTGGTCTGTGGCAATTTTTCTAGATTAAAATTGAGAAGTTTTAAATTACCTGTTAGGGTGTTTGTGTGCAGCTAATTATTATAGTTTCCCCACTTTTTTAAAGTATATCATTAAATATTGATTGGAGTCTGTACAGAATAATAACATTAGCTAAAGAAAGACTCCTGTATTTTGGATTTATGTCATGGAACATCACTACCATTGACTAATCAGTGTTTTTTCAATACCTTAAATCATAAGATGTGGCTTATATGGGCAAGACAAGGCTGCAGGGTGTCAAGCAATGCCCTCAGTTCTAGGCAGAAACAGATTTTGTTTTGACTAGCAATTTGGGCAGATAGTTAAGTGACCTGCATGATCAGCAGCTTATTTGATTAGCTATTGTCAAGCCAGGCCTCTAATTTGTTTTCCCTGAATGCATCTTGTTAGTAAAGAACACCGTGGTTTACACTGCTTAGGAACTCATAATTCTCGGTAGCAGTATACATAAAACCATTCCGTTGCTCATTCTCAAACACTAAAACAACGAGCTACAAGGGTAAAGGAATAAATTTTAGTTTTCTTGTGCAGTGACTGCATAGCTTCCTTGAGAGCAGATTAGGAATGCTTCACCAATTCCCCGAAAACCTATTTGCTTAAATCACATCTAAATGTAAAGGTGTGATACTATTCAGACACTGTCTTAGAATAGAGGAACTCCAAATCTCTCGAAGGCTGCGATTTGAAGTGTGAGTATAACACTGGGAATACAAAATCCATAGTTGTGGGGAGAACAGAACAGCCACCTCAAGCAATTTAGGGCTGATTTCGTACTTGAGTTGCCTTTCATGCTGTCATGTATTTCAGTTTTGAACATTTATTCCACAGATTCCCGAAGCTGTTTTCTGTACCCTTCCTGCATCTGTCCAGTATGAATTCCCAGAGCTTGCCAAACACATCCATAAAATGTGTCATATACTGTGCAACCAGGGGCTGCTTTCTTGTGACAGAATTGCTGCTCCATTTGACATAATTCATCATACTGATCTGTGCTGAACAGGCAGCCAATTTAAATGACTAGCAGAAGAATGGTGAATTCAAGATATTTAAAAGCATCTCATTGCAGATTGTAGGCACATTTTATGTATTTTTTGCTGTGTTTTGAAGCCCACTACCCAATTCAGAAGGAAAATCTAATTTAGTTTAACATATGGAGGTTGAACAAAGAGTCTAGATTAGCTGACATCTTGCAGTAAACTAAACAGGGCTTTCACCTGCATATTTAACATCTTCCTTAACATTTCTGTAGCCCAAGCAACTTACCCTCTTCCAAACAATACCCAGGAATGTTTTGAAAAGCAGCACAGGCCTGCAGCTGTTCTCAGTCAGCAGTGTAGACGAGACCATGCTATTATGTAAGAAGCAACTTTAACCTTACAGACATGGGCCGTAATGTACAAGCTGGGCCAAAGATCGGAAATGAGTTCACACCTATTTTGTTTAAAACTGTGAATTTAGACAAGCTGAGTAATAGCTAAGTGTTTCACTCAGCACTTCACTATCTACACTACTATTCAGATTTGGAAGATTAAAAATTTGACACTATCTTTGGAATATAAGTGTCAGGTTAAGTCTTCTGAAACATTAAGACAGTGACTTTACCTTCTGTGAATGTATTTTCTTCCTTCTCATGTAGCTACCAGCCTGTTGAAGCATTTTACTCTATCACTCACCTTTTAATTGTTTTATTAATTTGTTTAGAAATTGAATATAGAACATCCATATATGCATAGAAATCAACATCTTAATATGTCATTTTCCAATGTAACTATTTGACAGTAAGTACCATAGAAACAACTTCTTTTTCAGATTCTGATTTTACCTGTTGAGCTGAAACTTCCATCTCTGTTTTTCCTCTCTGGGAACTTGTTCTCTCTTTACAAATATATGGATTTCAATGCCTGAATTCTGTCTAAGGAAAGTGTGATGAGCTTGATGTGAGGAAATAGTGGCTACTAATGGCTCTGGGACATGGAACTCACTTCAGCTGTCAGACAGGTTTCTCCAGTTCAGAAAGGCTGTGGACATATGTGGATACTTGAGTTGATGTTACACTAAAAGCAAAGTCACAGCAGTGCAGTACTTCGAAGTCTGAAAAATACTACTCACCCACTTTTTTTAATCCTCAGCTGACACCAGATACACGTGGATGTATTCCTTATTTTTGAAAACTCTCTTTAACTGAGGATGAACCAGGTGTTGCTTTCCTTGCTTGCATCTGTGCTCATCTATGTCTGGGAATGAATGTTCTTCAAGTGTTGTCTTCATGTTTCTACCTCTAATCCAAACTGCAGAATTAGCAGCAATTCATTGCCCAGTAATTAAGTTGCCCTCACTGCCAAAAAACTTCTACACTCCCCCAAATCTAAGACTATAGTTTAAACCCTGTTGAATATTGCACTGTTACTCAAAAGCTTTCAGCTGTAAGTCTTGCTCTTAGAATCTGCTGTTGCCAAAATCTAATTCCTGAATCCTCCTCTAATCCTAATTTTAACACTATACTTAAGGAAATTATAAACTTCTAATTGTGGCAAGAGAATTGTTCATTCAGACTAGATGGGTCAGATATCTACTTAGCAATTTCATTGAAGTTCAGTTCAAATCATACATGACTTTTATTGAACAGTCGTATATGCCAAATATAAGACAAAAGGGTGCTTCAATCCTACAGTTTATTTAAAAATTCCCTGAAAAACAAACAGAACAGAAAAAAAAAAACAAAAACAAAAACAAAACAAAACAAACCAAATCAAACAAAAAAAAAAAAAAACACCAAAAAAAAAAAACCAACACCCCCCCCAAAAAAAAAAAAAAAAAAAAAAAAAGACCTCAAAGCAAAACTCAAAAAGCCTTCCCTTTTGTATTGGGATTTCATATCACTATCAAAAAGTCCAAGGATTCAGCTATGACAAACTTGAAGAAAGAATGGTTGATCAAAACCGATGGTACGTACCAACCGGAAACTTTGCAGCCACACTGAAGATGTCGATTACAGATTTATAACCATGGGGCAAACTTCCAGTCAGTTCTTCTTAGAGACTTCAATAGCTTTGTATCTCTGAGTTTTAGAAAATGATAACTAAAAGTTCTCAGACAACTACAGGAAATTAATCTCTATGAAGAAGAAAAATTCACTTCTAGGAAACTCCAATTAGTGCAGAATGAAGGCATATGTCTCTACAGCAATGTACACAGTCACAGAAACATCTATCCTCTAAGTTCTGCCACTGTCTTTCTGTAGTATATAACATTAAATGTAAGAAATATGGACCTTTGTTCAAAGTATAATGGTGACTAAAAATACTAAAAATAAACAAATAAAAATTCTATCTGAAATATACTCTAACAAATAATGCACCTTAAGCCTTGAGCTATTACTTGTCTATAATTTACTCCTCCACAACATATGGATGTTTGTTTACAGATTGCATACAATGCAGTGAGTTGAATTATGTTTAGATATTACTAGAAAGAGATATAAAAGAGAATGGATATTACTATTTATATATCCCTAACTGGAAAACTTTCAATAATGTATTTAGAGCTTCCAAGTATCTCATGGGATTCGTGGGGTTAGTTAGTAATTTCAGATGAACTAACCCTCATATAAAGCATACTTCCCCCTATAGTTTTCTTTCAAGGTATATGCACATTTTGCTTTCATTCTTCAGTGTTGTTATTTGCACTACCTATTCTCCTGATTATTATGCCATTTTTTATGTGAGTCATTTGCTTTGAGGAATGTCCAAGTTTTGACAGACATTTTTCTACCAGTCTTAAGAGAAATCTGACAGACAGTTGGAGCATGAAAACAGGCACATTGGTGTTGCAGAGAGAAATTGTGTTACAACAATCTTACAAAATTGTTATGGAGTTAACTAATTTTTTAATCCATTCTGTTTTCTTTGGTATTAATCTTTCTTCACATCAGCCTGGTATATAGGTATATGACAAAGGGCTGGTCAATACGACCTAGTATACAACCTATATCCTAAGGTAGTTTAAGACCAATGAAGTACACATCAAAAAGTTCCATGTAACAATAAGTTTGCCTATATATGTCGTCGGAACACTATAGATTTAATCAAGATCATTTTTATATGTCTTTATGATGAGACAGATGTTATCATATGAGCAAAAGTGGTCAATGACCAAGATTCTCATCTCAGAAAAAAAATGCAGTAGTTTGATATTTTCTTAGTTCCACATTTGCACAAAAATAATGAATATACACTATTTGTAAACAACTGAAATCTTAAAAGTAATGCAAACCAATACTGTTGTGAATTTGACATTTCATGTAAAATTTTAATATACGAACACTATTACAGTAAAATTTCCAGTTAAGTAGTGATGTTATCTCTTAGCTGTGTCCAAATAATCTGCCTCACAGCCCCCACTGGAACAGCTCTGTTGCCCTTTGCTGCCCTTCTTCTCTGCTTCTGATCCTGGACCTGCACTTCAAGTGCATTGACTCATTGTACTGGTGGCGAATGGTTGCAATATCAATAGCCAGATTTTACTAGTCTAGAGGACAGACGTGTGTGCCTGGCCAGTCTTATGACAATCAAAACATGCCAACAGATGTGAAGTCATCACTTTCTATCTCAAGAAATGGTTATGAAAAATTTTTGGCAATTCTGCCATACAAATGACAAGTTGACTAAAGCTCATAAAATATCACACTGCTTGGTGAATCTTGAATTGTTTTTCTTTTCTTATAAACAAAATACTATTTTTATAATGATTGTTAATATCTACCTTGCATTTTTTTTTATTATGGAAGTATTTTTATCTTTCGTGAGCATTTAAGCTATGTGATTTAAAGCATGGGAGAGAGAAGGTACTGAGAATTGTTGTTTTGGGCTGTGAAGTTTTGATAATGAATCTATTTTAGATCATGCCTAACATTTTTGTTTTCAAGATTATGTTTATAAGTGCTTTGCTTGCTGTTTTGGCAACACCTGATACATCTCACAAGATGTTTTTTCTCATGGTTTTCTCTGATGTAGCAGGAACAGAAAGGATCAAAGAGAAAGTTCTCATTATTAATGGATCAAATGGATTCTTTTCCCTTCAGGGACAGGTCTTTAAGATTCAAATATTTATCTGTTACCATCCTGCACTGGACGCTTATTTTATGTGCTGAATTATTTGCATTGCATTTTCATGTAAATTAGCACAACTAAAATGATATGCCACAGGGTAGGAGAAAAAGTACCCTGTGTTAAAGAAGTGTTAACATGTACCTCAGTTGCCAGAATTTGTCCATTTCAGAGTTACGGATGACTGCCTGAACTTCACTGGTCTTTGTGTGCTGATATTGACACTATGCACAAGAAGAGACTTAGCAATGCATAGAATTAGATGGTAAAAAGAGCACTTACCAGAGAGTCTCCCTAATTCATCATTTTAAAACCACTCAATGTTTAAACACATGCCTGTAAGGCGAAGGATTAGTCACAAGGACCTCAGAAAGATCACAGCTGTAAAACGTAAGGCATCATCCAATTGAAAAAAAGCATTAAGTTCAGAATATAATTATGCTTTTGTACAGCTGAAATTCAGCTGCATAGTTCAATTTGCATATGCAATAGAACTTCACAATGTAAGTTTGTAAATCAATGGACAATTTTACACATCAAGGGTAGAAAACCTACTATCATGAGATTAAACTGGAAAAGAAATTGTATTGCAGAACAGATTGATACTACTTTGACAATTATTACCCACTATTATCAACCATGAATACCTACCCTGCATCTTTTAAATATTTTGGATTTAAAGAACCAAATCTTTAGGTGAGTAAATCTTCCCAAGTGCTACAGCAAAGGTGTACTTCATTGCCTCACAAAGCGCTTACGCAGAGTACTAATAAAATAAAATCTAGCACCTTTAAACAAATGTTACCTTTTGTACATGCCTTAATTTACTTTCCTTAACACTAATCCATGGCACTGAAAAATAACTTGAGAATGGCTCTAAGGAAAAATTAATCTTTTAGTGAATAGGCTTAAGTTGTTCCAACTGAAATTTTTCTTCACAAATTTAACAGAGCTGATATACACAAATTTTTTTAAACATTTTAATTTTCTTTGATTTTATAAGTTGTTATAATGTAAGGAAAAATAAACTATACAGAACTTATTGTCTACAAAGGAAAATACATATTTAAATAAGAAGGCATTGTCTGAAATTTGGAGATTCTACAATCTATCAAGGCAATCTACTGTAATGCTTGATTATCTTTACAGTAACAAATTCTTTTTCCTTATACATAGCCTGAACATATTTGTTTCAACTTGAACCTCTTGACCTTCACCCTCTTATCCTGCACCACTATGAGGAGCTCATATACATTCCTATGATGATGCCTCAAAGAGGCTGGGGAGCTGTTAGGCCCCCAAAAGCCATCCCTTTTCCAGGCTGACCCAACCCAGCTTCCTTAGCTGTGCAACTGCCAATACATCCCAGGATCTGTTGGACAACTCTGCTGCCAGCACATGCCATGGGCTCATGTTCATATAGCTGCCTGCCACAACCCCAGGGGCTTTCCCAGCAAGATGATCCCTAATTCCTCTGTACCACAGTTTTCTGGTGTAGAGGCTCTGATTTCCCAGGCACAGCACTTTGATTTTGCTGTATTTGTCTTTCAAATAATTGAATAAAACTGTTTTGCTACTCTCTTTCTTTTTTTTTAGGAGAAACAATGATCTTGGGTAGATTTTCTCTTTTCTAGATAAAATTATGAGATGCTAAGGAAAACACAGATGACAACCATCAAACCGAAATATGCACATGTCATCTGAGGCTACTATTTACAAAACTATTTGCATCTAATCAAGCACATTTAGGCAATTTTCAGTACAAAGCTATTTATACATCTAGGAAGGGGACAGTAGTTATTTCACTCCAGAAACATCTTATCTTTAATGGAAAAGTTCTTGCTACTTCACTGAATAATACCTGTGCATATCAGCTCTCTGACTATAAGAATTCTTGGCTGGAGATAAATGAAAGGTCACATTGTCTCAGTTTCAAATCTTATGCATATCTCATTTCCATAACAAGAAACAGAAAGAAAAACAATAGGATGGAGGCCTATAATCTTCTTCTTCGTCCTATTGGTAGAACACTTTTGTCTTCAATATGGTAGACTGAAGTAGGAGCATGCTTGCAATCACGGATCTAACACAGGGAAAACTTTTGTGAAAGCATCAATGTCTGTCACTTTGAAAGAAATTAAGAGGTTTAAAAAATATTTTTAAATTATTTGATAAATATTTATAATTTTCAACTCCCTACTATAAATATGAAAAGCTTTTATTTTTTGGAAAAATGAATCATCAGTCATAGAATATCCTGAGTTGGAAGGGACCCACAAGGATCGTTGAGTCCAGCTCCTGCACAGGACAATCCCAAGAATCACAGCATTTGCCTGAAACCATTGTCCAAATGCTTATTTAACTCTGTCAGGTCCACTGCTTTCCAGCATCTCATTCCCCAGTCTGTAAGTCTAGGGTTGCCTCATCCCAGGTACAGAATCTAGCACTTGTCTTTGTTAAATTTCATATGGTTTCTGATTGCCCAGCCCTCTAATATGGCAACCACAATGGAAAATTTTCTAACCCCTTTGGATACTAAACCTTGATATTGTTTTCTCTTTGAAATTTTTTTCATAGGTCTAACAAAAATTGCAACACAGATGGGAAAATATTCAGACATTACTTGTTAGAAAACATTTTGGGGGAGCTAGGAGGATAGAAGAAAACATTTGGAATACTCCCTGTATTAAACATTCTTTGTTAATTCATTTTAACTGGGAGATTTCAAACTGCTTTATAGTATAGCCAAATTGATTGTTATAGACAGATTGGAGTTCTTACATTTAAATTTTGAATAATTACAAGAAGTTTATATTATTTCTGTTTTCTTAGAGAAAATTACTAAAAAAATCAATATTTCTTTTTCAATTTTGGAATAAAAGAAGAAATAGGAAATAATATGCCTTTTCCCTATTTCAGAGGGAAAATAATTCTTTGGCTAGACTAGTTTCTGAAATGACTGCTTTTAAAGTACAAATTTCATTTGTTTTGAAGTGGAACTTTGTGTTTTACTGGATAAAAAGGGGTGTCCTTGTGCATCAATTTCTTTGATATTAAATAGATATTGTACCATGTTTGTTAAATTGGATTTTACACAGATAGAATTCACTGATTTCAAACAGCTAATAATAACTGTTTAGATTGGTCAAAAGTTACGTTGAAAACCAAAATAAATTATACTACATTTTAGAGAGATTCTTAAGGCTGTGCTAGAAGAAACAATTATTAAGGCTACGACAAATAGTTAAAAGAAATTATGTGTAACTAAATGTGCTAATATGCAGCTTTATGGGGGTTTATTATAACTGTATTATCAACCTTATATTTCAATCACTTTAATTCCCTCAGCATAAATGAAATATTGAAAACATTCATTACATTATCAACTGACCAGCAGGGAAGTTACAATGGAGTGATTGTATAATTGCTTTAATTGATCCTTTTGAAGAAATATTTGTACCTCATAATTTATACATAGTAGTGAGTTTTAGTACTGCAGTCGGATATGGAATTATTCATGATTATTACCAGAAAGATTTTGAGTTAGTGTTTTATTTTAACTTTTTAACTGAAATCTCTCATTTATAGAAATGTAACCAAAAGAGGACTAACTTCCATGCCTCATTAAAATGATTTTTTCCCCCTACCCTTCTGCCTCTAGCAGGCAGACATGTTAATAATGTTCTCCCTCCTACCAGCCCTCCCACAGGGAAAAAAAAAAAAAAAGTAGTTCTTCATAGAGTCATAGAGTGGCTTGGATTGGAAGGAACCTTTAAAGATCATTGTGCAGGGATACCCAAGGGCCTGGATGACACCCACTAGATCAGATGCTCAGGGCCCTATCCAACCTGACCTGGAACACTTGTGGACGTGGGGCAACCACGACTTCTCTGACCAGCTTGTTCCGGTGCCTTACTGTCCTCTAAGTAAAGAATTTCTTCCTAAGATCTATTTTAATTGTTCTTGCTGTTCTATTGAACATTTTCACGTGGTCCCAGTCAGCTATGGCATGGTGGATGTGTCCCTTCTGTTTATGTCCAGGTTAGCCCTTCTGATATTTTGTCAGCCATAAAGCTGCGTTTCCACTGACTTGTTTTCTAACAGTACTATTTTATTCTATTGGAGTTGTCCTGTGCTTATGTTGTGAGACTGTGTCATCTGTCTCAGGATCAATCTTAAAGCCACACTGCCAACACTCAGTAGCAGAGCAAATCCTACTTGGTTATTCTGCAATCTCTTTATTTTATCAAGGAGGCAACAATTACTAGGGAGTTAGAAGCTCAATTTACAAGTTATAGGATCAGGAAATAGTATTTCCTGAAAAATTCATCATCTCTTTTGAATCACAGTAGGATTTCAGAAATGGGAACAAAATATCTGGGGCAATCAAGTTACATTCTTGGCACCCAGTGGAGATTAGCAGATGATCCTTGAAAGAAAAGTTAACAAGTCTCATTAGTACAGAAAAAAAATATTCACAGAAAGCAGGTATATATTAATATGTTAAACATGAATATATTAATATTATTGATGTTAGGCTGAGGGTAGATTAAAGCAAAAGCTATTTGTACCTGCCTGTGAGTAGGAAAGTAACAAATTTTCAAATCTTATCTTTTGCATATGGCTGAAGGAAATCCATTTGGCTTTGGTATAATTAGGGTATAATTTACATTTCATCATTAGGCAGCTGCATACCTTCTGGAATCAAAGTCTTTCACTGATCTGTAGAATAACTGTAACTGATATTTATAATAATACCAGCCTTCTTCAGCTTTCCTGAGAAATACCTATTACTTGTTTTCAGTTTTTCTGTTTGATTTCGTCTGATACATTTTATAATGTACTTGGTTATCAAAGAGGGACTACATTGGGATTTTCTCACTCTGAAGGCAACTTAAAAATCTCCAGACATATTCTCTACTGCTCTTTCAACACAACCTAGTAGATGAATTCACCATTTCGGGATGATAGAGTCCTAACTGACTCTGACTTAGTGCAGTCAGCAGTCTGACTATTAAATGAAGCATTACACTATACACAGAGGATTTGGGACTTTCCATTTTTCCACAGCTCTTGGTTAGGGGGTTGATCATCAGAGTTTTACTTAGCTGCATAGTACCATTGTTTTTTGATGTTCTTTTTTTTGATTGGAAAACCTGTAGAGGCCTCCTGCTAGAGGTAGTTATTTTTGGCTTACCATAAGGAAAGCGGAGATATTTTCTTAATTCTCTGAAGAATCAAGTAATCAGAGAAGAGGCATTCCACTGGGAATATTAAGGTTTCTTAAGGAATCTCTTTGACTGAGTCTTGTGAATGTTGTCCTGATTTTCAAGATGGGCAAGAAGGAGGGCCCCAGAAACTACAGGCTTGTCAATCTTATGTCAGTGCCTGGTAAAGTTATGGAGATTATTCTGGGAAATATTGAAAAACACCTGAAAGACAACACAGTCATTGGTCCCAACCAGCATGGCTTCATGAGAGGAAAGTTCTGCTTATCAAACCTGATTTCCTTTCATGACAAAGTAACCCACCAAGTTGATCAAGGGAAACCAGTTGATGTAATCTTTTTGGATTTCAGTAAAGCTTTCAATACTGTCTCTCACAGGAATCTTCTGGACAAAATATCCAACCCACAGCTGGATAAACACATCATGTGATGGGTGAGCAATTGGCTCACGGGTGGAGGACAGAGGGTAACAGCGAAAGGGGCAACATCAGACTGGTGACCTGTCACTAGTGGGGTTCCACAGGGCTCCGTTCAAAGGAGTTGTTTCAGTGGATCCCCAAAAGTCACAAAGTTTAAAAGCTGAAGAAAACTTCTCTTCATCCCCCCTCCTGTTTGAATCATAACTGAAAGCTATAATTCTTCCAGGACAGCAAAGATGGATGGTTATCAAGGCATTGGAGATTGTGATTATAGGATTTGGATGTTACAAGAGTACGCATTTTTTACTCTTTACTCAGATAAAAGATTAAAAAGTCCTTTAAGCATCATTAAAAGAATCCCAAACACACAAAAAGGTATCTTTGAGAAAGGATACAAGCAGGAAAAAATCTATTATGAAATAGTAAGTTTCTCTCTGAGCTGTTGTTAGAATTTCAAGACAAACAATTATGTTATATGCTAGCTTCATACTATATAAACTCATTAGTGTCACATGATTAAGTACATGTAATTGATTATAAAAATTCTGCTTCCTTGTTTCAACAGTTAGTACTGTCACTGTGTACAAACAGGCTTTGAAATCTTTCTTCTTTGAGGATTCCATCATGTTTAACCTCAGGAATAGTAAGAGCTGCACCTAAAAATAATAGTAATATCATAAGGGTCAAAAAATCAGCAAAACAGAGCTGCAGAGTACATTAAAACAAAAACAAAAATAATTACAGACCACTGCACCATGGTTGTGAACAGGAAGACAGCACCATCTTTTAAAAATGTACTATAGGATTATGAAAATTCTTTTTTTTTGATGTTTCACCAAATACAGAAACAAAATAAATTCATTTTTAAAAAGTATAGAAGACATTGCCATTGGCAATGGCAATCTCAATGTCTACACTTCCATAGATAGGATTCAACCTGAATCTGTTGGGCTTCAGGATAACCAAAAAAATGCCTCCCTGTTTGGATAGATTACACAGAATTCTCACATTGTGGAAATATTTCTCACCTTCTAGACAATATGAGCAATTAGTCTGATAGGGAATACTGAACAAAGGAGATGAATGATACAGTCTGCTGTGACTGTCTCTCTAATATATACATAGCTGGTATATTTTATGATACATTCCCTCTACAGCATTGCATAAATCAAATACAACTCACTAGTAGCGAAGAATCACTAAAGGAATCAGGCTTAAGTGGTCTTAAGGAAAGAAGATTTAGGGTCAGTGATTGCCACAAGTGTTAACAATTACCATTATCTCCTTGCTTGATGAAACAACTGCATTCCTTGCTCTGAAAGCTCACCCTTTAAAAATAAAACTTGAACTTCACAAAATTTATGAAACAATTATCTAATATCAACAAATTGGAATTTCCACTAATAGTCCTCAGGATGAGTTTCGTATTAACATAAGATATGTTTTTAAACAAAATACTGCTTCTTTTAATTAATCACAGAGGGCATTGCTTTATTTCAGAACTCAGAACTTGGAAATCTCAGTCTCAAATAAAACCGCAATATTCAGTCATTTTGTTCTACAGTGAAAATTTGAAAATAAATCTCACACCTATAATTATACAGAATAACCTTATCATCTGTTTATATACATTTAAAATGGCTCAAGTTAGTGACTGCTGATTTGTTCTCTGCTGAGAAACTGCTGTTTCAGTTTCATCTTGTAATCTTAAGGATCTTTTTTATACTTAACACACAATTCCCTGGATAATTCCCCTAAACATAATAGGCAAGAATCTCATCAGGGATAAAAGCAAAAAGCACAGGTTTATTGAAGTAAGAAGAGTGCTTACTTTCCTAATCACTGACAGTAGCATGCACTGCTCTCAGATGATAAGACAGCTGATAGGACCATCTTCCCATCTGAATCAATGAAATTTTATTCTGGTACTCTTGTACTATTCACCTTCAAATCTCTTCTGATCTCACTGAATTAGAATAAATAGTCAGATCACATGGTAGCCACTTCTGTAATGAAACGTAGAAGATAAGAAAAATACCACAGACTTGCAAATCAAAAAGCTTATGTGGAAATAGCACTGTCTATATTTCATGATTTTTTTAAAAAACTATAGGAAGTAGTTGATTTTATAAATATGTACACTGTAACAATATCTGAAGTTTAGGGGGTAAGGCGATTGTTAATTTTAAAGTTATGTATTTTCAATTTCTGTAGCTCTGATATACAATAAATAACACTATGAGATGTGGGAAAAATTAAATGAAGCTTTCAATTTATCTTCTGCATTTTCTTCACCTATCTTCTATTTCTCACAGTAGCATAAATTTACGTTGCTGATTTTTCTTCCCTTTCTTACCTTTACCCTTACTTGATTAGCTTGAAAGTTGGAAGCTAAAAGATAACAAAATCTAATGCAAACTATCCCCATTTTGGCTAATAATTTTTTACTTTTCCGTGAATCTTCAGCATTTTTTTACTCAGGAGTCAGCGAAGAGCTGAGATAGTGTCATGATTTAACCTCAGTCAGCAACTAAGCATCACCCAGTTGCTCACTCACCACCTGCTGACCAACAACCAGCTTGTCCCCAGGCAGCAATTAGCTTCTCCAGGCCAACTCCCCCCAGTTTATAAACTGAGCATAATATTTGATGGTATGGAATGTCTCTTTGGCCAGATCAGGTCAGCTGTCCTGGCCATGCTCCCCCCCAGCTCCTTGGCAGAGTATGGGAACCTGAAAAGTCTTTGATTTAGGGCAAGAACTACTCATCAACAGCCAGGACATCAGTGTGTTATCAACAGTATTCTCATACTCAATACAGATCACAGCACTGTACCAGCTACTACAAAGAAAATTCACGCTATCCCAGCTGAAACCAGGAGAGGTAGGTATGGCAGAACAGGAACAAAATATGATAACAGTAAATGTCTTAGAGAAATTGGAATGAAGTATAAATAAAGTTGAAATATCCAAACCTCTGAATAGTTAAGGCATTAATTATCAAGAAAGTTACAAAAAAAATGAGGCTGAAATTTCTGAAAGGACACTAGCCACTTAACTACTGTTTCCCTGTAACAGTAATTACTTATTTAGATATTTTCAGATATGCAGCATTGGATTATACTAATCAGATTCTACAGTTTTTCCTGTAGGACTGTTTTTTTCTCATCATGAGAGTCAAATTCAAGATCCCAAGTTGGCCTCTACTTGAGCTTATTCTAGGGAATCAGATCCTTTATTTTAAAAAGTCTGGGTGCTATTAACTGAGATGACAATACTTTCATGAGCCATTTTATCTGAAAAATTTTTAGATAGATTTAAAGGTGTTCAAAATGTAAAGACCCTAGCAATGCATAAAGGAGTTCAAAATATAATGCATTACGTTCCTAGAGTTTTACTACTAATATTGTTTTTTCTATAGTTTTAAGGGTATCTTTATTCCTTACCTGTAGTTGAAGGTATGGAATTACCTTCCCATGATTCCAAGAATAGATAAAGTTGGAAGGGACCCATGAAGAGTTATCTTGTCCAATCCTCTTCATTATAGAAAAAAATTTCTCTATTATTGAATACCATGCTATTTGGAGACCAAGTGAATCCAATCCAATTGACTGGTTGCTACATAAAAGGAATATATTTGATTATTGTGCCTAAGGTTAAATACAGAAAATAAAGTAAGGAAAAAAAAGTAAAATATGGAAATGCAATCTGTATAGAAAACTCCACTGTATCATATAAGCACCCTAAAAATTATAGAATTATAAAATGTCTAGATACTTAAATATAAATAACATTTTTCCAATACAGACTCCTGAGGGACACCACTTGTCACTGATGTCCATCGGGACACTGAGCCACTGACAACTACCCTCTGGATGTGATCATCCAACCAATTCTTCATCCAACAAAAAGTTCACCCGCAAAATCCTTTTTTCTCCAATTTTGAGAGAAGGATGTGGGGAAAGGATTGTGTCAAAGGCCTTACAGAATTCCAGATACATGAAATCTGTAGCCCTTCCCATGTCCACCTATACAGTCACTTCACTGTAGAAGTCAGACAGGACTTGCCCTTGGTGAAGACATGTTGGCTGTCTCAAATCACCTCCCTCAAATCACCTCTATTCTCCTTAGCACAGCTTCTAGGAGAATCTGTTCCTTGATCTTCCCAGGCACAGAGGTGAGTTTGACAGTTCGTTCCCATGGTTCTCCTTTCTACCCTTTTATAAATGGTATAATGTTAAGCTTTTTCCAGTTACTGGGGACTTCACCTGAATGCCATAACTTTTCAAATATAGAGTGGCTTGGCAACTACATCCAGGAGGTATGCTTTCTTTGACCTTCCTCTTTTGGATTATGTACCTGCAGAAGTCCTTGTCATCCTTTGCATTCCTCCCTAAGTTCAGCTCCAGCATCGCCTTAGTCTTCCTTCCTTGAGAATAGCTGGGGAACTACAGACTGGTAAACCTTACCTCTGTCTGGGAAGATCATGGAGCTGATCCTCCTAGAAGACATGCTAAAGCACATAAAGGACAAGGAGGTGATTTGAGGCAGCCAGGACAGCTTTGCTAAGTCAAATTGTTCCTGACCAATCTGATGGCCTTCTACGATTGAGTGACTACAATGGTTGTCAAGATATGACTGACCAATGTCATTTAACTAGATTTCTGTAAGGCCTTTGACACAGTTCCACATCACATCTGTATCTCCAAACTGGAGAGACGTGGATTTGAGGAGTGGGCTATCTGTTCGATAAGGAATTGGCTGGCTGTATGCAACCAGAGCTGTGGTCAATGACTCTATGTCCAGATGGAGACCGATGAAAAGTGATATCCCTCAGGGCTCTCTCTTGGGACCAGTGCTCTCAAATATCTTTATCAAGAACATAGCAAGGTCGAGTGCCCCTCTCAGCAAGTTTGCAGATGACACAGAGGTGAGACGTGCTGTTGACACAAGAGAAGGGAGGGATGCCATCCAGAGCTCCAGAGCAACCTGGACAAGTTTGAGAAGTGAGTCCACAAGAACCACGGTGTTTGGTCTTTTGTTTTTTGGTGTTAGGTTTTTTTTTGAGGGGGGGTTGGGGTTCTTTTTGGTGTGTGTGGTTTTTTTGTTGTTTGTTTGCTTGATTGTCTGTTTTTCTTTAATACCAATATACTAGTTTTAATAAATCTAAATAATAAAAAAATAAACATACTGCACAAATGATGTTTTGGCTAATCATTGGCATAAGTGACATTTTTTACATCTTTTCATTTTCATTTATTTAAATTCTAACGCCAGCTGTAGTTGTAGTAATTAGATTAAATTTTGAATTGTCACTACCTCCATAGTCAATTTTCACTACCCTTACTCCCTATATCAATTCACAAGGAGCACAGAGGGTAGCATAAAAAAAGCCATAGTTTTCTTCAAAAGAAGGCAATTAACAAATCTCATTTAGTGTTAATTGCAACAGCAGTTCTCATCGTAGTTTAATCAACACCTTGCTAAAACAAGCTAAAAGAAAGAAAAAGACAGACATTGATTTCATTCACAGCCAGAACTGTATTGACACATTTCAAACACTGAACATCTCACATTCCCAAAGGCTGGAGTGGTTACTGTCCATACAAATTGTTCTACAAAACTCAGAGGCTCTAGCCTTAGGAAAATAAGGACATATCTGATATATATTCTCTCAAGACACAAGGGAACATATTGCACCGAATTCCCTCCAATGGTATATTTTTGGAACATATTCCACTGTCCTAGCTACAGATTTTGTCCTCATGTACAGATTCATTTTATCTCTCTAGGTAAAATCAGGTAATCACATATTTCTCCATGTTAATCCAAAAGGTCAATACAGTCTCTTGTGGAAGAATAATTTGCCAGAAGAGGTAAATAAAAGTCTATTGTGCCATAGTTAACACAGTATGGATCAGAATGACATGTGACAGAATAATCAAAAATTGTATTTGGTTAAAAAACCCAGTCACATGAATACATAGATGTCACTCTAGTGTTTGCACTCAATTTTAAATTCAACCCCACATGGCACTGCTTTTCTGCTTCTTAGAATCCTAAACTACTGCAACATGCTGTTATCTGCCCAATCTGCTCAGTTCAGCAACCCTTTATTCCATACAGAGAATCTTTTTCGTTATATGTTGTTCCCACACTTCTTTTATTACTACATCAAGAAGAGAGAGTACCCACAACAGTAAATGTTGGCAGATTTTTTTCTAGATTAAATTAGTGGGTAACTCATTCAAGCTCATTTCACTTTCTGTGTCTATACTTTTCTTTCCTTGTATGTTCATTATATATTGAAGGTGGGGACAATAGCTTTTAGGATAAAGAGAATTTATCTCCTCTTCCTGTCGTGGTAGCCATAGCCACACCCCAAAAACTTCAGCACCACAAACAGCGCACAACACAAGGCCAACCTGCCCTCATGATCAAGCTGTGTTATAGCACCTAGACAATAGTGAAAATCTAGATAATAAAAATGTGAAAGAATTCTTTTTGTGAATCAGTAATAAATCCTTATGTGTTCCTTGCATATGTGAAATCTTTGAACAGTTCTGTGTTTGAGCAGATCCATGGAGCTTACTCATAAAATTCTCTGTAGAAAGTTTATGCAAAACCAAATTTCAGAGACTTAGAAAGAGTTTATGCTGATCAGCAGCATTATTTCCTGACATTGTGGGAAGCAACATGTCATGTCAGCACTTTTAAAGAAATGCTGAAAACCATCCTTGTTTATCAAACTGCATAAATAGCAATTTGTGTCCACTGGTGCATCACTGTGAAGGAAATCTCAAATTACACGGACATTCCATTGTGAAATGGGTATAAAAAGACTCCAATGACAGTATTTATGGATTCTTTTTATAGAGTTAGTCTAGAACAGGGATACAGGTAATTAAGAAACTATAAATATAGTGTTGTGCTAAAGTCTTTTCTGCTCATCTAATATTTCAAACTACCTTGTTCATAAATTTCAGTCAAAATAAAAACACTACCTTGAAGAAATTTAAAAAAAAAAATGATCAGTATCTGAAAAATGAAACTAATATCTTTATTTTAGTACTACTCATTCAAATCATGTGTTATACTAGCCCATCCAGTAATACTAAAAATTAACAAGATGCTTATCTTGTACCCCAAATGGAAAATTATGTTAATAGGTATTGTAGAGATTCAAACAGAGAAGCCAATGAAGCTTGAGACTCCTAATTGAAATTTGTAAATACCTTGGATCAATTTATATATTTTTTTCTTTGAACATAACTTGTAGGAGCAGAGATAATTGCATTTTTCAAGAGCTTGAGCTCTAATGATGCTTATACCAACATAATTTTAATCTAAATCTTTTGCTGCATTTGGGATGAATTTTATTGTGGTTGTTGTTTAAACCATTAAATGTCTTCCTATGCTGTAAAGGAGATCCCACCAACAACTACCTTCCCTCTCTCTGTGACTCCTACCTTGAAATAAAATTTGTAGCTCTTGGGCCCATTGGCCAGTTCTTCTGGTTCCTGTGATATTTTTTAGGATCCCCTTCAGGTCTTTTTCTTACTATCCCCATGCACATATTCCAAACCTGGCATTTTTTTCTAGTTTTCTACTTTTGCAGATAAGTTTGCCTGTGTCTTACAGTACCATGCAAAGCCCAAAGTCTGCCCCAGTAATCCTGTCATCTTTTTGGGCTGGCCTTGGGTAAGGGGGCCTCTCGGCATGTGGCTCTTCTTTGCACGTGACAGGATTTGTACCAACTGTCTGTTGGACCTCCCTAGAGGGCACCTTTGTCCTTCAGAACCTGAAGCCAAACAAAATTTGAATACTTGAAACATTCTTTAGTGGTGACCTTTTCCTTTATTTCTCTACCATCACTACCTACTGAGTTTGGGGTTTGTTTGGTTTTGTGTTTTTTTTTAATCTATAAGCTATGTACATATGTACAACTGAAGGTAAGTGTATAACTGAACAAAAGTCATCAATTTAACAATTTTGTAAAATTTCTTCAGTAGCAGATAATTTGATAGACTTTGACGACAATTTATAGGGTTGAGTGAAAATGTATTTCTAAGACATGGAATTGGAAAATTATTTATATGTTTGAAAAAATAGAAAGATAATAGTACATCTATGTTATCAATATTTTTTCAGCTGAAGGTAATGTGATAGCATGTGAATATAGAAGGGTCCTGACGATCCTTAATCTATGAAAAATAAGTGCAAAATCTATGAAAATATATGCACTGGAGTTCAATGTAAGGTAGAATATTTTGTCTGTTATAGCATTAAACAAAGGACCAGCTTTTACTCTCACTGTGCTCCACATGTTGAGTAATCACTGAAAATTGCCATTTTGCTCTCAATATGAACTTGGATAAGCATTCAGATTTGAAGGTATTTAGAAATATTAAAATATTCTTCTGTTTGTCCTAAGTAAACCCATGAAGAAGCAGGTTCAGGCACAACGACACACTGGTAATTCAATATCTAGACCAGAGCAGACAACTGTTCTGAAGCAGAATGTGTTAATATTCCTCTCTGGAGTTCTACCTATTTTATTTTTTTTCCTAAATAATTAGTACCACTGAGCGGCATGATATGCTGAAAAGCTACTTAAAGTTATTACCATTGTTACAACTACAGTTGTAGAAATTTAGGACTTTTATTCAATAAAGGTCTGTTATACCTAAAAGAGAAGTTATCTGGAATTTAAAGGCTTTTATTCAAAATTCTGTTGTAAATAATAATAATCATCACCATAATAAAAATATAACAAAATAATTAACCTTTTTTTTTAATTTCTGAGTTTAAATTACATTGTTTCACTTGAAAATTCTAAAGACTCCTGTAGCTTCAAGAATTGAGCTTCAAGAAACCCAAATGTCACGTTTTGAGTAGACGAGTGATTATTTTATATACTATATGAAGAGTGGGAAATATTTGGCACAATTCCTCGTAAGAAATTTAGATGGACATCTCAACCGTCTTTCTAATGCACTGAAGCAAAGAGGGAATTTTTGAGTATACGTCACCTCATCCTCAGGTAAATATCTAGTTCCTCAGGTCTGATGAGCTATGCCTCAAATTGTCTGTTTCCTCCATTGACTATAAAGAGATTTAAGATAAGAAAATCAAATATAGACAACTAAATCTGACTTGTATCATGAAGCAAAATGACCTCACCACAGCTGTGCTTCCATTTAAGGCGCATGCTGAATACACTGACTGAGTTCTGGAGCCAAACCACTTTTTTGTTAATGTAAGGGTAGAAAAAGTGGTTTTGTGCCACACTTGTTCAGCAGTGGGTCAAGTAGGGGAAAGTGATTCAATTCATTTTGTGGCTGGAGGAAGTGATTTAATGCACTTTAGACATTTAAAAAATATATGTTTGGGTTTTTTTGATGAAGGCATAAGTATGTATGAAAAAGATTGGTTCAGTTCTGTTGGACTTAGGCTATTCTAAACCTATCCTAAACAAGCATTTAAAAAGGTTTAAATTTATTTTCAAATATTCCTAGAGACTACAGAAATAATTAAGAAATACGTAAGCTAAACAAATTTTAAATTTGTCTTCAAAATTGCTCTCATATCAGATTCTTGGGACAAGGTAGATAAACATAATACATCGTTGACACTCCCTGTTATGTAACACAAAAATAAATTTAAGACAGTGAAGATTTAAGTTAGAGGACTGCATTAAAAAAGCAATGGTGACTTTCTCAGGTTTCTGGACTGATATGTCAGATATCCAGCTATACTCTTTCAGTTGTTATGAACAGAATCCCAAGATAATTATTCAAAGTTAGACAGTTTCAGGTGGAAAGGAGGAGAAACCATGGAATCTAAGAAATTTTAGTCTTCAAACAAAAATAAAATAATCCTCCTTTATTTATATCATTTATTTAAATAGGCAATTGCAAGAATATAGGCATACTGATAAAAAATATTAAATATATGTGAAATTGATTATTACTTGAGAAGTGAAATGATGCCTATGAGAAGCAAACCACTCTGACTTGGTATGAAATATCTTTAAGCGAATGTGTGGACTCCACACCAAGCAGATCTAGATTTCCAGTTTATATAATTTTAAAAATGCTAAATGATTGTTAAAATAGCTTCTCAGTCCTTCTGTATGATGATATGGATCATAGACATCATATACATAGAATTCATAGACAATAGAGTTCTCAGAAATCCAAACCAACCAGTTTCTGAGGTGTGGTACATATCACATATGGGCTAACAAGGTCTGCCTGCAAAGCAGTCTAGTTAAGCTAAATTGCAGATTGATTTGTTCTTGCCAATAGCTTTCACTTTTTCCTACAAACAGTTGACACAAATGGGGATCATAGGTAGTTACTCTACATTTTCAAACTGGGCATATCAAAGCTCAGACAGGGAGGCAGATAACCTATAATCCCTCCTTTTATGACTCCATTACAGAAAGATATGAGTACGACATCACCTGGAATGAATACCTTAGTTACTGAGGCACTCTGCAAGTGAGAGTTCTGTGGCCATTTGCTCCTAAGATGAGAACATAAAACTCAAGCTTTCATAAAATCCAGAGCAAGTGGGTTGTTTAGAAGACTACTGCATAAAGATTTTCCATAGGGCCTTAACAGCAAGTAGCTGACAATACTTATGATCAGAGTTACTAAGTCTTGAAATAGTTTAGGCAGTGTTGTTTGATGTTGGGATATAATGTGAAAAGCAAGCCTATCTATTCAGATATCTTATTACATCTGACTGTCTATGTTTGATGGAAAAATTGGGAGCTGGCACAAATGCAGATCAGTAAGTGGAGGAAAGTGAGTGAGCTAGATTGTTGCCTGAAAAAAGAAATCTTTTTAGGAGGGATTCATGCAGAATGCATCTAAACTTTTTTTTAAGAAAATAAATTATAACTACATTTTAGTAAAAAAAAAAAATTGCAGAGAGTTGCAAGTGCTATAACTCTGTGTTTTACGTTCCCAGGATTCAAAGTACAAAGAATACTGCCTCAAAATATATGATGCATTGCAGCAGCAAAGAGGTTTTTTTTGTAATATTGACCCTGACATACAAATAAAATTATATGACAAAGGTCTATGTGATTGCAGTTGCGTGTCTGGTCGTATTCACCAAGGGTGTCTGATTTCAGGCTTACTAAATACTTTAATAGTGAGCATAAAAAGTCACACACTCATAAAAAGTACTAAAAGAAAATCACTGGCATGACAAATCATGTTTATAAAAGATATAGTTTCATCAACACATTATTCAAGGTCAAAACATACAGAGACCTACGAAAGACAAAAAATTATTAATGTATGTTAATTTTTACATTTATTGCTCCATGTACACTGTGGCAGGTTTGGGAGTAGGGTCAGGGATGAGCAGGGCTTCTAAACGCATGGGCTATCTTAATCCAATTGCTGCTATGATGATAATTCTTCTACTGTAAAAGTGGCATCTGTCTGTCCCTTATGGTTATGTGTCATACATCACTCCTACTTGAATTCTTACATTTTTCAGATTTTGCTTTGAAATCAAGTTTGGCATTACATAAGCTACATCAGTTTCTGCTTTCTTAACTCCTTTTTTTTTTTTTTTTGTACTTATACCTGAGAAACTTTTAGTTTAAGGGGGCAAAGAAAACTTTCTGGAACCTTGACAAAGGCAAGATTTAGAAGTAAATAACACAGCCGAAAGATAGACAATGAAGAGCATGGTAAAGTTTAATGAAATTTATTTCAAGAGAATCAAATCCTGCCAGGTACCCACAGGTCTTATCTGCCTGTTACCTCAAAGATTTCACAGAAATAAAGTGAGAAACATACTGAGACATACTATGAGGAGAAAGAGGTCCATTTTACAAAACATCATTCTAAACTTTCAGATTAAATCTTGACCTACTGCTGGTTTCCTCTATAAAGAAATGACAGCCTAAGGTAAGTAGTTGTAGAAGTATATGTTTCCCATTTCTCTCTTCTATTTCCCATTTGCAATTCCCATTTCTACAGTTCTTCAAAATAAGCACAGCATGTCATCCCTTCATAGATTAGAAGAGACACGCTGCATGTTTACTGCTGCTGGCTTTACAAGTTCTACTCTTATGTCCTTCACTATTCTCTTTCCTTAAAAAACTAGTGAATAACAGTCCTGAAATTATTATCAGTGAGGAAGCAAAAGGTTACCAATAGTATCAGTGAGTTTTCATACCACTGGTGATTCAGACAACTTGACTGCTAATCTCTAATTGGAGGCTGCCATTAGGAGATTCTGAATATATTCCAGAAACAGAAAATCTTTCACTGATTTCAGTAATGTATTTTTCAGTATAACAGTTTTTCAGAGAGAATACAATACATTTTAAGAGGAACTTCTTAAATCTTTTTAGTGGATCTTAATTTAAAAAATAGGTAGAATAATTCTAATTTTTTTTCAAAAGTTTCAAAAATATGAGCAAAAAATTAAGAAGCCCTCTTACATACATAATTTTGCTACAGTTTAATTATTATGAATGAGAAAATTAATAAGAAATTTGTAAAATAATACATACAACCTCTTAAACAGATTTTAAAGAAATTAATTTAGATTGTTAGCATTTGATAAACTACCACTATGAATTCTAAGGTACATTTTATGTCTTTTATGTACATTTTATGTATCAAAAAAAGTAGATTATACTTTGAGCATTTGAGTGTAATTAATATATAGTATAAGTATGCCAAATGCAATTGATGGCAATCTGTACATTTTAGCTATATTATAATATAAATGTAATAAATAAAATTGATGCCAAATCTGTACATTTTAGCTATATTAGAGGTCCAATAGAGAACAAAAGATTTTTGTACACAAGTGTTGCCTGATAAACAAAAATCTGGACTGTATTTTTGTGAGACTGTATATTATGTGAGGCATCATTTATTTTTAATTTTTTAAAGAAAGGTGCCTTCACTGTGTGGTAAATTCTGTAAGATAGGATTTATAAATGCTGGAGGTGGAAAAAAACTGTCTCACTTTCTTTTTTTATTTTAATAATTAACTTGTCCATATGTAAATATCCTCATCATACCTTCCTCTAACTAGGAAATTAGAAGGACAGGGATAAATATAAGAATAATTTAAGAAAAATAATGAGCACATATCAGATAGCAAAGAGGCTCATGAGGACATGATTAGCAGAAAAAAACTTGCTAGAGGGAACAGAGAGACAGTAAAGAAGAAATTAAGGAAACTGTTCAATAAAGATACAAGTTTCAGAAAAGTGCGGAGAAAGTAAAATTAGATAAATCCCTTTAAAAGTAGCATATCTTATGATAAAATTAAAAAGAAAAACAAAGCATTTGTAAGTAAATATTGCTGCTATGAAAAAATCATACAGGTTATAAAAATAGAGCACAAATGAAATAGGATATCAGTATATTAGGAAGAAGCAAAAATTAAGAGAGGTAAGATACTGATATGGTAATGTTATGCAAAGTATGTGAGGACAGCTTTGTATGCTGCAGGAGATCAAAAAGAGTGAGTAGTGTCTTCACCCAGCATCTGTAGAAGATTTTGGCATACACATTTAAAATTCAGTTTTAAACCTGCAGTGAGAGTTCTCGAAATTGTAATCATGCAGATTTCTTGTATGTTACAAGAAAAATTCAACGTAGTGTATGGTTTATGAAACAGAATTATATGTTTCTGAACCAAATTTCACTTTTCTTTCCATTCCAATCACATTTTTTTATTATTCAATCAGTAATATTTTTACTGTAATGTTCTTCAGTTGTTCAGGGTTGTAACTTTTCCCCAATATGCTTTTACAACCATTTCTTTGGTAAAAATAAAAAATAGATCAAGAGTAGAAATAGTAATTCTTTCTATTCTTTTTTCCTCTGCCATGCAACATATATTTCCAAGGCAAAAAACTGAATTTTCTTTGGATAGAAAAAAATGAAAATTCATAATTCTATCTAATCTTCCAAGATACATCCAAAACAACCAAGCCAGAGAGTTTTCTTAGTATAAGTGTTCTCCATCTCATCACCCAATGAAACTGGTTTATGGTATATTCAGGATTACAACAGTCTCTGTCATCCCAGGATAACTGGTACTGAAATGGCTGCCATCACACTTTTTTAGCTTCTGGAGCCTTTTTGGAGATACACTCATAATTTCTGCTTGACTTAAGTTGCTCTATCTGTACCATGGCCAGAAACTTGGTTTGGAACAGTCAATGAACCAGTAATGTCATTATTTGCTTTTCTATCCAGTTCTTTTTTGTGAATATTATAACATAATGAAGGATGATAGAAGCTTTATACAGTGTCACCAGGGAGACTGAGGTCAACATACCACAACTTCTGTATACACAGGACATTCACAAGAGGGTGGTCAACCAAGATAGAAGGTGCTAGACCATATATGCAAAACTGTAGTGGGGTAAATAGATTGGGGACCAAAATGTGCTCAGACTTCATCTGAAAATGTATTGCAAATATATCCAGTGCATAAAATTCATCTCTAGTTCTGGATGGGAGTACATGAGACATTTTACTCCTTTAGCCAGAATTTCAGTAATTTCATTTTGCTCCTTACAAGAAACTGAATAGCAACAACAACAACAAAAGTCCCTAACCAAACCAAAACAAAAACAGCAGCAGCAACACCAACAAAAATAAATAAATAAAAAAAACCCAACAAAACAAAACAACCAAACCACAATTTCTTACAGAAAATCACATAAATCCACATACACACAATCAACATATTTAAATTTTATTGTTTATGGAAAAGCAGTAGGATTTTTTGAAGTATTTTCCCAAACATTATATCAAAATGCTATTATTTTTGTAGAAATGTTGTGTACTAAATATTAGAATGATAAAAATGCACTGTTTGCTGATCTTGACAACAAACTTGATAATAAATACCAACTGTGAAGGTTATGTGTTCAGACACCTGTCCACCCTCACCTGGGATAGACTGATAATTTGTTTATCATAGGTCATCAAACCACCTACAGGCAGCAATAGATTTTGGTTGCAATTAAGTTTAGTCTGCAAGATAAGAGGAAGAAGAGAGAATACCTTTACAGTGAAAACATATTACTGGCATTGCTAATCAAAGAAGATACAAACACTTGTTTTAGAACTCTTGCCTGTCAGTTTTATGAGAATGAATTACTTATCTTCATTTATATGACCTAGATTACATTTTGCATTTCAACACTAACCCAATTTTTTCATTTCAGTTACCATAGTATGAACATTTCCAGCTGGGCTCTGTCAGCCTCTGTTCCACCATAAATCATATCTGCCTTCTCATTCAAAGGTGCTAACTGATGAGGCAGAAATAACACAATCTCAGCTGGCTTTGTGGCCTACTTATAGCACAGCTACAGCAGGAATGTAGATTGCCTCTCTGATCTTCTGGATAAAGCCACAAAAAAAGTTATATCCATTTCAACTTACTGTTTTCGAATTCCTCCAACTCCTGTGACTATTCTTTTCACTGAATACAGAAGATAATGCTTACTCTGAAAATGGTCAACAAGGTCTTAACAATACTTGAAATTGATCTATTGCCTAGTCATGAAAGACTAGTATACAGTTTAAAAAAAATCCACTTTTCAAATGTTTGTTATTTGGTTTAATATCGAAAGACAAGATAGTAAGTTATGGGGTTAAACCCAATGGCTCAATACTATGCTGTAAAATTAAATACCAGGTTTTAGGGTTTAAGCCAATAACTGTAAAGGATTGAAATTAAACCTGAAGGAGTGAAAACATAAAATTACTGCATACTTTTCTGCTGTAGGACTGATCAGTACACTACCTGTGTTTTATAAATGCCTCTCCTCTGTAATTAAGAAGGTTAAATAAAGGCAGGGAAGTTTCTTCTGTTCTTCCCTACTACTAAGCTTCAAGTTTATTTACATCTTACCTTTAGCCTCCTGCATTTTGAGCTACATTTCTTACAATTCTGCATTTCTCTTTCTCAGTCTATTTTTAGAGGGAAGGTATATAAAAGAGATTAATTTTTGTTTGTTTGTATGAAGAAAAATGTATTTTTATTGTAAAATCAATGGTTAGAAGTAAAGATGCATGAATACAAATAGATATATACACAGACATATATACAAAATGCATAGCATACAATTCATGTCTATATGATAAAGAGGTTGTATATATGAAATATGTATATATGATTTTTTTAAACAAAAAAATTCCTTACATCCCACTGTTTATTCTTTGAGAATAACTGACTCATGAAACCTCCTTTTGTAACTATTTCTTGACGTCACTTAATATCGTGTATATAGATTCATAGTCCATATAGCCTGTGATTGTATAGGAAAAAAAAATAAATAAACAAGCTTGTGAGGTGGTAGGATTGTTGGATTCCATACTTATGAAGATTTTATATCAAGTTAATTTTTTTTTCTAAATTTTTCCTTGCCCTTAATAACTCAAAACTCAAGTGATTAACTCAAGCCACTCATCTTCACAGAAATAACGAGCCAAAAGGAAGTCCTGTGTCTACTATGGCTGAGTAGAACATGACAGTTTGGTGTAATTATGGAAAAGAGACAAATGTCTATCAGATATTCAAGCCATAAAATATGTCTGGTAGAGATGGTTAAAAACTATTATTGCAGAAGGACTTAGTAAGACCTCATCTGGAACACTACATGTAGTTTTGACCGTTTCTGATAGGAAGATTGATGCAGACTTGAACAAATGCAGAGGAAGGCTGCTAATATGATCAAGAGCATTGACAGTCTTCTGTATGAGAGAAGATGTTAAAACTTTGGCTTGTCAGCCCAGAAAAATGAAAACTCCAATAGAATATGACTCTTCAGTATTAATAAAGGTATCTGGAATAAATATCACAGAGGGAAAAATCTGTTTGAGCTAGAAGACAATGCTAACACAAAAACAAGTGTCATAAATTATCCCTTGATGATAATTCATCTTATTTCCTTTTTTGTGTCTGATTTACTTTATCCATTTTTTTCACTTTGACAACCATTCTAGAGAGAAAGAAACAGGACTTTTGTAACTCCAGTTTTGATATGTGGCGTGGAATTCTATTTTAAATAGAAATTATTTAGAATTTCTTTTCATGCTCTTTTCAGAGCAGTTAAATTAGTATGTTGGGAAATTAGTTTGCTAAACTGGGCCACATCTAAAACTCATAATTCCTGTTTCTATTTTGCAAAGCTTCCTTTGATACTTGCATAAGAGTAAAACACAAAGTTTTTCATATCATTGTGTTGTTTGGCTATCAGTGAACTCTGAGCTTATTAGTTACACTGAAAAACCTACAGATAAGAAGTGTATCTCATTGAAAATACAGTAGTAGTAGAGTTTTCTCTGATTTCTCAGTGTAACTTTTCTACTAATTGCTTTTTTATTATTTTGGAATCCATAATTCCTAACAGCAATGTGAAAAATATCACATTGTCTATTTTAATGAATGGAAGTATTTTTTATTTTTAATGGAAACTCTAACTAGCAAGTTATACATCATATTTAAATAAAAAAGAAAATAGAATGTGTCCAGTGGTGAAGTTTCTTATTCTTTACAGAGTTTCACTTGTGTTTTCTTTTGATTTGGAAGGCTACCTTAGATGATGACTTAGATATTATTGTAGTCTGTAACATTATCTTTCCCATCTTCAATAAAACTCCAATAATATATTTACACATATTACTGGATCTGACTGTAATGGAACTAACTGTCTTCATAGCATGGTCCTGTGTTTTGGATTGTGGCTAAAACAAGGCACCGGTATTTTGGCTGTTACTGAACTCTCCTTTTATAGCATCACAGCTTTGCCTCAACTCTTCTCCTCAGGAAGCAACTGGGCTGAAGGTGCACAAGAAGTTAGTAGTGGACTCAGCCAGGAGAGCTGACCCCAACTGACAAAGGGATATTCCATACTATATAACATCTTCTCAGCAATAAAAGGGAAAGAGGAGGAAGAGGAGACACTTCTAGTTGCGGTGGTTTTCTTCCCAAGTAACCATTTCATATGCTGAGGTCCTGCCGTTCAGAATTAGCTAAACACCTGTCTACTGATGGGAAGTGGTGCATTCTGCTTTGCTTCTATGCACAGTTTTGACCTCACTTGTTTAACTACTTTTGTCTCAATCCATAAGACTTCTCAGTGGCTTTCCACTATCACCCCACCCCATGGGAGGGAGGTGAGCTGTCTGAGGGTTTGTGTTGGTATTCAGCTCTTGGCCATGGTCAGCTACCTTTTGTGGGATAGGAAGACAAATTTCATCTTAAGTGGCAGGATGGTGTTTGAAAGAACTGTGCAGAAATGAAGACAACCGGATTGCAAACTACTGAGTATACCTATAGAAGACAAGAAAGAAGACTTCTTTAAACTTATCCTATTTTTTTTGTTTGTTTTGTTTTGTTGTTGTTTTTTTTTCAGGTAATATAAGGTACAAGAAATTTCCTTGCTTACATTTGTAAAACACTTAGGCTACAACACTACTCCCACAGAGGTGACAGTGAGTGACAGTGACAATCATTTTTAGATTCCCTGTGGATTAAATTATACCAAAGACAATGACAGCCATTTAAGAAAGGTAAACACAGAAATGCACAAAACTATGGGTATTCTAAAAAGAAAAAATGAAAAAAGAAATCTCTATCACAAAATATCTTCCCATACTGTAATAGATATTTCTTGGTCTTTTCAACAATATTTATTATATCTTTGATTACATCCTTTTTTATTTGTTTTTAGGGGTTCTCCAGAATAAACATTCTGAACTTTTGCTCTAAGATTGCAATTAACAATATCAACAACTAAGAGACATATTTTACAACATTTTCGGTGGAAGAAAAAAGGTATGTATATATACACACAGAAACACATAGGAAGTCGATATATGGTCAGATAAAATGCTGTACTTCTGAGAAATTATTGAAGAGGATGAATAAACGATGTGTAAAGTCATGTTTTGTTTTAAAGAGCAATACAAAAGTATAGGAAAAGAGAAATGTCATTGGGTAACCTGAAAGAAATGAACTGGAACATTACTTGAACAGACTAAGGTCATACAAATGAAATTTGCAAGCACAGTGACACATATGCAAAACACAAAGATATTGTCCAGGGGATCGGTAGTGATCCTATTTATAATGCTCAGAAGAATAAGAAAGTCTATTCAATGATCACAGAAAAAAATGACTGAAGAATATTAGTATTAAAATGTTTTCAGAAAATAAATAAGTAGAAAATGCAGATGTTTTCATTCTCACAGAAATTTTGTTTTAATTTTAATTGTTCTTTTCTCCATTTAATATCTTAAGTGTAATTTGCTACCTAATTGCACTGTAGAAAGAAATAAGTATATTTATGTTAATTTTATTAAAGGCTATAATTTATTTAAAGGAAAAAAAATTGATTTAATATATTGCTGGGTCTTACAGCAATGCTAAGGAAAGAAGAGAGAGATTTCTATGTTAACTAGTGTTCAGTCAGTCAGAAAACGGTTCCACGAAGTCAAAACAATAAGAAAATTGATCACATGAATATATGGAGATTAACAAAAAGCCACACCTATTTTACATAGGTACTATTTAAAATGTTACTATTTGAATATTTAAAAAATAAAATAAAAACTGACCAACCAAACAAACCACACAGAAGACCACAGACCATACACAATAGTACAACCTCTGCTGCTAGGAATAATCTAACTGCAAAGTATCCTGCACATCCAACTGGATTCTTCCATTAAATTTCCTTTTTTTAGTTTATTAAAACTTAGTGCTTACAGTGTTTCCTTTGTTGGGATGCATAGATATACAAAACAGAGCCATACTATTATTATACACAGCTAAAATATGAAGACCACCATGGAAGCAAGATTTGCTTCATTACTGCAACTGAGAAATGAGATAAATGAGCAACTTTTTATTTTTAAAGTATTCTGTAATATGAATGAGCTAATGGACAAAACTGAAATGATATAGCTTAAATAATTTAGCTAGTCTGGGTGACTTTATCGAAGTTAATTCAGAAACAATTTTGTGAGTAGCTCTGCTCTCTTCTGTAGAAAGATCACATTCTGCAGAATATATACACTGGCATATGTTTCAGTCACAACTACAAAATCACCCTTTAGCACTGTTTAGTGTGCTTGGTGTTTTGGCTTGTTGGTGCAGAGGGTTTATTGTTGTTTTGGTTTTATCTTACCTAGGGCAGGTTTGCTGACCCCTGGGGCCTTTTACTTTATTGGGTGTTTCTGTTCTAGAGTTGAGCACTCAATTTTCATGTGACACACATGTAGATCACACTAAACTTGAAAGTGGTTAGTTTAGTAAGCAGAAACACATTAATATTTGCCAGGCTGTGACACATGCATTGGAAAATGAAATGAACATAAAATGTTCATTTAATTTTACATATCTAGGCAAATTTTTATTTCATAATAGTAGAGTTCTTCCTTTCCTTTCCCTTATCTGTTAAGCCTCCATCCCGCAAAAAAATGGATAACTATGAAGATGAAGAACACACTGCCTTGTTAGTTTTTGTCACAGTCTGAGTCTGTGTGTACCCAAGTTCTCCTCTGCTTCTGGCTTTTCTAAATGAAAAAGTTACTGCTCATGTCCTCAAATATCGTATGAAGTCTGTATGAAATTGTCCTCTAATCTATTTCAGTCAAAAAGAAATGGGCTAGCTTAAATAATTTAGACAGTAGCTACCCTGACTGACTAACTGAAATGAATTCAAGAGAGACTGCATTAGTAGCCCTACTGTAAAATCCATGGAAATGCCAGGGCTACAAATATAGCATTAGTTTTCCTCTGTCACGTCTAGAACAAAAAAAAGCACAACCAGTGCTCCTTGTTCCAGTTAGTGAAATGACCTAATTTCTGAAAAAAAAAAATGCAAGAAAATAAAGTAAAATACACACAGCCCAAATTGTGTCAGTTAGCTTTGTTCATGGGCCTAAGTCTGGTGGTTTCTGTGATCGGTGACTTTCATTCAGTTCACAGCAAACCAAAGAAATTGTGATCTTTCAGTAATATGACACTAGGGAAAGTCTATTTCAAGGTGAAAAACTCCTCTGGGTGGATTGCTGTCTTTTGTGTTCATTTGTGATCTGCAGGTGCTTGACAGGAAATGAGCATGGTTGTGGCAGGACTACTTCTCTTTGAAAAATGTCACAAAGCGTTACTGGTGGAAGATTTAAAAAGCAGGGATTACGTCTGAACTGCAGTATAGTACTCAGCTCACAGGATCTGTTTCTGTCTATCAAGCTTGAGAACAGAACATTATTTTCATTTCTTCTGTATGCTCTCACGACAGCTTTGAACTTACTTCAGCATAAAACTGGGGAATGAGTACTTCAGAAAAAAACCCCAACCAACTAAGAAACAAAACATATTAACATTTTATCTGCAAATACTTTAGCAAAAATTAAATTATGAAGAAAATTCTGTCATGTTTGCATCTGTTCAGTTCTATTAAAAATATATTGAGCTTTTTATACTATTACTGTGTAAATTTGACATTGATTTCTGGAGATAGATTAATACATTTGAGAGAAAATCAGCTCTTTGACTCTAAGTAGTAGTCCACAAAATGTTGTGAGAACCAATCCCAAACTATTTATAACTACAGTGCAATTAAATTTACAGTGTCATTTTTCTGTTAACCTATAAAGTATCAGTGATGGTGTAGTTTATAAAATTATATTAAGAAGTTAGAAGACTGTGCGAATATCTAGAAAATTCTTAAAAATATTAGATGCTTTATTATTCATCATAGTAGAATTTCAGTTAAATTTTTTATATATTTAAGGAAAGAAGAAGAAGTCTGAAACTGTCACCAGTAGACTTTTGGTTTATTTATTTTATTTTATTTCATTTCATTTTATATTAAGTACTACATACACAAACACTGCAGAGAGAAAACTTACATCTAATGAGAGACTTCTAGGTTGCTGTAATCTCCTTTTTATCAGCAGCACTCACTGAAGAGTATTCTCTCAGCCACAAAAAGGAAAATGCAAAAATTTCTTTCTTTCACATTTTGTACTCGTTACCTCATCAGCACTGCAGCTAAACCTATTTTTAATAAATACTCTAGACTGGAATCTACAGAAAAAGAAACATAGGTTGTGTCAAACTGATATGTGAAATGACTCTGTATCTGTGCATATGGAACATGAAATGTGGAATAAGACAAATCCTATAGAACTACATTTAGTAAGTACACAATCTCTTAAAGTAACATCCTTTTGCCGATAAATATCTGTTCTAATAATGTATTATTTCAGTGAGTCATTCTTTTGTTCTGACAGAACAAAACCAAACAGCATTTATATTTTCCTATTAAGAGACTTAACCAAAAAAATCAAGTCAATCCACAAAAGTAATCTTTCAAAGCACTAAAATAGCAACTCAAGTTCACACACGGGAGGTTGATGTTTAAAGTATGATGATCAAAGCAATATTTTTTAAACAAAAATTCATGGCCTTAGAAAAATATATTGTGAGCAACACTGACTTATTGAGGGCACCTAGTTTGACCTTCTGTCATTAAATATCAATGTCCTGCAATTCCCTTTTGTTTCTTTTTTCATTATTTACAGAGAAAACAGGCAGGTTAGTATGATGTGCCAGAAGAAGTAAGAACTTTGAGTTATTAAATACTGATGACTGAGAGGCTGATGGAAAGTTGGCATAATTTAATTCTGCCATTTTGTTATCACCATCATGCTGAACTAGGAAAGCAAATAAATATAAAAGCAAAGCAACTATTTTAATAATTTTCATCAAAATCCCAAAAGTATTGAATACAATTTTTTCCCCATTTCTTAATATGAATTTAACACTTTAAGAAATATATGGTATTAAGATAGTTGCAGCGAAAAAAATGCAAGTCCTTCAGAAAAAGTTAGTAACAATCGCAAAACGCTGGAAACTAATCAAACTCATTGTTAGCTCCTTAGCATTCATATAGAGTACAATGAAATTATATGACTGGAGACACATGTAGCTATTCTCTACAGCTTCTGGTGTAAAGCATATCCTCTTGAGAGCAAGTTTCTGGGACTAATAGTGACTTGCAAATTGCAGTTGACTACATTCTCTGTTAATAAATAACATTTCTGCTGGGAAGCTATTATAATCTTGCAAGAATCAAAAATTGTTCTCCAAAAGCCTATTATATGTGCTTTTGGCTTCTATGGTTAAATGAAAGTCTGTTCTTTTGAAGATTCTTGACAAGAAGATGCTGAGGAGGAAGGATTGTGACATTTACAGAATCTCTTAGAGAAGTAACCAAGGTAATTATTCATTAAGTATTGAAAAAAGTGTTTTGAATTTTAGTGCTAAATAATGATAACAAGAGAAAAATACAAATATTTGCAAAACAGTTATTTAAAGAAGTAAAAGTGTAGAATACTTTCATAAAATACATTTGTGTGCTTTTTACAAAAAGTCAGTAGAGAATATGGAATCTAATTGGATTTTACAAATGTTTTGTTCATTAATAAGAATATGAAAATAATATTCATTATCTAAAACACTGGCTGTTGCCCTTGCATTTTTTTCTCAAGTTGATATAGCGAAATGATTGAGGGAAGTTAGAGATGCAATAATCACGGCTTCATGGAGCTTTAAAAAGTTCTGCTTCAGAAATAATACAGAGATACAAGATTTGGTTGGGGCTGTTCAGACTATCCTACATTAAATGAATGTTCTAAATCACTCTTTACAGAAACCTATGTTGCTCACAACTGTCGTGGAAGCACAGGGCACCAAACCTTGTATATTTAAAGTTAGCCTTTTTAAATACTGAACTCCTTTACACTTCTCTCAAGGGAACTTCTCCTTCACTGAGGCAAAACCTGAAAAGAAAAGGGTCTTTTATATGAGTTAAACAGTGGAGCTACAGCAGACACTAATTTCACTTCGACGCCGACTTTTGGGCAGTTGAAAACATGATGTGTTAAATGTGATAAAATGTGTTCCCTTGAGTTTCAGAATAAAAAATCACACCTTAAAAAGCATAGACTGAGATGTAGCATCTAAAGCAGCATTATGCTCACTAAGCTTTGTTTTATCATTACAAACCTGCTAAGCCTCAAATCTAGGTTTCCTTTTAGTTGTCAGATTTCTTAATAATCATAAAATATACTATATTGATGCACGTGAGAATTTTATTATTCACTATGCATATTATCAGTAATGACAGAGCAAAGAAAAAAAACAGCTTTTCCTTGCTAGTTGGATTTCACCTAAGCATCAAATAATCTTGTACAAAGACAATGAATTTTGCTGCAGTGTGAACTAGAGAGTGGTAATTCGTAAACAAAGCTTGGGATTAAACTGCTTTAAACAGAAGATTTTTTTACAAGATGAAAACCCCAAGTATGTTTCATGAGCTTGTGCAAGTGTTAATTTTTGGTATGTCATATTTGGTTTTGTTACTAGGTCCTTTGAGTAGGGGGATGATTGCTTTGAAACCCCTGGAGAGAACCAGATGACAGAGTTTCAGAAAAGCTAGGAACCTTTCTAAACAAATACACTCCCTGCAGAGAGAATCAGAGCTGTTGATCTTCTCAGCAAAAACACTACCTAGATGTAGCCACAGTTAATTACATTCTGTTGACAAGAGGCACCTAAAACACTGTGCATTTTATCATCATGCAATAGCATAGAAATGACAAGTTTTGACAAGTATCTATTTGTTGTTTTCAGAATTTGCATTGAATATGACAAGTGTACTTCAAGCTATTATGCCTCAGTGCTATTTAGTCAATCATCCTTTACTTTTGAAGTTAATTCCAGTTCAGATAAACATGCCCAGATATGCAGCTTGTGTGATATCAATAGAAGCTTCAGGTCTTAGGCAGAACATTAACACAGTGGTTGTGCCCAAAGCTATCAAATACTTGATTAATGTTTTTACATCCATGAGAATAACAGAAATGGAAGATTTTGGTTTCACGCTATAAATTCATTCATTGGAGGAGAATTATATCATTGCCCTTCTATTTGGCTATTGTAGCTCTCTCTGTTAGTTCTTTTAGCTGTTTTCTTCCATTTGAAGTGTTCATGGTCTTATGTGCTATTAGACTCTGGTATGAATTTAAAAACATCCTTTTTTGTGATTATACAGATATGATTCCTAACTCAGTGGCCTGCTTTCAAAGGAAAAAAAAAAAAATAAATAAAGAGTTCAAACCCAAATCCTACCTTCCTGAACCAAGTTCTATTCTAATAGTAATGAAAATATAGGTCTGTAGATAGAAATACAATGAAGCAGTGTATTTAACCACTGAGAGTCAATCAAGAAGAACAGGAAAAGGTGATTCCATGTAAATTAACTTTTTGGCCTAAAGCATTCTTTCAGAAGAGGAACAGAGCAGGTTAACACTGGAAACAAGCACATAGATTAAAGGAAACAAGTGAATCTATGGACAAAGTAAAGTCAACCTCCAGAACATTGTGGTCAACCTAGTGCTTTATTTTCCTGTTCCTTCTGGATATAACGGTTAAAAATCTGAAGTATACAGAGAAACTGTCCTTAAGAACACAGGATTATTTCTGAAACAGAAGACAGTGAGAGTATATCTAACCTTTTTCAGAGAGTTCTAGGCACTTTGGGGCTTTGCTCCCCAAAAGAGCTTTTGGAATTATTTACTAAAAATGCCATTGTCTAAAGTATTTCTAGTATTTTCTGACAATATTTCCTTTCATGCAGGTTCTTTTTTTAATTATTAGTATTTTTATTATTGTTTATTTATTTTCTCTTCATTCTGATGATAGCGGAAGCTGATACTGGCGACATAGATGACTAAAGGAATAGTATTCATGATCAAATGACCAGTTTGAGAATAGAAAACTCAGGTTCACCTGTTTCTCTTTGACACAGATACTCAGACAAGCAGAGGAAGGGGGAAATGATAGAGATAAAACAAATCCTCCAGAATTGTACCTTACTGTATTGCACGTAAAAAAAACTAAAACAAACACTCAAAATTGATGAATGTAGCATACTTTACTAATTGTTTGTACACTTTCTTCAAAGAATGATGTTCAACCCTTTGTGGGGGCTTGAATGTGCCTTAGTAGTACTATTTGGTAGCAAAGTGAGATGGGAAAGGATCTAAGGGTAGTCAGATAAGCTTTTTGACTTGCATTTCATGAATGCATTTTTGTTTCACAGCATCACGTACCTTTTACACCATCATTTCTTTTAATGCAGGATTTTCTACTGCATTGCCTCTTTCAACCAACAGCCCCTCTAAAGCACTGAAGTCCTCTCAGTTCCTAAGGAACATTACAGGATGGAAAGGATATGGATAGATTAGGCTGATTTACTCTGCAGTCTGTGATTTTTAGCACTGTGAAGTCATTGTAAAGGAAGATAAAATCAAAACCTAAACTTGGAAAAAGTAGTATGGAAAATGTATTTAAAAAAATCCAAATGGATCCAGTATGATAAAAGTTCCCTAGTAGCTACACAATTTAAGTATAGGCACAGAAGTCAGAGCAAAAGCTCTCCCTGTTTCCTGTTATTGATAGCCTGAGCAATTGTCTCTGAATTGTAAACATACTGTGCAAAATATCTATAGCATTTGTATGTTTTAACTCAATCTTTGTTGTTTCTTTCACCTGTTCTCCAGTACTGCCTAAACTGAACAATTTTATTTTGCTAGGGACCAAAAAAATAGAAAGGAAACACAGACATTACAGAATGAAAGTTTGCCATTAAGAAACTAGCTATCTGGTAGCTTAAAAATCTTGAATACACAGTGGATTTTGTTTTGACTTGTACGCTCATCACAACACTTGTAGCAGCAACTTATGCTGTATAAATAACAGTACTTATCAGAGTTTGCACTTGCCACTAACACAGCTTAAATGAAAAAGGCTGTCCTGCACAGCCAAGCACTGCCATTGAGATTTCAACCTACTTTGCTATAGAGGACCAGGTGATACTCCTAACAAAATCATCTTAAATGAGAGGTTAATAAGATGGATATCTGTCAGCTTATAATTAACACATACAAGTCTACAACACCAAAAGAAAAATCAGTTTCCTCAAGCATTAGCATTCAACTTGCTCATGTTTAATCGTAGAAATATATCTAATATGTTTTAGCAGAATGTGGTTTTAGTTCTGGCCAGGACTAAAACTACTGTCAAAAATAATCTTGTTTCAGTATTTCTGATGGGGATCAAAACCAAAATGCTAAAATATTTGGTTCTTGCAAGCTCTCCAGCTAGAGTTGTTGATCAAGGTTCAGATATGTTTCAGCTAAGCATATAGATTTGAATAACAGACCAAAAAGGTATGGATAATTCTCCAATTACATCAATCTCAGGGGAAAGAAATGTATCTAAGCTTTTAAAGAACATATTTTAAGGATGTGATTTCTTGTATTAGAGAAGAATAGATTTGGGGGAATGTTTACATTGTTACACTGTTTCTGGTATAAATATAATTGAAACTTTGTTCAATTTAGCATTAAGTGCCCGAGGCCAATCCTTCTACACTGGCAATTGTATTGCTCATAGAGCAGCTGAATGTGACAGAGAGGTTGGCTTTGGCTGTTTTCCCATTGGCTTCTCTTTCTCTCTTTTTTTAACAGTACAGTTGTATCTTAAAAAGGTATAAGCAAACAAGGCAAAAGGACATACCAAAGATCTCTCTGTTACCCATGCTATAGTAACAACTTGCATATGTTACAATAGAGTGGTAATTTGCTGAGTATTTCCATTCTTGTTTCTTAGGACAGGATCCAGAGGAAACAGAACAAGAAGCAGTTTTTAAAGTCAATATTTTAAAACCCTTACCTTGTTTTTGCTTGCCCAGTATCCGTTTCCAAGGAAACAGAGGGAGAAGCCGGAACCAGTAGCAAAGCAGTGATAAAAGTAAACTCACCAGCTTTCAGTTGCTGGCTTCTTTCCTGTTTTTCTAACTCCTGAAATCACGGTTAACAAGGCCCCTGATAGTTTAGAATAACATGAAAAATGAATATAGTTTTATTCAATGCCTATTTGCATATGAACAAAAGGGAGTTGGCAATACAGGTGGTTTTCAAGATGGAGGTTTTTAGCTGGCCATAGACTAGGGGATGAAGTTTGAAACAGGAGAACATATGCACCCAAGAGATAATATTGTGGTGTGTAAATCAGAGTAAATTATAGCAAAAGAGTGTTAAAAACTCTTCCATGAAGTACAGAACAGAGAAATAGGAACAGAATTGCAGACTTAACTATTTATTACTTTTCATGTGTTGTCTACTCTTCATATATCTTCAGGATGATTAGGAAGATATTGTCTTATTTCCTCATCTTTTTTGCACTCACTGTCTAAGATGAAATATAGGAAATAGGGAAGCTTTACCAGATCAGAGTCATCTGAATTTTCAAAGGAAATACAAGCTTAGAAATTATGTTGTAGACTGAACTGCATGGTGTGTACAGCACAATACGGTCAACAGTTACTCCTACAACGCCATTGCTTTCAAAATACACACTGAATTTTAGAAGAAATGTTTAAACATTTTACTGAAGAAATATTTTTTATTTCAGAAAATTACAATTTATTAAAAAAAAAGGATAATTAGCCTTATACAGAATTCCTCTCACTGTTTTTGGTTAAGGAAATTTATCCTGTATTACGTGTTACACTGCACAACTGTACAAAGTTAAGCAAAAGCTAATACAAATTAAGTAATAATTAGAATATTTCCATCCTGGAGAGTTTAACGGTATTCAATGTAGATATATATGATACCTAAATGCATGCATGGATATAAATGAATATACAAACAGAAGATTTGCATCTTCTTTGACAGTGTTCAAGAAAGTTATATTTTACATGAACTGGAAGCCTAAAAACTTTTATAAATTCACTAATATTTATTGGACTATGTTGACTTAGGGAAGTGTATTGAATTTAAGTTCCCAGGTGTGGGTAGGTGGGGTCTACAGGATGGTCTCTGTGAGTAGAGGCCAGAGCTGCCCCATGCTGGAGACAGGCGCTTCCAAATGGCTTACAGGGTGCAGCTGAGAATTTCAGCCTAACTGGTGACACTTTTGGGAAAATACTCTTAAATTATGTTGGCAGAAAGAACAAATAGAGTGAGAGAACAAATAGAGTAAGAAACAACAGAGGAAACACCAAAGTCATAGTAGGATAAGGTGCTTCAGGAACTGGTGAAGACCATGGAGAAGATTACAGTGGAGCAGGTTGTCTCCCCCTGCAGCTCACGGTGGACCATGACAAAGCAGATGCCTACACTGCAGTCCATGGAGAATGCCATAGCAGAGCAGCTGGGTGGATATTCTTGAAGGAACTGTGGCCTACAGAAACCCCATGCCAGAGCAGGGGAAAAGTGTGAGGTAAAGTGTTGGTTTTACCTGGACTAGAGTTAATTTTATTCACAGTAGCTAGTATGGGGTTGTGTTTTGAATTTGCACTGAAAATGCTGTTGATAATATAGAAATATTGGGTGATAGAGCCAGGCTTTCCTGAAGATGGCTGAAAACCTGCCTGCTGATGGGAAGCGGGGAATGAACTTCTTGTTTTGCTTTTCTTACATGCACAGGTTTTGCTTCACCCATTAAACTGTCTCTATCTCAACCCACAAATTTTCTCACTTTCATCCTTCAGATTCTCTCCTCCATCCCACTGGGTGGAAGACTGAGCAAGCTTCTCTGTGGGACTTGTCGTCTGGGTTTAAACTATGACAGGTAAGAAACAGAAAGAAACTACTGTATGCTGACTGTGGGTCTCCAGCCCCTCCTGCACCTCTGGGTGGAGGCAGAGTCATGTGGAATAGAGGAGTGAAGTGGATCCTGAAAGAGGTGGGAGGAAAGCTGGAAAGTTGTTTTTTTAATGTTCATCTTCATTTCTTGTGACACAAATCTATTTTAGTCAGTACTAAATTAAATTATTTTTCTTCAAGTCAAATATGTTTTGCCTGCAATAATCATTTTTAAGCTATCTGCCTATCGTTATCTCAACGTATGAGTTTTCTCATCTCCTTTTCTCCCATTCTCTCATTGAGGAGAGAGAGAGTGAGTGAGTGAGCATCTGAGTGGATGTTTGGCTGTTGACCAAACCGAACTCATCACAAAATGTCAGTCTACTTTCACCGATTTTGATAGCCCTACACAATTTTAGAACACTCATATGAGGAACTTTTACGAAATTCTGAATAATTGCACCTCAAAAGTGGAAAACGGAATAAAAAAGGAAAATGCTAAAGAAGGGTTACAGTAGTTGATACAGAGTAAACTAGCATAGGTTAGCATCACACTGCCCATTTCTGATTCGAGTGGAAGCCCATCCTCATCATGATGTGCTTGTCATTGAATAGATAGCCTGTAAAGATAGTAAACTAATATCTGCTGAAATTTCTGCTTTTTTTTTAAGTTGCAGTTGGGACATAATCCACATAATTTACAGTACACTCAACTTTACATATATATGTTTGTGAGTACATATATATATATATGTACTCACATATATATGTGTATGTATATATACATATAAAAAATAAAAGTTCTTTTCTGTATCCTAAATATTTATTATTGCTAAACACCCCTGTGAATTACAGTTAGATAGAGCTCAATCAGTTAGTTACAATTAAATTTAGAAGACATATCAAAACAGTTTCATAGATACTTTATATGATAAAGTCCAAAACATCTCTGATTAAACGATCTAAAACTTATTATTCTTATGTCTTAACTTATGGATACCCTGTCCTTCAGATGAAAGCAAGTGTGTCAAAGCTTCAGTGTTTATACATTTTAAGCAAAGCTGGTTTGACACAATTTCCTGCCCTTTTTTCCACTTCAGTAAATTCATTTCATTTCCATGTATTACCATGGAATAAGTATATTCTGTGAAAGGTAATAGACCTTCAGGCATCCCCAAAGCTAAATCCATTGCAAAGCAGGCAGATCTAGAAATGTGCACTGATTTATTTTATAGTCCTCTTGCTAAAAATTAGGATTGACTTGCTTTTCCCCTTTTCAGAGTATATACCTCAAAACTTTGTTGATTAGAATAAATTGTCATTACAGTCCTGTGCCTCTTTTGCTTTGTATTGTTTTCTTTGAAGAAAACCAGCCATTCTGCAGTAACCAAACAGTTAGAATTGTAATCAACAATCCAGAGAACCTCAAACTCTTAAAAACCCTCTTAGGTTAAGAGTTTACTGTCACACATTCCATAAGCGACTCCTTTACTCTCATGAAAAGTCATTTAAAAAGTGGATACTATTTTAAAGCCAGTAAAAGAAGTCATCCAAATGCCCTCATACAGAGATTAATTAAATTACAAGAAAATACTCCAGAGAGATAACATGAATACCTATAGGACAGGAAAGACTGAAGTCTGTTGTTGTAGCTGTGGTAGCAGCTACGGCAAAATCAAGCAATGAGCAAGCCCTTGTCATGTCAGCAGAAATTACCTAAATACACAGCGAACCACAGTTTAGTAATACCAGACTAAACATATGATTTTTAGTTGGTTTTATGGTTGGAAATTTCTTTATAGTTTGAAAAATTTACTAAGGACTGTTTTGTAAGCAGTTCTGTAGCACATTTATTAAGAAAGTCCTTGACTCTATTTCTTCTTCAGGAAGAAAGAGCTTTACATCCTGTTTCCTGCCACTGTCTTTAGAGGTTAAATCAATTCCATATTCATTTTTCTACAACTGAGAACTGGAATTCAGCTCAGTAATAAAAACACATAAGTGTGGATATCTACCAATTAAATGATGTCTAAGCTCATATTAACATCAACTTGGAGCAATTGAAGAAGTTATCAGTGCTAGTCAAGAACCAGAAAACGCCAAACATATCTGAACTCAAAAGATGTCTGAATTCCCTGGGCTCAGAACATGGATTGCCATCTCCTGGGTCTGAAAATGTGGACTATCATCTCATGTGGACACACCTGGGGACATCTGGGTGAGGGCACTGCAAGGGTCTGCTGCCCTCAAGGGCAGTACACTAAGGGCAGCCATGGTGGGTCCTCAGTCCAGGGCACATATCCCACAGCATCTAGCAAGGGAACAGGGTTGGATCTGATCTGGGGGTGCTGACTAGGACCAGTCCAGAGTCCAGTAATTTCTTGGCAAGACTGTGGTGACAGGGGAGTGACAAGGTTCAGGCAAGAAGTCATGTGGACTGGAAGCAGGATCAACAGGAGCCATAACCAGACCTAGGTATATAACTATAACATAGCTCATGTGTGGATTAAACATAACAGACTCAATTTAAAAGCTTGTCCAAATCAAAATGAGTGAGATGCATTAAGGCTTCTTACCAGAGTTCTTCAAGGAGAGCCGCCACTGACATGTCTTTCAACATGGCTTTTATCAACTGTCTGTATTTGGGATTAAAAGATATCCCAGATAACTGGGCTACACTCTCCCTCATTCCTGTTGTTCAGTCAACATGCAGACAAGAAAGTAAAAGCCATAGGAATAAGGGAGTATAGGCTTACAAAATTATAAATATTGCCAAGGGATTGAAAGATGGGATTCTGATTTAAATATATTTTATGTATTTGACATAAAAAAATGCTAAGCTTTTATCCACAATAGATGGAAACATCTAATTTACTCTCCAAGCCAGAGAGAAAGTACAGATAGAAAATAGGTGCTCAGATAAGCATGCATATCTAAAATTTTAGTTGCCTATGATTTGGGCTTCTTTCCCTTTGCCACATACAAGCTTAGCTATTAATCTGAATTGACATGGATTTTCTTGCTGGGACATATAATTGTATTTTAAATGATGCTACACCTTACTTTATCCATACCTTACCAGAACTACCTCCTCAAAGAAAAAAGGAAGAAACAAGTAGTATATTTTCATGTTTATCTGTAAGTATTTGCCTGAAAAACCTTTAAAATAGCAAGCAAGGAGAGATAACAAGAATTGTTTTGTATTTTAACTGAACTGTATTTCCCTTTCATTTTTCTACATCTTCGTGAACTCTCTTCCTTTGATTTGGGAGTAATGCAAAGTGACAAGATAGCCACCAGCCATGCCAAGCTAAGCTAGCAGTTTCAAATGATAAAGTATTTTGCAAAACATGTTTAAAAATGCATGCAAAGGTTCAGACACAATGTGCCACCTTTTACTGCTTGCAATCAAACTGCAGTGAGCAGAGCTGGCCTTATATCCCCATATGACACACTGCCATACTCCTCGTTACATTTCTTCATACATCTATGTATAAGGCAGAAATGTCTTGTTCCCCAGCCATCAATAAGTAGAAGGCTGCCATTTCAAGACTTTATCTTCAAGACCTTCATAATTTATGAACTGAATTTTTTTAAACACAGCAATTGGTGTGAATTCCATCTGGTGCTGTGGTCACAGATGGCCTTGACAGCAGCAGGTGCATGAAGCAGCAATGTGTGGTGGTTGAAGACAGCACTGCAGGTGCCAAGCATAGATACAGGATCTTTTCTTTTCAAGATAGCAGGTTCAGCACTTCCTTTTGTTGTGAGAAGAAGATTAGGGTTCTCCTAATAATTTCTCATATCCCTCAAATACAGCAAAGGTTAGTACAGATGCATTGTGTCGTTACCACCCTACAACACTGAAGTTCTCTATTCTGAGTCAGTCTAAGAACATTACATGATCAATACATCACAAAAGTGTTTAATAAGCACCTTTTCCATTAGCTCTACCTAATGAAACTCATGCTTTGTTAGGGATTTAACTCCAAAACCTATGAAGTATCCTTAGGTTTATATATATATATATATATATATATATATATATATATATATATATATGTATATATATGTATATTATATTCAATATCTGCTTAGAATCAAACTTACCTGAATATGCCCACGAGATAAAAAGTCCTCTATCTTCTCTACTGTTGATAACAATGTAATAAAACTGCTGTTGATATCTCTCTAAGAAAACAATTGTCCTTAAAAAAGCTAAACCAACACAGTTCAAAATTTGATGTTGCTGTATTCTTGATTGAAAACTCACTGACATTAGGTAGTAAAATTCCATTGTTTCTTGAAACAAGCCTGTTCCAATAAAAATATTTCACAGTTTAATTTATTAAGTTAAAAAGCAAACACAGACACACAAACTAGATTGATTTGCCTGATCAGACTGTAACTCATTTCTTTATCAGACTAAAACAACTGAATGCAACTAGCAATAGAGTTCATTTAGTTTCATTTAAGGAAAAATAAACAGTTATCTCCAAATATTTTTGTGGCAGAAAAGACAGCATTGACTCTGAGAGGGTTTATTTTTAATTCAGATGGTTAAAACTTCATCAGACAAAATCTTGTAGAACCAAATCATTCACATTCTGACATCAGCATGATGGCAAATGCTTTTATTCCCTGACATACTGTCACATTGATCAGAGCAATGAATTTAGTCAACTTTGCAAATGATTCTTCATAGAACATCTCTTATCCACCTAAAATTAACTGGGTTTGGGTGTGTGAGGAAGGAAAAAATAAATATATAAAAAAAATTTCAATAGTTGAGAATCAAAGACATTAACTGGTTTCTTTTTTGCTTTTCAGTCTTGTCTGAAAAATTTACAGGAAAGCAAATTTGTTTGTCTATTACCACTGACAGTTCTTTATGTAAAATTACTCTTTTATGATATTAAAACAACATCCAGGGAAAATGAAATTATCAAAAATTTTGGAAAAAAATATAGCCTCACAAAATTATATCCATGCAGATGCAGGATTTGTGGGCTGATTCTCCAAATCAATGACTATGTAGGAAGTATCAGTAAAATAAAATAAAAAAAAGAAACCAGGCCACCAAGGTTTGTCCTTTTAGTTCCTTTGTAATAGACAGACTGTGTGCATGTAAAATTTCTTGATAGCTTATATTCTTATAGTCTTATTATTTATTACCAAATGATTGTTATTGGTGTTAGAAAAAGAGGCATTTTTGTCTGCGTATGTGCCTGTGTTGGGGAGATCACCTTTAGACCTCAGCTTGTGGAAATCCGAGAATCATGACTGATGATTTAAGGATTAAGCAATCAGGTTAATCCCTTATTGTGCTTGTAGGCGAAGAAGCGGTATGCTTCTTCAGGCAAGAAGAATAAGGGGGAAAATGAAAATGCAAAAGAGAATTTCATGTTGCTTTTCCTACTTCAAGTAGTCAAGGGTAAACCAGACAATGCTAAAATGTTTCTAAATAAAATTACTTACCTTCTTCTGTGAAGGCTCATTATTAATTACCTTATTATCTGTTCAAAGATGATACACGTCCAATACATGTGTTGGAAGATTAACATTGCATAGCTACAAGTAATGCAGAATATGTGTCCTGAGACATTTTACAAAGAAAGTGATAGTATTTTCATATAAATTTAGGCTTAATGTTTAGGCATTTATAGAATAATTTATTTTCTGCATATACCTACTTTCTGTAAGAGTCTAATTACTTTATTTCTACATCTTTACAGATGAAGTCATACAACATGTTAAGAAAGATTGCCTATGTTACAAACAAAAATTCACAGCCACCCAGAAGCTCATTTGATTCAGAAAATGTTGTTACTAAAAGCTGAGCTGTCAAGATGAGAGATTAAAACTATCAGGGATTTCAGAACAAAAAAAAAGAAAGAAGATAAATTAAACCATAATTGATTGTTAAGAAACATCAACCTGAATGTAGGTAGAGATACTCAATAATTTTGAGAGCAGTAGGCTTGAAGAAACTCTTAATGAATTATCCTGTAAATGGTACATTAAGAATGTGCTATGCACATTATCTGAAATTTTGAATCAAACATAACTAGTACTTTTACATTTAATCCTTGCTCAAAAATATTGGGACGGAGGGCACAGTAGATGGATTCACTACTTAAAATTTGTATGAATGTATTCTATCTTGAAAGTGGAAATAATTGACTAATCTGTCAGGAAAATCTATTTAAAACCAGACTGTGACATTTAGCTGCTCTTTCAGTGGTAAGTGGAAAAACACTCTTGTTGATGTAAGACCATAGCACAATTGCACACCTGTAAATTCTATGTAATTGGGGCCACAGTCTGTATGTGGGTTGTTTTGAATTGCTACATCGCTATTCAGAAGTAACAATAAGTTGGGTCTTGAAAGGTCAAAAAATTTAGTGTGAAATTTCGTTCTCTTTGTTCAGAAGAAAGCAAGGACATATCCATAGCTCTGCAGGTTTCTGGTTTAATTTTCTCTTTCAGTCTAATTGTTTTCCAAAGGGAGCTTGACATGTTGGAAAGTTCCAGTCAAAAAGGGATGTAAATGTTTAGTACTACACTTGGATAATAAAAGACTCCCCCATTTGTGTAATAAACCATTTGAAATATGGAAAGTATTGTTTGGAAAAAGGAATATTAATTCTTTAAAGAAGTAGAAAGTATACCAAAGACATGCTATATAATTCTTTATATGTATAGCTCAGATTGAACCAAATAATTTTGGTTATGAGTCTAAGCTTTAAATTTTTTTTCTGGAACACATGTTCTGCACCTTAGGGTGCAGAATAGCAATAGAGATGGGACACAGAGTTTAGGACATGGGAAAATCTTGGGGGGAGATTGGAAGTCTTACTCCATATAAAAGGTCTAAATCAACTACTTAGAACTAAATTAAAGACACTTGGGTAGTACAAGATGCAAGTTCGACTCTTTAATGTCCAGTGCAGAGGTATTGATGCAGCCTGATGAACTAACAATAACTTTCTTCAGGGAATGTCTTTCCCTGGGAGAAGTAAATGTTTGTAAAATCAGCTATCATGTTTCTACTTCCCTTGCATACAGTCTCAACTTAAAAGTAGAAAAGAGAATATTCCAATGAAATGACAGTCAGCAGCAATTTGCATTGTGTGTGACCTGTCTAGTTTTGGGGAGCACCTGGGAGGACAAAACTGGACTGGTCAATCTGTCTGTTAGTGACAGTGACAATCAGGTTTCCAGAGTGATTTTCTGTCCATGAGCAGTGGTGTCACTGTATCTGTCCGGAGTGAAAGTACTTCTGACATATTTTGGGTTTTGGTTGCTCTATGATCTATCTCTATGTTTTGAGTTACGACCCTTCTTTTTGTTCCACAAGTTTTAACAAGTGAAAAATAATGAAATGCTCAAGTAGGATTTAATTAGATATAAAAGTAAATTTAAATACAACAATTGAGGAATTATGGATTATGGCATATATTCATTTTAGAAATAAAAATATCTCAAGTATTTCCTGTAAGACTCAAAATACACAGCATGTTATTTAAATAGGACACAAGTTACCTGAGTATCCAATGGCCTTGAAAACAAGCACTGATATACATTCACTGTAGAAGCTACAGATCATGAATTTGACCAACAATATTCTTGACTCAGCATGCAAAAAAAAGCTTAAGAAAACACTGGTCTTCCTTTGATACAACTGTTCTAGTAATTACATATGAGTTATAATGTCATAGGGGAAGGAGAATAACAGGCAACAGGACACTATTAAGCTTAATTTACTAACTGGACCATGTGAGGAACAGGCTGTGTCAGGAAAAATTCTGCGAGTATGGGAACATATACATGGATGCAGCTATATTTCTCTGAAATCTTCTCCAATCCCCAGCACCTCAAGCAGACACAGGGCTCAGGGTCAGCCTCTGAGCATCACTTGGGCACCAGTGTGTAGCTTTTCTCCCTGATCCTCTGCCTCCACATGCTACTAAACCATCACCTAACAATGTGCCCCTATCTCTCTCAGTGGAGGTTTATTAGCCGAATGTTGGCAGATGCTTCCATGACTGGTCGCCCTGTGCCTTCCTGAAAGTTTCAGGTCTTGCTCTCCCGTCAGTTGTTGACCTCTTGCCTAGCCACAGTCTCGTGTTACTCAGGTGTCCCTTGAATTTCTGCTGACCACAGCTCATCATGCTCAGTCACTCACATCCCGATCAGGACAAGGCTGTAATGGTCCCATGACACACAGTATAATAAGGGTAGCAACTACAGAAAAGAAATTACAGAAATGTAGTGAGTCACTGCTGAATTAGATAATTTGGTCTTTTTGGTTGTTGGGGGTTTTTTTGTTTAAATGTGGAACAAACCCACTTGAGAAGGCAAGGTTGGTTGGTTTATTTTGGCACTAACTTCATGTTTTGACTTATAAGAAAGTGACCTAACTTTAGGTTGCATAGCTACAGGCTGCTGAACTTAGATGGAAAAAAAGAAAAAACAACACAAAACAAACCTACATCAGAAAGAGTTAGACTTCTCTGTGAAAGCACAAAACCCAAGATATTATAGATAACCTCACCAACCTACTTTATTTCCAGAGTAGATTTTAGGACAGAACATTTCATGACTAAAACCAGAAGAAGCAGGAGCTGAGAAAACCAGAATTAATACTGCAATATTTTACTTTGAGATTGCCTGTGCTTGCACACTGAAGGAGGCTGGGACACAGTCTCAGATACTGGCACCCAATTAGTCCTACTTCTTATTTGTCAGAAATTTTCTTGCTGTCTGTCTGACTGTGCTCAGCAGCTCCCTCCCAAACAATGCAGGGTGAGAGACAGCACATGCCAGAGGTTACTCACCCTATATAGATAAGGTCTCCCTGCTCTGTGAGTGAATGATATTAACTCAAAGCATGTTCGGGTTGCCCTTTCACCAGCCACAGAAAGGGGCTTCAGTGTCAAAGAATGGCACAACCTGAACAACCATTCATAGTCCAGCACTGGAAACATCTTTCTGCTTGGTTTTCTGAAAGAAGCTTACAGAAGGAAAGAAACTAATCAACAAAAAAACTATCCTGAAGACATCACAATAAAGAGTTGCTAGTTAAATCTAATTTCAAATTAATCTAATGAAGGGATTTGACTTCTGTTTTGGCTTGTGGGTAGTTTTCACTTCATAATATAAGGCAGGATTCAGTTACTTTACACATAGGCATCCAATTTCATTCCAGAAGAACCTGAGTCTCCCATGGGTGCTATACCCTTCATTCACGTTCCACACAGGCACACTGGATAGCTAAGGTGTCCCAAGTGGCAGTGGAGCCTGCATGGAGGCAACCAAATGTAGCCTGCTTGCCCAGCTATTTACGCAGTAGCATTTCTGAAAATAATGTGCTGCACACAATCAATCTGCACTTGTTTTCTCTCTGTCTCAGGTTGTGGAAATCTGAGCCACATTAGAAATCCAAGATCCAATTTCCAGGCTTCCCCACCCCTTCCCACAATTTATCTCAACACCGAAGAGAAAACTTTCAGGCAAGAGGCTTCTATAGGGGAAGGGGGAAGTATTTACATTTATTTACACAAATAAATATACTGTACAAACTAAAAGCAGCTATATATATATTATTAAACTTCTATCAGTCCCTTCTCCTTTTAACTTTAGTCCAGGAAAAGCCTTTTCAGGCTGATAAGTAACCCGTCTCTCTCTTGTGGGAGTGTTCAGGGATCCGGACGCTCCCCCCTCACCAAGCTCCAGCTGTTTGTGGAAGTCCTTCCTTCCTCCTGAAGTCCAAGAAGGTAGCTCTGGGTCCTTTCTCCTTGGTCCTGTGTCATTTCTACTGTGTGATCTCTCTCTCTCATACCTCAGTTCGCTGCTGCTGTAGTGTAGCTTATCACAGTAGGCATCCTCCAAGTAAGTTTTCGGCTGCCCCCAGTCAAACCTCAGCAGGGCAACTCCCGAGCCCTTTGGCCCATCTCCAGTTTTGCCTGGGATTCTTTTCCCTAGCGCCGAGCTATTTCATTATCAGCCTGTCCACTTGGCTCTGCTTCGATGCTGAGTCTTGCACCACTCCCACTAAACAGTGAGAGGGAAAAACAGCCCCCTTCTGCAGCCTGGTTGCAAAGGGGGGAAAGAAGAAGAGGGCCTGGCCTCAAGGCCTGCCTCTCTCTCTCGCTCCCTCTCGCTTACCAGTTGTTTGTGAGTCGCGTCTCTCACAAACATACACTCACTCCAATGCTGTCTCTAACTCTGGCCTAGGTAGAGTTGGGGGGCCGCAGGGCTCCCCTCTCCCCTCTGGAAGGGGGGAAGAAGGAGCCCAGCCACCCCCTGGCCTTCTCCACCTACACACAGCAGACACCAACAGAAACTGCCAGCAGCTTCTGGTGGCTGTGTATATATGATTTTTAGCAGAAGCGAATAAGACGAGTGGTGATTGCCTCTCCAGGGAACACTGCCTTGGCACCCAATCACCTCTGAGCCCCCAACTCTCGGGGGGGCCAATCTTAACCCATGACATGGGTGCAATACAAGATATTACATCTCCTTCTCATTGTTTTCTGCTTAAATATTGTCTCATATATGCAGTGCTGTTAGGTCATAAGGTCACAAGAGTAGTTCACCTGTTCTTAACTGCCTCCCTTACAAATCTCAGAGATATTCACTTGTAAATTATTGAATAGCATCTATTGTTCACTTTCATCTTACACCAAAAAGGATATGACTAAATGAAAGATGAAACTTCTGGGCTAGCATTTTTTCTTATTGCTAACAATAGTTCACCTTATTCTGCCATACCAGATAAGATATTCACCTCCTCAACATCTGTCTCCACTTCTATACCCTTGAATATCGGTAGGAATAGCTGGGTCCCTCCACATTTGACTTCCAATGCCCACAGATTTTCTCCTTGTGTTCCTAGGTTCATCTCCTAGACCACTCACTGCTCCTCAGTTGACACTTAGAGGTCCTGATCTCAGCAGTCTGACCTCAGCAGTACCTATACTCAGAGATACAGTACAGATTGGAAGCAAATAAACTTTTCTTGGAGATGCTGTTTCCATGTCAGGAGAAACAAGGAGGTGACAAACTCTGTGTAAAGACATTTCTTCAGGTGCCTGAATCACAGGAGAATCAAGAATAATCATCTAGGATGAAACACTTTACTCTCTTCACCTACATAATTCTATGAGCAAAGAGCTGCTCCCTGGAATAATTATAATCCCAAGAAGATTCAGTGCCAGAAATCATGGCAGGCACTAGACAAAACAAAATTGTCTCTCATGTTATCCCTAAACTATCTGGAACCAGGTATCCAACACAGAGCTCATTTCTGGGTATCAGTGAGCTGAGGTGAAGTCTCACAGAATCCAGGTGAAATCAGGTGAGGCCTCTCAGCTTCAGTCCTCCACAAAAAGCTCCTTCCTTAGCTGTGACCCACTATATAAGTGGGCAACATGTGAGAACACTGAAATCTGTCAGAAAAGAAACCATGAAGTCTGTCCCATTACATTAGTTTCCAAGTCAGGAGTGAGGGATATCAGCCTAGACACTAACACAGTTGACCTAGATAGAAGAAACAAAATATATATTTCAATGCATTTTTGCTTTAAAAGTTTCAGGTGTGAAAAATTTAAGGCAACTAATTAAAATTACATTTAAGGGGACCAAGCCAGGACATGTATTCAGAACATTCAGAAGCTAAGCATAGAAGATGATTTTGCTTTAATACTGGAAAGACTAATTCCTTCTTTTCAGTAGGAAAGATAGAAACAAAGCATATAAGATAATTTATGCTTTTTGCTAAACTTATGACACTTAGAAATATGTACCAAAACACACAAACATAGGATTTTTGAGGTGTTTTTTGGACTTTTTACATAGTAGTACATTCATTATGTCCACTTAGAATATTGGTAACATCCTGAATTAATCAATGACATATAAGGTCTCTCTCTTACTTCTTAAACAGGTTGGATTGCTGAGTGTTGTATTCAAATGTCAGTGCTAACTGTTCACATTTTAATTTATTTATCTCACCCAAGACAAAGAAATACATATTTCTTCTTAATTTCCTATTTTTTTCCAGAGAGAATCAAACTCTAAATTTCAGTAAGGATGCAAGCTTCTAATCAAAATCAGGAGGAGTCTCAGATGTGGATCAATCAAGGAAATACATTAACCTCAAAATAAAGTTTCTTATTTTTAGTTGATATTAATAGAAAATAATCTGTCCATAAACAGCTAGCAACCAAGCAAAATAAGCTTATTGAGCATATTGTTTATCAAGAATAGATTATGAATAATTCTTCCCATGGCTTAGAGATGGAAAGCAGAAATGTATTAGCATACTATAGTAGATCACTTCTGCTGGTTGACATTTAGCTGTTCCTTTTTATTATTGTGTATGGTGAAAGAAGAGCTTCATTAAAAGTACACCAGAATTATGGAGTCACTTTTGGAGTTTTCTTTTTTATTTATATTACTTCTTCCTACTTGCATACTAAGTATGCTTAAAAAATAGCATACTTTTATCTTCTTCACTTGTATTAAGTAAGAAGTTATCCTATCTCCCAACATACAAGTGACATAAAGTCTAGATAGCCCTGCTGAGGTGCTATCTAAACTGATAAATTAGGGTTTAAATGGCACTGATTTCCAACTCTTATGTAGTCCCTCTGCACAGAGGGAGGGAAATCAAAGAAAATTTTATTAAGTAAGATTAGAACTTTATCCAGTTAATTAATTATTTTGTGATTAAGAGGCTCTTACTGCTGGCCACTGATCATCCAGCTGTGCAGTTTGCTTCTATGACATTTGTTCTCTTAACTGCACAAATTAAATAGTTCTAATTAATAATTGAAAATGTAACATTGCATTTCCTACAGTACCTATATCTTATGTAGATCCTATGCAGTCTTCTGTTGTATTCCAATGTTTTATATTGGAATATAAATTATGCAATGGACAAGGGAATGATAAATTAGTCAGGATGTCAGTCCACAAGGCATGAACATACAAATCATCTTGGTTTAGAACCCTGTGAGGTTTTTTTTTTTTAAATGGTGTGTAATTCAGATGGGTTCTGCAAAATATTAGCATTTACATCTGTAATGTCAGCTTTTCAGTAGATAAACAGAAAAGCAAGGATATAGAGACATTGCTTGGATATAAACCCTTGGGAACTTCCTGCAAATAGAGCACTTTCAGTATATGGATGCCTTACTGCTGTCTCTGCACTGCACTGCTCTGGCCACCAAAAAACTATCCACTGTACTGTGGTGAACTCAAAACCAAAATGTACAGGTTTATAGGCAGGTTACAGGCAATAAGAAGAGGAAGTTATTTTTTCTTCCTCGGGGCACTTATGGGTATTCCTTTTATCTTTATACACATTCTTTTAAGATCTTAAACATCTATATGTTCAAAGGCATTAAGAGAGGTTAGATGAGGAGAGAAGAAATATCTTTGGTGGTGGTTCAGTTGTGATTGTACAGCTTAGAAGTGAAACTATTCTTTTTTTTACTTATTGAAATTTTGGGAAAAAAAACCACCAAAAATTAGATAGGCATTCTTTACAAAAAGCTAGGGATAAAATATGACTTCTTCAACACATAACATCTGAATTTAAAGTTTCAGATAAGGATAAGAAGTCCACCATCCCATTATTACTGACTCTCTGCTTCATTGCATCTGAAACTTACTCCCCTCCTGCTAACTTTTCCCTAAGGCATATTATCTGCAGTCTAAAAGACTCTAAGAAGCTACCCACTGGGCACTTTAATTAGCCAGGTTTGAGGTAGGGAGTCAAAGTAGGAAAAATGGAAAGTGCAACTAAGCTGTTATTTATTCGTGTTCCTTAAAAGGCTGTTGGGATGCTTGAACAAACTGGTAAATATGTACTTGCACATCTCAGTCAATAAATTATAAATGTCATTTTTTACATCTCAGGAGTCAGAGGAAACTTGGGAATCATATACATTCTTGGGTGGCTGGACTTTCTAATGTATTTCTCCTTCCTGGTGCTCATAAAATACAGGTAAGCCCATGAATATTAAGAAATCTGAACAGAGGTCTTCCTTCGGTTTTCCATTTCTCCCTCTTCTGTCTTCCAACCAGCTGGTAAGCAGTGGGACTACTGCACTATCAACTTCTTCCCTCATTTCATTTCAGTTCAACCTAGCCTTCCCAGCCAATTTAAACAATAACAAAAGGAGTTTTTTAGCTTTTCACACAGATTCCTGTTTTATTTCATTAAGAGAAGAAAACTTAATAGGGAGCTCTGCAAAGGCAGGACAACAGCTGGCCTAATATTTTCCCTTACTTTATTTCTACTGAAATTTTTCTGTTAGCCAAGGAAATTCAACAACGAGAAACTCATCTCAGAGTACTCAACAGCACAAGTCCTGTTGAGAAAATCCACTTTCAAAGATACTTTCTACCTGACTTGGTCTTCTAATTTCAAGACAATGCTTGTAATTTCTGGAATTTTGGCTTTAAACAAGATCAAATCTATAACAAGGAATTAAATCTAGCCATTTGTTTTACCTTTTTCTGTTCTTTTACTGAAAATAGAAGGAAGGGAAAACTAAATTTGTTGGTTTTATCTTCCTCTTTACACAACTAAATGGAAAATTGTCAGATCAGGTAGATTTTCATCAGACTGAAAATACATTATTCACATAATTCTGATTATGGAAAGAAACTGCCTCTAACTTCTGTGTCTGGTTGTAATTTAAAATTCTAATGTACTGGAGTATTCACTGGAAGGGAACAGTAGGTTTGTCTAACAGTTTTCTTCCTTGTTAAGCAATGTGTTCTCAGTTCCTATCTGAAACTGTCTAGTTTCAATTTGCAACCAGTGGAGTTTGTATCATTGAAGATTCTTCTATTATTTTAATTCTGTTCTCTGAAGCAGTTATAATCTATGACCATAGCAACAGATGACCTTAGCCTGCTGTCTTTTGTCAGTTCTCAAAAAAAATATCAACTTGTTTAGCTCTATCACTGAAGCTGATAGATGCAAATGACATGGAATATAACAAGCTACATTTGAAGTATATTCTTTCTGACAAAAAAGCACATCCCAGAAGAAAACTTTTTCAGTCTTCTGTGCTTAATTGTTCTGCTGAAAAAGGCAGAAAATAATTTTTGTTACAATGGCCTTCTATTTATTTTCATTATTATTTTTTCACCAAGAGCTAGAGAAGCCATCAGTATTTTTTAAGATGAGTCATCTTTTTGACATAATGACATAGAGTTCACATTTTTCAGTACAAATGCAAAAGAATGGTATAGAAATATCAACAAAGTGAAGGTTCTTTTTGCCTGTGCTTCTTTTAGATACATAGAGAGACAATAGATTCATTCTATTTTTAGACTTTTATAATCTAATGAGGGAACTGGTGACAATTAAAAAAAAAAAAAGAAAGAAAGAAAAAACTTTCCTAAAAAGGAAAAGGTGAAAAAAACCCAATGTACAGGGAAAGTGGTTTTGGGGAGTGACCCAGGATTAAAAGGAAGTGAATGCAAACTTTACAAAGTAATTAGAGGCTCGCCTGAAATAAGCTGAATTAATGAAGTAATTCCTATTGATATTTTCTTATAGACAAAGGTTCACTCTAGAGAGACCAGAAATGAAGATTCACTGTAGCTACTTTCTAGGAGAACATAGAATAGTTCAAGGAAGATGTCTTTCAGTCATTTCTGTCATGATAACTTTCCTTCTTTGGGGGTTCCTAAGTGGTCATTAAGAGAGAAACTTGTTCTTTAGTATAATGCATAGGTCATATGAGGTATAACAAAAAGGCTCTTTTTTGTTGTCTGGTATCTATTCATAAAATGTGAAGAAGTTTGCAAGATGCTGTAATGTGCACCTTCACTAGCTTCCAGAACACGGAATTAGAGCTGTAATTGTCAGGATACTGACATCAGGCTTTCAGTGCCTACTAAAAAACTGTTTGTTGACTATAAAAAATGACATACTGAAAAACCTTACATCTGGATAGTATATACATCCAGTTAGAATATACTCTTAGACATTCGGAAATGCAGTACTGGGTCTCATGACGCTGAATTAGATACATAACTTGTTACCCTTGTGCTTTTTCACTGCCTGAAAATTGAGAGCTTTTGCTTTCAACTTTGTGAATCTCATTTTTCTCATCCTTTGATTTTATTCCAAGTATTTTAAGTTCAATATTTATTACCAGAAAAAAAATGGAATGAAACATGTTGGACAAAAGACTTTTTTCCAGGAAAAAAAAAAAAAGAGGCAAATGTCATCCTACATGACTTTCTTCTCAGCTTTATGATTTTGCAATAAACTGAAAAACAAGTCATTATCAAGTAGCATAACTACTTGATCCCTTTTCTGTATACCAATGTGTTTTTTTCTACCACTGTTAAGAAGAAAAATAAATGGAAGAGAGACCAATACATAGCTTATGCCATCCAGGTATCTTATCATAGCAGACCAATATGGAGCTAAAGAGGTATGACCAGTTTTGGCTTCCTTTCAACTAGTTTGGCATGAGAATTTCTCATGCAACGAGAAAACAGAGCTAGAAAATTGTACCTACAGATGCACACTGAAGTGTTTGTAATCCTCTTGGTACTATATTTTGGATAATAATTTGCACTTATTGTGATGATGTTCAATACTTCCAAACATTCAGATATGAAGTATCTAATATTAAAACATTATTTTATGTGGATGTTGTGATATGGTTTATGGAGTTAATAAGATTTTATTGGCAATTGGATTTATTATAGATTGAAGTCCTAATACATGTGGCATATTCAAGCCATGATGTCTTTCTCTTTTATCTATCAAATCTATAGAATAATGAAGGAAATTATTACTATTCAAGCTTGAAAGATGTTTTTCCAATGGCTTGCCTTGGAATTTCAGATTGAAATTGAGTAGGTGGGACAAAGGGCAAAAACATTAATCAGCATCAAAGAAAATGGTAACACTACCACCAAAAAAAAAAAAAAAAAAAAAGAAATTAACAAAAAAGAGAGAGGGGAGCTCTCAGTTCTGGAGCTATATTCATAACAACATCTGAAAGAGCAGACACCGAATAAAGCATAACAATTCAACTTCTCTTTAAAGATGTAAACACCCTTGTGTTGAAAAACTCCTTCTACCAAAATAAACCTATTAAGATTGTTAAACTGTACTTCTATGAGATTTTTTTTTAAACTTAATATCTTTCTGTCCATCTTTATTTAGTTATGTTTGAAGATGAATCTCCTCATTCAGTATTATTATTTCCAATTTAATGCAAATAATTACCTCAGCAGCATGATTGAAATTATAAAAAATGAATATGATTCTATTATAGGTTATTGCTGGTCAGTGTCTTTGTTCACTTGGATTTTTGTTTTCTATTTAGTGACCTAAAAAAATGCAAATGTTTTCTGGGACCTTTATCATATTTAAAAATAGAACAGTGCAAATATAAAAGAACAAAGCAGCCTCACTTTCACAGACACAGTTTAGGATGTAATCAAACAGCAAGTTCTAAAGGAACACCTGCACTGAAACCTTGCCCACCTCCTCCTACTTATTCTTCTCTGGCAGCAAGCCTGATCTGGCCTGCCAGCTCCCATCCGCAAGCAAGGACAGCTGCAAGAGAGAAAGAAAGCTCATCTTCATCAAAACACTCTTTGAAGCTCTTCTGAGGATAAACATTCTTCATTTATTAACAGCTTAATGCTTTGATAAAAGCTCACTTTGTTAAGTAGTTTGCCTTTCAAGAATTGCCCATGTAGATATTTGCATGAAGTTCATAAGGACTTTAGGACAACATGGGATTGCCGGAAATATTGCTGAAGGCATAGAAATAAAAACAGAGACCATATTTCTACTAGAAAAAGAGAGGAAAAATCAGAAGAAACTTATGTTCAGCAGGCTTTACCATTTTCTGAATTATCATGGTCCCCTCGGTATAAAAGTGCCATTATATATAATGAAAAGCTTTGCATGTGATTTTCAGGAAGTCAGTGCAAAGGGAAGTTTAGCAGGTTATATGCTGTTATACCTACAAGAGGGCAAAAATATGACAGAAATTTCAAACCCAGAACAACTTATCATAACGGTCTCTTGCAACTGGGCAAGAAATAAGCAAAACACAAATTGCTACCCAGTCATAAGTCATGCAACTAAGTGGTTTAGATCATAATTTCTCGCAACTGCAGCAACGAGTGACTAGAATTCAGTAGGATATGAATTCACAAATAACAAAATCTTATATATTATAAATCATTTGTTTTCTCTTTCCACAGTTGCCTTTAAAGTACTGCTGCAGCCTGCTTAGAGTGAAGTTGAAAGGCTGCAACACCCCAAAGTGACTATGTAGTTAACTATCCAATGAGACTATCCAACTGTGCGAACTAAATATTTTGATTTCTTGTTAGATTATTATTCCTTTTTATTCCACCTGGGTAACTGACCAAAGGAAGATCAGAAAAAAAAAAAATATATGGTCTACAATTGAAAAGGACTAAACACTGATGAATTTAATTGTAGACGCACCATAAGAAGGCAAGAAATGGGTAAAAAACTCTATTACAGTATTTTGCTGTGAGTGCACAGAAGACAGTGAAATTAGGGCCACAATGATGATTAAGTATCGGAGTATCTATCACATGAGGGGAGGCTGAGACAGCTGGGACTCTTTTGTCTGGAGAGGAGAAGGCTGGATGAGTGGGATATGTCTTGTAGACTTATGTAAATTCCCTGTGGGGGTGTGAAGAAAAGAAAGTCAGACTCTTTTCAGTGGTTCCCAGTGGCAGAACCAGAGGCAATGGGCACACAGGGAAACATAGGACATTTCCTCTGAACATCAAGAAGCACTTTTTTTTTACTGTGAGGGTGATTGAACAGTGGCACAGGTTACACAGAGGAGATGGAATTTCCATGCTTGAATACAATCAAACTCCAACTGGGCATGATCCTGAGCAACCTTCTTTGGCTGATTCTGAGGGGAATGTTGGACTAGATGATCTGAAGAGGTCCCTTCCAGCCTCAAGCCTCAGCCATCCTGTGATTCTGTGGTATGTTTCGTGGCTTAAGAACAGCGTCTAAAGGCCAAGAAATGCTATCCATCCACCATGACAGAGAACATTAATGGACTAAGTAGCCAAAGAAGTAGTTCCTGGATGTTAGCATTTTGTTGTCCTTTGTTAGGATTAGTATGTCATTTTATAAGATTCAGAAGTGTGATAAGTAAGTACCTAGTTTTAGCTATAGTTTATTTTAAAATATATTGATTTGAAGAGATTTCTACAGAAAAACTCAAACAGATAAAACGGTTTATGACAGAGGGTTTTCAAGATAAGGGATGTTTTAAATTTATGTTAATGAAATCAATGTTTTCTATCCTTAAGAATATATTACTGACAATTCCTGGTTGAATAGGTCAATCACATCTTTTAAAGTATGTTAACAATGCTTCTTTTTTTCTCCTGAGTAAAATTAGATTGAGAGGTAATAGACAATCAACTAAAAATTTTACCCTGTTCCCTTTCCTACTCGATCCTCCCCAACATAGTCAAGTTTTGTATACATGAAAAAACAAGATATACTTGGAACAGTTGCACCAGATTTATTTAGTTCCATAGATAGTAAATACAGCTAATGTCTGAGATGGTAATCTTCCTCATACCAGGTATCCTCTTTGAGATTGTAATAAATATCAATATGAATGAAGCTTAAGTTAAAGTTTAATAGACTAAATGTTTTTCAAGGAAAGAAAATCACGTCATTCATTTCCTAGACAGGTTTCTTTACCTTTTCATTACAAAATATATATAATGATGAAATATCTGTTTTTCACAACTACTACTGCTACTATTTCTCAAAGAAAAAAAGGTTTGTTTTATCACCTAAAAGATATCCTCAGTGGGAAAACATTATAGAGCATCTTTTCATTCCTGGAAGGAAGTATCATAGTTAATTTATGGCTTTCACTCTCAAAATAAGAAATCTTGTTCATTCAGCACTTACACAGCTTCTTGGTCTACTACAGATGGAGTCAGCTCTATCAGTAATTTAGTGCACTGCTTATATTCTGTTAATGTTAGTTTTGGCATGAGTCCAAAGAGTTTCATACACCTGGGAAGGAAAATAAAGTTACTGAAGTAATTTATATGATAAAAATATATAGTCTGTCTTTCTAGTGTGAAGGAAAACCCTGAAAAAGTTTCAGACTTAGTGCATTTTTTTCCCTAGAAGTAGTCAACATTTCTCACTGAAATAATATCTCCCGTAAACATTTAACATCCTTCAAAATCATGTGATCTTATTTTTGTAATGTTTTATTTGTATTATAAGAATTGATGCAGTTCAAAATTGAGAATTCTGTTGTCAGTTTCCTTGAGAGATGAGCTGGAGATATTTGATTGTAAGGGTCAACCAGTAAGCTGTTAGCTGAAACTATGTTCAAGAACACACATATACACACTAGCAACAAGGGAATGTGTTCCCTCTGTGTTTCATTTAACATTTAAGGGAAGAGTACTGCATATTGCATGTTTTCTTTTTGGGAGGCAGCAGAGTAAATCAAGTGGAAAACTCAGATGAGGAAAAAGATTTCACAGATTTCCTCTGGCTCCTCAAAGCTTTCATGATGGATCAGATAGTCTGGAGTTAGTCAGAAGGGTTGGAGTCCACTAAATCTCTTTTTTTGCCAAGTATTTCACAGAATGTAAACCATATTTTCTATGACTAGAGCACTATGCACTAGCAGGTGTAAGGCACTAGCAGTACCTTTTATGCAATAAAATATAAAATTATTATAATAATATTTTTAAGGATTATTATCTATTACACTTTCCATTTTTCTTACATTTCTGAAAGACAGGACATGAAGTAAGTAAATTTCATGCAGTCACAACTTAGGATTACAAGGCAATGCAAGAAGAAGAAAGGAACCAATGTTCAATAAAATACACAGGCAACGTATAAATTCAGATGTAAATTCAGACTAGGCAGGGAAGAAAAGAAATGAGGATTTGTGGGGATTTTTTTACACTTCATGAGACTAATAGTTAAAATTAATATCTAGAAAATATTTTCTAGTTTCTATCATTCTTACCAAGCCTGTGAGGAGTAGCTGGAGCAAGGCTTGCAGATATATGTATACAGATGCTAACGATTCTCTTTGAGCCTTACTGACTTCAAAGGGACATTCCCTGTGAGTAGAGTTTTCTGCTAGTGATTATTGTGAAAGGATTGTGATTTTTAAGATGCAGAGAGGATACAAAAAATCAAAAAATGACTCATGGGTAGCAAAAAAAAGAATTATTCATGAAGCAGCTAGAGAGAATATGCAGTACTTGATAGCATTAAATTTTCTTTTGACATTTAACCTGAGTGTATAGGGTAAGAATATTGCTTGAGTTAACAATATAACAACATAACAACATAAGTCATTGTAAGTGATTTCTTAGTATATTTGTTCCAGAGCATAAAACTTTTCAAGCCAAGGAGTGTTATGGGAAGAGCTTAGTTTCTCTCATTCTATTTTTTATTCCCATGGAAGGTCTGCTTAGTACAAATTCAATAGAAAACCTTCTAGTTCTGTAGTTGATTGAAAATTTCACCAGAAGTGTATCAAACATTTCATAAGCAGACCGACAAAAGATGGACTTAGATTCTGAAACTGCTTCTGCAAAGCCAGCCTGAGTTGAGACAGTTAATTAAAGTCTACTGACACCTCTTTTTACATAGTCAGTTCCTTTTATCCATTTTACTCTCTATTTTCCCTCACTTTTTCTTCCCTGATCCACATTGATCCCTCTTTTTCCCTCCTTTTGGCTTTTCCTCCAAGCACTCCACAATGTTACAAAAATGACCACAATACCCTTAAACCAAATTTGCACAATTTCCAAGTATTTTTCCCCTGCAACCTATATTAAATCGTATCTCTCTTCTGTCAGTAGCCCTCTTCAATCCGCAAGGCTTTCTGGAGAGGGTTGGCTCCCGTCAGGGCAAGTTGCTGTTCAGTCTTTGACAGTCTGAGGAGTCACTAATTTGGGTACCCCATTTGCCCTCACCAGATAACAGGGTTTTCTCTGCCCAAAAAGCATCATCAAAGATCTTGAAATGTGTATTTTCACAACATACTCCACCAAGTTAAGCTACTGTAAAGACCATCACTCTTTCCATGATACACTTCTTGGAGAGCAAGAAGTGTAAAAACTACATCTCCTGATCTTTTGGGCTTAGCTAACCACAGAGATATGTGCTAGTGCCTTCTCATAATTATGACTCTTGATCCAGAATCAGGCAAACTGTAACATTCCAAAATAAGAGATGTTTTTAATTCAAAAGGAAAGGTGTAAGTATACTGCATAAAAATGTATATTTAAAATGTAAATGTTTAACTGTTTACAATTCTAGTCATCATATTCTTTATCACCTAAAACCAAAGGTCAAAGCCTGTTATGTTTGCATCAAATACAATTTTTAGCTTAAAAATTTTCTTTTCATATCATGTAACTCCCCCCAAAAAAGAAGCAGCTTCACTCCTAGAATGAAGAAAGAGAAACTGAGAAACAAGAATGTTATAAATAATAAAATACTTTAGTTGGCAACATAGTTTTTCACTGTTCTAGAACAATTTAATGATTAAGCTCTCTATACTAAACAGTGGTATTTCTGTAAGGAATACAGTGAGATGAATAAAGATACCTAAATTTAGAAAAAAACCTCTATAATTTTTGTTATCTATGAAGAATACTCTGTACAATTCAAGTTAAAATAGAATTTGAATAAAAAGAATGAGTGAGAGAAAGAGTAAAAATAAGACTGAGATCAACAGTATAATGTTTTCAGTACAGTTTATGTTCTGTTCTCACTTCACTAAAATATTGCAAAGATCTTTCATTCATTTCTATTCATACAGACTTCCATGGTCAACATTTACAATTAAATCAGGTTATAACACACAGACTGTCTAATCTTGATATTAAACAATAAAATCAATGAATCCCTTTTGTTTCTTGCTATTTAATTCTAGATAAAAAGAAAGGAGGAGAACAGAGGGGGACTAGAGCAGACAAAAAAGTAAAATGATGATAAAAAAAAGAATTTATGATTTAAGAATAACTAGTTTGTGACCTTCATTCAAACTGGATAGAGTAGGTACATGTTCAAAGATAAGCAAAGGAAAAAAATCGAAAGAAAACAAATTTTATAAATATATTTCTTATCTTGGAAATCTCTTAAAAAGTCACTGTGGCATGTACTTGCATCTAAATATTTCTGTTCTAAGTTTTTTCAGACTTTCAGATGCCCTAATTAACTTATGTCACTCTAGGAATTACTTTATATCTTCTTTTTTTTTATAACAAACCAGTGCATCTAAAAATGTTATCTGTCAGATAATTACATAGATTCAACTTCAATTCAATTTTTAAAAATAAACATCTAATACAATATTTATCTGGGAAAATATTAAATTAGTCAGATTTGCATAGTTTAAGTAGTTCTGGCACTCAATACAAGAAAATCGGATAAAAACATCTGCAGTAACCTCAGTTACTTGGGAACCAGGTTTGTATTAGTGAAGTAGAAATATAGAACAGTTGAAAAAATATTTAAAGCATATATGTCCTGTAGAGTCTTAATAATTGTTTGAAGGGTCAAATAAAACAAAATTTTACTGCAATTGGAAAAAAGATTACATAATATTTTATACACTGTTAAGAAATTATGAATATAAAAATAATAAAATACAGATTTTGATAATGTCACCACATTTGACTTATCTTGCATGAAAAGGTCAGAGTCAGAGTAATTTGTAACATTCAAATGAAGTCTCAAGACATATAGGGCAGAAAATTCAGTAGTCGCTTGGTTGTATTAAAAGGTTACTCCTTTGTAGGCAGAAAATGTATCTTTAGCTTTGACATGTTGAGTGCACTATCACAAGAGGTGTTCTTAACTGAAGTTGCTCTTTAAACCAGCAAATTTTGTGGATACATTAGGGTAGATCAATGCTATAAAGGAGATTTTAAAAATTCATTAAAATATGAAGAAAGTTTTATAAACACAAACATAGGATTTTTTTCATGCCTTATATTTAAAACTCATATTTCTGAAATGTAATGTGTCTATTCTTACCCATATATAACAACTGTAAACTATCCAGAAGGTAGGTAGAACTACTTCTTTTTAAATATCTATATTTTCAAATGTGGGATGTGAACTAGCAATCAAACATTTAAATACGAATTTTATAAATATAAGTTTCAAATAAAAGATAAGATATATGCCCTATAGGGCCACAGTTGATTTTATTGAAAGATTAATTTTTGGAAATAAAAGTAGTTGCTTTTATTATTATTAAAAATACATTTTTTAAACATTTACACAAAGACAAGGTCTGTCTTGTAGGTTGTGTTTGGTTTTTTTCTTTGAAATAATTATTGTTTGTATTTAAGAAATTAACTGCTTCTACATCCATCTTGGGAATTTCCTTCTAAGCCCACAAATTTCTATAATGAGCTAGAATTCTGACATAGTATTAATACAACATCAAGTAACAAATTCCCAAAGGAAAATAAATCTTATCTCTTATGACTAAAGAGTAGAAAAGAAATAATCATGTAAGGTATTAGTCAAATGATGTACAACAGATATAATCCACTTTTTTTTCATTGTGCCTACAAGAAATTTACGATTCCTAAGTCTTAACATGGGATATTACAAATATCTTTTTGCATTCAGCACCAGAAACCTGTTTGCCGAAGTGAGGATTTGCATTGTACTGCCCTGCCTATTTTACTCTACAAGCCACTGCCTGGATTTTCAAATTCAAGAAGAGATTCTAACATTCAAGCAGCGATGTCCCAGGAAAGAGAGGTCAGAGAGATGCTCCAGCAAATAGGGACAGGATTCAGCTGTGCAGACACAAAGTATCCCCTGCATTGGCCCGGGATGGGCAGATGTGACATGAGACCTGAGCAGTGCCATCTGAGATTGTCCAGATGTTGCTCTAGTAGAGTTTGGGACTTTCAATGGTAGTACTGATTGAAATTCTGGTGACAATTACCAGATCTTAGGCAATTAACACTCACATATATTGCTGGTACATAACTGAAGTATCAAAAATGTAACCAAATACCACCATTGTATGGGAGAAGCTCAGAAAGAACTAGACAGCAACAAAGATTCTCAATGTAGGGTAATTTAATTTTTTTTTTTTAATTTGTAGGGAAGAAACACCATGTTTGTGTCTAATCTAGAATGGCTATTTCACACAGCTTAAACATACAATTTAGCACACTCAGTCTATTGAAAATATCTTATTGGAAAGCTTGTTGCTCTACAAAATTGTATCAAAAATATTTGAAAACCTGTAAAACTTTCTTCCTAAAAGCATGATATTAATTTTAAAGATGGTGTTTCTGTGTTCCTGCAATGCCCATATTGATGATTCTTACCCCAGCTATTGCGACCCAGAAGACACTTGCTAAAAATATGAAGCAAAATCTTGTAATATGGCTGGTGAAACATTTCAGTTGTATGTATTCATGGCATTATAATATTAGATCACAAGATCTACTTCCCTGTATCAACAGCCTGATCCATTTTAGTTTCTGATACTGAAATGTATAATTGCTTTAAAGGAAGATGTAGAAATAATTGTATAACTCTCCTTTTCTTTTCCACACTTTGAACTTGAACAGAAAGATTGATCAGAGCCTTGAGAAGTGAAGGTTTTGTAGAGCTTACAAATGTTATTTTGTTAGTTTACTTCTGCAGCTATGGATTTCATTGATATTTATTTAATACCTTAAAAAATGTCATTAAATTTTCAGTCGTGTCAAATTCCTGTTGTAATAAGTTTAACCAATACCATTATATGAATAAAACATGAATTTATTTCTACTTATTTTGAATTTCCTATTTTGAAGCATCTCTTGCCATTGTGGATGGGGTAAAAAAGTTTTCATATGTATCCTTGTTATATATTTGTTATAATGCATACTTACAACACTTCCATGATTTCACTAGCTTATATGTCTCCCTTTCAGTGAAAACAATTTCACAAACTTTTTTCAATCTTTCTACAGATGATATATAGACAACTAGAAAGAGCTGGAGAATAAGAGAGGAACATTGGAAAGAAATTAACAACAAGCTGATCTTCAGCTATCACTTAAGGAAATCATAAATCAATAAAATTATAAGCTTTTGCTCAGCCAAAGCTGTCTTGGTTTAATTCCAGCCATCAACTAAGTGCCATGCAGCCACTCACTCACTTCCTCTCCTCGGTTCCTCCAGTGGCATGGGGAGGAGAATTTGGAAATAGGTAAAACTTGTGGGTTAAAATAAGAACAGTTTAATAATTGAAACTAAACACAATATGTTACTACTACGACTAATAATAATAGTAATAATAACAACTGCAATGAAAAGGAGAGAGAGAGAGAGAGGGAGGAATAAAATCCAAGAAAGACAAGTGATGCCCAGTACAATTGCTCAACATCTGCTGAAGGACACCCTGTCTGTCCTTCAGCGATCAGCTCCTCTCAGTGAATACACAGGCACTCACACACACTGTTCGCACTACAACTACCTGAAAGGAGGTTGTAGCCAGGTGGAAGTCGGTCTCTTCTCCCAGGCAACCAGCAGTAGGACAAGTGGACAAGAGGACATAGACTTAAGCTGCACCAGGTGGGGTGGTTAGGTTGGACATTAGGAAGAAATTCTTCACAGAAAGAATGATTTGTCATTGGAATGGTCTGTCCAGGGAGGTGGTGGAGTCACCATCCCTGGAGGGGTTCAAGAAAAAACTGAATGTGGCACTTACTGCCATGGTCTAGTTGACAAGGTTGTGTTAGGTCATAGGTTGGACTCGATGATCTCAGAGATCTTTTCCAACCTAGATTTTGTGATTCTGAGAACATCCCTTTGGCCAGTTTGGGTGAGCTATCTCAGCTGTGCTCCCTCCTAGTTCCTTGAGTAGCTCCTCCAGTAGCTCGTCACTGGCAGAGCATGAGAAACTGAAAAGTCCTTGACTTAAGGTAAGCACTACTTAACAACAACAACATCAGCATGTTAGCAACATCATTCTATTTAGTATGAACTAAATCTGAAAACCACAACACTTTACCAGCTACTACAAAACAAATTATACCAGTCAAAACCAGAGAAATGGTCTTGGCAAACAGCTTGATTTCATCAGCCCTGAAATTTCAGAGTAGCTCGTAAAGTGTTTTCTCATCTGCCCAGCTCATTGGATACAGCACAAAATAACAGAGAGAAGTAGGAGGCAGAAGTGGAACCTTCACATCCCATGGTCTCTGCTTCCTCTTAATCACCCCACCCAAGGTAGCAGTGGCCAGCAAATTAGTGGTTGGAGTCAGAGCCAAGTAAATAGTCCTTCATTGACAGTTTCTGAAATTACCATAATAAATCCAATAGAAGAAGTGACAGAGAAAAAAGTTGTCCTGCATAGCATTCCTCCAATAGTGCTGTGATGGGACAAGACATTAAAGGAGAAAACTTATCTCTTCAGTTTCCACTCACTTATACCTTTTTTCCTTCTTTTCCTACTATAAGGTTATAAAACTATCAAAGGTATATTGTGTCCTGTACATATACCAGGTGGTTCCAGTGCCCCCATCTCTTTCCCACTACATGTAAGTGCTGGAAAATTAAATTGGAAAAAATAATGAAAAAGCATTTATCAATCATATAAATCTGCCATAAGTAATGCATTTGGTTTATACCATAGTCAAAGTTGCACATTGTTCTTTATGTTTGCTGATTTTATTTTATTTTATTTTTGCCTTATTAGAAAAAGACTTTTTCTTTAATTGTTTGTTTGTGGCATCCCACCCCGAAAGCGATGCAGAATGCAAGTGTGCAGATGCTCACAGTCGAAAAAGAATGACTAAAGTCAGAGGGTCTGCAAAAACCTACAGAGTTTCATTAGTAAATTATACATTTGGCATGGAAATTTAGTATGAAATATTCCCTTTTCTTATGTATAAGCATACAGCAGTGGGTTTTGAATGAGGGGTAGGATGAAAGAGGAGGGAAATAGATTAGAGAGGGAGAGAGAAATAGGCAAAGAAAGGAAAAAAGATCAGCAGTCCTGGCTCCAGTGCCTATCCAGATGATGTAGTGTTCATGGTCCTGGGGTGCACGCCCAGACTTCACGGCGTTACCCTGGAGATAAGTTTCTCTCTTTCTATGCAAATTAGTTATCTTGCCCAGTCTGTTTTTCTAGACCTTTTGGAAAATGGATCGGAGGGCTTCAGGGGTCTTTGGTGATCATGATCCCCTATACTGGACCAACCTTTGGTCAACAGTCCATGCCCACCTCTTGACTCATTCCTGTGCTTGCATTCTTCTGTGTTGTGCTTATCTGCATAAGCCACAAGAAGGACCTTTGTAACAAAAAAGTTCTGCCCTACTTCTGTATGGCCCCTTCTCCAGACCCATCCAGTTCTTTCTCACGGTGGTCTCTTAACAACAATCCTTGGCTTCACAGCTATCCAGCTATCAGTGTTTAAGACAGACACATTAGCCCCTTATCTTGTAGGCTTCTACATTTCTCATTGACCATAGAATAGCTGAGGTTTATTAACTGCTCAACAGAAACAAAGAAACTCACCAACCACAGCACTGGAATCAAAACTCTTTTCCATCACGGAATATCACTATATCTATCACTAATATAAAGAATTTCAAATCAGTCATCTAGTTACTGAATTCTGGCAGTCAAGCAGACAAAATGCAATTCTGCATGTCAAAACTCAGACACATAAGCACAGTTCCACTAATGAAAATTGTCTTTTCTACTAAGGTCAAGAATTTGGAAATGTAAATTAATAATATATTTCAAGTTGTGGAAGCTGTAAAATATGCCTAATATCAAGCATTTTAGGAATAAGGAATTCATTAATAATTGAACTATTAATATTAATACAAAGGTTAATGTGGCTGGAAATGTTAAACCAGATATTAAAAAATGGAAAAGAGAGGGTTTTTTACAGCATTAATTTCCCGAAGCTACAACAAAATGAACTATGTCAAAAGGCTATAACATAATTTTCCTCATTCTGTTGCAATGGAAAACAAATTATTTGAATTTCATCTTCCTCATCCTGATATAAATCAGAAGAAATTCTACGTAATCAATGCAGTTTCTCTGGAGTAAAACTAGGAACACAATAAGTATTATCAAGATGTTAATGGTTCAGATGAAATGGTAAAGTAGAGGGAAAAGATATTCAAGGAAAGAAAGAAATAATTTTAAATTGTATGTGTTTGTATGCAAAAATAATGGATCTCAAATAAAACTTGAAAACATTTTCTCATCATACTTCCTTGTCACTTCTGTCATTATTCATTGGTCTTGTCTTTCGTCATGAAGCTTTTTCTCTTTTATAGAGATCTATATCCTCAGATCAGAATTTCTTTTCTACACCACACATGCTCACTCCCACATAGAGATGACCTCTTCTCCTCCACCACCACATGGGCTCTGGGGAACAGGGAGCTCACTCCCACTGCTGGATGTGCCAGGCCCAACTGCAGGTTGTATGCAGGTCCAGCATCTTTACGTAATATCTCCACTGCAGATTTCTCTTGCTGCACGGTGTCCAACATACAGGGACATGTTTCTGCCCCACACCAAGGGACTGTTTTATAAAATAATTTTTCACTTTCCATGCTAGAGTGATGGCCTAAGTCTGCAAAGGCTTTTCTAATCATGTAGCCTCAGGACAATCTTTTTGACTTTCTCTGTGTCTAAAGACAAAGAGAAGTTGTCACCAGGCTTTTTGTCACCCTCTGATTTTCCTTCCCAAATTTGCTACCAAAGTGTAAGGTTATGCATTGCACAATTTTCTGATGTGCCTTTGTTTTCCAGATCATCTATGTTAATCTAGTCAGTTACAGCTGGTCAGATGTAGTCAAGATCTCCTTTGTCAGGGAAGTGCTTTCGGATAAGCTTCACCCCATGACACTGTGACATTATAACTGGACATTATGTCTACAGATGAATTTGTGTTTAAAACCTACTGCAAAAAACAAGGACATAAATGCATGTCTTTTGCTACTTATACATATAACTTACCCAGTATCCTTTTTTTATAATGTTCTCTGTACTCCACTCTTCAAAAAATATTTTAAACTGGAAAGTTTTATTCTGTTTGTGTCATCTGTTAAAAATTTGCTTAAAAGTACTTTTAGTCTGAACTACTTTAATTTTTGTGAATAAATACTTAGGGAGGACATGTACAATGTTTAACAGGGATAAACTTCCTCTAAAATTAAGTTTCTGTATTTCACTTTCTATATTTGCTTTAGATGAATCTCCCATCCTATTCTCAAGAAAAAAAAATTTGTTCTTGCAAGTAAAAGAATCATATTTTGTTCATGATTTATGGCACCCACTGATCATACAGTATGAACAATGAGAACAGGCTACTTCCTACAACTCATTTATTAGCCTCTAAAATCCTGTGGTTAATTTGAAAATCACAAATGTAAGTATGATGATGTTATAGACCACAGCTGACATCTCAAAATGTATGCCATTCATCAATATTTTGTGCATTGTGATAATAATAATGTCTTAAGAAAGTTTGTTTACTACAATTATTTTTTAAAAATAACTCTTTTATAGAATTTTTATATATATATATGCATATATATATAAAATAGATATAATAAATAACTAAGAGGGGTTCATTGTCCTAATATATATATATTTAAAATTAATTATAATTAACTGGTAACCTTAAAAACTCCAGCAAGTAAATTCAATGAGAGGAACCGAGAGGCAAAATAAATAAAAAAAAAGAAAAAAAAATATTTTTTTAGCAGAAAAATGTCTCTATTCTACTGTCTGCCAGTTCAGTGTTTTATAATTCTGGAAAAAAAGAAATAGTAGCAGAAGCTACACTCGTTAATCTAAAAATATAATTATGCTATGGCTTTTCTGTACTTAAAATGAATAAGTGCTCCAGACTACATTCATATATAGAGATAGTGTTCTATTAAGGAAGGAAGGGGGAAACAACTGCTAAGAACATTACTTGTTTTCTACAAACAAATCTCAAGAAACTAGAATAGACATCAAAAACTCAATACAGGTATCAGCAAGTGGCCTAGGAAACTTAGAATAAAATATTTAGTTAGCTAAGTCACTACAGTAAGCACTGAAATTTAAAGTCACAGAGAGAATGTGTCTCTGAAACAAGTGGCAGATAGGACCATACAAACAACATACTTTGCCTCACTTATTTCACTGACCTCAATTGAAGGAAAGGATTTTAAACACTAATTCCCAAGTCATGGCAGTGTGACTAGATGATGTGATGACAGGTTCTCAAATAGGAATTCTTAGTTCAAAGAACAGTGGTGTGATGTATATTATAAGGTCAGATATATTAAAATGATGGGAACTAAGGAAATCTGTCCCAGAACAGAATTCTAAAGAATGCCAAAAATCCTGGTTCTCTCAAACTTTTATAAACAAGGATGGGGCCTTTTGGCAAAATTATTGCCAGCTTACACACAGAAAGTCTTCTTCAAATGGACTTTTTCCATGTGAGGGAGTTGAAAGAAGACTTGTTTTTATCCCTGTTTTATAAAGACGAATAATGGACACACAATACAAAGAGTGGTGAATCATATCTTTCCATTTTATTCAAAATTATTCCCCCTGAGGTTTTAAAGAGGTATCCACTGAAATTCCAAGTAAACTACATGCCAGAGAATTAAAATATATGTTATTATATCAAGACCTCTAAGTGTGCTGGAAGCTAACTTCTACCACTGGAATAATGCAAAAATATTCATCAGTAAAGTGGTTGAATAATTTGTTCATCAGTTTAGAGGCATCAACTGCTTTAAATATAGCATCTTATCAGGTCACATGGTCTTTTGTATGTCCAGGTTCCTCAGGTGGTTTAGAATTCCCTCAAGGAAAAGGTCTTTGTTCCCCCAGTCCCTGCCTTGAGATTCAAGTACTTAAGAGAAAAGTGATTGTCAATGAAAACTAAGACAAAAAGTCTTCTCCATGCTGGTTTTCACTAGTTCACAAATTTCCCAGAATATTTTGTGTTGGAAGAGACCCACAAGGATCATTGAGTCCAGCTCTTCAGCAAATGGCCCATATGGGGATCAGACTCACAATCTTCGTGTTATTAGCACCATGCTCTAACCAACTGAGCTAATCTGTTTTTCTGTCTTAATAATTATGAGGAACACAGAATATATCTTCCTTTTCTGAGCAATGTATTTGCAGAAACCTATCTTATAATTCTTCACATTTCTTACCAAATTCTGCTACAACTTATTCTTAGCTCTGCTGATCCCATCCCTTCACAACTGCTGTGTCCCATTAATTTTCCTAGCCTGCATATCTCTGGTCCCCAGACCATGTGTCTCCTTCTCACACTTTAGTTTGTCCAGGAGGTTCTTACTCAACCACGCTGATCTCCTGCTTTCCCTGCTTGATTTCTTACATGTGGGAATCAAGAGTTCCCAAGCTCTAAAAAAAAAAAGTGTTTAAAATTCCTGCCAGGTCTGTTCTGCTCCTTTATCTCTGAGGCCAGTTTCCAGAGGAAATCCCAACCACAACGTCTTGGTGAAGAAGAAGTAACTAGCTGTCCTCGCAGAACAAAAGCTGGGGCATAACAATTAGATTAGCAGAGAGTGAATTTTGGTGTCTGTGTAGTTCTGTAAGTATTTGTTGTTGAATGAGTGGAACATGACCTTTTACAGTATAAACATCGTCTCCACTAATTCTTCCAGCTCTGCAGACCACCTTAGATACAGTTTTTAATGCCAATTCCTTTTGATCATGCTATATAGCAATACTGTTGTCATTGAAAACATTACAACAGATTCTGACTTTGAATTCATGTGTGTCCTGTGGGAGATAGTGGATTACATGATGACCATCTGAAGGCCTCTAGGTGTGCTATGTCTGGGTAAGTCTTTAAACCATGTTTGAAGAGCATTGATCTACACAAGCACTTTATCCTCGCTATATTTAATTGGTATATAGCTAGCACATAGCAGGAATCTAACAGTATTTATCTCTGATTTAAACTCTTTAAGGCTCTGTGGTAAATGACTGTGGAACTCATTGTATCCGACCTATGGGTAACTTATAAAAGGGTCTTTCTTGTGAGTTTTTCATTGTTGAAGTTTTTTACTTAATCCTATAAGGTTCAAAGATCAAATGCTACATTTAATGAGTTTACCACACACAAATCCTAATTTGTTCCACTCTGATAGCAGTGTTGCAAAGAAAATAATTATTTCTTTCTCCCTGACATTTCTAATGTACCATGATACAACATTCAGATACAAAATTAAGAGACATGGAATGACTTTCCTTCGTTTTCTAATCTTTAATTTGTTAGCATAAGATTTTTTTTCCTTTTATGACTGCCCTTTTGTTTTTAGAATATTGTATGTATTTTGGGGTTTTATATTGCTGCAGTGAACATTTAATCCATATTACTGTTGAATGGTTGAATGGCAGCTGAAGGGATTTCTGAACTGCCTTTCATGCCAAATTCTAGCTTTAAAAGGCTTGCTTACTGTCTCAGAATTTCCAAAGGCTCCTAAGTGTAAGAGATCTTCCAGGATTGTAAAGTAGATATTCACTTTGCTCACATCTTAATGGTGAAGCATATCACACTGTCATGTGAAAAGAGGTTTCCTTGACCCTTAGTGTGGGGAGATTTCCTTGACCCTTAGTGCTTGATTTGTCGGTGCCCCAGGGAAGCCAAGACCTTTGTGCCTGATCAGGCTGTCAGTGTGCCATTATGGGGACCCTTCACTGAACAGTCCTGCTGGACTGGAGGTGATTTGACTGCTCTTTTCAGGAAACTGCACCAACAGTGTAGTTTTCTCACTTTATTCAAGTGTGCTACCTGCTGCCGGCAACTGCCAGTGCCTGTGAAGGACTCACAGTGACAATTATGGAATAACGCTTTTTATTGATAAAGAACTGTGACAGGTTAAGGTTCAAAGATTGCCAGTGATAGTATCTGACTGCAAAAATGTATTTAAAGCAATACATAGAAAAGATCTAATCCTAATATAAGTATTCAGCACGTATTCTTACCCAACAGGTGCCCCTCTGCAGGAGAAGACAAGTTCAGCCCGTTGACTGATCCTAGCAGTTACAACGAAGCCTTCCCTAGCTTTTCCTCCATTCTTGACTTACTTTTATACTATTTCTTTGTGTTTAGGTGGAGTTTGAGTGACTTTAGTCATAAATACCTTTGTTACTGATTGTGTGTAAAATTCTCTCGCTTCACTTTTGAAGATACAGTAAAAAAAAAAAAAAATGCACTGCATGCCCAGTGGGGGGTAATTGCACCTTGGAGGCGGATAACTTTAGGGTGCATTAATAGCACAAATGAACCAAGTTCATCCAAGGAAAGAGATTTTGCAATTTGTTGGCTCAGCAACAGGACATCTTCTATCTTCCTTGGCTGACAGGTGCCGTGAAGTTTTTTCAAGTACAAAGTACCACTGGATTCCCCTCCCTACAGGGATTTCTACAGAGCCTGGACATGGTGTCTTTACTCAGCTCCACCCTCCATTCCATCCCCTTTAGCAGATTCTTACTGTTGTGTGAGGAATCATTGTGGAGTATGCCAACCATATTCCATCCAGGGAGTAGCAGCTGCATTTTACCCTGTAATTTCTGTACTGTTATAACTTCTGTTAGAATGTGAATATAACTTCTCAGTTTCCTCTAATTTTTATCCCCAGTCACCTTCCCACACTCACATGAAGTGAAAGTGGAAGATATGAATAAAATTAATCTTTAAATTATTAAAAGTTAGGACTGGAGTTTCCTAAGAATTTTGTTCTTTCAAAGGGGAGGATTCTTGTCACTGATCACATAGTGAGCAGTGAGGCTATATCTCTTTTTATTTGATGCTAAAGCTACACTAGTTTGTATTACATACTGAAGTGTTCACTTGCCCTGAATGGAAAACAGTGAGAAATAATTTGTCTGACTAGTGTTCAGTGATGGTTGTGGCCCAACAAGTACAACACTCCAAAACCCTGAGATGTTTGATGAAATGTTGAAAATTTAACTGATTTTGAATAAGGGGGGGGAGGGAGGGGGAAGAAAAAAGGAGAGGAAAAAAAAAAGAAGCAGCAAGCTACTAAATAGCAGCTTAAGAAAATCAAGGTGCTGGTGTCCTGTCCCAAGAATTGGGATACAATTATAAAGACTAGAAGAACTCTGAGGGTTGGTGTATTGAACTGAAATTATTATTATTATTATTATTATTATTTTATTTTATTTTATTTTATTTTATTTTATTTTAGTAGAAGTACTGTTATTTGTAATTTGACAAAGGAATTTAGATTAAGAAGATAAACAAGAAGAAATTGGAGCTGAATATGTTTGAAGTGTTTCTGCAAGCCATGCTTGACCTTTTTCTGTTTACTTATGTGTAAAGGATGAAGACTTCTTTTGCTATTAGAATCAATTTCAGTACATATCTCAAATATCAACTGTCTATGATATATCCTTTTGGTTCAGGAATTTGTAGCCTGTGTCACTATATTTTCTTTTAAGAACTTCTTCAATTGATGTGAATTTACATAAATATAATTTTTGAGCTATGTATTTAACTGTTCAAATTGTACATCAGATTTCTTCAGTTTAGCTGAAGGGTTGAAGTGGGTTTCAAGAGAGCACTACAGTAATGAACTGTATTTTTCTATGTAATAGAGGAAAAATAATTGCAGATCACTGTAAGAAACCAATATATAAATCTCAAGTGGATGGAAAAAATATATGAGTAGATGTTACTGTATTTCAGATAACATGTAGTATTTTCAAGACATGATTTATCTTCACAAGTATCCATTCATACATGCATGCTTGCTTCTGTCTCTAGTAGCATACAAAACCTCTTTTAAAAATGAATTCACTTTTATTTTTAAATATATCTAAAATACAAACCATATAACTCTCTCAATCTCTCTCATCTCCCTCTCTATATATATATTCATGGACATGTACATGTGTGTACTGATATACACAGATACACATGGGTATATCCTACATAAAAAATGCATTTCATATATGTACCTTATATTCACATGTACCATTATAGAAAACTGAATGAGCTCCTTAAAAACTCATGCTTCTCTCTGAGTAGTGTCATTGTCCTAGAATACCCTTGAAAATAGATCAAAAGATTTTCCATGTAAGATATGAAGTAAGAGATAAAAGGATATTCAAAAGAAAGCCCAAACCATTTCAGGGAGGATAGTGCTCCAAGCATTTGAAAAGAAAACTGATTCTCAATGAAATATGGATGAAATGTATCAGTTTGAATCTTTGGAAATAACACAAATAGCTCAGGAAGGGATAAAAAACTTACCCTTTATTCTGACATGGTAAGAATCAGCTTGGGAAATTCAACCTGAATGCTACTCAACGCTAGAATCTCAGCACTCATTTGCTTTGTTTCATCAAAATTCTCAGAGAAAGAGGATTGGGGAGAACAAATGCTTTGAAAGCAATCATTTCAGTGCCTATACAGTGATGGTAAGAGATATAACAGCATAAGCAACAGAAAGAGCTAGTTCAGACAATTGGAAGATGTTTTTCCTAGGCTAAGAGCAAGCATGATGGCCAGCAACAAAACTTTACTTAAGGTACACACCCTTAAAGAAATGAAGTTTTCCTCAGCCTAAGCTGACTAAAGAGGACAGCCCTGAGGAGGGAAACAAAAGAAAGAGGAGTGCTATATATCTTTTCATTTCTTAACATGTCTTTGGTCTTAGAGGCAGTTCCAAATGTGCTTAACAAAGAGAAGCTCACAGGCATCTGGACACAATATTATCAAGGGGGAAAGAAGTAAGCACAAAAGCAACTTTAGCAATGAAGGAAGACCTTTTTGAATGTCTTGAACTGCTACTCGCTGTAGTCATTTTAGATCTTGTAAATCATAGAATCAAAGAATCAGAGAATCAACCAGGTTGGAAAAGACCTCCAAGATCATCAAGTCCAACCCTTGATCCAACAGTGCCATGGTTACTAGACCATGGCACTAAGTGCCACATCCAGTCTCATCTTAAAAACCTCCAAGGATGGTGAATCCATCACTTCCCTGGGCAGCCCATTACAATGTCTGATTACTCTCTCTATAAAAAATTTCTTCGTAATATCCAACCTAAACATCCCCTGGCACAGTTTAAGACCATGCCCTCTTGTCCTGCTGGTTGCCTGGGAGAAGAGACCAACCCCCACCTGGCTACAACCTCATTTCAGGTAGCTGTAGATACTTTAGCGTTAAGTAGAAAAAAATTATATTTTATCTTGAGTCTGTAGGCGAACGTTGTTGTTCAACTATAGTAGAAAAAGGTTTACTGTTTGTATTTATAGAAATGTCCATCACTTTTAATTTAATTACAAGAAAGAAACAATAAGCCAAAAAAAAAAAATAATCCATATCATAAGGCCATGCAACTAGCAGTGCTCATTCTTCATGCTGTTAATTACTTTCTCATGATGTGGAGAAGACTTACTAGCAGAGTATGGTGGGAAATAGCTACTCCACAACTATCAGATTTCAGCCTGCAGAGTAACTGCATGTTTCAAAAAGAATAACACTAGAAAGTTAGTCTCCCCTCACTAGTCAGTTAACGGATTTTTAAATACTTACTGAATTAGATTAGAATAAATAAAAAGAAAACTGAAAGGTGAATGAAAGAAAAAAATAAAAGGAATAAGAGAATACATATTCTTCCTCCCAAGCAACTGTAGAATTATAAAGAGTGGGCTGAGGAAAAGATATATGTGATAGCAGATGCAGAAGAGCTTGTTATATCTTATTGAGAGTTCCTAGAATAAGCTTTCTTCACAGTTGAGTGTGCATTAATAATTTTAAAACAAAAATTTAATGAGAATATTGTAATGATATCCAAATTAAACTCCAAACCAGGAAAGACTCCAAATTACAGTTCACTTTAGATCCAACTATGGTCAGAGTGGCAAGGGTTAATTTTCTCCATTAATTTCCTGTGTTTGGTCCTTGTTCTAATCACATGGTATATAGATATGTAAAAAATGTTCTAACATAGACATTAAATTTCAAGTGTTGATTAATTTTTAAAATATACTTGGAATTCTTGTTTCCTCTCTTTTCAAGACACTAAATATCTTGTGTTAAAATTCTTTTTAGAAACTACAGAGAGGCATACATGATTCTTAAAATAAAATGCTCCTGTCTTGATGGTGGTTCCTTCCTTGCCAAATAATAGGCAAGAGGAGAGTACTTTTGTGCTTCTACATGTTCTTTGCCACTGAAATAGAAAGCAGAGTGTTAAGATCTAGTTATTGCAATTATTACAGAGGTGCTTCTGCCCAAATTAAGGTGCAAATGAGACCATATGCCAAAGTCAATAGTATGGGTTTTATTTGACTGCAAAGAGGTACAGAGAAAGAGATAAAAAGAAATAGAAAAGAGAGAGAGGGAGGGGAGAGAAAGAGAATGACAGAGATTAAGTAGAAAATATCACTACCCTGTCGATCCTCTTCTTCTGGTATTGTCATTGCTGAGGGTCTTGCAAAGCATAGAGTTCAATTGATTGATATGTGTCCAGGCTAACTGAGAAATTACAATGTACCTTCCCTTGGGGGGAGAAGTTTTATACTTTCTCTTGCATCAGACTTTGGATCTATTGCACCCGACTGCATCTATTGCACCCTTTTTCATCATGTGCAGTCCTTTGGTAATAGGACTCAGGAATGAGTCTGGGGGGTGCTTTGGGGGTCCTGGATGGTTTATGACCCCTTCTCAGTTGCCTTTCATGTGAATGTCCCATGTTTATGTGACCTTCCCCGGGGGGGAGTTTTACAACTGAGCCAGTTTGTGCAAGGGAGGATGGGTGTTTACTCTCTCTGTCTTATGCGGAGAAGTTTCACCATTACACATCTGAAAACTACCCTTCTCCTCCCTAAAGCTGATTTTCAACTGCTGAGTTTGACTTTGCACCCTTCTCCCCACCCTTGTCTACTTCTCCTTAGACCTGGGATAATTTGGACAAGAGTACCACCTCTAACTTTTCTAGAGTTCCCATCAGGTAGCTTAACTCACAGCCTAATTCCCTGAAATCCAGGCAAGGGAGTGGGCTTTGGTGTTCTTCTTTGCATGTTGTGCTGCAGTGGGAAAAAGTAGTTCTTAACAGTGTTTAAGCCATTAACCATTTTCAGTCTCTCACACAAAACCAACTGTAATTCCTTTTTTTTCCTTTTTTTTTTTAACTTGGATGTTTTCCTAAACAGCAGGTGGATGACCTCAATCTGCCACATATGAAATCAGAGGGAATTATCTAATATAAAGGGAATTATCTGATGATCTGATGATAATTTAATTCCAGTTTCCTATCCCTCCATACTTCAGAGAAATACATGAACATCTTATCTAATTAGTGACTCTGATCCTGACTGTTTAGCACTGTGCTGATTTGTAAACATTCTTATGTGATGTCAGTTTTCCCTAATGAGAAACCCCACAAAATAATGTCAGGTTATAATGAGATTCATTCTCTGATGATAGAGATTGAATCAGCTTTCCAATAGTTCAAAGATATTTTTTCATTCTCTTAGTGAGGAAGAATATCTACTTTATATCTATTTCCTTCAGACCTGATCTTAAAAAGATGGGGGTGTAGCAGTATTTCTGTCACCCTCTGTATGAAGTAGATGACAAGCTCAACCTTCAGTGGATTTCAGGGCTCAGAGGAAAATTTCTGTAAAACAGTTAGGAATCAGAAAAAAATCAGATATCTGAAGGAGACCTGTAGCAAAATGTGAAAAAAAAAAAAAAGGACAAGTGTATAATAGAATAACAGCAAATGGAGTATTAAATATATCAAAGTTTTTTTCTTTCTACTTTTTCTTCATGTATCTCTAGAGCTGTATAAAAATCACATTTTCAAATTTTTTCTCAAAAACACCTCGACTACCATGCTTCTTGGTGTTTTAATAGATTAATAATTTTAAATCCACTAATCAAAACTGCCTGTGCCTCTTTTTCTGTGAAAATTGCTTTCAAACTATTTTGTACATCTTAAATTTTTGCTTATTCCTGTGCAAAATTTGTCTGCCTTAAAGAAAAAAGATCATTAATCAGAATATTTGCAACAGTGAGCAAAGATTTCTACTAAATTGGATTTTTATGTGTGTGATAAGAACAAGAGAGGACCTAATGTTGAATTTTGAGCAATTTTTCATTTGATTATGTATGTTTTAGTATTAGAAATGTGCAAAATACTTATGATTTCTGCATATGCATGATTTGAAAGTAAGTCGTTCTCTTCAGATCAAGGACTTTATTTAATAATACTAAATAGTATTTACGAAGGATACTGCTTTGTTCAGGCATTCATTTAGCCAATGTTCCATTGCAAAGCAGGCTTGTTTCCTTCATGAACCTAATTAGAGTTTTTAACAGGCAAACAAAATCTTTGACATAATAATGTTGTCTTGAGCAACTTGCTGTAACTCCCTTGACACAGTGCATGGTGGCACCATACAATGCCAGAAGCTCATTACATTCCTACGGGCATTGCAGCGGAAAGCAGAGAGTTTGTTAACAGCAAGTGCTGAAAGCACTTCTAGTAGGAAGGAATGATTCTGCTTGAGAGGCATGAAAAGCAGTTTTGTGCAAGGAAAGAACAGAAGTTGGACTGGAATCCCCATTAGGTCCATGGGAATGCAATGCTCTCAATGCAACAGAGTGCTTCTTACCAAACCGTTCAGAAGTATTTGGCAGGGGCAATTCATGAAATCCAGCAGCAGTATGACATATTGACAGGTTGTGCCCTCTAGAGAGGGCATATGAAAATGTAGAGCAAACATGCTTCAGAATAAAAACAGAGAGTCTCAGAAGAATACTTCAATGGACTATTTATATTTTTTAATGCGTGGTTAAGACTGTTGTTGAATAATGATCTTTACAAATCTATCCATAAAGGGGAGCTGAATATAGCTCAGTTTATGAATAGGAAAAAATTCTTGATACTACTTTAATATGGGTGGTCCACTCAGAACAAGGAAGGAAATAAGTAATACTCATTTCACTTTCACAAATGCAAAATCAATTCCCTCGCATATTCTTATGTTTAGTCTCCGATATCATACATATTTTTTCAGCTGATATTTTATATTTATTTTGTACCTTGAGAAATTTCCATTATGTTAGGATATTGACTACAATGAAGTTTGGCCTTCCTCTTTACTGTACCATCTGTCTTATATGTGACATGGAACTCAAACAAAAGAAAAAGGATTTTCATTTATATTATCAGACTTTGTGGCAAGTTGGACATCTTCATGAAACCCTAACATTTCTATACTGTCTTTGCAAAGTGGCTTACTTGATATTTCTGCTTTGTCACAGTCCTGAAAGTTTTCTCATTGTTATAAACACGAATTCATAGCTCAGAGCAGAGCAATACAGATAAGGGAGCACATAGTCCAGATTGTGTAGGGTAAAATTCAGTCTAAAATTAAAAAAATGTTTATCTCTTGTAGGAAGCTTTGAATGTCTCATACAATGAGTTCTAAGAGGAACACAAATTCTTGACAGGCAAATAACCAAACCAAAATCTTGGGAAAGTTTCTCTCTGTTCTTATGATCTTAAAACATAAGGGATAGATGAGTTTATCCCTTTTGGAATGGCTTGATCATTTGTTTGGCTTTTTTTTTCTCCTTCAAGGGGTTGACAAAAGAAAAGATTTTATTTGTTTCCCTGGAGGAAGTCTATTTTTAAGCACAGAATCAGTTAAGAAGTCAAATTTTATATTAGGTTTTAAGTTTGGGCTAATATGATACATCGTCAGGGGACAATACTTAAGTTGTCTTTCTATATTAGTAGGAATTCCTTTACTCTTAAATTAAATTGAAGACCTGCCTGAGAATAAATCCTACCATGGAGAGTCAGAGAATTTGCTTTAGATGTGTGGGATTTATATAGGTTTTGTTGTTGACCTACATTATATAGTTCATGCTGTCTCTTTAAAAGATACTCAGTGATTCATAAATTTCCTTCAGGGAATCTTTGCCCTCATCTTCTTCAAAGACATATCTATCTATGCAGAATAGTAAATCCCCTTGGTGGAATAAATAGTTGAATTATATGCCCTAGCATAAAATGACAAAATTACCAGTTCTAATTACCCACTCACCTTCCGAAAATAAGACATCCTTAACTGGCAGGTCATATTGATTAATTTCTCATAAAATATTTTCAAAACAAAGTTTTTTGTTAGATCATTTAAAGGGCACAACAAAACCAACATTGAAATGATTCAGAGTGGGATTTCTTAGGATGTAACCTGGATAATGTAGGTGTAATTTGAGTCTGGTTTTAACTGGAGAGGCATTCATACTGGCCATTCAGATTGGTCTAATTTTTTTCCCTCCACGCATTCTACTCAAAAGCTTCTTTTTAGTTTCTCGCTGTAGCCAGTAAATTGGAAATTTCCAGTAAAAATATTTGCACTTAAGGAATAATAATCAAAGACCTATCCATGCCGATAATCAGTATCTAGAGCTCTTTTCATGGTGAGTTTTCTCTTGACAGAATGGCTCTAATTAGTTCAATATATGTAAGAATTTTTATGAAGATGTCTTGTCCATCTCCTTTTTTTGAAGCAGAGCAGAGTTTGGCTAACAGCATGTAGTACAGTTCCAATAGGATAAATGAATATTATTACAAAGCAAAAGAGATCAATGAGAATTCTATTTCTTTTAAAAGGAAAGGATGTGACTTTAGAAGAACTTTGGTTAGTGACTTTGGTTTAATCCTGTGAAAAAGCGATCCAGGCTGGATGCTCCAGTCTAAGCAAACTACATTAAGAGTTGATACTCCAGTTAGAAAAATGCCTCTCGAAATGCTTCTAAAAGCAGTCCTACAGCAAAGAGAGAAACTGCAGCACATTGTTTTCACTCTAGTTGACTGTCATCTCCAGGTGCCTAAACTGATCAGAAAAAATCAGATGTTTATCCAGGTGGAGAAGGGTGTTCTTGCCATGCAGTCAGTCCTTGACAAACCACCTAAGCAACTGTAGCCTTTTTCCTTCATAGGAAACCTATAGTTTACTTTTTTATATATATCCTCTAGAAGCAACATATTGTCCTCAATAGGACACAATCAGGTGAGCTTTGCTGGAGCAGTTTCAGAAATAAATTTAGTCCTCAAAATGCCACGATGGTATGTTCTTGCCACAAAAATGGAAATAGGACCTGAGGGGAAAAGACAAAATGTTCCCCCTGAAATAAAGCTAGGTAGTTATCTGGTGCACTATCATGCAGGCATCCTTACCTCTCACAAAAAACCCCCCACCAAAACCACCTTGGAATTAAATCTTCACACATGAGCAATGAAATAACTAAATGACGAAAAAAACAAATAGAAATATACAGCTGTGGTAACTTTCTATTCAGTAGAAAGAAAACCATTTTCTTCTTTTTTAATTGCAATCTACTAAAAATTTTATAAACTCAAATACAGCATGTCTATTGATGCCTACAATTTTCTTTAGACAGCACCCTTCAAATATAGATTACACTTAACAGTCAGTTCTGACGCAGAGCCAGTCCTTTGACTTTGTATATCAGCTGGCAAAAATAGGCAAAAATAAATATAAAATCTAGTGAAGTGTATAGGAAGAGAGTGTAACTAGAAAACAAGTCACCAACCATCTATTCTGCTGGTACTAAATGTCCCCCAGGTGAAAACAAATGGAAATTAAGACAACAGTGTTTTTCATTATTATAGAAGAGGCATTTACCTCATAACTGTACAATGGAAACATAAAATATAAAAACACAAAGAAAACAAATTTATTTTCATAAAAGTTAAGAAATACTAATTTTCTGAAGCTTTTCTTCTATGGCATCTCTTAAGTGATGGAAGAGCAGAGCTCATGATGTTCTAAAGATATTTCCAGAAGTCACACATCTTTCTTCAGCAACCCAGGACCTGCCAGCTGCTGCCCAGGTGCTGGAGCCCAGCCCGGTGCCCAGGCTGGAGACACGGATGCCACTTTCCCCCTTGCAGTTTCAACCTGTCTGTAGGTGCATACAGAGAAGAAAAATATTCAATCAATTGTTTTTATTTCTTGCAATAAAACACTTTCAAGTGCTCTTTCTGTTACAGAAAAGCTTTCACAAATAAGAGCAGCAAGAACCAAGGTTGGTTAGTAGTTTGATTGATCTTTAATTTAAGGGGGAGGGGATTTTATGAAGTCTTTACCTGATTTTATATAAACTGACATGGTAAGAGGAATTTGTCATGAGGCTTCTTGGTTGAATCAATCTACGAGTATGCAATTCTTATAACACAGCATAAACAAAAATTATGTTGATTATCACTTTTTCAGTGTAGCTCTTTATGCTGACAAGAATCCAGTCAAGATATATGTTCATTCTCATTCCTCCTCATACACATTCATATAATCCTTTTTTTTCTACAGAATGTCAAACTCAGATTTTATTTTCAACCATTCAGTGTTATAAATGCTATATGAACCACTATTTAAATCAAATAAAGCATTATTATGTTAGCATCAGATACAGAGATTTGACACAATTAATCCTGCAGTTCTATTACCTCACCGTAACATTATGCTATCACATTTAACCTCCATCTTTCTTTCTCCGAATCAAATCATCTAAACCCTTCTATCATTTCACTGAATAAAGTCCTTTACCCTATCCTTCTCACCAATGAAAACTTGATTTATTATTTAAATTTTGTCTACTTCTGAAATACCACTTTAAAATGTTACACGCAGTATTTAATGTATGGATGAATTATGACATAATAATGAAACTAACATTTTCTGTATTACTGTATGACATTTGTCTCTTTCTTAACAATGTCAACATCCTGTTCATGCTTTCAATCAGTCTTGTTCACTCAATAGGGTTTTTCAATGGCCTATTGTGGTGTTTCCATTTTCTCTACAAAAGATACAATCCCATCATTATGTCTGAGTGATTTAGCTTGTTAGTGTCAATGTGCACAGACTGTTGGCTCGTGTTATTGTAAGTGACCTATTCCACTGTGGAGCACTTCATTTATTTGTAAAGCATATTTCAGTCGATATTAGCATGTTTTTTCAATGGTGGCTATAGACACAAAAAATTTACAGTATTCATGCTTAGCTGTTCTAATATTTCAATTTAGAATTTTTAAAAAATAGCTATTCATATTCATATTGATATTCAGAATCTGCCTCAGGTAGAATTATAGTCTAGAGATGCAATTGCAATTCTGGTCTAACTCAGTTTTCTCACCAGGCCAAGGAACAAAACTGAGCTTAACGACTGCTCAAAAAATAAAATTACATACAAGAACACACATATCTCATCTATATTTTAAAAATAAACATTAAAAAATCATTTAAAACATTCCTGGTTTTGAACCAGGGCCTTAAAATTGGTATTTTTCCAATGTGCCAGAATGTGATCAATATCTGGCCATTGTCTATAGAGGACTACTTAAATACCTGTAGACAAATTAAAACTTGTTCCATCTGATTAATCATGGCTTGTCATCTTATGTCACTCCAAGATGCAAATGATACCGGCAATTCCCACCAATTTAACTTAAGAGAGCACAGCTTTTGCAGCAAATTTGAAGATAAATTGCTACAGTTTTACATAATCCCCAAACTACGTGTGTAGTTTGTTGTAGTTCCAGCACAATCTTCAGTCTTCAGCACCATCTGTGCTGTGAATTACCAGTCTGATTTGTGCTTTTAGCCTGCCTACCAGTCTGAGAGGAGAGGAGAGGTAGCGTGTACAGAACTGACTAAGGTCTTAGACATGGTTATTTTAACTTGTTGAGTATCAAAGACTGAACAGTGATGAAGACTGTGCTTGCACATTCAATTTTGTTTCAAGTTAGCTGTGTCTCATTTGGAGAAATATTGACAATTACACAGAATTTTCATTAATATTTGCTGGTCTCTGTGAAACTCTTCCTCAGAGAGAGGACAATGGTAAAGTAGCAGAAGTATCCAGGTTTCAGTGCTATGCTGTCAATCCATGTTATCAGACTTGACATATTTACCATTGTGTCAAGTCTGGAACAGGACTGCTATTTTTTTAGTGCAGCTAGGAATAACATTGTCATACACACTAAAGTAAGCTATTTTCCCTCCGAGTGACCATCTGTTAACACAATATTAGAAAATGTCCATATTTTAATAACAATAGTTATTAATGGCACTGTGGCTGAGTAAAAGACCATGTGGGAGATGGCAAAATGGACAAAACAAATATGTCAAGTGTTGGACTTGTCTCTGGAGGTAGCAATAAGATAAGATAACTAATTATTTCAGATTTTTAAGGGTACACAGGATGAGGATGGTCCCAGGTCAGACAGGAAGCAATTTGGCATTTGGCAGAGAGACAGATAAAAGCGCTATCAGTTTTATTTCTTAGCTTTAAGATTGTATGAGAGTGTTCTCCAATGGGTGGGGCTTGATGACTTTGGTCGCACATGAAATACATGTTCCATGTTCTCCTTCATATGCATCCTAAGGGCTGTGTAAGTTAATATGTTAACGAGTCTTACTGAGAATCTTGGTCAGAATTTATAGTTAACAAAAAGGTAGAATAAACATTTGGTCCTCCTCCAAGTACCGAGAAGGCAGTAAAGGCTCTTTGACTTTCATAAGAAGGTCTTTGCATGCATCCTTATCTCCTTAGTGAAGCAGATCTATAATAAGGCTTGTTTTTCATGGTGAAGGGAGTGTGGCTGTTGGCTGGTACAGAGGTGTTGTGTTCCTCTCTGCCTCACTGAAACAATATCAGGCCGTGAGACCACCACCTCACTCCAGATATCATTCAGTTTTTAGGCCTTGCTTGAGCCAAGTGCAAGATAAGCAAAGGGCCTAACTCCTGTTTTTATCAACCGGCCTCATCAGTACTTCACTGTCTTAAAGCAACACTGTACAATTCTGACCATTTACCACAAGGAATAATACTTTGAAACGGTAGAACCAAAATGATAGCATTCAGAGTTACTATTTTCCTTGCCTTTTTAGTTGTACTAAAGTTGCTTTTGGGAAAGAACCCAAAGATTCATCTCTTGTAATGTGAACATCTAATGTAAGAGAAAGTATTTTTAAAATGCTTTCCTTCAGAGTCTAAACACACTGAATAGTTTCACTGTATGTATCTGATTTAAAATGTGAGATGAAAACTTTCAGCAATGAATATGAAAGTTTTGTGAGACATTTATATGTGAAGAGAGTTATAAGCCAGTTAATAGCATTTGATAAATGTTGCATCTTCCATTATTTTATCTACAAGTACAGCTCTTGTGGTTTTGTTTTAAGGGTCACTGGTCTTAGTCTGATTCACAAGGGTCACTGGTCTTAGTCTGATTCACACAAGGGTAAGAGAACAGATTGGGCTTGAATTGTCCTTGTCATCACAAAGTTGGGACCTACCAAGTCAGGTTCCCATTTGGTTTAGTTACCAAAAGGACAAATGGAAAAGAGTCCCATCTTTCGTCCTGTCTGGCGTTAGAGACTGAGGAGTGGAAACATTTTGCTGAAATTCTCACCAAGAATTATGGGCAATGCAAGTACTTCTTCCATGAGTTCTGCAGTCAACAGATTTTTATCTGAAGGTGTGCTCTTCCTCCTCTGTTAGGCATGAACTTTCAGAAGGGAACTCCACAAGGAAGACATACATTTCTTCAGACATCAGTATGTCTGAAGACTGATCTCCTATAAGGTTATATTGATTATTTATTGACTTTGTTTCATTTGATGTGTACTATCCGTGCAAACCTAACAAGACTCAAAACCAATCCCATAAAATAGAAGCTTTCTCTACGCAAAATGGAGGTTCCTTGTTTGAGTTATCTGGATCTCTTTCCAGAAGAACTGATGTTTGCTTGATAGGAAGCCTCAATTTAAGATCATTACCTTGCTGGAATTGGGTGTTTAGATTTCAGTAATGTAATATCAAAATGCAGTGAGACAAATATGGTCATATATTTTCCTTTTGCTCACAAGCCACTTTACACTAACTAACTAAGCAGTAAAATGAAAATATTTTCACTTTCTTCACTGAGGGTCTATGAAATAAAACTTTTCTTTAGATAATACGGATATATAAGTACTCACTCCATTTTTAGACAGTTGATTTTCAAAATCCCCAATACATTAACAACTTGGTTATCAGGTTCCGGATATGAAATAAGAGAGGAAAAAGGTTGGATTTTTTTCCACTATTTTTCATAATTTACATTCTTGACACATCTTACCATGCAATGGAAATTCAAGATGGATTCCATGATCTCCATGCATTTGAAGTAGAATGTATTTCTTATTCAAGAAAATATGATTCTGTATTTTTGGAGAGCATTTATCTTATCTAAATCTGAAGAATTTAGATTTGCTGTGAAGACTGAATAATTAATCTCTTTCATGGACCATTGAAAACCAATTAAGTTGATTATTCAGATTCTTCTAGAATACTTTGCACTTCTTTTTTTTTCATTTTCCCTAATACTTCACTCACTAAAAAGATGTCAATATTTAGCTGTGGTCATGAAATGGGCTTGTGGCAATATTTAATCATTTGAAGGGAAAAACTCAAAAAGGTTGCTATAAAGATTACTTTTTTAGAAAAACAAATTAGATTCTACATAATTTTAAAAGTGAAAAAATATAAAGGATTAGGGATCAAAGGGTTGTTTGGTAAGTATGAACAGATAGAAGAAATTCATATTAGAGAACATGCAAAGAAAAACAATCTTATTAGCAGATGATTTTTTTTCCCCCTGAATATCATCATCAGAGCAATCTGTTGTTTTTTTTAGAAAAAAACATGTACAGATGGAAGAAGTCACATGAAACATCTATTTTCCAAGCACCCACTCAAAAAATACCAAGGCTGTACCATGACAATAAGTCACTGAAATTCCAAAATAGCTATCATCATGGCTAGGCTTTATGAACAAAGATTTGAGTCCAAAATAGTAGTGAGATGATAAAAGGGCTAATGAGGAATAGAAAACCACAGGAAAATCCAAGGATACCAAACTATTCCCAAGAAACTCTCATACTATCCTGTGTATTTCATTGGATATGAAAGCATTACTGTTTAATACCATCTAATTACAATACTGCAAAACCAGCAGAATTAAATCAAGAGCAACTTCCTGAAGTGGGAGATATCATGCCTTGAGTCTACTCCCACTACATTGCAGGGCATGGTGATGGGGCTTTGGGTCTAAATGGATCTCGTTTGAGTCTAAAGTCAACTCTTTTTCTTCATCTCTGCTTCATCCCCAAGAACCTCCATTTGCTGTTTTCAGATTCCAGTCCTCACTCAGGGTTGCCATTAAGGCTTCTTCTCTTTGTGCATTCACGTCTCAGTGTGTTCAGTGATTTCTGGAACTGTCATCACTGCCATCTCTATAAAGTATGAAGCCTGTTGATCATCCCTTGTGGAAGATTCTCAGCAGCAATAGGTGTTCTTCTGTTTGTAACCATCTAAACAATTTCTAAAGATTAACCTTCTGCTCTTCTTGACATGCAGTCATTAGCAGCCAACACAAACAGACAAACTGATCACCTGTTTTCCTGATACTATTACTTCTATTATTTTAGAAGACACCTTCCACAGTGATAATAGACCTATCTGATTTTCATCCCAAGGAAGAGGACTGTGGATTTTCACAGCCAATTCTTTTCATAGTCTACATACACATTAGTTCAAATACAGCTCTTGAGCATGAAGCATGATGTACTATAAGAACAGACTAAAGTAATTGCACATTCTGGTCATAAAATCCAAAAGTACACATCCAAAAGGTGAAACAGGTAGTGTTTACATGATATCATCCATGTTTATCTTGGAGATGAATCAGGACCCCTTGATTTAAAAGAAAGCCAATATATCTTCTTATGGTAACATTCACTCTTCTGTAATTCCAGCAGAATATAATTAAAGCTGTTTCATTTCTCTGAAATCTTTCAACTCAATCGGTATGAACTATCTGACAAAGCAAACACGACTCCTAGAGGAGAAGTCAGCAGAAGATGATGGGGCATGTTGGGGCAAGGTTTTACTTCTCACAGAAGAACTCAGGAAGGAGCTACAACTTCTCTTGCACCCTGTGATATTCAGGATGCATGGTGCTACCTGACTCCAGATCTTGATTTCCAGGATCAGTAGCAGCACAGATAAGGAACATTATGCTATGAAGTTTTTCCATTCTATCAGTGTAGGGCAGGAAATTCAGTAAAGATGTACAGGAGGTCTGTTGCAAATGAAAACAGAAAAATCTGGCTAGATGATATGCTTCCAAAAATGTCTCAGCAGAGACTCACTGAACTGCAACAAAAAATGCCCTGAGGCTCTGTCTCACTGAACATAATCTATTCTAGGATTACAAGAACTCTTTTTTGTATTAATCATTAATAGATGAAGGGTCACTGCAGGAGCCAGGAGACTAATATAGAAACCAAGACTAGGAGTGAGGGACAAAAAGAGTCACTAATGTATTTATTTAGAAAAACAGAGTTAGGAAAAGGGGCCAGATCTGGTGCAGGTAATAGGACTGAAAAGCCACAAGAAAGAATTAGAGGGTGAGGGTGAGTTCATGGAGACACTGTGGTGAAATCTGAAAGGTAGCTTTCTGGTTGGATATCCTCTATATCAATTCTGGGGGAATGTTGCCTCATCCAAATTCAAGATGAGTGTTCTTCTGCATCACTTTTTTTTTTTCCCAGAACATTATTGCATTCTTGTTCTTGTCATCCAGTTCTATGCTTTTTCTATTGTGTCTGCACAAAGATCATAAACTTTGTGAATTTTTTACATTTTGTACTTCTTGATATTTTTCTCTAGCTGTATTTATGCTGCTTACGTAATTAAATTTAATTAATTTGATCTTTTTCAAGATCTTTGATGCTAAATAATTTCATGAAGAACTTGTCCCCTAATTCATCTAAAATGAGCTAATAATCTTCTTTCAAATCCATTTTCAGATAAGCTGTATAACTTGTTATAATTAAGCTTTTATCCAGCTATTCTGAAGTCTTATTTCAAGACCTGTTACATAGGGGTTAGTAGTATCTTTCATAAGGCTGAGCTAGAAACTAACGTTTAATTTTTTTTTAACTGTAGAAATACCAGCCTTAAGCATACCTTTCACTTTCACTTCTGACATTTCTCACCTACCTGTTTTAAAGTTTTCTGAGATACCAGCAATAACTTGAAAAAAAACAATTTCTTGCTTCAAAGCTACTTGAATTTTCTGGTTTGTACTCCATGGCTACACATGGCACCACAGTCACCTAAAGAAAACAGGACAATAGGAACTCTAGGGATCAATTACCTAATAAAGTCCCTGCAATTGTACTCTTTCCAGGTTACATTTATTCATTCTGCCCTGAGAAACTATCTTCCCATTTACTAGAGTGACTGGTGGGCTTTAAGTGTTCTGTTTTTGAGAGTATTGACAACAGAAGGAATAAATGTTATCATATATGTAGAATACAAAATGTTTACATGCTTTACATGGAGCAGAAAATATTTACTAAATTGTCGGCTTCTGAGGATTTCATATAATGTGGGAGGGATTTTTTGTCTTCCTTTAGATTTCTAAAGAGTTCTAACTCTTGGGAAAAATGCATCTGGCTATTTTTTTTTTTTTTAGCATTGGTAATTATCACTAGCTTTTCTCTGAGTGGTTTTATATCTTTTTGTCATTAAGAGTGTACATCCATATAAAAAAATTCATTGGATACAGAGAAACACGTGCTTATTGAAATTGATTTTACATAGTTAACACCTGAAATGTCTTTTAAAGGAAATGTCTTTTGAAGAGTGGGACTATTGTTTAGTTACCTTGGAGGGTTGGCAGTAGTGTGGGGTTTTTTTATTTTTCACAGAGGATACCTAATGATTATAATTTAGAACAGTTAAGAAATTCCTATGCCATATTTTGGAGCAGTGTGCAAGAACTACCAAGTTAGATCCATGTCAAACTCTTGCAATTGTACATTTTACTGCAACACAATTCATAGCTGGGATCCTGAATGTTGTAGTAGACTAAGCTCAAAATCTTGTCCATGAACAAACACACCCTGCACCTGTGTAAAGCCACAAATTTATTGTTACTGTAATTGAAATAGTCTAATTCAAGAATAATTATTAGGCTAGATATAATTGTTATTAAAAAAAATGCAGTTAGAATTCTTATACACACACTTAGTTTCTCCATCTTTCACTGATATTAATGTTCTTGCTTTTTATGTTCCTCTGAGTGCTAAGGCTGGTGGTATCATTAAGCTAATGGTGGTGAGTATTACAGGGAAAGTACTCCCAAAATTAAAGGCAAGATGGAAAAGGAGACAGAACTACTGAACCCCCTGTACAGTGCAATAGGTGGGGCTGGGAAATCCTATGAAACTTAAGACATATCATGTAATTGTGAATGGAAGGTTTAAATGTGATTGCTACTATCAGGGCTTCATCTATTAATACCGTTCTGTGCACAACTGCAAGCAGACATATTAAAGAAAATAAATTCAGAATTGAATAAATGCAAAGAAGAGTTAACTGGAACAAACACCAAAGGAAGATTTCAAAGGAAAAATCATATCTTATGAACTTCACTTTTATGAGTAGGCTAGTAGAGAAACAATAGGCTTTCATGGCAGAATATTTTGCTTTGTCATGTGAACAGATTAAAACTCTCATGTTCAAGATAACTGTGTTAAAGAATTGGTTTTTTTTTTCCCTCTGTTTTGTTTTAGTTTTTACTGTTCCAGATAAAATCATGGGTCTTGTTGTCTTGAGGCAAATGGTACTCTCTCTTTGAAAGAAAATTATAGGTCTTGGCAGACTATTGATCATAAGAAAATGATGCCATGCCTTTCAGAGTTATGAAAGGGTCTCCAACCAGCTACTGCAAACCAGCATTGTTGTAGGATCTTTGTGGTTCCTAGCTGCACTGTCATCTCAAAGTCTCATGAACATAACTAAAACTAAAATTTATTTAGTTCTTCTCAAGTTGTTTCAAAGGGTCTTATTATGTGCTTTCCCCCTTGGAGCACTAATTCATCCATTCAGTTCATCAGAGCTGCAACACTGAGTGGGAGCACAATTACATACTACCACAAATTGCTTATGTACTTTTAGAAAAGAGGATGCCCTTTCAATCTGTTTAAGATAACATGGATTGATTAGTGTCTCAGAGAAGTTCTTAAATATTTATGACAACTTTTTTTTCTATTACTAAAATGTAAGTAGTGAGTTTATTAAGAGAGAATGTGATTTACTTGCAGGCATTTAGATAATAATCAGCTAAAGTGCCTTGCTCTGCTAGTGTTCATTTTTTGGTTCAAAGCTACACAAAGTAAGCTTAAGCAACATATTTGCTCTCATAATTAAACAGCCTATGCTTATTGTGTTTGTTAGATAACAGACACTCTTCTACTTAGAAGAGTACTTTCTGCTTACTAAGGCCTCTGTTGCCCTTTTGACTAATAGGAATCACTTTCCTTGATATTGGTAGAATTTTACCCACAGGGGTCAATTCATATGAATGATTGTGCTTTACCTACGTGCTCAAAGCTGTGCTCAGGTCCCCTCAAGGGATGCCCAGCCCTTTAACTGGCAGCACAGTAGGAACATGTGTGATGCAAAATCTCAGAGAACTATGCTCAAATCTTGAGTGCCAACCTGACCATGCAGTTCAATTGTTATGGGACTCCTCAGCTTTGCTGTGAAACTTATTTTTTTCAAAACAAGTCCAATATTGAAGTATAAACTCAATACAGTGTCAGCATGAATTCGCTAGTGCCACTTGGGGTCAGAGCTGGGCATCTTTTAGACCTTTTATTTAGAAATATAAATATACATATTGGGTTTTGTAGATATACTTGAGTTCCAATGGAAAAACTAAATATTTGCTGTTTTCTTGATGCAGAAGTTGCACTTTTTTTTACCTATAGACAATATGCTTATGGCATTTACATTCTCTGAATGATGTATTAATAATGATGCATTAATAAGATTTTTCCTGTCTTAGTATCATTATTAATTAATAAGTAACTAGAGATATAGGAAAAAATATGTAGAACCTGAAAGGGAAAAAAAGTGGGAAAAAAAGAGAATGATAAATAATGAGACAGGCAGGAGGGAAGGAAGGAAGGAAGGAAGGAAGGAAGGAAGGAAGGAAGGAAGGAAGGAAGGAGTAGAAGGAAGGAAGGAAAAGATTTTTGTAGATGTGTTTAACTTGTGACAATCCTCAGAAGAGAGAAAGTAATTGAAACTTTTGACAATGAATAGAGATTCAAGCATTCCCTCTTTAGATGTGCAAAAGAATACATGAAACTTTGTTTGTTTACCAGCTTTTGATAAAGGGAGAGTGGTGTTTCTTTAAGCTAGTTGACTAGCTATCAGCCATCACTGTTCCACTGCAAATAATTTAAATGGGAGACATAATATAGACCCATGGCTGTCTGAAAAAGCAGCTTTATATGGAGCTTTTTGGTTTTTTTTTTCATTTTTCTTAACACAGATGCGGGGCAGATAAGGAAAACATTGTATTCTTTCTCTCCAGCTCAGAGGAAGGACTGAACACTTGCTATGATGTTTTTTCTTATAGTTTCATTTTTTTCTCTGCATCATTTATTCCCACTGTTTACTGATTTTAGGTCCATAATGCTTTACCATTTTATGATAGAAGTTTGCTAAATTGCATATCATGAGTGTTAAATCCAAGACTTCTTTTAAGATTTCTTTTCAAAGTTGCTTTTTGTTGTGTTTTTTTTCTCCTCTATTTCTTCTGTTTAGACATGTTTCAAATTTGTTAAGCATTTTAACATTTCATTCCTTTTTTGCTGGTTCTTGCAAAATATTTTGTATAATACCCTAAAATAAATATAATTTTTTTCAAAAACTTATTTTTAAAATGTGTCAAATTTGATTACTTTTTTTCAAATATTTCTTGCCCTATTTTAAATGCTTATTCTTTTCTTTCTTTCCTCTCTAATGTTTTTTGTATTTGCTTTTGAAAAGGGTTGCTTGGGATAAACTATGTTGTTGGGTTTCTTTTAAAGTTTTACAGAAATACTATGGATAAGGGCTGTAACTCCAGGTGAATACCACAGCCACCTCCAGACTCATGGTCTCTACATATGCTTTTTCACTTGGTTTCTGGGTATGCATGGAATTTGTGTATGCAACTAGGAAGACTACTAAGTGCCTACCAACCCAGCAGTAAAACAAGGACTCTGGGACAAAACACAGAATGTTTTCAATTTAGATAAGTTCATGCACCTTCTTTAAAGAAATTGAGACTACCAACTATTGTTCTATTTCTCAAAAGAAGGAGGGTTCATCAAGCTGTTGTTATGAAAATTGCTTCCTTCTGCATGGTATATAATGGTCAGACCTATGTGAAGTTTTCAAGCTAAACTCTTATCTCAGAAATGCATTAGAACTTTTGGTAATGAAATAACTGTAATTCTCTAAAAGTCCTCCCTCTCCCTGCATGCCCACTTTTTATTCGAAGCTGTAGTTTGGATATAATATCTTTATTTCAGTTTTGAAATAGATATTTCATTAGAAAACCAGATAGATCTGATTTTATAACCAGTACATTGTACATTTGTATTTGTTCTCTAGACATAAAAAACCCCATAAAAAATAAACAAATAAACCAGAGCAAAAAAAACCCAAAATGAAACAACAACAATAACAACAAAACTTCAAACCCATAGTTCAGTGGAAGATTTAGACACAACTTTTCTGTTGCAATGGCCTATGGAGTAATGCTTGCATTTTGTACAATTAATTGTACTTCAGAAACAGACTTCATCATTTAATGGTATCTTTTCTTGCAGTCTTTGATAGAGTTGGGAATCAAAAAACTAATGCCAATCACGTAAGTTTCTGTTTGTTTCTTTTGTCGTTTTTTCTTTTCTCAGATGAGTTCTGTTTAATATCTGCCTGAATAAGCCTGACTGACATGGCTTTATTTACTGTTCTAAAATTACCCTGGACTAAAGTGGACAAGCAATCTAAGTGGTCAGAATGAATACTGCCCACTTTACAATTTGTGTTGCTGCAAGCAAGCAATTTAGGTGCTAACATAGCTTCTAGGTCAAGATTCGTTTTTCTCTGTTGTAAGGAAATCTTAATGAAGGAGCAGTAGAAAAAAATCTTTGCATGTGAATTTGCAGTGTAGACAAGACAATGTATACAACTCCCCTCTATCTGAACAGTCATTTATTACTATGGTACCAAAGAGGACTAAAGAAATCACACAGGCTAGAGATGCTTTTTCTTTTCTTTCTATCAGACATCTTCTATTAGATTAAATAGAATCTTCTCCAAGAACCAATTTACCAACCAGAAAATTGTGTTACAATTTAATGTGTTGTTTTTCCTCAATTAACTCATTTTTTACTCTATTTTGTGCATTATTTTAAAGGTCTTAACCAAATTTGTATGAATCCTAGAAAAGTGAATAAGTGAATGTATTGGATCTGGCTGAGCTGGAGTTCATTTCCCCACAGCAGCCCTCACAGTGCTGTGCTTTGCATTGGCAGCTAGAAGGGTGTTGATAACACACTGGTGTTTTGGCTACTGCTGAGCAGGGCAGGCACAGCATCGGCACTGTAACATTCCTTCCTCAATCAAGGGTAAGATCCTGTGAGGGGACCCAAGTAGGCCAGCTGACCCAAACTGACCAAAGGGATATTCCATACCATATGACGTCAGCTCAGACATAAAAGCTAAGGCAAGGAGGAGGAAGGCGAACATTCATCGTGTCCAATTGCTGCCTGCTGAGGAACCATCACACGTGCTGAAGCCCTGCTTCACAGGAGTGGCTGACCATCACCGCTCAAGGGAATTAGAGAACAAATCCTACTATCTTTTGCTTCGCTTATGCGCGCGCAAGCTTCACTTTAATTTTTACTTTACATAAACTGCCTTATCCCAACCCACGAGTTGTTTTTCCACCTTACTCTCTCCCCTGTCTGGCTGGGAAGGGGAGTGATAGAGTGGTGGGGTGGGCACCTGGCATCCAGCCAAGGTCAACCCACCACAGAGAAATAAGAAATTTTCCCTTTATTCCTATCTTCCACTGAAACCAAACCACTAGCAAGATAGAACTCTGTGTAAAAACTACCACTTAACTCTGGTATGATTTTTTATTCAGCAATTAATGTTGCCTCATATTTTTCCAGCTGGCGTTTACACTGAGATACAGAACCAGTAATTTTGGCACTACACCCAATGTCAAAATGTCATCATACAAAGAATCACCCACTCTGCCACAGAGGTTCATGACAAAATGAGGTTGACTATTTCAGGGCCTGCATAGGGCTCTTGTTTCACTCACAATCTCTCTAGTGGGAACCAGGCTGTCAGAAGCATCTTGAAAACTATTTTTTGACGTGTCTCTTACTCAAAAAGAAGTTTTCAAATAGCAGAGGAAAATGAATTTAAAGAAACACTGACAATATTAATTTACCTACCCCAAGGGAGGGTTGTCATGCAGTATCTTTAGCTGTCTCACTAGTGTCAGGCACGGTGATCCTCCTCTCAGCCCCTTAGGGATTCAGTGGGTCTAAGAGATGAGAAATGGTAAAGAATAAAGTGCTATCTTTGACAATTTGCAACTCAGAATTAATTTAATCTCACTTCCCTTATTCTCTGAAAGCAGAGCAGAAGGCTGCCACTAAGAAGGTAAAACCCTTTTGTTTACCTGTAAAATGCTGAGCGTGTTTTCTAGTATGTGCTGCTATCCCAGTTATTATTTTGGATTGAAAATGCAGGAATAACTGAACTTCCTCAAACTCTTTATTTACTTGTCATTTAATTTTATGTCTTTAATTGTCTTAAAGGTATTAATGAAGTATTTGGTTACAGGAGTTTGTGATTCAGCAGTTTTATAGAGCTGGAAGGAATAAATAATTAGCTTTGAGAAACAGGTAATTCTAGATGCAAAAGCAAGATGCCTGTGTAACCTCGTCATTATTTGGCACTCATGACTCTTGGCAAAGAACTTGCTTACTTGCCAAGAGGTTTGAGGCTCTCTCTTTTGTAGTTCATAAGTGTGAAGAGACAAGAGAATACATCTGGACCGGAAATAATTTCAGAAAGTTCCATTATATGCATTGTCCTCTGTGCTCTGGTGGTCTGCCCAAAGAATCTGGGGACCAGTTAATCCAGCTCAGAGCTGGATTAATTCTAAACACCGAACACAATACTGCTCTGTCACTGAAAGGCTCATTTTTGATCCAACAGAATCAAGGAAAATGCTCCATGGCAATGGAGATGCTCATTATAGGGAAGTGTTTCTCCCTTGTTGCTTGGCTGAAATGTGATACATGGAAACTGAATCTTGTACATTCAGGCCACATTCTTGCTAAATTATTCATTTTAATTACAAAAGTTTGATCTCATAATTTTTTTTTCTTACTAAATTTTTCTACATTTTTTATTGATAAATACATCTACAATAACACTGTCTGCAGCAATATAGTTCTTAAAGTCAAGGGTTTCTGTCTTCAAAGGTTCTCTGCATATTCTGTCTGCACAGAGAGAGCATGAATATCTCTTGAAAGAGGTGAGCATCTGTGATATGATTACACTTGTTTTCAGTAATACTTTCAAAAGCATAGTAATAATACCTCTCTCTATAACTAGATTCTGTCAAGTACTATTATAAATTTTAAACCTAAAGTGTTCAGAGGGGTTTTTGTTGTTTTTGAGGATTTTTTTGTATATGTTTTATTTCTCAAAAATTATGAAATATGTCTAAACTAGTGGGCAACCAATGAAAGCATCCTATAAATTTGTATACCAAAGGTGCCATATATAAATAATTAGAAATATTTTTCTTTTTTTTTTTTTTAATTGCCAAATACTCTAATAGAAACAAAGTAGAACTCCTACTGAAGTGGTTTTGCAGTCATCATAAAACATAGTCTGAGAAATTAGAATGTAGCAGCATTTTGGGGATGTTTGTCTGGAATTGAGGCATCTAGAAATATTAAGTAGTGCTTTTCATTTCAGCAAAGGGCAAGGACTAATTTGCATTCTTCTATGGCTCTTCCTACGAGCAGATCAACAAAGCAGTGTTGGCTTCAGTCCTGACAATTCTGGCCGATGGCCTCACTTCCCTGGCTGCATGGTGTGTGACTCATGCATTTATAAAGTGTATGAGGGATAAAGGGATTCATCCTGCACCCATTGACTTCAGTGGGACAGTATCAAACACAAAGACTCATTGAAACTCAATGGGACTTAGAATCCTAAGTAGAGCTATACAAGAAACTGATTCTTTGGCTGTGGCACTGAACTTTTTAATTAGGTATGAAAGAGGAAAAAGTGGGATGATTAGAAACATATCTGTGTTAATTTTCACAGAAATATCAAAGGTCAAACAAAGCATTGCATTTGCCCTAGATAAAATTCTCTTTGTACATGAGGAAAGAAAACCATTATTTTTTTGTAATTTAAAAACCTTCAAATGGAAAAGTATGTTTAAAAAAATAAATATTTCCCTTTAAAATGTTGATATGAAACCCTCAATTAAAAAAAATTATCTTTTTTGCTGAATCTGTTGATTAATAGTTTCAGTCTCTCCAGATTTTGTCTTTTTAAAACAGATAGTTTATAGAAGAGTAGATTACTCAAACTCTTCATACAAAATTACATTATCTGGTTGGGAAGTACAGGTTTGTTTCCACAGTACAGATAACTTGTTTTGAGGTAAGGGTTTGTCCTTCTTCCAGTGTAGTCCCCTCCCTCAGATATTCCTGTTCTTACCACATAGCTGACTTCTGAAGATGTTACTGGATTGTCCCTTTTTAAAAAGAAGCATTAACAGATTTCATCTTAACTAATACCTCAGGCTGTAAATTATGCTCATTCAGGATCTATCTCAGAGAAAAGTGATCAGCCTACAAAACAATCAAGGTGAAAGAACCCAGGAAAAGACTGAGGACAAATTGGAGACATGGTGACTTGTACTCTAGCTGGATTTTGAACAGCATATCTTCTGTGAGTCAGAGTCATTGGACAGGTATTTTAAAGATATTTAATTAAATTTTGCCATTCATTACAGTGGGATGTACCTGCATGCATCCACAGTCTGGTCTTCAGACAGCACAGGTCTAAGTAGCCCTGTAATTTAAATACCTTAAATATTTGACTCTAGTTGACCTAAGTATTTTGTTCTAGCTTAGAATTGTCTCCCTCCCCATTTCTTTCTCCCTCTCCAAGATTGTTGTGTAGGAAAAAAATCAGGGCTTGCAACTGCTCACTGGACTAGATGGATTAATCTACAGGAGTAAAGGTTTTTTATGTTTTAAAGTCACCTCTGCCACATTTTGCTTGGTAGCTGCATTCATATATTACTCCTTCGAAAGATGAAAGAACAGAGAGTTGGTATCTTGATGCTTAGGACCTTATCACAATCTCCTTGTAAAATTAAAATCAGTCAACTATGAACTAAAAGCTCTAAAAGAAGAAGACAAAACACTATCTGTAATTTGTTATACAGATTTAGGTTAGGCATTTGACAAGGCATTTCCCAAGGGATATAAAAAAAGATACTGCCAAGTTTATGAACTGACTTGGAACATCCTTATAGCGATTCTCTCTTTTCAAGCTAAGACTCTGATATATAGCTCTGATTTCAGAGTGTATTAGATGAAGAGGTAAAGTGTTAAGGGACCTGTGGTATATAACTAGTTTTAAACAAAGCTTTAATAAAAACAAGCACTAAAATACATTATTTAACTCCTTCTTACAACTAATTTCAAAACAATGTAAGAACAATTATTAAAAAGTAATTCTTTCATACTGTAATCTTTGCACGAAATTTTAAACAGTTAAAGACTGCTTACTATGGATGAATTTCTACGTAATGGCAAATTAACTACTCATATGATTAAGCAATCTGCTCAAAGTTCTCACTCTGATTTCTGAAGTGCTAATAAGACTGAATTGCTCAAATCCAGGAAAGAGATTAAGAGATGTGAAATGTTAATTAGATGAAGAAACAGAACTAAAAGGAGAAGCAGTAGGAAATAGGGATTAAACATGAATAAATAAACATTTCAACTGGGAATTAAAAAAAAAAAAAAGAGAAATAGCTACGCACTAACAATATATAAATCACTTGCACCTATGTTACTGTAGAATATAAGATCGCACTTTGAGGTATGTTGCTGAGATAGCACCATGACTTCTTATTTACTATAAATGTTGGAAATATTTGGGATGTTCTGATCTGCTAGTAGTGTGGCTCCATAACATCACAGAAACCAGGTATGAGACTGAGAGCCAGGCTGTTGGAATCTAAATTTACAGGTAAATGTTATAATCAAAAGACTAGGCAATACTACCACCGAAGGTTAAAACAGCTTCTCAGCTGACCAGTAAGTTTCTACTTTAGGATGAATACACTAGTTCTGTAAAATCAGATGACTGTGGCCTAGACACTAGCCTAGACACACAATCTACAGTGTATTGTGGACCCCAATATTGTTTATTTTTTATTGTTTGAAGGAACAGAGAGGTGAAGGAAAAGTAATCCGTGTAAGTCAAGCACAAGGAAGATTTTGCCAGGAGAGTATCTGTTTTCAAATAGTTTCAGTTTGGCAAAAATATGTTCAAGAAGTCACAGTTCCATTCCAAGGCTCCATTCCCTGAATTTATAAAAAGAAGTGCTTTAAAACAGTTTGTTATCATCCTTGTCTACAGTATATCTGAATGCTCATCTCAGGCATACAGAGTAGTTTTATGTTTGTTGGTCAGAAGTTTTATGGAAAACACGTGCTTTCTCTCCGCCTCTCCTCTCAGCGTTGATAGTCATGTTGCTCTTGACTCTCAGGTGATTAATTCATCTTACCACCTGTCTGCTGGGGGCTAAAGAATATTGCACAGAAATTAAAATTCCTGCAAGCATGACTAGCCAAATGTAGTAGGCAGGGATTGCTGGAGTGGAAACAGGTTGGAAAGATTGGCCATTCTTTCCTTAAATTGCTGACTGAACGCCTCATCACCTTTACATCATTAAAAAAATAACATGTATGAATCATGACAAAACACAAGACCTGATTTTTGACATATTTTGGGGAAACAGACTGATCCCTAACATAAATGACAGTATGTATGTTTTCAACACGCAGCTGAATTCCCAGAAATATTTTTACATAAAGATTAGAAACAAGGATGACACATAACATGATTTAGTATTAAACAAAAACTAAGCTGCTGTGTCAAGAAATTCCCTATGAAAGTATATATTTACCAGGGGAAAAAAAAGCAAGTAAAAAAAATACAACATTGGATGTTATGTAAGTATGCCACATATCACTGAATCAATGCTATATGAACACTTAATATTTTTGGTTTCTCTGCTGCAGAAAAACGATTAAAACACTTTTTATTTACCCAGGAATAGTAGTAAAGCTCTACTGATTGCTCTTTCTAAAGTAGAAATACTGTAAGTTACAAGATATCATGTTTTATTTGGAAGATATTTCTTTTTTTAGTTGAAAATACGTTATGTTCACAAATGCTACATGTTGATTTCAAAATGTCAAACCAAAAAATAAAACCATAAAATCCTGTACTTTGAAACTGTTGTTTTCTACTTCTTATCTTTCCATCACAACACTTGGAAAAAAAATCAGTCAGTCTGGAATGAGATGAGGTAGAAGATGAGGGGGAAAGCGTTTATTCACTTAATTCAGAACACTTTTAAAAATTTCAATTTTTATAGTTCCAAAGATAATTTTTTGTAGAAAATATTTATAGAAAGATTTGCATCTTTATTCAGCAGAAGGTATCTACTTTATTTGTTTCAGTGAAGTTTCTTCTGATTTCTTTACCCTGAGCAACAGTAGTGGAGTTTGTATTACATAATGTTAGTAGCTTGCAATGTAAAGCAGAGCAATTTAGCAGCAGAAAACCAATACAGATTTGGACTGCTTTTGCAGAAGCACATTAAATACTTTAACATAGGCATCTACAGAGGGGTATTCATCAACAAATAATGACAAGTTATGAGAAAGTGCAGTGAAAAGCAAAATGTGAAATGTAATTATGTGCAACAGAAATGACAGCAAGACATCCTACTGATAAGATCTATTGTTAATCTTTGAATTCCCAAGGGAATGAGATTAAAGTCTCATTGATCAAGCCACATGATGTTCAGTTCGACAATATGTTAGTAAATACTGTATGAGAAATAACACAAGATGGATTCCTAAGAGGATCTAATAGGATTTTTTGGGGGGTTTATGCTTTGATGCTTCACATGTGGAACACTCATTACAAATTATTTAGCTACCAGAATAATAGGAGAACCTTTTATCCTTACAATCCATGAAGGTTCCTTTCTTTTTAAAATTACTCTTCCTCATGTAAAAGACAGAAACAGAAATGAGTATTTTGGCAGTATCACTGAGAATCTTCCTTATCTTTGTGTTTCCTTTGTCTAATTTTTATTTTTAAAACAGATAAAAACAGAGGGAGAAACAACTAGAATATTTTTACTTTCTTCAAAAGTGGAAATGTTCGGATTGCTCTCTACTTTTTTTTTTTTTTTATTTGAGGACAACAAAAATGAGTAAGAAAGGAAAATCCTTCTAATTTCTCAATTTCTATACTATTTCTTGATAGTACCTTGTATGGCTGTATAGCTGCAGGATATCCTGTGAATGTATATTAAAATTCTGAGGCCATTGCTACCTACTTCTGCTGAAGAAAAGTCCATGTCCAGTCTATTTAAATTCAAACCCTCTGTTCAGATTATATGGCATGTCTTGTACCACTGTAAAGCAAAGATACAGATTGCATTTTCAAATCATGAAATGATTTTTTTTAACCTCCGACATTATTTCAGAGAACAACAATATTAAGACAAAAAAACCAAGGATTTCTGGGATAAATGCATAGATGAATTTATAATGCCTATCAAATTCATCAAATGTTTCATTTACAGACCTGTAACATCAATATACTCCAAAAGTGCTATTTACTTTTTACATATTTTAGTTTTTCAGCAATACTGACAAGCTGCAGACTACTTTAGAAATCTGCTTGAGACTCTTCAGGTATTATTTTCAGAACAATATCACTTGCAGACGTGGAGGTCTGATATAAAAAGGGTGACAAGATCTGCTTTAGGAAAAGTTAAGAAGCTGAGGGGCACGGTGATGAAACAGGAAATAACAGTTTCACATTGTCTAAAATGACAGGTTTTTGTCTATGGGTAAATGATGACATGAGGGTTGTGCAGATTTTTTTATCCTGTTCAAATGCGAGGAATGATAAGTCACAGGATTAATAGCATTAGTCAGTTGAAGGCAGGAAGCTGTTGTTGCTGTACCATCACAACTGATCTGCCAAGCTGTTATTGTCAGGGCATTGCATCAATTTAGCAAATTCCATTAATGTAATACAGCATGTGAGGCCAGAAGCATGTAGTTGATGTTAATGCTAATTTGAATTATTTAAGGAAAAAAAATAAAAAGAATGCAGTAGATGCAGGAATCCTTTTTTTTATTTTTCATAATTATCATAACTTTATTTATGTCCTTTAATAAGGACAATGGGCTCTTTGGGGATTAAAAAACTGTACAGTTCATGACATGATGCTCAGGTTAAATTGCAAGGCTTTGCTTGATTACTGGCCTTATCTTAAGCCACAGGTTTTAATAGTCCAAGAAAACTCAATTCCCTGCTAGGAATTAGAGCTGAAAGATCTCTGACTTGTAGTAGGCTCTAGTAGTAACATAAAAAGTAGTCACCACAAATTCTTAAGGAAAAAGCACGGGAACAAAATTTGAGAATTATGGGTTAAGGCATTGCTTTCCTACTTCTATCTGCCAATGAATGTGGACTTAGTAAAAATTAGCAGCAGTATAACATAGTACTGAATTTATTTGTTCAGGTTCTTGAAAAACTCTTTGAGAGAAAGAATTGTCATTAGTTTCCTTCAGGGACTGTAAAACAAGCTTTGGAGAGGAAAGAGATAGATCCTTTAAAAGTAATGGAATGAATTCTCAAAGATCCTGTATATGACTGAGAAAGGTGATAGACACAAATAAAGGAGGATACACTGAAATTCATGTATTTTTTTACTGTTTTTGCTGGGTTTTGTTGCTTGGGTTTTCCTTTTTTTTCTTTTTCTTTTTTTTCACTTGGTCATAGGGTTGTGTCTGTTTCGAAGTACATATATGCAGTTACTTAGCACTAGGAAGTAAAGTAGTTTGGTCTCTTTCCTTCTGGGGAAGATGAAGTAAAAGTCTGAGTGAAGAAAATAGAAAAAGATTTCTATAGAAACAAACAAAATTTTCTACCTGTTTTTCATACCTGTGCTTTCTCTGTATTCTACAACAAAGCGAAAGACCCTGAAGGCAAGCCAGGCAGTCTTCTTTCTCCTTTTAAAGACATCAAGAAATCCAGGAGAGCTGCCACTTTCAAAACAACTTGTAGGTCCAAAATGGGAATTTATTCTGTTTTGTCTCTAAAGAAAACCTTCTCAGTAGGATGGGAAAGGGGAAACATTTCCGGGAAGATTTGACTTTCATTAAAAAAGTGAAGGTGCCAGGTTAACCAAGTCAAGTTAACCTCAACCATTCTATGATCCTGTGATTCTTTGAAGTCCACAGGAACAATCTGTAGCAAAGAGTATAGTCCCTAAAAATCAGAGTATGAGTATTTTATTAGGAAGGAGTTCTCTGCGTTGAATCAGTCCTGAGGACTCTAAGACCTGAAACTTAGATGAGGAGAAGGACTGGAGAACAAGCAAAGCAATTACTTCCATTCAGATACAAATATTTATCTCCTTCTACTCTCAAAGCAGGTTGCTTGGAGAATGGATGATTATTTAGCAGTGCTTCTTTTTTTTTCTATAGCTTGGTATGATAAAAGTCATGATCTTTTTTTTGTTTCCTGCTGTGATTTTATATTTTACTGGCAACTTAATTTGAAGCCGAACACCAAGGCAATTGAAGGGCTCAGAGAAGAGATGATATGTTTTACTCCTGACACAAACTGATTTTAAAGAATGAAAAGTCACTGAATACTTACTGAAATAGCACTAAAATGACAAAATGGGAAATAGCCCACTTGAGAAAAAAAAAAAAAAGGCAAACCAAAATCCAACAACCCCCAAAGAACAAATAAACAAAAAGTCCACAGAACATTACTATATCATGCATGATGCCAATTACAGTATAGCAGAATAACCATCTAACAGTGAAAAAGTTTAAAAGTTTTAGCACTGCTGCTAAATTGAAGACAAAGATATGTGGCAAAGTTCTTATATGTCTGGTCAGACTGACATTGTACGATGAAAAAAAATTGAAAGCAAAAAGCTCCTTGTTAAAAGCTATTCAACTTGCCATTTGAGGTTCATATGCCTTTTATAGATTAATATACATCACTGAACTATACATTTCTTGGAAAGTAGCTAGCTAAAAGTATCTCACAGTGATAACACAGAAGGAAAAACTGCTCTGAGAATTCCAGTGCTATGGGAACTTGCATTTTCTATTAGTTGTTTAGACTGCTTTCAAAGCACAGAGTACAAGTAATTCTATTATCTCCATTAACACTAAGTAGATAAAAAACAACAACAAAAATTGTATCTGTACTAAAAACATGCAAGAGAGACTCCCTGTAGCAAATCTTCATCTGCCATAAGCAGGCAAAGCTCCATTCCACTAAATGGAGGGATTTATTCTGTTTTAATATCACAATCAGGAAAGGTACTGTGCCCCTGCTTACACAGACTGGGTGTACTTTGCTCCTTCCATTCTGCTTCTATATTAACTGTTATTGGGACATAAATGTCCATACCAAATCAAAGCCAGCTTTCAACCTCTTCTGTGATATAAGAAGCATAAAGTGAAAATGTACTCTAATAAGTGAGGGTAATTATTTTTTCTAGATACGTCACTGACATCACATAGGAAACACTTAAGTTCTTGTTCTGTTGACAGTAATTTATTACAGTTTTAAATAATTTTTTAAAAAAATTGTCTTGCTCACTTTGAAGGAAACATTCAAGCCTCAGATTAATATCATGCCATATGTGTTTTTAATTCTTTTATCCATTTTGAGGCTTAAATTAATTTTTCAACTATAATTTGATAAGATTGCACCAACTACTGCATGTATTTTCCCCTTTATTCTTTTTTGAGTTGCATTGAAGCTTTCAAGAATGCACTTGTCTCTAAGTCGTGGTATAATGTGGGTTTGGTAATATCATGAGTGTTATATCACTTGTTATATCAGTTGTTAATATCACTCATGTTATGAGTGTGATTCTGTCTTTTTGGTACAGCATTTTACTCTTTTATTTATGCTGCTTAATTCTTCAGACCGAATGAGCGTGATTTATGTACAATCCACAGGGTAAATTGAGTAAATTTCTAGTTCACTTATTTTAGTCTTCTTTATATCTTATGCTGTTTAAAAAATAGAGCTCTGGTTTCATAAAGTATAAAAAATCAAGGTCACTCTGATTTCATATTTTCCAAAGTTAATCAAGTTTTATTGTTTTATTTCTGCCAAAAATATACTGAAAAATTTCAATATGAATACAATTCAATGAAAAATTTCTAGTGTAATAAAAGTTTAATCATTTTATCATTCCCCCTTCCCTCAATTTTTTTAAAATAGAGTAGGAAATTCTTACAAACAACTATATGTTATTTATATGTGCAACTAATCTAAGTGGTGAAAAAAACACACCGACAGAAGCAGATCTATATGAAAATTTAAAGTGACATTTAATTTGTGTTTTGTCTAATCTTGAGATTTTTGTTACTTCCCTCACATGTCAGTCACCTCCTTTCACTACTATTAGAAAAAGTAAGAATTATGAATGTGCGTCCAATTAAGAGATTTCTTGTATAAATAGGAAAACTTTCCTGTATAAAAACTTTCCTGTACTTTTCTTATAGAAATAGGAAATCTTTGATGAATTACACAAAAAAACCCCAAAAAGCCACACCACCAAAAATCCCCTAACAAAACAGTTTTGTTAACACTGGAATTTATTATTCTTTGGTATCAGAGACGTAGCCTGAAGAACTCTCTGAAAAATAAGAATTTTTCTGGAGTTTAATTTTCATTTCTGAATATGGTATTCCTATAGTACTTTGTCTAGCAAAATGCTCATAAAACTGGCTTTTATTTTGTAATAATCAACATTGTTCCCAATTGTCAGTGACAAATTTATGACTACAACTATTATGACTTAAAATTAGAGAATTTATATGTGAGTACCACTTCTAGTGAATTATTATTCTTAATGAATTTTCTTACTAGTTTTAATAAAAAACTTGACAGCAAAGTGTTTTTAGACAGATGTAACTAAATTCATTATAAATGTCTTAACTGCAAATGTCTCGCTGCAGATAAGTTAAAGTTTGAACGTATTGTGAATATGATACCAGCAATCATTTTTTTCAACTTTTAACAGAGAGGAAAAACACCAAAAAAAGACCTTAATTTACAAATGACAAAGCAACTGCTACACATTTCTCTTATTTTTAAAAAAGCACGAGTATTGTTCTTGGTTCATATTAATTCAGGGCAAATATTGCTATTGGTTTTGGAGGGCAGATATTTAAACCAATGTACACATCTGTGATTAAGGAACTAGGGAAATTAAAGCTTTGCAGAACACAATGTGCTTTCCAAAGTTACAAATAGGCACATAGTTCTTGCAGGCTTTATGTCTAGATGTTATTTGCTCATTTGACCTTGTATGAGGAAACATTACGATAGCTGAGTGTACACAGGGAAATGCTTTCCACAGTACTTAATTGTCTTCAAGAGTTAATTCTGTTGTGAATGCTTGCAGTCTTTCCAAGTTAATTGTATCTAATTCTGAGGAACATACTTAAATGTAATGTAAAAAGAAGGGAGTGGGAAGGAAAAGAAGGTATTTTTAGAGTAGTTCAGTTTAAAGAATTATGACTTTCATCCTCTTAGAGAGCTAAGGGGGCAATTTCCTCAACTACAGGCTATGGCCAAGAAAACCCTTGACAGAGAATACAGGGTTATTGACATGTGGCACTGTGCCAGGTAGCACCTTAGGACATCGTCTTAATGTAGTGGTGGCAAGACAGCGAGCAAGTCAGGACAAACCAAGTCACATATATTATGTCCAGACTGCTTCTTGGTGTATCCTTGATACATCCTCATACATCCATGCTTGATCTGGCTAACCCAAGGCTAGATTGAAAGGTGCACCTCTATGTGTATGCACAGAGGAAAAGGAAGAAGAGAAGGGCAAGTAAATACTAGATGCATAGCATAGCTTCATAGGTGAAGAACGTTAAAAGACAGGAATCTTGCATCTTCGGGGTATTTTGTTCTCAGAAGAGCAACAAATTGAAATACAGTATGTGAAGCAGGAATGAGGTATTCCATCTTCTACCTAAACATTCCACAGTCAAGTATTAGAAAGGAAAAAAAATATATTCAAAAAAGGAATGCTGATTTTATTAATCACAAAGTGTGTGCTGGAATAGATGGCTTTCAGTAGTGATTAATGTAGAAGATAATATAATGTTCTACATCTTAAGAAAAGAATGAGATTATGATGATGAAGACACATGAAAGTATTCTGTACACCTAGAAGAAAAACTCTGAGCAGAACAGAGCACCTTCTTTCCTAAAAAGAGCAAAAAATTCCTTTTACATATTCTGGTTACGGCCACTCACCTTCTCAATGGAAAATTTGGACTGTGCAGATGTGGACTCATCAACCTTACCTATATGCCATTACAGCCCACATGTTACCAGAAGAGATAAGAAGAAAGAATCTTCTATTTTCAATTCCTCTCCCAAATGTCCTTGTAGTCATTTTAATTACTCTTGGTGGAACGGAGCATCAGAAAATGGATTCACTGAGTATGAAAATCATAGGGAAAGGCTACTGGTCTGCCTAGCCTGATCTACTGAAGACCATGTACACTCAGACTAGTCTGCTAGATGAAGTCTGTGCATTACTGAATCACTCTTTCTGCTTGGTGCCAGGGAAAACCACTACAGATGTAAATATCCAGGAAAATATCCAGGTGGCTCAGTTCTTGTCCAACTCTGCATACACTCATATCTTAGAGACTCCAGCCTTTAAAGGTTCAACTTCAAAGGTTCCAATCAGAGTTAGACGTGAATGTGATTTTTTTAACCTTCTGCAAATACATAATTTTTTGTGTTTATAGTAGTCTGAAAAAAAAATTGACATCTACATTAGTAATTCTATTTCTATTATTGAAAAATAATTCTTTACTTAAACAGCAAGTCAATCTTGCCCTATCAGTTTCTCCATCAGCTCTATCTAGAGTCTACAAACTCTAGATCACAGTCCTTCATCTTCTCTGCTGCAGACTCCCTCTCTAAGAACAGTGCCATTTCTATTCTTCTCTTACCTCCTCCCTGGTTGCCTCTTCTTCCTAAGAATTAGTCTCCTTTCACATTTTTTTGTTTTTCCTTTACTTCTTGCCAGCTGAATGACTGCATAGTGACAGAACTGCAGTGACACTCTCCATTCTCTATCCCATTACTCTTTATCTTTAGGCTAGGTGTTAGTAGGGTACACAGAGCAGAAATCAGAAAACTATTTATTCATTCACAGGTGTGGATAACTTGAAGGATGGCTGCAGTTGAACCAGAATGGAGCAATGGTCAAATCTTTTTAAATGACTACAGCTTTTATGTGAGGTATTACAACACTTCGCACTTCTCATATATAAACATAATTAAAACCATCAAGTATTTCTTACTCTTATTAACCACCTTGCTCATTATTTTTGTTTCTCATTACCATTTCTTATTATTTCATTAAATATTACTCAAATAAATTTTGAGAAAATTAGTCTGAAATATTGAAATAAAAAAATTGTATCCATGGGAGATTCAGATATGCTGAATGAAATAATGATCAAGTTGGCATAATTCAACTGTTCAATACAGAAAATAAATGTTTTACTCAGTTTTGAGGATATTCCTGTTTAACTTTGTTTCTTGATTTTAAATCACTTTGTGTAAATTGCACTTTTAGCCCCTGTATTCCTATAATTTTGCAAGGAGAGATAGATTTGCTAAAATGAAACATTTTTCTTAATCAAGATAATTTGATGTTCTGATTCTCTTATTCACAACGACATTAAAAACTCAATGCGGCTATATTACTACCGGTTAACATTAATTTTTTTCTACCAAATTTCAATGGAATTTGTTTTTAATTCATGCAATTTCACCAAGAGTATAAAACATGATAACTCTACGTAAACAGCTGTTTTACTTTGATATTTTAGACTACTGATTTTCTATAATTTTTTTCCTCTAAAGATTTCACATCTACATTAAGTCTTGAAAGCCTTTAAAACTTTAATTATTCAGTAGATTAAAAGTCATTATTCAGTACATTTTAAAAAGAGAGAGAAATTGAATTTAAAGTATCATATTTAATCATATTTAAAAACTTTGTATTTAATAAAAGTTAATCTTAACAAGGAGATTCCATTTTAAAAATGGTTCTGTTAATTTGTACTTCTGAAGAATATAGGAAACCTGTCTTTAGACTACTGGCTACCACATGTGATATGGACTAGATTCAGTATTAGGTGCAAGTTTGGTTTTCTCTGAGATAAGGTTGTCTTCTACAGTTTTTTCCCCCATAAATATTCAAACATTTTGAGTTGGGTTTGTTTGGTTCGGGTTTTTTTAAAAGAGGCTACTGCAGGTTAATTTACGGATTGAAAGAGGTATGTTCCTATATATCTTTAAATTGAGAAAATCTCAAAGTTTAGACCTTGCAATATATGATGAGATATCTTAGGAGTTCTCTCAATCAATCTGACATCAAAATTGTGATGGAATTATGGAAAAGATGTTTTGTTCTGTTCCTTTCTTAGTTAACATGGGGACTTCTAACTGTAACGACAAGACTAAAATAATAAAAAAGCTTAGCTTTGACAAAAATCCTTACTATGTCTGGTACAAAAAAGAAACCAGAAAACATATCTGTCTGTTTTTGCAGTGTGGAGTGACAATTCTGTTGTGCATGGCTGTAATATTTACTAGGAGATGTAAGCAGGGAAGAACTAACACTGAATTTATAATTCATCCCCCCAAATATGTTGTAATGAAATTAATTACCAAAGTGAGTAGAATAACACTTAAAAAATATCCTATTCTGTGCCTAGATTTGATAATGCAAAAGGATTAAAATAAAGTGAGGCAGTCAAAAAATAAAACATGTCTAAAATTAAAATTGAGAAGCTTTTTGTTTGTTTCCTTGTTTGCTTTTAAATATTGTTGTATATGTCCACTCTCAACATCTGTACATATCTGGCATTTAGGTCAGCGATAGGAACATATATCATAATACAAACGGTGTATGTTTTCCCACTAAAATATTTTAAAAAAGATTTCAGCTTCTTAAGTGGACAAGTAAATTTCAGTGCACTGCTGAATCCTTAAACCACCAGGAGCAGAATGAGATTTAGTATTAAATGAATGCCTGCTTTATTTAAAAGAGAAAAGAAATATCCTTTCATCAGTATAATCCCTAAAGTCAATAGTGGGACCTGCCCTTTCCCTTTTTCACAGTGTTGAGCAGAATTAAAAAATGAGTGTTTTGTAAATGGTTTTAGGACTTGGCAGTTTTGTACATATTTTGGGACTGAAATCAAAGGCACTGCACCATAAACTGAACTTAGACAACAGGATGAATTAGCCTTGATGCAGTGGGAAAAGACTGTAATTTTTATACCCACAGGCCATATTGCTAAATTGCTAGTCTGTTAAATACAAGAGGGACCAGGACTGATTCCAGGTCTGTGGGGAAGTGTCAGAGGATGGTTTGCATCCCCAAATCTCAGTGGTTTGCTTGGAGGCATGGGGTGCATTCCTAGATCATATCTTTCAGTATATACCTGCAAAAGGAATCCATCTCATCTGCTCCAAGGTCGCTTGCAACATACAATGTAGTGAGGAAAGTTTAATAAATGTGGATTAGCAGATTTTCTTTAACAGTACATTCCTGAACCAAACAAAAATACTAATGCAAACACATCTTGGCAGTCTAGTATTGCGTCTTTGTCCTGTGCACTATTTTCTGAACTTTTATTCTCAGTGTTATGGGTTTTCTGCTTATTTTCCTGGTTTCTGGTTTATACTTCTGAGTTCAGTTGATTCAGGCTCAAGCCACTTCCCGGCTCCTCCTCATGTGTCCTTAGTTAACAGCCACATTTCTTCTGTAGCTCCTGCCATCCTCCTGACTCGCCTTTGTCCATTTTGTGTGACTTGCTTTTACCCATATTTCTGTAACCTCATTTTTTCAGATGAATGGGATTCATTCTTTTTCTCTGAGGAACAACCGAAGACTACATTCTGCAATAGAACTATTGCAGCTGGGGAGTTATTTTCACCAACTGAATGAAAACAGACACAATAAATTATCTTCCCACCTTCCCCTCAGTTGCATTTGTGTGTGCATCTTCAGAGCAAAGGTTTGTGTATATCTCTGAAAAAAAAGGTTTTTAAATGGACCAGTTCCAAAATATCTGTGAAATGCACTAGCATCTTTCATATTCTGTGAATTGTAAATAACTGAAAATAGCTGGCAATTGAAAATATAATCTGGCACTGAAAAACGGCAGCTAGGAAGCATACAACAACCATATATATATATATGTCATAAATATATCTGCATATATAGATAGATGTAGAAATACATCCCAGATATCTAAATATGTAGCCTTCTAGATTCAAATGTTAGTTAGCAGAAGTTCCTATAAAGGTTATGTAATTGTACATAAATGATCATATTACCTATTAAAATAATTTAGATGGTATATCTACCAGAAACCCTCTTTCCCCAAACTATATATCCTATGAAAATTATTATCACATTTTCATAACATTTCAAAGTTTGCAATGCAGAAACTTCTCTGAAACCAAATGCTAAATTTCTTAACACTTACAGTCAGAATTGGACAGCTGTAAAAAACTGTATGCTCAAACATATTGTCTCTCAAACTACTTTACTTTCTCTGTCAGGCAATCATTGAGATGACTGAAATGAATAATTTTTCCATTGTTAATTTCTCTGTTATAAGGGCAGCAGAGATGACAGTAAAACTCTACAGCTTCAGAATGCATAAATTCCCCAGCTATCCAAAAAGACAAAAAACCCAAATAATTCCTGGTGAAAAACAATGCCAAGATCAAATCTTGAATTCAAAATGGGGAACTACAGTCAGTTTAGTACAAATGCACATATATGTGCAACGCAATAAAATTTGTTTACCTATTCCTCCAGGATTACCTGAGATTTCCAAATTATTATTTGTGATATACCAGATTCAAAAGGATTTTGGGAAGCTGAAGTGCTTCTATACTGCAGTGATCTTATTAAGAGGAATTATCTTCATTTCTGCTTTGTAGTAGGTATTATCTCTCACATGGTACTTATGAATAGATCTGTTTCTGACTGGTCATCTATTAGTAAACTGCTGAGAGCCAAGAAAGTTTGTAAACCTGCTCCACAGAGGTCAGTGCAGTCACTGAGACATTATCAGATATCTGAGGAGATATTTTTCATGTTCAATCTGTGCTAGTCCCTAGTTAGTTAGTCAGCTTTCTGGAGGAAGAAACAGCTCTTCACAGGGAATTTCATTGCATGTAAGATCTGGATGGGCTGTTGGTAATAGCTGAAGAAGATTTCAGGCTTCTAATAGAGGTCTCAGCTGCCCAAAGATCCAGCAACTGTGTCTTCATTTTTCTTTAGCTGTGTGCTGCAGATCTGAGAGCTCCTGGCAGTTGTTCCATGTGTCCTTGGTGTACATTATTTTTCATTCCAAAAACTCAGCAAGAAAAAGTAAGTAACTTCAAACTTATTATTTATTGAAGCAGCAATTTATAGAGCTGTTGTAAATGGTACACCACTTCCTAGCTGTGTGCATATACAGCTGGTGACTTATCCTAGTGCCTCCATTAGAACTCTCTATTGTGTCTGATTTGGAGATACAGTAACACATCTGCAGTCAGATCACAAGATTAATGTAATATTGAATATTACTTCTCTTACACATACAAGAGCTTTAATCTTTTGTAATTAAATTTTTATTTGATTAATTTTTAATCATATTCTTACTGACTTCCTGCTATATTAATGGTGCAGAATCTACAGACTGGGGAGCAGCACAGAATTTTATTAATAAGCCCATTATAATGGCTGAGAGACATGGAAGCCTCACAAATCAACTCAGCAGGTGGGTGTTGCCATCTTCAGCAACTCCCTCACTGCTCACTGCTCCTTGACTGCCTGTTTCCAGCTGTCATCCCAATCAAAAACTGAGTAAAGTGCTTGGCTGGCCTTTCCTCAAGTACTGGGGGAAGCTGGTAGCACATCCTTTACCTCTTCCTGAGAAGAGAAAAAATTACTAATAACAAGTAAACAGTTCATATTCCTTCCTTCTCCCACTCAGCTCCAGCTTAAAGGGACCTCTAACATCTATCAGTTGTTGGTGATTTTTGAAGGCTCAAAGGTCAGTCACTAGTGGAAAACAGCATACTCCAGGGACCTTCCCTTTCCACGCCTCTCCCCCGCACCAGGAAAATGAAGAAAAAGCAGATTTGGAGGACAACCCCTCTGTTGGCCTCTACATGCAAGATGGTTCTCCAGGCTGGACCTATTTCTGGCTTGTATTGTCATTATCTCCTATTTATTAAGGCTGGCACTTTGTCTTTCTTGGAATAAAATTATTTGGATGTTTCGTCGTTTCGTGACAAACGTGCACATTTCACTTTGCTGTGTTATCTACCATGGCAGCACTGTTGTCTTGCTAAAGTAGGGCATCTTGGGATCTAATTTTATATTTCTCAATACTCAGATGAGCACTGTAGATTATGTTCAACATATCTAAATCCTTATGATATAGCATTATGACACAACACCTCTGTTCAAAATCCCATTATAGTCTCATTATCTACAGTGATTTCATTTGACTAGTCCCTGTAAAAATGTATCCTTTGAGATGGTTTTCCTTTTTCTGTTGGCCCTTCATGCAGAAGAAATGCCTCACATTATTTTAAGGTCATTTCATATCACATCGTATCGTAATTCTTCCTGTCAAATTAATTTAAAAACAATTTGCATTCACTTCTTATTTATTTTAAAACGCTCTCCCTGCAGTGTCTTTGCTGCTGCTGCTAGGCATTCTTGAAAGCAGAAACTCTATTAAAAATACTTCTGCAATGTCCTCTTCATTTCCTGAAATCCTCAAATTCCACTCTAGTTTCTGAAGTGAGACATCCATTGTCTAAAGTGTACTAAGCACTCATGCAGCTGCTATCGACCAGCAAATTTTTGCCTAAGCAAAATAACCACCAGTGCAGCATACCAGAGCAGTTTTTACAAATTTTGATTTGGGTCTTGCTTACCTTTGACATAATGTAATTAAATTCTGATGTATGAAAATGCTAATTGTATTTATTTTCCTATATTTGTAAAACAAGTCCCCATCAAGTGGAAGGCAGTATACCATGAATTCTTCTCATACTGGCTAACTGTGCCAGCCTCCTATTAGTTTGCACTGATAGTAGAATCAGGAAACATTGATGGTTTAGAAAGGTTTTTAAGTTTTGTTGGTGGAGTGTAATTAGCTGTATCTAAACAAGAATTAAGAGCAATTTAGGATTTGAGAAATCTTGCTGTGCAACAGAATGACATACTAATTCGATTTACTTTTGATTAAAGATCAATATAGAAAAGAAACAAATGCTAACAATGAATAATAACAATAATAAAAACTACAGAGTAACAGGAGAGCCTGGCTCCAAGCTGGCACTTCCCACTAAGACATCCACTACGTCAAAGCAAAGCTGTCAGGCTGGCACGAAATGCAGATAGCCATAGAGATCAATGCATGAGGAAGATGAGGAATACTGCCATGTAAATACCCCTTCAAGGGAACTTTAATACTAAAAGCAGCAAGGAATGTATGTCTCACAGTCATACAGCACAGAATGGAACAAATCCGGGGCCAAACTTAACTGTTGTGACATGGAAACATATCTGTATCTTTAGGGAAATATCTGATGTAATAAGAGATAAAAGATATGAGATGACAAAAAACAAGTGAGGGCTTTAAGTTAGGTACAACGAAAAGTATGACAGACATCAAAAGCTGAAAAATGAGAACACAATCTCTAAATATTCAGTCTTTTAAAAATAAAACACAGATAAAGCTCTCTATGTTTTTTTTGCCATATCTTCGGCTATTGGACAGAAACACAACTGTGCTGTGTAGTCAAAGGCAACGTCAGTTCTTTGTCCATCTTCTCCCTTTTAGTTAAATTTGGACACCTGGGAATAGGGCTACTCTGAATCACCTACATAACCTACAAGCCCTGATAAAGGCACTAGAGGAAGAACTTTTTATCTTTCAGCAACTGAGGATCTTTATGTAGAAGGGAAAACAAAACAATGTCATCTATTTAATTTTGCATTTACTTTTGTGGATATTCCAGAAAATACTGGCTGAAAAGGTTTTGTTATTCTTTGTGGGGAAGGGGTGGAAAATGAAGTTAGGAAAATGTATGTATTGCAAAAAGTTGTGAACTTTCCATTAATAAAAATGGAATGTACCTTATTTATTAGATGTTTATTTTACACTTGAATTGTTAGGATATTAATGCATACTTTCCTTAATTGCCACTGTGTCTCAGGGGAGTTGCAGTTCACTTGATTTACGACAAAACTTCTTCTCTGGTCTGGACTTTGTGACTGGTCTGTGACTACGTCATCACTGAGTGATCTGAGTTTCTCTAACATAGTAAAATTTGGATAAAGTAATTTGGATGGGCTATAAAAGACTGAGGAAACATAACTTCCTTAGAACATAACTTACATAACTTTTAGAAGACACAGTGTGGGCCTTGGTGCCCACAGTGGAACACCAAACAAAACAGCTTGAATCAGAACTTCATCCGAAAGTGAAATGTTATTTATTATGCTACAGCTCAAACAAGATGTTTAGACATTTCCAAACCCCTTTCTTATTTTTCACTTGCTTTAAAAAAAGGTTACTGTCTTACTTTTCAGGCTAATTTGATGTATTGAGAAGCATTTTAAAATATTATGATATTAAATATATAATATCATAATTTCTAGTGGGATGAATATCCCACTTTTTACCAGCTGCTATGGCCTCTGGAGAGATTCAGGCTGATGAGGTTTGTGATGTCAAACAGCTGTAGATGAAAATATGAAAAACAATTGACAATAATTAAATAATACAAATGTAAAACTATAAATTTGAGACAAGCATATAATTATCATGGTATTATTTCAAATGATTTTATGTGATATTAAATACCATTGAATTGTCATATTCTTAACAAAGTCAAAATAGGAATATACTAATCTGCAGATTTATATTTCAGACAGTAAAAGAACAAAACAAAATATTTGCTTAGCATGAACAAAGTTCTGAAGCTTTTCTTTTTTTTTTTAAATGTGAAACTGCTTAACTGAAAAGAAGCTAATTTATTGAGATCACTCCACAATTTAGGGTGAACAACTCATAAAAATTACACAATTGTAACCTCTTTTCTTGTATATGAATTATCTCAGAGCAAGCTGTGGAATTTTGAAGGGTACCTGTAATTAAATGTATTTGCTGAACAACTATAAACCTGCAATTTATTTGCAAAAGCTTTATATACAAATTCAATATTCAAAATTCAAGCTGCTTGATTAGGTCAGTAGGCACATATTTCTATCTCAGAAGCTTGATTCTTCATATCAAAAATCTGATATGAATAATTCAGAATTTGCTTTTTGCAAATAATCTTAACTAATATGCTCAAAATTCGTCAAACATTGTTGTTAGTACCTCTATTCAGCAGAATAGTTACAGAAAGCAAACAATACCCTGCTCAAATTACTAAAATGTCTATGTACCTTTCCAGTGAAAGGAAACCTCATTGGTAAACAGAATCTAACATCATAAAAGAACAAACTATTTACTTACTCAGCCTTTGAAGGAAGAATGATATTAATGACATACTTGTAATCTATGTAAATACCTTAAATATATATGAGTAACATATGTTGCTACTCCTACATATTTTTTTCTAACAAAACTAATTACTTATCTAAATTTAAAATGTAAAAGGAAAGTATATTTACTTGTGGAGGCTTGATGTATTAGATTTATCTGCATTATTCTGATCCCTAATTTGGAAGATACATTTTTCAGCTGCTAAGCTATACTCGATTAAGGAAAGCTGCTTACCCAAGCTTTTTTTTCAGTGCCTCAGAAAATACTAACAAAATAATTCAGTCATTGCTTCATCGGGAATTGCAGTGCATAGAGGTAATAAGTATATGGAACTTATTCTCCTACATCTTCATTGTCTGAGTTGCTTTCCTTTTACTTGCAGACTTATAGAACTACAAAAGCCATGAAAACTCAATGCTAACTTAAAAGTGCAACCTCTGTTACTTTAATATTTTTATACTGTGTATCAAGGCATTGTTTACATTAGATAATAAAATGGAGATGGGGCAGAAAACACACCTCTGAAAGACTTTCTACACAAAAGGATGAACACGTAGTTATTTGCACAAAGCATTAGAAAATACCATGATATTTTATTATTAAAAATGCTGCTGAAAAGTTTATACATATGTGTCCAGCCATATATATCTTCTATCATTACTTAAGGCAAAAAACAAAAAATTGCAAAATGATAACAGAAGAAACCATTGAACCCTGTGTGCCTCATAAGGACAAGAATATAAGCCTGGGAAAGTACTTTTGTTTTTCTTTTACAGTTTCAAAGTATATTTTGATATCATTATTATAGAATTCTATGAAGACCCTATAAATCTGTTCCCTCTATAAATCATACATCAGTCCAGATGTATCAAATTATTAAATCAACTTGATTGTAATTACTTTTAAAAGCTAAAATCATTCACTTACAGGAACTTTTTTTTACCCAAATGTCACAAGCCTGACACAGTACTGTACATATTGCTAGCAGAAGACAATTGGAAGTACTAAACAAATACTGTAATTCACATTACAAACATACCCAACTGCTTATGATGTCAAGCATCATTACCTTTTTTTTTCTTTTTTTTTTTTTTCTTTTTTTTTTAAACCTTTTTTTAAGAGTTATGAACTGCTGCATCTCAGCTGAGGCATTAAATAATTGGTGGACATGGCCTGGTATAGAGTCAGCATTTATCAATATTATGTGATGGATCAGTGAAAAAAACAAAACAGTTTTCCATTTCCTACTAATTGTACTTTGAAGTTGCTGTTTTATCACATTCCAACCTGAGCTTCCAGGTCAGATTTATAGTATGTTTACTAAAGATAAAGGATTGTATCAGCCACATGTTGCATTTTTATCATGTCATTAACTTTTCACTTCTTTCATTCAGAATTTGTTTTATTGCCTACTACAACAAGGAGTTGTGCAGATGAATAGACCTCAGTGAATCACCTTGTCTTTGATTTTATTTGTAGGGGCAACTATTCCAAGATATTTTATTCAAAAACAAAAGGTGTAGAAAACAAGAAGAGGTACAAGGCATCTTGTGTTAGATACTTATGGGACAGATGATATTTATGCAGTGTAGTTGTGGAATAATAATAGAAAATACATCTGGGATAATTAGGTTCAAGTGCAGACCAATTTGTTTAAAGATCTTTGGTTACTATCTCTCAATGATAGAGTAACTTTCAAAGACAAAATATAAAGCAATCTTCATCTGCGAGAACTGATTTCTAGCTTTTCACATTCAAATCAGTTGTTTGAATCAAACTGTCAAATTACTTTGTTTGATAGCTCTGCTTGGCCTCCTCTTTTCTAGTGAAGGAAGGGCCGAAGGGAATAACCAGCTAATAATTTTGCCTTTTCTGAGACTGATGATCTCTGGGATTTTCAATTTTGTTCAGATGCAGAACAGTTGATGATCTCTCTGCTTCTCTCTCCCTAATATTCTTTGACTACAGGACTGCTGTGCAATAAATCAGCAAAATAAGCGTTTTGTGACAGGTACACTCTCAAGCACAAATCAAGATACTGGGTTGAGAAGTTCCTTACACACTGACCATTCTGAACACTTTGAAAAACAGTCAGCCAACCAACCTTGCATTTCCCCACTTTCAAATTGTAGTTTTATATCATTTAGCAAAACTAAGGAGGTGTTTTATCAGCTGAGATTCTACTGCAGCTGCTGGTGAGTATAGAGCTAATTTTCCTCAGAGAAGGCTGACCAAAACACAGGCTTTCATTGCTTTTGTCAGGGCACAAAACTCTTCCTAAGGTATCACAATAACCAAGAACTACAAACTGGACTCTGAATATATATTATTGGATGTTTCTTGGTTCAGTTCAACAAGTATAAAATAGTAATTATTTTCTTTTGCGTTTTTTTCTCTTCATTTTCCAATCCATTGTTGTGTTGCAATTTAACAAAGGCTAACACAAAATTAAATTATAGAAAAAATGTTTCAGAAAAGAACAACAATCTCCTATGAATACTTTAACATGCATTAGTGTAACCTGTAAGAGAAAATACGCAGGTCACACAGACAACTGTATCCTCTGCATGACACCATGGCCTTATATAAATGAAACATGTTAGAAAAAACTCATGTTTTTTGTTTACCACTAGTAATTAAGAAGGAATTCCTCCTTTGGTCTTGGAGGAAACAGAGGTGATATGACTAATGTATATACACATAGGTCACAATCGAATGCACAATCTTTCTAAAAGCTCTTTTCAAACTGAAAACATCAATAAAAGCTGCTTTTTTGTTGTTGGTTTGTTTTTAAACTCACAGCTATGTACATTTTTACAAAGTTTCTTTAAATATAGTTCAGGCTGGCAAGTCATCTCTTTGCGCAGAACTATACGTATTTTACTGCATAGTCAGTCCTCCTCTTTTTTTTTATTTTTGTTTTTAATAATAAAATTCTATTTTCCCCATCTGGATTACAGCTTCATATGCTGGGTAAAAGCCCATGGTGATGTCTTTGTTTTATCAATGGCCATTCATGGTATGGCACATAAAGAATCTTTTTTATTATTTTATTTATTATAAAAAACCAAAACAAAACACCTGTACAGTCACTGGCTCTGTGTTCCAGAAGACTCTGCTTTGCTTGTTACACTTAAAACACCATTTTAAATTACTTCTTCTGGCCTCAACTTTCAATCAAAGTGGCTGAGATCTTAAAGCAGTATCGCAACAGCAATGTACACTTTTCACATTTCACAGGGTTTGTAGTTGATCTTTAATATCAGTGAGTTTCTGTGGGAAGGATCAGTAAGAAAATAATGACTGTCCTTCTCTATTACTTGTTTTTACTTTAGATTTTGACAAGGTGTTCAATGGATGGTATTATAACTTTTTCCTCTTCTTTTTTTTCTTTTATTTTTCTTTTTTTTTCTTTTTTCCAAGTGGCTTGTGAGGGTAGAGGGGGAAGGGCTGAGCTATACCCTAGTGGTCGAATGTCCATGGGGCAAATTTGTACTGTTTTGTCCTCCACTGAAGGTGTTGAAAGTATGCAAAGGCTGCATTCCTGTTAATGTATTTGGGATCATGGTTATGGTGTTGGGTGTCATTAGCGGGATGTCATCTGGGGACCTTCTCAAAGTGAGCGTGTAGTCAGGTGGACAGGTTAGTCTCAGTGTGTCGTGGGCCTGCAGCGATTCACACTCATGGTCATGTTCTAGCTGCTTCATCTGCAATGACATGATCTCTTCGTTTTGTATGTGTGCTATATCATTGGTTGTGTTCCTCTGGGGGCTGGGGCGCCTGTGAGTCTCGTGACGTCGCTTGTCCTTCTTGTAATACAATGCAGCAAAAGCTAAAATGTTGAGGAACAGCAAGGATGCCCCCACAGCAATGGTGACGCTCAGCTCCGTGGAGTAATCTCGCTTGTTTTCTATCAGAACTGTCGTATCTTCTGGAGCTGTTTTGTGGGTGTCTTTTGAATGTTTCGGGTTGTTGGCAGGTGTCATTGCTGGGCGTTTGGTGGCTGGCCACAATTTACCAGGAGAACGTCGCGTCACATAAGGAAATGAGGTCATGTCAGGAGGGGGGACTTTAGTTGTTGTGGAAACATACTGAAATATTTCATTCAGGTTATGAAGGTGTGGTACGAGCTCCAACCAGAAAGCAACTTTTGTTGCTCGGTAGTGATCACGAACCCGGGGTTTCAGGCCAATGTGCAGATAAAGTTGGTCTTTAGGATTGTATTTGGACCAGGCCACTTCTTCAAAACGGTTGGGTTTTGTGTGGATGAACTTTGTGTCCTGTGGAACAGGCTGGTTTGGATCTCTAAAAAAACAAAACCAGACAACATTATAGTCATTAATCTACCCCATCCCCCCAAAAACAGACAAAAGCAAAAAAACCCAAACCCCCTCAATCCTAAAGTTAATGGATTTGCAATACTTAAAGTAATCTAAAAACAGAAGCTAAAAAGCCTTCCCTAAATGAAGAACAGCAGTTAATAAATAATCAAAAGAAAATTACTTACTGTACAGTGCACTTTTTTACATGAAAACAGAGAAAGGATAGTGTTTCAGATCCCAACAGGACATCTGAATTCTGTTATTCAGTATCATACTCCAAAGAGTATGTCTTAGAGATATACTGCATTAGAGAAGTACTAATCACCTCTCCCCATAGTAAAGGTGTAGGTTCAATTCTTCTCAGGGTTGACACTTTCTCATTTAAGGTACCACTACTCCCACTGCTGTAAGTACTAAATATGGGCATCTAATTCTTAAGGCAATATTGGAAGTCCATGTGAACACAGGAAATATTAGCTGTATATATTACAAACAAAAACCTTTAAAACATGAAGTAGCAGGGCTAATACATGTAACTGGAAACCATTTATCTCTGTGTTCCTTTACTGAGCTATTAGTCCTCCTTCATTCAAATCTCTGTGCTGGCAAAAAACCTTTGAACTATTTTTATTTTTATGTTGCAAATCTTTCCATCATTTGCATTAGCAGATAACTATTGGAAAGTTCCATGAGATCATTGCTATGAAGGAACTGTGCTTAATGGTCAAAGGACAGCGAGCCTTAACTCTGTCTCGCTTTATGAAGATGAGACATATATTAGCTGAGATCAAGAAGTTTTATAGTACTTAAGTAGTAGTAGAGACAGGAGTAGTACAAAACTCAGATTATTTCAACATCGTCAAGCCAGATATTTAATCAACATTATGCTTTTTCCATATTTTCTTTTTTTTTCATTATATGTTCAGAATAAAGACAAACCATTTCATTCATCCATTTGTCCGTCTATCTATCTATCTGTCTGTCTATCTATCTGTCTTTTTATCTTTTTATTTATTTATTTTTAATTTTATGTATTAACAGTTAGCCAAGTTGTGTTCATTCTGAACAAAAAGATAATTGCTTGGGAATTGTTCATCCCAGTTCAAACCAGAGGAGTAATATTCACTTCGAAGCAGTACAGAAACAGATGTATGCTGCTACTTTGAGGGATTCTAACATACATTGAAGAAGAAAATAAAGCTTTTCTTTTGTTGTTAAAGAACAGACTGAAAGATTTGGAAAATCCAGATGAGAAGTTACTAGCCATATTCAATATATCTACTTTTACAGAAATTTGGGGTTCAATGCATAAATTCTAAAGCAAGTTAAAAATCAACAAGATTATCAAAATGCAAAGCATTTTTCTTGTCAGAAACTTTTACATTGTCCCCCCTTGCTGTTCTGATTCACAGCACAAAAGACTCTGGGAAGGGTCCTATGGAAAAAAAATTCATTAAGCTAGTTTGGGTAAATGAGTTGCATTTGATACACAGTACAGGAAATGAAGAAGCTGAGCACTCATTTCAATGAACAGCCAAGCTGGATGTGCACATTTTTTCCTTTTTTTTTTTTTTTTTTTTTAATGGCCCTATAAAAATGTCAGCAGATAATTATTTTAGCAACTAAACATATTTTAAATTTGCATTCTCTCTGTGGTCCCTTCCAACTTTTCCCATTCTGTAATCCTGTGATTCCCTTCCCCTACAAACAGCCTGCAAAACAAGTAAATATCAATCTCCCTTTCCTCCTCTTCCATTCTCTACCTCCATCTGTCATTTTTAACTATGTGTACTAGGAGCAGCCAATTACGCTGCCGCCTCCTCCAAACACAAGAGAGAAAATAACATTACATGAGGGTAGGCTTGTATTTCAATATTTGTTTACATGACTCTGTGGGGGCATGAAGCTGTCCCTTGAAACAATGAACAGAAAAAAATCAGCCAGCTCTAAAGACAAGTAATTTCTTTTTTGTGGGTATCAGAGCTCTATGACCGACACCGACTCTAGAGTTGATTACTTAATAAATGAATAAATGGTCTCAATATTCTGTCTGAATTTGGTGGATAGATATCTAAATAATTATTTTTTTAAAGAAAAGTGAATAACTAAGTCCAATCCTAAATAGAGGATCTAATAATGAATGGATCTTGGTCTTACAAATTATTAACAATGAGCGAAAAATATTCAGTAGATATAAACAAGAGAATTTTTACTTTCCTTCGTCTTTCTCCTATGTACACTGCAAAAAATTAATAAAGTCATAAGGTTACAACTTATAACTTGTTAAGCTTTTTTCTTAGGTAGTTGGGCAGCTTCTCCTGTTATGAACAATTTTCCAGTTTTATTGGTAGGCATGAAACATAAATGTACAGAAAATCATTTCTCCTATCAAATCAGCTATTCAGCAAAACTCTTATCTGTTATAAATTTCAAATTTCCTTTTTCCTTTTTTAGTCCCCTCACATCACCTTTGTGCTTCTAGGTGTTCTTGAGGCTCAAATGTATAATGCATAATAAAAGGTTGCTAGGAAACCTTCCTTTAAAAAACTGCTGCAATCATGATGATAACAGTATAATATGAACAATATATTTTCAGTTCTGTACTTCTTCCAGTAATGACTCTCATAGGAATTAGATAACTTGTTTCCCAATGCTACACATTGTTAGGGAGATTTTTTTTTTATTCATGCTACTGTTATAACAAAATTAATTATTATTATTATTCATTTTGCTCTCTCATTATTTAGTTTTACCACCTTTAAAATGAAATTTAAACAGCTTCTCCAACAGAAAATGGTCCCATCATAGAATGTCTGAACTTTTTTTCCATATAACAGAAGACAATAAGATGGTCTTTCTTGTCTTATCTAAGGTATATTTTCATTAATGTGCAGGATAATCCCATTTCACCTGTCACTTTTCTTCTCCCACTTTCAGTCTGCACTGATTTTGCACAACTTAGGATGTTGCTACATATTGCCATTTAATTCACACCTCATTGGCTAGAGATGTGCAATCAAAGCATTCATTTTTTCTCAGGCAATATAAAGTAAATGTGCCTGCAATGGATGCCGACTGAAAAGCAACACACACTCCTGTTCACAAGGTGGATTAGTAGCTGATCTGAAGGGCAAACGAGAGTCCTGAGTATTTCGTATCTGTTGATATTGTCATGAGAAGAATGATGGATTAAGAGGTCTTTTCATAATCCATATTCCATACAACATGGCAAAGTACAACTTGTGTTTTAACCACTTCTGCAAAAATAGGACAATGGAACTGTTATGTTAATGCACTTAAAGTATTTTATTATTTGGGTCCTTCTCTAATTTCATTGGAGAGCAAAATGTCTTCACAATTACATACTGAATTTTTCTGTTTGTCTCCAAGACTCCGAAAGGCCCTTTGATAATTAATTTTCTTTCAGTACTACTCTTTCCTCCATATGGGAAGAAAAAAAAAGAGGAGAGAGAAAAACTGACATTTCTTCATTCTTCTGCTGATTTTTTTTTCTAGTGTCACAATACTAATGATGGCACAGACAGTCCTGCCTGAAGGACTTTTACACAGGCATATCTTCCCTTACTTCCTTTCCTCACTTATTACCAGGTCCCACCTGTTGCCATGCTCCAGTCAGCTATTATAACCACTAAGGAAAGCAAACCATAAGCACAGTTTTGTTCGACTAATACAGATTTGCCATTGGAGACAGTTATTTCTTCAGACAAAAACATCCAAAAAAAAGCAATAGCCTCATAAAAGAGTTCACTGAGAATTGATTTGAAAATATACTTTTATAATTGTAAGTTTAATCATGCTTTCTATTAGAGAACCAAACTGAATATAAAACATAGACATTCTTAATAACTCTGAAATGTATGCAAGTTTGTGCTTCAGAATCAATGGTAGTGAAATAATTCTGGAGTTTTTATCTGAAGTATAAAGAAAACAAGGATATATCATTTAGACCTTTATCTTTCCCAATACCAGCGTAGGTAGAGCTGGATGAATGGGAGCAAAAATAGAGTACTGTAATTCTTCACAAAGAGGGCAATTTTTAGAAACCTGATAGATGTCTCTAATGACAGCATGGCTTTGTGCATAGACTGTGAAACTTCAAATCCTTCTTCACAAGAGTGTAGCTGACAGAGTATCTGTGAAGGACTGGCACACAACCCCTCATGTTATTCACTCTCCCCCTGCTGATGTATCTGCGAAGGAGGTAACATGGCCCTAACTAACAGAACACTTGGCACATAAAATTACCATTACAGTTAAGATAGTACTACTGGCAGCAGACTGAAGCTCTAAGTGCACCTCTTAATGAAGCTCTCACATATAATTCTGCAGAAAATGGAATTAAAAGCTGTATTTTCATGTCATTTTTGTATTCCAAATGCAGTATCTCACACCCACTCTGTAAAAAATTGTTGGCCTGTTTCTAAGGCACGTTAGAAACATAGTTTTGAAAAGGCAAAAAGAAAAAGATTGTTAAGAATAATAAAAATAATAATAAAAGATTCACAGGAAGGTAGAGAATGAAGGATTAGCAAAATGCAACTTCAAGGCACTAATTTCAAGCACGAAGTATCTGCCATTAAACACTTCCTTTGTCACCTCCTATTTGCTAGCTGCAGTAGCTGACTTCAAAGTCAAACACAATAAAAACACTGGGTCTTATGTTTTGATTTTATAAGATTGACCTGCCCTCCAAACCCAGCCTTTGCAGTAGGCCCATTGAACAGTGTGTCTCTTTTTAGGAACGAGTGGTATGTCATTAAGAGCCTAACACTGTCCATCAGAACGATGAACCACCTGAGCTGTAATTATACAATAAGTTCCTGGATGCAGTCTCTGTGGGAGAATCATCAAGATTAGATGAATCTTAGAGACTTTTAAATTAAATAAATATATCTGCAGTTTTAATGTTCAAGGCTCGCCTACAGGGAAATGTGTAATAATAAAATCTTTCAGTTAGATTTTTCATGTTTGTTGCCATGGGTACAAACACAAAGCAAGACAAGCTCTATCAGAATTAGGATGGGAAATGATCAATTAAAAATGGGGGGGGGAATCCCAAAGCAGAGCCCCCAACAATGCAGTCTTGAACTATATAAAACTTTTTGAGAGTTGGAGAACCTGAGTCACGGATTCCAGATTGCACATGAGTGAGTAGAGAGGAGAATGGTTACTCCAGAGATCGTCTTTGCTCTAGGCTTGAGGTGCTACAACCTTCTCTTTTCCATTGGAGGAACCAGAGATGCAGAGCAAATGTAATCTTAAGATATTATTTACCTCCAAGTATTTTCTTGTACTCTTCAGAAAAATTAATCATTGTTCATATAAGCAAAAAAACCCCATCAAGGTAATATATATTGTGTTGCTCTTTTCCTTTCCTCGTGAAAACTGAAATTTCACAGCTAGAGGTCATTTCTAATGACAAATCTTTCAGACTGTCTATAAAGGAGTGAGTCTGTAATAGAATATATACCCCATTCCTGTCTCATCCACAATGGGAAAGTTTCAGAAATGACTAATGGGTCTCCCAAAGAACCTTTTTTGCCTTTAGCTGTAATATGACAATGGCTTCACAACTAGAGAACTGGGTATAGCCTGCTGAAATTAGCTTTCAAGTAGCAACAGCTGGAAAGTGCTATGGGTAACGGTGGCAGCTGGGACTGTGAGAAGCTCCTGTTAGCCTCAAAAACTGCTTAAATACAACTTCTTAATCTACAGGGAATAGTCATAAAGTAATTGGAAACAATAGTGTGACTGTGGAAGTCTTGTATCTCCGTAAGAATTCAAATTATATATACTTGTGAGGATCTGAAGTCCTTTATGTGTATGTGGCACCTCATCTACAAAAATAAAGACAAACTGATGGTATCATCATTTTTCTGAGCATGTGGTACAGCCAGCACAGGACATTCTCTGTCCATAAACCAAGATTTTGTCATGATGTTTGCCCATCCCAGAACCGATGACTTCTTGTTGCCAAATACATCTAAATATTACAGAGTTCATTCACTTTTGTTGCTGAACTGTGGGGTTTCTGTATGCAAAAGTACCTGTTTACCTAACATGTGTTCCAACAAGAGCTTTTTTTTGCCTTGTAAATTGACCTGAAGCATTTGATTGGTTTTTACTCCATTCACGCTTCAAGTTCTTGTTAAGATGGTAAAATCCCTCTCCCTTGAACATCATTCGGATTCATTAAAGGTAGCAAGAACTGAAGCCTCTGAGTGTTTCACAATGGGCACCTCTGAGTTTTTCTTATATAGCTGCAAATCGTTCACTGCAGTGCAGTAAAGCTGCAGTTTCCAGAGCCCAATCCTACCATTAAACATTCAGTGAAAAGATTTACAGCTCCTTTGTGCCACAAGTATCTTTGTTTTAATTCAGTACTGAAGACTCAAGGTTAACAAAAAAGCCCTTGCTGCTCAAGTAAAACACTGCAATACTTTTTAAAGGAATGCTATAGGAAGAGAACAGAATTTATTAATAGTGTTCACAGATTAAGCTGCTTTGAGGGTTCTTTCCTGGATGTTTATAACACTATTTCAGCAAAACATTGATGTCTTTATTTTGTTTTCTAAGCAGAATTAATTTAAATTTTTAACCTTCTCAAAGCAAAATTTTTATCTGAATCTCTTCTTCATTCCAGTCAAGCACTTATTATTGCCATTATAGCTCTCAGAGGGAAAAATTTTTCTAGTGTCTGCCTTTCTGTTCTAATTCCTCCCTGAGTCCTCATCCTTGTGAAGGTCACTGAAAATCAAGAACTTCCTTTCTTTTGCAGCAGATAAGTGCTATCTGCCTGACAGTTCCTTCTTCAAGTGGCAGACATGTTGCCTCTGATTTTTCAGTATCTCAGTGAGCCACCTTTTCTCTGAGACATGCTTTTTGTCTTAATAATTATTCTATTTTTTGAACAAAAAATATGGTGCATTATTATTCTCACTGAGCTACTGAAAGAAAATAGTTTGAGGGAACACACTAATTAAAAATCTATTAAATATGAATAAGGCTCATTTACCTCCTGTCTTAATGCAAACAGTTCTATAATACTACTGCAAAATCAGAGTTTGAGGTCACTGCAATGGGGTATTGAGTATTTTAGAAGAATGTTATCAATGGAAAGGAATGCTGGGGGTCACACTTACCCAGTTTTGGCAAAGTTAGTCCAGTATGTCATAACCACTGCACTGAGCATGACATCATTCTTGGAGAAGTTGCAGTTGAAAAGTTCTGTGGGACCAATCATAGGAATCCCAAACACGTAAGGGACTTCATCACCATGAGCTGAATCAGCCCAGCTGGGTTTCATTTCACTTTGGCAATGGTGATAAAATGCATAGAAATATGTTGGAGATCCATACTGGGCATGCAGGTCAGCAGTAGCAACAGCCGGAGCAACCCACTGGTGGTCTGTAAAAAGAGCAACCAGGGTCTTCCGTCTTGTTTCGGGGTTTTCTTTGTCTGCCCAGTCGGTGTACATAAATTTAATGGTCTCTCGCAGTGTATCCTTCCCTTCTGGATAACCATAAAGATTGTCCACAAAATTGGAGACAGAAAAGTCAAAATCATTGGGGGAAACACCATCTTCATTGTCTACAATTCCATCCACAAATTTTAAACCTTCCCCTTGATTCACGCCCAGCATTATATCATAGTTAAGGAATTCCCCTTGCTCCATTAGAATCTGTGGGTCATCTGGAATCACGTCTCCATCTATCACAGGCCCAAAGGCAATATGGTACGTGGCTGGAGTGATGGTCTGTTGAATGAGTTCTTTGTAATTCTTATTCCGAAGACATTCAACCAAATCAGTGGTATCCAGCATGTCGCAGCCCACTTTATCTGCCAATATCCGAGTGTACTTGGCAGGCTGATAGTTCACTGCCCAGCTGGACAGGGCTGTTCCACTCTGTATGATTGCCTTTTGGAACAAACCTGCAGGTTCAAATTGTTTAAATACAAATCCAATTAGATATTTTAAAAATATGTGTATCAAAAAAATTAAAAGCATTTCTTACAAAGCAAAAAAAGCTTTGGTTATACAATCACTAAAGAGTGCATAAACCTAAATTTCTATTCAATTTCCATAGATCCTGCCCACTACTCTCTTTTTATACTATCTCTGATAAGCTACTAATTAAAATCTCTCATGTTTTTGGTGCTCACACACATAAAACATGAAGATTTCAGGGTGCTATTTCAAGAACAAAACTCATGCTTATACTACAGTTTTCTTGCATCTTTGATGGAAGTCCTCTGGTTTTGCCACAGTTGTAGTCCTGTGAAAATTTCTTTAAAGGATTGGCAGCTACAAGCAATTATATCCTCTTCACCATGTAAATGACAATCATGAATGCACCTTTCAGTAGTTTAAAGGTCAAATGAAAACTACACACTCTCATTTCCTTCACAGAAGCCATGCATCATATAACTTCAAAAAACCTGCTCCAATAAAAGCAATTTAATAAGTTCAAATCTTCTACTCAGAAAATTTTACCATTTAATTTTTTTATTATCATTTTGTGTGCATATGTTAGCACTGTCTACATATTGAACTTTGCATGTGTGTGTTAGAACTGCCTATAAGTTGAACAAAAATATATTTAAATATTTTTGAAAGAGAGTGAGACGAGACTCATCAGTTCTTTCTGGTTGCTTTATGTGTACTAATAAAAAGAGAACTGAAAATCTGATCTGAAGAGCTTCTTTGTGTCAGAGCACTGAAAAGCAATAGGGGGCTTAATGGTGAAGCTGCCCCATCTCTTTTCCTCTGGTAAGACCATTAAAATGGCCTACTTTATATTTAAAATTAAATGCTTGGATGTCTTCTTGGCATGATTTCTACTGTTAAGCTCTCAAAATGTCAAAGACAGCAACAGACACAAAAGCATGTGGGTTTTGTTGTTGATATATCTTTGAGGTGATTACTTAATGCACATGCAATCAAATTCCAATTATTTGATCAGTTAACTTTTTCATAGTTCCATCTGCATGATTTTGGCATGGCTTGCTCAACAGTTATCCACTGCACTCTTATTTGTATCAACTGACTGAATTGTCAAGCACAATTGTATGTATTTTAAAATGGGGTGTGTTTACTAATCACCCTGCTATGACTGTTTGCTATGGTTTAGCTTTCTGTCACAAATTCCTGTCTGTTTTAATATGATAAAAATGGTATGGACTTATAAATACAATAGATATTTTTGTGTTGTCTTCTTTTATAAATTCTTTGTAGATTTGATCTTATAATCATGAATATTTATTATTTGGTACTGGTGCTGTACATTCTTGGGGTTTGTTGTTGGGTTTTTTTTGCAGGGTGAAGTGTTAAGGGCAGAAACCCCACCGCTCACTTACCAAAATCTTAAGAATACTGTGTGGGATCACACAGTATTTGTGGGGAGTTAAATACAGTTTTTAATAAGTTTAAGTTATGTTATTATTAAGCAAAGAAAGCAGCTAAATATATGTTGGAAGTGCAGCCAAGAGTGCGTAAAAAATCAAAAAGGTCACTGCTCTCTTCCATTTTAATTAGGGCAAATTCTTTGACAGGAGACCCAGTGGAATCTGTTGATAAAACTAGAAAAAACATATTGCCCATAGCATTAGTTGCATGAGAATTATGCTGTAATAGCATTTAGTTTTCCCTATAAATATGTTTTTATGTTGACAAATACAAATCCAGAATACTAGCTAGTAGGTATTTTCCAAAAATTACAGACCTCATATAATTCTAACTCAGCCTACCTCATATGGCCATTTTCATGACACTACTATGTTAAAAAAAAAAAAAGTGCTTTGCTTACCTTCTGAATAGTGGGAGAGTGTCAGAAGACTGACACAGGAAGCTCCTGCCCCAGATCCAAAAATAGTAACTCTTTTTGGGTCTCCTCCAAAAGATCCAATATTTTCTTCAATCCAACGTAAAGCTTGGATTTGGTCAAGCAATCCGTAGTTGCCTTTTGCAGCTTGGTCGCCAGTACTTAAAAAACCTAAAAGGCAAAACCCCATAATTTTAGTTCATGAGACACAGAGTTAGCTACAGGGTATCTACATATTCACAACACATCTTCCCATACTTTCATCTTCTGTGCTTTTTTTTTTCCTTTTTTTTTTTTTTTTTTTAAAGGTCACAGTCCTAGTTAAATGTCTCCAGAACAGGCCGTGAAACTCATTCTTTTGCTGTTTGACTTTAGTTTGTTTTTCCCTACCGCAGAGGTCATGTTTATGAAGAATCACTATTTCATTTCTGAAGCATTTCTGTAACAATGCAACAATACAGACAGAAGATTTTAAACATTTTTTAACCAGATATGAGTAGGGTCAAAAAACTTAGGAAATTATTTTAGTGCAAAGATGTGAGATAGCCAGTCATCAACTGAGAACAAGATTCTCTAACTTAAATACTTGCCAAAATTGTCCTGAAGTACACAGCTATTTAAATTACTGTACTTGTGATATGGATAGATGTACTCAGAAACAGAAAAAAGAGGGCAGAAGAAAATAGTAAAAGGAACATGAAAAAGCCTAGGAAAAAAAATTGCACTTCAATTTCACAGAGGATATTTATTAGGAAGATAGCAGGTAAATCCACATCAATTCAGCCTTTGGTAGGGAGGCTTTATCTGAACAAATCAGGTTTTGTCTCTCTCCTTGGAAATTGCAGGGAAAGCTGCGCTGCTGTTTTTTTGTTCCCATACTCTGGTTATCAGATTTTAAAAAACAAAGCATGACAAGTCTGCTGCTTGTCTTGCAACTGGGAACAAAATGACTCAAAGATTAGGACTGAGATTAATTTTGGTTTTTTGAAAACAAGGTGAAACATTGCAGTTATCCATGGTGCCTATCATTCACAGGTAAGACTTGTGCTATGTCCAAATTACCCCAGTAAGCCATGTACTCACACTCCTCTCTGTAACTCCCACAGACCTTTTCCTGTTAGACAACTGTTGAGTCAGAAGTCAGTTAGAAATACCTTACAGGATATGCAAATTTTCAGATGGACATTACTGATTTAGGCACCGCTGACAGCTGCTTATCAAGACAAAACAAGGACATCACTTGGCAGGCTTTTCCAAGCTAATTATCAGTTCAGACAAATTTGCTAGAATGGGGACCCAGGACTCAGGAGATATGTAGTCTGGTGCAGTTTGATATGAGTCTGTTACCATGAGACATCTGAGCCTGCAGTAACAAGACCTTCATGATCCTAGGAAAGACTAGAAGGGAAGTCTTGGATTCCTAGGGAAAAAAAGGCCTTGCAATATGTATCACCTGCTTTGGCAAGGGGGAACAGATCTCTTTGCACTGGCTGTAGTAATTTTTTAGGTGACAGGAAGAATGAAAATCCACAAGGTGGAAGGGGTTCACAATATGGAGGAAGCGGAAGAGAAGGCAAGGCAGGAGAAAAGAAGAAAAAATGAGATGTGTCAGACATTCACACCTGACAGAATTTCACTAAAATATTTTCTAAAAAATTTCTACAATGATATGCAAAATTTTGTCTGAAGACTTAAAAGCAATATGACATCAGGACTAAACTGTAAATATGGAATGCTATATGGCCTCCATTATGGTGGCATGAATTTCTGAATGCAAAGTTAGTCATGACTGAATGAAATGTATTAACTTCTACACAAAAGAATATTTTTATTACTTAATTAGTAATTATTTGTAGGTATTAAATGTCAGCAAGTGCTGATGAGTCTTTGTATTTTTCAGAAAACAGTTGTTCCAATTGCAGTAATACAAATCATGTCCATTTGATCCAGATTTCTCATTAAAAAAAGTCTCCAATAATGGCAAGCACAGTAGTTAGAATGGAGTAACATCTTCTTTCTCTTCTATACCAATGGAGAAAAAATAAACAAACTATTAATCTATAATTATCTCAATTTTATTTTTTCTTTTAACAGATGTGTTTTTCTCTTTTTCTCATGCCTTTATTATCTTTTTAGGACTGTCAAAGAAAAAATAACCCATTTTCTGGCTTTGTTGCTGCAGCTCACTGCAATGTTCTAAAATATTCTATAATTAAGGCTTTATTCAATCAGAACTATAACCTCACTTGGAGAAAGTTACTGTTGTAACCTTTAAAGCAGTGTGATAATTAATATTCGGAGCCTAAGCATGTTTTAGCTCTTCTAGCGGCATCAAGCTAAAGCTGGTTGAACTTTGTAATTTTGAAATGTACTAAAAGGTACATAAAACTGCAGTCAGTGAATATCTGATGTTAGACAAATGAAGATTTCTTTTTTTTCCACAGCTGTCTGCTGATTTTCATTAATTGCAAGAACAAATTTTCTTAATTTAAAAACTAATCATCATGGCAAAGAGTCAGCCCCACATAACACAAACTGAATTCATAAACCTGTCTTTTTTTGATGTATTTTCTTTTATGCTCTGAATACCACAGCAAGATATTTCTTCAAAGGTATTTGAAGAAATTCAGGCAAATAGTAATTATTTGTTCAAAAATACACAACACTAAGAGTTTTGTGGGTTTTTTTCTGTGATCACTATGAATATTTCAGAGCAGGAATGCAGGGTTTTTTTCTAAGATGGGATTTATATTCTGTGCCTTTTATATATATATGTTTTTAAGTGCAGTTAAAAGTATTTCCCAGTTTATAATTTGGTGTGATTTGAAGGGCATTCTGTGATCTGAAAATTCTTAGACTTGGGTTTTGATAGAACCTGAAAGTTCTTCTCACTTGGTTAATGCAATGCAGTAAGGAGTGGAAATAGCTTAATATGGAAAACAAAGAGGTTTTTTGTTCGTTTTTGTTTTATTTGGGTTTTTTTTCCACGTAACGATACAGAAAGGTATTAACAGTAATATTCAATTCTTGACTTCACAAATCTGTCTTTCCTTAAATAATGGTTTGGAAGGGTGATAAGGCTCTCCAGCTGCAAAATGCTACAGACAGCAACAGCTGAAAAAGAGGAATGTGAATGTATCCAATGTGTGTTGAGTGAAATACCCCAAACTGTCTTAGCAGAAAATTGCTCCAAACTTATTGTGACAGAGGGAAATATGACCACAAGTCGGACTGAGTAGTAACCAGGGAACTAGAGTCTTCTGAGGCAAAGGTCAGCTTGAAAAACAGGGCAACAGAAGCATGACAGTTTGTAAAAGGAAGATAGGGAGGTGGGTAGAGGGCAGCAGCTGGACATGGTTTGACATTGTGCAAAGTGGCTACGACATTGCAAACTCCCTCCATCCTGGAGAGAGCATCCTCCTGTGGGGCATCTGCACTCATCCAGAGGCTGTCTGTGTGTGCTGTCACACAAGGATGTGTCTAAGCATGTCTGGGGTCTTGTGGGATGTTGGGTCAGTGGGTGGTTGGGAGTGGCAGAAGCTCACCTGATGCTGAAGAAACCACATATCCCACAGAGAAAATGGGGGAAAGTCCACTCCCTGGCAATGGGGCTGCTAGTGACCCACACAGCCTGGAGGTGGCCTAATGCACAACCAGCTCTATAAGTTTGTGTGTGATTAGAACTTTTGGGGATTAATTGCAGAAGAATGCTTAGAAATTTGCAACTGTTTACTAACCTAAGTGTCTAGTATTATAGCTTATCTTTTGTATTGCTGATACTGATCCTGAAAGTATAGCTCATTGCCTGCTGATTAGTTATTTACCTAGTAGGCTAAAACTAAAGCATTCATCTTGAATGCTTTCCTTGATAGAGTCAGAGAAAAATAAATACAATGGTTACTTCAGAAACTTCAGTTTAAGGAAGCATTTTTTCTCCTTATTGAAGTCATGTGGAAAAAATTAGATGCACCATTAATTACAAGTAATACACTAAAAAAAATTAAGGGTACTTTATGTTTCCTCATAGTTTATTTCTCTCCAGCTCCAGCCTTGTCTAGTGGTTGGAGGCCCTCCCCACATTAGCATGCTGTGTAGACCTTCAAGGGTCACTCTAAAGAGAACAAACAGGTGGACCTTGTGCCCACTGTACATAATTCATGAATTTATTTTACTATGACTGAATTACTGTCCAGTCCATGGGCTGAATGAATAACCACTGGTAGATATAGTGCATAAGGGGAAGGACATCTTCCAGTTGAGGCTCACCTGGAAGGGTCCAGGCTGTACTTTTCGGAACCTTTTTGCAATGAAACAGCGCGCAAGGAGGTGGTGACAATACTGTGAGTTTCTGTGAAAATACACTCTTGATCTGAATTAAAACACTAGTGTGGACATGGTCAGGATCAAAATTATATTCCTCCAGCCATGGAATTGTATCTTGCAGAATATTCCACCTAAGGAGTCCTTCTGCTGTGCCTTTTGCAATCGGACTTGTCTATCTCGTATTGGCCTCTTTAGCAACCAGTGCTCTTGTAACAAATGTGGGTAGAGCCCTTCCCAAATCATCATTCACGAAGCCTAGCCATGAATGACCTGAGAACTATGGCTTTAGCCTTAGAGATAAATACAATCATCAACATAATTCCAATCTTGCGGTAATTTGCATTTTTTAAATTCCTATGTACTGTTTTCTCATTCTTTCTACATTTTTAGATAAAAAATTACTGTGACAACTTTTCTTTGACATTTTGCACACAGTAATACCCAGTATTATATCAGTGTGGGAAAAGTCCATTCTTTATCCTCATATTTTGTCCCCTAGGCCTAATGCATATTAAATCAATTTGATGGCTGGTTGAGAGCCTAAATTCCAACTGTGAACATTCCTTCCTTTCTTTTCTTTCCTTCCTTCCATCTTTCTTTCTTTTTCTCTTTCTTTCTTTTTTTTCTCTTTCTTTCTTTTTCTTTCTTTCTTTCTCTTTCTTTCTTTCTCTTTCTTTCTCTCTCTTCCTTCCTTCCCTCTTCCCTTCCCTTCCCTTCCCTTCCCTTCCCTTCCCTTCCCTTCCCTTCCCTTCCCTTCCCTTTCCCTTCCCTTCCCAAACCTTCCCTTCCCAAACCTTCCCTTCCCTTCTCAAACCTTCCCTTCCCAAACCTTTCCAAACCTTCCCTTCCCAAACCTTCCCTTTACTCACCTCTCCTTTCCCCTCCTTGCCTCGCCTCGCCTTTCTGCCTTTGTCTTTCTTTTTCTTTCTGTCTTTCTCTTTTTTTGCTGTAGTGCAATCAGGAGACTGGACACTGAGAAACACTTCTGCCTTCAGATCTTTTTCCTCTGCTTCCTCATTTATCCTTTCCACATTGGTTAGTAATGATATCTAAATTCCTGTTTTAACACTAAGTGTAAAAAAAAGCTTCTACAAGAAAGGCATGTGGGATGGAAGTAAGTCACCTGCTCTACATGAAGAGCAGAACACAGTGTTAACAAAAATCAAAGCCATTTGTACTAAATTTTATTTTCAAAAACATAATTTCTTTTCAAAAACTTTTAAAAACCTAATTTCTTTTACTTTTTAAGTTTAGATATGAGTTAGTGTATACTCATTCAATTCTAATCTTAAAACTTTCCATTTGAAATGCAGTCACATGAATGCAAACATTGTTTTCCATGGTCCACACCAGCCTGTAATAACTTATGTGTTATTAGGAACTTAAGGGGAAGGTAGGAACAGTACGAATGCAAAAGATTCCCGTCTTGTGACTTTTTGGAGGTGGGTACTTCAATACATTTTTTCAACAGTAACAAACAAACAAACATTGTCTTTTTTCAAAGAATAGTACCTTGTACAACTTTCATAACTCTTAGGATAATTTGTTATTGTTGTTGTTCTACTTTTATGTTGCAGTAGGTAGTATAAAATCTCCTAGTGTAAAGAAAATGAGGACTTGATGCATGAAAGCCAGTATTTTCTTATTAGCTCAAAATAATATCAAAATTTACAAATACAATTTGGTACTGGTAAACTGCACTGACTGTAAAATTTAAATAAAACCAGAAAGCAGAAAGTCAATCAATTATATTTGACTGGTTTTTTTCCATTTCAGGAGGGAAAATATAAATAATGGAAGATTAAAACACTCTATTATACATTTTAGTAGCTACTACAATCAATTTTAAAAATGCATCTTGAAATGATATATACTTTTCATTGTAAATCAAGTACTTTTGCTTCATCTTCTGCCCTTCACAAGTTTTCTTAAAAACAAAATGTTTAATTTCTGATACACAGCTCTCATAAAAAACAATGCCAGACTTAATAAGACACATTGAATAGACAAGATATCACAACAAGAAATTAATCATCAGGAAATCTGTAGAAGATCAACAAGCTAATGCTTTTACACCTGTGCTGTATTTTCTAAGTTCACATTTGTCTTTATGCCTCTTCGTGACTGCTGCCCTAACCTGAATAGCCTGCAATTTGCTCATCAGGAAACTCACAAAGATTGATTTGTACAGCAACTATGACATAAACAACATAAATAAGATACAAGAGACTGCTTCGAAGTACAATCACGTCTTTTTTGTTTACATTTGTGAAATAGCAGAGTAGGGCCTTTTCAAAGCAAAGAGCAAATGACAAGCATACAGCAGTGTCATCATATTTTCTAGCAGATTTTGTCTGTACATATCACATTTACCACTGTAAAAGTGGACCTGCTGAACTCAAATATTAAAGTGTTCAAATGCAAAGTGAAATTCACTGGGGATTACTGAGAACACAGACTGCAGTTGGTTCAGGAAGACCCTGAGATATAAATAGTTGGAGAGCAGAGTAGTATTAGAGGGAATTATTATATAAATTTGCCCTGTGTTGCCTTTCCCTAACCATTTCCAAACAGTCTCAACAGTATTTGGAGACATGATGCTTGGCCAGATGATGTCTTGTTTGGAATCAACATAACTATATATTCCTTTTTGTTTTGACTCTATGTCTAACAGCACCACTTGAACTTTACTGCAAAGATGGTGGCATGCAAGTTGGAGTGATGGTGTCCTAGGCACATGTTTAGCAGAAGAAAAAAGAAACATTGCTAAACTTTTCCTGTAGCACGACTGGCCCATGCAAAGCTGAGTAAGCATCACTGCTGCACCTGAGACAGCTACCTAGAGACTAAGACAAAGGGAAAGACTGGGGAATGGCTATGCATGAGTCTGTGCAAAAATATGTTACACAGATACTTCTTCATCCTGAAAACAAAACAGCAATGCTTTTCCTCCATCTGCAAAATGCCTTGAAATTTGCAGGTCCTATTGAAAAATCAAATTTTTTAATATTCAGAAACTTTAGTAGTATGACCTGTCATTGTGAGTAGTGGTCACTGAAAATTTCTGCATGCTATGGCTACTTACCCTACCCGGCTCTGAATAACGCTCATTTAAATTTTAACTCAAGATACAGTAGCAAAGAGAAATATGCAGTAAAGAAAACTTTGCAATTTTCATATGAGTTCATATATTATGCTAAAATGTAAATGATAGTGATTTTTTAATTCAATTTTCTAACTCAAAAAGAGTCTCTTGTAATTCTATCTTTATGGATTATTTTAAACTGATTCTACTATGAAGACAAAACCTAAATCTGCTTGTGTAGAAAGAACATCTCATTACCACATGCAGTACAAAAGAATAGGCCAGAGATGCCGAAGTGAGAATATTATTATTATTTGTTTCTATATTGCTTCAGTACTGAAACCTAAAGTGTGTTCTTTACAATTCAGGAGAATACCCAGACTTAAAATCATAAAAGTCTTTTGAAAATGTCCTGCATTATATATGTGTATAAGAACACTTAGCAGTAAAAGAATGAGAAACAATAATAGGATATATTTTAACAAGATTTAAAACCTATTTTTATACATATTTCTAAACAGTGAAAAGCTTCTTAGCATAAATTTATCAGAGTACTATGGATTTCAACAAGTTTCCTTCAGTTAAGCCATTACGACATTTCTACAATGAAATAGTTTTAATGAATCTAATTGAAATTTGTACACGCCACTCTAACTGCTCTTAAATTTGCCTTGTTTATTGCAAAATGCTCTGAAGCTATTGTGCAATGAGGTTAGGCCAATGAATGCTATCTAAAATGTAAGAGACAAGATATTTTCACCATTCAATTCTGTTGTCACTGTTCATGGTGAGTAGCACATAACTCTGGAGAGCCACTGAAGATAATTTTGCAATTGTTACGAACATAGGTTTTTAAAAATATAGTAAATAAAGATGACAGCAACAAACACTGCAGAACACATTCACTGATCTACTGTCTTCTTACTTACTATTTATCCAAATTTTCACAAGTTAAACCTGCCATTACACAAAATATAATCAATAAAACAGCAGGTCCAATAAAAAGATTGCTGTTGAATACATTATAAACAGCCTGATTCAAACCCAAAATAAACTGAGCTCAAACCAATCAATTTCTCTAAGAATGTTATTGCTGAGAGAAAAAAAACAACAAACCAAAACTGAAAAGTTGTGTGTTGGAGGAGTGAGTGGCATTTCTGGTGTTTTCAGCCTATGATTTGAAAATATCTTATAATCACTGATATACTTAGTCAAATTCAAAGGCATTTGACAAGAAAAATGCACTGAGTATCCACAAAGCAATAATGCAGTTACTTCCTCCTTCTTCTCAGAGAAGGAGGAAGCACTCCTTCTTCTCAGAGGAGGAAGTGCAAAAAAAAAAACCCACAAGAAAAATTTTAGGTTGAGATAAAGACAGTGTAATAGGTGAAAGAAAAAGAAAAAAGCAACTGAAAGAAAGGACAACACTTAACACCTCTCAGAAGCAGAGCAATTTCTTGCCAGGCTCTGAAAAACAGCTACTTGGAAGCCAAACCCACCTCACTTCTTCCTCTCATGTTAAGTCCTCTGAGTGTGATGATACTACATGGGATATCACCTTGGCCAATGTGGGTCAGCTCTTGGCTCTTGCTCACCTCTCAAGCTCTTGCTCGGCTCTTGCTCACCCTCTCAAGCTCTTGTCTACCTCAACTTAATTCTCTGGGGTAGAATGGGAAAAATAAAAGGCCTTGGACCTGTGCAAGCACAGTTCAGCAATAGCCAAAACACTGGTCTGTTACCAACACCCATACAGCCATAGAAACAAGCCACATGAACCATATGGGCTGCTCTGAAGAAACTTAACTCCATCCCAGGCAGACCCATTATTCTATAGTTATGGCACAATCTCCACTTCTAAAGCATCTGGTCGCTTTTTAAAAGTGTCTGTCTTATCTAGAAGAGGTGTGCAAAAGCTAGAATTATTTTTATTATAAAATATATATGAAATGAACATGAAACTAAAACTAAATTAATATATTTTTTTATTTTTTTTCAACTAAATAATTATCATTTTGATGAAGAGACAACATTTTTAGCTGTACATCCCTGTAGAGAAAACCTAATAGGACACAAAAAAAATTACATATTTTAAATACATGAAAAGACATTAGGGTTTTCCCTAAAAATGACAGGAAAGTTAACCTGCATGACATAAATGGCAACCAGCTGTGAAAACAGCATGGAGATTTTTATATTTATTTATCAGCTTTGAGAGACTGGGATCGTTTGAACAAAAGGATTATAGGAGATTTGGTGTAATTTTTTCTTGCTAGGAAAACCACCAAGTGACCAAGTTGACAGTATTACTGCATTAATGTACTGATGTCAAAACCACGTGCTTATGAGTCACTGTGAAAATGAGAAAAAAAAAAGGTTCACAATGTGAAGCACTTAATTAGGTTATTTTTTTAAGTTTTTGGGTTTTTTTTAAAAGTTACCCAGCAGTTTCTGCTGCTTTTACATAAGGCTACTTTTAAGAGAAATAAAATTGCAAACCCCCTACCATGGGCAGGGGTACTTTCTACTAGACCAAGTTGCTCAAAGCCTTGTCCAACCTGGCCTTGGGCATTTCCAGGAACGGGGCATCCCTGGCTTCTCTGGGCAACCTGTTCCAGTGCCTCGCCATCCTCATAGTAAAGAATTACTTCCTAATATCTAATCTAAATCTCTCCCCCTTTCAAAGCCATTATCCCTTGCTCTATGACTACTTGACCTTGCAAAAAGCTCCTCTCCAGGATTCTTGTAGACCATTTCTTGTACTGAAAGACTGCTGTAAGGTCTTCTCAGAGCCTTCTCCTCTCCATACTGAACAATCTTAACTCTCTCAGTCTGTCTTCATAGATGAGGTGCTCCAGACCTCTGCTCATTTTCATGGCCCTCCTCTGGACTTGCTCAGACAGATCCATTTCCTTCTTATGTTCAGGGCCCAGGAGCTGGACAGAGTACTCCAGGTAGAGTGAAAAAAGTTGAAAAATGCGAGAAAGACAATGCAGCATCTAGTAAAAACTATCTGCCTACTGGGTAGTCAAACATCATGAATCTGTTAGAAAAGGAAATGTGATTTCAATAGCAAACTTCTATAAGGACTGACAACATAGAAAGGGTGATGGTTAACAAGCAATCATTAGCAGTGGTCTCACTTGTCTTCTGCTCTATGGACATCTGTCTCATCCTCATATGCACCATTCTCAGTTACAAGAAATAGACATAATGAGTTACCTCAGTGGGCTGCGTTGCTTCCTTTTTTCAGCTATAAACTTCATTCCTCTAAAATAGCAAACAATGTATAACCTTTTCACAGTGTAGACTGTAAAACTGAAAATGAGCGGTGGTTGAATATAAGCTGCAGAATTAAAAGCTTATTAAAATTAAAGTAATCTTCTTTTAGTAAGAGTGGAAATAACTATGTAACTAAGCAGATGAAAAGAAAAAAAACTCCTCATTTTCCAGTTGGAATTTTTTTTTATAATGTTTTCTTTCGAAGTTTAGGGCTTTAAGGAAGAATAACTGCATTGCCATCCATAGCACTAGCAAATATATACACTCAAAGAGTAAGTTCTTTTTAACAGTTAACTTTAAAGAAAGACATTGATCACAAACAGAGCACCTCATTGTATGTCCATAAACTTCTGTTATTTGCACTGCTGTTGCTTCCTTTCTTATGCCTACAGAAGAGTTTGCCTACAAGCATAGAACCAGAATACAGCAACTGTACTTGGCCCAAGGCTTCAGCTATTATTCACTCAGAAGGATATGAATATCAGGAGCTACTGCATCAGTACCAGTTAATCCATGATGAAGAAAGGAATCCAAGTTGACCCTTCTTTCAGGAAGATTTTGTGTTGAAAATATCTGGCTGCCTTGAAGCCTGGGCCTCATGAGTGTCCTGTGCAGGAGGCGTCAGTTGGTTATGGATCAATTCTAAGCATTGCCTTTAAAAACATACTTTGAACACTGGTGACACAAAATGTGTGTTGTTGGTAAGCACAGAAAGCAAGCACATATGGTGCTGAGAGGAAAACACTTGCACAACTTCTCTATCTTCTACCAGGATTTTAATTTAAAGAAATTCTACTAGAAAAAATTTCAAAAACATTCATATTACACCATAAATAATTCTATATTTAGACTCACATAGGAGTTGAGCTTTCCAGGATGTGTAGTGCAGTGGGTTTTTAAGTCATCAGACTGGGAGTACATATTTTTAAGTTAATAGTGAATTGTTAAAAAATGAGTAGGAATTTTCAGAGAAAATTTAAAAAATCAACTCTCTTGATAATATTTGACTAAAATTTGCCATATTCTTACTAATCTGAAAAATATTCAGCTCTGTGACACAGTACTAAGGAAAGGGACCAGGGAGAAATGAACCTTATCACAATCTGACAGTGACTAATCAGTGACAGAATCTTTAATAAAATTCCTGTGAGACAAAAATAAAGTTGAAAGTGAGACAATTATTAAAAGTCTTTTTATATGCTACAACTGTATATATATGTCTTCTAAAAGTTAATATTAATTATACTATACAGACTCTTTACAGAAAGACATAGCACAAATGGTTTTCAATCAGAGTAAATGGTTCATAATTCTTTATCTTGATCCAATTTTTTTTTTTAATAAAATGTACCCTTTAAATGAAATTTCCTATGTACCATCTGAAATGCCTGCTCAAGAACTCTGTCAGTGGATGCAAGCAAATTATCCCACTTAAACAAAATCATGATGTATTAATGCAGCGGATTACATAGAACATTTTTTTCCTATGCTGGAGGATGCTGGCATATGCTAATACCAAATTTCCTTTGGCATCAGATTTTAAGAAAGGTTTACAGAAAAATAGAATACCTTCTGGTTCTAGTTTTAATTCCTTCTTAACATTATGAATAAATTGCAAAAGCTCATGTTTTAATCAAAGCTCATTTCTAAACAAGATTACAAATGTTTTGAGTTCTGCTGATGAATTTAGCAAAAGGTCAGTGTTCGGGATGATGACATATGGGTGTACTCAATCTTTTCCACCACAAGCCTGGTTAGCATGTAAGGATGTCTTAGTTGACTGTATCCCAGAGTTAGACCCTACAACCCCGCAGCTTCAGGGTGGCTAGCTGGGCTGTGACAAAGCTTAAGCTTCATTCTTTTGCTGATTTACAGGGTTTTCAGGAACCACCCCAATGTCAGAAGCCACAGCTGAGAGGAGTATTGCCACTGTGACTCCTATCCCTTACATCTCGTACATGTTGCCTGTGCTGGATGGTCTACAAAACAGCTTCAGAAATGGCTAAAACAAAATTTTTAGAAAGACAAGAGTGTTCAGGCACTTCGGTCTCCAACTACTATTCAAAAGAGAGCTTTAGAAGACTTGAATAAGAAAAGATTTCTACAACTACTAGTAAAATATATTTAATTATTGTTGATTTGTTTAGTTTTGGTCGGTTTTTTTCAGTGGCTTCTGCTGATAGGAAAAAAGTCATATATGCAAATTTACTTTTTTTTTTTTTAAAGTTTTTGGCAAAACTGATTTTCTAAGTCTTTGACACTGCAGCTAAATGAAAATACTAAAAAAGACTGTCTCGGATTGCCTTTGCACATCATGAATTCTCTGTGAGAAATAAATGGATTTAAATAATGTTTCTCAGCATTCATAGTTCCAACAAAGTGAACCAAATCAATTCTGCTGCACATTCAAACACATAAAATATTCTGAATTAGTGTTTCATAGGAGGAGTTTACCACCACAGTAGAACTACAGTATGTTAGAATTACTCTTCTCAGAAAGAAAAAGGCAAGTGTAACCTCTTTCTTATTACTTCCATAGCCTCAGTAATCCAATCATTTACACAGAGATCTGAAATATTTTAAAGTATACTTTGACTATTCTAAATTAGAGCATTCCTAGAGAAACACTAAGAAAAATATCTGTAATTATGATGTTAGCCAGAAAACTTCCATAGGGTGGAGTATTAAAACAGATGTTTTTTTTTGGTAATCTGAGGTATTTCTTGGAAAAAATAAAAATTGAAGATAATAATACGTCAAACCAATGAAAACATGGAGTTGCTTTGTTGTTTTAACACATTGTTTCATGCATTTTCTATAAAGATTTAAATAAATTTGAAAGGTCATGATCAGTTTTGTCCTAAAATGTTATCATAACAGGTGAAATATTGTTTCTATTCTGTACCAGCCTCGACTAAAATCTGATGATTTGGAAGATTCAACTTTGTAGTTCTCAGTTAATGAAGTATTAATCGGAAGGCTTATTCTCAATACTATATAGAAGCATAAATCACAAATATATGATCATAAAAATATAATATATAAATAACTATATAACCATGAAAATAAATTAGCAGGTGGAAATTAAGTCAACTATTCTAAGACACATGGTCCTGATGTCCTACTCATTGTTCACTTTTTATTATCTGGCAATATTTTTGGTTTTGTATCTAATCATTCATGTCATTGGTGCAGTTATTTGATTCTTCCTCCCCTCTCCCCTCTCATTAAAGTTGTAATAACAGGTGAGATAAAGCTTGGACATTTGAATATGAGTCAGCTGTGGTAGCTGAGTTTGTGTTAGAATAGCCATTATTTCATAGCCATCACACAAACTTCCTTAAGTGGTATATAATGCTTTCCTAATAGAATTACTCTGGGCCTTAGGGAGGAATTAGATTTTCAGTTATTACATTCATAATTTAGAAGAAGAAATGCTGATTAGATTTGTTTAATTTAATATTCTAGGTAATGTGGGATTTTCCTCACTAGTATATTTGTTCTTCAATTTGGGTTTTGATGTTTTCTTCTGTGTTTCTCTAATTAACAATATATGTTTTCTGGCATTAAATAATTATAAAGGCTAACAATAACGAATTATTATTTCCCAGTTTTTAATTTTTTTTTGAACCTCAGGATAAACTTACTTTGTTCAGCTAATAAGGATGGTTTCAGTTATTACAGTGTTTATGTTTATCTATTCATGTACTGATTTGCATACCATGTGAAAAAGGTAGAAATAATGGAATAAAGAAATTAAACTAGAATTGTCTTTAGAAGACATTTTGGGGTTTCTAAATATCTTCAAATTATGCTACGGTTCTTAACTTTTTTTCTCCAGGATGTATTCAGTTTTGCTGATTTTCAAGAGACCACTGGAAATGGTGAAATGACAATTGCCAAGTTTCAGAGGTGATTTTTAGGAACACCCTCCACCTCTTCTTGCCAATGCCCACTGCTGTTGTACTCAAAACAACATATTTCAAAAGCAAATTAACACAATTCTTAATCTGTCACTAGAAAATATTCACAACATTATCAAGAATTTGGCTTCTCAGAAGAAGATATGAATAGTAGGAGGATCCTACTCACAGGGCCAAATTTTGGAAAGGAAGATTAATCTTCAGAAAGTCTTCTAAAGATGGGGTGGGAGACAGAGGAAAAAAACACACCATCTTTTCTAGAGGGTAGATTAAAACATTGAACTGCACTTTTATTCTGAACTGCCACTGAAGTAATCACACTTCACAGGACAGGAGAAGTTTAATGGGACTAACTTCTAAGGGCACAACAAGCCTCAGCACCTCCTGATATGTGTCACCAGGGGCAAGCAAGGGAAGCACTCAGAGAAGGGTGTCAGATGGGACTCGTCTTCCAATCTGGCAAAGTGGTGTTGAAAGAACAGGGAAGAAGGTGATCACTTACTACTCCCCAAAGAAACTACGAGAAAGCTAGAAATTACAGAGATCCCACTTGGGAAGTAGTGCAGATCAGACAGGAAAGACTGCTGCTGTCTGTGAGGCTAGGCAAGGTTGTGACACAGCTAACATGCTTCTCATGGTATTTCACGTTAAATTGTAGTATCACTTCTTTAAGAAAATGAGACATGCTATCAAAATCTCCCACATGAATCTTGTTCCTGTGGAATCAGTCCAACTCTCCTGGCATTAGCCGGCATGCATTAGAGCAGCAAACACTCTTGACTCACCAGCACTCAATATATTACTACTAAAAAATGTGTGTCTTTACTAATTTTTACTACAAATGATACTCAATATGTTTGAAGGTAATTGAGATCCTCCACAAAATAAGCAAAGTTAAGAGGCTGCAGGGTTCATATTCTAGCAAACAGTTGTGAGCGTATGATAGTTATCACCCAACAGTACCATGGATAAATACTGAAGAAAGAAATCAATCCAAAGCAAAAGAAAATACGGAGGTATTTTATAACTGGTAATATGACCATATCCATACTTTAGGTTGGTTACTCCAGTCAGAGTATTCTGAAATGATTCTCCATAACAGAAAATGTACCTGAGAAGCCTGAAAAGCTTTGATTAAATTTGGTTATAAAACCAAAAGCATTTATTTCCTGGAACCATTATGATGCCTTCAGATTCTTTTAAGATAGCAAAAGATTAGGAGAGAAAGTCCTAAAGGATGTAATAAATAAACAGAAAAGCTGAAATTGCTTCTGGATTTGCACACATACATCTTATTTTATGAAACATAAATGCTGAGTACATGGACTTTCTTATTTCCATCCCACATTCTTCTGGTTAAGAAACAGGTTATTTTGGAGAAAGAAAAAAAGTTTCAAAACTGCTAAATATTCATATTTTGAATGTTTCAAAATAGTATTACATAAATGGTAATTTTCTATTTGTTACTTTCAACAAATGAATATAACAGAAATAATTATTTCTTTGGAAACTGGTTCTGAAGGCTAGGAATTCACATTCTGCAGTTTTGGCTAAGCTCTTTGGGCTGGTTTCTCTATCCTCATAGTTCATATTTCTCCCTACTATCATGTATTCAAGAGCGCAATCCTAGTAAGAGACTCAGTCCTCTGAAAGTTAACAAAAAAAGTTACCATTAACTATACTAAAAGCATTTTCACTGCATATTGCATGTCCCTTGTTTATTGTTCAGCAGAATGAAGCATATCTAGAAACGACTAGACAGAGCATTTTTTTCTTCCCCTCTATTCTATCCTGCTTGTAAAGGATACTGATAATAAACTGTGAAATATTAAATAAGTTGGGGGGAAAATTAAAAAAAAAAAAAAAAAGCTGTGAATTCATTTTCATTTTTGGATCCTCAGGAGTAGCTGTTTCTGAACTGTCTAGGTAAAGCATTGATAGGAGTGAACTTATTCTTCCAAATTAATAAAAGCAAAAGTGAGGGTGATGGTGTACAAATGTTTATTCAAGTTATGCAATTGGAGAAAAAATTAAAGGACCTTTTCATATTTATGCTTGCACTTTTTTCAAAGTTTTTAGTAAATTTCATTATTGTTGACCCTTCGTTCAAAAATGTAATTTTTGCTTCTCTTTATCCTTAAGAGAAGGGTAATGCAGTCATTTATTTCTTCTATAATATGTACCTATTAAAATGATTATTTACGCTCATACTTTATTATTAAACGGAGCAATTCTGTGTTGCCTAGATACAGATCAGAAGACTACTTTATATAACTAATACACATGAACAAACAATCACAGATGAAAATTATTCTTTATTCTACTGTTTTCTTGAATCTTCTCTTCCCTCTTTTGTTACCATTGCTTGTGACAATGTAAACATTCTTACTAAGGATATCTATAACTCCAGCAGGAATTTATGGTCTTTCTTTTACATTCAAAACATTTCACTAGCTGATTTTGTAAACAGATTATTGTGCCCATTCACTAGATTGCTGGCACAAAGAAGCGTATAAGCTACGGCAATCAACATTCCTAGCTTTACTTACTGATCAAGTTTTATTTGGATGTAAATATGATGAAAACCTTTTTTTTTTTGAAAAACTGGTATAATTACCTTAAGTCATATTTCCCAATTTACATCATAGGACACTTTTAAAGAAATATTGTTTCTCCAAGTCTGTTCTCATTGAAAAGTAAAAATTAATAGATGAATACATTATTTCACATGTGTTTGCAGAACTGTATAATCTCTTATGGTTATTATGCAGAAAGCGTAATTCCTTTTCTTGTTTTAAATTTGTACTGTACTTTTTTGCATTCTGTATGTCTCCTACACATATTGGTCTCCAGTGGAATTTTTATACACACACACACATACACACACGTGTGTGTGTATGTGTGTGTGTGTGTTTGTGGTTGCGTGTATATTTAATGTTCTTCAAGTACAAATTGAAAAAAAAATCTGTCTTTTATCAAACATTTCAACCCACTAAGTGATATTTATTGCTAGAAAAGGAAATATAAGAAAAACAAATTGCAAAACAGGGAGAAGGTTGCAGAATCTATTCCCTGGGCTGTGAATGCATAGTTTTGGTTTGTAGGGTTTTTTCCCCATGGGAATTTAAAGAGTAATGTAAATGAAATCTAAATAAAATAAAATAAAACAATTTTCTCAGTTCCAACTATTTTCCCTTCTCTGAATGTTTTCATCATGCAGCTTTCTTTTGCCTCTTTGTCTTATGGCCCCATGATTTTTCTAGCCTGTCTGAAGACACACAGTTTCCTAGAATGAGAGAGTTTATCATCACTTGGAATATCTCCTTTCAGGCTGAGTAAGGCTGTAAAATAGGTTTTCTAAATCCTATATGAATACTAACAAGGTAAGTTGAGAAATAGCTTTTTCTATACACTGCCTGCTCTTGAATGCAAGTCATACTGGTTCCTAAAAGGGGATTTAATAGATCTAATAGATCCTTAATTTCAAAGTCAGGCATAGGACCATAAAGATAATGTTTGAGTTGAGCATCTAATCAAACACAAGTAACTAATAGGCAGTGCTGCCAAATAAACATCCCAACATCTCTACAAACATCTAAAATAATCTCTCCAAAAAGAATTTTCAGCACTGCTTACTACAGAATATTATTTTTTAAAAAATAATTTGCTGAGGACTTTTAAAAAGCTCCCTCATAGATCCTCATGACTTTTAAGATACAGAGGGCTTTTTTTTTGCATTGCAAATGTATACAGAATATATGAGTAGCAGTAAAACAGCTACAGGTAATTGGCATTTGCCTAACAATTAGTGGAACTTTTAATGCAGCCTGGATACTGTGAGTGTTCTTTCATGTGAGTTGGTGAGTTGTTTGTCACCATTTGCTGAATTTGTTCCATTATGAAAAGAGACAATTTTGCTTGCGTGCTACTTTGGGATCAAAGCAATGACTCACAAGCACTATTTGTCTGTTTTCAACAACAAGTCTTTGTACCAATATTCTTACTGAAGATATCAGAGCTCCCAACAGGATGCAGAATTTTTATGGTGTCTTTTTCATTCTCTAACTATTTCGTGGCAGGTCACCAAATATTTTTCTAAGTGGGTCATTGAGCCCATTCACAGTTTTTTCTCTTTTTTTTCCCTATTTTTATCCAAGATTTTTCATCTCATTAATAGTCTCCCGAGAAAGAGCTGCAGAGACATATCATCAGTGCAGGGATACATCTATCTATGTTGTCTAATACCAAAGCATAGTGTCTGAAAATGAAGACTAGAAATTAAGGAAATACCCAATCTCCTGGCGAAAAGCTCATCATATTTTTTAAAAGTTTGCTGGATCTGAAGTATTTACATACATAGACACACACACAGAAACACATGCATATTAAAAAAAAAAAAAAAAAGGAAAACTACACCAATCTAAATATTCTCAATCTTCATTATAGTGAGAAGATCGATGGATACAAGGCTTTTCATTTTTATAGGCTGATTTGAGAATGCTTACTTCCTTGCTAGTGAACCATACTTATTGCTTCCAGGGTCTCAAAATCTAGGTTGTATACACACCATTTGGCAGAAATTTTCAGCTATACAGAAAAATGAAAATCTGAAAGTGCCAAGTTTCCTTTTACTTCCAGGTTCATGACTCCCTGACTTCATAATTTGAATGTAAAAAAACCCCACCTGTTTACACCAAATTTTAAAGAACCTATGACTCTTTTTGAATCAAGTTAAATAAATGTATTGTGTAAAATTGGGTTAAAAAACTCCAACATATCTTTTTTTTAACAGATTAATATCAAAGGACTTTATCTTAAATAACTTTATGTCAGTGTTTCTTCTGGTATTGCTCAGATAATTAGGGTTACAATAAGTACAATAAGCGCATGAATCCCTACTTATTTGTTATTCTGGAAGGGAACTGACTGAAAAGGTGACTATGGGAGAGACATACAAGTGTGTATAAATTAGCCTCTGCTGACTGTAGGCCTACAGAGTAATTTATCTCACTCCCCCCTGCCTTCTATTCACCTCTCTTCCCAATGCCTTGGTTTGGTTTGGTTTGGTTTTTGTGGTGTCACATCATGGTACTTTATTGGTGCTATGCCTCTGAAAGTTGGAAAGTAAAACTGTCCTTATTTTACAAATGAAAAAACTGGAGCAGAGAATCTGAAAACCCGAGAACCAGAGAAAACCACTTTTAGAATTAACAAGAGAATAAAGAAGTACATGGCTTGCAGTTCTAACTCAGAATGCTGTAAAGCAAATATTTTCATCAAGGATCTGAAAGTAAATAGAAAATCATTGATAATAAATCTTAGGATCACTGATCCTGATCCAATGAGGACAAGACATCCAGGCAGCATGATACAAATCCACTTATTATTCTGTTCTTTTTCCTTAAAATCAAAATTCTTTATCCAGAACAAAGCAGACATATAGAAGCAAGGAATGGAAGCCATAGCTGTGGCATGTATGTGAATTCCAGAGGAGCAAAGGGCAGTAACCTACAAATCAATGACTAAAAAAGCCCCAAGGGCTTGGGGTTTTATTTTAGAGTAACTGAAGAGAAGACTCCAGTGTGATAGATTGATGCTATCTTTGGCTCTTTAAGGAGAAAGCAGTTTGTAAGAAAAGGAGGATGACTTCATCCCTACTAAGAACACTGCAATCCGTTCTGAGTTTTTATTTTAAAAGATTAACAATGTGAACAAGGGATAAGCCAAAAAATGTAGGAATATAGAAAAATGACAGAGAAAAAGCAGCAGGATTCATCTCTCTCAGTTTCAAATGTTGTCAGTGTAGACTGCTGAGTCCATCCTGTAGGTCTCCCTTTAATCTCAATGGTAATAAGTACTATATTTTAAGGCATATATGTTTAATGAAAGTAATTCCATTTTTTAGATATTGAAACCTAAGTCTGCTGAGGTTTTGCAAAAAGAAGATTTAGACATGACTTAATTACAATGTAAGATACCTTTCTGAATACAAAAGGTCACTGAGCAAGGAAAAGTCATAAAACCAACAAAAAGGCCATAATGTAAGTGAGACAAATTCAAATAAGATATAAACATGGAGGGTTTTTAAAAAGAGTAAGTACTGATGATACTTCAATCTAAATGTATGATGTTGATATAGAACCACTAAAAAGTAGATCTAGTAGCATAAAATTTAAATGAGGAATTATTTTATTTCACAAAACACACCTACTGAAAGGCAACTTTGAAGATGTTGTGGCTATATTATCGTATCTTCAACAGACACAAATTATCCTTCAGTCTGCCAATAAAGAAGGGAACTGAAGTTTATGTTCTACTCTATGACCAAGCGATGATTCATTTTAAATTCCTGTATACACATTAAAAATTGTTGTACATAAGTTCCTATGTACAACAACTGAACAATATAGCTATGAACTCACCAGTAGCAGTCACTTGGGAATATCCTTATAGGGTGAGAATTAGATTGGCAGCAAAGTATTAGCAGAAGAAACCACTTATCTGATTTGATCCTTTCCATTTTCTAGATTGATGGAAGCTTGTTTTCTTACAAGGAAGGAACAGTTCTTATTTCCATTCCTTTTTTCTACTAATCTGCAACTACTTCATTTTGCAGCTATGTTTTTCCTGACCAAACTTTCTTTCCTTCTACTATTGATTATACCAGAAGCCACGCAGTGGAATGTATTCAGTTCAGCTTCCATAAATGCACATCCTGAACAGAGGCAGATGACCACAAAGTTGTGAATGTGTATTGTTGTTAGTCTGTGATAGAAGAGTGATTTTCAATTTTCATGTAGCAACTTCTAATCACCTATAAAACAATAAGGGAATAATTTATCCATTAATCCGGTCCTTGTTTAGTATGGCAGTTCAGCTGCTTTCCATTATGGCATTAAATCAACAGTTCTATAAGAAACTGTCCTTCCCTTAGAATCTCTGAGAGGTGTTGCCTTTTCATTACAGTAAAAAACAAAAAACAAAAAAAATCCATTTAAAATGAAAAATGTTCAGTTTCATAACAAAGTGGATATCAGCCTTGCCTACGATTTCCTCTGAATGTATACTGCAGCTAATCTAGTTTTCCTGGTGTGTTTTACAGAGATTCTGTGTTATTTACTACAACTGTAGCTGAGGCTAGTTTCTTCTAATGGTGACATAATTTTTTATACAAAGTAAGTCAATATTCTGAGAAATAAAGAGCAGGGTTGAGAGAGGGGAACAGAATTCAGGATTTAAATTGAAGCCTGGTAAAGAAGTCTATGTTCCTTTAAAATCAGTAATTTTTATTAATAGAAACACTGCAAACACATTCTAACAACATTACTACTGAGCCATGAATATAACACAATTAATTACTATATTGTCAATATGCCATGAATGTTCACATTTGTATGTTCTTCCTGTCATTGAAGTTAACAAAAAATATTTTACATGGAAATTAATGCTTTCCTAAAAGATTATTTGAGAAAGAGAATTTAAAACATAAAAATAATTAATAAATACAAGATACACTTGTAATGACAGTAACTAGCTAGACCACAAGTGTAAATAACTGAAAATCAAAAAAGGTTCAAATCTGTATGTTAAACTGCATTTCAACTAAACTCTTAAAAAGAATCAAAGTATGTAAAGAGCTGTCACAAAATGAATGACAGGGAAAAAAATAATGAATTTTTACCCAGCATTTTCAGTACCTGGTTATTTAAGACAACAGCACAGACTAACCTATTGTAACTTTTAAGTTGAGCAGTTCATAACGGAACTTACTTTAATTTGCCTACTTATTAATGCCTCACAATGTTTGTGAAAAGGACATTGCCATGAGAATGCAAAAAAATTAGATTAAAACAGAGCCCAAAACAAATAACAGATTAACTGGTGACTTAATAGGCCTCCTGTGTGAAACAAAACAAAATGCTGAAATGAAGAATTACCCTAACCTTTTTAGCTTAAAAGAACTAAGATAAGATGATTTTGTTTGCGTGTTTTTGTTCGGTTGGCTTGGGGGGTTTTTTTGTTTGTTTTTAAGGCAGAAAACCTGCTTTAATTCCAGTCTTACAAATACTTATTGAAAAGGATAGCTTTGCACAACATGATTAGGTCTTCTGAAATTAATGAACCCCTTCTATATTCTTATTTGTTTGCAAAATCAGACTGTACATCCTGTAGGAGCCATTTCCAAATACAAACTCTAGTAGCTGTAAATTTAATGTTTACCATCTGTGAGCAAACTAGGCTTTATCTAAAAATACCAGTGTGATGCATTTTCCACTAGAGAAGAGTTTTTTCTATAACTTATTTCCTTGATTAGTCTAAAGCTTAAAGGATGTGAAACTGTCCTTGCCAGTTGCAATCACATCTATATTACAGGAGGAACATCTCCCCCAAATAGCAGCCTGTTATCAAACCAAAAGGCAGGGGTAAGAAGTGTGGCTCCTCCAACAGTAACCAAATCTATGAGACCTCAGGAGAAGCACCACAGCATAACATCCTCTTCTGAGTAAAATTTGCCAGTCTAAAAATTTTCACAGGTAAGTAAATGAGATCATAAGAATTAAAGAATAAAAGTCATTGCTAAGAAAATGACCCAAACTTGAAAGTTCACAAAAAGGAATGTTAATATTATATGAAAATTCTCGAGAAATACTTGAATTGTGATATACCAGTGCAGAATACAGTTTTAAATATATATATAATATGTATATAATCTCTTACATAAGATGTATTTTACATTTGATATGAAGATATTTGTGATAATTTTAAGTTGCCATGCTCAGCCCTAAGCAGAAAAGCATCAGTGGCAAAGGTCAATATAAAATCAACAATTTGGAAGAGAACTTTGACACAGAGAAGTAACTATATAAATAAATAATGCAAAAATACTATTAACAACACATTGAATGTTTTGTACAGATCCTATTACAGATCCCCCAAAATTCCAAAGAAAAATCCCTGCAAAACTACTACTCATGAATGGCAAACAATAAATTATGAACATTTCAGATCTCAGAGTTATGGAAAAAGGGAAGTACCTGGAAGAACTTCCTCTCATCCACAGCAGTACTAAACATCACCTGAATTACAAAATCTCTCATTTTAACTATTACGATTTCATTTTAGTCCTTGTTTTGCTCTCAAAAGGATGCAGAAGGGAAGAATAGATGGAATACTATAAACTGAACTTTGAAGCAACATGCACTGTCATTGGACAGCTTTTAGTGGCCTTTCATGAGTAGCTTTTCACATCTCTCTCTTTCTCCCTCCTAGTTATTCCCCTGAAAGGCTAGTGATTAGTAACCACCAGATGGTAATTGAAAAATATGTACTTTCCCAATTGTCAGGAGTGACAAAGGAAAAAGAAATATTAGGAACATCCATTCCCTCTGTCCTTATAAACTTCAACATAAACAGCGCTGCCTACTTCCTGTTAGGGCAGCCTTACAATAAACTGAGAAAGCTGAATGACCACTGCTGCTGCAGGTGTTTCTCTAGACACTTGAATACAATTTAGTCTATGCTTACAAGATTTCTTTCATGTCATTTTATGTTAGGACTGATAGTTAGGGGTACTCCTGTAGGAGAGAGTACTCCCAAATTTTTATCTCTCTTCTCCAAATCAGGATGACCAGGAATTCATAACTGGCTCCCTTATGTGATCTTCCATCCACCAAAAAATTGGTATGTGTGTTTTAGCTGCACTGTTGAGTGATTCTCTCACAGTCATTCTGTCCTTGATTTGCTAGTGAACTGTATTCTGAATAAATGGAATTTAATGAAAACATTTATTTTGACAGAACTTTCCAACAAGATAAAACTGACTAATTGGAAATCAGGAAACAAGTTAACAAGAAATATCTATGGCATATTGAATTATGTTTTTTGTTTTCTTTCCCACTGACTTCATCTGTATTCTTGTGTTTTATATTTGCCCTCGTGTTCTTTCAATAGCATATAAAATGTTTTGCTTCTTTCAATCAAATAAATAATACAAAAAATTAATGACATAACAGCCAAAATCAAAAGTTAATTGATGATTTTTGTGAAGTTCTACACTCATGAAGATCAGTTTTTGGATCTTTCTAGCATATGGTCAGATAGAGATGAATTTATGAAAATCAGCTAAAGAATTTCTCATTACTGCTTTAGAATGAAAGCATTAATGACAGCTGCAGGTTATGTCACAACTGAGGGTTTTCAATAAATTAAATTTTAGGCTTAAATGTTTTTTATTTCTTTTCACATATCAAAACAGGTTCCATATCCATATTTTTATGATTTACTCATCTTTCAAAGCTACATTTTGCTATTGCTGACATTATAATGTACTGTGGTAGAGATGGGAAGCAGACCATAGCTATTTTAAGAATATTTCTTTACTATTATATAGTCAAAATAAAGGCAGCTTGATTGTTGTTTTTAAGAAAAAGAAAAGGCTTGTTATCTCAATAATAATAAGCAGACTAAATTCATGATTTGAATAACTTGTTTATGCCACTATGTTCACTGTCTTTTAAGGTTCCTTAAAGAAAGAGTTGAGAAAAAGGCATGAAAAGGGTGAAAATGGAGAAAAATCTGAATATTACTAAAGTGCTCTAGGAAACCCTCTCTGTGAATAGCTTTATATCGAAAACTGAAAGGGATCTTGCTTCTTGAAGGATTAGGCAGTACCTGAATAGGGCTTCAAAAATAAGTTAGCCATCAGTACTTATCTGCTTTAAATTGCACCCCTAGACTTTAGACAGATAAGTTGAACAACTCATGAGAGAAACTGTAATTATCCCTCTATTACAGAAGAAGCAATGAGACATAATTGTGCAACAAAACAAATCTGAAAATTTGATCTTTATATTCTTTTGAGAATAAATCCAAGATCGGGCTTGAAGTCTGCAAATCTTTGGAAGTGAGCCCCATTCTCTCAAGCTTTACTTCAATGGCATAAATCCCAAATCCATGCAAATCCAAACAAAGATGCTCATTGACTAAGAAGACTTGGATAAAATTAACAAATTAAAAGATGCAGCTATTTTTATTCAGGATAAACCTCCCTAAAACCAATGAGAGTTTCATTTAGAACTGTGAATAAAAAAGTTTAGGACCATAAGTACTCGTAACGTGCACTATGCATGGGGATTCAGGAATTATCTAGTAAGAGTTACCATATAGTTAGTACAGGAGTATTCTATTAAAACATGAAATTAAAGCTTTAACCAACTCTATTCTATGGCATGTAGAGCACTAAATGTCTCTTCAGCCATCAACAGAAGACAGTGAAAAAGCTAAACTATACATCAGAATGTCATTGCTGGTTCAAAGCCCCATAAGGACTGGAAAAGGAATTTTTTTCCTTGAATACTGAAAAATATGAGTCAGTTCAAACTTTGAATATAGTCTTGATGTGTTCTTAGTAATTTTGGGACATTTTCTTTTATTTCCAATATTTTTAACATAGAAAGTGAAAATCAAATTGGAAATGTTGTGTCTTAGATTGTTGTTTTCCTTTCATATTTTTACCATCCTGTTCTGCCTATGACTTTTCTTATGCATACAGTCTGAACACAGCAGCAAGCAATGAGGACACAGACCTGAATTCTCTTCTCATGGGCCTTGAAATACTTAAGATATTGATGAAAATGACGTGTCTACTTAAGTTCAAATAAAGGTATTAAGGTATTAAAGAAGCTTAATCAAACTTAGAGACTTCAGGGAAGCTTTTAAGAATAGGATTCTTCTTCATCTAACTTTACCAAGGTTTAGGACGCTGCTGAATCTTATCATCTAGCTTCTTCTTTTAGTCAGTCAATGGAAATTGCCTAACAACAACTCTGCCCATTTTTTTACAAAGGATAAGAGTTATGAGCCTTTGTTTTAGTCCTTCTGTGCTGAAGGTAATAACAAGGGATTACTATCAGACCCTTAGAATTTCTGAAGTGGATGTAAAGTGAAGAACAGTCATTTTATACTAAATTCTACAGCAGCTAGACACACACACATGAATGTTATATGAGCATCTATCATGATAAATGTAGAATTTTTACACTAAGTTCTATACAGGATCTTCAGCACTCTCACATACTCTTGCACTGAACAGTACAGCCAAAGGATTGGTAGTTGTAATTTATGTATATCAATACATTTTGAATGATGTACCCCTTCATATTCCTGTTCCATGCAAACAAGTGGTAGAGCAGCATGCTGTATAATCAGTGCTATAAAAAATATTGTTTTCTTATCATCATGACTCTGTACCCAGGAATTCAAGAATGCCCATGTCACGTCTGGAAAAAGGAGCAAAAAAAATGCAAGCACAAAGAAAAAAAAATTTAAAATAATAATAATAATAATAATAATAATAATAATAATAATAATAATAATAATAATAATAATCTTGAGGACAATTGAGGGTCTTTTTATCATCTAAACAGCTAAGAAGCAAGTCAAATATCCCTGCACAAAGATTGACTGGGCACTAGTTACAAAGTATTCTTCAGTATCTCTTTCAAAATAGCTCTCTCTGCAGACCAATTACCCTGAGATGGGAGTGGAGCTATTTCTTTCCAGTTGTGGGTTTTTTACCTTCACTTTAGATTTACTCTTCTCATATAAACACAAGTTGTCTCATTTATGAAGATGGGAATATAAACTTGTCAAAAAAATCATTCATGTGTTTCAAACCAGGAAATAAATTTTACTGCAAGAAATATATTATTTTGTGGGATTGTCAGTAAATCTGCTGTGCTCAAGGGTAGAAAAATATTTATACTATGCACACAGGTCATTATCAGTCACATTTCTAGTTTAAGTCTTAACAGACACTACAGAATAATAATATACACACTTCACAATAATGACATTTGGATGTCTATTCCATATCCACTATTGTCTTTAAGTTCAGAAGTCATTTTGTTCTTGCTCAATTTTTTTTTCTTTGGCAAAAATGCTTATTTCAATTCCCACTTTGTTACCTAATCCCTCATACATTCTCGTGGTCAGATTATTTCTTTATTTGACTGACTTTCATAGAAAAGAAAGCAATACCAATGTCCTCTGATTCATTTTAGTATTGTGGACTCACAGTGAAATTTTTACAGAAACTTAGATTACTTCAGAGATTAAATGAATGTAAAATGGGCCTGACTTTTAAAAAACATGAGGTGGAAGAGATGTTGTATTGTTACCGTACCTTTCTAAAATGTCTTTTTTACAATAGACTCTTAGAAGCTTCCTATAAACTATAGGGTTTGTCTCCTTTTGTTCAGTAACTCTTCCAAATTCCCAGAAACATCACCCAAACCTTCTTTGGTAAATGTCTCCTTCTGACAGTTAAATATTTTCCATGGATGTTACAGTGGATGGAAACTCAGACACTGAAGGAAAATGATAACTTATAATAAAATGTTCTTAGCAGACTACAAATGAAAATATTTATTCCACTTTTATTATTTCCATAAAATGAAGCATTACTGTAAATTACTGTACATTTTTCAACAGAGATAAGAACAGCAGGAGATCAGATCAATTCCCTCAATATGGTGTTCTGATGGAGAAGGATGAATTAAAATATCCCTTCCAAAATAAAGGATAAAATTCAGTATGCTTTTTGATAATAAGTTAAGACAGCCTTCAACTGACAGAATAAGACCATTTTTTAATGAAAAGGAGAGATTAGATAGCGAAATATGTGATCCATTAGATGTAACTTATTTGTCTTATTTGTCTTCTTTTCTAGGACCATTACTTTTCTCACCACCATGTGCCCCTGTTATCCTCCTTTCATTAGCCTGTGGCTGCTTGTCTAAAATAAGATTTTAGGAGAGAGACTGCCTACTGCTCTGTGGCTGTGCATTCTTTAACAGGGCCACGTATCATTTCTGTAAGTCCCACAGGAAGAAAATGTTATTAATCCTAAAGGCAAGTGCTACCTAAAGGGAGCACAAATATCTCCCCTGACACCACCAAAGGTTAGTCACATTCCATAGCATATATTCAGCCTGCATACTAAGATTACAAAAATCTGCAACCAACCAAAAAACTCCAAACAAAAATATTCTCCAAAAGACCCCACCAAACAAACTCTCCAAAACAAAAGCGAAAACTAACAAACAATTCCTGCTTATTGAAACTGAAGATGCCAAAATTAGTACCTCCATTTTTTCAAAAGATTCCCAAGTCGGTTCCATAGTAACTATGAAACATTACATTGGCAGTCACCTCTAAGAATGCTGTGGGTCAAAGGCTTATCCAGAGAGACACAAACTCAAAGCAGAACAAGAAAATAGAATTTTGGTCTTGGAAAATAAATCACATCAAAGATGAATCTCTGAATTATTAGAGAAAGGAATACATACAGGAAAATTTATCTTTATAAAGTCCATATGCAAAAAAGACAGAATTGCACTTTCAAATTTTATAAAAAATTCTAAAAATAGTATTCACAGCAAAGGATAATCCAAAAAAGCAGAATTTCATGATGTTTATTGCCTGTGAGAAATAGCAACGTTTTCCTGCCAATAGCTAGAATGTGTGGTGCGTGAATCTTGCATCTTTAGGATACCAGACTCAATTTTCTGTGGTGACTAATAGAAATCTGTGTACCTAGCACCAAAATACTTCAGGGTAAATATACTATATTAACATTAGTAATAGTAGCAATAATAATAGCAACAATATTAGTAAACTTTAGTAGATTTTATTTAATTCACGAAAATATTTTCTTACTGTTTTCTGTCAAGTCTGGATTTTATCCACAATGTTTATAAAAAAAGCATGCAATTTATTTGAATCAGACACCTAGATTATCTTGATAAGGTTAGGAAGGCATTTTATGCACTGGAACACTCAGTGGAAGATCTCTTTCTGTGTAATATTCCAAAGTGAAAGGAGAAAAATAAAAAGAGCAATATCTGTATATCTGTTTTAGATGTTACTCTAATCCTGCAGTTCTTTCATGTCACAGCACAGAGACACATTTTCCATTTCCAAATTAATTATTTTATCCTTTTAATATATTGTGTCATTTCTTCTCCTCAATTAATCACAACAATAAAATATTCAAAATTTTTTGAGTAGGTACACTGTCCAAAAGCTGAGCAGAATAATAAATACTCATGAGTCAAATTCTAAGGCCACGCTTAAAATTTCAACAATTCTGTGCAATAAACATTGAATATTGATGTGAAAATTAGTGTGTAAGCTGAACATTTCTTCTTCATAGTGCTTAATGTTTTTATTTCAATGAAGGAGAAGCAACATCTTTTTAGAACTGAGTATACACCCTCTTTAAGCTTAAGGGAAATTTACAGTTTAAATGCTGACTTATTTCAATGGGTATATTTCGATTAATGTCATATAGGAAAATTTCAGGGTTTTATTAAAACAAAATAGAAATTCTTCATGATTGTTCACAAGTTCATAATGAATTTATAGATGGCACAAAGACTTTGTTGATGTTTAGTGCTGTTTCTGAGCTGCAGAATCATACAACATTTCTTTCTATGTGAAAGATGGAGGCTACAGAGTAGCTGACTGTACATAATGATGAACACCTGCACTGAGAAACTGCTCTGGTGGGAAATGCCTCTATTAGGAAGCACCATTTTTCTCAGTATTGCCAGCAGGTATTCCTCATGGATTCGAGGGCTCAGACCAACACTCTGCGTAGGTAAATTAGCGACTAAGTAGCTAGTAATTATTAAGTGTATTGGGGCTTTAATTCAGCAGTCTGATAAAGTGAGAGGCAATAACCTTGCATTCCTTAATAAATCTTGTAATACAAATGGCTAAACATTTGGCCAAATTGTCTGCTGATGTAAATGGGTAGTATTTAAGCTACATCAGTGTAGCTGTTTTATTTTACATTGGCAGAGTATGTTGCTCTTTTTGCAATATCATAAGGCAAAACTCAAAGACAAGCCCCGGATACCAGTGCCAAGGTAATGCAGTACTAATGCAAAAAATAAAGCTAGCGTGTAGGGATCAAGTGGGGTAGAGCTGGTGGCAACAGCTGAGTCAAGATCTTTTCAAAGCAACATAAATAATATGTGGATTGTGAAACAACATAGTGGGACCTCTATATTCACATCAAGAGGAGTTCAAAATAATCTTTTACACACAAAAAAACCTCAAACCACCAAACAACACAGCCCAGGCAGATAGAAGGACATCTCTAGCATACAAACTGAATGTATTATAAGTATTGGATTTCTGTATTTTCCTGGTATTTCCAAGAAAATGCCACTCATTAAACTGTCTTTCTGAGTAAAGCCATGCAAAATATAATGGACCCAGTACCTCTGCCAGATAGACTGAACTCCATCCTTCTGTTCCATCCTCTGTAATCCACTGGATGAAACTCTTTAGTCATCAGTGGAAGCTGAGATGGATGACACAAAATTAAAGACAACCTCTCTCTCTCTCTCTAATTCTTTGTTCTGCTCAAACACGGAGGAACTTGTAGAAAGTGTATGGGTAGAGTTTGAGTTCAGTTTATAGTAGATAAAGTCAGAGTAATTGAGGAGAAAGAATCAAAAGTCAAGTATATCGAATCTCGTCACAGTACCTTTTCTGGAAGAAATCAATTTATGTATGTAGGTATTTGATAAGTGAAATGATCACAAATTTGTGAGAAAACTAAAATTAGGTCTATTAGACAAATTTCAGACTACTTAGATACTGTTATATATCATAGATTCCACTTTTATTTATTTTAAATGCTGCCTTGCATTTGAAGAACAAAAGGAATGGCAAAATGATGTCACCTTTCCATGACTGTAACTTGCTATTTTCACCAGTAACACCTTTTTTTTTCCCCACTGGAATATTTGCAGATAAATCAGTTTTAGCAACTTCAGTAATTAAAAACCAGACTTAGGTGGTCAAAGTAACTTACAAACTGACAAGTTAGGAGACATTGTTTCTCTAGGGAAGATATTTATTCATCATAGGAAGGAAACAGCACCAAGTACAACCCAATGTATATAGAAGGCAGGTTGTTGAACTAGCCATAAGGTAGAGAAATAAATGTTCCAATTCCTTTTTATTCCACTTTTTATTTCATTTTTCATTTTGATACTCCGTTCCTTTCTCTTTTCTTGCTCTGCTCCAATATCTTATGCATCAATTCACATGTTGAAGTACTTTTTACACAAAAAAGTTTTTAAGATGGCTTACATTAGAATATCTAAAGTCATCTGAAAGTAACATCTGCTTGTAACATCTCAATTAAAAATGAAAATTGCTACACATTCATGACAAAATAGGAAATTATGTCTTACATACATAATTTTATTAATTTGTCTTATTGCCCTTAGATATCTTTTCAGGACCTTTCAGTAACAATGAAGATATTCTCCTCTGCTATACAAAGAGCTCTCTTATTCATTGGTTTTATTGCTATGAATCCAACTGTCTGCAAGACCATTATGTGAATAAGACACAGCTGCTAGTGTGGTCATGTAAAAAAGAAACTGATTTTGTTTTTTTCAAAGTATATGATATTTGACAATATTATTTTTAATATTCTGTTTCTCTGGTGGAATGTTTGTTTGACATGTAATAATGTAAACTGCCACCTTTGGAAAGAAAAGAATGAAAACCCAGTGTATGTACATATTTGTGTCCTACTCTGTCCTGGATTTAGTCATGCTGAAGGAAACAGTGACTCAGTCACCCCATTCTGACAAATCCTTTTTATTCTTTGCATTTAATAACTAGGGAGACAGATTTTTTTTTAAAAAGGTCAAATGTCATACACTGGAGCCTCATCTTCTGCTGTCAAAGCTGTTAGTGCTGTCAGGTCTTCTCCATGTTTCTGAATTGTGGAGCAATGTTCCCACTATATATTGTTACATTGCTTCCTCTTGGAATTGTGATTCCTTTTATTCAGCATGTCTTCCATTGCAAGCGACACCAGTGTGTGTGTCACTATGACACTTCTATTTGGTGTTTCACTTTGTAATGTCATTTTTACCTCCAAAGTTTACATATCTTGTTAAAACAATTCCTTCAATTAAGTCAGGGAAGAATACATAGTTGAGAAGGCTGGCTAAGCATATTGGATAACTGCTGTAAAACAAGATTCCATACTCTTGGGAATCCCATTCAACTAGCATTTATGAGATTATCAAGCATTAAAAGCATAACTTTGCTTTAAAATAACTTACAAAGTTTGTTTAATATGTTTGCATGTTTTTCTGGTTTGGTTTCGTTTCTATTTGAAAATGACAAATTATTTCCCAGAAACAAAATCTACTTACCATGTTAATGAAAAACCAGAGACTGCATCCAAATGCAACAGCAGTCAATGTGTTTTGATTCTACATTTGTTGTTGAACAGTTATCTGATTAATGAGATAAAACCAAATCCTCCTTCACAGACCTCCAAAAGTTAAGAAAGTCTGTATTTACAGGTTTTTTATTCAAGCAAGTCAACAATTTGACTTTGAAAATAAACACACGATATCAAGAGAGAATGTAAAAGGTATTGTCTGAGTTATAAGATTTCCTCATAACATAAAACTAACAGAAAAAAATTATGCCTCTATATATACTACAGTGTCAAGTAGCAACATGGCTCAGTTCACATTATAGACAAAAAAAATATTCCATGAGAAAAATTATGCTTTTTCTCAAAGTTTTCTTATTTGATAATCCAGCAAAATAGGACTGTCACAGGATGAAAAAAAAGCATAACCAAAACAAAAGGATGTTTTAAACCCCAAAATAACAGATAACCAGTCTGAAGTACTCTTTTATCACTAGCAAGAAATTTCTTATTACTAATCCCTTTATCCACCCTGAAGAAACTAACTTTAACAAGTGACTCTAAATCATCTGCAGTCCTTATCCTTGTCTTCCCAGTTACTCCACACAGAAATTGAAAAGAGCTATCATCTCCAGTGAAAAGCCTGTGTTCTGAATTTCATTGCACACAAATTGTAATCTCCTAAACATTTCAAGTCTTTTAGAGTCCAGAAGAGTAAGGTTTTTCATTGTTCAAATAGTTCTACCATTACCTGCATGTTGAGTCAAATAGTTGGTTGCCATTACTTGAAAGTCACAGTGGTGAGAAAGGGATTTTTTATACTTTTTTTAAAAGCTGCAGCTTGCAAGCTTGTTATTATTTTTTAATTCCATTTAGCATGTGAAAAATATCCTCTTTTTTAATAGACTTTCTGTCTACTCTCTTAATATAATCAGCTTTATCTACTGTAATTATCAATTTCTTAATAAGATTCTGTAAGAACATTATTCTCCTTAAAAGTCAGTTGATATAATTTTATCTGCTTTTCAATTCCTACTGATTAAAAAGGTCAGGGGTGTATTTTTTTAATTTATTTTTAAAGTGCTGCTCTTTTCAGTCCTATTAATTTTTAAAACCCTTCAGGAAACAGAAACTTCATTAGAACTGAGGTCATGTTTAGAATTTGTGACAGACAGGCTCCAAACATGTTTTGTTTCTTAAGTTACTGACTGTGAAAGGTCACTTTTTAGATAACCAGCTCCTAGAACGTTTGAAGTCTGGTTTTGGGCTTTTTTTTTTTTTGGTTGCTTCTTTGTCTCCTTCTTTCCTCTCTTACATCCTGAAGATGGTAGAGTTATCCTAAGAAGGCGTTTGTACTTGTGGCAGGAGTATAGAAAACATTGTTTTAGATATTTCACTGGTTCTTGAACATGCTAGATATTTTTTCACAACTAACAGTAAAGGTTTATCTCTTTCACTACAAATTTCATGGTATTGCACACACCTCACCTTCTGCTGCTGATTTCATGTAAGGTATATGAAACAACAAACAGTTTTATAGAATGTATTTGACCATTCTAAAGCAAAATAATTATATTGTTAACATTAATTCATGTAGGAATGACAGGACTGAAAAGGAATAAACAAACTTGTAGAACACTATTATTACTGAAGTTTCAATAATCAAAAAGCATGCACAAAAAAACCCCTGAAAGTAACCTCAAAATACCACAAATATTGTAAATAGATGCTAGGTTCGACTCAGCAGAACATTTGTGAACATCAGTAGAAGCCTCCAACTTTTCATGATACTAAAACACCTTTTCATGGCCAAAACAGTAAGAAAAAATTGGGATTCAGAAGAGTGTTACAATATTTCAGTGGAATATTACTTGTGAATACAAGGAAGGATTCACCTAAAAATATATATTTTACATCACAGAATCACATAACGGTGGGGGTATGAAGCTACCTCTGGAGATCATCTAATCCAAACCCCGTGCTAAAGCATGCTCGCCTAGAGCAGTTCAGCCAGTTCTCAATCCACCTCACTGTCCACTCAGATATCTAACCTACATTTCCTGAGCTTACCTATGAGGATGTCATGTGAGACAGTGTCAAAAGCTTTTCTAAAGTCAAGGTAGTCAGTATCTACTGCTCTCTCCAGATATCTATCTCCTTCAGATATCTGAGCAGCCAAGACATTATTTGCAGTAAGGTCAGAGAATATGGCAGTTCTAAGACCTGACCCAATTCGTTGCCTAAAATTAATCAGATTAACCTTACCTACCTTTACTACGACAAGAGGATATAGATAGACATCCAAGTTGCATAAGTTTCCAGTCTACTTAATGAGATGAACTCCTAACTAGACTTCACCTCACAAGTCCTCAAGAGGTTATATTGTTGCCTCATACGGAAGGTATTCAAACTTCATAAATTCAAGCTTGTAGGTACAGTTAGTGTCATTAAATATTTGAATAAAAAGTATTTCAAAACAGGAACACTTAAAAAAAGGTTTGATAATTTGCCATTTTGAGAATCATGTAGGGCACTGTAAATTACCAGATGGTCTGTTAGAATTAAGAGACTTTGAGAATTTATTTTCCATTTCATTCTCATGCTTTTGTATTAAAACTTTGGGCAGGTAGTCTCTTACCTCCATTGTCAAATTATTTAACAATCAATTTCTATTAATTCTGGTTGAAAATTGTTTTCAAAGAAAAGAACATAGTCTTCTTTCTTCAGTTTAATATCTAACAGGTAATTTTCATACATTCTGAAAGGTGATCTAGTCTATACATGTCACATATGAGCCTCAATCACTAAGTACAGGAAATTCAAAGGAATGTTATTTATTTGAACTTCAGTCTAAGGTAGAAGTAAATTAAGTAAAACAAATTAGTGATTTCAGACAATGCAAAGGTGACACCATGTTTCCAGAAGTGTCCTATCCATCAAGACATAATAAAACCTTGCACAGTACTCTCCACTGTTCCTTCTCATCAAGCTGAGAAAATATGTGGCTGAGAATACAAGATTTCAGGAATAGCAGAGGAAAAGAAGAGCAGGCTAAAATTTAGGATAGAAAAGGGCAGAAACACACCTGAGCACAGAATTACTGGTTACCTTTTCCACAACGTTCAGTACAGGTTAGGACCCCAGTTTTACTCTTCTGAAGTAAGTATGGTAACCACCACCCTATTATCCACCACAATGACCGGGTCAAAAGAAGCTAGTTATAGTCCTGACATTGAGCTAGCTTCCGAGGTCTCACCAAGAGATTTAGGTTCTCAGATCTTTATCCAAAACTTGCCTGTATTGGATCTCAGTGCAGCAGGTAGGTAAGAAGGTGACATTCCATCCATCCCCCCAACCTCCAACTAATCTTAGGTTTTGTGGTGATTCTTTCTGTTCTTTCTCAAAAGCTGTCTTTTTTGCAGTCAGAAAAACAGCTGCTATGAGTTTAAGTTTGCTGAGGGTTGGACGTGGTTAGTTATTATTTGATATTTTGCTTGTTCAGTGTATTTCCCAGCTTCTGTTTTTTCCTATAACCTCTCATGTTCCCTAGCACTGAAAATATAAAAATACTATTTTATTTATGTGCTACTTGACCTTTAGAAACTTAGCCCTTCCTTTTTGACCCTTTCCTATCGTGAGTCTAGCTAGATTTGAACCAAACAAATATTCTAAATCAGAGAATATATTATTAAAGATTTTTCATTTCACATTTACCTGTTTCAATAAAATAATGATGATCATACATTATTAAGCTGCATAGCTGTTTAATAGAGTGATCCCCCTCTCATCCTTCAAAAATATTAGGTAAGAGCAGGCCCATTCCTAATAACACTAATTTAAAAAAAAAGCAGCATGCGATGAAAGAAAGTATCTTCCTATCTACATTAAAAAAAAAAGAAAAGAAAAAAAAAGTTAATTGAAAAATTATTTCAAATCAATTTTTCAGCAATCCCTTGCAGGTTTTAAAATAGTTCTTTATAAAACACTAAAAATCCCTCTCTGGATGAATAAATCTTCTGTAATTGCATCCGTGGGTTTAGAGGTTGTTTTGGTTTGGCATTTTTTTTTCCTTTTTTCTAACAATGAATTCCCAGTGTTCATTTTAAATGAACAGAGGTATTCATGAGATTGAAGTAGAAGAGAAATATTTTGTTGTATCACAGCCAACCACTCAGCACCTTACAGAATCAAGTGTCAAATTAATTTATTTGATTATTGAGCCTGTCATTTTGAAAAGAAAAACTTTATATATATCTTTATGTGTACAACATCTAGTAATATTTTCTGACACAGTTGACTATGAAACAGCCTTGGAGAGAACAAGAGGACTAAAGTAATCTCACTGTTTCCATATTAATATGATTTTCTTTTTCTCTATTTGCCATTCTGCCGTTTCACATTGAAATTTGTCTCTGTCAGGCCCATCAGAGCACCACCAGCCCTGACTGTCCCTGCCCACACCTGAGGCTCCCCTCACCCTCCCCAGGGTCCAGGACCCCACATCAGCCCCCTGGGGCCGCCAGCCCATGCCCAGCAGTGCCACAGCAGGGCTGGACTCCATCTCCCCACAGCCCTGCCCTGCCTGGACATGGCCCAGCTGATCCGGGACCACCCACTGGCCACATCCCAGCCCAGCCTCAGCCCATCCCCATCCCCAGGGAGTTGCCCGATGGCTGGGGCTGGAGTTGTCCCAGTGCCCCTGGCTGCCCTGCTCCTGGCTGAGGGTGTTCCTGGCTGCCAGGCTCTGCTGCCCACCAGGTGCCCCCAACACTCCTTGTAGCCTCCAACATTTTCCATCAGTTCTCTTTATATTTTTGTGTCTACAATACCAAACATTTCTCAGGCCCGCCAAGCCCAATGTTCACTTCCAGCTTCTGTGTGGCACCCGTCTTTTCCCCAATTGATTAACCTGTTATTGAGTTGCTTAGCATTTAAGAGAAATAAATTAATATAATACAATCACAGAAGTTCAGTCTATTTTAGATCAAGCCATTATTGTTTGGACAGGAGTTTTCCTTGCAGTAACTAATTTAAAATATTTTTTTGTAATTATCTACTATATTCTCCCTCTAGTCTCCATTCCTCTTTTTTCTTTTTTTTTTTTTTTTTTTTTTTGTGGTTTGTGCCCAGCATAGCTGCAAGAGAAATATACAAGCATATATAAATGTTGAAAGTATTTTTCACTGCATTGTTTATGTCCTATGATCCTTTTCCCCCACTTTAACAACTCTTAGCTCTTACAAAAAACCCAACCCCCCCAAAAAAAACCCTAAAAGAACAAACCAAGGAAATACCAAATGAAGTTTTCTTTTAATACAATTTGTAAAAGCAGAAGGAAGGTACTTGATTTCTTTTAAGTGAATCAACTCATTTCAAGTATTTGTATAAGGAACTTTCTTCTTTTCCTATTACAGTCAGTGAGATCTGAGGGCTCTCCTAGAGGCAGCATCATCTGAACCAGGCTCCTGTTCTGGAGCACTCCCTGAAGGAGTCTCTTTCCCTTGCTACGTGTTTATGGAGCCTGCCAAGAATAGGCTTCTGCTTACTTCACACACTCACTGTTTTCCAGTCAGCCCTCAGTTAGAAAGTTGCTGAAAGCCATAAAGGGGAATTTCAATATGAATCATGATTCATGTTCATGGAGAGATGGAGAGCTCTAATTTTATGGGACTATTACTGTTCAAACTTCAATTCTTCAGGAGGCATAAAGAATATAAAGACTTTCTAGAGGAATCTTAGATATATCCATGGGGAAAGTAAAAATAATAAAAAAGTGTTTCAGAGTTTTTCTATTTACTCAGCAACAATTTGTGGGCTCTGGACCCACCTGTAACTCACATGTCCTCTGTCCTGCCAGAGAGGTTTCCTGTTAATGCAGAACCCCCTCCATGAAGTCTTATTCCTGACTTCAGTTGTGAGACCTCAGACCTCAACCAAAGTTCATTCATACCCACAGTCTCATTTATTTTAAAGGATAAGGTGCCATTAAGTGTCTCTAACATGCAATTCTCTTTGGATTCTGGGGTTAGTTCCACCCAGTATGTAACCAATCCTTCATCACTGTTCTTGGATAGCATGCAGATCAATTCATGAGGTTATCTATGTGAACAAAGCAACTCATATACACAACTGAGTGCATTCTTCAGGGCAAGATAAATGAATAGAAATTATAAGAAACATGTCATATTATTTTTTTTAAGCTATAATATACTAACAAACATGGTCAGTACTCATAGAACAGAAGAGGACTCAAATAACCAACTTTTTACTTTGCGTCTATATAGCATGTGTTCTCACTAGCAACTATTTAGTGTAGTCTTTTCTGTTACATTTGAATTAGATTTCAGGGATAGATTTTAGGATTTAGATTTTAGGACACAGTCTGCACTCAGTAAGTAAGGGTCAATAAACATTAGACAAGATTAACATATCAATTCAACACAACACCTCACAGATAAGCCTTCCCTTCAGTGTACACTTACAGCTTTCATTTGGTTATTCTTGTTGCTCAGCCCCTGTCATATAAAAGCACTGAAGGTTTAAATAATTAATCAGTTACAAAAAAAGCAGTAAGAGGCAATCTGCATAGTAACTAAAAGGGCCTGATATTAAAACAATACCTTTAAAAAGAATAAATACTTAATAAGTACTCTAACAATTGGAGATCCTTTTGTCTTAAGCCTCATCACTAAATTCAGTTTCAATTCAAAAGGATGATTATGTAGTTCAGATTTGGTTGCATCTGCCTTTTATTTACCTGGAATCTGAGTATTTTCTCTGCTACTGTCATTCAATTTTGCTCTTTCCCTTTTGATTTTTAATTCTTCTATTTTTAGAAGCCAATCATGCCCTTGAACATAACTTTTCAGACAGTCCATGTGCAAAATACACAGCATGCTTCAGAAAATGATTATGGCACAATGTGCAATCAGACCTTGAAACTGTGTTAAAGGTAACCTTCAGCCCTATTATCCTTAGGCAATATTCAAGAAATGTCTGGTGCTCATACATACAAAACAGTCCTGACTAAGAGGATTTGAATGTGACTCCTAGGTTGCCAGGAAGAACAAAGATACATGGTATAAATAGGAGGAATACATGAAAGCAATCAACTTAAGGAAATATGACATTTCATGTCCCTGCATCAATGGGTCAAAGATTGCTGCTTTATGTGGCACGGGAGATAGAGTACATCAAGAGGAGCTAAGGACTGAAAATATCAGTGGCTTGAACCAGAAAAGCTTTTTTAATTTTCTTTTCAATTTTGCACTGCAATTGGTATATCTAACATTTTGCATGATCTGAGTATTACTTTGAAAACACTACACACAACAAATATATGTAATGAAACAAACCAAAGCATGATCAAGTTTACAGAAAAAAAATCACACTGTTTCAAAGGTGTCCTTTCATATTCTATAAGCTTTACATTCATGATCACTTTGACTACATTTGAGTAATCATCTTTTCATGGATGTGCAAAATCTACCTGTCGCCATGAGAAGACATCATAAGGAATATGACAAAGATAAAGCACTATCTTTCAAAAAAAGTGACAGAACATGTAGATAATAAAATAATCTGATGACCACATTTCATCTCAGGTCTTTACCAAAGGACTACTTTCCACAAACCCAAGTTGCACAGTTTCTGATACTGTCATAATTTTTTTTAGAGGTTCTGTGAATTTATATTTATTGTCTTGTAAACATCTGAGAATGGGTCCCTTATCTTTTTCTTTCATGCTTTTTCTGAACTTCAGGCTTCAAAGCACCATTCCTGTTCTCTTGTATATGCCAGTTGTAATGCTTATGTGGCCATAGGTAAAATGGATGAGTTTGTGCTAAAGTTTAGAACTATGATTTGCAGAAACTGTTTTCAGTCATCTATGAAATGCTTTCTCTCAGTCCACAGCTGCATGTTTGCTGGAACAGGTTAAAGGAAGGAATTTTACCTCTGATTTACTCACCACATAGATAAAGGCAAGTACTCTCAGATCCCCATCCTATGTCCTACTCTATCATTAAAATCAAAATGGGAGAAGGAAAAATTCAGCGGTCAAAGATTGTTGCAGGTGTTTCAAAGTCAGCAGGAACTTCATATGGTCTGAAATTTCCAGACAAAGCCATGACCAAGCTATAACTTCTAATTAAAGCTAAATATAACAACAACAACAACCAAAAACCAACCAACCAAAAAAAAACAAACAAACAAAACAAAAAAACCCCAACACTCACCCCCCCCCCCCCCAAAAAAAAAAAGAGCAATTATACTTTGTTGAAAGAATCAAGGATCAGGAATTACAGTTTTATACGAGACCTCACTCTTACATTTCAGAACAGGGGAAACAGTTTGGGTTTTTTTTCCCTTCCCTAAGCTAAAGAGTAAATAGTGTTAAATATGTTCCTTAAGTATTCATATTTTTGGTTGATTCCAAAATGGGAATACTTTTTGGCATACTGTAATTTCTTGGTTTTAAATGATAAAAAAATTGTTATCTTCAGCACTAGTGTTAGATGCTTCAATATTTCAAGTGCTACTTTAATCAGGAAATCTCCTATTTTATAGGACAAAAAAGAGTCAGTGCCCTAGGGAAACGTCCATGCAAGAAGGAATTTCTTGTAACAGCTGCTCTTAGAAATGTTTGACCTTATTTTGACTGTAGCCAAAATTAGGGAACTGTGTAAAACTGGAAAAAAAAAAAGTGTGAAAGTCGCATAGGAAGACATTAACATTCTACTCAGTAGGTTCTTCACTACTTCTCTGTTATTTTGGCTGTTAGAATCATCGCTATTTTAAAGGCCAGTATTTTAATAATCACTATATCTGGCAACCATACATTCTTCTCAGCAATACTAACCTATTCTGAAAGAGAGATGTAAAAGGTATTACAATTTAGGCTCACAAGTGATATTACAAATTTGGATTCTCTTTAAGTAGTCAATATTTTCCTACGGCAATTTAATTTTTATATATATCAGAGGATATTCATTACGAAATTACATAAGAGTCACACCTGCAATTTTTTCAGAAATCTGGATTTTCTTAATTAAAAAATGTATGATTGTTTAAAGTAATGAAGGCTTATTATTTAAAAGGGGCAACATTTGCACATTTCTTACTAATTTTATAAACAAATTCCTCAGATTCAGATAAGCACCCGTTTTATACATAACAATTTGAAAAATAAACTGTGTAGGTTCAAGGAAATACTTATTTTTCTATTAGTAACTGAACAGGAAAGGGGAAAGGCATAGAAAGATTACAAAAATTTCCATTGGTATTGAATTAAAAGAATGTACTTTCTTTGCTTGACAGAAATGAAAAACCTCTTAAACTAGTTACCTGTTGTTTTGAATATTCCTATATGGCAGAAAGGGTCACATCCTTTAATTAAAACCAGAATAACCATATGTAGTGGTTTTGGGTGGGGTAGACTTAATTTTTTTCACATGGTATGGGGCCATGTTTTGGATTTGTGTTGAACACAGGGTTGGTAATATAGAGATATTTTTGTTATTGCTGAGCAGGGCTTGCACAAAGCCAAAGCCTTTTCTGCTTTTCGTACTGCCACGATGGCAAGGAAGTTGGAGGTGCATGGGAGGCTGGGAGGAGACATAGACCCAAACTGGCCAAAGGGATATTCCATACCCTATGACATCATGCTCAGTATATAAAGTGGATGGAAGAAAGAGGAAGGTGGGGACATTTGGAGTGATGGTGTTTGTCTTCCCAAGTCACTGTTGTGCATGGTGCTCTCCTGGAGATGGCTGAACATCTGCCTGCCCATGGCAAGCAGTGACTTAATTCCTTTTTTTGCTTTGCTTGTATGAGTGGGTTTTGCTTTCCCTATTAAACTGTCTTTATTTCAACCCACAAGTTTTCCAGCTTTTACCCATCTAATTCTCTGCATGATCTGATGGGTGGAGGTGTGAGTGAGTGGCTGTGTGAGGTTTGATTGATGGCTAGGGCTAAACCATGACAACCTACTGAAATCCTTTTCTTTTTTTTTGTTAATGGAATTGATTTTGTCCATACTTCTTGTGTTGATGATGTAGAAGGTTTCTAGAGCACCTGTTTCAAAGTGGTCATTCTTATTACAGAATGTACTAGCCTAGCACTCAAAGAATGACACTCGTATGCTTGAATTCACCATTGATCTTCTGAATGTCTTTATGCAGTTATCGCCTCCTGCTATTTCACTGATTCTGCTCACTTTCAATGTGAGTATATACACTTCTCTGTGAGGAAGTTCAGTTAATGTACAGTTTTATCTACGTTGATGTACTCTGATTCCTAATCTCCCAGGGGATGCACAAAGCTCACGGTTTAAATAAACTTCTTTAAACGCTTTTTTGTCTTGAAGAGTAAATTATATTTGAAGTTATTAATATTATTCCATCTCACATTCACTATAAAGGAATAGGAGTAAATATTTGATAATTTTTGGGGTGTCTAATGCTCAAAATTCTGAGTTATCCCCTAAACTGTAGCTCACAATACATTCAAGAAAACTAAAAATAAGATATGTAAGTGCTGCTTCCTTCATAATTTTTTTTGAAAGCTTAAGTTCTAACTGCACTTCCAGTACATCCCCCATATATTTTTTTAACATTACAAACAACTGTCTTGCAAGCCTAGACATGAAGAGAACTGTGCAATTTCCTCCCCTTTAAGGAATCTATGTATGCAGAATTCAAGGTGAATGGACAAAACACCTTCCTTCCTTAAACCAATATGTTTTTGAATGTTTTGCAAATTTTGAAAAATGTCCCAGTTGCTAAAGTATAGGTAGTTGCTTACAGACAACGTAACCAAATTTGTTTAACATGTGCAGGTCAGCCTTGCCACTTCTAGGATGTCATAACTGGCAAATAATTTTGATTATTTTTTCTCTTTCTGGGAAGAATCAAGGAAAAAAAAAGCTGGAAAAGCAGAAAACAAATATCTGGAATACAAACTTACAGCACACTGAATTGGATGTTGTTTTTTGAATACTGGTATAGTTCAAGATGGTCTTGCAGTTGTTCTTACAAATAAAAAGCAAGGAAAGTCAGAAAATCCCAATTTGCTTAGAGGCATACTGAGTCCAACTTTTATTATTGTATTCTTGAGGAAAGGAAAGGTTTCTGCTAAACCAGTCTGCTTCCATGACATTTTAACCAATGCTATGTGGTAGTGATCAGTGAGACTAGCCAAAGACCCTGCTCAAATTTTTTAATGTCTTGCTTTTCCTATAAATAACAGTAAGCATGTTTCATTTACCAAAAAAGGGAAGATTCTCAGCTGTTTCCTAAGTAAAATATATTATATTATATACATATCATATATATAGTTATATGTGACAAACATTACTAGTTCTCATTTTCTCAGCTCTGCTGAGAAGGACTTGGAGGTGCTGGTAAAAGAGAGGCTGGACATGAGCTGGGATTGTGCGCTTGCAGTCCAGAAAGCCAATTGCATCCTGGGCTCCATCAAAAGCAGTGTGGCCAGCAGGTTGAGGGAGGTGATTCTGCTCCTCTACTCCGCTCTGGTGAGACCCCACCTGCAGTTCTACATCCAGCTCTGGGGTGCCCAGCACAGAAAGGATATTGACCTGTTGGAACAAGTCCAAAGGAGGGCCACGAAGATAATTAGAGGGACAGAGTAATTCTTCTATGAGGAAAGGCTGAGAGAATTAGGATTGTTCAGCCAGGAAAAGGCTTCAGTGTGACCTAATTGGGGCCTTCCAGTATCTGAAGGGAGCCCACAGGAAAGATGGAGAGGGACTGACAGAGAGTAAGTTTATATTAGATATTAGAAAAAAATTCTTTATTGAGGATGGTAAGGCACTGAAATACGTTCCTCAGAGATGCTGTGGATGCCCCATCCCTGGCAGCGTTCAAGGTCAGGTTGGATGGGGCTCTGAGAAACCTGGTCTAGTGAAAGGTGTCCCTGCCTGTGGCATGGAGGTTGGAACTAGATGATCTTTAAGATCCCTTCCAATCCAGGCCATTTTGTGAATCTGATCCTGTCTTCCATTTACTTCTTCTTATAAATAGAAAATTATATAGATGATTCATTTCCCCAAGACATCAATTTAATTTCCCTCAGGCAGGGTGTATGAAAGTCATGCATTTTGAGTACTGCCTTCAGAAAAAAACAAAAATGTGGAAAGGGTAAAATGCCACCAACTTAGAAGTTCTGTGGTGACTGATCTTTTTATGTTTCTAAATGTAAGTTTTCTTCATTGAAATGACACAGAAGGTGTTTCTGGATATGGGAACTTTGTCTTCTTTTAGGTATCACCTTTTGACAGATGCGAAGATGCAGACAATTTGTCCTTGATAATTCAGTTATATACGTAACTGATTACCAGGCTGAGATACTTCTTTTTTGGAGTGATTTGCTTCCTGTTATGATCTTTGCAAATGACAGGAATCAAGTTATTAAAATAAAAGGAAGACCTTCTCTGTAGTAAGAGAAGATATTGCCATTTAAGGAAAGCAATCTGAAGGTGAAAACTGGATGTCTTAAATTGAAAGGTAAAAGTCCTATTGATCTAAACAGCAGGAGGATTTCATCATAAATGTGAGAAAAATTTGTCCTATTGGTTATTGAATATATTTAACACAGTTATGAAGAAGAAACAATTACTCAAGCTCTATGTTATTTTGGCAGGCATGCACAACGTATTTTTTCTTCCCTATAAAGTTTCTCTTTTAGAAGATTGTATTTGAATGAAATCTCTGGAATATTTTCTTATAAATTTTGTCCATGTTCATATCCTCTGTGAAGGCCACACACGGGGCAAAATATTGAGTTTACACAAAAATATAGCTTATGAAGATAGATTTTTATTAAATAACATTTTTATTATTTTTTAGATTTTTAAAGGTGCCTAAGAGATAAAAGAAATCAGCAACACTCATAGAAAAGTAGAAGGCTAGCTAGATTTTATTCTCTTATCAGCCACAGGCATGACTATCTGGCGTCAGTAGGCACACAAAAATGTCTGTAAAATTAGCTTGCATTTCAACTAAGCCTTGACTAGAATCACAGGAAAAACCTCAGGTATATACTGAGAGGGGAGCAGCTGGAGAGCAGCTCTCCAGAAGGAGATCTGGGGGTGCTGGTTGACAGCAGACTCTCTAGGAGTCAGCAGGGTGCCAAGGTAGCCAAGGGAGAAAACCACGTCCCAGGGTGCACCAAAACATAGCATTTGGAAGGGACAGTTATCCCACTATGTTCAACGTTGGTGTGGCCTCGCCTTGAGTACTGTACAGCTCTGGGCCCCATGATTTAAGAAGAATGTGAAGGTCCTAGAATGTGTCCAGAGGAGGGAAACAAAGCTGATGAAAGGGCTCAAATAAATGAGAGTCCATATGTTTTTCACAAAGGCCCCATTTAAATTCTCCTCTTCTGACAAACACCAGAAACTTCCATGCACTCAGATAAGTGATTTAAATGCTCTTTTTTAAAAACAGATTTGCAGCATTTGCAAATGAAGATGAGACCACTTCTGAAAGAAAAAGTGTTGAGCGAAAACTGTGCATTTACACAAGATACAAAGAGCCATGAGCTCTGAGCAAGTGCATTGCAAGGTGGAAGCTGTATTGCGCCTTCGTTATGAAGTGTGAGAGTAAAACCATTCCAAAGGTCCTGGATCTGTTGGTGCCAATCTGACAGCACTTAATTTCATGCACAACAGAAAGGAAGCTCTTTTTTTCTTCATACTTTTAATAATTTCTGTGCCATGAACAGAAGCTGCAGTCACAGACATGGGCAGCCATGGTATTGGATAAACCAACCATCAGCAAGATGGTTTTGTCCTAAGAGACTTTATGATGTAAATTGGATCAGAGATCCTGGTTGTGGTTGTATGGAGAAAAGCAATTATCCTCCTGTCACGCTACTACTATGGAAAAACAGGTTTGCCCTATTTGTCAACTGTAATCCATGTTAGAAGAAAAGAGAAATCTTTTGCTTCTTTGAGAAGTCATCAATTGAAGCAAAATAACTTCTCCCAAGAGCAAGGGAAAGTAAAGATGAAATTAGGACCTTATGAGTCATAGCTTGTTCTCTCTTCTATTTTGGGAGTGCAACATCTGTAAGCTACCCTTTATTCAAGGATATTCAGAATTGAATTCCTTGTATTTTTATCAAGGACTAATCCAAGTCCTTGATTAAAACAATTAAGAATCTGGGGCAGAATATGTGTTTGATTCCTCCTACTTTCTGCAGTAAAATAAGAACAGCAGATAGAGACTGAGATTTTTTGGTTGCTGTTTTATTTCCCCTCTGTCCAAGAAACAGGAATTCTGTTGATATTTCTTTGGTAAAAGGAAAATGATACACAAGTTAAGAAGCTTTACAGTCAAATCTTCTAGAAGTTTACAGTAACTAAGTCATCTGTATCAAAGACATAAAGCTTTAATGACAGTATTTCTTCCTAAAAGATTCTCAACAGAAGAAGAGTTTCACTGATTATATATTCCTAGGGACTAATGCAATCCCACTGAAAGTATATGGGCATGAAATTTTTTTCATGATTAATTAGCCTCAGTGTGGTGTTTGGTTGTGGGCTAGGTAACCTGTGTAAAGCACTGTATTATTTGTTACCTTTTACTTGTCTGAAATACCTTTTGGCAGAAACTCAATTAGTCATTATTGATGGGAGCATAACAGAGACATAAGGGAGTTAGGTACCTACTTGCTATTAAAATGCAAAAATATTTTCACAGAGCACAAATATTTACAATCAGACATTATTTCTTTTACATGTAACACAAATGAAATATGAAAAGTCATACTTATGATATTGTTCAAAACCAGTCACATACCTGAGTGCTAAACATTGATTTAACATTTCTAGTAGAAATGAAAACACAAATTTATTCATTATACTTACAGAGATTGGTTTTGATTTTCTTTAGATGTCTAAGATCTGACTTTATGCAAATTATGATAGTATCAGTGAGGAAACTTATGTTCCTTCTCATTTTATTCTCGTCTTAAAATCTGCTAAAGTATAGGTATTTATTTTACCCCTTCCTAGATCCCAAAGTGAGGGTACTTATTTTTAGGCAAAAAACATAATACAATCCATAGACTGTGTGAGAAATAGGGAGGAAAAAAATGGAAAATTCTAAAACTGTTTCTTTTCTTCCCAGTTTCTCAACAGTCATTTTATTACATCCTGTACTGCTAGGTGTTCTCCTAATCAATGTAAGCTTTAAATGAACCAGTGCAATTGCAGGAGATTTAGCACTAATGAAAGCCAAAAGAACACATTATTTTGGTTCTCTAAATGGAAATAATAATTTTCAATTAAAAAGCAGAAGTGAAAAGATGAAAATGGATGGCTTTTCTCAGCTGCTAACCTTTACCTGAAGATATTTATTGAATAACACACTTTACATACCTCACTAGAAAAGCTTTATTCATTCAATATTCTCAGATACCTTAAGAGGCTTTTGGAGCTTTTAAAGCAAAAAAAAAAAAGTCTCTTCTAAAGTGGAAACCCCCAAATCACACTGGAAGCATATTTTTAGCTCTGTATACTGTATATTCATATATTGTATGAATAGGCATTGCAAAGCAATAAACGTATTTTGATCCTTCAGTGTCTGCCAGTCTGTGATTGAAAGGAATTACATGGGAGGTCTGAAATAATTTAGGAAAAAATGATTTTGTTTTGTGCTATCCTTCCAAGAGTACATTTAATTAGCTGGTGTAATCATACAGCTTTTAACTCTACGAACCACTGCATGATGCTCCTCTGCCTCCTTGTGAGCAGCATAATGACATTTACCTCACACACACTTTTGCCATTCTGATTAACAGGTTCATTTCCAAGGGATGGTTAGATTAAGTTACACTTCACTTTTTTTTCTTCTAATTTCTGTATAAAATATTGCAATCCCTTGCAATTATGGAGGATTTCCTAAAAATTGCAAGATCTAACATGCATTTATTTTGGTCAGTAAGGATCTTCATAATAATATTAAAAGCATGTCTCTCACAGTATCTTTCTAGACAGCTGAATAAACATCTCATGGGATAGGTGAGCAACTGGCTGATGAGTCAGGTGCAGAGGGTTATAGTAAATGGGGTTATATCACTAGTGGGGTTCTGCAGGGCTCCATCTTAGGCCCAGTGCTCTTCAGCATCTTCATAAATGACTTGGATGCAGGACTTGAAGGTATACTAAGTAGGTAGGGAATTACATGAAGCTGTTTAGTTGTATATTAGAAAAGATTCTTCTGCCGGAGGGTGATGGGGCAGTGAACAGGCTCCCCAGGGAAGTGGTCACAGCACCAAGCCTGTCTGAGTACAAGAAGCATTTGGACAACACTCTCAGGCACATGATGTGATGCTTAGGGTGTCCTGTGAAGGGCCAGGAGTTGGACTGTGATGATCCTTGTGGGTCCCTTCCAGTATTATATGATTTTATGATTCTATGATGCACTTTTGAGAAAATTATAAAAAGTCTGTTTTTAAACACAGACTATCAGGTTGGTGGCTTCTTATGAAATACAGGGAATAAGTACATTTCAATCTTGACGCATTTGAGTTGAGCAATAAATTTTTTGTTGACTTCAGTGCACTTGAACTTCATCCACAGTTCTTTTTCTACTTCATCCACAGTTCTTTTTTCTGTATAAGCTCAATATAAACAATGTATGTATTATCACTATATCATCATTGCATTTCAGACTGATGCTATAAATTATATAATGTTATATAACAACATCCTAAAACTTTTAATGTCTTTTGAATGACATAAAGTCAAAAATAAAGTTTCAGATTTTGGTGAATAAAATTCTTTTGATCCAAGCTGATGAGAACTTATGTATAGCATACCAAATTTTAAAAAGAAAAAATAAATGAAGAATGGAGATTATGGGCAATATTCAAGACAATCCTTATAAAGAGCTTTAGAACTGGGTCCATGTGAACCCGATGAGGTTCAAAAAGCCCAAGTGCAAGGTGCTGCACCTGAATCAGGGCAATCCCAGACATGAATGCAGACTGGGAGAAGAACTCATTGACTGCAGCCTGGTGAAGAAGGACTTGGAGGTTTAGGTGGATGAAAAGCTGGCCATGAGCCAGTTTTGTGATGTTGCAGTTATGTGATGTTGCAGCCCAGAAACCCAACTGTGCCCTAGACACAAAAGAGCATCAAGAGAGCTGTGACCAACAGGTCAAGGGACGTGATTCTGCCACTCTACTCTATTCTTTACACAATATTCAGGAAAAAAAATATATTTTATAAAACCATGTCTTTTGTATAAACTGATTAACTATGAAATTACCACAAAATTTATATGGATTATGTATATATGTTTATACACAAAAATCATAATATTAAAATATACCATGAAAACAGAATTCAGTCAATGTGACGACAATTCATGTTCAGAAATTTTATCAAGTAAGCTTTCAATTACATCAAAATATACCTCACAAAAATGAGCCTAAATGTTTGTGAGTTTCAAAACAGTTACAGAGATTTGAACAAGTTATAATTACTATACCAGCATTTTTTATATTTTCACTGTCATTTGTTTTTACAGGCAACCTTAAAAAATGTTTTGAAAAATAGCTTTTTGGTTTGTTAGACTCTAAATGACTTTATCTACTTTTCAAAATTGCGTGTAACACATTTATATCAATACATGCAGCATTTTGTGCATTTGATTCTTCCTTTGGAAGTATCTAATGCATACGGTCAGACTGTTTCTTTGAAGGATCAACATCTGATTGGGTGTTCTGTACATATTTATTATAACGATATAGAAGCCTTCACTGTTGTCCACTGAAAGTTCAGCTACTCTATCCATATTTGAATATCAATGTAAGAAGTCATCTCAAAAAGAGACAGAACAAGTAACAGATACTCCTAATTTATGAAGGTGTTCATTAAATCAGGACACTCTTCTTGCACTGCCAAAACCTAGCATAAATACATCATTTCAAAACACAGACCTCTAATTCTTTCACATACAGTAGGTACAAACTTGTGAAAAGAATGTATTATAAATCTTAGTTAACACAAAATGTTCTTAAAGAAAGTATGTTCAGAGTGATGCACAAGCATCCATGTGCTCACTGAACTGTCAAAATGCAGTGAATTACCTAAAAATTATATCCTTTTCTCTTCTTTTACATTGTCTTGTAGCTTTTTGGTCTGTTTTACTATATAGGCTATGATTAAAATTATTTTATGAGACCATACTTTACTAGCTAAGTCAACCGCGTCAATCCATTAAGTCTGGAGGAAGCAGATTTTGTTGCATTTAGGTAAGAGGAACTCTGTCAAAGTTTCTTGCTAAATTCGACAATTACATTTCAAGAATGCCCATACTTGCCCTGTTACAGAATTATATAGAAGTTACACAGCTTCAGATGCTGTAAAAATAAGCCACATGAGTGCAGAACAAGCTGATAAGTGCATTTGTGGTTGTAAGACACAATCACAGCAGTACCATGTGCTTACTCAATAAAAGGAATACACCTGATTTTAGAAACTGTATGAATGTACACATTGCTTCTGGTGTTTGAAATGGAAGATGCAGTGACATGACAGTCCAAACCCAATGGGATATGGGTAGAGTTTATGAGCTGTATTTGTGCAAATACAATTTCTGTGACTTAATAATAGATTTAAAATAAGAGAAAAATATAAGATTTACAAAAAAAAAAAGAATTATCAAAGTTCATAATTCTAATGTCTAGAAAAACATGTTGATAGCAATGGGAGTTACAGGTGTCATTTCTGGGAAACTAGGAGTTACACTGAACTAGAAAATCAACTACGTAAACTGACATTAGCTAACACAATTATTAACCAGCTGAGAAGACAGGCCAGGGACAAAACTGGCCAGGAAATCTGCATGAAGCTTAGAGATAGGTGAGGCAATGAAGTGAAGTTTATATTGGCTTCAACAATGTAAACAGTCAGAATAAGCTTAATGAGCTTAAATAAACCTCCTTTCTTGTGTAAGCATGAAACTGTGATTTACTCAGCACACTCCAGCTCCTGGGTCATTCCCATGTTGTACTACCTCTGGCCTTTTCTACCAGATCACCTCTAAGTTTGCTGTGGAAATCGAGTGGAGGTAGAGGAGGGCTGTACAGAAGCACAAAGGGAACAGATATCTTCATATCAAAATTTAAAATGCAGAGTAATTCTGTACAATAATTACACTACTGAAGATAAAATTCATCGTATTGTAGAGTACTGTACACTGCCAACATGACAAAAAATCTGACTCATGAGGTCAGATTGCTTGATTTGATTACTGCTGAACAGAACAGAATAGAATAGAATAGAATAGAATAGAATAGAATAGAATAGAATAGAATAGAATAGAACTGAATGTAGCTCAGTTGGAAGGGAACTATAATGGTTAGTCAAATTATAAGCAGTTCATTTAAAACATACACTATTTCAGTGTTTTAATTTGCAAACCAGGTACTCAGTGAAATAAAAAAAGCTGAGGTTCTCAGTAACTTGAAGTATGGAGCCTCCTTGTAAATTGAACTCTTGATTTATATTGCAGTGTCTAATATGGTTACTTATAAAGAGCTGTAATTGCATGTGTATATAATTTCTGCTAAAAGGAAGTCCAGCCTTTGCAGACAGAGTACTTTAAATGGATGTTTATTGCCAAAAAGAAAGATAAAAGAGAGATAGTCTATCCTTATCTACATGATTCGGAATTGTAAGAGGAAGAAAATGTTAAAGTGCAGGGGTCTCAGAAATGCTAAGTCAATTTTACAATTTTGAACTCTGAGTGTGTCTCATTTTACTGCAGTAGATGTTTCATTTAACTCCAGCTTTCAAAATACCTCATCCATATTTCTAGAATTCATCTCCGGTTTTGGCTTTCCATTTTTTCTGTAATAAGACTCTGGCTTCCAAATGTCTGATTCATATTTCTAGAAATCATCTCTGGTTTTGTCTTTAATAGCTGACACAAGATCAAGTTCATATTTAAATATGTTAACTTTTTGAAGATTGCTTCAATTTTTTTCTTCAAAGTGTGTAACACCATGATTAAATTTAACTGCATAAAAAATTGTGCTAGGGCTTTGGGGCTTTGATTTTATTGTTTTGAGGCTTGGTTTTGTTTTTGGTTTTCAGGTTTTTTTCAGCAAGGCCGAGTTCTCAGACTTAATTTTTACTGTTACACAAGTTAAACAAGGAAACAGCAAATTGAGGACATCTGTCTCACTATGAGGCAGATGATCCAGGTCATGTCACTGTAAAGCAATAGAAACATTAATCCCTCTTTTGTATTTTTCCTGCCAATATAATCCTGAAAAAGGCACTAAAACGGTGTCTATAGCTAGGGTGGAAAGATGTTGTTACTTCTTAAAGCATATCCATGAAGAATAAGAATGTAGACACTGAAGAGGAATTGAGCAGTGTCTAGACTGAGCCACATCATTCAAAACATCCCACTTTTTGTAACATTAGAACCTATTTTGAATTAGGATATCTGTTTTGCCTAATCCAACCACTCTGATGAATTTCTATTATTTCTGTTAAATAACTCTCTAAATAGCTTGGGAATTTTGAAAACTCAACTCAACTGTTGAATAACTTGAACATATTGTAAAAAAATAGAGTCACCATACACAGTGCTCAAATCATGTGGTATGGAGTGGGGAGACAACTGGATTTAAACTTCTGTGTGTTACAGAACTGAAGTTTCCAAGATACAGGAGCACTGCCTTACACTGGGACAATTTAACAATTCCCCCTAGTTCCAGCAGAATCTTCAGTCACCATTGTGGTGAGGTATGAGTAGGAACAGAAATTGCTCAGCTGGGCAGAGGCAGCATCTTCACAAACCTTAAAGTGAACAAGTAACTAAACACAGCACTGCAGCATTCCACTTTTTGAATAGTGCTCACTAGAATAAGTAGAAGAAAAAGCTAAATCTTTCTATTTTATTGTCCCAAAAAGAGCCTACCATGGAATGCATTTTGCTAAATGCAAACTTTTACTCAAAGGGAAAATACGGTCTTCTAAATAACATCAACAACGCAGATTATTGCTGCATGCATTCTTGGAGATCTAGAAATATCAGGAAATTCTAGAAATACTTAAATCAAAGGAAAGAAGGATAATTTAAAGGTTCAAAAGTCTTGAATCCAGCTGTCTGCTATTTTGTCATGGTGCTACTTGAACACAGAGAGAGACAGAGAGATGAAGAAATTATTCCCAGAGCAACTCTGCAGTCCTCTAAGAGGGGGAGTATGCTGGAGTTACAGCTAAACATTGTTCAGTGCATAATTTAAAGAGTTATATTTTAGCCAGATTCTCAGCAACACGGCCTCAATACTTGTAACTGCTGCCTGTTCAAGAACAGACATATTAGTCACATAATCTGACCAGTGGATGTTTAGTATTGTATGGAGACAGCGTTGATGGAAGCGTTCTAGGAGTTGCAGATGCTGGCAGTAGATGACCCATGATTTGGACCCATGTAAAAGAGTAGACAGCACTATGGCTCTGTAAACACTGATCTTTGTACTTTTCTTCAGGTGTTTATTTCACCAGACTCTTTTATGGAGTCTTCCAAAAGCTCTCCATCCAAGGAGTCTTTCTGCTGTGCCTTTTGCAACCGGTCTTGTCTATCTTGCATTGGCTTCTTTAGCCACCAGCGCACTTGTAGCAAATGTGGGTAGAGCCCTTCCCAAATCTTCGTTCGCAAAGCCTAGCCATGTTTTTAACCAGATGCAAGAAGAAAAGATCGAGATAAAGATATGTGCCTCTATAATTCGGTTAAAATGTTTTATAACCCTGGATGTCACCATGTTACAGCTAAGGGAAGCAGACCCTGTTGTCAAGTTTTGGAGACTTGGCGGGAAGCCAGCTCAAAACTTGCACAACCTGTTGGGGTAGGTTCAGAGGAGGGTCACAAAAATGGTCAGAAGGCTGGAACACCTCTCCTATAAAGAAAGGCTGAATCAGGTCTGTTCAATGCTCCTGTAAGACCTTATTAGGGCCTTTCAATATACAAAGGGCGCTTATAAGAAAGATGGAGAGAGTTTTAACCAAGGTCTACTGTGGCAGGACAAGGGCCAAAAGAAATCTTTTGTGATGAGGGTGGGGAGACACTGAAACAGGTTGTCCAGAGAAGCTGTGGATGCCCCATCATTGGAAGTGTTCAAGGTCAGGTTGGAGTTTTGAGTAATCTGATATAGTAACAGATAGAATCATAGAATCATAGAATCGATTGGGTTGGAAAAGACCTCCGAGATCATCGAGTCCAACCCTTGGTCCAAATCCAGTCCATTTACTAGATCATGGCACTCAGTGCCACGTCCAATCTGCGTTTAAAAATCTCCAGGGATGGTGAATCCACCACCTCTCTGGGCAGCCCATTCTAATGCCTGATCACTCTCTCTGTAAAGAATTTTCTCCTGATATCCAACTTAAATTTCCCCTGGCGGAGCTTAAGCCCGTGCCCCCTTGTCCTATTGCTGAGTGCCTGAGAGAAGAGACCAACCCCCAGCTGGCTAGAACTTCCCTTCAGGTAGTTATAGACGGTGATGAGGTCACCTCTGAGCCTCCTCTTCTCCAGGCTGAACAACCCCAGCTCCCTCAGCCTCTCCCCAGAGGACTTATGCTCCAGTCCCTTCACCAGCCTTGTTGCTCTTCTCTGGACCCGCTCCAGCACCTCAATATCCTTTCTGAACTGAGGGGCCCAGAACTGAACACAATACTCAAGGTGTGGCCTCACCAATGCAGAGTACAGGGGAAGGATCACTTCCCTGGTCCTGCTGGCCACACTATTTTTGATACAGGACAAGATCCCATTGGCCTTCTTGGCCACCTGGGCACACTGTTGGCTCATGTTGAGCTTCCTGTCAATTAGTACCCCCAGGTCCCTTTCTGCCTGGCTGCTCTTCAGCCACTCTGTGCCCAGCCTGTAGCGCTGCAGGGGGTTGTTGTGGCCAAAGTGCAGGACCCGGCACTTGGCTTTATTGAACTTCATCCCATTGGAATCAGCCCATCTCTCAAGTCTATCCAGATCCCTCTGCAGAGCCCTCCTGCCTTCCAGCAGGTCGACACTCCCTCCCAGTTTAGTGTCATCAGCAAATTTGCTGATGATACACTCAATCCCTTCATCTAAATCATCTATAAAGATGTTAAACAGGACTGGGCCCAACACTGATCCCTGGGAAGATGTCCCTTCCTATGGCAGTGGGGTTGGACTGTATGGTCCTGGAAGGTCCCTTCCAATCCAAACCATTCTATGCTTCTATAATTTGTCTTTCTAACATCATCCAGTGATTATCTATGCAGTCCTAATATTTTTTGTATCTACTGCTGTTAATTGCACCATATAGACCGAAAGAAAAATAATTTAATGTGCCTCAAGAACAGAACTAACATTTTTGGAGAGTATACCGTTCAGAATCCATTCAAGTGATAATTTTCCTAGAGATATGCATTTGATCAATTTAATGCATATTCCTTCATCACAGGATGAGATAATACTGATAGAATTATACATCTCTGTCATTAACAACAGGTTGGAATTTGATCTGTTATATAAACTTACAAATCAAATGCATTTGAACCACATAAGATTTAAGCAAATATAACCTTCAGTAATCCAGACTAGAAGAAAAGGATACAAATATTGTTAACCTTCAAACTCTATGTCATAATAATTATACTACTTTTTTAACTTTTATGAATAATCATTTGTTTTCCACATGGTTGATCATCTGAAGAAAATTGTGTTTTCTCTTTCTTTTACTTTTGAAACTAGTCAAAAATACATGCAATTCACCTACCATCTTCCAATGTCTAGGCAGAACCCAGTGAGTTCTCAGTGATCACATTTACATTTCCCACAGGAGGAGAAAACCTAAATATACTCATAAAACACAATTCCTCTGTTTTTTTAAGTGCTATACACATATTCCAAATATCTTTGTTTTTCTAAGTCAGACATAGACTTTTGTAATAAAGAATAAATTCCACAGTCTCGAAAGTTACATTTGCCACTGCTGAGAAGCAATATTTAATGGAAAATATAGCACTGTATTTTTTCTAATCCATTTAAAATCCTGATGATTATTATATTTCAGTTTCTCATATGAATGCCTCTGTTTTGTATTTTTTTTCTGAATGCCACAATATAAAATTATAGCATTCTGATTCCTTCTATTATTATGTTTTCAATATAAATACATAAAATAACAATTCACCAATGCAAATATTGTACCTTTTCCTTTAGACTTATATAAGCCAGCTGGACAATGAAACATTTTAAACCATTATAATAATTTTTATCCTTCAATAATGTTAGTTTTAAGAAACCAAGAGAAAACCTTTTAAGAGATCCATTAAATAACCTTTTTTACAGATAAATAACTACTACCAAGTTCCTGGGTATACACTTCGTTTGACAACGACAACAAAAAGAGTAATTCTTTTTTTTGTGTCTTGAGTACTTATTTTTTTGTCTTTTTTTATTTTCTCTGATTACCAAGATTGCATGCATAAATATACCAAAATATCTCATTATAATTCTGACTTTATATTTAAATCTGTTTCCATCATAGAAAAAAAGTGCTCTTTTGTATTTAAAGAAGAGTCAAAATCAGGGACAAGAAAAAAAATTCTCAGTACTCTGATGAACTATAAAGTTTTTAATTGCATTAACAACAGGAACAGATAACTCAGCAAAAGAAGTTCCCTGTGTTCTGAAATAGTATATGACAAGAATATAGATCAGCTTTGTTATTAAGAAACACAAGATCAAAAATCCTTGTAAAAGCCACATAAACTAAATAACTATACCTTACCTTGTGTATCAAAAATGCCAGAAATATGAGCATTTGAGCAGTCTATATGCTATTCTATACAAACTCTAAGCTTTTTCATGAAGATGAAAAATATTTCTAATGTCTGGTTTTATCTGCATTTTTTTTTATTTTCCTATGTAAAAGGAACTTCAATAGATAAATTAATCTTAATTTAGACAAAAGTTTGGTACACGCTAACATGCAGAAACTGGAATAACAGAGAAGGCAGAAAAGATTTTTGATCAATTGTCATGGATCTAAGGTTATTTTGTTATTCAGTCTAATGGTGACAGAGGAATATTTATGTCAAGAAGATGCAGCTATTTTTTCCTGTTTGAAATATAGCAGAATTAATTTCTCTCAATATTATAATTCATGATTATGGAGTTCCTTATATTTAGGAAGATAATTTCACAGTACTCCTTGAAACCACTTGATTGCCTATTACTTGCAACATAAATTCCATCAGGGTATATAGCCTTTCTCTTCTGTATTACCTCTACATCCTCTGCTCTAAAAAACATTTTGCACACAAAAATAATAAATGAAGCTATATAGTAACATTTTCCCTCTTCCTATCATTGCCTACTGTTTTGAAACTGGTGAGTACTCATTCTTGATTAATTTTCTTTCTTTTTTTTTTTTACACAGAATCGAGATGATTTTAATAAGAAAAAGATACTAGTTCTTGAAACATTACACATTTCCAGTCATTTCTGTCTAAGGTGAAGGCGGTTGTCAAAAAGAATGTAGTCTAGCCCAGTTTTCAAGAAATATTTCAAACAGAATTCAAAATCCATCAGCGAGAATGGTCTCTTTTAAAACAGAAACTGACCCAAGGGCCTCTGATTGATCAATAGAAAAATTCAGCAATAAAATATTTCTATGCAAATATTTCTATGAAGAAAAGAATCACTTACCTAAAACCCCCAGCCTGTAATTGATAGTGACAACAATGACATTTCCATAACTTGCGAGAATGCTGCCATCAATCATATTGCCAGTACCCTCCATGTAAGATCCACCATGGATGTAGACCATAACGGGTTTCTTGCTGTTCTGATCATGAATGTCTGAAAAAATTCAAGTAAGGAAAACACAATAAAGTAATAAAAAAATAAGGAAAATGGCATTAGCAATTTATAACAGTGCTAAAAATAGTCTTAATTTTTTCCTATGTTTTCAATGTCATCACCACCATTTTAATCAGCTAGCTTACAGAGTTCAGGATCATCCTACAAGCCTAGTATTTATAATTTCAAATTTTAAATACTATTTCCTCTGAAATGTTCTCAGAACATTTGAAATGCCTTCAAAATTACAAGAAATTTAATTTGAATATAAACGTCTCACAGCCTAAAGAGGAAAATCAAATTATGGAATAATCTTGTCTTTTTTAGAATATTCTCATTCAAGTATATGCCAACTTAGAAACATCTGTACATCTAATAATGAAACTATGGTAATGATCCATACTTTCCCATTCCTCACTGGGACATAACTGTTGAAATTATATTCCCAATAGTTCAGTAAAAGATAATATCACAAAATCAAATAGTTCTGATAGAAGGAAACGTAGTGGACTATTCCTTCTTTCAAATAACCTAGGAGTTAACAGAGAGGATTTATATGAATTCATGGCCCAGATTTTTTTTGTATTTAAATCAAGCTATGTCTTTTGTATAGTACTTTTCCTTGTCATGGTACCTAACCCTCAAAGAACATCCTTGAATTAATGGTACTGTTGATCTTTTGTATACGCAAAAACACTCCTGACTACTTTCAAACAGGTAAACAGCCGGATCTTTATTTCTAAAAGAAAGGTAAATGAGATTGACAGTAATATTTTGATATTTCAAAGTGCATTACAAAGATGCACTAATCAATGATTTGGAGTATATTTAGGACCAGATGAATGGCTCCTGATGCCAGAGATGATTCAGGATATCTAGATTAGGAACTTATGTTCTCTACAAAAACAGTGGGAACAGGGGCTAAGATCCTTTATAAAGTAGGGAGCAATTTAGCAAGCCGCCATTAGATATGCAAACATTTTATAAATAATTCAGTGTATATGTATGGAATCAGAGCACTTCTTTCAAGTATACAGCAAAACATATAAGAAAAATCAGAATCTCTGATTATTCAATCAGGATTTGAGAAAAAAAAAAAAGGAAAAGCAGCGTTCTCTTTTGGGTAGGATAGGTATATATTGAAGAGTGGAGAAGGGAAGTGGAGCTAACCATCTAGAAGACAAGGACTTGGGTTTGAAAACCTTCCAAAACTCTTCCTTTCCCCCAGATTTGTTAGGAAGTACTTTGAGACACAAAAAATGTGATCAGCAATGATGTGCCAGATATTTAATGTTTTGTATATGTGGAACTAATTTGAGCATACATAAAGGGAAATTTTCACTGGTCAAATTCCTATGTCCCATTTTTATTTTACTCATGTGTATGCACTACCTTAAATATCATGAATTTCCAGCTGAGTGTAGGAGCGTATGTCCAGGTTCCAATGTACAACTTGTCAGAGTTTAAGGCTTGTTAGTTTTGCCTCATTTATATGAAAAGACATGTACTTAACACGTAGTATTTTAGATCTTGTACTTTACCGGCAGAACAAAAGTTTTTGTGATAAGATCCTTTTAATTCCGATGACTAAAAAAGTAACACAGCCATTACACATCATATAAAGCAATGAGGTGCATTCTAGTGGGTGTATTTTTTTTTATTCTCAGCATTTTCAGCAAAGTAGGTAAAAGTGCTTCTTTTCCAAAGGCACAACTAAGCCCTCAAAAAAAAGGAATGCAGCTGTCATTTAACACAATGACTTGTGTTACTGAATTACTTTTCCCTTCTGTCCCCCCCAAGTCTCATGGCATGATTTGTTGTATGTAATTCCTCTTTATTACATAGTTCTTTCTCAGGGTTGAATCTTTCACCACTGAAGTCAATTGGAGGCTTCCTCTTCCCCTTCAACAGGAACATGATTAGCTTCAACATAAAGGAAATTAGCTCCATGCTTTATGTGCATAGATCTGAAGTGAATACCCTTGTTAATAATGAAACCCTAACATTTTCTAAAGAAGTCTGAATAAAAATGTGTTCATAATGTAATACTTATCTTTAGGTTTTTTAAGCAATTTTTGTTTTGTTTGTTATTTGTCCTTTGCTTTAAAATTAACTTCCGAATTTGGTATAGAAATGATAATACCACCATCTGAAAAAAGCATAGGTTGCACAGAAATAGGAAGGTGATAATCAGAAAATAACAGAGTAATTTTACAGTACTCTGCACAGCATTTTTGTGTTATAGGAAATAGTGTAATTCGGCAATGGAGGTGGTATAGCAGAAGGCAACCAGAGTGAATCAAAAACCTGAGATTTTTATTATGATATGTTGTATGTGGATAGAGTTGCTAAAATCGAGCTGAACTCCCTGGAAAAGAGGTGATAATATCCTCACTGCAGTATGTAGGATTATAAGGGAAACAGAGAGGACATATGTTTTGAAGTTATTTGAGCTGATGTCAGATAGAGAAAAACAGGAAAAAATACATGGAATAACACTTTGGATTGTCCAAGCATGAGAGGATTTAGAAACATTTTGCTTCAAAACCAAAGTTGTTATTTTCTCACTTAATTTTTTTTTCCTAATTTGGTATATATGTGAAGTAAAATAAAACGTCAGTATAATTTCAGTGAAAAGGAAGGGTGAGAATAGAGGAAGATTTCACGACTTTTTTATATTTTGGTGCATCCTAAATAGATTCACTGTATCGAGACAGGGAAAAAAGTATTTCCTTCTAAAACTTTTCTGGGGTACTTCACTGTGAACTTTTAACATTTCCTTTCAGGGAATCCAATCCAACTTTGAAAGAAGTCAATGAAAATGATTGTTACTGATTTCAGTGGGAATGTGGTCAGAGTCAGAACGAATGTGTCTCAGAGGCTAGCTGATTACAGGAAAAAAACAATAAAGCAACATCAACAGCTTCCTTTATTTTTGTGTCCTGAAATAAACCACATCCTGTGAGAAAAAAAATAAATAAGTAAATAAAAATAGCAAAGACAAAGCACAATTCAACTGCATCAATGTACAGCATGTGCACTGGGGAAACAGTGAAAGTGAAAGGAAGGATTTATGTGAATTTTTTCATGAATTTCAAACAAGTGAATTTACAAAACGAGTAGGAGGGAAAAGACCACATGCATGATTTTAAATTCCATTTTCCCAACCTAAGAAAGAATAGAGGGGGAAAAGTATGTGGTTTTAAATAACACTTATGTTACTCACTTCACACATATTTAGTAATAAACTTTACACCTATGTCACAGAGGAGCTGCAGTCATCTATATGCTAATTTGGATTTTAAAAAGAAAAACAATGAAAGTAAATTCTAAAGAAGAAAACAAAGAAGCACACTGAGGTGAGCTTCTGCAAATGAGGGACTAAAAATCATGTTGAAATAACAGCAATAACAATAACAATAATTATTATTATAATTATAACAAAAATTGAAAAGTTTATGTTCATGCATCAGGATCAGGCTTTGAAAAAACAAAAAATACCTTCATCTTCACCACGATCATTACTGGTTATATCATCTGCGCTTTTCTTTGTGTTGGCTCCTGGGATCATAGTGAGGAGGAGAATAAAGGGAAAAAAGAGAATTCAAAACCAGCAGGTTCTCAAAAATTAAAAACCACTAGTACAAAAAAATGTAACAAAAATGTCAAAATCTGTTACATTTGAAATTGAAAACCAAAAAAAGATGCAAACTGCACATAAACATAAAATGTCAAGAAGAACAAATTGAAAATATTTGAAAAAATGTATCATATTCTGTGACAATGCAGTAGTTCAGTTAAAAGTGATTTCTGCAAAAAAACAAAATTAATGTGCTATTAAAAAAGAATATAAACCAAAAAAGTATATTAAAAAAATCACCAAATTATGTTTTTACATAAGAAATGCAATCTGTTTTACTCTGTTCCATAAACTTGAAGAAATAATTCCTTCAGGTACCATCTTCAATGACTTAACATTTTATTCATCTTCATTAGGATTTATTAATTAGCCAAAATCTGAATTTTTCATTGAACCAATGCGAATAAAATTATCATTGAGTCTTACACAGCTTGATTGGACCAAGACAAACCATAAAGACCTCCTAAAAATTCAGTCTTGTTTCTCATATGAGCAAAAACAACAGACTGTAAACAAGAGTGAAGCAAAACTGAGTCAATCTGAGACATGAAACTGGTACTTGAAATCAGTCCAAAACCAGCCTTGGTTCATGCCATACCACATTTCATGCTCTTAGAAAAACCTGAAAATTAACTGAAAACAGTTACTTACCATGATGAAGAACTTGTCCTTATTTATTAGAAGATTTAGTAAAGAATATATTTTAATTTGTATTCGATATGCTTTCTTAAAATACTTTTGAGGGGCATACATGCACACACACACATACAGACACACACACCCATAAACACTTATGTTCATACATGTCATAGCCTCTTCTTATGGGAGGAAGAGGAAATAAACATAGTTTTTGCCATCCCTCTCCCTGGGCAATACTTCTGTCTTCTAATTAAAAAAAAAAAGACACCAAGCTATCCTTGCACCCAACATTCTACTACACTGTGCTTACTCCTTTAGCAAGTAGCCCTCTGTAATGTAAATGGTTACTTGATGAGTGAAACATGAATAGGAAACTCAATTTATAATTTAGCTTAGAAATTATATATGGCTACAAAAGAAATAGTCAACACTCTAACCACTATTTTCTTGATTTGTCTTAATTTTTAAGCATGTTTTCAAGACACACTGACAAAGAACAGCATACTTTATTAACTTTTTTATGTACGAAGTCTAAATATGTCAGAGATACATCATATTTTAAAAAATAATTATTTTATTACTGCCTTTTATTCTACTATTTAAATTCTACTATTTAACTATATTTATATTCCTCAGAATTCAAGGGTACAAGTAAAGCTTAGTCCATGATTGTAAGTCAGAATGTCTTTAGTTGTTGCTGAAGTACTTAAGGTTTCTTAATAATTAGAGTTTTGGGTTCTGTGTACTGGTTTGCTTGTCTTCTTGATACGAAAAGAACACAGGTTTTCTATAGGTATTTTCTGGAAATATGCCACTATATAGGCAGTGATGACGATTAGTGAGTCAAAATGTGAAAAGCAGTGACTGATACTCTGTCTCCACATAAAGTCTGCATCTTCAATGCAGTTGTACACAAGATATTGTGTATGTAGTACACAAGTACATTCATTATATAAATTCATACATAATTAACTATTCAAAATATCACTGTCAATGAAATATAAGTGTTCTCAAAACTATAATTACTTTCAGAAGTGTTAGATACAGGGTGTAAATCTCAGTCACCATCCAAGTTTTGTCCTTTTATTAAATACTGTTCCAAATCAGTTATAGCCCAATGAAGGTTGAATACTTTCTCAGGTGCTACCAAAATAAAATTAAGTATTCCATCCATAGATTACCCTTAAATTATTTTTATTCATGTAAAATATTAATTAGAAATAATTATTCATAGCCATTAAATACATGTAGATATAAGTTTAAAAGCACATACATTTTGATCTTAGTTCCCTCAGGGAGATAGTCTTCTAATTGTTTGATAAAAAAAAATTATCATCATATGCCAAATATAAAATAAACTTCCACAGGTCATTTCCTCTTGCCCTATCCCTTCTAGCTTGGAAAAAGAAACTGACCCCCACCTTGCAACAGACTCCTTTCAGGGAGTTGTAGAGATCCATAAGATCTCCCGAGTCTCCCTTTCCCCAGGCTAAACAAGCCCAGCTCCCCCAGTTGCTCCTCATCAGACCTGTGCTCCAGACCCTTCATCAGCTTTATTGCCCTTCTCTGGACACTCTCCAGCACCTCAACGTCCTTCTTGAAGTGAGGGCCCCACAACTGAACATAGGATTTGAGGTGAGGCCTCACCAGTGCCGAGTATGGAGGGACGATCACTGTCATCGTCCTGCTGGCCACACTATTGCTGATACAAGCCATGTGGGTAATGAAAACTTGGTTTGGTATTAAAACTGCCTGAGGAGAACAGAACTGTTATTGTTGGAATTATTTCAGTAGCTCCAAAACCATGTAAGATACTCAGGAGCATTTTTTGGAAAAATTATAGGGATCTTTCAAAAATACAAGCTTCCAGAAACATAGTACCTAATACAGAGAGCAAAAATTTGAATTTTGCAACCATGTTGTGGTTTTTTATTAAAAATGCCAATTCATTTGTCTGGAAACTTCTGTAAGAAGAGTAAAAAAGACTTGCTATGCCTCTATGGTTAGCTTAAGGTTGCACTTCTGGGCATTAATCTAGGAGAGTGAATGGAAATGTAACTCAGAATCTCCCATGGCTCAGAAGAATTCCCTACTGCAACAACTGCTTGTCTCACAGATCAGCAGTCCCCTCTGCTTTAGGGTTTCTTTCAGGAGTGTTCAGGGTTCGGGCAATTTTTTCCCATCACATTTCCCCGTTATCCCAAATCACAGGAGCAACAATTTTGGCCTTGGATTCCCATACACCAAGCATAAATTATCACTGTATTATAGGATTTGACCCTTCTCCAGTCTAAGAGGTGTTTACTCATTCATCCCACATGAAACATAGACAGTAAATTTTAACAGCAACCCAGGAACCAGCAGTAGAGCAGGGAGCAGGGCAGATAGCAGGGGTTGACTTGCGCACTAAAGACTGAATTCCCCAAGTATCTCTATTGACAAATCTAGTGTTTGAGTGGAGTTCTGGGTTTGTAAGGTTTGTGTTTCACTTTTCATGACACTGAAAAGTAACAAACAAAAAATATAAATAGGATGGGAAATAATTTTTCTGAATAGTCAAGGCTAGGAACTATTTAACCACATGCATGGTAGATTCACAGGTCTCCTGAAGAATACATTTAAGTAAAGGTTCCTGTTTTAGAAAAAGGTCTTACTGTTAATGACAACTAGAAAAATATGTGACTTCAAAACATGTATATTAAAGGCCAGGTGACCTCTTTTCATTTTTTCTACAATTCCATTCACTGTTGAGTGAAAAAAGCAGGGTGCCATGCCTTACTGAACTCTGTCAAACTCCATTTGTGAAGGATTTTTGCCTGTCAGAAAATGCTTCTTTTTTCCTATATGTGTATGTGTGTGTATATATTTATCTATATCTATATATATCATGATAGTACAGATACAGAATAACACAGACATACATGACCCATTTTGAAAATGGTGCCAATCAGCATGGTCTCAATGAAGAAGGAGCCCTTTATGTGGGCTACTTTTTTCCTCTTTAAGAAGATCTATGAGCAATGCAGTTATAACCATTAATTCAGCAAACATCTCTCTTTAAGACTTTTTAATTTTGAAACACTGATCCATGCATTAATAAACTATTAAAAAGTAGTTGATTTCATTTATCTATGGATGTACAGTCACCTTGTATTTCTAGACTCATTCTCAATGTCATGCATACATATCACAAATGAAGAAGTTACCCTGCTGTAAGCATGTCCTCTGGCTCACATTTCCTTTGGATAATGAGTAAAAATCTCATTCAGAAACAGATTTTCTAGGGTTGCAAGTCGTCCCAGATGTACTCACAATTTATGCTACATCTTCCTCCAGTCAGATAATACGTATCATATATATGTAATACAGGCAGGTCCCATGCATGCAGTTTACCAGGGGTTGCATATTAGGTATTCACTCTGAAGCCTCTAATGGCAGCAAAAAATCATCCACTACTGCTTAAGCTGATGCCATTTCTTTGCATTTTATATGTAATTGCTCCATCTGTCACACAGTATACCTTTTGACCCCATTTAGTTTTGGAAAAGGGCTCAGTTTTCAGAAATCACACAGCACATTATTAGTTGTATGACCTCTCAGTTTCACATAGAGCATGCTTAACCTTCTGGAAATTTCCAGCTCAAACCAGATTAATACAGGATTTAATAGTCATTCTCTCACTGATATGTTTTATTTATACAGCCATTTCAATAGAACCCTAAAGCTCTTGTTTCCCCATCCCATGAGAACTATTACAATTTTAAAATCAGGTCAAGTTAACAGTTCATTACAGTCTGAAGGGAGCATTAGGAAAGCGGAATTGTACTTTCCTTTCTGCATTTCTCCCAAGACTGGTGGGATAGTTTCACTTTGAGTCTCACTTAGGGCACAAGCCTTAAGTAATTTCATATCCAAAAAAAGGGGTCTGTCAGTGTGACTTTGGCTGTCATAACACTGTACTTGGCTCATGACTATGGCCAAGGCTCTCCAGCTACCTTTGTATGTCCACCAAGAAGTTCTAATTTGGCAGCTGAAGAAAGATCAAATGAGACATTTGACATTTCAAACAGAAGTGGAGGAAAATGATTATTGAGAGTTACAGCTTGTTAAAGTGACTTAGAAATTGACTGTGGATCCCCTACATTAGGAAAGATCACAAAGAAAGGCAACATACCTATCATTTATATACCTGTTGTTTAGAAGCCTGTTCATTTAGCTGGAGAAAGAAAAATATATACATATTGTCTAGATTTAAATAACCATTAATTCTTAATTATTTACTGAATAAATGCAATATGAGTGTGCAAATGCATGTGGGTGTATATATACACATATACGTACATGAAAAAACTCTATGTGGCTAATAGGCTTCCAGAAAGAACACAGTTTTATTCTCTGGCACTCCCTTCCCATAACGGTGTTAAAAGGAAATTATAATCTGTCAACAGTGCACATAACTTCAGCAAACAGCCATATTCAATGATTTCAGTGCAGTCCTTACCATAAATTAGATGCCTTCCATCTCTCTCCTAAATAATATGAAGACTTATATCCCTAATGTTCTACGTAGTTTTCAATGTGAAAATCAATGATAGCTCAGAAATTTACTTAAATTTGCCTGAATGAAATTTGTTTAGCTTTGGTTTAATTCCTGTATTATCAGTGAATAGCAGAAGACACATGATTGCAGTAGCTATTATTCTAATACCATTAACTGCAACAAAACAAAACCATTTGGGTTGCTACCGCTAGCTCTGTAGAGCAGCAACAATTTAACTAAGAAACATGCTACCTAATTGAATTTACATTCTTAATTACTCCAGCTGCAACATACATACAAAACTGCTGGAATTCCAGAGCAAACATGCAGATGTTGTTATATAGCCAAGAAATGTTTCTTTTCAAGAAAAGAGAATTAAAGGACAATTTTCTGTGATATTCAAAATTGGATGGACTGTAGGAAAATGAAACAGAAATCCCTGCAGAGTTTTGTGTTCCATGCATTAGCGAGGATTAAACCAAAAAGAAAATGCTGTTTCACAAGCTTTTTCAAATAGTTTTAGAGAACCAATAAAAGAAACTATTGAAAAAGAAAAACTCTGAGGTTGCAAAAGGGATTGCATAAAAAATATGGAATTCTTATGTTACCTCAACTGTGTACTCTATGTTCCCTATAGTTTCAATTACATGATTACACAAATCTTTTTTTCTTAGAAAAAAAATGGCATCTCTGTGTGCATTAACTGCTCCATGTATAATGAAAGTGGGATGATATTTTACAAATGGCAGAATGCCATATACTGTTCTATCCAAATAAAGAAAGAAATAATGATTACTCCATGCTTCCCACAAAGAGTTTTTCTGGACAACAATTAGTGCATTAAATCGGTCCATCACTCAGTGTCATATGCTTTAAATCTTCCAACAAGTTAATACAGGCCAATAGAATATATGAATTGTCACACACATTGACTGTACTCTTCCATATAGTTCCACAAAAGGATACAAGCACTTTTCAAAAGTAGAGATGTTGTGGATATAATTACTATTATTTAATATGAGTTATTACATCTGTGATTGATATAGCAGTTCCTTTCCTTATAAGTTTATTCCACACCAGTATCTTGATACGGATTCACCTCAGTGAAGAAATCATAATATCCACACAGCTTCCAGGGTACGGAAAATCTTCAGACTATCTCTAACCAGTGATTCTGATCACTGGTTAGGACCAAAAAGAGCTTCCAAGAAACATCAGCAACAGTTGTTACCCAGGAGCTATGTTGTTACATGAAGTTTGGGCTGTTCTACATTCTAATTATACCATTCTCTACTCAGCAGCTAAATGATATTAGCTCTTATTCCATGTAAGATGTAAAAAATTAAAATCTTAACTTATGTAACTTTGGGCAAATCAGGTTTCTTTCCCTTTTGTTAAAGTTTTCACAGCATTCTATATATTTGATTTTTCGAAAGTGAGCCATGCATTTTAAGAAGATTGTTAAAAATAGGTCTATTAAAAAGATAAACACTGGCCTTTACACTGTACACTTGTTACAGTTACTGAAAGAAACACACCTGAATGTTACTTTTTATTCTGAAAATATTTGCATTTATTTAGACTGTATTTATTCATTCTGGAAAAAAATTCTAAAACTATTACATTTTAACTTTCATCCAGTGTTAATCCATTTTGGCACATGTTTTACCCAATAAAATTGCTTTGAATAAAAATTACCAAGTATAACAATTTTTAAAACTATTGAATTAAGGTTTAACATACTATTTTTATTGATATTATTAGTAGGAAGATTATTATTATTCTTTTACAAGATTAATAATGAAAATAGAAATGACAGAGCCACATAAATTCACTAATAATTTTTGTAAGGGTTTTTGTCATGGAAGTTACACTACAACTAGAGCTTATAGTCTTCTAAACACAGTACATTGCTTTGACAAAACAATCTATAATGGCTCCAAAGAAAGAGGGCATTGTGAAGCCTATCCTTTCAGTGACCTCCAACAGATAGGGGAGTGTTTCTTGCACTTCCAGTGTAACTGAATCTGCTTTATTTGATGGAGGACTGGACTAAGCCTGCAATACTTACTGATTCAATAAGGAAAGACCAATTAAACCATGAAACTACCATATAGTTAAATTAATTAAGACAGAAGCACATATTTTTCTGTGCAAGCATCAGGAAAAACACTATCAGTATGAAACTGTAGAAGTGACCTCAAATAGCTTACATTTCTCCGCTGAAGTGGTGTACTTGATAAGGTGTGAATGTAATAAAGCTATGTCCTGGTTTTAGTTGGGATAGAGTTAATTTTCCTCATAGTATCTGGTACAGTGAAGTGTTTTGAATTTAGTATGAGATTAATGTTGATAATACACAGATGTTTTAGTGGTTGCTGGGCAGTGCTTACCCTAAGGACTTCTCAGTTTCCCATGCTCTGCCAGTGAAGGGGGGCACAAGAAGCCAGAGCTTGTACATATTCTTGGACATATTCTTGTAGGATATGTAAATCCCACTGCAAAGTTTATCCAGAAAAATATTAATATCACACTGTCAAGTCAGTGGGTGTAAGATATGGGTTGAGTGCAATTAGCTGCAGAGTGGCATAAGTTTGTTAGGATGATGAGTATACTACAATTGAGTTTCTGATAATGTATATGACTTCTAAATTAGAAGGCGCAATTCAACATTTGTTATTAATCAAAATTTCCAAGCCTAGATGTAACCACATTCTAGGTAATCTAAGTAGAGTTTGCAGAAAGAATTCAGTAATGTGACCTAACACTACCTATAACTAAAGGGCGATTACTTTCAAATACACTTAAAAGAAGTAAGTACCCATAAACCATTTAAAATTAATGCAAATGTGTAAAAAAATAGTGAACTGATAACTGTTTCACCCTCTGTCCAGACAACTGAACAATGCAAGCACACAATCTGCATTTAACAAATGCTGGTGAAGTTGCTTGTGCAAACTCTGCCTTTGGAATTCATAGGCACCACTGGAAGCTGTGAACTGAATAATCAACTCTAAGAATACATCTAATTATTTGATGCAGCTACTATAATTCTTCATTTTGAAGACTGGTTCAATTTGCAGTTGTTTTTAGAGAATTCAGGAAGTAATTATGTTTGTTATGTCAGTGGAACCTGTGAGACTCTAATTTTATTTTATTGTAATAGATAATACAATAGTTTGGCACCATATTCACTTCTAATTCTGATGTTTACTGGATCTCCGACATCTTAGTTTTTAATTGGAAAACTTGGAAGTGTTAGTTACAAGTACAATGTCTATTTGAGACATCCAGTGGAGATACAAATTGTTGTTGCTTTTTTGGCATTTTGTTTTGGTTTTAGCATATGACCATGTTTTCAGGGTTTTTTTCTCGACTACATTCTAATGATATTTTCATCTACACACAACAATCTATTAAATTTTAATGGAATTAATACCAAATCAACTAAACAAATAGACTATCAAACAACTAAATTGTTAATAAAATGAGTTAAAATTCAAAATATGGGATAGAATATACTACAGCTATTTCTGGGAAAACTAGATCTAAGTGGATATAATGAAGAGCTTTATAATGTGAAATATGAATATTTAATTATTCTAATACTTCCTAAAATAGCATGTGCACATAAAAGATTTTCCCTAGGATTGAATAGCAGATGCATAGGAAATAAAATAGAACTTTGAATGTAAAGTTCATGTAACCATTTTATTTATTATAACTCAGTACTGAAAACATATATGATGTTTCCAAACAAAAATTAGTGCCCTTATCCCAAAGAACTTACACTGTAAGAAGATACTAAGGGAAATATTGATGGCAGAACTAAATAAAACACAAAACCCATAGTTTTAAAGAAGATAAAATTGCCTTCTAATTTTTCATTGTTTCCACAGAAACACAGTTGAAGACTACAAGATATTAGGATTGGACCATTTATACAAAGTGCAACTCTATCCAAATGTTAGGAGAATGATTTAAACGGTAAGAAGAAAGGAGTTCATGACAAAACCATTTCCCAGTCTCACTAAGATCATGGAAATTAAATGGAACAGACCTAGAATTAAATGAAAAAAAAAATTAGGAAAAGAACAGAAAATTTATGTTCATGTTACTGTGAGGTTTCAGCTTGTGGCATGCAAAGTTAGTGCATGCAGCATTAAAGAGGGTTAAGCAGTTGTCATGAGAGGATTTTGATTTTCAGGCATTCATACCAGCAAAAAACTTTTAAAATACATTCAGTTCATACTAGCTGAAGCTTGAAAACACAGTATTTCTGGTAATACCTTTCTGTCACCAACTTGGTAATGTTTTTTGATGTTTTCACAGAAAAATATTAGGGAAGAAGGATGAGGAGGCAGAAAGCACAGACAAAAACTGCGACATTCCATATTATGTACATTCTAACTGCTTCACAGCATAAGTTTTGAGAATATTATGAAGCTGTAATATTTTATCCTCCAATGTTATAGCTGAACAAGGATCATTTTGATTCATACATGCTATATATTATTAATTATTTTAAGCTAGCCTCAAAATAGCTGGTCAGAATCATTATTTAAACTCTCAAACTTGAACAACACAGCACTTATCTCACTAGTATCTGATTATCTAAACTCCATTACTTGATAGTTTCAGTTGGTTTTGATGCATAGATTGTTTGTGGATTATAGATCTGTTCTGGCAGAATAATCTTTTCTCAATCGAACAAACTCAATGAAAACTCATGTCTCATTTTGGTTTTCCATTTTGCAATGTTCCAAGTACAATTTTAGTTTAGTATTTTCAGAGTTGGGGTTCATGTTTTACTCAAAATTCAGAAAAGAATAACAGTGGCTTGTCAATTATAAGTATTTGACAGAAGTAGGAAACTAGAAGAAACTAATAAAAAGCCCTGTATGATAGACTTACTACATGGCATTTGCCATTTGATATCATACGATATCATAGAATAATATCAATATAATATAATATGATTTATTATTCCATCTGAGAAAGACCAGTTAAATTTTGCATTTAAAGGGGATCATATATGAACTACATTGAAATATATATGAAATGATACAGCTTATGTATGCAATTACTTCTGAGAAACCAAATTCCAGTCATTTTTGGCTAAATACAAGTAGTTCTTGTGAAAAGGAATAGGTCAAGCTTTTCTTCTTTTTGTTTAATTAAGCAATATTATTGTATGTGTGCTGATGTTATCTGCTGTCATATGTACTTCAGTTCCTACAGGAGAAAAAAAAAAAGAATTTAGTTCTACATTTGTATTCAGTTGTAGAAGAGAGCTGAGTGTTTCCTTTTCTCAATCAGTGCAATTTACAATTTAAAACACCTACCATCTATTTGAGGAAATTAATTATAATTGGCAGTTTTGCTCAGGAAAATAAGCCACAGAGCTTCAGTGTGTTGAAGGTCACTGGCAAAGTGAGTTAGTGAGGTTGTCTGAAGGTAGACTTGGCACAATATCAGTCCAAATTATACCTGCCTATATGTTGTTGTTACTTTGTCAGTCATATCATACCTACAGGAAGAAAAACAGAAATACTAGCACCACAGCTAACTTTCCCACCACTAACAGCAACAAGAAGAAGATATCAGGTGTAAAAACACAGCAAAGAAAGATTGCTGTGATCAAATCTGTCAGGGTACTACTTCAGTTTTCTTCTGGCATTGACCAAACCTCATGTTTCAAACTCAAAGCCTCCTGGCAAAAACTATGCAGTGTAGCAGATGAACTTTGTGCCTTTAAACCTTCCCTCTAAACAACACCCAATTTCTGCCAACTGTTTTTCACCTGAGGCATAATTTGAAACGAACAAAAGCACCAGGTGAAAGGTGATTTTTGTACTAGTTGTTCCTCAGCTGGAAAGCTGCCAAAAGGCAAATTTCATTAGTTTCACTGTGTGTGTATGTGGTTGTACACATGCGTTCCTGTGACATTTGCCATTTTCTCACATCCTTTCATGCCTGGATCCTTTGGCAATAGAGGAAAAAGCTGAGAATGTCCTTTGAACTGTGTTTTGCTTTTCAGGCACCACTGTGGGTAATTGCACACTTCTTACCAGCAAACCCTGATAAAATTAGCCATAGAAAGTGGAGAAAGGAAAAGAAAATCAAACGAGGCACATCATGCCTGACTAATCCAGTGGCCTTCCATGATACAGTAACTGCATCACTGGCTAAAGGACAAGCTGTGGGTGTCATCTAGACTACTGAAAGGTCTTTCGTACTGTTCCCTACAACAATCTTGCGGATAAATTGGGGAGATAAGCATTTGATGGATGGGCTATTGAATGGATTACCAAATGACTTCATGGCTGCTATCCAAAGGGTTACAGTCAACAGCTCAATGTCCAGGTGGAAACCAGTTACCAGTGGTGTTCCTCAAGGGTCTATACTGGGACCAATACTATCTAATATCTTCATCAATGACATATTGGGATTGAGTGCACCCTCAGAAAGTTTGCAGACATCCCCAAGCTGTGTGGTACACTGGAGGGAAGGGATGCCATCCAGAGAGACCTTGACAAACTTGAACAGCAGGCCAGTGTGAACCTCATGAAATTCAACAAGGCCAAGTACAAGATCCTGCACCTGAGTCTGGGCAATCCCCAGTATCAATAAAAAATGGAGATGAATGGATTGAGAGGAGCCCAGAAGACAAGGATTTAGAAATAATGGTGAATGAAAAAATTGGATATGAGATTCAATGTGATCTTGCAGCCCAGAAAGCCACTCAAACCCTTGGCTGCATAAAACCAAATGTGTTCACCATTACTGAGCATTGCAGTTTTATTCTGCATGTTTTCTAAAATCTATAACGCATTAGGTTTGGCACAAGTTTAATAATTCCTGCAATAAATCTACAGTGGGACATTCTGCAAAATCTGCATGTAGAGTTCAGTGCAAAAAACTTTCTACATTTTTGCATTTTAGTAAGCCTCTGCTGTCATCCACATTTTAACTCTGATGATATAATTTTCCTCGTGTTCAAAGTGCATTGCCCTTCTCTGTCCCATATTGACTTTACCACATTTCATTTTAGTATCTCGTTTCACAGGTCTCTACGTGGCTTCCCTCAGAAATTTATTACAGATTTCTGTTGTAAAAAGCAGCAATTCCAGTAACAACCCTTAATTTGTGATTCAGACTCTTGCCTCTGAAAATAGGTTTCAAATCCATTAATATCAGCAGTATGGTACAAACTAGATCATTAAAGTAATTGATAATGTTCCCTCTCTCAAGAGTAGCTCACAGATTTCCACACCAAGAAAATGACATCATCTGACAAGTTATTTTTTTCCAACTCTTCCTTCTTTCCTTTACATGTTATTTATTCCTTTTCTTCACACTGGTTATCTTTCTAAAATGATTCTTTTACTTCTTCCTTACAAGACTTTGATTCTATATTTCATGATCTTCTAATTTGTCATTTAACTTTGCTCTAGGGTTATGCTTTACCCATAATATATACTTTACTACCTCTGCTGGTTTTGGCTGGTTTTGGCAAGTGCTGAGCAGCACTTGCACAAAGCCAAGGCCTTTCTGCCTCTCACCCCAGCTCATCAGTGAGTAGGCCGGGGGTGCACAAGGAGCTGGGAGGGGAGGACACAGCTCGGACTGCTGATCCCAATTGACCCATGGGATAACCCAGACCATATGGCATCATGATCAGCATATAAACCAGGGGATGAAGGAGGAAGGGGAAGTTGGTTCAGAGTGGTGACATTTGTTTTCCAAAGTCACTGTTACATGTGATAGATCCCTGCTTTCCTGGAGATGTCTGAACAACTATCTGCCCGTGGGAAGTGGTGAATGAATTCCTTGTTTTGTTTTGCTTTATCTATTATACTGTCTTTATTTCAACCCATGAGTCTTCTCACTTTTACCTTTCCAATCCAGTCCTTCATCCTACTGGAAAGGAGTAAGTGAGCAGCTGTGTGGTGCTTACTTGCTGGCTGAGTCTAAACCCCAACACTACCCTAGAATATCAAAATTAATTCATTGCCATGCTCTCTTCAGTCAATGCCCATCTTCAGCATCTGATTATAAGTGAATGCTATTTCAGTTTCTCTGATTTCATTCTTCTTAATCTCACTTTGTTCTACTTTCTTTTTCTTCTCTAGGTATTTAGTTTTACAAGGAGCAACAAGATAATATGCATTTCTTTTAGAGTACTCAGGAAACAATGCATAACACAGCATTAAAACAAGCCATATTTTGATAAACTGAACTGTCAGAAGAATAATCACTAACACCTATATTCTTAGGTGCATTAATTATAAACCCATGTTTTATTCTCAAAAAGGGGCTGAGAATAAAATTACTGACCTGCCAGTGAAATGTTTCAGTGTTTAATCAAAATAAGTTACTATAAGAGATTAGTAGGAACATATAATATGCATATTAAAATCAAGAAAAAAAATGTTACTATAGCTTAAGAAAAAGAGCATTTAGAAGCAACATAAAGCATTTACATACATAGACAGAAAATAAGCCACAGCTGTCTTTAAAGAACAAGCATCACTCTTTGATCTACCAGAAATCTTAATAAAAGAAACTTGTTGATAAAATTTATTTGGGTCTTCAAAAAAGCCTTTGATAAACCTTTTTCTGTGAGATGTTGAGAACATAATTATTCACAGAGAAAGAGGTGAAGTAATGCCATGGATTAAAAACAAACTACAGAGTATTTTAACTTGTCAATTTTCAATGACAAGAGGTCAGTTTTCAATGTGGCAAAAGATTAATGGTCTAGAAAAATATTCTCTATAATAAACTGATGCTGTTTAACATTCTGTTAATGATCTGGAAAAAAAGAATGCATTATGATATTGTACAATTTTGCAGTAACAGGAACTGCATGAGCCAAGGCCAGAGAGAATATGAATATCTTCAAAGGGAATTTATAAAGCTAGATAAATGATGGATGACACTTAAGGAGCTATGTTTTTTAACTTAAGTCACACAGACATCTAAATATGAGTTTTTCACTCTGCATTCATTGGAGATAAAAAATGTCCACCCCAGGTTAAGACAAATTTCAAACAAGGTGTATTTCCTTCTCTTTTTCTCTCTCTGGATAAATAGTAAACAGCACAGAGCTGGAGGTACCTCTAAAGTAGTATGTTTAATAATCGTGCACAGTGGAAGCAATAACTTGAGCCAGATACACAATTGTTAGATTCCAAATTATCCAAAGAAAGTTCCAAAGTTCCAAAGAAAAAGGCTTGGGCATTACTCTAGTCATAGCAACGAGAACCTTAAAAAATTGCAAAATGTGACAGTCAGAGTATCAAAGCTTAGCAGGAAGTAATTCTGAAAATACAGTAATTTTTTACATTACTGTATATTGAACAGGTATGGCAGGTCTTATCAGGAATGATACATTCAAATCCAGTTTCATTTTCACACAGAATATAGCAGAAACAGAAAGTCTTCCATCAGTACTGTATATTGCTGGAAGACAAAAATGGGTTTGTATATGAAGAGATTTAGTTAGAACCATCAATTACATCCAGACAACAGAAAAATAACAGGAATACCATTGCTCCCTTATAGCATTTATGAAGTGAAACAACTTTTTTGTGAAAACACTGTGTTGAATTCCTCTAAAGAACTGAATGTATTTAAAAGCTATTAATTTCAAACAGCTCAGCAATGATAAATGCTTAAAAAAAGTCATGAAGTCATAATGCAAATAAATACCAAACATTTATTAGCATTTTGTATTAGCGTTTAAACATGTTACACCATCTAACTGGCACTAACAACTCAACAAAAGGCAAAACAGACACTTATGTCTAATTTTATTGAGATAAGTGGGAATGATTTATGTTCAAAATAAAGGTTATGGGGCAGAGATCATGAATTGTGTGTTTGATGACACAGATCAATGACTAGATTTTCTGGGAAGTAAATCACAATGAAGTTTAGTTCACACAGAAGTCTCTTGCACAATCAGGATTCCTTATTCTGCTGCATGAGAGATCTGCCAGCTTGTAAGAAAGGAATGGGCTAAAAATTTTGTGTGTGGTCCTAAAACACTTTCAACTTCAATTTTTAATGGTGTCATGGAGAAAATTGACCTTCATACAACAGATTTGTCAGCAGTGAAATCAAAGGCAGGTGCTAAATTGGTATTAGGATTGAAGAAGGACTTGCCACTCTTCCCTAGTCCTCACATGGAAACATAGAATTAAGTTTCCAGAAGGAGGTGCTTTGTTGTGGTTTTTTAAAATTTTTATTCCACCTTTAAAATTTACTGTACTATTGGATCATACTCTCTTCCATCTTTATGAGCATAAAAGAAATACTATTTTGTTAGAGGATAAAATGTCGACCTCTGTTGACCTTTAGAAAATTATGTGTGCTTCCTAATTGTCTTAAAATAGACTTTCTCAAAACATAAAAGCCAATCACACAATTACTTGTACACAATTACACAAGGGAAGTGCATCTTAGTTTCTAAGGTTAATTCAAATTTGAGTGTGTGTGCCCACTAACTTAGTTTCAAAACAGACACAGTAATAAAAGGAATACACAAAGATCTGTCCTGAAAGCAGCAATGGCAACAGGAAGCACAAGGCAAATCACCCTAATGTCCAGAAAGAAGACAGGCTGAACTGACGCAGACCTGCAGTGTCATCTTAAAAAATGCATCAAGTTGCAATGGAAATAAAATTTTTAAAAAAGCCATGAGCTTGGCACTGCTTCCCACATGCAACTGGCAATACAAATCAAAAGTATTTCAACCCTATGGATTTAGCTACACAATTATAAAATTGGAACAAATTATTTATACCCTTCAGATCTGTGAAATATTTTAAACACAGTATGATTATTTCTTTTTAAGTTTCATCAGAAATCTATGATAACTGACAGAGAGAAACCGTACCTATATGTGCATAGAAAAAAAAATAGCATCTATTTTAAGGATTGCGGCTGTATTGCCCATAATTAGAAGGAAGATTATTATTATAAGTAAGGATAAGAATAAGAGTAAGAGTAAGAATAAGAGTAAGAAAAAGACATGAGCATTCACAGACTCACAAGACAGATTGGTTATTAACTACTAGAAGATGAATGACAGTACATTCCTGGAAATGGGCAGAGGGACAGAAGAGAATGCTGATGTTTCTTTAAATCTCCAATGTATCACGACGCTTACATCATGCTGCGTTGGGTTACATCATGTTACGACTAGTGATGTAACCCGTCGCAATGCAATGCACACATCGCACTCAGTCAGCACTTTTTCAGCTTGTCCACATGTTCACCGTGGCCAAGAGAGGTTCGGTTGTGTTAATTAAAATTATTGCATTTCTGTGGTATTTATGGTTGTTTGTGAATTGAAATTTTCTCGGTTTAAGAAAAAGCAGGAAGAAATGCAGAACTAAAATGTATTCTAAATATATAAAACAAATGCGTAGAACATGCAGATAGGCTTGGTCTGATGATGATATGAAAAGCCACCCACATGAATATATTATATAGTAAACTTAGGAGCAAGTAAATCGGGGGAGAAATGCCAGATGCATCATTCTCACTATGAGCATGTTTCCGCTTTAAAGATAAAAATACATCTATCTGTTCATTCTGTTTCTCAGTTTCTTTTTTTTTTTTTCATGGAATGTGCTAAATAGAACTTTAAGGTAGGGCTTAGGCATAAGCTTTTCCTGTATGTCATAGATGTAGTTCTCTTGTACTACCAAACCAGGCTTCAGCTCTAGGTGAAGAAACAATTTCCATGCAGCAGCAGGCTGCTCAAGGTATCAAAACACTGGCATTGCCATAATGCACGTACTGGAGTCTGTACCAGCTAAACTGTGGTTGATGGTGGAGCTGGTGCCCAGCTAGGGTATTCAAATAGCTGGGACAGCAGCAGCAACTGTGATTAGAGCCAAATATTGCCCACCAAATGATTACTCATTTGTCTAACTGCTTAAGACTAAAACTAAGCCTAATCTTTGTCTCACCTTATTCCTTGTCTTAGTCTAGCCTTACTGTCAGTCCTTAGTGCTTGATCAGAAGCATCAGGATTTAGCTATGTGTATTTTTACAAATATCTTCAATTTGAAAATATTACAAATATTTGAATGCACGGTTGTAGCTTTTCCCTGTCATAGACTACAGTGAGTTTGTTATTTCCTACATTGTTTTTTCACACTATCCCTTGGGAAGCACTCTTTTTTCTAAATGCTTAAACATAGGAAAAATGAACAGTATATTTAGAAAGTCATTATCTATTTTTTATGAATCCCATACTCCTTAATATTCGAGTTTAGATGGAGAAATAGCCACTAGCATAGGACACAAAAAAACTGACAAGGAGAGTCTGATGTCATGAGCCAATACGCTCTTGCTTTTTGTGCTGTCAGATTTAACACAAATTATGTTAAATCTACTGAACGCTGCATTTTCACTGTTGTTTTTATGTTCAGTTAATGTTTTTTCCATTCTGCCTGTATTCAGAAAAGAGGATATAGAGTCCTGCTGGTTTTTCTCTCTGCTCTCCGCCTTGCATACTTTGCTCATAGCTTGCTCAAACACACACGCACACAAAACAGAAAATACCACTTTCTGTTGAAAAACTGACTGTAAATGGAATATTTTTTAAGGCTAGTCTTCAATTTAGATTTGAATATGCATTGTCTTCTATTGGCAGTTGTAGTCATGAAAGCATTTACCATTTCTTAACTAAATCCCACCCTTTCTATCATCCGCTTATTACTGTCTTCTTGCTAGAAGCTAATTCAACTGCACATGTGATTTCTCCAGAGCTTGTCTCAGACAAAAATGTGTCACGTTAACAAAGAACAACTCTTTTAAACTGATTATGCTCAAAGACTCTGACTGAAATAGGTTAGGAGACAATCATCTGACTAGCTTCACAAGCAGAGGCAGCAATTGCTATGTTGGAGGGTGACACACAGTGACTTCCTTCGCTGGCACAGCTGCAATATGAAAAGGATATATCCGCTTCTCTGAAATACTTAAGCAGGTGAGAAGTGATTGGCAGAGAAGTATGGATTAAGAATTTACTGGAGAAAGATAAATACTAATTCAATCTCAGAATGGAGTTGGAAAGCAGAGTGGTATTAAGTCATCAGGAAGCAGGAGCCACAATTGATAAAGGAACAGATGCCAATGAAGGACAACTCTCGAGACACTCAACAAAACTGTTTCTCAAAAATATGTGACTCCAAATAGCAAAAGAAATATTTAATCTCATTTCTTTTCATATTCTTCATAGATCTTCACCTTTAATGACAAGACAAATCAAATCCCCCTATATTAACATAAAATTAATGAAGTGCTTGGAATCAGATCACAATACAGTCAAAGTGACTAACTATGATTGACAGAAGAAAGACACACATTTCTGGAATAGCATCTTGATTCTAGTACTTCAGAGAAGTCTGTATATGTATCAGACATAAAACCTCTCTGAAATCAGGTCAATTTGCAGTCAGCAAAGCGTTACATCTTAAATGACCCATTCTAAAGGGGAAAAGACTGCAGAACCCAATGCAAATACAGTGGTGCAGGCAGAGTAATTGAATTAACATGAGTAGGTTTACATGGAGAATACAATCTTTAGATGCTGCGTTTAAAAAGCTAAATTCCTAAACCAAGAAGGGAAGAAAAAGAGGACTGAGCTTGAAGGTTGTCCCTAAGGCACTACACCTTCCAGGGCTTCTTCTGGGACAATGCTAATTATGAATCAGCTTTCACTCAAAGTTTTACCTAAAGGCATAATCTAGCCACAAATAAATATTCATATAATTGAATGCAGCAAAGACTCATTCTTTTCTATAGCAAGAATGTTTCTAAGTAACTCTGAATCTGGTCAGAATCCCATAAACATTAAGTAAATGGAAAAAAGCTTCCTTTGTAGATTACGTAAAGCATTTAAAGGAAAAGTTTAGGTTTATGGATGAACTTAGCTCTAAAGCTTATGCTAAAACATCTACATTTCCTTATGATCAGTAAAACAACTTATTCTGGAATTTCTACCGCTTTAGTGAAAAGTACTATGTTCTTCCTGCACCCAAGCAGCAAAGATTCGTGACATGACAAGCTAAGTTAAAATAACCAGGCTCCTGCTATTAAGGAATAAGTAGAGTGTAGCAGAATGAAAATTTCAGCAGTTTGTCACACAGAAGAGAAGTCATTGGCAAAATGACACACTCTGGCATAAGAGAACAATTTCTGAGGAGGTCAGTATATATATATTTTTTACTGATACACAGCTTCACAGATATTTGTTTATAGTCACGTTCATTTATTTGCAAACCAACCACAAAGTCAAATTTGATTGAAATTGAAAATGAAGTACCTAAATAGTTGAGCAGAGCCATGTGAAATGAGATAATGCCTTTAGAAGTTCCAATCACATGGAGTTTTGACTCCACCACTCATTTTTTTGTGTAACATGGTTTACCATCTTGAATGTTGTGGATATACTCTTTCCATGATTTATCCCAAATCATTATGTTGTCGGTATTTTCACTGCTAAAATACTGAAGTTCTAATTTCTTTTTAAAACAGGACGATCTCACTGTTTATTGCACTTGTAGAAATGCATCTCCATATAAGCAGCAAAAACAACTTTTAATTTTAGAAAAAGCATAGATTACATTCATTAACATTATGAAACAATATGTCTGTTTCCACAGATAATAAATAAATAAAATTATAAATAAAATACCATTATTATTTTGTGTAGATGGAGCGAGATGATGACTATCTTGTATCCATTTGCTGAAATAAGACATTATTGGGGAAAAAGTAGGCCTCCAGCAGCTTAGGAAAAATGAACTAGAAAAGGGCAAATTTAGTATATTAAAATTTTGCCTCCTCAACCCTCATTAAATTTAGTATCTGCTCTTTCCTGGAATGGATTCTATGGTATACACACATAACTGTGTCCTTGTGGATCCTAAAACTTCTAAAAGAGTCAAGAGGTAGCAGAGAGGCAAACAGTTTATTTAATCCTTGCTTTACCCTCAGTACAATGAAATATAATGTGAGATTTCCACAAGACCTGTTAGGATGACTGTCATATTTATTCTAAAAACACTGCTAGAATGAAAAAACATAAGTATGTATACAGGTTCTGCTTGTTTCATTGCTGATACATATGCTGCAAATTTAAACCTAGAAATTATACAAATGAAAGCATGAGTTTAATGGAGAACTATTATCCCAAGTCCACCTGCAATTTAAAAGAAAAATATTAAATCGGTACAAGAAGAAACTGCATAACTTGTGTTAACTTATTGCTTTTGGTAGTCCATCCAAATAAATGGGATACCTAGAGATACAGAAATTATTTTCTAGGGACTGAATTTTGAAGAAGCTTCTTTAATAGCAGAAGAGGGTCCTAAATCCATGACAAGCTCATATAAGAAACCCTTAACAGTTCCAGCATTAGAGTCCCTTTCCAAAGTTGCCATAAATGAGTGGAAGAGAATGTATAGAAAGCACACATCATGTCAGACTAATAGGAGCTTAATTAACAGTTCAGGTAATAAAGAATAATGAACCACGTCTTCACGAAACCTCCAGTAAGACCTTTATTACTCCCTGATGTGGTGTACAAACAAAAAAATGCTTGTTCTTCTTGACTACCTTCCTTTTTTCTCTAGTTGCCTCAGATTACACTGCAATTCATTAGTTTCTATCCTATTCCCTTAGGAATTCATTCTGGAAACAACGTGACGGCTATGGGCCAAAAGTTGCTGTCAAGTTTACTTTTGAAAGTGCTGGACAATGTAATCAAAGTCTACACATAGCACACATGACTGAATAACTGGGCTACATTTGATATCATATAAAGTGGTTGTATTACCTGAAGGGCAGGAATTGAACAGGAAACCACAGAATCACAGAATATGCCGAGTTGAAAGGGACCCACTAGGATTATCAAGTCCAGCTCCTGGCCCTGCAGAGGACCATATCCAAGAATCACACTGTGTGCCCAAGGGTACTCTCCAAATGCTTCTTGAAATCTGTCAGGCTTGGTGCTGTGACCACTTCCCTGAGGAACCTGTTCTAGTACCCAACCACCTTCTGTGTGAAGAACCTTTCACTAATATCCAACCTAAACCTCCCCTGACACAACTCAGGCCATTCCCTTGGGTCCTGTCATTGGTCACCACAGAGAAGACATCAGTGCCTTCCCTTCCTCGTCCTCTCACAAGGAAGTTGTAACTGCATTGAGGTCTCCCCTCAGTCTTCTCTTCTCCAGGATGAACAGACCAAGTTACCTCAGATGCTCCTCATACGGCTTCCTCTCAAGGCCCTTCACCATCTTTGTTGCCCTCCTTTGGACACTCTCCAGTAGCTTAATGTCTTTCTTATATTGCAGTGCCCAAAACTGCACACAATATTCAAGGTGAGGCCTCACCAGTGCAGAGCAGAGCAGAACAATCCCCTCCCTCGACCGGCTGGGGATGCTTTGCCTGATGCCCCCCAGGACACGGTTGGCCCTTCTGCCTGCCAGGGCACTTGCTGACTCATATTCACTTTTGACCAGGATGCCCAGGTCCTTTTCTACAGCACTGCTTTCCAGCTTCTTATTCCCCAGTCTGTATATACATCCAGGTTTGCCCCATCCCAGGTGCAGAATCCAGCACTTGCCCTTGTTGAACTTCATGTGGTTGGTAATTACCCAGTCCTCTAAGTTCTCGAAGTCTCTCTGCAGGGCCTTTGAGGGAGTCAACAGCTCCTCTGAGTTTTTGTGTCATCTGCAAACTTACTTAGTATCCCTTCCAGTCCTGCATCAAAGTAATTTATGAAGATATTAAAGAGCACAGGGCCCAAGATGGAGCCCTGTGGAGCACCACTAGTGACAGGTTGCCAGTTCGATGTTACCCTGTTAACTATTACCCTATATGCTTGATCCACGAGCCAATTGCTCACCCACTACATGATGTGTTTATCCAGCCGTGTTCTGGACATTTTGTCCAGAAGGATCCTGGAAGAGATAGTATTGAAAGCTTTACTGAAATCCAAAAAGATTACATCAACTGGCTTCCCTTGATCAACTAGGTGGGTTACCTTCTCATAGACACTAGAGGAACAAGAAAGGTAATCATTTAAGCAAACTTGAGATAAGTGGTCATAGTGGAATATTTTCATAATTTGTACTATACTCAAAGGCATCAAAGAGCCTCAGAACAATAAAAGTCAGAAATCTACACATGAGTGCATAAAGCTCTCATTCAAATCAACTGGAAACCTGCAAAATTATATAATTTCATGAGAAGAAATGTGACAGCTAAGGATAGTCCAGGCTCCAGATTTCACATCCTTAACTATTCCGTAGGTTTTTTCCTACATGTCAGTGACTCATTCTTTGTGAAGGCAGTTTACCCCTAATTAAACTCAAAGTGAGATTTCTGCTCTCTTCCCATATACTACATGTCAAATCACTAGGAATAACCTAAAATCAATGTAATTATTCACAGATGTAAATATTTACTGTGTAATACTAGAAATATAACAGGGAACTAGGGAGCAGAGAACTAAGCCCAAGTAATACAAATAGCAGCTGCAAAAATTCTTTCAAAACCTAACTTAGACCCCTAAAAAGGAAAATGAAAGGAAGCCTCAATGGGCACTAGAGAGAAGAAGCCTCTCCAGAAAACAATGTATGCCATCAATGGCAGGCAGGATGTATGAGCCCTCACTAAGTAGTTTAGCTTTAAAACATGTATCCACAATTCTCTTAAAGCTGACAGCTCAGTTATGGCTGTTCAGTCAACTACTTAAATTTAAAACAACAACCCTACAGATTACAGTATCAAGTGATAAAGAATTGGCCAGACAGAAAATGGAAAAACCATCCCCATAATACTAAAATGCAAATTAGCTTTCAGAAGACTAACATTCTTATAAAACAAAGGTTATATTAATAAATACATAATCCAGGCAACACACAGAAATTTCAAATATGGGGTAAAGTGTAACAGCTTCCATGAGTCCCTAAGAGGTTTTCTGCAATGTGGGAAGTAGCAGCATACAGAGGTCCCTGTGCTAGAACCAAACAGGCTTATTGGGGACTAAAAGCAAAAATACTGTATCACATTCTTCCTACTTAAACTGATTAGGTATGGTAAGTGGCAAGAACATGTAGTCTAGGTGAAGTCTTTTTAAACAAAATGAAGAAACTTAAATTCTCCAATTAACAGATCCTTTTCTTTTTAGAGGTATCTTCTTTGAGCACTTAATAGCAATTTGATACTATCAAACAGTAATCATTACTCAGGGTTAAAAAAAACAACCTGCAGCAAGAAAGAATTCTTTTTGCTTCAGCATTAAAAATGTACTATTTTTTTTTACAATTTAATGAAACAATACAGGCTTTCTTTGTCAGGTACAAGCGAGGCAAATGTAGCATTCATTTAAATGAATACCCGCACACAGAGTAATTGGTTTAATGACTTTCCAATACTGTCAAAGTTAATTATTATTATTTACAAGAAATTAAGCTATCATGTGGTTTATTTTATTAAATATTATTTTTATTTTTTTCTAATTATTAAAAAAATACAAATGAAAGAAGACTATTCTCCTCTTTACCTTGTAAAAACAAGTTGCATTGTTACAAAAATTTAGTCCTAGAGAAGTGGAGTTCTAGGGCTTAAACTTGTACTACAATTTAGAATTCCAAATAAAAATTGATAAAATTTAGGTAGCCTTTTACTTGAAACCTCTTCAAAGGTAAATACATATACATATTCAAATAGATACAAAATATAAAATATATAAAAATTTAATACATATATATAGTTTGTTTTAGAAAACTCAGTTAAAGCATTTTAAAAAAATGAAAATGCAGCACCAATATATAAGTCAAAGAATTTGAATCTACCTCATCTGTATCATTCTATTCTTATTCCTCAGAGTAAACATACCTATGATTTATCTATCTGTATTATTTTCAGACAGTTTCAGAGCAATGAAATCCCAAATGCCATGCTCTTTTGATATTTCTCAGTGAGAATCATCCGGGCCTCACAGTCTCTTGCTGTAGTTACAACCTCACTCACCACTGGCATCAAGCTGTACCTATGAAATGTATCTGCAAGGAGGCCTGTGGTGAAAGGCTCACGTGTGGGGTGGATGTCCCCTGGCTCCTGCTCTGAGCTACACACCCACACCTACAGCAAGCACATTTGCTGTCATGAAGCTTTCCACCACAGCTGACTATTGAAGAAGTCATGCTGCACAGGCTTCATGCAGGGTCTCCAATTTCTAATACTGAGAAGTCTGAGAAAATTTCACACTTTCTGATATATATTCTTGGGTAAGAACAAAAAGTCAAGTTGTACAGTCAGTTAGAAAGATACAATTAAACTGCAGGGAAGGCTGCCATACAGGCACGAAGGACACACCTTCAACATATGCTCTCACAAATCCACGGTGTCCTGCTTCATCCAACTTTTTACTAGCGTTCATTTATGTGGAAATATCTGCAACATTTGAGTTGAATATTTTTACAAAGTTACCATCCTCATGAGCCTTGGAGAAAGCTGGTATGCCCACAGTGGTTTTGTTTGTTAAGGTTGTTATCATACTTGGTACTTGCTACAAAAAGAACTATATCTGAAAATGCAATATAGCTAAAATGAATTTTCCAAAGCATCTGACAAATAATTACATTATTGGAATTATTGTTGTGTTCAGTTTGGTCAAGAACAATATAATAAGAAAACAGTAGTTGTGTCAGATCTTTGTATCAAAATAGGTGGTAGTAGTAAACAAACTTTGAGTTCAACATTTAACAAGGATTTATTCTTAGATCACAGTGGAAGTCTCACATAGAAAGTCAAGAAATATTTTCTTATTCTAATTTCACCATTTAAACTCTTTTCTATGCAAAAGAGTTCACTCCGCTGCTTTAATTAAGGCTGTAAAAGAGAAAGTAAGAGTCCTTTCAGCTCTGTTCTGCATCTAATATTGTTATTCATGTGATAGTTTTGTTCTCACATCACAATCAAAGAATAAATTTAGTCCATGAGAGTTCTGCTGCTCTCAGTTATTAGTGGTAACCGATACTGCCTTGTATTACATGCATATTGACATTTCCTGGTGTTCTTTTATACTAGAGTACATATGTTATTCTTTACAAATAACAACTTTTCCATCAAGCAACTGATGTTGCCTCTGAGGAAAACAAGGACTGAGTCATGAACACTACCTTCTCTACTTCAACAATTGGCAGCCCAACCAGCATGACCATAATAATCAGTCCAGCCCAGCTGGCGTGCAAATCAGGAGTACCCAAAATGAAAACATTTCTTGCTGCCCTGAATTGTCACACAGGACATGGAATGATTTGGGAACACTGTGAAAGACAAGGAGTCATAGAGATTGCATAGGAAAACAAATATACAAATGTCTAAGAAACAAGGTGGGTTTTGTTTTAGTGTTTGGTTTTTTTCTTTTTTTGGTTACTCAAATGACTATTATTTATTATTACTATGCAGGAGCTCTCATAATACTAAATACCAGAGAAGGCAGATCAGGGCAGGCGGAAGGAAATTTCGCTGTTCTTGTCAATTTCATCTGTTAATATATACAAATTAGGATATGGTGATTCCACAGAACCAAGTTAAAAGCTCGTTCTAACTTATATTATGAAAAGTTTTTTCATTATTTTCTTTTCAGTTTATGTTTTTCTTTTTATACATGGTGGTAGTAGTGTTTTGCTCACAGAATTTAGCATTTGTGGTCCACATAAGCGCTGTTGGCAGTAAAGAAATTATACTATTCAAACAGCCTGACTTTCTCTTTTTGGAGATGCATTGCTCCTGAGTCTGGAGGAAGTGAAGCTTCAATATTAATCAGCTTCTGTCCTAGGCTTTAACCCATATTACTCTACCAAGCAGATCCCTGAAGAGGCCAAAATCTGCTCTCCTGAAGTCCAGGGTAGTGAGCTTGCTCTGTGCCCTCCTCACTGCCCTAAGGATCTTGAACTCCACCATTTCATAGTCACTCCAGCCAAGGCTGCCTTGGGCTTCATATTCCCCAAGGGCATGTCCTTGACTGTGAGGACAAGGAAAAGCATAGCAACTCTCCTCTTTGGTTCCTCTCTCACTTGGAGAAGGAAGTCAATACCATCACATTCCAGGAACCTTCAGGATTGACTGTGCTCTGCTGTGCTGCCACTCCAACAGATATTAGGGTGGTTGAAGTCTACCATGATGACCATGGCTTGTGAATGTGAAGCTGCTCCTCTCTGTCTGTAAAGAGACTCATCTATTTGGTCCTTCTAGCTGGGGGGACTGTAGCAGACCCCCACTATGATGTTGCCTGCCCCTGTCACCTCTTTTATCCTGACCCATTAGCCCTCGGTCAGGTTCTGTTCCACTACTAGACATGTACTCCATGCACTTCAGTGAATTAAATATTTGTATTAGAATGGAGTAAAGCGTAAAACCTGAACAATAAAAATTGTCAGGAAAGAAAGAAAGTCTTATCTATTTAGTATTAACAAAAACAAACAAACAAACAAACCAAATCCAAAAACAATAAAAGCCCAACCCAAAATTTAATGAGAAATCCAGTGAGAACTGAGTACAGTGAAGTTTGCTTGCATTCCAAAAAAAGAGGTTCAATCTTAAAAGTGGCAAAACAGAAAAAAATGGACTTGAGGAAGAATTTGAGAGTGTCAAAGGAAGAGTTAAAGTTTTAAGTTCTAAAAAAATCTAAATCAACATATTCATAAAGTATCTACTATTCTATTTTCTGTTATAAAACCCTGTGAGTCCAATGACTTGCATTACACTAATGCACACCATAGATGGATACTTTACTGATAAGAGCAATAACCTTTCACTTCCATTAGGATTTTGTTACTAGACTGAATTGCCCTGACTGATAAGAAGAGAAAAGGGAAAGGGAATATAAATACATATATATATACACATATGTATATATACATATATAAATACAGCAAATTGAAGAGTTCATTAAAAAAAAGACAATAAATTAAATTACAGAAAAGCCTTCATAAAAGCCAGATAAACTGCCATACAACTTGAATGCTGCTCTGCAGGCTTTGAGGATGTTAGTCAGCTAATTTAAGAGCTTTAAACCTATTTATTGCTTATGAATGTGCTATGCTGACAGTTCTAAAGAGCTAATAATATTCTATTTATCTACAGGATGGGTATAGAAAAAGAATATAAGTGTGATTGTACTGAGTCATATCAAGGAATAGAGTTTCTTATAGTGAAGCTACTCAAAACAGTAAAACAACACTTGCTTTTTATTTCTAGTTTTTTCCAGTTACTTACATGCCTTTGTTTGAAGAAATGGAGGTAAAAAAAAGTTAAACAAATAATTACTAAGCTAATTTAGTTTAATTAAGGAAGATATCTGTTTTACAAAGCCTAAATGTGTTCTCTAGTGAAATCTCAAGTGTACAGGCTGATACTGAAACTCCAGTGAATGCAGCACTGTAACTGCAATAGGTAAGCAGGCAATTAGCAGCGATAAAGAAAAAACCTTGATAAGTCTTTCCTTTTTTTCTTTTTTTTTTAAACAGGAACATTGATCTGGATTGCTAAACAGTAAAGAAAAGAATGAGTAGGTGGCTACTGATGTACAACAGATGGACAGGCAGCCACTCTGTGCAAGACAGTCCAGTAGTATTACTTTCAAATTGTCCAAACAGAAATACTGGAAAAGAAGCTAATGAATTGAGGGGAAAAAAAGTCCACAAGATGGAAAATATGTAAGACATAGCTTTTTAAAACTCCAGGGGCTACTGATGTCTGTATAACAAAGTTCATACAATGTATCAATGAAGGAAAACAATCAAGCAAAAGAAATGGCCATGACTACATCCTGCCTAATATCACAATGGGAGAGGAATGAGAATGAAAAATTCAACAGACAGAATATGCAAGATGCCTAAAACAGAAAAACATGAGAAGTTTCTAATTATCATGGCAATAAATGGTCATTAATAACTGCAAAGTTGATATGTTCAAATGCAAATGGGAAAGAGTCTCTCAAATATATTCTTTACTGTGAGAGTGACAGAGCATTGAAACAGGCTGCTCAGAGAGGCTGTGGAATATCTCCTTCTCTAGAGATATTCAAAACCCACCTGGACACAATCATGTGCAACCTGTTCTAGGTGAGCCTGCTTTAGCAGGGGGGTTGAACTAGGAAGATTTTCAGAGGTACTTTCCAACCACAAACATTCTGTGATTCTGTGAACTACTTAGAATCAAAATAGTTATGATCTTCTCTGAGATGGAAATCTCTAATCAGCCCCTAAAAAGAATCATGTTGCACCTTCCATTAAAACAGATTACTGAAGAATGCATTAGATAAAAAGAAATTTGGCAAATAAATCAGAATCATAGAATCAGCTGGGTTGGAAGGGACCTCTGAGATCATCAAGTCCAACCCTTGATCCAACACTGCCATGGTTACTAGACCATGGCACTAGGTGACACATCTGGTCTCATCTTAAAAACCTCCAGGGATGGAGAATCCACCACTTCCCTGGGCAGCCCATTCCAATGCCTGATTACTCTCTCTGTAAAGAATTTCTTCTGAATATCTAACTTAAACCTCCCCTGGCAGAGCTTAAGACCATGCCCTCTTGTCCTACTGATAGTTGCCTGGGAGAAGAGATCAACCCCCACCTGGCTACAACCTCCTTTCAAGGGAGTTGTAGAGATTGATGAGATCTCCCCTGAGACTCCTCTTCTCCAGGCTGAACAGCCCCAGCTCCCTCAGCCTCTCCTCATAAGACTTGTGCTCAAGTCCCCTTACCAGTCTTGTTGCTCTTCTCTGGACCTGCTCCAGCACCTCAATATCCTTCCTGAACTGAGGGCCCAGAACTGGACACAGTACTCCAGGTGTGGCCTCACCAGCGCTGAGTACAGGGGAAGAATCACTTCCCTGGACCTGTTGGCCACACTGTTCCTGATCCAGGCCAGGATGCCATTGGCCTTCTTGGCCACCTGGGCACACTGCTGGCTCCTGTTCAGCTTCCTGTCAATTCAAACTCCCAGGTCCCTTTCTGCCTGGCTGCTCTCCAGCCACTCTGTCCCCTGCCTGTAGTGCTGCATGGGTTGTTGTGGCCAAAGTGCAGCACCTGGCACTTGGCCTTGTTGAACCTCATCCCGTTGGAATCAGCCCAACTCTCCAGCCTGTCCAGGTCCCTCTGAAGAGCCCTCCTGCCTTCCAGCTGATCAACACTCCCCTCCAACTTAGTGTCATATGTAAATTTGCTGATGGTGAACTCAATCCCCTCATCTAAATCATTGATAAAGATATTAAACAGAACTGGGCCCAACACTGACCCCTGGGGGACACCACTAGTGACCGGCTGCCAACTGGATGCAGCTCTGTTCACCAGCACTCTCTGGGCCCGGCCATCGAGCCAGTTCCTAACCCAGCACAGAGTGCCCCTGTCCAAGCCATGGGCTGCCAGCTTTTCCAGGAGTATGATGTGGGAGACGGTGTCAAACGCTTTGCTGAAGTCCAGGTAGACCATATCCACATCCTTCCCCTCATCCATCAGGTGGGTTTCCTGATCATAAAAGGAAATCGGATTGGTCAGACACGACTTGCCCTTCCTAAACCCGTGCTGGCTGGGTCTGATCATCAGATTGCATTGAGGATGATCTGCTCCATACCCTTGCCAGGCACTGAGGTCAGGCTGACGGGCCTGTAGTTTCCTGGGTCCTCTTTCTGGCCCTTTTTGTGGATGGGTGTGACATTCGCCAACTTCCAATCATCTGGGACCTCCCCAGTGAGCCAGGACTGTTGGTAGATGATGGAGAGCGGCTTGGAGAGCTCTTCCGCCAGCTCCCTCATCACCCTTGGGTGGATCCTATCTGGTCCCATAGACTTGTGAGGATCCAAGTGGCCCAGTAGGTCCCTAACTTTTTCCTCCTGGATTACAGGGTGCCTATTCAGATTCTTATCTCTGTCTACCAGCTCCAGAAGCCAGCTGTCCTCAGGACAACCTGTCTTACTGTTGAAAACTGAGACAAAGAAGGTGTAAAGTACCTCAGCCTTTTCCTCATCTTTGATAACTATATTCCCACCCATGTCCAATAAAGAATGGAGTTTTTCCTTGCCCCTCCTTTTGCTATTGATGTATCTGTAGAGGAACTTTTTGTTATCCTTCACAGAAGTGGCAAGATTAAGTTCAGGTCGTGCCTTTGTCTCTCTAATTTTCTTTCTATATGACCTAACTATATTCTTAAACTCTTCCTGAGTAGCTAGCCCTTTTTTCCATAATTGGTAGGCTCTCTTTTTTACTCTAATTTCCTTCAAAATCTCAAAATCTCCCTGTTCAACCAGACCGGTTTTCTTCCCCGCCAGCTTACCTTTCGGCAGACTGGGACAGCCTGCTCCTGTGCTTTCAAGACTTCCTTGTAGAAGCATGTCATCCCTCCTGGACCCCTTTGTTTTCAAGGGTTGTTGTACACTCTGAACTAGTCTTCTGAATAGGCTGAAATCTGCCCTCTGGAAGTTCAGCATTTACACATACATACATTTATTTGTACGTATATACATATATATGTATACAAACTTACGTATGTGAAAGAGTGTGTGTGTGTGTGTGTGTGTCTACACACTTGAGATGTATTAGATACCAAGTGTTTGCTTATGCAAAAGCCAATTTTAACTGTTCTGGAAACAAATACATTTAACCTAAGACAAAAATTGTGTGGAATGCATTTCCACTGACTGCAGTATATTAAAACTTTTGAAGTATGATGCAAATTTTTTACAAGTCAATGCTGCCCTCTCATAAAGCTTGCTCCAAAAGTAATCACTGTGCACATAAAATCCTAAGAAGACATCTCACGTAATTATAGTATAGATTATGACTTTTCTAGATAAAAAGAATACACTTACAGCTAAATGAAGGACTGCTTTTGGCCTTTACTAAAAGATGAAATAAAAACTACCAAATAGGCCTATTCAGACCTGTGAATACAAGTCCAAAAAGGAGAAAATAAAAAGCTATAAGTTGGTGCAGAAAAGTACCTTATTTGCAGAGAAAACAGGAGATAGATATACTAGCATAGCTTAGAAATAGTGAAGATGCTGTACTAGTAAGGGAAAAAAAAAGCGAGAAAAGTCATAATGAAATGTCTGTATCCTATCACAACAGTTTTTATGCATTTGTCCTTTAGTGTCTGTACTGTTATTTCTGGAAAAATGTAGGTTTTCTTTACTAGCTCAGATCTACTTTGCTACGGTCCAGTCTCACCAGAGAGGATTACTGATGCTCTCTGTACTCTTTGTTCTGGTAGGAATTCAGGCCAGGCTTCCCAGTGATGGTGAAAATTGCTTTTTTTGCAGTCACTGCTGCTTCCTCCTTCAGTAACCTTGTCTAGCAAATCAGCCCTGCTCAGTGAGGTCCAAACTAGAGAAATGTATTGTTATGGCCATTTGCTAACTGTTACCATTTCCTCACTTTGCTAGAGCTTTGGATTGCTCCCCAAAGCATCTTTCTCCATCCAGGGCATTAATCCCAAGCATTTAACTTGGGCACACTGTGTGACTTGGCTGCTATCAGATATTCCTTTAATGGGTGTTCTGACAGTAGACTGCACAAGATTCAATTTACTGTCTGCTGGACTTAACAAATACAGTGCTTATACATCCAATAGAGCTTACAAATCCCCTGTAAAATCATAAGCACTGCTGTGTTCAACTGAAGTTTTCCTTTAGGTAGAGAACTGGGCAGTCAACCAGCTTCCTTATATTTTCCTCTGAGCTGAAGCACTGACAGCCCTCTTCAGAGAACAAAGGAACGCCCTTTTTTCCCCTACTCATAAATCAGTGACTTTATCCATGAGATGTAACTTTTCAGCAAAAATGTAGATTTTGCCCTTATCTCTCTTACCTGAGAGTTTATCTATGCTACCCTATTGTGCAGCAGGGAGTACTGAAGTGTAATGCAAATTATCAGTGTATACAGGTAATTTTGCAGGAAATGTCAATCAAATATGAAAGTAATTTTCAAAGCAATTATCAGGCAAATAGGTTAGTGCTTTTTAATTGTTCATGAAAAGTTCCTGAGAGTGTACATACTTTCTAGGCTATAGGCAAGCCAATATATTTTTGGAAAACAATATATAAAGCTCTCAAGAACAGACACATTAGTCTGTTCTTGAACAGGCAGTGGTTACGAGTATTGAGGCCATGTTGCTGAGAACACAACTGCGTTGGGCAGGGCATGTCTCCAGGATGGAAGACTACCACCTCCCTAAGATTGTGCTCTATAGTGAACTTGCCACTGGCTGCCACAAGAGAGGAGCCCCGAAGAGAAGATACAAGGACTCCCTGAAACAACATCTCAGCCTTGGCCATATTGATCATCATAACTGGTCTACTCTGGCCTCCAACTGGGAGACATAGAGACACACTACCTATAAGGCTGCTGCTTCTTTTGAGAACACACGCAGAATCACTCTTGAGGAGAAAAGACAATGCAGAAAGAACCGTGTCTTGCCAACACTGCCTAAGGAAACTTTCCCCTGTGCCTTTTGCAACTGGACTTGTCTGTCTTGCATTGGCCTTTTTAGCCATAAGCGTGCTTGTAGCAAGCTTGGATAGAATCCTTCTCAAATCTTCGTTTCCGAAGCCTAGCCATGACGATGATGATACAAAGCTCTTAAAACTATTTCTTTATAAACTTCAGGAATCATCACAGGTTCCATATGAGTGGCATTAAGACTGCAGGAGTATGTCATGCTTTGTGTTGCTAAAATAAAAATATTAATAAATGCTGGGTTAAAATTTCCACAAAAAATATAGCAAATTACAGGTCCAATCTATCTGTGGTTTCCAAATGTCCAAAATCATATTATTCATTAAAAACAATCCTAGAAAATCTTGTCATTCACCTGATCAGTATTTCATGTGTGGGTGGGAGGATTCACCCTTGCATTATGGTGGTGAACATACAAGGTGCTGTCCCTTCCTGCTTTATTCTGTTTCATCTTAAATTCACATTGTCTTCAGATATGGCAAAGATAACATTAACAATTACATATTCATATGTCATCTTGATTACTAAAGCTAACAGGTTTAAATTCTCAGGGTGTGAATCATAACCATTACAACACATTAGATAAACTGTGGTTGTTCACAGTGTGTGTACCTTAAACTCACAATAAACTTGGATAAAATGCGTCAGTTTAAGCATCCTCTAATTATGGTTTTTTATATCTAGGTTAAAAGCCAGGACATCTATAGACTAAGAAAGGGCACAGTCAACTCATGTAGCTGTCTCTTATACTGCTCTAGCCCAATTGTGTTTGAAATCTTTTCAGTCATTCTAAGTTGTGGGGAAGACAGAGAAAGGCACCTGCCAGTAGCAAGGTAACACATTCACCATGGAACAATTTAGACTTTGAAATTAAGTCCAGATTTAAGGCAAGGTTACTGCTAACTGATCAGAGGAAGCAAGCCAGGGAATACACAACCAAACACTGTATTAAGGTAATGGAAACTGGGGAAAGGTGTGGTATTTTTAAAAACCACCTCCTGTGTTATGTATAAACCCAGTATTTTCTAGTTCTACACAAAGTAATCATGCTGCATGTAAAATAAAATGTCTTTGAAAAATTAAGCTCTGAAACTAAAAGTAATTGGTTGCTCCCTGAAGGATGGTTTAGCTGCCACCAGAAAGTGAAAATAGTCTACATGGGTTAGGGTCTTTGATCTACACAGTCATTGCTGATTGAAAAGGGTGATAAACAAGTCCTGTGCATAAAGAATGCATCTGGCATTCCTGAAGTGCTGGACCCAATGTAAAAGTATATAACCCATTAGGTCCATTCCCAGGAGGATGTTTATAGGTCACGCAAACTATTCATTTCAGAATGGTCTACAAGGGTTTTGCCAGTTAGGTCATAGCCAGCTGGCAGATATGCTACAGCAAACATGTTTTATTGTACTTAGCTAATTTCTTTATTAGCTGAGAAATTAAGAAAATCAAAGGACTCACAGAAACATTTCAAGCCATTTGTTGTATATGGAAAGAGTATACTTGCTTTCAAAATCTATTTCTGACTTCATGTTTTCAGTAAACTTTATGAGAGAAATCTATTAACTATGCATCACATAGTAGTAACAACAATTTTTCATTCATCAGTAATTTATCTGATCCCTTCTGAGCTTAAATACTTTACACTGGCAGCTTATATGCCTTACCCAATCACAAAGTCTTCCCTATCTTTCAGAATTTAAATACCTTGGGATCTTCTTCTGGCATAAATCTTATTTTCTGTATGACTTTTATCTCTTGGAAAATTCTATCTGCTGTCTCATTTCTGACTACTCTATGAAGATAGAGAGTAAAGAATTAAATGCAAACTTTGATAGCAAGGTTTCAGTCTTCTATCAATAAACAAGATCAATTTCTCGATGCTGTAATTTTAAATCTCTTCACCCAAATCTTTAACTTCATCATTTTAAAATGGCACCCAAACCTATTGCCCTTTGTACCTTCCAGAGGTTTGCTTGGAGGTTACAGTACAGTGCAATGATATGCAAAGTGCTGCAAGTAAATGGATCACCGAGGGGAATAAGATAGAGCCCAGAAAAAAGTACAAATAGTCTCTTAGGTTATAAGCATATACATAAACTTGAGCCTTTTGTCACCCAGAGGCATCTCCTTCTTGCAATTTTTTCTAACGCTAATCAGAGAAAAACAGTATGGTACTTATTTTCTAAATGAATGACCAAGGCACAAAGGCAGAAGAGAGTCAATCTCACATCTCTCTCTGTTGGAAATGCCCTCAGACCTCCTCAGTCCCAATGTACCTAAGCAATGCTATGGTTTTTGTAGATTGTTTTAGTTTCTTTTTTAAAGGAACAAAAACCCAGGCCACTTTATTTCACATCTCTGTATTAAGCAAGAAATCCGTAATAGATCCGTACAAGAAATGGAGTAATTGGCAGGTAAAGTAGCAGGTGTTTGTAGTTCCAATTAATGCCTATGACTGAAATAGGAAAGTCACAAAACAGAAAAAAAATAAAATTTACTTGTGCTAAAAATCACACATTCACTTAGTACCTCATGAGGAAAAACACGTTTAAACTAGCTCTACTTATAGTGTAGAAATACCTGTTTTATAATCTGGTTTTAGGAACTAATGGTGTCTATCTTATCTGTGTTGAGGCAAAGTAGGAAACATATCACAAGAAAGAAGACAAGCAAAATCCAAAGGCTATTTAATTGGAATTTGAAAGAAGTCAATAATCCCAACACTAAGCCATCCTGATTTACTGTATTACTTATGCAAAACAAGCATAAGAAATTTGATACAAGAATTTGATAGAAGCATTTAGAAATTTGATAAAGTATTAAGAAACAACATACCTGGAAGTAGCACCCACAAATGGAATAAACTACTAATTTCATAATATTTTAAAAACCTGATATGTACTGGCACCTTCTAAACTTATAATTACTTATTAGCTTCTTCCTTTATTTAAGATTAATAGAAAATCAGCTTAATTATTACAGGCTACATTTGCAAAGCTGCTAAAAGCTGAAAATTACTGCTTGAACTAAAGAAGGATAGATGTTACATGATGGAGATCTTTTACTGCCTTCCTTCATGCTGAGGCATTTTTATAAGTCACTGTATGCATTTAGAGAACCGACATTTATTTCAACAAAATGCCCCAAAGTCAATATCTGAACATCATCCTCCCCCTTGACTCTTGCAATATCTCAAATACTTTCTGGGCACATTTATACAATGGGGTGCAGTGTGAGCAATCATGAGGACAACTAAAATTCAAGGAAGAATAGCTCAGCTAAAAATGAAAAATGAAAACAATAGCAAACAATGACAACTAAATTAAGTAAAACCCTACCTTACCACAGTATGGTGCATTAGGATCCTCATGTACCAGCCTACAGTCCAAATGCAGCTTGCCAAGTGTAGCTGAGTGGCCCACTGAAATCCAGCACAGAAGGACTAATACATGAAAGAGAATCAGGCTTTCCCTCTTCACCTGATCTTTTCAAACCCACTGCATAGCTAATATGTATTAGCTAATACATACACATAACTACCCTTCCCAAACTTATTTAACAGCCATAGCTGGTGTTTTCTCACCTATTGCTGCTTCTTGTGTGTAACTTTGGTAAGGAAAAGATAAGGACGAATATGTGGATAACACCATTTTTGGAAATTGAAACTGAATTTACTTTATAGTATTACTTTTTACAATAAACAAAGGTATTCACTTATAAAACAACAGTGATCAAAGTAGTAACAAAAAGTCATTGTGAGGAGCAGTGAAACTGAATAGAGAAGAAATAAGGCTTGAGCATCCCTTTGCATTTTATTGTGAAAATAACTACAGTTAAGAATAAAAATTTACCTATTTAATCCATGTACTACAGTTTAGTTATGGGAATAACATTGAAGGCATTATAGATAACCCTTTGATATTGAAAAAAAAAGAATACACCACATAGTATGACTTTAAGAAACTTTTCCCATTCTTTAAGTTCACATTACTGCCTTTATTTGTATTCAGTTGTTTCATCAATCTGTTTGCACTAAAGTATTCCCAATGAAAGACTGTTATACTGAGCTGCTCCTTCTGTACAATTATTGTGTCATTTTTTACTTAAGTACACTTTGAGGTAATTGTTAGTGACAAAGCATAGCAATCAATCCACAGGGTTAGCTTTAGGCATCATCACAGTAAACATCTGATTTGATCCAACTCCCAAGGACCCACCCTAGACATCCATTTCAACTCACCCTGTTGCATCTAATCCCTGAAGGCAGAACAAGGTCAATGGTTTAGGTAGATGACAAAAGAATCTCAAATACTCAAGACCATAAAAGTAGCAATCTTTTTGAATCAGATAAATGATGCCTGAAAGCAATGTATTTTGGAGGGGAAGCCCTACAGAATTTGTGTAATTTGACGTTTTGTATGACTTAGTATAGCTTAGTTATACTGTTAATTCCAACAAGGTGACAGTGAAAACTTTAAAAATCCTGTGAGAATGAAACTTCAGCATGCTTAACATTTTTGTCTCAGTGAAATAAAAGAACAGAAAACGCATTTGGCACTTTATTCAGCTCTATAAGTATAATACAAAAAATGGAAAGGCAATGGCAATAATTTTAAAAAATCTGCCTTTGTCTACATTTTGGTTATGAAATGGAAGGACAGAATCATTCCTTTTTTTTATGTTGGAATGTTTCTACTAACTCACCAAAACTGAACATATCAAATTTTCTACTTTGGAATCAATTCTGACATTTAATGCCGTGCAAGAATTTCAAAGCAAGTACTATTCAATTACAAACTCGTGCATTGCCAGCATGATTCTCATCTAACACTGTATTATTTTATAATAGAATACTAGTTTTGTGCAAATTTGTCAGTGTGAGTGCATGTTTTTCTTGGATAGGTTCTAACCTTTATATAAATTCATCAGTCCACAAAATAGAACCAACTTTATGGCAACTTTAACTTTAACCCTGACAAAGATGGAATCTTATCCCTTCCTACCTGTTTAAAGGGCAAAAACCAGCACCTGTTTGCATGTTTTACTACTGCACTCACTAGAATTATTTGTGTCGCTCTCAGTGATGCCCAGGGACAGAAAAAATGAGTTTGCTGGTAGCTTGTGCTCCCTCTGCTGTCTGAATTAAGCATGAAGAGCCAGCCAAAGCACAGCCATGGGGGCAGTATTACAAATGCAGAATGATTTTTTGAAATTTCCTAGACACACTAAAAATACCACATAAAAACATAATTTGATTCTAATTTATTTGCAAGAAGATTAAATGTATATATTTGGATTGGGTTTTCATTTGCCCTACTGCATATCTAATAAAACAGACAATGTATTCATGATTTCCAGCTATGATGGCTTGTAAACATTACCAGTGACTAATTGGATAGTCATTTGATTCAGCACAAAGTAATTTCTCTCCATTAGATTAAATATGTCACACCCTGTCAATTAAAAATCCATTTAACATCAACCCAGTAATAATAAGCATTTTGAAACAAGGCACCAGAAACTCCATTTGTAACTAAAGTTCCCTATATATAGTGTAGGAAGTTGGCTTAGCATCACAAGCAAATTTACTCTTCACTACAAGTTTGCCTACAGCAAGAACTGTAAAAGAAAAATTTTCCTTTTATTATAACATTTCTGTAATGGATTTTCAACACATCAGCATCAGATAGATATTTTCACTAGTTCATTTTCACGGTTTCATAATAATTATTTCTTATTGTTCGTCTCTTCGGGCATCAGGAACAACGTCCAGATTAAGAAAGCCCTCAACCCCAAGAATATAAATTCATCCATATTCCCTGAGGCAATGATAATATCACAAACACAAATGAAATTTGCTATCACTGACTTTCTTTTTCCCTTTTTTCCTTTGTCCTGTTTGGATTACAACTAATACATTCAACTAATATTATCACAAAATGTGAGCATACATAATTGATTATATGCCATTCTGAGAATTTTATCTGGAATCATAAACAAGAAGCACTGACATAAAGGCCAGATATATTATTTCCCTCTAAAATGATGGCAAACCAAAATATTGTGCAAAAACGTATTAAGTTCAGGAAAGCTTTTTGTCTTCATTTCATCTGTCCACAATTTTGTCAGGAATTTCGATAAGCAAATGAGCAGTTGCTTTATTTCAAATTCATGTTAACTTATTTTGTAAATGCCTAAATATTTGTAGAAGACAACTGTAAATTTTTGGTTCACACACTACCTATGGTTATCACATTGATGTGGTGACGATTCCTGGAAGTGTTTTCACAGATGCAAACTGTGATTTAGCTGAGACATTCAGCACGTGTCAGTTTTGTCTGAACCTGCAATTAACATGCAAGGTAAGGGGGACTGAACCAAATTTGAATCAACAGATACAAAAAACTTTCAAAACCTTCTGATCTATGCAAAAAATACCTGAAGGAAGACCAATGAGATCACAAGCCTTTATAGGAAATCAAAGTTAATACAAGTGGTATAGCAAGACACTGATAAGATCCAACTGCGTGTATTCCACACTATTCCTCACTCAGAAGCCTGCCAAGGACCCACTGCACTGCCCTTAGAAAAGAGGCACTGCCTCAATATTAGCAGGTGTCACGTCAATTTGTGTTATGCCAGAAAGCAAGAAGACGCAAAGTGAAAAGCAGCAGCATACAAAGACATATTTTGCAGGAGGAAAGAGGAAAGCTCCATTTAAAAACAAACAAAAAACAAAACAGAAAAAACCACAAGCAACAAACAGGAAAAAATCCAAACCAAAACAAAAAGTGCCCTGAATAGACACGTGGGAGTCAATGGGCAGAAGGAAGTAAAATTGCTTATCTGATCTGTCTCATGACCCACATGACTAAAGACTTTTTCTTTTGCGTCACTGAGCCAAATGGCACAGTCTCTACAATTCCAAAAACACTGTTCATTGACTTAAAAGGATGATAAAATTAATTTGCCTTTGCAGAAAAAATATTAATTCATTGTGTTTTAAAGAACATTCCCCCCGATTCTAGAAGGTTTTTCAATATGAGGCAATGATGAGTCTCTAGGAAACAGTGCCAAAAATCCTGGTTGGATTAGATAAAGTCATATTGAATGCTGAGTCTTCTCACTAGGCTTCACTGCATATCAGTTCCTGAAAAGGCCATTTGGGTGCAATCTTGTAAAGTGCCTGTGGAATGGGCAGCTTCTGGAGGGAAGGACAGCATTTTGAAATTAGCAACTAAATCTGAATTTATCTGTAAGGATTTAAGAACTTTATTTCATCTAGATTAGAGTCCTGTTCTTTGGTGTCAGAAGGTATTTGTGACTGTTAAAAGCAAGCATGTAAAATAAGGGCCTGGATTACCCACAGCTTTATCCTGGTAGGCAGAGGATAGGCAGACATATGCCTTCTTCTTTCTCACAGATGCTGCAATATTTCTGGATTAGGAGGAGGGGATATATTGGACCCTAACAGTGAAAGAATTGGCTTGAGGCACTCTGACACAATGGGGAGTTTATCTTTCACAATGGAGAGCAATTTTCTCTCTGACACTAAAAAGTATATGTTTATGTTCAACTGGGATTATACGTAATAATTCTGACAACAAAACGCTGTTTCATTTTGTAATTGTTACCTACTATCAATCCTTCTCACTCTGGAAAGCAATACAAACATTTTACAAAAGGATACATCTTATTGTGTGTAATTTTTATACATGTTTTTATAAGCTGAAATGCATTTAAATAATAAGAAAGTTTTAGTAATTAATTTTTTATTTTTCCAAAGTAAACAAAGAATTGACTGAAAGGGTGGGAGCTAAAAATAAACCAGTCATTGAGAAAGTCTGTGATAATACTGAAACTGAGAACAAACTTTTGTTATAAAAGTTCATTTCAGAACAACATTATTTGCAATATGAAACTGTTTAAACTTTATCATCTATTAAATAAAATACAAAATATGTTTTAAAGCAGGTTTACGATATTTTTAAAAGTAAATAAATTTATTTAATTTGCTTTTAAAACTACATCAGAAAACATAACTAAAACTCTGTGCTCCTATAACTATTACAGAAATTATATTTCACTTCTAAAAGACGTGCAATAAAGATCTTGAGGAAGAATCAAAACTGTAAACACGTAGACAAGAGATACTGGATTCTTAATTCCTTGAAGTTGTATGCATGAATCCTTGTTTGATTTCTTAAGTGGCTACTTAAATTTAAAAAACGTAGTGAAGAGGTAACAGAACAATTACAATTTTAAGATTACCTGCTCAATGTCACATATGCATCTAGTGAAACTTAAAACTACATACAGTTTAGACGACTGTATTGTATAGAACTTTGAGGTTATTTGGAAATGAAAAGTTACTATTATTATTATCAACTCCTAATAATTAAACAAAAATAATGTTGCACAATATTGCACCAATCTTGTTCTCTATATTACTATTTTTAGGTATGGACCCTTATTTCTCATATTAATAAAGAAGTCATTGATTAGCTTACTTTTTTTTGTATGGGATTAAACAGCTGCAATGATGAGACTAATCTACACAAACTTTTTTTCCGCCCCAAGAAAAAGGGGAAAAAATCAAATATTCATAATTTACATTTTATTAGCATAATTTTGATAAAAATACTTTTCCCAAATTAAAGACATTGCAATTTAACAGCAATTACAAGAAGGTGGCTGCAAACACTTGTTTATATATTAAGCAGACATTTAATATTTCATAATATATAAAAGTGACACAGTTTAAGACTCATGTTCTTGATCAGCTTTGCTTAAATTTTTCATTTTGTTATTTCATAGTCAAATAGACACAGAGTCTAAAGTTGCAGCTACGTTTCCTTTACATCATCTCCCAGAGAAGGAACACTGTTGATCTCTGCTCTTGCACAAGACTTTTTCTTCCTGGTAGTCCACAGTTAAATATATCACTAATCCTGGACAATAGTCTCTGTTTCCCTAATCTAATGAAAAAATTATGACCTACCCATTCAACGTTACTAACTGTCATGTTCTACCACCTTTTGTTGTAACTTCAGCTGTACTTATTCTGATGTTAATGAAACAAGAGATCACAGAGGATTTTTAGTCAGCAAACCTCTGAAGATGCTAAATACTTCATTAGTTAATCCCTAACAGATAGACAGAGGATAAGTAGCTTCACACTGGTGTGAAACGTACCCTCTATTCATATGCCAAAATAAGTAAAGTATATATGCTTACTATTGATCAAGCAAAGACAACAAGAAGCCACCTTTTTTTATTTTCTGCTTTGATCTGAACAGAGCAGGTTTTAAACAAACAAATAAACATAAAAAGATTTGTTGATGTTGGGTTTTGTTCCTTGTTGTTTTGGTTTGTTGTTGTTTTTTTTTTTTAATTTTGCTTTGCTATTAATGCGATTTTGAAGTTTATCATGAAAGAAATACAAATTAAGGGTCTTTTATGAGCTTTTTCTGTTTTTTTTTTTTTCCCCAGTTATGATAGGAGTTAGCAATCTCCTTCAGAATCCACAGATTCAAATGATAAAGGCCAGGGATTAAGCACAGCCGATTAACAGTCTGTGTCCTCTTCAATCTAGCATTTCCACTGTAGATAAACCCATATTCAGACTGAAGTTATAATAAACAGACTGTCCTCAATATCATTTCCCTAGATGACCTCCTCAAAACTGACATTCAAGTATTCTTGTGGAAAATTACAGTTTACAGTAACTGAAAAAGCAGACAAGACAATATATATCCACACAAATGATTCTGAAGATCAAGCCAAATGTTTACAAAGAAATTGGATAAAATGATAATTTCACTATAATTTTTTTTTTGCTTCGGTTCTTAGTAATTTCTTATTACTACATGTTTGACATACAAAATGAAAGAAGTTTCCTAGATTTTATTTTGATTGCTTGTACTATGTATCTTCAAAATAACTGCATTGTTATTTATACTTATACAAATCTCAGTTGATTACAGTGGTTGCAATTCTTTCCCTTGCAAAGGCAAAGGAAAACAAACATTGAAATTCTACAGGTACCTTAGATGGTCTGAAATACAAGGGTTACTCTAAGGAAAGTGCCATTGAAAAACATTTATCCAGTGAAAAACAGCAAAAGAATAAAAATCTATATGGGAACAATTACAGAAATATTCTGTTAGGTATGTGTATTGACTTCTATCATAAAGAATATTTTCACCAAAAATGAAAAAATAAAAGCCCCTAAAAACAAAGATTTTTTTGTTTTGTAAGAACACTTCAACACAGAAAATTCTGACAGGATTCTGCTGATATTTGACATTTGAAATGCAGAATCCTATGGGTCAAAAGAAAGGAAATTATTAATACAGACGCAGACTGTGTAACAGGGCTTTTTAATTTCTTTACCTAGAAGCTAGAACTTAAGGAAGTCATTTAATTTCACTGTATTTTTTCAGAAAAAAAGCAGCAAGATTTCAAACTATTTTATTATAAATAACTAAACTTATCACCCAGCTAAAGAGATTGAATTCTACTCTTTATTTCCATTAGTTTATAGTGGCAGGATTCCAGTGAAGCAATTCTGAAATCAGATGAAGGCATGTGTGCATTTCTTCTTCACTTCTTTATTGAAAGTACATGATCAAAATCTGATTCTCTTTGACCAAACCACACAAGTGATAAGAATCAGGTCATGCTATATAGTGACAAAAAAACCCAACCAAAAAAAAAAAAAAAAAATCAAAAAAACCCCCAAACCTTAGCTGCATTTTGATTAGTTATTCACCAGAACTGACTTGAAGCAAGCACTGCATATGACCATAGGTAATTCATTAGAGTTGTTTATCTGTTCTTTTCACTGAAGTTAAAAAAAAAAAAGGGAACATAATATGATTCAGATTAAGTTCCACAATCAGAAAATTAATTAGGTTTGGATGATTCCAGCCACCTTTTCTTCTAGACACAAAACAGTTTCAAACCTCTTTTAAATCAATCTGTATTTGAGAAAGAATTAAAAATGTGAATATAATTCAAAGTCACTTACTTTGAGATCTTGCTTCAAAAACTAATTTCATGGTCTGTCTCCACAACAACATAACTTATTTTTGCCAACTAAGATTCATATAATTAAGCATAACGTGTTTAATCAGATTGTATGGACTACAATTTAAGGCTATTTATGTTTAGTATGATTTGGAGACATGCTAACTTAGGAGATGTGATTTGTAGGTCAGTTCCCCTTAAGCATCTTTATGGGCAGATGACTGCATATTTACCTCACCAAAAAAGTCACACTGAGTTATATTTAACCAGTGACATAATATACAGCATACAATTAAAACATTGTGTACTCACTCCATTTATGAATTTTTAAATTTCTTGTTCTGCAATGGAACCTGTTAAAAATGCTTGTCAAGAGCAGTCTTGCTTTCAGCTTATCACTGACATCAAACCTTGTCTCTCATTATTCAGCTACATACTCTTTTATGCATGGGTTTATAGTTTGAAGAGGATATTAAAAAAAAATAGAAGCAAGAGTGTTACAGGTTGGTAGTCATTCAGACCATGAAATTTTATTTTCCATCTGATATCAAACATTCTTTTCCTAGACATTCATATATATTTTTCCCTGTCTAGTCTCCTGTGTTCCTTAACTAATTAATGAAACTTCTTGTTATTAGATGAGGGGAATGTACACATTTATTAAAACTGGACTCTAAAATAAGACCCTGGTGACTAAGTAAAAGCTGAAGGATAAAATCCAGAATATAAACAAATTTGGAAAAGAATTATCTGTGTTATTATCCAAGGAGTGAGAAGGAATGCAATGAGACTGGAAGAGGGAAAGAACCGGGTCAAAAAGATCTCCTCCTTCATCGACGCGCACATGCGCACAACACACACATGAACACACACACATGTTCACATAGAGCCCCCATAAACACAGCTTTTCTTTCACTTCTCATTTAAGCAGCTTGGTAGTATTTACTTTTGCAAAGCTCTGAGTGTTCCCAAACCTTACCCCTTTATTTTTAGCTTTCAAGTTTTTGCTTCAGCTGATGAGAACAGGAAAAGAAGGCGGTATGTTTATTGCTGGCACACAGCTTGGAAATTCTGAGTAAAGAAGCCAATCAAGGCAGAAGGATTATAATAATCAAAATACAAAATTTGCATATTTAGAGTATGGTTACTGAGAAATAACAATGCTTTGGTTATGTAAATTAAACACTCAGTTAAAGTGAAGGGATTTGCATATCTGGGAGAAATCTGTCATGTTATGCATCGGTAACTACATTCTAAGTAGCTGAAAGAACTGGCTTTTAGTAGAATATTAAATATAACTGCCAGGAGTATTTTTTATTTCCTTGTGATATAGAATAGGCTTAACTCATTTGGGGCCTGATGAAAACAGGTCTTCTTGCCTGTAGGAAGCAATACTATTCAGAACAACCAAAGATACATTCATCATGCCATAAAGCTACAATTCTGAAGATTGAGATCATGTAAATGTTCAAAGAGTTCTGTGTTACCAATTGTGTTCATCCTTTTTGTCTACTGAAAGTGGATTAAAGCAGCCCTCTTGAGAAAGGATTGCATAAAACAGACAAAAGTTTAAGGCTACCTGTTCAGCTCTGCATAATAAAATCATGTTTACTTCATTTTAAATTTAGTGAATGAAAAAAAATAAGTTGGAGAGAAATGTTTCATAGATAAAAAATTCTAAAAAAAAGCCCTGCTGACTGAATTACTATAACAACTTTCTATTATCCATTAAAATCAAGCAGACTTAATAGTAGGTCTGGAGGTTTTATAATAAAACTAAAGGAAAAAAAAATTAGGGAAATTCTCCTTAAAAAATTAGTACATAACACTATATTTGTACCATTCATGCACGGAAAAATAAATATGTTACTTCACGTTAACGTTTATTTCCCCTTTCCTCTCTTGTGAATGATACTCAGTTGTATTTTAGATATAAACTTAAGGCTGGCTTACACACCCTGGCCCCTGCCCGCAAATGAAACTGTGGATTGGTGTTGCACTGAAATGAGAGAGATTCTTGCAAGCATAATCAACCTGCAAAGTATTACTTTTAATGCATGTTCAGAACATTATCCATTTCTACAGATAAAACATGGAGGAAACTCAGCAAGATGCTTTAAAGACCTATGTATAGAACTCGTAAGCGTGCAGCAGTGTGGTCCTCAGGGTACTTACCATCCTCTGTGGGCACATAGATATTCAAATACAGACAGTCTTCATTTTGATCTTGAACATATGTCACCACAGTATCCAGATTGGCTGTAAACCAGACTGGCAGCATATCGTTGAGCAGTGACCTCTCATCCAGGTACTGAGGGCAGACAGCAGCAAACTGTGTGGCGTTGCGGACACCTGTCCAAGACGACGGTGGCTCCGGGGGCTGAAATCGCCTTTCTCCAGTTGGAGGAGAGGCATAAGGAACACCCAGGTACTGCTCCACTGGACCAAGGATCTCATTAGGCAAAGGTGTTCTTAAACCACGTATTTTGCCATAATTCGTAGTAACAACTGGGTATTGTGCTTGGCCATCAATGAGAGTAAATCTTATAGCCAGTGCAGTTATCCACAGGAGGAAGTTAGAATTCAACATGACACACATTGGGGTGAAGATCAAAGGCAGCCATAGGAGTCCCATTGGTTTCGACATTATTTAAATCAACATCAGCAGGGCTCTTTCTTTTTTCCACAGCCAGCAGAAAATTAATCAGTCAAGGAAAATGCAAACTAATAAAAAAAGTCGTCAAAAGGAGATGAAGCAAGGGAAAATGTAACCTTGTTCAGGCAACAAAAAAACAAAAGCTGATGTGTGTAGGTGCCTCAGCTGACTGGCTGTAAACAAATCCCAACATCAGAAGAAACAAGGGAGTGTTTGCCCCTAAGGCCCATCCCAGACTCTAGCGTTGACTTAATCCTGGCAACGCATAGCACTTCTCAGCAAGTAGCGTGGCGAGAGATCTGCAGTTATTCCACTTGCCCAGTGAAATTGCTCCTTCTGGTGAAGTCCAGCCCACTCAGTCAGCCTGTGGCCAAAAGAAAACAAGAAATTTAAGTCAAGAGAGAAATTTATATAGGCATAAATCTAAAATAAAAGTTAAAAAAATATATTCACACACTACTTCCACGTCAAGGCCCACAAAAGTTTTATGAATTTTAGACATCATAGTTATGCGTTTCCAAAGACAGGTAAGGTAAGTGAGCTGAAACAGAAGACATAAGCTTGTGAGAGGTTATACCACAAATCAAACATTTGTGCTTTTATATATGCTTCCAAACCAAACCACAGGACAAACATTGTTGCTTTCAGGAAGGGTATCACATTTAAGTGTTAGCTTAAGGGTATTTTCTGCCCTAAATAAATGGAATCTCCTTTTTGAGCATATTTGCCCTCCCACAGGAACCATTCATTGGTTTTTTCTCCTGTATTGGATAACCTCTCTTTGTTATGATATGACTTCTATAGAGTGTTTTTCACATGACTTCTTTTCTGTATGACATCCTAATTTACGTTCATCTAATTCAGAAATTCCAATTAATGGAATAGCATTACATTAGTTCAAATCAATTATGTGAACAGTTAGTCAAAATCAGATACAAATTTATTTGGTTTTGTATTTGTTTTCTTTGTTCTATGTCTGACAAACAGAACAATGAAAAATGAAAAGAAAAAAAGTGTGATAGAATCTCTTGAAAGTCAGATTTTGACCTACATAGTGTTACAATTACATAACATTAGCTTCTTGTATTCTCCCACTTTTATTTTTAGACAGAAGGCAATTCCTACAATAATTCTGTTAATTTTTAATGAAATACAAGTCACTTACATGTATATGCTAACCACTACAAGTAGTACAAATAAACACACATCAATATTCTTATACCTGCCCAAAGAAAGGAGGAAGTTCCTTTTCACCCACTATTCAACTGAAACCACAGACAACAACTGCACAGGTAAAAAAATCCGTATTATGGGAAACCAATACTGATGCCTTATATTTGGTAGGATGAACACACCTTTATACATCAAACTCATATAACTGAACTACCAGGTCCTGTTTTCAGTCAGGACTCTGACAAGGGAAGTATTTTGAAAGATATTTCATACTCTCAAAACTCCTGGAATTCTTCAATGACTTCATTTTAGCACTCTTACCATAAAATTTTTGAACACCTGAACACCAGAAACCAGAAAAATATCACACATGTATTATTTGTGGTGGACCAAAATTTCTACTGACATTTTCACTAGGACTTGCAATTTGAGTGTCATTTCTGAAGAAGTCATTACCAGATCTAAGTGTTGTGTCCCCGAGGATACCACCAGGGCCATCAGTTCCTGTCTGAGCTATGCTGTGGGAAGCCCTGTGCCCATCCCCATGCCCAGCCTGGATCTTGCCCTCACTGGGTCCCCAGGTCGACCCTGGACCTGACTCCTCACCTTGCCTGGCCTTATGACATTGGGTCATGGCAGGGTCCTGTCCCTGTTCTCAACCCACCCTCAATGTGGTGCTTTGAGTTTAGAGTATTGCCTTGCTAGCACTGCTGTGTCCACAGCTGCTGGGGTCATCCTCCCTCAGGGGGCAGCCCTGCTTCAGCGCTCCCTGACACTCAGGGTGGTCAGCCAGCTATGGGTCACCTGAAATTCCTCGTCAAGAACCACCTTCCCCTCTGATTTCTGCTACTGTCGTTAACAATTGAAGTCAGCAGCAGGTGATTGATTCGAACTATCTGCTCCCTCTTGCTGTCTCCCTTTCTGACTTTGGCATACTTTCTGACCATGCAGCACAAATCAGATTTTCCAACTGAGGATTTAACCTGTGCTCAGGGAGAAGCAACAGGTCTTACTTCCTTGATGCCCACATTGCTGAAGTTTGTAATGACATTTTAAGAAGTGTGGAATAAAGTGCTAAGAAAATTGACAAGGTGGAAGGAAAGACAGCGATTCAGATGATAAAAGACGGACAGAGAAAAAAAATTGTCTGGAGAAACAGCAAATGAAAAAAGAAGAAACAAAACAAGAAAAGAAAATGAGAATAACAAATAAACAACAATGAACACATTACCAGCATGGAGAGAACAAAAAATGACAACATGAAGGAAAGTCGAAATCCTCAGTTGATGTAGTAGAGATAATATACAACAATCAAAAATATGACTTACTAAATAGTATGTGTCTGCACTAATTACAGTAGGGCTTTGGATATCTGGTTATATGCCATCATTTTGAATAGGGTGAAAGGACAGGAAAAGGGAAACATTTATTATTGACCTGAAACTGAATTTGTTATTCCTTTATCTAGGAAGTAAGAACAACAAAAGTTAGTTTTGTGAGTCTTAAATCCACTCGTGGTGTATTTTATTTTCCCCCTGTACCTTAACAGAAGCATACATACATAAAGTGTGCATTTCTGATTCTTGCACACATAGATATTAGATTTTTAAGGATCTTGAATCCATACGGAAATAAATCACTGGCTAACACACAGAAAATAATTAGATCTATCAGATCCACTGTCTGAACTGTAACAGACCTGCAGCCTTTGCCAACCAGTGCAAAGACATAAATAGCACATAATGACAAGTGCATTAACACAGCCAAGATAAATATTATAAACAAGCAATTTTAAGATGATGTCAGAATAAACTCACTTTTGTAAAATGTTTTGGTTATTAAAAGTTATTGAGTTTCGCCAGTTAAATGATGATCATTTTCAATAATTTCTTAGTAAAGAGGTCTCACAGAAAAAGTTTACATAAGTAATAAATTATGTATGACCACTGTATACAATAAGTCTTTAAACAGAAGTCTCACAAACAAAATTGTTTTGCAAAGACACTATTACACAGAATCACACAAGGTCGAAAGAGACCTTCAAGATCACCTGGTCCAACCAACAGCCTAGCATCACCATAATCACCCCTAAACCATATCCCCATAGCCACCTCTTGAACACTTCCAGACAGTGACTCCAACACCTCCCTGGGCAATGCCTAACCTTATTCCAATGCCTAACCACTCTTCTAGTGTTTGTTTGTTGGTTTTTTTTAATTTAGTCTGAACCTCTCCTGGTGCAACTTAAGGCCATTTTCTCTCATCCTTTCACCTGGGACATGACAGCAGAGACTGACTCCCACCTCAAAACAACCTCCTTTCAGTTAGTTTTACAGAGCAATAAGGTCTCCCCTCAGCCTCCTCTTCTCCAGATTGAACAACCCCAGCTCCATCAGCTGCTCCTCATAGGACATGTTTTCTAGACTCTTCACCAGCTTCACTGCCTTGGTGTGGACACAGTCCAGCATCTCAGTGTCCTTTTTGAAGTCAGGAGCCCAAAACTGAACACAGGATTCAAGGTGCAGCCTCACCAGTGCCAAGTACAGAGAGAGACAATCACTTTGCTTGTCTTGCTGACCCCACTATTTCTGATATAGTCAGGATGCCACTGTCCTTGGCCACCTGGGCACACTGCTGGCTCATGTCCAGCTGGCTGTCAACCAGCACCCCCAAGTCCCTTTCTGCTCAGCAGCTCTCAAGCCACTCTTCCCCAAGGCTGTTGTTGTGATCCAGGTGCAGGACCCAACACTTGGCCTTATCAATCCTCATACAACTGTCCTCAGCCAATCCAGCCTCTCCAGATCCCTCTCAGAGCCTTCCTACCCTCCAGGAGTTTAACACTCCCACTCAACCTAGGATCATCTGAGAACTTACTGAGGATGCACTCGTTTCCCTTGTCCAAATCATAGATAAAGACACTAAACAGGAGTGGCCCCAATACCAAGCCCTAAGAGACACCACCAGTGACTGGCTGTGAACTGGATTTAGTTCCATTCACCACTACTCGCTGGGACCAGTCATCCAGTCTTTTTTTAACCCAGCAAAGACTGCACCCATCCAAGCCATGAACAGCCAGTTACCCCAGGAGAATGCTGTGGGAAAGAGTGTTAGACAATTTACTGAAGTCTATATAGACAAGATACACAGCCTTTTCCTCATCCACTAAGTGGGTTACTTTGTGATAGAAGGAGAACAGGTTGGTCAAGCAGGATCTGCCTTTCTAAACCCATGTTGGGTGGGCCTGATTTCCCAGTTGTTCTGCACATGGCATGTGATGGCAGTCAGGATCATATGCTCCATAACTTTCCCCAGAACCAAGGTCATGCTGACCAGCCTGTACTTCCATGGGTCATCCTTCAGACCCTTCTAGTAAATGGGCATTAAATTTGCTAATTTCCAGGCCCAGAACTGGGCCTTCTCAGGTTAACCAGGACTGCTGGTAAATGATTGAAAGGGGCTTGGCAAGCTCTTTCACTAGCTTCCTCAGGTGCATCCCACCTGAGCCCATAGACTTGTGGGTGTCTAACTGGCTATAGAAGGTCACTAACCATTTGCTCCTGGATTATGGGGGTTTCACTCAGGTGTCCTAACTTTCAGCTCTGGAAGCTGTATATCCTGAGGACAACTGGTTTTGTTATCAAAGACTGAGGCAAAGAAGGAAGACTGGTGCAAGTGAAGCAAAAATATCCCATTTAGGATGGGATTTCTGCCCAGTTAGGCAGAAAGTATCCCACTTTTCAGTTTATGAACATTACTAGAAACAATACCATTTTTATAAGGTTTGTTTCACACACAAAATGCATACACATTCATACACAAAAACACACAGAATAATTTTCTGTAAGAATATCAAGAGGTAAGGAAAAAGGCATGCTACCTATTAATTTGTGAATTATGACATTAAAAAGGTTGGAAGATGTAAACAAAGAGTCACAGGTTGCAAATAAAGATTAACCTTAAATAGAAAATTTTAGAAAGTTTTTTAGATATTATATCAAAACCAGTATTCATCTACATGTATACAGTCAGCTATTGAATATACTTTTATATACTGAATCTACAGGAAGAAATGTACTTTTAATGTCTTTATTTATTATCACTTTTTCTCTTTTTTTACTGCTTTAAATGTTAGAAAAATATATACAAACTTGTTTGCAAAAATTCCTAGTTGGAAGTATCACTCACTCAAACAACCAAAAACAATCAATCCAAATCAAAAGATTCAGTTTCAAATTGCAACTTCTGACAGCACAACACACAGAGAGGAGTCAAAGAAGATCTGAAATCACATACATTCATACATGATTTCTTTATTGTCAGAGTGTAATTTGAGACTAATGAGATATTTATGGCCTTTGAAGTAAAAGCAGATTGCAGTTAACATGGATGTGCATTTACTAGAAACACCACTTGTACTTGATTATAAATCTGTGCCCCAAGCCACTCTTAGAGATGTTTAAATAGTCTATGAATCAGGCCTTCAGGGCTAAACTGATGGTTTCCAGGATCTGCAGTTATTGCTTTTTCAGCCTGAGGAGATTATTATGTCAGTAGCTTTATAATAATTCTGTACCTGCTGGGGAAATAGAAGATATGGCTTAAAAGTCCTCTTTGCTCCAGTGCAGAATAGCAAACTAAAGTGGTTTCAAGTTTTTTTGACCTGCTTGTCCAGATCATGGACAAGTCACAAGAAAAACAAACAGAAATACAAATTTTATGAGCTAAGGAGACTGAGGACTGCACAGATATCCTAGGGCTTCTCACACTTTATCTAAAACTACTAGGGCACAACAGTGCACCTCAGCTTTCAGTCACCGACCACCTTCAGTCTCTAGTCCTTCCTTCTGCTCAAATTCCCTGGGGGAAGGTTTTTGGCATGTACATAGGTTTGACCTCAATACAGAGTCAGGATTAAAGACTCACCTCCCCTTATTTAGACATACACTCTGAAAGCATACAGTCAGCTTTACTAGCTGAAACATAAGAATAGCCACCTAGTCACCAGAACAAAAATAATGTAATCAATAAAACTTCAGATTCTTCTCATACTGATATTTTGTACAGTAGTTAATGCATTTAAAAATATTTCATTTGCCAAGAACATGAACTGTACCTTTTCTTCTTTCTATTCTCTTTGTCCACTAGAAATATATAATTTTGAAAGTTATTAAGTAAAGTGAATATATGGTTGCTTGGTTTTTTGGTTTTTCATTGTTGGTTTGGTTTGTGTGTGTTTGTGTGTTTGTTGTTTTCAAACAAAAGTAATTAAAAAGATTACAATATTTTAAACATACATAAAGCTCTATAATAAACTAATGTAGTTGTATGATACTGTAAATATGAACTACCCAAGGTACAGTAATATTTGAACAGGCCTACAGTATTAATTTTAGCAATACATATAACTAATTTGGCATATTAGCAGAAACCTAATCACACAGTTGTTTTCTGTAAAAGCTCTTCCCAAGACAGCTTTAAATGCGCCTCTACCTCCTAACCAGCCCTGCACCCTCTTAATAGTGTCTTATTTCAAATGTTTGTTCAATAACAAAAAAACTGTTCTTTCAAATATCGGTAAATGCATACTGGTTTTGTCTACCATCCTGCAAATTAAAAAAACAAACAAACAAAAAAAACCCAAACAAAAAACAACGCAATAATTATTTCTTTAGGCATTTTTTCTGACCTTCTAGGACTTCTTTCTTGATACACTGAAATGAGCTAAAGTTCATTCTTCCTCATCCTACATAAAGTCATTCACTAAAGTCAGACAAAGTCATAGTAAATAACACAGAGGAACATCAATCATGAACTAATCTGCAGTTTCTGGACTGGATTACTTACAAGGTTGATGGGAAGGTTATTTACTGAAGTTGGCCAATCATAGCTATTTTTGAATCTCAGAACTGTAACTATAGCAATGTCTGGCTTCAAATTAACATGCAGCAGAGTCTTACAAGAAATTATTTTTCCAAATAGAATGTGTATTTTGTTGTATTTTTGTAAGCATTTTCCCAATAGGAAAAAATTATGTATTATTAAATTATTATTTAAAAACCACACAGACACACACAAAAACCCAAAACAAAAAATCCAAACTTATAATAATTCTAACAGTAGAGAAGGACCAGATCTAAGCATGTTTTGTCTCAAACATTCTGAGTACTGCTGCAGGAAATGTGATTGGAGGCAAAGGTCCCATGGAGGTGGGGCAGCACTGTTCTGAGCCAACTTCCTTCTTCTCTTGAGATTAGTGCTCAGTCCCCATACTCCGCTTACTTCCTGGAAAAAGCCTGGCTGTGCACACCTCAAGAAAACATGCAAATAGTCTAATTTACATGAAAAGCATGCACAAGGTTAACTATAAAAGGGACCAGATTTCCCCCCCCCCCCCCCTTTCTCCTCTCTTTCTCTTTTGTTTTCTTGGTTTGCTCCAGCTCCAGATCATCCCCACGGCAGGACCAACACAGCATCTAAGGACAGGTGATATACTTTGTTTTCTTCCCTTGCTTTTGCCTGGGCAAAAGAATGGCTGTCAGAATCTAGCCCATACTCCTTACTGAACTTTATTGTGGGAGTGGGGAGATTGTGGAGGTGTGTTTGGCTTGTAAGCCAGCACCTTTGTGTAGTGGTGTTGTGGCTTTTTAGCCAGCATCTTTGGTCGGGTGTTGTGCATTGTGAGCCAGTATCTTGAGGAGTTTGTCTGGGGAGTTGGGAACTTACTCAAGTGTATCGTATAAATTTAAAGGCGTATTAGCCAATACCTTTGAGTCTAAATATTGTGCTTGTCAGCAGAGTTAAGAAGACAACTATACCATAAAGCATAAGAGTTCCCTGACATGTGGTCTTGTGTCTTTGTTCAGCCTGAGAAGAATTTACAGCAAACATCACGCCCCCTTACTGGTGGGTTGTGACATTAACTTAGCATTATAAACTTTACTAGGGACGAGTATGAGTATCTGAACTATGTATCACAGAATCACAGAATTATTTAGGTTGGAAGTATTTCTTATTAATTCACAGTTAAAAATCACTTGAAGATTTAAACTGAAGAGCGATACATATTAAAGAACTGTGATGTATCCTTCCTTAAAGTGAAAATAAATGCCAACCATACAAACATTACTATGGACCCTGAAGTATCTTAGTTATATAGTTAGAAGTAACTAAGAAGAAAAATGTGGATAATTTATATTATTTTTTTAATACGGAAATAAAGCCTGAAAAGCAATAAAAATTATATACAAACATTAAATTAAGACGTTTGGGGTTTTGTTTTCAAATAACATGATGCATTTACCCTTCTGTGAATTTCTCCGAGTCTCTCAGATAGGCTTGGACAGTGTCAGTAGATCCCTCAGGTTAGAAATTACAATCACCATTTACTTTTCAGAAAATGGACACACATTTCTTTCATATCATTGCTTCTTGCCTGCAGCAACCACGCTTTGAATTTCTAAGTCTCACACTATCAAAAAGAATGATGGGATTATAAGAAAAGGCTGTGTGGTGCCTGCATTGTTTTGAAAACTGCAATTCTCTCAATAATGAAAACAATTTTAAAACCAAGTGGACAGAAAGAAAAAGCGTGATCATCACTCCTTTTCAAGAAAAAAACAAGAAATACACTTCAGCATTCTGTAAAAAATCAACTGTTTGGATCTAACTGTAAAAGGTGGTTGTTGAACAATCACAACCATGGTTTCCCTTATTTACTCCTGTATTTAAAATTATAAAGAAAAACCCTTTATGGCCAGGAGGACGGAAGACTAACTGGAAATGCTCAGTTAAGACCATTGTACTTATCTCACTGACTTTTGAACTATAATTTCAACTGCTATTGCACACAAGTACTACAGAAGAATTTCGGTGGTTAGCCAGTTTTGATGATACTTTCTGCTTCTTGAGATAAATTGATAAAGATTGTAAATAAATATGAGGTGTTAATACTGGGAAAGAAAAAACATGTCATAAACTGCTTACAAACATAAACCTAAAATTATTAATTTCAGGTTTACACACCAAAGGTGTGTTCCACTCGGATCAAATTGTGATCTGAATTTAAGCTTCCTATGACTGAATGAACATTGTAGCTATTCGAATGTCTAATTGTGGCTGCAAAGTCTTAAGAAAATACTACTCTTCTAGTAAATATGTTAGGGAAATGTACAAAAAGTAACATCAGTACAATCTAGCACAATTGCTGGCTTTAATTCCAGCTTTTACTTCTGACATGACCTTGTAAAAGAAATGTAACACACTCTGGATGTCTCTTTGTTTATTTTACGCACCTCTGTTTTCTTAAATTCAGTTGTGTTACTCCGAAAAGAAGAAGATCATGATCTGAAACAGGCTGTTCAGCCCTGAGTTTCTGTAAGGCAAAAGCTCCTGTAGAGTAAAACTTCTTATGCCTGGAGGAAACTACTAATTTATGGATATGAAAAAAAATTGAAATATGCATACAAAAATCACTATTTTATACATTTTATTAGGTTTACAGAATAGGCCTTTATAATTTGAATAAATCCTAAAAAAAAATCTGAATTCATTACCTAATACCACTGCAAGACCTTAAAAAAAAGTGTTTCTAACATGGAATGAGTCTAACTCTTCTCCATGTCAAATGACTGAAAAGGAAAGTTCTTAAGGGAATCTACAGGTTTTATCTAAATATCATACAGAGAAACTTACAGGTCTCGGTCCTCTCTGTCTTCAGCATTGAATTATGTGCACTGCCTTGTCAAGGATGGAAGAAACTAAAACTCTTGTCTGAACCAACTGAGAAACTGTCTAAACGACTGATTGATAGGCAATTTGATCTCTTGAAACTATTTAATAATTAGAACTTGATATCTTCTTGTTGGCATTCCAGTCTCAGAAGAGAAGACATTAAAAATGTTACAATAACCAAAACCAGGGTGGGAAAAGCACGAAAAATTTAAACCAGATGGGCATGTGAACACACCAACACACACATACACACATCCCCATCAATCTATTATATGACCAAAACAAGTTGCTGCCTTATTACACAAATTCCTAGAACTGAATTACACAGGAGACAGAGGCATGACATTTTCATTGCATTACCTGATTCAGTTACCAGGTGGTGATACTGCCTTCATTCATATGATAATGTCACAATTATGCACTCATTCTGGAAATGGGAGAGCTGAGTGACTGCCCTCATTAACTTGAAGAAGTCTAAACCCACATCTTCAGTCTTTCAAGTTACAAACATTAGCTTTCAAGTAAGCCTGTGATGGCTATAAGGACTATGTGAAGCATTGTCAATCCTAAACCAAAAAACTTTGCTCTGAGATTCTCACCCTTGGACTATGAGAAAACTCTAAAATTGCATTCCTATAAAGTACAAACTCCCCTGGACATGTATTTTCACTTTCAAGCAAGCCTTATGCAGTTTGTAGGAGAATCATTTCATAAAATAAAAATTGTGATTGGAGATTATCTTTACTGTGCTATCAGTAAAGACATCATCAAATTTACGAATTTGATCTTCCCCTTAGGTTTTATTTCTTTGCTAGAAAGCAGACAACTTCACCAGCATGAGGGAAGAATGTCCTCTAGGTTTTGTTCCTGTTCCCTTCCTCCTAACTTAGTGGGCTTTCACCTGCTAAGCACTGACTTGAGCCTCTTATATTTAAAAAGTGAGAGAGCATGTCTCAGCAAAATAAGTCTCCACAAAATGTTATGAAGAATGGGATCACCAGAATCACTCACTAGATCAGTGCTGTTAGAGCAACAAAGCTGAGGAAGGGGCTGGAGCACAAGTCTTATGAAGAATAGCTGAGGGACCTCAGATCATTTTGCCTGGAGAAAAGGAACCTTAAGAGGGTACCTATTGTCCTCTACAACTACTTGAAAGAATGTTCTAGAGAGGTGGGGGTCAGTCTCTTCTTCCAAATAACAAGTGATAGGATGAGTGGAAATGGCCTTAAATTGCACCAAGAATTAGAAGAAATTTCTTCACCAGAAGGGTTGTGGAACACGCAGCCCAGAGAAGTGGTGGAATTTACTGGAACACACAACCCAGGGAAGTGGTGGAATCACCATCCCTGGAGGTATTTAAAAGACACGTGGATGTGGCACTTATGCACATGGTATAGTGGTGGACTTGGCAATGCTGGATTAGCGGTTGGACTTGATGACCTTAGAGGTCTTTTCCAATTTAATTGATTCTATGATCTTAGGTAACAATAATGAGGCAACCACTCCTATACTGCCTACTGCCTTCCCCTCTCCCCAGCAAACACAGCTTAAAAGCCTGCCTAGAAGAGAGCCTCTGGCATATACTCTGCTTACTGTCCTGTATATGCTGAATTTATAATGAAGAGTGAAATTCGTAACTTTCTAGTTGAGATAAGCACCGGGACCTGTGAATTATATCATAAAATGTGGACCCCTAAAAGCTAAGCATAATATTACCATACAGAAGTCTCATTATGCTGTTTTCAGGCCAGTGCAGTAAGCACTGGAATTTAGGTCTAAGCAGTGAATTAAATGAGGCTGGAGCAGGGACGCTGGCACTGTCCCACCATGGCATTCATACCTTCCAGCCAACGCACATGCATTAACATGTAATACTACAGGACAGAGATATTCCTCAACAGACAGTTGTTTTGGGTTTTTTTTAGTATGAAAGACTTGCACTATAGAGATGCAAACTCTGCTATGCTTTTTATGCTCAGGGACAGAGAACAGGACCTGACCATTTTATTTACTAAGCAACATAACAGCACAGGCAGAATCAAATATATCCTTCCTCCTCACTGAGGGATGCCTGAAATCCAGGTCTGACTGTGCCTACTTTTATGTAATGTACATTTTTTGCTTAAATATGGCAAGTGAGGAGAAAAATAGAGGGTATGTTCCTCTAGAAAATTAATGAAATATGACTGTCATCTCACATCAGATAGTGACAAACCTGTAATATGAGAAGATGTACACAACAACAACAGCAAAAGTGAGATTTATTTGCAAAACAACAATAAAAGCTGGGCAAATATTAAGCAGATTTCAACAACAACATGTAGAAACCTAAGAAACATACTTCTGAAATTCCAATACTTTGGAAATGCAAACTGGAAAACTGTTACACAAGCTAGCAAGAGGATATACTGCTAAGAAGAATTTTATACACATGTAAGCTTGAAAAACGTGTCTTGATGCCAGTTACTTGAGTTTAGTGTCGTTTTGGGGGTTTCTAATCGCTATTTTTTCAACTTTATCTATTTGTTGCCAAAACATGCATGAGGAAAAGCAAAAAAGCTAGGCTTGGAAAAGAAATCAAATGTTTTGCAGGTAATTTGCTATTCAGTTAAAAATGTCCTCCATTTCCAATCCCACCCTCCCAAATGATAAAAATCAAATCATCTGTCATGGTCTTCTAAGAATTCCAAGAGAAATCTCATAATAATAAGTGAATGCTTTTCTTTTAGGTAAAAAAAAAAAAATTCTTAAAATCATCTACATGACAGCCCCTATCATTCTACTACATGCAGAACTTCAAAGCTATCTCACATTAAGTTAATTATACTTTCTTGCATCAAAGGGTTTTCAGAAATCTAACATAATATATTGTATCTGCTTTGTAGTGTGTAGAGCTGTATCTGAGTAGAAAAGGAAAGCCAACAACAAAGACAGAAATTGTTATTTCTCATCCTGCTCATCCTTCCACTCCCATTATTGGTAAGTTTTCATCTTTGCCTAGCACCATGAAAAGGTTCTCTCTCTATCTTGGACACATCACTAAAGCTCATGTTCGTCTCACTAATTGTTTATGAAAAAGTCAGATATCCTGTCTATACCAGACACATACACTTCAGGCAGCAACTATTCCTACTGTAACACAGCTATTTCACATTAAATATTAGTTCAAGTCAACAACTGTGAAAGCATCCTGCAGATTATGTTTAAAGAGCCCAAGTCATCAGCCTAGATTAGACAGCTAACTGTCTGAACTGAGCTGTAGCGAGATGGTTCCTTCTCTCACCTCTTACAGAACTACCTCTATAGCCACAAAGTTAAGAAACTTGTAACTTTCCAATTTGTTTCATACATGAGCCAAGTCCTCATGACTAAAATCACAAAGAACTTATTCTACTATAAGTTTCTTAACAGTTTTTCTCTGTTCTTTCATTAGTTCTGCTGATAGTTTATCAAAGATGATGTAGCATCCATGGGGAAGAAATTCAGTATTCAGAGTTTAGTCTAAACTTCAGGTATTTTCTTGCCTATCATTCAATTAATTTTATCCTTCCCTTTTTTTATTACTGTTATTGTTATTATTATTATTGTTGTTGTTGTTATTATTGTTATTATTATTGTTATTCCCACAGCCATCTCTCTGTCTTATTTCAAAAACCACTACATGATATCTTCTTTGATGTAAAATTATATCTCAGTGAACAAGTTTATCCATTTTCCCTATTTTCACCTAATACTAGCCTTTGCTAAAATAGAACTGAGAGGTCTGTTAAAAAGAGTATTATGTTAGAAATATTGGGTTTATTTATTTATAAAAAATGTGTTTCCCATTTTTGGACTTTTTGGATCCAATGAGTACCATTTATGAATGACTTTCTAATAAGACACATGAAATATTATCATTATCATATTATTTAACACATTTTTTCATTATTCCTGTTCTCCCCTGCTTGAAAACATGTCCTTTTTTTCCTCTTTTGCACATAGCCTTCTCAGTCCCTTTCTAATTCTCAAATCTTTCTTCTAGAGTGGACACCACTAGCTTGTTCTTTTCTCCAAATCATAATTCCTTCCTATGACTCTTTTCTTCTCCCTGGTTATTTTTTTTTAGCTTCCCTTTGTCTCTTCACATATTTATATATATATATATGTAAGATATACAGGAAAAGTTATATGTATATTGATTCAATCAATCAATGTAAAATTGATTTTTATTTTGTAAAGGGAATTTATTTCATGTATTTTGTAAAGTATTTCTGGTTTTCTATCTTTATTTTTTTTCCTTTTTGTCTTCAATCATATCCATATGGGATAATATTGCAGAAAAAAAAATAAGACAATATGCAGTTGACAGGTTGAATAGGGAGGACTGATCTATTTTTGCCTGCCCTCAGTCAACTGATCAAGGTCAGGATTGAGAAAAAAATGTATCTTGTCACATGGCAGGAGTTACAGTTTCCTGTGTGCTACTATTATATCATCTTAAGAAATCTCACTAATAAAACATAATACCAACCAAAAATATATACCACAAACTAATGCGGTCAATTAACAGAACAGATGGAGGTCAGGGCAAACAATTAAATCCCTTTGACAGAAGAGAAGATTATTCTACCTCATATTGGAGATACGTCAGTAATTCCCGTGTGATCTGACTTACACTTTTGTTCTTCAAAATAATTCTTTCCACAATGCCTTCTTTGGCATGAGAGAAAAAGATCCATCATCTGAAAGTCTTGTGTCTTGCTTGTAGCTGTATATAAATTTTTAAGACATGGGAAAGTGCACATATGTTTCTTTAGCAGTTTTCTTACTGATTCTTGGAACAAGCAAATCAAGTATCTTTTTGCTTTTGTTTAGACAGCTGCTACTCTCCTTGAAGTCTGCCCCCCAAAGGGATGATACAGCTATCACCTTGGCAAGTTGCTAATCACTTCTTTTTGGAATTGAATATTGTTTCCCATTGGCATCGAAGATAACCGTCTAGGAGTTTGTTATTTCTCTGGCCTTGAATTTCAGCATATTTGTAACAATTACCTTTCCTGAATTCTTGCACCAAGATGGTTGTATTTCTGGACATGAGATCTACACTGCTAATAATAAAACTGTAAGTGTTGTTCCCATATTCTGGCAATATAGATTACATATTTTACATTTCAAACAAAAAAGTTTTCACTGCCAGAAACTCTGAGTTATTTAATTTTGTTCTGATTTTGCTGATTTCCAGAATATACACTTCAAACGATAAACCGTAAACAACCATAAGAAAAAATTGTTCAGCTAAGGATTTAACTCAAATTCTCCATGAGAAAATTTTTCACAGAAAAAAAACTCTGTATCGAATGAGTTCCATTTTGGTTTTAACTAAAGGTCATTTCAAAAATAGAAAGATGTTTCAGTCCAGAACACCATAATCATGCAAAAGTTTTGCTAAGTCTTTAACTCCCTTTTTTAAAGTTAACTCACAACATACTGTGGTAATATTTAAATTTAAGAAGCTCAGAATCCAGTTGCACTAATATTATACTAACATTTAAAAGCACAGAAAATCCATACTCCAAAAGACAATGAAGATGCCAAGAGAGTGATCTAATAGTGTAATTGTTGTGATTGCTCTGTCCCAGCTCCAATTTTCACAGTTTTCTTTATCAAGCTATTGAGAACACCTGCTTTGTAAATTAATAAACTCAGATTGCTTAATTTCTGTACTGTCATAAAAGATTTGTCTTTCAGATACATACTCTTTAATGAATTCTGCTCTCAAATTAATATACAGTTTATGCTGAAGATATCAGATCTGAATTTCTTGTACCCTTATGAAGCTTATTACCTTACTGTTACACTTTTTAGTTTTGATGGCTTCTAATTGGAAATAGATTCTAGTTCTGCCATTGTTTGAACATTGTATTGTAGCCTCACACCATTCCACTCAATGAGTTCTATTTCATTAATACTTAATGAAAAATATAAACTAAAAACTATTTCAGTAGCCTTTAAAATATCTAATTCTATTTCATTTGGTTCATCTTCCTTTAAGCAGAACTGTAGTAACAACAAAAATGTTAAGCCTCTAATTATTCATCACTTAACTTTTCAAGTGACTGACCGTTGTTACATAAACTTGTAATATAACTGTCTGGGGTTTTTTCCCTCCTTTTTGATACTTCTACGGAATGAAATTGAAAGGGTTATACTGTTATTTTAAATGCACGTAAGGAAAAAATGAATTACTCTTAAATGAAGATCACAGGATCATAGATTGGTTGAGGTTGGAATGGAGGTCATCTGGTTCAACCCCTGTGCTTAAGGAAGGATGCCTACAAATGGTTGTCTAGGATCATGTCCAGACATATTTTTAGTATCTCCAAGGAGGGAGACTCTACAGCCTCTCTGGACATCCTTTGCCAGTGCTCAGTTACCCTCACAGTAAAAAAGTAGCTGCTGATGTTCAGACAAATTAAAAAAAAAAAAAAAATAATATCTAACAATGCAACCCAGCTAAACTGCTGTTTTCTTTAAAAGTAAATATATTTTAAAGATTGAGACATATGCAATAAATATCATTTTTCACTCATGACTAGCATATCATAAACACTGGAAACAATATTCATGTGAGTATTTTCACTAATAGCCTTCACTAAGAGCTTTCACAATAGCCTTCCAATCAATCTGCTGAATATATATGTTATCTTACAAGAATTCAGTATCAGGCACTTCCTAAAATGTCATTGAAACAAACCAACCAACTACCATTCAAAAGAAAAATAAAAGAAATATAATTCACCAAGAATAGCTTGCATTTTCAAAACAAAATGACACAGAAAAAATCTTTAGAAAAGTGAATTGTAGCTAAATTAAAGTTAGTTTATGATCAGTTTATGTTGTGATGGGGTCTTAATTAGCATGCACTGCTAAACAGAAAAATTTCTTTAGAAGCTTGATTTAGAGGTTTCCAAATTTTAATAATTATCCTAATAGATCTTTATACTTCTGCCAAAAGTCTTGACTTTTGTTTGGGGTTTTTTTAAAATTCTCTAAAATCAACAGAAACAATGTATTTAGATCAGGGTAACGTGAATTCCATATGCACAGATAACTTAAACCCCCCAAAGAATTTTGGCAATGTGCATTCATCCACCTTGCGAAAAGCATCCCAGTGTGAAAGGAGAAAAGTGTTATTAGAGGAGTCTGGATAGCAGTCAGCTTCAGGAAAGCAAATCTGAACATGGAGATAACTTTCGCTTTAAAAAACCCCACAACTCTCTTTTAGTCCTTGAATTAATAATCTATAAATACAGTGCCAATGCAAGTTGCACTTGTGAAATAATTTTCACCAGTTGGACCATGAAAATAACTGGTAATTTGAACTGGAAATCAGCTGTAGTAATTATTTTGTTATACCACCTACTACAGAGTAGGTGTGCTTCATTTACCTACTGATGTGTTATATCTGGGGGCTCTTTCCATCATTTCTTGCTTTTATATTTGAGGTTATTCTATGTGTATGTGTATCTTTTTTGGAAGGAAGCATAACAAACTGAGAGCTTTTAAAGCTTTACACAAAGCTTTGTGTATTTTAGTCTGAAAGTATTATTAAATTAGAAATAGCTTTAACGAAAGAAGAGAATTCTGGTTATTGAAACATTTTAGTATTATTTCACAGTTAAGACAAAGTTATGCTCTTTGCAAGGACTCTTGCAAAAGATATTAATCTCAAAAGCTGTCTACATACAGTTAAAATACATATCTTTTAGTTTAGCCTCCTATTTTAGTGACATATAGTAAGAATAGACTTCGACTCAGCATACCAGTTGGATCGCTCATTATTCATAGCTAATTTTCAAGGATTTGCATCTCATCTTTATGAATCAAATTCATGACATATGTCTACCCATAAGAGAAGTCACAGTGATATGACACAGCATAGAAAATATCACCTACGTACCTTTAAAGCAAAGTAAAAAGCCTTAAATGATAGAAGCAACAAAATTTTTCAGTACAATTAACTCCATTGACTGCAAACTACATTAGAATTAAGGGTGTGATTTAGTTCCAGATAAAAGAATTTTGTTTCCCTCACAGAGAGCCAAACCACAATTATAATAGAGATTTGGTTGCAGATTATTAATTTCTTACGCCAACAAAAAATTCACCTTTTTAAGATTATAAACACCAAATTTTGTCAGTTACTTCCTAAAGCCATATCAAAATATAAAAATTTAAGCTGGTTTTTGTAACATTCCGTGAATAGTCATGTAAGCTTTAAATCCATGTTCATGCTGTGAGTGCAGATGAGCAAATATCCATCACTGTTAATACATCTGCAACCAGGTAAAAAAAGGAACAATACTAGTTCCTACCTCTTCAGGAAAAGCAGAGCCCATAATGCCTGAAAACTGACAGAATCTGATTTTACTTAACCTGAGTATTTTCACCTACACTCAAATAATTCTGAGCTTTTTTTCAGGTTGAGGATAACAACATTACCATATTTGTATTGTGTTCCCTTTCTCTGGCTTTTTCCTTGGGAAAGAACAACGGAATGCAAAGCAGTATATATGAAAGATATTCTTTGATAAAGAACCTTGTATAAAGAGTGTTTTAGATACTTTTAGATACTTTCATGCTTTTTTTTTAAATACTTTCAGCTTCCATATTTAAGACTCAATAGAAAAACACTGCATATATATATGTATATTGCGCACAATGTCAATAGAAAATAAAAAAAATACTCTAAGAAATGCTGTACAATACCAGCTATCTGGGTCTAAATTGGCAAGCAATTAAAGTTAAATGTATTTTATATTCATATATACAAACAAACACATTTACCTTTGGAATCAAATAGTGATTTTCAGTTCTAAGTAATTTCTACAAGCAGTTTGGCTTCCTGCTGGCAAAAGCATTTTATTTTTTTCTTTTGAAAAAGAAATAAATATGCCATCATCTTCCCTAGTCACTCAACAGCTGTATCAATCTGTTTTCAGGGCAGTGATTAGCATAATTGCAGTGGATTACTTGCATTTGGCACAGAATAAAAATAATTTATTATTTTAGCAGATATGACATAGAATGTATGGGATATCCAGGCCCTCTGGAGCAATGCTGGAAGTTTTATTCCTAAAACTCTACTAGAAGATTATTTTTAAGAACCAAAATCTGTCTCAAAGAACCAAAAACTTTAATTCTTCTGATGTGCTGTTGGATGTACAACCTCACACCATGGCTAGTGCATATAATATCCATGATATTAGCTGAAAATAGCCCCACTGAGAGAATTATTCAAAAGTGTTTCAGTGTGATATAATTTCTCCAAAAATCAGAAAAAAAATCATGATATGATTCCGTCATTATTGATTTTTCATCTATTTTATCTCCAAATTCCAGTTCCAATGCCTATAGGGCTACCTACAGTGCTATACGAGTGTTAAAATTAATCAGCTATGTATGTACGCAGCCATTTACCTTAATACTCTTTCATGTTTTATAAGCATACATAGATAATCACTGTATGATATTAGACAGAAATATCATAAAATTATAAAATAATTTGGGTTGGAAGGGACCTTACAGACTATCTAATTCTGGCCTTCCTGCCATGGGCAGAGATGCTGCTAGATCAGGTTGCTCAAAACTACCCAACCTGGTGCTGAACTCTTCCAGGGATGGGGCAGCCACAATTTCTCTGGCAGCCTGTTCCAGTGCCTCACCACCCTCACAATAAAAAACTTACTCCTCACAGCCACTCTATGTTTTTCCAGTTTAAAGCCATTCCTCTTTGTTCCCTGTTACTACACACCCTGATAAAACATCTCTCTCCACATTCCTTATCAGCCCCTTTTATATATTGAAAGGCTGCAGTAAGCTCTCGTGAGCACCTTCTATTCTCCAGGCTGAACTACTCCAACTATCTCAGCCTGTCTTCACAGGGGAGGTGCTCCAGTCCTCTGATCATCTTGGTGGTGCTCCTCTGGACCTGCTCTAACATGTCCATATCTTTCTTGTACTGGAGACCCCAGAGCTGGATGAAGTACCCCAGTGGGGTTTCACCGGAGCAGAGTGAAGGGTCAGAATCACCTCCTTCAACCTGCTGGCCATGCTGCTTTTGATACAGTCCAGGATACAGTTGGCTTTCTCAGCTGCAAGTGCACACTGCTGACTCATAATCAGTTTTTCATCCACCGGTATCCTCAAGTCCTTTTCCACAAGGCTACTTTCAATCCATTCACCATCCAGCCCCTACTGATATTGGGGATTGCCATGACACAGGTGCAAGACCTTATACTGGTCTTGCTGAACTTCAAGAATTTCTCATGGATTCATTCCAAGATTTTCCTGTTATACAGGGCTATTCCTTTTATATAAAAAAGAAGGAAGGTAGCTGCTGAATGGCAGGTAAAAGGATATATATTAAGAGATATAGATGGTCTTCCCTTCCCATTAACTACTGAGTTGTCCAAACAAAACAAACAAATCACAGTATTGTGATTAATAATGCAGTTGCAGTGTGTTTTGAACCTTGACACGATGAGGAAAACTGCTTACAAGTAATTAATTTACACTGGAACCTTGTGCTCAAAACCTTTACTGTTCTATAAAAAAAAAAAACAACACTGAGCTGTTTTGAACTTTTTAAGAGTTTAAAGTTCCCTGTAGAAACGGATATAGCATCACTACCCATTGTTCAGTACAGTAGATTTAAATTTTATGAGTCACAGTGATAAAACATATTCAAGTTCAAACACTGAAATAGTAAAATTTGCACTCTAGTTCTTTGAATTGAACATGACTGAACTTCAAAAAATACCTGTAATCAATCAAATGAGCAGTCTATGCAAAACAGTGTGATTATTTTCTATTTCACTTTTACTTATTAGTCATGATGTTATGATTCAGTGAACTCCTATTATCCATGCAGTCTGTATAATGCTGAAATTAGACAATTTTAAGCATTCTTTGTTATTGTTGTACAATACCTTTTGTAATATTGCGTTCAAATTAATTTTCTACAAAATCAATTGTATTTATGGAAATGTTACTTAGATAAGAATAGTTTATGTTTCTTAAAGATTTAAGACAACCATGACTCATCCTTTTATAAAATTATTTAACTATCTCCCAAAAGCTAAAAAGTAGTATGTAAAGTAGTATTAGTAAAGCTAATGAATTTACGTAGAAGTGATAAAATTACTCAATACCTTGCCATCTGAAAGTAAATTTAATGACCTGGAAAGTTTTAGTGTTTGTTATTTCATAATTGAATAACATTTGCAAATGCTTCATATTTCCATTTCTCACTTGGGTTCTTCATAAATTCACATATTGATGGAAATCATTAGGGTTTACCTGCTTTCAGGTACTTTAGGTCAGTCATACTATAAGAGATATCTAAATATTGGGATAAAAAATTAATGGATACATCACTTTGAATTCAAATGGAGGCAAGGAATCATTTATATTCATTATAAGAATCCAAATGTTTTGATTCCACTACTCACAGAAGGTCTCCACCTTTAATGGAAAATACACCACAGTATCAGTGATGTAACAGATTTTTCTAAGATTAGATTTACCAGTAACATCTCAGAGTAAAGCAGATGATGCAGCTTTACTTATTTTTTCTATGTTAACTGAGCCACAGATAACTGCAATGGATTTAGGACTCCCTGGAAACGAATGTATAGACACATAGAGAGTTGTGGAACATCCTGCAAACAAATCTAGGCAAAATCTCATTAAAGCCTGGTTAAATTTCCAAACAGTAGGTGTTAAACTCAATTTACACTACTAAAATTTCTTGAAGAAGGTTCAGTTTCCAATTTGGAAACTTACTGAAATATTGAGCATTAGCCTCAATTAATTAACATGACCAGACAATCAGTTCTGAGATGTTCAGCTGATAATTTCATCAATTGCTCCTGCTTATCAATTGTTTTTCACCATGGAAAACATACCTTCTATCATTATAAAAGGAAGGATTTAAACTGATTTCTTCTCTTCCTTACTTCTGTTTCAAAATTAAGAGAATTGGTAGGAAGAATATACACTATAATGGCAGCAGAGCCTATATATATAATAGTACTGGTCTTAGGAGCCTACTTAATTGATGGATTTCCATGCTAAAATTGTGCTAATGTTTCATTAAGACAGAAAAAATGTGAGGAGCATTCTTCTTCCACCTAAGAGTGTAAAATACAATGAGAGCCTGAAAAGAAAACTGGAGGAGTTGAAGGTGTTGCTTAACCAGAGGTTGGACTGCTCAGCTGAGCACACTTCCATTTACAGCCATAAACTCTGACAAGAGGAAAGCAAAGATCTTGATCAACAACACTAAATCTGAAGAGCTGAAAAGTAGGCTGAGGAGAGCTGACAGCTCTACGAGTGAGAGTTATATTGTGCTCTGATTTTCCTCAGAGAATTAAGAGTTGATCTGTTTCCTGAAACTCTCCAGACTAGAACTGGAATGATTTATTCCTGCCTTCTAATATGAAGGCTTTATTTTTCCTTCACATTTGTTATCATAAATGATACAAGACAGAAGGCTTGATCAAAGTCTGAGAACATGATCAAGAATCTGACAGTATGTGGCTACATCAAAGAAACAACACAGCACTTCACAGACTACCACAGGGCTCCATCTGCACATTCAGCTGTCAGGTTGGTATTCTAGAATGAAGTCCCACCATTTAAACTCACACTTCTGATGTAAGATCAAAATCTGAGGACAAAGCATGGGCCATTTTTTTGCTTCAGTTTTTACTACTATATTGTGCATTGCCAGAAAGCCTTTCTTGCATACTCCGAACATAATGTTTTTGCTTCTTCAGGAAGATCATGGGTTTATGTTGAAGATTTTTATTTGGAATTCTGGATGAAAATGATAGCAAGTAAGAAGTAAAAGTGTTCAAGATTTAGGGATTTCTTTCTGTATTTTTCTTAAATATAAGAGTACAGTATAACAAAAATCAGTTACAGTCTGTCCAAGCTCCCATGTCTAATTGTTTTTTTGGAACCAACACTGATAATTATACACATGCTTCTCTTATTCATCCAAATGTATCCCTAATGTCTACTGCAAATACAACTTCAAAATTAGTTTGGCTTGGGTTATACATTTTCCTGAAAGCCTTCAGATCCATTTCTATTTGTCTCCTGAAAAAATTCTCATAATACAACCTTTTTTCAGACAAAATTTGAAACTAACACATATTTTCACATTTCTGTTGTGTATCTTTGAGTACCTTGGGGGTGGTAGTTGAATAGAAATATCTGTGGCTACTTATATTTCAGAAATTAGCAAGCAGAGAAGCTGAAATAAATTTGGTATGATTTATAACTTCATTTTCTACTCTCCTGTTGTTTGTTGCTTGTTTGTTTGTTTTTTTAATATATAGTCCAATTATCACTTCACATGAACAACGAAATTTTCAAAAGGCACTGCTGGCTTCTGATGTCCACTAACTTGCAGTGTGATTTAAAAGCCAGACATCAAGAGGCTCCATCTCACTTTTCTGTTTTAATGTTGTTTTCTTCCCTTTCTACTCCTTCTCTCTGGCTTTTCTGTCCTGTGTTATGAAGAACAAACACAATGCTGAGAAAAGAGAGAAAACTAAAATCACACTATCCCTCACTTTCCCCTTCAGACTCCTCTCCCCAGCTTCCGTGGTCTATCTCAGTATATTGAGATAGATCTAGAGATAAGATTTTCCCTTCCTGGAAATGGCTGTGGCTTATTCTAGTGCGAGACAATGTAAACCTACCAAAATTTGTTAGTTCCAAAGAAATTATTATTTCATCTTTGTACTCGTCAGCTTTGTACTCTTGATATTCACCTTGTATTCTTTATACCAGGTGCTTGCCTTTTTCCTGAAAAAAACGTCCCGAGTTCTCTGAAGTGGAGTAAGTAATTGAATTTTATGTATGGCATTCATGCATATTGTACTACTCGCTATACTAACCCCTAAGAATTCAGCTATTATCACAATCACTGTGGATGCTAAACTACTAAACAGGTTCCTGTTCATGAATTATTTTTTATTCAATTACATTTAAATTGCTACAAATTGGAATAAACATGGTTCAGTGATGCAAAAGTCACAGGAGTTTTCAAAGCTGTTATTTTCTTTGTCTGAATTTTACACTTCACATAATGGTACCCTTGATTCTCATAACTAACCTGTCATACTTTGAATTATTGCTTATTCACAACTTTATTATCACATCAGATCTATTACTATTCCTTCTCCTTGAATTTAGGACCCAGTGTTAATATGAAATTGAAACGTCATTGTACTACAGCTAGGGCAATGATTACAGAAAAAGTCACATTTGCTTTGAAGTTCCTGTATAATATAAAGTGAGAAGGAAGAATGTGCATCAGAGAAACTCTTCTGGTCATTCCCTTCTCATTAATCGGCATGTCAGGCACAGCATGAATGAATGGTAATTAGATTAAGATGTTTTATAAATAGACTATATTCTATGCATAGATTTCTAAATTAAAACTTTGTCACATATTTCATATTGATATAATAAGAATGTTTATATATGTATGTATATATATATACATACACATATAACTATCTATGTGTGTGTCTGTGTGTACGCTACATATATATTAAATTATGTTATTTCATATTTTGCTAACAAAATGAGAGGAAAAAATAGATCTTTATGATAGCAATATGAAACACCAACCAAGCCCTTTTTTAATATAGCCCATAAGAACTTAGAAACCCAACTTCTTCTTGCAAATTGGAGACTGTCAGCTCTATCTGGAACACTGTGGACTGGAAACCTCAAACCTTGCTGAGTAGCAGTGGCACAATAGCCTAGTTTAATCCCATGTGTTTTAACTAAAAACTATTTGTTATCATTCAATATTTACAAAACTGAAAAATAATAATAATTCATGCTTATCATGAATAAGCACAGAAAGAGCACTATTGTTGAGAATGCACTCTATTCCATATCCCAGAGTATGAACACACGGCAAACAAACATTTTAACTGGATGTGTATATTGCAAAGATATATTTCAAACACGTTTAAGAACACCAGCAACAGAGACTTGCTATCATTTCTTTTACACATTTTTTACAGAACACAGAATTGTTATGAACATATTTTTAGTACTTACCACTGTGTTGTATTTTTGAGAAGGCTTCAAAATTCCCCCGTAGGAGGAAGCATGGTGTCATTTTCGTTACAGCAGTTTTTCCTGTCGGGAAGAAATATATAGTGAGTGCTCTTCAATAAATTAATTAAAAAACCCCCATGCTTATGAGTCACAAATAGTGATCAAAAGGTTACTTAGTAAATCACCTGTAGTAACAGATATTATACATATTCAAATATAAAATAAAAAAATTAAAATATTTTTTTATAAAAGACATTTGACTATTTTTTATTCTTTCTTATGTGTAATTCAAAACTGTAGTTTACCCTTCAAATGACATTTCAATGGATAGACTATTTCTCAAAAGTCTATCCATTTTAGATAGACTATTTAGATATAAATACCAATATTTATCAACTGTCTGTTCTGTCAGGACTATCTTGAGACACTGCAACTTAATACTCAAACCTTAATAGTGTCAAGAAAGTTATTTCAGGTAATTTTAATATATCTCAAGACTCTGTTAGCAGAAATACTTTTCTTCTGTCAAAAGGCAACAAAGTTGATTTTATGGCATTTATAGCCACATACATTTTGCAGGAGAAACTCATGCACTGTCTGTATATTTATTTCTGTTTTTCTCATAAAGTACCAAGGCACTTCTTATCATTTATTCTTATTTTCACTAAGTCGATCCTCGCAGAGACTGCAGATTCTGCAATTTAAAACAAAATGAATACTTTCTCATTAATGTTTTGACTCACTACAGCCAAACCACTCCCTGTAAGTGCAATTCATTGTAACAGCTGCAAACACAGGTCTCAATTCTATGTAAACACAGTGATTATCTTCATAAATTGGAAATAAGTACCAGTGGATGTCTATCTAAAGGAGGAATTCTGAAACATGGAAGCTAAGCAGAATTCCTTATGAATAAGGAATGTGTGAAACACCCTAGCTAAACTGTCAAAGTGTCCATCTGGACACTTGCTACAGGGGAAGCCTGGCAATGCTGCAACTTTTCGTACACACCCGTTGAGGAATCAGATGTTGAAGTTTAGGACAATCTTTATTGCAAGCTACAGTAATGTCTTAAATCTCTCCCCATGACAGTGGCACTTTTACTGGAGATTTCACTGCTCACGTAGACTCTGACAGCCATTCCAATTCTCTAACACTAATAGGTGATTAAACCTAGGATATAAGAAATAAGGACGGATTTAAGGAATGGCTGTGAATGGCAGTGAAAATCTGCTAAGGCTAACACAGCTTCCCTTCTCAGTTATTTTAAACTTGCATTTCTTTATTTCAGCCACCTTTATAGCTTAATTCCTGCTACAGGAATAGAACAGAACAAAACTCAGCTTTACTGGTAAACACAAGGATTGCATTTACTGTCTCTCCATGATACCAAAATAGTCTTCAGCTTTCAAGTATAAAAATGAATGAAGAAAGTATTATTTGTGCACTAGGTTTTCCAAGTTTATCTTTGTACCTATGGGTTTATCTTTCTTGCCTTCAGATTGTCTTACAATGTTTTCTAGTTACCCTTGACAGACTGATTTTTGTCGACAACTACATTAATAGTTTATATGTTCTAGTAAACCACACTGTGCATTTACAGATCGTGTTTAGACTTTATCTCTAATAGTCAATTGTTCTCAAAAAAACAACAGCAAATACTGCACTTCCTTTGTATCAGGAAGCATGGGCACACATATTAAAAGACTAGAATTTAAATTTGAAGTAAAAATTTAGGCATCATCTACATATACTTTTATTATTTGAAGAGCTATTTTATTTTCATATTTGTGACAACTGATTTCCTCATAATTATAAAATTTTAAGAAAAATATTAAAGGAACCTGGCAGTTCTTCTAGGCATATTTTTCTGAAATCTATAACAGGTTTGCTCACCATTCCACAGATGCATATTTAACTTGAATCCAATGGTGCTATAATCACCCTAGTTTTAATGTTACCCAGTTTAAGACTACTTATTTGATTCATTTCTCAGAATTATCACAACTGCCTCTGATGTTATAGGTGATACAACAAGAAACAACTAAGACTGACATTCAGGTATTATATTTACACAGTTATTTTAGTCTTTACCTGAGAAATATGTCAGGGGAGGTTTAGGTTGGATATTAGAAAAAGGTTCTTCACCCAGAGGGTGGTTGATCACTGGAACAGGTTCCCCAGGGAAGTGGTCACAGCACCAAGCCTGCCAGAGTTCAAGAAGCATTTGGATGATACTCTCAGGCACATGGTGTGACCCTTAGAGATGGTCCTCTGCAGGCTTAAGAATTGGATTCAATGATCCTTGTGGTGCCTTTCCAACTTAGCATATTCTATGAATCTGTGAAATAAAATCTCTGTCTCATAAAAAGTTTGTTTTATTTTGTTTTGAACATGATGACTCACTCTCTCTAAAACCTCTGACATCTCTTGGCAATACCTAGATATAAGGCTAGATATATTCTTTGATAACGAATTTTATTCAACACAATTACTGGACTATTGTAATTAACTTCTGTTTGAGCAGACAGGTTCATGAGGTCTCTCTAAGAAAATGTACTCTTTTGAATTCGATCTTAGCATCGCTAAATACATCTTTAAATCTGTAACTTTTACAGTGTTTACCCCCTTTTTCCCATTGATTCAGCTTCATATCAAGTTCTTTCTTTTGAAAATTTTCATAAGCTCTCCACTACTAAATTGGAAAACTTCCCATGTATTGACACTTTTCATAGCAATTAAATTTTCAAATCTTTTGAACTATAAACATAAAATCAGTGATTAAACAATGGGTCATAGAATCATAGGATATGCTGAGTTGGAAGGGACCCATCCGGATCATTGAGTCCAATTCCCGGTCCTGCACAGAACACCCCAAGAATCACACCATGTGCCTGAGAGCATGGGCAAATGCATCCAGGCAATTCTATGATGTTCTCTCCACATCAATAGTCCAGAAGTCAGAACTTCAGCTAAGCAGATGTTGCTATTTCAACTGTTTATTGTCTGGACAGTTTGGGAGGAGAGGGTTGTCCATAAGAGGAAAGCCAGCTAGAGGTAGATCTCACAGCAGGAAATAGACACAAACCAGCTAGAAGAGTATCAGAAATATGCAAATGAAATAATTTTTGTCATTAATTAAGGTATTTGAAAGCAAAATAACTAAATCTGGCCATAGGCTTCCTTTGTATTTAGTTGGAAAAAATAGGCATCCTGAATTTAGAAGACTTATTAATCTTCATGGGTCAAACAGTGTGGGCTTTAAGTTAGAAAACGAACAACCAGCTCTTCACATACTCCAACTGAGGTAACATTGATTTTCTGATATCTAAGAAATGAGTGGTGGTACTTTATTTTCTTTACTTGAACCAAATGTAATTAAGTATCAAATAATGCAAAGACAGTGAAATGTAACTTTTCCTTTGCTAAATATGCAGTAACTCTCTTTTTGCCTAAAGAGAAGAAATTCACCAACAAGTAAAAAGCTCCCATTTTGCAAACCCATTCTCAAACTTTAATTGAAAGCAGCACACCAGAAGAAGACAGGAAGCCTCTCATCTACACAACTCCCTCGAAATGTACATATTTTGAGTTATACTCCTTGTCTTCAAGCAGATCAGAAAGATATGGTGAAACCTGTGTTTCTTCTTTCTCCCTCTGACAGTAATTTCCTCGTGATTCTCTGCTCATCCATTTCTGTTTTGAATTGTCAAACCTATGAACCTCTTTGTACTTCTGGTCTCAACTTCTGCCTGTCCCATAACAATGCCCTTGTGGTAGCATAGTCAGAGAAAGCAGGAAAAAAGACTGACACTCCTCTGAAGCCAGAGGTGAGGGACTGTATGCTCAGCCACAAGTAACTAAAATATTCCACAACATGGGTTGGGTGGCTTCAGAGAGAAACTACAAGAAAAAGAAAGAATAGGATTGTTCAAATCTGCGGTAAGGCCTAAGGGCAGGAAAAGCTCTAGCAGAGACCAAAGATGAACAGAGTAAGCAGGCAGAACAACCTAACATGAGCAATAAACAGAGACTCCTCTTCAGAGAAAATGGGCTGCTACCAAACATACAACTGCAGCAGCAGAGCAGGAATAACAGAGAAATGGAAAGGCTGATGCCCTCTCCACAGGATGCAGATGGGGAGGAAGAATGAAGCTGTGTGTGTAAGGCATGATGGCAGCTAGGAACAAGTAATGTGAATTTGCAGTGGACCTTATTTCTTCAGAAAAGTACTAACATTTCTTGAGAAATCTTCTTGTCTTCAAAATTGTTTAGATACAAGTCTTTGCTAACGTGATTGGCAAAACATAGGTTAATTACTCATGGGGGCTATAGCAGAATCATCCTGAACCACGTGCCAAAACAAAGATGTCATATGTGATACAGCAGATAAGACAGATTAAAATCTTCTCCTCATCAGGAGAATAATTGAAAGTAAATATCTGACTAGCATATAATACACATTTCATTAAAAAACTTAAAGAATGAAAGGGTGACAGTATTGGTACAATGAAGTTACAAACAAACCTAATAATTAATACTACAGATCAAAAACCTGAAAAGTTCCAGAAAAAGATAAACATGCTGAGGTGGAAAAAACCCATATCAAACTTAAAACAAATTAAAAAAAAACCCAACAACAAAATAAACCCAAAATACAACAAGCAGGCTAGAAACAAAGATGTTAGGCTCATTTTGAATCAAACAAAACAAATCTTCTCAAGAATTTGCAAACTGCTATGAGAAGTCAGGAAGAATTAAACTCATAAAGCTTCAGCCCAAAACAGCAACACACACCAGAGAAATGCTGATGATGCAGAAGAGAGTAATTTGCCGTGTTAAGAAATTCTGAATGGTAAATGGAATGATAAATCCCCTTAGGGAAACTCCAGGCCAGAAAGTAACAATGCTAAAAAAGCGTGTAGAACAAGACATAGAAAAACCAAAGGACATGACAAATGCTAAGTCTAAGGTCAAAGAGAAGGGGAGAGTGCTAGTCCTGTGTCAAAAGAAAAGGCTGAATCTCAAGGCAGGGACAAGAGAAAGGCCAAGCTTGAGATTAAGGAGGAGGAGGAAAAAGAGGCTGAAATACAGTTAAGGGAGAAAGACGGCAGAAAGCAGAGGGTAAAAGATTAAAAAAAAAAAAAAGCATTAAGGACAAAACTGAAGTCAAAGAAACAAAATCCAAAGAGAGCTTCAAGACCACGCTGAGACATATTGAAATTAAAGATCAGATGGAACAGCAAGAGCTCCACATAATAGCCCTCAAGCTTGTCAAGGTACAGCATTCAGAGGCTGCAGACAAGGAATCAAATGAATAGAAGACAGAATAATCCACCCAGTGGCATGGAGTTCAGATCATCTTTTAGTCCTCACTTCAAGTATCTAGTTAAGTCTCCTTAGGCCTTTTAATATTATTTCTGTTTCTGAAACTAACAGCAAGAAATGTATGAAAAGGCACTTAAACAGCTATTACAGCAAGGCTCTCGCTATGCTTGACGTAATGTTAATTATCTCTGTCTCTTCCAAGTTATTACTAGTAAAGCAATTACCTTCGATAAAATTAGATATGCCTCTCTATGTACAAGCAAACTCTGATAAATATATCTGCCTTTCTCCCTTATGATTTTTTTTTTCTATATCCTATGTAAATCAGGAAGAAATTCCCTTAAAATTTTCATAGCCAGAAAGACTGGAATGACTAAAAATTCATTCAAGAAAAATTCATAAATGAAAACCCTCTCAAAAGTGGAAAAGTTTTTTTCTTTACTTTACATAAGTGATGTATCAGATACTATCATTGCTGGTTAAGCCACTAAGCTGTTTTTCCCACACCCCACAAAAATGCAGCATAAGGTGAGAGAAATTGCAATCCCAACCATCAAACTGAAATGAGCACATCAAAATCTGTCTGCACTTAGGGATTTTCCTATCTAGCTGCATAAATTTTCATTTCTATACTATCAAAACACCTTTCTGATAGACAGGACACGCACAGAGAGGCTATTCCAGTTCAGTGTCGACGTAACAGAAATTGCCAGGGCTACAAGGCAGAGGGTCCCACCTGACAGCAACAATGGCAGAGGTTCTGAGACCTCCTTCTCTTGAAAACTGAGCTCTTACTCATTTTGACCTTCATTCTGTTTCCCAGTTCTCCAGAATGAAACTAATATGTTAGAGGCAAATCACAGAATGCGACCCATCTCTATTGCACCTTCAAAACAAGTTCTGGCAAAAAGCATTTCAACCCAGCGTGTCCCTGAGGGCACCACCAGCTCTGACTGTCCCTGGGGTTCCCCTCACCCTCTCCAGGGCCCAGGAGCCCTCGTCAGCCCCCAGGACTGCCAGCCCCTCCCCAGCAGTGCCACAGCAGGGCCGGTCTCCAGCTCCCCACAGCCCTGCCCTGCCCAGACATGGCCCTGCTTAGACGGGACCACCATCAGGCAAATGGTCCAGCCTGGTCTCAGCCTGACAGAGGTGCCTGATGCCCAGGGCTGAGGCTGCCCCAGTGCCCCTGGCTGCCCTGCTCCTGGCTGGTGGGGGAGACAGGCCCTGGCTGACAGGACCTGCTCTGATGCCTTCCATGGGGAGCCTCTGACATTTCTGGACCCTATGATGCCATGACACAAAGTTACTAATTCAGAACTGCAAGTGAACTGCTCACACAGCAAAAAAATCCTACTTTGACCAGACCCACGATGACAGACAAATGAGGAACATATCCTTCTTGCAGCAGCTGTCATTCTATACATAACATAATCCCTAAAATCCAAATTTCCTGAGATCACAGTATATTTTAACCCAGCCACCATCACAGAAACTCTGAGGATTGAAAGTAAACAAAAGCACAAACAAAAACCCGCACCAAACACTGCAGCAGAATAAACTCACGCTATCAGTCAAGATGAGAAACTAGTTACGACTAATATTCTTCTATTTTCTGTTTCTCCACCCAGACCAACTAAAGCTTTTGAGATACACCTAGGCACTAAATTCCTTAACTTCGGTGAGTACTCAAAATTACAGACTCCACAAAGACCTCTGTGTCTCTTCTCTGGAGAAGCTTTCATTTTTTGTTATAACCTATCTTCACTGGTTTTACATGACTGAACCACCTACTTAGCATTTACATCTGCTACAGAGGTGCTGCCTCTCAAATTGTCTAATTGATAATTATGTTGTGAAAGGAGTTCTAAATGCCCTTAGGAGGTAAAGCTCAGAACATTTGTTGCTAGTAAGTATTCAGTGTAAAGTTCATTGCTTTGGTTTCAGCCCCTTAGGAGATGATCTTCTCCATCCAAAACATCAACATTTTATCCAAGTATATTTTTTTAGTAAAATGAGTGTCATTAACTCTCTTTACAAACCTTGCTAAACTTTGAGATTATCTAACTGAAATTTTAACACATGAACGTGTCCAAAAATTGAGCAGTCAAAAATGAAATATAGTAAGAATGTCTTTCATCCTAGTAGAAAGCATTATATAAAGAAAGGGCAATGAGGTTACTAGTTCCATCTTTCTGCATTTTGCATTAAATCATCAGGTGAAAATAAATGTCTCAAACCACAATGAACGTAGAGAGGTATTATCACTGGACTACAGTCTTGGTCCATTCAGACATAGATCCCTTTCACTTAACTTGACTTTTTCTCTTCCTCCCTATCACTTGCCTCTTCTCCTTCCAAAAGGTATTTAATAATTTGTTTATTCTAAGCAGTTTTTACCTCTGTGGAGATTATCACCACAAGCTAAGGGCAGACACAACCACATCCTACATAGACCTATGGACTAAAAACCTACATGATTTAAACTGCAAAAGCATGTTTCCAGCCTCCTTACTTGTCTAAAAATGATTGGTGAAGAAGAATGAACAATCTTTTCTCAAAAACAACTTGTGAGGAAATTGGGGAGTAGAGAGTAATAAACCCAAAGTACAACAGCAATCTGATATGATCATCTTAGAAGCCTTTGAAAACAATCAGTGTGATTAAAAGCATTCCAAGTATTGATTAAATAGATTTCTCTCAATTTCTCTAGATTTCTCTAGAAGGAAATTTCTTAATTCAAAATTTCAGGTGTTGAATGGTGCTCAGTAATAGGACCAGAGGCAATGGGCACAAACTGAAACACAGAAGGTTCCCTCTGAATATCAGGAAACACTTTCCTACTGTAAGGGTGACCAAACACTGGCACAGGTTGCTCTGAGAGATGTAAGGTCTCCTTCCTTGGAGATATTCAAACATTGTCTGGACATAGTCATAGACAAACAGCTGTACATGTCTCTGCTTGAGCACAGAATTTGGATGAAATGATCTCCAGAGGTCCCTTCCAACCCCAAACAGTCAGTTACTCTGTTCTTCAGTGATCTCTAAATATAGGTACTTTTTTCAAGACAGACAGAATATGCCATCAACACAGCAGTCTTTCCTGATTCAAAGAAGCCAGACTCCAGTTGCAAAGGTTATAGCAGATGTTCAGTGTTTGGTTATGTCTAATTCATGCCAGTGAATCACTACATCAATTACTCAGATCATTATTTCTCCTTATAGAGCAGAGTCATTTGGTATTAGCAACTAAAGAACAGCTTGAACTATAATCTCTGACATCTCAAGTGAATATCTTTCGTGATAACTGAGCAAAAGCCTGATTCAAGTCAAGTAGAACAGGGATTGCTACAGTCCTATATCCCCAGGCATTGTTCTGTCCTCAAAAGAGACAAGGGAAGAAACATATTTTAACTCTTTCCTAATTTAATTAAATCATCATACAGAATCAGCTGCCTACCAATGGAAAGTAACAGAGGAAAAGAAACAGCTCCATCTTCTTCCAGCACTACAAAAAATGTAATTACATGAAATGGGATATATGTACCCTTACACCTATTTTAGCCTCCCTGTCGAGAAAAACACTTAAGTCTCTATCTGGCAACCACAGCCTTGTGAGTAAACACAAGCACATTTAATACAAGACTGTTTCACATGGAGTTTATGAGAGTGCCTCAAATCTTGGAGCTTAATGGCTCTATCTCTATTGCCTTCCCCTAGGCCTCATTCCCACAGTTGTTTACATAACAAGGCCTCCTGGTAAAAACATAATTCCCTTTCTTTTTGTGTATGTGAGGTTTCCTTTCAACAGATAAAATAACTGTAAGTAGGAGTAAGTGGGAAGAGAGAAGTAACTACACAGCTGTTCTAGCTCATGTCTCAACCTGTCTATAGCCCAGTCTGACCCAAATGTTTCAATTCCTACCCCAGTTTGCAGTCTAAATACAGCCAGAATTTACTTTGGTAACAACGAGCAACAAAAAAAATTGCAGATAATTTATATCTAAGGCTCCAATTTGTCTTCCCTCAAATTCAATGAGAAGAAAAGTCTTTTGCAGGAAACCTTTCTTCCTCTAATTTAATTCCATCCTGGTTTATGTGGGCTGCCATTGAAACTATCAATTTTCCCTTCTCTCGCTGTTTTCAGGAAAGTTTTGGCAGTTTATCAAAATCATAGTATGTTAAAAAAGCAAATATTTTAAAATGTGCATCCTTTTAAAGAGGCAAAGTGTGACATACAGCAATGATGGTAGTCACTACCAGCGTCACTATTAGTTGGGAGTGCATGAGGAGAGTAAAAGAGCAGGGATCCTGTCTTGACAGGAACCTCATGACCAACCCCATTCCCTGATCTCTAGAAGCAAAAGAGGCAGCAGCAAGTTGAGATGGATTTTTTTGGTCAGAAAACCAAACTAACTTACCTCTAAAACTGGGACGTGTCATTTGCAGCACAACCTCCCTCTTCACTACCAGATTATTCTACTGTCAGCTAAACAGTGTGAAGTCCTATAGCTCAAGTGGCAACAGGCCATATTGAGTCTTGAAATTTGACTTAAGATGTTTCGCTGAAGGTGTGGTAAGTGTACTTGGCATTGTATGAGTTTTGGTTTCCTTTTCTTTTCCTGCAACTTAAAATATTCTGTTAAGACCATAGGAAAAAATTAACAGAAAAACAAAGTCAAACCACATATTACAGGTGAGAATGTGGACCTAAATCCTTTTGATTGAGTTTAACACATTCAAAAGATATGTGTGCAATAAATGCATTTTGTTTAATGCTTCTACTAAGACTTGAGTCAAATGCAGGAAGTTAAATTACAACTTAATCAGTGGTGCTGAATGAACCATGTAGCAAATGTTAGATAAAGGTTAAGAGTGATGATAGATCCCTGGAACACCCACAAGAGAAGCATTAACCCTTGGCAATGGATTATCTCAATCATCAGCTAATCAACCACTCCATGTACTAACTGGATCTATTAGATTTAGGACTCTCCAAAATTAGCACTGGATAGTGTAGAATAATTAATTGAACAAGCAAATAAAAAACACAGTGATAATAAAAGCCCTTACATTTCCCCAGGGCAGGAAATCAATATGTTGGTAAATTTATTTAAACTCCATTGCATGAACTGAGTAAGTTGCCTAAAATTCTAAAGTTCTCTCACTGTAGTGCTATATATAAAGCCATTGTTCTGCATTTAGAACATTCTGTTTTCGGCTAGACCTTGCTTGCTCTAGGTTGTCAGTCATCTTTAGATCTCCTGCCTGCAATAGCAATAGGTTATATCATATGCTGTTGATTACAGGTCATAACAAAAACAAATTTATGATTGCCATGAGTCCAATATCTCCACTCTCTTTCCATTTATCTGATTGAGAAGCCAATTGCTTTTCTCTGCCCTGCTGTTCCTTGGAAGAATAAAGATATTCATGAGTGAATCAGCTACAAACATGTTGGCCTTTTAGTATTTCAGTTCCAAAAATTGAAGAAAGTCTACAGTTGCTTTGAGCAGAAACTACAAGATTGATCCAGAGCCCTTTGAAGTGAATTAAAGTTCTCATGAGATCAGTAAACTGCAGAAGTCAGTCCACATATCCATGTCTCATATTTGCTGTCTCATACTTGACTGTAGTCTGTTGGACACATAATTTTAGGATGAAATTGTGACAGGTAGCTGGTAGCTGCTACTGGGAAATCATAAATCATACCCAGGAGCATGGTTGTGTAGAGCATTAAAAGGAAACATATTTTAGAAGTCTCTTTCACAAAAGCAAAACTGCTGCCACTTTGCAAGCCACAAGACAAATTTTACCTCAAAAAACTCTAAGAATTGATGATATACCCTGAGTTATACAGAGAAACAAAGCTAACGCTGACCAAAGTGGTACAAAACTGCTCTTCAAAGACCACAGTTCGTGTCCCAGAAGATGAATGTCAGAGTACTTTCTGCCTGAGCAGAGCACCCACTATGTGGAGAGCTGAACAGCACTGTCGTGTCACTGTGAGGATGTGTGTACTCAGTCCAGTAACTTGGAATTGTTTCCACGGTGCTGCAAAATATTTGTAGAAATACACATCTGACTATATACAGACTTCTGAAACAGGCACGTATGGTCAATATTAATATGGAGGATAATGATAAAGTATAAGCTTGATTGCAGCCCGATTTTCAAACGTTTTAAAAAACTACTGGTTCAAAAGACCTCTCTGGTGACAAATCTCTGCAGCCATAAAATCCTTGTCTTTCTCAAGCACAAAGAACTCCAAATGTTGTTATTTTTCAAAAAGTAATTCCCTATCTGTAGAAATTTTTCCCAACATAGGTAAGTATGCTAACAAAGGTATTCTGCATGAAAGTAAGAATTTGAAATTTCTACAAATAAACTAAATCTTCCACTAATACATAATCTATATTACAAACACTTAAAAGCACTGCAGTTTACAGTTGTTTTTCATTCTTTTTTTTCCCCTTCACATGTCTAAGATGCAATTGAGACTCATAGATGGTTAAGTGATAAATGCCTTTGTTGTATCATTATCTAGTTTTAGTTAAAAATTCAATTACTAGATCTCCTCAATAAACAACAGAACATCAGGGCAAATGTTTATTGGTTTTGCTGTTGTTTTTAAATACAGCTCTTAAGTCTTACAAGAGCTTTTAAATAGAGCTCTTAACTTTACATTACTTAAGGGAGGGCTTTAAATTTTTTTATTCTCAGAAGATGAAAATTAACTTGAGATACCAAGAAAAAATTCTCTGTGTAGAAAACATAGCTCATACGCTTTTGAATTAGATTCTTGCCATATAATCACTTCCAAAGATGTGAACAGAGATTATCCCTATCTTATTATCAGTGCACAAAAAAATGCTACTGTTTCACTCAAGGATCCAACTGCAATGTATGCCCTCACAAAAGCAAACCTCCCATAGCTGGTATTCAAGTGACAGTTGCTCACAGTAAAAGAACCACTCCAGATGGTCTTGTTTTTCTTTTTAAGAATTTGAGTTTGCATTTGTGGGTTTTTTTAAATCACTCCTGAAAAAAAAAAGCTAAAAAGCTATACATATAAAAGCCATTCAAGATTATCAAGTGGATGCATGCAATGTTTTGTTTTGCAATAAAACCCACCAAACATTTAAATGAGCTGAAAAATTCATGTACATATATATATATTTGCACAAATGATTTTTTTTAGAACTTTAATTTTTTTTTATTTGAAAAATATTTTTAAACATGAGTCTCAATTAAAAATAATTCATCTACATCTAATCCTTTAGTCCTTTTTCTGTGAGAAATATAAACAGCTGCTGCTGAATTCTATCCCCTTCTTTGGTACTCTTCAGTAAAATTTTGAAATAGAATTATTTGTCATTAATTGGAGTGCTCACCTATCATTATAAATAATAAAACTAGTCTTCTGCTTCCAAATTTTTATATCAAAATTAATTGATAATGTCAAAAAGAGTAGGGGTTTAGAATGTTCAATATTGGCTAGAAGTGAAAACTGATGTTTTTATTGCTGCATTTGGGAGTTTAAATTTTATGTCTTGAGTTAAATACATTTAAACAGGCAACTCATGGAGATTTTCTTTCTGAAATATTTATGAAATTTTCAGTGATTATATTGTGAACTCAGTCCTCTAACTATTCTACATCGCATTTTGCCAACCCCAAAAAATTAAGCCACATCTCAACTGTTTTTCTGCTTAGCAAAACTTGCAAAGGAGTAAGAGATGATAGTCTGAGTCCTTAAACTCAGCCACAGTAAAACATATCTGTTATAATTATTTCAAATTGATGCTATGCCAATTATATTTTTTTCACCCCTTTTAAATTCAGAATAATTGAAAATCCTGTAAAACTCCTCCACACATTTTTCAAAAGGATGTCTCATATGAATGTACTTGGAGGTAACCAGCATATAAAACACTCTCTTTCTTTCATACATCATGATCTGCATACATCGTAACTGGGTAGTTTCTATTTTTTACATATGACTAAAATCACTGAATGACTATGTTGCATAGACGAATGAAATTTCTTGACACCGATAACCCACAACAAACTATGAGAAACCTGCTAGCATGCCGAAGTTCGAAAAGGACTACAGTCTGATTATTAAAACCTCTGATATGTACAATAACCTCAAATTAAGGCTAGATACTGGACTATTGTTACCTTAGAGTTTTTTGATTTTTTAATTTTTGTAGATTTTAGAAGTAACTGTATTATATCCCTTACCCTTAGCACAGTAGTTTACACATACCCAACCCTATTACCCCATTGCATATCAATTCCTCCTAAATTCCAGTAGTGTATTTAGTCTCTTTTTCAAGGTAGGCCTTCATTCTGTTTAAGAACATCTGCACCCTGGCCTGGACAAGAAGATATCACCCAGGCAAAGCAACCTTCAAACGCAGAACTTTGGAAAGCCTCCAAGGACTGTACGTGCTCCAAAGATGAAGGTGAGGAAGAGGGGGTCCCAAAACTCCCCCAGACTCAGTTCCTGAGGGGCAGGGGGCGGAATGGGGCAAAGGCCAGAGGGTGGACGAACAGGGATTGGATGGACATCATTATAAAAATTGTAACACCTGGGTCGGGGGCATACGCGTGGTTTGTATTCCCAGAGCCTGAGAGGCTTCATTAAAACCTTCCCTTTTCTTACCTCCCACTTAATTTGCCCTGGAGTTTTTTCTCCCTGAGTCTTTTAGGCAACACTATCAATGGCATTCAAGCACACCAGACATCCAACAATCCCACAACTTCATGAAGAAAAGGTGTTTGAAAATGATACAAATGACCAAACATCAAGAACTGTAGGCCACAAAAAGAGAAGTCCTATATCTTAAAAGGAGACCTGTAACTTTATATAAACAAAAATAACAATAAAGTGCAATTGTAAGGGACCTCTGCTTCATAAATAACATGGGTGTCTTAGATGAGGCCTTAGAACAACAGGCAAGCCAATAGCATATAGTCTGTGGAACAATGTAAACTGACCAAGATCAAGTTTTACCTGGTCAAATTCATTTATTCCTTAATCACACGTGCTTAATCTCATGCTGAACAAAACCTTAAAAGGGTCAATTTCATCCCAAAATTCTTAATTATTCCCATAAATTGCACTGAGAGCCTAGAATAATTAGTTCACACACACCTGTCTACAGTTTAAAAGCAGATCTCTGGTATGCAAGATGAACCAACCCACAGGGGACTCAAGGAAGTCAGCATATACTTTCAATACCTGCACTAGACATCAGTTAATCTGGTCAGCACCTGACAGCATCTAGACTGAAGGATGAGTAACAAATATTAATTTTTGTTACATTTTGTCATAGCTACAGCCAAAACGGACTGCATCTCCAAGAGATTCAGAACTATGATTTTCAGTGGCATCTGAGCTAAACTAGTGTAGTGTAAAGACCTGATATAGGAAGTAAAGGGCACTGGCAGACAGATAGAGTCCTCACTGATCTGATAGAGGCATCTTTGAGAAAGGGATACTCATTTACTAGTAAGGAAATCACTGAAATCCAGAGGTTGTTGGTGCCTCACACCAAAGTCATCTTCACTGAACCAGGTGTAGAAAAAAAGAAGCATGAAATTTTTGTCATATAGCTCAGCACATGTGAGTATGAACTGATTATCTAAAATACGTGGACCTAAAAATAAAATGCATTCTCCTGTGTAATATATGCAATAGGCAGTTGAAAAAAAATTTTAAACATGGCCTTGCTGTATACATATACAGTTCACAGTGGGAAACAGAGTAGCAGTCCTGTAAGGATATTTCATCAACCACTAACGAGTTAGGCATATTGTAAAATGAAGAAGGGGGTTTGTGGTTCTTTTTTTATTCATTCCTAGTTATTATATCAGAACAGTCCAGAATCAAGAGAGTCACAATTTCTCAGGTTCTTCAGCTTGCATCAGCCAACCTCTAAGAATAATTAATCTGAGACATCCAGCCACTGAATAACTGATCTCATGGTCTAAAGTAGTTATTTGGGCTATTGAGAAACTTTTGCATTCTTCCAATGCCTAGCTCTCTGAGGAAAGAAAACTGAGGCTAGGCTAGCTGATGAAAAAAATCTGCCAGTGTTGGGAATAGTTTGAAAGACCGAATTAGTCAGTAACCAGATCAAGAAATTTTGTGGGCATTGCTGTTTGCCACTACAAAAGCCAAGATCAAGGATAACACTGTACTCCCTGTTGTGGTACCTCAGCTTCTGATGGATTTGGCCATCTGATTATGCAGCATAATTCCTCAAAGTACAGTCTTCTGAATGTGGCATTTCTGGGAACAGTACCAAAATATGACAGCAGTAACTGTATGTGTTGTTAATGCCTGTGGCTAGATTTTGTATTTTGGAATACCTTGAGGCACTGCGTAATGTAGATATTGGGCAATTCTTGTGATGATTTACAAAGTCATAGTGCATCTAAATGTACCATGGCAATTACTGTTTGATAAATGATGCAGTCTTAGGAAGAGAGGACACCCTTCCTTCCAAAGCATCCATTATGAAATAACTGAAGTTATAAGGGGATACAAAGTCACCTCATAGTTTCAAACAGTGTACAAAAAAGTACTGGTTCTATTCATATGAATATAGCAAAACATAAAGTTAATTCTGGGGTTTTGCCTTAAAATATCAGTATATAGTTTAAAAATAAAGGTATTCTATGGATATATTATGTCTGTACCTCGAGCCAGCCAAAAAGAAACAAAAAGACCCTTGGAATTCCCTATACTCTCTCTTTTTGAGAAAAAAGAAGCATTCAGGGAAAAGTTCTATGTTATGTCTACATGACTCTGATTTTTGTATCTCTACTGTTAAATTTAAGTGATCTAATAGGAATTTTTCATTCATGAATGCTCTTAAGGCATGTTTTGCCTTGAGTATACTAATATCTCAGCCTTACTAATGCCAAGGCTCTGCAATTCACAGCTCCTTAAGTTTTCCCCTAAGCTGTTGAGGCAGTGTTTTCCAGAGCCTCCATAACATTATTTTTCTTCTTCCCTTGATGTTCTCAAACTCTGGGTCTTGTGTTGTTATGATCACAGTCTTGCAACTGTAAAATCCAAAGGTTTTGTATGGCAGGTACCTGTGGAAAAAACTACAACTACTACTCTTTTGCTCATCCTTCTGCATCAGCTTCAGCTTTCCTGGCCTTTTGTTTTGTGGAGTTTAGTTTAGAATAGAGAAACACAAAATGTATTACACAGGAAAAAAAGAAATAATAAACATTTTAATACTTAATAAATATTGTCCAATAATAAATTTTAATAACCAATGTGCAACATTTGAACCCAAAAATTACCATGCTTCAATCAAGACTTATAGCATCAATAATTTAAAAAACCAATGCTCTTTGTGTAAAAATATTTATGAAAACCTAGAATGAAAATTCTTTTCTATGTCTCTAGGCTGCCATACCAGGGAAAAAAGAAATGAAGTCATAGAATCATAAAATCACAGAATCATTAAGATTGGAAAAGATGTCCAAGATCATTGAGTCCAACCTTTGACCAAACATCACCATGTCAATTAAGGCATAGCACTACGTGCCAATTCTAGTTGTTTCTTCAACAGCTCTAGGGATGGTAAATCCATCCCTTCCCTGGGATTCCAATTCCTTCCAGCCTATTACAATGCTTAATCACCCCTTCAGTTAAGCATTTCTTCCTGATGTCCACCTGATCCTCTCCTGGTGCAGCTTGAGGCTGTGTCCTCTTGTCCTGTCACTCGTTGCCTGAGAGAAGAGGCCAACCCCCACCTTGCTACAATCCTTCAGGTAGTTGTAGAGAGTAATAAGGTCACCACTGAGCCTCCTTCTCTCCGGGATAAAGAACCCCAACTTCCTCAGCTACTCCTCACAGGACTTACTCTCTAGACCCTTTGCCAGCTTCATTGCCCTTCTCTGGACTCGTCCTAGCACCTCAGTGTCTTTCTTCCAGTGAGAGGACTACAAAGCTGAACACAGTATTCAAGGTGTGGCCTCACCAATGACGAGTACAGGGGGATAATCATTTCCCTGGTCCTGCTGGCCACAAGCCAGGATGCCATTGGCCTTCTTTGGTCACCTGGGCACACTGCTGGCTCATGCCCAGCTGGCTGTCGACCAGCACCCCCAGCTCCTTTTCTGCTGGGCCACAGTCTTTCCCAAGCCTGTAGCGCTGCATGAGGGTGTTATGACCCAAACGCAGGACCCGACACTTGGCCTTATCCATCTTCATACAGTTGATCTCAGACCACCAATCCAATCCTGTCCAGATCCCTCTGCAGAGCCTTCCTACCCTACAGCAGATCAATACTCCCCAAAACCTGCTGTCCTCTGCAAACTGACTGAGGGTGCACTCCATGCCCTTGTGGAGATCATCAATAAAAATATAAAATAGGACTGGCCCCAAGTAGTCCTAGGGAACACCACTTGTGGCTGGTTGACAATTGGATGTAACTCCATTCACCACCAATCTCTGTGCCTAGTCATCCAGGCAGTTCTTAACCCAGAGAAGAGCACACCTGTCCAAGCCATAGGCTGCCAGCTTCTCCAGGAAAATGATGCAAAAACCAGTATCGAAGTCCAGGCAGCCTACATCCACATGCCTGATCCCCTAGTTGTCCTGTATGTGCCATGTCATCACACTCAGTCAACTTACTACCTTCATGATCTTGGTGGATAGGCCAGAGTGACTACTGGCCTGACTTTAGTTAGATCCAGATCAGAGAACCTGGAAGCATTTCCTAGTCTGAGTGTTGAAGCTATATCCTGGTTCTGTACTTGGGCTAGGCTCACATTCTCACTTTCTTCCATCCTTCCCAAAGTGGTCGTTTTGTGCATTTCTGAAGCAGGATTGAGTGGTGTTGCAGGTTTGCAGTTTTCTCAGTCTAGATATCTGAAAACCATTTTGCCTTCTACAGGACATTAGACAATAAAAACTGAACAAAGGAAAAAGAAAGAAACAAAAAATAAATTCATTCCTTTGTTCCTCTCCTCCCTCCCCCAAAAAATCTATTTTCAAAGATATATGAAAGAGTCTGGAAAGCATGTAACAGTCTAGACAAAGTCTAGATTCTTCATCTTCATCTAGTCTATTCTGTTTTTTCTTTTTTTTTCTTTTGTGGAATAACGTTTATGTTTTTGAAAATAAAGGCAAAATATTGTTCTAAAAAAATTGAATTCTTCAGCCAAACTTTTTGTCAATCTCCTCTACAAAAATAGTTCTGGGCTGAGATATCCTGTTACATAAAATGCAGTGCTTATTTATTCATAAAAAGTATGTACTATAAATAATGAATCCCAGTGCATGTCAGAGCAGAAAAAGAAATTGCTGTAAAGTAATAATGTTGTAATTGAGGGTTTTTTCCCTCCATTTCATTTTTCTTCCTCCTGTACATGAAACTTCTATCTGTCTAAACAAATAGTCTGAGCACATACTAGAAATTACCATGGATTAGGAACTAAAAGCATTTCCACTTGATTCTAAATTCTGATAAAATATAATCCTATACAGCAAGAATCATCTAAAGGGGACAAATAAACTTAAAATATAAATTTATCTCTAAAAATCATTTAAGTTCTAAGCCTATTTACACATAGTAAAATGTGTGCCATGTTCAAGAATCCCATTTTCACCACCTCCTGTCATTCACCTCTATCCTTGTCTTAACTTTTCAGAGTGACAGTGTCAAGAAGGTTAATGCAGTTACATGAATTTGTGATGGACCATTTCACTCACATTCACTAGGGCAAACATATATAGCTGATAGGTAAACAATTTACTCCACAGAGAACAAGTTCTTCTTAGCTGAAAGGAGATCTCTGCCAAATTAATACATTAAATGATGAGATTTTAGCTGCAAAAGCAGGGGGAAAAACCTGGAACCTATCTTTTTTTTAAGCACTAAATGCTTCCAGACACTCAGTTATTAGGCACAGTGTCACTGAAGAATATGGTATAAACCAATGCAAAACCAGTAATGAGATCTCAGTCACGCTTATAATCTTTTAAATATGCAGCTCACAGAAAGTGAAGAAAAATTGCTCTTAAAATTGGTGTTGTATGCATTATGTCCATTTATATATATATAGGGGAAGGTTGTTTATTAAGAACATAAAAGGCATCCTCTGAGAAAAAATTGTTTTCTTCTGGGTGCTTTATTTCTTACCAAATATCTACTATTTCAAGCTAAGCAGAGTAAACCAATTCTATTTTGCTTTAAAAAGTGATCAGAGAAAAGTTTTGGAACTATGGAATATAACTTAGATGTGAAGTAATGGTACAGTGGCAACTGCACACTCTTTATCAACTATTACATTAATATCTTTTGAGTGATGTATATGAGTAGGATGAAGATCCATTTTACTCTAATTTTCTTTCCCTCTCCCCCCATGTACCAGTGACAGAACCATTAAAACCCACATAGTTTGTTAAGTCTGACTTTATGTAATCCCAGGTAAATTTCTCCCCATTGTACATGCACTTCTCTACAAGAATAGTTTCTCTAAATAACTGCAGATTAATAGTAAAATTTGCCATGTGGGGAAAACAAACAAACAAACAAAAGCACACAAACAAACAAACAACAATAAAAATGGAAAAAAGTAAACAAAAACTCCAACACCCAAAAAAGCCATGTATTTGAAATGAAACAAAAAATATGATTCATTATGATTTGTAGGCAAAACAGTATAAAAACAAACAAGAGTTCTTAAATAGAAATATATTCAGTGATGATACCACTGGATAGAGTTTCCTTAAAAAGCAATGGCTTTACTTCAATAAATACTTTATTTGGACAAAAATATTTCAAAATATTATTCAGAAGAAAACAGACTTTATTTCAAAGCATACAATCTAGATTCCTACAGTGATGATGATACTAAGAATCATACTTTTCCCTTGACCCATAACTTCTACTAAATTGCACCTCCTCAGACTAAACCAAACCCTCACGCCCAAAAGCATCGCCTCCTCTTGTAAATTCACCTTGACTCATATCCTGCTACCTTAAGTTCTCCAGAATATAGTATTTGAACCGCCAGTCCTCTTACCACTACACTCTCTATGCTCTTGTATGTCTGCTATCTCTGTGTGTTATAATATTCTTTTTCTATGGAAGTTAATTATGTTAACCTTCCTTTGAAACTGGTCATCTGTCTGCAACTCATTGTGTTTCTGCAGACTGACTATGATGGGACTCTTGAGGCAACAAGAAGAGAAAGAAAATGCCCCACCAAGTTAGGGATGATCAATAAGAGAGGGAGGGGTTGGGTCATTTAGGAAGCATCCTCATCTTGCACAGAGCAAAAGGTAAGAACTAGAATATGCAGTCTCCTCATCTTAGACATGACTATGCTTAGTGCTTAGCTTTCGGGCCTTCAGAGGTAGAAGTTGTCTTACAAATGCTACCACTGCTGTTAAGAAACTCATTAATTTTCTTTTCCAAAATGAGACTGGACCATCTCTCCATCATCCTTATTGATGTCTCAGGCTCCACGCAGTATCTTCTCCGACTTTACACATTTTGGGTCCTCTTTAATAAAACAGCTCTAACTGGTTTCAGAAAGTAGTGAAGTATCAAGCCTAACCAAATGGTCACCCTTCAGGGCCAAACAAAAACTGAAATCTACTAGAGAAGGATATTTCTATGAAGTGTTATTATGCAGTGATCATTAACTCATATACGAAGTGCAAGACTTATTTAGCTTTCCAATCTTACCTAGCTAATAGCTAAGAGAATTCAACACACTGCCATTATTACAACTGCTCCCATCTCCTGTCCTTTCTACAGCATTACTAATGTAACTTCTACATTGCTAATATAATTTGAATTGCCAGAACAAGAAATCCTTCACAAAAAGATACTCAAATTTAGCATAACAGAACTGCTAATGCAAATCGCCCACGAGATAATGCTGTTTTTACTTCAGCTATTGAAGCCATGGTCACCATATTGACCAGTATTACACCTTTATTAAGGCGTGAATGGAAAACATTTCATAGGCTCTAGGATGCTAACACAAATTACAAAGTTACAGAAAAAGAAAAAACAGACAAGCAAACAAAAAAACCCCTTTTGTGCAAAAAGAAGAAATGAAGAAAATTAAAGATCCTAACTACATGCTGTAATGTCAGTTTTCTCAAGCTAAAACTTTTATAGACAAAACAGATTTGGGCAGGAGGACAATTAACTTGAATATCATATTTCCAAAGCCAACAGGGAAAGGAAAATACAAGGTTAATTGAATATTAGAAGGTTAATATACATTTGCTACACAATAGCACAAAAGAGGACGGACCAGCTCTTCTAGTGAAGAACTACTTTTCCTTGTTCTTGCGTGCCTCTCCATGACTATAACAACTCCGTGTAAGAGTAATGGCACATGCTAAGTGCACCATTAACCCCCTGAATTTCAGTAATGTTGCGCCTCTGTACCAGATCAGGGCAGATAAATCAATGCAGCATCCCTTTCATATCCAACAGTATAAAAATCTTACTGGCTCTTCTAGTTTGCTCTTTTTTCTTTAATAAAAGTGCCAGCTGGCCTGCATTATCATATTACTAAGGCACTGTATCTGTAACATCTACATGTAAAGATTATATCAAACCAAAATAAACATGAAGCATTTATCTTTAAAAACTCTAACTCAAACACAGTTTTACCCACAAGGTCTTGAGAAAAAGACATAACAAATATAAGTTTAAGCAAGGTAATGTATTTTCTTAACAACTCTTAAATTATTTAGATCAAAGAAGTAAGTCCACCTATCCTGCACTGTAACTTGTGCAGCTGAACCAAAGCAAAACACTATGACAATGAGCATGAAATTAATATGCTAGCTCTTCCCTAAGGAGATCTCCTCTAGCTCCACGATTAATTTCCAGTTATGCCAACTGCTATTATTTAATCTGTCAAAACTACTGGATCTACATCATCTGTCCCCAAATTCACCACCTGCACATTTAGAAACTACACACACCGAACATTTCTAATTCAAGCAGCAGACCTACTGCTGGCTGTGTTAATACAAATTTACAGCCTCAGGCACCACAGCTCATCTGTCCAGCTGTGCATAATTTGCAGAAAGTTCTACTTCCCCTCACACCATTGTGTACTGAGTACTTACCTTTACTTTCATGCATATGATATAAAACACAGTAGGCAGACATAACAGTAATTTCATCACTGATAGAGATACATTCGGCTTGGGAGACTACAGCAGACAAATCAGTGACTATGTACCTGACTGGGAAGGAACACTATGACTAATGAATGTTGTCCTGAAGTGCTTCATTAAACCATCTGCACTGAAGTTTGGGTGAAGGGTACATTTCATACAGCAATAACTCCCCAGCTGCTTCCTGTAGTTGTTGCTGTAGTCTTTCTTCGCTCTTTGCTTAAGACATCCCATGAAATACAGGTTTGAAGGCAATCTCATTAGCAGAACTTAATGGAAGTTGGGAGGAGACTTTTAAGCTCTGTGTATGACATTGCCAGCTCTATGGAAATACTTCATACAATTTTATCCAAACACTACTTCCTCATAGGATCTGACCAAAAACCTTTTTAAATTAACAGGAATCTTTGCATTGAATCCAAGAAGATCTGATTGCACAACAATAGTCTGTCAATGGTCTGTTTACCTCGGTCCTGTTACCCAAGTATTAATGGTTTATGCTACATCCAATAAGAAAATGAGTAAAAATGTATTGTACATTAGACAACATATGGTTTATGTAGTGTCCTATATGAATAATATACTAATTTTGTTTATTTGAGAAGATAGATCTGGAAAACATTTACAGTAGATCATAAAACAAAGAATCATATCTCAGAGCATAATATTTCTTATATTATTTCCAAGGAATTGGTTCCATATAGGACTAAGTGCTCAAAAGATGTATTTCATGGACAAGGGATATAGATTGTTGGAGTAAAGTAAGCAAATAAAGAAAAAGAGAGAATAAAAAAAGCTATTTCTTTTCAGAGAAAGAATTTTTAGATGTGTGTCTTGGTAATTAAACTATTGATAAATTTTGAGTAATTCCCTGCTCTTTTTAATTGCAGAGTTCTGTGCAGTGTTTGCAAAAATCTTTTATTTGACAGAAGAAAAACTGTCCAGCATATCTACTTTCAAGCATAAGATTTATAAAAAACTTAAAAATTAGGTCTAAAATCAGTACTACAAAAGTCAGTACAAAATGAAGGTATAGAAATAAACACTAAGAATCTGATTCCATTCCAAATTCTCTATTTCAAAAGAGGCTATCGGCTTTGTCCCTGTTTTATTACATTCGGATAGATATGAAGTACGGCTTTTATATATCAGAAGTCAAAAGTGTGACATATAATGAAGTATTTGTTTATTGGAATAGAACAAATGGATATTTGGAGGTGATTATTGCAAAATCTGTTTTGAAGGAAAAAAACTCACCAAACAGAAGAGTTATTCAAGTCTTACTTTCCTCCAGAGTTCAAAAGTGTAAAAGACACACTATTACAGAAAATATAACTAATTTATTTGAGCCCTCTCTATAGTATTTCTCTAAAACGTGTGTTTGGAAAGACTTGTGGGTATTAAACTGAGTATCCTTTCACTAAGGGTCCAAACTGATATTAAAACATCAAGAAGCTTGATCACTAACCCAGATACATCTGACAACAATATCACAAAATCACCACATGATGGCACTGACCAAGATGGCTGGTCAGTTCTGGAAAGACTATTAACTTGACAGCAACACACAGAGCTTGAAAATCTGTTTCTTCCAGATCTGCACTGGGCCTGCAGCCCATCAGGACACTACAGCAACAGACATTTTCAAAATAATCAAGCCATTAGACCACTTCAATTAACAATTTGGGACACAAATCCTATTCATGATTGTCCTCTTCCATTTCTGGCTGTCCTAGACCTCTTCTAATTGGCAATGACTACCTCCACTTGGAGGACAAAGGAAAGGTCTTCCCTCTGAACTCATCTGCATGGAGAAGCAGTAGACTATCTGTCTTTGTCTACTGTGTTCAACAGATGCAAATCTGAAAAATACTGCGAGATGGAAGTTTGCTAACATCAAAACATGCCACTGCTATTTCATCTGTCATCTATTATGACATAATAGTGAAGTGGTTCAGTCTTATTGATCTGCGTAAATAAATCTCAAAAATATTTTTATTTAAAAACAAATTCACACACAAGTAAATACAAATTTGTATTTATATTCATCTTATATATGAAATCATAAGTCACTGCAGAATTAGTAAGAGCGCCATTAATTTTCAAAGCTTACCTCTTTTGAAAAGTTCAGCCTCCCCATCAAGTTGCAAACCTCAGTTAGTACATAAATAACAGAAGATGGACAAGCGTGGAAAATCCTAACCAACCCTCTACTGAAGCTAGTCAGTGGCATACACTTTGTGAAATACGTCCTTTGACACTGAGTAGTGTGTGGGCTCAGCACAGAAGACAGACGAAAGAAAGAATCATACATTGTGACATCAGTGACTACAATTTATTTTTAGATTATTACAGTACAAATCTGAGCATTCCTAGCTAGGGATCGTTCCAGCATGTGGTAATGCATTCGGTTTGAATTAACCATGACACTGGTAAAGCCCCACTGCAGATCTCACAGGATAAGTCAGTGTTCTACAAGGGCTCCTTCTCGTCAGACCCTCACACGAGCTATGCGTAAAGTAACTTTTTCTCATATAACAGCTTATTTCTAATGTCAAAATTCATCCCCATTAGTTTACATGGGTTAAAGAGAGATGAACTTGCCAGTAGCATCTCCAGAATAATTTCCTACCTTTCAAATTCAACCACTGCAAACTGTCCATAAATCCTATCTTTCAATTTTCTCTTCTCTACACTTTCATCCATTTAAAAGTTGAGAAAAGTTTATTACCATTTTTGCCCTATTTCATTGCTAAAAATTTTCCAAAAGTATTGTAAATAAAACTTGTTTTTCCTCCACAAGACAGCAAGGTGTTTTTTCTCTTTTGTGTTTGGGTTTTTTTTTATTGTTGCTTTTTTATTTTTCTTTCAAATCCAATCTGGGGACTACTAAAACAAACACAATGAGAAGTGGAGAACTATTAAAAGGTGACAGAGTTGAGTACATAACCCTGCCAGGTGTGAGGATCGAAATGGCTCACAGCATAAATGCTTTACAAACATTGCTTGAGAGCACCTGAGTTGAACTGTGACAGAGGATAGCTGCAGCTGGACATGAGATACTTACACTGATTTGTGCAGTTTGTGTTTATGTTTTATTAGATTTTTTTATTTCTTTAAAGAATTTCTTTAATCTAGTGCACACAACTAACCAATTTACTCATGCAGAAGAGATCTTGAATCCAAATGACAAGTCTTCAAGCGACAGAATGACTAAATTATATGCTGGTTATGATGCTTATTCCTGTCCTACCCAGGTGGAGCTGTTCTTTACACTATGTGATTCAGCCATCAAACAGCAGCATGCGTGTTTGAAAGGCCAAGAGGAGGCTGTATTGAGAACCTGTCAAAAACAAATGTGCAAACCTCTATGTAGCAGTTACAAAAACGTTGCTTGAATCACTCTTTTGTTACAAAAAAAAAAAACCACACAAATTCTTTTTTCTATATGATACCTTTAATACAAAGCTTCAGTTAAACAATTTTTCTTTCTGCCTCTTGCTTTCATCTCTACATGACAGGCCTTCAGCTGAAGGATACTATTCGGATTGACATTTTCATCAAAAGTAAAAATTTTCAGGTGAATGATCTGCCCAAGAACATAGGATCAGCTAAAAAGATACAGCATTTGTAAGAATACAAAATATACAGGATAGCACGAAATCTCCAATAAACTTACCAGTTTTATCACTTGTCCTAATTTAATCCAGCTGGACTATTTCATTTGTGATATGAGGCTTGGTTTTGTTTGCTTGCATTGTGATGCCTTTAAAAGAAATGACACTGATCACTGTGCTTTGCTGATCAAGAAAAAAAATTGGGAATTTTTGAGTTTACAGTCTACATGTGTGCAAATGTATGCACTGCATTTTAAAATAATAGTGGGCAAGTGATCATTCCCTCCAGAAATGCAGAAGAAAGAAAATGTATTTTCTTACCTATATAAAGGTATTCCAGTACAGACCAAAACTAAGGGCCAGTAAATTCAATTTTAAAAAAAAAGGAAAAAAAGGATTCAAATTAGCTTTGAATTAGCTTGGTCCTCATGAGGACCAAGACGTTTTGGATGTCAAACTGAATTTCAGTTTTAGTATCTGGTACAACTTAATAGGTTGCACTTCCACACAACACACCACCAACAACTGGATCTATATGATACACAGGCATATCAATATAGAAGTGAGAAAAAGCAATAATAGCTATATATTTGTACACAAAGGAATAATACTTTCAAGATTTTATAAGTGAGGTCAAAATCAAATTTCTTTTTCTATTATTCTGAGAAAATTACATACGACTATAAACACTGCTGTTTTGAGTAACGAAAACCTATGGCATTTTCATGTTCTCAGACTAATGATTCATTGGAATATGATTCATAAGACAATGCATGCAACTCTTTACTCAGTAAGAGGTACCTTAATGCACATCTATACAGGGGCTACCTATACAGAACCCTACAAAGATATTGACAGAATACAAAATATATATTTTTAAGTAAAATGAAAATAAAATGCAGGGTTCTTCTGACACATGAAATCAGTTTGCTTTTAAAAAGCAAAGCCATGCTTCAACCTAGGAATTAAAACCAGTGGAAATAATTACTTCTTAGGGTGACAGTTTATTTCTTTAGTGCTAACAGAGGATTTATACATTTAATAATTAATAAACCTAATTTTTGTCCCAAAAAATGTAGACTACTGCCCTTTCATTTATGAGATGTCTATATTAGCAGTTGCACTTCTGTTTTTAGAGGAGAAAAAGATCACTGATTTCCATTTTGGTCTAACTGCTTGCAAATTCCTCCAATTAAGAATTGTTTTCTAATCACCTACTTCGCAACACATGGATGAACGCCCTCAACATTAACAATTTAAAACCAAAAATCAGACTAGAATTTTAGCGTTGTTTGCTTTCAACACTTATCAAACATGGCTCAAGAGGTCTTTGGGGGGTTTTTTGGGGGGAGGGGTTTTGGGGTTTTTTTTTGGTGTTGGTTTGTTTTCAGATACAAAACAACTAAACATATCTGTGTGTTTCACCCATCCCTACGACAGGTAGTACCTGCACAAAGCCTGTGGCCGCGGACAGCTGGACACAGGCACCCTGTACCGCAGCTCAGGTGCCGCCGTCCCTCCCGGCTGACCGAGCCTCCTCCGCAACGGGCTCTGTCGCTGGCCGATTCTCCGCCTCCACTCCCGCAAGTTTTCCCACCTCCTCGCTCTCCCCGCCGCCCCAATCCCGACAACTCCCCCCCCAGCTCCCCTCTGGAGCATCGCTCTCCCGCGGCGGGCGCGGGACGGCCCCGCGGCGGGCGCGCGGCGCTGCGGCGCGGGAGGCGGCGGGAGCGGCTGGAAGGGCCCGCACCGCCACCTGGCGGCCGCGCCCCGCCCCTGCCGCCGCCGCGGCCCCCGCAAACTTCGCTCCCCCCACGCCGGGCGCCCGAACCGGCCAAGTTTCCCGGCCGCGCCACCATCTATTCTTAGCCCTGCTTCAGGCACGACGGCGGGACACCTGCCCCGCACCTCTCCCGCTGCCCTCGTTCCGCACCCTCCCGCAGCTGCATCCGCGGAGATGTGTGCGGGGGCGGGCAGACGGAACGGCAGCCGCGGTGGGGCCGCCCCCGCTCCCCGGGGCGGTGCGGGGCTGCCATCGGCCTTTACCCTGGGAAAGGGCAAAGCGCAGCAGCCGCGGAGGTTCCTCACGCCGCCCGCCCCAGCCCCAGCTTTGCAGAGAAGCCGATTTATTGCCGAGCTGGGGATGGAGTGGGGGAGTGGAGGCGGGTGGCGGTGGCGCTTGTCTTTTTTTTTTTTTCCTTCTTTTCTTTTTCCCCCGCCCCCCGCCACCGCTCCGCGCACGCTGGCTCTCCCCAGTGCCAGTCCCCGCTCATCACGTGCGGAAGCCCATGCCCATCACAAAAGCGGGCATTTTACCCGTGCCCGGAAAGCAAAGAAAGAAAGAATGAAAAAGAAGAAAGGAGAAGGGGAAAAGGAAATTAAAAAAAAAATAATAAAAAAAAAAAAGAGAAGAAGGAAAACCCACCACGGAATAGCTCAAGCGAAAGCGGGTGAACAGCTTAATCCAAGAAGAGCAAAGATTTTCTCTGAGCAGCCACCTCCCTTGTTCTCTCCCCCCACACACACCCCGCCCGTCCCCCGTCCTTTTGCTTTTTCGTGCTTGTGGTGGTGGTGAAGAAAGTGGTTAACCAAAAACCTACGTGTTGGTTTTGTGTTTCCCTGAAAACCACAGGCGCACACAGAGCATGAGGTAGCGCTCCTGCCCCTCTCCGCGCTTGCAGGAAACTGTGGCTTTGCTCTTTCTCTCTCTGCCTATACTGCAGATATTTTTTCCTCCTCTCCTCCACACTCTTCTGTTTATTTGGCTGTAAGGCAGAGCTACTTTGTAAACATCTCACACAGAACCCCAGAGCCTTTCCAAATAGCTGATTGCAGCAAAATGCCTCCAAACAAATTATGGTGCAAAGGGGATATAGGGGACGAGACCGAAGCGGGTAAAAAAGAAATAAATTTGCATAAATATCGATATGTGACAAAGAGATCGCGTATGATGGTGGAAATGTCAGAAAGAAAGTATCGCTTTATCATGATGGGAAAGTAAAAGCACAGACGACTGCAGCAAACTGCTCGCCCTTTGCCAGAGTACCAACTGCAACACCTCTCCCTCTTTCTCCCACCCTCCCCGAAAAAAAAAAAAGAAGGGGGAGTAGAAAAAGCAACAGAAAAAAAAAAATTAAAATGAACACTCAAACTGCAAATCCAGTACTCCTACCTTAACACTGGGATAGCTGCAGAAGCATAGGGGTCTTTTTTACACAGCCAGAATCTTTCAGGAAATCCTCTCGGGCTATCATGCAGCCAGGATTATTCACACACGGTTCCTGCTCTCCTTTTTGGAATCCAACGCGATTGGCTTCTCCAAAGGAATGCAACGACCACGAAAGGGGGGAAAAATTAAAAATAACAACAAGAAAGACAACAACACTGGATTTGAAGGAAACTCGTGTTCTCGGTTGTAAGCGACCTACATTCAGGCAGAAAATTCATTGCAATCAGTGCGAGAGGGAGAGTTGAGTCTGCGAGTAGGAGCTGTGATTGCCTGTGCAGAGAGACCGAGCCGCGGAGAGACTGATCTGCAAGGCAAGGCGAGCTGGGAGAGGGAGATGGGGGGGGGGGGGGAGAGAGAGGAGAGAGGGGAGGGGGGAGAGGTCCAGGCTGTACCAGGCGCTCTCCTCCCGCTATTGGACCAAACAGAATGAAATTCACAAAGCCGGCAGCCAATGGCTCCCCGCAGCCGGCCCCATCGCTACAGAAACCGCATCTCCATCCACAGCCCCCTGCGAAGGAGCGTCGCATCCCCGCGCGAAGCGGCGTTGGCGGAGCCGGGCTGGGTACCGGGGGGCTGCACAGGTGGGCGCTGCACAGACGAAGGGGTGAAGGTGGACCTGTGTGTGTGCGCTCGGGGGGATCACACAATTCAGGCTGTCGATCTCTCTGCTCCATGATCATGTACAGCGAGTGCAGTCTTTGTTAACCCTTTGCAGCTGCAGTTTCTACAGTACCAGCCTGTTGTTACCATATTCACATATTTGCGTTTTCATGGAGCTGACAGTATAATTGCACTCCAAGCAATGAAGCATTTTGTTCCTGTACCACTTCCTCCCATACAAAACGAGCAAAGGAGACATTATTCCCATTGCCCAATCTCTAAAGAGATTTTCTTTTTTCTTTTCTTTTTTTTGTAAGCAGACCAATTATTTGATGTCTGTATTTTAATGAGCTAACCACTAAGCTAACTGATGGTCAAGTATGAGGACTGAAGAGGGGGCCCTGTGGTTATTGCTAAGTACTACAACACAGGGTCTCTGGTTTACTTCCTGTGTATAGTTTCAGACTGAGGGCAGCGTAGCAAATATGTGTTCAGGCCTCCAACAGATATGCTGTGTTTCACTCCACAGCATGTCCCCTTGATCAGTTTAATAACAGCACTAAACACTGTCCAGGGTGTGAGACCCTGCACTGAGAATAGGTGGGGATTGGCTGAATTCTCTGAGAACAAAGCAGAGAACAAAATAAGGGGATCTTGAAGATCTTTCCATAATTTGAAAGAAAAATCATATTCATACCTTGGGGAGACCTCCAGCCACAAGAATTGTATTAGATTTCGTAAGCTGAGTCTTTGATATTTTCAAATGCTGAAAAAAATAAAAAAGTTTAAAAAAAATCTTCAGCTCTTCTTTTCTAGATGTTTGTTTCTGCCCCCACGTCAGATCCTCAGAAGAGAGCAGATAGTGCTTTGTTTTCTCAAATCTGAATTCTGCCTGTGATATTAGGCTTATCAATCACTTCTATGCACTCCAGTTTCAAGTGGTAAAGGAATATATACTATCTGATTTAAAGATATCATCTAGCAGACAACAGTAGGCCTGTTGTTTGTTCTTACATAGTGTTTTGTTATATGGTATGAAGGATACTTCATTCAGTGTCACTTAGGAAGTCACATTTTAGTTTTAAATGTGGTAAATCTAAATACAGGTGTAATTCACTGACTGAAAACGTTTTAAACATTGCAATAGCTACATTACACTGCTAACTTAGTTGTCAGTAAAGTAATTATATTTATATTACTTAATTATATGTTTTGGCTTACTTATTTTAAGTGACTGTAGCAGCAGGTGTTCATGCAAGTGAATTTTACTGCTTTTGTTATTTTAATAACACACTCACAATGTGCAACCAATCATATTGCTTGACTGAATGAATATTTTGACACATTTAGAAAAGATGTCATCTTGCACTGCCATCTGTCCCAAATTTTGCAGGACAGTCTTTATTTTGATGAGTATGTCATGCATTTTATAACATAAATTTGGAGGATATTAAAGTATGCACTAGTTGATCTGAGTAATGATCTTCCACCTGTGTTGTACTATCAGGAGGCAATTTGTTAGAGGCTACCGAAGGATCATCTCTAATGTTTGCAATTAATGTTTGCAAATATGACTTAAATATTCTCAAACACAGCAATAAAACTAAACTTTCCATAGACTCCACACAAGTATATTATCAAAGGATTTAAGTCAAAGGCATTTGATCAGAACAGTAGAATGTACTTTCCTTCTCTTACAACTTTCAAAAAACTAAATGTACAGTTGGAATCTGTGGCATATCTGTATCAATCCACTGCATATTTATAACACCAAGCAGAAGTCCAGGAGCAATCATTCAGAAAGAAGAATGCCACTTGCTATATAACACCAACACTTCTTACAAGGTCGCATTGTATTCTGGTATTAACCCAACTTCATTTGTTTTGCTGGTTTTGGCTGGGATAGAGTTAATTTTATTCATGGTAGCTAGTATGGGGCTGTGCTTTGGATTTGTGCTGGAAACAGTGTTGATAACAGAGGGGTGTTTTAGTTGTTGCTGAGCAGTGCTTACACAGCATCAAGGCCTTTTCTGCTCCTTACCCCACCCCACCAATGAGCAGGCTGGGGGTGCACAAGGAGTCAGGAGAGGACACAGCCAGGACAACTTGATCCCAACTGACCGAAGGGATCTCTCATGCTCAGCATATAATGCTGGGGGAAGAAGAAGGAAGGGACAGACATTCAGAGTGATGGTGTTTGTCTTCCAAAGTCACCACTATGCGTGATGGAGCCCGGCTTTTCTGACTGAATACCTACCGCATAGGAAGTGGCGAGTGAATTCCTTGTTTTGCTTTGCTTGCATGCAAAGCTTTTGCTTTACCTATTAAACAGTTTTTATCTCAACCCATGAGTTTTCTCACTTTCATCCTTCTGATTCCCCCCCCACACCGTCCTGATCAGGGAGTGAGCGAGAAGCTGCAAGGGGCTTAGTTGCCGAATGGGGTTAAACCACAACACTTGTAAACAGTGAAATCTGAAGAAATGACAGTACATGACAGTCTGACTGAAGACAGGCCAAACTCTGCTGAGTTCCATACAATGCCACTTTTTTCTGTGTCAGTCAAACTGAGGCATAATTTGGTCTCCCATGTCCAATCAATGTAAAATTTCCATGAGTTAATTTCTAAATCAGATAAAGCATGTTGCATACTAAGGCTTGAGTTAATAGCAAGAAAGTATAATGGGAAGGGAAAGGAGAAGGAGGAGGGGAAGAGAAGAGGGAGAAGACAAGGGAGGGGAAGAGAAGAGGGGGAAGGCAAGGGAGGGGAAAGGGAAGTGGAGGGAAGAAGAAAGGGTAAGGAAGGGGAGGGGAAGAGAGGGAAGGGGTAAGGAAGGGTAGGAGACGAGAAGAGGGGGAAGGAAAGGGAGGGGAAAGGGAAGGGAGGAGAAAAGGAAGGAAAAGTTTGCGAAGAGAGGGGAGGGGAGGGGAGGGGAGGGGAGGGGAGGGGAGGGGAGGGGAGGGGAGGGGAGGGGAGGGGAGGGGAGGGGAGGGGAGGGGAGGGGAGGGGAGGGGAGGGGAGGGGAGGGGAGGGGAGGGGAGGGGAGGGGAGGGGAGGGGAGGGGAGGGGAGGGGAGGGGAGGGAAAAGAGGAGCCTCTCAATTTTGTTTGTCTGGTTTGTTATTCATTCCAAACAATTCATATTCAAAATGAACTAAACGGAACCAAATCCAGCTGACAGCTGGTCACTAGTGGATTCCCCAGGGTATATCTTTATCAATGGTTAGGGGATTGAGTGCACCCTCATTGAGTTTGCAGATGACACCAAGTTAGGTAGGACTGTTGATCTGCTGAAGGGTAGGAAGGCTCTACAGATGGATCTAGACAGGCTGGACTGATGGGCTGAGGCCAATTTTATGAGGTTCAGTAAGGCAAAGTACTGAGTCGTGCCCTTGGATACAATAACTCCATGGAACTATACAGCCTTGGGGAACAGTGTATGAAGAGTTGCTTAACAGAAAGAGACTTGGGCATGCTGAGTGACACCTGGCTGGATATGAGCCAGCAGTGTGCCCAGGTAGCCAAGAAGGCAAATGGAATCTTGGCCTGTATCAAGTACAGTGTAGCCAGCAGTACCAGGAAAATGATTGTCCCCCTATACTCGGCACTGGTGAGGCCACACCTTGAATCCTCTCTTCAAAAAGGACATTGAGGTGCTGGAGCATGTCCAAAGGAGGGCAACAAAGCTAGTGAAGGGTCTAGAAAACACATTCTATGAGGAGAGGCTGAGGGAGCTGGTAATGTTTACTCTGGAGAAAAAGGTGGTTGGGGGAGACCTTATGTGCAAGTTTGGAGTTGGCTTCCTGCCAAATCTCCGAAACTCGACAACAGGGTCTCCTTCCCAGAGAGGGAAGGAAAAAAAACGAAAAACCAGGCAGCCAAAGTTCTAGCAAAAATATATATATATATAATGTATAAAACAGAGATATACAATGAGAATTATATATATGAATCTATGATCCCAAATAGCTTCCTGAAGTCGAAGGGAAGAGGGGGAAAGGGAGAAGGGAAAAGGATAAAATAGGGTGAAAAGGGACAAATAATAAAACAGATCTACACAGTCTAAAAACCCAGCAAAGCTGAAGAATTGGCAAGAGCTCACCACTTCCCTTGAAAGAAAGCAGTACGCCTGGACACGGCCCAGCACTCCCCCCTCACGCGTGGCTGATAACAGCAGTTACTGTAGGCCTCAGCTCCAAATAAGCCAGGCCCAGACAGGGACCACTGTTCTCCAACCTCGCCGGAAGAGAAGAGTGGTAGTTTTGGTTGTGGTAGGAGAGGTGGCCATGTTGTGAGCCACGAGGTAGGGGCTCTAAGCCCCTTGGGGCCTCTGGCCCCCTCCCAGCCCTGGCTGGGGGCTGCAGGGACCTGGAACAGCATAAAGCTGGGCTAGGTGCCTGTAGTTAAGACGGGAGATGTTCTCTCCATGGGCGCAGAGCAGCAGCCGGGACTGACCAGAGAAACGGTGGCAGAGAGCCAGAGATAAGACCTGAACTGAAGAAGCAGCAGAAACAACATGCAGCACCGGAGAGAAGACTCCTGGAAAGGGAGGAGAAGAAGAGAGCAGCAGAGAGACAGAGTTTGGGGTAAGAGACTGTACCAGATCCCCCAAAACTCCCTTGGAGACCCTCCTGGAGAAGAGGGACATGGACTCCTATTTTAGAGGAGCCTTGGACATGTAGCACTAGAGAGAGAGAGAAGCTGAGAAGCTCAGAGTGTCCCGGAGCTGGACCGGGACGGCCAGATGGAATGCAGGGGGAGTTGACCTTGGCTCCCCCCCCTTGCACTGCTGCCGCGGTGGCAGCCTGAGAGACAGGGCACAAAGGCCCTGCAAGCAAGGAGCTGAGTCTCCTGAAGATACCAGACAGTCACGAAGACCCCCCTGTGTCTTCGTGATATGACGTGGTGATACGACCTTGTCTGGGGTTACGAAGTCCACGGAAGACCCCCCGGTTGAGGCGATGGGGCCGAGGGAATTTGATATCTCCCTCGTTGAGTGCTGGAAGAAAGCCAGCTATCAGCTGCTGCATGTGGAGAAGACAGACAGGACCTGCTGCCTCAGAAGATGCTGCTGCTTAAAGACTGGAAGGGATCTGTCCTTCTTTCCCTCCTGGACTTTTATTTGGAGGGGAGAAGAGATCTGATCATTGTAAATACATATGTCATGGTAGAGATAGTTGTGATCGTGTGTATAATGTGATGTTATATTTATTTGTACAGTCATTGTAATATATTCCCTTTCCCCCCACTTTGAGTCTGGTGTGTTTTGTCTGGAAAAGCCCATCTCACATTAGGTTGAGATGTGGGAGGGGGGATGGAGCCAGGGAATTGGATTTTGGGGCTATTCAAACCATGACACCTTATCACTCTGTCCAACTACCCAAGGGGAGGTTGTTTTGAGGTGGGGGTCGGTTTCTTCTGCCATGTCCCAAGTGAAAGGATGAGAGGAAATAGCCTTAAATTTCACCAGGGGAGGTTCAGATTAGATGTTAGAAAAAAGCCCTTTTCACTAAAAGAGTGGTTAGGCATTGCAAAAAGCTGCCCAGGGAGATGATGGAGTCACTGCCCCTGGAAATGTTGAAGAGGTGTCCGGATGTGGCACTTGGGGATATGGTTTAGGGGTGATTATGATGGTGCTACATTGACAGCTAGAGTGGATGATCTTGAGGACCTCTTTCAACCTTGCTGATTCTGTGTGAAAATGCAAACTTGGAGCAGGATAAGAGGGACTTTCTACAATTGCTTAAACAGAAATTGACTCCTTAGCCCTCCCTGTTTTCTACTTGGTCTTCTTATTCCAATATTCATAATGCCAATGTACTTAAATTCTCTTTTATGCAAAGATGAGCCAGTATAGTCCTAATACACTTTATGCAGTTGGAATGGTATGTTTCATGACCTTCATGGTGCAAAAGGCTCATCTTCAGTGGACCAAACTCCAGAATGAATCTCGGACTCAGGTCACTGCATGAGTTCACTTCTGGCATACAGGGGTGATAAGATATAGCACACATAGTCCTTCGTAAGACCCCAAGTAAATGAGAAGTGCAGAAGAAATTAATGCTGGACATAAAACAAATTAAAAGAAAATAGAATGAGTCCACCAGGTCCACCATGAACATGCAGAAAATTAAGATTTGGGGAAAATAGTAAACGTTTCCTAATTGAGTAGCCCTTAAATGACGTTTATTAAATTTCAAGAAAGAAATTTGTTTCCTATATGACTTATCTTTTTATGGTTTGCCAATAAAAGAAAAACTTGATCGATAACTATTGTCATAGAAAATTACATAAAGCAACAAAGTTACAACCCAGAAAAATCACATCTATACTTTGAAATTCAAAATCTTTCATTTATAGTAAAATGAAGTGTTTACTGCACTGCTGGCTCTGCTACATGCTAGATAAATCAAAAATGCACTGTAGAGTCCCACCTGCATGGCCAATGAGATAATTTTGGAACAGTGCACTGTGAGAACTAATACTTGCTAGAGATTCCCAAAGATAGGATGTTTGTCACGATACATGCCTTTTTTAGTTACATTCTAATTACATTCTCCTTGGAGTTTTTTACTAAAACATTTAGGGTTGTTTTCTCCTTCTGAAAAAGGTCCAAACCCAAGATATCCTAGGTATTACATATGTAGATAGTAGCACAGAAAAATCACTTCACCCATTTAAGGTTTTTTTAGAGAACAAAATATAGGAATTTGTACTTAAACAACTTCTGAGATACAACTTTAAACTGCATGAGGCAGTTATAGACATTGACTTTAACAGAGCCAATATTTCAATCCTGGAGAAATGCAAACAGTTGCTGGGATCTGATCCTACTTGTGTAAAGTCAAGGCTAGGATATACCATTAGAATTATCCACTGAGATATTTCATATAATTTAACCTAAGTGCTTCATCAGTTTGGTGTTTGGTTTGGTTTTTTTTCTTGTTATTTCTTTGTTTTTTCCATAAAGCCATTTAGTTACTGTTGAACTAAAGCATATGAGTATACAATATTTCTCATTGTGCAGATTCTACAATATGTGAGTAAATTTTACCAGTACATAATTACTCTTACTGTCAAAATCACATTCCTGGCTTGTAGCCTTACAAAATTGAACTTCATTTTGGCTTTTTCTATTAAATTAAAGAACCTTTTAGAATTAACTTCTTTTTTCAACTTACATACTTTACAGATCATGATTAGTCAACCTTCTAACCTTCTCATTGTTGAGATAATTAGGTACTGTTTCGTTAGCCTCTTACTACAAGGCAGGCTTCCCAGACTATGATTCATCATTGTAAGGTTTTTCTCAACCTTCAGCATTTATCAATGTCCGTTTAAAAGTGTAAACTCTGGAATAGGGTATGGAATTGTCACTGGAGTCATATTAATACAGTATTTTACTATGAACTCTCATTTTTATTTTTACAAGGAGCACATTTGATCTTGCTCTCTATGTGAGCTGAGAACTTATGTTGCCGGTTACTAATCATAATTTCAATCCTTTTTTTTTTTCTTGATTTACAAGAATGCATTCTCTCATCTTAGAGTGTGACCTGTGTTCTCAGTTTTAATACAGATATTCTATATAGAGATCAGTTTAAAAGAGATGTTTCCTAACATCTATAGAAAACAGTTTGGTTGTTATTGATATTTTTCGCTGTTGAAAGATAGCATTTGCAAACTTTTCCTGGGTTTATTTAATGTTTTCATTGAGATCCTTACTAAGATCTTATATGCTTAACCATTGGTGATTTTTTTTCCAGAAGACAAAGAGAATAATAATGCAAAAGGCTAATACTTGTTTCATGAAGACCCTCCTTAAGTTATCAATGTGCTTGTCTGTACTGAAAACTGATTCCTGTTTTTACATGCCCTCTCTTTCCATTGGTGATCATTCAAAACAAGGTTCTAGTTTTTATCTGAATTAGACCTAATTAAGGAGTCAAAGTTCTGATCAATATCTGATAATACCAATATTTTTATAGTGTATCATCTTTAATCTTCAAAATATCACTCAGGCAAAAATAAGTTAATTGTGAGATTAATTTAGTAGTTATTTTCATTTTGCATGTTTGGTTACATGCTAAAAGGATATACAGCGAATTTCTCTGCAATATATTCTGGACAGTGGAAACCTTCCTGTACCCATGCAGTTTTCCCAGAAACCACAGCATCTAATCAACACAGCACAAGGCCTGAGGTGATATTTATAGCTACTGTGAGCCAAGACAATCCCTCTGCACACTCCCAGTCCACATCCCTGTTGTCATTTAGGTCTGTATCTCTGCAGGATGGACCCTCATATCTTCTGTATTAGGCATTATACAGGTACAGTGCAGTCAGGCTGCTTGAGGGCTATGGTAGTTAATACGATTAATAGCTTCAAAAAAGCTCCTTCCTCAGGCAAACAGACAAAAACATTCAATAGTATGTCCAATTATTCCCTGTGCTATATAATCATCCCATTTTTAAGGGTTTATGTGGTCAGATTTTGATTCAGTTTAGTACTTTTGGGACAATTTCATGTACCATTCAAATAAACACTGAAAGTGCAGTTTGCCCTACATACCCATGGAAATCTTTAGTTGGTCTTGTCAAATGTGGTCTGTAACTTTCATTGATATGAAAGATTGAGCTAACCCGAGGCTAGTTATCCACTCCTGCTTCCATTCTTTTTTAGATTAGAAACAGACACAAAGTACCTTAGAGTAAGACCTTACAAGCTGAGTGCAACCTTTTTTGTTTTAAAGAGCTATGCAAATTGATAAGTTGCTAATATTAGAAAGAATTAGTTAAAGCATAATTTAAGAATTACAGAAAAGCATATGCCTAACAACATATAAGATACGAGTTTACCAGAATATATGTGCACCTTAAACTTTAACTGCACTTGAATAGCACAGGAAGAAGAGCAGAAATATCATTAAATGAAAGTAAAGACAAATTAAATACAGTCTCTAAATACCTAAGGCATATGTCACATCTCACATTCATTCACAAGTGATCTCACTTCAATAACTAAGGTTTCCTCTACAGCCATAATGTTAAGGTTCTGGATGTTCAAAACCAAACATAATAGATCTGCAGGTAACTCCTTTGACAACTGATGGTAAGACGTTGCTCACAGATCTGTGGACTACAAAAGAACACTATAGTTGCAATCTTCAAACAGCAAGTAAGTTTTCTGCAAAAAATCATTCTTAGAAACTGTTAGAAAACCTCAACTTTTGGACTGCAGTGAGAGACAATTAGAAGATAAGAAGTGCTGGAATTATTTTCCTCTTTGCAAATTAATTACATAAAAGGCAGTCTCAGTAGTAGGTAGTGATACCTATTTCCAAATGCCTTTCTCACTGGATTATATCATTGATGCTTTTCCTGGCCAAAATAATCCTGTTTCTTTTGCTGCCCAAAGTACAGTTCCAGCTGGAATGTGGAGAGTGCTTTCTACCTAAACTAGCATCTATTGTACTGCAGTCTATTGAGAATATATTTCTGAAAGTCCAAGACTGATGAGGGCATTGAATCCAAGTCTCATAGCTTCTCTCACTGAATACTTGAGCAAAGAGCTATTATATAGTGACCAGGCAATTCTGGAAGCATTAATGTCTCTGACAGTGTCTTCATACCAAGATCTGGGTGTGCATAAATATTTTTTGAAATGTTTCAAGTAGCGAGCCACTTACCCAACCTGAGTGTGATATCCCCAAGCTGTGAAAACACTGTAAAGTTCTTCCTGTCAGCTGAGCCAACTATTCATCAGCAGGTTGTTAGCCCATCCCAAATGTGAGGCAATTTCCTTCACACAGGTTCCAAGTATTTTACTTTGTAATTGAAAGAGCTAAAGGCATTTATAGACAAGCATTAGTGAAACTAACTCCAGCTTTAGTGACATACCTCTGTCAGAGATCATAATTCCCTGAAATTAAATTAGTAGAAGAAAAGCTTGTATATGGGTTAACCACTTAGTATAAGGGAACAGACTAGATTAAATGAACAGCGAATAGGAATTTAAACTAACCTAGAGGAGAAAATGAGTATTTGTTCTGCCACACTTACTGCAAAGCATGGTCCTCAGCAGCAGAACAAGAGCAAACAACTTGGGATGGGTGAATAATGTCTCAAACTGCGTCTGTCACAACTGTTTGCTAAGTGAAAGAAAACTGGAGTGCTAACGGGGCACACAAGCTCAGCCAATGCGAGATAGCTCATTAAGCTACAAAAATTTGGTGACGTTTGTATGCACACAGATAATTCTCTGGGGTTCTCTCTGCATTAAAGAAGAGTTAGGTACAAGCTGTTCATGCGGAGTCAGTTGGGGAAAACAAGAAAGAAACTCCCAAAACCAGATGGAAAGCACCCCGTGAATTTAGGTACCTACAATACAGGCAATCGATTCTGAATAACAATTTTATAGGAGTCTGGCCTCCTCAGAAATGCCACTTCAATTTGTAAGCCATTTAACAAAAACAAATTATCTCAACTTCAGATATGAAAAGACATAAGGTTGGTTGGCCTAAGAGGAACAATTTGAACAAATAACAGACATAAATAAACATATTAAAGCTACTGAACGGGTTAAATTTGTTATGTCCAAGACACTGCCAAATCTTCAGCTAAGAACAGGAAGTTTATTGGCAATTTTCTGAAAGAGGAGGAATCCAATGATAAAATGTGAGCCATTTGTCTTCCAAGCCATTAAAGGAAATTCACTTTAAGGATTTTTCTGAAGTGGCTGCTGCTGCTGCTGCTGTGCCCATTATAATTTATCAGTGTGTCTGCTGGTAGTATTATCATCAGTAGGGCTCAGGTGGACTTCCATTAGTGCTATCGCAGTCCTCATTGGCAAAATATTCCACTGACCTAGAGAGGATCTATCAGAAGCTTTCATCTGCTGTGGATATTTTTTTTTTTTTTGCTAATTATTTTCAGTAAGTGTGTAAGGTAATTCTTTGGGATGAGTTACCTAGAGAAAAGCAGCTACAACAGGCATAATTAATAAATAAAATTTGTCAGTCATCATCAAGTTCATTTATTTATAGGTCCTATCCTTCTCTACCTTCATGTTCTTGTGTGACATTTAGAATATAAACTCGCTGGTAGAAATATTTTCTTTCCTACCTTCACTCTGATCTTAGCTTTGATTGGCATTTTTGGAGACCATCACGGTACATATGTTTAAAACTAATAAATCTATTTGTAATTAATGTAACTAAGCACACTTATTTAACCGTATGTTGCATTAAGTTTATGGCTCTGTTGCTTGCTTTGACTTAAAGGTGTGTTAAATTCACACTTCATTAATAAGAAGTGAAGCTAGCTTAGTTTCTTTGTTATATATAGCAGCACAAAGGAATTCCAGCCACTCCTGGCAGTAAGTGAGTTTCACCAGGGCCTGACTTAAATGCCTCTGTGTAAACACACCCAGCATGGGGAATAAACAAGGGCAGTTAGAGACATGCACACACCTGCAGGGTTGAGATCTTTTTAGCGTCATGGAAATGTTGTGGGATGGCTCCTAGGACTGCAACGTTGGAATGGAAGAATACAGGTTCTTTAGGAAGGACAGGGAGGGAAGACAAGGAGGATGCATCACTCTCTCTGTCAATGACCAGCTGGAGTTCATGGGGCTTTGCCTGGCAATGGATGAGGAGCTGACTGAGAGCTTATGGGTCAGGATTACAGGAAGGGCAGGGACAGGTGACATTATAGTGGGGATCTGCTATGGGCCACCTGACCAGGAAGACTGAGCAGGTGAAGCCCTCACAGATAGATAGGAGCAGCCTCATGTTCACAAGCTTTGGTCCTCAACCACTCCAATATCTGTCGGAGGGATAAAACAACTGGGTGTAGGAAATCAAGTGGTTTCTGGAATGTGTTGATGGTAACTTCCTTCTCCAAGTGATAGAGGAGACAATGAGGAGAGGTGCTTTATTGAACCTTGTTCTCACCAACAAGGAAGGGCTAGTGGGGAATGTGAAGCTCAGTGACCTTGGCTGCAGTGACCGTGAAATGGAGGAGTTTAAGATCCATAGGTCAGGGAGGAGGGCATAGAGCAAGCTCACTACCCTGGACTTCAGGAGAGCAGACTACGGTCTCTTCAGGGATCTGCTTGGTGAAGTACCATGGGATAAAGCCCTGGAGGGAAATGGGACCCAAGAAACCTGGTTAATGTTCAAGGATCACCTCTTCCAAGCTCAGGAATAATGCTTCCAAAAAAGAGGAAATCAGGCAAAAAAAGCCATGAGGCCTGTGTGGATGAACAAGGAGCTCCTGGAAAAACTCAAACAAAAAAAAGAGCCTACAGAGGCTAGAAGCAATGAAAAGTAGCCTGGGGGGAAAACAGGGGAAATTATCCAAGTACCCAGGTTTAGCTGTTTAACAGTGGGATTGAGTGCACCCTCAGCAGGTTTGTCAGTGGCACCAAGTTGTGTTATGGGGTTGACACACTGGAGGGCATCCAGAAGGACTTGGTTAGACTTGAGAGGTGGGCATGTGCAAACCACATGAAGTTCAACAAGGCCAAGTGCAAGGTGCTGTACCTGGATCAGGGCAATCCTGAACTGGTATACAGGATGGGAGAAAAATGGATTGTGTCTAGACCTGAGGAGAAAGACTAGGGAGTCTTCATAGATGAGAAGCTCAACGTGACCAGTCAATGTCCACTTGCTGCCCAAAAAGCCAACCATGTCCTTGTATGCATCAAAAGCAGCGTGCCCAGCAGGTCAAGGCAGGTGATTCTCTCCCTCTACTCTGCTCTCATGAGATCCCACCTGGAGTACTGCATCTCGGTCTGGGGCCTCCAACATAAGGACACAGACCTGCTGGAGCAAGTCCAGAGGAGGTTTCAGAAGATGATCAGAGGGATCAGTCTGAAAAAGTTGGGGTTGTTCAGCCTGGAGAACAGAAGGCTCCTCAGAGACTTCATTGCAGCCTTCCAGTACCTAGGGGGTGTACCTTCCAGTTCAAGAAAGCTGAAGAGGGATTTTTTTACAAGGGCATGCAGTGGTAAGACAAGGAGGAATGGCCTTAAGCTGAAAGAGGGTAGGTTTAGATTAGATACAAGGAAGAAATTTTTAACTGTGAGGGTGGTGAGGCACTGGAACAGGTTGCCCAGAGAAGCTGTGGATGCCCCATCCCTGAAAGTGTTCAAGGCCAGGTTGGATGGAACTTTGAGCAATTTAGTCTAGCAGAGTGTCCCTGCCCACAGCAGGGGAGTTGGAACTACATGACCTTTAGGGTTCCTTCTAACCCTAATCATTCCATGATTCTTTGATATGTCTGCCACAGACTGGGAAAGGCAGGGGGAAGGATACATCTAAGACTAGATAATCCAAAAAATCTCCTTATTTCTCTGTCAAACAGCAACACAGACAGTGTGATCTACAGGAATTTAAAAACTATACATTGTATTATCCTGTTACAAAAGTTGACCTACACAAAAATGCCACCCCTAATTGCAGTCTTAACTGGTCATCGTCTGCCCTTCCTGACGTCATATTATTAATAAAACTGTAATAATAATTGATATCTTTTTTACATTAACAATTATGTTTATTGCAGTTTCATAACATGAGACTTAGTACGATCACATAAAGAAGACAATGTCTACCCTGAGGCCTTTATTGCACGTATTGGATAGGGTAAGCAACAAGTGGGTGCAGCAGGCAGAAGCTAAGCTGCACAAGATTACAGTAAAAACTTATCATTTTCTGAAAAGTGGTAGGCAACTATCACAACCATCATGTACAAATTTGTTTTTAGCAGAGGGGGGATTTTTGGGTTTCTCTTTTTCTTTCTCCCATCATATAATTATCCTTTTTAGCACTTCTTATTTCCTGACCTGGTTGTCAGTCATTCCATGGAGCTGGTAGGGTGAGTGAGAACAATCTGTGTGATTGAATGCAGTTACTGTGTCTCAGCAGCCCTTGATCACTCGGTGGACTCAAAAAATCTAGGTGAAGGTGGTGGATTTCTATCACTTTTTGACATAACAAACAAAACATTTTGTAACCAACCTCAAAAAGTGCACTCGTCAAGGCCAAAGGTGGAAAAAATTGAAGTTTGGCTCTTCACTTCAACTAAGTCAGTTAAGATAGCAAGGTTAGGAAAGAAATGCTTTATTGTGGCAAATGCTAACAGTGTGCATGTAATTTTCCTGCACTTTTTGAATACTTGTGGGTTCAATACTTTAAAAAAGCTTTTCTCCTGCTTTTTTGGATAGCTATGTTTAAAGATGATAACTTATACAATAAATATCTTAAACTTGGATTTCTTGAAATATGAAACAACATTGACACCGTTACTGCTGTGTCTCCACATGGGTTGACCTTTGTAATTTGGGAGATCACAGTGAATATGGCAATACTGAACAGACACTCTATGTTAGAAATAGTTATTATCATCAAATAATTTGAGAGGACTCCAAAGAAAGACATGGCTTAGCTCTCAGTGGACTACTTTGTTAGTCCTACTTAACCTGCAGACTGAAGTCAGCATAGCTGGGGTTTTCAACATCTATAAGAGTAATAAATAAATAAATAAATAAGAAAAATCAATCAAGTTGAAGCCCTGAGATTACATGAAGTGAGAAGTGACTTGATAAGGTCACAGAAAATCGAAAAAAAAAAAAAAGTGTGTTCACTTGCAAGTTTGATTTGGAGGAATCAAGTTTTGAGATAGCAGCTGATACATTTGACCAATACTAGCAACTGTTAAGGTCTATTCAGAATGTCATATCTAAGTGTTCTGGCTTAACAAGATCTGATTATGCAGGAGATTATTACAGGTCCTGCCACTCTGTGAGGTTCTGCCATACCATAGCAAGGTCAACAGAATGCGTAACACATCTGCCTCTCAATTTTCAGTTTACTGTTTTTCTGTTAAACAAGACTAGCGTTCACTATTATAACTGGCAACTTTTGTTATAACAGCAGTTTACAGCAGTTTATACATTGGGCTGTGAATAAGACATAAACCTCCCATTTTTGCATCCTATTGGACTGGACTTGATTATCTGCAGGAGCACTACACACTTATTTGCAAACATGTTTTGAATCTTTGCCCCTCACAAACACAACTTGCAAGAGCCTGGCAATAAAAGGAATTTTAATGATATCTTCAGGCAGGAGTATCTTTATGCCAACGCCAGACATCGTGACTATATGTCAGAGGTGCAAGGGGCTCGAGCAGTGGGCACTGAGTGTTCCTTTCTGGCAGAGCAGCTCCTTGGGCATTTGTGTCTGTCAGTGCAGATGACATAAGCCCTAAGGCTGTGCTGGAGGCCAGCTGGATCCATGTAGCACCCAAAATCCAATTTGTATGTTGAACATTGTACATGGTATGGATGTGCCATGTGTGTCTACCGCTTGCCTCTACTGAGTAATTTCAGCCATAGGCAACTTTTCTGTTCTAAACACAGACAAAATAACTGAAGATGATAACAGATTTGCTGGTTTGCCACAAGCTAACACATCTTCATGATTTTTTTTAATGGTTTTTGCTTTCTAATCTCTCTAATCCCAGCTGAGAACTCAGATTTGTAAACAGTGATATAAAAATAATCTTTTTTAGAATCTGTATTACATTTGTCAGTAGCTGACTAACCTAATAACACACAGTAAGCAATAGATGTGAATCAATTGACCTAAAAATATTTAGACTTCCAGACAAAAAGCATGTTCTTTTGATAGGTTATACTTCTTATGAACATGTGAAAAAAAAAACTAATTATATACCTTACAGTAAACATTTGGAGCTAGCCAGTAAACAAACTTTAATCTGTAGAAATCCTATGTATTAATTGCAACTCTGAAGAATTGTAAAATACTTTATCTGATTTCATCTACCTTTCAGTATTTAACATTGATTTTATTGTGTTTTAGTTAAATCCTTTTTAGAAAATAGCCAATGGTAATCAATTAGCAAAGAATCAAGAATGTTATAGTATCAGATAAAATCATGTGGGATCTGTAAAACTGTTGTTTTGGGAAAAACCTTGGCACTATTAAAGCCAGTGCCAGAGGCAAGTTAGTGTAAAGGAGGCTGGGATTTCATCTAGCACTGAAAAGAAGAAGAAAAAAGGGAAATATTTTAAAGGATTACTATTTCTTTTCTTTTTCCTCATGTAGGCCACACATTGACATATTGGATTGAAAACCCACTACTATTTTCTATGATAATTGTATCTGTATTAAGTAATCAAGATTGAGATCATATTTGCTTTGCATGCTTCATACCTAATGAAAAGCCAATCCCTAGCCTAAAAGCTCTATGATCCAACAAGCTCATGCAAAGGCTAGTGGAAAGATTCTCATTGACTTTAGCACACATTAAATTGCTCCCTAGTTATGACTGGAATGTTTGATCAATTAATGGTGCATGCTTTGGAGGGCCTGCAAACATGGAGAGAGAAAGAGGGCTTTCTTCTTCCTAAGTCATGAATAATTATAACACTTCAAATATTGTCACTTTTTCTTTTGTTGTGACTGTCAAAAATATAATAGCTCTTTACGCTCCCCCCCAAAAAAAGGGAGAGAATATACAAATTAGTATCTGTAATATACTATCATTCATTCAGGATATAATAAACTATTTTTTACCAGGCATATTTTCAAACTCTTAGAAAAAACTTTTATTATGAGAGTCACTCATTTTATAAAAATAAAAACCAATAATGATCAGCTAATATTTATGATAGGTGATGCTGAAATCAAATATGTCTGCAGATTGATAGGTCTTTTATCTCAACTAATCAATCTAAGGTAATTCTATAATTATTGCTTATGTCAAGCAAGTTGAGTCTTTTAATTTTCAGCTATGCAATTTTCCTTTCCCTGAAGTTTCCAAAAGCTCACATGGAGTATTGACAAGGAAAACAGTGGCATGGTGAGATCCATTCAGTAGGTTTTGGCTGTGGCTAATGATTGTCACAGATAGAATGACAGAAATTGTGTAGTACCGTCTTTAACTGACTTCTGCTGTAGAAATATGCTGTAGCATTTTTTGGGTTTTTTTTCCTTTCTTTAATTGTGGTCATGAGTCTCTGCTAAAAAGCCATCATACTTAAAAATAAGGAAGTTATAGAGAAAGATTCATGACTGTTACTAGTATTCAACATACATTTCCGATACTCCAGGCTTTCATTGCCAAAATATACCCATGGGAAATTTTGTGATGTCCTTTCTAAATGCTCCCAGAGTCTAGATTTAACCAATAAACATATTTCATCATCAAATCTTAGTCTTGAAACAAATACAAATTACTATTTTAGATGATTAAATATTGAGAATTTCAATCTGTCTAGTACTCCAGCATTCCAGATTAAAGCCCTGTGCATGTCACTAAAACACTGAGAAAAAATAAAATTCCATTTTTTTTGCTTCCTCGTTGTCACAGGGTTGTATTATATTTTTTTACAGAATTAAAATGTTGCATTTTTTGTTCACGATAATGCAGTATCATATATAGGTATAAAATTGTGTATATGTGTGTAGAAATATTTACACTATATTAAAAATAAAATGCTCTGAAATATTTGCATTTCTATTCATAATACTTCACAAACCAAAGAAATTGTTTGACAAATATAGATATTTTTTACTGATGAAAGAATCTCATATACTGCAATATTTCCCTATTACACAGAATGTACAGGACGTTGCTAATGTTTAGAATGTGCAGAAATTAAAAGCAAACACAAGACAGTTTCCATTCTCTCTCTTTTACAGATGTATCAGAAGATAAAATGCTGACTTTTCAATTACCCAAATGGATTAGAGAATCCCTACCATGTTTCTGGTTCTCAATTCAGAAATATCAACTAAACTTGCCAGCAGCCTTTGGTCAGTGTGAATTGTCCACTCTGACACATCAGGACACTACATCTGACACTACACAGGAACATCTCTGTGAAGTCAAATGACTTTTTTAATGTCATTCCTCTGAAATAAATGCTAAGTTTGTGAATCATTGCGTTATTTGTTAGAACATGATCTTTGTTGCTGTACTTACATTGTAAGCTAGCTCTTTAGAGCAAAAGTGTCTCTCTTGGTCCCATTTGTTCAGCACAGGATGGCTTGATATTGCCCAGCCCTCAAAATAATGAAGAGAATAATGCAAAAAAGTAAAAGCAAACCTTATGTGGAACAAAACTGAACCTAGTTATATTACATTATCACAAGGATCTCCCAGATCAAAAATGAGATTCCTAACATGCTAGGTTAAGAACGAGTAGGTTCTGCCCCTAAAGATATTCTGTCTGTTACTGAATTGAATAAGCAGAAGTGTAGACAAATACACATGTATATACACATACACATAGTCTTGTTGATATATCTTATGTATCACCAATATTATTGATATTTGTGGTCCCTGTTCCTACTGTTCTATCTCATATGAAGATCTAACATTTTAGTAATATTGAGGTAGGAAATTCAAATGAAAATAAAAATTTTGGTTTTGTTTTACGAGATATCATCTTAAATTTAAAAGCAATTGTATACATATTACAGACATGCAAGAGTGTATGTGGGCATATACACAAACACAATCCCACCAAGTTTTAATTTTTGAATGTAAGATAATCTAACTATTTTGACTTTTAGTGTTGTGTCTGCGTCAATTAATTTGATTAGTCAGTGTTCAAGGATAAGAAAGGAATGTAGAAGATCAACCAGACAAACAAACAACTAATGAGAGCAAGGGTCTAGGAGGTAGACTAATAATTCTACCTAAAATATTGAGTATATGTTTGCCATTGATCATAAAGAGTAACTATAGCAAGGGCAGTATTTTTCCTCCAGTTTTTAAATATTTTTTTTTATTTTGAATACTAATTTGCCACATCTATTAGTTTTCATTCTGAAATTATATTTGATATCTAGTAAGGAATTTCACAGGTTCAAAAATGTGTCATCCCAGTTGTACAATATCACATTTTTTCTTGAGGACGTGAAATGTCTCTTCATGGATATGTTTGAGTGAGGGCGAAGAGTAAACTGGTTTCAGAAACTTTAAGAAGGACTTCAGAATATGACTTCAGAAATCCTTGGAATATATTATAGATTCCTATATGACACAGAATGTATCCAGCTAAATCTCTCCTAATGCCTAACGCTGTCACAATGAGAGTATGAGACTTGTGGTCCAATCTATGTGGAAAGAGCTGGTTGGGAATGCATTATTAGCAGGACATATTATCCTCTCTTAATTCAGCAGAATCAGAGTTGTGTAACCAGTAGCAGCTGTTAAGAAAATCTTGCAATCAGTTTCTGAAAATTCCCTTCGGTAAAAATTCCATGATGTTACACTTAGGAATTTATATGCTAGAAACAGAAACTAGAAGACACCACAAAGAAAAATTTTAACTAAAAATATTCCTAAATTTCTAACAGCCTTTTAAAAGAGATTAAATTTCCATACCTTTTACATAGCATAGGGAGGCCTCATTCGGATATGATCTCAGTCCAGAAGGATTCTACACAAACTTGGAACAAGGCTTAAATATATGAAAATTGTAGCAAAGTATCTCTTCTTTGCTCATCACAAAGAGCTACATCCCAAATCTCATAATTGCACTGAGTGGAAGCCTAAATAGACATTCCACATGCTCCTGGCTGTAAAATTGTATTTCATGTGAAAAATGGCACTAGAATTTGTCTGGAATTTAAGTGAGCAAGTCAGACAAAACAGCAAGATAAACTTTATTGTCTGTAGCACAAAACCCCACAGTTGCATAAAATACCTGGACAAGTCCCTATTCTTACACGGTTAAAATCAAATACCCAAAGCCAATGATGACATTAGTATAACTGTATGTATTATACATGTGGAAAAGCTTTCAACCCCGCAGATGAAGTTTGACTTTAAGTATGAACTTTTCCCAACTTATTTTAATTACAATATTTGGAAAGTTCAATGAAAATCACGTGATAGTATTCATTTTGACGCAAGCAAACTTTTTCCACTTTTTTTATTGTTAAAGGCATTTATTAAATATTGCCTTTGAACTAACAGAGCTTCTTCTGTTGGAGCAACTTTTATGATATCCTCTAGATATATTAATTGTCTTATGTCACTTAGAATTGCAATGCAGGTTTTAATATCATAGTAAATAGTCTTGGTTGTAATGGAAGACTGGTGATTATCAGTACAAGATACCGCTCTTTTTTATATGATATGCATTTCATCAATAGAGTTATGAGGGCACATAACACCCTGCATGTGTTTTCTAAATTATAAACGAATGCATAAATATGGTAGCTGAATACAATAAATAATCAACAAAAACCCAGATCAAAGACAAAGGTGTAATAATGTGCACATGAGAAAAGGTCGAATTACAATTAATAATTGTTGCTGCAGTTTTGATGCTTCATGGGATGACAAAGGATATTTTATAGTTTGAAGAAGTTAGAAGTGGCTCAAAGGAGGTTTCAATTTCTTTTATAGTTTGGCTTCTGTTGGAAGAATATAATTAAATGTGAACAGATATAATTTTCTTTTAAGACAGAGGAGTGTACAAGAGAGGTGCTGAGTGAAAATCTTTTTGAACCATGATGGCACATTCACCTAAAAAACAGAATCATTTTTCAGTTTAAAGCTGTAGATTTTTTTTCACTCGAAGACCTGGTGTAGTTTAAAAAACAAAACAAAACCTGTGAATTTTTACTGAACTTTTTGTTTGATCAATTTTCACAGTTTCTTTTAAAAAAATTAAATTATAATATTTGATAAGTTTAAGTGACAAGCATATGTGGTGCAGTCATGAAAAGAGAATGTTCTATATGATACCTAAGACAGATTTTCTTACTTAGAACAGAAGAATTGGTGTTGGGCATATCAACAAGAAGAAACCATGCATAAAAAGGAGAGGAAATGCCTTACTGGGTCAACCCAATAATCTCTATGGCCAAATATTTGTGTCTGGCAGTAGCAAGAACAAACTCCATTTAAACATATGATCTTGGTCACTTGCTGTGTTTCATTTGTTTTGTACTTACCCAAGATCTGTATCTGGACAGCTAGACAGGACATCCCAGGCCAGTCCTTTCAATGTCCATTTATTATCTGTTGCATGAAAATTTGTGTAGCCCCTTTATGACCCTACTGATAACATCTGTCACCACAGTGGCAGTAAAATAAAATGGATGTTTGATTATACTGAGAAAACGCGTAATGGAAAAGTCCCAATACAGAAATCTCATTCTTAGGAACACGGAATATATGTAAATAAATTGGTAATCATATGTATTAAACCTTAAGTACAGCTCTACTGCAGGTCATGGAATTAGTTGTTCCTTCTCCCTACTTTTACTTCCTTGGTATTTGAACATTCGACCCTTAGAATGCAAGAGGTTTAAGGCAGTTAAACTTTGTGAAGTGCTTTGGGATGTTAAGGAAATAGTCATACAAGTGAAATACATCTCCTATGTTTTCCTGTTTGACCACCATGACGCCCTTGCTTTGGAAAAGGCTAGCCTAACGTATTCAAGTTAATTTATACACTAAGACTTTGACTTAATAAAGCAAGAAGGAACAAAAGGAAAATGGAGCTAGGACCTCCGTTTTTGGTTTGATAAGATTTGCTCTATAGAAGCAGAGCAGAGACTTAAGATGAAAACTGGAACACAGAAGCAAAGCTGCTATTAAAGCCATTTGTTGTTAGATGATGGAGAAAGGGGAATGAAATAGGGTGTTGCTAATAGGGACATATTCAGCAAATTTGTGACCTTTTTGTTAGCAGAATGGAAAGTTCTTTCACCAAGAACATTTGTTTAGTGTTAGTACTGTTTTCAGTGTATGTTGACTGAACTGTGCAATTTTGGAATATACACCTAAAGGAAAAAATCCTCATATTCATGAAGCAGCATGGATTAGAGAAAAGACGTAGGCCAAATCACTAAGTCCTTACTTGGCCAAAGCTCCTGTTTGTCTCAGTGATATTGCAACTCAGATAATTGTTTCATGCAGAGATTTTAATCTGATTAACGAGGTGTGGAAATATACACCAGAATAAAGCAGACAGACTGTCATCCGGTTTCTGATTTCAGCACCAAAAATCAGGCGGGAGAAGAGTTTCTGTCACTCTGTATTATGCTTTTATATTTTTGTATAGTTACAGGTGTAAATGACAAGAGTTTCAGAAGAGTTCCTTTAAATATAAAAAGTTATATTCTGTGCCAATATTTGAGCAATGCCTCAGTAACCAGTTAAGACTGAATGACTGCTTCAGTCAGACAGTAAGTGAATTAACCTGAACTTGTGGTCAAGTTCACATATCCGAGCCTAGACAGCAGCCAGTTTCTGTATTCCGCAAATACTCATGCTTGTCACAAGCTGTCTGCATCCAGCTTCTAAAGGAAATTGGTGTGCAGACTGGCTCACTCCATATTTAACGCTAGCTTCAGCAGTAATTAAAAATTAGGAGAGATCTTCAGGAAATCAATTAATTATGCATGCAAAATGCACCAACTAAATTTGGACGCACAATTAGATGACTAATCATAGTTTTAAAAGGTTGAGAATGGCAGTTGCACATTTATAAGGATGATGGTGACCTCTCATATCCCAAATGCCTGTACTTTCCCATTTAGATCTACTAATATCTGTTAGACAGATATTTGACACATCTGTAACAAAAGATAATGCCTGAAAAATGTTCGTACTAGCAATACTAGTAAATGTCAACACCTAGAGTCTAGAAACTTCAAAGTCTGAATTTTGTTGCTCACTAATGGCAATATCTTTAATTTTGCAGAGTTTCAATGCAGGTCTCTCCAGAAACTTGTTTAGAACAAATCAGTATTATTAAGAATGAACTTCCAATTGGGCTGACATGCAGGGTTGTATTTATACATTAGAAGCTCTGGGGGAAAGGATAGGTTACATCTGTCCTGAAACAATTATCCTGTTTCAAAACCAGTGTTATTTAAAGGCAAATATCAATAAATTTAGGAGTAAACTCTTACTTCCATAGCTGCATGTTCTGCTCTATTTCCCAGTGCGACATCACAACACGTTGATCTCTAGTCATTTGGGAACTGTAATAAGATACTGCCTAACCATCTGACTGGCCCCCTCCAGATTAATTCCAGTTTTATCTTTTCAGGGATTACTTAATCTTCTGATGGAAGTTCCTGGTACAGTTAAATTTGTTTTGCATGAAAATTTCAGTTTTATAATATAATGAGTTCTTGCCATTTCGCTCTGAGGCTTTTTAAACATTTTTGTTTTTCTTTGTTTTGCTTTGTTGTGTTTTGTTTAGTAATTCATAACTCGAACATACAACCACAATGAATGTGTGGCATTTCTCACTGTTTAAGTCCAAGCATGAAGTGCACAACAGCTGTCATCCACTGTTAAAAGGTTTTCATTCAGCAGATTAAAGGTACAGAATGGGGGTTCCTCAGGTCACAGAGCTAGTGAGTGATAAGACTGGATGACTAGCACTCACTTCTCCCAGTGTGTGCTTCGGCTTCCACTGCTTTTCCACGGAAGCAGTAGCTCTCTTGTATGTCTGACTTTAGTGCATGATTATGTTAAAAATTATTTAGTGCATGATTACATTAAAAAAACCCCAAACAAATCAAAAGCACATAAACCAAAAATAGAGGAGCAGAGTAGCTTTCTGCTTTTTTTTCTAGTAGTTTTTATTTCACTGCTCCTGGAACCACCTGACATAACACCTCAGGTGAGTGAAATATAACCCTGAAGGCAGACCATGTATTTATTTAAAAGCGTAGTAAGTCTCATTATACACCAAAATATGACAAATAACATCATATCTCAGTCAAATGCTGAAAAGTTTAGGTAGGAAAAAATGAAATTTTTAGCTTCACCATTTATATATAAATAGCTGTGGAAAGTATTTCCAGTGAGAAATATCACTGTTGGTGTGGTCAGGTCTGCCATTTTTATGGCCTTTCCCTCCCTCCCATGAAAGAGGAGAAATATTAAGGACACAGGCCAAATTCCCGTGCTGTAATCTACTATGAGTAACATTTTACTCTGAAAGTAATCTTTAGTAATCATATTCTCTTGGATAGATCAATTTAGAAATAAAATATCAGCCAAGTCTGTCAGAACCTTTCATTCTCTTTAGATAGAATAATATTTCTGCAAGATTAGTGTTAAGATCGGAAAAGTACTTGGAGATGCCCCTCTAAAGGCATTCTCCTGTCCTACCAGAAATCTGACAAGTTAAACTGTATCTTCTCCACAAAAAGAATTTCATGACCCTTCAAATACGTAGAACAATAGAAAGCAGAAATAAATTGCATAGGAAGTATTGAATACTTAAATTTATTACAGACAGGATATCCCGAATCAAAAGGCAAAGGATATGATACAATACACTTAGACTGGATAGTGCTTCCCTTGGTAAGTATTTCTATTCATCTCATTCTACTAAACATATCAAATAATAAACTCTGTCCATCTTCCATCAGAGCAAGGTGTCTATAGTCACAACATTTTTTAATCAAAAACCTTTCTATACCAAATGTGAGTCACACTTGTGATGTCCTGCAAATGTGACTGAAGGCTCAAACCTGCCTCATGTAAATGGTGTGTTATGCTCCATGCAATACACTTACATAAAATTAGGTAGAAGATTATTTGTGATAAAAATACATCTGATGTTTTCTTTAAGGACTTTCCATACACAGGAAAATGTATTTTCATATATATTTATAAACCGAAAAAATGTTTTGAACACTTGAGTATGCTATAATCACTTTGGTTTTACTAACAACTAGAGCAAGAGCAGCTGAGGTACATCTGCAAAACATAGACCTCCATATTTCCCTCTCCTGTATTATATTTGACTGGAGAGTTCCAGTCTTTGCAATGCTACTTAAGCACTGGTTTAAGCTGCAGAACAAGAGTTTCACCAGTGAATGAGTGACAAGTAAGCTCATTCAGCACTCTTCTGAGATGTGCATGTTTTTAATGTACTTATCCACCTCAGATGCATTACTAGTAAAAAAGATAATCAGCTTACACTTCTGACAAGGTTACAGAACAAAGTAGTGTCAGACCATAAGATGTAGAGATGCAGTGAAAACTACTTCTAATAGGGATTAGACTGCTTCAAGCATTTTGGTACACTTTCAATCTTCAGAAGGGCATATTTTACCATACAGTCTAAAAAACATAACCTCTGCCTTTTGTAATTATCGTAAAAATTCACTACTGCAAGCATATTTATCATTTTGAGAATGAATATTCAATACATGAATGGTGAAAGAAACAGAATATTAGGTAACACCTAAACAACACTCTGGTTGTACAGCACAAATAAAAGACAAATATTAGCATAATGTGGACTTAAAAATGCCATTTCAAAACCCTTGGGTTTTCTTAGGTGATTCTAAACAAGAATATCTCCAACCCATTTTCCTGGAATTCACAAACAATTTACACTGTGTCTTAATGCTGTAAATGAAATCTTTGTGCTCCACTATCAGTACCACCATTAGCTGTCCCTGATATGTTATTCTTTGTAAATTAAGTTTTTGTTACAGTGCACTATCTAATAATAAATGAACAAAAGTGCTGGACATCCCTAGTGCAGCCCATAAGCTGTTGTCTTAGCAGTATATACATAGCTAGCTTCTTCATATGTGTTAGCTTATATATATATGTTTGGATATATATTTATGGATTTGTATATCCTTTTCAGTGTTTAGAGCTGTTCAAATTTTGGTGACTAGAGGTTATACAGCATCTGAAGAGATGAAAAAAGAAAAAAAGATAAAACCAAAAAGCAGGGTACCAGGTGGCAGCCTTGTGGTTGCATTTATCTTATAAATAATGTGTCAATTTTTTTCTGTAACAAGCACATCCTGTATTGTGTGTGCCCACTCAGTCATTGATGGAATTTCTGTGTTTTTCCAATTTCTCACAATGACACTTTTTGATGCCATGATCACAGCTGAGAGCAGAGGTCAGCACACTGCCTCCTGGTCAGCAATTTCAGGCATAGAAAAATAAAAGATGTATCCATTTGTGTTTTGTTGTTTTGGGAAGTAGGGGTTTCTTTTTTATTTGTTTTAGTCTAAGTGGCAGACTTTCTGGATGAAGCCATTCACCACTCATTCTTCCTCCTTTCAAAGAATTTGACATAAAGTTATGTTTAGTTTTCAGATGTTGCTTTTACATGCTCAACAGTTTATTTTGTGTCTAGTTCTAAAAGGATGATCACACATATTATATACCTATTTAATTTGCTATTTGCAGCATTAAGAAAGAAGATAGTCCTTTCTGTTACACCTTACCAAGGATTATGGAATGAATCTTTGAAATAAAAATTAAGAAAAAAATTTGGATGTTCCCTTCTATTTAATGTCAGTTCTCTGCTTTTATCAGCAGCAAAGAGACAAATCATAGTATAAACTTCAGCTATGTCCATGGAGATATTTTTCCATATATAAATAGTAAAAGCCATCTCTGATATGTATTCTTTTTTCTTTCCTAATGCCTGCTAGATTAGCAGCACTTTAGCCTAAATGTAAACTCAGTCTCCCAATTGACACCAAAAGGTTCCCCATCTAACTGACACAAAGTGAGACTTTAAAGAGCTTCTGCTACTTCATTTCATAGTCCTGAGATGGTAACAAATATCTGAAAAAGTACATTTTTATTACTAAAATACTGTTTAAATCCAGAGTTTTTCTACAACCCAGTGAAAGACCCTAAAAGTTAAGAGTCTATAGTGGCAATGGATGCTCTGACATTCTCAAAGTACTTTGGTTTGCCTTAGAGTCATGTTTCCTATTCACAGACTGTTAATAGAAAGAAAATCCAGGAACTACCCAATGTTATCCAGGCAGGGTTTTCTAAACTGTTTCTAAAGCCAGTCCATGCCATGATAAGGCAAATTCAGAAAACTTGAACTGACAGGTAAATATCACTGCAGTCCTCTTACCATGTTAATATCTTAATATCTTTGAAACTCATTATGTGGAGTATAAAATTATTATTCATTAAAGCACACTTTATTTCATCATAAGGTATGCTACTCACTGATCACAAAAATTTCATTATTGAAATTCTTTACAGCATATGTAATAGGTACTAGGACTGTGGCTATTTAAACAGTCACATTGGATATCAATACAGTAGGGCCAGAAGAAATCAATATATTTTTACCATATGCTACTTCTTCCTTGGTCTCAAGTAAAGGTTATCCTGTACATGTGTTAAATGAATGACATGTGTTAAATGAATGACATAAATATTATTGACCCTGACCATAGTGTTTTTCCTTCCCCTTCTTCCTTAGGCTGACAAAATGAAATTTAAAAATATGTCCATACAAGATGCTATTTTATACATACACCTTCTCTCTCTTATTCATATAAAGTGTCTATCTAAACTTCCCTTTTAGCAGCCACAAATTCTCATTTTTATTCCATTGGGAAGAGAGAATCTTTCTCGTGAGAATTGTATGCACCAACAAGTATATGTAATAACATTAAGCCCCTACCAGTATCTCTTCATTTCCCTTACATATGAATATCCAACAAATACATCTAAATAACAACTATTGAGTTACTTCCACTTTATGTCTTTCCATGCCAGCTTGGCTGAGAAGAAGCAAAGCCCACAGAATGACTATTAACGTTTTGTGGATTTATTTCTCTTCATTTGAGGAAGGCTCATGAAAGAGGTGTGAAACATAGAGATCATCTTCAAGGCCAAACTTCTTTTTCCACAACAAATGCTTCTGTTTGAAGACAGTCTTAAACTTCGGTTGGAAGCAGCAAAAAACAAGGCAAGTTTCTGACCTGTCACTAGCTGCACTAATGCAGGCAAAGCACCTTTTAGGCTATTAAAGTATCAATATCAGCAGTTCCAAGGCAATTCATTCAGCTATTTTTAGGAGAATTGTCTCTTATAAGAAATGAAGCAAAAGAGTGCAAAGAAAATTGAGTGACATCACAACAGAGCAGAGCATAGTGCTTACAAACACTTTGAACATAGATCAATGCCTCTATTGAAGAAACCTAAGAAATATATCATATTTTTCTTTAATAGACCTGATTTTCTCTGCCAGAAAATACAATAGTACTTTATTACTTTAAAATGTCTTAAGTTATGTCTAGCTGAAATGTTATTCATTGATCTTGCTAGCTGTAATATTTTTGGCCAGATATGGCAATAGTCCAAGAAAAGTGGGATTGCTATTGCCTGGTCAGTGAATCCAGAATGGTTTCTTTGCTGATACAGATTTCACAATGAAAATTTAAACTTTGCAACATAAACAAGTATAGGAGTAATTGAATGCAAATGAAAAGAGTTTCCCCAAGGGAAAAGGCCATCCCTTTTCTAATACAGTGAGGGAACATATTTAAGGTCACATAATTTTTACTCCAACATCTAAAGTGCTCAGGATGCTTAAAAATAATGTTACTTCTTCTTCAGAAAGTGAGAAAAACGAGATTTCTGAGAACTCATCTCAAAAATGTCTTCAAAGATCTTTCTCTGGATGACCACGTTGTTAAAACTGTGATGGATGGCTTTCGTATATTAAACCCTGGTTGTTTGGGGTTTTTTGCTACTTTTAGCAAACAGGAAAAAAATAATCAGGAGTTAAAAAAAGGCAACTCCATTTTCTTCCTCTCAGGACCTGCTACTGTAGGCTTTGCTTATCTGTTTATATAGCTACTAGGAAGGTCCTCAGTTGTCTCCTGGTGCTAAGCCTGTCAAATTGAATAATTCCAGACAAACTTGGCCAAAATGCTGTTTTGTTTTTTCCTTCTTAAGACTGTTTTTCCTTAGTGTCTGGAGTCAGACACAGGAATCAAATGAAACTCATATTCAAGTTAATACAAGTGTACTCACAACAGACGATTTTGGTGGCTTGCTGTGCTGTGATTTATGCCATTTCACTACTTCATTTTCTCAGGCTCAAAATGCATATTATTTTCCATAACAATTAGCTTGGGGACACCACAGATCCACCTGAGCATTACACTGTGTATTAGCAGGTACGTTTCCAAAGCGCTGAGTACAGTGACTTATTTGTAATAGCTTCGAAAGCTCTCTATCACCCCCACCACTGCTCCCCTGCCCAAAAGAAATAGCCCTGCCTACTCTTTCCTCCCCTGTTCAGTGCTGTGCTTCCTGAGCAACATCTATGGACAGATCCTTTGGTCCCTAATTTTGTAACTTGAGCTTTTACACCCACCTGTTCAGAGAGTGAATGTAGAAGTACTCTGTATGCATGTACTTCCGTGTAGCTTATTAATGACACCATTTTTTCTTCTTAATATTCTGCCCATGTTCCTGTTCACAGGAAGGCTGAATGATGTAGATTGTTTCTTGAAATCTTTGCCTTGATGATTTTTGCTTTCTTTATTCACACACATGAGGTACAATCAAGAAATAAAAGCCTATTTTTGAGATATTGATAGGAATAGCACAGTGCTTCTCTCCTTACCTCTCCTCTGTACCCTATTCCTTTTCTGTTTGGAACAAATGGTTATTTTTATATAGGGCTTTCTTTGATTGATTTTGCCTTCCTGTTCAATGCTCATCTGTAAATCCTACTAAAGGGAAGTCTGCATATGAGTCAGCTTCTTCTGAAAGTTCATTCCTATTCTGAAACTTTGTTTCCAGTCTTCCTGCTTTTTGCAGGTATTTTCTCTACAACTTCATTTCCCTCCCCGCTCCCCCCCCCCCCCCAAACCCTGAAAATTCTGCAGCTTTTTATGTTTCTGTAATGTGGAACTAGCAGAATACTTGATAATAATGCCACATACATTAAGCCTGCAGTGACCCACAATTTTTTTTAATTGAAAGGTGAGATAAGCAGATAGCTAATAATTCTTTCTCTATAACTATTTTGGGATGAGGTTTATAACTTATTATAAAGCATTCGGTAAGTTACCAAGCATTGCTCAAAGAGTTTGCAACTCTGTGATACAGCATGCAAGTTTCCTTTAATCCTACAAGCTATATCAAATTATATAAGATTCTTGAAGAAAGAGTAAATAAACTACTAGTAAAAATCAGATGGCTTATCTGACCTAAGAAGAAAATTGTGCTTTAAAAATGTCAAAACTTTTTTTCCCCTAATTTTTGCTGGCAATAACCAGATTCACAGACCCTGTGAATTCACAGAATTCCTACAGAAGATTATTATTAATGCCATATAGTATATTCTTGATCAGCCACCCATAAAGAGGATTTTCTCTGAATGAATGTCTTATGATGCGTCAGCAGCCCTAGTTTTAAAGGATCCCAAAAGGAGAACATGAGGACAACAGTCCAACTATGCCTCCAGGTATACCCAGGAGGCTTTAAATCTGCCTGTTTGTCAACAAACATGTTCTAAAATAAAACAAAAATTAAATACTATCCTTTCTTTCCAAAATAGTAAAAGAAACAAAGACAACATCTGAGAAGGTTAACCTGTTAGTTGTATCAAAGGGTGAAAATGCAACAAGAACTTGGATTCCTTATTTACCGGGATACAGGAGAAGCTGGTGGCCTTCGTCATACACAGGTGCTCTGGCTTAGGCTCATGAACAGACATTCAGGTCAGCTACAGATTGACAACATTTATTCTTCTCATAGAGGTGCTTACTAGTGCTTCTAAGGATGCTATTCCTCTAGAAGCTATATACACAGAGGGATAAGGAAACCAATCTCCAGCTAATTGCAGATCAAAATACAAATATATCACAATTGCTATTGTAACAGTTTAATGTCACTGCTAGCATGGGGTAGTGAGCAGCAGAAGGCATCCCCTATCAATTTTAACTTACCCTTTGTACGTGACTGCTCCTTTGTTCATAATGATTAGCAATATTTAGCATCTATCAGGGTTGTTCTAGTAGGGGAAACTGATAAAGTACCTCATGCAAAAAACATACTCATGAACTTTGTTTCCCTAGATATATAATTATGAAAAACAGGCACTTCATTCATAGTTCTGAGTTTATCTCTCCAGAGTATTCTGTACCTAAGCAATTCTGCTGCATATCTTCTTCACCTAGTTTACCAAAAGCTCCTAACTCCTATTTTTTTGCAAAGAGAAGACCTCACAGCCATCACAATTTCTGTTCTGATCAGGTGTTGCTAGATAGTGCAAAGCTATGGATGTTAGCCACTATTTTTATTTGTTATCATCTCCAGTTGCTTCAAAACATACAAGGAGTTAAAATTACTCTTAAAATTTAGAAGCAAAACAACTTACCCATTTGCAATTGTCTCTGTAAAAGATAACTTTGAATATGTAAAATAAATACAATTTCTTCATGTCTGTATTCTATGAGACCTTTAATAGGTTTAGAGATGTGCTTGATGTTCTGGCACTTCTAAGAAAATAGTAGCTTTTTCAAACAGACTAAAGGATCATATTAGTATGTTTTGTACTTTGTATACCTTGTGGAAATTAAAGTACACACCCTCCTTTCTTATGCAAACTATTCAAAACAGGCACATTCCTATATTTCTTATCTTACAACATGCAGAGCTCATTATGTGCTTAAACAGTAACTTAAATTAAAATGTTATGCAAACACAAATTTGGCATCAAGCATCTAGGGAATATTCTCTTTTGGGATGTTAAACCACTAACACAATTAAATCATGGCAGAGAACCAAATAAGCAATTATAGACAACAGTGTCATATAAGTGCATAATCCACTATCTTAATTCTTGCTATACATATATAGAAAGAAAACAGAGAAGTGTGTATTAGTATATAAATTTTATTTGGGAGTTTTCATGCACATAAATATGCATACCAAAATTGCTGTATGATACAGGAATGGGAAGCCAACTCCTGTCCATAACCTATAGTCACCTTGCTGAGAAATATAAGCTAGAAAAGCAAAATGTTGAGTGACACAATCATGGATCACCAGTGAATAGAATTCCATGTTTCCCTTTTTCCAGTCACCTGGGATTTAACCTGACGGCCATGAATTTTAAAATATTATGGAGAGTGTATTGGCAACTGCATCAGCCAATTCTATCAGGATTCTGGGATGCATCTGTTCATCATCAGGCAAATGAACACACACTGGAACAATCACTAAAGGGAAAAACTTTTAGTGGACCAAAGAGGGGTACACTAATTGTGGTGAAAGATTCCACAGTTATCTACAGTATTAGCTGTCAGAAAGGAAGGGAAAGAAAAAGAAAAAAGGAAGGAAACTTCTATGGTGGAATTGATTTCATGTTGAAGTTCTTGCCTCAAATGGATAAGAAGCTTTTTTTCGGGAAAGAAAATGTTTGTATTGTGATCAACCAAAACAGACACTATAGGGAAGAAGTTTGTCAAAAGCTAAACCTGTCTCTATTTAGTTAGTTAGGTGGGAGGGGGGAAAAGAAAAAAAAAAGCCAAAATTAAAAGGGATAAACATAAAATGATACAACGCAGTTCTTGCTCCCCAGTCTTGATTTACTGTCCACTTTGTTATTCTTTTAGAAACTAACTGCCTGCTGTGAGGAATTTGCGAGAAATCTGCTGTATAGTAATTGTTCACTGTAATTTTTTTACAAAGGCTAATCTCACAGCAAAATTGCTTCTTTTTCTTTTTTTTTTTGTCCCATTACCATTCTGAATTACATATGCTTGGTAAAACATTACAAAACTCAAACTGTGCGACTCTTCTCTCATTTCATCAAATATTCCCTGTGGATGATTGCTGCCAAAACTCAGTCAAGGAAGACTTCTGCTATATTTATACACCCTAAGTCTTTGATTAGTGTTTGAAGCATTTCTAGATTATAGCTATTATAAATTACTTATATTTATAATAGCTTAGGATATCTTCTTTATTTCTTTATCTTATTGAAATTTCAATTTTTCTTCTAAATAATTTGTAGTTCCACACCACAAGTACTTTAGTCTTGTTCTGCTTTCCTACTGGACTTCCCCTGCACTCTGAAATTTGATGTTCTTTTAATGTTTAGTAGGAAGTTATTGTCTGTGTAATTTTTATATCAAGTTTCTAAACATGATTTTACTTGATTCAGTGAAAAACATTAATTTCTTCCAGAGGCAGCAGGATTTATCTTAGAATTTTATAAACTGAATGTACTTCTAGTATTATTTTTCTGGTCTAATGCCTCTTTGTTTAGGACTGAATATACACTTAGTCATATACATATGGATCTGTTAACACTTTGGATCATAAATGTGAGTGTCCATGAGCTTTTGCTGACCTAATACAATATACCCATAATTACACTTAATTGTTATAAGCCTCTTCATAGTCTCTCTAGGTAGGCTTTAGATCAGGTCAAACACTGTATGACTATTGTGTTTTCACATGAAAGGCAGGGCCAGCTCAGATGTCTGCACCGTCTTCTCATCTTGCAGTTCAAGAAAGAGCAGGAGATTTCTGGCGAATTTGCATCAGCAGGGTAGGCAGACTAAAAGAATTCTGAAGCTTCCATGTAAATAACTGAAGAAAACCTTGTATATTCAATAGTAACAGAAGAAATATTGTACTAATTTAGGAATTTAACTGTTATTTTTTTCTTTTGATACATATTTTTATGGCATCAACTTTGGTTTAAAATGTAGTAAGAAAAATGCTATATGTACAATATGAATATATACGTATAAATAAAATATATGTATGTATTACAGTAAGTCAACATTAAAACAGATTAACCATTTTTTTTAAATGAAGACTATATATTGCAGATTTGAATTACTGCAACAGTTTTTTTTAATGCCAAAGGTTATTATAAAGATAATAAACTAAAGTTTTTCTTCCTTGAGCATAGAAGACGCATAAGGAAGTAGGAAGAGGGAAACATGCTCTACCAAGAAGTTCAGCTTGTCAAGAATAAGAAAATGGGGTCAACAAAAAATGGATGGGAGTTTTCTCACTTTTTATACCAGAGATGGCTCTGCTAGAGATCATGCCCTGCTCTGGGATTTCTGTATGTTTCATGGACAACTTATGTGACTGAAACAAAACACTGTTCAGTACTCTGCACTCTATACGCAGTGCTAACAGCTAGAAAAACTAGCTACTATCCATTTGTGCTCTAAATTATGTTAGCAAAACTCTGTTGACCACTTTATGGATGATTCTAAACTCATAGTGGAGTTAAATTGAATGGGAGACAGAATTGTTTGCTACAAGAATAATTTCTAACTCTAGGGACAGGGTCATCTTTACTTACTTTGCTCATTTTTCTCACTGTGGAAAGTACTGCAGGATGCCAGACAAAATCTTAGGAGACTGTCTAAAATCTCAGCTAATTCATCTAAATAAATTAATTAAATTAAATTAAATTAACCATAAGATTTAGACATTTAATTCAAAACCATTCCATGTTTTTTCCTAATTGTGTATTCACAGATTATACTCATGCAAAGATAGAATTACCTTTTTTAAAGATAAAACATTGAAAAACATACTGCACCTGGGGAGAAATAACTCTTAAGTACCAATACAGGTTGGGGGCTGACCTACTAGAGAGCAGTTCTGCTGAGAAGGACCTGGGAGTCTTGGTGGATGACAGGTTGACTGTGATGGCAGTGTACCCTCGTGGCCAGGAGGGCCAATGATATCCGAGGGTGCACCAGGAAGAGTGATGATCCTCCCCTCTATTAGGCCCAAGCGAGGCCACATCTGGCACGTTGTGTCCAGTTCTGGGCTCCTCAGTACAGGAAAGGGCAGTGAAGCTGGTGAAGGGCCTGGAACACAAGCCTTATGAGGATCAGCTGAGAGAACTGGGGTTGTTTAGCCTGGAGAAAAGGAGGTTGAGGGAAGACTTTATCAGTGCCTACAACCACCTAAAAGCAAGGTGGGAGGCAGTCTCTTCTGACACGTCTCAAGTGACAGGACAAGAGGAAATGACCTCAAGCTGCATCCAGTGAGGTTTAGATTGGATACCAGGAAAAATTTCTTCACAGATATGGTTGTCCAACATTGGAACAGGCTGTCCAGAGAAGTGGTTGAGTCACCATCCCTGGAGGTATTTAAATGCTGTACAGATGTGGCACTTTGGGATGTGGCTCTAGTCCTGGAATTGGCAGTGCTGGGTTAATGTTGGATTTGAAGACCTTAAAGGTCATTTCCAACCTAAACGATTCTATGATCACCTATGATGTGGCACAGAACTAAAGGTATTGTTAAGCTCTTTTGAATTCAACATAATAAACCATAAGGACAAAGGCACAGCTGTGCAACACTTATTACAACAGATGAGGACATGAGTGTTGGGGGTGGTAGTGTGTGAGAGACTGAAGTTATAGGTTAATGACTCAATCAATCAGCCATTTGGAAAAGCAATAGGGAGCTTTGCTGAGTTGAGGTTTGCACCCCTCAAACCAAAGTGGAGGAGGAGAGATTTTGGATGTGTAGTAGTGAAACCTCTGATTCATATAAGACAGAGAGGGTGCACACCCAGCACCAGAGGATGGCCTTGGCAAGCTGACCTTTGGCAATGAGCTGCTTTTTGAGCCACATAAGGGAAAAGGTTGATAAGAGCCAGATCCCCAGAGGTGCGATAATGCTTTTTGTCATGTCAGTGTTCTCCCCGCCCTGAGGAGGTATCATGTAAGACTGAAGATATTCATCCCTTCTGATAAGGCATAACTGGCTCAACTAAGCACAGTCAAATAGCCTCCATGTGTTAGAGGGGGTCACAAGTCATCGAAGACCCCTGAAATGCCCTTAGACTCATATGTGGGGTCTTCCACCAGAGAACTATGCATGATCCAGTGTTGCTTCAGGCACTGTAAAACTCTCTCTGCAGGAGAGTTACCTGGACATTCCCACCTGAACCTGACTGTATACTAACCCATTGAACCTTTTGTTTTGTGGGCTTCCCCCACCCCCAATGGGTCAAGACTTCAACTATTGACCAACGGACATCTAAATTGCAGCAATTAAGTCTTGTCACTGGATCTGTGGGTGGTAATACCTTTCCTCTCCACTGTCTAGTCCTATCCTTTCTTTTTCTTTCTTTCTTTTCCTTATAAATTTTCTTAAGTGATATTTTTATTCTTTTATATTGCTGTATTTCCGTAGATAATGACCAAAATTGTTACATACTTCCTTTTCATTGCAACCAAATTGTTTTAAAATAAACACATATATGTATGTATATATAGAAATAAATATAAATATTAAAAAATATATGCATAAAAACACTGGTCATTCAGTGTCATTTCACCCTAACCCACCTCAAGTGATCTATTAATAAGAACTTCAGTTATCCCACCTTCAGGAGTGGGTCGTAACATAGTTTCAACAAAAAGGAAAATCTCTGGTTATGTCTTTGATAATTCCCTAGTTTTGGTCCCAGCTTCTTAACATCTTTATAGAAAACAGTAATAAGGGGGAGCTCTGACCTGTCTCCATATGAACACATCTTCCTCCATCAAGGTTTTCTGATTCACTATCATTACAGAAAATAAAGGTATTCTCTTTCAGCCTCCACTTTATTAAGCTGCAGAAACCAGATTTATTTACTCTCATAAAGCAGATTTCTTTTTTCCTCACAGTTATCCACATTATATTACCTTGTGATTTCTTGCAGTTTTGTGCCATTAGCAAATTCCACCAACATACTCCTAACCATTTTGTCAGGCAAAAAATTAAACATCATCAACTCTAAAGTGATCCTTTAGGAACCTCTTCACAACATAAAATCAAAAAACCTGTTTGAATTTTCTCCTCTAAACAATTAATGTATGAATAAAAAATTTTTACTTTTTAATCAGCTACTCTTTTCAAGACAAACTAATAAATTTTGTGTACTTCCATATCGATTTTCCTCAAGTCTATGTTCAGGATTAATATCTCTGTGTTACCTTCATCTTGAAAATCAGTAATTTTAAAGAAATGTATCATGTTACAGCAGTATAATCTGCCTTCATTAAAACACTTGGATGGGTAAACTGTTTGCCTGTGTCTGCTTAGATCTATAATTCTTTCTGAAACGAAATGTTCTAAAGTCACTCATATTATCAAGCTCAGAATAACCTGAGTATTAAAGTACCATTTCTTTCAAAATCTTGGGCGGATATTGTCCATTTAATATAATTTGAGCACATGGTATTCTTTTAATTCTACTTCACCTGTAATCATCAGTGGTTTTTTTCCCCTTGCATTTTTTTACGTTAGCCACAATGCTTGTATCTTCAAATGTGACACTATTCAATTCTATTTTGGTCTCGTACCTAAAGTATCTTTCTCATTTCATAAAACCATGCTCATTCTTCTTTTTACCTAAATGTATGAAGAGATTATTACTATTTATTTTTATTCATTTTGAAAGATTTATGTCTTTAAATGTCTTGCCTCCTCTCTGCATTACAATCTTATGGATTAAATTCAATTCAGTACCTATAGAACAATAACTTTATTAAACATGAATTGGGAAGTTTGAGGGGAAACTAAAGCACCAGAGAAAACATGTGGTCACATATTTTGACATCTTATAATTACAAAATAAATGTCTTCTATATCCTGTAGAAAATGGAATGAACTACTATTTTCCATCTGACCCTGTCTGATGTAATCATTGTGGTTCTTAAAAGTCTTTTTCTTATGTCAAATGCACCTTGTTCTTGTCCCAACAAAACGTATTTTTTGTATTCCAGGGGACCTTGTCCTTGAAAAAGCATTAATTAGTTTTTGAGGAAAAAAACATGTAACTTCATCATCAGAAATCATTGTATTAGAAGTCTGTGGATTTGTTTGTTTTGTTTTGGGGGTTCTTGTTGTACTTGCTTGATTTTAAAACCAAATGCACTTCTACCATTTCTTTGTTCTCCTGTTTGCAAAAATTGGTGAATGATAGCTTCCTGTCTCTCCCAGGGAGTGTCCTCGCAGTGATGACAAAAGAAAATCAAAGAACTAGGAAACAACGGGGAAGTTAAAACTTGTAATTTTTTTCTGTCTTTTAGTCAAAATCAATCTTTCTTATATCTGTTCCTCCCTTCTACGTTTCTCTCTTCTGGAAGTTAGTCGCTTCATTTAGTCTTTTCTGAACACAAAAGATAATTCTGTGAACAAAAACAAAGTTCTAGAGAGTCTTATCGTGATAGACATTAACAGACAAAACATCCTACATTCCTGAAGGGAAAAATTCACTGTGAAAATCCAAATCCCTGCTTTAAAATTCAAGGGCAATTTAGAGAAAGCAGTTAACATCAGCAGCAGATCCACAAAGTCATTATTTTTAGCAGAACTTTCCAAAAGAAAACTTAAACTTGAGGCAAGTTTTTCTGTGGAAAATATCCATCCAAATGGCTAAAATTCAGGAATTCAAAGAGTGTTATGAAACATTATTTCATCATCTGACATTTTCTAACACAAAATGTAAATTCAGTGGATCTTCTAATCAACTGGAACTAAATATAGTTAATTTAGTAATATTCTGCTTTGTATAAGGTAAGTGAAGCTCCAAAGCTTCTGGGGATTAACTGCCCACAGTGATGATGTGAAAGTTGGGACAAGCTTAACGCTTAGAAGCCAAGTAAAGGTCTCATTTCAAAGATATTTTTCAAAAGAGTAGCCAATAAAAGGTGTAACATATACTTATTTGAGGCAATGCACCCATTAAAATCTGCGACTTGAAAGTTCATTGCATGACATATCTCAGTATTTTTCCTACAAACCTACAAGTACATGAACAAAATAAAACCAAACAAAATAACCCTGGCTGGCTTCATTTTCTTGTAAAGGACTTCTATAATCACTGAATCAAACTAAGTATTCTAAACAGATGATTACGTTAATTTAAAATGCCTTGGTTGATTTATGCAGCATTTATGCCTGTACTTATTTTATTATGAATGGTTTGTTAAACAGCTATAACTGGTCAACCAGCAGCAAAAGTAAATTCGTTTTAAGGATTATTGCCCAATAAATAATTTGCTGAGGCTTATCTAAGCCTTATTTAATAAAATTTCTAACCCTTAAAATAAGAGTATATTCATTTGTTGCAATTAGTGATGGTTTAGACCTGTCATGTGCTCTGTGTGTTTTACCATATACCTTATGATACCTACAGATAGGTAGCCATTAAAATTAAGCATTTATTTATTGTGCTACCAGGTAAGTTCTAAAATGATGTGTTTACTATCTGTAGAAAAATAAAGATTTTAATAATGTGTTCACATTATTTCAAGGATGCCTTGGTAAGGATATGCTACTTTTCCTCTGGAACAGAAGAAACAAAATTCAGTAACAGTAAAAATATCCAATAGAAAGACATGAGTGAGAGACAATTTCACCTGTGACTCCTGAAGACAAAATAACCTTTAGGGTCATGACAGCAGTGTCTTCTCCTACATGTAAAATAATATGTAAAGAAAGATACAAAAAATAGGTATTAAAATGTAATTTAAAAAATTCTTCTATGGAATAGCTGACAAGGCAGTCATAGAATATAGCAACAGGATAAGGAAGAAATATGTGTCTTTCTTAGGAACAAAAATAAAAGACTAGATTGCAATCCCAGAAGTGAACTTCCATAGCAGGTTCTGATTTATTCCTTTAAATAACAGAGAATCCTGAAATAATTCAGGAAAAGCCCTTTGAACTTTCTCTGACCGTGTGTGTTAAAGGTCAAAATAGGGTTATTAGAAAGACTTCTGTTTCAGAAAGGTGGAAGAGAAAGCAGACTTTGTTTTTGAAAAGTCTGGCCACATCCGTTTTGGCTAAAGGTACACTTATCTTAAATGAATATTTTGAAATTGTCTTTTACCTTGCTAGTTTCTGAACACACCAACAGTGGGATATTCTTTGACTGGGGAAAATGATATTGCTGGCTTGCTTCCACCATGGTCTTGCAGGGTTTATGAATAGGTGCAAACACCTAGAATTGTGCTTGATAACTGAATGTAAGGTCATTTAGCTACTTTCTCCTCACTCCCCACCCCCATTCCCTCTAAGAAGCCTATGATATTCAAAATTCAGTTACAAAATTCAGTATGATATTCAAAATTCAGTTACAAAGGATCCTCAAATTAAAAGGTGAAAACTCTGACTAGTGTTACCTGTTTTGGGGGTAGAATCAAAATACCTGTTAAGAAATTACGATGAATAGTACATATATCTGTTTGGTTTTGTTTTTTTTAAATACAACTGAATTGCAATTACAGTTGAAAAAAGGAAATTTAATTGGCTTTTCTTAGACTCTCTTGAATAATTTATGATTGGTGTCTTAACACAAGTTTCCTAAAATCAGATATAATCTTCAACATAACGAGATGTAAATACAATACCAGTTGGTGAACTGCCCTACTTTGTTAACTGAAGAGATAAATTAATTTACTTATTCAATTATTCCAATTGTAAATATAAATTACAATTCTCCTATCTGAAGGCTACTATTGATTAATAAGCATTAAAAAATGCTACTTTTCAATTTTTTTTCCTTAAGAGAAACTCCTATTAGTTAAAATCTAAAGAATTCGCAATTCTTATGATCTTCTCTTTTCAGGAAAGTCTTTAAAATGACTTCACTTATTTCCTACAGAGAAAATGAAAGTAATACTACTTGTTTTCTGAAAGTTTAATAATATTTTTAACCTTAAAACAAAGTCAGAAAACTTTTCTTAGGTTGTTGCTGACAAGGTAAAGGTTTTCAGGCAACTTAAAATTTTGCAACCCGTTGTGGTTCTACACTTCATCATCCCAATGTCAAAGAATTAAGGGGTAGGTGTAAGCTGTAAGCTGTGGGGTTTTTTCTTATAGTAGTGCAATTTAAGTAAAAGCATTTGGTTTGTATATTTTTGGAAGAAAATTATAGTTTCTTATCACCTTCTGGGTAGATAGTGTATTGCAAGGGGAAACTTCAAAAATATACTAAAAAAATCTGCAGGGAAAGAGCAACTAGTCACCCTAATTTGGAAGTGGTAGAATATGTGCAAAAGGATCAGAGCAGACAAAGTAAGCAGTTTTCAAAGTAAAATAATATTGCAGCATTTACTTTACACTCTTTTGGTATCTTCAAATTATGACATTTGCCGATAAAGTTATGACAAATTTTGATACAAAACAGTTAAATTTACATGTTTGCTTTCACAAATTATAAATAATTCTTGTTACTTATCAAACAGACTGAAAAACAGACTTTTCAGATTTAAAGATCTCAAGGCTCTTTTTTTTAACAAATATCAAAACTGTAAGGAAAATCATCTTCTTTACAGGTAATTCAGGACAGAAATCTGACACTTGTACTTGATCATGGAAACTTCTTACCTCATTCAGACTATTTGATTATATCTTTTCCTTTGACCGTTTTCAAAAGTGAATATTTGCCTTTTAAACCTTTGCAGTATCACAATCATATTATGCTTTTAAATATTGGCACTCCATCTGTTAAATTATGTGGGACATTACATAAAAGGAAAGAAAATGGTGAGAAAAAAAAGGCTGAGATGTCTGTTTGCAATCTACAAGCAAGTCTACGTTTTATTCTCCAAGTAAACTTAAAGAAGTCTGAGAGGCAGTGATAACAGATCCAAGCTCTCCACTGAAATTACAGTGGCGTGTAAGTAAGGAATCTTAAGTAACTTTCAGTGTTTTAGCTCTAGAGAAAAACTTTACAGGTAGAATCTCAGTTTCATGAATCTTTACACAAGTTTAGCATTACATGTGTGGTTGGCCTAACTGAACACAAAGAGTACACAGCTTAAGAAATACATTCATAATTTCATGACTAGACCCACATTTATTAAATAATTCAGAGATGTTTAAAGATGAAAAATTTTTTATAGACACTTGTTATATACAAGATATTTTTCTTTCCTCTTCTAGGCACTCTTTCCTTCAGAAAACTGCACAGTAAAAATGTTCCTACAAAACTCAAACAGTAGAAGCTGATTACATTAACCTGTAGACAGAAATGGCTTGGAATTTTCCAATGTAAGATTTTTAAAAAGGAAGTATGGATCAATGTAAATCAAAACTCTTCTCAGAGAAATTTAATCAGGATTGTTTTCTTCCACTGAAGGTTTAATTCCTAGTCAGAATAAAAAGAGCTGGGAGAGACAAAAAATGCAGACAACAGACTTCTAAAACAGATCAGTGTGGGATAGAGGAGATTCTATTCAGTTTGACACAGGTATACCCAAGCATCCCAGCTTGCATTGCTTAATGTAAATAGCTCACTGTCTGCATGAGAGAGAGATCAAAGAGTTACAGTCAATGACTCAATGTCCAAGTGGAAACCAATAACCAGTGGTATCCCTCAAGGATCCATATGGATACCAAAACTATTTTATATCTCCATCAATGACATAGACAATGGGATTGAGTGCATCCTCAGCAAGTTTTTGGATGAAACCAAGATGAATGGTACAGTTGACACACCTTCCAGATGGACCTTGACATACTGGAGGAGTGAGAGTGTGTGAATCTCATGAACTTCAACAAGGCCAGTGCAAGGTCCTGCACCTGGATCATGTCAATCCCTAATATCAGCATAAACTGGGAGATGAATGGATTGAGAACAGCTCAGAGAAGGACTTGATGTCCACCATCCTGGTGGATGAAAAAGTTAGTTGTGAGCCAGCAATGTGTGTTTGCAGCCTAGAAATCTTATGCTGGGCTGTGTCAAGAGAAGAGTAGCCTGCAGGACAAGGGAGGTGATTCTCCTCCTCTATTCTGCTCTGGTGAGACCCTACCTGCAGTACTGTGTCCAGCTCTGGGATCCTCAGCACAAGAGAGACATGGATGTGCTAGAGGAGGTACAGAGACAGGACACAAAAAATATCAGAGGGCTGGAACACCTCTCCTATGGACAGGCTCAGAGACCTGGTGTTGTTCATCCAGGAGAAGAGAAGGGATAGCTTATTGCAACTTTTCAATACTTAAATGGAGCTTACAAGCAGTGTAGAGAGAGCTTTTCTACCAGAGTCTGTAGTGAGAGAACAAGGGTCATTGGTTAAAACAGAAAGAGATTTATATTGGATAGGTGGAAGAAATTTTTTACAATGAATGTCATGAGACACTGAAACACATTTCCTGCAGAAGATTTGGGTACCCCATCCCTTGAAGTGTCTAAAATCATATTGGGCAGAGCTTTAAGCAATGTGATCTAGTGAAAAATGTCCTTACCCATGGCATGGAGTTTGGAATAGATTATTTTTGAAGGTCCATGCCTATAAAAGCCAGTCTATGATTCTATTACACTATGACAGAGAATTTGAAATAAGTAAAAGTTAACATTCTACTCATAGAAATTCAAAAAAGAGGACAATATAGGTACGAAATCATATGAACAAGTAAGTCCAGATTTAAAGACCATATTCCAGATTTTACTATATACTAGATATAGTCCCACAGTGATGGAAAAAACCTCTTAAAATGCTATTATTCAGATAGTATACAGAAGGATGACTGACTTGTCTGGGAATAGTTTAGTCATTGACTGCAACAATAAGACAATACATATTTCAGAAATTCATTATGATACTACTGATATTTAACAACTATATGATTATTTAGTCCTATGCAAATATATTAGAGGAAGATTTAAGTCGGATATGACTTTATACTGCTTTTGTGCATATGTGGGAGTTTGTCTACGCACATTTAGAAAATGTGAGTTTTTAATGTGTTATTTGAGTTGTTGTATAATCTGCTTAGAAAAATGTAGTTTCCTCAGTTTTGTCATTTGTATCAGACAGAATAACAGAAGTATGTCATCCTTGTATTCCTCAATTAAGATAAACTGAAATCTATAATTAAGATAGCAGCTTCTTACTACTTTGTTGACTTGATTATTTATTTAGGATAGAAAGGCATACTATTTTGAAACAGAATTTGAATTTTTAATCCTTTTTGGGTTAATTTACTTAGTTTGCGAAGCAGCAAAACTGGTAATCATGTGAATGTCTTTAAAATATAGGTTTTATAAGACTGCCCTTAAACATCCTGATTTAGATAGACAGAATTTGGCCACTGTTTGCAGTGTTACATGGTTCTCACGTAAAATATTTTAAAACATAAGGATAAATATTCCCAGAAATTGGCCAGATAAAGGGGAAAATGGGTATCACAGATGTTTGCATTTTTTCCTGTTGGTTTTTTGTTTGTGCACCCAAAATGGACATTCCTAAAAGTCTGAATAATATATTTTCCCTGGATTTTATAAGAACCTCATGCTAAATCCACAGAAGTATTTGATTTAGAAATTATTATTTTCAACTTACTCTCTAGTTAAAATCCATCTCCATAAGTCAGTAAAATGGATTTTTGACTCTACATTTTTAAATCATGCCAATAAATCCTAAATACAAAGTTTTGATTTACAAATATTCCTTGTACTTGGGATAAAAAAGGACAAATTTATGAATAATGACTTGAAAGCTGTTCAGTTAAGATCAGCATTATAAACTTGTATCTAATTTGTGGTTGTTGTTCCCAAAAATGTAGACCTTCAGTGCTATGTATTAGTACTCACACAGCAAGACACGTTAAAAAAGCATCTGTATTTCAGATGAACACTCTAACAACACTCTGTATGCATAAAATGAGGCAGTAAACCACATAGAAGACTGAATTATTTCCTTTAAAAACTGCAGTGTTTTAGAAAGCTGAGAGCATGGAAAACTTCTTGCTATACAGTGAATTTTAAACATTGCTCTTCTAACCCTCAGTGGGTACTCAAGCTGGAGAAGAAATAGGATGCACAGAATGTAGGGCACAGTGGAGCTGTGCTTCTAGATGTTGCTCAGGTACAGAAATTGTCTGTTGAAAAATCCCACTGTTGCAACCACCATGTACCCTGCCTCTAATTTTACATGGTGCTACACTTTCCATTCTCTCCGTTCTAAATCTGGGTTAGTAGATTAAGGATGCCATAACTGTGTCACTCTAGGATTATTTACACTGGAGAAAAAAGTCTGTGTCAGGTGCTATCCCTGCTACAAAAAAAACAGGAAAGGTGTCTTAAACCTAAACTTTTGTAAGTTAGTTAGCTACCCAATTCCTTGCTCATCATTCTTCCTGGGTGACAGAGTAGCTGTTCACCTGCTTAAGTCTCAGGTACCAGCACTATCCAGGGCCCACGGCACAGAAAGTAAAGTGAAAACGTAAAACCTGTGTCCTTTTCGTAAGAGTATTGTTGATCTTTTTGAGCACCTACACCAATGCCTGAGAAACTGACAGAATTTTTCCTGCCTCTGAGGTGTTTTACGTACTCTGAAAGAAAATGAAAACCTATTGGAGGCAGAAGTCTGTTATCACTTTAATATGAATGCAGGTGGCACTGCAAGTGATATTTTCAGAACAAGATGAATGTTCTTGCCTTATTAAATTCAATCTGCTAGGTGAATTTTCTGTCAGAAGAAGTGTTGAAATGGACTGCTGAAAAGTGTGGTTATAGTCAGAAAAGTGACTGTCAATGTGGAGCTTGTTATTTAACATATTGGCTATTCTTTGTGTAAATCATGACTACTTTTCTGTCTAAAGTAGGCTTTTACAATAGCTAACACTAAAGTACTAATTCTGCTATAGAAGTGGAAAGACGATATTGGATTTTACTCCATTTCATGTAGGTGTTATTTTTGTTGATATTGTATTTGAAACTCATTCAAAAGTCCTTATTACAGATTATGAGAGTCCAGGAAAAAAGAGACAAAATAGACCAATTCTCTAGTGTCAGATTGAATTCATAGGTCTGACAAGAAGGAAAAAAAAAAAAAAACAAAAACCCAACCCAAACCAAACAAAAAACCTGAACTATTCTCACACACCATAAAACCAGTCTAGAACAGACTTGTTTCAAAGTCAAAATAAGTTTAATGATATGTTACCTAAATTCACCAGTGTTAAATCCCTAATTTCTCCTATAGGTTAGATCTACATTACTAGAAATGAGCCAGTCACCTGTTTTCATAAAATGCACTTCATGCTCCCTCTCACTGTTCTTCTTTTCCTCTTTCCTAATGAGGAAAAAAAAGGTGGTGTCATCCATACTAGCTAGTAAGAATGACATTTGGTCAATAATAATACGTCTTCCAGGTACTGTCTGGAACACAGTTCATTGTCATGAGCCAGAACTGTGCCAGGGATTAGGTGGGAAGGAGTAAGGTAAGGATCTAGATCTACAGCATTACCAAACATTAAATTAAATTAAATGGAAGCATTTTTGTCTCCAGAATAAATCTTTGTGACATCAAAAAATTAAAATCTTCTGAAAACTTTATTTAAAAGTCATACAAAACCTCTTATTTAATAAAAAGTCTACTAGATATCCGAAATGACAGGAGGTCAATGTCCATCTGTGCAAAGAATTGGGAAGCAAGGCAATTAAAAAACACTCTTTGAGAAAATCCTAAGCATTTTCTCATCAAAATTAACTCTAGCTGGCTAAATTAATAATCCTAACCATTAACATTTAAAAAATTAATATAACTAAACAAGTTTTTGCTCTTTGGATGAACTTTTAAGTGCAGTGACTATAATAGGAATAGCATTTTACTGGTTTGGAAGTGCCAGATATATTTTGAGGTTATGAAGCAGGAACTAACATTGTACATCCAGTGTTTCTACATGCAGTTAAGAGTCTGGATGGTGAGTGAGATGGTATAGCTCAAGAACATTGATAAGTTTACCTCCTCTGCCAGTCATTTGCTCTCTCCTCTGGTTCACAGACAGCTGACTTGGTCATAGATAAGCTTCTGACAACTGGAGTCCACTGCATGGACCAAAGAAAAATGAGAACAAAAAATTAAGACAAAGCAAAATCAAACTGACCTTGGAAAGGTTATAAGTGAAATTTAAACAGCCTAGCATTGGACTCAAATGAAGCTTAACATGGGTGGAGGGTGTAAACTTGAGGCACGATTTTGCTAGAAGTCCCAAAATGTGCTAATTAATTTTGTACAGCCTAGTTCTTAGCTAAAAAGGGCTTCTCTAACTTTCTAATCAGCGTTTTTCAGTCCAGACTAATTGCTAAATTAACACTGCAAAAATCAGCATGTTCACCTTAATAAAACAATTGTCCTTTTTTTTTTTTTTTGATTGCAGCAACATTTGTACCACTGGTGCGGAGATATCTTCATTTAAATAGAAGCTGAAGTAATTTTCAGTTTAATCTATTTTTTCTGTTGTCGGAATTTTGTTAAAGGACTTTTGTGTAAAAAGCAATTGAGTTCTGGTAGTGGTCAATGCTGCAAAGCACACATCAAAAGTTCAGTCTCTGAAGTACATATTAAAAAAATAATAGATTATATTTGTTCTCAAAAGGCATTAGTTTTCTAAGCAATAAATATGAATAGTTAATCAATGCTTAATTAAAGTTATCTGCATTTGAATACAAAAAATAAATAATAGTAAAGTAATATCTGAAATTCATGTGGTAAAACATGGTTACAAATAATTTATGAAGTGTCTTGAAAGCTTCTTTTGTGATGAAGTGACAATATAAACCCATTGTTTTTCCTCTGAGATCAGTCAAGGTTCAAGCACTGTCAATAAAACAGCATTCACAGTGACCTACCCATCCTTCCTGTGATAGCAGACATCATCAATCATTTCCCCTTCAAGAAAAGTTCAGACCTATCTGAACTTGACTTCTATTCAAGTGAACATCACTATCATATTTGAGTATCTTATAAAAAGAAATGTTAAGATGTGGCTAAACATGTGAATTGTATTTACCACTACTTCCCTACTCTCCAGAAATTTAAATTTATTGAGATGTGTTTTTCTTCTTTTTTTTTTTTTTTTTTTTTTACTTCATTCAGTGTTTTGCTGTTCCTGTATTCTAGGAAGAATAAATAAGTATATTTCAGATTATGTTCTAATGATCCTAACATCTGGAACTTATTCTGTTTTCTCTAACATGTTGCAGTTAACTTTTTCAGTTTTGTAAAAGGCAACTCTTGGAGGAAATCAAGGCCACTAATCAATAAGAGCTTTTGTATTCATAAATAAAGTAAAATATTTGCAGTAGCTCAACATGGAAATTATTAAGAAGCAGACACCCAGGCATTAGACAGTAAAAGGATAAATAACATTTCCAGAAAACATTAGTGAAAGAAGGTGATTTTGTTATCCCATACTGTCTGAAAGCAGAGAACTTCAGAAGTTCTTTTTGATTAACAGTATTCCTCAAAAAGTACTGCAGAGTAGTCATTAGCAACAGATTTCAAGGTTTGTCGTACCACTAGAATCAATCACTGCTGTCTCCTTCTTCAGATTAAAACTTTCTCATTACTTGTGTTCCATTTGTTGATTTCAGCCTCCAGTGAAGATTAGTAGCTGATAGTTATATCCTGGCTATGGAACAAGAGTCCCTCTTGCTTGCTTGTGGAGAGAGTATGTTACAGCAGAAACTGAACAGTCTTCACTGTATGCAGAAGAACTTACCTTGAAAGGGAAGCAACTCATCCCTCTCATTATTGCAAAAGAAGTAATCAGATGAGATATTAATTCAACACATTAATTGAACTGTGCCCTTATCAATTCTATGAAGTAAATTGTTCATAATCCTGACTACCAGTGACTGCTTAGAAACACCAACGTTCTCTTCCTATTGGTCATCTAAAGGAGATCATTATCCAGTGTCCCCAATACTCTACTTTCTCTGACATAAACAGAAGGTTCCTTAGGAATCCTATAGCACAAGAGGAAAGGAAGAAAAACAGACAGTTTGACAATTACTTTGTATTATTTCTTTTCTTGAAAAAACCCACACTGGATTTTCACTAGTTTTAGATGCTCTAGACAGTTTGTTAACTTATTTTCAAACTACCATAATTTACTGCATGCTATTCTAAAAAATGTCTTCACAGTTTCTGTTGGAAAAGTCAGATGTGTCATAGATTTATTCTGCTAACCACAAGGAGTATGCTTCTGAATATCACATGGTTTCTGTTGCTCTTGTCACTTTAAAGGCCTTTTGTCTTAAAAAACTCTAGACTTATTCCTCACAGAATAATATTTGCTGAAGTTTTTCCAAAAAGATTAACTCAGATTTGTAGAATTTTTCTCCAAGAAGCAGGCGGATAGCTTTTAAAAACCTGAAGTACTAATTTTAGATCAGGTCACAAGTGTTCGGACTTCTGCATGACTATTTGGATAGTTGAGCTATCAAAGGCTCCTAGTATTTTCAAAGAGTAGTACCAGTCAGGATTTGTATAAATAGCACCATGCCATGCCATGCCATGTCATAACACACTATATATTTGTTTGATTTGATTTACACATCTGACTCTCTGCACTGGAGCAGGCTCCTGGGAGGACTTGTGGACTCATGGAGAAAGGAACCCTGCTGGAGCAGGTTTACTGGAAGGACTTGTGACCCTGTGGAAGGGACTCAAGCTGGAACAGTTTGTGAAGAAATGCAGCCCCTTGGAAGGACTGACACTGGAGAAGTTAATGGAGGACTGTCTCTTGTGGGAGGAACACTACACTAGAGCAGGGAAAGAGTGTGAGGAGTACTTCCCCTGAAGAGGAAGGAGTGGCAGAGACAGCATATGATGAACTGACTGCAACCCCCATTTCCCGTCCCCCTGCGCTGCTGGTGGGGAGAAGGTAGCAAATTCATAAGTTAAGCCCAGGAAAAAGGGAAGGATAGGGGGTCCTAAGAAAACAGGAGCATACAATTCCCACATGTTGGAAGTCAAGCAGGCGAGGCAGAAGGCCAGCTTGGCTGAGTAGGGATTTTCTCTTGGAAATAAGGCAAAAAAGGAAGGTGTATACCCAGTGGGAGCAAGGTGAAGTGACACGGGAAGAATACAGAGATGCTGCTTGCTACTGTAGGGAGAAAATCCATGCAGCCAAAGCTTACCTGGAGTTGCATCTGGCGACAAATATGGGGAATAATAAAGAGAGTTTTTTCAAATATATTAATGACAATAGGCGGTGTCGTTGTTGGGATGGACTACGACATATAATATTCAGCAAGAAAGTTTATTGGAAAAGAAAAATGAAGCAGTCCTGTGGAGGACCAAGATTTGGACTGGGTGATCCTGATGAGTCCCTTCCAACTCATCATATTCTTTGATTTCGTGATTCTGTGATTTGAGATTATTTTTCATTTCTCTGCTCTGGTTTGATTGGTAATAAATTAAACTAATTTCCCCAAGCTGAGTCTGTTTTACCTGTGACAATATGGTGAGTGATCTCTTCTTGTCCTATCTAGACCCAGAAGCCTTTCATTATATTTTCTTTCCCCTGTCTAGCTGAGGAGAGGAGTGGTAGAGTGGCTTTGGCAGGCACCTGCTGTACAACCAGGGTCAACTCACCACATCAGGTCATATCCAGGTAGAGATGACTTCTTTATTTTGTATCCTAAGTAGTACAGTGTATAGTAGACAGAGGGGCATTAACTTACAGTTACCTTAAGCCAAGAAAACAGAAGTACAGGAAATACAATCAAATTCTGAGAGAACAAAGCTGATATTTATTAGATAGAAGTAAAGGGAGGTAGAAACCTTGTCAGACAACAGAAAAGACAAAAAATGACATTAGTCTGTGACAACAGATGTTGGACCATATTTCCAAAAAATATTTTCATTTATAAAATATTTGGAAGTTTCTGAATTCCACTGCTTTCTTTAGCTGACCTATCAGGTACAGGCAAAGGCCTCATCCAAGGCTTATTGTAATAAACTGAAAATCTTCCACTGGTTACATCAAGCTTTGGAAAAAGCCCAGCTTTCATGATATATGTTCATAATGTGCGAAGTCCAATTTCCCTTTCAGTGATAATGTCTCATAAACCAGATCTTGTAGATAATTATACAGGCCCAAAATTCATAAGCAATAGTCATAAAACTGCTGAACCCAATCTGTAAAAAAAAATCTCCGAAAAACAACTGTTCCATGACATTTCTGAACTGCAGTCAGAACCCAAACCTCTCTCATTCTGAATCAGCCACAACCACATTCTGATATGTCCTTAAATCAGCCCCTGGTGAGAGGCTGTGTAAGTAGAGCCATTAATGCATATGTCCATCTCACATGAAATTTTATGATTAATATTGGAAACAGTAAAAGTATAGATGCCTCAATGACTTAAGTGGAAAATCGGTTGAAAGAAGTTTTTCAAATGCACAAGTGGAGCTCACTACTGCCACTAGTGTCTTACACAAACCTTCCCTAGGATTTCTTCTTGTACTCTAAAATTATGGCTTGGCAGAAGAATATCTGAAAGTGAACTGTAACAAGTAATAGGTTTTTACATTATCCTCTATCAGAGGCCATTTATAAAATTAATTCTTTAAGGAGTTCTGAAAACAGGCAAATTCCATTGATTACTTACATTTAAAACCGAAAAGAATTATGATTATATTTTTAAAATCACAACATACAGCTTAGGATGTTCTTGCAATACAATTTATGTAGATTTCATTAAAGAGTCAGACTAATATCTTTCTAAAGATATGCAATAGTCAGTTACACTATAATTTCTAATGACTTTGGGGAACATTGAATACTCTATGCCTAAAATTATAATGATGTGTTGCTGTAGTCGTTATGTGAAGATCTGCACTTTGATGGGGTGCACTGACACCATTTTTTCATTGCTTTTCTTTTATTTAATGTCATCTCCACTATACATAAAACATAGATGTTTTTATAGTAGTTTGGAGATAGGGAATTTATTTTTACTAAAGAATGAGATTTTGCGTTTTTTTTCTTTTTCATTCACATATCTCTTGACTCACCTAAATCAGTGTGATAATTACAAACTAAATATCATTTTAAAATAAGTATCTATTTACTATATAAATTTTGGAACAAGCCTTTCATTGACTCTAACAAGGGAATATGCACTGTGTTCTGAGATACATTTATTTTCTTATCTGTTCGTCTTTAATTTACCTGTGTTTACTGTGATTGTCTGATTTGTATGAGGCAAAAAGAATTCCCTGAATTAAATCTTCCTTCAGTGACAATATGTCAGAAAAAATATTTGTTTATGACATTAAATTTACCACTGATAGGTGTGCAGCACAAAATCTAATAATGCAACAGTGACAATGTATACCTGCCATGGTTAATAGCTGTCATTTTTTAAATTCTTCACTGTATTTCAAGTCTGAATCTGCCCTGTTTCAAAATCATTACGGAAGAGCAACATAATGATATTCATAAAATAGTTCTTCCCGGTTACAATTGTTGTAGGTTATATTCCACTTGATTTGTTCTTTTTACATAAATATTTTAGGAAAAAACCCACAACATTTGCTTATAGGAGTCAAGAAGTTGATGGCAGCAACATTTCTCAATCTATTTCTTTTGAGGATGGACTTCTTTTTTTTCCCTTTCTTGCATAGAATATTTAGGCTTCATCACAGAAGACATATTGAGATACTAATCAAGAGAGTTGCACACCAATTTCTTTTCTGAATGTAAGCAGATTAATAATCTTTCAATATAGAATCCTTCACACCAAGACATCTTGGCACTTTAAAATAATATAATAGGTAATACCAGGAGGCTGCAGTTTATTGGCATTTGGAGAGTGGAATTTACTGGAACATAGACTAGGGCAACCACTGGGTGAATTCTTAGAGCAACCACTAGGTGAATTCTTCAGTTTAGCACAGCATGAATTCTTGAGCATGGGTCCCAGTGTTTTACTAACTAAAAATGTCTCTTGAATTCAGGTTCTTTCTGGACAGTGATTTCCCAGCCTATAATGAGTGTATATCACCCAGCTTCAGTCCAACTCACTGAGGAAGATCTGATAGCTTGAAGAGTGAAAAATACATTAATACTATTTGCAAACCATTATCATCCAAAGTTTTGCTTATTCTTTTTAGATTTGAAATAAACACTTGTTATAGAAATATAAAGTAGACAAAATAAATTAGTTTCAGAAAACAGTAACTTTGTGGATTTTGACTGGAAGGCTTTTCTTTTTTCACAAATTATTATTTTTTGAGATGGGTAGCTGTTTTTTCCAGATCATCAATCTGTTCCCATGGGTACAGTGATGGTGAGCTATGATATATACAGCACTTTGTAGGTTTAAAGCCAATTGTAAGTTTATTAATAATCCTTGCAGATCTATGGCATTGCTAACCTTAAGAGAGGCATAAAAGTTAGTCTGTTTCATGGAGGTATGCTGATAGACAGTCATGACATCTCTCTAATGAAATACTGGTAATGTGAAGGCTTTCTTTCTGTCATCAGAGCAAATGAAGTATAAATCATGTGTGTGGTGAACCACATAAAAGAAAAATAAAATTACATCTTCCTAGACAAATTATTTCAAAGCCCAATTAAATAAATCTGTGAGTAATAATCAAGCACAAGAGGAAAAAAAGGTATCATAAGCAAAATAGATTCAAAAGCAATTGGTTTAAGATTAATATATTTGATGTTTATTTTTTAGGCTAGTAAACAATTTTTTAAATCTTTAAAGAAATCTAGATGCTACCAGTTTTGAAGACAGGGTGAAAGAATATTTTTCAAAAAACAGCACAAAAACCAGTACAGGTTTAGTTCTGAGGGGAAACAATCAAAAAAAACACCCAATCCCACTAAAAAAAAATCCACACCCAAAACACAAGAAAAAAGCCTCCCACCATTTACACTGTCTATATATAGAGAAATATCTGTGTAGCTAATTCTCCAGAGAATTCACCACTTTGTTACAGAGCCATCACATCCTAAATGAACAAAAGTTAAGGGCAGTTGCTAGGTGACATAAAAAGATGAAGAAAAGAGACACATAACTCCAGAAGGTCTCCCGGGAAAAAATACAGAGAAGGTAAAGCTGAAGGACATGTGATCTGTGATGGGTTGACCCTGGCTGGACATCAGGTGCCTGCCAAAGCAACTCTACCACTACCTCCTCAGCTGGACAAGGAAGAGAAAATATAATGAAAGTCTAGTGGGTCAAGATGAGGACAGGAGAGATCACTCAACAGCTACTGTCACAGGCAAAATTGACTTGACTTGGGGAAATTAATTTAATTTATTACCAATCAAATCAGAGTAGAGTAATCAGAAACAAAACCTAAATTTTCTAATTTTCTGAATTCAAAATATGACCAACACCCCATTATTTTCCTAAAAATAAACAGAGCGATATAAGCAATTCAGTGTAATTACCCTCTCACATATTTTGGCATTCTCAATTATTACGTTAATAAGTATTTTGTGGTAAAAATGCATTAATAGTGTTAGATAACACTTTTTAGGGCTCAGAACCTGATGAATTTATAAGGGTAGACAATATTTTAAGATCTAATAATTGAAGTATAATTTCCTAAAACAAAGTCTTATTAGAGAATATTGGAGAATTTCCAGTTTATAAATAGCTAGTCACCAAATCTGCCTAAGAGTCTAAAGCACATAAAGAAGAGCAAGAAGACCAAAATCTGAGTTTCCAGATAAAACATGATATCCTGACTCCTGGAATAAGCAAACCTGAAAATTAATGTTCCTCTATCAAATAGTTTACCATCCCAGGTTATTAGTAATATTCAATCTTCTGTAAGCTTAATAGAAAATGTTTAATGATATTCAATTTAGCAAACATGACATTAAAATAAAGGAGTTCTAGTCAGTCATAGAAATTTGTTTCCTTCCATATGGATATATATGAGTTATATATGTATATGCAGAACTAAGACTTCAATGAAAGAAATGAAAACATGATGAATGAATCCTTTTGGGGATGTAGATATAGATAAGGAGCACTTAAGAAATTATGAGTCATACATCACAAATCATACAGAAGTTCATGGCACCTGAAGTGGGACATTCAAAATGGTCTGGTTAATGACATTGGGAAGCCATCATCTTTGAAGGTTGGTAATCATGGTAATCAAGGAATGTGCTTGGTGACTGATCTGTTCCAACCTACAGGATTCTGTGAAATGGAGTTCAGTCATTCTTGGCCAAGGAAGTTCAGTCTTCAATCACTGAAAAGGAAAATAGAATGTGAAGGGGTTCCCCAAACTCCCTTTCCTTCACGTGCAAACAGGGGTTTCCATTTCCATTTTCCATTAGAGGGGGGCTAAATACTTTCTCTATTGTACAGGAAGAGGTACTAAATAAGCTATGAATAAGGATGGCAGATAATGCAAATTTCTTTAGAGAGGTTTAAAGAGAAAAGTAGAAAGGCAAGTAATTGACTCTTTGTCATGCTTTTAAGGATAATTTGTTTTGGGTGGGAAAAGATCTCTTGCTGAGCTTAATAAAGAGCAAAAATGGAGTAGGGCTGTAAAATATACCAGGTTTGTTCTGCCTACTAAACTTACAGAAAAGACAAGTCTTGTACTGGACTCCTTTAAAAATTCAGTTGGTGTGCCTATAAAATGAATTCTCACTTAAAGATTTTTGAGAAATTTCTGATGATAATAATTAGTAAAAAAGCCTTTGTTTTGTTTTTTTTTTTGTCACTCTCAGGGTGAAGAAAACAATCGTAGAATGCTGGAATATATGCATGAAAGCAATGGCAATGTAGAAAAAAAAACACAATTTGTTTTTTTTTCTGAAGTGCCATCTCAGTTATACCTAGAGAGTCAGCAATGTGAAGGTCTTCAAATCCACACTGTCAAAGCAGTCCATAATTTGTTGGGTCCTGCCACACTTCCCTGAAGAAATAAGCTAAGAATAGTAGGAGCACTGCATAACATTTACATAGAAAGAATTATGTGTGCTTACAAAGACAGTATTTGTTTTCTTCTATGTACCCAAGTTTTACAATGAAAATGAGTTGGCACTGAATCACAAAGTTCAACTAGAAAGCATGGTGCAGGGTCAAATGACCATTTTTTACAAATAATCAAAATTATTTTTTTATTACTGCAGAGATTAACTACTCAAACACCAGAATCAGCAGAGAGAAATCTGACTTGATTTCAGAAATTATCTTAAAAATGCATTTTTTTAAAAGTGATATTTCTGTCATAAGAGCCCTCCAACTTGTGCCGAGATTTTTTCGCTTATAAGGAATGATCTTATTATAAGGAATGATCTTATTTTTTTTTCAGTATTGTCCTTAAAATGTTGATAGGTAATCCTAACACATGCCATTCCTACCTCTGAAGCTAGGAAGCCAAAATATTGCCACACAATTTTTCACCTGCAAAGGGAAAATATAGAAGCCATACAGGGAGAAGGATATTGATTTTCCTTGGAAGACAATTCTGCTCAAGTGAGGTGGGCAATGATGGGTAGGGGAGAGGAGGGGAGGGGAGGGGAGGGGAGGGGAGGGGAGGGGAGGGGAGGGGAGGGGAGGGGAGGGGAGGGGAGGGGAGGGAAGGGAAGGGAAGGGAAGGGAAGGGAAGGGAAGGGAAGGGAAGGGAAGGGAAGGGAAGGGAAGGGAAGGGAAGGGAAGGGAAGGGAAGGGAAGGGAAGGGAAGGGAAGGGAAGGGAAGGGAAGGGAAGGGAAGGGAAGGGAAGGGAAGGGAAGGGAAGGGAAGGGAAGGGAAGGGAAGGGAAGGGAAGGGAAGGGAAGGGAAGGGAAGGGAAAGTGTGAGTTTTTCAGTAAAAATGAAAAAATATAAGGGGGAGGAAAAGAATTTGTCAGTCAGTTAAAGTGATATCTGATTTCTTATTTGTTATAGCCTTTTGCTGGATGCATGCTGAGTTACTTTTCTTGGCTTAAACTTCTTGATCCTAAATGTTGCGTGAAAAAGTTAAGCAAAATAAACCCAATATTGATTCTGTACAGAATCCATCTACTTCACCCAGAGTCTTTATTTGGTACTACTTCTAGTAACCTGAGGTTTCCAGTCCAAACATGAGGATAACTTCCCACATTTAGGTATTCGTGATTATATTGTGCCTCCTGCAGGTGTAAGAGAGTTTATTCAAGTAACAAACTGGAAGATGTCTATCCAAAGACTAGGAGCCCAGTCAAAATATTCTTTACTCTTGATATGACTAGATACAAACCAAACCTAAGAAGTGTAAAACTGCATGGAAAAAAAATTGTCTTACTTTGTTCCAGATTTTTACATTTTTTCTCCTTTAGTGAGTTATTTTTCATGAAGCTGAAGTGTTAACCTGACACTTTCCTCACTTCCAGACTAGAATTTGTTGTGAGAGTTATAAAGTCACTCCGTGTCTGACAATCCTGTCTCTTTTCTTTCCTCCTTTTCTCACATCATTGTCCTTTGTTTTTCCTGGTATACTTCTTATTTAAAGCAAACGTGCTTCTTTTTTAACTTCCTGTCCTTTTTTAAGTAGCCATGTGGTCAGGTTTAAAGCCTCTAGGAGATGAAAATCCCACATCTGGAGATCATCAACTTAATTGAACAATTTTGAATTCAGGAGACACAAAAAAAAAGCCCGCCAAAGAAATCAAACCAAAAAAAACTTGCCCCAAAACTAACCAGCCAACCAGGAAAAACAAGAGCAGTCCAGTAAAATCTTCACCCTATTTTTTTTGTTAGAGAAAACACATCAAATCATAATGCCTCATGCTCAATATTTATTTTCTCTACGTATTTCTGTTATCAATACTAAGTAGCATATTTGGCTGTACCTCAAAAATGTGATATTATAATAAAAGAAGCAAAACAAAAGGGCATATAGGAAAGCTTATTAAAATGCACATCAGGAGGTGCTTGAGGTTTTTGTGGGTGGATAAATCCACCAGCATTTCAGCCTTCTAATGCATATTCTTTACTTTATTGCTAGAATGGAAGATTAGCAGCCTACAGAGTGCTCCATGAAAATTAAATCAGTGTTTCTTTCTCTGACAGATTGTTTTGAGTGAGATTTTATTAACATTTTAATTACATTAACGGAATGATGTATAAATATACTGTAAGCTTTACATGCCCCTAGGTTCATAAGAAGTGAAATAGTTATATAGAGGTTATTTTTGAGACTGGAAAGGAAAAGAATAATTTATTCCTTGAGATGGTGGATGAACAAACATTATTTAAAGAAGTCTACTGAAGGAAAGTCTTACTAAATATAACATTTAATATATATTTTATACTAAGTATTTTTTCAAAGAGTAAAAATTAGATGCTTTGGCTACTAAAGTTAAGGTTTTTGAAAAAGAGAACCATAAAAAAAGTTATAGAGTTCATGCCAATAAAGAATGTCAACACTATAGAGTACAGAAATAATAATGAACAGCTTAAGATAATATACTAAAGGCTCAAATGCCTATAAATTCCTTTGAAAATGTACTCCTAACCTGGGAGGCTAAACATGCTGTATATATATTAATCATCATGCAGACTACCTTAATACTTAGTAGAAAGAAATTACCATTTCCAGGAAGCCATTCTTCTCATCATAAAATATGTGCATATAATCTTAGAGAGTATTTCCTTTAATAATTTTTTAGTTTGTCATGTTGACTTTTAAGGGAATCTAAGGTGACTATCTAATTTTTTAGAAATCTAAAGACAGTGGTTAAACAACCCTGTTCTCACAGTCCTTTAGTACAACACTATTTCAGATGTGTTTCATAACTTTATTGACACAGATATAAGCTTTTTAAAACAAGCTAGTTTATCTGTTCCAGATTCAAGATATCTATACATTCATCTTGCTTCATTTCTGAGATAAATTCAGAAAACACAGATAAATCATTCGATTCTGAATCCAGCTACAAGAGAGAAACCTACTTAGTAAAAAATATTCAATAACAATCTTGCCTGTATCTCAGATCCCATGAACCTCTGGATCAAAAACTTGCATTCCATTTTTTCCTCAAAATAGTAAGTACATTGTATAAACAATCGTAAGTGAGGACAAGATCTTTATTTATACTAATATGCTTGCAGTATGCATGTTGTGGGAATCAAAACATCAGTGAACCTTTGCAAAAAGAATAGATTGAGGAGAAATAAGAGCTGGATAAAAAGCACCCAGGTCTTTTTGATCTAGTAAAAAAATAGTTAATGCAGGAATACATACATGTTCTGGTTTCCTGTTATGGTTCTTTCTAGAAACAAATGTCAGAAAAGGAACTGTTAGAAGGAATTACATCCGTGGAGTTTTGGTCTTGGAATCCATGCCAGGATGAGAGGAGATATGGCTTTGGATGTGCTGCTTTGATGAAATGGGAAGACTTCAGAAAGAATTAGTTCATCAGATAACTCAAAGTTTTATTTAGTGTTACTTAATATGGAGAGACCTCTAAGAATCTACTAAGCTTTAATTTTTGGTCCCTCAGGTATTGAACAAATTCATGTGAGCAAAGGCTCAGTCAGAGAATTCAAGGAATTTATTCAAACAATGCAAGATTAGGATGTAATTGCTGCCAGATCACTTGGCAAATGGGACATATTTCTAATTGTTGTTCTAGAATAAACTTGAATGGTCTCTGGGCTCCTGCTTTGATTTTTTTATGGCTAAAAATTTAAATTAATTCCTCTGTAAAAAGCTAGTATATAAGTAAAATAATGTTAGAAAAATATTCTGGGTGACGAGACTTTTGGAATAAATTAAACTGGTTACTGACTTTGAAATATCTAAAATTACCTGAGGAAATGGAAAACTAGAATTAGTCATGCACTTCAGCTTTTGAAATCCAGTAATGTTCAAAATATTTGGAATGTAAACTAATAAATCCTGAAAAGATAACTTCAAAAACACAAAAGTATGAATGACTTCCCCTAAAGTCCTCTAATAAAAGGGCTTAACATTAATGTTTTACATAAACTAAGTTCTTTACTCCCACTCGTCCAAATGATAATTTTCAAAGGTAAGAATAATAGATACAACTAATAATAAAGAGACAACTACAGTCACATTTTCTGCTGAGGGATTTTGTAAGTGGCTGGATCTCTGTCTGCCTGGTGCCCCTGCCCAGACCTGGGACCTTCTGCTTACCAGCAGTTCTAGCATGGAATTTGCTTCAATTGACACATATAGACTCCCTCCACCACCTGGTTTTAGGATGATACAGATGGTCATACCACAGCATAGTCAGCACCACTCAGTCAGGCTGTGTCTGCTGCCCTGGTCCAGCTGCCAATGTGGACACGCTCACTCCCCTTGCTCACCACAGGCTGTTGACACCACTGGCCCAGAGTACTTGCACCCTTAGCTGTCACTGGTCTCTGACCCCAAATTCACTCACACTGTCCCCAGAAACTGTAATCTCATCCCTACAGCAAGGGACATTGAGTGAGGAGAGGCAGGGAGACATACTACAGGATTTAAGGAAAAGACAGACCAGGCTGGGGACATGAGGCTCAGGGCTGGGTCAGACAAGCCCGCGTGCTGGCCACAGTCTGCACAAACCAGACTCTTTTAAACACAGCCTTGTCTGCCCCTTACCTCTTTGCTCCTCCCCATCCCCTTCCTCCACATGCTCCCTCCTAACTTTTGGGTAGTCCCACTTACACTCCCCTTGAATATCACAAATCCCCATGTTATTGTTTTCTCTTTCTTATCATAGAATCATATAATTGTCTGGTTTGGAAGGGATTTTAAAGATCATCTAGTTCCAATCACCCTGCTGTGGGCAGGGACATCTTTGACTTAGACCAGGGCGCTCAGAGTCTTATCCTACCTGGCCTTGAACACTGCCAGAGATGGGGCATCCACATTCTCTATTATAAGAATTTCTTATGATACTTCAGAATAGAAAAACATTTCCCATTATTTTTATCCCTTATGCATACTTGTACATACTTGTACAACCCTTACACATATTTGTACAGTCTGGAGAATGAGATTTTGGAAAGCAGTGCTATGGAAAGGGAGCTGGGGGTCCTGGTTAACACCAAGTTGAATATGACTCAGCAGTGCCCTGGCAGCCAGGAGGACTGATCATGTCCTGGGGGCCATCAGGCAAAGCATCGCCAGTCGGTCAAGGGAGGGGATTGTCCCACTCTGCTCTGCACTGGTGTGGCCTCATCTTGGCTACTGTGTGCAGTTTTGGGTGCCACAACAGAAGAAAGATATTAAGTTATTGGAGAATGCCCAAAGGAGGGCAACGAAAATGGTGAAGGGCCTTGAGGGGAAGCCGTATGAGGAGCATCTGAGGTGACTTAGTCTGTTCAGCCCAGAGAAGAGGAGACTGAGGGGAGACCTCATTGTAGTCTGCAGCTTCCTCATGAGGGAAAGAGGAGGGACAGCCACTGATCTTTTTGTCTTGACCAGTAACAGGATCTGAGGGAATGGCCTGAAGTTGTTAGGGGAGGTTTAAGTTGGATATTAGAAAAAGGTTCTTCACCCAGAGGGTGGTTAGGCACTGGAACAGGATCCCCAGGGAAATGGTCACAGCACCAAACCTGCCAGAGTTCAAGAAGCATTTGGACAATACTCTCAGGCACATGGTGTGACTCCTGGGGATGCTGCAAGCCCCCTGTGCAGGGCTAAGGACTTGATTACCCTTGTGGGTCCCTTGCAATTCAGCATAGCAATCACATTAGCAGAAAATACATCTGGTATATTTGTATCAGAATAGTTTAGAAATACAATGAGACAGGAAAACTACCTCTTTATGTCTAGGGTGACCTATAATCAAAACAACACATTTTGAAGTCAAAATTATTTAACTTTAATAATCCCTTTATTTCCTCATGTGTGATGAAAACATTTTCTTGGGAATAACAAGGTATATGGGAAATAGATATTAGAAAATAGTCACATAAAAAAAATTTGTTCTGAATAAGTGATAATGGAAAGATCATATATAGCTAATATCATAAGTGTCTTTTTGTTTCCAAGTTTCTTCCCTCTGTATTTTATTCAATTTCTTGTAAGCATTTTGTATATTGAGCTGTCCCATCTTGTATATTACGTTTTGCTCAGTACAGACAAGAACCTCTTTTTTTTTGTGGTGCTTCAACTGTTGTGTGATTCCTCATTTGCAACCTAAAGTTCCATGGGCTTTTTTTGGCTGATGTCTTATACTCTGCTGCAGCTGCTTGAATATGTATGCTATACTGTTTTTCACTATTGTAGATAATTTTCTAGACTCTCTTGCCTTTTACATATCTCTCTTTTTGTTATCTCTCTCCTACTGTTTTGCATTTCCCTGGCTAACTCCCACTTTGTTATCTCCTTCATATACTCTTCCAATCTCCACAGGTAACCAAGTTGTTAGTGTAACCTTTTACCTCTATTTTTGCGATTTGTACAAAATAATACTGAAACAGCAGAAGAAATTGAAAATAGTTTGTGATTTTTAATATTTCTTCCTTTTCTTTTTTTTTCTATCAGATGTTTAAATGACAGAAAACACAAGGCTGCTGTATTACACCCAAAGTACTGTTGTGGATCAACGATTATTTGAACAATAAGCCTGGAGTTTCTGGCACACAACAATATGTAGCACCAGCTGTTTTGTTTATTTAAAAAGGCATACTAAACAAGTTTTACCAAAAGGAAAATGTGGTTTTTATTGTCTTCAAGCATGAATAAAACAAATATTTTCCCCTCTTTCTGCAGTCAAGAAATATCCTGACAACATTTTAAATGCTGGGGTTTACTTCAGGTTCTTCAGAGTGTGAGGACTTGAACACTCTCAATAATGACAGGAAGACTGGAGTAGAGGAGAGAAATTTGTATACTCACTTTTTTTTCACCAATAACATGTTAAATATTTTCAATCTTTTTCCCTGTTTTTTTTTCTTTTATTCTTACATGAGCTTTCAATCACATGTTAAAAGTAATGTTGATAGCTTTCTAAAGCTTCCTTTCATCTCTCTTAATTTTGCTGCCATCCTTCTCTGTGGTGCTAAATCAGCCTATGCTATTTCTGCTTTTAGCTGCCAGTTGTGCTTCCACTGTTGCAGATGAAGTGCAGTGATAAACTTGGACTGAGGATGGTCAGGGATTGAAAATTCAAACCCATCAAGTCCAAAATCTGAGGAAAATACATAAAGAAAACAAATATGTAAACCATAAGGGGAGGTGGAGGGAGGGGACAAAGAAAAAGAAAGAAAATGAAATATTTCATTTTATTACCTACCGGACAAATCTTCCCCCTCAAGGGTTGAGTGACAGGAGCATACTCTCCACTGAGTTACAGGAGCAAGGATTTTACAAAGAGTTTTCTCTAATTATAACTTAGAAATTTGCATGTCTATATCTGAAAGCTGACATCTTTTTCCAAAATCAGGATTGGTTTGTGGGTAAAATATACATCAGTGACACACATTTTAAAAACAGGGGGAAAATTTACCATGTATAAACAATCAAGATTGTAACCAACAAAATATAAACAAGTATTAGCAATCTGTTAATAAACATGGCTCTTATTTTACTGTTAATTTTCTCCACAAAGCTGGCATGTACTTGTCGTTATATCCCAAACATATCATCTACCAAGAGTTCTTATCACCTGTTGTGGTTTAATTGCAGCCAGCAACTAAGCCCCACACAGCTGCTCGTTCACTCCCTGCTGGTGGCATGGGGGAGAGAATCATAAGGGTGAAAGTGAGAAAACTCATGGACTGAGGTAAAGTTTGACAGGTGAAGCAAGAGCCACCTACGTGAACAAAATAAAACACCTAATTCATTCACTGCTTCCCATCAGCAGGCAGGTGTTAAGCCATCTCCAGGAAAGCCAGGCTCCATCACACACAACGGTGACTTGGGAAGACAAATGCCATTACTTTGAATGCCCCTCCTTCCTCCCTCTCCCCACCCTGCTATGCTGAGTAGGATGCCATATGGTGTGGGATATCGCTTTGATCAGTTTGTATCAGCTGTTCCAGCTGTGTCCCATCCGGGCTCCTTATGCACTTCCAGCCCTTTCACTAGAGGTTGAGAGACAGAAAAGGCCCTGACTGCTCAGCAGTTACAAAGACATCCCTGTGTTATTGACACTGTTTCCATCACAAACACATGCACACACTAGGTACTGCAAAGAAAATTAACTCTATCCCAGCCAAAACCAGCACATCACCTTAATCTGAAGGCAGGAGAATGCTTTTGAAATCAGTAGCAATGTATTTCTATACTTAGATCTAGCAGGGAAATGGTACATGGGATGGAAAGGCTCCAAATTTGGAGTACATATAGTGTTTTCCTCTATCCTTCAAGTTGCAAGGAATGATGAGGGAAGAAATAGGAAGAGGCAGAAGATCAATACCTGTCTCTGAGCCCAGTGTCACCAGAAGAATTTTGGGCTTTCTGATCATGAATTGGTTTACACAACATCAGGCTACTGGTAACAGACAGGGTACATCTGTCTCAAAGGGATACCACCCAACCCATATGAAGAGGCAGACAAAATATTCTATAAGCAGCTGCAAACAATTTCTTGATCATTGCCCCTTGTTCTCCTGATGGAACAGATGTCTGCTGGAAAGATAATAGAGCAGAGTGGAAACAGCCTAGCAGGTTCCTGGAGTATGTGGAAGATAAGTTCCTGACACTGTGAGGAAGCCAACCAGTGCACGTGCCCCACTGGACCCGCTGCTTTTGAAGAGAGGACTGGTGGGTGATGTGATGGTTGGGGACTATCTTTGAAATATCAATCACAAAAATGCAGTTTTCAATTTTCAGAGAAGTAAGGAAGGAGGGGTTCAGCAGAACTGTTACCTGAGACTTCTGGAAGACAGAATTTGGCCCATTTCTCCTGTTTAGGAAACTGCTTGACAGAGTCCCTTTGGAGGCAGTTCTAAAGGGCAAAGGAGTCCAGGAAGACTGGACGTTTAGTCATGTAGACATGATGCTTAAGGAAGTGATTTAATGGTGAACTTGGCAGTGTTAGGTTAATGATTGGACTTGGTTGTCTTAGACGTCTTTTCCAACTTAAATTATTCTTTGAAAATATGTATATGATTTAATAGCTTGGGCTTAAGTATTTTTGTTGTTCTTCTTCCCAAAGAGGTGGAAAGATACTGAAAAAAGTACCGCCTCTTCCTCACAATTGACAAAGACAAACTGACTATATAATCTGATATGTCAAGAAGAGTTGAGGAGATGCTGATGTCTTGAGGCCTGGAATGGGCAATAGCACAGTGATATCAGGATGTTCGATATTGATTAGTTACTTTGAAAAATTCTTTTTCATTTTCTGGAGATTCATCTCTTTGCACAAATGTTGTCAATTATAGGACATGACCTGCCATCAAAAGTTAGATTACCCATTGCAGAAAACTCACCTGAATCATTGTTAGGAAGAGATTGTGGAGAAGCCGTGGAACATCACTTATCACTTGATTTTAATGTCTTCTTACCCCCTTTCCCTATTCCTTGACTGTCCACTTTTCCTCTCTCCTACTTGCCTTTGTCACCTCCTGTTCAGTTACTTTTCCTTTGAGCCCAGTCAGTGGCCTCATAATTCACCTGAAATTAACAGCTCATGATTTCTAAATACACTATTACCTAATATTGTAAAAGTATGAAATTAAACAGAATATGAAGTGTCCAAAAGATGCACTTTTCTCAGTATTCCAGTAAATAGGGAACAATGTCACAATGCAGAAAGAGATTTAAAAACACATTGATAAACTGGGTGGTGGTGGATTGACAGGAGCAGGAATGCACAACAAGGAGCTCCAAAAGAAGGTCACTCAACATGCACTAAACAATTACATGGGGTAACCCAGGTCTCAACACAGTGCTGGTCCCAGAAGAATAGATGATGAGAAATGAGATATCTATCTTTCAGACATGTCATAGAATAACTCTAAGAGTTATACTTGTTATTTTCACCAAGAAAATTAATGGAAAATATGATAAGCATAATTATTAAACAGGTGGTCAAATATTACACTCAAAAATGTTTCTATAGACTGATCTAACAGAAGAGTATTTGGAATGGCCAAGACGGTTGTGGGTGAAGATAACATACTTGGTATGACATATTTGAATTGACAAGCCTTTATTTATTTATTACCAGAAGTATTAAAGCAACAAGGAATCCTTGCAGTAAGAGGTACAGTTTTCTTTTGGACTAGGAGCTGATTAAAACAGGCAAAAAGCTTTAGAAATTATTTTTTACCAATAGTGGAAGGTGAGTACACAGGGATCACGCAAATATTAGGACTGGAACTTAAGTAGTTCATAATAGCACTACATTATATGAAAAAGAAGGCTAAAAATTAAACAACAGAGCAAATGCCACAAACTTGTTTAGGATAGCCATATCTAAAGATGTGACAGACTAATTTAGCTTTTATTGCTTGGGACAGAGGTTCAGAGACCAATGCAGGCAGAGCACTGACTACAACAGCTACATGATCAGTAATGGGGGAGGGGGGATGAAAGGGCACAGGGAAATAAAAAACAACTACAAAACCGGAATATAGAACAAAAAGAAAATATAGACTTCCCAATTACAATCCACAATGTATTCATGCTTTGAGCTAGGATTTCTGTGTCTCAGGAGGACACAGGGTGGAACTGACAGTCTTATAAAGGTAGAAAAGACAGTAACAGCTTTGGTGCTCGGAAATGGGGAGTTGGTGAGTGTTTCGAAAGTCATGTGTGTAAAAACTTTACAGGAAATGCTCATTTGCTAGTTATAAAATACATGAAGAAGGAGAATTAAATTATCAGGCAGAATTTGAATTTTTTGAGAACAAAGGCACTGCTTCATTTAGGGTGTATCTATCTCATAACAATTGTTAATGGGCACTCTGAAGGTGCAAAATAGGGAGAGGTTATTAGGAGGATTATGATTTTTAGCAGAGGGTTTATGGTTCCAAGAACTTCTAACGCTGGGGATACTATTTATTAACTGGTTACTATGATGAATATATCTCTAACAAAGAGAAATTTTCTATTAAAAATCTTTCCCTTCCCTAAGAAAAAGTTTGATTACCAATATGGCACATATACACGCACAGATATTTCAGGGAATGCAATATTCTGCATTACTATGCACACACACAAGAATTCTATCAAGTACTACTCCCACGTTGGAATTGTATGTTAATTGTTAGATTGGAAGATATTTTATCAAATTTAAAAGAATTCTAACTTACTTAAGGAGGACAAGCACCAAAACGTACAACTGTAGTTGATGGACTAATGACATAATCAGAAATATATCCTTGACACAAATTAGATATAAATGTATTTAAGAGATTGGCATCAGTAGTACATTTGCCACCTTGCTCCTGGTTCAGGGATGAATGTCCTGTCAAAAAAAAAGTTCATCATGCAGTCAAATTTGTAATTAAACTGTGGGTTTTTTCCCATAGAGCTGTAGGACTGTTAGCAGTCACGTAGACTGCTAAAATACTGCCCTTGTCAAATAGAAGGTTGGATTTGTTCTCCATTTCCGGTCTAACCTTACTTGAAGAGATGTCAAACTAAAAATGACATCTTTTCCTCTCAGAAACCTGTAATGCAGACATTACAGGCAAGTAAAAGAAATGCTGTCTAACTCATTAGCACCATCATAGACAGAGTAAAGTCTGCTAAATAAAATTTACTGAAATATTCATGTCACCTAAAATCTCTTGCCCTGGCATATAAATCTATCCAGTCATGGGTTTATCAGAGGAAAATGAGAAAGGTTGTCAGTTTCATAGATGAAAATATGTAGTATCCTAAATTTATCACAGAAAGGGAGGACATTATAGATATTTTCTGGTTTAAATGTCTAGTAGCTCTTACACCAGCAAGAGTGTGACATAGTTATTTTCTGCATGCTGAAAAATGCCATCACTCTTACACTACCTTTTTCACAACTTTTGTCTGCTAAAATCCTTCTCAAATCTTCAGAATCTTCCTGAATGTCCTAATGTCTTCATTGAATTTTCTCAGGAGAACCTAACTTATCCAGTCTACATGAGCTTATCTAGATAGTTAATTCATATTGTCTGTAATTCAAAAAATTAATTGGCAAAGTAAAGCTTGGGCAGACAATTAATAGACTACTGATGTACCTGGAAAAACAGGTTAACTTTTTGCCTGCAAGAACCTCCTTAATTCTTAGTGCCTCTATTTCCTTAAGAGAGATATCTATATCTATATAGAGATCTCTCTCTCTCTCTCTCTCTCTCTCTCTCTCTCTCTCTCTCTCTATGTTTTTTTATTTTGGACATTATGATGCTTTGGAGGTAACTAAAATAGAACCCCTACTCTGTAATTTATTTCAATCAGTGTCTGATCTATAAATTTTCAAAAACATCATTGTTCAAAGCTTAAGCTGAAAAATATTTGAAAGAAAGCACCTTTGAAAGAATTGAAAGAATCTTTGAGATAAAAGTCTTCATAATTACACATTGACTATCAGTAATCAAAGAGCATTTTCTTCCAATATCTTGCTTCTTGAGATTTTCAATTTAATAAAAGATAGTGATATTCTTTAGAATAGAAATAAAACTGACAAAGGTTTCCTTTACTCTCTTGAATTATCCTAGAGAATTTATCAGATTTGGTTGGAAGTGATCCACTGGTTAAAAACTTATCAGCCCCCTCCTCCAAAATTAATGACACTTGTTTCACTCTAAATTGAGGTACATATCTTTAGTTTATCATTTGTAGAAACAGTGTAAATAACCTGTCTTTGGTTTACTACATGTAGCAACCTGTAATTAAATAGAAACAGCTTATGGTAACATTTCACAACAATGCTTTATTCAGTTGCTTATGATTTTCTTGATTGTAGTGCTACTTAATGATCTTGATATTAACCTTCAAAACTATTGACTAGCTTCAGTGCTAACTACACAAGACCATTTCTCATATCCTCTGTCCATGGCCCATAACTGGCAAGAGACACTGTGGTAATGGGATTCGGACTGAAATCCTTTCTTCAGAAGAAAAACTTGAGACAGAATATCTTCAGACTAAAATAGAAAATATCCTTTTCTATATAGTAAATTAAGTAGATCTTCAATTCTAAGTGGTGAATGCTGCTTACATTTCAGCAGGGCTGTGTCCATGTTTTATTAACAACTACTTTAGAAATATATGAAGTGGAAAAAATTGAAACAAATTGAGTGAATAACACCTAAACAGAACTGGAGTTCATAACTCCTTAAATTGTAAAATCATTGTGAATTATGAGAAACAAGAGCAACAAAGCAACAAAAGAACACCTTTTGTTTTCTTCTGTAATGTTATCATAACAATTACTGAAACATTAGAAAAGAACTAATAATTATATAGGTACCTTAATGGTCTATGTGGAGGCCAAATAAAGATATTATTATTTCTAGTCCAACAGTTGGAGAAAATTGTTGAGAATTATGAACATAACTAAACACTTCCTCTGTCTTTAATGGAAAACTTCTGACAGAATTTTCTGTAAGTTTGCCTTCCCATCTTGCAACTTTTGTGAGTAAAAGAAAATAATGAACTATATCATAAGATCATAGGGTGGTTTGGGTTGGAAAGGACCTTCAAAGATCATGTAGTCCAACCCTCGTTCCATGATATGAGATAGCTTTCACTAAACCAGGTTGCTCAAAGCCCCGTCCAACCTGGCCTTGAACACTTCAAGGGATGGGGCATCCACCATTTCTCTAGGCAACTTGGTTCAGTGTCTCACCATCCTTATCATTAAAAAAGTCTTCCTTATACCTGATAAAAACCTACACTCTTTTAATTTAAAACCTTTGCCACTGGTTAAAAGACTTCTTCCATTTTTCTTTTAAGTCTGCTGTATATATTGAAAGTCTGCAGTGTGGTCTCCACAGGGCCTTCTCTTCCTCAGGCTGAATAACCCTAACTCAGCCTTCCTTCAGCATAGAGGTGCTCTAGCTCCCTAACAATTTTTGTGGCCCTCTTCTGGACTTGCTCTAACAGTCAAGCATCTATCCTCTGCTGGGGCCCCTAGAGTTAGTTGTATGCAGTACTCCAGGTGGGGTCTCATGAAATCAGAATCACCTTCCTTGACCTGCTGGCCACACTTCTTCTATGTTATGGTCCAATTTAAGAACAAAAGACCAGATCTTTATGTAAAGAATATCAGTGAGAGCTAGACAGAGTAGCTTTCAGTTCAGAAGGGCTTAATGTTGATGCTATTGGCCTCATCATAAAGTGAAAGAAGCTTATGGCATACAAAAGGAAGTATCATTGATTAGAAATCTCTAAAAGGATTAAGATATTAAATTAAATAAAGTAAAAGCACAATACGAGAAATTGAATCTATTGTAGTCAAATTATATTTGCTATATCATTTTAGAATCTTTATTCAACATGAAAGAAGGAATCTTCTGCTTAATAAGTAAGTTGCACCATTAAATGAGAGCCAGAAATCAATTAGAGGTCTAAGAGAATCATAAACAATTTAACAAAGTTTTGGATATTTTAATTGCTTGTGCTTCTCTTTTATAATCACTTTAAAACATAATTTCTCTTTTTCCAAGTGTCTGAACACTGTGTACATTCTCTTGGGAAATCTGAAGACAAATTAAATTTTCAATTATAAATACAAACATCTGTGTCAGAAGCACTTAAATTATATGATAATAAAAGACTTAGGATTTATTGTTCATGTCTTTGTGTATCTAAAAAAACAAAGCAGATATTCTTCACAAGCTTTCCCCCATCATATGCAGCAAATAGCTTTGCATATTAATTGATTCTTGTATCCCAAAAATAAAATGGCATGTAAAAGTGATATTCATAAATACAAACATGAACAGCTGTAAATATTCCAAGCACAATAAAATACCAACTACCTAATTTCATTCCTACTCGAGAAATTTATTGTCCTATACCTACTATTAACAAACTGAATCATCAAAAAGTCACAAAGCTCTATTTTTAAACAGAATAAGCAAAAGAGCTTTTACACTGTCCAGACAATTTACAAGAGAAAAGGCAATTTTAATTTTGTAATTTAAAAGACAAAATACTTGGGGAGGGGGAGGGCAGTCAGAATAAAAGCCATTCAATACTTGGTCACAGTAACAGCTGGGAATCAGCATCTTTCTAGTTCCTGATTTATCAACAGCTGTCCAGGTTTTATCTACCATCCAGATATGATTTGCTTTTTCTTTTTCCTTTTTTTTTTTTTTTAAGGCAAATAGCATGGAAAAAATGGCTAGGGGTAGGAAAACAAGAATTCTCTGGAGCTGACAGTTATCCTTTACCTTTTCCTTTTGTGGATAGTTCCAAGCTGTGAAGTAACACTGTACACTGTATGGATGAAGAAGTTCCTTTAACGCTGCTTTGTTGTGCTATTTGAGATTTAGCAAAAGAAATTGTAGTCTGTTACTGACCTGCTAGAATTCAGTAGATAACATCAAAAAATGGGGATGATGGGAATGAAAAAATAATTACAAAAGATAAAAAATTCTCACAGATACAGTTTCCTAAAAGTGGACACCTTGTGGATAGTACTGCACGGGACCACATTGCTGTACAAAGTAGATACCATATAGCCCAGTGCAGTAAGAAGTTTGAAATTTTGTATCCAGGTACAAATAATCTATTTTCAGTAAATCATTGGAGTCTGTGTACCACACTTCCCTGCGTACTGTAACAGAACCTGACCACTCTAGTGTTTTATTGTTCCTTTGTTTATGATTATAGGTAGATGACATTTATGGTCTGAGGTTTATTCATTAAGTAGTGTAACATTACATTAATCAAATTATGACTTTCTGAATTATACATGAATCTAATGAAAAGGCTGGAGGAAAAGAAAAAACAAACAAAAAAAAAGTAAAAATAAATGGTGAGACATTCAACTTTTTTCCAAAAGAAATGGATTAAATAGCATTCTGAAACTTACTTAAAACTTAAGGAAACCCAAAAAAACCATAACATTTTCAGAATTAATTAAATCCCTCTGTGCATAAAGTAATATATTTTTTTCAAAGTGAAACAATTCCCAGATAGTTTCTTTCCTTCTACCAATGAAAAAAACAAGTTATTTAAACAACTTGAGTTATAGCTTTCCATCTGCAGTGCAATCTGTCCAAGACATTTCTTTGTTTTTAAGTTTTGGTTGGTGGTTTTGGTTTGGGGTTTTTTTGTATACATCTAAGCCCCATAATTTGCAGTAGGTAACTTGCATCAAAAAAAAAGAAAAAAAAGAAAACCTAATGAAAATTTTTTTGCAGAGTTGTAAAAGAAGGACTTTTGCCAGGATCGATTGGGCCGTGCCATGTGGGCCCAAAAATAATTCTGGCTTCCACAGACAGCTTCAACTTCTCAGCATCCCTGTGGCCTCCATTAAGCATTTGAGCTCACTTGGCAAACGTGAAGATGTAACGCTACTTGTTCATATGATAATGGTAATTTACTTACTCATTCTCTGTTGCTTTCATCCCACTATGTGACAGTAAACTTCTAATTTAGCAGGAATACCTGCACTCTAGAGGTATATGATTTTCATTTGTGCTTTGCATTGCATTACAAGATCATTAAGCTCTCATTTAGCCTACCAGTTCACTGGCTATGCTGAGACAGAGGTTTCACCATAATACGTATGAAAAGCATGGAAGAGTATAACTACCAATACCACGATTTAATGCTGAGTGAGAAGGTTCATTGGAACTGGCATAGAAGAATGCTTGCACAGATACTGGTGTTATCAGGTAGCAAGGAAAATACTGGCTGAGGAACTTTGCAGAGTAGCTCTGACATGTACAGAAAGCATGTTTAACCATGTCTCCCATTCAAGTCTAAGACATATGTAAATCCTTTTCCACTTTCTTTTTTTTTTCCAGGACAAGAAGTCCTGGAAGTGTATTTCACCAATACAGATGAAAGTCACAGCCCCTGCTAAAACTTCTTATGATCATGGGTGAGAATATATCTCATGGGACAGGTGCTACCATAGCATTTTGTTAACATGAGCATCAGCTCCAGCTCTCTTCCCATGAGATTTGAAGGCCTGTGCAGTCATAGAGGTTGGATTACTTGCAGATTCCTGTCTTAAGTGCTTCCTAGTTGCCTCATAGAGTATGTAGGGTTATACAAGGTCCTGTGAGTCTGAAAGCATATGCTCCAGATAGTCCTGCTGCTGTGATTATGGGCTTTAATTCTGCATAATTAACATGCTCTTGAATATGATCTTGTGCTATGTTTATGAGACAGAAAGCTATAGCCATAATTGCCTTGTATTATCCCTTAGCAATATCTATACACCAAGTTCAGAGCCTTAGCCATGCCTGAAGAATGGAAGATAATACTAAAATAATTAGACCCCTGATCTTGCATTAAACAGCACAACTTGAAAGCTGTGTGTGACCTGCTCCTTTCCTCATATGTGTTCCAGTATCTAAAAAATCAAACTTAATGTCATCGTGAAAAAAAGTTTAGATATCATCTTTCTGCTTATGATACCTTTGTAAAGGTGGTAGGTGAAGAGGAGTAGCAGAGGAGAATGACATCTCTGCAGGGTAATAACTCTCCCCTTTACTTAAGAAGTGCTCTGTTTCCAAGTCTATATCATTATTTTCTGCATTACCTACAGCAGTAGCACTGGTTTTACTCTTTCATTGTGTTTTTTTCATTTTTTATTTGTTGTCACATCATATCAGAATGTTAATAAGGACTATAATGTGCAAGTATCTATTTACTCATGTTGTGCCAAAATGACACAGGCATTACTTTTCCTTTTTAATCTATTACCACTATTGGTTATAAAATGTAATTTAACGATCACCTTAAGAGGTCTTGACCTGATTAATTTCTTCCTTCTGTAATGCTCTAATTTTGCTGTAGTTAACAAATTGACTTCAGTTTGTTTTGTTTTGAATGTACTGTATTAGAGGGACAAGTCTTTCTGTGATATATATGCTTTCCTCCAGGAAGCAAACTGTGATCTCTAAGTATCTCTGGAGTTAGGTTGCAACCAGACTGAGGCACAGACAGGCACTGCATTAAGTGATAACATCTGAACATTTACAGTTCTGAGACCAAAAACATTGTCCTCCTCTCATCTTGGTAAGCATTATCACCAAACCTTTGAACAGCCAATCAGTAAGGCCTGAAAAGTTATGGATGGAGGATTTCCTACTCATTTCCTACTCTTCAACTGATTTAATATTACTAGAAATTTTTCTCTTCAGGGAAAGATGCTGTGCAATATGAAAATTAAGAATTATGACCATATTCTGGGACAGTATTGGTCTAAGCCATGACACCCTTCACTTCTGATGATCATCTTATCTGATCTCCTTCCAGCCACCTCCTCCAGTTTCTCACTGACTGTTCTGAATCAGCATGTCTCTTTCTTTTGGCACCTTGCTGGAGAAGATATCTAGTCCAAGACCTTTTCTCTGCTCTGGAGAGGTAAGGGAAAACAATGTACATACAGTAATTCTGTGGCAATTTCTAGAGGAATATATAGTGTGGGGATTTATTTCAGAAGCACTTTATTATTACATTATTATTATTATTATCATCATCATTTTCATTATTATAATTATTATTGTTATTGTTGTGTCACTTTGGTTATTTATCAGACAATGTGATTCTTCTTATTATTAACATTGCAGGAGAACTCAATCTCATTTTTATTTTGCTGTTAAATCTCATTCTTGGAAAGACAGAGTGTCTGTCTTGGAAAGATGACCTACCTAATCATAGTTAATACCTTTCTAGTTTTATTGAGAACTTGCAGTAACAACTCTGCAACCTCTCACTTACTTTTGAAAATCTGTAATAGATTTTAGGAAGGTAAGATCATGGAAAAAGGACAACGCCACAGTTTGGGTGTAGGCCTGTAAAGAACCTCAGGTGAGCTACAGATTTCTCCAATTTGTCTCAGATTCAGCTTCAGCTTTTTAAGACCAGGAAATGACAGCTCTTCCCTCAACTATAGAACCTTTTCAAAATAACTTTTTTTAAAAATCTTTTTATGAATCCCTGCAATTAAATATTCATTGTATCATTTCAACATTAAGTAGGAAATTAATTGGCAGTTAAATTACAGCTCAGCTAGCATACACTATAATTCAGAGATACACTGAATTGCAAAACAAAAGCAAAAATAAAAACCCACAGAGCCCCAAATAAATTAAAATAAAAAGTGAAAAGAAAATCAAACAAAAACAAGTATGCTGTTTACTAATGACTTTGTACACACAGATGAGTTGGATTCTGAAACACACTTTTTAAGACATGTAAATGTTCTGAAAAACGTTATCACTGCAACTGGTTACATTACTTTTAACAAATAATAAATCCACCAAAAATTCTTTCACAAAAAGTACTTGACATGATGAATGATAGATTGGGATAGGAATTAAGTCAAAAGAAGATTTTTATTCATGCAAACTACTCAAGAACCTAGTACAGTGCTAATATTGCTAATCTACTATGAAGCTCAAAAAAAACTTCCTAACTTCATTGGCTTGCATTTTATAACTTAATTTAACTACTCTTCTTACCACTTTTCTCTACCTCCCCCATCTTAGGTAACAATCTTCACTTTGCCTTTAGTTTTGTGTCTAAGGGGATTATTTGGCCACTGCCCTCCTGAAGTGGTGCAATGTACTTAAATAATGTGAATTAGCAAAGTTGCTACTCAAGTCCAGTGACTATTTGTAAATGCAAACAACAGGAATTCAGCTCAAGATGTTCAGACTTCTCTTATTGCATTATGTGTTTTCTGCAGTGTGAAAAACAAATAAGATCTCTGAAAAGAGTGGGAGTTCAAAAACACCAAAGGGAATATCCATACAACTTTAAAGGTTGCAAAGGTGGATTACTGCTGAGAAGCTTTGACCTCACAGAACATTTTTCGTTTTCTGGAGACCCATCTGTTTTCATAAATGGCATCAATAAAAAGTTGAGACCCACCCCAAATGTTAGCTTGTGTATTGTAGAAAATTTGCCTGAGTCATTGCTAGGAAAAGATTGAGAAGACACTGCCATCAGGCTGGCTATGACCACCAACACTGATTACACCGGGTGGTCCTTTCCTGTTTAGAGAAAGAACAATTTCCCCTTTGGTCCTCCTGACTGGAAAAATGTGTTTAACATATGTACCATGGTCACAGCAACAGATGAGTTTGTGGCCATGATTTCCATTGCATGGACCAAGAAAAGGACTGCCCAGTGCGTACCTCAGGGCATTACTTGACTTGCACTACTTATTATCCCCTTTCCTTGACCCTTCATTTTGCCACTCTCTCACTTCACTTTCGCTGAGTCAATTTTCTCCCAAATTAACAATCTACCAACATTTACCTTTATCATTTTGGTCTTAGTTTTGCTGCACCCATACCCAAATTTGTTAAGTCTGACACCACTACCTAGGTGGTTTCAGCATTATGTGGTTTTATTGACAGGGTTAAACCGGTCCCTGCTTATTCTACAAGGCCCTGCAACCCAAAAAGGAGTGCCCCCAACTCTTTCAGTTGCAGATTTCATTTGTCTCTTGCATAACCCCTCCATTACCAGTTGTGAAAATGCAGATATTCCTCATGGTGCTGTCTGTAGCTGTGCACCTCTGACACCATCGATCATCCATTCTACACCCTCCCCTCACCTCTCGTCTTCTCTCCTCTCATATAATTTCCTATATCCCATTCAGATGCAGTTTAACTCAGCCCAGAGTCTAGAACTCACCTTGTTATTCACCGGCAGCCCTAACATTTATTTTGATTTACCACAGGGTTTGACATCACAGAACTTTTTTGTAACTGATTAAAAAAAATAATATCGTTCGGTAGTATAGTTTAGTTATACATTTCAGACTTTTACATGCATACTGATCCCAGTAGTGAATTAGGGGTTATAATTAAATAAAAATCTAGAAACTCTTTAAATTCCTAGCATTGATTACAAAGAAATTACTCCTTTACAGTGAGGCAAGAACTGTGCAGTAATTCTACATGCACTCACCTTAATCCTGTGAGTTAGAAACATTCTCTCCAGCACAGAAGAACCAATCTATTATGCTTAACTTAAGCAAAAATCTCATGACACATTTATAAACTACAAACTCACTGTGATTTGTGATAAAACGTTGTTAAGGGACTGAAGAGTACAAGAAGTCCTGAAAGACTGCAACTGTCTGGATGCCTACACTGTCTTACAAATTGCATAGATATTTGACTGACAGGCAATGGGAAGAATTTACAAGAGGAGAACCACAGCGTGCTTACTTTATATTCCTCTGCCTAGACAATGGCTATTGACTGCTTTTGTAGATAGAGCCTTACGCCGGAGGAACTTTGGGTCCTGTTCTAGAGTTAACATTTTCAACATGAAGTCCACAGCCACTTGAGACACAATCAGTTATTAGGCAAAAACTGATTAAAAGTCACATACAATAGTCATGCAGTCATCCCCCATGGACGGCTATCCCCAGAGGCATTCTTTCCTTCTTCAGCTATCTAGTTCTGTGTGAAATTACCCACAAGGATGATATCTACCTCTCCTTCCCAGCTAGGCAGGTAGTAATTTATAATACCCTAAGATTTTTCTCATGTCCCCTGCAAAAACTCCATTTAAAAAATGTAAAAAACCTGTGTTATTAAGTTAAGTATTTAGCACCACTGAAATAACAATAATTACTCAGAAAAAAAAGGTCACATCAAGTATTACACTAATACCTTCATATTGTGGATAACTTTAATATCAAATATCTGCTTACTTAAATAAAATTATTTTAAAATATCTATGTCTCTTCCCAGCTTATTCCTAATGTTCACTCCTGACCTTGAAATGCACCACAAATTGCCAATTAGCTTAGAAAATATGTTGCTGTTCAGGCATGTGTAAACATAATAGTTGATTTCCCTATATGTCGTACCCTTTTTGTTTATGTCTCTTTTGTACACACAGACACATCTATATACTCAAGAATTCTAAATACTAGATATTGATTAAAAATTCTATTTATTCTGCTTCATATGGTCTTAAATAGTAGAATTAATTTTATGTGTTTATAATGATGAATGATGAATTCAATCCATAAAAAGATATCATTAATAAACAGAATTATTATTCTTAAGTATGGAGAATTTTATATAATACAGAAAAATATATCATATCACAATTAATAAATATTGTTTAGATAATTTATTTATACAGTGATTTGCAGAGAAAAAATGCAAAGTTATATTGGGAAGCTATGCGGAATGTACAACTAATCATGCCCCCCCACAGCCAGTTGAACCCCACTACAGAGGCTCCCTTATACTGAGAACCCATCTGACCTACTTAAAACTAATTTACCATTATGCAAAGGACTACAAACTACTTATTTCAAGTATTCTGACTTGAAAACTGACAACTAGCATAGAACAGTTTATAGGCTTGTACCCTCTCCTTTTAGCTTGCGCACTTTCTTTGGTTGGCCCTTAAAGCAGAGCTGCATTGATGGGTACATATTGCCACGTTAAATAATAAAATGTAAACTTAACATATACGAGCAATTAAGATGAAAGTTTAGGGGTAACAAATATTGCTAAGTGACTATGAATATGACATTGTAGTGGAAAGCCACTGAATTTTTTGCAACTGGAGACAAGAATAAGACTGTGCTTCACACAATTGAGCTAACACACAATAGGAGCAAGCTTCCATTTGAGACCTGAAGTAATAGAACATGGAAGTTTTATAGTCAAATATTGATTTTCAAACCCTAAATTTGTACATTTTGATATATTTTCTAGGGATAAACACTAAGAATATTTCTTTATTTCCAAGTTATGACATCATTATATAAGTATGCTTTGAAAGCATAAATTAAAATTTCTTCAATCAAGTAGTTTATCCCTCCTCATTACTTCGAATTATCACTTAAAATGAGCAGACATTTCACTAAGAAACTCAAATCTAAATGGAGCACTTTTTTTTCTTAACCTTATGACTTTCAACAGTATGAGGCATTGAAACTTTCACTTATGCCATTAGTTTTTAATTTTGGTAGATCTTCATCATAACTCTTCTATGTATGCATCACAGTGTTTCCTCTTTAAAATGGATATGATAGCTCTTGAAGAAAGGTTAAATCAATCTGAATAGTAACAAAAGTCATTCAGATTCAGACATACAAAATGGAAACAGAGACATGCAAGAGCAGCTTGTAAAACATTAGGGATTTATTTCCTGACCGGCACAAGAAGTTGTATTTGTGTGACTAACAAAGATTGCAATTTTTCTTTTGTACATAAATGTTATAACACTAATGACTGCCTGTAACATACATCCTGGAAAAGATGCTTCCAGTTTGCCTGGCTCTCTTAAGGGCTGATCTTGCAGCTGCGTTGAGCTGACAGTAGCAGCACAAGCCGCATTTAAATCAACAGGAAGGACATGGGATCAGGAATAAGGACTACAGAAGAATCCATTTGCTAGAAATTACAAATTCTATCTACTCAACTATTACTGAAACAAACCATTCTTCCAGACATCCACAGTCTTTAAAACATGTAATTTTATCAATATTTACCATTCTTGTTTTCCTATTTGCATTTAGCGTGCTTTTTGTGATTCCATTTTGGCAGAATGAGTGACTGTCAGCTTTCATTTTGAATTTCTGGCCCCTGTAATCAGTATAATACATATGAATAACCAAAATTGTTCTCTCATTCATTCATTCTTACTGAAGCTGTTCTACTTTGTTTATATAAATGAATATTCATTAGGTCAGAGAAAGATACTAACTTTATAGTTTACTGGTAACGGCACTCACCTTGAATATAAAAGACACACGTTCAAAGTTAATGTTTGAAATCAGACAAAGAAGAAAGACAAAGTAAGGTCTCCAGTGTTACAGGTGAGTCATATTTTCACCCTTGAGTTAGTGAGGGGTTAGGTTAATTCCTGTTGCCTACCTCTTTCTATCTAAAATTTCATTTTGAACTGGAAAATGTTTCGGACAGAGAAAAATTGTGTTGCAATTTGAGCATATTTTTTGTAGCTCTAGATTTTGATGTGATGTACTACCTTGCAGAAAAAAAATCCACAAAAAAATTTCTAACCAGCATTTTACCTCTTACCTTTTCTTAAAAAATCCCATTATGTTAAAAAGATATGTGACCACACAAAGAATGTAGAGCATATCTTGTAGATTATTGCTGTAGTAGCTTTTTAATTGGTAATCAAGCAAAAGGAAAATACCATATGGAAAACCATTTGATATTACATGTTCATCAATTTTCTGCAGAGAAATAGAACTACCTGAAGAAACACTTGCATGGTAGCCCAGCTCATTCATTTATTTAGCCCTTAATGGTATATCAGCCACTTAACAGTCTTAGTGACTTTTTCTGGTGCTCACCTGACAAATCTGCTAGTGTTTGTTCAAAATCACCCATGAAATATTCCCTTGTTATGCACATCCAGTATATACTTTAGGAACTGGAAAACTTTGCTGATACAAAAATTATCTTTTATGGAAAGATAATTTTACATTTGAGCATGAGAAGAGAAAGGATGAAGATCTATTTGTACAGAAGTTTTCTGTATGTCATTGTGACGATTCTCAAAATTAGGAAGGGAGTTTGTTGTCATCCTTCTCACATTCCCCAACTATGTTCACTCCCTGAGCTTCCAAGAGTAACACAGAGTGGCACACGCTCATTTCTTGGAGATGCAATTTTCTTTTCTCCTACTCTCGGTAATGTTCTTCATTGTATACAATTTTATTTAAGCTGAGACAGTAAACTACTTTTATGTCCCTCCTGTAAAGTTGTTTTAAATTAAATTTCTCTTGAGCTCTCTATGCGTTTTAATCTTGGGAGTGTTTTTCTTTGTTTGTTTAGTTAGGAAGAACAGAAAAACTACTGAAGCATTATTCTATCAACTTCTGAAATTTTGAAAAACAGTCAGGATTGTTTGCAGAATCTGATTTGTTTATATTGAAGACTCATGAGCCAGCTCTGTAACATTTAAAATACTTGATAATTTCTTTCAAAATGCATTTTCAGTTCTACTGTGTAAGAAGATTTTGGTTTGTTGTACATCACTATTAAAGCTCAGAACAAGAGCATGAAAATATCAATTGCAGATGAAGAAGGTTGTATAGTTCATTTGACTTAGATGTCTATTTTTCCTTCTTCTCTTGGAGCTGACTTATTCAAACATTTATGAATTGCTAGAACGAGTGTGGAAGCAAACCCTAATCCTGGTTAGATAAGCATAATTCCTATTATAGTTTAGAAAAACTTTACTAGGATAAGAGAAAGGCAAAATATCCATTCAAAAATATGTGTTGCTTCAATCCCAGATATATACTCAAGTTAATTCTTGACAAGATAGACTTCAAAAACCACGCAGATGTTCTTTAGTCTTTCAAGAGGATTCTTAATCAGATCCAGGGCATATATATATATGAAGATATACATGTCAGCAAGTTACGAGTGTCCGCATTATTTAAAAAATTCTGTCCCTGTACTGTTTTCTCCAATGTGAAAGAATTAGTACTTAGTCAATCTAGTTGATTGTATCACTTTTTGTTATTGATTTACTGAATATTTTGTAATAGCAGAATAATAGTAGTCCCTAAATGGTCTGTAGGGACGTATGTCTTTGAAACTTTTTAAGAAATATGTATCTAGTATGAAAAAATTGCCTAATCTCCGTCTCTTTCAGGAGTTCTTCAGTTTTAGTCTCTCTTTACATAGTTATCTAGCCAATATTCAGTTCTTCCTTATGGCCTGTTTGTATAAGCAAATGTACACTTAAAAAAAAAATGGTGTGCCCCAATGGGTACTTGTGTCATCATCCACTTCAAGCATCTTGCAGGGATCAAGGATTTTAATTCCTGTTCTTGAGACTGAATCACTGAGAATTGCTCATCAAAGATGACTGTAACCGTCACAACAGCTTGAACACTTGTCCCAGCAAAAGTAAAATTGTCACTGATGAGGGAAATCTTCTTGCTAAATTATTTATATGAATTGCTTTATTCCTCAGTCTGTTTCTTTTATTATATAATCATTAAAACATTGACTCAAATTTTTTACATCTCTGTTTCTTTTTGATAGTTTTCGTTTTCCATTTTGCTCATGAAAAGATGGTCTGCCTTTATCAGTCAGAGGCCTCACTTAATGGACCTAGGCAACATGTTGTCCCAGGAGAAACAACTGCTTATGGGCAAGAGAAGTTAAAACTGATTAGTCAAGCTTTAACAAGAATTAGAACTGAACCGATCAAGAAGAACCTGCCTGCATTACTGTGCCCATTGGTGAACAGCAGCTGGGTGTTTAAAGAAGATGCTTATTTTCTTCAGGTTTTGATTATATTAGAATACACTAAATGATGATAACTGACATAGTATATATGTCAAGCTGTGCTTATACAGACATTAAAATTCAGTGCAAAAAGTGCTGAAAAAACATCCATTGAATTTCTATTCAACAAATATATTTTCATAGATAGTTGTAATAGTCTGTTAAACCCCAAATTTGAAAAAGTTTTAAATGACTTGTGAATACTCTGCTAGAATAAAACAGATCTCTTGCTAAAGTAAGGCAGAAGTAACCGCAAATATACATTTTCTGTAACACAAGGGAGAAAAATACTGCCATTTAGAAAATGCTTAAGATGGTATTAGGGCTGAGATTTATTCACATTCACATTCAAATGCTTAAATTTAGAAGTCTATAGGGGCTCTATATGTATCAATTTTGCATTTAAGATCCTTTCATCGTCAATTGAACCATTTTCTTGACTGCATCTAACTATAAAAACCTGGGGGGAGGTTTAATTTGCTTGCCCACATCTAAACATTTACTGCAGTATGGACTGACTTTAATTGTCTTAGTTGGGGTTCGTGTTTACTTACAGAAAGGTATAGGTTACCTTTCACTCCTCTGTCATATCCTCAGAGGGCACTAGTTACCTGTGTGTAGACAATTGGAATTGAACCCTTGACCTTGACTCACTTCAGTGAGAGTTTGGACTCTAGCTGGGATAAAGCATAAATTTGGAATGTGAATCAGAAGGCTGTTACAAAGATTAAGAACAATGATTTATATGAGAAAACCAAATTAGAACCCACTATCAGGCTGGCTTTAAATAAATTTATGGTCTTTGTAGTAGTTTAGTTGACTTTTTTTAATGACACAGAGGAAGGGATCGAGTGCACCCTTGGCAAATTTGCAGATGACACCAATCTGAGTGGTATAGTTATCACATCTGAAGGATGAGATGCCATCGAGAGGGATCTGGACAAGTTTGAGAAGTGGACCCATGGGAATCTCATGAGGTTTAACCAAGTGCAAGGTGCTGTACCTGGACTGGGGCAACTCCTGCTATCAATACAGGCTGATGGATGAACAGATCAAGAGCAACCGTGTTGAGAAGGACTTGAGGGCGCTGACGGATGAGGGAATGCATATGAGCTGGCAATGTGCACTTGCAGCCCAGAAAGCCAATTTGTCCCAGGCTGCACCAAAATCAGCATGGCCAGCAGGTCGAGACAGGGAATTCTGTCCCTCTTCTCCACTATGGTGAGACCCCACTTGGAGTGCTGCATCCAGCATAGGGTACCCCGGAACAGAAAGAACATCAGCCTGTTGGACTGAGTCCAGAGGAGGCCACCAAGATGATTAAAGGGATGGAGCAGCTCTCCTACAAGGAAAGGATTTTTTCAGCCTAGAAAAGAGAAGGCTTTGGATTGACCAAATTGTGGCTTTCCAGTATTTGAAGGGAGCCTACAAGAAAGGTGAAGAAAGACTATTTACAAGTGTATGTAGTGACAGGACAAGGAGGAATGGCTTCAAACCAAAACAGAGTAGGTTTGGAATAGATATTAGGAAAAATTTCTTTATTGTGAGGGTGGTGAGGCACTGGAACAGGATGCCCGAGGAAGTTAAGGATGTCCCATTCCTAGGAGTGGTCAAGGCCAGGTTGGATGAAGCTCTGAGCAACCTGGTCTAATGAAAGGTGTCCCTGTCCATGGCATGGGGGTTGGAACCAGATGATCCTTAAGGTCCCTTCCAACTCAAACCATTTTATGATCTTCTGAAGATGCATAATATGACAAATGTTCACTCATGGACAGACTATGATGTCTTCTGTTGTTAATACAAACCTTGTGAGCACTTTTAAACAGGAGCAATCTGTGTAAGCCCCAAACTCAAAAACTTAGTTTTGGTCTTTATAGGAATAGTACCATGTGTGATATTTTCATCTCTTTTCCCCTGACAGTGAGGATAATATTTAACACTACAAATTCTTCTATTCGTGGTTGGTCCATAGTCTTTATAATGGTCTCTCAATGCAGCAGAAATTTATGGCCCCAGTACACCTCTTGTCTTACTTCCTAGCATTTCTCTGGGGTCCTGGCAAGGTGTCTTTTTCCCTTCTGCCTTAAGTCAGACTACTTCCTTGATCTTCAAAAAAAACCAAACCAGAACAAAACAGAACATGGAAGGGACTGATATATATATTCCCAAAAATTGTAGGTGTTGGGTTCCAATCAGTTGCATTTGGAGAGGCTTAGAGGCATTTTTGTTTGTTTGTTTGTTTTGTGGTTTCTTTGATTATTTTTTTTGTAATTTTGTTGTTAGTTTAGGGGTTTTTTTGCTTCTATTTTTGCTCTGTATATGAGCCAAAGGGCACTCTCTCATTAATGACTTTTTTCTCTGTGACCATAATTAAGGGTCACTAAGTCTATCCTGCAGTCCCTGAGGGACAAGGGTTTTCAAGACAGTATAAACAAGTATGTTAATATCTCATTAGAAAAGAGACTTGACCTTGGTACAGAGAGATGTTTGCATGCTCAACTATAGCAATGCTGATACTTTACCATATTTTCTATTAAAAATACACAGCATTTCAGAGCTTGAACTCAATAATTGGAGGTGTTTGATCCCTAGAGATACATAGCCCACACACACACACCTCTCAAGATCATTCAGCATATTCAAAGTTCTTTATATTTAAACAGTTTCAAAAATCTATGGCCTGTTTAGGCCATTAATATAAAGTATTTTAAAATACAATCTCATCCTTGCTGATTTAAACAAAACTTTTTTTAAAAAATTTTTTCTAAGTGATACTCAAAGTTACTTTTTAAAAGACAGAAAGATTATATTCAATGATTGTCATTAGTTTTTCTGACATTTCTTCCTATTTATTTTCCTCAGAAAATGAACAGTTCGCTGAGCTCATCATAGCCAAAGTGTTGCTCTATCCTTTCCATTTCTGCAAAATATTGAAGTTGTCACTATTTTCACAAAGACTACAGACATGTTGTTTCCTCCTACCTTCCAAATTAGTAGAGAAAACTAACCAAAAAGAAATCAACAAAAGAAGCTTTAAAATGTGTTCTCTGTCAGCTATGTAGTGGTCAAGGAGATGGCTTTCTTCTACTGGAGATGCATGACACCCTATAAGTAGGCATTTTTAGTCAAGAAAATAGATGCCTCAGATTTTGACAAATCAAGCACTTTATACTTTTAAGCCAGTATTTTTTTAATATAAAATTATTAGGTACATATTATACTGATTTTTGAGCCCTGCTATTATAAAAATATATGCACACGCTTCAAGCACTCCAAGTAGACTTTTCTGGGAGTACTTAGAATGCATACAATTAAACACAAAATCAAACTCCAGGATAGTTTCAATCAGCTTTCAACACTGCTGTAAGTTTTAAGCTCTACTTATACCTAAGACTTGGTTTTCTTTCAAGTTTTCTATTTCTAAAAATGTACTGTACATACAAGTTTTCTGCTGCTATGTCACAAATAAATAATCTGCTTTTACATTTACATATATTTTTTCTATATTTTTAATTTTTTTTGCATCTTCTTTATTCTTAGCTGTACAAAGAGAGCAACAGTGTAAATACGTCCCAGAGAGAGAGTCTTTGACTCAGAGGTTTTAAACTTTTGATCTCAGGCAAAGTGACAAAATAAAATTAATTTGTTCTGTTTTCTTTTCAAACAGCTATAGATTACACAGGTTCAAAATGCTCAGCAACTTAATATAGCAGCAAACACGTTTTCTGTTTGCAATTAATGGAGAAGTTTACTTCCCTTTAGTAGCAGAGCATATAAACTGTATGTTTCCTCTCGTCCTTTCACTTGAGACATGGCCTAAATTTTCACAGTTGTAAGAGGGAGTGGCATTATCTCGACAGACACTTTAAACCACTGGATAGCAATAATTATAAAACTTTTTCTGAAATGCCATTTTGCCATGTACCTCTAGAGTTATTGTGCTTATTTTCAGAGAATGCAAGAAAAAAATTCAGAATAAAAACTCTGTTTCTTAAAAGACAAGAAATTTCTTCTTTGCAACAAATTCAAATCTTAGATGTGCTTGTATGATTCCTTTTAAACCAGTAGAAGCAGTGCAAGTACTTCCAAGACCCAACCTTGTGCCAGGTTTGAGACTGTGGATTTGATTTTGCATTTGTTAATGGTGGTATTGCCACAGCATCAGTTGTTTTCAAATGCACATTACCCCCATTAACTTGTCTTCAGAAATAAGAAATAATAGGTCTAATTGTGCTGTTATCAAAGTCCACATTAAATCACTACCAAAGTAATTATGGGCAGAATTAAGTCCAAAAAAGAAAAAAAGCTTTCCTTGCTTTTCCATTTTAAATTGTGTTTATGTTCAATTTAGAAATAATCTTTTGTAAATTAGAGCCAAAAATAAACTCCTTTCCTCTAAGATTAACACTTAAAAGGAAGCACTATATTCTATATCCTATATTCCAGTACAGTGCAAGAAAAACATAACTGTCCATAAAAATAGTAATATGAAGAGCTAAGAAATGCGTATTTTCCCTGGGTTTAACAATCCAGCTTTAACGAACACAAAACATAAAAGGGCAGACAGATCATCTCATTAGCATAGTTCAAAATTTGAAGACTTTTTTCACCAATTATATTTTGACAAGATGCACAACTCCATTTTGAAAATAATCAACAAGTAAGAAATATGTTTGACTTCCAAAGTAAAGAGTAATGGTATCTCACAAGCTTGGAAAAAAATTAAGAGAAGATCTTGTCTCTCCCTTTTCCTCTACCTCCCCATCCATCTGAACCTCTCCTGGTGCAACTTAAAGCCGTTTCCTCTCATCCTTTCACTTGAGACATGGCAGAAGAGACTGCCCACCCGTCCCCCCCCCCTCGGCCTCACTACCATCAGGTACTTGTAGAGAGCAGCGAGGTTTCCCCTAAGCCTCCTCTTCTTCAGGTTAAACAATCCCAGTTCCCTCAACCATTCCTCATAAGATGTTTTCTAAACCCTTCACCAGCTTCACCCTTCAAGCTTTTCTTCTTTAGGCTAACTAATATCAGTGACATCACCTTTTCCTCAGCTGTAGAAATGTTCTATAGCTGATGTCCACCTGCATTTACAGTGAACAAACAGGTGGAATTTTGCATATATTTTGACTGAATTGCTTATTAATCTTTGTTTCCAATGTTTTTCTGACATCTGTCATGATCTCTTTCAGTCCTGTCCTCCAGCATTGTTACTATCTTTCCTAATCTGCCTTTACCTAGAAATTTAGTACAACAGAAAGCAAGTCAGAGATAAAGCTGGCAAAATGAGATCCAAGACAGAACCCTGAGTAACATCAGTCAATACATCCTTTCCATTTTATACAAGTAATTAGCAACACTCCTCTGTTTCTCTCACTTGCTTACAAGCTTTAACACAGAATAGATCTGAAATTCAAAATATGTGGCAACTGTTTCCTCTCTAAAAAATTGTTGCCTTATCATGAAAGCAAATTAAATCAACTTGGCATAATTTGTTCTTGACAAACACTGTTGATATTACTTATCTCCTTGTTATTGCTATATACCAAAAATAATTTTTCCAATTGTCTGGAAAAAAGTCTTATCTGAACTTTCTAGTGTAATGGGAGGTGTCCCCAAACCTTGTTACTCTACAGTTTTCTCATTGCCTTATTGTGTTACATTAATCAACAGCTAATGACAAAGTTAAGCATATGTAAAATGCATGCTCAACTCACAGACCATTTAACATTACCTTACAAAAATCTTATATACATTTTTTGTTGTTGTTTTCCTAATAATACACAGTGTTTCTTAGAAAATGTTCCTTATTTTTATGTTGCATATCACATACAATATGGGATGCAGAGACTTGAAGTTACTTGCTTAACTGGAATGAATTGCTGGTCAGATGTGATATTGTCATGTGAAGGATGGGACTTCATCTTACCTAATTACAGAATTTTAAGAACGTGGCAGCCAGGCTCCCTCTATAGGCACTGGAGAGAGAGGCCCCACTCAAATGATTCGTCATGTTTTGATTTACTCCTCAATTGTTCATCTCCACTGACCAGAGAAGTAATTTTTATATGGTGTTTGATGAAAATGTCAGAGAAATGAATGCCAAGATGTAATGTGAAAGGTAGTACTTATCTCAGTTGATAAAGATGGAACTAGATACATCATTTAGGCATTCCTAGCCTTCATGTTTCATTTTGAGGGAATTAGCAATGCTTCAACAAGTTTCATGGAAGTCATAAAAATATCCTTTAACATGGTAAAAGTGCAGATAATCTTGAAATAGAAGGAAGATAATATTTTTGACAATTAAATAATAAAATCAGATGTGATGTCAATACATAAAATACTCAAAAACAAACACAAAATTCCTCACTATTTATTGTAAATATTTGTGTTTTCAGTACCCTCATTTAGAAATTTATTCTTAGGCTTTCAATTCAAATTTTTATTTTCATTCACATGTTTGTGTTTTGCAAGATCTGCCCCTACAAGTTTGACCTTGAAATGTCAACATTAGTAAACTGCACTGACTTAAATATTCATTTTTTTATGCATTACTGCTAAAAGATGTGTCTGTCTTCCTTACAGGGCTTCACAGTTATTTCATTACTGTGGAATGAAGAATTAAAATACCCTTCATCTTTTCCATGGCATCATTCTTTTTTGTTTCGTAATAATCTGAAGCATTTCTGAGGGAATCATGAATGATAGTCTTAATCATAACTTGCAATTGTGTCCATCGCACTGCCATGTTGCATTCCAGAAACTAAACAAGAGAGAAAATAATGTTAACAAAGTTGTTCATATTGGACAAGAAAAAGAAATTTCCTTTTAAGAGTGTTGGCACAACACAGTTGTTTACAGTGTAATTCGTTCGAGTTGCTAGGGTTGGAAATACAGGAAATTCTGTTAAAATGAATATTGTAGTACCATGTTTTTAAAAAAAGCATCGTGCATTTGAATCTATTGCTTTAGAAATCTTCTTCCTAGAGGGGAATGTGGGAGTCTTGAAATGACCCACCAAAGTTTGATTCCAGATTCCCTTGAGATGCTGTGCCAGACTCCTCTGTTCCTTCTCTTTGATGCACTTAGTTTTGTAAAACTTGCAGTATATTATTAATAAATTATATAAAGTAAGAAATAGGGGAAAAAGCTATTAAAACATTAATGCCACATCAAACTTACACATTAAGTAGATAGAAATAAGTAAGTTCTGCTTACAGTAATTTTTTAAGGTTTTCTTACCAGAAGAAGCTTGAGAGAAATCTTCTAACAAGTAGTGCTGTATTTGAATCAAGGTTTTCTGGTAGCTTTATTTATCTGCTTTCCCTAGTTTTTTGAACATTTCCAAGTCTGTAGCCTGCATCATGCTCCTTAGAGAATACAAATAGAAATGTCACCCAGCTATATGATATACACAAGACTGGTTTCTGATATGGGTTGTACATTTTGACTTTCACATGTCTATTAAGGACTTGATTCTCTTGTGCAGTTGTTTCCACCAGTACAAAGCAGATATCAACTGCTATCACTTTGACTAGGAAGTACTTTGCACAAGAGGCACACCAAAAGAAAGTAGACATAGATTACTAGTATGAGGTCTGTTCAATTAAGTGAAACCCCTCTTGGAGCAGAAAACTATTTGCTATGGCTAAAAGTGTCAAAATATAGTTCAGGCTGACTTTTTTTTTTCTTTTCTGTGTAGGTTTACGATTACTTTGCATCTCCAGATATCAGCTGGAGATTATAGACAAAGCTGGACTACATTTTTACAAAGATATAATCCATCACAGGAATGTATTATCAATTATTCCTTCAAAGACTCTTTGACCCAGTTTTGTAGCTTTTCTCATAACCTTAATTCTCATAAAGATAGTTATGGATAGTTATAACTTTCATGAAGATACAGTTATTTCATTTGGTCCAATGGAAGATTAACTTTGCCACTAAAAATTACTTTGTTTTTTTCTGGATGAAAGTTAATTGAATGAAATACATAAATAAAAGTAAGTTACTGATTTAATGATCTTATATTCAGGCTGATACCTTGGAGGATGTACAATGTCTTGTAACTAACACATTCCAAAATTTCATTTTGAAAGCTGGTACCTGAATAAAAAGATGGATCTTCTGTTTTCCTAGAAGAGAAAAAATAGTGTACTTTACTGGACAACATTTTTACCAGCAGCATAGTGCTGATATTTCATATCTATGACATCTAAATTATCTTAAAAAAGCATCTAAAATTCAGTAGTCATAAGATTCGTCTCTGTGTGTGGTAATGGCTGCTCTCCCTGTTTTGTAGACACTATCTGAAGACATGGTTTATCTCAACACCTTTCTCCAATGAAGAGTGCTTTTAAAAAAGTGTAGTCATTTCTTATGTTGAGCACTCAAAACCAGAGAGTTCTAATACAAAGAAGAGCAAAGAAAAATTATCAGCTATTTCTCAGTACAGCCAATGCTTACATTTTTAGAAGCACTAACTCTTCTACACAAAAAAAAGGTGAAACGTCACATCCAAGAGGGTTAAGGTTTTAAGACAGAATAAATTAATTGAGAAGGAGCATTTGATCGTGTAAGGGAAGAGCATGTTAACGTTCTTATACCAAAAAAGGGTTAGGACACCATTAATATCTGTCTCCACAATTTTGTTAATTTTTTTTCTTTATACTTTTATTAAAGAATCTTTCCCTTTCTTACTTGAGTAGCAAGAGGATGGAAAAAAAGTCAGCTTATGATAGAGGCTTTAAGAGAAGGACAGTGAGTTATAATACATTAAGAATGTAAAAACTATTCAAGCTTGCAATAGGGTTATTCTATATCCAAGATGTACTTTTACCTGAATGCTTTCACCTAAACAATTCATATGGTGTGGAGAGAAACTTTCTTCCTGATTGTCTTTGCAGGCTTTTAAGAGGAATACCAAAGCAAAACTTATTTCATTTGACAGTGTCTAGAAGGGCATTCAGAATCTTTACTATCTGCACACTTTGAAAGATATGAACAAGTAAATCCTCTGTTTGTTTGGTTGTTTTTTTTTTCCCACCTTAACAAAAATAAACTTTAAATACATGCTTCTTAGTGGGGCCTGTTTCTATGGAAGATTTCATCTATCAAACCTCACCAATTTAAAAAATCTTTTAAAATGAAGTCAGAAGTTTGGAATTAAAAGCAAATGGTATAAATTACTTATTTTGCTTAAATAAATAAATAAAAGACTTTTTAAAAAGCGACTGATGTTACAGGCCTTCACAGGTTTGTGTTTAGTGTTAAATCTGTCCATAATTATAAGTCCCATTGAAATCATTGCTGTTCTCAATAAAGAACTGAGTTTAGACAACAAAAACAGAAAGTTAGAAAAAGGAAGATTGAAAAAGAACTACTGTCCAAGTCATGTAAACAAAACTATGAAATATATTGGTCAGTCTAAGTGGGGTGGTATATAATCAAAATTTTTCTTGTTAGTGTGGAAATAATAATGAAAGGAAACATTTTAGAATGACCTCTACAATTTTTCTCATGCTTATTTTTATAATTAGATACTTATGTTTACTACATAAAACTACATATACAAAGGAGGAACCAAATCCTTCAGAAACCTTTCTCATACCCTTAAGAATCAGGTTGCCCTACTCCAAACAATTGTTTCAAGTCTTAAACCTAATTAGCTGCTTATTTTCATAACCTTGCACGCATTATAGGTATTTTTTAAATAATTTTTAAATACAATAGTTATTTGTTCCTTCTGTAAAAGAAAAAAAATAATTGAACTGCTCCCTACAATTAGTCGCTAGTTATTCTGCGTGATTGTTAGGAAGCTGAAGGAAAGCTGAATGAACATAGGAGGCAGGTGATAATCTTATAAGCAATCTGCATATGATAATATGCCACAGTGACAGAACTACTGTGCAGGATTATAAGCCAGCACTGAGAAATCATGTATGCCTACACCGTGTGCTGTAAAGCAGGATGGCCACATTAGACAGGACATGCAACAAAGGTGAGAACCTATTTCTAATCAGAACTAATCAGCCTGCAGAGGGTGCTGCAACAATTCAACTATCCTACCTCTGCAGCAGGTTATTCTGAGGTATCTCTGTAATAACACAGGCAATAGAGGCCACCAGGTGAGGCAGACATTTTTGCAGCAGTCACTGGGTTCTCTTTCAGGAAGAGAAATGGTCTGATATGAACCTCATGAAGGTCAACAAGGGCAAGTGCAAAGTCCTACACCTGGGGAAGAACAACCTGGGCACCGGTGACGGGGGCCACCCACCTGGAAAGCAGTTTGGCAGAAAAGGCCCTGAGGGTCCTGGGGGACACAAGTTGAACATGACCCAGCACTATGCTCCTGCTGGGAAGAGGGAGAATGGTATCTTGGGCTGCATTAGGCAAAGTATTGACAACAGGTGCAGAATGGTAATCCTGTCTCCCTGCTCAGTGCTGCTGAGGCCAAACCTGGAGTACTCTATCCAGTGTTGGGCTCCACAGTGCAAGAGAAACATAGACATTCTGGAGACAGTCCAAAAAAAGGCCCCAGACATGATTAAGAGACTGGAGCATCTCTCCTATGAAGAAAGGCTGAGAGACCTGGGACGGTTCAGCCTGGACCAAAGAAATTTCAGAGGGGATCTCATCAGCGTATATAAACACTTGAAGGGAGGGTGCAAGAAGAACGGAGCCAGAGGCAATGGGCACCCACCAGAGGTTCCCTCTGAACGTCAGGGAACGATTTTTTACTGTGGTGGTGACTGAACACTGGTGCAGGTTGCACTGAGAATTTGTGAAGTCACCTTCCGTGGAGATTTCAAAAGCCATCTGGACATGGTCGTGGACAATCAGATGGCCCTGCTTGTGCACAGAGATTGGACCAGATGACCTCCAGAGGTGCCTTCCAACCTCAACCAATCTGTGATTTTGTGAATCTTTAAGAAAATCTTCTAATTTTTATACAAATGTACGATTTCAAAAGTAAGCCTACTACATCCATTTGAACACATTAAAATATCCATTTCTGATTGCTTCTGGTTAATTTTTCCAGATCTGCCAGAGTTGCAGACTGTATATCATTATCAAAGTCTAAAGTTTGTTCTGGATTTAAGGACAAGAATGTAACTCCACAGATAAAACTATCTAAGTTTCCACATGCTGTGAGAATTAAAATTCAAGTTTTATTTTCTAGATTAATTATTTCTTTTTAAACATTGACTATTGCTTCAGTTAGCACAACTCTTTGATGCAGAATGTTTTGCTATAGGCTAAATAAAGTAATTTGCATCGTATTTTCAGGCTCAAAATGCTTCCTTTTTATTATCATAAGGAATGGTTTTATAACTTTAAAAATATACACAAAAATTTATTTTGATGAACTTTTTGCAAGATATATCTAATTAGGACAAGCAGGAAGCAAGATTCAAAATGAGATTTCTTGGCTTTTTTTCAGATGAAGCACTCAAACTTTTTTACTTAATTTCACAAGACTTTCCTGTCAAATTTTGTCACAATGTGCTCCTCTTCCTCTGTCCTCTAGTATCTACTTGCGTTCCATCTAACACCACAGGATAAGTCAGCTTGATTATAACGATGAAATGGGAAATGGATCCCAAATACAAAACCTTTCTTCATCCAGTCCCTTTTCTAATGAAAAACAAAATAAATAAATACCATGCATTTTCATTAATAGAAAATATTATTATTATAGCATTAATTTGTAATTTCATCAGAAAGATAGAAAATAGCCTGATCACATACAGGAATGCCTGTAGTATAATGCCTGGTCTTTATTTTTTTATTACTTTCCCACTTCAAATTTGTCTGTGATAGGAAATCTATTCTGGCAGTTTTTTCTTCAATGTATGAAATCAGGCTCTATTTCTGGGTCACTGGCTCCCTTTTTATTCCCTCAGTCTAACTTTATTTTCCTTCTTACATCACCTTTCTGTGTCTGGCACGTTCTAATTTTTAAAACCATATGGTTCTTTACCCTTCAATAATTGAGAAGGGCATAAGAAACACAAAAAACATCCTCTGTTGTAAAAGCAAGGAAGAAACAAAGTGGGAATGTAACTATGGTATCACTTTTTTCTTTGATTATGGTAAAAATTTAAAAATATTAATAAATATAATCACCTGTAAAACCCAAGATGGAAAATTAAATGTCGTTTATTTTTATTTCTTTCTGCTCTGAGTAGGGGAACAGTCTGTACTATTACATCTACAGCTGTTTCCTACATTTGCTTCCCAGAAGACTCTGTAACACATTTTGTCTCATCAATTTAACATAGTATCCAACTTCTGAATAGTCAGCACTTAGTTTTACTTTTTTTTAAACATTTTCCTAAGTGATGTCTAGTGTTGATATACATTTTAGATCAATTAACTATGACATCTCTGCTTATGGCTGCAGGGCCAAAGTCATGGCATGTATAAAGTCTGAGCCATTGTGCTTTGTGACTGAATGTAGGGAAGAGTTGAAAAGGTGAAATTCTGTATCCAAATTAGGTTTAAAGTGTGAGTCTGTAATACAGCAGTGCTTTCATCCATTCAACCCTATCACCCCTGCGAATCCCCTGTTGTTAGTCTGGCATTGTGAATCGTGCACAAAGCCTAACCTCCATTATGTTACAGATCCCAAATTAAGTTCATATGACCTGAAGAGATGCTAGTCAGCTCTTTGCACCAAGCAATGAAGTTCAAGCCACCTATGTACAATCTAATTATTCAGGATGTACAGGGCAACTCGTCTGTATAAGGATGTCTGTTGAGAGCTGGATTATACTGAGCAGGACTATTAGATTACCTCTCTGGACTGAAATCTTTCTACATAATAAAATGCCAAGAATATCTAGGGACTTACAGTAATCATTTGATTAGTTTAGTCAGCTTTAACATTGCTATTTTTTGCATTCAAATTATATTTTACCCCCCTACATATTATGTATGACCCATATTTTAACAGGCTAGTTCCTCTTAAAGGCATGTTGGACACTGAAAAAAAGTACAGATATACGAATAAGAAGTACAAATGCATGCATGAAGTGACTTGCATAAAAGGCAAGAAGCATACTATCCCCAGCATCTCAGTGCTGATTTGGACATCAAAAATAAAGCTGACCTGATTTTCACCAATGTAACAAGGAGATTATTTTTAAAAGCCAGTAGAAACAGTAAGATATGCTACTTGTGCTACAAGCGTAAATAAAAACGGTTTTCACACATCAGTAAAGCAAAATGAAGCACAAACCTCACATAATAAAACTATCCAGCAGCAGGAGTGGAATTGTATTAGAGCTTTCTTGTGTTGCCAGTGTTCTCCACAGGCACCTCAAACACTCCTGTATGAGAAATGAACCTGCTCCTACCTCATTTCCCTGATACTGAGGTTTTCGAGTAGAAGACTATAAAACAGAAACTCTAGCTACTTTATGCTGACAGTAAAAGCAGAAGAGAGAAAAAATAAAGTTTTCTGCTTACAAAAAGCAGTGCAAAGCCATCTTCTTTGTGCAGGTGAATGGGATTTAAAACTCATTCAGTCATATCTATTTAAGGACTGATCTAAAAGACAAATTATGTACAAGGGACTGACTAGGAAGAGAAGTAACTTATTAGTATATGAGATGTTTGCTTTCTTTCCATCGATTTAATTATTTTATATAAATACAATGTCAAACTTTTTAGAAGATCAGTAACCTAAAGAACATGAATTAATTAAACTTTAGATGAATTACAGTAATTAGAGCAACAGAAACCTTTTAAAAAGAGTTTATAAACTCACGGGAAGCATATTTAAATAGTACTCTTTTCTAATTGCAATTAGCAAAATTGTGTACTCAGGCCTGTATTGTTAATTCATTTAAATAATGTTTATTGAAACATTACCTGACTTTCCTTTGAGTGAAGAGTGGACTAATTTGGAATCATTAAAAAATTTCTCAGCTAAGTTGGTTGCTCATAGTTTAATGTCCATACATGTCTAATTCCCCCTGACATCTTACAAGCTACAGTACATTTGATAAAAAGTCAACACAATAACACTTGAAGACTTCCAAGATACATTCTTTAGACAGAAACTTTATATCAATAATTCATACTGTTGCCTTGGAGGTTTTGACTTTTTTAATTTTTATAGGTTTTAGAAGTAGTTATGTAATGAATGTAGATTTTAGAAGCAGCTGTATTCATTGTATCCCTCACCCTTTTGCACAGTAGTTACACTTACTCAACCCTATTACCCCATTCTATATCAATTGCCTCTGAATTCCAGTAGCATATTTAGTCTCATTTTCAAGGTAGGCCTCCATTCTGTTTAAGAACATCTGCCCCCTGGCCTGGACAACAAGATATCACCCAGGACTTTGGAAAGCCGCCAAGGACTTTATGTACTACAAGGAAGAAGAAAATGAGTAAGAAGGGGTCCCAAAATGCCCTCAGACTCAATTCCCGAAGGGCGAGGCGGGAGGCAGAACGGGGCAAAGACCGAAGGTGGACAAACAGGGATTGGCTGGACATCATTATAAAAATTTTAGCACCTGGGTTAGAGGGTGAGCATGTGTTTTTTGTATTCCAGAGCCTGAGAGGCTTCATTAAAACCTTCCCTTATCTCACCTCCTCCTTAAATTGCCCAGGAGCTTTTATTCTCCCTGAATCTTTTAGGTAACAATACCTAGAATAATTTACATACCATGAAAATGAATATGACATCAGCTGAAGTGAAATGTTAAGCCATCTGAAGAAGAGATCTGTAATTTTGATGTTTCTATTGTTATTCAACAAAATAAAATATGTACTCAATGACAAATATGCAGATTTAAAAATAGCAATTTGGGTTTAGTTTCTTTTCATGGTCTTTGAGAAGGAAAAGGTCTATGTTGACTGGAGAAAGGCAAATGTCACAGTCTCCTTCAAAAAGGTCTAAAAGGTTAACCCTAGCAACTATAGGATGGTCAGACTTATTCCAGTTTCTGGAACAATCATGGACTGAGTCCTCTTGGACCACACTTCTGGGCATGTGCACTTAATGGGTGATTGGAAATCACCAGCATGGATTTACCAAGTCTGCTTAACCAACCTGGTTGTCTTCTATAAAAAAACAACTGGATTTGTGGATATAGAGATAGTAGCTGATGCTTTTTCACAGACTCTGGCAAGATTTTGACACTGCCATCCGTGATATTTACATTGGGATGTTACAGCCTGAATGTCTAGACAAGCAAATGGATCAAATATGGGGCTCAGAATGTGGTTAACAGGTCATACTTTACCTGAATACCTGTGATAGGTGGACTATCAGAGGTATCTGCACTAGGACCTTTCTTTTTTAACATCTCTATCAGTGATAAGCAGCAGCAGAACTCTCATCAGCTTTACAGATCATGTCAAATTAGGGGTAGAAGTCAATACACTCAAGGACAGGGCCCAAACAGGCTGAAGAAATGGGTCACCAGGAGCATTACGAAACAGAAGGGAAAAATTTCACTCTCCAAATGCCAAGAAACTTTTCCTATTACAGGGAAAAACCAGCTCCTACAACAACAAAATACTGTTTGGAGACAGAGAGGTCACGAACCAGGTCTGTTGGAAAGGCCCTGGGGTGGAGGTGGACAGCACGATTAACATTAGTCCACAGTGTTTGCTGGCAGCAAAGGTGACCAACAATCTCCTGGACTGTATGAACAGTGGCATGGCCTGTAGATCGAGGGAATGGCTATGTGGTATTTCTCAGATAACATCTAGATACTGCATCTAGTTTTTCTGATATTTTTCTGAGAGGAAAGACATGGACAAACTGAAGGGACCTCAGCAGAGCCCTGCCAGGTAGTGGAGTTTGGAGTACTGGCCCCTTGAGAAGAGACTGGAGCAGCTGGGCTGGGTCAGCCTGGAGAAGGGACAGCTTCAATGCACTCAACAGACCCCACAGTCGACCAAAGGTCATCAAGGAGATTGAGTCAGACTCCTCACAGAAGTTCAAGGAGGGAGGGCAAGAAACAACAGGTGTAAATTGAGACAAGAGAGTATCAGACTGGATATAAGAAGAAACTTTTACCTTGTGAGGATAGTGAGGTGGATGAGCAGGATGCTCTGAAAACTGTCCTGAAGGATTTAAAGTCACAACTGGACTATGCCCTGAGCAATCTGGTCTCCCCCCAAATCTGGCCCTGCTTTGGACTGCAGGGTGGCCAAGAGAGATCCTGAGGTGTCTGCCAGCCCCATTTATTCTTTGAGACCATAGAAAACAAAGCTATGTGTTGGACATATGCTGTGACCCTGTATTGTAAGATAAAGAAAAATGACACAGGGAACCACAGTGTCACTGGAGCTTAAAGACAGAATAAATAAGACTGGAAATAGGGTAAATGACATGTATAATTTTTTATTTTTTTTTTTTATTTTCATAGCATTAGACAGAGAGAGAGAGAGAGAAATGAATACAGATAATTACGTTTAGAATTTTGAAATATATATGAAAGTACTCAACGCTTGCCCAAAGAAATAGTGCATATTTGCTAGTGTAAAATGTACTCTGTGATTGCAGAAAATTATCTTCCTTTCAATTCAGTTCAAAGTTATGCATTGTGCTCCCATATGGAGATGTGCCCAGTGTTGAAGGCGTTGTAAGAGCATATATTTTCTAAAAAATATTCTGTTTTTTTCTGGCACAGATGCTGAACTTTAATTGTTTTTCCTCTGTCCTTTTCAGTTATCTAATTTTTGTAACTGAAATTGGAGCTACGTGACTGTCTGAAGAGCAGTGGACCACAACAGATTTGGCCCTAAAAAAACCACAGTAGTTTATTGCATAAGAACCTGTGTCATTTTAACATGGAGGAAAAAATAGCTTGGCAGGATACTGAGATTGATTGATCCTGGAAAGATTTTGGGTTTTCTTGTGAACAGTTGGATTGGTGAAACAGACAGATGGATTGTTACTGCAAAGAGTTGGTGTGTTGCTAAGGAGACTTGGAATGGTATATCGGGCAGGTGACAAATTTGTGAACTGGTGTTCAGAATAGATGTTGCATTATTTAAATACGCACATATATATGTATGGACAATGGACATATATATGTGTCCATTGATAATGTAACACTCAGCACTGTAATCACACATACATTTTCACTGCATCCTGAATGTAAAGGCTACATTACCAAAGGCACCTTTTGACAAAAAAGCAGAGAGACATACAGTTTAGAAGACAAAATTGTATAAGCAGACCAGGAACTGCAACAATTCCAGTATCTACTAAAATCACATTCAACTCCTATTATGATAATTAATCTGTTAATTGTCACTGAGGGTAGTATAACTCTCATGCTTTATGTAAATTTATTTCACTGGTCACAACCAAGGCACAAAGACTAAATGTTTCATTCTATGTAGCACAACAAAAGGCAAATTTTGATTAAAGGTGGTGATTGTTCCATGATAATGAGAAATGAAACCAAATCTTAAATTACCTTCTACCACCCCTCCCTTCTACCCTGGCTTAACTTTGCTCCTCATTATCTTTACCTCCTCGCCACTCAGTGGCACAGGGGGACAGGGAATGTAATCCGTGGTCAATTCATCACATATTGTCTCTGCTGCTCCCTTCTCCTCAGTGGAAAAACTCCTTGCACTCTTCTCCAGCTCCAACATGGTGCCCCTCCCACTGGAGACAGACCTCCAGGAACTTTTCCAACTAGGGTACTCCCCATGGGCTGCAGTTCTTCATGAACTGCTCCAGAATAGGTCTCTTCCACGCAGCGCAATCCTTCAGGAATAGACTGCTCCAGTCCCATAGGTCCCCCGTGGGGTCACAAGTCCTGCCAGCACACCTGCTACCTGGTCCAGTATTAGGTCCTCTATCTACGAGTCCACAGGTTGTGATAGGAGCCTGCTCTAACACGGGCATTCCACAGAGTCCCAGATTCCTTCAGGCATTCCCCTGCTCTGGGTCTTCCAGGGACTGCATGTGGATATATGCTCCACCACGGACCTCCACGGGCTGCTGGGAGACAGCCTGGCTCACCATGACCTTCACCACAGGCTGCAGGGGAATCTCTGTTCTGGAAACTGGAGCACCTCCCTTCCTTTCCTTCCTTACTGACCTTGGTGTCTGCAGGGCTGTTTGTCTCACATATTCTCAATTCTCTCTCCAGGTGCTGCTGTGCAACATTTTTTTTTTCCCCTTTCTCAAATCTGTTACCCCAGAGGCACTACCACCATCACTGGCTCAGCCTTGGCCAGTTGTGGGTCCATCTTGGAGTCAACTGTTGGACATGGGAGAAGCTTCTGGCAGAAGCCTACTGCTATACCCCCCATCCCGCTACCAAAACCTTGCCTCTCAAACCCAATACACCAGTTTCTAATAATTTGTTCATAAAAAAAAAAAAACCTATTTAATAGCCACAGTTATGTTTTTTCTAGCCTACCTAACACTAACTAAACAAAGAATAATTCAATAAGTCTATATGTAGCTAAACATTCCTCAAAACTACAGCTAGGTTATAGGATTATAACTCTAGTGTTCTATAACTATCGCCTCGCAAAATACAGATGCTGATTTCTCTGTATTGGAGAACATTGTACATTTAAATATTTACATAATGAATGAGTAAAATGGCCCACATAACCACACACTGACAGATGATGTATTTTTACAGAAAAAAAATAATATCTCTTGCACTTCTAACAGTTTAGAGAGTATGTTGTAATTTCAGAGACTTATCCTGCCTTTTATTTCTAGAGACACAATACCATGTACATATATGCACCAGGAAGTCACAGCAGCAGGGAATTGGAAAGTTATCTATTTTTCTGATTCTTTTAATAGAATTTTTTTTAGTTTCATTTTGGAAATTTCCATTACATACAAGAAGATTGATTTTTTAAGCCATTTAAATAGTTACTGTCTTTACTACTATTAGAAAAGTGCTGAGTAATTACACTCTGTATATGCAAGATACAGTGTACTGCTGCATTTTGCTATAATCCATACCAAAATGTAATGGTAAGTTCTTTAAGTTTTTTAACAAGTTTTAATAAATATTAGAAGTATATTCAATGGCAATATGCATATACATGATATGAAAACAAAAGTTCAAGGAAAAAGTTCATAGGACAAACGTCCTCCATGTATCATATGTAAATAAAATAGGTATCAGCAGCATGATCAATATTTTTCTCAATATATATTTTATCAATCTAGGAAAGAAGTAAAAAAAAAATCATAAAATATTTTTATTTTAAAAAATTAAAAATACTGACCCTCAAATTGTGTCATTTCTTGCAGCTGTTGAGGAAAGGATCTGCAGATTTTGGATTTGGACTAAAGGGAAAAAGAAAGTCTCCTTCTAAGAACAGATCCAAAAAAATATTCCTTCTTGTTTGGCTACTCTTTAAAGAGAGTGAACTAAGTCAATGTGTCGAAGAAAATAGAAATAGATGGAAGAATACTCTGAGAAACCGTTTACCCAGTTTCTAGTGGGTTCCCATCTGCCCTAAGTTCTTTTACCTTGTTGTAAAAAAAGGGAACACAATGCAAAATCAAAACCAAAAAGCCCTTGCAAAATTGAGTTTGAAAGCTGCCATCAAATGAGTCAGTCATTCCTATTCATCTAACCAAAACCAAATTTGTTATTGTGAGTGCTTCCCAATCTGTGTTACACAGGCTGCAGCTCTTGAAAATTCCATTATTTTCAATGTTTTCATGGTCACAGTTTTCTGTTCCTCTGTTTCCTTTTTTTTGTTAGAAGATATTTCAATAATTATGCCTATCAGGTTCAGTTTTCCTAGTAACTCAGAAAGGTCTAAGCCTTAGCAATGGACAAGCAGAAGAAATTTTACAACAAACACATTTGATTTTGCTGCTTGTGTTCTGTGTGATTATGAGAAGCTGGCACTTAACTAAGTTGCAGTACGAGCTACTCACAGATCCCAATCTTCTGCTACTGAAATAAGAGCTGCTGCTGAAAGTAGGTCATACAGGAATAAATATGGGTCTGGAAATATGCTATTTTTGAACAACAGACGTACATAAAGTGATACTTTTGTCTTGCCAGGACTGATTCTGACATTGCTGAAATATTGCTTCACTGACTGACCCTTTCTAATTTCTATGCCAGTATTTATGGTGATACTATGTAGAAACACCATGAGAAACAGCCCTGTAGTCTGTTGATGACTAAGGGGCTGGAGCATCTGGCATGTACAGAGAGGCTGAGGGAGCTGGGGCTGCTCAGCATCTAGAAGAGAAGGCTCAGGAAAACATTATCCATGCATATTAATACCCCATTGGGGGAGTAAGGAAGACAGAGCCAGGCTCTTCTCATCAGTGCTCAGTAACAGGACAAGAGGCAAGGGACACAAACTGAAATAGAGAAAATTCTGAGTGTGAGAAAACACTTTTCTAATATGAGCTAGCACTGGAAAAAGGCTACCCAGAGTTCTGGAGCCTCCATCCTTCCTGATAGTCAAAATTTGACTGGACACAGCCCTGAGGAACCTGCCCTGTCTGACCCTGCTCTGAGCATAAAGTTGGATGAGAATATGATATATGATAGAGAAGGGACACTGATCATAGCTGCAAGCCAAACTGATATTCTAACCCTCTTCTACAGGATGGCCTTAGTCATTTTACTAGCATTTGTTGACTGTCAAATGACAAAGAAGTTACTCTTAAATAAGCTGAATTAGATGATCTTATTTCCCATTGAAGAGGTTAAAAAATAAACATAGTTTCTGCAGGGTCTTTCAGAATTTCAGAGGCATCCTTATACGTTAAAATTACATTGGTCACTGATTTTTTTTTTAAATTACTATTGGATGTTATTAAACAGTTAAAGGAAAAGTTTATTTCCCAGACCATAATGTGCTTGACAGAACAATGTTCTTCATGCCAACTTAATTGCAAACATTGCTTAAGAATACTGCAATATTTTATTTCAGTGGGTATCAGAGATTAACTCAGCACAGTCTATAGTGTGTGAAGTATTTTGATTTGAAAAAGGACTGAAACTTGCAATATAGACACTGCATTTTCTAAGATCTATGCAATTTCGTGCCAAAACTCTGGAGAGGATATTAAAGAAATGGGACATGGGAAGAGAAAAGCAACCCACATGCAAGAGCAGAAGGGAAGCAATACAGTGTCTCTCCAGACCTACATCAGAATGAGATCATATGTAAAATTTGGGACTCAATCATTCCCCTATTTCTGGAGATTAGCACTACAGCAATGTGGCAAAACCTTTGTGCTAGCCAATGTACTTATTACCCCATGGAGCATTAGACCAATAGTTTGTCTGATTTTGGATCATTCAGGATAGGATACCATTTTGAGAACAAATGTTATTAGCAACACAATAACATGTTCTTCTGCTACAACATATTTTCAAGAATGGAGGTATTGTTACCCCTTCAAGTGTATTAGTGTTGCATTTTCAAATCTCTGCCTGGTGTACTGTGACTAAGGGCCAATTTTGATGGGACAAAACTTAAATTGTTGTTTCACATATAGTATTGGCTTTATGCAAAAATAGTTATTTATAACCGCAACTGCATTTCTAGTGGTAGAACTGTGTGCAGTTGGCTGCAAATGACATTACATTTTTAAGTTATCCTGACAGTATTTTAAAGGCTGCATTTGACATAAATCTTTTGAATTTGTATTGGAGATATTTCATTTTCATCATGGCTTTTTACAGGAATAGATGGCAATGTCATCAGTGGTAGTTGCTTCCTGGAAACGGTATTATTTAGCATTTCTGGTTTGATGACCTTGTTTTTTAGTATAGTCAAATTAGTTATCATATTTAACAACTATCCCTATTACCAGCTATATTCAGATCAGGTACACATGATGAAACAGGATGTCACCTGTAAAGAGACATGTTGGTATTGAATTCAAAATTTACATAGAGTAGCTGTATAGTACAGAAAAATGCATATCATCCAAAAGAATGACTTATACTGATTAGAAGTACCAAACAGCTGCTTAGCTAAAAGCTTGACTCAAAGCCCCCTGAAACAAATGGAAAGATTTTCATTGATTTCACTTCTTTCTGGATCTGGCCCAAAAATGCAGATTTTTTAGCTGAGAGAGAAAGCATTCATTAAACTGGCTATTATTTTATCAGGGAAAAGAAGATGCTAATGGAAAAAATCTTCTTAATAAGGAAAAAAACCCACTACCAAAGCAAGATATGTCACTCTTGAAGTTCTATTAATCATACTTCACACCACATATAGAAAATAAAGTAAGCTAATGTAATTATTTAATGCTGTAGTTTAAATTACTAATACAAAACATGTCAGAAAACAGCAGTTTCATTTACAACATTGAGCATCCATGAGTTTTTACAATATTTTGGGAGGGGGTGGAAATGACTGAAATAGCATCATTTTTTAAATATGAATCTCCTTTTACATTATTTTTCATAATTTGATTAATTTATCATTAAAAATATATACTCCATACTGGAATTGGAACTGAAAAACCTTTAATTATAAACTTAATGAGGCAGATGAAAAAGAATATATGAATTATAGTTGCAATATTAGCATTTTTAGTTTGTCCCTTTCACCACACACTTACATACACTTATACATAATTTGTCAAACATAAACTATGTTCTCAAAAGAAGCTATAAAAATCCTACTCTATACTTAATCTTGCTTGTTCAGTAAATTACTGATAGCAAAACTGAACAATTAAAAAAAAGCAGCTTATAGAACAGGGTTTTTTAAGAAAATAAGATCTATACACTAATATTCCTTATTACCAGTCAGAAAATTTCATAGCTCTCCAAACTCTTATCTCTATTTGATCTTTGACTTGGCTGATAGGTAGATTTGTCCAAGTTCATTGTTCTGTATAGTTATATCCAGAATATAATCTTCTCCATGTAGATGTTTGAAGTTTGAATTAACTGAATGCTATCTTAGATAGTAAAACCATTCAACTCCTGCTAAGAACAAAGAAAATGTGAGTGTTGAGCTTCAGTTTGCCATATAGCTGGACTACTTTTTATAATAACGTCACTTAAAATGAATATGTTTCTCTCTGAATGGCAGCTAACTACGTTCATATTCTTTCACTAGAATCTTACTTATGCCGTTATGGCAGACTGCAGCTACCAGAGTACAGAAAGGCACAGAAAAGTGGAACACTCTTACCTGCCTTCCCATGGGTTCTCCTTTCAAGAAAGAAGATGAAGAAATGTGTTGTGTTTCTTTACAAGCACAGATGTTTACAGAAATTCACAATCTCATGCTCCACTGGTCACTACTGAAACCTTTATGCTTTATACTTGATATTTAGTTTGCATGCTCAGTTTTTCAACCAGTCTGAACCATTTGCACTTGTCTTGAGAGTTATATGGATTAAAACAGTATTAAACAATCAGACTCATCAAAGCCAAAGTTTTTCTTTTTTTCAGAGCTAGCCATTTCCAAGAAAACTTACATGAAAAAAATTAGAATTGTATTTGAAGCCAGAGACTCACTTCACTTTATCCCAGTGGTCATGGTAGTAATTTGTGACAGTTCCAGGATTTTTCAGAAATCTATATGAGTTAATTTTCAGACATAGTCTTTTATTTGGTGAAAGACTTTGAAATATGTTTGTTCTGTCAGAAAGGAATCTATTTGAAATATATCAACTTGCACATGGTAATAAAGCCACCTCCCAAGTATCATTCATTATTATTAAAGACTGTTTTCAGAAGGAAAGAGCACATGACACAGCATTTTCAGAAGGATGTTTGTCTTGTTTCTGTATATTAAGCATGCTTATGTTTATCAGTATCTTTTAAAGAAGTATAAGAAAATCTGTAAGCTAATGATATAAAGCAGTAAGAAAATGAAAAGTCTTGAGAAAGGCGCAGTAATAACTTCTGTATTATTCATGAACTTATGCAGTCAGTGGGCTTTCTTTATCTGGAGATGCGCTGTAGGACACTACCCTCTTTTCACTGTACACAAACTGCAATATGTAGAAAAAATGTTGCTTTAAAAAGTGACTGTAATTAAGCCATTGTGTGTGTGACAGAGAACATGGCTGATAACTGTGTTGGAATGCATTATTAAAACTGTTTGCAACCAAGCCATTGAATCTGTCATAGGAAACATGGCCAACAACTAATCCAGAATGTATTATTAAACCATACTCTCTTACCAGTTTCAATATCATCCTAATTTTACTAACTCGAGCAAGTATGAAGTGACAAGGTAGGGAGTGGGTTTGCAGTAAGTTAACTATTCACTGTGTTGTTACCCATATGAAAGGTCTTCTCAGTGTTATGAGTGGAACACGGATAAGCCACATCACTTTTGTCTTAGGATAAAAAGAGCAGACCGGAGCAAGTTTTAGACTGGTTCCAAGTTATCTTCTACCTTGTTTGTGCAGCATGCCATTGAAAAAAAAAGGAAAAAAGGAAAAAGAAAATATATCAAGAATGTAATCACACAAAACAAAGAATCAAAGCCAGCCCCAACAAACCCAGCCCTTTTGTCTTACCAGTGCTTCCAAGGACAACAGTATCTGCAGTATCAGTCTGCAAATAGTTCAATAACTAATTTAACTTCCACCTTCTATCTCTAATGATACATCAGTTGCATTGCATTTAACTTTGGGAGATGCAAAGTTTTTCCACAGCCTCAGTATGCATGCAATGCATTTAAAGATCCATCTATTTTACTACAGATAGTCTAACAAAGCTTAGGCTTTTTAAGGAAAAAGCAGCATGATTCACAAAGTTCAGATGCAATCTTTTCAAACATTTGTCGGTGATTAGAGTGAAGGCTTTTGTCTTACATTAGCTTGTTTTTTTTCTAGGCCATCATGATGATCAAAGTCAAGCACTTGAGCAAACCAATCCCATTTATTGAAAACATCATATTTTGGTTTAGAGGGTGATGAAAATTTGAGAAGTAATTTATTCATAATGGTTTATCTGCTAAGCAACTTCCAAAAATCTTCATTATTCCTGGGGGACACCAAACAAAAAAAACCCACAACTCTTTTAAAGTTATAAAGTCTGTGTCTTGCTGTCAAAATTCCAATAAATTCAAATAGGAGGAAACTGAAAAATTGGTTGAGGTATCATAAAATCTGAGTATATAGATTTTATTTATTTTCCTAAAAGAGGCAAACCACTTTAAACTGCATGATCTGGTTCCATTGGTTTCTGTCAAACATACTGAAGCAAATGTTAGCTATAGGCAAGCACATATAGCCCTGTAATAAAAATAGATTTTATTCTTAAATATTTACATAAAGTATTTGATGAAAATAGCAGAGTGGTATGTGTGCAAATGAGAATGGAAAAATGCACTGTAAATTGAGTGAATAGATACACTTCCTATTAAACAAAGATCATGAAATAAGGTATTGCTTATTTCTCCCTCAATTGGAATGTACCACCATCTTCATGTACAACACAGCACCATATTTTTCCTTTCTTTCATTTGTACTCCCTCCCCTGTTCTGAAGAGAACTGTGTTTAGAGCACAATATACAATATTTTCTTACTGAATACATATTTTATTGGACAGATTCCTAGAAGCAGACTGGAGAGACAAGATTGTCAGTTTCAAAATGCCACATATAATTTAACAAGTGGATAGTTGTTTGGGATACTGGATACTGGCCAGTGAACACTGTGCATATTTGCATTTGGCACAGGGGCAGGAGGTAATGAACAGCAGATTTCAAGACTATGAGAATTGGATTTTAATATTTAATGGTTTGTAAGTGTTCTAGAATTTGTTTATTTTTGGTAGAGTGACTTTAGTTTGTCTAGTGAGGTTCATCTGTTTTTATAGTTAGAGAATTAGCAAAAAGCTATATATCACTGTAGTTAGAGTTAACTTCTTAGGAGTTGTGCATTTTTTCCCAGAATGTTCACATAGATACATTTATGGTATCTTTTCTCCCTTGATTTCAAGGTAGGATTCCCAAAGCTAGCAGGAAATACTGTCTTGGCAAATAGTATAGGAAAAGGAATCTCTTTGTCTGACTTGTCAGTGATCTCTCTCAAACATTAAAACAATTTTCTAAAATAAATTATATTTACAAAAACTAATCTATTTCTTTGGTGCAATTTTTAAATATGTAAGGTCTATCTCAAGCTCTGAATTAAGGTTGCTTTCCATATAGCTTTATATTGTTTACAAACATGATTAACAGGAACTAGAGCATGTGTGTTAACAGACCTTTTTACTTAGAGAAACTCTCATAAAAATACGATGTTGAGTCATGATGTTCATATACTAATATAAAACCAGATAAGATGTGATATGAAAACTTTATAGAAGTACAGTCCAAGGGTAAGCTGTATAAATCACCTGCAATTTTGCCTCTCCTGTGAATTGTAGTCATCCTGTTTCATGTGAATAATATTTATATCCTATCACACAACTATATATATATTGACTATAAAGACACAAGAATCAATGAGGAAATGTTCATTTCTTGAAAGAGAAATGCAATCTATGAAATCTTTGGAGTTTATCACAGTATTTTTCAGCTTCAGGGATGCTAAAAACAAATATTTCATGTTCAGAAATAGATTTTTGAAGAAAATTAAATAGCAGCTTTGGGGATATTTTACCTGATTAAACCATTTAAAATTATTTACAGAATGTTTGCACACAAGGACTTTTTCCATTATACCCTGCAGTCCCTGAAGTCACTCTCAGACTGTCTATACTTCTGTCTACTCTGCAGTGAGCCGATATCAAGACCAGCTGCAGAAAAATCAGCTCCTGCAGTTGTAGCTTGGAACATTGTGCATATCATTTAACCTGCTTCTCTGGGACACTTCTTTACAAAGAACTTTACACCAACTTGCTAAATGCATTTCAGAAAGAATTATGATTTTTATGTGCATATATATATTTTTGTATCGTGCCACTGGGGTTTTTATCTTGTTATACTGCATGTGCCAAATTACACTGCAGTAATTCCACAGTTATGCTGGTGAGTTCAATAGAGGCAATCCAGATTTACAATGGAATGACTGATTAGAATCTGTGTAATGGCTCCTTTCCTGAAAAGATCTTAGTTTGAGGCAAGATTCAATACTATTCTATTGAGATGGAAACTAAGCAAATATGATAAACACTACCTTTATCTCCTCCTGTATATAGACCAACCATACAATAGTTTCCTGCAGAAGATTATTTCTTACAAACAAAATTCTTGAACTATATTAAATCCCTCTGTTATTTTCTATTACTTATGTGAATTATCTCCCATTGATAGAGGAAAAGGAGGGCTACAGTTCTGTTTAACTAATTCTTCCTCATATCCTTAAGCACATAAGAATACAAGATTTCTGTTAGGCGATGGGTTTTGGTAGCCCTCCCCCTACAAGTGGTATTTTGTATAAACACAACATAAACAGAACAGAACATTTTTTCCTTCATGAACTTGAAAGACACTTCAAGAAATTAAAACTACGGTTACGGTTGTCTAGAACAAGTCATTAATTACAAATTCATATTGATTTGTGTTACTTAATATTCATGGGAAGTCTTTTAAAGTTTTCTGTTAGTAAATTAAGACTGCTATTGATCTTACCAAAGACAACATGAATGCAATTAAAATTACATATCTCTGTTTTGGGATGAAATTAAAGATACTTTAAGTGGATATGTATTCATACCAAACTAATTTTTATGATAAGAGCTGCATAAATAATATATAATATATAAGATTTACAGATACACATATCTTAAAAATATATTATTTGACACAGTAAGTGCTATTGAAATTAAAGAAAATATTTTAACTCTGAAAAGAAAAAACTATGCCATCCACATGAATTCCCAGTGTGTATTAATTACTGAGGAAAAGTGGAAGATTTATCTCACTGTCTTGAACACTTACACTTCCTTATGGTGTTCACTTATTCTTATTAATGGGGATTTAGACAATGCCTTTTACCAAACCATTGGCTCAAGTCTGAGCAAACTCATTGTATTTGTCATGCTCCAAACCAAAGCAGTCCAGTAATGATAACAAGGGATATTGCTATATAAAGGGATATTACCATATGACTTGCATGCAAATCAGAGACTGCATTGTGTGAGCAATCCAAATAGCAAAACAAATTATGGTTATGGACCTCTGAAGACACTTCCCCAAATGTGAATTATACTTGTGAACAGGCACACAAAACAGCATCTGCAAGTAAGTTTCTTACACTTAAAACCTGATGCACACAAGGAAACTACCAAAGCTGTTTTCCTGCTGTACAGTAACACAGAAAGAGATGCTGAAATTCAGTCAAATAAACCAACTGTTTACATGAAGGTGTAAAAATGAAACAATATGCCTCATCTATATAAGTACATTTATTCTATCAAGCTAATGGCATTAAGTATGACTGCTAAAGACCACGGTGACTCAGAGACAATCTTCCGAAAGAAAGATTTTGCCTTGAAAAACAAGCATGTGTGCAAACTACCAAAAGCAATAGGGACAGGAGGAGAGAGTTTCATGCCTCACAGACAGAGGTTTTGACAATTTAGTAGGTGATGACACAAAGAGGCATTTGAGCCATGTAAGTAAAGATGCATGACCAGAAGACATCTTGGATATGAAACCGTTAAACTAAACCCGGGACGGAAGTTTAAACTTAAATCCTAGAGATAGGAAGATTTCAAAGGATATTTCTGGCTCTTCCAAGTAGAACCTAATTGGAGGTGCAGTCTATTGAGAAAAAGAGGGCAGGACCCCAAACAGATATGCATTAAGAAAGACTACAACAGGTCTTTTGAAAGATTGATCAGAAAAGCTTTATGATTTTAAGATTAAAGAGTTCCACAGTGATTAGTGCTGTCACTGGAAGAGACAGATACTGCATGCACCCGTCTCCTATTTCATTTATGCACTCACTTGCTGCAGAACCAAAGCATTCATGCAAACAGATTAAGCATTTACTTTATGTTTCTTTATCAGTGTCACACTTTTAGCTGTGTTGTTGGTTTTGAATATTGTGAATAAGTGCTTTTCTCCTAATTTCATGAGTCTAATTTCAAACTTCATAGGTTTTCTCCAAACCTAACATTCCTTAGCAGAAAAGCATCTTGATAAATGTCCTCTGCCTTAACACAGTCTACAAATTAGCAAGTATAGAGAGAGAGTGAGCAATCATCAAGCTAGTCATTGAGCCTAACCTTCTGCTTAATGTATAGTCAATGCTGAATTGAGATAAGTTGCTTAGATCTTTGCAAAGTTAGGTCATGAAAGCCTCCAAAGATGGTTTCCACAGGATCTCCAGGCAATGTATTCCAATGGTTAATTGAAATGAAATTCAGCAAAAGTAAAAAATCTGTTACTCTACTTAAAACACATGGCAGTTAGTATATTTTAGGGACTAATGTGACATTCCAACTGGCATATAATTCCAGAATCAGCCCCTGTGCCTTATTCTTTAGCATTTCTTGAGATTTCCACACGATGTTAATAACTCACGTTAGAAGTTCAGAGAATTTTCAGATGCTTTTTTTAAGATTCTTCAGTACACACTATAGAGACAAATGAGTTTGTAAATTTTAGCCGTGATGTCTCTTACTTCTTTGCTACAGCATTATATTTAATCTATACTTCCCTGTGTTGATTCAGATGATGCGCAGAAACATTTATAAAAGAGTTCTGAAATGTTTTCAGTATCTAGCAAGGAATATATGTGACCCATGATGTCACTTGTTCTTAAAACATATTTAAAATTCTTAACTTTTTTAACTGTTTCCCCAAGTGATTATGTGCATTTTAAACACATAATTTACAGATCCATGAATTTTTATACTCCATTTTCATTAAATAACTTTTCATTTTAATTATTTTGATCAAGTATATCAGCACCAATTGACCCTTAAAGAATATATATACACACAACAGAGATTTACTGTATATTTAAATATCTATGTATATATATTTGTATATATAAAATATATACAAATATATACAAACATAAAAAATGCACATATTACAATCTTATCTAGTCCCTTAACATTAAATTCCTATAAAACTCCATTTCTGTTGACCATGACCTTGCAAATCACTTGAGTTCAAGTAATTTTATTAAGAAGAGAAAGTCTTTCACAGTAACAGATGAAGTGAGTATTGTTCAACAACTTCATCACATAGCACAGTGAGAAAATAAAGAATAAAGAAATATAGCTACAACATGGCAGTAATTTGGTACAGTGATACAAAATGTGCACAAACAAGAAAAGAAAGAAAAAGTGTAAGAGAGGAATGGTAGACAAGCAAAAATAATAAATATAGATAATTTTAAAGTGGCTTATAGAAAAATTATTTTCTGGATCATAAATTTTATTGTCTTTTAAGGAGAATTTTGAGATCTACAGATGGAAGTCTTGATTGTAAGTATAATTTTAAATACAGAGGAATTCCATCAGGTTTTTAGCAACTTCTTTTTTAATCCTAATAATACATCTTAATTTATAATTTATAATTATAATTTAGTAAAATAGTGAGACATGATAATCTTATTTCAATCTAAACAAAGCAAATGTTAAATTTGTTTGCCAGTTAGCACTCAAGCTGTTCCTCCTAAATTTTGGGTCCCTGAGAGGCCCAAGTTAATATCTGTTCTCATACCTTCAATATTTGCTGATCTCATAGCTTATTTAGCCTAACTGAAGCTCAACTGATCTAAGCTAACTCATTGTTTTGTGATATAAGATATGTAAAATTCATATTTTATAGCAGCCTATTAAAACAGTTAGAATTCAATGGTCAGTCTATATATATGTAAATATCTACACATTACCATCATTTACATCAAACATATGGATCAAGATCCTAATCAATTTGGACTAAGCAATTGCAAATTTTATATCAGTAGTTAACTTTTTGATGCCTGCCAAAAAGTTCAGTATAAAATGGCCTTGCTGAATGCAAGACTTGCTGTAAGAAATGATTCATTTCATACCTAGTATACCGTTTGACAATACCATTCTCAAATGTCCACAGTAACTCACATAGAATAGCATATGCAGAATTATAATTACATATACCTTTGAATTACATATCACTTTGAACCCACACATATCTCCATCTTTTACTTTATATTGGTATGCAGAATCGCTAAATATCTGTATATCTGGTTTTGCTTGGCTCTTTTCAAGTTTGGCAACAAAAGATTTTGCATACGGAAGTTATGGAACTGTGACTACCCTCGTCCAAATCTTCAACTTCAGGACTGATTTAAGCCTTCCAATTTCTTTACTACTCTATCAAATAGGAAATTTCTGTTAGAGACAAGAAAAATAGTATTTTGTAATGGATGCCCTGTGTTTCTTAACTTTAGGCTCTTATCCCTCTACCACTTAACCTAGGGCTCTTTCCTTTTTCTGTTTATCTTTGTTTGTGAGAACATTCAAGAGAAATTGTTCACTTTCATCTCCCTCCACATTATTAAATTCCTCTATGAATGGTATGATGGGAACAATGCCCACATTGCTGCTGTGTATCATCAGCGATATTCATTTACCTGTAAAACCGTGAAATTTTTTTCTGTGCTCAGAAATCTCCTACTCCTGGTTGATGTTTTCCTATTCCTTCCAAGGCAGCTAAAGTTGTTTATTTTCTTTAAAACACAATACAATTGGCTTTTCAATTGTTCTTCAGTTTGAAATCCTATTGGGTATGTTAATCAGCTTCAATATCACAGACTTGTGCTTTTCATTTATATTCCTTTTCTGCCTGAGTATTCAAGCTCTCACTTTTGATTTAAAAGTAGGGAATGAGAAAGACAGTCTAAACTCAGTTAAAGCTTGCATGCATATTATTTTGTATGTCAAGACTGCTTTTCATCTTTGGCCAAAGCATCTTCTGGGGTTATGAGATTCACCTGATCTGAATTAATAATTGGTTAAAAGTTATTTCCAAAAGTACAGAAATTCCTTCTCCCATAGGTTCTTGTAAGTTGCCTTTTTAAAAAAATATATACTACTTAACATTGGATAATGCATCAATACTTCTAGATATTTAGGTATGCACAGTTTGAATAAATACCCTTTTTAATTGTGCAATGAGTCTATACAGTTAATTTTAATTTCCATTTCCTGAAATTGTCTGTACTAAATTATAAAATGAAATTTAACTTCTTAGTGATTGATAATAGCAAAAATAAAACCTAATATTCCTTCTCTGTTAATACTAAAAAAATAGGTTTGAATACGTAATGTTTCTGTTTCAATGTTTTAATTCAGGGAATGAAAGATGGAATTGTGAAACTTGGAAGCAGTAACGACCAGCAGTTTATGTTCTATACCTTTGAAAAATCATAAACAATACTTAAGATTAATTTAATTTAGAAATGCTAAACAAATACATTATATGTTTTTGTTTACTATATGTGCAAAGTCATTCATCATTTGATGGTGTGAAGAGAAATTTGGGGTGGGGCATTCTTATTTTTCATTTAAAAGGGTCAACCTTAAAGACGTGTTTAGTAATCACTGTACCTATAGACTGTGATGGACTCTAGATTATATATTATCACTTCTAAAAGAGAATTCAAAGCCACAGTTGCTTATCTCTCAAAATGTCAGCTCAGTTCTCCCCAGCAGGCAAAAAAACAACACAGTGTGAAAAATCATTGAGAAAGGAACTAAGTCAGAAAACAACTTCATGATGTTAACAGTAGCTAGTAAGTACACATCTTGAATATTATGCACAGCTCTGGCTGCTCCATTTCAAAAAGAAAATTCTTTAACTAGAAAGGCGAGGAGATATTATCAGGGATGATGAGGCATTCTGTGCAAGTGAATTATTAAAATTCAATAGACAGTCTAAATATCAAGAAATCGTATCTCCTTCCTGAAGAGCCTAGGAGGCATAGAAGTCTACATATTCCAAGGATATGCAGAGAATGAAAAGAAAATCTCAAGCCAGCAAAGAAGGAAGCCCTTTATCTTCTTATACATAGCAGGAACATGTTGTGCAATGCATTACTGACGCATACCGAAGACAATAAAACATGTCAGATATTGAAGGACAATGTCTATTGCTGGACAACAAGTTTAAACATAATAGTTTAGATATAGCCTTCAACTTAAAATGCTTTGAACTTCTGATTCCCAGAAGCTAAGTAATATAAAAGGATTACTTTTTCCTTAACTAAACCATAAGCATCTTATCCTTTTTACACTTAGAATCATCATACCACATAGGGTCATCTTACTGTAGACCAATCAAGATATTCTCAAATATTAATGACAGAACACTTAATTATCTTAATTTGGCCTGAATTTCTACTTATTCCATTTGTCCTGAACTTGGATAGCTTAGACTAGTTGGAGTACATGCAGCTCTTTTCCCTACAAAAGAAGCTAAGACTAAGATAATGCTGAACTTATGAGAAAAGTTCTTTAAAACTCTCCTATTTTTTTCCTCTTCTTCCTCTCCTCTTAAGAAATTATAAATGTAACTCAGAAAAGAAAAACAAAATAAGAAGCAAGATTTTCTTCTTGAAGTACATGTGCCTGTAGTTTCTAAAGGAACATCTTCATTATATTCAGAAGTAGATAAATATTTTTCCAATAAATATCTCTAAGCCTTGATATATCCTGCTGTTAGAAAAGTATAAGGTACTTGCAACCAGCAAAACGTTCAGTCGTTGCAACCAGGAGCTAATACACATGGAGCAATACAAAATCCTCAGACAGCAAAAATGGTTAAGATAACCAAAGGAGAGCAACATTTGCATTGCATTCGTACTGAGATGTTAAAATACAAATGGAGGAGACAGATCGCATATTCCGAAGTATTGCAAAAAATAACCAGATAATTACCTGGCAGGGCTCCTTAGAGTGCAAAAGGTGTATTACTTTCTGTGAAAAAAATTGATCACAAACAAAATTCTAATTGGATTTTTTTCATTTACTTGCATATTGCAAGTAAGAAAAAAAACCATTTTCAAAAGGTTATTTTCTCTCAAGTAAACATGATCTTAGTGGATTTAGTTAATTTGGTGCAACTGAACAGGATAAAACATGATACTATTAACAATGGCAAATCTAGCATTAAGCTTTTATTAAGCTGCTGTGGACTGCCATAGCAGCAGAAGCAGCAGCAAACACAGAAAATTACCTGCATTCATACACAAATTGGGTGATCATTCATTTGAGAAAACTTTCCGGACATAAATTTCAGATAATCCTATGTAGACCAATCCTTAAGAACTGAAGAACACGTGTCTAATCTCCACATTCTCTTCTTGTGAGCAAGTTACATCTTTGATCATACCTCAATGAATAATGTAAATAAATCTCTATATGTTTTGATTCTGGAAGAATCTGATGAATTGTGTAAAGGAGAAGTAATCTATGCCCAGACCTATCAAATAAGGCTTCACTCCTACGATATCTCCAACAGCACCAGGAGGTATGGACAGTGTTTAAGGACTGTGTGACAAATGTGGTGCTACCTATGTTTATTTAGACAACTTCTCTGATGCATCTGTAGCATGCAAAAGTACTCATAAATCAAATTCTTAATTCCAGTAGTAAAACTCCTGAGGACACCCACCCATGGATTGATCAGAGCAGTTGTGATGACTATAGTCCAAAGACCTGAAACTGTCATAAGATATAACAGATAAGTCTTCTTTCCTTTGTTTTTTGCGTTTTTTTTTCCACAGGGATAGGACAGCCTTGCTGCATAGCTGGACCAGATTCATCCAAATGATTCAGTTTTTAGATCAGCCTGAAAGGCTTGTCTCTTTAGTAGTGAAGGAAAAATTTATCTGAGGACTCAATTGTGGGAAAAATGTGCTATCTCCCCCTCAGCTTTGTCACACTGAAAAGCTGGACTCACACTTCCAGGATACCATGGAAGAAGTCTGAGATAGGAAGCACCAAACCAGAATCTGACAGTTCCCTCAGGAAACCACCATTAGGGCTAAAAAAGCACATGGAGCACTTGAAATGTGAAACCGGTCTACTTGGGAGATAGTGCTCATCTGAAAAAAATAATTAAATTACCCCTAAAGCCCATATTTATACCATATGCACATGTATTAGGAGAAAGGGTACATCTATGCCACTTTTTGAGAACACTTCCTCAGATGTTTTTCTATAGCAACCATGAGTTTAATAGAAGAGCTGGAAACTGTTACTTCTGTGTGTTGGAGGGGAAGTTGCTCTGAAATCAGACTAAATTACAGAAACCATCAAATTTCTGTAGCTAAATGAAATTGGACAACACATCCCTTTAAAAACCAGAAATGCTTAATACAATTTGTATTCATGATGCCTATATATTTTCAAATTGCTAAACTCTAGGGAACTCAATGTGAAGCACTTCTACATGGAAGGAAATTGACTTGAAGGGTAGTGCAGAAGGTGAAACATTTTAAAAGAATTATTGGTATGCATATGATATTTGCATTTTCTATTAATCTTCACTTGCACAAGCAGAAAACCTGCTTCAGAACGGTGAACGGCTTAGTTCAATTTGCCTGTTTATAAAATTTAACTTAACCAAAAACCTGCAAGAGACCAGAAGCTGAAACAAAGTCTATTGCTGATTGGTTTAATGTGAGGAACCTGAAATCGATGTTGACATTTTGCCAGCCTGGAGCAATCACTACACTGCATCTCTTAATTGGCTACCCAAGCCTCTCTCCTTTCATACAGCAGCATGCTTGCAGCTGCAGGAATCTCCTATTGTAAATACTTACATGGCCAAACCAATTCAGCTAACAAAAGACTCCTCACACTGGATAATCCAGTTAGCCTGTTAAATAACTGTGAGCGTTGCAAAAATTCTTGGTAGCCTTCTGCATTGTGTAAGAGCATGAAGAATGACATTATTAGCTCAATGTGCATCTTGGAAAATGTATAAGGCATTATGGCACAGTCACACTATTATCTACTAGATTGAGCCAGGTTTATTAACAGTGACAACCATTACAACAATAAAAGGCATGCAAAACCAAATTCAGTTATCAGAGCCTTATGGTATGTTTGCAATCATACTAGTTGGTTTCACTCAGTCTCTCTGCTAGAACCTACAAAAGTTCAGTAAAAATCCTTTATGTAGAGTGCCTTTGTCTGATGACAGAATCTACAGTTTGTCAGATAAAATTGGAGGGGTTGCATTAGAAATTTTGTTATGAAATTACTTTTTTCTTAAAACTTCAAAATAAATTCCTTCCTGTCTGCAAATTCAGACAAAAATCACAGTCCCTTGCTGTATAAACTGTCTTGGATGCAAAAATATCTCACAGGAAATGTGAAAAACTTATTAGATTGGGAACCATGCCTAGGCACAAGTTCAGGTCCAGATTTTTTCCTCTTATTGTCAATATAATTCTGTGCTTCCCCTCCAATAACAGAGAAAAAACCCAACAAAATAAAAAAGGCAAGTATCTCCTTCAAATACAAGTCTTCTTTTCTTGAAAATTAAACTCTAAATAGCTTTGTGATAGCTGCTCTATAATTAAGTCCACAGATACTTAATTGAATCAATGTTTGTGTGAATGTCCACTTACATCAAGTATAAATCATCTGGAGAAAGATTTTTGGTCTAATACAAAAGTGCCCTTTGTTTGGTTTTGTTTTGTTGGTTTTTTTCCCCCAGAAGCACATGGATTGATTGTTGCAAATTATTACTTGAAATTTTTTGATTCGTGAAAGTTTAAAAAGTTATATCAGGCAGTGGGATCTAAAGAATTTTATGTGGTCATAGTATCCAATTTTTTTGTTCATAATAGGCACTTTTACTACAAAACACTTAAGTTTTACCATTTTAAAATGATCTTACTTAAAAAATTAAGTCATTAACCTTCTGCATTAAGACCACAAAGGAAAATTGATTTTTCTTTGCTCCCGCCTGTGACTTTTCTTGGCAGCACTTTCTGCTCAGAGCTCATCAGAATTTACATTGCTTTGCAGCCTCTTAGAATTAGGATTTGTAGATCTGCTTTGCTATTCAGATATCACAACACTTATTCAATGTATGAAAGGGAAAACCAGGGTTTTTATTAAAACTATTGCCAGCAAGCAAATCAAAATAGAATTTCAACAAGTTAAACTCCAGCTACATGATATATCTAAAGAAATAACCATAAACAGAACTTCCACCTGTAGTCATATACAGTAAGCTGCTTTTGACTGTGTCTAATGAAAACTTTGTCAACACTCTGAAATAAAAGAGGAACACTAGCAAAACATATAAAGTTTGCAGGCATTGCTGGACTGGTAGTTAAAAAAGGCAGGTTATTTCTTTTGTCTAAGACACATTCATACATGTATTTAAATGACAAGGCATCCACCTGAAAACTATAAATACAGGTTTCCTCTCTATAAAGTGCAACAGTATTTCAGATATCAGCAGGGAAGACATGGTGATTTTGATAAGTGAGATGAGAAGGATGAGACCATAACAAAACAATCTAATTTAGTCTGTAATTAGATTTTGAAATTACTGAAATGCATGTGCCATAGCAAAGTGATACAGACTTCTGAGACAAGGAAGATAAGTCACTAAAAAGAGATGTGTAGAAAGCTTTGTTCTGTGTGTAGGCAATTCACAATTTGCTAAACCTAGAGACAGCTACTGAAGTAGGAAATTTCCATTAGGAAATTGTAGCATTCCTGAAGAAGTATGGTACACTAATAAACCATTATAACTACCTTCAGTATCTCACACATCTCTATTTGGACGCAAACTCTGAATTGAGGTAGGTTACATTTCTAAAAATGTGGGTTTGACTCACCAGATGTCATGGGTTTGAAACAGGAAACCCTTGGAAGAGATTACTAACAAACAAAAGTTCATGGTAGTAAAATAGTATTCACCCTTATAGTTTTTAATCTAATAATCCATGAAAGAAGAGTATGAAGCTAGTGGCTCAAATTATGTTGTTTAGTTAATAAAGTATAATTTAAGATAAGCACTCTATGGCTATATGGATTGTTCTCCCACACTTGTTCTTTCTTCGTCAAACTCAACCTCTTCTGTAGTCTCCCAGGAAAATCTTAGAAAGATATCAACCTACAAGCATGACTAAAAAGAAAGCCTCCAGTGTTTTCAATCCTTTTGACATCTGTGACATCTGTTTCACACCCTTTCATTAAGTAATCTGTGAAAACTATTGACCTAAATGTGAGCTATATATGCTTGTCTTGGACCATGTTAATGAAACAGAGGTCAATGACTCTGTCAAGAAATTTTTCTCTTTTTACTATAATCACTTCAGCCAAAGCACCTCATTTAGACTATATGTAGATATAGACAAAATAATTATATTTGTATATATATGGGGGGAAAAAAATCCCCCCAAAAAAACAAAAAAACAAACCCAATATCCTCCTCAAGGATTTTGTTGTCTCTTGCTGTGATGAAGAATTTTTGTCCAAGCCAGCATCTCAAAGCTAGGCTGGAGGAAGAAAAAATTAAGATATGTACAAATTGGTTTAAGTTCTGTAGGTTGGAGCTCATTTTTGGTGCTCTTGTATGCAAAGATTGATTTCTGATCAATTAAAATTGCTTTTGATTTCCTAGACTATTCTCCATTTATGACTTAATGCAGTCTGTGTTTTTTTAAAAAATAAATGTCACCATTTTATCTAGGTGATGTAAAATGGGAGATAGAAGAATCTTTGAGAGGTCAAAAATGGAACAGGAAGGAAATCGGATAAGCAAAGGCAGTTGGTGTGGAAGGACAATCATTACTATGGTTTATCATTTAGAAGATATACATATAATAATGTCAGATGTAAATGACTAGTGGATGAAGTTTTTGAAGTTGCATGCATTTGGAGTGGGTTGTTAAAAGAGAGTGGGTTCTTAAAAGAGAAACCTTTTTGAAAATTATAAGTTCAACATACCTAATGGTTTGTTCCTCCTCCACTCCAAGGTTTTAGCCTTAGGACTTTCATTTTTGTAATTAAGTAAAAAATTAAGTAAAGTATACCTCATGAGAGAGATTCAATATAGAGAGATTGACATTTTATTACATTATATTCTCAATTTCAAAACCAGATCAACTCTTCTCAAGCCAAAAGGCATCTAGGATAAATTTTCCTGAAAATATTTCGGATAATAAAATATTCACTATTCCCTTGTATTCTTTTGAAAATAATTCCAATAGTGAAAAACAATAATCCTCACAATTCTGTTTATTATGAATACTCTGTCTAAACTGAAGTATCTTTTCTTTATATGTCAGATTTTAGGTGTTTTAGACTAAACATTCCTTACCAGGCTTCTCAGTGCTCATATTCAAAAGCAAAAGGTCAGCTTTTAATCCTCTCTGGTGAGTATACTGTGGCAGAGACTATCCCATGATTGTTCTGATAAATCTGTATTAAAAACATTCTAGTAGATTGAGACTTTTAATTACAAACACAGGAGAAAATAAAATAATCTTTGGACACCAGACACCAAGTGAATTTCATTGTGATTTTTCATGGGGAGGTAATATAATAAGTCCATCAATATTTCATTAACGCTGAAGAACTCTCAGGTATGTTGTCAGAAACAGAATCTTTTCTAAAGTAGAAATGTTATTGTTTAAAAAAAAACATTAGTATTACTTAGCTAAGTTGGATGCATTAACAGCAAAATATTTCTTCTTGATGATTTTTTAAAGTCATAATAACAAACCCTGATAATAAATAATAACAAAGAGCAATAATAACAGAGCAAAATAATGTTCAGTGAGCTCTTACCTTTCACATTAAAGCTTTGTGTTCACCAGTGCAATTGAGAAATCTATAAAAATTTTAATGAGTTGGCTGTGGTGGAGAAGAGCAACATCAATATCAATGGCTGAGATTCAATTCTACTACAATTTCAGTTTCTCAATGCAAGCCACCCAAACATGATGACTTTACAAATTTGACCTGGAACTACTGTAAACTAATGAGTTTTTTGTGAAACAGGCAGTATTTTCAAACTTCTCATAAACTAAAGAAAGCCTTTCTGTTTCTTCTAAGATATTTTCAGTCAGAAGCTTCTGTTCTTTTAGAATATACTATACTAATTCTCCTGAATATTGGAAAGTGTATTTTTAATTGTAAATATAACTGAAAGTTTGAATTATGTTCTTTTGATCCCAAATTTGTTTGAAAGTTGTTCTTGAAAGTGTAATCACAGAGGAAATATGAGATAGAGATGTTAACACAGCATATCAAATTGACAGTTTTCTATACGAACTCTCCTTCTGCAATTCTTGATTCTTTGCAAGAATAGAGGCTTCACGGTAAACTTTGTTGAAAATGTATAACTTCTGACTTTGCTATTTAAGTCCATGGTAGGAAAGAAAAAAAGGCTGAATATAGATTGCCAGTTCACTTAAGTAAACTGACAGAACATTTAGAAAATTACATGACCTATGTGAAACTTTCGTTTGAATTACATGGCACGATAATTTGCCTGTGTCAGTCTATTGACTGGCATTTCTTTATGAAAATGACAAGTTGAAGTTCACAGTTTTATCTTCATCTGAAAGTAAGAAGCCATTTTCTCATCTGTATAGTTGCAAAAGACATTCTGAACAAATATCAGTCAGGAATAACCAGAGAATGATGTCTGTCAGTTTTAAGCTCAGATAATAAACCCTAGTTTATAAACCCTATTAAAATACTCTCTTCCCATTCAATAATTCAGTAATTCTTCAGTATGCAATATTGTCTTAGCTTAGATTCAGATCGTCTCAGCTCGACCAATACATCTGTTCTAGAACAAGCAGCAGTCACAAGTATAGAGGCCATGTTGCTGAGAACACAGCTGTGCTGGGCAGGGCACGTCTCAAGGATGAAGGACCACCGCCTCCCTAGGGTCTTGCTCTATGGTGAACTTGCCACTGGCTGCCGCATGAGAGGAGTCCCAAAGAGGAGATACAAGGACTCCCTGAAACAACATCTCAGCCTTGGCCGTATTGATCAACATAACTGGTCTCTCTGGCCTCAAATCGGGAGACCTGGAGACACACCATCTATAACGCAGCTGTCTCCTTTGAGAACACACGCAGGATCACTCTTGAGGAGAAAAGACAATGCAGAAACAATCGTGCCTTGCAGAATATACCATCTAAGGAGTCCTTCTGCTGTGCCTTTTGCAATTGGATATGTCTATCTCGTATTGGCCTTTTTAGCCACCAATGCACCTGCAACAAACATGGGTAGAGCCCTTCCCAAATCTTCGTTCACGAAGCCATGAGATTCAAATGTGTTTCAAAACTAAAATTCCCTTCATACAAGATAAAATTTTGATCCCGTACCATCCTCTTCACCTTTTAGCTAAGAATAAGGTCTTATGAAAAAGCTGGTGTTGTTGACCAACTGGATAGGACATAAGAGGCCCCTGAGGGTCACGTGACTCTGCACTGAAGCCGTTTAAAGATATAAGGCATCAAAAGCTAATATTATAATAAAGAATCAATATTTCTTGAATGTTTGATGACCTAAATCACTTCAGAATCAAACCCCTTCCAGTATCAGCAGATGGAAAGAAATCGGAAAGATTATCTGAAAATGGAGAGAAGAGGCAGAGGGATTGAATCACTGGGCAATTATGTGCTTTTGGATCAGCTTGGCTCTGTGGCAAATCACAATAGGCTGAAAGGTCCTGGCTGGAAAATTACTATCCTTCCTCTGGGAATTAAAGATAGGCAGGCTTCTACAGAATGATTCAGGTCTCAAGCAGTCTCAGCCACCACTGAATGAGCCTGTCTCTCTCCTTACAGAACAAGACTACCACACACAGGTCCTGAGTTTAGTGACTAAGGTTAGGTGGAAGGAATTGAAACCTGCCCTCTACTTCTGACTTTCAAAATGTTTTACTATCCGTGGTCTCTTTTTCCTCCAGTATTTGTTTAGCCTGCAGAAATTAAGGTTATTTTGAGATAGGTTCACTATTAAATGAAAGTAATTCTCCACCTCTTCACCTGAGAGAAAAAGACGAAAAATGTAGTGATTCTTCAAAATTGTTATTGAAGTCAAAGTAGTGTTCATGATTGAAGAAAATCTCATGCTCACTGTAGTGTTATAACCTCTTTCCTTTAACAAACAGTACAACCTAAATGAAGGGCTTCAAGTTCAAGACTTAATTACTGCACCTTGTTCAGCAATTAAAAGGGAATTGCAAAAGAGATACTGTGGCATATGTCACAATTAAGCATGCATTTTACAATAGTGGTTTTGCTCCTTTTTTTTATAATGATTCTGATCAAAGCAACAGTGGCAAACAAAACTTGTCTTTAAACAGGGGTGCCTAACCTACAGCACAGGACTTGCAGCTTCTTAAATAAAATAAAATCTTTATGCAACTAGAAAATTAATTATAGCAGTATGTTTTTCTTGATATGAAATGTAAAAGTGGTGCCGTAGTGCATAAGACAATCTTAAGACTCTAGCTCATACACAGGCATCTATTTCATCACAGATGGAAAAAATGCCTGTGGAGACAACTGTGTTGACAACCATATTCTGCTCTAAAAACTTTGAAATTAAAGCCACTAACAAGTAGCTTTAATGGCTCTGTGATCACCCCAGAAAAGACAAAGTGAATGCATGCTGGCAAAATTACACTCCTATTCACATTGGAAGGTAATTTTATATATGTGCACTACAGGTATTTGTTGGAAGGCAATTTTTTTAAGCTGTTTCAAGAAGGGAGTGGTTATATTTAATCACCACTATGGTTCCGATAGATTGTTACTCCAACATCACAATGCCGCCACTAAGACCTGCAGTTAACTTCCTCTGGAAATGCTCAGGAAGAGTCTTGGGATTTCTTCTATACATTGAACTCTGTCAGAGAACAAGACTCAAGACAAATTTCTGATTTTTTCAAAACTTCCTTAAGTAATTTAACCTCTGTATCTTATTTCTTCATTTAAAAATGCACATTAATTATCATTTTGTAGGATCACTATGGTTTCATACTGATAGGGAAGACAATACATTAATTGCAATTCATTGTAGCCCTCTTATCAGTAATATCCAACCTCACAATGATTTGATTTCATAAGGGGTACACCACATCGTACCTCAGAGGCATTAGTATCAGTAACACAAGTCATTGTGATACCGTACCATCCATTTTGTAGAAGTTTATAATGATACATGTTCTGTGTAGACATAAATATGCCCAGAGCACCAAAATGCAGCTTAAGGTGGAAATTAATGTGAATAGTATAGTTAAAGTAAGCTATATCCAACTTATGCAGGTGCACAACACTACTAAATGATCAAAATTTAGAGGAGAAAATAAAGAATACCCTGCTTAACTTGAAAATACCATTAATATTCATAACAGAAAACAATGATGCATAAAACTAAACATTAATCAACACCACACACCTTTTTAGTGGTAAATGACCCTGCGTGGAAAAAGTAAACCATCCCATGAATTGAAAACAAAGCTTCTTTTTATCTTGTTCATTTTCAGACTCACTAATGATCCCTAAAATCCTAGGCAGCTAATGGTGTGAAACATTTTAAGTGCTAATCAGATACCAGTTAAAGGAAAAGCTTACTGACAACCTGCGGTGGTGATGTCTATTCTGTGTTCATTTGTGATCACATTCTCCTATGACACTGCAATATTGTAATTGAAAAATTAGAAAAAAGTCTTCTGTGCAACATTAAAGCATAATTTACATTGTTTTGAGGGCTTTGTGCTAGGTTAAGCAAAGGGAAAAAAAAAGAAAAAAAAAGGAAAAAAATCCAAGGAAACCTCAGAAGGTATAGGAGGAAGCTGGAAACTTGGAGGTGTCCCTATAAAATTTACAATAGGACTATAAAGATCATTTAATTGAAAAGTAGATTTTAAGCTGGGTAATGTCAGCCTCGGTTGTGGATGTCAGATTTTCAAATAGTGATTAACCACAACAATATATTTTATGAAAACTAAGCAATTTGACAAACTTCTGAGCAAATCCTCCTGGCACAGGATGTATCAAGTACCAGTGGTATGCCTATGGGCTCAACAGGAAGCTTTTGTCTATTTGACTGTTACTGTTTGGCCATTGTCAATGGTTCTGTGTTTCAAAGCAGTTGAATGCATCTGGAAATACAAAATTCCAGTTTATGGAATTCTACAATTTATGCAAAAATAATTATGTTTATTTAATTCCAGAAGATACTGCTAGTGACAATCACAATACTTAATTTTAACCACAATGACCTTCCTCAAATATTTATGTAATTTTTCAAAAATTGGAAACTTGATAACCATTATAATTGTGTATTAGATACTTTTTGCACTTTCTTCTAGGGAGTGAATGACAGCTGCCTTTCTAGACTGATCTGTTGAATATCTGAAGATATTCTTGAAGTGGATTTCACTATAAAATGAGAACTCCAACTTTCTAACAAACACCTTTTTGTTGAATCACATCCTTAAAATATTCATCTCTCCCAGAAGTTTTTTGCAACCTGACCTCAGGAACTGTTTGTAAAGCTGAGTAAAGACAAGCTGAAACTCCCCTAAGTGTCTTTCAGACAAAATGAACACAGGAAACCACCTTAAAAAAGGCTCTGCTTAATTTTTTTCAGATGAAGTTCTTTCTAGATATTTTGTATGGAAATAAATGCCCCTACATATTTCTTTCTTCGGGCCTTGATTCAGAACACTAACTGCTTAGAAAGGCAAACATACAACTGCTTTTGTTTCAGGTTTTGATTCTGGTGGAGGATAGAGGCTCTTTATTAGTTTTATTATCATTATTGTTACTCTGGAGTCACTACTGGAAATGCCTTTCAATCTTCCCATATACTCACAACACTAACTTCATTTCTCTTATGCTTCAAAGGTACACAGAAGAAAGAGAATTGAAGAAATGTCCTCCACAACAGTATAAGTAGTAGACTTCAGATCACAGAGTAAAACAAAAAAACAAAAGCAAACACCAAAATACTAACAAAAAAATCAGTTGGGGCTGGCGCAGTTTTTTATTACTCAGCTTTATAAGCAAATCAAATCTGAGACTCAAACATGCTTTAGAAAAAATGCTCTGACATCTACTGCCAAATTTTCAGATTGCAAAGTATGATCAGTGGACTGATAAAAACTTTTGAATGCTCTCCGAGTGTCCTTGGTGATGTACATGACTAGAAAGTTTGGAATTCCTTTTGGTACATCAAGCCAAAGTGTTGGTTGCACATGGCAGCAGATAGAAAATGGTAAATTACATAGGTTCTGGTAAACATGAAAGAGAAAAGAACAAAGAAGCCTAATTCCTCAGCTACCCTTCAGAGCAACAGATAAAAAGCAACTCCTCTGCAAAGTGTTCAAAATGTTGTTTCTGTGACAAACACTTAGATGTGACAGTAATTCAAGATGCTAGTGGAGGACAACTGAAAAGTGAACATTAACTCTGATTTAGAGAGGCACCTTACCTGTGGTGACTTTTTTGTGTTGATTTGTTTTGTAAAGCAGAACAGACCACAGCCATTGGGTGACTAGCAAAGGATATGTCCAGACATTTTGGAAAGCAAATTAAGTACAAATTCAGTGGATGGCTGGAACTAAAAAGAACTGTTCCGCTTGCCTGCCATTAACATCTCTGATATGAAGTGTGATAATTGATTGCACAACTGTGCAACTTTTCCATAACCAATGGCTATCTTATCATTAGTTATTTAACAGTATAAACTAAAATAAGCCAGTGCTGGCTAAATCAAGAGAGAATATAATATTCTTTTCAAAATAGATTTCAATAAATAATGACTTAATAAATAAATTATTTTTTTTGAAGCTCAAACACTAAAGAGTCGACACCTAGAAAGCAAATTTCCTGTTCAAGTAGAAAAAAAATATATTTCTGTTATTAAATCTAAGATATGACTAATTTCTTGAGCTTTATTAAATGGTGAAACACAGAATCTGAAAATAAAACATTTTGTCATTTTCTTTGACAGGATTTCTGATGCATGCAAAAAACCCCTGTACCAAATGATTTATTTCATAAGCTTTTCTCAGGCTTTTTTCTTTTAATAAATAGCATGACTTTCCAAAGAGTATTTGTTTACAAATAAAGCAGGTAATTAATATTGAGATGAGCCCCCTGGTGGTCTAGTGGTTAGGATGCAGTGCTCTCACTGCCGTGGCCCGGGTTCGATTCCCGGTCAGGGGACTTCCCCGGGCAGATGGAGCTCGTCAGCCCTGTAAGGCCATCCATCTAAGAGAAGGTCACTCTGAGCAAACCTGCGTCCTGAGGACCTCGCTGCCACTGTCCAAGCTTCGCTCGGCCCCAGCAGTTGAACCTCAGGATTAAAGGGTGGGCTCAGTTCAGCGCACACTGTGTCTCACCTAAAAAATCCACTGCGCAGGCTGGAAAGGTAATGACCTGTCCCAAATCTTTGTTCCCGAAGACTAGCCATGATGATGATGATGATGAATATTGAGATACATTTTATTGGCTAAAATAATTTTGCTGACTGTGCTATTTAAAATGTAAACATGGAATCATTTAGGTTGGAAAAGACCTCCAAGACCATCAAGTCCAAACTTGGACTATCACCTTGTCAACTAGACCATAGTACTAAGTGCCACATCCAGTCTTTTCTTGAATGCCTCCAGAGATGGTGACCCCACCTTCCTGGGCAGTCCATTCCAACACTTGACAAACCTTTCAGGGAAGAAATTCTTCCTGGTGCAGTTTTGGATGCAGTCTTCTTGTCCTGTTACTAGCTGTCTAGGACAGGAGGACGACCCCCACCTCATTACAGCCTCCTTTCAAGTAGTTGTAGAGAGCTGTTGTGGTTTGATCCTGGTCAGATACCAGGGGCCTATTAAAACCACTCCACTACCTTCCCTCCTCCCTTCTGCAGCTGGAGAGAGGAAAGGAAAAAAAAAAAAAACAGCAAAGGAATTTCATGAGATAAGGATTGAGAGAAGGCAATATAATAGGCAAAACTAACTCAGAGTGAGGATAAAACTTAAATTTATTACTAACAGAATAAGAGCTAAAGAGTAAAAAACAAAACAGCCTTAAAAAACTTTTTTCAACCACCTCTCCTTCCTTTCTCCCTCTTCCCCCTGCATCGGTGCAAGAAGAGAAGTTCACCTATAAAGCAACAGGTCTTCCATATCTGTTGGACTTGTGGGTCACTCTTCTATGGACTACAGAGGACAGTCTGTTCCACCATGATCCCTCACCACAGGTTACAGGGGGCCAAAGCTCCGAGTCCTTCCCCTGTCCTGTGGGTCCCTCCCATGGAAAACAGTCCTCGGTGGACCCTTCTAACATGGGTCCACCCCTCCCCCCCCGGACCGCAGGTCCTGACGTGCAGGGGCTCTCTATACCTTGATGGTTTTCCATAGAATGCAGTCTTTGATGGAAGATCCTGTCCCAGCATGGGTTCCCCACAGGGGCCACAGAGTGGCCCGGAAAGAACTGTTTCAGTGTGGGCTTCTCTCTCCACGGGCCACAGAGTCTCCGAAAGGACTTCACTCCCTCTTGAGCCTCCCATGGCAGGGTAGCAGTCCTCCTTCATTTTCACGCATCTGCTTGTTCCATCCTGGGCTCAGCTGCAGAACAGCGGCGCCGCCCCCCCGGCCCGAGCGGGGGGCAGTGCCCGCTGGCTTGGCTCCAGCGCCGTGCCTGCCCCCAGCCAGCTGCCACATGGCCCTGGGCCGTGACTGTCACGCCCACCCGTGGCGGGGAGGTGGCGGGGGAACTGCCCCAGCCCAACCACAGCGCCCGCTGCGCACAGCCGGGGCCCAAGAGCTTCCCTCTGCCACCCTCCTGGCTCCCATTTCTTCTGCGCAACAACTTTTTTTTTCTGAAAGATGTTATGACAGAAGCGCATCTCGTTGGTTCAGCCGGTGGCCAGCAGCAGGAAATCCCTTCTGCAGTTGGCTACCATTGGCTCTTCATAGGACAGTGAAAGCTTCTGGTAGCTTCTAACAGAAGCCACCCTATAGCCCCCTCCGCTATTAAAACCCAGCTACAGGTTAAACCCATGACAGAGCGATAAAGTCACCCGTGAACCTCCTTTCCTTCAGGCTAAACAACTCCAGCTCCCTCAGCTGCTCGTCATAGGATTTTTTCTCTAGACACTTCACCAGCTCCATTGCCCTTCTCTACACATGCTCCAGCACCTCAGTGTCTTGTAGTGAGGGGCCCAGAACAGGACACAGGACTTGAGGTGCAGCCTCACCAGTGCCAAGATTGGGGGACAATCACTACCCAGGTCCTGCAATGAATCCTTTCTGAAAGGCTTTTGTTTTGCCATATGTGTTTTTATATAGAACTACATTTTTGGTCAAATAATAAATGACAAATTACTTCCAATGATTTATCATAAAAGGGAATACATTGGGTAATAAAGCTAGCATTCTCTGTACAGATCAATCTTTTAGTACAGTGTACTATAAGAATAATGGTCACCAAAAATATCTCTTCTTCATCTTTTCTGATAAACTTACATATGCTAGTAAGAGACACCCAGCATTAGAGACAACACCTTGTAATACCGAGAGCACCTTAAAGTTCTCACATGAGCATATCAAGGCAAAAATGTTAGTGTGACAATACTTCAACTTTTCCAAATATTCAGAAGGGTTCTTTGATTGCAAGTCCCTTTTTGAAAGATATAGAAAAATTTTGTACAACTTTTATTATGCAGACCAAGTAAAGAATTATAGATAGTCAGTTTTGTTTTGTCATGTGATAAATTATCTAGGCAATTACCAAAAATAGAATAATCAATTTCATTTTACTGTGGGTATTGTAAAGACAGAATGATGTTTCCTGCATTTAATATTAGCTCTGGTAACTACAAACAAGGACACAGTGTCACAGTGTCAAAGTTCAAAATATTTGGGTTTACTACACTGTCATAAATGTTAATACTTTTCCAAATAATAATAATAATGAAATTTCATTGCCTTGAAAAGTCAATAGATAGTTTATTTTTCAGTTATTACATAATGAGAAACTATAGAAATATTTTGATATTTTAATGGCTTTGGGCATAGGTGACTATAGATCTGGAACAAATAGAAAATGCATCCTAAAATTTCTCTTCACAAAGCTGAGTTTTCTTAGGCAAATTTTATATCTTATTCAATACCATATATATTCTCTGTCATAACTATATGAGATAAAACATTATGTTCAGAAAATAAGGTTTAGAAATAGAAGGTAGTCTTATCTGTGGACTTTTTTATAATCTATCAGTGTTCTCAAAAATGTATTTCACAGGTTTTTTTTGGTAGTCCAGAGATGAGCCAACTTCTATATGGATTTAGTAAATTCAAAGATTCATTAAGTTCTTTATATTCATTACACAAAAGTGACCTACAGACTTTTGTGATCATACCTACAGGAATTTGCCTCTAAAATGTTGATTCTGGAAAATGAAATATCCTTTCATAAAACACAGGTCCAGAATTAGTAATTCAGAAAATCATGGGAGGAAGAAGTACCTGTAATATTTCCCTCATTTGTTCTTGCCTCACTCTATCCAGATGCTGAGCAACACATACTGTCTGAAAAAGAATGATGGTTTATTTCCCTTTTAGGTTGGGTGAATCTTTAACTTTCCTAAACTGTCTTAATCTTAAAGGAACCCAGTTTCCCTGTTCATTTTTACTGCACAGTTCTGAAGAACTTTTCTTGTAATCACATAGGCTTCTCCAGTCATGGATTTTCTTGCATTTAAAGAAATTTCCATCACATTTCAGCCTTTCTCAAAGATTTGAAATCATGCTAGGAAGTGTATACTTGATAAAATATTTCGAATTCTTTACATTCACATTTTACTGAACATGCAGTCAAAGTGCAGTTGGAATAAAATATACCAGTCCCCATATGTGGCAAGCATTTGCTACTTAGATTTTACATTCTATATATATTTTGTTCTTTGTTCAGCATTTCATTACCAGGATGCTAGTGCTAAAAGTGAGACCTGGAGGATTATGATATTTCCACAAGAATAGTCTGAGGTACGAACTCACAGTATTGATTTTTATTTTAGATATGAAAATCAGTATGGATATGAACAACTGCAAAAATAAAATGAACAAACAAACAAACAACCCCAACCAAGGTTTCTTTGTTTAGCTTTTCTTTACTTAAATAGTTATAGTGGCTAAAACTACCTTGGTATTGTGCTCATGAATATACGTCCTTCATCTTTTTTTGAAATAGTCCCAATCCACTTCACAAAATCTCTCTGCCACAGAATAACGATTTATACAAGACTCTCAGCATGAAAATCTATTATTAGATATACGTCTCAATTTACCCATCTTAAAAAAAAAATAGTTTTGAATATCTCATCAGTTCCTGAGTCTATCTACTATTTTATATTTACTTAACTTGGGTTTTTTTCTACACTTACTAAGAAGAAAATTAATTCTATCTCAGCTGAAACCAGAACACCTACACAGAAAAGAGAATAAACACAACTGTATAAAGGCATTATTATAGTGACTATAAAAGTTTTAAAATACCGTAAAATGTTTAAAATATTATCCTGAAAGTCAAATGGTCTAGAGCTGAAAACTGCTCTATTATTTGCAGTACTTTTATGTATTATTTATAAACCAGGAAGGACTTCCATATTGCTCACTAGTCATACTGATGACAGAAAGTACAGAAAATGGCAGTAAGTATCATCTACCTCTCAATCTTCTACCTGGCAGAGTACCATTCACTTGTTTGGCACATTGCAAACGTGTAATCCCCCTGCTGACTTATGATACCTGAGATCAGCTCTTTTTAAAGGGCCTAGCTGTATGCTGAACATTAGTTGAATAATTTTTAATTAGTCGTGGCGGGAGATTTTTTAGAGACCTTGGATAAACAAAGACTTTCTACCCCACCTGCCTCAGGACCATGCTCATCTAGCCTCATTTGGAAGATAGTGTCTCCAAAATAGAGATTTCTAACAGTGTAGGAAAGCATCAGCTGCAAAGTTAGCATTTCACTGGCCAATCCAAACCCCCCGGTTTGGTACCAAGCCCCACTCTTCTTGAAGTTTTGAGTGTGTATCAAAACTCTTGTAGCTCACAGGGACCATGACAAAAATTATCATGTTATCTGAGAGCAAACGTACTATCAGACAAGTAAGATTCATGAAAGAGAAAACTATCAGTGCTTAATAAGCATAATCATGCTGTCTCTACCCATAAAATCCACACATATTGGATTTTGAGGTGCTGGAAGAATTTACTGATGGATTTATCACTGTGTATCAGCCCTTTCCTCTATACACTACTTCAATGTCACCAGTTTGTGATGGCAGTGAAAGAATTATTGTCTAGGCAGACCTTCAGTATGTCTCAGTGAAACCATTCCCAGAAGAAGGGGAAAGCTGTGAAGACTTTAAATTTGTTTGTAATAATCCTACAGGGCTTATATCCTTGAATATCCTAGGGGTAGCAGGAAGGAAGCTAGTGGTAAATGGAACAAGTCACAGTGTGAAGCATTTCAGCACTGTCTTTACCAACTAGTTTATTATCTCTTAAAGGTTTGAAAAATACAAAGGCTGTAAAAGATATCACTTCTTAAATTGAAGTTCTCATTATAAGTCATTCTAGAAAAACATTTTCCTTGAGTGACTTCATGTAACTGTGCCTGAAGAAGCACTGTGCAGGATAAAACTAGTAGAAATGGGGCAGTACACTGTGTTTTCAGCTTTATAGTTTGGAGAAAAATAGAAACCCCCACGCACTTGATACATTTCAGCTGGTCAGCATATCACCATGACCTGTTTGTAACATACTCCTTATATAACCATTATGCAGTCACATTTGTCAGAAGGTGAAATCATATACAATGCTGCAGTAAAAGTAGGTTCTACTTGATCTGTCTTTCAAGAACTGAGGTTTACATTTTATAGCATGTTAATTCTGTGTATAATATTCAGTGTAGCTTCCTGCAAATGAGTCTAAAAAACCAAGCATAAACACGCAGCAAATAGACTGTGCCAGTGGTACAAAGGTTCCATGTGGGAGCCTATCACATGTACCTGAACAAGGCTGAGGGATAGAGGTCATGAAACCTATTAAAAGCTGCAAAATTTCTCTTGTTGAAGTACTGTGGACTGACAATAAATACTTTTATCCTCTTGCTAGATTGAAGCAACAGAATTTACAATAGAAGGCGGTGATCAACACACTCTCCAACAGCTCCACTGAAGATCTCCTAACTAGTCATGATTGTGATATTGTGCCATTCACACTACAAGAAACAATTATGATTAGCTTCATGTCTGTACATTCTTTCATTTTTTGGTGGCTTCAGCAAACTTATTAAGCAAGAGGAAAATTATTTTCCTTGGCAGCTTTCCTTAAGTTTCTTAACAATATCCAGGAGGGAGATAAAATCCTTCAAACTTAGATTATTTCTTGTGAAAACTTGGAACATAAATACCAAATCAGAAACAGAAAGCTGAACAGTAAAATATCACAAAGTATTCATTTTACCTATACTTACTGTATGAAGAACACAGTTCTTAAGTAAACTACAGTAAAATTAGGATAACCATCTCATGAGGATATTGAATCAAATAGGTACACACATCATTAAATCAATAAAGGCAATGTAGTACCAACAACATGAAAGAGAAGTAATGTTGTGAACATGTGCAAAGGCAAGTCAATACTATAAAAATGATCCAATATTCAGGAAGGACTGTAATGAATGACTAAGGGTTTCTAGAAAGCCTCTCCATGACTTTTCTCCAGAAAGGAAAGTAATTCTGCTACATGAAAGTTTGCTTAGTGACAGTTAATATGGTTATCAGAACTTGGATACAAAGTGTTGAGTCTTCTTGCTTTTTATTTTGAAAAGTATATAGCAAATGCATGCCAAACAGAACCGAGTTCATTTAAAACAGATGAAGGATGCTTTCAAAAGTAACACACTCTTTTCATAGCATATATCATGACTCTTCATGTACAGGTATGAAAATATTTCCTCATAAATAGGAAATAAACTGCAATAACCTAAGACCCTGTAAGGAAACATTCTATTCTTGGCTATTCAAGAATGGCTTTGAATACTGTAATGATACTTGTTCCTCAACTGACTTCTCATGAGCCAGTCTCTTTTAAAATGACTGTAACTACAGGACTGCCAATTTTTACGTGGGAAGAATCTGTACTTCAATCGTAGTATAGCAGGTTGTAAAGTCAGGTATGGATTTTGAGCATAAATATAAGTCCAGTTAAAGGATTTTATATTTTTTGAAGTATTATTAGTAACTTTTAAACCAAATTCTGTAATTAATGATTACAGAAATATCAAAGGAGTTGAAAACAAGCAGTAAAAAAAGCCTTAAAATTCAAGAGTCTGCCTGAACAGAACTAGGAATATGGTGCTGCTCTTTGATCCATCAGAGACTAGAGATTTTACCAGTTCATGTTAAGTGTGTCATTGTGAACAAAGAGCAATATATTTAGTTACTGGATTTGGAACTAACTATGACATAGTTAAGAGTACAGGATTACAATATTAAGAGTAAACTGAATTATAGCAAATGCTGTCGAGTTGAACTTAATTTTATCTGTATTTATGAAAACAAAAATTTGAGATACAAAATTGGATTTATCATTTAACACTTGGTATTTGCCAAAGGTTTATTGAATTTTTCAGATATGGAGATCTTACATTAGAACACCTATGATCCTTAAGTAGAAATCTGAAATTATAAAACTACTTGCAGACATAAATTCTCTCAGGCAGATTCCCTGGATTCTTTGCTCTAATATAACTCAATTTGGATATTTTCTCAAAATGTATTTATAGTTTAGGCAACTACTAGGTTCTTTAATTCTTTTACTGATTCACAAATATATTTTAACTATCATTTACTAATGGTAATAATCCTGATACGTGCTTCTAGGAATCCTGTTTTTCATTGGCCAAGTCAATACATTCATTCTAAGAGAACAAAACCAGGAGAGCTGGAAATCAAACCTCCTACCCTCTCACATCAATGGTGGCTGGTAGGCTCTCGTCACTTAACATAACTAGTTTTCACAACAGATAAGGAAGGAAATAGAGAAATGACACCCCCATACCTGACATGACAACAGCAGTCAGAGCACTTCATTTTGGCTTTGATGTTGGTCTTCCAACATCTTTGAAATCCTGGTTTGTATTCATTTACCTCTAGATCTTAAATTTGATAAAGAAATGAAATAGGGGGAAAAAATCAGATTTATCGAATGTAAGAATTTCTCATATCTAACAAAATGAGAAAACTTGTGAATGTTTACCACATCAGGTTTTATGTAAAATAAAACTGAAGTCCCTTTATGTCTTTCCTTCTCTATCCTCTTTTTCTTTATCCCATTGCAAAATAGCTTAGAGCTATCTTCTGTCCACAAAGAAATGATCTCTCACTTTAATTTTTATACAGACTTTCAAAACAGCTATACATAATTTATAGATCTCACAAATATCAACTGAAAATCAGTTTAGTATAAGGCTTCTTTATCTATTAGTCAAATCTAGTTTATCTTGTCAAGCTGTTAAAATTAGCTTTGATTTTTATTAATTCAGGGACATTAAAACCCCTTCAGCAAAACTTTAGAATAAGATCCCCAAAAGGTATTTGGATTTATCTAGTTGTTAAAAAAAGAAATGTTAAATTATTAATGGCTTAAACACAACTAACTAGAATACCCTCTATATTCTGATATGGTGGAGGGGGAAGAAATACATTATTATATACTTGTATTTTCTTATGTTTTGCCAAAGGGCTCTCACTTATATTTTCCAATTTACATATTGCTGATACTAATTAGGATATAGACTTTCATACGAAATACATACAAACTATTCTTTGATAACAGAAAGAGCTCATTTGGGAATGTTAGACAGCTTTGGTCTTTTGTCAGCCAAAACTTTGATTATTTGGTTCCTCTAACACTAGTCTTGTCATTGCTTAGTGTATTCATGTAGTACATGAGAGGACTGAAGAATCTTCTCTGCCTGACATATTTATACCTTTCTCATCTAAACTAGAACTGGTGGTACACAAATATAATGTGCATGGATAAAAAAAAATGCATAATAAATAAAATTGTCCTCACAAAAATATTCCCTCCAAGTGGTTTTAAAATTAAACAAGCAGTATTCTAATTCTTTATCAACATCCTATATATAGCATTTACATAAGGGATAGGTTTTCTCAAAAATACCTCACTTTTTAGCATATCCTTGTTATACTCATTCTGATTTGCCCTTTCTTTACTTGTATTTTACAGAAGCTATTTCAAAACTATTTGCATAAACTGTGGGGCACTTTTATGAGTTTGGCATAATAGGGTCCATATATATATGTATATAAAATATATATATAATATATATTATATTATATTACATCCAAAGAAAGAATACTAAGTTTCTTTATTATAGTTGAAATAGAAAAAGCAAAATAAATCCTCTCTTTATACCCCACCTCCTCTTTTGAAAATCAGATAAAATGTGTTAAGGAATGTAATATATTTCTCCCTAAATGCAAATGAAATTATCTGTCAGGTATGACATGTTCTCATTCTTATTCAGCTCAAAGAATAAATATATCAGATGTAAAAATATCATGTTCATCCATCAACTTGTGCTGGGCAGGTGTTTCTCAAATAGAAGTCCCTATATTAGACATGCTGAAATAGAATATTTCCAGATAGACTGGAAAGAGCACTGGATAGACTGGAAATATCTATGTATTTCAAGCTTGGTTGTTATATTTAGTTAGAATTTCTTGTAGAAATTGCATTCATATCCCCTTCATTCTGTGCTTCTATGTTGGCATGGCTCTTACACAGAGCTCCTAATTAATGTTTTATCACTGAAAGAGTTTCCATTTGTTCTATTAGAACACTAATCATAAGCACATATCCATTGTGAAAAAGCCCATCCAGCATAAATTTGTTCCCGCATCCACTTGGAGATGTAGCTATTTAAATTGGATCCAACCCAGATACAAAAAAGATATTTTTTTGCATTAGTAGAAAAATAGTTCTGTATTATCACTATTGTCTAGAGCAAGGAAGAAACAATCCAAAAAACTCTCACTTTGCTTTCAGAATTCATCTCCCTGAACAATTTTCGCCTTTCAAACTATCAAGTATTTTATTTCTCTACATTTGTTCATTAAGGCTCCTCAGATTCTCCAAGTAATATTTCATTGCTTTGTATTTCCATCATCAGAATTATTCAGAGGAAGGTCTTTATCTCCATGGTATATCTCTAAGTGTTCACTTATTAAATATAAATGTGATATCAAGTATTCGGCAGAAGTCCAACCCATTCATGAGCAATGTATTTTCCTTTATATGCTTTCTCTTTGCCCCTGTTAAACATGTTTTATATAGACTACATGTAGACATACATAATTTATTTGCATGGTGGCACAATTGCAAAAGGAAGAAGTAATTCCCAGTTCCGTTATCCAAGTTACCATAGGATCCAAGATACTGACTTTCAGTCTAGCAAGCCTGAAAAGGAACTTCACCTGGGGTTTCCCATTTCTCTGACTGGGACAGCAGCATGAACACCTCTCTGCCTATTACACCACAAATATCCTTTCTTTTGAAAAATACTGTCAGTGAAGTCCACATAAGAAGAGGGTTCACAGGTTGTGTATTTCAAGTAAACAAAAGCAAATTCACAGAAATGCCAGCCAAATATAGAGAAAATGAAGAGGTTGCAATTACAAAACTTGTCTGTAAGAGGTAGTTATCCCACTGGCTACTTCCAGCCAACCACTTTCCAGTTTGCTGGATGTTTTGGATGACATTCAATGGCCCTTCTTCGTTGACCAGAAGAGGTAACTAGTAAAAGTACTACCCTCCTTTCCACAAGGGCTGACAAATTCAGGACAAGAAGAAGGTGCTGGAGAAAGACTTCCTCCTAATGACTTCACTTGTATGTATAGGTATTCAACAAGCTCTGTAAACATAATTTGCATTTCATGGATAGGGATAACAGAGCTACGCATAAACATCTATCAAATTCCTATTTATTTTTCATTAGTTGATTTAGGACCCAAAAGGGCTCCAAATAGGCTTTGCTGTTCTTGTGACTCTGCTAGACACCTCTTCTCCTCCTCTAAATAAAGCTTTTTTACCCCAAACCTTCCACTATGCTGCTTCAGGTCACTGATGTACAGTTCTGTCACAAACAACTTTTCTGTATTTAGAAATGTGGTGTGCTTTTAAGGCATATGATCCCATGACCCTTCCAATCTAAATCACGCGATTGCAGAGAAGCACTTTAACTCTCAAGAAATTCTGAGACATCAGATTTTCCTTTACTAAAAAGATAATTTACAGAATTTTTAAATATTTTTCATCTTTTTATAACTTTTTTGAACATTCTATATTTGTGCTTATTATAACTAGATTTCCAGACTGTGCACACATAAAATAGCCCTTAAGTATTTTTGAAGGTTATATTGGACATGCAAGAGGACTAATTGGCAGCAGTCCCATGCAAAAGTGAACCATGGTCTAGTTATGATGTAAAAATCTTGCCATTCATGTGTATTGACCTATATATGTCATAGAAGAATTTTTTTTTTCATGCCTGAGGAATAAATATAGTATGCTATTGCCTATGTAAAAAGAAGAAAAGTTACATATGAACTCTGTGCTTGCATATCTTCTCATTCTCTCTGTATAATCAAATACAAATATCAGTGACAAAATCTTGTTATATTGGTAATTTAAAAACATAAATGCATCTTCTAATTTTGGGACATGAAAATTAATTTTTATCATGGAAAACTGTAAGATACACTAATCCCTAAAAACTGCTCTCCCTTTCCAACATCCTGTTTTTCATTTTGCATTATGCACTGTGATGCCCTAGAGGAGCTGCAGCATGGATGCAGACAAGACCTTGCCTACTGGGGCTACCTCCCTACATAATTCTGTGGAGCCATCGGAGAGAAAATGTGTTTGCAGCCTTTCTGAATTAAGGAGCTGAGAGAATTCAGACACCTAGGCAAGAATAAAGAAAAACATTTTTATTTCCCAAATCCAAATCCCACTTCTCCTCCAAAAGAAGCATCAGAAGAAGTGCTACATAAAATCCCAATTTTGCTAGCCTGAGAGACCTATCCTCAATATGTATAGCATGGGAGTGTATTTCTCTATTCAATTCCCCGAAGTTCATCAGTATAAATCAGAGGTTTCTACACTATTGTCTACAAAGACATGGTAAATTATCTGATTGAAGGTCATATATTAAATATTATTTTTAATATCACCTTTAATTAAAGATACATAGCTGATCAGAATGAAATTTTGAATATCAACAGTTTTCCTTAAAGTCTGGCAACTAATTCTGTTAACCAGCAACCAATGTCTGTTTTGCTTTACACTTTACATTCCACTGATTCACACACCCCTTACCACCGTACCCTTCTTTTAATTTGAAATTTTTCAATACTTTTTAACAAAATTAAAAATTAAAAAAGCTCACATTTACAGCTAGCAGTATCTCAGTTCTCTCTAGTTTTGGCCACATAGGGATCTACATATGCTCATTTACTGTCCATTGCAATGCCTTTTTTTCCTGGTAATTTTCATGTTATTTCCATCATAAAAAAGTAGAATTTCAGATTTAATATTAAATTCCTTAGCCTACTTTCTAGGTATAAAAATCAGCAGGGTTTCCAACTGCTAAGGTCTCTGACAAATTGGTCACTTTAAACGCTATAAATGATCATTTTTCTCTATCACTCAGTTTCATTTCAATTTAATCAAATAGTTTCTTATTTTTTAATCATAAACCCAATGTTTCTAATTTTTAAACTGAGTCACACAGTTATAAAAGCAAAGAAAATCTCTTTGGAAAGTCTCTCTGCCTTACCTGGGGTGATGGACACTATTAAGACAAAATTGTTGGGTTTTTTTCCTTAAAGACCTTTTCCCATGATCCTTGATCATATGTAATAGATTTTTTTATTGTTCCCCAACAAACATGAATGAAGAAATATACACGTAACTGTTACACAGTTTCTTGTTTGATATATTTAGCAGTTTTATGAAACGCCATTGCCATCCTCAGATCTGTTGCTGTGTGAGATTATATTGCCCTTAACACTGACTGAGGCATATTAAACTTTAATTCTGCAGAAACATATGCTAATATAACATAATAGGTTGGAGATAGATTTACTGATTTCACAGAGCAGGGGTAGTCTCAGATTTGTTTCATGATTGTTAATCCTACAACTGTTGAAACACTCCAGCAAACAGCATGCATTTAATCCACAATACTTCTGTTGAAATAGCCAGAGTTTATACAATACTAAAAATTTTGTTCTCTTTATGTCAACTGCAAGAGGACAGCCTATACCTGATTTAACATAAAGTTAAAAAATCATGAACAAACAACATTTGATCTTGCAAAAAACCTGACAGTACAATGATAACCCACCATAAATTTCTGAAGGGATTTGAACTAGCAGAGTGCATTTATATCAGATCAGCACTTTGTATCATGCTGTTATGACACTTTTGATATAGTACTGAAAGCTCTAACAAAGATTTACTGTAAGACTGAATCATGACCTTCCTGTTCATGAAGTTAAGCTCATATTTATTTTCAGAATTAAATTTTTTTACATATTTTTTGTAAACATCTATAAATAATGTCATTAAACAGCCACTAAGCATCTAATAAGGTTCTTTTGTTTACTTTGTGGGAACAAGGAGTAAAAATTATGAGGGCGCAGCATAAAGGTATGGGAGAAATAGACTAGAAATCTTCTTTAAAAAAACTTCATTTTCTTTACAAGTAAAACAAGTCTTACTAATATTAAAAGCCACCAGTGGAGAAATAATAATTTTAGATTTATGAAAAATGCTCTCATTGTGAAAAGAAAAAAATGTTGTTTTGTTCATTTTTTATGAAGCAGAGCACTGTTTATACAGTCAGTTAACGTTACACAATAGGAAGGGCAGGTGAGGTGGAGGACTTGCACTGTATGTAAGGGAGATATTTGACTGTACAGCCCTTACAATTAGGGTTGATGTGGTTGAGAGACCCTGGGTGAGGATTAGGGGGATGGAAAACAAAGGAGATGTCATAGTGTTTGCCTATGACTGATCACCCAGGCATGATTAGTTATTCTATAGGCAATTAGGAAAAATTTCTGAATCAGAAGCTCTTGCCCTTGTGGGAGATTTCAACTTCCCAGACATAACAGAGAATATCATATTGCTGTCATGATCAAATCTAGGAAATTCTTGAAGTTTGTTGAAGATAATTTCTTGTCACAAGAATGCAGTAAGTCAGCTAGGAAAGATGTCCTCCTGGACTTCTTATTTTTGAATAGAGAAAGACTTATGGGTTATGTGACTGTAGGTGACTGTCTTGGCTACAGTGATCATAAAGCAGTGATCAGTGAGCTTAAAATTTTTGTTGTAGTGAGGAAAAAGACCAGCAGAATTGCTACCTTGGATTTCAAAGTGGCTTAAAGTTATACCAGGGAAGGTTTAGACTTGACATCAGGAAAGATTTCTTTGAAGAGAGGGTGGTCAAATACTGGAACAGGCTTCGTAGAGACCTAGTCAATGCCCCAAGCCTGTCAGTGCTTAGGAGGCGTTTGGACAATGCCCTTATTAGCATTTTGTAACTTTTGGTCAGCCCTGAATTGGCCAGGCAGTGGGACTGGATGACCATGATAGGTTCCTTCCAACTGAACCAGTCCATTCTATTCTACACCAAACACATGAGGAAAATCTAGATTTCTGTCTTTAAGGTTAATGACATAAACTGCATCTGAAAAACTACTAAATCTACTTCTCATTTGCTAATCTGGAAGAAATCCTCTTCATTACCATTGTTGTGCTAAACCTGTTGAGATCTTAGAATACAGCTAAGGTTATCTCAGAGCAACATTAAATGAGATTAATAACGATTACCATATAATTGTTCTATATCATAGATTACATTGACAACATTTCTTACATGTCCAGCACAGGAAAGCCACAATGGGTGGGGCTACCTTTATTTACCTTAAATATCTACCTTCTATTGTAGATATTTAATGCAATATAAAATATTTTTCTCTCTAGTTGCACTATTGTGTTTTTAAAGGTCTTCTGAAGCCAAGGATATTTTTCTTTTTCTAAGCTGACCTAGACAAGCAAAACTTTCCAAGGAGTTGTGGAGAGAAAAAGAGATCTAATCATTTACTTAGGTATAGAGATATTATCTAAGCGTGTATCAACAAATGCAGATAAAGTAGTCACGATTCCTTTCTCAAATAGACTTAAAAATAAATGTGTCCTATGACATCTCCACATAGTGCTATACTTGCTTAAATGAGCATGGAGAAGTCATGCAGCACGACTTCATCTCCAGTATAATTTTTTGACTGTTCTTAAAAATGCAATCCCACAGACACAGCCTGGCTACTACTTATGGGGAGACATAAGAATGAATTAGTAGTGCTGCTTTTGGGAAACAAATATAACTTTAATGTTGACATCTTATTTATCCCCGTTGAGAAATAAAGTATTCTGTGTATTGAAATGATGAATTATAACCGTTAAACAAAAATGTAATGCGTTTGTTACAGCCACCAAGTAGACAAATTACCATTATGCTGTGCAAGTAATACTTTACAAACCCATTTGTCACACAGGAGAGGTGTCATATGCAATCTGATTCACCCAGCTTAATGTATGAAATGAAACCTCGATTTTCTTCAGCAGATGTAGAACAATAACAACTAGCTCACACTACAGAACCACTGATAAATATTTTGTTTTCTTAACAAAACAAACAAATTTAGCATCTCTTGTGCATTTACAAAAAAAAAAATCTAGGATTGTATTGCATTTTAATTGGTGTTAAGTATAGTGGAAGCTTCTACATATCACACAAATCAGAGCAATTACCATGTTACAGTTACCAATTCAACAGAACTCGTTAAACTTTAAATAAATTCAGCATGATAGATCTTTCTCTGATGGAAATTAGCAAAGATTTGGTCAATTTATGTACAGTTACACTGACTTATAGCAGGTAAAAAGGAAAATAGTTCTACCCATATCAGTAAAATTTAATCTCCAATTTACAGCAGCGATGACAAGGCCATAGGTATGATTTCCAGTATACAGGTAATTTATTATGATATTAAAATGAAGTAGGATAAGAATTTCAACAAGTACAATACTATATACTTTTACAATGAAAATGAGATTTAGGTAAAAACCAATTTCTAGGTTTGGGAAAGGCATCTAGAAAGATCCCTTCAACAACACCCTCAGGCTGGAGATGCCTGAATCGGCAACTTACTTGCCTTGAGTATCAGCTTCTAAGCCAAATGCCACCCCCATGTAGCTGAATTTCCTACTGCCTACTCAGGCACTGAGTTCAACCCTAAACTCTCCAAGAATTTAGAAAAAACTAAATTCAGCCCTATACTATGGGCTTACACATCAAATCTATTTGTATAGATTCTTCTTTATTATCAAAAGACAAAAATTAGGATCTAGAGTGAAACAGCAGATGAATCTCACTGTCTTACTAGCTCACATTCTGTCTGTGTCTCTAAATATCCCACAACAGTAGGGTACCTTATTACACAATGGATACAAATAGAAAACTTTATATATGTTCAGCAAAGTCATGGGTATTTCAGAAAGAAAAAAAAAGAAATAAGAAAAAGGAAGAAAAAAATTAGACAAGTAGATAGAGCACTCATCTGCATTTGCTTTCCTTTCCAGCTTTAGGATAGAAAGTATCACTTGTTTCCTTCACAGAATCAAAGAAAATGCCAAGTTGGAGGGGATCCACAAGGATCATAGGGTCCAACTCCTGGCCCTGCACAAGACCATACCCAGCAGTCACACCATGTGCCTGAGAGTATTGTCCAAATGCTTCTTGAACTCTGGTAGGCTTGGTGCTGTGACCACTTCCCTGGGGAGCCTGTTCCAGTGCCCAATCACTCTCTGGGTGAAGAACCTTTTCCTAATATCCAATCTAAACCTCCCTTGACCTAACTTCAGGCCATTCCCTTGTGTCCTGCCACTGGTCAACACAGAGAAGAGGTCATGCCCCCCTCTTTCCTTCACAAGGAAGTTGTAGACTGCAATGAGGTCTCTCCTCAGTCTTCCAGCTGGGTTGCCAACACCACAAGTATTATGGAATCAGACAAAAAGATTAAGTTTGAAACTACCAGTCTAGATGTATTTGCCATTTTCATTTGGAACTTGTAAATCTAAGCAAGTTTCTAGCTGATATTTGATGAAATAGGGTCTTTTGTTTCAAACTCAAACATAATTTCACACCAACAATGCCACTTCTCTTTTCCCATAAAAACAATGCTAGAACCATTCATGAACAGTAACTGTTGTCCATCAATTTGGGCCAGAGATGAAGTAAAAGACTAACAACCACATCAGTGTCCTTAAGTGAGAATAATAAAAACTGTACATAAACTACAGCCCTTGAGGAAATGCAGTAGCAGAAACAAAACAACTTGTAAATAAAAGATACTGTTTCTAAAAAATCATGCTTACCTCTGAGTCCTATCGACATCAATGAGAGTTTTGGCACTGAGCTCCAGAGGGGTGTAAACCTTGTGATATTAGTAAATAATCTAAATCAATGTCTTTTGGAGACTGCTAATCTGTGGCTCAGGAGCCATGAAGGAATCAGTAGATTTTATTACAAAAAATACTAAAGTCTTTATGTGTACATGTATATATGTATACAAATATATCTTTTCCACCCAATTCATCTGATAAGAATTCCAGTTATGCCTTTGTAGAATCCAGTGTAGCAGGTTTGCTCTGTGCTGAGAGAGAAAGAGAGAGTAATAAAAGTGATAAGAAAACCCAACTATTTTGAGAAGAAAACTATGATTTAGAAGTCTTGTCTTTATAGCTGCATGGCAATAACAGGTAAAGACAACAACCACAGAGAAGCCAGGCAGAAAAAATTATCTATGCATAGGGAAAGGTCATTCTGTGAGGGTGCGAACAGGATAGAGAATGTGTATGTTTAAATAGGAAGGAAAAGAAATGCCAGTAAATAGTTTGGGATACAGAGTTCAGAACAGACACTGAAAAATCAACTTTGCAGGCCATTATATAAAATTATCATGAATCAGGATGTTGTTCATTCTGGAGCATACCATGAGTGTACAAATTCTCCAACCCCACCAATCCCCATCCACTTTTTTTGCAGCAGTTCCCAGCAATTTTCTGATCTCATAATCTGATTTCTGGTATCCCTAATGGATGACATGATCCTTAATGACAGAAAAACACAGAAAATACTGGAGGTATGTAACAGAGTCAAAATATTTGGTGGTCCTGGATGGCAAAAAGAAATTTGTCTCCATGGTAGTTTTTGTGGCGTGATATTTTAAGTGTGAACTTCCTCTTTGACCTTAAGTTTCCTTTCTGGTTGTTTTCCAAGTGTTTTCCTTTTTCCATTCCTTTCTGTATAAGAAAAGCAGAACTGGTCTTGTTCCTCACAGATTGCTCATATGCAAGCTTCAGGAAGGCATTCAGTGCTCTGTCAGACAGGTGAATATATTCACTTCTAAGAATTAATTTAACAATCTTTATCTACTTTTTTTGTCCCCAAGTGAATTTCTCTCTATAAACAGGGATAACTGCTCGTTGTTGACATTCCTCTCCTATCAGTCATTTGTTATTAGAAAAGCTAAAATAAAAAAAAAAAAAGAGACCTGTATATTTTTCTAGAGTTCTTTTTCTGATCTGAAAGATAGTTTTACCATGTGCAAAACTGAATACTCATATAAAGGTTACAGTGTGTCATTTTGGCATTTAAGCCATTCTTCTTGCACCTTCAAAAAGGAAATGTTCACTGGCAGCAGATGCACCACAAATAATTTGGTCCTCACTAGGACCTTTTTAATTTCTTAACACTGACACAAAAAAGTCATAGTTATTGTAACCTTACATTTTTATTAGCTCTTATCTTGATTTCTCTAAAGTCACTGGAAAAGTACATCAAGACTGTAAGAGGAATTTACTTTGCCAGAGTCAACAATTCCCTTGGGTTTCTGTTCACTTTTTATCACCACTGTGGAGGTCCAAATTGAAATCTCAACACCAGCAAGCCAGAGCAATTGTCTTGAACAGAACTAGAAAAATGCAATGCTATTTCCCTCCCCCCAAAAATATAGAAATTTCAAAGTATGAAGTTCATATTAAGTTAGAAGAGTGGCTAAACCTGTGTTGTGTTATACACAAATTTTCTGACTTATACTAATAACACAGTAGGAACCAGAAGCTCTCTCTTTTCACTGCATTCATGAAGATTCATTTTATATTGAGTGGGACTTCAATGTCATAGAAAATACAGTCTCTACACCACAGTATTAACCTGATTTCTCCCCAAAGTTCTGTATCAACACTTTAGAAAAGATCAGAGCATTACATTCCTCTCTGAGTACAGTTCAATTTGTTCCTATCATAAAGTTGAAGGGTGATTCAACTGTACATTTTTTTCCTAAATCATCAAACAAAAATAACTAGAAAAATTTCAAATACAGTAAGCATATGCAACAAACCTGGGTGCCTTTAAACTGCAGTTTGTAAAAGTAATGAACATCTATTTGTAATGGTAAAAATCCTGAATCTAACAATCACATAGGCAACTTAAAAAAAAATTACTCATAAAGGTAAAATGGAATTAGACATACATTACACATATTCTACCTTCCTTACATTCAATAATTACAGAGCAGCAGATGTTCACATGCTAATGAACAAACTTGAAGAGGAGAAAAACAGATCCTCATCATCTTACATTTTCAAGGACCATAGAACTGATGATCTCTAAATAGAAAGAGAATAAGAATAATACCATGAATTTTTAAAGTCAGCAAGATAGCAGGTTTTTTATTACTATGAAAACTGATTCATGGGATTTATTTACTGAACACCCATTATATGCTTACCATCACTCAAATACTTATAGATTATACTTGGGAAAATGCACAATATTAGAATCCTGGAAGGCTTTTATTCAGATTCCATGGAACAGTGAAAAGGAAACATTGTTGAAGGAAGTTAAGTAAATAAAATAAATTTTAGGAATGCTTGCTAGTTCCAAGTTGTAGGAAAGTGAGTACACAAAGTATGAGAAGGCTATAAAAAGAATAGTTCCTCCCTGTAAGAAAGGAAGATTAAGTTGCAGAACAGAACGGAAAAAGTAAATGCATAGTTGCTAGAGAGGTAAATTAAATTGTCACAACGTAGGAGTTAGACAAAAAGCTTAGACCCTTTTAGAGCTTTCATAGACCTGCATAATGAAATCTATTCGTAAGTACAATACAGTCCCTTTTCAGAGCCAGCTTTAGGATATGTGTAAACTACCTAATAACATTTGTGGGAATAAATTGTGTTCTTCCTCAAGCTTTCTTGTACCAAACCAAAGAAGCAAAATGTTTTTATGTACTCTTGTAACATAGCCTCTATATATTCCAGCAACCTCTTCTGAGTCTAAGCATGTTTAATCACTTTTATCAAAATGAATAACCAAGTCTGTAATTAGTATTCCAGTAATGTCTTATTCTTGCCTAGTAACATGGCACTCATATTTTGATAATCCAAAAAAAAAAAAAGGGTAATTTTCTAACTGCTAAGTTTTTCTTTAAGAATGCATGAAAAGTTTTCAGTGGCTTTCCAGATGCTGGTGTGAAATAATCCAAAATATTTTTACTAATTTTCATATGCAACAGATTAAAGAGCATAAGCATAGTGGAACAAAACAACAATTAAAACATAACTGGAAACATAAATAAAATAAAAGACAAATACCATGAGTAATAAGAAAATATGTTTTCAAATTATTTTGTTTTAGACAGTTTACAGGATTATTCTGACTGGAAATCCTGAACATTTTTCCACCAATCTTCCCTTTACAGCCTGTTGCACTCTCAACTAGCTTTAAGGAAAAGTCAATGGAAGACAAAAAAGTGCTATTTAGTTTTTACCTAAAAAAGTAAAGAAGGGTTTTGATTTTTGAGAACATTATTGAGGATTCAAACTCACTCCCACTGTTATAAAACTCAATATTAATAAAACTCCTTCCAATGTGAGTAAAAAGTAACAGAGAGGAAACAATATTTCCATTTTGCTTGTAATCAGTTAATGTGCATGCTTACATCATAAGGCAGACAGGCATTTTGTAGAAAGCATCTGGAGGAGCTCTGATTTGATGCTGGATACCAGATTAAGAGCACACAGGAATCAAATAGAGGCTGGACTACTGCTAGTTGTGCCCTGATAGCAAACACCTGAGTTACCTTCACTCAGAAAACCATCATGTTTTCTGTTAGTCACCAATTTTCTAACACTATACCCTTTGAAAAATGTTTTTATATCAAAGACATGTAGCTTCAATCATGTCTTCATTTCCAATCTTTAGTAATAAATAACAGGTCTTTTTAATTTCAGGTTTTACTGGATGAAAATTAGAAAACACGATCTTTGGGGGGGAAAAAAAACACACAACTTTTTTTTTTTTTAATGACTGATTTTCCTGGCTTACTCATGGGACAATCCTAGAATCAACTCCAAACTCCCTAAAGCAATTGCCCAGCTTTTCCACCTGCTGCAGCTCTTTTTGCCTTAAGTAACAGTTTTCAAACCTTAGTCTATAAGTGTCTTCTCTGTAGTATTTCCTCTTTAAAACATTAAAGTTAATTAATTTCTGCAATCAACAATAGTATAGCATACCTGCCAGAATATTTGTAACAATTTCTTCTACCTATATGGGTTTTCTGAAGGAGATTAAAGGGAGTCTAGAGAGCATATGCCTTACATCATCATCAGATAGTTCAGTCAAAAACAAATTTGAAATGTAAATTTTAAAAAAAAACCCTTTAGTATTAACAGTGCTGACTTGTCAGGTAAACAGTATTACCACAGACCATGGAGAAATAACAAATGCTTCACTCCTGTAAAGTCTGAAAGTCACAAGAAAGACACTAAGAATTTAGAAAAGTGAAGTAAACCCCTTTAAATCCCTTTACAGAAATTCTGATAAGAGGTGCTTCAGACATATTTTGAGGAATTGGAGGATAAAACATACAACATGAACATCAAAAATGGTATTCCTATATTCACCTTCCAGGACACTTCAATACCTTTACCTTTCACAGTGCTCCCCACATCTTTGTTATAGGTTCATGGTTGCCTGTTTAAAATGAGTTGCAGTTTTGTAATCCATGTCCCTAGATTGTTCTTCCCCAACCAGGCTCACGTTATCTCATCCCCCCTTTCTTGGTGGACTATCCAACTGACTCCCTAGCAGGTGTCTCTACAGTGATAATTAGTGCATTTTTTCCTGACTCTCCAGGGAGTGACTTTATGCTTTACTTCTGTTCTTCATCCATTTCAGCCTATGCCCTGCAGTGTACTCAGCCAGAGAGCTCTTCTACTCAGCATTAAATGGCAGGGCAAGAGCCTCTCCAGACTTTGCTGCTGGACCCCCTGCCATGGTCTGCCATGCCCTCCAACAAAGCAGGACCTCTCCTGTTAACCAATCTTATCTTAATAAAAAAAAAAAATTAATTGTTACGAATTATTCGCCCAAAAGTCAGGAAGCTGAAATCTTGGTGTGCCAGTTCTCACATTAAACTCAGACTTTTCAGTTAAGTTAATTTAATTGGCTTTTGCAGACATAAGAACAGTTGTGAAATATTCTCTACTGACCTGAGTTAAATAATTTACTGAGATGAGATTGTGATTTCTTTTCATCTTTCATTTGGAAAAAAATAGACCAAGAAAGTCGAAGGAGAATAGACCTCACCCAAAATAGTCATAATCCAGCAGCTGGAGAATTGTCATGAGATGTAGTCTCTTGTCTCTCTGGCCAGAGATTTGGCTCTTTCTAACTTATTTCTTGAGGGAGAAGGCTAGTGGAAAAGAGGCTGTATCTGTCCTTACAACCCTAGACTGCATTCACTAACCAAAACTGGACTCCAAGCCTGTGTCTCTAATTTCTCAAGTGAAGGTTATAACCACCAGGAGATATCCCAGTCCAGTGTAATTCTGCCTCTCTTGTCTATCTTGGATCTGAGAAAGCTCCCTGATTAAGATGTTATCAAACCAATATAATTCTGCAATTGTCCAGATGCATTTGTACTCACATTTTATAATGACAAAATAAGGACCAGGATATCCTTAAAAAAATATTCCTACAGCTTTCTGCTGATGAACAAACAGAAACCCTATGTAGTGTCTAAATGAGCATATGAGCACCACAAAATACTAAATAATAAATGAGTTCTCATCTTGGCCCTATTAATTTTAAATAGACATTATTACCTTTGGCAAAAGCATATAGTCACTCCATCTTTCCAAGCTGTGTAATAGAGGAGTATTGTTGGCATTCATTAATACCTTTAGTGAACTAAATACAAAGAAAATTATAAATTTTTTTGTAAAATCTGGGAGACAAAATAATCTGTAACTCAATATGGCAGTGTTAATGTTGGTCTGGTAACCATAATTGTTTATCTAACTTTTCCTTATATAAATTCTAGGTTCTACTGACTTTTCTATTTTTGTTTTACTGTTAAATAAGGAATTTGTATAATGAAGTACAAATTCAATCAATTCCTGGACCTGCTAACAAGCAAGGCTTTTTTGGGTATTTTTTTTTCTTTAAAGAAAAAATATCTCTAAGCAACACAAATGTAACTTTTTAACATTTCTGCTATTTATTAAATAATAATATAGTTAGCCTGTGAGAAATATCTTTCTGAAAAGCAATGAGCCAACTGGTATTAGCTGATGTGTCTTATTCACATTAGTCAAAATCTTTGCAAATTGTCACACTCCTAGCTAGTGAAGCAGCTCTATGAGTGGGATACAGTACTGTCTGTGGGCTTAGTTATATTATGCTGGTTTGATGCTTCTGAAAGACCCAGTGGGATATTTTCAGGGAAAACAAGTATCTCTGAATTGAAAATCAGGGACCAGTTAGCTCTCAGGCTCCAGCATCTTGCCCAGAGTTTCAGTGACACATTTACATGGACTTGAAGTTTGTGTCCTTGAAACTTCCTCTGAAGTTATGAGTCACTTCTGTTGGAAATGAAAAAATGTGCATGAGTAGGAGAGTACATCTTCAAGTTTGCCTGGAGGAAGCAATAATTTTTCCTCCTTTTGCACATAGTGTTAATGCTAAGAGCATTCATCCTTTCCAGAGCTAAGTCAAAGCCTGCAGCTCCTTTCTTCCTCCTTTGCCCTCCTGAGAGGCATGTTTGGTGAGACAGACAATATGAGTTTAAACCTTGACAGCTATTCCTGGTCAAATAACTTTGTTCCAAATGGTTGGGGGAGTCAGACAACATTTCAATTTGTGCCTAGGTGTGTCCAGCCGAGAGCACAGCCAGTGATGGCAGTAGCCAAAGAAGAAGGGCACACAGGAATGAGACCAGCAGCTGAGGTGAGGGCAGCACACACAGGATCTCCAGTGGTGGTGACACCACAGGCAACAGCAACTACTCCTGACATGGCAGAGTGAGGTCCTGAGGGAGGAGACAGCCCTGCACCTCCAAGCAATTGGGTGTTTGATGCCTCTTGCTGAGTCAAAGGCTTTACTTGTCCACAGAAAGTGAATACTGGGGAAGCCTCTGTGTCTCTAAGGAAAGGAATGGCAGCTGGAGGTCAAGAGGCAGCTTGTAAGAGATGACAAAAAGCAGAGTGACCTTAGTTTTTCTCATAACTTCTGGCACTGTGAAGACAGCTCGAGTTCCACCTGCAGATCTGCAGCTCTTGAATAGGTTCAGTGCCCTGGTAGCAGTGATGATCTGGGAGCTGGGAGCTGTGTCCAATGAAGAAACCAAGTGAGCTGAGACTGAGTCTCACAGCAGCACCAAGAGAAAGCGGTGAGTGGCAGCAGATGGCAACTGCCTCCTGTGGAGGAGGGATGTTCATGTATGCTGAGCTGTCAGGCAGTTTGGTTGCTTACAGTGACTTGGGTGTTAGACATTAAGGAGAGACCACCAATGCTTCATATGGAGTCTCCATCACCAGCCTCAGCCATCCTGTGATTCTGACAGTCTGACCTAACTTACTGAGGTGCCAGATGTGTCTGACCACAAGAAACAGAAGGAAGAAATGTCACCCTGTATCCAGGCATGGAGGACACCTTCCCCATGTAGTGTGTTTTTGGATCACCCAGCTATGTCAGAAAATCTCAAATTAAAAAATGAAGGGAGTGTCCTTGGGGCATACACGAATGGTAGACTCTTGCAGAGGGTGGGTGAATATATAATACAGAACATTCTGGGGAACATATGATGTTCTATGTGATGAACATATGATGTTCTGTGGAGAACGTATGATGTTCTCCAGAGCATAGACATGACATAGACATAGACATGAGAGGTTCAATGTAGGCGACACAGAAATTTTAAGGTGCAAAAGTTAGATGATGATAGAAATTTTTCTTAGACATGGTTAGTTTGAGAACAGAAAAGGTGGTAGAGGGTCAGGTAGGTGTTATAAACTGAAAAGAGAGAAAAGACATGAGGATGAGCGACCACTCTTGGAGATGTTTAGAAAGTTAGTAACTGAAGGTACAATAACAACTAAGCTTACCATAAAAGCTTCCCACTGCTGACCCACAGAGAGGATATAATAATATAGCAAAACATAAGTATGAAAGTGGAAAACTGTTACCAAATGGGAATGAATAATACTAAAGAAAGTAATATAGGGTGTCATTGGATTTTAGAAGCAGGGTTTAGTCGATAGTATCAACAGAGAGGATCAAGAAAATGATAGTAGAGAACAGGGGTGTGAGGTAATATGGAAAAACCACTATGAAAATTTCAATTATTTCATGGAGCAGAGATCATAAAAACAGGTAGAAAAGAGATAATAATAGTGGTCCATGAATGATGGCTTACTCTAAAATGTTGCTAAACACAGACACTATTTTCTAGGATAGTAGCTTACATACCAGAGAGTAGTGTTCAAACTGGATAAGTTATTCATGTTTACACTGATAGCTTTATCAATGTCTGTTCACATTTCATAATTACTGTAGCAATATAAGCAGGTACTGAGTACAGATACATAGAAGATGGACTAACTACACTTACTGATAATTTTGTCAACCATTTTCTGAACATTAGAGTATCACTGCTATCAGTTTTAAGAAAACCTGCAGTAAAAAAATATGACTATAAATTAAATACTCTAAGAATTAAAAGCTAGCCACCAAGTTCACACAACATAAATGTAAACTTTTTGCTAGGAAATCTCCCTGGGAATCCATTTTCATTCACTACTTCTCTGTGTACACACTGAAGCATTTAATTTTCCCAGTGGGTAAACTAAATAAAAACCCAGAATAATACTAATTCTTGAGCAAAAAACTGTGATAACTTATTATGAAAAAAAAAATTTTGTCCATATTGCTTTAAACAAAGAATGCCAAAAAGAAATGAGAAAGCTGAGTACACAGAGGTCTTATGATTTATAAATACCATAGAGATGTGTCCTTATAATTTGTTTTTGTCCATTTTCTTGAGAACAATCTCATTACTTCAAAATCAAAAAGACTATCTATGAACATTATGACATTCATCTATGCAGCATGGATAATCAATTTATAATCAAAGAAATAAAAATTATATTTATTAGATAGGTTTTTTAAAGAAAGAATTTTGATTATCCACAGATAACTCTCTTTTGGATAGTTGAAAAGGTGATCAATGCACTCTAGAAAATTTATGTGATAAATTATGAATGTGCTGTGACCTTGTGTTGTACATTTGTGATACGTATCTACAGATCTTTCAGTTATTTTGTAACAGAATTGCTCTAACTCTGAAAATTTTTTTAATATAAAAGAACCAAGAAATGAGAACAGTTTTGTTTATGTAGAAGGTTACTTTATTTTATATGTTATTAAAACAAAATTTTTATGTTTTTTCAAAATTACAATTAGAACACTAAGAATTAGAGCTTTAGTGTTAATTCTCAGGAGTGTGACACTTAGGCTTCGTGGGAGGCAACACAGAAAGTAGTCTCTCAAGTGGATTAATAGATGACAGGAAAGCAACAGCTATACAAACACAGACCGACAGAGAGGTTTGAAAAGAATTATGGTAAATATGTGTACTCTGTGAAATTAGGGGATAGCACTTAACACCAGTTTACCTCATAGCAGTTTGCATTTCTGCAAGTTCTTCATAGTGGAAGCTATAATCAAGGTCCTAAATTCATCAGGCTTGATTTTACATTTCTGAAGTGGCAAAGAGAGCACTTTATAAAGACATTATCACTTGAACAGCTTTTTCCTGCCCTTAATGCTGTTAACCATTGTCTCTCACTGAGACACTGTAGTCTATTTAATCAGCGTAGAATTTACCTTGAGTCCATAACAAGACCATTTACATCCCATTTGGTTCTACTCTGAGCACTCAAATGGGACCTAAATATCCATAGACCTTGTACTTGCCCTTTGAAAAGGATGAATTTACCATCAACAAAAAATAAAGATGCCCATTAAACACCCTCTAGTATTAGAAGATATTCTTTCTGATATCATTACACAGGAGTGACCTGTTTGTAAAGTTGTAGCAGAAGAGTTTTCCTAGTTTTGATTCATTACAGGTTACTGTGAAGCTGTTTATCTCAGTGCATGTAGTTTTAGATCCTCCCATACTCTTAGAAAGTGTCATGTCCTAAAATACACAGGAATAACAGCAAATGAAATTCTCACATCCTACATTTTATTCTCTCTAGGTGGACCTTTGTAACTACCAGTATCAACAGACATTAGTACTAGTCCACATATAAAAAAGAATCAAAAGATTGGTGCATATAATGATTTAAGTACTTCAAAGCCATAACTCCTTATTCATGGAGATATATTAGAAAAGCAAAGAGTGTGAAGGCTCCATCTAACCCTGTTCATGTTTATTATTACTAATATTGGAGTCCTTTGACTTTTATCCCCAAGAACAAAAAGCTTTTCCTTTGTTGCTCTCTCTGTCTTACACTATTTGAAGTGCCATAAGGGAAATAAAATGCAACAAGACAAGCACTGAAGTGTAAATAGAGTGTAGTAGATCAAATTTATTTTACTCCAATCCAGTAGGATGGAAACAAATATAAGAATAATACGGAAAATTTATATATGTAGAATATATTACTCTAACCTAAACTCAGCTAGAACTTTACCATACCTATCTACCAGAAAAGATCACTGCATATTGACTTCCTACAGCCTGTGTATAGGATATATGTCTCCAGCAGATCCAGTATCCCCTGCATAGTATCTCTTCCAGGATCACATTTTAGCACTGATTCTAAGATATAGAGGCATCTGACATGTCCTGTGCCAGCCTGTGAAGATGATTGAGAAACCTCAGGTTATCTAACAAGGGATTAGGTATCAGGCCACGGTGATATCCTTCATTATCAAAGCATAGAAATAGACATTCCTCATTGTAAGAGATAACAATACAGTAGAGATAATGGATAGAATCTTAAGCAACTCATTTTACCATGGATTGTAGAAAAAAAGAACATAGCATGGGCTCAGATGTGGATGCCTACATTGTAGATATCTGAGTTTTGGTTGACATAATTGCAAACCACACACTTTGCTATAAAAAGATCATAGTCACTAGATCAAGAGAAATTGTTTCTTCCTCTACTGGACACTGGTGAGGTTACACCAGTAGAGCGTGTTCAGTTTTGAGTTCTGTTTAAGAAAAATGTAGATAAATCAGAGATTGCCCAGAGGAAGTTATTTGGGCGTTTATAGACCAGCTGGCATCACCTAGAAGGGGAGGCCAAGGAAACTTGGCTTGTTTAGTTTGACAAAGAGGATGCTTAACTCTGGTCTAGCACAGGCCTTCTTCTCTCTGAAGGGCAGTGGCAAAATCATGGAGCTAAACCTCTATGGTTAGTGCAAAGGTCACTAATAGAAGGAGAAATGGCTCCAGACTTTTCAGGAGAGAAAATTCACTGTGCGGAATGTCTTGTTCACACCAGCTGTGAAAGCTGCATCCTTGTAAACCATTAAGATTAAATTAAGACCAAGTGATGCTGAGTTAGCCAGTTTACTCCTGCTTCAGTCAGAGCATTGGGATGGTGATGTCCAGAGATCTCTTCAAGCCAAACTTTCCACAATCCTGTGATGTTTAAAACAGTATATATTAATGTTGGATAAGCTGAAATAAAATTTGTTGGTGTATATTTTGTGTTGAATCTTACTGGTGAAATCCTAGCTGCATAGAAGATCAGGGGGAATTTGTCTCTGACTGTTGTGGGCCTGAGAGGCAATGTTATTTTGTTAGTAAGGAAGAACAGGATAATGCCTTAACTTACATTATGGAAAAGACAAACTAAGAGGAAAACTGGAAATCTTAATAATGGCCATCTTTTCTTTCTAGGTCATACTTTGATAAATGTTAAAATACAGACACTCCACAACACAATAAATAAAACAAGTTAGCAGATTTGTTTGACATAAGTATTGATTCAGCACCTAATCATGATTCAAATATTCTATTTTATGAAACTTATACTTGATCTGGTCTTGCATGCTGTATGTCAGAATGGTGAATATTCCAACTAAATAAAATGCAGATTTGCAAGTCCACTTTCTGTTCTCTGTTCTAACACAATTGAAATTAACCAAGATTTTAAATTGTAGCTTAAAAAAATCAATAACTTTATGCATATTAGCAGCATTATTAATTTAGTACCTGAAATGTACACCCAACTAAAAATATCAAAAGAATCATCCCCTGAAAAATATCTAAATATAGGTTACTTCATTACCTATAAATCAGTCTCAAAAAGGATGCAGTCTGTAAAATGCTAAATAAGAACTGACTGGTTAAGTACTGTGCCTCTTGCAATCAGAAGGAATAATAATTACAGCACCAACTGCTAATCCTTAGAAATCAAAATACAGTTAGGCAGCCACTAAATTCTATTATCATGTATAATTATTATTATTATACTTCTTTCACAAAATGACGGGATAGAAACATTATGCAAGTACTTAACCTTTTTTAGTAGTTAGGGCATTGTTCTTTAGTGTGCTACTAAATATATTCATCTTTAAAAAGAAATAACACCAGACTCTGAAAACACTAGTTGGTTCTTCTCTTTAAAGCTTAATCAGAAATGTTGAGATATTCTATTTTTTCCCCTGAAGTGGATCAGATTGAAAATGAAGATATGTTAAGCAGGCAGAATGTGTAGTTATGCTTTGTAATTAGCGCAATCTAGAGCTAAATGCTTCATGCTACTGATGATTTATATACTTCTCATATGTTTTTTTTCTTCAAATACCTAATATGTTCTGCCACTACAGTGCAAAGAAAAAAAATTATGGCCACGATCTCTATACAAACTTATAATTTTTGAGATATATATAAGTGTTGAAGACATAATTTTACTAACTATATTGGAATCACATTAATAATTTATTTTTTTTAGTTTTGTTTGGATTTTTCTTTGAATCCCTATAGGAAATTAAATAGATCTAAAGATAAAGGAATGGATGTTACAGCCATAAATGCTTCCCTGGGACTCAGGCATACATTTTTCCAACCTAAGGGGTATCGATTCCTGTGACTCTCTGCATATCACAACAGCTTTATTTTCTAGCTCTTTATCTATACAGCAATATGTACCCTCTTACCCTTTGTTGTGAATTAATCTGGTTCGCCAAGCTCCACGCTTGTTCACTCCCCTCCACCCCCAGTGCAATGGAAGAAGAGAAGAAGAAGACTAAAAGCCAAAACTTTGTGAGTCAAGATAAAAATTGTTTAATAAGTGAAGGAGCAGTGGAAGAAGAGAGAAAGGAAAACAAACCAGTGATGCAAAGGCAAGCACTTTCACCTCTCATGCATATCCATCTGGTTCCTGAGCAACAGAAGACTAACCACCTTAAACCCCCTCTTTTCCCTTTTTACTGATGAGCATGATGTTATATGGCAGGGAATGTGTCTGGCAAGTTTGAGTCATCTGCCTGGTTGTACACCCTTCCAAACTCTTGTGCATACACACCCCACCACTTCCCTCTATTCATTGGGGGGACACAGTGAGAAGCCTTGACAGTGTGCAAGGACTGCTCAGCAACAGCTAAACATAAATGTTTTATCCACATTGGTTTTGGTCACCAATCTAGAACACAGGCCCACATGATCTGCTATGAAGAAAATTAAGTCCATTCCAGCCAGATCCAATATACATCTCCACACAGGCAGCTGAAGCGCTGTTTAAAATAATAATAAAAACAATCAGCCATACATTTTACCTTCGATATTGATTGTAAGTGTAATTTCTTTGATAAATATTACATGCTAAAAAAAGGAAATCCAGCCATTGTATTTTCTTATGAATTATTGTTGACTATTTCTAGCCAAATCACTCCTTCTAAGATATTTCCTTATTTCTTCCAACAAATTGCTACTAATAACATCCTCACTGGGAAGTGAATCTGTATTGGTTGGCTATTGATCCTTTTCCTAAGCTGAATGTTCCATGGAATTATATTTGCCTTGAAAGTCTGAGCTTAGTAAGGGTAGAAATGAGATTCATATGTTTTCCTGAAATGCTGCTGTACTGACAAGTTCTCCTTGGACCTAATTTGTGATGACTACCTCTACAATCGATCCTACCCATCTTCCTGAACTGATGGCTGCCATTTGTTGTTTTATTTCATGCATTTGTTAATCTACTTTATTCATTCAGAGGTTTCCGTAATTCTCAACCTGTCAGCTGCTTGAGGACAGCCTGGCTCTGGCATCTCTGCCTGGAGCTGTCAGGATGTTACCCTTCACTACCAAGCCACCACTTTTTTTATTTTTTTCTTTTGTATCTGGAGACTAGAAACAGGCTGTGAGTTCATTATGTGGCTCTACAAGATGATTGTTTTACCCCTAGCCTGGATTTGATCTTGTCTCTCCTGCACAGACACCTGTGCAAAGAGGGCGTGCCAAGCTGTTCCTCAGCCTGGCTTCTGATTGTTTGTTGCCCTCCTGAACACAGCATCCTCCATGAGCTGGTCTAAGTCTCTGTGTTTGGTTTTCAGTGTTTAGGAAGTCATCTTTTCTCATACTCTTCTATATAGTCTAGAAGTCTGATAGGTTGAGGAAAGTCATCTAGAGGGCATGTAAATGCAAAGAGTGAGGGACAGATAGAGACAATGAGCAGGGTATGCAAGCTATCTTAAAGTCAGTGCCTTGGTCACAAAGACTAATTTGCTTTTCTGACAAGTACTCCTTTTAGGAAAGGACAAATTGGGGTTAGAAAAGAATAGAACAGAAATAATTTCAGCTGGAGGGGACTTACAATGCACATCTAGTCCAATCGCCAGGACTGTTGGAGGTGGTTGCAGGGCATAAATTAATTTCAATACTTTTGAAGTCAGATCTTTTTTTACTATTCATTGCTATTATAGTGCTTCCCCAGTATTCAAGGATCTGGACAATGTAGTGGACCATCCTGAAATTCTACAATGTCACCACCAGTAGTGACATACTTCTTAGTATATAATGACAAAGAATAATGTATATCATTACAGGTAGTGTGTGACCTAACCACAGTCAGAACAAATTTTTGAGATGTTTAGATTCCCATTTGCCTCTTATTTTGTCTTAAAAGTAGTGTGACAACAATATTAATTATTGTCTCGGACCAACTCAGGTTAGGGAGAGGTGAGGGAAGGGACAGGTCAAATTTCATGGAGGTGAGGTGATGCCCTCAGCACCTGCTGGGGTGACCCCAGGGCATCTGTCACTCAAAGGCAGGTCAAGACATGCCCACACCACAACCCCTGGAACCCCTCACCCAGCCTCTGCTTGGCTGAGACAGTGAGGGCACAGCCCCTCACCCTGCCCTGGAGCACCAGTGTGGCCAGTCAGCCGGGAATCCCATCTGGGAGGGGCAGCCACAAGGGACCAAAACAATAAAAGCACCAACATATGACCTCCACGTCATTTGAACCCTCTACCTTCTAGACTCCTGTAGCTGGACCTATGGATGGTAGCTTTATTTCTCTCTCTTTCTTTACTTCTTCTCTTAATCTTCTTTCTTAATATTTTGGGTAACATGGGAGCAAGTGGATTGGATTTTGCTAAGTTGTATGGGTTAGCATGTGCTAAGTCAATGCTTTGTGGAATGCTTTATTTTGGTTTAATGTTACCCTTTAAACTTTTGCCAATATCTCTTATTTCCTAAAGTTTACCAGTAAAAGTACCCCCTGAGAAAACGTGTGCAGCTTTTCTCCTATGCCCTCTCTCTTAAGGTGTTAAAAGAATCCCGAGGGCTCTTCTCATAATTTGGCCGGTGAATTTTTGGAGCCTTGTATATTTTAAAGTAAAACTCCTCCAGTGAGCTCATAGCTCGAGAATTGGGATCTTACAAAAGTACGTGTTGAGATTTTTCCTTCTCCAATGGATTTCCTGGTGTCTCTTTATTTTAAGTGCTCTGAAATCAGTTTGCATTTTACCTATATAATAAGTGATAACATTTCTTTTTTTTAAAACTGTGTTTATAATAATAGTTTGTTATGGAGGGAAGATACTTCTTATAACAACAGTAAGAATTTAAGCTGCTTTTGTCTATTAGAGGAAAACCAATTTATTCAAGTGAGTCTATTCTTACAAGTTTTCAGTTAACAGACATGAATAAAAAATATTCTCAAAGATAAGAGAATCATTCTCAAAGGCCATAACTTTTCTTGGAAACTCTAATTACTCAGATATTGGTTGACCTAACAGGTGTGAAAGCTTAAGAAAAACTGATTTGAAAGATAATACACAATTGCTTTCTTGCCTAGTTTACTTTACATCTATATTTAGAATAGAAAAGCAACAAAAAAGCTACTCTGTGTTTTGACCTTGAAAACATATCTTGTTAAAATAAAAACCGAAGAGAAAAACCCTATTGTAAGTCTATTGTATGAGCCTAGCATGCATCTGATGCTTTTTAGTAAAAAAGACTGTTATTTGGTTAATACTGTGTTTACTATTTTCTTGAAAGAGTAAAATCAATAAAGCAATATACACATACACTACCTTATGTGTAGGTAGCTGAGTATATCCAGTCAGCACAAAAGTACTTCATCTTCAACTTTGTTCTAACTAATCATCTATAAAAACATATAAAGCAGGTAAGGCAGTTGCTCCCTGGACATTTCATAACATTAAAGCAGAATCTATAATTCCCATTCTCCAAATTCATTTTACACTACCATTTTTTTTCTGTTCTCCATGTTTTTGATTTTGTTTTCTGTTAGTTTGTTAGGGGTTTTTTTCTAACCTGAGTTCCTGATCAGTTTCTCTAGTTAGCACTGCAAACAAATGTGGCTAACACGAGCAGTTAACATGAATAGGGTGGTTGGAGCCCTGGGAAGGCAATGATACAATAACTTGCAAACTAACTAGTCCTTCAGTGTAGTTTTTAATATTTTTTTTACCTAACAGTTGAGTACTGGACTTGGACTGTCAGTCTCAGACCATGAGTCTTCAACAAGTGATGTCTGTGACAGTTCCAGTGCAAGGAGCTCTCACCCTCCTGTCAACCCTTGGTTTCTTGTTGCCAGTAACAGATTAACACTTCTCAGTCATTCTTACACCAGTATTTGTGGGATGAAAAAGTGATCTATGAAAAAACGTCCTTGAAATAGAGGTGGAAGTGGAAAATCTCTTTTAAAAATGTTTCATCCTCTGTCTGTCTTCCTGTCTGAACTCAGAAGTAGTTGCTTTGGCACAACTGGGAGGTGTCACTCAACAGTGTGGGAGTGAGGAGCTGACTGGTAGGCACTGTGACAAAAGTGTTGCCACTGAATACTTCAAATGGAGAAACTGTGGTTCCCATTCATCACCCGTAGCTCCTTGAAAAAAAAGTGTTAGGTCTCTGGATTTTCACATAAAAACTTCAGGCTATTTAAATGGTGCATCTTATGGAGGTTTTTAATCGAGTGTGGCTAAAACTTTAAAGTCCTTTAAATCATGGGTATTTAGCCTACAAAGTTTACTTGCTCTGCCCAGACTGTCTTTGGAGATTTAAGTTCCTTAAACTATGGCTAGATTTTCTGGAGCTCTTGATCCCTGTGGTCTCCAGCAATAAAAATTTCAGACTTTGTAAAGAGCAGTTTCTCAGAGTCAGGAGATTTTGAGCGTCGCTGTCTCTTTGGAGTTTTCTGAGGAGTTGCATCTGTGCTAGTCTTTTGAAGGTTTTATAAACTTTGTTGAATATCACTGTAAAGCTTTTGAGCTCTTCATGAGACAAAGAAACTTTTGTTTCCATCTGTATTATTAGTGAAATTTTAAAAATATCCATTCATTTGAGGTATGTATGCTGACTCTAAAAGAACAGTTCTTCAAAACCCCTTGAAAAGATGTAGACCACTTGGCCATGCATGTATTTATGCAGTTGATGGTTTGTTGTGTATACCTATACAAAATACCTGAAAAAGCATTCTGTTTTGGGCAAGCAAATATGCAACTAACAAAAATTATTGATTTTAGTTACTTACTTAGTTTCAATATAGGCACTAGGACTAAAACCTCCAAGATTTAAGAATGTCATTCCTCTCTGTCTAATGTAGCTCATGTAGCTCATGTTTTACTAATGGGACATCTTTATTATGCAGATATCTGAACCCAAATTCTGTATCTCAACAGAAGGAAATGTCTTAAAGGAAATACTCATTTATCTTCACCATCATTACAGGGAAATAAATGCCTGTGTGAACATCTGGAATAAAATCCTACTCACTTTAACAAAGTTCTTAACTTCTGTAAAAGTTCCTTTGTATTTTACAACTTAGGGCATTCCTTTAGTTCCCTTTTAAGCAAAATTAATTTATGCTCTGCCTAGATGCAAATTTTTGGAACTTGAAGACCAAGTAGAGATAGATTATGTGGCAGGTACTACAGAAATTAATTGTATCTCAATTTCTGCAATTTAAAGATAAACACAGAGAATTGTGTTCGTCTTAGTTGAATTTATACTGTTTTTTTAAGATAAGGTGGAATAAATTGCATTGTGACATTTCCATGTTTGTCTTTAGAGGGAGAAGACAGTAAGCTTAATTTTTTAAGCAGGTAAAAACTGAGATCCAGAGTCATTCCAGCCAGTTAATTAACAGAAATTTCAACTTGGTTGGCTGAAAGGACCCAATATCTAGACAATGTGACTAGTGGTACCAATTTCAGTGGTAACCTGAAATAGGTCCATTGTGTGATGGAAACTATATTCTGCAACTAGAAGAAAGACTTTTTATGGAATGAATCAGAACTATTTTCTGTACAGCAGTGAATTTAGTATTTCAATGATGACAATAATATCTTGGATAGTTTATTAACAAGTATTAATACCTACAGTAAATATAGGCTTAAAGCTTCTGTGAGTTGTCCTTCAGTATTCTCAAGCATGATAATTGCATATCAAGAGGGCTCTGCAAAGAATCTCAGCTGAAGCAATAACTCATCTTTTTGCTATCAACATAGTTACATTACCTTAACAAACTAAAAAGTTTAATTCTAATCACAAGAATCTAATGATATTTGTGATACCATGTTTTATCTGAGATACCAATATAACAGAAGTAACAGAGGATCAGGACAAGTAAAACCAAGGCCAGAAAGGATACATTAAGCCACTTAAAATATTACTAAAAGCCCGTATTTAAAATGTCAAATTAACTAATAGGTAACTCTTTTAGGGTTATCTGATATCTCTCTAGATTACATTACCTTTTTTAACTACATCTCCATTGAGTCAGAGTTTGGCTAATCTGTTGATACCTTCCTACACACTCCTAAATGGCGACATCTGTCCTTAAGTTGAATCCTATCCCTACTATTCAGAAATCTGAAGTGATTCTGCAGCCTGAGCCTCTTCATCTAGCATTGGTACCGAAAACTTCAGGGTTGGACTAACAGATATAATACAGGATTTACAGGACACCTGCACCATTCTGGTGCGCAGTCTGGTATTATAAGTAACTAAACAAGATGATAGATAACTGGATATGCATAACTACGTCTCTATCCTCTGAACTCAGGAGAGATGGAACACATGTACAGCTTCATAGTAACATTATTTTCCCTACTTGAGGCTGTGGTTTTGGTATTAAAATTAAAATTAAGTATGAACTTAGTTTTGGTATAAACACAGTGCGCAAGGGAACTCTCTTCCACAGAAATAGACATGATTTTTTAATATTTTTGTATTACTTTCGTCTAAGTGCAAGACTACTTTTTTGGGTTTGGTGAGAAACAGTTTTTCCACACTTGCTTACCGTCTTTTAATCTTTTGCTCTTGAGCTGATGTTTGTTTCAAACATCATTATTCTTATTTCTGTTATAAAGAGCTGTACAACTAAGAGCAATTTATGGACCAAGGGTTAATACGCCAAATAGCAGAAAAATACTAATATATTTTTTAAGGTATTAGCATTATGTTCTTTTATCATAAATCTGAAAACAAATTTACTTCACATTACCAACCAACAAACATGCACTAATAATTAAAAATTCTTCACTACAAAACCTCAAAAATGCTTTGTATTTAACAGCAAACTCATTTTGGAGATGTGATGCTAAAAACTATTCAAATAGGTTTTACTATAAAACTTCTATCTTATTGAGAGAAATTATGGTTATTGCTGTGCTAAAAGCAGCAGCTAAATGTCCTTTCACAGTTGTATTCACCTGCCTTGTGTTTAGTTCATATACCTCATTCAACACATACAATTCTGTCACTTGGTAAATAACATATTTGGTAGTTATACACATTCATGTAGTAAAGTTCAGTTCAAATATTTACAAAAACACAGAATTGGAGCCACCTCTGGAAATGAAAAAGAATGAAAAGGCAAAGAGGTGTTGGAAAACATGCTATAAACAGAGCATTAGCTTGAGACCCTTAATATACGAAAGATCAGAGAGTAACTTAGTTTAAAATACTACAAGGATGAAGTAGGAGAATGGGAAATTTACATGAAGGAGAAAAATGATGTCTGATTTAGATATTTGAACTTCTTATTTATTCACTTTATAAATACGTACTACAAGTGCATTTGAGTCAAGTAATAAGTTATGTTGAAAATTTATGCTTTTTTCTGTGATTTTTCAGTTTTAATAAAATTATGAACTTTGGGGTTTTTTACTTTAGTTTGTTATTTTATTGACATTAAAAATTTCCTCATTTTTCTGACAAAAAAAATTTCACCTATTAGTCTCTTAGGAACCCCAATTACAAGCTCAAAGCAAGTCTATAAAATGGAACATATAATTTGCATTATATGAACGTTCAGAACCAAAGATCTGAGAAGCTTAAATTTCCTGATCGAGTTGTCAGGGTGAAAGTCAGGAAAGAGTTTTGTGAGCCTTAGTCTTGTTTTGAAAGACAAGAACATATTTTTAATGTTTAGCTGAAAAAAAAGAAGAACCCCATAAAAATAAATTTCTGAAATGTATTCTGAAATAAATACATTAAACAAATTTAATGTTTCAGTTTGCGAGAAATGGGGACAAGAATTAAAAGGTACTACCTTGCAGCTATTAGTTAAATTAAGACTATATTTGACAATATATTAATAATAGTTTAAACTATTTCTTATTGAGGATGGATTGCACACATATGAACGTGTATGATACATTATGTTATATTTGCAGTACAGTAGAATTAGTTAACTGAGCAATAATTTGTAGTCTCAGGTTTTCAAAAACATAAAAATATAGTGAAAAAAAAAAACCTAAATAGTGAAGAAATTGCTATACTTTGTGCTGTTAATTAAATTTGAAAAAAGGAATTTTTTTAATATGTTCCATAAAGCCATGACATTTGTCACTGTCATTGTGACAACGGAATTAAGATGCCTTAAGAAAGGCAGGTCTGTTTCACATTATTACGTGTCAGAAGCACACTGTTTTGGAGCTACTTACAGTAAATGTGTGTGTGTTTACTACACTAGGTGTGCATGGTCACAGTGAGTGGATATGGAATGAGAGCGCATTTGTAATCAGAATGTTTTCTATGTGAATTAACCTTGCTGCTTCAAGTAAGCAGGAATGTCTATTCCATGAGTGTTGTTATTATATTTTAAACAATGTGTACTAATTCATCATCCTTCACCTAAAATCACTAGCATAAAAATTTAGCATAAAAATGACAGAGCCAGAGACATTCTTTTCCCCCTGAGGGTACTGACTAGTGTTGAACATGACTCAAAAGGCATGATTCTTTGAAAGACCTAAAACACTCATTTGCAACAGGCCCCAGCATGGAATAGAATTATTAAGTAATTTATGTTGGAGAATACCTTTAAGACCAAGTCCAACCATTAACCCAGCACTGCCAGATTCACCACTAAATCATGTCCCTAAACACGACATCCATACTTTTTTGGTGCAATTCCAGGTATGTTGCAGTGATTTGTGTCTCTCTGGAATTTCCAGGGTGACAGTATAGTTTTTTCAAGTATTTCGATAGTTTTTCTCGATTCTGTGCTTTTTCAGGGGTGAAGTTCCAAAACATTGTAGGTGCCTATGGTCCATGCTTGCCCACAGTATCACACACACTCTGCCACTCATAACAGTCCAGGCTTGGGGCAAATCTCTGCATGATATTCTTAAATGTTTAACTTTAAACAAGACCTGAACCATATAAAGCAACATGATGGGTTTTGGCAAAAAGAACCAAGTTGGTTTCAAGGGTATTCAAAGTATATTCAAAAACTTTAAAATTCTCAAACATCAAAATGTAGTCAGCCGGAAGGAAGGGAAGGAGGGAGGGAGGGAGGGAGGAAGGGAGGAAGGAGGGAGGGAAGGAAGGAAGGAAGGAAGGAAGGAAGGAAATTGTAGGAACATGTCATCCCCATAGGCTGGCTGTCCAAGCACAATAGGCAAAAGCTGTAATTAATAATCCCAATAGGTAGCTCCCAAAGTCCAGATGTGATGGCAATGCTGAGAACACACACAAGATTACTTTCATGGCCAGTGATTGTATCTTATCATAGGCCAGACCAATACTATGAAGTACAACAAAATTGTGATCTTAGCCCAGGCTGCATGGAGGATAAAGATCACCACAGGGATCGCATGCTGCACAATCCTGAGAACAAGTGTAACTATTCTGAGAGCAAATAAATGAACATTGTGAACACCAACTATTAAACCAATAAAATGAATTCTTGTAACAGCTTACTTTTAACACACTTGGATCAGATTTGTCATTATCTCAATGCTTTGTGCCCCACATTCGGTGTCAAAAAGGACTGTCATGGTTTAACCCCATCTGGCAGCTAAGTACTGTGCAGCCACTCCCTCCCTCCCTCCCTCCTTCCCTTCCTCACTACCCATGGGATGGGGAGGAGAATTGAAAAAAAGGTAAAACCTGTGGGTTGAGGTAAGAACAGTTTAAGTAAAGCATAAGCTTATGACTAAATTTTATAAGTAAATTTAAAGTTTATAAGTAAAATACAATAATGCTAATCATGGCTAGGCTTCGCGAACGAAGATTTGGGAAGGGCTCTACCCACTTTTGTTACAAGTACACTTATGGTTAAAAAGGCCAGTGCAAGATAGACAGGACCGGTTGCAAAAGGCACAGCAGAAAGACTCCTTAGGTGGTATCGACAAGACACGATTCTTTCTGCGTTGTCTTTTCTCCTCAAGAGTGATCCTGCGTGCGTTCTCAAAAGAAACAGCAGCGTTATAGATAGTGTATCTCCAGACCTCCCAATTGGAGGCCAGAGTAGACCAGTGATGATGATCAATATAACCAAGGCTGAGATATTGTTTCAGGGAGTCCTTATATCTCCTCTTCGGGGCTCCTCTCTTGCGGCAGCCAGTGGCAAGTTCACCATAAAGCAAGATCTTAGGGAGGCGGTGGTCCTTCATCCTTGAGACGTGCCCCGCCCAGCGCAGCTGTGTTCTCAGCAACATGGCCTCAATACTTGTAAGTACTGCCTGTTCTAGAATAATGCTAATAATGTTATTAGTAATAACAATAATAAAAATTAAAAGGAGAGACAGATGTAAATAAAACCCAAGAAAGGCAAGTGGTTCACAATACAGTCGCTCAACACTCACTGATCGATGCCCATTCCAACCCCGACCAGGGATCAGCCCGTCCCAGCCAACTTCTCCCAATTTGTATACTGGGCACGATATTATGTGGCATTAGAACACCCTTTTGACCAGTTTGGATCACCTGTCTTGGCCATGCTCCCTCCTAGATTCTTGTGCACCTGCTCGCTGGCAGAGCTTGGGAAACTGAAAAGTTCTTGACTTAGGATAATCACTGTTCAGCAACAACCAGAACATTAGGGTGTTATCAGCATTATTTTCATACTAAAGCCAGAATACAGCACTGTACCAGCTACCAGGAAGGAAACTAACTCCACCTCGGCTGAAACCAGGACAAAATGCATTAAGCGTTGCCTCTGCTATGAGTTATTTTTAAACTACAACAAGGTGAGGGCACTAGTACATGAAGCAGACAAGTAGAAGAGCTGAGGAGAGTGTGCACTTGCAAGTGCAATCTGCAGTAATATGCTCTGTAGTCTGAAATGAGACTGGAATGGCCTGGAGGTACTTTAAGAACATGTCATGTTGCGGTAAAAAGGGCATGGCAGTGTGGTACATTCACACAAGTGACTTTTGCTTCTACAATTTGTTCCTCATGTTCTATTTATTCATTTTATGCTGAAGTCAATATCTTATTTCCAAGAATGAGAAATTAAAAGGCAAACATCAAGATGCGTATGGAAATTAATATAAAGAGAGTTAATTAATAAAGTTGTTCTATGGTACTCAAGGAAGAAGAGAATGATCTGCTCTTTCTTCTCCCCTTAACATACAAGGCATTTAAGTGTATTATGAGGGGTTGTCAGGCTCTAGCCATATAATTTCTGTTGTTCTCTAATACTTCAGGGCTCTTGTATTTGTATGACCTGGTTCCTTTGTCTGCAATGGGCATAAGGTGCATGTTGTAAAGAACCAGCAAACCTATCTAGTTCTAAATGACTAAATATTGCTAAAACGGAGGTAAAAAAAGGTGAACAAACTATTAAGGTTTTACCACTTTCATCCTAGTATGAAAAAAAGTCTTTCTTAACCGAAATAGACGGTTAGTCACACTTCCCGTATGTTCAGGTCATGGCCCTATAACATGATGGGGGATCACAACCTAGGAATAAATGGTGCCTCCTGTCAACCTTCAGCTGTAGAATAGGAGAATGAATGCGGAAGCCAAAACGGCATAACTACCATATTGCTTTGACTAGTCAGTGTGAATCAGACATTTTGAGGAGGAACAGCAAGGTCTGTTTTGAGACGTCTCCCTGTTTCTTCTAGCTCCTTCCTAATTAATTCTTTGTAATCCACCAAAGTGGTTTTCCTTGTATTCAAGGACTGGTTGAAAGAAACTAGGTGTTGAAAACATTAGTCCTGACACAATATTTTTCTACTTTAGTCAGAAATAGAAACTTGAGTTAATAATACTATTCATATCTGTAGATTTAGATCTTTAACGTATCTGTAACTGGTGAATGGAAAGCTGTAAAGTCTTCTGGATGCATGAGTAGTCAAAGTCAATGGACCAATTGTTTTAGCTCATGTCTGCACTACTGTAGCTGTGCTGAAGTCAGTAGAATTTTTTACCTGCACAGAGAAAAGTAATGCAGTTATGAAACAAGCTAATATATTTATTCAGAATATTCACACCTCTTTCACAGCTGTCAGACTTTTATTACTGAGTTAAGCCAAAATACTAGTAAAACCAAACACATTTTAGAGCTATTTTTTTCTTTTTGTCTCATGTAAGTAAAATGGGAAATAAGGATGAAGCTTGTAAAAGATTCCATTAAGTTTTAATTTCATCTTCATTAAAGTTCAATTTATTTCCAGATCTTGAGGGGAAAATATCTTTTTGCATGTTTTGTCTGAGCAGGAATCTGTGCAGGCCTGAGAGAAATAAATCAAGAGAGTTTGCCATTAACTTTAGCTTTCCTTAATCAGAACTTACTTAGAGACTGAGAAAATTAGAAAGCCAGATTTGTCCAACTGTGTGTATAGCTTCTACTTTTCAATATACAATTTTAACTTCTGAGATTTTTCTGCAGTCACTGAATATTCAGGTAAAAAGCATTTATAGTTGGTTGGTTTTTTAGTGGATCCTGAATAGCTGGGGAATTGATTTCTGTGATGGTGTGTCTTGTCTTGCCACAACCAACTCCAAAGACAGTGATTTCAAAGCCTTTTATTTCTTGTTCTGCTGTACCTTAGATTTATAGTTTTTTCCTTAACATACCGAGAAACAAGTTATCTTTTCTCCTGACTCATCCCTGGCTGATTATTTGTCTTATTCTGTTAAAAAGGACTTAAAATGGAAATTTGTGTATTTAATTCTCAACTAGACCATTTGTGTTCATATGCTGTACTTATTTTCTGCAGTGTTTCCTTCTTCTATCCTTTAGAACACAATGTGGTAAGTACTGTAAACCTTTGACAATTTTTATCTTGTTTTCTAAAAAGTCAAAACTGTTATGCAGTAGCTACTAAAAATTACTCAAAAAAAAAGGTAGTGGTTTTAAGAAAGCATTTTTCTCCTTTATAGTGGCACCACCTTAGTGAAAAGGTCTAACAGAGCTCTGAATTTTCTCTTTATTGTTCTGACTTGATATTTGTTTTCAAAACCAGAACTTGGGCCATGGGAATTTCCTCTCTGTATGTAAATCTTACATTGCATGTGCTAAGGTGTTCCAACTCTTCAGTGCACTTCATTTGAATAGAATTGAGTATTCTACTCTTTACAGAAATTTGTTTTATTTTTGAATATAGACACATTTGTATTCACTGTGGTTAGCAATGAAAATTGCACAGTGTGCCATTGGTGTTGTTCACCTGTTGACCAATATTTAAAAATTAGCAAATCTGCTAAGTAGTGATTTCCTTTAGATGCCAAATAAGTTTAGTCCCTTTGCATAAAGTACATTTTACCTGCTAGCGGAGCTAGCCAAATGGTAAAAGGTGAATCATTAATATATCAGGTGTCATTCCTCATTAATCAATAGTCATTTTTAATTACCTGCAGTGTTAAGGCAATCCAGCCTGGGATTCTTCAAATGGTCAGCTTTCAGGAGCTGCTCTGTAGTGGTGAAGTTGCCTGTGAATACATCCAATACTTTTCACTGCTTTCTTAGCGCCAAAGCAGGGGAGGTTTTACCACAAATATTATAGCTTGTTATGGTTTTCTAATGATTACAAATGGAAATTTTGCAATTAAATGGGGTTTTGCAATATGCAGATTTCAGGACAAATCTGTAATTATAACTAGATTATGAAGCTCATGTCAGTGACTACATCTTCAGTGGGCAGCATGGCAAAAGCTTAAAATCCTGAGAACATAACTCTATACTCCTAAGTGCATTTAGAGCTTCTAAATGTTTTAAACAGCAAATTGCTGACTAAAATGAGAATAGAAATGTGAAATCATCCAGATAATACTTGCAGAGTGAAGACACTAGAATTAAGTGTTTGAGAAAATAGACTCAATTCAGTGAAGTTAATACAATTCTATTTCATGTATAAAGAGTAAAAAACTCAAAGCAAATACTACTTGCACTCTGTGAGGCATAGTGTTACCATTCCTCTTTGAGGGATTAGAGTCTTGAAAGTCTACTCTGAATTTTACAGCTTACATCCATTTTCAAATTAGAAACATATAAGTGCAGTCTCTCTTGAGTCAGGGACAACATGATACTGAGTGTGTTAATGTATTAATACAACACTCAGTGCCAGTAGTACTTCTGAATTACAAAACAATACCATGCAGTACTTCATATGCTGATGCAATGCAGACATCTTTAACAATGCACATAACACTCCTTAGAAATGTAGCATAGAAAATTTCTGTGTGCTTGAGGGACTATCAAGAAGTTATGTTACAGCTGTGCACTAGTTTTTCCCAGGTCAGCTAGCAAGCAGAACACATAGTCTTAAAAATTATATGTGTTTTATAAAAAAAACAGTTGTCAAAAGCATCACAGGAATCATTTAACTTTAATATGCATATTTTAAATGGAAACTTGTGTCTTCAAGACATGGGTTACTATTTTTAACCTGAAGAAGTATTCAATGTATAACATACTTTCAGCTAATGGAAAAGTTTGAGCTCCACAGAGCTTGTGGGTTGCTGTTCCCTGTGACATGTACATTCCTGATGTTCCATAGGACTTCTCCTTCTGTCAGAGAGCGTGGTCTCCTTCCATGGGAGAGGTGAGGGCTAGCATTCCTCCCTAAAGCTAGCAAGCAAAAATAAAAACTGTCTGAAGATGATATGTTTACTAATTCAGTCTTAAAATGTGGGCTTTTATGAAGACACAGCTTCTTGCAGAACAAATAAAACCTCTTCAGTGAAGGTGATTATTTCTCTTTCACATCAGAGAAAGACTTTAGTAGCTCAAAAGCTCATGAAAAGTAGTAATAATCACCCTTCACAGATGAGATATCCTGTAGATATAAAATACGCAGTTGTCACCTCTCTGAGTCTTCAGTTGTGCAGTTGTCAAACAAAGAGAAAGTCTAAGATTTCACTTCCATGTAGATGCATCCTAATTCTTTCAAATCTTTTTTTTTCCCCTCCTCTTTTCTCCTATAGCCTTTAAAGTGCAGATCAGCAGGAGCAGATGTCTCTGTGGCAGGGAAAGGTAAGAGATTACCTACATGGAATCTCATGTGAACCAACACAGCTTCTAAAAAGGTCTGTCGAAGGTCCTTTCTTTAGTGTGTAAAGTCTACTTTGTCCCTCTTTAATTCCTGTAGCAATCAGTCATCCCACATGAGTTGGAGAGTATCTCAGTGTTCAGGACATGTCCTGTCAGAGTGAAACAATTTCTGTAACCAAAGCACAGCCTGACATCAAATTCAAATTCTTTTGATAACCAATACAAGTAATGGGTGTAGATAACCAGGCCACCCCCTGTATCAACACAGGCTGGGGGATGAACAGATAAATAGCAGCCCTGCCAACAGGGACTTGGGGGTGCTGGTGAATGAGAGGTTGGACATGACCCAGCAAAGTGTGCTTGCAGCCCAGAAAGCCGATGGTATCCTGGGCTGCATCAAAAGCAACGTGGCCAGCAGGTCAAGGCAGGTAATTCTGCCCCTCTACTCTGCCCTCATAAGCCCCCACCTGGAGTATTGCATCCAACTCTGGGGTCCCCAACACAGGAAGGATATTGACCTGTTGGAGCGAGTCTAAGGGAGGGCCACCAAAGTGATTAGAGGGTTGGAACATCTCTCCTGTGAGGAAAGGGTAATTAGAACCTTACATTTCCTTAATTTAAATAAATAATAATAATTAAAAAATTCTTATAAATTTATTGTATGGAAATTTTCATATTGTATAATTGTAAGTTTCTGTGATAATACAATTTATCAACAACGTAGTTAGTTTTCTCTTGTTTTTGTTTATTACAAGGTGCTTTCAACCCTGAACCTAAATTTAACATGGGATGTGGATGAAGACCTACAAATCTTTAATCTCCGAATTCTCTGACTATTTTTCTTTAACCTTGAGTCAAGACATTTGACATTTGGGAGTATTTTTAAAACTTTTTTATTAGCATAGAAGCATTCATCTCTCCTTTAGAAATTATCTTCTGATGATTAGTCTATATTTGTAGGCCACTTTGTAGATTTTCAGCACCAAGTACCAATTAAAAGCTTATATTTCTATGACATTCCTTAATCTTCGTTCACGAAGCCTAGCCATGATTTCTATGACTATTCTTATTTGAGTTTTTCCCCTTCTCTAAGTGTTTGAGGAAAGTAAATAAGATCAAAGGGCTTTTTAAGGAAAGTCTTTAGGAAAGACTTTAGGAAAGTTATGAGGACTGTGTGTTTTTAACAGCTAGATAACTCATCCTGTTCATTCTCCATTCCTCTCCACTGCTATCTCACTCTTTGCTTCCTTATGGTACAAGACTGATGCAACTAAAGTGGAAGAGATGACACAATGTGATGAGTTGCTCTACATGTTGAGTTGCTTCACTTTCCAACAGCTTTTATGGTTTGTTGCTGTGCTTCTTGTTTCAACTTGGAGAATTAAATTCAAAGCTGGTCAAAACTCAGAATTGTGAGAGAAAAATGTAAGCAATTCCCATGTCAAAAGATAATCTTGCTTTAATTCCTTGAAGAAATTTGTAATATTAAGAAATATCTTCTGAGAAATTTTGAAAAACAGATTAGTTTTATTTTAACTTGTATAACTGATTATATTTTCAGTATTTATTGTCTAGTTTGTGACAGCTTTACATAAGATATAAAATTGTAAATGACTACTGGCATGCCACAGTGTGATTAATAATTTAAACTCTTTTATATAAATAAAAAAGAAACAAACATACCTGCTACTTACTTTGAAATAAATTATCTTATTTTCTCCCTTAAAGAGATTTCTGTTTGTACTGAAAAATTTTGACAGAAATTAAAAGAAAACAAAATGGAAAGAAATACATGTCTTAATTTTTCTTAGCTTGCAATCATTTTTCTGTGTCAATGAAAATAACCTAAATGAATTTCTCCCCTCCCATACCAAAGCCAAGAGTATCCATGGCTCTGATAATTTTGTTCCTTCCAGTAATGTACTACTCTGGGGAGGGAAAAAACCTCTGGTTATATTATTGCAAAGTTAAATAAGCTGCCATGTATGGAAGATATAAAGTTTTCATGAATATAGCTCCATCTTTTACGGTATGTATAAAATGAGACCTGAGGAGGTTTTTGTAAAACAAGAAGCAAACCAATGGCTCTTGAGGAAGGATAGTTACCGGAGCAACCTATTAAACATTGCTTTATACTATCAAGTAAGCATATAGCTTGCACTGCTGTTGATAATTGTTTTTACTTATAACTGAGAGGTTATCTATATGGAAATCTTGTAGCATGCTGTGGAATCTTGAAAAATATATAACTTCACAACAGCTACCAACAACCAAGGAAGGCAATATGATCCTGGGAGCTGAACTAAAAATCTCATCTTAGTGAGAATTTAAGATTGTAAGCCTCATGAAAAATCAGAAAATGGAGGGAGAGAACACACACGTCTGAAACAAAAAATAATACCAGTGTATTAGCTTGGAGATTAGGTTCCTCAATGCTTGTAAGACCCTTGAATAGACTGGAACTTTATGTTTTAAAATGCTTCCATTCTTAACTAAAATACAGTCTTAGAAAGTACCTCAAGTATTCTCATCTTGTCCAGCTTCTGGACACAAAAGAACTATAGCAATGAGGGTACTATGAACACCTCTGTGTGGATCTTACTCAATTGGACAGGAATGCTAACTGATTTAGGTAATAATCAGATCAAATTGTAGAATGTTGCCCTGATGCTTATCTTAGTACTACACACATTGATACAGTTCAAGATGTCCAACAACCCAAGTTTATAGTCATGTTTGTTCTAATTTCACTAGTCACCAACTAACTGGTGAAGAAAAATGTGCATGAAATCTTGATCTTGAGTAAGTTATAATTTAGGCAAGAAGTGCAGATAATACAATAGTCAGGCAGAACAGGAGGTAGAAGCTGTCACTTCTGAGAGAGCTGTCATAATATGTCCCATTATTATATCACACTAATTGTTCTGGTTTTCTCATATCTGACCTGTGTGTTTTTCCTTTGGAAAGAACTCTTGTTGTGCTTGTCCTGCATCTGCTTTCATATTCAGGGTGGACAATTCCTCCCTTTGTTTTGCCAGTTGTTTTTGGCCTCAGTCAGAGACAGCTTTTAAGTTAAATGGCCATCTGGCATCTTTACTCCTCTTCAAAATTCTCTGAAAGGAAACTCATTTAGCAGGTGCACAGTAAGCCATTGACAAGTTATTGACCAATGAAAAAAAGAGGTCAGCCTAGACTGATATGAGCACCCTTCTGAGCAAGAGCATTACATGCCTTATAAAACAGAAAATTGACAGTCAAAGGACTCAAGATGAAGCCAGACATATATTGTAGATGTGCTATTTTACTTCTTTTTAAACTACAAAGATTAGTATGTCAGAAATAGAAACGAAAGACCAAGATGTATGCGTAACTGGGTTTTCCATTTATACTTTTGTACTCTGCTACAAAATGCATTGTTTGAAAAAAAAAAAGGCAATAATTTAAATGAAGCATCTGCAATTACACTACGTTTCTAAGTTTATCAATTTCAGATGTTCAAACTGCTTATGAAGCAGAATGTGTCCAGTTATTAATCACATGAGTAGGAATAGGCCACCTGAATTTGGTAGACAAAACTTCTTTTTAGAATGCTTGGGATAGGGAGAAGACAAAATTTAGAATAATGGTGGGGTTTTTTACATGACAAGTAGTATAAGAAAGAATACCTTTAAAGATGCAGGTGTCAGACTGATCATAGAAAATATGTTGTTAGATGAAAATACTGTTTCACTATGCACAGTCTTTTTAGTGGGTGAGTCAAACTTTAATAATAATTATGCAGCAATAATTTTTAGAGCATGTTCTATCAGATGCTGGTTTTAAATTCTTGGATACTAGGACTGTGATTCAGACACAGCTATTTGCTTCACCTAGTGAAGAAAATCGGATCTTCTTGTAATAGGTATGCATTGACACAGAGAAAATAAAGAAATTATTGTCATACTCTTCCAGGATGATGCAGAGACATTTAATATCAAAATCCTGACTAACTCTGTGTCTAGAACAAGTGTTTTGAAACTTCTGAGTTGATGAGAACATTTGGAGCTATGATTCATTGCTAAACATCAAGTGTTTAGAATTTTGCATGAATGTCTCCAAATGAGCTAAGGAGAGCAGAGTGTTGCATAAGACCTCATTTAGAGTACAACTGAAAAATATTCACACTGCAGAGATGCAGTCTGAGACCTTACACTGTCAGGCGTATGATCTACCATGGGACTATGTGCATCCTGGACTCTGAAGGATCAAAGCATATCATATAGAATCATAGAATGTTAAGGGGTTGAAATAGACCTTAAAAATCACATAGGAATAACTTTTCCTAGATGTAATCAAACACATTTTTTGAATAGGAAAAGGATTGTATCATTAAAAAGATATTTATTCCTTTCAATTATCAGCTTGAAATGAAAGTATAAAGAGCAATGGATATTAATAGGTAAAGGTGATAAGAGAGTCCTTGTGGATGTTGCTTCCACAGATAGGAACTGAATGATGTGTTCTCTGAAGGACAGTGCACATCATCTAAACAAGTCAGGACTTATTCTAAATTAACGTAGTCCCAAGGTAAATATCTTGTATTTCTGTATGTACACAAATGTCTCGACATCTTCACCACTAAATCAAAAGGAGAAAAGAAACACATAAGGGTAATAGCCTTTAAAAGCACGAGGCGTTCATGAGATGACCTGGGACCAAATGCTGTTCACGTGGCTCTCACTAGGCTTCACCAGAGGGAATTATGCCTAAGGAGAGAGAACATGCGCTCTGGGGGATCGAGGATGATCTTCTGGAACCTATACATTTAGCAATGTAGTAGTCAGGTACACATGTGATATACAGACTCAGAAACCAAAAAAAGGACAAGTGAAATATGTTCAGGAATTCAACATGATTTTGTTCAAACACTTTGTGAAGTGAGACTTTGTGAAAGAGAGAATTGGAAAGCTTTAGAAATGCAATAAAAAAATAATTTTAGTAGCCATATGGAGTCTGGACATCCAAATCTGAACTAATCAATCTGGATCTCCTTCAAAGACAATGGAGAAAACAATGGACACTTGTAGATAATGTATTATAGAGTCTAATATTTCTTTAGAATTAAATAAAGCATACTTTAGAAGTGTTTTATTCTCTCCATGGACTGTAACTCAGAAGTCTACTATATACATTTAGGTAGCAAAAACAGAATGTGTGAATAGCCCCATAGAATAGATATGGAGAAGGAATTCTACTCTCAGACAATAACTTGCTAGACCACTTTCCTACTGCTGAACTGTGATCCTGAAAACCAATCTTCTCCTGAAGTTCCCGATGAATGACTGCATGGTGGAGTGTCTGATGATCTCATTACCTGTACTACACTGGTACTTCCTGTAATTTGAGCAAGTTCAATTGTCTTTTCATTTTGTCACTACAGCAGACAGAAAATTTTGCAAAATTTGTTTTCTGAAGCTTGGCTGAAGCTTTTTTGGGGGGACTTTTTAGGGAACTGACACACGAAAATTCCTCAGAAAGTTTCTGGAAATAAGTGCAGCTGAAATCAAAATCTGAAAAGCTCTGAATGGCCATGAGCCACTAAAGGCTAATTTATTCTCTACACATGCTGTTATTTTAGAGGTATCTAGAACAACTATATGGACAAAACATAGTTATGGACTCCCTGGGACTAAATTATTATGTTACCACTTTCCTTTTTCCAGTGCCTTAGAGTAACCCATGTTGTATTATCTGCATGGAAGTAGAAAATCCAAGCAAAAGCAGTCTGTGATGTTATCCTGGATTGACTTGCACATGTGTCTACTGAATTAAAACAGCTGAAAAATGTTTCCTGTTGAGCTGCAAAGAAGCAACTTGGGAGTTTGAGCTGACCCCCCGTGCTAAATTCTGGGAAGGCATGTCCTGTGACAGGTGTAAACCATTCCTTGTTTCTCCCCAAGGAGCAGTTGTCTAAGAGACAATTCCAGATCTGAACGTACCTCAGGTGATTAGCTCACTCTCTCCTTTTCTCTTGTCTTGTTCTGTTCACTTCTGGTTCAGTTCTGTTCTACTTTCTGAATTCATATTACGTATAGCTTCACTCACTGAAAGTTTATATGCTTGCTACAGGGGATTTTTATATTGGTGGTGTTGAAAAATGTATGATTTACTTGGCACATATAATGGAAAAGTACTTCCATAAAGCCTGATGAGAGAAACTTTTTTTTGCATCCATAGCCTGTTGTATTAAGAGAAGGGATGGACAGAGGTAATTTTGAGGCATTTGGAACATCCGCACATGGCAATGCGTAATAAAAGTATTTCTGTAATCTCCAGTTCTTTACATCTACTTCCATATGCCCTCTAGATTTGACACTATGATAAAACAGAGTCCTCCAGAAAATGAAATATTAGGACTTTCACTGGTCCTTTATTAGGTAAGTGTTGATTTATGCATGTCACATGGTAATCAGTGAGACTGTGTGACCTGCTATTCGTCACCCTTTATAAACTGATCGACAGTGAAAAATCTGAGTGCATAGAAGTTCTACAAGGAATTGTTGCAGGAAATTTTGATATTGTAGACATTTTTATATACTACCATACCATATTATTTCTCCATAGCAACTCCATTTACACCAATTATACTTCAATGACATATTATTATTACACTCAGCTTTTTAAAAAGACCAGGTTAACTTGCATGTTGTTTAGCAGGGTATACTTGAGGCAGTTATGATCTAGTCCCTCAATTTGCATTTAAAATTAGTACAATTAATCAATAATGTACAGACGTATATTATGAAAACAAAAAGATAACAGACAAACAAGCATACATCAGGCAGATACAATGGGCTTAAATGTCTATCCATGGTTCAATTTTTATTGGTAATTCATATAGCTATTAAGACTGTGTTGTAAATTTTTGGCACATCGGTATTGGTGTCTTTACTTTTAAAAAAAGTATTTTGCTTTAAACACATTCACAGTGAGATCAATAGAACTTAAAACAATTTTTTTATGTGGGAGCAGAAACCAAAGTTCTGTTATTTATATTTGCCAATTCATTGATATTGTTAAACAAAATTTATAGTTCATTATTTGTAATTCCAGTTTTATGATTTTTTTTTTGTTTTAATTGTGCAAACATTAATCTTATAATCATTTGGTGGGACTTGAAAATTGTTGTTATCCAAGATCTCTTTATTATGCATTACATATTTCACTGGTTAAATTATTTCTCCCCATATTTTTGTCCTTTCAGTTCTGAGCCAGTCAAAATCATAACAGTAATAGAAGATTTAAAACCAAAAATTAATAAGAAATCATTTAGAAAATTATGTGATGGTGGGAAAAGACAAAACATTTTGGTATAACTGTAGTTGCATCTTTTTTCCAATATAGACATTATGTGGCCAGTTATACATGTAGGAGGCTATACATGACTTAGGTACACAAATATTTGGACAAGGACAGATTACGTGGAGAAATTGTTTTTCATAGAGTAATGCTAAAATAATTATGTTGAAATTGAAGGATTGTATGGGGCAGCCAAAATATCAGTGGCATTTCTTATTGATCACTGTGAAAGCCAGTTTCCTTAGAAATGGTTTGTATTATGTGAAAAAGGTTAACATTGGAGTTTTTGTGTCCAGAAATGAGGACTATGGTTGCATCAAGCCAGACTAAACCCTAGCTAATAAAATATCTGCATGACAAGGTATTGTGGAGATTATCATAAAGAAGAAAAATGTGAAACTTGAAAAATAAAATAGCTCAATTTTGGTCACGTTAAGTGAATTTCTAAATGGACAAATAGAATTAGATATTTTTGGGGGATTCAGTAGGAACTGAAGGAGGTAAAGCTGGGATGATGGGGAAAATCTACAAGTTCCAAAAGCCAAACCCTGAAACTTTAAACATGAGTCCTCTCAGGCAGAAATCTTGACAAGAAAATATGAGAATATCCTGCAGACTTCTGATCAAGGAGAAGAAGATTGACAAAATATATGCGAACAGAGGGATTAAAGTGAAAAATTGTACACAAAAACCTCAGATAGTCAAATCAACTTTGGCTTTTAAATATTGATAAAAAATATTTTCTATTTCAGCATTTGTATGCTACAGTTGTATCAACAGTTTAAGAGACTGAAAAGCCAAGAGAAGAAAACAAAATGTTCTTCCAACTTTACGGTTTAATGAAATCTGATACTGAAAGCCAGTAGATACAGCAATTAAAAACCATGTGTGAATAGACTCACTTTCTCAGAGGAATACCATGAACAAATTACATGCTCATAGAGATCAGAGAATAGTGCAGGTGGGCCACCATTTCTGTATCCTACAACATCGTGATGACACAGAGTTGTGCCTGCAGCAATCCCAAATATAATATGTCACTTGCTTACCTGAAATATGGTATGGGTGAATCCTAGTTTATTTAGAAACTCAAGAGAGCAAACTGTATCTAAAATTCTACCATATTCAGATTGCACATGACATGAATGGTATCTTGCCACTAAGTGTTCACTATATGAGGCTGGTCAACTCAGGCAAAATTTGTGATATATTTCATAGAATCATAGAATGGTTTAAGTTGGAAGGGGCCTTAAAGATCATCTAGTTCCAACACCTCTGCCATGGACAGGGACACCTTCTGCTAGGCCAGGTTTCTCAAAGACCCACCAAGCCTGGCTTTGAGCACTTCCAGGGACAGGGCATCACAGCTTCTCTGTTCCAGTGCCTCACCACCCTCACAGTGAAAAATTTCTTACTAATATCTAGTCTAAACCTTCCTTCTTTCAGTTTAAAGCCATTTCCCCCCTTGTTCTATTACTACATGCCCCTCTAAAAATGGCCCTTCTTCCCTCTTCAGCTATCTTGAAGGCCCCTTTTAGGTACTGGAAGGATGCTATATTTCTATGTTTTGTTGATGCTCCGGTACTGTAAAATTTACCACCGTGCGCTTACTGTCATATGTCTTCCTTTTGATCGTAAGAATGAAGTTTTGTTAAGTTTTGTGGTAGATCTATGTAATGGAATCCATAAAAGAGAAAATTTAGATGCATTGGTGAAACTTCAAGCAATATTCTAAATTTTAAAATTACTTTGACACTTCTCTTGGAGTACTTACTATCAAAATTACTATGAATCAGATAAAGCAGATGTAAAGAACGCTGGAAGAGAAGCCCATTAAAAGATATGAGTAAAAATGTTATCTGTATTTTTTGATACAGATACAAAGTCTATTTTAACCCAAAGGCTTTGTAATGGGGCTTCTGACACTGGTATGCCAGGGATAATATATTTATTATGCTGGTATTATTTACACATTTCAGTTTAAAGGAATAATTTCAATTCTTATAGTAATTAGTATTTCATAATAAAAACCACTCAATAGTAAATCCAGCCTTCATAAGACCTTTGGCTACATTTATCTTTTTATGCCTAGGTTAGAAATTTTGAATATTCCCCTTCTCAAGGCCATTGCATTTTTTATCTCTTTTGTGCACAGAAACAATCTCTTCCCAACTCAGCCACTGAGGAGTCACGTGTGAGCTAAGTCTCAAGTTTTTTCAGAGTTCATACAAATCATTGTGGTCAAAAAGTTATTCAGTTCACCCTGAAGTAAACAGCGAGTGGCAGATTGGTTGCGCTGCTCTTTAGCTAGTTTTTCTGAGCAGAGCTGTGGTAGATAACAGCAAGGAGGCATTTTAAAAATGCTGTGGTATTTAGTTCAATTAGTTTATAGTAAAATATTTATTTCTTCTTGACTGGGAAATCCATTTTTGATTGTTTGCCCCTTATATACAGCAAGCAAACCACTGTAGATACTGTGAATTTGCACAATTCAGTAGTCTTTCATGGTTATTCGTTGTGTCTGCCTCCTTTGGACTGTGCAACAGGGCTGAGGGTTTCAGACATTTCTTTGAAGAGAAAGCTAAAATGCTGCAAGTCACTTGATGACTTGGCAATTGCCCCAAGTTTTTGTCTTGAGTTTCTAAATGTTACCAGAGAAATTGCTGAGTATCTAAAAATGCTTTTGAACTGAATAGCTGTTTTCTTTCTAATATACAGAAAGGCGTTACTGGTTGTATTTTTTAAGCCCTGGATGGCCTTCTTGTTCTTCTTATGGTTGCTACAGAGAAACCTCATTAGCAGGATAGCCCTTTGTTTCAGTTACTTGATCCTTTTATAGTCTAGTGTAATGGTCAGAGCATGCATGGAGAATGTGGGAGATCTAAGTTTCTATTTTGCCTGAGGAAATTCAAATTCCTCCTATTTCCTGTTGGGTCAGCTAGTCAGTAGGGTACAGAGTTTTTTGGAATGTTTAATATTAGAAGCAATCAATATTGCTCCAGCTGAAACTTTACCGAGAAAAACACAAGAATCATTCAGAGATAGGAATCACAAGAATTCATAGTATTTTGTTGACTGATTTACGAAGTATTCACATGAAAAGGGGAATAAAGCTTTACTGGCTGATCCTAGGATTGTTCCCCTTTACATTTGTGCAAACTACGAGAGACAAATGGGTAAGAAGATAAAGTAGCAGGGACAAGCACTCAGAACGCTTTCATCTGTAAATGGTATCCCTAAGCATAGACAAGTGTACTATATATCCTTCTATTTGCCTAATATTTTGGTCATCTATTGATCCAGATACGTAATGGATTTTTAGGAAAAAAACCACAACATTTTGTCACATTCAAAAGGAGGTATTTTGGGTTTTTTTCCCTCTGCTAGTATTAAAATGTTAAGGCTAGGATGACTTTAGGAAAGATCTCTTCTGGTTCTAGGCACCCAGAAGTCTTTAAACATAATGATAACGTGAAACAATTACTTTCAGTTGGGTTTAGTACTAATGACTTTTACGTCACCTTTTGATAATGAGAGGATAACTGTGAGCCCACCACATCTACATAGCTAGAACTAATCAAGCAGGAAACATAATTCTGTGGCTTTATTTTAGCGTGAAGGGTTGGATTTATTACACTAATCAGCACAAGAATGTTTTCTCCTTAAATTACTTAAGATTCCTTTTATGTCATGAAAGACTTGTTTCAATGAAAATATAATTCTTGTTTTAGGCAACACTGTGTGTTAGTTTGTGTTAACAAGTTAGAGAGTTGATATCATTAATTTGCTCACTTACACATGAGGCAGGATGTTGATCAGAAGGACTTTCAGAATAGGACAGAGCCTGCTTCTGAGGCTCTGCTTCTGAGGCTCTGCTTCTCAGTACTTATCTCTTATAGAAACATCCTGGGAAATAGACTGGGTCAAGGAAACGAAGTAAACAACCAAAATTCCATCACATTTTTGGTGTAAAATGTAGTCTTGGCAAAACAAAACAAAAAGACATTTTTGAGAAATTCTACTAAAAGACAAGACTGATTTGAGACAAAGCCTGGGGAAGAGGAGATGTAAGTTTGCCCTGGGCAATGTGGTTGATGATGTCTCTGCTGAATGAGGGTTAGAGACTTGAGTTCCATTGAGCATCTGGGTGCTCACAGGTATGACATGGCTCAAAATGTTTCTGTCAGACCTGTCCTTATGACACTTAATGGGTTCAGTTCTTCAGAGAGTCTTCTAGTTTAAGAAAGCATATAAACTTTCAAAATACTTTTTTGAGATGTTGAATATCTTCTATAGGGACTTTCTTTACACTTGAAATAAAAAATTTAAGTTACATTTTAGGTGATTTGGTTGTAGTTTGCTTGGTTGCTGGGGTTTTTTTTCCTTCTAAGTTTTAGGTTTGCATTTCCATTACAGTTAGAAATGAAACCTTTGTCAAAATCTGAGAAATTTCCACACACAGAAATTTTGACCACCTCTGTGGGGAAAGACAGCATTATCTTTTCAGATTGAATTGGCAGAGATACCAAAGCGGTGATTCAAGTAAAATCACAGAAGAAAAGATGGAGTTTCTCCATTTGCAGAGAATGTAAAAATAAGATCTGAAATGCAGCTTTTAAATACTTTCATGCATTTAAATATATATTGGGATAGGAAAAGTTTTAATTAGAAACAAAAGCAACAGACAAATCTGTAATAGTTGACTAGAAGAGAAAAAATTGAAAGCAGAAAAAAGAAGTAATGGAGAAAAATTCTCATGGCAGTAGAGGAACTAGTTAATAGGCACACATTAATAACTTTAAGTTTACCTTATAAACACAATAGAAAAAGATAAATGTAAATTTCAAATAGAAAATGCAAATGAGAAATCATTTAAAAATTTTCATCCTACTGCTTGCTGACTATGCTTTAACCAGCAGCATATGAAAAAGTAATATTAAAATAGGCAAAGTAAGACTGTTTTACAAAAGATCCAGCAAAATCAAAGAGATGCATTGTTACTGTCCTGCAAATTAGTCACCTTAAGTATCCCTTAACATTTGTTTTCTTTCTTGTTACTTCATCCTTTTAACTCTACTATCAGAAATTCATGGCAACTGAGATCAAGGCCAGAGCTGTTTACTAATAAAGGCCATAGAACTAAGTAAAACAATACCATCTTCTTTTGTTTTCAAAGGATTCTTTTAATTTCCTTCTATTTTTTTAAGGTTAATTGTTTTTCTTTCCTTTCTGGTCAATCAATAAGTAAAGGACACAATCTTCCTGGATTCGGACTCCTGTGCATGTAGCAACTGTGCATCTACTACATCTCTCTTTTTACCCCTGGACTGCTTTCTGCAAGGCTTGCCTCTCAACTTCGCTTACCTTTTCTCAACTTTCCTAGTTTGTTTGTGTGTTGTTATTTTGGGTTATTTCCTAGCATTCAAAGTGACGATTTTCGATTAACCTGTAATACAGTATCTTTCTAAATGTTTTAAAATCTATATTTTTACAGGCCTTAGAAGCTGTTGCATGACTCTTAGATATGATTACTCAGCCATGCTTTACATTTCAGGATTAAAGATCTGGAAAATATGGCATAGATGGGTTCTATCATCTTAGTTCTTTGTGTGTCTGGTATTCCCTACAGCTTATTTTTAACAGGTTTTTTACACATAAATTCAAATATGTTGATATCTGTTAATTTTTGTATTTTATTCTAAACTCTGTACTAATTTCTGATTACATTTCAACATTTGTGGATTCCTTCCTGTTAAATATCTATGAAGAATCATTGATTGTACAGGTAAAAAAGGTTGGAAATATTTCATTGAACATTTTTGACAGAAACAGTGGATTTAAAAAAATTTACCTTGAGAGGATTTACATTATCAAAAAAAAAAAAAATTGTCTTGAGAGAAGGATTTACATTTAAGTGATGCCCTAATTAAAAAAAAAAAAGAAAATTGAAGAAGAAAAAGTAAAGAATTTCTAAAAGATTCTGTTCTAACTTTTTAAAGTCAAAGTTTCATTCATCAATTTTTAATGGTTTTCTTCTGAGAATGATGTTGTTATAATGAAGAAAAGGTAAACAAAAATATTTAAAACTTGAAATTTTTCAAACACCTTGATCAGCTTTTCTTGTTTGCAATGTGCTCATGGAAATCTAAGTGATCAATTTCGGGACAGAAAAGATCTAAGAAACTTTCATGGATCAAGGAGCCCTTTTCTGTGCAGAAATAGGCTGCTACAAAAAAAAAAGTGAAATACTACAGGTGACTGCAGTGCACAGCTCTGATACCTCAGAATACGGTGGGGTTTGCCAGGAAGGGAAAATATATAAGATTTCTAATGGAATATGCTCCTGAATTGATGAAATAAGAAGCAGTCTGTGGCAGTCATAAGGACCCTAAAAGTCCAGTGTAGTCTATGGTAAAGTAGGAATATCCTGGAAACTGGAAGAAGATATTGGAGACTGGAAGGAGATCTTGAGCAGGGGAGGAAAGAGCACTGGTATGGGAACTAAAAGTGTCCAGTTTGCCAAAACATCCTGCTGCGGTTCAGCGTCTCATTAACAGACAGAACAGTAGCAATACTATTCTAGACTACTAGAAACAAATAAAAAAATGCAGCATAAAACCAAACTAGGGCTTTATGCATTGTTTATCAAATTGAGAAGGCAATTTCTTGCCACTTTTAGAACATTTTTAATTATATCTATTTTACATATATATCATATTTGTTTCAATATTAGTAAGTAGTATAAAAATGTATAGGATGATTTTTAAATGCACTTTCAGTCAACATTCTAGTAGCATAGAATTAAGATCAGGATTGCACGTACTTTTTTCCTGGAGAGGTGTTAACACAGCCTCTTCATGTTTCATGTCACCTTTTCAAATACAAATCTTCGCATATGATCCAGTGTTGTCCCATAAAGTCTAAGCAAAAATAAAGTCTAAGAAAAAATAAAAAGAGGAACTAAAAAACAAAGCTGCAGACACAGAACTGTCTCAAGAAAATTATCAGGTTATGAGAGAAAGGCATACACTTATAGATAGTGTAGAGCTAAATCAGATTTTTTAGAGTGCTTAAAAGGATTGACCAGAGCTCTAGCACCACAGGGAAGTTAACTTTTGCCTCTGGAAGCAGTGATGCATAATGCACCTTCTGCTCAAAAGGCTGAAGACTAGCATGAAACATCAGAAATGCAACCACTGCCAGCTGACTTTAGTACCTTAAGCAGACAGAAGACTGAGAGGATGGAGAAAGGAGAGACTGCATTCTATAGCAGTGCAGGGATGTTACTGTTACAAAATCAGCAGAGGGTTTTGACTATGGAAGTATTTTCGCTACTGAAGGACTGTACCCTGGGACAGGAGAGACTGAAGACAGTGTGGACTAAACAGAGCTGTGGTATTCGCTTCACACAACTAGTACTGGAACTGCAATGAAAGTGGGATTAGTCCTTTATGCCCTTATAAATAATACCTCTACACAAAGCAGTAGAGGAAAGTACTTATTTTGACTGTTTTTTGCAACAAGGATGAAATAATTTTTTTTAATCTAACATTAGCTGGGTGGTACTCATTAAAGACAAAGAGTTAATTATTAGACGAGCCTATAAATACAAAATTATGCCACCTATGACATCTATTTTCCAAGGCAACTGTTCCAGCAAATGCTGCATATTCATTTATCCACCTTTTCAGAATATATAAAAGTGTTATCACCTGTATATACAGAATACTAGCCTTTATGACAGAAATAAAAGTTGGAAGGACTAAGATGCTTGGACATGTGCTAAGCTCTTGTATGGAACTTCTTGGAGAGATAAGAATTTGTATCATGAGTGAATTCTATAATCCAGACCTGAAAAGGCTTAAGGCTTTGCCAAGACAATTTTAAGGATAACCTTATGCAGGACTATATGCCAGAAGGCAGGAAAAAATAAACTTTGTGGAAGAAAAGGTGGATATTCTATACCAAATATGATAGAAAGAAATGCAGTCTCAATCAAATGAATCAGTAGATGACAAGTTTAGGTTGTTTGGCCCTGAGGATGTAACTGTGTTGACAGTGATTTCACACCTTAGAAAAGAATAATCAGGGTAGTCAGACTCCACAGAATCACTGGAAACTGTAGGGGAAATCACAGAAAATAGATTTTTCCACTTCTCTGAAAATAGTTAAATCATAGAGAAAAATGTGTAGTAATAAAATGTGGTTTATTTAATAAGATGTACTGTGTGAAAGCTACATTCAAGGGCGTTTTTAATGTCGCTTCTTACTTGTTCTAAAAGCACTAGGAGTATATAATCTCACCAAAGGTCAAACTGTTAGTCTTTAACTTGAAAGTCCCTAGTTGGATTTCCAGGTGCTAGACATTATGGCAGGCATGATGAAAGTGGGGCTTTGAGAGGTTGCTGTTAACCTCAAGATCCCACAGAGAATGTTCTTTGAACTGGAAAAGTTTTCAATTCCCCAGCATCTTTGGATCATAATCACTGTTTCGAACACAATCTTCAAATGACAACTGCAGATGCACAATCACGTGGTGATGACAAATGACAGTGCAATCTCTCATCTATTCAGACTTTTTGTGTTAGCTCCAGTGGCAACAGCTCTTAATTTTAACTTAGTGAGAAGGAAACACTCTATTCCAAATTCCTTAGTCAAGATATGGTCACAAAAAAAAATTACTGATAAAAAAGTACTGATCTTACCCAGAAATTACATTTTGAGAGAATATTTATAGCTGAAGATAAAACCATCAGTATAACTGCTAAACAATATTCACTTTTTATTGACAGTTGTTTCTTGAGGTGCAATAGTGAAGTATGAGGATCAGGAAAAATACAGCCTTCTAGTGGAGTTTAAAATATGTCTTTCCTCCTCCTCCAGTAAACATTTCAATGGCTAAAGTTTTATACCAAGATTCAAAATTATAAGCTATATTCAATACACAAAGTGGCAGATGCTAAGACAAAGTAATTTACTTTTCAGCTTATCAGACTACTTTTCATCCTTCCACCACTGTAATTTACGTTTTCCATTCAGAGTTCTTGTTTTTGTCAGACTTCTTATTTTCTACTTAGTGTAATAGATATTATCAAAGAGTTACAATGTGAAGTGTTTGTATTACAAGCATACTCCTAGTGCATATGAGCAACAAATATGAAAAAAAGCTCAATATGTATTTTCAGATTTTAGAGGAAGAACTAGAAGAGTAAAGGGAGCAAAATCACTATTTCTCTCTGGGTTTGTGAGAGATGGGGTGGGGGGTTCCCACAGCATTGGGAAAAGAGTGGGAACTAAAACCAAGAAAATGAGGAAAAAAGACTTAAGCTGAAGACTCAAGAACTATGATCAGTCAACGGTCTGCACAAAACTTGATTTGCCAGAAACTCCGTTAGTGCTGTAAAAGGACTATCATCACTATAATCCCTGGAAAATCATGGAAAACTTTAACCATCATTTTGCAGTAGAAACATCAGAAGAAATTTTGACAAGACTCATAGCAATTAATGGAAGAGAGATATCTACTAAAAACTTTTTTTGTAGCTTTTATTCACACTGAAAATGAACACTGAAAAAGGGAAGAAAAATTAATTTACATCAGAAAATAAAACCAGTTGAGAAAACAAAAAAAATTAGGCCTTGTGAGAAAATATTACAAAGGAATAAAAAAGAACCTTAGAAAAAACATTCACAGGAAAATTCATTAACTTTGTTTCTCTTGTGAGGATGTTACATTCTGTGTGTTTTTAATGAACAGGTTGCCAAAGAATACTTAACAAGATGATGAGAAAGTGAGATATAAAGGAAAATCATGGAAATCGTAGTTTGTCGTATCCACATTGCTAGACTTTGAAGGAATATCATTTTAAAAAAAAAGCAGCTTTCACTGTTACCAAACATGCAGAGACAGAAAATTATATGAACCCAGTTCATTAAGTTTTCATACAAAATGATGAAATTGGCAAGAATGCTGTAAAGGACAATATTCTCAGACAAGAAATATAAGATAAATATATACCAAAGCAGCTGCCCCATGCTTCAGAGCTAAACATGCTATATTAAATATAATGTCTGTGGAAATCCTGATGAATTATATCTGGAAGGATGATTTTTAGTTCAGCGAGTTTCTGAAGTCGTCCTTTGTGATTCTTGTGTATTACTAAAATCTTGTGTGTGCATCTAATTGGGTAGCTATATTGCAATTAACCTTGTGCAGGACAGAAAGCTGAGAAACTGAGCATCTTTAGTGAAGATCTTGGGAACGGGACATCATAACCTCTCTGTGAATCAGAATACTCTGACTAATGCTTTCCTCTAGAATTTTCGTCACAGGTTTGGAGTGTGCCATACCAATATCCTAGCAATGCTGTGAAGGTTAGTATGGAAGCATTGTGTGCCCTCTTCACCATTTTGTTCTGCAGCAGTGGGCATTGTGATAAACAGCAAAATATGGCAAAATACGGTGAAAGAGACATATTTCAAATCATATCCCAGAAACAGAATGTCTGTAAATCTGCTAGTCACCGCAAACTGGAAATGTCAATACCCAACAGTTATAGCCATGCAGAGCCATGTCTCACAGGTGGCAAAAGAAACCGTCACAAGCTGCCTTTTAGCTTGGGTGCAGAAAACAGAGTACACGTTTTAACTGGAATGTCTTCTGATGACTGGGAGGCAAATTAAAGCTCAATATGTAACTCTATAATGAAAATATGTTCTGCTCAAACTAAAAGTTCTTGGCTGTATTTTACAAAAAGTGAGTAAAAGAATTTGTCTTACTGTTGGTTTCCAAAAAACTTGGTAACACTGAGTTTGAGATGAATGACCTAGCTTTTTAGGGCTGAGAAATATCATAATGAATATCTGAAATATTTTGTTAGAAAATTCTTACTTTTTCTAATAACACAGTATGTATGCACTACTTGCAAACTAACTTGATGGTGAGCACTGAAGGTAATCTTTGGGTTTAGACTTATTAACTCCTATTTCTTAGGTTGTAGCTAAACTCTTATGAACACATCATTGGTCAACTAAATATTTAATAAATATGTTGCGTTGTAGAAATAACTAGAATGTTTCAAAATACAGTATGTAAAATAAATATATATTTTTTCATTAAACCTTATTATAAATGTTATGAATGTTATTAATAAATGCAAAGTTAGCATTCTTAAGCAATATCTCACTAGATATACAATGCTTATTGTCTGGTTAATTTTATCTATTATATCTCTGCTTCTAAAATTTTACCTAGGAAAAATGTATACATATATATATGTAGCACTCATTCTAATGCCAAAGAAAATTGTGCTTAGTATTTTAAACCATAGATTCCTTCCCTTTTGGTTTTGATCTCATTCAAAAAAGATAATCTGTAACAGATAGAATACACTTCTTAGAAAGGTTTGTTTTGTTGGATTTTTTTTAACTCCTGTTATAGAAGACGTTTTTAAACTCCTATTATAAGAGAGGTGAGGGGAAAAAAAGAATGATCTCCTATGATCTGCTAAGAGGAAGAAGTGCCTCAGATGTAAACCACTAAGGAGTCTCTTAAAGATTTGTAAATCAATTTTAATATTAAGGGGTTTTTTTCTAATGTCAAGAATACACTGAAAATACCAAAACATGATTAGGATAGTGAAAGAAATAAAAACATCTACATAATACAACATGATTTTAATTTTCATGTAGTGGAGTCAAATCTGTTATGTTTTAGATACCAAGTAGTATTCATTTTAAAGTGATTTTCATAACAAACTATATAAGAAGTAATAAACTCTGTACGAATTATAGAGCTGGTAACAAGAAAGAATGAGAAACGTGCTAAGGTGACAGTGTAATTGGATTTGGGACCAGGTCCTTGTCTTTTTTTGACTTCTATTTATTTATGGTAAAGCAATATAAGTCCAAACACCATTATTTTCCTTGTGCTAGGGACAACCTAAAACTACATGCTGCTTCTAGGAAACAGCTTCAGGATTTGTTGTAAACCACAGAGTCTAAGGAACTAAAGTAACAGCTGTGCTGCATTTTCATTTACCTTTTTTGCTCCTTTAATTACAGTCACTACTTATTTCGAGTCAAGATGTAGCCTCAAGTACAATATAATTTTATTAATCTCAGGTGTATTTTACATATTGCTTTGTGATAAAAAACACTTCAGTGTATGGTAATGACTTCTTTAGGAATGCGTTGAACATTTAACAGAAAGTATTTTACACAATTCAATCTGAATAAAAGAAAAAAGAGAGATAGAAAAAAAAAAGAATAAAAAACCTGGAAAGATCCATAAAAAATTCTATGCCATTTGCATAGATAATTATTTGAAGCTTTTACCTTTCAGGTTAAACATGCCTAAATCTCAATAATCTTCTCCTCCACTGATAATTTTGTGGTCCTATCTAGAGATAGTTACATTTATTAGAGATTTACTGAAACTTCATTGAATTGTGATGCACCTTTTTGTTATCATTTATCCCCTTCTTGGCTGCTTTGAAGCTGAAATGTTACTACAGACTACATTTTTCCCAGTTGCTTTATTCAGTTGCTTTAATATTATTAAACCAAATGGTTTGGACATTACACTTTCTCCCTTATGATCAGCCATCTTGCTGCAAAATAAAGCAGGAGGATGAGGATGTTAGAGAAGAAGCTTATCTCTAGTTAAAATTTTTAGTGTCATTAAGAAAAATATTGACAAGCATGTTAACACGAAGCACAGATATTAATTCCTTCACCTACACTGTTGAATTTTGTCTGCAGTAGAAAAACAAATATTTCCAGAAGGTTTACTGTTCTCTAGCATTTAGATCCTTTGGCATGCACTGGCCTGTGTCTGTATGATTGAATTTTCCTAACTCCCCAAAAAGGACACTTGTATACAGACTGCATACTGAGATCATCCCTCATCTTTGCTAACTCCTATAATGAGTCCAGAAGATGCCTGTGAGAATGCCTTTTGGTCCATTGCAAAAATCATGCCAGGGACCATTCTAATTAGAAAAGATCATGGATGTTTGAATCTCAGCATCCAGGAATGTGACCTGACATTATTCAATTTATTATTTTAGAGTAGCCAATAAGTACAACTAAAGGACAGGTTTTGCTTTCTTATGTGAAACTGTGGGAAGCTTGACTTTAACAGGACATATAATGGTTTTCTTTGTGGAAATGTGAATGGTTTGTATGTTGTTCATCAAAAACCATCACACCAATACAGGAGGAGAGGCCAGAGCTATGTCTCATCCTGTTTAGTGCAATATAACGAATCTCTCAGGGAAAGTTATGGAGCAATATTCTTGCTCTAGAAAAGGGCAAAGGAAATCAGTAGAACCTTTACATATTCTGTCAAAGTTGATAGAATAAGAAACTAAGGTTTTGGATAGAGCTCATACGGTTAAACATAGACATCTACAACTGAATAATTGTGTTATTCTCTGCTTTTAGCTAGCAGAAAGAGTTGTTTATAGACTATGTTTCGTATCATCCTCAAATAGGTATCTGAAATAGGTTGTATGAGTCATATTCTAAAACTGTCAACACATCTCCTATTGAATATAGAGGTATCTTAAGTTTCTTATTCAGTAGATACTTGTTAGGTAACCTGAATTCCCACCTTTCCTCCATGCTAGTACCTTGCCTGAACTTTCATGCAATAGCCTACATTCCACCTATGCATGCTTTTTCAAACTTTCAGAGTAGGACAGTGTTACTGTCATGGCTTTTTGTTTTGTTTTTCCACTCTGTAACCTTAATATAAAGAGCATCTGTGTTCAGGGTTGCAATAGGAAACTATGTAAATGGACTTGTCATCATAGTCTGCTTAAATGAAGAAAGAAAATTAAAAACTGTCTGATATATTTCATTAAAGTTTAAAAGACTGCTTAAATTTTGCCTTATTTTCTTTTCTTCAACATTTTAATCCGGAACACATATCTTATTTTCCTATCAAATGACTTATAGTTTCAATCACGAGTATTGCAACACACAAAGCAAATAGAATTATTAAAATGCAGCAGTGAGGTTCAAAAATCTAAGAGAAGTATAATCTAAAAAGTAAAAAGAATTAAAGGAAGACTTGAAACCTTATTGAAACCTGTTATTTAATGCTTACTGTATAAGCATTAAATAACAGAATATATCAGTAACCTATCATTGGCATTTTTGGATTTGTTGAGTTCCTTTGTACTACTTTTTAGTCTTATAACAGGTAGTTTGTTCTTCAATATTTAGAAAGAGGAAACAAAGAATATTTAGATTTAGAACCCCATGTAATTTTTTTAATCTTGTTTTTCTGTCTTTTTTTTTTCTGTTTGTAGGGGGTTTTTGTTGGTTTTTTTTTCCATTTTTCCTCAATTTTTTTTCTGATGGTTTTGATGTTTTATCTGACAGTTTAAGAAAGAAACTCTGAAAGAAGAAAATGAGGGCTGCAGAGGTTCATGCAAATTATAGAAGAAATTTACTTGCTACAGAGCTAGGAAATGACCTTTGATACTAAGAATTGTTTGTTTTCCTTAGTTTTGCTGTTTGCTTCTTACCATTCATTAGTACATGCTTTCTTAAGTAGTTCTGGTCAGTTCTTATCAACTTTAACATCAATAACAAAAGTTATTACTTAACTGGGATAACACAATGTTAAAAAAATCACGTGAAGTCAATACAATGCATAGGAATGACCGTGTTGCTGTGAAAGCACTTGACTCAGACTCGCGTAACCTGAACTCAACTAGTAGTCTTCTGGATTGTCTTGGGAGAGCATTTAACATTGCTACTATGTGTACACTGCCTATTTTCAATAGTCTTAGATATATCCCCAAGGACAAGTTTCCTTTCTGTTTCCATACTGTTTTGTCCTTGGAACACATCTGAGCCATAATAGCACCCAGGAAGCACCAGTTTGAGTATGTGCTCGAGACTGGGTATGGATTTTCCCTCTGCTGCTCTGCTTATGACTCTACTGCCTTCTTGCCCAGCTATCCCATGCTTCCCATCCCCTGCATGCCCTGTCCCTCCCCAGGCTGAAAGCTAAGGAAAGCCTTTTCTTCCATAGGAGACTTTGAACTTCCAATCCAGGCTGACACAGAAAATTCTGGAGTGTGCTAGGTACAGTTGTTAAATGTTTGTGCTGGAAAGGACAAAAATGGAAAGTGCATTGGAGGATGTATTATGCACACACCAATAAGAAAGAACAATCAAGGCTGATGACAGCCTTGACTGAAGAAACTATGAGATGGCAAGACTTAAGAGTCTGAGGAAATGGAGTAAGGCCAGCTGCAGACAGGAGATCCCAGATTTCAGCAGAACAGACTTTGGCTTGTTCAAGTGGAAGGGCTTCCTTTCATGAGGCCTGTTTTTGGGGACAGCTAAACCAGGGCTCCTCCCCATGGAAAGTGAGTTGGGTGAGCACGGGTGCTCGGGTGAGCACAGGTGACCCAGTGTTGCCCAGCCAGGGTGCTGCACTACTGCAACAGAGCACAGTCTGAGCAGAGTGAGCAGGAGAGTGACAATGACAGCAACATGGACTTTCAATGCTCCAGTGATCATGGGAGAAATTGACGTAGTGAGTCAGATCCATGATCACACTGGTAAAGCAAAATGATAGTTCAGAAACAGCTGGACACAGGTTTACTTACAGCATAGCCTCACGTGTCCATGCAGGCCGGGGACTGGCTAGTTAAGGAGCTCTGTAAAAAAAGACTCTGCTGACTGAATCACCAGTACGTCTTGCAGAGATGAAGGCTAGTTGAATACTGGACTGCATTATTAGGATTACAGCCAGCAGGTTGGAGGAAATAATTTTTCTTTCCTACTTACCACTTGTGAGTCTTCATCTTGAATATTGTACCACTTATGGGCTCCCTGGTGCACGAGAGATATTGATAAACTGGAGAGAGCTGGTGGAGAGGTTAGCCTTGAGGAAAAAAAGGCTAAAGGGAGATCTAATGGCTCTTTTCCAGTATCTAATGAGTGACTAAATAAAAAGCACTGCTGAACTATTTTCAGATAGAAATGAAAAAAGAACCAATTGTTGCAACAAGTTGTAAAAATGGAAAATCTGACTGGAGAAAATGTGGCAGTGGGTGACATCACCAAAAAACTTGTTAAATACTGGAATAGGCTGCCCCAGGATGTTGTGGAATCTGTCCTCGGAGATATTTAAAACTTGATTGATTAAGGTTCTAAGCAACCTGATTTAACTTTGAATTTAACCCTGTCTTGACTAAATGACTCCAGAGGTCCCTTCTAATTTGAATAGGTGCATGATCTTGGAGTATAGCAAAGGGCTAGGAAGAGACTGATGAAACCCACATGGAACTGTCTCATACCCAAGCCAAGTTTTAGTTAACTTTTGAGTATACATAAGAAAGCTAATCCGAGCGTGTCATTCACATGCTGTGGATAAGGCACAACACTTGTAGGTCAATACAGTCATCTGCCCATGTCCAGGGTCTGCCCATGTGCCAAGTCGCTTCTTTCATCTTGGTCACAGTACTGCCCAGCAACGTGTATCCTGGCTTACATACAATATCCACCATCCAAGAAGACTAAAAATAGTGCTATCATCCTCTTTATGGTTCCTGGGATAGATCTCTTTTTCAGGGATGCTGCCAAAAACCAGATCTGGCACTATCTGCATGCTAGGAGTATCTCTTCTGCCACTGTATAATCATTATTGAAAGTCAGGTGTTGGGCCAGCTGGAAAATTTTGCTGGCTCCCTCAGGGAAGTTCTGGCAGAATAATGCTATTAAGACAGGTTTCCACTGTCTGCCTTATCTTCTCTTCATCTGTGTGAAAGATACCTGCAAAATAGTAAAATAACACTCTTTCCAGCCTCACCTGGAAATTCTGAGGACAGCAAGACTTTGTTGATGTTTCTAAAAATGAGCTAAGGGAAAATATACCCCAAAGCACAATTTGTCATGTAGTTATCTTAGTTTAGGTATGTCTGCATACCAGAGTGACTATTTACTTTATGTACCATAGTCATGTCTGAAAAAATGAAGTTTATCAGTTTTCCATAGGCCTTTATGAACACCTGCTCCAGGAAACATCCTGAGAAATCAGAAACTCAAGCATTAAAAATAACTTCTAAATTGATTGGAGAACAGCTAGAGTTTGTGAGTAAAGATTTTGCTGTACTGACTTTTGGGGCCTGAACGAGGTAGAATGAAACTTCATTTTCTTTTTGGAAGGGGATGGTTTTGTACAGTCACACAGTTGGTATTTCCCCTCCTTTCTATTTTATTCCTGCTGGCTTTTCCTGTATAGAGGTATTGAGATGTCTTCCAGAAGAATCTTTCTTTAAGATAAATATTGTTAAAATTTCGGTCCTGAAGAGCTTTCATTGTTACCCAGAGGTTCCTGAGCTATGTCTGCTATTAAAAAGATATTTTAAAAGATATGTAGAGGAAAATCCAGACGTTCACTCCAATATGAAGAATCTCTGAGGATTGGTTGTGGGAGTTTGCTTGGAAAAAGATATATTCAGCTGGGAGAAGTGCTGGAGTTGGAAAGAATGTAAGTGGGCAGAAAAAAAAATCTGTATGCAGTGAAAATGAAATTGGAGGGTTCACTCTAAATCCAGCCTCAGTGGCATGTGGAAGCCTCATTTGGTCATCTGTACCTTCAGCCATGCCTAATTCTGGTTGTTTTAAGGAAAAAACACCTTGAATTCCTTATTTTCCTCTGTCTCATATATATTAATTTAATGCTTTTTGTTTTTCACCACAGAAAAGACAGGGGTTTGAAATTAAATTATCCGATAATTCAACTCTGAACTGTGCACTGGAAGAAATTCTTTCTGACTCCACTGCAGTGAACAACTTGTGCCAGAGGCATGCTATCTAATTACCATACACTTTCTTGACTAGTATTGTAGGGAGGGAAAAGGTAGTGTGCGATCAACTGAAATATGAAACAATAAAATGAATTAAACTGCACGTAGCAAGAGGAGGAAAAATGAGATGGGAGTTGTTTTTGTTAAATGTTTACTGTTCATGCACTGCCTAAGGCTTAAATTTTTGACTGTTAGAAGATTTTACAGTTTTGTGGATACCATCATAGGATTTTAAAGTACTGTGTTTGTGTTGCAATTCTTGTTGAAAGGTCACGTTCCTTGCTTCTCAAATACAATATGTGGTTTTGTGGTTTATTATGTATTTCTTGGAAAAGGATCCTTCAACCTTTCTTAGCTCTAAACCCAACTGTAACTAGACTGATTCACCCAAAAAAAAAAAAAAATGTCACCAGAAACTCTTTGTGTTCTTTCTCTCTTTTTAAGATCTTACTCTTTTCTTTTGCATTTCACTCAGCAAAATCCTTACCAAAGCCTTTCATTTCCAATAAAGGAATAATTGTACATGGAGACTGCGATAAAATTCTACTTCTAGTCATGTTTTTGTAATTATCTCCTTAAGCTCTGTCTTCAATTAGTTATGAATTTATTTAGAAAACATCCTGTCCATCAGTACTTAAGTAGCAAAGAAAAAAATAGTATCTTTATATGGAGGAGAACATGTGTCAAAAATTCCATTAAACCTTGAAAATAATTTTTTATGTAGGGGAGGTACAAGTCTTTGTGTCCCTTTGGGAAGTTAATGCAATCACAAGTCATTAGCAGAAGACTGAAACTTTTCCTCCTTTCAACTTCCTTTGTCTCATCACATACATTTCAACTAAAAGATTACCACATATTAACTGATGCACACAGTATGCATGAAAGCAAACATAACTAAGAATACACAAAGTATTTTGTACCTCTGAAAGGTACAAAGTGAGGAATTGCTTGCACAGTCTAAATTACATTTAATTTTTTTTGATGGGTAAGATACCTGATTTTTTATGTGCAGTAATGGAAAGTAAAGATCTCTAGACCATTTCCACAATACTCCGTATTTAACTTTGTTGCTACTACAAGCAATTTGCATGAGAATGCCAGTGTGGTTTATCTACTATGTTCTCTCTAGCTAGCTGATTTAAATTCCTTGAAAAATTTTAAATTTTTACTAAATGAAGACACTGTTTCCTTTTGTGCAGATAATTTTCTAAGCTTCCTCAAGAACCTGGCCAGAAGTCAGAACTTTGAGTATATTACCTCGCCCATGCAGCAAATGGCAGTGACGAAAACACACCTCCTCTGTGAGGGGCAGACTTAAGGTTCAGTTACAGATTGTCTGGATGAGACAACTTTTGTTAGGAAAAGCTTTTTTTAACAAAATCAGAAAGAACTTTGTAGTTTCATTTTAATGGCAGAGTAACCTTCTGCAATTCATCATGGCTAGGCTTCATGAACGAAGATTTGGGATGAAGTTTTGTTCTGAGAAGTCCCCTTGAGGGTTAATCTGTGTAACACCAAACCAGCACTGTGGTTTCATTTGAAAAGCTGAAACTGTTGAAGTAAATCCATGCCTGCTAAGAAATCAAAAGAAAAATCACAGGATCATGATCAGAAATAGAATAAATAGATAAGACAAACCTGCCCCTGTATATCTTGCAATTAATCTTATTAACACTACATAAAGTTATGGGTAGGAAGGCTGGGACATTTTATGGGCTCAGCACAGCATCAGACTGGAGAATCTGTCAGTCCAAGAGTTGTGGGCCTGCCAAGGCAGTAGTATACGGGAAAGAGTGATTTTTACTTCTCTGTCTGAAGTCTTTTTTCCTGACTGTGAGGATGTAATTGGTCTGCATAGAATATTGGCTGCTGGATTAAAGGCTGCTTCAGAGGAGGTAGGACTGAATGACCACATGATAGTGTGTGGTAATGTATTTTCCATAGGCTAATGGTAAAGACAAATTATTGATCCTCTCTATTTCATTCCCTCTCTTCCAGTAAAGGTGGAATTAGTACATTTATAACAGTAGATTTGTACTTTTTATTTGAGATTCATCAGTCCTGCTTTTCCAGGAATGTTCAGACTCCTATACTGCACAGCTACAGGGAATTAATTTTAGGAAGAACAATAACTTTTGGGAAGGGCATATGTCTGTTGCAGTTATAGTGCTTCTTGGGGATTACCTGCTTGAGTTGTTCCTCCCTACCCAACTTCCTTGTCCTTTTAGAACTTTCAGAATCATTCTTTTTTGGATGAAGGCTATTTATATATGGCCAATGACTACTACTATCTAAAAACAAAATAGTAACTTTCTTTTCCTCTCTCACTTTCTGAAAATGAAACTAAAGAGTTAATATGCTCAGCGACTACTGTAATATAATCACTTCCTAAACATTATAGAGTTTCTTGAACAAAGCAATCTGGAAAAGTTAGAATGCTTCCCTTCTATGGTGATAAATATCTATGAAAAACATTTTAGAAATATTATTAGTCACCTAATAGCAAGAACATTTCTGCAGTATACTTAAACTTAGTAGAAGCTTTTATGTATATTCCTTTTAGTTTTAAAATACAAAAAAAAAATCTTTTCAGAAGCTTTCAGATTACATGTAACTGGTACAGAGTATATAAATGGAGAGAATAAAACAAAATGTCACACAAAACAGTGCCAGAGCAATATTGCCAATAAAATATTTTTTAAAAAAAATTGCATTGTTTACTTGAAACAATTTTTTTAATTATTAAATACATATCTGCTGTGTTAAGCCAAGAATGTTATTTTTGTATTTAATCATGAAATTTTCCAACTTTATTTCAGAAAAAAACAGGATAAGTCTAGAAAATGTAATATGTTCCCAACTGCACTCCTTATTTTAATGTTAATTTCCAAAATATTGTTGAATACTTGTACACAATAGCCATTCTTTTAATGAGACCTTTCATATCAGTGAACAAACCAGGATCCAGCAGGGATTTGTTTTCCTTTTTTCACTTCATTAGCAGCACTACAAATGGGGCATATAAAGTCAGCTGGAAAAGCAGAATACTTTTGCTTGCATACCTTCTTCCTAATGAAGCCACAGGACAATATTAAATTAGCTATGGAAGCTGATACCTTTTATTGTAGTAGTTGATAGCCTAACAGTCTCTCTTCTAAACTACAGCAAGTAAATAAATTACTTATTCCATTTGACCACATTTCAATGCCCTATAAATCTGTGATGAAGGATTTAACTTACATAAATAATTTTAGATAACAAAAAGCTTTTCATATGGAATTCCATGACACTACTTTCAGTCTTGAAAAAAACCCTTCAGATGAAATTGTAATTTATATTAATGAAAAAGCAGAAAAGGAAAAAATATATCTCCCTACTCCAATAATAAAAGGATGTGGTAAAACATCCTCTTTATGTAGAATTCCCATTGATTCCAGTAAGAACCTCTACCTAATAACTGACTGGTAGTAGGAAATGTAGATGTCATTATCTCTACAGTAATTTCCACAAAAATGACCCACATGTTTCTGAGTTTCACCTCCACAAGATGAGGAAATGAACAACACTTTATTATAATAGCATGTGTCAAATAAGACAAAAACTCCTACTTGTTAACAAGCTATAATACAAACAGAAAAATTATATGCAGTTCTTCAGAAGAACTGATATCTATGTGATATGGGAATAGGTAGGGAAAGGTTGTGTATGAAGTTTTTAAAAATAATGTCCCTAAGATCACAGCTCCATGCCTATTTCTTAAGCTCTACTTACCCCAGAGTGGATGGAAAGGACAGAAGAGGGGAATGAGAAGACATGCTGCAGCCTCTCACATGTGGTAAGAAGCCAGTGAGCAGAACTGGCCAAGTAACAACCTACCACTCTGCCTGTCTCTATGTACTCCAACAACTGCTAACCTGGTCTCAGGATTGTTTATAAGTCTCCTTTAAAACACAAGTCCTTAGGTTTCCCATGATATCATTAGCCAATACTGGTCACTCCAGCTCCCACGTGACAGAAAAATTGACAGGTTTTGGAAAAAGATGAAAATGCACAGCAACCAAAGGGACGGAGCAGGAAAATTGTCTCAAAACCTCTCATTATGATTCAGTTTAACTCCACACTTCCTGCTAACGTGTTTGCACAGGAGAAAGATGCTGTGATGAGACTGGTGATGCTCAACTCTTGTAAGTGCCAGCGACAGTTCCACTGGGTCAGACTGCTGCTCAATGAACTTGAGCATTGCGAGCTTTTGGTTCAGGACAGAAATTTATTGAAAATGTAAGGCAGTACCTGTTCCATTTTCCAGTTTTATCTGTCTTTTTGTCTTTCATGGAACATGTCCCTACTGTTTCTGTAATGCTGCCAAGAAAGTAAAGGATCCCAATAGGGCTCACTCAGAATTAACAATCCAGCAGGAGTTCCTGTCCTAGAAGAGATTTGCAGTCATAAGTCTATGTCTTAGCATAGTCAGAAATGTCTTCCTAGCCAAGAAGTTAAGGCCAACACTGGGACTTATCTCCAACAAGTTACTGCAACTTTTTGCCCTGCCCTTGGCACACGGAATACATCTTTATCTAAAAATTATGTTAAATGTCTTCCGAGATGCTCTAAGGTTGCCTCAGATTTCTGGAGGCAATGTCACTAATTTTCAGGATGACAGAAACCTGTTCTCTAATGGACCAGATCCATTGGCATGTGCCTCTGAATGAGTCAGAGCATGACTGAGCTTGGAGAGAGGATGTGGACCTTTGTGGAAAGAAAATGAGGAGGTGATGAAGAAGGTGATTTTGGGTAAGAGTTGCCTCATGGCTATAAACTACATAAATCAGACTGTGTATGTCATGTATATGTCATCTATAGAGGCTCATCATGATTTCTGAGACTTACCAGCACGGGCATGTGTACTGCTCTCACCACCCAAATATCAAGGCATTGTTACTGAGAAGCCAACAGCTTCAGGGTTTGGTGAGGTCCAGTTATGTCTGTGTAGTCAGTGCTCACTGGTGAACCTGAGGCACTTGATGCTTATGTCTACAGCCCATGGTCTGCAGCTTCTTCAAGGTACATTCACCTGTGCCAGCATAGCTTCCTCCATGGACTGCAGTGTGGGTATCTGCTCCCATGCAGTCCTCTTCATGGGCTGCAGAGGAATCTCTTCTCTAGCCCCAGGAGCATTTCCTCCCTTCCTTCTTCTTTCTACTTGGTGTTTGTATTTTTTTCCTTCACTTCTTACTACTGTGTGGCATTCTACTGTTTCTTGGATATATTTTTACTCTTGCTTAGGCATATATTTGTGTAAGTGTCAAAAGTATACTGTAGATATCACAAAGTGGTAAATGAATGAGTGTGAGAGACTTGGACTGTCCTTACTAATCATGTGGTGCAAGTATGGTAATACTGACACGTATCACTACCTGATAACTGAACTTAACTGCCTTGTGAATGCTGATGCTACACACAGTCCCAGAGTCTGAGGGAGCTGTCAAGACTGATTTCTGCCAAGCACTAGGATGTCTGAAACATCTTAGTAGATGGGAATTATGTGCTGCTATATGAAGATCAATGAATGATAAGCGACTACTAAAAGCAATATGCTCAACACACAATTCATAAGGAACCTATGCACTGAAATATAGTTGCTTAAAACATGCCGTAAAAAAAAAACCCAAAACACACAAACAAACAAAAAAAACCCTCAGACAATTTGTACAAACAGAAAACTTTGTGTTTTGAGTAGTAGAGAGTTTAAGCTTGCTGCTGTGGAAATGGCTTACAGCAAACAACTCAGTCTAGTTTCTGCTAGTATACTCTGTAAAGATAGTTCATCTGTGGACACTGAGAGCTGAATCAGCCGTCTGCAGATTAAGGCTTTAACGAAGTGACTTTTGTCTGAGAGTGTAGGGTGCCACAAAAAGTTTGATATACTGCTGGAAGTTGCCTGGTAATGTTAAGTGATCTCTACAAAAAAGGCAGGAATTAGGAAAGCCAAAGCTCAACCGTAGTTAAAAGGAGTAAGTGATGTGAGGATTCTTTAAAAAATGTGCATCCAAGAGAAGGCCTAAGAAACTGTGAATCTATGGCTTAGTGTTACAGGGGACATCATGAAAAGAATTGTGAGAAAGGCAGAGATTCTTACTGCCTACTTTGCCTTAGTTTTCATGGATAAGATAAAAGCTTGCCCACAGGTTTAGTGAAACTTTGTAGGAACGAGCATTACCGAGAGCAATGTAAGATGGAGTGAGGGAGCACTTCAGACTTTTGAGCATACACAAGTCCATGGGACCAAATGGTTTATCCAAGGGTGATGAGGAATGTGGCCGATGTCACTGTGAAGCACTATCTATGATCTGAAAGATATAGTGACCAGGGGAGATTCCTGAAAATGTGGAAAAGGCAAAGTTCACACTCCTCTTCAAAGAAGTGCAGAAAGGGGTGTCTAGGGAGAGACAGACTGGTCAACCTCATCTCAGTATCTCAGAAGATGATGGAGCAACTAATTCTGGAAGTGGTTGCCATCCTTAGGAAAGGCAAGGAGGTGACTGGGATCAGTAAACATGGTTTTATGTAGAGGAAGTAGTGTCTGACAAAACTGATTACCTTTTGCTGTTAGATGACTGGCACTGAGGACAAAAGAAGAGCTGTGTGTGTTGTTTATTTTAACTTCAGTAAAGCCTTCTATATGGTCTCCCATAGTATTCCAACAGACAAACTTTTGGCTTATAGTCTGGACAAGTTAGCTAAGATCACCAGGAGCAAAGCATTGGGATGAGAGGTGCAAAGTTACAGTAGTGGATGGTTAGAAGTAATGTCCTGCGGGGGTGAACACTGGTGCTAGTAGTTTTTGATTTGTTTATTGACAACCTGGGCGATGGTGACAGTGAAAGTCTGAGCATGTTACAAAACTTGACGAGAGAAGGGTTGCTATGTTTCTATGATCTGGAAACAAGTAAGGAAGCAGCAGGAGTGTAATGGCTGAATGAGGAATCAGATGCTGAGATGAGCATCTGGGGAGAAATTTGAACTGCACAAAGATACTAGATTCAAGAACTGTGAAAACCGGGAAAATGGTAATGGGTAATCATTAAGTTTACGTTAATTATAAATTAATTGTTCATTCCACCTTTATTTTTGCATTTCCTACCTTTTCAATGTTTGATTCAGTAACCTTAAAAATATTTTCTTTTTTTTTTTTGTACGATCTGATAGACACGGGTTGTGTTTCTATTGCATGTATTAGAAAATACTTATCTTTGAGCATGAAAGGAAAGTCAAGGAAAGTTGCAGAATTGAAGTGTTTATTTTCTACAAGAAAAGAAACAAACCACTACCAGCTGTAATTTGGAAGTTTTCATAATTTATTTTTTCATCCAAATATGTCCTAAAATACAGTAGAAAAATAAAAAGTAAAGCTAAGCTATACAAAAAATTTATAGAAGACAATAAAAACAGTTTAGTAGGTGGGAAAAAGGAGCCCTTGTTCACTCATATACTACTTCATATGTCATATAAATTAAGTCAGTAATCCTGCGTGTCTTGAAGTGGTCTGTGAATATCATTGTCTTATAAATGCATTTATTGGCAGATGTTTTTCCATAGTTTGTAGCAATCCACTAGATTTTGCTGACAATAAGCCATTCTTCAGAGGATTCTGTTTGAATTCAACATGTAAGACCAGAAAAGGTTCTCCAGAAATGACTTGAATCAAAAACAAAGAAGACAGCTGGTGGATAAACAGGTCCATTTTTCTCATTACGGTACAGAAAAAACAGCCTGCTGCATACAGCCTGCCCTTCTCACCTACTGCAGTGAAGGCAGAACAGTCTTATCAGGTAAGGTCATTCTGCATGGCAGCTCTGCAATTTCTGTCTCACCCTTCATTAATCCACAGGGGCAACCAGTAAGAATCCAACAACTCCTCTTCAGTATCAAGAGGCATCAAAACAGGTTGTCAGGAACCTCATTTCCTTCCACTCTATGTGAATAAGTAGGAATAGCAAAAATCCAACAAAACCAAACAAAAGCCCACAACCAGTGGAGATTTACTGAGGGGAGGGGAATGTTACCTTTTTTAAATTTCCTGTCTTTCTTATTCTGATCATTAGGACTGTGATCCCCAAGTCTATTTTATTTATAGAAAAAAAAAACCCATACAATAATTTCAGCATCTTTTTGCTGCTTAAAAACCCTCTTTATAGACTTATTGTAAACTACTCTCTGCTTAGAAATCAATAAAAATATGTCTGTCTACTGAACCAAATAGATACCTCTTTTTATAAGAAGAGTATGTTAGAATGTGGACATTTAAAAGACAATCATCATCATGATACATTTTTACTAAAGAGCTTCTCTCTCCTAACATTTCCATGAACTAATAGTTTAAATTAGCCTTTTGGCACAAGATTTTCCATAGAGATCAATGCTCCCGGTGTGATGCATCCTATCATATGACAACTATGCTGAATACTAAAATTTCATGCTAGTAAAGACATAGTATTATTGTGGATTTTACTATTTTTAGCATAGCAACTCAGAAGAAACGTAAGCAACATAATAAGAACCTGCAACAGTATTTGGGCAGAAATTGTTGCCTGGCACCAGGGAAAGAACATCACTAAGAATATGCTGATAAATTCCCAAATCATCCCCTGCTTGTAGCAGTGCGGTGTGCTATGTGTGTTTCTTCCATCCATGATGTTTACTTCAGCAGCCCAACGCTCCCCAGTGATAGTACATGATTAAAAGAGCAAACAGTAAACTGTCAATTTATCACAACTCTACTAATGCAACCTCCGTGTGGTATTCTATTCCTCTTTTCTTCCTTAATGCTTCTTATCAATGTTTCAGAGCGGTTGCCAAAAGCTGTTCAAAAATCTGTTATCCCTAAACATTATGTAGCTTTCCATAGACTGCAGAACTCCAGTGGAGGCTGTATAAACAAAGCACAATTTGGCATCCAGTCAACACAATTTTTAAGAGGATATAATGCAATTTTATATGGCACACAATGTAAGTTTTAATGTAAAACTTTTTTTCTATTGATAAATGTTGCAAAATATAGGTTAGTTGACAACAAAGGCAATGAGACAAACCCCATAACATGTTTTTTTGGATCAAAATTGGGAAAAACTTGGTCAGTAATTAAATAATGTAGCATACTTGTTTCAGAAGGCAGAACCTGGATTAGAAAAATGTTTGCATTAAGCAGCATGAGGTTAAGTGGTTTGAGAAAGCATGCTACTAGCACCAACACATGGCCAAAACTATTTATTAAGCTTTGACCTGTTTGATGTTTTCCCTTTGCACTGAGTCTTCTGTGAACAAGTAAAATGAAGGAAAAATGAGAAAATAAAGAACTGTCTGAACGAAGCAAGTTACAAAAGAAAAAGAGAGCAAGATTTAGAAGTAAAATTTATTATGGTTGAAAGTCTTTACCTCAGCTCCAGTACACAGCTGTTTTTCCTGCTTGAGTGCATATGCTAAGAAAAGCTTTTTTGTTTTAACATTGCTCCAGTGAAAAGTCAGAACAGACAAAGGAACATTCGAAGTGGATACTAAGTTTTCTTAAAAATATCTGATCACATACCTAGCTGTCCAAATAGTTTAGGCAAGGAATACAGGTTACCTTATCAATGCAAAATTTAACTGGATTCTGTAAAAGAATAGATTTTCCTTTCTATATGACTTTGTCCATGGTGTTCAAGAAATGTGTCTTGATTTTGTGGGAATTTTTGTGCCTCTTGCAATAAATCCCAGCAGAAACAGTGATTGTTGGCCCCATGGTAATTTATTGTTAGTTAAATAGCTTTCTCTGAAAACTGATGCTGTCTTGATACCTTCATCTTGTCATCAGTGAATGGCAATCAGAACCTTTTTTGTGCTTTATTAGTTGTTGATTCATTCAACAACTCAGTGTTTCAGGAAGTCAGTTATTTTGTTTAATTTCGAGAGTTTCAGCCTGTGGTTTTTCTTTCCTTTCATGTTATGGTGATATTTTTCAACATAAAAATCTAATTTATTTCATTAATTACAGAATTTTTGTTAGTGGTCTGTCATTTAAAGCTTGGCATATAACCCTTAGTTTAAGAAAAGCAAAAGGGAAAAAAAATATCCTAGCTTAACAACCCTAATATGAATCTGATTTAGCCAAAAACTTTAATAGACATAATTTTAAAAGAGCAGGGACAAATATTATCAGGGCCTAGGATCCAGATGTATGTGTTCTCAGTCTTCCTGAACCTATCTTTGTTACTTAAGAGAGTCTGCCTATTACCCCTACACACTGCAAGCCTCAGCATGTGAAGTAGAGAAAAACAGGGAGCTAAGTAGCAGGAAGGAATGCCAGTGGGTCTTTTTGGTTTTAGGTATTCCAGATCTCCCTCTGTTGAGCACAGCAGGCACACCTCATCTTTACCCTATCTGGATGCCACTTTCAAACTATATATTCTAACTTACCAAAATGGAAGATGAGGGCTGTAATTGTGGGAATCTTTATGCCTCTCTCTGAAACCAGCACTTCTCTGTTGATCTTATTTAAATGTGATTACACTTGAGGCTCTGATTATCAGGTGAATACTTCAGGAAATTTTTTTTGCCTATTTATCAGGCATTCACTTCTTCACCACTCGTGGTGCTTGGTACGTTATATTACAGTCACAGGTCCATATGCATCCTATTCCAAGAAAAATTGTTACCCAAATCTATCTTTCTTTTTAATAGCACTTGAACAATTTGTATTCTTAGGAATAGTGGGATTTTTTTTTCCTTTGATCTAAGGCTCCCATGAATATGAGTTGTGCTTAATGAATGAAAAAGGAACTGCTTTCAACTTTTTAAACAGAGCCTGAAGATACTTCTTTGTTTTCCTCCTCTCTAAATTTTACTCAATACTTCTGGTGAGTGGGTCAGTATGTCTTTAAAAATCGCCATATTGCTAATACTTTTTGTGACTTTCCTGGAGAAACTAAAACTTTCTCTCCTGCTTTTCCTTTTGTCTTACTCTTGAATATGTGTCACATTGGCATGATGCTTTTAATTTTTTGCTGAAATAAACCTTTTAATGACCTTCATAGAACAGTAGAAACATATATTTCCAAAATGTAACCATTCAAATTCTGTAAATCAATTGCAAAAGTGTCACATATATAATGCAAATGAGTGGAGGGAAAAAAAAAAAGAAAGCTTCAGCTCTCTTATACAATGTCTTCTAATAAAACTCTGTCTCTAAAAGACTTGTGGAGCAGAAAGTCTACGCTACTGGCACATTATAATGAGATGAGGTGAGATGACAGCAGGAATGTTAACACAGCTTTAGAGAATTGTCTGGATGACAAGAGAAGCATTTCAAAGTGTTTTGTGGAAGTCACTCTGCTTTTCGTTTTTCATTGTTACATTTCAGGTAGGGGCTCCCCCAACAGGGATTGAGCGGCAACAAGGATAAAGGACATTGGCTGTCAAACCAATTCTCTGTTTCTGTTTCTGTCTGTCTCTGTTTCTGTCTCTGTCTTACTCTTTCTGAGAATAGAATAATCCCATCTCTTCATAATACAGTGACATTACTCAGATCTTTCATTATGCCCGCATTAAGAATAAAAACTGGGGGTGGAGCTGCAAGGGGAGCTGCAACTTCAGTTTGATTCTTCTTGTTCCACCACCTTCCCTCTTTGACTCGAGATGCAAATCAACTTCACCTTGTGCTCTTTTTGATTTAAAGGTTATTAACAACTACAACATTAACCTGCTCAAACCTTATTTTCATTACTTTCGATAAAATGGCAGGATTAAACTAGCTGGAACAAGCATGATGTGATTTAGTTCTGTTTGATGCTTCTGCCTTAGTAAATGTCAGAAGCAGGGAACACAGTATTAATAATCATTTGCATCCAGTATGCTAACAGCAGATCTCCAAGAGAATACACTCTGTAAAATAAAGCTCCAAGGAAGCAATTGCCTAGCCTTGCTTTTAACTCAGCAAAAAAATAAATGCAAACAAGCCCTTTCAAGACATATCTGACAAATGCAGGGTTAAATAAAAACACTAGTATCTATTTAAAAGCAGAGAAGCAGTTTGCTGGAGCAGTTATTTCATGTTAATCACTTTGTATTTACTGCAGCTTGAGAAAGACACATTTGTTATGCAGACAGTGTTCATTGTCGTAGCTTGATCATTAATGCACTGCTGCCAGCAACAAAATGAATTAGCTCTCTGAATACTAAACTGGGAAACCAACGTTGAACCAGAGAGCAGCACAATGACACTTGGAGGATTAAAATATACTACCCCACTATGAGAGGGTACATTTGTAGCCTTCGTTAACTACCAACTATTTTTAAGATTAGTATTAGTAGGAAACCTCTCTGGAATGGTTGAAAATTGTAGGACAAACAATAGTGATCGTTTATGTTCCCATGGAAGTCTATATTCTTTCTGGAATACAAGTCTCCCATGGATTATTTCCCATGCTCGACCACAGCCATTTTTTCCCCATCAACAATTTATCATTTATCCCTTTACATGCATGCTTTGAATTTCTGCAATTCCTAGCATACTGTAGATTGATAGCAGCACTGTGGAAAGTACATGAATACAAAACACCGAGGAATCAAAGCCCCACTGTGTCTATGAAGAGATGTCACAGACATGTGCAGAAGCAGAATAACAAAGCAAATGCCACCTGTCACTCTGAATGTTTTTATACTGCTTTTCATGTCCCTATGTCACAAGAATAACAATAATCTCAGAATGGTAGGTTGTTACTCTCAGCTATATCTTGCTCTGCACAGGTCAGTAAACTAGAAATGTCTGATTGTACACTTAAAATAAAACAAGGGGGAGGGGCAGAGGCCAAGGAAGAGGAAGAAAGGAAGAAAGAAAGGAAGAAGGAAAGGAAGAAAGAAAGGAAGAAGGAAAGGAAGAAAGAAAGGAAGAAGGAAAGGAAGAAAGAAAGGAAGAAAGGAAAGAAGGAATAAAGAAAGAAAAGGAAAGAAAGAAAGAAGGAAAGAAAGAAAGAAAAGGAAAGAAAGAAAGAAGGAAAGAAAGAAAGAAAGAGAAAGAAAAAGAAAGAAAGAAAAAAACAGGAGTAAAAACAACCTCAATCAGCCAAATTTTTTTTGTGGATTTACACTGTATCTATTTTAGTAGGAGCTCAGGGATTACCCTGTAGTAAAATGTGTTAAGGCCAGAGCAGAAAGCAGTAGCTTCCTATTTCCTAAAAACTCTGGGCTTGATTCCCTGAGGTATTGCATGTATGACACTCCCAGACACTCAAAAGGAGGAAAGGCAATAGGAACCTATAAAACACTCATTGTATCTTTTAGAAAAGGTATCATGTTCATAAATGGGGCATAAACTGAAGCCTAGGCATCAAAATCTTTAACTTAGGTGTAGTGAAGAAATCTAGATTCTTCTTGAATCTTGAAGTATTCATGTTCTACTAGAAAGGAAAAAAAATGATCATCACAATATTCCCAACTCCTATGAGAGTTCTTTCCCTTCCAATTAGAATTCAAAGTTGTTTTAACACTTATATACAAAATGAAACATGCCAGAAAACACAACATAGCCCAATCACCTGTTGCAGAGAAATGGTTAAAAACGATTGTACAATTGATGCTGATGGCTGATTATTTTTTTGGATTAGTGTATTTTAAAGCTCATATTTTATAATTTAATATATAATGGAATTTCTTGTTCTGTTTATTTGTTTATGTTCTTTTTGAGAAATGCCCACCTTCATGTTTAAAAAGGAATTAATTCAAGATTAATCTTCAAGAATGAAAACAAGCTATGGGATAGGGAAATTGTCATCAGCATTATGCAGATTTCTGACCTCAAAGACTATTATCTAAAATAATAATAATGTTCATTTACTAGTGAAGTAACAGTCTGAAGTTAATTAAATATCTGTACAGTACTATGAGGTTATTAAATAAGTATATACCACAGATACCAGATTTTCATGGAAAAACAACATCAAACTCCAAAGAACTTCCTTTACATAGTTTGCCACGGTGCTCTAGTCAGTTTTTAGGGGAACATATCAGCTGATCAGCAGTAGAACATATGACTTGAAGTAACAGAATATAATAGAAAAATATGTTGTCGAAATTAAACCTATGGTAATTTCTGTAAATAGAATGTAGATAGCAAAAGTCGAAAGTGATACAGTTGCAGTGACAAATTGTTAAAGAGAAATATTTCATAACCAATAAGCTTGTGAGAAAAATATGTGCTGAAAAATTCTCAAAGGTGAACATCGTGACAGTGAACCCAGGTGACAGTTGAACCCCACACAGCCACTCACTCACCCCTAGTGGTATGAGGGAGAGAATCAAAAGACCAAAAGTGAGAAAAATTGTGGGTTGAGATAAATACAGTTTAATAGGTAAAGCGAGAGCTGTGCATGCCAGCAAAGCAAAGCAAAGAATTCATTCACTGTTTCCCACTGGCAGGCAGGTGCTCAACCAGGCTCCACCACATGTAACAGTGTCTTGGGAGGACAAATGCCATCACTCTGAAAGTTGCCCCCTTCCTCCTTCTTCCCCAACTTTACAGGCTGAGCATGACACCATATGGTGTGGGACATCCCTTTGATCAGTTGGGATCAGCTGTCCCAGCTGTGTCCCCTCCCAGCTCCTTGTGCACTCCCAGCCTGCTCACTAGTGGGTTAAGTGAGCAATGTCATCTTTTGTCTTGTAGTAGTTTTAGTTATATTGGTTAAGTATCTTGAAATCTAAAGGCACTGAAGTTATGGTTATAACTACTATTAAGAAAGTGGACTTCATATTTAATTATTTATCTTTCTCCTGAAAGATTGTTTGAAAGACAAAAATAAGTAGTATCAAAGTTCCTTTTTTCATATCTTAGATCAGAAGTTAAATAGTACACTGTCTATAAATGTATATACCACTGAAAGAAAAGTAATGCTGGAGGCTATGCCATTGTCACTTTGCAGGGAGAAATATCCCTGCATAGTAAGGAACAGATTTCCTTATCTTAAGGAAAAGTAAGCCCATATCTTAACACTACCCAAAGCTGTGTGAAATAAGAGAAAATAGGTATAAAATCTACTGAGCCCAACTGCAGTACAGGAATGATTTCTTATAGATCTTTTCCTATATAATGTTGGAGCTTCCACTTATGTTCCTAAGATAGTCCTTTGGATTGCTTTGCCTAATCTTAACAGTGAGTCTAAAAAATACTTCTTAAATATATATATTATGTTATTATATTAATATATATATATTTATATGTAAAAATTATTTTTTTACCCCAAATCCATCCTATTTGCAGTCTTAGAAACAAATTCTTCTATGTCTAAAATTAGAAAAAATATATTTTTGAAAGTAACATTGGCTAGTCTCTCTTTGGCAAGTTCACCGTTGGTAAAACCAAGAATTCAGTACTCTACATTGGTAATTATGGGTCAATTGGGGCTTTTCTTCTCTTCCTCCTCCATTACTGATTCTTGGCTTTCATTCATTCTAGAATTTTTAGTCTTGTAAAGAGGCAGAATAGACAACTGAGTGAGACAGTTAGGTCTTACTCATTCTTTCAATAATTTTTTCTTAATACATTGTAATGTTTGTATTTCTTGCATACTTAGGCCTTTTCAGACTGTTGCTCTGGGTCTCCACAGTATTAATCTATATAGGACTTTTATCTTTGTCTTTAAGTATTCTAAAATATACGTATTGACATTTTTCATAGAGTTTAATATTTCTGTTATCTTTTTTTTATTCTGACATCATAAAAATCCTGATACTTTTTTTGTTGACATAAATAAAAGGTTGAAATATTTCCTTTAGATTTCCCATCCATACACAAATTTCTACCAGTTCCTCTCTGCCCACCCTCCTTGTACACAGTTTCTTGCTTAGCAAAACTTCTCTTTTCTTCTCCACTATGGAGTTCTCTTTAGGGGGTTTGTAGATTGTTCTATCTTTGCTTCATTAGGTACTCCTAACAAGATCTTTCAGAGACTGTCTTCAGTCTCATAAATTTTATTAGTTCCTCTCACTGCCCCATTAATTTTGGTCTTAATTTTGCAAAATTTCCACTCATGAAATCTAACTCACTTGTATGGCTGCGTGAAAGGAATTAACTTCCTTACTGGGGAAAAAAGCAATCTCCAAAACAACCAAAAATATTAAAATTGGGGTTATTGGGTAAATTCCAGCTGTCTGACAAATATCAGAGGAGGACAATTTCAGTAAGTGGTTACTTCATAATGGTTACTAAATATTACACATACAACAATCACAAGGTATGATAAAACTTTTATTTTATGTGCATGATCTGAAAATTATATCTGCACCCCAGAAAACACCTGTCTTTTACATTCAATTTTAAAAAGTCTGTCTGAAGCAGCTGCTGCATAAATGCTAAGGGTACTTGCATGCTGGAGATGCATTATTCACTTTCTCTGCTGTTGTATCTCACTGTTTATCCATCTCCAGGCACTGTAATACAAGAGGTGCTTGACTGGGAAGAGAGATTGAGGAAAAAAATAGAAGGAGAGATTAGAATTAATGGAAACATGGAGAAATAGCTCCCACTGAAACTATTAAGAAGGCTTATTTTTCTTTTCCCACTATTTTTCATCACAAATTATGTGTCTGCTACTAACCATACCACCCATTTCCTTTTCAAGCTGCAGAAATGTGCTGATAAGTAATTTCTGGTGAACTGCAAGCATTCAGTTGTAGAGGAATTCTTTTAAATAACGTATATTTTTATAATAAAGAACAAAATATTGTTTCACACTAAGAGACAAATGAACTATCTCTGAATTAGTCAAATAAATACATAAGTACATGTGTATGTGATTTTCTGTGCGATCCTTTTCCTGCAACAAGAAAGCAGAATGGAAAAATTATGAGAGGAAAAGTTGCGAGAAGAAAAACTGAAGAAAAAAAAAGAAAATTCTTTGAATGAATGTTGCAAATGTAAAGTTATTTCCATGACTTACAGTACTGTACACCAACTGTCTTACTCATTATAGTATGACCTAAATCTTAAAGGTTATGTTTATGATGTAACAATTGGGGCATCACATTGGCAGCAAATTTTTACTACAAACATTTGAAACACACACTGTATACATTCACTCTCTGAAATGGCCCAGTAGTCCCTGATATTACCAATGGAATCACTGATCACAGGCTCAGATCTAGCTACCTACATTGTAAATATTCAATATTAAAGGAGATGAAACCTACCATGAAAATCTGATCATTACATCCTCATTTGCAAAGTGGACCCAAGTTTCTAGGTAACTAACCAAGTCTACAGGTCATGGTAGGCCTGTGTAAAATTGTCAGATGTAGTAGTCCTCAACAACTGCACAGGTATTTGTAAGTTTTATTCTTCCAGCATGTTTTCCCTTCCTATCTGTAGTAGTCAGTTCACACCTCTGACTTATTTATCGCTTCAGTATTATCAGTTCTTATCTTTTCTGCCACCATCGCTGTTGAAAATATAAATGTCATTATGTTAATTGAAAGTAAGAGTGTTTTTCTTCTTTTGACATGTAAAATGTAAGGAGAAAGGAGATCATGATTTCAAGCAAAAATTATCTGCTATGGTCTGTTAACCTTTGGGGTTCACTTAATAGATGTGTTGCAATGAGTTGGTCAATTTTTTCAAGGGAGAGAGAGGGAAAGAAGACATACTTGCACTGGAAATACAATCATACTTTCCTTTGCACATGCAAGAGCTCATAAAAGTACCCCAGTTTCTTTGAGCAATGTGAATAGTTTCATATATTTATTTATTTAAGTGATCCTCTGAACCAAGTTTCAGGTAAAAATATAAAGGTGAAAAATGGTAAGAAAACAAAAAATTCCCTTTTTTTATTGTTAGCTTAGCCAGTCATCTTCAGCATTATACTTTATAAATCCATGTATCTGAGTGTTCCTTTTTCTTCTTTTGGAAAGAAATTTTAATTTGGCATCTGTCACCCATTCTCACTTAGGAGCAGAGCTTCACACAAGTATTTATGCTCCACTCATCACTGCCATAGCTCCAGGATTTTTAGGGAATCTATTCTCATACCACCCTGTGAGGTAAGATAGTCAACAGAAACACCAAGAAAGAAAAATTATTATGGCATTCATCTCATGCACTTTTATTCATACAGGAGTTAAGCCATCAGTTTCAGTTAGTAATTTAGGCTGCTTGCATGGCCAGGGAAACTGAGAAGCCCTGATGGACAGTGATTCAGACCTTCAGAGCAGGCTGCTATGTAGGCCTCTTCTCAGTTCTGCTGAGAAAGACCTGGGAGTCTTGGTGGATGACAAGTGGACCACGAGCTGGCAGTGTGCCATTGCAGCCAAGAGGGCCAATGGTATCTGAGGTGCATCAGGAAGACTGTGGCCAGCAGGTCAAGGGAGGTGATCCTCCTCCTCTCCTCTACTCAGCCCTAGTGAGGCCAAATCAGGAATTCTGTGTCCACATCTGGGCTCCACAGCACAAGAAAGACAAGGAGTAGGTCCAGTTGAGGGCAACAAAGATGGAGTCTGGCATCTCACTTGTGATGAGAAACCCTGTGAGCTGGGCCTTTTTAGTCTAGAGAAGAGAAGACTGAGAGGGGATCTTATTAATGTATATAAATAATTCAAAGGTGAGTGCCAAGAGGATGATGCCAGACTCTTTTCAGTGGTGCCCACTGACAGGACAAGGAGCAATGGTCATAAGCTAAACCACAAGAACTTTCACCTTAACATGAGGAAGCACTTCTTACACTGAGAGTGGCAGAGCACTGGAACAGGCTACTCAGTGAGGTCGTGGAGTCTGCCTACCTGGAGACATTCAAAAAACACATTTCTGTGTAACCTGCTCTAGGTGACCCTGCCTTGGAGGGGGATTGGTCTGGATGATCTCCAGAGGTCCCTTCCAAACTTAACAATTCTCTGATTCCGAGTGTGGGTACGATGTCCACAGATCATCTGAGCGTTGACTTTAGATGAAACAGGATTGCAAGGCAATGTCAGAGAAAGTGAACTGAACTCTATATGAGTAGCTTGAAGTACATATTTAATCTCAAAGCATGAGGAGGTCTACTGTTGTTTTAAATAATTTCTCCAGCCTTAAGATGCTCCTCCAGAAGGACAAGAGTATTCCCTGTTTTGTCTTGTCTTCCAGACCTCTGTGAATGTCTCAAGTACCTCTTGAAATATGACAAGACATCCATGTTTGGACTACTGAGTGGTTTCCTAGAATTAAGTGTGCTGAATTAGCAAATTTCTTGAAATAAGAAAAAGTCTAGGTAGGATGGGGGAATTGAAATCTTGGTTTAGTATCTAACCAGTGCACTATAATTTCCATATCTGTTACTCACTTATAACATTCAAAGTTCCTATATTACTATATCTAGGAGAAAACTGGTCACTTAATCTCAGGAACCTTTAATTTCTTGAATCATCTCCTACAATAGAATAATTTCCTAGCTCTTGTAATTTTGCTCTTGCGTGTTAAAACCTGCACTGTAATAGTATTATCAAGAGAAAATAAAGAACATATGAGATGGAACTGTGCTCTACACACTTTCCTTTTTACTCACTTTACCTGACCTGAAGATTCTGGGTTGTTTTCAGTCTTGGACTTAAATGCAACTAAATCAAATTAGTTTTATAATCTAAAATATAATAGTGCTGAAATAAGTGCACCAATATGAAAATTACATGACAGTGAATTTGAAAACTACTAAGTTTTGTCTGCTTTGCCTTTGACCTTTTTTTAAGAATAAAATGACTAATCCCATGGAGAAGATCAAAGCTTATATTTCTAATATATTAGTTTCTAATAATTATTTAAGCCAGTAGTTACAGAATCAAAATATATACTTAGGATGGTACAGAAAGAAAACCAAAAGGCATATTTTTGCTAGAGGACAATAGAATAATCATAGATTTAATACAAGACACAGACTGGAAATTGAAGCAAATATGTTCTAGGTCTGTTGCAACACAATTCTGTGGTGATTTAGTTTACAGACAGAATAAGCAGGCCAGAAGGGGTAGAAAGAGCGATCAATAAAATCCCTGTTTTGGGAGATGGGAAGTGAGTGGATTCTCACAGATAATAAATCAAAAAGCTTTTCATGCCTTTTTAAATCATTTGCAGATCAAATCATGAGTTTGTTTTTGATTAACACTATTGATAATAGTAACAACAGTAGCCTAGAAGAAACTGAAATTGTAACACAAATAAATTACTTCAGTACTTTACTCTTTATGTAACTAGTTATATGATGCTACTCTGACCTATCAGCTACTGAAAAAATCTCTCCATATGATATTCATCTGAATAAGTAGAAATTACACAATACATTCAAAGGTCTTTCTGTTCCTCAGATGTAAATAATTTTATTTCACTGACTTTACTGCATATTTTGTATACTCATCCATAAAATAGAAGTAAATTTTTTTTTAGACACATATACATTTAAATTTGAGTTTCTATTTTAAATTTGACTGATTAAACAATTTTGTGGAAGCAAAATATAAAACAGTATTAAAATACTGACAAAAGCAAAAGAAACAAAAATATTTTCCGTAAAAAGGAAACAATGCAATGTTCGGGGAAAAAAATTCCTTTGCAAGAAATCTCTTCTAATAGGGTTTTGTGAACTTTTTTTAGAGCCTAATCATATAAAAATACATTGTACTATAGGATTGCTGTTCTTGAAAATAATTATTGTAATTCAGTACTACACAGTGCAAAGATAAATTAAAAAAAAAAAAGAAGAAACCTTTGTGTCAGACATCCTTGTAGCAATCATCAGTTCTACTTTCAGCCACTGTTTCACAGGTATCAGTCTGTACGGGATGTCTGAAAACAGAACATTTAACCAGATTAATGAATTATTTCATTATGTGGAAATGCTTGATGAATACATGGTGAAACTGCTGTTATCTTGGTGACAGGAGCTGTCTAACTCCACTAACTCTATGCAGTAAATTTCAAGACAGAATGATGCAGTACAACAAGAGAAATTCAGCATTCAGAGGGATTATATAAATTGTTTAAATTTATCATAAAATATAGTAACTATTAATATTCCAGTAGTAAAGGACAGAATGAAACATTATTTTAGCCAGTTTCTGACTACTTCTCATGCACCTGAAAAGGGCAAAATATTTTGGCCTACTATTTATGGAGCTGAATCCTGTGGGTTTTTACGTGCTCCTAGGAACATGTGGTAGACAACCGTGTGCCTACACATTCCTTTATTATTTTAAACACACTTAAAGACTAAAAAGGTATAGAATGAACTAACACTAATTTTGTAGTGCATATCCTTCACTTAATTTCTTGGTATTCTTTCATTTGACTGCTCTGAGTTACAAGCAAAAAATATAATTGGAACAGGACAGAGCACAATGGCTACAGTATGATTTGGGAAGATATCATTTGCACTCACCAGGTAAAGCAGCATAGAGTGAGTGAAAAAAATGAGAGCCTAAGGTTAAAAGATTTTTGAACACTTAGTTTTCCATGTAGGTGGCAATGAGGCTCTGTCCTCAATAGTAGTTCAGGAAGAGTAAATTAAGATACAAACCCCAGACAATATTTTCTAGACAGACAGACTTAGCTCTTATGGAGGTAACAATCTTCATACTAAGACAAAAATACATTAATATATTTGCACTCGATCTTCTGATTTAAATTCTTTCTCTGAGTGATATGTCCCTTTGATAAAATTGTGTATGAAGTCATCCAGATGATCTCCATGGCCAATGTTACCTGGCACCAGAGTGAAATTTCCTGTGGGTAACTTGGTAGTAGTGGTAAATGGTTTTTGAAAACTGTTAGGACATAACAAATACCAATCTCTTATTGGCCCAGTAACGCTAAAGGAGTTCAGCGAGCCAGACATGAAGAAAGCAAAATATATATTGTTCACTTAGGTGTGGTGAAATTATACTTCCATTAGAAGGAACTGGAAGGAAATCAGATGTGGTTATTTCCTGTTTCATTAATACCTTCACAGTTTTGTGATAGTACCCAATTCTGTACAGTGAGTGGGTAAGACACTGTACTTCAACACTGTACTACAACCCTGTACTGCAAATAGGAGATGAGTGAAGTCTTCGATGTGTGAACTGTCAACACAAGCTAAGTAAAAAGAGTGTATAAACTGAGATTCCTGTCAGGTAAAATACAGTGTCCAGAATGTATGAATAAATACCTATAAATTTTGAAAGACTCTATAATAATTTAATGCTGTTAAGAAATAATGATTTCATTTTTGTGTGATCAACTGCTGCAACACTGTTGACTGGTAGACTTTTTTTATAATGCATTGCCTCAATAAAAATTTTATTGCAATCTTATATACCGTGACATTTTGTGAAATCTAAGGAATCATACAATCATTTACATTTAAAATACCTTTAAGCTTGTTGAGTCCAATCAATAACCCAGCAGTGCCAAAGACACAACTAGCTTATGCCCCTAGGTGTCACACGTACAGGTCTTTTAAATGCCTCCAGGGAGGGTGACTCCACCACTTCCCTGGGCAGCCAGGGCAGTCTTCTTCCCCTAGTCTTTCAGGACACGGGGAGGATGCTCCCGTACCTTTAAAATTTACTTCTTGAAAAATGTCCAACCTTTCTGGGCTTCTTTGCTCTTCACGACTGTCCCCTAAGGGACTCTATCAACCAGTCTCCTAAACACGCCAAAGTCCAAGGTAATTAGACCCTGCTAATTACTTCTCCAAGAATTGAAAACTATCATTCTGTGATTGCTGTGTCCCAAGACAGGCTCCAACCATCACATCACCTACCAGTCCTTTTCTGTTAACAAAGAGCAGGTCTAATGGGGTACCTTCCATAGCTGACTTCCTCACCAACAGTGTCAGGAAGTTTGACAGAAGTTAAATCATGTCATTAATAGGAGTTGTACAAAATTTTCCCACAAATACTTCCAATACTTCTCCCGGCTGTTCTTAAGACACTTCCATTCACATCCTAATATATTGTCATTGCTTGTGGACAAGCTCTTGAAAACCTTACTCATTAAAATTCAATAGAAACCAAGTAATGACATGAGAACTTCATGATCTTTAAGCATTCATTTTCTCAAATATTCTGTATAACAAGTACATGTGAAGTACATGTATGCTGGTTGTTTTCTGCAATTAAAAAAATAAAAAAATTATAATTACGTACTCATATAATTACACATCTGGGTTGCAAGTGCACATTGCCACCTCACATCCAGCCTCTCATCCACCAGCACCCCTGCCACGACCCGCGGGGAAAGGAATAGGATTGGGCACTGCAAATCAGGGTCTGAACACAGTAGAGGTCGAGGAGCAATGCCACTTTTATTAGGGAAACAGTAACTTATATAGGATAGGTTTAGGGGTGGAGTTTGGGCTAGGGAGGAGCATAAGACTGGCAACTCAGGGATGAATGTGATTGGGTAACAGGGTAAGGAGGGGAGGAGTTTGGGTGTAACTGGGGAAATGGGCCAATGGCAGCTGCTTCTGCACTGCACCAAACACTAACGAATGGCAGGCAGAGGAGCGGGAAAACAGGGTTAAGGCGGGAAAACTGTGAGGGGAAGAAGGAGACAATATGGAGGGTAGAATTTTAAAAACAACAACTGGGGTACAGACAACAGTATAACCATACAACAATAAACTGGGGACAACTGGAGATAACTGTCCAATCCAGGGTGATGTCAAGTCCGGTATAATAAAGTAAAGTTCAGTGAAGTAATGTCTTATCCAGTGTAAAATGTCTCATTCAGGGCTATAGATTTTCCTCCACGCTTGAAACTCTTCCCACTCAGCTCTGTGCTCTCCAACACACCCCCAGTGACATGTACTGTTCCAGTTGATTCAATTAAAATAATTCCTTTTATACATTCATATCAAGTGGGGAGAAAAAAAGAAGAAGCACTTTGCAATGACAAGACTTAGAATAAAACCCCCCATAATCGTCATTTTAGATGCTGCATTTTATTCAACTGCTGTGAACTGAGAATGGATACAGGCTTCTTAATAAAATGAGTTGAATGAATGGAGATTAGATACTGTATCATAAATGAAGCATCAGTTATGCTCTGTCACATTTTCCCATTACTTACCTCATGTTTGCCATAGAACTGATTTTTTGATGATTTTTTTTTCTATAGCTGTTGTTAAGCCACACATTTTTAAACATTTAACACCAAGTAACAAGTTTGCTTTCTACACATCCTTGGCTTATTAATTGTTTACTAAACGATGCTTAAAGGATAAAAATTATATTTTCATGCCAATACTTATAGTTTAAGCTCTGCAAATTGTATTCTTATTGTTACTGAGCATACTGTAAAAATATTTAAAATACTTTCAATACTCGTATTCACAGAATTGAAAAGTGTTAAATCCATTAGGCAATTGGAAATTGGTCTGTGTCAGCCATTATTACTTGTCATCTTCATACATAATCTTCTCAGCAAATCAATACAATACAAGCTGATTTCTAGCTATTGATCTAAATCACTTTACATATAACAAAACCTGATTCTGAAAAATGACAGTATAAAAGAAGAGGATGTATAAATTGCTGTCATTTGACAGCTAGCATTTTTCAAAGTGTTTAAAAGACTATCTGCTGTTTGAATGCCTGTGGATATTAAGCAAACTGCTGTGCATTGCTGTACATAACCTTATAGCTTATGTCATTGATCCTATGAGCACCAGAAATCTACTGGAGTGATTCTTGTGCTGCAGTTCATGGGCAATCCCTTAGATTCAGAGCTTATCCTCTTGCCAATGCTGTCTCTCAAAAAGTTACAGGAAGGCTGAAGTGACCAAAACTTTGTTCTGTGTTTCCCAGTATCTTATCAAAAAGGCAGATACTTTCCACCAAATTAAACTTTGAGGTTTTTACTTATGAATGCGCAATGATTAACAGACAGAAAAAAAAAGTATTGATGGTGGCTAATTATGACAGACTTCAACTCCCAGATTCCATTACTTTCAACTTATTGTATCCTGAAGATGACAAGACTTTGATTTCTTTGTCTCTCAAAAGTTTCTCACTGATGGTGAGCAATTACTGTAAACTGGCAGATGAAGTATCATTTAAGACATTTCAGATTTCATTAAATGTCACCAAAATCAAAAAAAAGGAAAGGGAGAGACTAATTTATAGCCGGTAGACTTGGGGTCTACCCAGTGCATGCCTTAAAAGTGCTGACTTCTGAAAGCACGAGGTTTTGGCGCATTCTGCCAAATAGTCTTCCTCGGAGTACAATAAAAACTTCTGCTGCTGTCACTGGCTATCAAAGTCTGTTCCAAAGCCAGAGTATTACTGAAGCAACATGTCCTTCTCCCTTAGCTTTATTTCAGTCTTGAGCATTTAAACTAACCTAAATGTTGCTCCTATAAAAAATCTTACTGATTTGGCACATAAGTGCATACTTCCCTTCCCCTTATGGACTATACCTGTGGATTTTTCCCTGACAACAGGATGATTCACTAACTGGGATTCAGGGCTTATGGCTTGGAACAAACATTTACAGAGCTATGCTCTACCTTTGAAGACTCTCATCATCTGTGGGAAAAGTAACCTAACAATCGCAGTAGTCTGAGATTGTAGCCTGATGAAAATCAAATAAATTTATGTGAAAAAATATTATGGTTCTTTAAAAGTACCATAAACTAAATAGTTAAGATATTAATAAGAAGTAGTTATGAAGGTACTGTACATGTATTCATATTCTTTAATGGTGGGTCCCTTTCGATTCAGAATTTCGTGCGAACTCTGTAACTGTTGGAATGTTACATCAATTTCCAGTAAACTGTGAATAAGGTAAATGTGAAATCTGGGAATGCAAAGAATATGTATTTGGCCAAATATACACTGAAACTATCTTAAACCACATTTGAAAAAACATGTGAAAGACCCCACGTTTTAAAAGAATGCAAATGTGTATCTGAGGAAAAAAAACACCACCTTATTTCAATTACAGATAGAAAGGTTATCTAAGAAAATAAACAGTCCATGTATGAAGAGGTTATGCAGAAATAGGTAGGATATGGAATAGGTAGTTTATCTAAGAAAACATGCACTGCTGAATACTCCACATTAAAGACAATGAACAGCTCTAAACTGAGTATATGAGTTTTACAAACCCCACTGAATTTTGCATATGTCTCTTCTCTTGTGCACCGACATTTTTAGATCCAGAACTAGCTGTGACATAACCATTTTTATTATTACAAAATGGATTTCTAAAGTATTTGGTTGAAAGTTTTGTTGATTGCAATCAACTGGTCTGTTTAGGCTCCTCTGGGGGCTTATTTATAAATCTGGCTATAACACAGACCTTCACATCTGGTTAAACAATATGAGGATCAAGGCTGCAAACCTCACAACTCTTACTGGTCCTGCAAATTAAATACAGAATTAGTCCTGGTTCTGCTGTGAATCTAGGACTCTGAGCATGGAAGCTCCAGTGTTGGTGGCTTCAGTGAAACCTTTGTCAGAATAAAGCCAAGGACCCTGTAGCAGGGTTGAAGAAAACTGTTCTCTGTGTCTCCATGATACCTTTTTTCTTGGTCCAAAGTCATCCTTTCTTTACTCATGTTTTTGCTTTTACAACAACTCACTCTGTTTTTACTCCCACCATCTGGGTGGTCAGTTTCTTGACCACTCAGAAAGGTGGTATCCAGAGATATGCTGGGTAGTACTGTATAGCCAAGAAATTATTTCATTTTTTAAATGCTCCAATTACTCTGTCTCTACTTCTTCTGCAATTCAGTGATTCCCAGAAAAAAAAAAAAAGACATTGTTAGTAAAATAGCATAAACACTATTAAAAATATAACAAGGAAAAGAAGTGGCACTTTTTAAGTGTCTTTGTCCCTCACATCGTCCTTGCAAATCTGTTGTCTTAATCCACTTTTCCAGTCACAATTGTTTTAGCCCTTAACAGGACTTTGCTCGTTTCTTCCACTTAAACTTGATTTTCCTTTACTAGTTGAAGGACACTTAGACAGCATCACATTAATTTCAGTGGACATTGAGTTTTATCTAATTCAGCAAGCCAGCCTTTGTTAATTAGGCCTCACAGGGCGAGTGATTGTAAAGAACATCTCTAACTGTCACTGATCAATACCCGCAACAGAAGCACTTCTCGCAGTCAATTACTTGTGCTTCTGAGAAGGAAGAACAGTTCTGTTCTTGTTAACTCCCTGCACTTTTTTGAAATCACAAGGCCCCTCAGCCTACCTTCCTCTCAGGTTCAACTAGATGCATACAAATTTTATCTCCTCCTCCTACCACTGGGATAGGTTCACTGGCAGCAAAGTCCTCTGCAGCCCAGCAGATTACAGCTAATAGCATTTCCTGGTCATTTATTTCAGTGAGGATAGATAAATATACATGCATTTGTATATAAATTAGAACTTTAGGCATTTCTAATGATTGAAAATAGTCCTTTCTGCCTTCTAGAATCTTTTTTTTAAGTAAGCTCCTGTTCTTTTCTGGAGAAACTATGAAGCCGTCATCCTTGTCTTTGAGGATTTAGGATTAACCCCCTCCCAACCTTCTAAAACCATCACTGGGTTGTTTTAATACATGATAAACAACTAGTCACTCTAAATGAGCTGGGTGGAAAGATGTTTTCTCTGTTTGTGAGTGAGCCCTGAGAACTTTGAAATTTTCTCATTGTACATCACGCATTTTAAAAACCAACTGGTGACACCCAAAAGTATAAGACTGTAAAGAGACTATCTCTTCCCTTATACACTGAGATGTTTAAAAGTGAATTTAACAGTGGAATGATATTTTCATTTTTTCCTATGAATCCCCCTTGTAGCCCACTCCAAACAGCTGTTACTAAGGGCATACAGAAAAACATTGCCTGTTAAGTTGTAGGTGAGAGATTGTAGTTCTGTTGCAATATCAAATGGAGTTATTAGCAGAAAAGCTAAACATTCAGTGGAAGATAAACACACCTAAATTTGGATGTTTACAGTGAGCATACCAAAATGCCTAGCAAAGTCAAAGGATAGCTAACCTGTGCACTTAACTGACTTTAGAGCACAATTCCACCATGAGACAGTAAAGTTGCCCATGCATAACTAGTTAGTGTCTGAATACAGGAATCTAACATGCCTAAGATATCCTGCCAACCTTCCAGCTGCTGTCACAGAACATCATGTCTTTTCCTAGGTTTCTAGGAACTAGAGCAGGACTGGAACACCTACCCTGTGAAGACAGGCTGAGAAAGTTGGGTCTGTTCAGCCTGGAAATGAGAAGGTTGTGTGGAGACCTCATAGCAACCTTCCAGTAATTGAAGGAGGACCAAAGGAAAGCTGGAGAGGGACTCTCCATCAGGAACTGTAGTGATGGGACAAGGAGTAATGGGCACAACTGGAAAGAGGGGGATTTAAGTTAGATATAAGGAAGAAATTCTTTACTGTGAGGGTGGTGAGGCACTGGAACAGGTTGCCCAGGGATGTTGTGAATGCCCCATCCCTGGCAGTGTTCAAGGTCAGGTTGGATAAGGCCTTGAGAGACCTGGCCTAGTGGGAGGTGCTGGGACTCGATGATCTTTAAAGTAGTAAATGTGTCTATGGTCTCGACCTACTGATCCTCCCAGAGCTGGCTGATCAAATTGGAGTTATTCAGGCTCTGTATCATGAAATAGCCAAAACTCTGTCGTAGCTCTGATACCTATGTGTCATATTAGTAGCAGTGACCATAATGATAGAATTATAAATCTAAAAGGGATTGAAACTGCAGATACTCTGGAACATGTTGGTCCTGCCAAGAGAATCAGAACTCAAACTGAGAAGTGAAGAATGTTAGAGAAAGATCAAACTTAAAACTACAGAACAACCGGAAAATTGTTGATACATATCATAGGTAATGTAGAAATTAAAGAGTTAAGGGGAACTAATTATAAGAAAGTTAGAATTTTAAATGGAAGAGCTATGTCTTTGACTGCTGTATATAAGCATGACTATTATGCACAATTTTTCAAGATAAGGTCAGGCCAATTGTCCATCAAAATCTATTTAGGAAATTTGTGAGCTTATATTTATGAAGTTGCTAATGCATAAAAGCTCCTATCTATAAGCTTGTGTAACCAGTTTTAATCCTGTCAATACACAAATTCATATCAGAACTCCATATTTCACTAAGGCATGGATGCTATGGACTACTGGTAATTTTTACACAGTCACCTCCCTAAATTTATCCAAAAGCACCTATTTCAAACTTCTTACTCTCGCTGCACTCCTTGTTTCGTGTTTTGTATCTTGCACATTAAAAGTAAGTTATATTTAAGTTTCAGCATGTAGGTCCTCTAAATTATTTTTTCTCAGCTTTCATAACTAGCCTTCATTGCACATCTCTCATTCATGCCTCTTTAGCCTTTTTTCCTGGTCTGATATCACCCTTCCCCCACTGCTGGAATGACTACCTATCTCTAATACCTCAAGCCATTTTCTCCTTTATAATTTTTCGTTATGTATCATCTTTGTTATGCCTTTAGACTCTGTAAGCTATTCATGTCATGGAACAGCATGTAACATCACCATACTAGGCCTACTGGGACTGTTATTTAATTTCATGGTTGTTCTAATCAAAGCAGCTGTTTTAAGAAGAAAAAGAAGCTGTACACCATATATACTTTTGAGACTAATAAAATATGTATTTTTTGCAAAAGAAAAGATATGTTCCTGTTTTATCTATATGTAACTTAAAAGAAGGTTTTTTGTTTTGTTTGTTTTTTTTTATTTTCCTCAATGGTTGAATATCACAAACATCTATGGTGGATCAAAGAAATGCTTTCCCTATTTTGTAGGTGTCAACAACACCATTTACTCTTGCAAGTTAAGACAACCCCATCCTTAAAAAACTTAAAACAAAAGGACAGTTCTTAAGACAAGGGGACAGCAATTAAATACTATATTGAAATCTGCCTGTAAAGAACTCTAAGCAAACAACTATTTTTTATATCCTGCATTAAATTTTTCAAATTCAAGTTGACCTTAAATTGCAATGTAGTATTATGACTGCAAAGAGCTATTATACTATTCACAATACTTACTGAGACAGAATACATGATCTTGAGAGCCTGAGAGATTTTAAAAATTCTTTGCCAAGTCACTCCTGGCATAAAAACCTATCCATAAAAAAACCAAAAAAGATTACTATTCATGTTGATAATGACAGAGGTTTTGACAAACATATCAAATGTTTCACATCTAAAATAAAATAAAAGTTTCAGTAATTTGTCCTTTAAAACAAATCAAATTGTACTGTACTGTTGTTATGCAAATTGACTCTATTAAAAGCACCATTTGCAAGCTTCAGGGGTTTGCAACTCCAATACAAAATCTTAATATATTAAAGAAGTGAAAAATATTGTATTATGTGCCATTATGTCTTAGAAGTTCACAGTGTGGTAAAAGCAAAAAAAAAAATTATTCAAAAAAATTGTAATTTGAAACAATGTACCCTTTTCACAATTTCAAGAACACTATGACCAGGATATGAAGATAATATATATATCAAAACACAAATAATTTATTGTTATTGTGCAAAATTGATTCCTTGGTATTCAGTTTTGTTTATGAGATAATATATACATTATGACTGAAAAAGCATCCCAGGACAATCATGAAGTAGTAACATTGTTTACATCTCTCCACAGATAATACAAGCTTATTTGCAAGACATCTGCTTCGAATCAAAAGGCAAAATTCTTAAATTTAGAGTTTATAAAAATAAATATATAATAAATAAATGTATGCATTTAACACAATAAAATATTTTTATATCATTTGAATATAAGATTTTGGCACTATAAATATGATATAGTAGCCATTATTTTAATCAGGTCTTAGAAATTATCTGAGCACTGTGACAGGAGTCAGAACATCATAACTTTTAAAATACCTAAACAAAATGTGCCATGTGGAGACTACACATCCCAACACCATACTCCACTATCCAAGGTTTTTTTTCTAAAGGGATTCTGACTTTTTAAATGCATAAAGAGTACATATAACATTTCAGCAGTATGACCCAGAAATGTGTACTACTCTTGGCCTTTAGGCTACACTTAGTTACCCTGAATTCCAAGAATGACTTATTATGAAAAATTTTATAAGTCAAGAAATGGCTTTTACGGGTGACTACATCAGAGCAAAGCAGATAATCACAATAAAAGGTTTATACTGAGTACCTCTAAACCCCATGAACATTGTAATAAAACATCAAAAAAAGAAAATTCAATGAACACTAAAATCTGCCACAATTGTGTCCTCGTCTTTGAGAGTTTAAAGGTTCAAACAGCAAATCATCATTCAACAGAACAGCCTGTGTGGAAACCTCTTCGTACGACAAATCAGGGAGTAAGTAAGGGTGCTGGTAAGAGTGGAAACAGGACAGAGTCAGCTCTGATCAAAACAGATCTTGTTTGGTAGGAAATGGACCTTCTTTTCAAGGAAGAAGGAGGAAATAACCTGTATTACTAAAGTTATGAAAAACTCACAGAATTGTGGCAGGGGGGTTTCATAAGGAAAAAACTACATTTTTATGTCATAGTTGCTAAACATATAGCTTGAGTTTAATAGTATCCCATAAAAAAAAAATTCAAAATAGTATAACCCTGCATATCAGCAAGTGTGCTAGTCTTATTTCCCTGATTTCATCAGTTATTTTATATCTTCCAAAAACTTAAGAGTGAGCCACCAAAGATTAAAAGTTAGAAGTTGTCCCACCAGAACAAAAGATTTAAGAAAGCCCAGAGAAGTGAATTGTCATCTGATTCTTCTCTCAAACTGAGAAGAGTTTGGGGGATTTTTGCACATATAAGACTGTGAAAAAATAAAAACAACTGGAAATTCCAATCTTCCCTAAGAAGTTTATGATGCATTCCAAGAACTTCAGCTATTGTTACCATTTTGATAATAAGTCTGTGACAAGAAATATTGGAAATATTAATTATGATAGTAAATTAGTATCCACTGTCATTTTTTTCTGTCACTTAAAAGAAGTGAAAAACAGCAATTGGCACTCTCATGCTTCAAGAAGGAGAAAGCCCTTGTATTGGATTTGTGTGACCAGGTTTTGGTAGTGGGGTAGGCGACTACAGGGATGGCTTCTGTGAGAAGCTGACAGAAGCTTCTCCCATGTCCAATGGAGCCAATGCTAGCTGGCTCCAGGATGGACCTGTGGCAGGCCAAGGCTTGATCAGAGATGGTAGTAACACCTCTGGGATAACATATTTAAGAAGAAAAAAAAGTTATTGCCCAGAGGTAATTACACTCAGAGATGAGAGGAGTGGGAATATATGAGATTAACAATTCTGCAGACACCAAGGTCAGTGAAGAAGGAGGGAGAGAAGGTGCTCCAGGTGCTGGGGCTGAGATTCCCCTGCATCCTGTGGTGAAGACCATGGTGAGGCAGGGTGTCCCCTTGCAGTCCATGGGGGTCAACAGGGGTGCAGAGATCCACCCACAGCCCATACATGAGACCCAAGACAGAGCAGGTGGATGATGACCCTGAGATTAGCTCAGTTGGTTAGAACATGTTGCTGATAACACCAAGGTAGTGGGGTTTGAACCCCACATGGGCCATTCCCTTAAGAGTTGGACTTGATGATCCTTGTGACTCCCATCCAACTCAGAATATCCTTTGATTATGTGACTAAAATAAAGCTTTGACCCTGTGGAAAACATATGCTGGAGCTGGTTCCTGGCAGGGACCTATACTCCCATGGACAGAGGAACCTATGCTAGATCAAGTTTCCTGGTAGGATTTGTGACCCTGTGGGGAACCCATGTTGGAGCAGCCTGTGCCTGAAGGACTGTATCCTGTGAAAAGGGGTCCGTGCTGAAGCCTGTTGAAAGGACACACACTGGAGAAGTTCGTGGAGGACTGTTTCCTGTGGGAGAACCCCACACTGGAGCAGGGGAAGGACTTGTCTCACTGAGCAGTGGCAGAAACAACTTGTGATGAACTGACCATAGATCCCATTCCCGTTTCCCTGCACCCTAGGGGGAGGAGGCAGAGCCTGGGAAGGAGGGAAGGGTGTGGGGGAAGGTATTTTTAATATTTGTTTTCCTTCTCGTTGTTCTGCTCTGATTTCCCCAAGTTGAGTCTGTTTTGCCCATGACAGTAATAGGCGAGCGATCTCTCTCTGTCCTTATCTCAACTCATAAGCTTTTTATTGTATTTTCTCTCTCCTGTCCTGTTGTGGAGGGGAGTGGTAGAGCAACTCTGGTAGGTACCTGGCATCCAGTCAGGATCAACCCAGGACTTTAAGGCATTTTGGTAAAAATCAAAATATATTACCACTATTAAAATGCAACTTCTTTATTGTATGATGTTATCTTCAATGGAATCACATACAAAAAGAGCAGAAAATTACCATCAGAGGTTTGAGTAGCTAATAAATTGTGTTAAGTTGGATAAGATGCATCAATAATATTTATATAAAGAAAATGTAGTTTGTTTTTGTTTGAAAACTCAACTTTGCAGCATTTGTCCTCTGATAAAGGATGTCATCTGCAGAGATGTTACTAAAGAATCATATGTAGTCTGTAACTGTGAAGAGAGATTGCATGAAAAGCATCTTATTGCCATTGTTTCCTTATCGCATTACTTTCTTCTCTGAGGACATAACTAATTTCTCCATCTGCTACTGTTTATACTGGATTCATACTATTGAATGTCCAATTTGAAGACAAGCATCACAAATAGGTACTAATTCTATTTGAATAACTGAAATTGTCTTCTCTCTTTTTATGAAATTGTGTAGAAAGAACATAGAATGATTTCCATTAGAATATCCTCAAGTAGGATTTCTCTTTCAATATTATTCGTGATTCTATGTTATCAAAAACACTTCTTATGAATAAAGATTATTTTCTACTCTCGCACAGCTTCGATCGACTCAGAAGTTACAGGAAAACTAAGGGTACATTTTTTATTCTTAATGTTATTTTTTATCTTCTTTTTTGTTTTAAATCATTTTTGGAATTTGCTAATCTTCAGTGGAAAATCCACTATGTAAAGAGACAAACCCTTGTCATTTTCTTCAATAATATTTAAGAAATATTACAGTGCAACAAACACCTACTGTGGAGCAGGAAGATTATTTTGAACAGTTCTTGAAACTCAGTAGTTCCAAAAGCACACACTGAGCAAATTATAAATAGAGTTGACAGAGTGAAGAAAGGTCTGCAAAGATTATCAGTCTGATGACCTTGTTTACACTTTGCTTTCATCCCAAAATACCTGTGATACATGGAGTTAGTAACACAATACAATATTTTGGCCTTATGCAGCAGTTTTCATCTATGTCAAAGAAGTTTATCAACATGCAATTCATCTCTGTAAGATTGCTTCAGTAAATCTTGTTCCACGCAATTGCTTAAGGTGAACTGAACCACATAAGAATATCTACTTTGAAGACACAATGAATGGAAAACAATGCATGAAGGAGCTCTAGGATGCTTCTCTGCCTCATTATATCAAATATATCTGAATATTCCCAAGTGATATTTACCCCATTTTATTATGTATGCATACTTTTCCTGTAGAATACTCTACTACATCACTGGATAAGCTAATTTGCTGATTAACTAGTTTTGATTAGGAGATTTCACTTAAATGTCAAAACTAAATACCTTCTAGAGTGATTGATTTCAACAGCTACTTTTATCTACTTTGAATATGAAAAATTCCTCTTATTTTAGCACCTCTTACATTTATTTAAAATTATTACATCTTATTTTCATCTTTTACGTCCTAAACTTTGGTCGATCACTGGTTTTGTTTTCAAATTTTGTTTCTTCTTCAGGCTGGTGTTCAGGTGTTCTTCGGTATAGAATATATTTTTCAATAATATTTGTATTTGTGTATACATGTATTAGCTGAATATTTCTTTCTACACAACACACAATAGCATGATATTGCTAATGCCGCAAATTACTATAACCATTAGATTGTTTTCTATGAAAAAGACCCCAGCAACACCTCAGTGGTAACTACCTTGATTAGATAATCAGTTTTATAACCTTTTAGAAGTTTAATCTAAGATATGTTTCTGCAGATTCCATGTATAAGAAATGTATAAGAAACACTGTCAGAATCCCGATAAACTCAAAATATAAAGTACACGTTTGTTCTTATTTTCCCAGAAACCCTGATGTGTTTTCTGTAGGTGAAAATTAAGTTTGATATTGGTTTGTGTTACTCAGGTTCTTCTTAGCTGTCCTCTATCTCTTTTCTAAAATAGGCATTAGGTTTATCTTATCCGCCTGTATTCCTTTTTTATCTGTTCGGAATTTCCCTGATAACTGTAATTATTTTATTTAGTTCTCTTAGTACCCACAGGTAAATTAACAGTGTTAAGATGATTTGATATCTTTAAGCTTACCAGAGCACTTTCTTACCAATTGTTTTGCATGTACAGTTCAGACCCCTCACTGTTTTAGCTATGTGATCACAGCAAAGTAGTCTCAAGGAAAGGAAAAACTCATTCAAACTTTTTGGCCATTCACAAAAATCTTCAACTCCTTTACATCTCCCTTGTGCAATGAACTATCTCTTCTTGTTATTTTTTTTTTCTTCAAATATGCTAAGAATGCCCTTTTGGGTCTCTTGTGATGTCCTTGGTTTGAGGTACCTCATTTTGTGTCTCAGTCTTTCTGATTTTGCTAACATTTTGCTAGTGTTCAATTAGTAATTCTTAGCCTTTCATTACTTCTATTTAGCAATTTTATTCCTTTAGTAATTTAGCCTACTGTCTAATTTTTGTCAACTTTTTTTCTTGTAGTTTAAGGTCATACAAGATCCTACATTTAACTCCATTTAGTCTCATTATAATTCCTATCATGCTTCTTCACAGCAATTCTCTGTCTTTCTGTTCCTAACATTGTTTTTTTAAGGAATCATTAGCTGTCTAAAACACTTTCTTTCTTAGACTTCCTTCCTATGGGACCTTGCTTCCCAGAGTTTCTTTGAATCTACAGAAGTCTATTGTCCATTGTCATTAGTTTGCTCTTGCTTTCTCTCCTTTATAAGGATTAGGAATTCTTTCATTTCAAAATTATTCTCATTCAATTTACTCCTGCTTAAAAATTTCCAAAATTTCTCCCTAGTGATTTCAGTCAAGCCTATAAAAACCTTATTTTTAGCCTTCATTTCTCTCCTTTCAGACTGCAAAAAGAACATTTGTGCATTTTGAACTGCAAGCTCTGGTTATATCTACAAACACAGAAATACTCCCAGAAATGTCTAAGATGCATTTGTTCAGCTGAATAGATCTTCAGACTACAGTCAGCATGACTCACTTGTGTAAATGGAAGAATTGATGCTTCTCTTTAAGACAGCCTCCTGTAAGCTATCAGGTGTTTCATTAGCTGCCTCATTACTTCTGCCATTTCTGGGTAGCTGTCTTGGACAACTTTGGGTACTCCTTCAAATGGCAAGAGGTGCATATCTCCAAGGGACTGAATTAATAAACCACTGTGCTGACTAGATGTCCAATAACAGTGGGATTGCAGGCACCTAGCTCATGTAATACTTAATCACGTGCTGACAACTACATTGTAAGTGTATAAGCCTCATCCATTGCCACTCATTGCACAGTTTAGCTGCAGAAACATAAGTAATCAATCTAATATTAGTTCTGGTGCCCTTGCTTTCTGACCTTCAGCTGCTGCCTCAGAAGGGCAAGGTAGTTCTCTCTTAGGTTTACCAGTCAAATACTGCTATCTCACATGGACAGTAGAGTGCCTTCAAGGACACTGGACACAGATAGTTTGGAAAATTAATTTATTCCTAAAATTAAGTAAGATAAATCTGTCCATTAGTCTTCATCACATCAAGTAAATTCTAATATTGATTATATATTAAGGATTCTTCTTCTTCCTACAATTGTTCCTCATCCTTTGCTATTCGTAAATAAAGACCTAAGGTTGGCAGCAAATCTACTGACTATATCCTTTCTCTTCCTCATCTGTATAATCAATATCTCTAAGCCTCTTGGCTATTAGATCTTTGTCCAGAATTTTGTGGGGTTTATTCTGGTATTTCCTTATCTGATATAATTTGTAATTATCTCATTGGGTTCATCTATATTTCTGAATGGTGCAGCACAAAGAGGGAATGACAAGTGTTAGACTGGTGTTAGATACTGTTAGATCCATTAAGGTTCTAACATCATGTGTAATAATTGCAGATTTGCTAGCAATGAAATCTACAATTTGCACATCTACAAAATGCAAAGGGATGACAGTTCAGATTGCTAATGCAAAACAGATTTCCATGTAACCTTATAGGTTGTCTTGCCATTACTGCCGGTATCAGATCACCTTTGGTTGTTGATGTTGCTGTAGACCTCTAAATTAGCTGTATATATGGTACTCTGAAATTTTCTTTATACTTCTGAAGCAGTCATATTTCCCAATGCTCTCAGACACTTCTTTCTCTGGTTGTGCTCCAGCCCCTGCTTCAGAAAATCTATCACCAAGAACTAGGTATACCAGATTTTTTAACCTACTCTTCCAGGGACTTGATGGCATGAAAAATTTAGGCTGCAGACCTTATAAATGCAGACAGAATACAAGCTAAGGCAGCAAGGCTTGGGTGTAACACTCACAAATATAGTTAGATGACTGGATAGGAGACAAGGTCCTGATGCTGCTACACACATTCAAACCTCCTGCTATGAACGCTGTTAGCAGTTCCTCTCCTCAGGTTTCAGCTGATTCAGTCTTGGTTGATCTTGAACCTTATTGTCTGGATCAGATATCTTCTGTCATGGGGGACAATGCCTTCTCCAGAAACCGTTTTAGTGCAACACAAGAAGACTTGAACTTGTTAGCAATGTGCCTTCTTAGGGACTGGGGACAATCTAGGCATAGGTACAAATAGGATCACAGATTACCATGAGAAGCAGAGAAGAAGTTGTAGGTGCATTGATGTAGGCACAATAGAAGAAAAAATAAGTGCCTTTTTCTATTTCAGTGACATATTCAAAAAGAGAAATACTCCTCCTTAGATGTTAGCAATTAATTAAAACATAATGAATTCTAGACAAGTGATAAACAATGGATATAATTTTTCCTCCAAACTAATTTATCAGTTTATCAAAAGCTGCAGTTCTATTTTCTGGTAAGGGTTAGAATGTTTTTTCCCTGTTCATTAACTATTCTTTGTGGCAGATAGTTTATTGCTTCTGTTGGAAAAAAATGCCATGCTAAGGTGTTAATATAATCTTCACTATATTCTTTCATTTTGAAGTAATCAAGTGTGTTTTGCTGGGTTGTGGTTTTTTGGGTTGTTTTTTTTTGCAGACAACCGCTCAGAAAACTATTCTCAGAACATACTTAAATTTCAAGTCTCCCATCCTCCTTTTTATTCAGGTTACTATATATCAGTAGATGATATATTGTATAGGTTTATACTTAAAATAACTTTATGCTAATAAAAGTACAAAAGATGTGCAAATTTCTCTTATACAAATGTGTTGAGAAATTTAAATCAGATTAAGGGGAAAAAAAGGCTATAAAGTTTGAAAGACTGAAGTAGTATTTCTTACATAATGCTAATATTAATAAAAGTAACAGGAATGTAATAATCCAGATTGGTTTTTTTTTGCCATTAAACAGTTCTGTCCTGACTTGACCAAGAAAAATTTCTTAGAGAACAAAGTGAAAATAGCACCTTTTTTTTTTCTTAAACCATTCCACTACAAACGCAAAAGTACAAAATAACTCCAATTCTTCTCTCATTTCTGTTTGACCAGTCTACATGAATCTCACTGGTGTTAATCATGGCTTTTTGGACACCAGGAGAAAATATGGAGTGTGAGGGCAGAAAAAAATTACAGCAAGTGGTGTAGCATTTATGAAGAGATAAGACCAGACTTTTAAAAAAACTATTGTAATTGGCCATTTCTCTATATGCAGCAATCAACTATAAGTCATACTCGGGTCACAAAATTGTTCTCCAAATGTCTTCATCATCAGTGACACTTCCCGTCTGCCAAAGCGTAAGTCTGACAGCAGTGACAATCCCATTTTCATGGTTCCAAGTTAAAGTTGTGCGGAAAAAGAAACAAACACAAGGAAAATCATAAAGTTTACTTTGCAACTAGTCCATAACTTTGACTTTAGGGACAGACAAAATACAGAAAATATGTCTAGACTTATTCTATGTCTACCATCAAAGGAACATAGTGTTGTTGTAAACAAGTCCATACTCCTTAATTTCAGAGCCAGTAACTCATATCGGGGTTTTTTATTTTATACAATAGACATAACTTAAGGAATTTTTCATTGTCGTGGATCTGGGTGTGCATTCCATTTTGTATTCTGGCTCCATATCTGGCGAAAACATACAGAAACCTGTCTTCTGCATCATTCATTCTATATGGTTCAAAACCATGGCAGAGAATATTGGATCATTTCAGAGTACAAGCAACTTAGTTATATTCTAACAATTGTTTTGTTTGTCTATAAAGTAATAATTTACTTCTTATTTGTAGATTCTTCAAGTTCTGTTGCAATTTTTGCACAATTTTTGTTTTCCTTCTGTTGACATAAGTGATATTTTTCTGATTTCGGATATAAGAATTTTTCTTTCAGCAATGGAGAGGCACAGTTGTCTGACTCTTTTACAAAACAAGCAAACAAAAAAACCTCAAAATAATCTTTGGTTTTCCTGAGTTTTCATTTTACTACAGTGACTCTACTTTTGATTCCTCTGTCACAGAAGGAACGGACAATTAATTTGACATGAGCTTACTTGTCTCTTCATTTCCGGCTGGCAAGCTATGAAAGGATATTAGTTCATTAAGTCTACACCCATTACATTAATTGCTTTTGCACTTTTTACTAAAGGGTTGCCTCTATTAATCAAGTTTGATCACATGCCTATCTCTGATCCCTAAACTTCAGTAGTTCTATATTTCACATCAGATCTCCTGACTTCTTAAGATCTATATTTTGCCAGAGCCGGATCATAGAATCAGAGAATGGTTTGAGTTGGAACAGATCTTAGAAATCATCTAGTTCCAACCCTCATGCTATGAGCAGAGATACCTTTCACTAGAACAGGCTGCTTAAAGCCCCATCTAACCTGACCATCAACACTTCTAGGGATGGGGCATCTACATTTCTGGGCAACTTGTTCCAGTGCCTCACCACCCTCATAGTAAAGAATTTCTTCCTAGTGCCTAATCAAAACCTATAATCTTTCAGTTTAAAACCATTCCCCCTTGTCCTATCACTACATCTCCTTGTAAATAGTCTCTCTCCATCTTTCTGGAAAAGAGAAGGCTTTGAGGTAACTTTTTTACAGCCTTCTAGTAACTGAAGGAAACTTACAGGGAAGATGGGGCAAGACTATTTACAGGGCAAGTAGTGACAGAAGGGGGAACAGGTTTAAATTGAAAAAGCATAGGTTCAGAATAGATATTAGGAAAAAATTCTTTTCTGTGAAGGTAGTGAGGCACTGGAACAAGTTATCCAGGGAAGTTGTGGATGTCCCATCCCTGGAGGTGTTCAAGGCCAGGGTGGATGGGGTTCTGAGCAACCCAGTCTAGTTGAAGGTGTCCCTGCCCATGGCAGGGTGTTTGGAAATAAATGGTCTTCAAAATCCCCTTTCAACCCAAATCACTCTATGATTCTATGATCTTGTAAGCTCCCTTCAGGTACTGGTATAATGGGTTCGTTACTCTCCCTGAGAAGGAAACAGAAATAGGATAGGTCATTTGATGTGTATTTTACCAATAGGTGTATTCCATAACACGTTACATCAGCTCAGATATAAAGTAGACGGAAAGGAAGCAAGTGGCCCTTCTCTTCCAGGTAGCTTAGCAGAGTGGTTGGGCAGTTCCTCTGGGGGAGAAGAGTGTCGGTTGTGGGGAAGTATCTTTATTTTTAGTTCTTTTCTGTGCATATAGTGTTTATAACATCTTCCCTCTGTGTAAATATAAACACCCTTTCTTAGCAGCTTCAATTCCGTAGTTTGGGTTTTTTCTCTTCTTTTTCCCCCTTCCCCCCTCCCCTTCCCTCCTGAGGGACTCGGCTCAGGGCCAGTAGACACCTGGTGTTCAACCAAAGTAAATAATAACAACTGGAAACCCTCAATGAGGTCACCCCAAAGCCTTCTCATCTGTCATAGGAGAGTTGCTTCATCCCTCTAACTATCTTCGTGGCCTCCTCTGGACTTGCTCCAACAGGTTGATGTCCTTCCTGTGTTGGGCACCTCAGAGGTGGATGCAGTACTTCAAATGGGGTTTCACCAGAGCAGAGTAAGGGGCAGAATCACCTCCCTCAACCTGCTGGTCACACTGCTTTTGATGAGGCCCAGGACACAGTTAGCTTTCTGGGCTACAAGTGTGCATTGTCAGCTTGTGTCCAGTTCCTCAACCACCAGCACCCCCAAGTCCTTCTCAACAGGGCTGCTATCAGTTCTGTTCTGAACTATACATTACTTTGCAAGGGATGTGCAGTTGTTGCAGCTCACAAAATGAGAGATAATTTTGAATTCTATATGATCATTAGAACTGTTTTAAGATTATTATCCTTAATAATTTCACATTTATAATTGTTTCAGTAAGACAGAAATGTTTTTTTTTTTTAAATTCCTCTAGTTGTCCCAAAGATTTACTCAAGATTTCCTGCTCAAACCCTTTCTAATATGTGCCTCATAAAATGGTTTGGGTTGGAAGGGACCTTCAAAAATCATCAAGTCCAACCCCTATGCTGTGGACAAAGGCACATTTCATCAGGATCTTCAAAACTCCTTTCAACATGACTTTGAACATTTCCAGTGGGGTTTCCATGACTTCTCTGGGCAAAATGTTCTACTGTCTCACCAACCTGATGGTAAAAAAATTCTTTCTAATGTCCAAACTAAATCTACATCTGTCAGTTTAAAACCATTGCCCCTTGTCATGTCACTACAGGCCTCAGTATCTCTCTGGGGTTTTTGTAAGACTTCTTTAGATATTGAAAGCAGCATTAAGATCTCCCTGATGCCTTCTCTTCTCCAAGCTGAACAATCCCAGCTCTCTCAGCCTGTCTTTACAGTCACTTCCCTCAGCCTTCTGGTCACGCTGCTTTTGATGCAGTCCAGGATGCCGCTGGTTTTCTGGGCTGCAAGCGCACGTTGCTGCCTCATGTCCACTGTACTAGAAGTAGTCAGCATTTTTGTTGATCAAAAGTTTTATCACAAGGTTTTCCAGATGCAGAAATGTTCTGCAAAGATTTCATTTAATGAGCATTTTCTCAATGTATATAAAAGTACTTTTTACTACATTAATTGTTAATTTGGTTTTGAAAAAAAAATAGTAAAAATAATTATCTAATATAATAATATTCCATAACTTGTTCTTTTAGCTGAAATGGTTGCTATTCTCCCATATCACAGAAATCAATAAAAGTAAAAATTTCTCTTTACCTGAAAACAATAGATTTTCAGTGAATGAGTCTATGGGGAGTATATGTTTCTTTGCCAAACTATCAATCCTCCACGTGTTATTTTGAAGATATTAATGTAGAAGTGTCCTTTTCTGTCTTTACCCCACATTTCACTTGGCTTTTGTTTCAGTTTTCTTTCTGGAACACATTGATAATGTATTTCATTTTCAGCATGCCAGTCAGCAAGAATTTAACATGCACACCATATGACAGATGTCCTTAATGATGCATGAACTTTCCAGACTCATTTCATTAAAGTTTTAATAGTAGATCCTTGTAAACGTTAAATTATCCTCATATGACCATCACACATTTACACACCTATAAGAATGCATATTCAAATACTTAAACATTTCCCAATGCTCATCCCTTCCCATTAGTCTTACGTATGTCTGTATGTTTCTACCACTTGAAATTAGGCTTGAGCAAATAGGTCAACATATGTTGTCTCTAGAGAGCACCAGGAAACAAAAGTCTAAAGTAGCAACTCCAGTAATAACATGTGTTCACCAGTTCTAAGAATATTTAAAGCAGATTACTTAAACTCCGTTAAAAATTTATCATGAAGCTTTTTTCCATACCCATAGTTCTTTCTTGAAATCCAAAACTGGCATATATCTCTACTACACAATATGGTTTCCATAGTATCACATAAGATTCTGTCAGTTATGCCTGGTAGTTACAGCTCAGGTAAGAGATTCTGAGGTTCATTGAAGTCATTGTCTTATTCATACTAGGAAAGAAAGGTATCAAAATATTGTGCATCAGAGAAAGGAGACAACAGAAGATGGGGTGTCAATTTACCACCTTAAAAGAGCTTGTTGGACCTTTTTCTTGGGTACTGTGAACAGGTTTGGTTTAGGCAACTCAAGACAGTTGAAAAGGAGTAGAGTGGACTTATAGAAGGTGAAGAGAAGAGCAGCAAAGAAGGGGATAGAGGCATCACTTTCCAAGAGAGAAAAAAAATACCTGATATTCTAAAATTTGGTGAGAAGAATGAAGAATCACGATTCACTAAAATTCAAAATACCAGAACTTATTGATCTTGCTGAAACTTGTGAGACACCAGTTCAGAACAAACCAAGGAAAGAAGTTTTTCTTCCCAGTGGATAGCAAACTTCCACAATTTATTGCCACAGGAGGCTGTGGAGAGATCAGCAGGTTTATTAATAACAAATCCATGAATGGATGACAAAGGGTTTAGGCAGAGTCATACCTATTAGAATCTTGCATCCAACCCTCACAGATGCTGGGGGAGTTAAGAGATGGATGAAGAAATGTGGCCAAACAGGCTCCTCCAAATTAGTATCTCCCTCCAGTACTTTCTAATGAATTACTTCTTGTGTTCACATGTCTAATAGCACAATACTGAAGCTAAAACATAGAACACAGCAAAACCCCCTAGCAAACTCTATGTCTTTATTTTTTTTTCCCCTGAATGACTGCTCAATGATAAATGGAACATCTGAAATAAATGAAGGGAAAAGATGGCAAGTGACATAAACATGAAAGATAATTGGAGGATTTTTAAATGAAATTTGATCTATTAGCAACACATACTAGAAAAAGGAGAAGAGTCAGATGACAACCTGGAAAAATGACAGTAACTTGGTTGCTTATGAGTTGCAACTAATACCATTCTAGATGTTCTAGACTACCTCACATGCTTCTGCTGGGCTGGCAGATACATCCATGTGAATATCTGTTCCATCCTAGAATGATAGATGAAGAGTATAAGAAATTTATGCCCTACAGGTATTTAAAATGAAACAAGAATCATGTGTTTAGATACATCAATCAGTTCTCTTTCATCTTTAATAGAACACTAACAATAAATCTACAGTGCAAAAATTTGAAATATTGATATCCCCTGTAAAGATAAAGTATGTGAGTGATGTATTTTTAAACAGAGAGAATGCAAAGAAATATGGAAGCTTTAGTGAACGTAATACAAAGTAACTGTGGTGGTGTTTGTAAAGCCATTCCCTCTAAAGTTGTACATGGTTACAAATTCCTGCAAAGTGCTTTTTAGTAATACTTTGAAGCCCTCTGGTAATTTGTTTTACTCTGTACATGGTAATAAGGAAAACCATTCTGAAAGTTGAGGAATGTTTTGTAGTTGCTATATGAACTTTGCTATCATATTATTTTATCTGTTTGTGGCAATACATTAGGTCTAATATAAACTCTAAGAGCATAGAGGTAAAGAATATATGAACACAAGAAATGCAACAGAAACTATAGGGAAAATATCAATGGTAGAAATTCCAACCAAGCTTTCTAACTTCCTGGTTTTGAACAAACTAGCAACTTCATTCAGAATATTTGGAAGTTAAATGAAAATTTTTAAGTCAAGTCTAGCAGAAGAGAAACACCAACTATTAATTGAAAAACAATCCAGTTTGGAAGACTTTACTATCCGTCTACAGAACTACATGTTCAAAAAGTAGTATCACAGGACTGAAAGTTTCAAGTGAGTTTAGGGAACGCTTTGTGGATTAATTTTTTTATTGAAAAAAGTATTGTAATCAGCTTACATGTTTTGTTTTTAGTTAATTCTGCATAATTTAAAATTTTAAGGCAGAGTTAAGAAAGCAAAAAGGATTGACTATAGACTTCACAGTTTTGAAGGAAGTACAGAAAAAGCATTTCTTGTACTTCAGTAAAGTGGACTTAAACAAGCCTAAGAACTTGTACAGAAAGTAATCTAAAGGAAAAAGTGTAAAATAACTGTTATTTCTTAAAAAACAACATTAAACACTTTGAGGTAAACTACCCACATACAAAGTGAAAGTGAGCTTAGGAGGTCAGAAAACAATGTAGTTGAATGAAAAATTGTTTGATAATCTGAAAACCAAAAGATAATCATGGAAAAAGTAAAAACAGTGACATAACAAAATGCTCTATGAAAGAAAAATAAAAGTATATAGGGTGCAAATTCAGAAACCAAAGGAGTTAAAACTAGCAAAGGATATTAACAGCAATAAGATGTTCTCTAAGCACAGTACAATTTTAAGAGATATTAAGGGAAATAGCGAGGTGTTCCTATATGAGGTGAGTTACTGAGTGAAACAGAAGACATTTAAATGTTCAAAGGCTTTTCAACTTCAGCTCTAATAAAAAAGAATATCATGAGCCAATACTCCAAAATTTACAAGTAAAAGGAAAAGCATAAGTGAACACTGCAAATGGTAGCAAGAAAAGACTAATGTTGGCAATGTGCCTATGAAATTCTATCTTTGCCTCAACAGGAAGAAATCCACTTAACACAATAACATAATTTCACAGAGTCAAAAGAAATATTGTTCATTTATATTCTTCCTTTCTTCCAAAGTGTCTACGGAACTTAAATTCAGAGGATTTTGGTGCCATTAAGTTATCTTATGTCACATGTCCTCTCTTTCACTGAGAATAGAGACAATTAATGAGAATTACTTTGTCAACACCGGCTTGGAGCCTCAGTTACTATCAGAACATTTTCTGAAAAAAAGCCAGGGGCTTGGAAAACTGAAACAGAAATTAGGGATCACAGGTACTTGACTAAGGCTATAAGAATTCAATGGACTGAACTTACTGCTGTGATCATCAGACTATGAAATGCTTCCTCCTGAAGCAAAGGGATTCATGAGCAAGAAAAAAACCTCTAATCTTGTGATTATGATGCTACAGAGCATGCTTTGCTGACTAAGATTAAATACCTGGGGAACTTTCAGATTGAGAGTCCAGTGCTGGGTTGAGTCTTTTGGTAATGAATACACTTCATGACTGCAAATGTTCTGTAGAAAAAAATTAATTTAGAATTAACAATATAAGAACAATTGTCTGAAATTTGTACTTAAAGGCAGGGTTCAAGGAAGAAAGAAAGCAGCAGTGAATGAAGATCAAGTCATGGGGACCTGACAGACTTGCAAGACCACTCTCCATCATCTTTGAAAAACTATGGAGATTGGAAGATATTTCTTACAAATAGAACAAAGTAGATGCCATAGTCAACTTCGAAAGAGGCAAAAAGGTCAGTATGGACCACAGGCTAATCAGTTGTACTTTCATCCCTGGAAAAATCACAATGAGTATCCTGGAAGCCAAGGAAGTGGAAGTGACACGGAACAGAAAACATGGATTTACTAAAGGTATATTGTGCCTGACCAACTTGATCGCATTCTATGATAAAATAGATATGTAAGTGAGGAGAGAGGAGAGCATATCCAATATCTTGACTTAACAATGTTTCCAATACATTATCCTGCAATATTACTATGGACAAATTGGGATATTATAGTGCATGAGTGAGCAGTTAGATGAGCAAAAATATATTTTGATGGTTGGACCCAGATGGTAATGGGTTGTACCCTACCAAGATGCTTCTTACAAGAGTCTGTGAGAGACTGAATTGTTTTTTGCTTAAACATTGTTAAGATCTGTCAGGTAAAACATGCACAGATATCTTCCCAAGAATGCCAAGGCAGTGGAAGGATTAAAACAAGGTTTATTTCAGATTCAAGGACCACTTAACAATGCTGCACACACTGGGCCCCAGGGAAAAAAGGCAATGCCCCGCCTTCTCCAAGGCTTTTTGTGTCTTCTCTCTCCCCCCTGCCCTCTGGCCCAAGGAGGCCTTGTACATGTCTGCAAACATGTTGTCTCTCTGCATACCAGGGAGAGAGATAGGTTGCTCACATCTTCTCCCTGCAACCTTCTCTGAAATGCAGAACGAAGAAAAAAAACATGTAACTCATTTGAGAAAGTGTTTTACAGTTTTCCTAAGTGAAATCGAGTTCTGGCTTTCTGTCACAAATTCTTCTGGAATTGTCCCTATCTCCACAAGATCACTGACTTTTGTCCACTGTAGCAAACTGTGCAAAGAAGCAACTGCTCAACAAAGCCCACTCCTCCCTGAGGATGCCTACTAATTTGGACTGTGATGTGAATTGGAGGTAAGATGAAGGTGGTACTATCGTCCAGTCATCCCAGGAGAAGAATGTATCCACAGGTTCCTTGGGGAAGTGGTCACAGCACCAAGCCTGTCAGAGTTCAGGAAGCATTTGGACAATGCTTTCAGGCAGATGTGATTCTTGGGGCTATCCTATGCAGGGCCAGGAATTGGACTTCAATGATCATTGTGGATCTCTTCCAACTCAGGATTTTCTATGATTCTATGATATTCATAACTGCGAAATATAATTGTAGGCATCTCTCACTGTGTATGTTTATGAATAAGTTTAAATATTTTTACCTTGGTTCTCAAGGATTTAGAAAAGAATTTTGAAATAGAATTTAATTTAAAATTAAGAATACTGTTTGCTGCTGTAACTAAGAAACCACATGATTCATAAACTGCTACTGAGATGATATAGAAATATTTTTTTCCTGGAGCAATAACAATTAAATTCTCTTTAAAAGGTCCTGTGGTCTCTTCTGTGACTAAGAGGCATATGAATTAAAATTAAAGCTTTTCTGACAGATATTTGTCTAAGCTGTTCTTTAAATTCCTTTCTTTGACAGTCTCCTTCAACCATTTATTCAGATGTTGTATTAGAGTGTTTTCCTTTAGGTGAACCTAGGTCTCCTTTGCTTCAATTTAAGAGTACTGCTTCTTTTCCTATCTCAAATCCTATGAGATGATTTTGACCTATCAGTGTAACAAACCTTTTTTAAAAGCCTCACAGTTCTAGGAAGCAATAGAAAACACAGATTGGAAAAAAAGAACTAAAACACTTCTATATTCATAACACTTTAAAAAGTAGAGTTAAGACCTCATATAGAATGTAGTGTACTGTCTTGGTTACCCACATTAATGAACTTAAATTGAAATAGGTTCAGACATGTCAAAATAATTACAGTAACGAAAATCCAAGCTTATGAAAAGAGGTTAAAGGACTTGACTTGTTTATATAAGGAGTCATTTAATTTTGATAAACTAAATATTTGGGGCTTTGGAAGAAGTGAGAAAGAGCTAATTAAATTGGAAGATAATGCTGGTGAAAAGCAAACAGCTATAAATTGATTATGAATATAATTCCAGACAGAATAAGAAAAAACATTTACAATCATGAAGTAAATTTTCAGATAAGCCTATATGCAGGACTATGGGGACAATTAACTTAATTGCTCTAAGACAGTATTTGATAAAATATTATCTGGGCTACATCAAAAGAAGGGTAAGTTTATGTTAGATATTTAGAAGAAATTCTACATTGTGAGGTTGGTGAAGCACTGGAACTAGTTACCCAGAGAAACTGCAGATGCCCAATCCCTGGAATTGTTCAAGTCCAGGTTGAATGGGGCTTTGGGCAACCTGGTCTAATGGAAAGTGTTCCTGCTAATTGCAGGGGCTTGGACTAGATGACCTTTAAGGTCCCTTCCAACCCATAATACTCTATAATTCTATGAAGACTTATGAAAGAAATTCTGATGATCCAAGATTATAAATTTCACATAAACATCTTTTGATATCAAACCTGAATATAGTCACAAGAAATAATTTTATGAGTGACTGCAAAAGTTTTGTCTCAAACATTTTGTGTAAATTCCTTGTTTCAAGAATTCCATAGAAAACAGATTGAAGATTTTTTTGCAGATTCATTTCTGGGGTACTTTTTCCCTTAATGATCTAGTGTATAAATGCAATGTTGCTGACAGGGAGCTGATTCTCCAAAGGTTCTCCATTTGCTTGTAATATCTCTGGTGTATAACTAAAATCCCAAATATGAATTCAAATCAAGAAAAATCCTTTTCTACCCCAAGAACAACTACAAGACTATTTGAAGAATTATTGAGATCTTATGTAATTGATGTTCATAATTGGTTTGCTGCAGTTTCTGTCTTACCTGAATAATACAGGAGATTATCACAAGACCACTTACATATTTATATGAATTGTTTTCTTGTTAACAAAAAAAATAGGATGCCAACAGTGGTCTTGATTTCTCCTGTTCTATACTGTGCATTGATGATGTTTGCAATGTATGTCTTAAATTTCTTATGTGTTGTAGGAAAACATTTCATGCTTCGTGGTTTGTAAGATTTGTTTAATGTTCCTTCTGTACTAATGTTTTTTCTTTCCTCATTTCCTGTGGCTATGAGCATTTAGATGGGTGAAAGGAGAGGGTAAAGTAGATGAAATTTTAATTCCCTCATCCTAATGTTTTTAAATCTCATTTTTACATAATTTCAGATCCTCAAAAAACTGTCTAGTTCATCTAGACCAATTACTCACTTTCAAAAAAAATCTTCCATGTCACTGCTGACTCAATATGGATGTGTGACATTCTTCAATAGCTGAAATTGCCTGCTTTAAGGAAATTAGATGTGTTGTTAATATGTAATGACTTCATTCTCAGTATCGGAATGCTACTGATTAATCAGAAGAAAAAATTATGAATATATTTGTCTGGCTCAAGGGTTAAATACAAATAAAACTAAACTTCCAGCAGTACATTTTCAATAACTGCATTATCACATAGCAACTCCGGGTTTTTTTATGGATGTTGTTTTAACAACACCCAATTGTTAATGATAGGGAATCCTCTGACACCTATTACCAAACAACAACAACAACAAAAATTCATATTTTTGTCAGAGATTTTAAAATTCATATTTGAAATCTCTGTTTTGAAGATATACGTGCCTGGTGAGATTTAGTATACTGAAAGGGGCTAGATTTGTTTGCTTGTTTTTAAGTCCAGTTGAGAACAAAACTGAAATATTCTTTTAAGCTTCACAGAAAGTTTGTGTTTAATATGTAAGTGCTTAGAAATTAGCATTTTGGATTTTACAATCACAGCTTTGCACTGATAAAATTTTTAACATTATTCATTTAGAACACCTAGTGAGTTAATTTTAAAGGCAGAAATTTTAAAGGCTAAGCAGAAAACATACAGACTTCAGTTCTACTATTTAACTAGAAAACAGCTCACAACATAATGTCACATATAAGCCCACACTATTTCAAAATATGTCATCAGAAATTGATATTTTATCACTGTAATTTTTTTTTACCAAGAGCTGTGAATAACATCATGTAGAGACGAATCTTCAATAATGACCTGATAAAATGGCTGGTACCTACCAGTTCCTTCAATTGCTTTTAGTTAGCTGTGAATGGGACTGCAGTTGCCCAGGATTTTTTAAATTTTTTTTCTCCATCAGAAAGAAACTGTATCTCATGCCCTGTGGATTTACATACTGAATGTTTCACAGTTTAATTGAAAGGAATACTTTTGAGATCTAGTATTAATGCCTGCTTCCTTTGTATTTGATAACAAACACCATTAAATGCTTATGCTATCAAAAATACTTTGAGTCTTTTAAAACTTTACTACCACATATCTGAAGTAATTCTGTAGCCTTCAATATCATCTTTTCTATCTTACTATTACAAATCTAGATACAGATTTATGTTCTTATCACTCCCATGGAATTCCTTATTCATGCACATTCAGAAAGAAATGTTCAATTATATCATTGCAGATATTAATGTCGATCTCTACGGGGTTCTTTTTAGACATTAGTATTGTGTTTAATTCCTTTTTATTCACTATGTAGGATGCCAAAATGTGCAGGTACGTCTACAGGACTTTTGGTCCTATAACTCATTGCAAGGAATTAAATAGATTCAAATCCTGAAGAAACAGATTCATAGCTAAGGTAGCACTATCCAAGGAGCCTCATAGTCCCTACCCACTTCCTACACACAAATCATGAGAAACTTATAGTAAGTGTAAAGAATAAAATATTTAAATGACACCAGCCTCCACATCCTCTTTTCATCCAGGAATGACAACATTCAAGCTTGGGGGAAGTGGTTCCCTTGTACAAATGAAAGAGAGGAACCAGACATATCTAACTTTCTTTTTCATAGCTCTTTAAAATAAGTTAATAATTTTTGTCTTATAACAAAATAGTTCTGTCCCTCAGACAACATCTTTGATTTTGACATATGTCCATTAATACTGCATATTGCAAAGTATGAACTCATAGTAGTCACCAAGGAGTCCTAAATTTGGTAGAATGGTTCAGGGAATAGGAGTATGAGACCAGAGTGAAAAGGAAAAAAAAACATTTTCTTTGGTAGGTCACAGAAGCCAAAAGAGAAGTGACAGAAAATAGCAGATTTTTTTTTTTTTAATCAGAAGTCATAAAATTATAGAATGGCTGGAAGGAACCTTAAATATTATCTAGTTCCAACCCCCCTTGCCACAGGCAGAGATGCCAAATATTGGTACTAAAATAGTTATTTCTGTTCTGCTGCAAAATAAACCTGTCCCTTAATGAAGGACCATTTAGTTCTGCATCACTCAGAGAAAACACATTTCTACCACAGGCTAATTTTTGCAATTGACTGACTTTAGATTAATCAGAGGTTTATATCAAGATAATATATTACCAGAGCATAACTGAGAACAGTGATATTACAGGCAAGTTACAATAAAACCAAACATAAATGAATTAATCTCATAACAGTAGAGAGATAACACTTTTAATATATTAACACATTAATATTATATCCTTCAATATGAAGGGAAGGTGTAATAGTTGATGACCTCTTGGACACAGATGACTGAAACTTAAAGAGAAAAAGATAAATATCGTAACTTTCAAGGTGCCATTAAGAATTATATTTCAAGGTACAGTTAACTAATCAATATATCTATAACAGCTACTAGAAGAACACCTAATATAAGAGACCACTTATCTAAAAGTAATAGACCACCCTCAGGATGGTACAGTCAGAGGACAGATTATTAGGCATTATGAAAAATTAATTTCTAATTGTTAATATTTCCATCAAGGCAAGTTGTGTATTTTCTATCTACAGGAAGTACGAAAAGTGTATCTAAATTTCACAGAATTACAGAATCAGCTAGGTTGGAAAAGACCTATGAGATCAAGTCCAACCTAAAGTAATCGAATCCCACCTATTTGTTAATAGGTTGAATAGGTCTGACTAAACTACTTTTAGGGTAGCAGAGGAAAAGAAAACAAGTCAAAACATACCTCACTTCAACAAAAATAAACCATGTCAAAAGCAGGACCTGGGTTTACAGAATTATGACAGTGCTTCCCCCATGAAAACTTGTATTCTTCCAGAATATAGGATGGTGCCAAGAATCTCTGGAACCAAAAATGTAATTATACTTTATCTTTCATTTCTCCTGTTTCAGAATCTTATTACCAGAGTTTACAGAAGTGTTTGTGTTGTAAAAATTACATGTGCTACTTTAGGAAAAATTTTAATTGCAGAAAAGTTTTTTCAGCAATGTGAAAGCTGTGATACAAACAAACACAGGCATAAATAGTATATGGACCAGAGAAAAAAAATTAATATTTTCCTTATGTCTCTGACTTGTTTACTGATATTAGTCTAACATCAGTGTTTCCTACAGTTTTCAAGTTCTTCCATTTCAAATCTCCCCAAAGTCTTTGTTTCACAAACAAACTGTGCCTAACTTCTTTGAATAAGGTCATCACTTAGCAAAATTTGGATGATAAAATCAGATACCACTTGCCACAGTCCGAAGAGGGGATGGGGCCGTGGCACAGCACGGGTCCGGAACACAAGGTAGGGTGCAGGTAAAATCCCCTATTCCAACCCACACGCAGTTTTTTATCACTTCAGGAGGGGAAAGGGCCAGAAGATGGGGCAGAGCATGAGACAGACAAGCGGGGGGACAAACCAGGATAGGGACACGGACAAAAGGGGGAGGAGCACAAGAGGGGCCAGGGAAGGAAAGGGCGAATGGGGGCTGTCTCCTCTCTGCAGCTTCTCCGTCCAAACAGCAGAGAAACAGGGGAGCAGGGAGGTGAACAAGCCGGGACATGCCTAGGAGATACAAATTCTGGGGAAATATACAATGTGTATATACATAATAACTGTAAAGTCTGCATCATGAAGTCCGTTCACTCACTGTACATATTTTTCCACTTCTGAAATCGTTCCCATTCTAATTTTTGGTCCTCGACATCTACCCCTCCGTTGTTTGAATCATGCACGGCTAAAAAGTTATTTTTTGTGATAGTCTTCTTGCAGCATGCTGCGACACAGGAGATGGTTAATAACAACACAAACAGAAGAAGCAAAATTTCAAAACAAGTTAACAGGATTTGCTTAAGCCAATTAGGTAGACTGGGTAAACTTAGCTTGTCAAATAAGTCATCGGTGGAGAACTTTGGTGACATTCATATGTCACTGACCAGATCTTGTAACTCTTTGATGCTTTTGAACACAGATTGGGAGTGGTCAGAGAAATTGAGACAGCACATGCCTTCAAAGTCTTGACACCCATGGCCATGCATTAAAAGGAGAAAGTCTGTTGTGGCCCTGTTTTGGAGGGATACCTCTTTCAATTTTAAGGTGTCTTTAACCAGGCCCTCCAGGGCAACGCTGGTGGCATTAGCCTCTTTAGCCATCCAGCATCCCAGGCATGTTAGGAGGACAAGTGCATGTGCTGTCCCAACCCCTGGGAACACCGCAAAGGCGCTCCAAAAATTCATGGTTTTTGACCATAAGGGTATACAAGGGTCACAGTTTTCTGGGATTGGCTGAACAATACTGCTCACTGATTTATAAGGGGAGGATCTTTTAGATCGAATTGGTGCTGAAGGAATTTGGCTTGAGAAAAGGAATTTGCCGAGGTTAGAGAGAGCTGCCCTAGAGTACAGGGGCCTCCTAGCGGGTAAGAGGGGACACCTGCCCAGGCTCTCTCACCACAGATTAAAAAGTTTCCCTCCGGCAACACCATTGGTATTATGCCAACAACCTCAGCGATTATTTTCTCAGGCACGGTGTTGTTGCACCAGAGGGAAATGTTTTGATAAATTTCTTTATAGGGAGTCACTTTGTGGCTATGAACTTTGACAGTGGTGCTTGGTGTAAAGAGAAAACAATGATTTGTAACTATTGATCCCATAATTTCAATTTCCATGGGCTCCTCAGTCCCATATAAGGGAGATTCAAAATGTACCTTTGAACCTTCATTTGTGGGTATTCCAATTAGACACGTTTGAAACAAGTTATTAATGTTCAATAGGGACAGGCACATGGCCTCATTTCCTGTCTCCTGAGTTAATTTTACCCAGATGTTCTCTGAATTGGCATAAGCCCAGTTTGGAAGCACAGCTGCAGTTCCCGATGTTCTTTGCTTGGTTCCTATGTTGAGGAGGATGACGAGGAGGCAGGCACAGGTGTAGCGCATGGTGGATCCTGGTAGATCTTGACTCTCTTTGCTGGGACCCACTTCGAGCCTGTCTCGGTGGAAACACAGGCGTGTCCTTTCCCCTACGTGATGAGAGGGAAAGGACCCATCCATTTGTCAGTTAAAATACTTCTATATAACACTTTGGCCTTCCTTGTATCCTGGTTTGATGCTGAATGGAAGTGCCTTTCAATGGGACTTCTACTCATGGGCATGTCAGGTTCATCCAATTTGTTTAAAAGATTTAAAACATACGTGACTTTGTCCAATCTTTCTTGGGGAGTCATACGTATACTCCCCCTGTTTTGTTTTCTGATTAAATTTTTGATGTTTTGATGAGCTCTTTCCATAATACCTTGTCCCGTAGGGTCATGTGGGATCCCAGTGATATGGTGGATACTCCAGGTATTAAAGAATACCCCAGTTTCTTTTGATACATATGAGGGGCCATTGTCAGTTTTGGCCTGTTTTGGGACCCCCATTCTTGCAGATGAGGATAGAAAATGCCTCTTGACATCTCGATTTTTCTCACCTGAATGCGCTGTTGCCACTGTCATTTTGGAAAAAGTGTCAATCGACACTTGTACGTATTTTAATGTTCCAAATTCTGGTACGTGTGTCACGTCTGACTGCCAAATTTCCAGTGGCTCCAGCTCTCTGGGATTAATTCCCTCAGGTTTAAGCGGGGCCACTGCCTGGCAGTCGGGGCAGGCCCTCAGGATTTCTTTTGCCTGATTTAATTTTAATCCGAATTTTTTTTGCAGCAATCAGGCTTAATGAAATTATCAGAGGACAGGACCATGGAATCTGTGAGTTTAGGGTCAATCACTGTGGCTGAGCCCTTGCAGTTTCTTGCAGTACTTACAAGAGGGCTGTTAGACTAACCCAAATATTTTACAGAATCTCTTTCAGAGACACAGCTGCTCTCAGATCTACTTTTTGTCTCTCCTCATCTTTAGCTTTAGACTCCTCAATCCCCGGCAGGAGGTTTCCAATGTTTTGACTGTCAATGAATGAAAAAAATGATTTTAATAAGTGTGTGCCTGTATGTATGTACATCCCTTTGTTCCACTGTGGAAAACTAACATTTTTCCCCTTAACGTACAAAGTTCATGTGTCCTTTTCTCAAATTCCTCCCACTGGTTAAACACACAATAGCCATGCTAAATTGAATTTAATTTGAAAATTTTTACAGAAATAATACGAGGCATATGTGAGCAAAAAATTAATAATGTTATGCAAAACCTGTTTTTTTAAGCCACTTGATGAAGGAAAGCTGTTTAGTTGAAATGTGATTTTGCACTACATCCCTCAAAAAATTCTTTTTTCCAATTGACTCTTTGGGCATTCTACTAAATAATATTCCCCTTATATCTCAGTAATTTTTTCTATTCTATTTAAAGAAACAAATATTTAGCAAAACTTACTAAAACAAAATTAAAAGTTCATAGGTATTGCAATGAGTGTATTTCTACTTTTCTTCAATTATTTTTATCTGTAAATATTTGCCAACATTTATGGAAACAAAATAATAGGTTTAGTATTTCAGTTATCTTCTCAGATATAAATAGGACTCAAAAATATAACATAGGAACTGCTGCATGAATTTGTATTAACATTTATGGTACTGTTTTAATGAGTTGAAATTTATGGCCCCATTTTCTAATATTTAAACCTTTTGCCAACACTGTGGTAAAAGAATAATACAATTTTCGTGCAGGGCTCTGGGATATTTTCTGGAAGGTAACACTTATTTCCAAACAGATTTAGAGTTAACTAGCATTAAGTACCATGGCTGTCCATGTCACTACAAAAAAACATGGTTCTCAGAATTAAGACAATTGAGAAAACACGTCTCTGAATTCGACGCTTGAATGGCAACTTTGCTAATGAGATCTGCTGTTCCAGAAATGACACTTAGCAAACTTGAGAGCTAACAAGAAGGAAAAGAATTTTAATGGTATTAGATATCCTAAATCAGATAAGAAGATCAGCAAAAAGAAGTGAAAGACTTTTGGACAGATGAGAGACTTTATATGCAACTACAACTCAAAAAAGTTAAATTCAAAACTCTTAAAGAAACCACTTAACTTCTACACTAGTAGTTGTCCTGAGTAAAGAGAAATATACTCCCATCTCTTGAGTATTTGTCTTTAAACTAGAAGAATTAATGTGTCTTACAAAATATTTTTTCAGTGACTATAGCAACACCACCCTTGCTTTTCATTGGGAGTGTAGGGATTATTGACATGCAAACAACAACGAAACTTTATTATAAATGTTTTAATATCTGATATTTAATTTTACATACACTGACAAACAACTAATGTGCTTGAATTTAGAGTAACATTGTGTTTATTAAATTTTATATCCAAATTTTTCAAAGACATGAAAGTGCAGGAAAAGTCTAGTTCAAAGGAAATGTGATTTATAAATTGATGTTTTATCATTTGTTTCACATTTGTTAGCCATCGCATGCCCAGTATTCCTCCAAGATACTTGTGGCACATTGAAGAAAATGCTACAGTAGCAAAATCTGAGGTGTATGATGAGTAGTTACATTTGAAACCTGGATTTACAATTAACTTTACTGGGGGTTGTTTTGGGTTTTTTTATGATAGTACAAGGACAATTAATTTTTTGGTTAACAGCATTACAGTTATACCTGAAAAGTCTTCTCATTAGATTTCTTTTTCAGGTGCTTATATCTTTGTGAAATAAAAGCTCTTTGGGCTAAACTTGTCCTCAATTCTTATTCTTTTTCAGTTCTTTGATTTTATTGATAATAATTTACTATTAACAGTACATATAACTCTCAGTAAGTTGCATATGCTCCCAATGCTTCTGGTTTCCTTTTCACATTTTTCCTAGATGACTGCAGTTACACATTTTGGGCAGCACTGAGCATCACATATTAAAATGCAAAAAGTTCTGGTTAGCTTACTCTGTGTTAGCTGACCTACCAATTGACCCTATCTCATCCTTGCTGCTTTTAAGCACAGATAGTATGAACAATTAGTCACTGGGGGTCCTATTACTACTTATTAGTCACTGTTTTAGTAACCAGTTGCTCAAAGGTACGGTTCTAAATCCATCTTAGACATCTGATTCTGCCTGGTCTCTCTATCCGTTGCTCCAGATGGACATAGGTTCCTATAAATCCTATGTCATATTAGCTACACAGAGGTCTCAAATACCTTGCCTTCAAATAGCACTACCTCCTTGCATATAGTGTTCTGATTCATGTACTTCACAACTGGTCAGCCAAATGACTTCCAGGCTGAACAAGCCCAATTCTCCCAGCTTCTCAGCCTTCCCTCATGAGGCAAGTGCTCCAGCCCTTGGTGGCCATCCTCTGAGCTCGCTCCAATTTGTAGATACCTTTCCTGTATTTGGGAGAGAAAAACTGGGCACATTATTCCACATATTTTCTCTGTTCAGTAGAGGAAAGTAATCACTTCTTTCAATATACCAGAGACATTTCTAACCCAGTGTGCTGTTCGTCTTCATTGCTGAGAGGATGCACTGTTCGTTCAGGTTCGATTTGTTCATTAGGACACCCAGGCACTTTTCAGTAAACCTGCTCCCAAGTTAGTCAGTCCCCAGTCCAGTCACCGTAGAAGTCTGTTTCTAGTAATTCCCTTAGCTAGACCACAAGAATGCAGCTTAGATAAAAAGCTGCTTTCAAGGATTGTGCAAACATCAAGGTAGATTATATTCACCGCTCTCCCCTCATACACAGTCACCTCAGAGTTCAGTTTAGGGACTCAAACTGTGTGTGCAACAAGTTGTATCTTTACAGAATGCCCAAAACAGCAATGACAGCCAGTTTGAAAATGAGGCATTGTTCCACAGTGGTTATTATCAATATTATTATAATTTCTCCTTTTCAAAATTGATCAGTCCATCTATTTGTATATCTGAGCTTTAAATCAGACTTCAGAATATATATACACACTCAAAAGTAACCTTAATACAGAATCAGTTCTTCATAATGCAAATTGTCTAACCCTAGAGGTTCAAAACCGAATTTTAAGCAGTGGGCCAAATTAATCTTTAATGTAATTTCACTGATGTCAGTATGCATAACATCAACTATTAATTTGACCTAATTTATTAGGAAGACTTTGGGCAGATTATAAATGCTACTGAGTTTGCACTCTGTATAAAAATACATTATGTATGATCATGAAGCTGAGTGACTTTTATTTGTGGCGAAAGCCATTTGGTTAAAATCTACACATATTAAAAATAAAAAAAAAAAAGGAAAAATATTTAATTCATCACGACTCCATATTGGCAGAGCACTTAAAAATACAGTTCAAGCTGAAGACATGCTTAAATACTTTTTCTGTTGGTCCAAATGATTGTTTGGAATTTGTATTGTCTAACCATTTTTAAAAAAATGTACTAATAGATCTACAAGTAAAAAAAGAGTGCTAATGCACGAGCAAAGAAATAATGTTAATCTAAAATGGGGAAAATCATCAAAATATAAGTATATTCACTTATCATCTTGCAAATATGGGTAAATATTAATTATTCCATCTGAGGGGATACTTGTAATTTTATTCATAAAAGGGTGTTATAAAAAATAGACTTCTAGAAAAAATTAATTTAAAAAAAATAGGAAGGAAGAAAAAGCAACATTCTATTTGCATAACTCTGAGTGAACATATGAGCAAGCTTAAATAACGAATAAATGCCAAAATGTCTCAAAGAGCACTATAATGACATTCAATTTTAGCTTTTCTCCATAGATGACATGACTTTAGGCAAAAATTGAAGTATCAAGTGGATAGATATCAAGTACTTTCTGCCACACCCCTGTAATCTCTTTTTATTCACTTATGAACAGGACTATAGCTTCAAATTTTTTCCCTTTCGTTAGCCAAACCTGACTATTGCACTTGTCCTGTACTGCTAAATCCTTTTGTGCCTCAATTAAAATTAAACTTGAGTTTTGGTAAGAATCCTGCATGTGAAAGTCTGAGCTTTTCTCTAAATACATTATTATTTAGCAATTTCTTTTTCTTTTCTTTTTTTTTTTTAGGTCAGTCTTCCCATCCTTAGAACTCTTAATTGCTGTGACAGTAGATATTTGTGGGCTTTGTTGTATATTCAAGGATGAAAAAGCCACCATTGCTACGAGAAAATATGATAAACCGTCTGCCTCTTCTTCAACCCACTGATAAATGTATACATTGGAGTTTAGGTATTTTGCCTGCTACCATCTGAAGCCCTTGATCTGCAGAGTCCTATGTATTCTTCATAGCACTTTCTAGCTATTGGTGCTGTCTGTACTGCATGGTGTTTTCCTGGATTTTCTCACATTTGCCACAAATTTGCAACTCATTTACCTTCCTATACTCATTTTTCTTTCTGAGAACATCTAAGATTCACAGAGGACATAATAAATTGCCAGTCTTATTTTAGATATGAAACTATACAGAACAATTTTCAGAGATTAAATTTCTTAAAGCACAGTTTCCAGCAATTTCAGGACAAGCAATTCTGCATTCACAGTGGACATTAGTCATTGGTGCAGCTGAATTTAGAGGATTTAATGCAGATGAATATCACAACTTGACATCCCTCATATCATAAAGTTCACTCTGTATGTCTTACTGCTAAGATGTTGCAATTACAGAACTTTTAACTTTCGTGATGACAAACACTGCTTTGAAAGTTGAAGGGTTGGAGTTGGTCTTCATTTTTTTTGCTGATGAGATGTCTGTCTTCTAAACAAAAAAGAAAAAAAGAAAAAAAGACAAGAAGAAAAAAGTAGGTTTTTCTTCTAATTTCCCGGGAGATAATATTAAGTCACCACTGACTTGTATGTTTTCAATTCCACAACTCTTACATTCTCTAATGTAAGAGTTAGTTTAACTGACATTGCTTTTAGGACTGGACACACATAAGGGAGAAAGCAATTTTAAGGAAGCAAAAGGTGCAATACATGACACTTCTGTGTCTCTCTTACTCTGGACAGGAAAAGTTAGTCAACCTCCCCTAGAGTGTAAAACAGAAAACTGTAGAAACAGATTAATTTTCTTTTTTCAATATTTATTATGCTTTCAACCAATATTTATTATGCTTTCAAGCACCCTGAAATAGAAACTCTGAACACTTTGATTAATGGCCTGAAAGATTGTCTAGTGTTGTCGCTGTTTTGGAACATATTGCTGTGTCTTTAGCTCTAAGATTTTCATAACTCCTTCTAGGAGTTGTTCTTTCCTAACTCAAAACAAATACGTGGTCCAAGAAGAAAAATACATTTGACTACTGATTAACCCAATCTATCTGTCTGTTGGACCATTATTTTAATTCCAAGTCCAAATCAGTAAAAGGACAGTATCTATGTATAGCAATATAACCTTGGACCTTGAACAGAAATGTAAGCTTAGAGCATCTTCAGACAGTTATGAACCAATGACTCAGGCCCCAATTTGTGTTGCATTTAAACTGTCAGACTGACTATCCTAATTCTGCTTTCAAAGCCCACTGCTCCCTCTGGGACAGCAGTGTGCCAGTGTAATGCTAAAATTCCTTGTAGTCTTAGGGTGGATTTACCTAAGGCTACTCTACTTCAGCTCCCTCCTGCCTGGGGTCTTTAGTCTCTGGCTGCTTTTCTTTCAATACTTCTCTTTTTTGCTTCCTGGTGATAAAAGTATCATGTCAGTCCTGATTTGTCACTTCACAAGCTGTCTAGTAACTACTAAAGCACTGAAAAACCCAAAAGTCTCCATAGAGTTAGAAGACAAAAAATACTCAAAAATTAGCAACCATGAACACATTTTCTTAGGCAAAGGCAGCAATTTCTAACAATTTTTTTTCCTTGGCCACGACTATTTCTGAACATAGATGCTTCTACACGTGAACCTTTGAATTAAGTCTAACAATCTGTATCACAGCAACTAGTTCAAAAGCAGCAGTTGGCAAACACCAGCCCTTCAACAGAAATAAAATATAGTTTAATGGTTAGCACTACACAGTTGGAAATGTTCACAGGGACATTTCATGTTATAACGTCTGTCACGATTCTGTTTTCCTGTAGGGTATGAGCACTAAAGGAACACTTTGACAGGGAATATCAGTAGGTTTATTTTTATTTTCTATTATGTCTTAGAAGAGGAAATTGTATTATTTCTACATCATTGATATCTGATTTCAGTTCTGAGCTAGCTTAGACTTATTTTTCTGCATTATATTCCATTAAGTCTGAGGCTAGAAAAAAAAATCCCCAAAAACCAAAAAACCCCACAGCAACAACAACAAAACCACGCAAAAAAGCCCCAAACAAACAAAACCAAAAAAAATCTTTTCTCTCTAAAGATATCAAAATTCTGAACCACCGACTACAGCATCTTGTCTCTACTGAATACAGGCAACCTTTGCCTGCAGAAAGTGGTGTTCCCACACTGTTTGACTTAATTCAGTTCAAAGACTTCAGCATGCTTTAGAGTTATAATCTTTGGTCACCATAGCAGGCAACAAACAACCACACTTTTAGAATTCAGGTCTCAAGCATGTGTCACTTCCTGTTGCTTTTTTAATTGATGTACTACCATAAATTAAGATTCCTACATGATATCTCAAGGATAACCTTTCTGTAATGTCACATCAGCACTGTGTTTTCCTATGCAAAGTATATAACTTGTGTTTGACACACTGTTTGACTAACTACTGAAACTGTAAACTTTTTTATCATTCACAAACCCTGTAGTTATAAACTTAGACTGTGTTTACTAATGTGCCTGGAAAAAGTAGCATCCTCTGGTTAAAGCGACTTATTCTGATGAGAAGACATGACCTTACATTTAAATTTCAAAAATCTTTCCCTACAGAAAGAAAACTATTCAAGAAGAAAAGCATGCTTTTTCACTTCTTGGACATCCCATAACAGTAGTCACTAGATAAAAATTTATGGGCTTAAATTTAAAGAAAAAAACTTAATATACATTGCTATTGAACATGCAATGTTGCATGTCTTCTTTGCTGTTGAAATTAGGAAAAAGAATCATCTTTCCAAAGAGAAGAGAAAAAAAAGAAACAGCAATAGCAGATGAATACCACACCACTGGAATAAAGGATGAAAATCTAGACTTTACCAGCCTTTTTATTTCAATGTCATTTAAATTGTCATTAAACATTTTCAAAAGTATATATCAGAGACAGGTGAATTCTCAAAACTGATACAGATTTTTTAGCAAAGAACAGTGTTAAAATTATACAAAAATTAAAGATTATTTGATGAATACTTCTTCTTTTTATCTCCAGTCTTAAGGGTGTACTCAGAGCTTACAATTCATAACAAGTTGTCCACCTTTATTGTAGACCAGCATGGACACTAAGAAGACAATAGCTTTCAAAATATGCTAATTAGATTAGTAGATTTTCAGTGTTTTAAAAATAAAATAGGTCAAAAAGTAAAAAAGGTCAAAAAACAGTTTTCAAAATTAAGGACAGTAAGTAGAAGAAAAAGTAGAGTACTCCACAAGCTCCAAATAACACACTGGAAAAATGAAAAACTCTGGCAACTCAACATGGATGCTGAGGAAAGTCACTGGAAGGAAGATATGGACTACATACCTCTTTGAAAGTAATTGTGAGAAGCATTATTTATGTCAGTGGCATGTCATGGAAAAACAATTTTGTGAAACATACTTGTCATTCTTATTTAAGATTATACCTTTGATTGATGATTATATTTATCATCCAAGGCTTATTATCTTTAATTTGTGTGGAGCGTTTTGTTTGAAAATAAGTTTGATATGCTATTAAAGAGAAGATTAGACTAGATTGTCAGAAAAGTGTTAAGACATAGTTTTACAGTCTTGAAAGAAAGTATGTCGATCAATATCACTACTGTCATTGTATTTACATTTTTATTTTCTTTTTTTTCCACATTTTTATTAGGTAGATAAAAACTATAACACCTTCCTACAAATCTTGCTCTTCTTAGGCCTGTTCTTAAACCATTACTGTCTATGCTCAACATTGCTTTTCCTTATGTTCTTGCAACAATGAAATTACTGCTTTCAGTTCTTCATAGTTTTATAAAACTGAAAAAAACTGACATAGAAGTTTCAGTATGAAGTTTCAGTAGCATAATTTCTAACTGCACAGTATTATAAATTTGCCTAAAATTCTTTTATTCTATAGATCCTTTATTTGCTGCAATTCCATTACTAAAGGTTTGTACTGCAGCAGCCTGCGTGTAGTGCATTGATTACTTCAAAGAGAAATACAGATTATGCATAACATAAGAAAAAGTTAGATGAGGAGAAACAGAGAAAAATATATCTCAGAAATAGTTATTTCTCATTTTAAGGAATGCAGCCTTTTTTCAGACTTTTTTGTGATAAATGTTACATATATCATGCCTGCACAGGGGAAAAACAGTGAAAGAAAAATAAGTCAGGATCTATTTCAGCACAAGACATCAACTTCTGAATGACATTATCTGAGAATGGATGACCTTTAGTAGTTTGGAATAACTGTGATTTAGTATTTTAGCTATTTTATCTCTGCTGAGTATACAAATAAACACCCATGCAATCTACTCATTCTGAACTCTCATGTACTAGATAATACCTATGAAGCCAAAATTAGTAACAGCAACTAGTATTATTGTACACAACATTCCAGAAAGTCACAGTATTGGCATTTTTTCAGAAGTAGCTTCCTCCTGAAATAAATAGAACATGCATTATTGTAATTATATATATCTTGTTTTCTTAAATCACAGATTTTAAGAATCACAGAATGGGTAGGGTTGGAAGGGATCTCAGTGGGTCATTTGGTCCAACCTCCCTGCTCAAGCAGGGTCACCCTAGAGCACAGAACTGCATCCAGACAGGTCTTGAATATCTCCAGTGAGGGAGACTCCACAACTCTCGGGGCAACCTGTTCCAGTGCATGGTCACACACAAAGTAAAGTTCTTCCTCATATTCAGGTGGAACTTCCTGTGCATCAGTTTCTGCCCGTTGACTCTTATCCTATTGCTTGGCACCACTGAGCAGAGCCCAGTTCCATCCTTTTGACACCCTCCCATCAGATACTTACAGACACTGGTACGGTCCCCTCTGTCATCTCTTTTCAAGCCTGAACAGGCCCAGCTGTTGCTCTCCACTGGGTCCTCTCCAGGAACTCCATGTCTATCTGGTACTGAGGAGCCCAGAACCAGATAAAGGATTCCAGATGTGGCCTCACTTGGTCTGATGAGAGTGGAAGGATCACCTCCCCCAGCCTGCTGGCAACACTCTTCCTAATGCATCCCAGGATACTACCGGTCTTCTTGGCCACAAGGACATACTCACTGCTGTCTCATGGAGAGCTTGTTGTCCACCAGGACCCCCAGGTCCTTCTCTGTAGAGCTGCTTTCCAGTAGGTCAGGCCCCAGCCTGTACTGGTGCAGGGGGTTATTCTCCCCCAAGGTGCAGGACCCTGCATTTGTATTTGTTGAATTTCAGACAATTCTTCTCTGCCCATCTCTCCAACCTGCCAAGGTCCCTCTGAAGGGCTGCACAGCGCTCTAGGCCACTCCTCCCAGCTTTGTGTCATCAGCAGACTTGCTGAGGAGGTATTTGCCCCTTCATCCAAGCCATTAATCAGTAAGTTAAACAATAATGGTCCCAATACTGAACCCTGCATAACAACACTAGTGACAGGCCTCCAAGTACACCTTGTGCCACTGCTTATGTCCCTCTGGGACAACTCAGCCAGTTTTCAATTCTGTGCTGCTGTCTACTCATCCAATTCACGCTTCCTGAATTTGCCTGTGAGGATGTTATGAGACAGTGTTGAAAGCCTTGCTGAAGTTAAGGTAAACAATATCCATTGCTCTCCCCTCATCCGCTCAGGTAGTTTTTTCACCATAGTAGAAGGCAATCAGTTTGGTCAAGCATGATTTACCTTTAGTGAAACCATGCTGACCACTCCTGATCACCTTTTTGTCATCATGTCATACATCAAATCTGAGGCTGGTACAGTTAGAATGAGAAAATAAATTCACCCTATGACAAAAACTTAAATTAGGAGGTACCATCTGTAAAGTCCCAGAGTTCCGCTATAGCACTCTGGTGCTGAATCACTTTCTCAGTGGTAATCACAGTATTAACAGAGGGTGATGGGAAAACCTTATGCCAACGTATTTGAGCTTTTATAACATACCCAAACTGTTAATATTTCTTCAAAAATAAATCGGATACATATTATGTTATGCCTAGTCAATGACTAGTAGACCTGCTGAAAGCCAGTTATGTGTCTAATACTTGGATTGAGATTGAAGCTGAAAGTGGATCTACAACAAAACATTAGACTCAAATGTTCAACCTCAGGACTGACTAGAAGATGAGCTGGTACAAATTCTAAGTTTTGTTTCTAACCTTTCCTAATGCAAAAACATTGTGAGAGAAATGAAAGTCTTTCATAAAAATCTCTCATCTAAGAACATGGACAGTTTTCTTTGGGTGTCAAGATCATAATTATATGTCCTGGATGCACCTCTAATTGTAGGTTTAAATGCTTAAAAAGAATACATAATTTTAAGCTTTTACAGAAACCTTTAACCCTGATTATGTAAAGCTTCTACTTTCTTGTCTTTCTATTAAGGAAAAAAAATGTATTAGAATATTAGCCCTTGATATAGTCCAACTCCTAATGTGTGTAGCATGCTGTATTGCACAACTTGTGATAAGAATGACCTTCTGCGTTAATCCATAACACTTTCTAATAGAGTAACATGCAAAATATTCCATTTTCTGGAGTCTTCACATCAGAATCACCATGGAAATCTGATACTGCACAACTTCAGAAGTAGACCAGAATGGAAAAACCCACTGTTTATTCTTAGCAACCAGTTCAGAAAGTTTTTATATTTTTACATCAGTAAAAGCTCTCTTAAGTCAAGATTGTTAAAATACATAAAATGTTATGAAATTATATATGGCAGACTATATAATGGAATTGAACCAGGTTTGAATTTTTTCTTCTAGGTAGAACTGATACATATTAGCTAAAAAAAATAAAATTCTCTTATGATTTAATATAGTCACTAGTTAGTAAAATAATTAAGGCTTCTGTAATACAATCAGTTTGCAACTATTTAGCAATGAAATTCCTAACTATGTAGCACTAAATCCATGAATGCTTACTGAAGTTTAGTGTTGCAATTTTCTAGTGCTCTCCATTAGTGGAATTTCAAACTCAAATTTAGCTAGTAGCCAAGTTATAAAACAAATTGAAATTCACAGTGAAAAACCTGGGAAATCTGAGCTTCATGTATTCAGGGATGCATGCAGGTATATCATGATATCATTCTAATTCTGTCTGTACTGTCCAGCCTGGTTGCCCATAAGTCAGCTCCAGCTCAGAAAATATTGACAGGATGTGATGGAGGTCACAATTACCAGAGCTATGTACCAACTGCTCCTCTGCATACCTGAAGCTACAGCGTGATGGTGGTGCAACTCTGACCTCAATCAGTTTGTATATCAGAGCAAAGGTGAAACAGATCTGTCTACTACAGCTGGTCAACAAGCAACTTAAGGATGGGATCCATTTTGTGAAGCCTACCTAACTGACTGGGTGTTGCCTTCAGCAGAAAATGCCAAGAGCTTAAGCATCAGCCTTACAAGGAAATATAGATCATAATACCAAATTTATCACAAATATTTCTGCTAAACAGTATTTGTTTGATAACTATATACCTTAGTTTTCAATTAGCTTGATGGAATTTTTAATCATCCTGCCCAAGTGATTAATTATGTCATATTTCATTTTTGTTTATTATAGCTCATAACATTTTTTAAAAGTACATTTAAGTAATCTTTTCTGTCAGTAATGAATTGGGGACAGACCCAGGGAGAGCACCTAGGAGAATCAGTTGTTCCACCTGAGAGACTAGGCATTACTTTTTATTCAACCTTCTAGTTCTCACATTCATCAGCCTGTAGCACTGTCAGCCATTAAAATTTGCATTGCCAATGTTAGCTAAAGGAGCAAATGGAAGCAAAACAGGGGGCACGAAAGACTAGATTTCAAAATATAATTTGTTGTGGCATGGATTTTTTTTTAATGAAGAACTGCTATCTTATCTTACTAACATTTTAAGCAGTATGAGTTTCTTGTATTTAGATGCATGGGTCCTACACTTAATACCAGAGAGATTTCTCAGGGTGGGACCTATAACATACCATCTGTGGAATAGCAAAGAAAGAAATTACACAATCAGTAGTAGATTCTAAGCAAACATTTTAAAAACATGACAGCTCCCTTTGGGTTACTTTGATGAATAAACAAGATTAGAAGGTCTCAGTTTTCCAGAAACAAATTCCATCATATGGGCGTGTTTCTTAAAAAAAAAAAAAAAAAAAAAAAAAGGAAAATTAGAATTCTGGAAAACAGAGCACACTAAAGTTAAAACCTCTATAATTTTAAACAGTCTGAGGGATTTGTGTGAAAGTTTAATTGCTTTTTTTTCTAATTACATTAAGAACTTGTGATTGCCTACAGAAGCCATCAAATGTTCCACAGAATCTTCTTTTCCTCTTTTTTTGTGAAGCACAACAGTTGTCAAGCAAAGGCAAATGAATGGCAACATTAATATTCTTGACATGCTGCAATATTGTGATGATGAATGCCATTAAAGAGCCTGTAAATAAAAAAATTAATGAAGCAATAACATAAATGGAGGTCATGGGTGTTCTTTCCCCCTCCTTCACTGTTATTAGCAAAGCACTTAAGCATGTCTTTAGCTTTAGGTATGTGAATAGTCCCATCAAAGTTAATAGTACTATTCACATGTTTAAAATTAAACATTTGCATAAGTGCTTTGCAGACTTAAAGGCTTTAAGTGAAATGATTTACCAAAACTGAACTGCTCTTGGTTCTGAGAACAAAAGCAATGACATGAAAATAAGTTTCCAAGCCCTATGCCATCAGCCACTCTGACCTGCCATCTAGAAAAGCACTGATGACAGGTGAAATAATCAGTCTGAGATCACACTGGAAGTCTTTTGCTATAATCACAGAATGGCTTTTTTTCTTATTCCCTAGAAACTCAATCACTACAAAAAGTTTTCTTCACAAGAAATAGTGCTGAGAAGGATGAACTGTAGATCTGCAGCCTGTTTACTTTGGTGGCAGGCAGTTGTCACTTTGTATAGGACAAGATCTGAAATGCTGTGATCCAGGAAGTAGCCACAGAGAGAGATTCCTACCTCATTCCTGACTTTTTTGTGCCTCGCTGATAATCCTCTACACTGTCCTGAAATCAGCACCTACAGTAAGAGCTCGTTTTCATGATAGACTTCCATTATTATGGTAATATTTATTAGATCAATAGGTATTGGTACATGCTAGGAGATCATAGATAAGATACATGTATTGATTATCTGCGTAACTGAGTATCTCAAACATGAGAGGTCTAAGGAAATTAGAGTCTAATTAGCAAAGATGGAGAGAACTGTCAAATTTCTCCTGTGTACCTCTTCTGATATCATTCTGTCTCTGAGTTATTTAAGTTCTTGAAAAGTTGACTGAAATAAGAACTTCTCTTGTTCCTGGTGATATTTCAGAAAGGTATTTTTCAATCCAGCATGTAAAAGATGGCTTTAGTTTTGACAGAATCTAAATGCCTACACTTCCTCTGTACAATTTCTTAATTAAAGTGTTAATCTTACTATGTAATTATCATGTTTGAGCACTGCAACAAACATTTACGAGTTAAAAAAGTATTACCATTAAACTAACTATTAAGAAACTCAAGAGAGACTCGTATCACCCATTGCTTTCACTGTTTCACTAAAGGTTCAAAAGGGTGTAATGTAATGAGGGTGTTCCTCCTCCGAAAACGATAGTCCTGCTTGTTCTTATTTTGTTGTACTTCTCGAGGTAAAACAGACTTTTGGGAAATAGCCAGGTGGCCTTTGCAGATTTGATGAGTCTTTGAGCTAGTTAACTGTAATAGCTTGAAAGTGTTGATGGTCAGACCTTTAATGGATGATGAACTGCAGAGCTCTTATGCCTGCAGTTGCTGTTCACAGCCTGACTCAATAAGAAACTAGGAAATCTTATAAATATAGTTTGTCACCTAAGATGTTCTTAATATGAGCATTTTAAAAAAGCTAACCTGATTTGATTTAGTTACACCAAGAAAAATATACATGTGGAAATAAATAATTTGAACTTAATCTGGCTTCAGTTTACGCAATCAGAATACAGTGTAACTCTGGAAGAAAAAAGAAGGTGACTTCGGTTTCAGATTTTATCTCATTTGTGTTTTTTTTCATGGGAGACTGTCATACTGCAAGTCAGAATGCAGTTCTCTAAATTTTCATGCTCAGCTTATCCTAAACAATTTTAAGGTGAAAAATCTTTCTCCTTGTTTTATAAAAACATCTTATCCAATATGGCTTGACATCCCATATCTCACATCCCACCCTAGGATCTATTTATATACAGAACACACTTCAGCTTCAGATTTTATCATAGGACTACTGTATCACGGGCTCCAAGAAAAAGGAGATGTTCACACATCGAGGAACAGCTGGCAGCTGGTGTTTTTAAATTGGTGATGTTTGAACTTCCCCTCTTCAGAATATCACTGTGAATCAGTTCAAATTCAAACTACACTGAAGGCCAACAAAGATATTAAAGAGGAGCATATTCACTAGGATTTACTTAAGTCATCAAAGCCTACTGGGTATCTGACTTGAAGCAGTTGAGTGCCAGACTGTGAATTTTGAGATCCATGCTTTAGTAATCTTGAAAGTGTAGGCTTTGTGAACCGTAGTGAATAATTTTTATATTACTTATAGTTTATTCAAAGACAATATTCCTTGAGAAAAATGTTTGTTTTGATCATATTCTCAAGAATATGTTATGAGCTATTTAATTACTACTTTAAAATTACAGTTCAGCAATTTGATGAGAGCTTAAATTTCTTGGTGTGACCTTCCAGCTGGAGAGGAAAAGGAAAAGAAAATACATATATCTACTACTGTATGGAGTAGTATTAGTCTGCAACTATTCTACTGTCACATGTATGAGCAATCAGGGAAATTATGAGAGTTTAAAAATTAAAAAAAATAGAGCATTTAAAAAAGAAGAGCCGTGACTGAAACACATAGCTTTTTTATCACTTATCCCTGCCATTTTTTTACTCTTATCTTCACCTAAAGTCATACTTCAAATGTCAGGTGTCTACAAATGGTGGCATTAAAAAAAAAAAGTGTGTAGAAAAATCTAATGGGTAAAAAATTATATATGTATAGTTTTTCCAGAGTATTCTTTCCACTTCTAGCTTTCCCATTTTTTTCTGCATTTGACTACCAAAATGCTTTGGTTTGCATTTCCTTTGCTAGTCTCATAATGTGTCTTGGACCCATGCTAAATTTAAAGAAAATATACCTTTTACTGAATCTGTGATTTCATTGTTCTGTAAATTTTCAATTTTAAATTTTAATTTTAAATTAAAATTCATTAGTTGCATTTTATACATGTTGGGAATAAGTCAGAAGAAAATTGAAACTCTAACTGACAATATTTTTACTGAAATGCACTTCTTTGCAATTAAACGACAAGGTTCACTAAAGTTAAAAAAAAACCCATCAGTCTAACAGGTCCCAGAAATGTCACTGATGGTATTCTTCACTAAGATTTATTCAAGCTACTAAAAAAACTCGGAAACCCCCCCAAAAAACCCCACAAAACAAAACCAAAACCCAAACCAAAAAAACAAAAAAACTCACATAAAACCAACAAGGAGGAAAGATAAGTTTATATTTTTCCTGCCTTTTAGTTTGAATTTCAATCAGTCCTTTACGCTGGAAATTAAAAGAAAGGAATGCAGTCTCTTGATTATCATCAATATGCCAATAATTTGATCTGGTAATTAGTTCTCTCTTTTAAAATTCCCTTTCTAAAGTGTTGACATTTGTGTTCTTCAGAAATTTTAATGAGGATGAATTCAACATACTGTGAGATACTGAGGTTGCAGCTTTTCCTTTTCAGGAATTCACATTGCCTGAGACTGAAAACACATTTTTCCACAACCTCTCTCATCTTCAAATTTGGCCACAGATGAATAGATGAAAGATGGCAGATTTTCTCTTCTGAGCACAAGTAGAAAAGGTGGAAATACTAAAAAAAAAAATTGTTATACTTGCAATATAATCAATCATAATTATAAATGTCTGCAGTATATAGTAATAGAAGTAGCCACCATATGTTTATGAAGAAATCACATAAAATCCCTGGTTTGCTTCTTTTGATCATGTAACCAACTGTGCTGGTTTAAAGGTAAACCAGCGGGGGAAATTAATCCGACTCAAAAGAGATTATAAATCAGAATAACAATTTATTAAAAATAATACAGTAAATACAATTACACAGACAAACAATTGGTTTAACCCACAAAACCGAGATGTATAACCCAGCACCCTGGGGCATGACCAGGATGGTGTTTGTTGGCCCCTGTGCTGAGCCCCACGTGGTCACCCCTGAGTCCAAAAGTAAAAGGAGAGGGAAAACCTGTTGGTGAGAGTGCTGGTCACAGTCTGGTCGAGGGTGGTGATCACAGTCCTGTTGAGAGTGGTGGTCTCAGTCCAGTCCAAGTTCTGGTCCTCTGGATCCCACGAGTGGTACAGAAGTCCCAAGACCCCAAGATTATATATCCTCAGGTTCAGGCAGGAATGTCCAGTACCTCCCTCAGAGCGGGGAGTTCCACAGTAGGTATAAGAACAGGAACATCCTCCTATCTTACAAGCCTCTTAACACCCAGCTTATACCCTGAGGGGTCAGGCGTGCTCTGGACAGTTGCTGTAAATGGTCTTTTGTTACCAGTTCCTGGGAAATGGCATGGAAGGCTATAGAAGACACAGTTTTGGGTTACACCTACGCAGTGATGAGCTGGTCCCAGCTGTTCTAACTAGGACACCAACCCAACAGCAAACAGGGAAATATCAGATGTGATTGACATGTGTCGACTTGAAGAATGACTAAATTACAATATATTTTTCATAATAGTTCTAAAATGTATGAACTGACTAAAGTCACAAGTTAAATGCACAACTGCTGAATATATCGCACTTACTGGTTCGCTATCTAAAGTGGACAGATAATTAAAGTGTCCTTTCCAAAGAGCGAGAATAATTCAGTATTTTCATTAATGTCTTTGACGATGGAGAGCTGAATATAATTGCAAAATGTTACCACAATAAATGGTTAATAAATCACAAGCTGTATTTGAAGATACTACTTTGTTTCTAGTAGAAAAAAAAATTACAAATCTCACATGAAAGAAACCAAAGGCAGATATGCCACCTAAGACATTGTTAATGGAAGCTAAAAGGAAATATTGCATCATATTTTGGACATCACATTTCAGACATGGACAACAAAACATAGCTAAGAAAAGAAGTTGAAAGATGTGAGCTTGTTAAGTTTAAATATGAAAAGTTTAAAGAGCATGGACATAATAATAGTTTTCCACTAACTGAATAATATACAGAGACAGAACTGTGAAAGATTTTGTCTGTTCATGGAGGTTGCACTAGAAGAAAACTGGGGGTTTTTTTCCTTGTAAGAAAAATTCAGAATACATATTAGAAAAATATAAGGGGTTTTATACTTTTCCAGTTATTAATGAGGAAGGTTAAGCCTTTCCAAAGTTTATGAAAAAAAATGTTGGATAAATATCTTCCAGAAAGGTCTAACTGTACTTGATACTAGTTCAGTGCACAGACATGGCTAAATTATTTGTAATTGTCTCTTTTCCAGTTTTGATTTTGCTAACACTGCAAACCAACAATTATCTAAATTATCAGAACAATTTTCATTAAAGGAAAGAGATACTAGACAGTATCCAAAAAACATTGAGGTTTATAACATTATAGTCTGGGAAGCTGATGATGTCTGTCAAAATTGGCCACTTTTTAGCAACTTATGGCCTGTTTTAATTTTCTTTTAATTTTGCTCAACTTTAACTGAAGGCATTTTCAATGCTCAGTATCATGTTTTAGCAGATCAGCTAAGCTGGTTCTGTCTTTTAGAAAAAGACTAGGATATTTTCTCCATTCTGAAAATATTTTCCTGATTTTTTTTCTTAACTGTTTGGAGAGGTTTAGAGGCCTCCATATTTTTGAAAGGGAAATTAAGCTAATGGAGCCTGCTATGAATTTTAATCAATTACAGCTCGCAGCTTTTCAGCAGTAAAACTAGTTTAGGTCATGGCACCTACATTCATAAGAGGGAATCTGTTTGTCCTGTTCTTTGAAATCTTTCCATTAAAGTTCTTTTTCTTCTTCTTGACACACACACACACCACTTTCCCCTTCTCTCTGAGACAATACAGTGAAATAATCCATGACCAGAATAAAAGGCAGATGGAAGAGGGGTCACACTTGGAATACACTGGGAGACAGTATTCTTCTTAGCAGCAGATAACAGCAGGTGATAGGAGGTCATAGTAAGAAAAGTTTGGCTCCCCAGTAAAAGAGAGACATGGATATACTGGGAAGAGTCCAGCAAAGGGCTACACATCTACCTAAGGTACTGGAGCATCTTCATATAAGGAAAGGCTAAGATGGCTGGTACTGTTTGGCCTTTTTTTAGCAGAGCCCTGTGACAAAAGAAGAGGCAATGACCACAAGCAGAATCACAGGAGGTTGCCTCTGAACATTAGGAAACTTCTTCACAGTGAAGGTGACTAAGGACTGGCACAAACTGAAAGGGAGATTGTGGAGTGTCCATTTCTCAAGATATTTAAACGTTGTCTGGACACAACCGTGGGCAATTGACTCTAGATGGTTCTGCCTGAGCAGAGGAACTGGATCAGCTGAACCTTCCAATCTCAACAAACCATCCTGTGATTCTGCAATTCTATGAATGGGACTAGAGCCCAGGTAAACCAGAGCTGCCACTTCCAGCACCACTGCTGAGAGGTTCCTGTCCCCTCTTAACCTTTGAGAGGAAACAGAAAAAAGCATGCTGCAAATATGACCCTTGTGTCATTCAACTACAAGAGTTTGTTTCTTATTGTTTTTTCACTCATTATAAGGGAAGCATACAATTTCTGAAAAACCAGTCTTTTCAAGTATCTAGGTTATAATTGCATGTAGAAGCTAAGCATGGGGGTTGCAGATAATGGAAAAATATCTCAAGTTAGTTAACAACAAGACATTGATGGTCTTAATATCTTGTTTAAATTAATTCTTGTCACAATTCTTTCACAATTCATATATCTAGCTTAAATATTTTAGAGCACTAAATAAATTTAATCTAAATTATTCCCATGTTCTTTACTACCAATTTTTCAGAGATTGAAAGCAGATCAGATGAAAATACTCAGAAAGAAACTGCTTTTCCAAAATTGCCAGCTCACTCTGTCAGAGAAAATATTTCTTGGATTTTTGGAACAAGAGACTAGCGCAGATTTGGAATTCATTTCCGTAATTTGTGCAACCAAACATATTTCTATTTATTTTTGCTAAATTTTGCCAAATGGATGATCACCCACACACAATTTGTCTTTCATTTCATATATTGAATCACACTATTTATTTTTCTTTTCAGAATCTCTGTTTCTAAAGAAAGAAAATAATAATATATCAAGCAACTCATTGACTTCAAAATTGCAAGAAGTTTAAAGCTAAAGAAAAGTAGTGACAAGACTGATAGGGTGAAGCTAACAGGCTAAAGCCAAGATACTTTGCCATGTTAGGAAATCTGAAAGTAATAAAAGTTAAGTCTCAAAATCAATATGAAATTCACATATTTCAGCACTTCAATAGTTCCTATGCAGCTACGGCGTAAGATTCAGTTTCATCTTAAAGATAGTTGATAGTAAGTATGGACTAAATGTAGTGGCTTGAGAATCACCTACACTGAGTCAAAAATTCTATTTATACTATGCTTAACATGTTTCCAGATTCAGGGGAGTATCACCCCTCATCATGAAAAAAAAACAAAACAAAAAAATCCTGAACTCAAATAATATTTTAGGATTCCACCAATCAATTAAAGTATTTTTGTTTTATATAGTACTTTTGTTTTAATAAATACAACTAGATAAAAAAAATATTAAAGTTAGAAAACAATTAGAAAAATATACATGTTAGTTTTCCAGGCAAAACAACTTTTATTCTTTGAGGGTAATAGTTAAAATGACAAACACAAGTTTTCTCGTATGAAGTAATTAAAATTGCTCTTCAGGTGTTAAAACTGATTATTGAAATAAACCTCGTTTTCTTTGATCCAGTATTTATTAATTCTTTACTGTTTTTATACCCATATGTTCAACATAATTTAGACTGCTTAGATGTAAGATTTTGTAGACATTGGATCTGAGTCTGAGTACCTTTGCAGTTGTATTCAGTTAGTTAGAGAATCTTTAAATCAAGGAACAATCTTTTTCTGTTAGATGAGTTTCCTGACTTTTTTTTCAGCAGCAATCGAAGAAAAGGAGTCTTCGTCAATCAAACTTAGTAAAACTGGGAAAAAAAAAAAGGGAAGAACGAGTTGATTGATATAACAAAAAGAAGCTTTTTGTACTGAGATAACATGAGCTGAGTTTTAAAATTAAGAGAAAGTCAAGATAAAGTAACAACTGAAGTAGTCAGAAAATTTAGAACCTGTAAGAAGACCATGGCATTTATGCAAATATGTAAAGAAAGTGACCAGAATGAATGGACGTTAAAGAACTTTGCTAAAATGCTTTCCGAATGCTAAAGCGTTGGTTTGTTGGTTTTGGTTTTGATTTTTTTTTTCTTGTATAGTCCTGATGCAGATCTCACATCTTTCTTTCCATATCACCCCCATATGGAGCAAAGACATTAGAAAGCACACATCCCTCAGTCCACTGCTCACACTGGTGGAAATAGACCTCTAAATCCTAGCTTCTGTTTTGTTTCCCTGAAAACTGTTAGGGAGATCCTTTCTGTTTTCTGAGTAGATAACAATTAAAGTCTGCTGAGTTGATCCTAACAGCAATAGCTTTAACACACATAGTGATTACCAGTTGCCTTGAGGTCCCTACCATTTGACCTCAGTCTCACAAAACAAACACTCCTTTTGCTAACAGCCATGTATGCAACTGAAGTTGCCATATCTAGTTCTCTGACAGATGTATAACGGATTTTCAATTAAAGGCTTTTCACACACTGATACTGCTGAGCTTTGGAGACATTTGTCTCTAAACCTAAATGTTGTGACTAAGAATGGAGGTAACTGATCACAGACATTTAAAAATTTCAGCTTCACCCAGCTGTTCCACCTCCTGTTTCCTGCATTATTGTTTGAATTATGTTCTTCTTCCTTTCTGGCAGTTGTATTGTATTTTTAGACTTTAATCACATTTTAACAATTGTTACACACATACCTTCTGACTCACTATCTTAATTTAGTTTCTCTTTTTTTGAGGAGTATTTAATAAATCTAGTTTCCCATTTTGACATTACTGTTTCACAGTTCTTATACAGAATTGGTTTTAAGTGCCATTTTTTATAATAGTTAATCTTTATCTCTTCAGAATTTTCTTTTAAATTATTTTTAGAAACTTATAAAGAAATTTTTTTGCTACTCCTCATGATAGGTTTGTTCTCAGTTTAAAGATATTAATGCCTAATCCTTGGTTGGAACTTCATATTTCTAATCTATATATAGACATATTTCAGCCCTAAATATTGTCAAATGGGCATCCATACTATTAATATTTTGGCACAATTTCCAGGACATTTTTTACCTTGGCAATCTAGAACCCTCTTAAGAGGTGTTTGGGCATGAGCAGTGCTTAGACTAACTCAGCTGTGTGTTCAGAAACCATATTATACCACTTTATTGACTTGTATAGCTGTGCTTATAAATCTATGCAATGTGAGAGAGATGAGGATTTACCAGAGGTGATTGTTTTAACCTATTTACACTTCCCAGTGCAAAGTCTTCAAGGGTCTACTGGACATCTAAAACAGGATATCATATTCCAAAGGCATCTTGATCAATACCTAGTAGAAGGAAATAAACCGTTTTACTCATTAAGATCACTGTGAATTTCTGGTTTTAGGGATCCCCAAATCCATGGAACATAGACATTCATGAATATTTTAATTAGACCTTGTAAAGAGGATTGAAAGAGGTGTGAAGTCAGTATTGCAATTTTATACACCATTAATCCTAAATAATATCTCTGATGGCAGCCTTATAGGATATTTATAGAAATTTAATCGTAATTCAGAAGTGGTCCAGAAGATAATAGGACTGGTCTTAATTCTGTTTCAAGTCTGTAGAAAATCATGTCTATATTGTAGGATTGCAGCATAATTCAGGTTGGAATTACCTTGGAATGTTATTTAGTCCCAACTTCTGCTCCAAGAAAGGCTAGCTTGAGGTCAGACCAGGTTAATTAGGTAACTTAAATGAAAATTATGTTGGACTTGTTTTTCAGTTCAGTACCCCTCTTTTCTCAGGAACCTTTCAACTGAGATTGCAGCAAGAAACTTATTTTTCATTTTCTCATAGTATTATTAGTGCTTTTTAAAAATAAGTAATTCGGAATACTTTAATTTTATATCACTACTATTTTAACCTAAAGTAAAAGCAAAAAAAAATCTGTAATACCAAAAAAAAAATAAATTCCACCTGCAGAGTGTATTTCTCCATAATACTGGGTTTTCTAAAAACACCTTAATTTATTTCTCATCAGTCTCAGTCATTTACTGAATACTGTTACAGTCAATACACTACATTTTTGTGAATATTTATTTTAAGGATCCTTTTTCTATCAGTTAGTTGCTTGCTGATACATTCTCTGGGGTATTCTTTTCTGGTCACTTGGAAAAAAGTTTCAAGCAAGGACACTGACAAGAAATAAACGCAGAGGAGAAAATCTTCACGTACTGAGATACTTGGTGTTAGTACGTCAATAAGTGAAGGACAAGGAACAATGTAAAGTGGAAGGCTAATTCTGAATATCTCCTTGGCTACATAAAATACTGTCAGAATCTTTTGAGAGATGTGTGGTTCCATGTAATGTGCATTGCTGTCAAGGACAACTGGAGATGATGTATTATTTGCAAATCTGTATTTGTACTTGTGAAACAAAGCAAAACAGACAAACAAAAGCATAAAATATGATTTATAGATGCTTTTTGGGTTCTATTTGCATTAAACACAAGACAGTATTAGTATTATTTAAAAAAAAAAAAGAAAAAAAGGAAGAATTAAAAAAAAAGAAAATCCTTTTGAAGTGAGTTTATTCAAATCAGAAGATTTCCAAAAGAGGAAGATTCACTGCAGAAGAGTTCTGTCCCAGATCATATAACAGCAAAGCAATCACATTTATCAGTATAGTATTTGCATCAACCCTTTTATAGATATGAATGGAAAAAAGTGAAATGTCATTGGAGAAAAATAATATTTCAAAATATAATTATTATTTTATTTTTATAGTATTTTAATCTCTCCTGCTCTATAGGTGACAAAGAATAACATGAGTTTCTGAGTTAAAACCTTTTATTTACTCTAATGATAGATAAAAAACAGTGTTCCATTTTAAAGAAATTATGTTGACCTGTGAAAACTTTCTATAAAAACCTTAATTTTGTTCTGAGTAGATTTAGGAAGATCTAACAGAAATACTTGTTCAAACTGGGACACTGGGATTTTCAGCCCCATACTTAGAATCACCTGCATTCTGTGATGGGATCTCTGGATGGAAGATACTCAAAACAGCTGTGTAGAAGCAAAAACCCAAGATAAAATTTATTTTGGAGTAAACTCCTGACACTAAAATTTAGGAAAAGTTTTTTAAAACTCTTGAAATGAAAATTTAGGGGGAGATGTTCCTTTAGTCTTCCATTGGTCTTAGGCAAAACCAAAGGTTCTTGTACAGACTGAAAGAACCGGCAGTTTAACACAAAACATCATCTATATATTTTTTGAGCTTTCTGTGGGCAGTTGAAGAAACCTGTTCAGGAGTCTTGCTATATCACAGATGTTGTATATTCAGCAAATGTGAGATGAGTCTGGAACAACAAAATAATACATTCTTAGTATAATTTTAATACAAAAGGATGTTGACAGGAGTTAAAAGGTTTATTTAAATCCAATAATATTCTTCATTGCAATAATATACTTTAATTATATTTAATTTGATGGTCAGTGTCATAGGAAAGAAAAACGGTGTCTTAGTACTGGCTTTATGGCTTAGTAAATTGAGGCAAAAAATGGTTAAGAGATTTTACCTAAATTACACATCAACAGATTACCAACGGGGTATTAAAAAAAAAAATATTTATTTGTGATATGTGCAGTCTTACGAATCAGACTAGTTTCCTTCACTTGAACTAGAAGTAGTTTCTCATGGTATCTTGTAAATGATGAAGACACGGTTTATGCAGAGGACATATGAATGCCTTAAAAGTATCTTAATGGTTCCTACGTCCTAGAGGCTAGATCCTGCCAAGCAGTCAGTACTTCATGAAACACTTCTGCAAGCCAGAGTGCATATACCTATCTATTCTTCCAAAAATGTCGGAATGATCATACATAGCAATGTATTTATGTAGACTACAGGAGAAATGAGCATGGCCCTAAAGGATCTCTTAAGGAATTAATTCTGGAGCGTTAGACTCCTGAAAATTTTCTCTACTGGGACTTCAGGCCTAGCTGTGCGTAAGGGTCTTCTTTTCATTCTTTGGATTCTGGGATTCCCATTCACTGAGGCTTCAGCTGAGACTTCTCCTAGAACTTAGTTAAAGCTGCCTGAGCTGTGAGATGTCCCAGCTGTGGTTTCCTTGCTGTGTGTTTTGTGCAATTCATCATAGATACAGTGGAACATGACAGAAAAAATACTCCTGAGCTTATTTCAAAACCAAAATGAACAAAGAAACAAACAAACAAAAAAATCTGTGTGACTCCTCTGCTAGTTAAGGCACAGGAGATCTTAGGAGTTTAACTCATTTTCCTGCCACAGAATTCACACCAGATGTTGTGATTTCAGCTATGGGCACATTCAAAATATGAATGAAGACTTTATTTTTCTCTGCAATACAAATCACACTCCTTACATAAGAGGTATACAAAAAATTTACCCAAAAATGAGAGGACTGTCTTGTAGCTCACCTTGTAAGAATTTCTGCACCAAAAAACGAGGTCAAGGCAGCGTGGACAATGTGGTTCATGGTGAGGGTATGAAAAGGCCTCAGAGGGGCACTGTGAGCAGGCTTTAATCAGTGTAGTTCTGGTCATCATACTGTCTGCAGGGAAAAGATTTGAATGCAATCTTTCATTTTCTTGCCAGGGAAGCCAGCTGGCTCACTCGAGAGTAGAATCTGAACATCAGTTGACATATCCGAATATGGACGACTGGGGCTTGGGTCTGAAGGAAAACTGGAACCCCCATTAGTATAAACATGTAGCAGCTGTGTAATCAGCTGTAGTGTAGGTTAAATTCACCGTAAAATTTGCAATTGTGTAAGTTTCTGCAGTTGAATAATTTTGACTGTGAATTTCTTCTCCCTCCTTTCCATGCTGAAACAAGAAAAAGTCTGAAGATTGCACCAAAATGCAAATTGCCAAAGCGATTGCCTAAACTGAAAGATAAGCCTCGCTGGGCAGAAAATGTGAATGACTCGGCTGTGTGACTAGAGCTTTCAAGACAAATTGCAGAGCTAAAAGAATAATATTGAAATAAATTTAATGAGAGTAAGTTCCTAAAACAATGGTGATGTTCAGAAAAATATTGAATAAAAGTTTAGCTGTAATCAGTGAGAGAAAAAGGTCCTATATTTCTATAGCTTGGAGCAGGCTCTGTCAAATGGAGTAGATGAGAAATTATAAGAAAGTATATAATTTTGCTTTAGAAATTAGGTAGATATTTGGAAACAGTGTCCAAAAACAGACTGCCCTCTTTGGCTATTTAATTTAAAATATACTTAAAAGCCATTATTACTCAAACTGCACTTAAACATTTCAAACACATGCATAAACATTCATAAATAGCAAACACGGTGAAAATAACACAGAAAAGCTCTCTTATGCTCTAAAGTTCAACGGGATTTTTGGGAAGCTGTCAGGAAATTAATCTGTGAAAGACCAGAAGAATATTCATAGGGCTTCATCAGAAAAAGATTTTCCTGTCTTCTCCCTCCCGATAAGAACTATTACATAGCAACTTTCATCAACCAATTCCCTCAGAACCAACCTCAATTCCAACCAATTCCCTCAGAACTTAGGCCTTACATTCACAAGATTCACCAGCCTTAAAAAGGTAGGTAATGTATCAATGCGTTATAAAGGAAATGTTATTTATGGATTAAGTTACTATTCGTTTTAAAAAATGGACAGGACAATGTCATGCAAATAGTGCTATTGAGACCAATCATATCTTGACAGAGGTACAGCAGTAGTACTGAATGACTCTTCTCCATAGCTGAAATTTTGCAAATGTGAAAAATGAATTTATAAAGAGAAATGCAGGGGGAAAACACACATACTCCTCTAAGTCAATAGTGTTGACAGCTTACTTGGAATTGTTACTAGTTAAAGAGTTTTCCCAATAAAGGTGTCATTCTCTAGAGGGGTGTCAGTGCAGATGGGAAAGAAAGAAATAGAAAGGGACTTTAATGGGATCCTTGAGCAAGATAATTCCATAAACTTTGTGAGCTGCAAGCCAAATCAGATGATTTAACACCACTGAGTCTTGAAAGCTCACTCTAAATTTGTCAGTGGTGAAATAAACTGTTTGCAGTCTAATCTTCCTCCTCTGTATTTTTGTTTGATTTGGGTTGTTATGTTTTTGGGGTTTTTTTTCTGATATTAATGCTTAATCCTCCACCTCTAATAAAAGAATGTCTCTGCAAACAAACACGAGCTCTGACTAAGCCTAGTATTACTGTCAGTGACAGTGGTTCATCTCCAAAACCGGATTCAGAAAATGAAAGAACAATAAGGATCTTTAAAATTCAAAGTAATACAATTATATTATAGCAGAGAAGGGTAAACGTGTGGTTGACTATTCTCTGACATCATTACCAGCTGTTCCAGTGAGGAGTGTGGTCCATGGTCACTGTGTTAGTAGTGACAATTACTGTGTGTTTCTTCCCTGCAGAGTGACTAGGCTTGCTAAGTGAGTAGTACTGTTATGAAACCATGGCCCCTTGCAAAATATTTTAACACTATTGAAAAATACTAGCATTCATCACTAAATGGATTAATAGTAGCTGTTCCTAAGTTTCTTTTTCATTCATAGTGTTGGAAAACAGCACCTTTGTATTTTCTTATTTTTGTCTGCTAGGAGAGATGTGTTTACTATGAACTGACATTACAGTAGCCATTTACCAAACAACCTTCAACTATTCTTCAGTGGTTATTCCAAAATGCTGTCATCTATCTTACAGATAAATGAGGAAGATCTAATTAATGACACTGAGAATTAATGTGATGCAAATGTGTAAAATTCAGTACATTATGTATAAAGAACAACAGGAGAAAATATTTTACAGGTGGTTGGTCTGTCAATCTGTGGTAAGTGAATAGCCAAAAGGAGAAGTAGCACTGGGGATCTCAAATTCTTGCAAATTCTTCCAAATATCATCTGCAGGGGTTGATGACGGACGGTACAACTGCCGCCTTTTAGCATGACAGGCAGGGTTCAGTAGACTTTTTGAGTTCAGTGGCATGATGCAGTTGCATTAATATATGTACAGTACACCTTTAGTATGACACTCCACAACTATACAACTTGTCCTCATTTGCATTGCTTCCAAAGCACCGTCATTTTGAAGGATATAGCTTCTGGACTGAGACAGTGTACTGTTTAAAAGTGTAGGTACTGTTTCTGACACTGATATATGGGATGATAAAGGACATGTCACTAACCTGTGACTGCACTTCCCATCTTAACATATACAGAAAGACAATGGCTTCTTCTCTAAATGAGTAAACGACGGCAAAGTGTAATGTCAGTATTGACTTATTTTGAGAAAGTGTCTAGAATTGTGTCTACAAGATAAGAACATCCAAAACAAATTAAACCTCTACTCTAATAGGGAGCTGTGAGGATTGCATTGTCTGGCTTAAGAGACTTTGATCTTTTTCTTGTTGTAGCAGTAAAGCCCAAGAAGATATTTTGCTTTCAAAAATCACTACAGTCTCACTTCCTGCCATTAGCTAGAGAACAACATTCTTTGTCCCTAGAGAAGACCCTGCCTTGTAGTGTTATATATTGCACAGTGCAGAGCACATTGTTGGCAATGAACAATCATAATAAAGGCATTTGACTTCTGAATGTGGCAGCTAAATGTGTAAAAGACTGACTCTACTGGGAAAAGGAGAATAGGCAATTTTCAAAATGTTCTGTTCCTGGTGCGTGTTAAGCTTTCTGGCTGTGTAGGTCGAGTGGACTCCAGCTCCCACACAGGCTTGTGCCAGAAGGCACTGATGAATGAAAGCTTGGGAGCAAGCTTCAGGGAAAAAGAATGAAGTGTTTGCAACAGTGTTCCAGATGACTGAGGATCTACATGACAAGTCCTTTTGAAAGTCAGAGTAGTCAGCTGAAAACACCCACAAACCTCTAACTGCTGGACATATAGATACGTGTGCATATATACATAGTGACTCCATCTCCAGCATTGTCGCTCATTGTTCTAATTGAAAAGCACATTTTTCTTAGTGTTATGCATATTCACAGATTGAGACATAGCTAAGGTAAAGAGGGAGTTTTGATTAAAAAACTGACAGCTGTGCTCTTTTGGGACAATGCAAATTCTGGAGTCAAGAGAAAAAAATATGAAGTTAGGGACACACACACCAAAAAAAAGGTACCAGGAAAAAAAAAAGACAGGATATATTGCAGTTTGATTCACTTCACATGCACCTTTTTAAGGAACTTCTAGCCATAGGTATAACAGTGTTTGCAACACTGATCCTCATCCCTCCTCTCAGAGTTACATGAAAGACAAACTTTAAAATTATGAATAAAAATTAAATACTGAAAATAAAATGAAAATTACAGGTGAAATCCATGACACTGAAGCATCTAAAAGCTTGATCTATCAGTTAGTATGCCTTGATTTCCTTGATAATTTGTAGTGGGAATTAGATAACATGAGATAATAGAATTACATGTCCTTTTTTAAATAAAATTAATGTAATCCTGTGTAGATAGTTATTTTTTGAATTGTTGATAAAAGAGTCTGAGGGACTAAGTAAGACTTGCCCATTTTAATTTGGGGCAGCCAAACAAGGCAAGATGACTCCCATCACTCATCTTTAAAATCGTGGGAAGAACAAGGCCTCAATAACTGCAGCAGTGGTCAACAAAAAAATGAAATCTCTGAAAACATGAAGAAGTGGCAAAGCTAAAGGCATCAACCTGGAATGAGATAGATAGCAGGGAGAGTATACAAACAAGAAACCATTGAATGTAGAGAAAGTAGTCTGAAACACAGAAAATTTAGGCTAAACATGTTTTTAGTTAAATTTCTCACTGTTAAGGCTTATAACAGTTTCTCTCAGTGCTTTTGGAGGGTTTTTTTACATTTGAGACATGATTTTTTATGTATTAACCCAATTTTTGTGTCCAGGTGCAAAATGAGATGAAGTTTTGCTTTTTTTCTGTGTTAACTGCCCTACTTTTTCTGAGATCAGCAGAGCTATTCCACTTTAATCTGCTGAGGATCTCCCTACAGTCCTAAACTGCAGGAGAAAGGACCACAGGTGGGAAAAAAAACAAATAAATGTAAGGAAAAAATAGATAACCTTCAAATTTAAGATTAAACATAACAAAAATCTATTCATAATCAAAACATCATAGGAAAGGGATGTTGGTGATGCATTTTAAAGAAATTATTTAATCAACATAAAAGGGAATAAACTGAGAGATATGAAAAGGCAACTATTTACCTGGAAATTTGAATTTTATTTTTATTTGATACACAATTGGTATGATATTTTCACAGAAGAACTGCTTTTCAAAGGTAAATCAAAAGGTGCACAATGGAAAGCAGAATGGTGCCTGGGGAAAAACTGGACTAGCCCTGAAGGCTGCCTATGCTGGAAGAGTAGAGACAAGAGCATTTATCAGGCACACATTTGTGAGTGCTGTTTTATGTGAAAGTTAGAAAAGGAAGCATAATCCAGGAGTGGATATGCCCTACTAAATTCCTTATTAACTCTCTCAGGTGTAGCAACCTTAATGTTTCCCATAAGCAGCTACTTCTTCAGAGTCATGCAGAGAAACAGGCTCTCCTGTGTCCCATCATCTATCATAATTCTGTCTATCTTATGATAAATTGCTCTCACCAAAAGGGCCTCTATTGTTGATTAAATGTGTGATGTGCATACTTCAGCAGTTTGTATTATTTAAAGGCTGAAGTTTTGTACATGTTTTCTGCTTTCTTCCCTTATTGTCTCTAGAAATGCTGAACACATTCTTGAGGTGATAATTTTTACCTTCATTTTGAATCCTCAAAGATACTACACCAGCTTCTCCAGTCAGATACATTACAGTATCAAACTGAGGTTGCTGTCACAGTGACAGAGGACTGAAATCTTGTAAAGGGTAGGAAGCTATCTTTCAGAAGTCAGAAGGTCCTGTGATCTATAGCAATATATGATATGCCCTTATGGTAACTAACTTTGGTTTTCAGATGCCTTTTTCTAACAAGATGAGTCTAAAAAATGTAAAGGTGAAATTGAGTTAAAAATGAAATCTTTATGCAAATGCCACATTTTACTTTCAAATTCCTAAGTACAATTATCCATCATGTTCCAGAAAAATGGTGATAACTAAAAAAAGCAGATAAGGGATAAGTACTGTAGCAGACCAATTATAGTGAATGCTAAAAATTACTTCTTTACAAACTCATTCTCAACCCCTTCTGTTCTTTTGATTTATGTGTCATATGACTTCTTAATCTCTAGATTTTATCTTTTTCTTTTTTTGAGATATCCCACTAAGCGGCTTACATTTAAGGGAGAGTGGGAAATAGAATTGGCTTTATTTCTGTACAAGGAAGATTGTATCTTCCCCTAAGACTTTTTATGGTAGTTCTTTGCAAAAGATATTGCTTTTGTTCTGTGGATACCTGCAGTGTTCATCCAAATTAGTCTTGGTGTTATACAAGAAGTTTCTCATTAAAGGTATAGGCAATAACTGTTTGCTTTTTCCTCCAAAGAATATGTCAGCAACACAACAAATCAAAACTATCCAGCAAATTGTGATATTCTTGTGAAATGAGGAGGAGATAGATGAAGGAAAGTTTTCAGTTGAGACTGTGAACAGCAGCTCTCAAATCTTGCTGAAACAAATTAATATCTTAATCTATTTTAGTATAAAACCATATCAGGTTATCACTGTGTACCCAGATCCAGTACTGAGGTCAAAAGGCTGTGCTACAAACAAATTTAAAAGAGCTGACCATACAAAACACAATTCCACATATCTTTGCAAATATCTATTTCCACAGTACTTGTAAGAACATCCTACACAGTTCTAAAAGATTTCTTTTTGTCTAATATGTATATATATATTTTAAAAAAATAGAATTAGAACTTACAGCATAGATGTTTCCTCTGATTCCTATTAAAAAGAGAAAAAAGCCACCCCATTTCATGTCAATTAATGGGAGGTGGGTTATGTCCTGTGTATTTTATCAAGTTATCTCATTGAGCCAAACAGATAATGGGGAAAAGGGTTTCCATCAGATATCTGAATCACCATTAGTGAGAATATCCTTGCATGTTTGTACTTTACACCTACCTGTAACACTTCCTAAGGGTATAGCATTAAAGGATAGACTACAGAAAAAAGGCAGGCTTCACATTAAGGTTTTCTGGTTTTTTTGTCAATACCTTATAATTGCAGACAGATAGTAGGTTCCCAAGATCTCATTCCAGTGACATGTTCTGCCTGCTGCATCAGCATTTATTATGTCATTATAGCTTGCTTAATATATTCATGAAAGCATTGGATCTATTTTGTGAGAATTCACCAAGAACAGAAAGGTTTCAGATGAAAAAAAATCAAAAGCAATCATTTTTTTCTGTGACAATATTTGTTTTCTCTGTGACCACCAGCAATTGCTGTTAATGAAAAGAAAAAAAAGAATTATTTTATTGAGTGGATAATTTTGTAATGGCCTTTCCATTAATGAATAGAGTTATAACCCACAAATATCAAACCATTTTATTGAGAAAAGTAAACCCAGTAAATTTCAGTAATTCTAGTTATGGTGAGACCTGAAATAACTGCAGTTTTCACCAGTCAAAAGTTAAGATAAATATTTGCTAGCAAATCTGAAGTCTTAAAAACCTCAAAACAACCCTCTCATAATATCTTGACGAAGTGGGATTAATTTGTGACTAAGTGATGATGAAGAACACTGGCTTATTAACATTCTAGTGGGAACTTTCTAATTATCCACAAGAGATGACACTATGTGGGTCAAGTCCAAATCACACAAGTTGCTTGATATCACTATAGCATTCAGTTTCTCCATCATAATACCCTCTTATCCAGTTCTTGACATAATTCTGTTCCTTCCCTTTGCCATTTATCATGAAATATCATGCAGATACAGACAGCATCTGAATTAAAAGAGAAAGAAATCAGTGCAATTTCTGCTGTATTTTCGGTAATGTTTTTAAATGGACAATTTGAAATCCAGAGGAAAATACAAAGCAAATCCAGGACAAGAAAGTTGTAGCTAGACAGAAAATATACCACATACTCATTTGCTGCAATATTGTATATACTTGGGGAAATACTCATTCAGTGTCGAAAAGTTTGATCTTGACTGCTAAAGCTTCTCCTTCATGTAACTGTTTTGCCAGGGGATGAGGGTCAGTACAAGAAACACAGATACCAACTTTAAAGAACAAGTGTATAAATTTGTTACAGTGCAAAACAGCAAAGAATTACAAAAGAAGCAAAGAATTACAAAAGGATAGGCTTAGCAATGCACCTAGTCATTACTACAAAGAGTAGTGATTAAGAAAGGTATATCACCAGTTACCCTTTAATACATTACCATCAGCATCATCCAGACCTTCATGTTAGCCCCGATCAGAGCGAAGGGTCAGAGAACCACTCCTGGTGACCAGGAAATCCTATGCAGTGTGTCCACATGTAGGTGAGGTCTTCATCTTCCCTGCGAAAGGGTCTGTCTTTTATGTTGTTAAACAAACAAGCTTCCATCACTTATTTAATGCAGAAAATATCTGGCTTTCTTCTCTCCTTGGGTTTCACCCAAAGTCTGCCAGGGCTCAGAGGAAAATCAAGGGAGTCAATTTGAACCACTGTCAACCAAGGCCAGCCATCTACTTCCATGGCCTTGACATGGGTTTTCAGTACAGATATTCAGTACTTCTTATCCTTGCTTTTTCTCCACTTTATTACTGGAAGTATGAAAGCAGTGAGAAAGAAAGAGGAAGGAAAAATTAAAACCAATAAATCAGAAATTAATACATGACTCTTTCACTCTTCTGTTTCTTAGTAAGATAGGATTTCAAAATTAAGAACACATATCATTTAATTTTTTCATTAAATATATTCATTAAATATCTGTCACTTATATAGCACTGTATCCTACTTTCCAGAAATATATTTAGGACAGGTCCTTTGGTCAAAAAGATCAAATTCAGGCAAATATTGAAAGTACAGCCGCTGTTCCACCTGCACTAGATTCCACTAACTAGAAAGATGTATTAGGCTGCAATGATGTTGTGAGAAGTCAGAAATAATCACTGCCATCTGACTTGGTTAGAGATTCCATAAAAATGTTCCCACCAGGAATCACACTTACCTACACCTGGGTCAATCTTGATGTGCAAGAGTCTCTCTGTGAAGCTGTAGGGACTCGGTTAAGTCAAAAGGACTCCCTGGCAGAGCCATCAGGGCTCTATTAAACAAGAAGCCAGCACAGAAGGAAGTGTGATGATAATGTAGGTGAATTAATTTTTTCCCCTTTTTTTTAGTTTTGTTTTTTAGCCCTCAATATCTTTGTTTCTGAAGACTTTTCAGGTAACACCATCTTGTATATACAATAATAAAAGCAGAATAAAGGAAAGGAAAGGGGGGAGAAAGGCACCAAAGAAGTAGATTCTGATCTTTTCCCAACCTTTAATGCTGCTGCAAATAAAAAAGTCAAAAAAGAGAAAAATTCTTCCTACTGTTCTCTTATACAAAAGCAGTATTTTTTTTCAATGAATCAACTGTAAATTGAACTGAAATTATTCTTTTTTTCAGATAAGTATCAGACACCCTCTAGTAAAGAGGTGCAGTGGGAAGATGGATCACCTGTGTCAATCACTGTCTGAATAGCAGCCATTGAGTAAAACTGTTATCTTGGATGCTAATGGTTGAGAAGTCAATTCCATGAGCCTCACAAAAAAAAAAAAGGAAAGGAGATATATCACATCTGACCCCACCCTTTTTATCTAAACTCCTGAAAGGAAAGCTGAGTTTTAAAGATGACTGAAAGGTTTGCTTGTTTGTTCTCCTGTGGGGTACAGAACAAAAGGAGAGGGAAAGAGGAAACATGCAAAAATCTAAATGAAGGGATCTGCCTTTCTCAAACTGTGATTGATGGAGCATTGTGTCTTTAAATATTGACTGGCATTGACTGGCATTTGTCTGTAAATATATTTTTATTCTATGTTAAACTATCATCCTATTTGCAATACACATTTTGCTCTGATATTACCAGGGAGTCTTAGAGTTGCCCTTACTTATTATTACGAAATGCTCCTACATCCTTTCATTTGGTCTGTCCCTCACTGGGATTTAATGAGATTTTTTCAATTTTTTTATATGTAATTAATTCTGTTTTTTCTTCTGTCTTTGTAAATTGTGTGAGTCTAGACTAAAATCAGTTTGCTCCATGAGTCTGAGAACAGAGGCTTATTGATCTTAAATAATCTGAACTCTCTTTCCAGTCAAACAGTGGTGCTCAACTTTAAACCCCAATGCCTTTTTCTGCAAACAGCTACAAACGTTTAGACAAACTTACTTTTCTATATAATATATAACCACACAGTACTTAGCCTTCACACTGTGAAAAATATATGCAATAGAGCATGATACAGAGCTCCTCATGCAAAATGTCTACCAGCTTGGTTCATCAACCCAGTGTTACCCAGACACTAATCATCTGGACCCTTCCAACCTAAGGACAGCCTTACCTCATGGCCCTGTCTGGACTGGAGCTGTCTGCCTTTCAGGGCTGATAGGGGAGTCCCCCACCCACTTTCCCTGATTACAGGTATAATCTACTTCCTAAGCAGGACAAGCATAAATATGCTTCCCTGAGAACTGATAAGAAAATCTTCCCAATTAGCACTTATCACTGCTTCAGATGGCAGTGCAGGGGAGAGGGAAAGATTGTACAGCTTAGAGCCCACAGCATTTCGTTTTGGGGGCGATGGTGACAAACCCTTAACAAAAAGTTAGTGACAGGGCTTTACCCAGCAAAAATGCATGGTTGTGTTAGCTGTCATACAAAACTTTGAATATTTATTAGTAAGTGTAAACAGACCTGAAAAATACATTAAGGTATAATCTTAATTGTTTATAACAAATAGAAACTGTCCTACCCTGCCTGGACATGGCCCCACTGTGTTGGGACCACCTGTGGGGCCACAGAGCTGCCTGGCCTCAGCCCATCCCTTTCCCCACGAAGGTGCCTGATGCCTGAGACTGGGGCTGCCCTGGTGCACCCAGGCTCTACCCACCCCAAAACAAGCAGAAAAATCAAGAGCCAATGAAAGAAATTTTAGGAGAATGATTTTTTCAATTCAGTCTTCTTTTGCTTTTAATATCATTGATTATTCATTCTTTGAAACACTCACCTGAATGAATTGCTTCACAGACACAGTGGGTACTAGAAAATACAAGTCCCTTAATTTCTAGTGTTCCTAATGAGCAGAATCTTCTGCATTAACCTTTCCCCATCACTGGCTGGAAAAGCTAAACTAAACTAGGCCAGGGCAAGACATATAGAGCTTGGCAGTCTTCAAATCTCTGGTGAACTATTTCAGGGAGTGCTAATTACAATGCAATAGTGAGAGCAGGAGCTGCTCATCACTACTGAAGCACAAGTCAGCATTTGTAAATGGTTCGCCCTGACAACTGTCTGCGACTTGCACTCCAAAGAGTCCCTTTTAATGTATTAAATCCTATCCAATAGCAAATCTTTTTCACTTTTCCCACATCAACTGCTAAATGCATTTAGTCTTATTTGCTGTACCTGCATGGCTAGTTGTTCTGCTGGTCCATATCCTCATCAGGTCCAGAGAAGAGCAACAAGGCTGGTGAAGGGACTTGAGCACAAGTCCTGTGAGGAGAGGCTGAGGGAGTTGGGGTTGTTTAGCTTGGAGAAGAGAAGGCTCCGGAGAGACCTCATCACTCTCTACAACTTCCTGAAAGGAGGTTGTAGCCAGATGGGCATCGGTGTCTTCTCCCAGGCAGCCAGCAGTAGGACAAGAGGGCATGCGGAGGTTTAGGTTGGATATTAGGAAGAAATTTTTTACAGAGAGAGTAATTAGACATTTGAATGGGCTGCCCAGGGAGATGGTGGATTCTCCGTCTCTGGAAGTTTTTAAGATGAGAATGGATGTGGCACTTAGTGCCATGGTCTAGTAAGCACGGCCGTGTTGGATCAAGGGTTGGACTTGATGATCTCAGAGGTCCCTTCCAACCCAGTTGATTCTGTGATTCTATGATCATAGCTGCATGTGCACTTGAGTATTCATCAACAAGAAAGAGAAATATAAAACCAGATGTTCCAACAGGCAGCTAAGAATAGTCCACCCCCACAGCATCATTAACCATATAATTGAACGGGTTCATACTTCTATTTCCTTCCTGTCTATGATGTGATGTTTATGTCTGTCACATATATTTGATTCATTTTAAAAGAAAATTTAAAATTCTTTATTTTATAAATTATTTACTTCCAAGAAAAATCTTTTTTTTTTCCTTTAATGAAAAGTAAGCAGTGGAGTCCAAGTTGAATCAAGCTTAGTTAAAAGGACAATTAATTTCTGAAGATTTTATAGTTAATGGTGATAACAGGAAAAGCATCATTCTAGAGGAGTTGAAAGAGGGAAAAACATGGTAGTCTTTAAGTAGTATAAGTCAATGGCTAAGTGATATTTGATATTCATTAAATGGGGAGGTAGCTCATAATCTTTAGCCGATGAATGATTAAACTAACACTGAAGTGTTAGATTAAATTTTCTGTGATTGGAAAAACTTTTAACTGGAGGCAAGCCAATTCACTATAAAGTAAATTGAATGATCTCAGGGAAAAATTAATTGCTTTATTGGTCATTATATAAGAGATTTCATTAATCTTTTTGTTCTTGGTTTTGTTTTGAATACACAGCTTATCTTTTTCTGATAATGTCAGATATACTAAATAAGAGATCATCCTGACACCTGTAAAATATTAAGAAAATGGAGAGGGAATTTAAAGTTTATCCACTGCTGCTTTTGTTTGCTACTAGACAGAAATGAACAATCTCTGTCATCCTGAAAATCATTGACCACTTCAGATACAAAAATAAACTTTGTGTGTTTCTTTTATATATCTCCCTAGTTACCTGACAAACATTTGGAGTTCTTTACAAGAAGGAATGACTACAGAGCTTTGATTGTCATGGTTATTACGTTTTCAGTATAACCTTCTCCTGGGAAATGGAAGAGGTCCCTGGCTGTGTCTGCCAAACTTCAATGTATGTTTGTGGCACTCAGCATAACATAATTCATACCATTAAAAAAGAAAAAATAGAAGGGAAGGGGAGCTATTGCGCAAGATGATATAATGAAAAAGAAGTTTGAAGGTGTAATGACAATAGAAGAAAACCAATACAGAGCACTTAAAGTATAGCATGGTGATTGGCATGGAGAAAATAGTCAACAGAGAACAATTGTTCTCTGTCTTTTCTAATAAAAAATTCCATAAGTATAAAATTAAACCATTTTATTTCAGGATTAAAAGACCCAAAAAAGTATTGCTTTTTCACCCAGTTAATAGGTAAGTTATATTTTTACTATAGGATGGATGTTCAAGAAGCAAAATCTCTGTGACTGGACAAACTAACAGCAGAAAGTACATCAGGACTACTAAGCACAAAACCAGCACCTCTCACTTCAAGCATTCGCTTTCACCTCCACTATAAATTGGTCAACTCTGGGAGAATATCTCAGTAGAATATTATCATCTGATTACCCTGATCTTGTATAATTCACTACATTTTCTCGCAGTGGTTAGTATTAGCCATTGTTGGAGACAGGAACCTAAGCAGCAAGGAATTTCAGCCTTATTTATGTAACTGTCATGTGCTTCTGAAAATAAATAAATGTGTACCAGAAGCTGATGCTTTTCTCAGATGACAAATTTTTTCATTAAAAGTGATGAGACATTCAGAAAATAATGTATCTTCAATGTTCATTTTGGTTTTTTAGTGTTTGGGCAACACAAGACAATCACCGTACCTCGAATTACTTCCAGTCATATTCTTACAGACTATAAACTGAGAATCAAAGACATTTTGTGTTCCTGCAGTCAGTAATAAGAAGGAACTGCTAGTTTATGTGCCCATAATGTTACCAGCTGCTTGAAGAATTAGGAAAACAGGAAAACACTTTTATTCCATTAACTTGAAGATAATCGGTCTGGAATGCAATAGGTTCCTTTGGCCTTTATGTTTATGTTTTAAGGGTACACATCACTAAAAAAATAGTTCTCTCCAGACATGTAGTGGTAATGTAATTGAAATGACTAGTGTCCTTGAAACACACATCAAGTAATTTACATGTGTTCACTTTATGGTCCACAGTTTTGTCTGATCTAAACCGGCAGAAATAATAGAATTATAGTGTCAATACCATTACCATTACCAATGAAGTATTTGCAACAAAAAGAATAGATTAAATGGGCTCCTGTCAGCAGACAGATATAAAAGAAGCCTGGTGAACTCATAGAGGCAGATCAATTCAAGAAAGTGCATGTTATGACAAGTTATACTGTGCTGATATAATAATAGATAAACAACTAATTTCAGATTTCACTGAACCTCTGTGTAAGTTTCAGCTGAATTTCCTGATGAATTGGATTTTTTTTAATTTAAAACATTTCAGAAAAAAAACCCAAACAACCAATTATCAAAACCTTCTGAAGGAGTACAGACATAATATATCCAATTTTTTCCTGGTTTCATGCCAGTTTATGTGCCACACCACCAAAGAGCTAAATCTAGTCAGTTCTGCTAAATAGAAGATGACCGATCCATGACCTGAAATCAAGTGACAAGAACTGATTCCCACCCGTGCTTGTTAAAGCTAGTCTTGTGTAAGCCAAATTGCCCGTGTATGTCCTGAAAAGCACTCTCCCTTGAATCTCCCCTGGGTCCTTTGTGCTCTATTTGATAAAATTAGTATTTTTTGCTGGAAATGTGGGACATGAGGATTTTATGGGTTACTTGAGTATACAGTGCTGTTGAGAGACAGCTGGAGGACTGTCTAAGGGAGAAAAAGCCAAGACTGGTTGTGCTTTTTCAGTACTGCCTCTTGAGATGTCTTTCCGGGCCATGAGTGCAGCACCCAGCTCTGCCAACCTTCCCCTCTCCTCAGGCTCTGGTGGCCTGTGCTCCAACCGGCACTGTTGCAGCCTGGCTGGGTAACCTGGGATCAAACTGCTGGGATGTAGACCCTGCCAGTCCTGCTCTGATTCACCTGTCTGATATCCATGGCACCTGCCATGCCGCTACAGACTTGTTCAGCCATCACTGAACAGGGCTGGCCCTGACTGTCATTGCCCTAATTTTCTTGCATGAGCACTGTGGAAGCAGGCTGTGGTTGCCACTGTCCCATTTGCCGTGCTGACACCCTTGGCTCCCCATTCCCCTTCCCTTGCAGAGCAGTCCGCTCTTGCTGCTGCTTGACAGTTGGTCCCAGAGTGCAGCCCCACAGCACCAGATCTAGGAATTGCATTAGTGAGACCCAGGCAGAGCAAGCTTAGACAGAAGCAGGAAACAAACTAAAATCAGAGCTGTGTGGGTAATCAGTGCATGTGTGCTCAAGCTTTTTCCACAGTCCCCTTGTCTGCAGCAAACCCACCTGGTCTGTGATTCTACCTTGCTGTACAGTGCAGAGCCCTTAAAATGCTGCACAGCTGGGAAAAAAATCAGATCACAAAAATTAAGGTGGATAGATGCCCACCAAAACCACCCTATCACTCCCCTCCTCAGCAGGACGGGGAAAGAAAATACAACAAAAGCATTGAGACGAGGACAGGGAGAGATCACTCACCAGTTGTCATCATGGGCAACACAGATCCAACTTGGGTAAATTATGTCAATCAAATCAAAGTAGGGGAATGAGAAATAAAACCAAATCTCAAAATACCTTTCCCCTACTCCTCCCTTCTTCCTGGACTTAACTCCCAAATTTTCTACCTCCTCCTATTCAGTGGCCTAGAGGGATTGGGAATGGGGGCTGTGGTCAGTTCACACATTGAGAGTTGGGCTCAATGATCCTTATGGGTCCCTTCCAACCCAAGATTTTCTAGGATTCTATGGTTTCATAACACAGCTTTGAGAAAATTTACATTTTATAGTGTTTAGTTGAAAGAATGTGTGGAAATAATGTTTTACTGCTATTTTTGAATGTGGTTGATTTTGCAGTCCAAAAATTACTGGTCATCTTAACTATGACCTTTCTTAATTAGCCTGTAAATAACACTTTAATAACAGTAATCTAATTTAAAATTACATTTTTAAATAGTTAACAAAAGGCACACTATTATTTTAACTAACAATGTAAGAGCCGCAATTACCTAATTCCAGGTACAGTAAAGAAGGAAGTGTCTAAAGTCTAATAATATCTAAAGTAAAAAGCTTCTGTGGACATTACCTGAAGAGTACTGGACTACACTTCTACACCTGACTAAACTAAGGATTCACTAATATAAGAAGTCATAACGTACTAAGCACAACATATGAAATTAAAATATTTAGCACAGCAGCCAAAAGACATGATGTAATGAGGACAGTGTGGGGGCTTTGTGCAGAGAGAGCTTTTAATATGAAAGTTCACATCTATATTGCTTTGTGGGGTTGGGACATACAGTCAGTAAGAATGTACAGAACTGTTACTAACTGTAACAGTACACTGAATTGACATGACACAATTTCACAAATGGCACGTGTCAGAAGAAATGGCTGATGCTTTTCTGCTATAATATTTTCCATTGGAAAATGCCATTTCAGCAAAATCAATGAATTCCATGAGAATGTCCATTTCATTGACACTTCTCTCAAAGAACTGTATAAACTATCCATTGCAATAATTTTATCAATAAAATCAAAACCAAAACATTTCAGCTTTACCAAAACGAAACTATTTAAAATATACCTAAGCAGAAGCTTTTTATAAAACCAAATTAAATGTTTTCAATTTTCTAGAATGGTACTTTTTAATTCCATATTTTTAATTAATTCTGGTTCAGAAAGTGCAACTGTCAAATATCAGAAGCGTTGCAGTTCAAAAACCTATTGCTCTGATGAACTATGTCTAGTGGATAAAATATGAAGACTGCGAGAAACCAGTAGTAGGACCACAACTGTTTATAATGACTAATGGCTTTGACTGTTTGATTTGGCTTTTAAAGTGACAGTTTCTTAGAAAGTAATAGTCCATGTACACCAGGATTTCACTTTAACATGTGGCTTGTAAACTTCTCCAGGCCCTCCACAACTGAAATAGCCAAAATATTGTATCTCTTAGTTAAAAGATGAAGTTAAACAAAGAGATAAAGTTAAGTAAAGTTTATCTCTTGGTTAAGAAGTAAAATCATTTACCTCTTAGACTCTGAATAAGAAGCATATGAAAATGCAGTACAAGGAATTTCTGTATTGCTGTTCCTTCTGGTAACTAAACACAGTTTTAAGACACATTAACTGTTTTTCAAAACTACTGATTTCTGGTTCACCCTCCCTTTTTTACCCCCACTCAGTGGATTTAGAGACAATTTCAGAAGTTCTGTTCATAAGTTGCATCACATTTATAAATTTAGTTTTCTCAATCATCGTTCAGGGAACCCTTTGAATCAGCCTATAAACCCACTATATTTTAAAGCACTGAATACGAAGTCAATATTCACTGAAGGCAATAGTGATGTACTCCATAAACTTCTTTTTACAGATTTTGCTGTTTTTCTCAGAACGTGAGCTTTCATGTAAAAATAAATTCTCACACCCTTTGGCTGTGGAAATAGCCTTCTTTCCCTAAATCAATAGATTTCTGTCTTGTTCATTCTGCAGTCAAGACAGACTGAACAATATAACACCTGCAGAGGTGTGGATGTCTTTCATCCGAATAGGATTTTAACTTCAAAGTCAGTATTTGACTCTTTAAATGCTTAGGGCTCAATTTTTAGTTTGCAACGAGGTACAAAGATTTTGCGATCAAAATCACAGTTTAGTTTCCAGTTATTCCTTCTTCAGCAGAGGTAAATCTGATATCGCCTACCTCCCAATGCACCTGCAGGGAACTATAGTCTCACAACTTTGAGAAGCACCCCAGGGAGCAGCTTTTTACACAGCTTGTGCTGTACCTGCAGTAGGACCAGTCTGGCAGGGAGAGACCGAGTTCCTTCAGCATCTTTGCTGCACAGGTCTGACAAGGGAATTACAGTCTTGTCCCAAGGTTCACAAGGCAATTTAACAAATAGATTCCAGATGGCCAAACCTGTACTTTTACACACGGCATCTGACACCTACATGGGATGTTACACAATTTCACTTTGACTAGATAATAAAATGTCCTTTTGTTTTCATTTGACACAGGTGAGTGAAAACCAAATCAAACTGAACTGTATGCAACTAAATTTTACCTTTCATTTTATACAGTTCTTAAGTCCCACACACAATTATAACCATTAGTGTTAAAGACTCACTGACTTCTCATGGAAAATATTGACAGACATTCAATAGTGGGAAACAGTCTACCCCCTCATGAATTATAATGACAAACAGCCTCCAGTCTACCCTGGTGGAAACATTGATTAATACAATGTTGCTTATGTTTCACACTCAGGATAAAAATCTTTTGTATAGATTTTCTTGTAAAAGAAGAGAGGGTATATTGACAAACATGCGAGTATCTAATGTTATTGTAAGAGATCTCTGAAAAAACTTGAAGTAGAAAGCACCCAAGACAAAATTAAATGGAGTATTAAAATTGTAAGGGAACTTTCTGAGTACACTGTAGAATAAAATAATGCTGAGATTGTCTCTTGGATTCCAAGTAATTCAGGTAAGTATCTGAAGTGTGATGCAACACCTCCAAAATTAGTGTATGCTTGTGTCATATGAATGCTTGGGCCTCATTTACTCCTGTTTTCCAGGACTGTTTACATCTTGTGGATCTTAATTTCTTTTGGCACCACAAAGTAACCTAAATTTCTCTGGACCAGGTAGACTTAGTGGAGTACTCCTGACCTAAGACAAAAAGCATTAACCTCCATATTGCTGAGAACAGATAAGTCAGCTTTGGTGAAAACTGTGAGAAATGCTGTAGAGATCACTGTGGTAGAAACAGTACTTGTAAGATTAGAAATTTTAACAGGTTGAGAATTTGGCTATAAAAATTCACATAAAATTCTGTGTTCCATAATAATAATAGAACTCCTCTTCTCAGAAAGTTATGTTTTCAAGTAAAAGAAGGTATTTTGTTTCAGGAATTTCATAGCATAGCTCTGGAAAACTAAGTTTGGTTATGAGGTGAGTTGACCTTGATCAATGGCCAGACACCCACTCAACCACTCTTTCACTCTCCAACAGGGGGAGAGGGGGAGAAAAGAAGATGAAAGAGCTCATGGGCTGAGGCAAAGACACGGAGATCCTGTGCCAATTACAGTTACAGATAAAACAGACTTGACTTGAGAAAATTAATTTAATTTCTTTACAAATAAAATAGATAGGATGGTGAGATATAAATGAAAATTCCCTCCACCCCTTCTTCCCAGGCTTTACTTAACTCCTTCATTCTTAACTCTCTGACCTTGCCCCATCCTGAGCAGGGCAATGGAGGTGGGGAATGGGAGTTATGGTCAGTTCATGACAGTTCCTCTCTGTCACTCCTTCCTCACATTTCCTGCTCTTGTGTGAGCTCCTTTCCATGGGCTGTAGCTCCTGCCAGGAGCCTACTTCATTGTGGTCTCTCCTCCAAGCTGCAGCTTCCTTCAGGGAATATCCATCTGCCACAGCATGGGATCCTCCACGGGCTGCAGTGGTGATATCTGCTTCACCATCATCCTCCGTGGGCTGCAGAGGACAGCCTGCTTCACTTTAGCCACTGCACGGACTGCAGGAATATCTCAGCTCTGGCATCTGAAGCACTTCTCTCCCACCACTTCTTCACTGACCTTTGTGTCTGCAGGATGGTTTCTCACCTTCTCTTTTTTTCTCCCTCACTCCTTTCCCACACAGATCGCCATGCAGTGTTTTGCCCTTTCCTTGTATGTTTTCCTGAAGGCAGCGCCACTGATGGAACTATATGGAATGTCTAGCACAGGGCAGCCCCTGGCCTTTCCTCACAAAGACCAGCACTGCAGTTCCTCCCTCTACTACCACCACCTGGACACCTACACCCAGTACAGTTACAAAAAAACTGACACCTCCTTTATGAAAAACAGAAAATAGTTTTCAATTAGCGTTTTTAATTAGCATTTTCACTTTTTCAATAAAAACTTCCCAGAAAGGAGTAAGCTGTTTATATATTACACTATAACTTTCTTCCTTTCTTGCATTTTAATGCTCAGAGGATTGTTTTTTTCTTTTTTTCATTTTCCAAGAGAAAAAGCAGATTTTTCCTGTCTGTGATTAAAAGAACCATAAAATTACAGCTTAAAAACCCCTATGCATTCTGTTCTGTATTCTGCAAATGTTTCTAATTACCTCACTGGCTGAAGTGGCAGAATTCATTAAAAGACTGGGGGGGTTTTGGTGTTTTGTTTTCTTAATTAGAGGTCAAAAATCTTTGAAACTGTAACAAACAGAAATAGATGTATAACATACCTATAAGGTATAAGAAGCATACAGCTCATAGACGTTGGAATGTGTAGATGTAAAAAATTTTTTAAAATTCATTTTTAGAAGAGCAAGCCATTAGAGGCTGTTAGAAACAAGGATTTTGCTCTGGCTTAATCAGCAGATAACATAATTTTAATAGCACATAACTGCTTTTTTCTAAGTACAAGAATAATTAATAGGTTAGGACTGAACAGCAAATGAAGAGTACCTGCTGTTCTGTTTATTCTTGCGACACTAATAACTCTAAAAGTGCCCCATTTTATGGGACTTAACTTACATATGCACTGTGTTACCATTTTTGCAATTAATAAAATTAATTTCCATAGAGAATGACCCACAAAATAACTCTGTTCTCAGGAATAGGAAAGAGGGAAAAGGTATACATAAGGAACAGAAAAACAAAGACTAACGGAGGAAGTTTAAAAAATACAGATATAAAACAATTCACCTTTCTGCCTCCTTCTATGCCTGATGGTGTATTTCAGACTGATTTTAGAGGTGAAGAGCTGCAGTAATTGACCTTGAAAAGTCATATCTATTTTCCTATTAACCACGTGTAAATAGAATCAGTTCCTAATTCCAGACAAGATAAGGAAGTTGCTTTGGCTATGGTATATGCAGAGTCATTAATGTGGGAAGAGATGGTAGCATTTTTTCTGTATTTTTAGTGTGTCTGAAAGAGTGCACAGAGGGACTGTAGTCTGTAAGCACAGCCTCTTCTGTAATAATGCAGCTAATTAATAACAATCCATTATGTCATTTATACTATATAAAACTTAACTTTTCTTTCAGGAGCCAGATGCACTGTTCAATAATCACTCAGATTAAAAGAGTTTTATGCTTTTAAACCTCAATGCCTGAGTTCTAGCTGATCAGCATTGTATGAATTCCACATCTGTGCACTCCAACTGGTTCCAAATGCCTTTTTTAAAAAGTTGGGGTTTTTTAAACTGCATTTATTTGATTAGAGTTGTACAGGCAATTTAGCAGCAACCTTACTCTGCTATTTTTAGTCTCACTTTAGATTAAAACTAACCTTCTTATTCATTCAAGCAAATCTACACCACTGGATTGATTATAAATTGAATTGGTGACAGTAGATACTGTGTCACTGGCAATGCTGAAGAACTAGAAAGCCACAAAGGGCAAAATCTGCAAAGCAGACTTAGATGTGTATTTGTCATGTTAGGCAAAAGTTGAGACTTACTTACAAAATTATTTTAGTTATCTACATGCTGTGCTCAGTAGCATGCTCAGAGCTTCTAATTCTGCATAAATGATGCTAATAAACTACTGCTTAATAAATAATTAGAGTTTGTAGAAGAAATATGGAAGATGAAATTCCTTTCTTTGATCTGGAGTATGAATTGTACTTTAGTTTCTCACATTCTCCTTTCTTGTATGCAGTGCAGGCAGCAACTTATTCTTACTCAAGTCTGCTTTATGCACACTAAAACACTTGGTTTGCCAGAAAATAACGATGACTCTGTGGACAGATGATTAGCACAATTGCCAAGGCTCCAGATCCTCATTAACATCCTTCTCTCAGCAAAGAAGTTTAACAAGAGAGAGTTTGCCACACCTCAAAGAGACATACAGAGTCAACTCATGCATAAAAGCATGTTTCACACAGCTGAAATGAAAATTAAAAGAATATGGAAAACCAAATTTTTAATTAGGAGAAATGTCTGTCAAGACTATCCATTGTCCAAAGTGGGAATACTGTTGTACAGCCAGGTAAAGACCTCTCTCTAAAAGTTAGATGTCAAGTTATTGGATTAATCAGTTCAACCCTGGTTGAACCAGTGCATGATATTTCTTAGTAGCTGGCCTCAGGTAGGTGACTCCCTAGTGAGCTTATGGATTTACCTGAGCCTTATGTCTAGGAGTCAAGCCTAGGAGTCTGCCTCTGTCTGTGATCACAAAGCATGCATCCCTATACATTTAGGGACCTTGTATCTATCCTTATAGATAGATCACCAGGTCCCTGAGGGCACTAAAAGGCCTTATTGTCTCTGCCCAACCCCACCTGTTCCCCACCCCACCACCTGTGGGCCCAGGAGCCCCATTTCAGTCCACATGGGAGCCCATCATTCCCTGTCCCAGCCATGTGTCTGGAATGTTGTTCTCCAGTCCTCTCTCCGGACCTGCCTCACAGAAGGACCTTGACTCTTCTCTGCAGATAGTTCATCTGGGTGGACCCTAAGGCATCTACCTTCTTTTGACCCTTGCTGGTATCTCTGGTTGGCCTCTGGCCCCAGCTCATCACTTGCCACACCTGGGGTTGACAATGACTCTGTTACCAGTACCTGGTACTGCCCACCCTATGGGCCTGCCCCCCCTGAAGAGGGCACAGCCTGCGATGTTGTCACCCTTGGCTCCTGGCTCCCTGTCCCTCAGGGATCAGCTGTCCCTTGGTACACTCTTACATGTATATCCTACAAGCTAAATTGAGAGTTATGTATTTTACTAGGTACATTAACATGATATTGCAACACTTAGTAATCTTAGACTAAATTTCTGTTGGAATTATAGATTCAGCTGCTTGCTGAACAATAAGTCCGTCAAAGTTCCTCAGGGAGAGCAAAGGAAACCCAACTGAACCTAGGTCTGGTCAAAGACAATAACTGGAAGCAGACTGGAATGAGATTCTTGATTAGGGAAACAGTTCACCTGTATGTCAGTGAATCCTTGCCTGGATAAAAAGTGGGACAGAAAACTCCTTACTCTTGTACTGACAGAGAAAATCTTGGTATCCAATGGGAATTGTTCGCATATTTAGAACACATTTCTAAAAGACAGAAAGTTATAGGCTTCTTTCCAGACTTTATAGAAATGTCTATTATATTCCCTCACTTCTTAAGTATGTAAGCTTGAAACCAAGTGCTTCGGAGATATACTGACGAATCACAATTTCCTCCCCTCCCCTCTCCTCCCCTTTCCTTCCCTCCCCTCCCCTCCCTCCCCTCTCCTTTTTTTCCTTTCTATTCTCTTCTCTCTCCTTTTTTTCCTTTCTCTTCTCTTCTCTCTTCTCTTTTTTTTGTCTTTCTCTTCTCTTTTCCTTTCTCTTCTCTTCTCTCTTCTCTTTTTTTTGTCTTTCTCTTCTCTTTTCTCCTCACTTTTATGTGTGGTATTAGAAGGAATTTTTTGGCATGCTAAATTGGTTTGAACATCTTGGTCTGTTAGGTATATATTTCACAAAAGGTGTATCCTTTACAATAAAGGCAGCAGAACTGACAGTTAAACAAGCAGCCAATTTCTCTAGAAAATATTTACTTGTCCCTGAGTAAATTAATTAAATTAACATTCACCAAATAAGGCAACAATCTCATGAACTCTGCAGTAACATCACTCAGGTCACTAGAAGTGTCAAAAAGCACCAATTAGAAAAGAAATATTCCCTGTGGGCTAAAATCTCAGACATACTCAGGCATACACCTACATAAAGAACAAGTTTCTACTATAAATCCTGTAATCAGTACCACCTATTTCTGCTTAAGGTCTTTTTTCTGCTCCCAGACATATGCAAAGCCAGTACTGTCTTAAGTCAGTAAGCTGTTCAGAGCTCAGCTCAACCTGAAGCTTACACAGTCCTACAAATCACTCTTGCCAGCAGCCTGAATCAATAGCAGGTACTGAATACACTCAAAGACAGAATCTTCCTAAAGCACTGTCAGACATATGATCATGTCGCCCCAGAAAAGTTATATATCTAAAGCATAATAATTTTCCACTGTAATTGTGAAAAGAAGGGAGGATTCCTGCCTAACCAGAGCTAGACAAATGACAGTACTCTTCTTTCCCTTCAGTTCAACACTGGCTTGACTATAGCAGTTGCCTACCGAAAAATCTTGGCTAAAGTATGTACCTTGTGACAATAAGACATCTAGGAATTGGTCATTGCAAAGCCAAAATACCTTCAAGGACCTGGACCTACAATATTATTTCCCCTAGGCTGTTGTTTTTTCTTCAGATATGTATTTCACTGGATTTCTGAGCTTCACTTGGGAGCATGGGAAATCACCATGGCCATTGAAGTTTCTAACACTTGAGGCCTTTGTTACAAATGCTCCAAAATGTGGTTCAGAAATATACTCTGTGACCTCCACTGATCATAAATTGCATTCTGCCAGACAAATGGAATAGCTTCTGATATAGTTTAACCCCAGTTAGCAATTAAGCCTCCTGCAGCCACTCACACATTCACCAGCAGGATGGGGGAGACAATCCAGAGTAAAAGTGAGAAAACTCATGGGTTGAGATAAAGACAGTTTAATAGGTAAAGCTGCAAACACCAGCAAAGCAGAACAAGAACTTCACTCACCACTTCCCTTGGGCAGACAGGTGTTCGGCCCCACCCAGGAAAGTCGGACTCTGTCATGTGCAGTGGTGAATTGGGAAGACAAACACCATCACTCTGAGTATTTCCCCCCCACTCCCTTCTTTTTCACCCAGCTTTATATGCTGAGCATGAAGTCATATGATGTGGGATATCCCATGGGTCAGTTGGGATCAGCTGTCTTGGCTGTGTCCCCTTCTAGTTCCTTGTGCACTCCCAGCCTGCTCACTGGTGGAGTGAGAGGTAGAAAAGGCCTCGACACTAAGTGCTACTCAGCAAGAACAAAAACATCTCTGTATTATGAACACTGTTTCCATCACAAATCAAAACACAGCCCCATATTAGCCACTATGAATAAAGTTAACTTTATTCCAGCCAAATCCAGCACAGCTACTTATGTTAAATGTTTTAAAAGTCCCTATCATTCTACTTGTCTCTGCAGTTAAGGTAGATTGACAGATCTTCTGATTCTCCTCTGCTGTAATATGAAACATTTAGATACTAAAAACATACTGCAGGCTGTTGTGGCACTCCAGTTAGGTGAAGAGAACACAGCGGCCTTTATTCTCATTTACTGCTGTTTGTTTGAAACTCTCCTGGTATTTTACAGGCAATAGAGAAAGCAATGAACCTTATTTTCTGACAGATCTGCAGTTTTAGGGGCTTTGTGTGTCTAAAAGAAAGCTTTGTCCTTTGTAAAAGAAATTATAAACATACATCTTTTTTACTCTTCTCCGACTATTGGTTTCAACATACACAATGAAGAATCCAGATCTTGCAAGTTAAAAAATTTTTCTTTCCATATAAACCTTACATTTTTATTTATCACTCCTTGATGAAACTCAGGAACTGCTGGTCAATCAATAGATACATCACATCAAGTAGGAAACATTTTAGGAAATGCTATACACTAACAAAATCGTGGATTGCATAAGTTTCCAGAAGATATTTGGATCAGAAGAGGATGCTGTTCTTCAAGCAAGTCCTAAAATAGTTCTGACTTACCAGATGTCCTCCATGAATCGTGGATATTTAAAACTCCTTTAGAAATCTAGGTTTTTTTCATCTGGGAACTGGTTAAATTACAGAGTAGAATGCTCTCAATTTACTAAATATCTGCTAATTGTATCTCATTGTTTTATGGGTTTGTATCCCATTTTCCATGTATAATGATTAATGAATTCTTCTTTTAAAATCATTTGATACATTGGTAAAAAACTGAAAAACACTATCCCTCAAAACTGGATGAAAATATATAGGTTTAAAGAGAGAGAATATCAGAAGAGAGGGTGGAGGAGGGACAGAGTTGACCAGGCACAGTTTGGTTGTTGATGCTGTTTTTAATAGCACCTCAGCCATTAAATTCTGGGCAACCAAAGGTTCTGTCTGTAAGTCAATTGTGATCTTTAACGTGAACAAATATAAACACACTGAGGTATAAGTTCAAAAGTAGATCTGTACTATTTATGTGGAACTGGCAGAAAATGGCATCATAAATCTTATACTTCAGTTGACTTAGCATGATGCCTTTCTCTGTGCTGAAATGGTATGAGCTCTGTGAGCTACTTGGATTTTAAAGCATTTGTACATAAGCTTTGTTTCCCTGGTTTTGTTTTGTCCCCAGAAAAAGTTTTATTGTGTGTGTGAATGTCTCCATACAAACTAAATCAGGCAGAAAGTACAAATCAATGACTTTGAAAAAGCAGCAGTCTCTCCTGAAAACGACAGGACCTGGGGACATATAAGTCTCTAAAGACACACAGTTATCTTCAAGCACTGCACGAAATTCTTTAATGATTGTTCACTGCAGTTATACACTTGATATGATGACTCAAAAGAATGATTTGGTGAATGGAAGAGTACCCTCAATAAATAGACTGGTAATATTAGAAAATTGTAAGGTTTTAGGCAGAACATCTAGAATTGACTTGGCATGCTTCCTAGTGCCATAGACTCCTGTAGGATATTAAAGAAATTAAAACAGGGTAATTCATAAAATAGATTGTGAATTTAAAGAAATAAACCCACAGAATGGTTGATATTGTAGACATTATGAAATCAATGTAAACTATTCCAACACAAAAACTGCCCCAAACCTTTCAAACTTAGGGTGTGTTGTGGGTGTTTCCACAGCATCCAGTGAGATTTTACCTTCCCAATAAATTAAGATATTATTAGAGCTTCACTAATTATCTGTACACTTTCCATTGCATAGTAAGAGATTATACTCTTTAAAGCAAAACAGCAAAAAGGACACTTTGCTGTGTCAGGATAATGGAGTCTTCATTACATTCTAGTCTAATTTTTCTTCTTTTTTTTTTTTTTTTTTTTTTTAATGGGAGAAGCTGTAGCAAATTTACTAATGTTAATAGGCAGTGGAGAGACTTAAAATAATCATGTACCCTAAGGACATGCATTAAAGAACAAGCTCATGCATTTTTTAGCCTGGAGGTGGTGTTACGTTTGTGGGTCACTGATTCAGCAAGACTGAGATAGAAACAGGTAATCTGAACACCAGTCTTTCAGTAGGTAGAGAGAGGTTAAAGGGGGCCTGGTTAACCTTTACAACAATAACTACTATATACAAATTGCATTAACAAAACTGCATCCTGAAGCTGACGACATTCAATGCTGTTGCCATATGAGGGCATTCTCCTTTCCTAAAAAGCTGGAATTTTGATCTCTAGCAATGGATCAGAATTTTTTGCTTTGTTTTGTTTTCTGTCCAAAGGCTGGTTTAAAAGGCTAACAAGAGGGAACAACTGCTACATTGCTGCCAAGAGTATTAATTGACTATTTATGGTTGAAGTGAGCACTGCCCCCTTCATGTCCCAGGCATGTTTCCCACAGGTCTCTTCTGTTTCTGGGAGCAAGAGCAGGGTTTTGCTCACAAGTATATTCAAGACTTCTACAGACTCCAGTGAGGATAAAGTTAAAAGCTTTTTTTTTTTTGCCACCTTTCAAGTTAAACTTTCTTTCCATCTGGGAAATCGACAGTTCTTCCCTTGTCCATTAACTTCCTCGGGTTTCTATAAAGTTGTTGGTGAAAATATGACCGCAAGCTTTCCTCTGTTCCCTTATGGCCTCATGTGATATGTGAGAAAGTACATGGATGGTCTTGTGAGATATTCCTTCCTTAATAACTCTGCTTTGGGGCCAGACAGGCAATAAATAAAATTCAAACCTACTTATAGCTATTTTAGGTTTCTGGAGCCTCTAAATCAGGATACATAACCATCTGGACAATGCTTTTTAAGAAAAACTGACTATTTATTCATTATGGTCTTCATTTTTTCACAGAAGAAAGATGGCTGAAAAATGAGAGAAGCAGAATCACAGAATCACAGAATCATAGAATCACAGCATATGGCAAGTTGGAAAGGATCCACAAGGATAATCAAAGTCCTATGCCTGGCCCTGCACAGGATCATGCCCAAGAGTCACACCACATGCCTGAGAGTTTAGTCCAAATGTTTCTTGAACTCTGTCAGGATTGGTGCTGTGACCATTTCCCTGAGGAGCCTGTTCCAGTGCCCAACCACCCTCTGGGTGAAGAACCTTTTTCTAATATCCAACCTAAACCTCCTCTGACACAACTTCAGGCCATTCCCTCAGATCCTGTCACTGGTCACCACAGAGAAGAGATCAGTGCCTGCCCCTTCTCTTCCTCTCATGAGGAAGTTGTAGACTGTGATGAGGTCTCCCCTCAGTCTCCTCTTCTCCAAGCTGAACAGTCACCTCATATGGCTTCCCCTTAAGGCCCTTCACCATCTTTCTTGCCCTCCTTTGGGCACTATCTAACAGCTTAATATTTTTCTTTTATTGTGGTGCCCAAAACTGCACAAATTATTCCAGGTGAGGCCACTCCAGTGCAGAGCAGAGCGGGACGATCCCCTCCCTCAATCAGCTGGCGATGCTTTGCCTGATGCCCCCCAGGACATGGTTGGCCCTTCTGGCTGCCAGGGCACTGCTGACTCATATCCAACTTGCCAGTGACCAGAACCCCCAGGTCCCTTTCCGTGACACTGCTTTCCAGCATCTCATTCCCCAGTCTGTATTCACATTTCCAACCCAATCTATTCTATGATTCTATGATTCTATGATCTGGGGTTGCCCCATCCCAGGTGCAGAATCTGGCACTTGTCTTTGTTGAACTTCATTCATCTATGATTCTATGATTCTCTGTGATTGGTGATTGTCCAGTCCTCTAATTTGTTGAGATCTCTCTGCAGGGCCTCCCTGCTTTCCAGGGAGTCAACCGCTCCTCCCAGTTTACTATAATGAGCAAACTTCAAGTCCTGCATCCAAATAATCTATGAATCTTGCTTGTCTTTTTCTGATCTTGAGATCATGATACTAGGATTGCTCACTTACCTCTTCCACATGAGAAAACAGTGGTTCACATAGCATTTTGGAAGTCTTCACCTCAGCAACATTGGAGATCTTTCTGAAGAACCAGTAGAACCGAGACTCTGAAGCCCTTTGAGTATATTCATCAGTGAATTAGGTGTTGACAGAGCTTATACTGGGACACCGATTAGAAAAACCCAAGCCAAACAAAACCAAACCACAACATTCAGCTGATTGTGAAGAATGCAAGCAATAGTTTTGGATTACTAAAAGATAAAAGGGTAAGAAATGAAACACTGAAATGGTTAATTCTTGTACTTGCAAAATATTGTTTTTCATTCATGTGGAAGTGGAATTACTTTGATGAACAGAAGTATCCCTAGGAAACCTAATTAAGCAATCTAGTCTCATCTTCTCCACTTCCCTAATTCAAAATAGGTCTTTTGACCAATTTTCCTCACTGTCTTAATAATTTCTTTTAACATTTGTCTATAAATAATTTTATATGAAGTAAATCAGTTTCAACATATTATGCAAACAGCTCAGTATCTCGTACAGCTGCGTAAGGAAGAAAAAGGCTTCAAAGATGAGACAGAAAGGGAAGCTTTGTACTGGATCTCCAATATCCCATTTTAGCAAGAATAACAACTAGGTTAGAAGTGGAAAGGGAGATCAGCTCCATATTTCCAGTGTTGCATAGGATCTATAGCCTTAAAACTTAACCATGTAGACCTAAAGTTTTGCTTTTGCTAGAAATGCCTAGGGAGAAAAAAAAATTTAAAAGTGTCAAAAACAATTGACTTTTACGTAAGTTAAAGGAACAAAGTTTGGAACAAACCTGAACTGGCCTTTTTTTCTCTTTCATTCTTTTCTAGGTCTTCCTGAACATTTTTAAAACAAACCTAACTTATATTGCCAGTAGTCATCATTCTTCTTTCCAAAGGAAAAAAATCCATTATTTTCCTGTATTAAATTAACATTCATAAAATCTGGTATTTTTAGGTCAATTTTACTTAAATATTTATATAGCTTCAACTTTTTTTATCATAGGAAACCTCAAAGTACTGGGTTTTGCATTTGGAATAGAAAGTGGTGAATATTATGGTCTTTCTCTGTTTCTCCAAGCAGTGAATTCCATTAATTTATTCTAATCTCTAAAAATGTGATGACTTACCTCCTTTCTCACAAAGTTAGATAGTTAAATTCTGAAGGTCAGAGTAACTCTGGCCCTGCTCAGTCAATGACTGGAAAACACTAGATGAAACATTAAATGTGACTCAGTGTTCTTTCTATAAGGAGCAATTGCCAAGAGCAGAACCGTGGGTGTAGGTACTTATTGTGTTCAGGCTTCAGTAAGCTTCATCATGATAATTAATTCATGAGATAAGGAAGGTATACATGATTAAGGTCATTTCATCACCAAACAAAAAGTGAGGAGTCGTCTCTTAGTCCTGGTGTTCGTGTATAGGTTTCTATTTTTAAGTCCAAGTTCACAGGGGAGTCTAGAAACCAAAGGCTGTTTTGATGATTTGTGCGATATATCTTCAAATGAAGAAGCAAATATGATGGAAATCTCCCTAGGGGGTTTATTCTGCCTGCAGGCATAACCTCTTTCTTCTTTGGATTTAGTTTCAATTAACTCCTCGTCAGCTCTGTGCTGAGCTCAGCGAGGCACCAGACCAGTCAGCAGTCTTCATAAATTATGACAAATAAACATATTTGAATATAATCTGAATAATGTACCAGAGCCCATCATATCCTGGTCTTTCTTCCATGTTGGGTTGCTAACCACAGGTAGGATGATTCAGTATTACTCTGCATTTTTTATGGTTATTTATGCTCCCACACAGTGTCTGCCAAATGATACCTTCTCTAATCTGATCATACTTCACATCCCTTTTTCAGTGGCAGTAAATGGATCTCTAGATATTTGGTTTATATGTTTTTATGGTCTCCATTATTTTACTTTCTCCCTTTCTTTAGGTTTTCTAAGTAACATCTAATTCACTGTATTCTCAAGACATGCAAGTCACTTATTACCACTGGAGTCAGCAACTGTATCTATATTTATTCTTGTAAAAGAGTTTGACCCAGGTGACTAATTTAAATGCAGCCATAAAAAAATGTTTATCCAGAACAAGGTACATCTTCGAATGCATTTGAAAACTGTCTGGAGCTGACTGAAAAAAGGGACATCTTTAAATGTTACCTCTAGCCATGATCTGATATGAAAACACATTTTATGTACTATCACTTGAAAGCCAGCTTCTGTTCTATTTTCGTAGAGTTGTTTGGTATGTCAGAAACTGTGATAAAAGACACTGCCTAGGTTGAAGCTTTCTACAAAAATAAAGCAACATCTCATCCAGAACATGATGAGACAAACCTTTTAAAAACAAGGGCAAAACTAATCAGAAGGATGCCTGAGTGATCTGAACTTACTTTACCTGCTTAATGGAATGGGAACTTAGACTAGTATTCATAGTATAGGAAGGATATCTACCTCAGAAATTACTTCAGAAGTCCTTTTATGGATCTATCATGTTCCTACAGACAATGTTCATTTATAAATTTTGTATGAATCTGCCAGAAGTCTCGGAGAAATCATTACGAAATTCCTCAATACATGTACGTTTGTTTCTCTTTCGCTGGCTAACACTGGGAAGGTCCTAAGGAGCCTCAGTGATATCCAGTTTCTGCTTACATATCAAGCAGGATGCAGGAAGTTATTGAGCCACTTGCAGAGGCATATCATATAGAAGATAGCTCTTCTCAGGAAAATCAAAATGGAAGATGGGAGTGACATCTCCCCATCCAACAACACATCATTTTAGTAAGTAGTCTGAGATACCACTTCCCTCCAAAAAAACTATGCCTGCCAAAACCAAGACAACTGGCTTTTGTTTATGGCAGTGAGAATACTGCATGATAAAATGTGGTCTAAGAAAAACTTAAAGCAAGCAGTCATATTATTATTATTATTATTATTATTATTATTATTATTATTATTATTATCATAAGCAAGGGAGAAAATAGATTAAATTGGCTAAGAGCAAACATGGCATCTACTAAAATTAGTACATATTGGTAGTCAAGTGGCAGAGCAGAATCTATTGCAGGACTATGGATATACTTTCTTTTCTAAGTCTGGTAATGCTCAGTATTTTCATTAATAACCAGGATAGTGGAATAAAATGATGAGAAAAATGATAAAATTACATTGGTCAGGAGGAGGACTCAGGCCCTTTGGAAGACAGTCTCAGAGTTCAAAATTATCTCTGCAGTCTGCCATGATCATAAGTTTTAAAGTCTTGATACTAATGATAATACCAAATGGAGAGTACTTGCTAGATAGAAAGAAAAAGGAGAAGAAGATTGCACTAAGAGGTAGCTAAAAACCACTAGTAGCAATGGGAAAGGCTTTGCTCAGTATAAAACACTGATTTCACAATGGCACTTAAGAAAAATTTGCAATGAAAATAACACCATCAAAATCACTAAAAAATTTAGAAAATTTGAATGTTGAGACAAGTTAAAGGGATGTGCCTCTGACTAGAAAAGACTGTGACTGAATTTTCCAATATAAAAGATTGCTATTAGAGAGCATGATCAATTGTTCATCGTGTTGCATGAGTGCAGTGCATTAAGCATGCAGCTTAATTTACAAGAAGTCACAAGAAGTCACACAAGTTTCTGTCAGGGACAGCCTGGCTATACTTGAATTATCTCAAAACAAGGAAATAAATAATCTTTTGAGGTGAGGGCTGTTTGGTTTTGTTTTGGCTATTTTTTTCCCCAATTTTTTGCATTTCTGTTTAGGAAGTTTGGTCTTTTACAGAAAAAATTTACTTTTCTGCTTAATGTTGTTTTTTTCCACAATCCCATGATAATTTTTCATGTTCAAAATATCACATCCAGTTTATCAAACAATCTGGGAGCTATTAAGCTCATAAAATATTCTTTCTATCTTGCTTATCTATTCTTGACACAGCAATAATGTTAAACGAGGTTTCTGCTAGATTGGTTACATGTAATCACTAATATACAGAAAGATTCTAAATAAAATTATTAAAATAAATCATTCAGATGATAAAGATAAATTGTAGAAATAGGGGAAAAAATACTAGTTGCTAATATATTAGACTCATTAATTAGAATCTTCATGTAAAGACAAGGTAGGATTGTGTGAAAAAGCTTTAGAAAAATAATTTGAAATCCCATGAAAACTACAGAACAAAAGATAACAGCTTTGGAAACAAAATCTGAGGAGGAATTATATAGCCAGAACATCATGTAATCAGATGGGTATCAAAAAAATCTGAAGGACATACCCAAGAAGGAAATAAAGAAACTTTAGAACTACGTGCAATTCTTACTTAAACCATGGGTCATGATAAAGCTATTGGAGACACAGGAAGAAACTGCAGACAAAGAAGAAACTGAGCCTTCCATAACGAAAGGACCAAAATGATCCAGCTTCAGCAAAAAACCCCACAGAGTTTTTCACAAGTGCAAGGGTCGAGACAAAGACAATGACTTAGAAAGATCCCCTGAGATAAAGCATAAGAGCAGATCTTTGTGAATACAGGAAAAGAGCATGTCATATCCACCTGTAAATTTTGCACCAAATAGAAATTTAGAAATAAAGTGCCTCTATCAGCTTAGTCATATAATAACTCAGCTGATCTTGCTAGTTAAGAATAAGAGCTATTATTATTTTGTCCAAGAAAAGTTATTGCTGCCACTTTTTTTTTCTATGAATCAAAGAAAAAAAAAGATTAGCTGCTTTACTAACACTTATAATTCCTATTGAGATCACAGTGTTGTTTTACCAGATTCCAATGTATTTATAATATAAAGGTAATGAAAATGTTTGCAATCTACTCTTCCAACATATATAAGGCTGGCTTTTTCCAGAAGACCTACATTATAACTGATGTTGTTACTATTAATTGCATAAAACTAGGCTGATGAATGAGAAGATAGGTGGAATGAATGTCAGAAGGTAAAACCTGAAATAAATAATCATAAATAATCATAAATTCAGGGGAAACAATAAAAAAATTGTAAAATCTGAGTAAGAAATGGCTCTCATGAGAATGCCATAGTGGTGATGTTATAATCATCTCATATTTCTAGTGAAATTCCTTTAGATAGGAAAGAGTATTTCGGAAAGGAAGTCTAGTCAATGAAATGAAAGAAAGAGGAAATACCAAGGTAATATTGCTAAATACGAGGGTTATGGAAGTCAGCATTACAAAAATTGCAAAGTAAAAAATTGAAAAGAAATGAAAAGAAAGTACATATTCTCTCAAAAGGAAGCACACAAATACAGAGAAGAAAGTTAGCGTCTTCTATGGATATAAGAACTTTTGTTTTTTTCCCCAAGCTATCCAAACCAGAAAAAATAACTGAAACACTTCAGCTGTACATTGCAAAGTCCATGTCAATTCTCCTTTCTCCTGTTGCCAAAATCTCATGTGGAATATTGTATTCAATTTTTGTTTTCTTGCTTCAAAAATGATGGAGATAGTCTAAGGCATCCTGATTATCTGGATATTCTAAGAGCTTACTTCTGTTGATTGTTCAGAGGAGCTTTTGAACTGAATTCCGTGAGACTGAGAAATTACATAAATGTGCTATTAGGTAAAAAATAATGGCTTTTTTTTCATTCAGGAACAGAAAACTCTGTATTTGGAAATTCAGGATGTCAATATGGCAGAATACTTATGTCATGTAGGACACCACTGAGAACATCACAGAAGTTCAGAGAAGTTAGTGAAACAATACTGAAAATAAAACACAATTATCTATTTTGAGTTTTTTTTTTTTTTGACAGGCGCATACTGCTAAAATACTTAAATTTCATATTTTGCAATAAAAATGCACAGAAACAAAAACCACTGAACTGATTTATTCAACTACTTTTTCTTGAAAAACTGTTTCTGAGACATTTTCTTCTCAGACAGAAAACCACTTGTTTGGGTTTCTGTCCTATCATAGATCCATCTTTCATTGTGTCACAACTATTAAATCGTAAGGAACTGTACCTATTTTTTAAGATCCATCAAGATTGAGTATTTTTTACACCAGAAAATGCTCAGCACTCTTTAGTTGAGCAGTAAGAAATCCTAATTGCTTTCAAACTTTTAAAAAATAATTTACTGCAAAATAACTTGCACTTTTACCAATCACATTTAAACAAGTCTTAGAAAAATGTACACGAGTATCTGCAAAGGAGCACAGATTTCATCTGTACAAGCTGAGTTTTTAGAATCATAGAATGGCCTGGGTTGGAAAAGACCTTAAAGATTGTCTAATTCCAACTCCCCCTGCCATGGACTGGGACACCTTCCACCAGACTAGGTTGCTCAGAGATTCCTCCAACCCAGCCTTGAGCACTTCCAGGAGTCGGGAATCCACAACTTCTCTGGGCTACCTGTTCCAGTGCCTCACCACCCCCACAGTAAAGAATTTCTTTCTAATAACTAATCTAAACCTACATAAATCAGTCACACTGTTGATTTTTCATACAGGTGTTTCCTCTGAATACAAACTGTAATCCTTTTATATTCTCAGTCTTTTAATTTTATCACTTAACATCACTGAAATCAAAAATGTAAATGAACGGTTTTAGCCATAGGAGAAAAGATGAAGCCAGCAAAACATGGACATAAACCTTGAGGGAAAGAACCTGAAACTTTCCACTTCATCCTTCTATAGGGCCTTACACGTTCAAAGTGCTGTATGAGCATTCATTAGTGAATTAGTGATTAGTCTCCTTTCATCCTCTCATGCTAATTACTGAGGGAAGAAGCAGAATGTTAGTAGCACTAATGTGCATCTACACAGCACAGTATAGTGCTCTGTCATGTATTAATTAGCGTGAGAGTAGGAGAGAAAAGTTCTTTAGGAAATATTCCAAGAATACAAAAGGAGCAGGAAGGGAAAATCTTGTTCCAAAATACTTGAAGGTGAGAAGATTAAAAAATAAAAAAATAAAAAAAAAAAAAAAAGCAGAGCTGAAAAAATAGCTGACCTCAATGTTTTGGGTTATTTTTAAATTGTCATAGTGAAAGGGGAAGTATTTTTTTAGTGATGAATCTTCATTCCTTCTCATTTAACTTGTTACCTATATTCAGAGAAAAGAGTAACTGTCTGAACTTCAATTAAATATTATTAGTAAGTCATCTTTCATTATAACCCTGTTTGTTCCCCAGAGTGAGCTTGTAAATCACAGAAGTTGAGCACTGTGCCTTCCTTAGATACCCTGCAGGGTGAAGACTGATTTCTCAAACATTTCTCAGAATCTCTCTCTTCCCCTAGGCATTCTCTAACCAGAATTTTAATGTGATTTTCCACTGGTTTGTTCTGTTTTAGAAGTCTGTGACAATATTTCCTTTTCATTTTAATTAATTTTCCCAACAATTTTCTTTTTCAATGAGAAATGCAAAACTTCATAATAATTTTAAGAACAACATCTGTTCATTTACATGGAGAAAATCTTATTTTGTCTGTTATTTTTTTCATTCCACTAGTAGCTGACAAGAGAGGAAAGTTGAACTATCTTCTGGCAGAAGGAAGGGAAATAAGAACTATTTTTTCCCATATGTATATAAAGCAAAAGTTACACAGTTGTTTAAAATTTTACCAGTAAAATGGTATTTAAATACTTTTAAAAAACAACAAAGCCAAGAAATTATAGCTGTTAAAAGATAATTTGCTCCAATCCAAGCATCTTCATTAAATAAAAATATCAATTTCTGCATGTCAGTCTTACATCCTCCAAAGCCACACGGGGAAGGTGCAGTTAAATTTTTCAAAAATATGAATTCTTAGTCCAGTAGGAAGTGGATGTTCTACCATCACCTCTTTGAGATTTGAGATCTTTACAGTATGGGATACTGCTTAAAAATGTAACTCGCATCTGGCTTCTGAAGTTTTTAGGCACATGAGGAAAGACAGAATATCCTAGGAAAAGTCAGATTTGATTAAGAGAAGAATGCAGCCATGGGGAAAATCATATTACAACATGTGATTTAGAAACATAGATGAGGACTTAACAAAATAGAGTAATAATTTGATGTTTATTCACCCACAGATTCAAGGGTATGCTTGAACATTGCAAACTACTTCAATTGACTAATACTGTAGGTATTAGTTATGCACATTCCTTCTAAATTGATTTGTCAGAAAGTTTCTTCCCTGACAAACAAACCAACCCTTTTTATTTTTTTTTTGAGTCCATCTCAGCCTCCTTCATGTTTTTGTTAGCAAAAGGGTTAATTCGATGCCCATTGCTGATACATTTTTTGCCATAAGTATTTCATAATCTGACATTTAAGGGCTTCCTCACATTACAAATATTTTGAATGACCAAAGAAGCAGCAAGCACTGCTAGTTCTCTGTGAATTCACAATACACATCTATTACATTACATAAACAAATGATGAAAAGCAGATATCATTAATAAATGGTGTTGATCAATATATCTATGCATTTCAAATAACTGAATTTCGGAAGAAGGTCCCTGTGTTCTATGGTGAGTCTCTGGACTATGAAGATAGCTAAGGTAATTTTCTAGGATTTTTTTTTACAGTTAATTATCTGTCTTTCCCAAGAGAACCAAAAAATCATCTCCATTGTTCAAAAATATCAGCTTACATAGCACAACAATACAATGAATTTAGAATTTAATATTCAATTTTTAAGTTTAATTTATAGTACAAACCTTACACATTTTTCCTTCACTCATAAAAAAAAAAAAAAAAAGGATCCAGTAGGGATACTTCTAGGATTGCAGGTAGCAAATATTGAATCATATTTGAATGCAGAAATACAATCTCTGTAAAAAACAACAACAAAAAAGGTCACTTTCCAAGTGGTTGTTTTTTTCAATATAAATAATTGAAATTGTGAATACTTTGTGAATATATTTTATTCTGAGATAATAAAACTAATTACAACCTTCTAAAATCTTAGGTTTGTAATTTGCAGTTTTCTGCTTGTAAAATATACTGGTATAGTGCACTGAACCCTGCTACTACTGCAGCCAAGTCATATTTTGCATGGAAGTGAAATTATTTATTTCCAGGATTTCAGTCACTTTGTCAAAAGTGAAATTTAAAACTTGGAAGGCAGCAAAAGAAACAAATAAATGGAAATATTTAGAGTACATAATCTTCTTTTTTTACATGATATACATCATTCTTGCTAGTATCTTTTAGATGCTGCTAATATGGCAAAGTTCCAAATATTTTTCTTACCTGACAATGTGCATTTAAATGTGTCAGTCATAAAATAAGTGAAACACTGAAGATTTCTTCATATATTCAGAGAACTGTACAATGTAACTGTCTTGTAGTGGTGCTGTTGGTTTGTTGTTTGTTTCTTCTTTTTTTCTCTTTTGGTACTTTTAGGACATTGTCATGGTTTGAGAGCCCCAAAATCCAATTCCCTAGTCCAAGCCCCCTCCCACATCTCAACCCAGTGTGAGATGGGCTTCCAGACACCACACAAGACTCAAAATGGGGGGAAAGGGAATATATTATAATGACTGTACAAATAAATACTACAATACGTTATATACAATCTTAGCTATCTCTACCATGACATAAGTATTTACAATGGATCAAATCTTTTCTCCCCTCCAAATAAAAGTCCAGAAGGGAAGAAGGGAAAGATCCCTTTCCACTCTCAGAGCAGCAGTCTCTCTAGGGAGGCAGTCTCTCTGTTTCGCTCTTCCATGCAGCAGTTGTAGCTGGATCTCTGCCAGTACACACGAGGGGGTATCCAAGCCCCTCGGCCCATCATCTCCAAGTGAGGGTCTTCTCTTCCATGGGCTGCATTTCCCAGGACAAGGGCGCTTCACCACGTCATATCACGAAGCACAGGGGTCTTTTGTGACAGTCCTTATCTTCAGGGGATTCAAGTTCCCTACAGAGCTCTTGGGCTCTGATCTCAGGCTGCTAGCTTAGCTTAGCAGCAGCGGCGACGGGGGGCCAAGGTCACCCCCTCGGCATTCTTTCTCCATCCCGGTCCAGCTTTCCAGGACACTTTGAGCTTCTCAGCTCCTCTCTGTAGTGCATGTTGCACTTCACCCCTCCCTTCTAGGAGGTGAGGGGTCTCCAAGGAGTTTGGGGGGTTTTTGGTTTCAGTTCTTACCCAAACTTTCTCTCTGTAGAGCTTAACTCTGCTCTCTCTGCTGCTGGCTCTCGTTCCTTCAGACAACTCTGTGTCTTCCTTGGCTGCATGCTGTTTGCTGCTCCTTATCTCTTCTGGCTCTCTGCCACTGCTCTCTGGACGCTGCTCCTGCTCAGTCTCTGTTCACTCACGGTGGAGAAAACTTCTTTAGCTTTCTAGCCACAGGTACTTAGCCCAGTTTTACACTGTTCCATGTCCCTGTAGCCCCCCCTGCCAGGGGCTGGGGGGGCCAGAGCCCCCAGGGGGGCTCCTGCCCTTTCTCCTCATGGCTTTCACAACATGACTACTTCTCTAACAACAACTTCAACTACCTTCTCTTCCGTTCTGCTTGTGATATGTTTATATTTTGCGGAAGCGTTCATTGGGTAAAACTTCAAGGGTCACCACCCCCTGGGGTTTTACCATTTTATAATTTCAGGGGGAAAACTGTTTGCCCTCACCACAGACATTATTTCAAAGCAACGCAATAATAAAATAAATATATTTTGTTCTCTGGAATCTTCAGAGTTGTTTATTTAAAAGTATATATATACAATGAGAATATGGATACTATTTTAAGAAGAGTCAAGAGACACATTTAGGACTTCATGTAACCATCAGTTTTACTGTCTGAATATTAAAAAATGGACATTTTTATCTTTCGAAATTGATTTTATTTTCATTGTTTCCCACTAACTTTCTTGGACTACAGCACGTATTCTATATGGACAATTCTACAAAATAATATCTTAAAATAAATGCAAGGCATGGATAAACAGATATAACAGAGGCCATTTAAAACAAACATCACTTGTAAGAAATTATCAGACAGAGTAGATCTGTCAGAAAGTAACGTCATAAAAATCTACACAATTTTTATCACTAAAGCTATTGGTATCTTGCACACATCATCCGTGGAATTCCAGCATCTAGAATAAAGTCAGTGGAAAAACCCACAGACCCAGAACTCTTTAAAGTGTTTTCTCTAAACAGAGACATTAGCTAGTAGTCACTTTGCTCCAGTTCTGTGCTGTGCACTGTGCCAGGGTTTCCTTGCTCTATTTATTAAGCTGGTGACACAAGCAATGCTGATTCTGGCATTGCAATTCTCTTTGCAGTCAAAATTCGTTGTTCCAGTCAGAAAAGCCAAATTGAGAAATTGGCAGCATACTGATCATCTCTCAATAACTTTCCATCCAAACTTCCTCAGGGAATGGCAGGGAGGAAGGGATCTTTCAATGGAAAGCCAGTGAATGAACAGTCACACCTTAAAAGCAAGCTTTCATTCAGCTCAGTCATATCATCTCCTTCTAACCTGGGGGTCTGGCAGGTCTGGTGTGTGGGGTAACTAAGAAACAGTGGCAATGGAAACCTACATGTGATTGAAAGAACGTGCAAAAGAACAAGGAGGCCAAGATCCTTGTTGCTATCAGGTTCCCATGTCCTGTCACATGGTATGCAACTCTGCAGAGAACTAAGGATCCACTCAAGCTATCCTAGGCAGGAGCAGTAGTTTATTTAGATTTGTAGAACACATGCTAATAAGGATATCTGGATGCCATCTAGCCCATTCCCTGGCCCAAAAGCAGGGTCCGCTGAGAGGATGCAACAGGTGGAGCTGGCCCAGCATGTCAACATCTGCTCTGATATGAGGAGACTTAAAGGTCTAATCATAAAAAGGAAAAAACAGGAAATTCTGCTGCTCCTACATTTTGTTCTTTCTTGAGAAGTACAATCACACAGTGTATTGGTGAACCTCACTGTCACCACAGTTCATTGTTCATTACAACTATACTAGTAAATTAAATCTAGCAATAGCACAGTCTGAAGTAGAAGCATGAGAACATGTCTCCCATCGAGGTTAGCTTGTTCTTGGGCATGGCTGTGACTTGTGCCAAATAACCCCTGCCTGACCTCAGTTCAAAAGACAGTACAAGCCGGAGACATTTCTCAATACGCAAACAGTAAAACCCAAGGAAATATGACAGTTTAGTCACACAGACTGTGCTGGACCAGGACCACAGAAAAGGACGTGGCCAGGTTTTCTTGTATTAGTACAGTTACAGTGACTAAGAAAATGAACCACAAATTTAATTTTGCTTCAACTTTTCTCATCTTTGGTGGTCTTGTTTTCCATACCTCCTGTTGAAGAAGCAGGGACACATCCTTGCCTGTCTATAAATGCATATTTTCAGCATCACAGAATTTAGCAGTCACAAATTTTCAGTACTTAGACCAAACGAAAAGGATGCTCACAGCAGAACCTGAGGCTGGGTCCATATTTTTGGAATTCTACCCCAGTAACAGAGTCTTGGGACTGTCCTTTATGTTACCTATGAAGTGTTACTCCATGACCCTGTCTTCATGGCATTTTGTTAAAAAGGTGATGTTGCATTCATATACCAAATCCCTTGGTGCACTCTGAAATCTGTCAAATCAATCATGGTTCCACATTCACAGCATGTTACCCAGGGCAGTTCAGTGCATGAATTACGTGCCAAAAAGGCACAGTATAGTCACCCTAATGTGAAGAAAACAGCACTCCCAAGTGGCCTGTAAACTGGACGGAAGTATTAGGAGGTACTTATTTTTTTGTCAGGAGAAGAAAAAATCACGTATTATAAGTAGATTGTGTATTACTTATACCTGTGCAATAACTAGGTTTTGAAACCATTACTAACCATTTTGATTCTCTTCCAAGCAGAATGCTTGAAAAATTCCTTTAAATTTACCAAAGGCCCCCTGAATACTTAATGTTGACTTCTTCCTACTCAATAATCACATAAGACACCCCATCATCGAAATGCAATTATATAACATTCCAATGGCAACTAAAGCAAGTGCTTACATGAAAAATTAATATTAGGAGAGTAACATATTTTTTTCCATCTTCTAATTGCAATTTTGCTGCTGGAAATCTCAGAGGAAAAGTACCACTGTGAGATAGTGCAGCTTCTTGTGGTACATCAGGGGCTGCTCTTTGAAATTGAAGACTGCTATGTTTAGTGGCCACTAGGAGCCTAATTAACATTTTCACTCAGTACTGCTTTCTTAATCTGAGAGCCAAATCAGATTTGTATTCTAAGGCATTGCTTCTAAAACTATAAATCAAACTGAAATATTGCTTGGCAATCTTCCAATGAGCTGCTAAATGGTAGTTGCCTCCAAAAAGTCAAAATAAGAATTACTATCAATGCAGGGAGAAAAAAGTATAAGCTGTGATCTGTGAGTATATTGTCTCTACCAATACACATCTTCCGTTCTCTCTTACTGTCTGAGCTATTTTCAAATGTCTTGAAGCACTACTGAAGAACAAGAGACAGATGAAGACCACTAGTACTCTTAATCTAAAAAAAACCAAAACCACTATTTTTCAGTCATTGCAATACATTAGTCCTCACACGAAAACCTACAACAGTAAACAACTAGCCTCTGTACATGCTGACTTGGTAGTATTAGGTCAATTTGCACCGACATCTAATGCAGCACATCTTGTAAACTGTAGGTGCAAAATTTGGGTGCGTGCTAGCCCTGCTTGTGAGTAGGTAAATATATGTTCCATGTAACCAACTGTTGTCTCACTGTATTTGTTGTTGTTGTTGTGGTAGCTAGGTAGGCCAGAAACTCAAGCACTTGCTTTATCATTTAGGAACAGCTTTTGGATTTGCTTAAGTCCCTAGAGGATTTTGGGTCTTCTAAACTAATGAAGGATTCATGATACATAAATACTGTATTATGTCTCTGATAGATGAATTCTTCTCCCCACTAATGATTCTCTGGCCAGTCTAAGAACTGAGGAGTGCTGTTGGATGAAAAATAGATATTGCAATATGTCGCCTGAAGGGAGTTATACCAGAGAACGAAATGACGAAGGACGTTTTCCATGGATGGTCATACAACTGCACAATTTTGTGTTTGCATATTGTGATTGTGGAAGCTTATTTGTTTTTTAATATTGTTTGGACTTGGATGAGTACTAAAATTATTTTTTGTTCCATAACTTTGTTAACTGCACTGAGTTCTACATTCCACATAATATCTAAGGAAAATATGAAAATCTTAAATTAATATAAAAAAGCTCCACATGCACAGATGAAGTTGCATTGGTTTATATCAACTGAAAATCTACCACAGAAATGAGATGTGGGTAATGGTTGTGGAGTGAATTTCTTTTTGTAAATTGTAGAGGACAAAAATGTGATATTTTTAGAAGCAATATTGTAAGAGACAACTTATGCATGCATGATATTAATGGCATAAGACATTAAGCTCTGAATGATAGCTTTTCCTTGCTTGCATACCAATGCATTATTTTATATTTAACTGATATCTCAGATGGGTATCTCTTCTTTCATCTCCCTTATTTATGTAAGATGTTTTGTCCTTTTTTGTTTTTGCACATTTTGTTTGTTTGCCTTGTTATTTTTAGGGTCTGGACATTTATTCGGGGAATAGGTTTTGTCTGTTAGAATGAGTCATGACCACCCTCTTTCTCTCATCCATATGAACACACAAGCAGGACTGATATGTCCCATATGTCTTCAGAACAGGAAGGCAGTCTCTTGTTAGCATGTAATTAATTTCATCTAATAGAGCTCTAATCATAGGTGTACAGTGAACAACAGCTACTTTTGACTTGTTTACAGGTGAGTTTGGGTTTGGTTTGTTTTCTTTTAAATACTAATGGAGATAACCTGTACTAGATTCACACTTGCTTTATGACCTGTGGAATAATGCAAAACTGTTGGTTTTCTTCCTTATTGTTTAGTAAAATATATACTTATTTATTCTTATATCATTTTCCCCTATTTCTCAGATTGTGATGTTAATATTCAGTCCATGACCATACATTATTTTATAGACAGTATGTTCTATATCTCCACTGAGAATTTATCTTTCATGATTTTTGTAGTAACAGCTGTGGGAGAACGCACGGACTATGGATCGTGGAAAGAACGCCTTTAGGAACAAGATCATCACGACAGCAACTCTCCAGAATCAGACAAATTAGAAACATGGTTTACTCGCGGTTTTATTGTACGGTTTCCCTTTAAGCTCTGTTATTCCCCCCATGCGGCATCCATGCAGTTTCACTGGACAGTGCCATGTTGTCTTCTTCACTGAGCCAGCCCCCGCCCCTGTCTTAACTCCATTGGTCGTCTCACCCATCTCTCCCCAGTCCCTGGGTTTCTATTGGATTCTGATCCTCCCGTTTCCCCCATTGGCTAGCCAATTCCCCAAGCCACTCCCTTCCCCCCAAGCCTTTACCCACTCACATCCCACTTTCTAAGCCCTCCACCAGAACCCTTAAAAACTCTCTGTCACTTGAAATAAATGCTTTTTCGCCATCGGACCTCGGAGTGTGCAGAACGTGGTCTCTGCCACCGGCACAGGGGCTTGCACCATTCGCCCCAGTGTCTGAGAGGCTGGGAGTGAGGGATCCGTCCCTTCGTTCACCCTCTGTTAAACAGCAAAGTTTTTAGTACCATTGTGCATTTGTTTTGTAAGCAAGAAATACTTCATTTGGTTGCACTTCTCTGAATTTCCCTTGAACTGAAATGTATTCATGAATGCTATCAGTTATCAAAACTATATTACGTCTTGCCCTTAAGATAGCGATGCTTTTGTTTCCTTGACACATGCACACCCCTGTGATGAATACATGTGTCATACATGCAAGGAAGTAGCGATTTCTAGAGACAACACACTGGAATATATAGGATATATTTTATAACTTTTTAAGTGTAGCTTTCCTAATCAGCAATTTTGCCTTTTTTTTTTTTTAGAGATATATGTATGGATAAAACATTATATTAAAACTGGAGCTGTTGACAAGAATCAGAAAATAGATTTCTTTGGAAAATTAAATCAGCATAACCGTAAGCATAAGTCACTATTTTTTTGTTTCAGTCCTGCCCACAATATGCAAGATAACCTTTTTGTTCCACTTTCAACTCCCACACTTCACTCAATTTTTCTTCTTAAATTGGATTAGAATCTCTTGAGTGGAATCAATTACCTTGACTCCTTAAAATCTCTGTCAAAGAAAGAAGGTCTCTGAAACAGAGTGGGAGGAACAATCTTCAGGATTATTTGTCCTTTATTGTAAAATCTGCCAATCACTTTCCAGGGAGGAAGTAAAAATAAGAGGAGAAGATGAGAAGGAAAACAAAAAAAGTCAGAAAAAATGCATACACTTCTGTTTGTATTTTATGTTTCTAAGTTTATGGTCATAAGTCCAAAACAGTAATTATTTTAAATTTGTGTTATTTGCAATCTTTCAGTCCTTTCATTTTGTCTGCACAGATCTTTGTAAGGTCAACTCAGAAGGACCTTATCCTCAGCTAATAGTTGTGTAAATGGCAACAGCACCATAGTGGATGTATGACATATATTGCAATCACAGACATACAGGAAAACATAGTTTGTAGACTTCTTATAATCTCCAGATTTGCCCACTGATTCTAACTGAACTTGAGACAAAGTTTGCATGAATTGTGTACTGAAGGATCAAGAGAGAGAGATGTAGAAAGGAAAGTAAATGTATAATGCATATGCAGCAGTTCAATGCACAAAAGGGATCTGATGAATACTTTATAAACCTAATTTATAAGTGTGCCCTGACTCCCTCAGTGTGCGCTGTTTAAATTAAAAGTTTGTACATCCTGTATGGCATTCTTATATTGTATCAACACATCAGAGTGCTTTGTCTCATTCTTAGCAATAGAATGTGTTTCTTGAACACTTTTTGCAGAGTAAAATGAGCTCTGATGCTAAGACACGCAAAGAGGATATTGCTGTAAACCTCCAAAGTGTGTTGGCTCATTTACTTCAATTCTTCTAATTGCTTAAAAATCTGATACACACAAAAATTTTTGTCAGCTTAGTTACAGTGCTAGTGCTAATCACTTGATGAATAAGTTGCAGATCTCACATACGGCTAATGTAAGCCAAGACAGAGCAGCTGAATAAAAAGTGGATCCCATAAGTGGATGTGTGATAATTTGGACTTCTGCTTCTCAAATAATTGTTCCTGCAAAGTAAAGAGAAGGATAGAGATCACAGAATCAACGCCAAGTTGAAAGGGACCCACAAGCATCATCGAATCCAACTCCTGGCCCTGCACAGGACCATCCCCAGGAGTCATATAATGTGCTTGAGAGCATCATTCAAATGCTTCTTGAACTCTGGCAGGCTTGGAGCTATGACCACTTCCCTGGGGAGCCTGTTCCAGTGCCCGACCACTCCCTGGGTGAAGAACCTTTTTCTAATATCAGACTTAAACCATCCCTGACACAACTTCAGGCCATTCCCTTGGGTTGTGTCACTGGTCACCACAGAGAAGAGACCAGTGCCTGCCCCTCCTCTTCCCCTCACAAGGAAGCGATGAGTTGCTCTATTTAAAAAGTGACAGGAAGGACATCTGTCTTTATGGAAGAGTGATACTTCCAATAGCTTAGCTCAAAAACACCCCCCTTAGGAATGGCATGTTTTAAACTCAGAGTAAGCTGTACCTCCTCATCCCACAAAAAAAGCCTGGAAACTTACAGGTACAAAACCTTTAGCAGGCATGAGATTAAGTGAATCAGTTACATTAATTTTCAGGTCAAAAAGAATTAACTATATATTGAGAAGAACTCTCATCTTCTCAAGCTGATTCATTAACTACTGTCTTCACAAATGCATAAAATGGGCCAAGTTAAGGATGCAAAACATTATGGGCAAGTGTATGGTCCAATGCCTGACTTTACCTGCAGACACGTGGTGAAGGAAAAAGGGACCATGAAAGTACACACTATCACTAAAGGTAAGTAGTGTGTATATAAAACTCAATGGACTCGATGATCCTTGTGGGTCCCTTCCAACTTGGCATATTCTGTGATTTGTGATTCTATGAAAAGCATGTAACCTCATCTGTTCCACTAACAAGATATTCTGCCAGCAAGAACTACCAACAAAAGGCATCCATTCCATGCATTGAAGAACATATTGTCCCAGATCTTTTTGAATTGCAACATACTATTATAATTTCTTTTAGATTTTTTTTACTTCTCTAAACTTGGGCAAATTGAAAAACTAATTTCTTGTGGTTTTCCAATCAAATTACTTTTTAAATTTTTCATGCCTTAGCTAATTTTTTTCTGTAAATTCTAAAAGTAAATGTTTATCCTAAGAAAACTTCAAATCCTGGTTTCTTTGTTACATTATTAAAAGATTTTCACAGAGGCTTGGTTTTTTTCATCTTCCAGTGTCTACATCTTCAGCCAAATTTGGCCATATAATCTCTCTTTTTAAGCAAACACTGAAGAATTAAATGCTTAATGGGCATGACACTATAAACTCAAGCTCTATAACTAAAATAAATTATATTTGATTGTGAATCTGTATTATTTCAGTGATATAATTCGATGATAACACTGACCTCTTTTCTCTTTCTTCACTTTTAAAAAATGAACAGTATTACGATAAACAAGAGTGTGTTTATTTAGGAAATGTGACATCAGGAGCTGACATAATTACTTTAATCACTGAAGCACTGTCTAATTAGTAGAGATTTGACTCAAGATTTAGGTAAATCAGAGGTATGTTTCGGCAGCAAGGGTGAATGTAGTCGTGTTGTCACTAGAATGCTCTAAGAGTATAAGCAAAATAATGTTGGTAAGAGAAGAGAATAATAAACAAGAGCAAATGTACAGAGATTTACTGTCAAATAAACACTGCAATTATGAGTATTAAAAACCTGTAAAGAAAGAGAGTAATCTGAGGCCATTTCTTGTACAGCATAGAAAATGAAATAAACCCAGAGCAGTGAGCTGCTAAAGCTCCTACAGAGCAAAGGTCCCAGGTCATCATGGCTGTGCAGACTAACTTACATGATTCCCAACACACAGCTTCAGATCTCAGATCTCTCAACTTAGGGAATTGCCAACAATGAAGATCCTGTAACTGTTTTGGATTTATGAATATTCAAACTGCAAATTCAAGCACCTGAAAACCTGCAGATTTTAGAAGATCCACTAGAGAAGGCTACATTTTATGTTTCTGCTAGTGAGGCCAGAAGAAATACTTTTTGTTTCATCAAAATGAGAAGAAAAATCCCTCAGCTGAATATTTTTGAGTCCATAGCCCTTTGGAGGAGAATGACATTTTCTATGGAAATCTGTGCTACACTATTAGATTAAAATACATGAGGCAGGTACGTACTCAAGGACATAATATATTCATGATGGAATAAAAGAGAAATGTCACTGTAGCACAAAGAGGTTAGTAGAGGTTATTCTCTTAAAATCTTTCAGATCTGGGGGAGATGGGGAGGGAGGCATCTTTTATATCAAAAGGTCATTTTGATCTAGTAGTCTAGAGCTATTTAGCTAGACAATCTGTTTTGCCCTCTACATTTATTCCATTATTTCAAGTCAATGTCTTTAGCACTCAAAATCAGCTGGAAGGAAATGTTTACTTGGAATGTCAAATAATTGCTTTTTTCTTCCTTGCTTAAAAAAATAATTATGCAAAAATAGGAATATTGTGAAAACATACATGTATATAATGCATGCATATACTCATAGAATCACTTAGGTTGGAAAAGACCCTTAAGACTGCTGAGTTAACCAGCACTGCCAAGTCCACCACGAAATCATGTCCCTAAGTGTCTATGTATGTTTTTGAAATACCTCCAGGGATGGTGACTCCACCATTGCTGTAGGCAGTTGTTTTTGGTGCTTGACAACCCTTTCAGTGCATAATTTTTCCTAACACACAATCTAGAGCTCCCTTGGTGAAACTTAAGGCTGTTTTGTCTTGTTCTATTTCTTATTACCCGGGAGAAGAAGCCAACCTCCACCATGATATGACCTCCATTCAGACAGTTGTAGAGAGTGGCAAGGTCTCTCCTGAGCCTTCTTTTCTCCAGGCTAAACACCTCCAGCTCCCTCAGCCACTCCTCATAAAACTTGTGCTCCAGATCCTTCCTCAGCTCTGTTGCCCTTCTCTGGATGCTCTTCAGAGCCTCAACATTTTTCTTGTTGCAAGGGACCCAAAACTGAACACAGGATTCAAAGTGCAGCCTCACCAGTGCATCTGAGTACAGGGGGATAATCGCTGCCCTGGTCCTGATGGCCACATTATTTCTGATACAAACCAGGATGCCATTGGCCTTCTTGGCCACCTGGGCACACGCTAGCTCATGTCCAGCTGGCTGTCAGCCAGCACTCCCAGGTCCTTTACCACCAGGCAGCTTTCCAGACACTCTTCCCTAAGCCTCGAGTGTTGCATGGGATTGTTGTGACTCAAGGGCAGCACCTGGCACTCAGCCTTGTTGAACCTCATACAACTGGTCTCAATCCATTGACTCAGCCTGTCCATATCCCTCTATAGAACCTTCCTGCCCTTGAGCAGATCAACATCCTGCCCAGCTTGGTGTCGTCTGCAAACCGACTAATCTTGATCCCCTGCAAACTTGATCTGATCACTTGTCCAGATCATTAATGAAGATATTAAACAGGACTGGCCCCCACACTGAACCCCGAGAAACATCACTTGTGAACAGCAACCAACTGGGTTTAGTTCCATTCACCACCACTCTCTGGGCCTGGCCACCCAGCCAGTCATTTACCCAGCAAAGAGTATGCCTATCCAAGCCATGGGCTGCTAGCTTCTCCAGGGGAATGATGTGGGAAACAGTCCCAAACACTTTACTAAAGCCCAGGTAAATGACATCCACAGCCTTTCCCTCATGCACTGGTGCAGCCTCACCTTGAATAATCTGTGCAGTTTTGGTCATCACAATATAGGAAAGATATTAAGCTTAGAGAGGGTCCAAAGGAGGGCAAGGAAGATGGTGAAGGGCCTTGAGAGGAAGCTGTATGAAGAGCAGCTGAAGTCACTTGGTTTGTTCAGCCTGGAGAAGAGGAGGCTGAGAGGAGACCTCATTGCTGTCTACAACTTCCTCATGAAGGGAAGAGAAGGGGCAGGCACTGATCTCTTCTCTGAGGTGACCAGTGACAGAACCCAAGGGAATGGCCTGAAGCTGTGTCAGAGAAGGTTTAGGTTGGATATTAGAAAAACGTTCTTCACCCAGAGGGTGGTTGGGCACTGGAACAGGCTCCCCAGGGTGGTCACAGCACCAAGCCTGCCAGAGTTCAAGAAGCATTTGGACAATACTCTCAGGCACATTGTGTCACTCACGAGGATGGTCCTATGCAGGGCCAGGAGTTGGATTCAATGATGCTTGTGGGTCCCTTCTAACTCAGCATATTCTGTGATTCTGTGATCTACTAAGCCCATCACCCTGCCATAGAATGGGATCAGGCTGGTAAACCAGGATTTATGTTTCATGAACCCATGCTGACTGTGCCTGATCCCCCGGCTGTCCTTCACATACAGTGTGATGGCACTCAAGATGGTCTCCTCCACGACCTTTCTTGGTACCAAGGTCAAGTTGACAGACCCTTGGTTCCTGGGATCCTCCTTTTGATCCTTCCTGTGGGTTGGTGTCACACTTGCTAACCTACAGTCAACTAAGAACTCCCCAGTCAACCAGGATTCCTGGTAAATAATGGAAAGTGGCTCATTAGGCAGTTACGTCAGCTTTTTCAGTACCTCTGGGTAGATCCCATCCAGCCCCACAGACCTGTGTGTGCCTAAGCAGTATAACAGGTCCCTGATCCTTTCCTCCTGGACTATGGGAGCTTCATTCTGGTGTCCATCCATGTCTTCCAGCTCAGGGGGCTGAGTACCTGGAGAACAACTGGTCTTACTATTAAAGACTAAGAAGGCATTAATTTCCTCAGCTTTTTCATCATCCTTTGTCACTATGTTTCCCCCCGAATCCAATAAAGGATGGAGATTCTCCTTAACCCTCCTCTTTTTCTGATGTATTTATAGAAACATTTTTTATTGTCTTTTATACCAGTAGCCAGACTAAGTTCTAGTTGGGCTTTGGCCCTTCTAATTTTCTTCCTGCATAACCTCACAATATCCTTGTAGTACTTCCAAGTTGCCTGCTTCTTCTCTCAAAGGTCATATACTCTCCTTTTTTCCCCTGAGTACATACATAGTACATGCGTAGCATTTCTTATGTTGAATTATGAACTATTTTAAAAAAATAGTTTTTAAAAATTTTTAAAAATGCTAATGTGATTAATTTGAATACAATAATGTGAATTTGATAATGCTGAGAAACATTTAAATATCATTATGGACACGAGCTAAACAAAATATTTCCTCTTCGCATCAACTATGATATAACCATCTACTATAATACAAATAAAGAAGTGGTTTGGGAGATTTTTGCTTTTAAGCAAAATAAGAAATTATCCTTGTAGTCTTTGTCTCCCATCCCCTGGTCACACTGTTCAGTTTTTGTTAGTATCCTATTAAAAGCAACAGCAAAAGGATTAATATTTTCATAGTGCTTTCATGCCAGCACTTGCATGAGATCACTATGAGGATGACCTTTTCATATACATTGTTATTTCTTTCTCTGAACTGAAAAAATTATGGTTTGTTTTTCTCTAGGGAGGCAAAGTTGATGGTTATATTGTCACCACTGTTCTCAGCATTCTTGTGAGTAAGGGTATTTCTGAAATTCCTATTTAGACAAAAAAACCCCAAACGGAAAATTCATTGTCAAGGCATTTCTTGAGATGTTTTACATATTATACCTTTCTACCTTAGGAGATTTAAAGCTGAATCAAATTTGGAAAAGTGAGGTTGCATTTTATAGTAAAAATTTCACAATACAGTCATGTGTTTTTAAAGTCCATAAAGAATTATGGTTGTCCCGATAGCTATCCTATTCTTTCTAAAAAATGCTGAGCTGCTTTTGTGATTTATACATGTGGTACTAAAAATGCGTGGAAGGTTATGTCTGGCTGTTTTTGTTAGAAAAAAAGCTTGACTTAGCAGACCTGGACACGATGTAAAAGGATGTTTCAACTCGATGTTTCAACTCAATGTTTCAATGAGATGAATGATGGGAAACATTTTTCCGCAAGGACCTAATAGGTCCTAAAACCCATTTTCACAAAGTATAAGGCAACATAAAATTATTCTGATCTTTAGATGTGATCTACTTCTTGACAGACAATGAAATATTTCCCTGAATTATGTCTTTCATGAATTAAGCATAAATTAAAACAACAACAATAACAAAAACCTGATACAAACAAGCAAAAAAAAACCCCAACCCAAAACCAAACCAAAAATCATTCTAGTTTTCATTTCAATATTTTGAGAAATAATGAATTCACTACATCGATTGACAAGTTGTTCTAGCTACAATATTTCCTTCCAAACAAGACTACTGTCTCATTTTAATTTACCTAGCTTCAAATCTAAAAGTTCTAGATTACAAGAACCATGCTAAACTGAAGTGTTTCTCAAAATTTCCTTTAACACAGTGGTGACACCAGAAACAAACTTAGAGGCTACTCTCTGCTTCTGCTTGACAGCCCTCTGGACAGATGCAAAAAATTGGCTCTCAAGCAAGGCAGGGGGGCACAAGGGAGACCCTCAAGCACGAGTGCCCTTCTGGACAGTGTGGGAGCTAACAGGACAAGTGCTTTCCAGCCTGACCAAGGATGCCTCTGCTGGAAATGAGGGCACATGTAGTAGATCACAGGATATCCTGAATTGAAAAGGATCCACAAGGATCACTAAAGTCCAGCTCCTGGCCCTGCACAGGACAGTCCCAAGAATCACATAATGTGCTGGGAGCATTGTCCAAATGCTTTTTGAACTCTATCAGGCTCGGTGCTGTGACCACTTTCCTGGGGAGCCTGTTCCAGTGCCCAACCATCCTCTAGATGAAGAACCTTTTCCTAACATCCAACCTAAACCTCCCCTGACACAGCTTCATGCTATTCCCTTGGGTCTTGTCACTGGTTATCAGAGAGAAGAGATCAGTTCCTGCCCCTCTGCTTCTCCTCATGAGGAAGTTGTAGACTGCTATGATGATGTGCTCCTAGTTCTTGCTCAAAAATTAACATGTTGCTGTCTCCCAGAATGAGGACATTGTTCAGATGTGAAATAAAAACTCTTGTGGGCAACCTGGCTGTCTAAGTCCAGCTGCTAAAGGGATCTACAATGCACACATGTATTTATATATTCTCAGTAGCCAACCTCCACCCTGCTTGGGCAGAGGGGGACAGGATGAGTCCCTTGGCACTGCCTGTGTTTGTGTAAGTGCTCTGTGTGTCTGTCTGTGTTACCTGTTGCAGGTAAATTGCAGCTAGCAATTTACTGAAAAATGCTCTACAGAACAATGCACATGGTGTATATGTGTGCTCTGTGGGCATGCTCAGCCTCACTGCTGGTTGGAACTGGGGGCATGGAACTGCAGCTGCCTCTCCTCTGCAAGATTGGGCACCTCCTAACTGATATATCTGCTTCTGCACCAGAGACTCATTTCCTAAGGACCCATCCAGCGTGGTCCCAGGTACTTTGGTTTACCAGGAAAGAGTTCTTCATCCTGTCAGAATGGACTGCATTAAACACTTTGCCGAGAGACACAGTCAGTAGCCTGTGAAGATTTTTCTGAACCAGTACCCAGTCATGCTTCCACCAGTTTGTACCCCCTTCTGTAATTTGTGCATAATTTAAAGACTGTATCAGAAACTATTTTCCCCCCAAGACTTTCGTAACCTCATTAAATAGCTTAGAGTAAAAAACCGATTCCTGTGAATCAATCTTCACAGTCACTTAATGAGTCCTGCTTCTAATTACACTGAGCTATTCTTTAGATAATTTTTAATAGATTTTATGTACTACATGCAGATTTTTCTTTTATTATTTCATAGTATTTGTCAAGGTACTTGGCCATATTGGGTCAGAATGGAAATCCAAGAACATTACAACAACAGTACCTTTACAAGTCAAATTTGTATATGTCTAAAAAGACCTCAAGTTACTTTAACAAGATCTGTTTTTCAGAAACCTGTGTTGATTTGCATTAATTACTCTTTTTTAATTCTTTATAAACTGAGTCCTATATTAGGTGTTAATTTTTTTTCTAAGACTGATTTTTTTATGACAAACTTATAACTTAATAGTTTATTCTCTTTAGCATTTTTCAAATATTGGCACAACATTCATTTTTGTTCCAGATGTTCCTGAATGTCCTCCATGTTTAAATACTTTTGAAAATCAACCTTGACAGTGTAGAGAACTCCTCTGACACTTCTGTTATAGTTCTTTGATGCAAATTACATAGGCATGCTGGTGGTACATCCAAGTGAGAGGGAGAAAGAGTTTGACATCCTTCAGAGTAACTTTTGTAATGGAAATTTTTTTATCATCAACTATGAAGGGACTATATTATCTGGATGTTTCCCAAAAGAGAACAGAAATATTGAAGGAAACCTTTTACTTTGTGCAATGATAATAATTGTGAATTAATTTTATTTTATTTTATTCTATTCTGTATTCAAACACAAAGAAACCATGCCTGCCCCAAACAGAAAGTTAACCACATATTTTCTTTGACTATTTGCTTTCCTGGAAGCTTTGGGTCTACGACTTAGGACAGTGTGTTGAAACAGCTTTGCCATGATAGGCATGGGTGGGAGAATTCCCAGGAGGCCTCCTGATGCTCCAGTCACGTTAGCCCTAAGCCAACACATAGCAGGAAAAGACACAGAAACATTAATTTCACTGAGTAGATGAAGGGTTATAATTACATCCAGCTCACTTTACTATTTCTTTGATTTTACATCATGATTGATCATATTTACACTGGAACAAAAATGAAAAAGAAGCTGAATCAACAATGCAAACAAAATCCACTTGATGGATGTCTTAACCCTTCTCTATCTACCCTAGACCTGATGTATGTATTGCTCCCATCCACAGTGTGGAAAGACAGCTCAAAAACATTGCTTCCAGTTACTCTATTTTTACATAGGAAAAATGATTTTTTTTTTCTCAATCTGTAATATTTTTTATTATTCTGAAATGCTAACTTCTTATTGTGTTGATCAGAGGGAGTACACATCATAATCCTGGGTATCTAAGCTCCATATTGGAAGGGAAAAAAGAGAAAGAGGGTGTGGTGGGTTGACCTTGGCTGGACGCCAGTTGCCAGTCAGACGGGAGAGAGTAAGATGGAAAACAGCTTGTGGGTTGGGATAAGGCAGTTTATTAAAGCAGAAGCTAAGTGAAAGCTTGCACTTGCAAAAGCGAAGCAAAGCGAACGATAGCAGGGTTTATTCTCTACTTCGTTGCTCCCGAGAAGCAGGGCTTTGGTACGTGTGATGGTTCCTCAGCAGGCAGCCGTTGGAGACAATGGATGCCCACCTTGCCTTAGCTTTTATATCTGAGCTGACGTCATATGGTATGGAATATCCCCTTGGCCAGTGTGGGTCAGCTGGCCTACTTGGGTCCCCTCACAGGATCTTGCCCTCAACTGGGGAAGGAATGTTACAGAGCTGATGCTGTGCCTGCCCTGCTCAGCAGTAGCCGAAACACCGGTGTGTTATCAACACCCTTCTAGCTGCCAATGCAAAGCACAGCACTGTGAGGGCTGCTGTGGGGAAATGAACTCCAGCTCAGCCAGACCCAATACAGAGGGATAAAGTAAAAAAGGATAAAAGAGCTGTCTTTTCTCTTTGTACAGAGAATGGACAGCTAGGGATTTATGTGTATTCTAGATTTTAGATCCATTTTTTTGTTTGCTATTACAGGTTTTACTTTATATTACTTTTAACCTTAATGAAAAGTTTGTCCTTGTAAAATTTACAGCCATAATTAAAAAAATTAAATGGGCAAAATACAGCATTTGGGTAAATCTGACATTTTCCTTTCGATGACCATTCAGTTGATCAGTTATAGTTGCAATATTCCTGACACCAAGGGTTTTATAAAAAAAAACCTCTAAACTCTTTACTTAAAATATTACATAATAATATTAAAGCAAATTTACTATTAAAAATCAAAATGCATCACTAATATTTTTCCAATATTTCAAATACCTGTTTGCATTCTGGCTTATAAATTTTTAACTTCTATGATGCAGAATTATATTTTTACTTGTGTTTCATGATTAATTCCATCTGCAAAGCTCACGTGTGCTGATTGTTTATATCTGTAATCAGCTGTACAATCAGACAACTAAAGGAGTTGAATAACTCAATTAGTTTACATGCATTTCCAAAAAAACCTTGGAAGTGTGAGAGGGGGAAAGTATCATGCTTTCGTTAGTGAACTATAATCAAAGACTTCACAGCTCTGCTCTGGACTTTAGAAAGGGGTAAGGCTTATTAATGGCAATGATTCTTATTCCAAGAATTTTGAATACACAGATAGTTCTGCTTTTCTGGTGCAAGGAGCTCTGGGCACTGAAGGTGGCTACTGATACCGAAGGGGATTCAGCGAGATCTGAATTGCCATCTGGCCACTCTGCAGCAGTCACACGATCCCTAATCACATGCACACTTTGCTCATAGTTGTTACTACCTGTCTTTCCCTTGGGATAACATGATTAATGACAGTGCCTTTATCACATAGAAGCTCTTCTAGCATAAGACAGTCTAGTTATTCACTCTGACTGCACATGGCAAGTTTGTTCCATGCAATGGGTTGGCTTTTCATTTCAGGAGTCCATTAGCTTTAACCTTCACCACCAAAAGTGATTTTTGTTCAGATCACTAGGGATAACCATGCCAGCATGCTGGGCTGTAAACTGAGAAATCTGAGGATAAGGTTCGCTGTAAAACAAAGATCTAGGTGGTGTTTCCCCACAAAAACCCTGGATGAGGTGATAAATTTTACCTTTTCGCAAATAAATCTCAGGTTGTTTTTCATTTAATTAGTAGAATGCACATTTTCTCTCTTCACATTAGAAATGGTTTGTGCTTTTCCTGGTTATCTCTTAGGCGAGAGTCTGTTATTAAAGTCTCTGTCTAATTCATAAGTGAAAACAACCACAGTTACTAGGAATTCTTGGAGTCTTTAGTTTTGAATGGATTGTCTAAAATTTTATCAGACATTTCTTTTGACATTCTATTACAAAGAGATGAGTTACGGAACAAAACAGCTAAGAACAACAATTTTTTATTTTTTCTACAGGTACAAACCTCAGTTATTAATAATAATAATAATTTGGCAAGAACATTTAAAATTTGTTTTGATTATCAAGGTAAGTGACACATTTATTCAGATGAACAGCCACACATTTGAAAAGACTATTTATCTTATTTCTTCTTCTGTAAGCCTGTCAGAACTGAAAAATATCATACCAAGAATGACAGCTCAGCTATGAAACCCAGCTGGGAAGATGGCATTTAATCACTAGTATTAGAGTCACATATGCATTGATGACCTTTTACCTTAAGAGATGAATTCATATAAACCACAGTGTTCAATCATGTCAAATGTAATTATCTACTGTTAGGACTTTAAATATACTTTAATCCTTGCATTTAACTTTTAGCACATGCTAAACTCAAATGTTTATATGTGGCAGGGGGAGGGGAAGAAGAAGGTAACAGGGGAGAGAGGGAGATTGGTAAAAGAAAATTGCCTGTGTATACTTCTGTGATGTATAGCCCATTTAACAGAGGATTTTACGAGATGCAATTACCTGTACCTCTCATGAGAGATATTTTTCTTTCATTCTAGCCACCTCCGTCAAAAAAGAAATGTGTGTGGCACACTTGTAGTCTTATCACTACCACTAAACCAGGTAGGAAGATGCTATCATCATTTTTCATAAATCTTTATAGTCTGCAGTATTTCTTAAAAAGTTTCCTGTAGAATTGTATGGAGAATTTTGCATATTAATTTACATCAATTAATTGTGATGAAATTTGCCTAGCCTCATGGCACAAAGTGGACTGGATATTTAGCTACAGAACAAATTCAGTACAAAGAAGCATTGGAATTCTTCCAACAAAACCCAACCCTTCTGGAGTCAGAGGTTTTTCTAGACTCTAATGGTCATTTGTCCCTATCAAGGCCTTAGAAACAGTATGTCTGAGAAAATATATTTTACTGGCATGTATCTGAAGTGTCTATTTTGTCCTGCAGTTACTTAACTCTTATGAAAAAAAAAAATCAAAAATCAACCAAACAACAGCAACAAAAAACCCCCCAACAAACAAAACCACCAAATTTCACAAAACCACTAAATCAAAAAAAATTGACTACTACTCTTGTGAAAAAGACATCTTAATGGCAACCAACAAAGTCAATAGTATGGTGGTAACCTTAGACAGCTTAAGGGAAGGAAAAATGTAAGCAGAAAGGTTTGTAAATTATTGAACTAAGAACAAGGGGTGCTGTATAAAAATAATAGGCAAAACAGAACAAATAACTATGAGAGCTCCCAATGGATTGTCTCAGTCAGCTTTGTGAGAACAGATCTCAGATACTCAGTATGTGATCACTCACAGATATGCTGTTCTAAATGTGCAATTTTTGGTGTGGTCATTTTATCAATTAGAAGCAGATATAATAGAAGTCCAGATTATCTACATTAGTTTGGGTACTGATACTAACATAGAAGATTAGAGGTAGATGCAGCTGCAAATCTCAGACTACAAGTGAGGTAAATGTTAATGCAGTTAGCTTGGTCTGCAAAGAAGGCTGTTTCATATTAGGTTCTGTTATTTGCTCAACATCAGACTAGGCAGTCTATAGCTAGCTCAAAATCACTGGAAGAAGAAATGTAAACCTCCCCATGGGGTGCTCATACTAAGTGTTAAGTCCTTTAGGCAGTATCTCTTTCAAGCAGAATTTATTGTGATACTTCCATTTTCTGGGGAAGGTTGACAATTTAAGTAAATTTCATTGAGAAATATCCAGTATTTTTAAAGCTCACGAAGTCTCAGCTTAGAAGGAGAAAGAGCTAAACAGATCTTTTAATCAGAAATGTCATTCATGTCCAGACTGATAATTCATTTAACTGAGAAGGCTTGCAGTCAACTCTGTGGGTAGGGTGGCATTATAATCCTCCCTTCCTGCCTCCCTCCCTCCCTCCTTTCCTTCCTTCCTTCCTTCTTCCTGCTTTGGCAGTTCACTTCCCTTCAGCAAAATTTCACACAGGTGTGAACTTCACTAAGGATACAGCACTCTCTGCTGAGTTTATAAGGAGTAATAATTTCATATCAGATATAGAATCAGCTTTAAGAAGAGCACAGATGACAGCTGCACCAGCTCCTTTCATGTAGACGTCAAAAAGTCTTTTGTACCAGAAGAAGTTTACAAGCTGTTCCTAATACAGTTGAGCCTTCACTAGAAAATCAGAGCTGAAAGGACCTATGCCCTATAGACAATTTCACAAACCAAGTTCCTTCAACCATATCCACAACACAAATAACAATAATTTGATAAGATAGCCATGGAATGTGTTTAGGACACTCTAGATAAATAAGTTAATTTCCTAACACATATTTCAGTTACATATGTGCTCCATTACATTGATAAAATCATTACTAACCAGTTACATAACATAAGCTAAGGAAATATGACAGGATGATATTACGTGATTAATAAATCTCCTTACAGCAAGATTTGCTTTAGAGAGGGGAAAACAACCACCCATGTTTTCCTGTCTCATATTGCAATGAAAACCATAAAATCAGTTACCTAATATGCTTGGTCTGAAGAAAGTGAACGCTACGGGTTTTGCAATGTTTCAAATGCAGCCATCAATAAGAACAATATTGAGGGCTATAATGGATCAGTTTACAAGGCTACAGTCATAGGCCTCCTGGAAATCCATTTTGACTTAATCAGCTTTCCAATTTTGCAAGTAAAATACAGCACTTCTGGATCATATCCAAGAATGAGGACACAGTAGTAAAATGATTCAATACATTTTGCATAGTCTTCACAATTTTTAAATCAAGGTGCTATTTTAGCAAAAATTAACACTTGGTTTCCCCCTTTTTTGGTATTGTAATGAATACTGTGCTCTCCCTACTTAAAAGTAGCTTATGATATCCATGTCTCTGTGAATGTTCTGCAGCAGTTAAGTATGTGAAATATTCCTATGTGACACCACTACTGTTTGCTGAAATTACATTCTGCTACATCAAAAAGACATTTCACAAGGTACAATATTATTGGATGTCTTTCAGCATTTTTTGAAAAGGAAAAACATTCCCCAGTGTAGCACTTACCTTCTCTTTCTTCAGCTCAACTACCATGTTCCAGTGCTTGACCATGTTTCAGCTGATTAACTCGAGTATGAGAAGCTGCAGCTGGGACAACCACTGAGCAGTACACACTAGTACACAGCAGTTGTACTGGTATGTCACAGAGAGACTTCTCTGCATTTCTGGCAAAGTATACAGAGAACTTTCTGCAAGTTAAGCCTAACTATGTATTTTTGTTTACCTTTAAAGTTTTTGTACAGTAGAGAAAACTGTGAGAACAGAGATAAAATTTGTGTATTTCTGCATTTGTTATGTCAAAGCATTGCTTTGGTTAGCCACTAGAAGGACTCCTTTTCTTGGTCTTGGGCACCTCCTCTGGGAGAATCGGAGGAGGCTCAGTATGATTCATCTGTGTGTCTTCCTCTTGCCCCTACATGTTTCTACCCTGCCTTTGGAAAAAGTTATTAGGAAAAAAACTAGGTTGTAGAAATATTATATTTACAGTCTTCCCCAAACAAGCTGCATGACCTTTATATGAGGAGCTGGTTGTGTTTTTCACAGTTGTAGATCTATGTGATCCCCTACTAAACACCTCCTTTTCACAGAAAATAGGGGAGTATCTGGACAAAGAACCTCTAGTTTGAAGTTCCTGTCTTTTTTATTTTATCACATTTCAGTGTAAGTTAGCAGCTCTACCTGCAGTCATACAGGGATTTGGATTAGATACTGCTACTATTAGACACACTGACTACACTATAGCTATGTAGGTAGAGTAATCAATTAAATTACTACTAGCAAGACATCCAGATGATACAGTGGAAACTGCCTTGTCAAATTTACAGGAACTAAATTAACCTTGATTCTCCAATTGCTGAAGTTCTCTAAATGAAGAAGAGTTGCTGGCTATATAGCCTTACTGCTTTTTGTGAAATGTCAATAACACCATCATAATGCATTTTTTTAAAGTAATCATGATATCATGGACAGCCAATAGTCCATTTCCAATATCCCCTTCTACAGGCAAATTGCTCTACTTGCTCGAGGGGTTGAATCTTGTCCCTAGAAATCTCAGTGTCTCATAACACAGTGTCTTTGAATATATTTTTGAGTTGGGTTTGCTTCTGTTTATGCAAAAAAATTTCCCTCCATAATTACTGCTTTTACATTTTTGCTATGGACAAGTGGAAATCTTGACTGTTTCCTCTTTCTTCATTACATTGGATTGCTTGGTCTTAGATGGTTTATACCATGGGTTGCTTCCTTGTCTCCAGCTCCTTTCTTCTACCATTCTGTTTTTCCCCATCAAATAATGCCCTCTCAGCTGCTTTTTGAATCAAAGGAACCTTGGATATAGATAATGGTCCTGTTACCGTTTCATTTCATGTTCCAGTTTCATATTGCAGATATTCTGGGGAAAATGCCATAAAGAGAGGGGTGAGAACTGAAATGCTTTCTCTCTGCTGAGGCTTGTTTTAATCACGAGAGCGAGCCAACTCCTAACATTTTGAATATGGCTTAGAGCCCATAACTCAAAGGACTGAAGAGCAGAAGAGACCAACAGTATTTCTCATGCTACCCCTCGTCCTCTAATAGAATTTTTTCTTTTTGTTACAGTGAGCTTACCAGGCAGTGTAGACACAGTCACTGGCACATTCAGTGAGTCCTGATGTCAGGGGTAACTTCCTTGGCCCTTGCAAGTTCTGGAAGAGGCTTTAGTTTGAGTTCTCATCCTTCTTTTGTTCTTAACTTTAATACGGTGATTAAACCCACAGTTTAGAAGTGTCAGCCAAAAGGAAGGTTAAGATAAAGTGTTGACAGTCATGTTTCCCTTGGGACAGAGAAGTGTTCTGAGAGAGCTTTCTTTCCTCCACTCCGCTATTTCCATTTATTTCCATTAATTTGACAAAAAAACAGTTCTACCTTCTCAATGTCAAAACATGGTAAGTTCAGTGAAGATACAAAGTAAGTAAATTAGAAACAAATGCATGGAAACAAATTAATTGGGAAAAAAAAGAGGCTGCTATATTGATTAACATCGTTTTAATATTAAAAAATTAGAAGCAAATCAATTTTCCATATGGCCCGTGGAGTGTCTATGTAGTGGTTTTGGTGTCTAAATTTATCTAGATTAAAAAAAAAAGGTGGATTTCTGTATGGATGATCTAGAGCTAGCAAGAAAGCAGTAAATTTCAAGTATTCTCTGATTGTTAAAGATACACATGAATTTTAATGTGGTAGAAAATAATTTCATTTTGTCTTCCTATGAATTTTCTCGCAATATTTTTCTAGTTTGGCTTCTGCTTTTTTGGAATATATGCAACATGAGCTTGATTCTGGGCAGAGGTTTCTTTGGTTTAACTATAGCATTCTTTAGAAAGTCATCTAATCCAAAAGAGGAATGAATATCTCAGTTTTTTTCTGAGCTTTATTTGCAGAAAGCAAATGCCAAGCTTTGCAGAAGTCAGACTACATTTTGAAATTAATCCTGTTCCAAGGCAATGAATTTTCACCTGAATATATTCAATGAAATCTCCATTTATGTATATCTTTGCAACATGGAAATTCTACCAAGATTAATCCCACTGAAGTTCCAGTAAAATGTAAATCCTAATTCACTTGTGAGGTTGAAAGGAGTTTAAGTTACAGTACAATAGTTCATACCTCACTAACTTTTAATTTTTTTTTTTAAATTTATTTTCATGGCTGAATTTAGGTCCATCATGCTGCGCTTATCCTATTTTCCAATGGTAAAAAGTTGGGTCATGAATTTTTGCCTGTATTTTGTGGAGGCTGGAATTCTTCTCAGGATATGCCTGAAGCACATATTCTACATTAAGCCAAATAAAATTAAACGTATCCTTAAAATTAAGCTGGTGCTTATTCTTTGCTTAATAAAAATGAATTAAGCATGCGTTAAATATTTATTGGGATTGAAGTCTGCTTGCTGAGTTAGAGGATAGACTTTTCGGATTAGTTTTTAACAGTCCTCTTCATACAAACACAGATGGAGCATTCAAATGTCCTGATTGCTCACATGTTCTCATGATCTGTAGCCAGGATCTGATATGGATTTTTTTCAGTTCAGTCAGAACAGGACTTCATGTGGAAAGCAGCAGATGGAATGAAGGGAGGGAATCCAAGTTTTTAATCCTTTTTTATTTTTTTTCTTTTCTGAACAGATGTTGTTGAGATGATCAAGCTACAGAGCCACAAATCCAACCAAAAAGTGGGTAAAGTAATATATACAAACATATGCTGATATTTGGTATATGGTTAATCAGGCAGGCTACAGTCACCTGCTGCTGACATCGATATCCACCTTGCACATGATGGAGATGACAGGATTTTTAAGGTTACTGTAGAAAAATTTAATTTTATGTGCTGTTTTGATTTCTCATTCAGTCAAGAGAAAAGCTAACCACAACACTTAAAATTACTTCAATACCAGTTAAATGGTTCAGCTCAGGACCAGGAAGCCAGTGAACAACAACCAAAAAGTATATGGAAGGCAATTTTACTAACAGGATGAGAAGGTTACAGCATATGGCTCAGGTTCACAGATTTCAGTTTGGGGCCATAATCTCACTGACGACTCTCAGTTGGGATACTAAATTAATGGAAGACTAATTTTATGGGATAGGATTTGCTGTTGAGTTAAGGAGCAATAATTTTCTGACTATTAATTTTCAGCAGAAGATAAAGCTATTAAATTAGAATTGCAGGATATGCTGATCTCGCCATGGTGGTCATGATGAAGTAATTCTGATTTTGTCAGTGATATATTTATTAATGTCTCTACATCTTTAAAAAGAAAATTCAAGACTTTGATGACAATTCCTTCAAAGTAAAGTATAAATGAGACATGGCTAATTTTTTATGTTTTGTAAAACTCCCCAGTTAAATTAAATATATGCAAAAGTTTGAAAAAGTTACCAATTATAGCTTATTAAAGCTTGTTCTACCTAGTAACTTCCCTGCTGGAATTCAGTAATTATGAACGAAGGGGATCCCAACAGGCACCTGTTTTACACTTGAAAGCTCGGAATTACTGCTCTACAGTAACATTTTGTGTTATGTAACATCAGTCAAAGGAAGAATTACACAGTGATATTTCTGTTCTCTTGTCTGGGAAGACCAGAAATGGAATTCAGGTTGGGTGGGACAGGTTGTTTTTATTGTACAAACACCAATGACTGCAATATCTATGGGCCTAAAGAAACAACATAATATGCAGAATACTTACACAGAATCGATATTCACCCTTTTTTAAAAAAATGCTTCTAGAACCTTAGAATTAAAAGTTTAACTGCAAACTATTATTTGTACTAAAAAGATTCCAGTACCACTTATGGACTGACCATATGGAATAAAATTTCCTTAATTTTTGAGGTATAAACAGACTACAGTAAAAGAAAATAATAACATAAAAGATGTAAAAGTTTGAGGTTTTTTTTTAAATACAGGAGGAATAAAATCTAAGGAAACTCACCATGAATACTGAAGGGTCTATGATTCATTAATTTTTGTTCCTGACAAAACGCCCTGAAATCTAAAACAGTTAAAGACCACAAATGCCTAGAAAATATTTTTGTGAGGAAGATCAAAATTCTCTGATTTGACATATTTCAAGTTTCTTGTTTTTATGGAGTTCGATATTTTATCAAGATTTTGGAGTACCTCCTGTATACTCACTAGGTTTTTAAATGCTGAATACAATAATTCATTTTATAAAAATGTCATAAGCCCTACATACTATAGGTTTCTTTAGATGAAGTAAAAGACATTGCTTCTACCATGTCATACATGTAGTTGTGAATTTCACCAAAATCTGTCTACATTTCTAGCATTTTCTAAAGAGACACTTGTCCTTGTACTGACAAGATGTCAGAAAGAGACAAAGAGGAACATTTGACAACATAAACATTTTATGGAAATTATGGTAGCCAGGAAAATAAATTTTAAGCATTTATTGAAGCCAAATCTTCAATTTCTGCATTTTAAAAATAGATAGCAACGCTCTCTGTAGAGAAATTGGCAAAAAAAAAAAAAAAGGAGGTAAGAATGGAAAAGTAAGGATAGCCTACAAAAAGCTATTTGGATACAAAGGAGTTAAGGCCATAGAGTTGAAGCATAGAGACAGGAAGCATTAATTTCATAAGAATGAAATAATCAGAAGGAAACGAAAGGAACAAGATGCGAAACATTTTGGTTAACTTCTAAGATCATATAAGCTTGTAAACCTCCTAGCCAGCTATCACCATGTCAGAAAGGATAATGAGAGAATTATAGAATAATGGAGGTTTTAAGTCATCTCATTCAATCTCCAAGAAAAAACATAATAAAAAAGCACAGAAAGTACAAAAAAAATCCTTGCAAAGAGATGGGAAAAAAAATAAAAAGACAACACAATACAAGGGGAATAGATGGACAAGTACAGGATGAGGAAATGGATAAACATGTTGATAGCAATAACTATCAAAAACAAGGTAATGGGATAAAAGCCAATCTAGAACAGATTTCTGGTTAAGATCTAAACAGTAAGTCATTCAAGTGGAAACAGAACCAGAAGCTTCCAACGCAATTACAATAAATTGCCTAAATAGTTTCATAATATTCCCAGAAAGCATTACGGTGTGCAGAGAACAAGACTGGACTCACTTCACAGGGAGATGCTCCTTTAATTTAGCATTTATCAAGAGGACAAATAATAAACGTTCCAGACAATTTGCTAAAGGTACTGTGCAGAATACTTGGTGTTAATGGGATTTTTGTGCTCTAGTTTTGACGAAGAGAGTAAAAGATGAAAAACAATCACAAAACCAAAATAAAATTTCATTTCACTTTTAATCCATCTCCAGTCAAGTGGATGTTCATAGGCATTAATCATATGCTGGTAAACCAAACAGTTCTGGTTTGAAATCTTCCATGGACTTCAGCAGCAGTGTTGCCTCCTTTTTAAGATCTGGATTTAAATTTTCATCTGGAATCATAACCACTTGCATTCCTGCTGCCAGGGCTCCTTTGACTCCAAGTGGTGCATCTTCAAACACAAGACACTGAGAAGCAAGGAGGTCAGGGGAAAAAAATAAAGAATAATGTTACTATGAACTTTAAATAGTTTGTTTTAAAAGAGAGAATGATCCCAAATGAAACTTAGTAGAAAAACTGAATTCCATTACTAGGTTAGACACTCCTAATCAGAACAAGGGCAAATGTCTCAATTCAAACATCTGCACGGTAATTAACCTTTAATTAATTTAAATTCAAAAAACATCAATAGACATACTTAAATCCCAGAAACTTGTTATCCAGATGTTCCTAAGTGCTTTGTTTTTTATAGGGATGAGTTTAATCAGAAGCTTAAAGTTAAGCAACTGCTTAAATACCTTTATAAGCAGGCAATTTAACTTTTCCAAACCAACTTTACAAAATGGCAAAAGCAGTGGTTTCACTTACAGGTGTGGCATTTCCTACATACACAAGATGGGGAAGGCCACTACCTAGGTCAATAGTAGGACTTTGGATGAGTGGAGAGTAAGACAAAAATCACTTTTCAGAGGAGTGCTGTCAAAGACATGCTCTATTTGCTTAATTCTTTCAAAGCAATGATGAGAAAGAAAATCAGCAATTAGATTGCAAGGTTAGATTTAGAGAAGAGATAGTTTAGTCAGGCAGAAGTTCCATGCCTCACAACAGTCACAATCATTAAAGATTGCAGTTTGGAAGCAAAGTTTTTAAAAATAATCATACATTATTTATGTAGATTTTGTATTTTAAATTCAGAATATTGAATAATAAATATATAAGATAAATATATTAAAATCATATGTTCTGAAATTTTATAAAATAAAAGATAATACTTCTGGAGTTCATTCCAGAATTTATATAATGAAGCATCTCTTCTTGCCATTACATAGTATTCAGTTTGAATTTTTGGTTATGGACAATCCAAAGCAGCTTTTGGCATTCATCAATCCAAAAAATTATGACCTATACTGTCAGACACATGGTCTCTGCAATTCATATTGCATTTATTATCAATATTATTAGCACTGCTACTGCTACTAATGCCAAAATCACTGCCACAAGTAATTTCAGTAATTGAAAACAGGTGTTGGGATGGTTAGGGCAATTTTCCCCACATTTAGTAATCATAAGGCAGTGCAACTCTGCCCTACCACAGAGAAGAGGGGACCGAGGGGAGATCTCATAGCAGTCTACAGCTTCCTCATGCAAGGAAGTGCTGGCACTGATCTCTTCTCTGTGGTGACCAGTGACAGGACCCGAGGGAATGGCCCAAAGTTGTGTCAGGGGCGGTTTAGGTTGGATATTAGAAAAAGGTTCTTCATCCAGAGGGTGGTTGGGCACTGGAACAGGCTCCCCAGGGAAGTGGTCATGGCACCAAGCCTTACAGCATTTGGACAGTGCTCTCAGGAACATTATGTGATTCCTGGGGCTGTCCTGTGCCGACTCAGGAGTTAGACTTTGATGATCCTTGTGGGTTCCTTCCAACTCTGGATATTCTATGATCCTATGAACATACAAGAGCATACTGCATCGCTTAACTTCTCCAACATACAATTATTTCAATGCACAAAGTAAGGGATGCATAATGTTTGTCTGTTCTGGCTGTGCTAAAAGAGATTCAAGTTGCAATTTGCAAAAACTTCGTTATGTTCAAAGAAAACATTTTTGCCAGATGTATTAACTGTCTGCCCTATATATACCCATCTATCAGAGCCTGTGGAAGAGGAAAAAGGAATGAAGAACCCTTTCCTTTGATTTCTTTTCTTTTTAAAATATTGATTCTTGCCTTTCAACGTGTCATCACTTGGAGTCTGTCAAGAGAAAAGTAAGATGTGCTTTCTACCTTGCATGTAATAAAGTAAAACTTAATTAATGATTTTTAGTGAGCCAAAGGAATCACAGCAATCTCTTTTGTGCTCATTTCCTTCATAAAGTCACAGCATTCCAGTTTTAACAATGTGGTATTTTCAAATATAGACCATTATCACTATTACTAACTGCAAGTATGTAACCAGCTGATTGTGGAAAGTTTGGTACGATTGCTTTTAGAAAGAAAGCATGGTTCTGCCTATAGGTTTTGTTCTTAACAATACCTTAGTTCATGACCTTAAGCACTCTGATGACAGTAAATGAAATTCTGACAGGCTTAGCTTTTTGAAAAGTAAGCTTAAATGTTGCACAGAAGAGCATTACCAAGGCCGTTCTGAAACCTTTTCTGATCTAGCCCATACAAAGGAATGTACTTCACTGCTCTGCCTTGAGAGACCTAATTGACTTCCATGATGTCACTAAGCTTACCATAGGAGAGGAACCGATGATTATAGAAGGCAACATGCATAATGAAAAGCTTAACTAATTCCCTGGAACTAGAAACAATTAAAACTCTTAATTACCAAAGAAGCTAGGCAAACGACCCATAATTACAGTGGCTTGAATGTTACAGGAAATAAGTGTATTAGGTCTTCCTGGAGTCTTTCTTGCTACTGACACTTATTGTCAGTAGCACAGCAGCATTTCTGATGCATAACGAAAGGTTTACAGAAGTTCACACACAAAATGGATTTATTAATACATAGAGATGTTATAAACTCTTCACTGTCCTGGCCCACCCACACACCAAATTTAGAGACATGAAAGCAGCCAAGTTCTTTCCCATTTTGCATAAGTATTGCAACATCAGCATCACTCCAACAGAGAGACAGATGAGATTTATACAGACTTCAGCTGAGATTCTGGCTGCTTCTCTGCATTATTGCCAAAACTTGTGTCACTGATCAATATTACTGCTATGAGATCTCTCAAAAGGTCATACCAATATAGGACAGTTCTCACTTTGAAATGAACTAAATGCTTAAAAAAGTAAAGCAGTAAAGTATATTAATTTATATTTCACTCTATCAATCTAGAAAAAAGAAAAATTATTCACTTAACGAAAGGAAGAAATAATAAGATCACTGCAGCATCTCATTACCTCATTTTCCTGCATGAAATTTAAGAATATAAGAAGAGTTTTAGTTAGGTTTTTGGTATGTACAGCAGGCACTCTCTAATCTATATACTGCAAATGTCTAGATGGAATATTTGTGTTACTAACAGGGATATCCATAAATGTTATTGCTGTAAGTGATAGCCAAGAAGCCTGGAAGGACAAAACATTAAAATGAGTTTTGAAATTAAGATTTTGGAAAACCTGTGAAGATAACATATATATATATATATGCATAGGGATTGCTTATCAAACAAATATCCTTGACCACATATGACAGCACTATAGCAGCTCTAAAACAGAATGAAGGATGAAATAATATGATGATAAATAAAGATGCCATAATTTATACACACGGAACTCATCTCCAAATTAAACACTACCATCTATTGCTCTATAAAGAAAGAACAAAGAGAAATATTTTATCATCTGTCCTCAAATGACACAGAAACATTTGGTATCATAATGTGACATGTTTGAGGTTTCTTATGGATTGCATATTATACTCTGTAACTTCTTTATTTATCACTGATCTTCTTCCCCTTCATGATGAAACCCACAGCTCAAAAGCATTATGGGTTATTTGTAAAGTTTGCACTCTAGAAACATTTGGTAACCTTATACATTACTTTACTTATACATGCACAATGCAGTCTTCCATAAGGACTAGGTCAAATTCCATAATATCACTTAAAAAAGCCCCAAAACAGGCTGCAGAAAGAAATTCACCAAGTACAGCCAATCACATGGATTTCAGAATGACACTGTTAATTTCCGTTAACCAGAAGGTGCCCAGGACTTTCATTTCTATAAATAATTTGTTGACTTTTCACTGCCAGAAGTATTTTTACTCTTCTCTTTGTGAAAAACTAGCCCATACTCTGTGGTCGAAATTCAAAACTAATTATTATCTAAGAAATAAATTATCACTCTGAAAGATACCATTACTGCCGTCATGGTTTGTGTTTTGTTCAACAGTTTTTACCTTTTTTCCCTTGCTCAATTTTTTTCAGATTTCCAAAATAATTCATTACTGACCAACTGTGTCAGTAGTGTGAGTGACCCAGAAATTTTCAAGAACCATAATGTAATTCAGAATACTACACAGACCCATATATATCCCATACAAAATGTTGAGATGCTGAAAAGATGCTGTTTGTCATTTATGCGAGGCAGTGGAAATTCACAAAAAGAGAGAGGAAACGTGACCCATTTACCACTAGAGTTACTTACACATAATTGAATAAATCCACTTTAAGCAGCTGCAATATTTTCAATTTTGGTCTCCTACTGTGTTAATTCTCTGATGAATTAACAAAAAACAATAATGAAATAACTTGATTAATGCTTCTCTCCTAATCTTTGGACTTACATTCCTTTCAGAAGTAGTTGGGAAAAATCTCAGTAATGAATACAATAATGAATTACACCTAATTTTATTTTAAGGACATATGCCAATTTGACTAGCCAGGGATAACAGAATCATATTAAATATGCTGTTAAGGAAGTCATGCAGCTTACAGCCCTATGACTTAGTTCCATTAGGGAAAATGAGGAGTAAGCCAAGATGTTTTTAAATGCTATAAAAAAAGAACAAACAAGCTAGAAACTTAAAATCAAATGAATTAAGCACCAGTGTATCCAGAATACTAACTATCACCCACCATTCTTTATGAGTTAATGATTCATATTAAGAACTGTTTGGAAATTATATGCACACATGCTTTTTAATTCAGATTTTTAATAACTAGCTACTAGGAGTATGTTGCAGACCAATATAAGAATCAAATTATTTACTATAAAACTTATAAACCAAAAAATAATTAGCATAATTTAAGAAAAGGAAGTTTGTTATATCTGCACATAATTAGATCACTCTGCATTTCTAGCTCTTGCAGAAATGACACTTTACATTTCAGCCCACACCAGCAGCTCCTCTCTCACAAACCAGTTCACAGAACATTATCTTAAGGAAGGCCAGAAGGAGTAAAATGGTTTTGATGGGGAAGAAGGAGAAGAAATTTCAAATTTCTTGCTTGTTTTCAAGACTCGATCAAGTGAAATAAAGTGCTTCTGTGAGTGACGGTTGGCCCCAGACACAGCGGCTCTGTGAGGCAGGGAGAAGGTCACATTTACATGCGGGGTTACTCTGATCATTCCGGATGGCTGGAGCACTCTTTTCACAGAGCACTATGTGTTTAGAGGACAGCACACTGGGAACTTTGTATGGCAACTTGTGTTACAGGCCTCAAGAAATTCCCAGGCATTTCTGAAACAGTGTCCAATTATCCCAGCAGCAGAAATCTAACTCAATCAACTGCAGCTTGGATTAGCCATAGAAGGGTATTGTTCTATTACGGAGAACACAAGGCAAATACTCAAGATGTTCTCTACTGAGGCTACTCATACTGCTTAACGTGCTGGGGGTTTATGCCAGTTATCCCTAAAAGTGGTGTAAAAAGGAATTCTGTGCAATGAAATAATTTGAACTGCCTTCCTTTCCACACAGAAGTATCTTTACCAAAGCCAGACTTCCTTGACATGTAATACACAACACATTCTAGCAATGCACCTTGCACACAGAGCTCAGAACCACAGGACAATATACACTAACAGGGATCTCTGGAGGCCCTTTGGAAACATCCCTATCCAACGCTGGTCCAGCCAAAGCAGGCTGCTTAAGTCCTTCATCAGGTTAGCTTTGAGTGTCTTGAAGTATGCAGATTCCACATACCTCCTGGGCAACCTGTTCCCATATTTCACCACCCCTATGATGAAAATGGTTTTCCAAGAATCTAGGAGGAGTTTCTGGTGTTCCAGCTTGTGCCTGTTGCCTACTGCACGATCACTCTTCACCGTGGAGAAGAGGCTGGCCCCATCTCCTGAGCAAACACATCAGAGATATGAACCAAGTACATCCAAAGGAGGAACTGTTTTGATGTACCCAAATTCTAAGTCTCAAACTGAAACTGGAAGTAGGTACCATAAGTATGTCCTGAATAAAAGCAATGAACTTTTTGCCTCATGGCAAACCCGCAGGTGCAGTGCAGCAGGCAGGTACCCTGCCTGTTTGTTTTGTGTAACTGGACACCACCACTGGCCTATAGTAGACTCATCTCGTTCTGCAGAAGACACCTGATTCTCACAGAACAATCTAATTTTTTTCAATTTATTTTGGCAATAGTTTGGTTTTGCTCTATACTGTCTCCTTGACCAGTGTTATTTTCCCACACAGAAAGATCAGCCTGCATACTGAAATTTACCTTAATCTGATGGAAACATCACTTAATCATTATATAATTTTTGATAGAACTGTTAATAACAATCTACATATGCTTCAGACATAAAGTCATTTCCTAACTTCTTCAGTAAAGAAAGAAAGGATGAGAAGAGGCATTCACCTTTAAACAGGTTTTCACTGGGAGTGCAAAAACATCACAGAAAATGCCTTTTTTTTTTTTTCTTTTTTTTTTTTTTTTATTCACTACAAGCTTCTCATTGAACTGTACACAACACAGTTTCACTGGTCTGGAGTGACTTGGTGAGATGTAGCTGTGTTATTCTTTAACTCTTCATGATCAAGAAGAAAAAAGGCTTTCTTTCAAAATTCAAAGCTGAAAGTTATCACAGAGAATATTTAAGATTATTTGCATAAAACACCAAGCAAGAAGCCAGAAACTAGCACCTTGAAGGACAACAAACAAAACACTAACAACATTCTAATAATAATTTTTTACATTTTTCAACTACAGAAAAAAAATACTTATATTAAAAATGGCAATTCTCTCTTCTCACTATAGATTTTCTAAGAGGAAAATGGACAATGTACAAAACTAAGTTGGAAAAAATATTAGCTTCTAAAGTTAAGAGAAATATAAATCATCCTTTTAGGCAGTATTTGAATCATAGGGGTTCGTCCCTTCAAACTACAGTCTTCTCCCTGGCATGCTGAAAGCTGACTGTATGTGCAAAACCACAAAATGTCTGTGCCCAGTTTTGCAGAACCTGCTCTTTCAACACAAGCCCACCTGTGGACATGAGGTTATGTCACTATTCCATAATTTATTTTTGCAACCACAATCTAAAAATATCACATCTGAAATGAAATGCCTCATTACATCGATAATCAGATCTATTTAGGTAACTGCCCTCATGATTTCAAAAGATGATTTCTCAGCCTCTTATTTAGCAAAGCTGCTTTGACTGTGCAAGCAAACAGAGCTCAGAACTCAAAACTTCTTACATAATTTTCTCTAGCTGAGAAAACATTTCTGTGTGCTAAATAAACTATTTCTAAAGGACGTGATATCTACCACCAAAAGTAAAAGCATTAATAATAAAAACCATATTCCTACATATACTATGTATAATATACCCCTTTTGAACTAATTATTATGAGAAATAATAAATTCAATAGACAACATTCTCCTAACCCTGAATGAGGGATTAAGTGTATAGCAAGTTCTACTATATCAATACAATTATTATTGGTTAAAAAAAAAAAAAGAATATTAAGAGTAAGAGGAAAGTTTAAAAAAAAAGGAATATGTATTTTTTTTAAGAGTTCCAGTAGAGAAATCGTCTTTTTCACAATAATCTCTAGCTTTTTTTTATCAGCTTGCTTTGTTTATTTTAGGGAAGCACTAATTACACTGGTATTTCAACCTATGAAAACAGCAAGATGGAAAGCCAGTGAATATCGAGCAGCTTTATATGAATCAATCATTAAAACAGACTGCACCTCTATAAAATTTATTTCCACTGTAAACTCCCAGCCCAGATATTTCTATAAATAAGAAAAATATTACACTCTTAAAATTCCCATGTAGAAAGTTATTTAAGTGTTAATCGCCTGTTGCAATATATTTCAACATGCTTCTGTCACAATTCCCCTAATACTATCATTTAGTTATTTAAAGTACTGCGTAGAAACACTTTTTTAAATGCATTGATGACCCAGAGTTATCAAGGTGTGCCTATTTTTCTATTAGAACAGCTCTGCTAGATAAAAGAATGCTAAAAGTCACTCCAACCAAAGGCTCTCAGTTCCTACTTTGACTCAGGCATGCTTACAGGAAGAGTATGCCCTTATTTTCCATGAAAGAAATAAGAGGTGTAAGATATAAACGAATGCTTCAGAGTAAACAATGAACAAAATTTAAAAAAAAATGCTTATTTAACTCTGCGTATGTATCATGCAGACAAATACATGGTCTATCTGTAGTCTCTGTACAGATAGTCTCTCTCTCTGTGGCTTAAGGCTTATTCAATTTAAGATATATATGAGATTAGTAAGTAACACAGTAACATTAGTTTGGGAATACCAGCCATAGTATCAGCAACTACACACTACACTTGGCACGCAATTTCTGTCATGAGTAACTTCTTCTGGGTACTCAGTTTTTCAAAGAAACTTCAAAGTTTCTTGTGCTGGGGAACTCAGAACTGGACACAGCATTTTCCAGGTATGGGCTCACCAGTGCTGAGCAGAGGGGCAGGATCGACTCCCTTGATCTGCTGCTGGCAACACTCCTCTTCATCAGCTGCCTTTGCTGCAACGGCACATTGCTGGTTCATGGTCAACTTGGTGTCCACCAGCCATTGTAATTACCTTCTTTTCTGAGCAAAGGAAATCAATTTGCTTTTCTTTCCAGTTCAAAAGTGTGCAGCCACACTCACTGGTGCAGAGAGAGATGGTACTGTAATGAAACTTATAAATTTAAAGGTCTGAATAATAAATGTGCAAAAAATACTGACAAAACATATTGCTAAGTGACCATTAGAAAGCCTATGATGAGAATATAAAACACTCCATTAGGAAGTGTCTCAAGTCACCCCAATACTGACATAAACACATTTCTTCGCAGTTACATCAAAGACAAATTGCCTTCTCTACAAATGTTTGCAGTCAAATTACAGAGAAGCACCTGAATGAGAGTTAATGTGCTTATAACACACACTTATTTGAAGAACAAAACTAAGTTGTCCCTGTAGAAGCACAGTCCACCCCTCTTTTTTCTTCCTTTTAAAAACAAATTATCTGTATATATATTAGTAAGACTACCATGGCATACTGGAAAGAATGATTTTACATTGCTCTAAGCATCACAATACATGACCTGAAAGAAACCACCTCTAATATGGCAACACAATCAATTAAGAAATAGATGCCAAGGTATTGCCAAGAATCTGGATAAATTGACAAGCAGCTGAGTGCTGTGAGCAGCATTTTGCTGATAACTTGGAAGCTTTAGCACCCAGACAGTGTATAAGGATTCCCTAGGGAAACCAGACTGCAGCAGGTGTGTCAAGGTGACAAAGTATCACTGCCACACAATCCTTTGAATGATATGTTCTGGCTACCAGGTAAAATACGCTGTGACTACAAAAAATAAAGGAGGACAGGCTGTCAGATGAGAAGCAAAAGAGAATTTCAAAGCCCATGATTTATGACATGGGAAATATCTCAGGTGTTTTTTTTTTCTCCTGTTTTATTTTTTAGAAGTTGTAGTGCTTTCTGTTATATTTCAAGTCTTTGCTAATTGATTCCAACTGCTTCTAGTGAGATACAGGTAGGATTCATTATTAAATAAACATAAATCAAATAGCAAACATGTCTAAAGATTGAGGACTGAAAATCTCATCCACACATAAAGATTGTCTTGGGGATTTATGTTCTGGGTCTGCAAATCTGTGGCTAAAAACTGCTGTTTCATAGTCTTCAAAGGTTTGTAAATTCTAGTCTTAGCAAGGAGAACAGTGTAAGAACAGACACTAAAACTTCTCTTTTCTCCATTGACCCCGCATCTGTAGAAAAAACATTTCAATACTTTTAAAGCCATAGAAAACAGATGATGGAAGTAGCAATTTAACAGATAGTTCTATGGAATACCACTGGTTAAAACAGAAAAGATACAATTACTTTCTAGAACTACTGTTACTATAAGCTCAACTAGATGAAGTTTTAACTTTGTTACCAAAAGAAACAGGAAGAAAATCTTACAAAATCAAGCGACCATTGTCGTTTTGAGCTCGTTCAGAGAGATAACTAGCACCTTGCATCTTGATGAAAAGATGTTGCTTATAACACTTAAAATGCTTTTCTGGATCAGATATTCTCGTGCTTAGCAGTGGCGGTGCTGCTGCCAGCCAAGGTTCTCTAGTTCATGTTTTCCTACTTCCCTGTCAACTAAAAAAGTTTTTCTCCCTGCTGTGGGTGCCTTCCTAACTACCCTCGTTGAAGAAAAGGAACACAGCTTAGGTAGACAGATCTTAACAAGAATCCTTCCTTCCAAATATTCTGTGGTTATGAAAGAGCATAATACCACTAAGAACAAAGAGCATGTATGGAATGTAGCAGTTAAAATTGCCAAGTTTCTACAGAGAGGGATCTGTACATTTTCATATCTAGAAATACATAAGTATATGCACACACAAGTTAGTTTATGTGATAAAACTGCTAATCTTTGCATACAGGAAGGAAAAAAGCAGGAGCAGCAAGGACGGGTGGGGGATCTGCTCCCAGACCCACCACAGCAGTCATCAGCCTTCTAGAAGCTCATGCCTGTGATGGCTGAGGGGGCAGGAGGAGCCCCAGCAGCCCTGTGAGGACCCTGGTGCCACAAGGCCAGACCCACACAGACATGCCAGCAGGAGAGGCTCCATGGGTCATGGCACTCCATGGGAACATGGGACAGAAGGGGCTGGTGAGTTGTGAGGGGGGACCATCTATTTCTGTGCCTTGCCATTCCTACACTAGTCTGCACAGCCTGTCCTGTCTCCTCTAATTAAACTCCTTTTCTGATAGTTTTCCTAGGCAAGGGCTTACTACTGTGCATGTACATGTGAATGGAGGTCTCAGTGTCAGTCCTCCTGTGGGATCAGGGGACCCACGTGCCCACAGTGCAGGACCTGCAGTGATGGTGGATGTGCAAGCGAGGGTGTGAGGGCTAGCAAAGAGCATGCTGGACTAGCTGGTAAGCAGGAGAAGTGTCCTGGAAGCCAGGCATGTCCCTATGGGCAACAACACAGTCAGCACTGGCTCTTGGAACAACAGGCTAGCCAAAGGGCAGCCTTGGCCAGCTGCTGTACAGACCATGGCATCTGAGGCTGTCTGTGAGACCTGTCTGTGTGTGCACCGCATGGGTGTGGATAAGAGGAGGGATATGAAGGGAGAAGGATCTGCTCCAAGGGCTAGAGTGGGGCTGTGACCTTGGGGGTTGACTCCAATAACCAGGCAGACTGGGATCCAGAGCCAGCTGAGTACCTAAATCCAGTAGCTGAAAGGATCCTCACTGCAGGTTAAATATAGGGTAGATTTGTGTCACAAGTCTGTGCATGAAAGTGACATAACAGATGAACCCACAAGATCAACACAGGTTTGAAAACACAGATTTAAGCTCTTTAAAATTCATAAGCTTACTGATACTTGCAAAAGTCAACAGAAGGTTTAGCATTTTATTGTCTGCACCACGAACATGTGCACCTGTTGAAGAACCACAGCATTTTTAACATTTGCCAATTGAGGTGATTTTGGTTTATGATTTACATACCAAAAATAAACAAACAAACAAAAACCACTCCAAAAAGGCCAAAACAACAAACTCTGTGGAAGATACATAGACAAAGGGTTTGCAAATAAAATGAGAGCCATGATCAACTGAAACAGTATTGAACCCTTCACTGTATTTATAAAGAAATGCAAAAGGGTGGCTGGTTTGTTTGGTTTTGTCAGGCAACACAAGCTTTTAATATCTCTAGTCATTCAGACTTTCAACTGAGATTTATTAACCTGTCAAACAACAGCAATTTTACAACATATACAACTGCAGTTCATTTCGGAACACTTATTGCTCTGTAAACAGAAAATCCAGATTCTCCTTAAACAATCTGTCCCCTTTTCTTCCTCTTGAAGCAAGAAAGAAGGCATGGAAGTAAGAGAAATTTTAAATGAACAAGAAAGAACTATTTATGAACTTATTTACACAAATATATAAAAAGCATAAAGCTAGAAATTAATATAAACTTTTACAGTGGCTATCTCAACTCAAAAAAAATATTTGGCACCAGTAACTTACATCAAACAAAATCAAATAGGGGAACAGAAATGAGAAACAGTTTTAATTGAAGGGGGTCACAATACTGGGATAGAGCCTCATCTAGCAGCCTGGAGAGGGGAGGCAGCCACAGCTTCATGCCCCTGGTCCAAACAGTAGCAAGGCTGAGTTCATATCCCCCAGCAGGCACACGCACACAAACACATACACAAATATATATATATATATATGTCTATATATGCATGGCTAGCCACACAGATCAACACCGTTATACTCAGCATTCCCGTGGACCCACAGGGTTGTTCAGCTGCCTGTTAACTAGTGCTCACACACTTGCTTTCACTCAGTCATCCACTGGCACTGCAGACTTGTGGGCTAGGCCCCTGCGACCTGTAGTCCCATGCTGGGAGCTGGCACTGGGTTTTGCCCGGTTGCCAGCACCCAGACCCTTGCTCCCTCCAGCCACTGGCACCACAGACACATGAGCCTCTGCCTGGGGTCTGGCCCCAGCTGCTGGCCACACACACACACAGACTCACAGAACAGATGCCCTTCAGCCAGCAAAAGAGTTAGAAGTGGAATTTGGCATTATAGGACACACTGCACTGGTAAGGAGCTGGACGTGGCCAGACAAATGTGTCTTACACATCCAGCATTTTTTAACCTCTTATCACTCTGCTTCCCTGTAATAAATCTTGACCAAATCCCAAGTCCTCTTCCTCTGCATCCCATACTGTGTGCCATGTCTTCGGCAGCATCTCCCCTCAGTCCAAAATGGGATCCAAGGTTGATTCACCTTGATGGGTCTCAGGGCTGGGTTATTGACCTTGATGGTTCTCCCTGGATAGCACTGGGAGGGTGTCCCTCCTTCTGGGTCCTTAATCTGGGCTTCTGTCTGCTTTCTGGACTCTGTGCTGCCCTGGCCTTATGGAGAAGTGCCTCTGATGGGATGATGGCTTCTGTGGTAGGTGTGGGAGCAGTCAGGCAGGGTGTGATTTGGGATCCTCCACCTGCTGTCACCTCTCTCATCTCTTTCATGGGTTGCAGACAAGCTTTTATCACACAACACAACTATCTGCATCCTGTAGTGGATCTTCCTTAGGATCTATCCAATTCTATGCAAGTTTATGAATCACATGCTGCTTGATTCCTAGCATGCAAGACCAGGAATCCAAGTAGTTTCTTTCACAGGTCTTTATAACTAGAGCCTGACATGCCATACACTACGCTAAATATAGAATCAATAGAAGGAAAAGCGATGCTCAAATCAGACATCCTATTTTTTCTTTCTTCTTGATGCTGCTATTATTCCAGTGTTCAGTCTGATCCTAAAGCAATACACCACAGCATGTCACAAGCATTATTATGTCTTCATACTGCCGAGTAACTGAAATCCTTTTATTAAAATACAGCATTCTGTGATGGATTTCTTCATCCTTGGACTGACATTGGGCCTGAAGCTCTTACAAGTAATCACTTCACACAAAGCCAGATCACATACTCAACTCAGAAAGAGAAGCTAAGAACTCAATTCACAGATTTTTAAAAATGGTGTGAAAGCTGATGAGACTGAATTGTTCCTGCAAAGACTATTTGCATTTCAAAATTTCTGAGAGAAACTACACTGAAGGCCTTTTCTGAATAATTGACTTATGGAACATTTAATTCACCCTTCATTAACACTGTATTATTAAAACAAAATCAGAGAAACAAGAAAGTTACTTCACTAAATATTAATCATCTTAAAGAAAATTAAGGCTGTCATTTACTAACATCACAGCTGTAAAGAGGAGCTGTAAATAGGAAGACATCAGTAAAACAGTCTTACACCAGCCCACTCAAAGTCAACAATCATCCTTCAAGCATACTTGCTCTTCAACTGATTGCTAAGATGATAAGAAAAAAAAAATCAAGTGACAGGAGAAAGGGACAGCAATAAATTGTCCAAACACTTTAGAATTACTAGTTAATGCAATACTAGAAGATGAAACTCTGACATCAGTGTTTCTAAAGAAAACCTCTTTACTTTGAGACATGCCAAAGAGTACATTTGCAGCTGACTCCTTTCCACTATCTTTGTGAGATTTTAAATTTAGACATGTAGCATCCTAAATGTTCAAAGAGTTTCTGCTATAATGTTAGCCCTGTCACATCATCTACCAATCCTCTTGAGACAGAATGCTTAGCCTCAAAAAAAGTAAATGCTTTTACTATTTCAGTATATAGATCATTAACTTACGTAGTTTCCTCATTCTTCATCTACAGTCCCTAAAAAATGCTTGAGAAAGCCATGAGGACAAATGGGCTACTGCACACTATTAACTCTTTATAATTTATAACAAAGCTATATAGATTACTTAATGCAGTCACAAATTCAAGTTTTCATTTTCACCTTCAAGGCCCTATATTATCTTACCCACAATTACTGCATGTCTTGCTTTTATTTCCCTCTACTCCCTAGACATCTTCTATCCTTTGACTTAATTGCATTCTTTATCTCCTTCTCCCACTTTCAGCTGTATGTCTTATATCATGCTGACCTCCGTGCCTTGTACAATCTTCATGCCTACATTCTTCATCCCTCTTCAGCAGTATCTTTAAAAATACACTCTTTCAGGAATCACTGGTACATGCTCTTCTTCCTTCTTTTCTTATTGCTGAGCTATTAACTGAAATTTGTCTTGCTTAAATCGCTTTTGTTTCTTGCTGGACCAGGGCAGCAGGGAACACAGCTGAAAGCTAATGCAGAGCTGGCTGATTTGCTTTTTAATTCTATCAGGAATGACCTCTTTAACTCTTTAACTCTGAGGAAAACTGAGGGACAATATTTGCTTGTAATCTAAAGTAGGAACCTGGAATCTTGTTTAATAAGCCACAATGTTCATTAAATAAATGCCAATCAGTGTATACGTAGTGATTACTTTCTACAAGCTGTGTCTGTACTTCTTATAGTCTTAGATGTTTATACATATTTCATAGTTGCTCCAACAGTTGTCCAGAGCAGGTTCCATGCCTATGACCCAGCATACATGAATATGATGCTTTTTACCCCCTCTTGGTTTAATGTGTACTTAAATATAAATACGATGACCACACTAAGCAGCAATGGCACATAAACATCAGGGATCTCGGGAGCATTCCCAGGTCTAGTAATCATCACAGTATGGTAGAATTATAACATTATTCCTGACTTCTAGAACACCTGACTGCAGGAGTTCCACCTTCCCAAACTTCAAACACCTACTCTAAAGAGTATAACTATTCATAGAAGTTATCCTATGATCATATTACTAGTTATTACTATAATTACAAATATTACTATCTTCTGATGAACATCTTAAAATAACTGCAAAAATTTTTTGCTGAAATTTAAGGAAAAAAAATCTCAATGAAAATTTTTAGCCTGGAATGATAAAAACTCACAACTGAAATCAGTCTTCAAATGATATATGATTCCTAATCTTAAAACTGCAAATGCATTCTACCTAAGATACATGATTGTTCTTCGCAAAATGAAAGGTTCTGTTGTAATTCTTTTGGGATAACTGCATTATTGAAAGTGAAAAGCAGTAGAACATGTTACATACCATTATGCTTTTTGCCCACGGCACTTTTTTGGATCAGTAATATTTTGAGTCTGTAATTGTTTTAGGCTGCAACCTCTAATGTCTCCAGTCTGAGCTACAGGATGCAATAATATGTTCTGGAGACATCAACAGAATCACTGTGACCAGGTATCTGTTCAAGAGAAAGAGGACAATTTCCTAATGGAGGAAAACATGTTCTGTAACACAAGATAACTTCAGTAATGGGTGAAATCTCATCAACTAGTCTTTGGTAGTCAGCAAGACCTTGAAGCCTTGAAGCAACTGAACTATGAATTGAAGGAGTTACTAACAACAAATCCATTTCCATTACTGCGCCAGTATTTTAGAAAATAGTTGCAGATCTATTTTAAAATAATGCTGGTTCTATTCAGGGAAGTATTGACTAATAATCTTTATCTCTATACTTGGTAAAATCTGCTAATGACACAAAATTATGTAGGTCATCTGGGATAACATCTCTAAGAACCTTGGAGTGACAAGGTAGTTTACTGGGCAGTCAAGTGTCAAATGAAATAAAATGGTCAAGAAATGTAGGCAGTACACATTAGCTAGAAAAAAAAAAAATGACATCTACATTTTCTAACGTTTGGTTTAAGTACTGGACATCACTGTAGACAGCTCAGTGAAAACTCAGAGCTTGGGTGGATATACTGTTTATATTCACAGACATATATAAAGTGGTCTCATCTGGAATATTCTAGAACATTACACTATACACTACATGCCACAGACATTATTTTATATTAACATGTTTTTGGTAGGAAGGGTCTGAAGAAATGCAATCAGAACACTTATGAGAAGAAAAAAAAACAAAACCAACCACACCACCGCCCCCTCCAGCCCCCACAAAAAATCTAAAACACAACCCTTTCAGATGGCGAGGTTCTGAACAGACTCTTTTAGAGTTTTATTTATGGAGCAAAAAATAAAAAAAGATATGACAAGCAGTACTTAAAACACTGAGTGGTAGATCAATTACTTCTTATCTTTCTCACTCATAACATATAAAAATCTGACATTGGAACATATGCAAAAGATTTACAGAACTCATTGTCCCAGGCACACCTCAGTATCAAGAAAACCCACAAATACTGTGAAAGGGTTACTATAGCTTTGTTCTGTTTTGGTTTTGTATAAAAGAGCCTTCAACTACTTGATATGAGGGTAACTGAATTTAAGTGGATAAATTAACCCCCTCTAGCTAAAAGGTGATTATTAAGCCTCTGGTATTAGCTGTCATCAGAGACGGTACTGAATAAGATGGACACTGAATCTGAGCATGAACAGCAATTCCTATATTCAGTATCAGTTAGACAAAAACTAAAAACTTTTTTTTATGGAATAGGAGGGCAGCATTTCTACCACGGTTTGGAATTGTATTCTACTTTAAATCAGTATTACTGAAGCTTAACTTGAATCATTTCCTTCTTGGCTTTGAATCACGCTATTATTCTAAGATAAAAAGATGCTGGAATGGAAATGTTAAGCATCCCTTTTTAGCAGACAAGTCTTTATGTCTTCAGCTCTTGTATATACTACAAGGTCTTTTATTTTTCTAACATCTACCAAAATAATAATAATTAAACAAAAATCTCCAACATTGCTTTATGGAGTACACTTTGTAATCATCTTATCAGTCCATTTATTTTGTGATACAGCAATCAGAATGAGCAAAATGCTTTGCCTTGATAGATTATAAATAACTTGCCAGTGTTAATTGATGGTTCTGTATGTAGGTCTTCTGCAACTGTGCCAAAGAGACAGACTCTTAAAAATTCTTTTATCACATAACAGATTAAGCAGAACCCTACCACATACACCAGGTCTCTGAAAATTACCTACAATCACATATTCAAAAAAATCAAGTAATTTAAACAAACAAACAAAAAACTGAAAAAAAAGCAAAAATGAACTCACTCTCTCCTAGCCTTAGTGCATTAAAACAAGACATAGTTGACCTCAGTCTTTCAAAGGTTTCCAGAGGTCTCCTCATGACAATACTTTACAAAGAAGCAACCAAAAATTACTACCAACAATGCAATTCCTTGTTTCAGTCTTCATTCTTTGTCCTGAAACTGTTGAAAAGCATTGTTACAACAAGCTCGGGGGTGATTACAAGGGTAACTTCACATACAGAGAGGATCAGTGCACTAGATCTAATTGAAAGACGATTTATTCATACTTGCTATAACCCAAAAGATATTAAAAACATTTTTGTGAAAATTCTTGTTAATTAAAATCTAATTATTCAATGACTGCTGTTTGGCATCTTCAAGAAAACGCTCAAGGTCTTGAAAGAAAAGATAACTCAGTGAACAATTTATCATAAAATAAGGATTTTTCCCCTCTTTTTTCTACTTACCATGCATAATTAATACGTGATAATACCCATAATGAGTTCCCTAAAACAATTAGCAACGCATCTCCAGTGACCTCCTAATCTGAATATAATGCTTTTTGAATTCGGAGGTGTACTAGTCTCTTTGTGCTTACACACTCACCTCACGTAGAAGCAAAGAAGGCTGCAGAGTATAATTTATTATTCTGCATCACATTTCATCAAGTCCCTTAGCAGCTACTTGATACATTATCAAGACAAATGCAAGGAAAAAAAATTATTCCTGCCTCTCCACCCCCCAAGTAGGGTACCCCAAAGACTAAGTACCAATTATAATCCTTCTTTCCTCTTCCAATCAGATACATTAAGTGAAAGCAAACCTTGACCAGGTTACTTTTTGCATGGAATTTCAATGACTTTTTTCATCTCTGTAAGACAAATACATCCATAAATAAACATGCACTGCAGTAACAAGGGCAACGTCTAGAACACTTAAAAGTTAAATTACTTTCAAGCCATCCAACATATAATTTTTCTTCCACAAATATATAATAAAGACTACCAGCATGGGGGGTGTACTTTGAGAGGGTGGGTGTGTGCATGTGTGGACACACAAGCACACATGCCTCAGGAGAAGAGGAAGGAAGAAAATCAACCCTATGAACTAAGAGCATGATAATTGAAAAAAACCCTGAAAACAATCAATCTCCTTCCTTTAATTATCTTGTAAATATAAAATAGTGGCCTATTATAGACTTATGGAAAAGATCCCTGTGTATAGTAGTGTAGAGGACCAGATCTAAGCATGTTTTGTCTCCAACATTCTGAGTATTGCTGCAGGAAAGGTGATCGAAGGAAAAGGTCCCATGGAGGTGGGGCAGTGCTGTTCTGAGCCAACTTCCTGCTCCTCCTTGAGACTGGTGCTCAGTGCCCACCTTCACCTTACTTCCTGGAAAAAGCCTGGCTGTGCACACCTGATTCATTCATTCATGGCTCGGCTTCACGAACGAAGATTTAGGAAGGTTCTATCCACATTTGCTACAGGTACGCTGGTGGCTAATGAGGCCAATACGAGACAGACATATCCAATTGCAAAAGGCACAGCAGAAAGACTCCTTAGATGGTATATTCCGCAAGACATGGTTCCTTCTGTGTTGTCTTTTCTCCTCAAGAGTGATCCTGCGTGCGTTCTCAAAGGAGACAGCTGTGTTATAGATGGTGTTTCTCCAGGCCTCCTGACTGGAGGTCAGAGTAGACCAGTTATGATAATCAATATGGCCAAGGCTGAGATGTTGTTTCAGGGAGTCCTTGTATCTTTTCTTCGAGGCTCCTCTCTTGCGGCAGCCAGCGGCAAGTTCACCATAAAGCAAGATCTTAGGGAGGCAAAGAGCTCAGCAGCATCTGCAAAGCAGGATGTTAAATGCTGCAGAGCTGCTTCTGTGTGGGCAACAAGGGCAGCATCATCAGCATAAAGCAGCTCCCGGACAAGATTCTTTAAGGTCTTGGTGTGGGCCTTCAGTCACCTTAGGTTGAAAAGGCTTCCATCAGTACGATATCGAATGTAGATACCGTCCTGATCATCGAGGTCTGCCGTGGCCCTTTGGAGCATCATGCTAAAAAAGACTGTGAATAGGGTAGGAGCGAGAACACAGCCTTGTTTCATGCCATTCTTTATTAGAAAGGGGTCAGAAAGTGGCACACCTGAACAAAACATGCAAATAGTCTAATTTACATAAGAGGTATGCACCACCTTAACTACAAAAGGGAGCAGATTGGGCCCCCCTTCTCTCTTTTTCTTTTCTCTGGTTCTCTTCTCTCCCTTTTTTCTCCTTTTTTGCTCTTTTGTTTCCTTCGTCTTGCAACTCCAGCTTCGCACCATCCACGTGGCAGCACCAATGCAGGATCTGAGGTGATATTGTTTTCTTCCCTTGCTTTGCCCAGGCAAAGCATGGCTATCATATTCTACCCCATACTCTGCACTGAAGTTTGTTGTAGGATGGGGGAGCTTGTGGAGGTCTTTGTAGCTTGTGAGCCAGCAACTTTGGATGAGTATTTTGTGTCAGCTGTGAAGTGTACTGTACAAAATTAAGGGCTTGTTAGCTGACACTTTTTGTGGAAATGTATTGTAAGAATTTAAGGGAGTGTTAGCCAATACATTTTGAGTCTAAATACTGGGCTGGCTGCTGTAGGTAAGAAGACTGTATAATAAAACATGAGTTCCCTGACACACGGTAACCAACATCACACCCTCTACCAGTGGGTCGTGACAAGCACATATTCAGAAGTCCTGGATTGTGAGATTTGGTGAAATATCTCATGATCTTTTCTCTACAGCCACATCTATTACACTTATGAAGCTGGAAGGCGAGCTTCATAATCACAGACCTCATCATCCAGCCTGGGAGACACAAGTAAGGGCTACATGGTTAGAGTGTGTAGAAGCTGAGGAAGGTGCAGGATTCAGCCAACAGACTATTCAGCAGTATATCACATTAAAAGTACATTCCACTAGAGTGCTGAGCTCTTTGCATCCCAAGGTGTAAAGCTTCTAGCAGTATTTCAAGATGGAGGTCTTAACATATAAACCCACATTGTTCTATACCTACTTACTTTAAATTGCTTAATACACAATTTAAAAGTATGATTTATTAATAATTTATTCCTTTAAATTTTTCCAGTGTCTGTCTGAAATCAATAGCTTCTCCAGCTGGAATGGGAACCCAAAAGAAAAAGTTATGCTGTTTATTATTTCGTAGTGCCCCATAGTAGCAGGAATTCAAGAACTAGGCCAGCAACATATACTAAATACTCAAAACACAACTTGTCATCTAGAAATAAGTCTGCAGTCATATTGCAGAGGAAGAAAAGTAACGGTTTTATGAATTCAGGAAAAAGTTCTAGTCAAGACCATTCATGAGCAAACAGCTGATGTATCGTGTGGTGATTAGGACAATCCCCAAGGAAACTCAAAGACTGGAAGACTGAATTTCTCAGGTTGAAAAGTGCTCAAAAAGACGTTTTCCCCAATTTTTTTGAAGAAGAATTCCACACAGGAGACAAGACAAGGACAAAACTCTCTTCTGATCACCTTAAAAACAGATCTCCCATATTTGGTGTTCTCTATGGAGAATTTTTCTTGGCATTTTTGAAATGCACTGGAACTACTTTTCCAATTATGCTTTACAAAAGACTAACTGCAAGATATGTTTAGATCCTGATAAAAAGACACAAGCTGTTGAGACTGGGCAATTTTGGATGAATACATGAAAGCAAAAAACTCATTTCTCAGAAAAGCTATAAAATCAGAAAAAGGGAGGTTCCTACTGAACTTGGCACCTCATCTTAGTTAGAAGGCAGAGAAGTGGAAACATTCTGTTCTCAAGCCAATAGATACACCCTTTCAGATTTCAGTTGCTATCCACTTTCAACACTTCAGCGCATGTTTTGCATGACAGAACTAAACTAATGTGGGTACACAGAAACTATGGGACATAGTTCATTCACTTCCCAGTCACTCCATGTACAATAACAGTAAAATCTACGTAATCTAAATTCATTAAGGGTGTGAACTCTGCTTTTGCTGTAAACTGAAGCACGTTGTGTGTACTCAAGAGCAGTGGTTTCAATCTCTCATAGTGGTTTCAACCAGTTGCTCAGCAGTCCCACAACCTCCCAGGGAGCCTCATCCCCACCATAACACACTTCTGTCAAGGGAGAGACTTCGTTGCTCTCTCCAGAAACCAGCCACTGCACAGCACAGGATGCAAGGCTAACAGGAACACTGAGCGAGCACAACCTTGCAGATGGGAGACTCCAAAGGGGCACTCTGTGCAAGCAGTGAGGAAATTATCCAACAAGGAAACACACACACCAGAAACACTCAAACATCCCAGACCTTTATGCAGTGTACTAAGTATATGGCTACACTTGGAGTTGGCACCAACAAATCAGGCAACACAAGAAGCTCTTTGTTGGCTCTAATCCATCAAATGCCTAATTTGAACTAACTGATGAACTGTAATTACATCAGTACAGACAAAACAGTCAAGTGGTTTCCAAAAAGAAAACCCAAATTCTGCTTTCTACCTCAAAATGCACCATCATTCAGAAAGAGTTGAGGAGCAACACTCTCTTCATGCAGTAGCAGCCACTAGCATGTGCTGTAACTATCTTTGTACAGATTGCAGTGTCTGAGAACAACAGTGATTGACTACAAACTCTTCGTCATCTGTCCTCCTGAATGCAGCCTGACACACTTAATGTCAGGCATGCTCTGACCATTACGATGGCAGGCTACACCTGGAAAAAACAAGTGTCTAGCAATATGCTAAAATAACTAGTAAGAACTGCGAGTCGAAGGACATAAGACAGTAGAACTTGCATAAATCAGAATGGTTTATATCACAAACAGCTATTTAGAAGGTGAGATGAGGAAAAGTTGGTAACATAGGCCTATGCAAAGGACAGACTAGAGTCAAGCTTGAAGAAACAGCCACTGATGTAGATTTGAACTAAGCTGAAAAATGTCCATGTGCTTTTGCATTTAATGCTTTTGTTATTTCTCAAATAACAAATCTGTGAATTGCAAACATTCATGAAAGAGTGTAAGTCAATTAATTTATAAAATGGAAAAGGGGCAGATTTATGATGACTAAAATACATGATTTCAACAGCAGACATTCCAATTTACAGCTCAGTGCACCACCTAAAACGGCTGTTCATGACTGTAATCTCTGTACTTTACATAAAGTACTCCTAATAAATTAAACCTCCAGGAAAAAAGAGAAACATCACTCATAAAATAGTTGCTTATCTGAAAACCATAGTAAGTAAAATATATACACTACATGTATGCACCAAAAATGGTGAAGTTGAATGGGGAAAAAAAAGAAAAAGGAAAAAAAAGAGGATAATAAAAAAAAAAGGTTTTAGCATCCTTTTTACAAAAAACTCACAAAACTGATGGTCACATTAAGTACTAAATCAACCTTCTTCATCCTCTGTTTTATTTGTACAATACAGAATAAAATTACAAAATATTTGAATGTCATACCATTCTGAATCTATTGCTCTTTCACTACATCTTCTGTAGCAAAAAAGTCGCAGAAACTTCTCTTTGAACTTCTCTGTTCTATGACATAAAAAGTCCACTGAGACTCATAAATCCTAATGCCATTTAATCAGTCTGAAAAAATTTTAATGAGCTCTCACTAGATTTGGTACAGAGATTATTTGTAACTATGGGATCAATTAATTAATTAGAAATGGAAGAAACTGCAAAGAAATAGTGTTTTAAATTAAGGTGATGATTTACATCACTTGGAACTTTTTAAATAGAACAGATTGATTCTTCATAAGAGAGTTATGACCATTTGTATTACTGCAATCTATTCCTCTTTTTAAACAGTGGATATAAATGGATTTATTTGCTTTTAAATTACTAGTAAGGTCCTTTATTTTACAGAAAAGCTGTAGGCAAATCAACCAAAATACTGGAAAGAAAGGCCCTAGCCCACAACATCCTTAAATAGGAGGATAATTAATCTATGTGGTTTTGATGACAGAAGTGTATTGGAAGTATGTATAAATGTTGGCATGGGAATGTCTGCAGCCCTCTCAGTTAGAGTCATATTTAAATTAAATTTATTAGCATATCATTTTTGTTATTATGAAATAAAACTTCAAGACAGTACTGAAAATTTTTTTATATATATATATAAAATATATAAAAATACATACAAATGGCCATGTTAGTATGAACGCTTTTAAAGACAAAATTAATATTCTAGTATTTATAAATTCAAAAATCATGATTTTTAATAATGCGAGCCCTATAAATTAAAGTGGAACAGAAAAATATTGTTTAGCAAAAGTACTTCTGTTTCCTTATTTTTTTTTCCCTGATCAAATCTGTGAAGTTAATGATTGAATCACAGGATAAGTGAGATTGGAAGGGACCTCCAGAGCTCATTCAGTCTGTGGACTGTGTCCAGACAAATTCTGAGTATCTCCAAGGATGGAGACTCCACAACTCATCTAGGCAACCTCTGCAAGTGCTTGGCCACCCTCACAGTAAAAAAAGTGTTTTCGTGTGCTCAGTCTCCTGTGTATGTCCATGCCCACTGCCTCTGGTTCTGTCACTGGGCACCACTGAAAAGAGCCTGGCTCCTTCTTCTTTACTGTCTCTCTTCAGGTATTCCTACACATTAATAAGATCCCCCTGAGCGTTCTCTTCTCGTCATTCCAACCACATCACTAAAGATGTTAACCAGGGCTGTACCCAGTATTGACCACTACTCACTGGTACCCAACTAGACTTGTGCCACTGATCAAAACCTTCTGGGCCTGGCCGTTCAGCCGGTTTTCAAAGCACGTCACTGTCTGCTCATCCACAGCTTCTCTACAAGGATCATATGGGTGAGAGTGTCACTCCTGTAGCACAGGGAGACAACAGCCACTGCTCTCACCTTGTCCACCAGGCCAGTCACTTCATTATAGAAGTTAATCAAGTTTGTCAAGCATGACTTTCCCTTGGTGTAGCCATGCTGACTGCTCCTGATGATTTGCTTGTCCTTCCTGTGCCTGGAAATGGTTTTCAGGATTAGTTCTTCCATCACCATTTTCCAGGGATTGAGGTGAGGCTGAGTAGCCTGTAGTTCCCTGGCTTGAAGACAGGAGTGACATTTGCTTTCTCCAGTCTTTGAGCACTTCTCCCAGTGGCCATGATTGATCAACGAGTATGTAAAGTGGTCTTGCAATGACACTAGAGGGTGTATCCCATCAGGGTCCCTGGACTTACTCATGTCCAGTTTGTTTAAGTATTCCCTCACCAAAATCTAAACAGAAATAATACTATGAAAAGTATTATTTAATTGTCTAAATAAAATGTATGAAAAAGAACACAGTGTTTTGAACATTCTGGTCTGAAATTTCTATAATATTCAAGAACACATTGTTTCTACATATGTACAGCTCCAGATGGTTTTCATACAAGTTGCATCTGTGCATTTGAGATCAGAAATTTGAGTATATGTTTTTAAATTTAAATTTTAGAAAAATTTAAGTTTTCTAGCATTTAATCTTCAGATCATATTTTGATTACCTGATTTAATTAATTACTTATAGGACAGTGCATTGTTGCTAGTTTTGCAAGTTCATATGATGTTTTACGTATCACCAGATAGCAAGACCTAGGCTGAATTTGCAGGGTGTATCTTGTTCAAAATTCCTGTGCTGTGGTTTCATCATTATGCCTATTAAGTTCCTAGTTAACCAAAGACTGCAAACAAAAAGGTCAACATTTAAGAAATTCCGAGATGGACAACTATGCCATCCTTCAATGACAGTAAAGCAGATATCATATCCATTTATATATCACTTTAAATACTTTTCTTCCCCTTAGCTTGTGCTAAATTCCCACACTTCAACATTTGTGATTTTTGTAGATGCAACAAAAATTCAGTTGAATTTAATCTGCACTAAGGGAACACTGATGCTGTAAACTCATATAGAGGAAAAACGTATATTCAAACATTTATGTTCTTCTTCAAAAAAAGGTTAACAAAATAAAAATACAAACCCAATCAAAAATACAATCTGTAATTTTGTCCAACATACCTTTAAAATAGTTTAAAAATATTAAGTGTAATATAGATGCTACTATTATCTTCAAGTATTTTTTTCATTGCTAACATAACTAAGGAAACAAACAATTATCTACAACAGTGTCACTGGTTTTGTTGCTTGCTTTTGGGCTGTTTCTTAATGTTTTTGTCCTTTTTAATTATTACCACCTTGTGACTTTTCTGAAATAGAGCCAAATAAACAAAGAGTTTTGGGAAAGCTGTCCTTCTGCTCCTCACATGAAATTATAGTTTAATTTGCCATTAACACAGCTGACATTCAGTTTTCTTACTTCTTGAGATACAGTAACAGTTACAACCCAGATTTATATAAATTATCAATACTTTCTGCTCTTTTACTTTCAGAATTACAGAACAGCTTACAGCTATACTTCCATCCAATTAAAAAGTATCCAATTATGCACTTCATCCTGTTTCCCAAAAAAAACATACCATACAACGCTACAGGAACATACCCTGATTTTTTGTTCCCTACACATACAGTTAAGCAAGGAAGAATATTTTTATATGAAAAAAAATATTAAGCTGTGGTTTAAGCTTGTGTTCAACTCCTCTCTTCCTCTCTCCAAAACCTTGGGCTGCTTCCCAATATGTGCTCTGAACTGAATATTAACATATTCAAAATTCATAACTCCTTGACTCTAAGGTGAGATCTACAGCCTTGCTGCTCAGACTTCAACATTTGGAACAAGCCATATACACAAGGCCTACTCATACAAGTATCTACCACGCCCCTACAATGCCATGTTTGATTAACACAGTTTGATTAACACTGTTCAACAGTAAACCACACTGCATCAAACTTATTTCACTTTGCATTCTCAGGCAATGAAAATACCATTTAGACTCTGGGTGAGAATTCGAAGTACGAAAGGCTGAGGAATCAGTTAATTGTATTTGTGTAGCCATTTTTTCCTCAATAATCCTACTGAGAGAACAGTAATCACAGTCTAATCTACCTAAACTTGTTCCTTAAAATTAGTATGTAATGCATTTTTCTGCAGTAATGAAACTCTGAAACTTCAGAACTTATGTTCCACTCGGGACAGAGAAGAAGTGAGAAAAATATTCTATGGATAAAGACAATTTAATTTAAAATAAAAGTGAAGACATTATTTTAACAACTCTGTTTATCTTTCAAATATTTTCCCTGCAGATTTCTATTTCAGAATAACTTTGGAAAGTTATATATAAGAGAGAAAAACTAAACACACCTACTATTTGAGAAAGATTGCTCAAACTGATAGTTTTAAATCAGAAACAAGAATTATGATCTCAGAGATTTAGACTGTAACAGGAAAGATGTGGCTTCGGAAAAATATATGCCCTGTTCACAAAGAACCATCTTTAATGCTTTGATACTTAAGAGGTAAATCAGCTATGAATGTATGGAAAATAAACTGAACTATGTTTAAACAACTGTTTCCAAACTTTGAATAGTGAAGTTAAGATTGTAGATTTATTTACACAGCAGAAAATTATTACTACTGTGTAGCATACTACTGCATGCTACTGTGTAGTAAATCAGAGCAATCTGCATTACAAACACTAGATGTAGTGGGGGGAAATCTCTTCCTTCAACAGCACAAACATCTTTGAAAACAGAAGCTGCTGATTTTTATAATCTTTATATTAAATTTAATCTAAGTATTTATCACATTAAAAAAAAATCCAAATATAGCCCAAAGAGAATATTCCTAAATCAAATTTGTCCCCTCCCCTTCTTACCTTCTCTGGAGGTGCAGGAGGGTGAAATCTCTTTGCACAAACCAGAAATGGATCAGGGTGTGGCTTGCCACACTTCACCTCAGGGTCATCTCCCAACACAACATGATGAAAAAGACCAAAAAAGTCTTTGTGTCTGGTTGTTTTCAGCTGAAATGAGACTTCATCTGAGCTGCTGGCAACAGCCATGGGTATGTTGTGTTTGTGTAAATGACGGATCAGCTTATCGACCCCTGCAAGACAAATATATATGTTTTAGTTTTTATATATATGCATGTATATTGGTATATGCATTAATGTTTATACCTAACTACAAAGTATTCAGCAATATTTCAACAATGCTGTCTTACTGAATAAAATAACCTATTCAATCAGTCAGTGTGAAAGAAAATTCTTGCTATATCTGAAACATTCCTTCTCCAGACAAAAACCATGGAACATTCCTCAAGGTATATATATACTTGTTCTGTTATCGAAGTGATTCTTTTCTCAAAATATGTCAAAAATGGGTTCAACATCATTACACGATGACATCCACTAGAAAGTCATTAAGCAACGTCCCCATATTATGTAAGTTTATTATTTCGAACTCTGAGAGTTTGGGAGAACATTTTCTTTCATATACAGTTATGCTCCTGAGAAAAGAATCAAAAAAATATACTCTTCTCACTGGATGGCATAGTTTTAGTTTCTGAAGCAGGTATCCAACTGGCTCAAACCAGACCCTAAGGGAGCTCAGTTTCTCTCTTTTGCAATTATTAAAGCAAGTAACACTAGGCAGAGGAGAGCAGCTGTCAGTCACAGTTGTTAATACCAGAGCTTTATCTATTGATGCTGTGAACCCAGAGTAATGAACACCTCAAGCCTAATGGGTAGAAACTTCAATCTGATCCAGTCTTCTAGGGAAGGTTAATGCAGTGAACAGAGAAAGCACAGCAGTCTGTGTAAGAGGGAAACATACACCGTTATTAGGTGCAAGTTTTGAGTTTTCTTTGAAGGGGTTTTAAGGCCCCTTTTCTGCATCATTCTAAATGCTGAATACCTCTCCCAGAAAAAACAATTAGTATTGTGTAATGAAGAACAAGATTGGACGTCTGGTCTTTATTAACTCACAAGAGAAAATCCCTCCATATCTGCATAATCATTTCAGCTCTGCTTCTTGGCATAAATCTGTCCCACGGTGTTGGACACAGGATATTAGTTTCAGGCAGTTTAGGTTCAAGTAGATTCCAGTTGACTTTTGGCTCTTTGAAACAAGTTGAGCACAATTCTCTGTTTTTACCTTCCAAGTGCATGCATTCTTATATTTTTCACGTCTGGTTATACTAAAATAATCTTATTCCCTTCCTTCTGATTCACTGTCATGGTTACGTCTGGTCCCCGCTCCCTCCAACCATTCCTACTCCTCATGCCCATTTAATTCTTTCCTTTGCCACACCAGCATCTCTGATTTGCATTTCCCATGTGACTTAGCCTTTCAATTCTAAAATCAACCACCTAATCTGCCACACATTTTTCCCAAGTATAGTCATATGCCCAACTTGGAGAAGCTGTAAGCACTATTGATAATAAAGTGTGTAGATTACTAAATAGGTGCATTAACCAATCCACCTGTCTGGAACTAGGACTTGTAGGTATGGCTCTCTGCAGATTTCTCATCTATTCCAGAATCTAAGCAAACAATTAATAGTTGACATTTCCAGCTCCATGTTCATATTTGATGACTTTAAATACACACACTTCTGTGATGTTAGATTTTGAGTTGGACAGAAATAACAAGTGCTATTTCTCCAGTAATATCAATGCATCATCCATTTGAAAGCCTTCCTATGCCTCCTTAAATGGTTATACTAAGCAAGTGCATTTTTCCCAAATGATGCTATTATGTCCTCTCACCAAAATATGACATTAAATACAATTCAACTTTTTATTCCAGATAGTTTAAGTCTTCATTCTGAAACATGTAGTAAGTCTATAGTAAATTAATGAAGTACTAGGATACCTTAATGTAAAGCAGTAACCTAAGCATCCCTTCTTTAAAATAAAATGCATTCATTCTAAGGAACTTATTCTAAATAAGCTGCAATGTTTAGCAAGGCTAGCATGTCATGTGTGTAGTAAACTTTTCCTATCTCCTATGCCCTTGCTATGATATAGTTAGTTTTCTCTAAAGTTGTGCTCTTTTCAGATAGCTAATTTTCTTCAGTCCCACTGCATCACAGCTTCAGTTCATCTCTCACATGGTATGTTTATTCTATATTTCTATTGGAAGTAGCCAGCCACAGAAAAGCACTGTTGCAGAAAGGTTATTTCTTCAGGGTCCTCTCTAATATTCCCCCAGCACATCACGATTTTAGTGTGTAACTGTGTATAGGTGCGTGTTTGATTTCTCTTTTTGGCTTCCCTCACAACAAGGGAGCTAAAATGCAGTTGACCTTAATACCTCCAGAAAGCAAATATTTACATTATTCAGAAAATGCACTTTAATAAGAATATGCCATTTAAAAAATGATTATTCATTTATGTGTAAATAGAGCAAGATAGATTAGAGAAAAAGCAAAAGGCAAATCAGTTGCACAGAAAAAAATTAAACTGCATTTGGAAGAGTAGCTAGCATAACTTGACAAACTCAAAACAGATGAAAAATATCTTCATTCCAGGTTTGCTTTTCTCTTTGTAAAAGCTACAGATCAAGAAAATCCATTTTTGTTTGCATCAGCTACCACCAGTATAGCTCTAGACATTTAGCCACCACATCAAATTACTGACACAATTATTGTACCAATTCAGCACATAATTCTTTATGAGGAAGATAATATCTTCCTCAGTATCTTTATAGTGTTTTTTTTTTTTTAAAGAAAACATCAACAGAAGGGGAATTGAAGAACTGCTTTAAAGATCTGTAAGAAACTTCCCCTGGTATATCCTGTGTTATTATACCCTCTGTAGCTACAAAGATTTTTCAATCAAATGACAATCAAACCAACCAAGTAAGAACTCAAAGACCATGAAGAACTACGCTGAAAATTCCTGTGATCTTGATAACTTCTAACTTACTTGTTGCTACATCAGGGCCCATCCATCACAGAGGGACCCTTCTGTTAGACTTCCTGGGACCACCTTTCACCCTTCTGACTGAAAGCTTAGGCACATACAGCAAGAACAAAAAATAAAGAAAGATCAAAAGAAATAAAGATCTCTGTTCTTCCAGGATAAGGATACACTTCTAATGTGGCACACAGGCAATAACTATCTTATGCAGTATATGAATTCTTCAAGTAATTACAAAAAAATCAGGAGTACCCCACATTGCTATGCTTTATTTCCAAATGTACTCATTTTTTCAGATAACCAAAGCAGTAAATACTGTTTCTTTATGCTATGTCTTTAAATGTGAAATTTTAGAACAGACACAGAAGCTCAATATATGCTAAATGCAATAGTTCAACACTGGTAACTATTGGAAAGAAAAATAGGTGAAAAGAATTGTAAGCTCAATTTCATTACAGTAGCTGCAAAGAAAAAGGATCAACTTTAAATGTCAGCATCTTTAACACCTAATTAATCACAAATGTCAATGAAGTTATCAAGTTTGGGAAAAGAAAAAGAAAACAAATTAAACCAACAGAAAGGATTTATTTCTTCTGAGACCACAGATGCATTTCAAAGAAAGAGATCAGTTTTTGTTCTGAAAATTGCAAAAAATCATATATAAAAATATATATTTCTTTTTTTTTAAAAAGGAAGTATTATTCCTCTATTAGACTCCAAATGTGGTGTTTGCACTTTTTAGATTCAGCTGAAATCATGGTGACTAATACACTGGATCAACTAACAAACTAAAAATAAGACTCATACTGAACAGCAAAACCCTTGGGCTAACTGTCACTTTTTTCCTTCTCATTGACTAATACAAACATGTACAGCAAGTGTTCAGGAAACCAAACAATGCTACACTAAAATGATCTAATGAGAATCCCTATCTAATTACTTACATGGTATTACAACACTGTTTTCCACATGATTTTTTTAAAGTTATCACATTTTTTAATCAAATGGCATTACTCACTATGAAGTGAAAATTAACAAGACAAAACTCCTCAAAGCTAGCACAAATTGATGAAAAACAAAGGAAATTTTTATTTTCCTTTTAGCTTTATACAAACATGGTCTCTGTGTCATGCAGAATACTTCAGAACAATGAACAACACGTGTATTTTTGCTATATTTTATCTCATTTCAAATTTTTGTACTACCCCTTTTCTTGTATTTGTCTATCACTGAACATAACACTGTTCTTAACTTATATCACTTCTCTATCTCCACATTCAGATCTATTTCTTTTGAAATGTTTCCAGACAAAAAAGGAGATACTATAAAGCCCTTCTATTGTTTTCTAATATGTCTTTAACCAAACCTTTTTTCTATGAATATGTCCCAGTAAGGGTATGTTTTTCAAAATAGACAAGAAAGTGATCTCCATCATAAACTGGGCAAACACACATCTTGATGATTTATGTCCATATGCACAAATGAAAATCTTAAGAATAAAAATAGCTTCTGTATTAAAAGACTGCTCCTTTTTTTCATAATCATTTACAGTTCCTACATTGAATGTGATAAGATGCCAAACTTAAAGTTTTTCAAGACTTCATCATATTCTTTAGTCAAAGAAAAGTTAGCATTACCACTCAGAGCTTTGCAGGTTGACTAGATTTCTAGCCAATTCCATGACAGTCTTTTAAGTTTATAAAAACAATTCTATGGCAAAAACCTCAGCAGCATCTGAACATTAAAAGCACTCAACAAAACACAAAAAAAATTCACTTACAAAAAGAAGCCCCTGTTTGTTAACTTAAGCCATAAAATCATTAAAAAATATTTTTTATGTAGTCTGGTGTGCTACAACAATTGCAAGCCCATCAACACACTGCTATTCATTATCTACAGTTTCTTGCAATCCTCAGGGGAAGTCAGGATTGCTGCTGTGAAGGTGATGGTGTGACAGAGGTGGGGCTATCCACTACTTGGTTTAATTGCCATCAATGCTTTAACTTGGTCAGCCCCGAATTGGTCAGGTAGTTGGACTAGATGATAGTTGTAGGTCCCTTCCAACTGAAATAGTCCTGTTCTGTTCTGTTTTATTCTATTCTATTCCTAAATCTTATGAGACTATGGAAACGTAACTCTCAGATCAACCTGCTTCTTTTTTTGTTATGATACACTGTTTAAAAATGCTATCTGCAAGGGTATGTTATCCTTTCCCTGAGCTACAAACTGGAGATGGAAACTACTAACCTATTCCCCACTTTGGAAGGTAATTGACTACTAATAAAGAATTTTGTTTTCTCATCTTATTGCCTTCTAAAAAGTACCAGAGATCTTCCTGGTGGCAGAGACTCCTTATTCACTGAATCATTATTATCATTTCAGTCTGGACATACTGACACATGCATGGCCATAGAAGAAATATAAGTTCTAAATTTTACATAATTTAGAACCTGCATCAACTGTGTTTCTGATTTCCTGATAAAAGCATGTTTGGGCTGCAATCCTTCAGGACTTGATGTAAAGGACAAATCTTTGAAATCAGCCAAACAGAAAGCATCATTCTGAGTTTGCAGATATCTAATTGACTGATATCTAGGGGTTACAGGCTCACTGAGCCGAGCATTGACTCACTAGAGTCTCCTAGCATTAAAACAATAACAGCAATGAAAAGAAAAGATAGCATGCTAGGAAGTCTATTTACCTGTTAAGGGCACAACATCAAGGAAGCTATAGTTAAGCTCACTAGACTGTTGGTCTCACTAGACAGAATGGAACTGCTGAAGAAAAAAATAAATTGGAGTTTCCATTGAAATTTGAACTGTTTTCCTTTCTTCTCTTTTTATGCTTTCTGACTGGCTTCATTTGGTACTAAAACTGAGGTATAAAATTACCTCCTCATGGCTGCAAGAAACAGTCAACTGTACTTGAACTGAAAAATAGCTTGCACATCACATTCTGCACTGGCTGAACAAGAGCTGCAACAACTAAATCCCAGTTATTGTAAAAACAACCCAGGAATGGAAAATGTCTGAAAGGTATACACAGTCACACAATCCTTAAGGATCTGTGCTTTGTGATAATGATGATGAGCCAAACCAGAGACTACTATGAAAGAATAGCAGTAGTTTCATAATCCTGACATGATCACAGTAACTGTTGGCAGTTGTATAATGGAGTTCAGTTTTTCTGGCTCTGTATATATTCTAGGTTTATGTTATGCAAAAGCATACTTAAACATGTATAGGTAGATATACATATGCATGGTTTTCTTCTGTTCCACCTGTCATTCCTTATTCTTCAGACTATGCACTTCCCTATAACACAGAAATGCTAAAAATGCATTTGCAGAAACAGAAAACCTACTATATTACTCTTGCAGATAACAATGTCTGTACTCCTACAGAAATATTTAGAAAACCAGCACAGTGGCAGGCCTGTCATTTTGTCAGTGTTCCCTTGGATTAATTTCTTTCTCCACTGAATCAAAACTACCATTCCTTAAGATTCTTTCAAAACTAAAAATAATTCAAACTGTGAAAAACTCTCAAATAGTTACCAGAAAATTCCATATTAGAAATGGATATAGACTCTTCTTAGACAAAATTTGTATTTTGACCACAGCCAGATGAGTTGAGGCTTGTCTGTCAGATCAGCCATATTGAAATAGTCAAAATTCTGTCTTCAACCACTCATGCCTCAGAAGTGCTGCACATTAAGTGGTATGGCTGTAATATAGCCTGTGCCATGGTTTAAGCCCAGCTGGCAACTAAGTACCACACAGCTGCTCACTCAGTGCGTGTGTCCTCCCTGGTGGATGAGGAGAAGAATCAGGAAAAAAAGTAACTTGTAGGTTGAGATAAGAACAGATTAATAATCAAAACAAAGTAAAATATAATAATGACAATACTAATACAACTAATCGCAAAATGAAAGGGAAAGGGGGAAAGAGAGATAAAACCTAAGAAAGAAAAGTGATGCACAATGCAATTGCTCACCACCTGTTGACTGATGCCCAGCCCATCCAAAAGCCACAACTCGTCCCTCTCCCACGTAACAACCCCAGTTTATACCCTGGGCATGATGTTCTACGGTATGGAATATCCCTTTGGCCAGTTCAGATAAGCCATGCTCCCTCCTGACTTCTTGTTCACCTGCTCACTGGCAGAGCACGGGACACTAAAAAATCCTTGACTTGGGGCAAGTGCTACTTAAACATCAGTGTGTTATCAACTTTATTCTTGTACTAAATCTAAAACACATCAATATACCTGCAACTAAGAAAAAAAAGAACTCTATCCCAGCTGAAACCAGGTTTCTAACCTGTCAAAGAACTGTTTTGCCAATTAAATATTCGTACAACTTCCACACTATCCTTAACCATCACCAGCACACCTGTCAATTACTCGATTTGGGAATTAATACTGCTATCATGTTTGGCAAAATTATGTGCATAGCTCATTCCGCATCCAGAAAAAAATGCTGATTTGCTTGAGTCACTTTTTTAAATATCATTGGTCATTTTTTAGCTCTGCTCTCCACCAAATCAAATTTCAATCTTATTTTTTGGACAAACTTTAGAAATTGATTAAAAAATAGAACCTCACCTGAATATTAACTGTCAAAAGATGCCAGAGATACAGCACTTCAGTCATCCTATGCCATTAATATGACAATTAACTTTCACTTTCCTGTATTTACCTGTAACCATCTGAAAGATCGATTTAGTCAGAGAACAGTGTAAACTCAAAATGTCATCAGTCTTATATCTTACACAACATATGCAAGAAGCCCATTCTTAATTAAAGAACATTAAGAGACTGCAGAACAAATCCACAAGGATTATATGAATAAACACTCTCAGAAGATACAAAAGGGCAGAAGAAAATATCAGATTTAAAAATCTGGTTGATTGGAGAACAGTCCTTAAAGAAACTAGATGGTAAGCAGCTGGAGCCATTTCCCTCTACCTTATTAACTGACATCAGCCTGGTCTCTCAAAATTCATGGCAATTTAGCTTGTATCTCATATGCTGCCTCCAAGTAAAGGACAGATCATATCAGTTTAGTGACCAAGGACGCCTCTGCTCTCCACAATGGCCAGTGAGCATAAAGTATGTTAGTTCACATCAATTCTGCTTTAAAAAATACCCTGAAGAAAGTTATCACGTGTATTTAGTTGAACTGAAAAGATAATCAGTTGAACAATTCTGGGGATGATGAAAATGTTTACTTGCTTCTCACAGTAAGAATTTTGCTGTTTTCATCCATAATAGCCCAGCTTCAGCAAGCCCAGAATTCACTTTTTGAAGTCAGGAACAGCATAAAACCTCATGTTTCCTTCAGCTAATCTGTTCCCTCACCTCTCTAACTCTGTTTAAGCAGCTCAGCCACATTATCACAATCTTCAGCTGGCACACAATATCCACTTAATAGTGGATATTACCTATGTTGTTTCATTACAGCAACTCTTCTCCATGCCTCCTAACATTTTACCCAGTCTGTCCATCTGGCATTTTCTAAACCCAGACTACGTTTTTGTTGTTTGGCTTGCAAAAGATATAGCTGAAAATTTAGCCACAGAAGTTTGACATGAAAAATGAAAAACACATCAATCCATATTTCTCATTGTTTTGAAGAGTTTAACTAGGCTTACAGTTTTAAGTGGAACTATGATTGAGAGAGATGCAATTTGAAAAACCTTGTACATAAAAGACATTAAAGAGATAACTAAATTGGCTGCACAAAATACTCAAGTTTTTTAAGCTGCTAAAAAAACGGCACCTTTTATTTTTGCTGCTTGTTATTTATTCCTAACATATCACATATTTTTAACTTTCATTCTCCTAATGCATAATGAAACTAGGTATAAAAAAGCATCTAAAAATTAAAACATTAATGCACGGTAGAAATTGTCAGAACAAATGAGTACACGTTCAAAGAGAAAAAATGATAACAGTCAAACTCGTACAGTGACATGCAGTTATTTCACTTCTAATACTTTTTTATATTCCTCTCCATCTCCTCCTTTTTTTTCCCTTCATAAATTATTTGCTCCAGAAAGTTTAACATTGTACATAAAGTTACCAGCAATCCTAGGTTTAGGTATCGCTAATCTTGTATGGTCGAGGATTTCTCTCTAGAGCATTTCAGATCTAAATGTAATTGAATATAAAAGTATCCATTCACACTACAGATAAGATTCATCCTCTTGCTTATCTTGAGGTACCTGGTTGAAGCTACTCATTTGGGTATTCTGCACTATCACTGGTAAAAGGTGAGGAAACACTCATGTTTTAGGATAACCTAAGGAATCCTCCTTGCCAGTGACACGCTCAGACACTGTTACTTGAGTTTCAGTGTTCAGGTTAAGTGAGATTAATCCCAACTGAAAGAACTCATGGGCTCGCATACTTTTAAATGTGCAGGCAAATTTATTTGTGCTTAACAAAACAAGGCTATGCTCATAGTCAGGGAAAGCTGCCAACAACAATTATAAAGAATGGCTGGTTTACAAAACAGAATTCACACATATGTACCTAGTCCTTTTTTTTCTTTTAAAACACCTAGAAAAAAGCTTTGCTCCAAGTAAATAGGGAAAGAAGTTTTCTGTACTCCTTGACAGGTAAAATATCTCTTTAGACTGGTAAATAACACGTGGATTTGAGTAAGACTTGCTAAAATGACAGCAATGAAACAGAATCTGTAAGAGAAACTGTTTTGTGGAAGACAGATTACAAACTTCTGCTTGATTAGCATTTAAATAATTCCATAAAGAGTTTGCAAATACTGAAAAGAAACATACCTGGCATTAATGCAGTAGTAGAGAATAGCTTCTTCTGCATGATTTTACTTTCATTTAGTAGCTCTTCTTTGGTTATTGGAAGATCTAGAACATCTCGAATAATTTCTGCCGATTCTAGGGGTTTCTTACCCATAACCAAGGATTTCACATCCCAGGTATATGATTTTCCAAAACGCCCACAGATCTCTTCGAACACTACTGAATACAGACGCTCTGTATCTGTCAAACAAACAAAAGAAACGAAAGAAAATGAAACCCACGTATAGCCAGCTTGGCAGCTTTCTTGCAAATGGACCACATAAATGGTCAGAGAGTGAACTGCCAGGAGCCAGAGGGCTCATACTGAAGCGAGTAAAACAGCCTCCCTTTATTCGCAGAGGGGAACCCAGGCTTCCAGGATCACCTCACAGGTACCCAGGTTTTTCAAGCTGTCGCTTCTGTCTAACTAAGGGTCTCAGCACAGAACTATCTGGACCTTCTCTTTCATCACCTTTCTTTACTATCCAAGTTAGCAAGAAGTGTCTTAATTAAAATACTCTATTTATACTTTCTATGAGAAAGAAAAGAAGGGAAGGAAGGAAATCTGGTACTTGGGGGATGTCATTACACATTCCACGTAAATTGAAAAAAGAAAAAAAAGAATTAATTATTTAAGAGTGTCTTTGAACAGAAGCTTCTGAGTGCCTTCAAAGACGTAACAGTCATTACTATAGTGCTGCTGGCAGTGCTGCATTTACATGGGATTACTCCAGCAAAACACACCCACTTGTATTTCCAGGGGATTTCAGACAAGAGTAAACTTAAGGCTGAATTTTGGCAGCTTATATGTCAAAGATGTTTTAGCTTTCAAGCTATTTTTTTAATAGAAACAAATAATCTGTCCTTTCTTCCCCCCCCCCCAACAAATCTTTGAAAAAGAAGGTCATTAATATTTAATTTAACACTAATATGGGGAAAAAAATGTACTTTCAGCTCTTGGCTTCTCATTTCAGCAAAGATCTTGAACACTGGCTTTTCTACCAGTCTGTTTATCTTTTCAAGTAGTGTCCTTTGAAAAGCCAGCTATTGCTGTTAACCATGCTTTAATGTCCTTGTCATGCATGTCTTTGCCTTCTGTATCTCTAAAGGTATGTTTATTACTATCACTTTAGCAATGAAAGAGAAGAGAAGAAAAAGATCAAGAAAAGGAAAGAAAGAAGTTGCTCTTATGAGAAATTTAGAGAAATTCAGGACTTCACTTATCAACATGTCCTTTGTCATGTAAAAACATTTTTATAGATAATAAAACAGTGAAATAATTCATGTGAGAAGGTAAATTAAGAATACAATGTTTAAAATTCACAGTTTCCCCTTTCCTTTTTTTCTTATACACTGTTTTTTCTTCTATATCTCAGACTCACCAGTTGAAGGACATAAAATTCTTACTCTAAATTTAAAATTGAGAAAGAAAATTAATCCTCATCCTGTTAAATAATAAATAGCAAGCTAAGCAGAATTAAAACAAAACAAGGAAACAAAAAATTCTAGAAGATGAAAATTTTCCTATGAGTCTCTATGATAATTACATGTTAATCTACCTGAAAGTGAAAGATTCAACTCCATAGCTAAAGATACTAATTTAAAAAGTCTCCTGCATTTTAAGTATCACAGAGCTGACTGGTGAATGAAAATACTCTTCTCATTTCTAGCTCTCATCTCTTGATATATCTTTTACGTGGACATTATCAGCAGGATGTTCTGTCCATCTACTTGCTACATTTCACTGGGAATGAGTAATATTCATTCCCCAGTCACATATTATCTTCTAGTCATTTTTACAGCAACCCTTTTTCTATGTAACAGCACAGGCAGCTCCACTGGTGTTGTTTACAGTGTGCAAAAGCTAGTCACAATAAATACAAATAAAGTGACAAGAATGACAGAGGTACTGGATTACTCAATTTGTTATCTGGCACAAAAATATGATGATGTGCATTCAGAAAGACTTACAGGTCACCTGGCAACAGACCACAGTGCATAAGTGGTCTGATCAAATCACTGCAGAGTCAGAATTAGAAGTGCAGATCTACTAGGCAGAGGGTACAGCAAGCATCAAAGCAGTAACTAAACCTCAGCTTTAGCAATCACTTACACATGAGGACAGCTTATTACAGAAGATTATGACCTCAGGAATGAATACAGAACTTGATTTCTTCAGAATGTTTTACATGTTCCGAATTTATTAAAATTATGTTATTGTGATTCTAAAATAATCTGTAGTTTGTCAAGGAGATAGGGTTAGTTGGCATGAAAGCTTCTTTTAGCTGTAGCTCATCTTAATCATTAGTTTTGAGTTCTTTGTCTGAATAACCCATCCCAACTTTGCATTAAGCTTTCCAGATGAAATACACCTATGATTTATCCTTCTGCTAGGAGTTCAAACCATCTTAAACAGAATTTTAATTGTGTGTATTCAAGATATTTTAGTAAGTCAAAATCAGATCCCAGACACTGAAACTCGGCAAGAGTTTTGTTTTGTTGTTTATTTGGGGTTTTTTAGGGATATTGAAATGGTTAAGGAGAAGAATTTTAATTTAAGCAATAGGTTTCTTGTATCCACACCTGTGAGGCAGATTTCTATTTAAACGTAGAAGAGTACCATTTTCAGTATTCGATTTAGCCAAATTCAAACACAGACAGTCATTTTTACCAACACTGTGGCCCAAGACTGAGAAAATCTCATTGGATTTCATCACTATCAATAGTGAATGAACACAGAGACTGATTTTGCTTTCCTATCAGTCTTTCACAATATTCCTTTAATCTCTTTGGGGTATGCAACTGTGTAAAAAAAACCACACATATTACTGAAATGCTCAACTGAGGTACAAGAAATAAATATAATTATAAACCAGAATATAATTATAGAAGTGTGAATTTTTCCTTTGCTTTTTGTAACTCAATTGATGGCATTTAGCACAGCATAAACTGTAAACTTGCAAACAAATCTATACAATGGCTGGAATGGTGGGGGCAATCAAGACTCCAGAAAGTATCAGATGTTTCCTCTAATCATGGAGTTATAGTAATAGTAACAACATTCACATTTTCTCTCATTTCTGGATTTAAATATAACACAGACCCTTGTGTGCTTATTATCTCACTGAATCAACTGAACAGTTTTAAAGAACACAGGATTTAAACAGAGTAATGGCAAAGCCAAAGTAGTGACAGATTTCCCATCAAAAAGACTGACTTTTGTCGAGTCCCGAGTATCACATGCAGAACTCAGTCAATGGTCCTCATGCCCACCTATTTCAACATCAGTAAAATCATGAACTCACGGTTCCTTTCCCTCTCTCTCTCTCTCTCTCCAGCGTACAAAGACACGGCTGATCAGCTCACTGACCAGTCGTGTCAAGTTTGTGAGACTCAGGAGGATAAAAAATGCTGCAGCACTATATGAAAGCAAGGAAATGGATGTCTTTCAATAAGTCTCTGTGCTCTAAAGGGATCACTCATCAATCTTTCCATTCTACAACCTCTCTCCCCACAGGCAGTACATGCCTGTAGCTCATTCAGTCACAGAAGTGAACCGATTCTTGAAATATCCATATAACTGAGGATATGAGTATCAAACAGTGGGACATCCAACACAATTCCTAACGGTATGTGGACTGTCACAGAGTTTAGGAAGAACCACTGGCAAGGTAAAAGCTACTGAACAGCAAACAGAACGGAACAAGGAACATCCTCTCAACACAAAAAAAGAAATTAAGATATTACTATCCACAACTTATCAATTACAGTTCCATCTCAAAAACAATCAAAGGGAAAAAAAGAAAAAAAAAAGCCCAAAACCACCAAACCACAAAAATAAAAAGGGTCACTGAGGGAGCAATACTTTATGTCACTAAATAAAGCATTGTGCATAACTCATTCCCCATTCTTCTGCTATCCTTATAATTTCTTTCAGAGAGAATTTAAGACTTTCCTCTTGAGGTATCAGCAGTCAAACAGGACAGACAAAACCAGTATAAATGATGCAAAATACTAGCAACTATATAAATGTCACTGGAACAGGTCTGAAATTGCAAAAAAATAATTTAGTCCACTTGGAACCACTGAAGAATTAGAGCTGAAGGCTCCCGGCTTAGCAAAGATCAGAAAATAAAGGGAAAGTTTTTTAAATTTTATTTTTTATTTTATCTTGCAATTTGTGGCAAAAGGTCAGTCTTGCACTTCCAACATCCTTTCATTCATACTTTCACTACTATGAAAGCTAGTTTAAAAATGCATGACTATGGTTACCTATGATGGCTAATAGAAGAAAAAACCCAGCAGTTTCACAGCTGACCTCAAAATCACTTACAGCAGTTCAGCAAAAGTTGGGATGAGGAAGGCAGGCAACAGAAATTATCTTTTGCGCAATGGCCTAAGTGTTACAGCACTAGTCCAGAAAACGAAACTCAGCCTTTCAAACACCCTAAGGGCCTGAGCCTACTTTTCTAACATCACATCAATTTTTTTATGCTATTATGTCATATACATATATATATACACTTTTATACATATAATCCATTTATATGCTTGCGTATATATAGATAAAGCATATAAGCATATATTTTTATACATTTACTTATATATAGTCTATGTATAGCACTGTGTTTTACAGGCAAAAGCTGTCTTTTAAAGAATAAAACTCAGGATGAGTACAATCCAGTGAATACAAATCAACCTGGAGCCTGTTGACTCAACGGTTCATTAAAGAGATGTGGTTTAAACTGCTTAGCACAGAAAGCCTCCCGAGGAGAAAAGGAGAAAAAGGAACGTTCTATTCTTTGAAGACTAGGAAAAGGAATGTTCTATTCTTTACTGTAGTATTCCCCCCGATTCCTTCCATGAACTTGCTTAGGAAGAAAAATGAAATCTAAATTTATCATTTTAGAGACACCCATTTCAGTCACTGTCGCAGGATGAAATAAACACTCCTTTCACGCATTGCTCAACCAAAATACGAGCCATGCCTAAATGTCAAGGCTTGTGGTGCTGATTTACCCAACCAGGTGGGTTGAACCTAAAGGTAGTCTGGACCATCAAACTAAAGGAAATGCTGCTGCAGTATTCATGTCTTTAACCTTTCAGCTGATCTACTCTCATAACCAGTACCACTTAAGTTCATCTTATTGTTACCTGGAAGTTAAAGGAAGGTGAAGTCTCTATTAAAATAAACACTAAACACCAAATAATAGCTACTTCAAAATCATGAGGTAGTTATAAAGAGCAAGTTATTCAGTAAACCATTTTACATGACTGATAAACCATAACCTCCAAAGATAAAGAAAAAAAAATTACTATAATTGCTGAAAATTAAAATGACTGCTTCCAATTTGAGTAGTGATCTGCACATCATTATATTTTTGATTAGCACTTAGAAAAATTCACTGAAAATGATCCATTATTCATTTTAGTAAGGAGCAGGTAGAAGTATTCTGGAGCTTTAATTTTTGCAAACCCTCTTCTTTTTTTCATTGTACTTGAATATTAATATAAGTACACTCCAAGATAGATGAATACGTTACACAGTGATTACTTCACTAAGGCCAGAGAAACACACTGCCACTGGCTAAGTCAGTCTGGTCAGTCTGTTTGCCCTTCTCTGATTTCAGACATCCTACTATGAATTCAGGTTGTTGCTAACAGGTCTAAAAAGACAGTATGTTTGGTGCCCAAACAATAGCAGCTGCATGGAACTGTTCCCAAATGAGTATCACGTATTTGCCCCTCTGGGCTTATATTACTGGGAGAATTCTTCAATGGCAGCCACAGAGGAAGCCAATTTCTCATTTTATATGCAGAAAAACATGTTACTTCTATGGAGAGGGAAAGAAGCTTCTGAACAAATTCAAAAGGCTTTTAGTTTACATTAATATAGCAGACCTATCTTAATGCTATCTTGTATTCTCATATATCCTTCCTTTTAATGCCACAGGGAAGTGAAAGAAACAGTTCACGAATAAACCATGCAAACGTTCTTCTGATGTGGAACTGTAAACAAATACTCTGGCACAATACAAAATAGCGCATGAAAAAGTAAAAAAGAAGTCCGTATTTCAATTCCAGAGCACAAGGGAATCCAACTTTGAAATAGCAGGCAATATATATGACTTAATGCAAAACATTCTAAAACTGTACTTACTAAGCATCACCTATGTGACAGCATCATATTAGCTTAAAAATAGAAAAGCTATTGATTCACAGAAACTGCCTGATATGCTTTCCTAAACTCTTACGCAGAGCCTTAACCATAAAAAATAGAACTGTGCAAACAGCAGTTGATATGGTGCCTAAAAAATCCCGCCTGTAGGATCGAAACCTACAGTTAACAGGGAAGCAGCTTCTTAAAATGTGTATGAGGAGACTGGAGTCAGGTCACAGTTACACCACTATTAACATATGAGCGACTATACCAAGGCAACAGTGTTACACAAGGAATGTTCTCAACCAGAGGAGCAATTGCCAGCTCTGAACACACTATCAGCTTATAACATGTTCACAAGAAGTTAGCCTTTCACCAAGGGGGTACCTCCTCTTCTTGAGATGTTGCTGACAACACATAGCAGCAGTTCACTGACCCGAGGAACACAAAACAGGGTTTATAAAGTTGTTTTGGAATTAGATGCTCCAAGGCATGTGGATAAAATACCACACAAAATAGATGAAACCAGAAGGATCACTGTATTATCAAATTCAGCAGAAGAATAACCAACGATATCTTCTTAGTGAAAATTCTGGAGGGTTAATCCTGGCTGGATGTCAGGTACCCAACCCAAACTGCTCTGTCACTTCCCTTCTAAGCTGAACTGGGGAGAGAAAATACAATGAAAAACTTATGGGTCAAGATAAGGGTAGGGAGAGATCACTCACCAGCTACCATCACAAGCAAAACAGATTCAGCTTGGGGAAATTACATGAATCAAATCAGAGTAGGGGAATATGAAATAACATCAAATCTTAAAACACCTTCCCTGCACCCATCCCTTCTTCCTGGGCTTAATTTTACTCCCAAGTTCTCTACCTTGTCCACTGCAGCAGCACAGGTGGGCAGGGAAGGAGGGTTGCCTTTAGTTCATCAAGTCCCTGCCGCTCATTCCTCTGCAGGGGAAGGACTCCTCACACTCTTCCCCTGCTCCATTGTGGGGTCCCTGCCCCTGCAGACAGACCTCCATGAACTTATCACAGTCTGAGTCCTTCCCATGGGCTGTAGTTCTTCACCAGCTGCCCCAGCATGGGTCCCTTCCAGGGGTTGCAGTCCTTCAGGAAGACAGTTCCAGCATGGGTGCCCTGCAGGGTCACAGGTCCTGCCAGCAAACCCACTCCAGCATGCAGTTCCCACAGGATCACAGCCTTCTTCATTCACCTGCTTCAGCATGGGGTCCTCCAGGGGCTGCAGGTGAATATCTGCTCCACTGTGGACCTCCATGGGATTTAGGGGCACAGCTGCCTCACCACGGTCTGCACTACAGGCTGCAGGAGAATCTCTGCTCCAGCGCCTGGAGCACCTCCTCCCCCTCCTTCTTCACTGACCTTGGTGTCTGCAAGGCTGTTTCTCTCACATATTCTTGCTCCTCTGTCCTTGCTGCTGTTGTGCAGCAGTTTTTTTACCTTCTTAAATCTGTCTCCTCCAGATGATGGGCTCAGCCTTGGCCAGCAGCAGATCCATCTTGCAGTGGGCTGGCATTGGTTCTGTTGGACACTGGGGAAGCTCTGGCAGCTTTTCACAAAGCCACCTCAACAGCCCACTCCACAACCCACCCCTTCCAACTACCAAAACCTTGCTTCACACACCCAATACAAATATATACTTTCTTGAGGAAAAGCTATAAAAAACATAACCTTTCCTGAACCATCCCAGATCTGTTCTGTTTAACCCACAACCTAAAAGAGCAACAATGGAAAAAAGAATAGTCATGAGAGTGGAAAGAAGGGTCAGAAATTTTTTTCCTTCCTCAAAAAAACCCCAACAAAATGATACCATACAGGAAATTCTCTTCAGCACACCATAGCTTTCTTAAAAATACTGATTTCCTTATTCTCAGAAAGCTTTTTCCTGCCCCGGAGACTACAGATAGATAGATAGATAGGTAGTTAGATAGACAGATATACACATATATAAAAGGCTTAATCAAGTTGCAAATTGAAGACTTTCGCTGTTATATGTTTCTAAATCACTTTCTCTAATACTGTCAAAAAGTCAGTTTCCTCAACAGTGGAAACATTTCAAAAGACAGAGTGACTTCAACAGAAAACAAACCCATTATTTTTCCACTATGATCTTGGACAATGTTTTAAACTTAATTGCAGCAATGTGTCAAACATACTACCACAAAGGAAGTGTAAAGAACTACAGATTAATAAAGCTAATCGCTTCTGTCCACTCAAGAGCACCCAAAATTTTTGAAGTAAATCTGCTGATGGAGTAATTTCTCTGTGGCGATAACACCAAGAGCAGAAAATCAAACATCATCAAATAGCATGATTCTCCCAGAGTGAGGATGTCCCATCATGGCTGATGATCTACAGTCAAGAGGAAAGAGTCAGAATACTGCAAGACCCGATCACAGTGACTCTTTAACAGTTATATACCAAGAACTCCTAATCCTAACCATAACCTAAATAACAAAAAAAAAAAAAAAAAAAAAAAAAAAAAAAAAAAAAAAAAAAAGGAGAATCAGATCTTTGAGATTCATAAGTGTGATACAGCAAACTGAAAATTGTTTTATAAGCTGTAATACCTGTTTGAAAACTGTAGAAGGAACCTCAAAACCATGGTATAGATACCAATATAATGAAATTCCAATACCACATAACAGTGGACTTCCTACAGGTGAGTCACAGGCTTCTCTGAAGTTACATGACCACAGCCCTTGCCTCTCATGTGGGGCTGAGGATCAGAGCAGAAGGTTATTCTCACAGAGCGCTGAAAAACTTCACACAGAGACTGTGAGAGTTGTCCTACTTCCAGACTTAGCAGTAATCCAGAGGCAATTCCTAACTGACTCTCAGATCAAATACAGCCTACAGCCCAAAGCAGGACCACTCAAAGTTAGTGGGCTATCATGAATGATGGTACATGAGTTCTTCTTGTTTCCTAACAAGATGAGTAGAAGCACAGAACTACTGGAACACTGTCATTTGCTTTAGAATATAATCAGCTTGCTTATAATTAGCAGAGTGAAATAAAAACTTATACTTGGCCATGGAAGCTTTTAACTAAGCCCCATCGAAGCCACTGAGAGATAGGTACCTAAACCACAGAAAATTTGGGTTGGAAAGGACCTTGAAGTATCACTTAGTCCAACCCCCCTGTCAGGGGCAAGGATATCTTGCATTGGATCGGGTTGCTCAAAGCTCCATCCAACACACAATGCTTTTGTGTTTCTGAGCTAAAATACCATTTGTACTCCAAAATCTGAACTGCAGATGCTGTGCACTGAGAACACCCCGTGTGGCAAAAGGAACTTTTCCTATTCCCAGGCAATTAAGCTACTCAGCTGCAGTCTGTTTCTGTACTAGACTTTTGTAATATTCCCCAATAAACTGACACAGAGTTCAGTATGCAATAACAGTTTTAAAATGGGATTCTCTTTATTTTCCTCATGAGTATTAACACACTAATTCTCAGACCTGCTACTGAAGAGAGGTATAGTTTTCCTCCCAGTATGCATTTGAAATTTTGCTGGAAAACTTTAGCCTCTCTGTATAGACAATTTAGTCTACCTAGCAATACCAGTATATATCACACTAAAAATAGCCTTTATTAACTGTAAAATCTTACCAGCATATTTTAAGCTAGGCTTCTGTTGTGAAAATTGTTTCCTTAAAATTCTACTTCCTATCTACTTAATATGGCAGATGCAGATTGATTAGGAAGCCTGAAAAACAAATATAAATATGAGGCATTGACTACAGTTCCTGTAAGAGATGGAAGAGACAATTCAAAATTAAACATTTGATGAAAATACCTGTGAAAGGGTTTCAAATCACCTCATTTTGAAACCATCCCAGGGACATTCATCTGCAAAAAACTGCATCAATCTCTTTACTGCACACAAAAATTATTTTCTTGTAGTAGAAGTGGCACACAGAACATAAAAAATTTGGCACATATTAGGTGCCTAAAGGTTTATGTACTGGACCCAGTCTTCACTTTCAAGTAAAAATATTTTAGCTTTTAAAGCTTTTCTAAGAGTGATATTTCCTGGCAGAGAGGAGGTGATTGAGAACTCTCAACTCCCATGCTTGGATCAAACTGACTTTGTATTATTTTAGCATATTATGACAATTCTAAACTAGCATAAGGTCTTCAAACATCAAAATCAATTTAACCTAAACTCTACTATCTCGTTTAAAACAGGGGGAAAATAATAAAACAGTACCAGAGATGTTTTATAAGAAGACAAAAAACTTATCCACACTACAATCCTGTAAGAATACAGTGATTACTAAAAGGTTCAGATAGAAAATCTCACCAACATGTCAGTGAACCCAATTCATATGAGGACTACAGGAGAAACAGAAAGCTGGAAGGAGACTCTCCAACAGTAGTTATTAAGGTTATATTTTCAGCTATCTCAAAGGGGAGAGGCTGAACCTTCTTTTGCTAGAGAGTGGTTCTGGACATAATGGAAATGTTATGTTATGACTCTGTTTTGAGTGTGACAGCTTAGAGTTACAAGAAACGCCGCTGTACATCCAGCTAAATGAAATAAAAAATATGTGTTCGGAGACTCACACGGTGCAAGAAACTTTAGTCTATCATTTCATCTTCCATATGAGTAATGTGATAAAAATAAAAAGAGATACTGTGAACTGAACTAGAAGTCATTCCACTTTCACTCAATCTTTCTTTCCTTCTACCTCAGTTCTGCAAGCTGAGGTCAAAGTTTACATCTTGAGACACAAACAGCTTCACTCTCCTGTGGCTGGAATTTAATAAGCCTGACACAGGAGTTACTACACTGGAGTGTGCTTAGTTCTACTGCAACAGCGCTTGCAAAAGGTAGGCTGGTAAATTATATGCTCAATAAGTAGACAGAGGAGATTTTTTACTTTATTTTCAATAACAGCCCCAACTTCCTTTCCTCTATCTAAAATCTAAAGAAGGAAAAAAAAAAATCCAGTCGCCTTTCTCTCACTACTCAGAATGAGGTAAAAATCTAATGAAATCAATTAAGTCACAACAGTACAAGCAAGAAACAAACAAGCTCACAGTTTCTGAATATAAACATGTGCAATAAGGTATACATTTCCAATTCCACAGAATCTAACCTGAATTTAGATTTACAAAAAAGAAAAAATTTATTTTCTATCATACTGCTTATAAATGTGAAAATTGCTTTTGAAGGTGCATTGCAGGTAGCTGCTACCAAGGGGCAAGATGTTTAAGGAAATTAGGAAAAAAATTAGCCTCCATCACCTTACAAGGTATGGAAAAAATCTATAGTTAGAAACAATTAAGAGAAGTATCACTTATGCAACTATATATAATAAGTATAAAACCAAATATGAACAGTTGTATTCAGTGGTATCCAAACAGATTTGACATACAAAATCTAGAATGAAGCAGAAGTTATCTTCTACTCATGAGTCTACCTCATGAAATAACTCTGAAAAATACCATTTGTAACAATTGCTGTTCAATAAATAGCTTCCCTAACCCCATTTCAGTAATTTCCTTTTGCTTGATCTAAAATCAAGCTTACAATCAGCAAGAGAAACTGCCTGCTTCATTTGCTGCATACACTGAACTGAGCCACCGAACCTAAATGACTTTTAGATAAAGAAGTCCCATATGTTTTGACTCATTATGTTTTTAAACCATTAGAAGAACTAACCTGCCATAGGCATACAGTTAGAGCTCCATTTCCAGTTAAACAGGATAACTTACATGTTTCCTAAATGTAAGGAAAAAATAATTGTGAGGTGCACAAGTTGCAATAATAATAATAAAAAACTAAAGGTTTTTCTCCTCTGAAAAGAAGCAAATGAATTGTAGGCCACACCTTTCTAATAACCACTGGATAGTAGTTTTCAAAGAGACTGAAAACTTTGCACAAAAATGCAAACCTGGTATTCCATCAGCAAGCTGAAATGCCTTTTTTTTTCCATTGCCTGAAGAGCAAATCTAACTAGTAATAAAAGAATCCGGTTGTAGAGACTGTTGAAACCAAATAAAACAGAGCTGAACACTGCTGACCATGGCTACTGTCTACCCTCTCTAATGTAAAGGTTACCTTTAGTCGCTGACCTTGTCATAAGCAAAGAAGTTGGAAGTTTTTTTTCCTTGTGTTAGGCTGACACAGTTCATGGTGGTATTGCCACAGGGCTGTCAGCCTGTCATCATTTCTGTTATGAACTTCTATTTAATACAACTTTAAAATTTTGCCAGTAATGAATAAAATTGAAATTACACAAAAATTAAAGCTGTTTTCTTTAGGAGAGGAATTTCTTCTGACAGTGTTCTCTACCCTATTACTATTCATTATAGAAAATCTAGCATGTCTCTTGAAAATTTAACTCTCTTCAGTGGACTCACAAGAGGAGCTTAAGTAGCTCTTGAACTACTGTAGAATGGGAAGCATCTACAATGTCAGTACTGAAGCCATTAAATTGCATCATCATCATCATTCCGTGAAAAAAAAATTCCGTGGTAGTCTGTAATTGTTTCAAAGGCTCCACTACAGACAATTCAAGTCGGTAATACATTTTCCAAACTTAGACTACCATTAGGTACACTTATATGATACATATAATCATTGATATTTGTAAACTATTTTGTTGAATGTATGATTTACGCTTCTGGACCTATATCATTAATAATATTTTTCCATAGCTTGAGGGAAGGGAGTAGTTACTGTTATCTAAACAGACCTATGGGATTTCATAACATGTGTGCCAACTCCTTTACTTCTATCTAAGGAAAGTGCAGTATCTGTAAGGTACACTGTATTACACCTGTGATATGGTACACTGTCCATGTACTGGGCACCTTGTAACAACTCAGGAGTAGAAATACAACCTTTCTGAATTATGTATTTCCATGCTGTGCTCACCTCTAAAAAAAGAATGTCGTAGAGAAAGTTTTTTTGGAAAAGTTATCGATAAGCTCTATCAAATCAGCTGCCAAGTCAAGAAGACTCAGATAAGTTGAGGATTTCAAGATGTTAGTGAGAACAATTTCTAGGAAGATCAGATCAAATCTCAGTTGAGCCTAAACTTACAGAGTTGGGGTTTTTTTCAAAAGCAAGCCTGTTTTTAACTCACAGCACAAGAAGAATACTTTAAAGAAATAGGAGACAAGTAAGGTATGTGTAGGATCCAACACAGAAAGAATGAATGGGTACTGGGTATTGTAACTCTCTTGGGCTATACTTAGGAACGTTAGACTATCAATGAAATGTAATTTCTTGTGTATACAATTAGAATATAAAGCAGAGAACTAAAGCTCACAATTTCGGTATGGAAGATACTATGAAGAGAAAGGTAAACTAAATATCTACTGAAAAGTATCCAGAGAAACATAAGTATTCTGCCTTCCTTTTTGTTACATACAAATACAGAAACATTTGGGTCAAACAGGAATATCTTCTTTAGTCCCTGAAAGCTGCAACTATAACAGAAAGAAGAAAAAGAAAATATGAATCTATTCCATTTTGAACTACGGTATTAGAAAAGGGAATAGGTTAAGAGGTGAATAACTTCAACTGCTTTGTGATAAATCTTAGAATATTGCTTTTCTTCTTCCCCTCTTAGTAGAAACTCCGAAGTTAGAACACATAGCCATTTCTCAATTAACCAGGGCAATGAGGAGAGAAAAACCATGCTAACACAAAACTTAATCATCTTGTATTATTGCCTATGGGAGAGGCAGGGGAATCATAAGGATTTATGTAGAGAGCGCTTTAACCAGTATAATGCAGACAGGTACCAGCCACAGATCCTGGAATGCCAACTCTTAAAGCCAGGAGTTTTGATTAGGGAAAAACAAGGCTTAGTTTAATAAACATAAACTATATAATCCAATTTTGCTGCTAGCTCTTCACTATGCTTGGATGACTTCTTCAAGAAAATTTTGACATGTATTTAAGGCATTTCTCTTTGACAACTTCAGAGTTACTGAAAAGCTGCCCATTATCTTAACAGTTGAAAAGGTAAAACCATGATAAACAGTAAACTATGCAAAGTCAACGCTGACTCAACATTTTAAGAAACTAAATTTTTCAATACTGTATAATTTGCCATCAACTGCCACATAAAACGTTTTAAGTTCTAGAACACACAAAACCAAAACAGCAACACTACTTCTTGCTCTTTACGCTTAAGATACCTTCATTCATGAAAAATGAAAATGTTAAAATTAAAAATGGAAGAAGAATAAATATAATAAAAATATGATCTACCACAATAATAACAATGCAAGTTATTAGGCTGCAGGGTAGCAATTAGATATACTACAATACCTTAGTGGCCCAAGTACTTTCATTTTCCAGAGATACATCCCACATGAAACACTGTTTTTAATTTTTAAAGACTAGAAATTTCTTATATTGTGATAAGCTCTTTGTGGCTCCATCTCCCCTGAGCCACAAAGCAAATAACATTTTGTTAGTCCAATCATAATATAACACTATAGAGAAGACTTAGTTCTAGCATAAAAAGATCCACCATTTCACATGGTGTAACTTTTTGCAGTAATGGTCTTGTAGCAGAATGGTGACATTATCCAAGGTTATGTCACTTTGTGGGCATGTGTGGGTCTACGCTTTTGGCCTGAAGAGACAGGTCAAAGGAGATTTCTGTATGTAAATTACAAAACAGACAAACAAAAAAACCTTTACCATAGAACAATTTATTCAAATGAAATTATGTCTCAGTATACTTGTGTTCCACCTTAAACACATTAATTTCTCATACTTTGGGCCTTCTGATATGTTATAATCCCAATTTTTTCACTAAACATACATTATCTTTCACTCCATTCTTCTTCCAGTACTAGTGTAAATTTTTTCTTGTGCTTAGGAATGTTCTCAAATGACCAATACCAGCTTTAAACTCATAAAACATCCCAATCCAACAAAGATTATCCCACTTATTACCAATCAGTAATCAAATAAGGGTCTATTTTAGTAGTTGTACTCTGTGTCAGTTTATACTACACACAAATGGAGTGATTAAAGCAGAGCATCATTTTGAAGACATGACATTCCAAAAGATGCCCTCACATGAGCAGGCAATTTGTTGTACACGGTGACCCTGTGAAAGGGAACCTGAGTGAACTCATATTTATGCAGAGCAGACAGTCAGTGCCCAGGGCTGAGCTGCTTGGCAGCAAACCCAGTCAGCTCAGCACCCGCAAGCACAGCACTGCTGCAAAGGACTAGCACAAACCCAACCTCTGGAGAGCAGAGGTGACACGGGGACGGATTACACCAGGTCAGAGAACACGCATTAATGAGCTGGGAGAATGCAATGCTGTGTTACTCTGTACATACATATAATGACAGAGGTCATGAATAAATTCACATGGATGTTAGATAGAAAGACTGGACTGACAAATAAACTGGGTTTTCCTCTCAAACACCTTGCGTTATGCTGAGACAAACTGCACGTAAAACTCTTTCAAAAGAACCACACATAGACACAGCAGAGGCAAAAACTAACAGCAGAGAAAAAAAGCAATGCATGGAATGATGACCCATAACTGGTGCCCAAAGGAAATCTTTCAAGAACAGAAATAAACCTGTTTCATCACGGCCTACTAGGACTGATTTGATGACTTTTACAAAAATACCTCAAATATCTCCAAATAAAAGGAGGAAGAAAAGTAAGAATACAATTTAAAAAGAAACCAGCTATTATATGTATATAACAACAGCAAAATCCTACTTGGGAAAGTGTAATGTCCACTTAGATGCAGGGTTTTCCAAAATACAGCATCAGATTCATTGCCAAACTGAATCTGATGCTGAATATGGTATTCATTATAAGAGGAACAAAAATTTATTAAAAGCTGCATTAGAACAGAAAGTATACATAGAGACAGCAAACACTGATACTGTCAATAGGTGTGCAACCCTTCAAGAAGTAAAATATTGCAAAAAAAAAGTAGAAAAAATTGTCAACCATCAAAAAAAGACCTATGAGAGATACAAGCATTCTTCACTGGTTACTGAAGCAAAGGAAGTTAAAAAAGGAGATAAGTAATACAGGATGGTTTTCTCCTAGGTCCCAAGAAAAATCTTGAAAAAGGTTGGTACTACCTCCATGAACTTTGGGTCAGAACACTGATTTTATTCTTATCAAGGGGGAGAAAAAGCATACATTAAGGTCAGGAGTCTCTGCCAGAACTATTGTAAGACACAAAAATGATCTTGCTTATATAATTCTCTGTAGTCTTGTGAAAGAAATTAGTATCAATACAGAGAGGTATATAAACACATAATAGAAGCAGCAACAATCCCTAGCAGTCACTACTTCCTGCTAAAGATGTTCATTATGAATGCAATAAAGTTTGAAAAGAGAAGATATTTGGCTTAATTGCTTTTGTGTTGTTAGTTAACAGAGTTCCTGGTCTTTAAAAGAGCAATGATCGTATTGCGAAAATTATCACCACCACCACAGTCTGTTGCCAACACCTCTCCTCCCCCAACATTAGAAATATAAATGCCAGTATTCAAGAACAGGATTGTCTCTCAGAGAAAATATAACAGCAGAATTAACAGAGTAAAATTTTGTTGGTAAACTGCTCTACCCCAATTAAGGTGTCCTGAAAAATTCCACTCTCAAAAGTTCAATTAGCCAACTCACAACAAGGTTACATGAATGGATTACAACTACTCAGAACAAAAACTGCTGAGCCCAAGATGGCACACAGTATAACTATTGTCAGCATGCAGAATAATAAATCCATGGTTGCTAATGCTGTTTTTCTTGTTAAGTAAAAGGAAAATTGGAATACAGCAGCTGGAAACTGTGTTATTATAATGGGAAATTCTATTAATCTTTTCTTTGTGTGAAACTCTGTTCCATTTATGACACCTTATTATTTACATTCAAAGCAAAATAATTGGAACTTTATACACAAAATAGTGTATGTAGCCAACAAATATACAATTCTTATCATCTACAAACAGATTTGCAAATCTGCATTGAGGCACAGAAAGAGACTAATTTTTATAAATTCTACCTTAAAACTGCTGTATGCACCTTTAAAATCACTAAACAGAACCTTTGGACTCCCAGCACTTTCAAAACATACCTCTTCATTTGCTAAAGACCCTCTATACAACTGAATGTGTGTAACAGTCAGAAAACAAAAGCCACATTACAAAAACGGAAAATGGAAAATTCCTGGGATTAGCTTATTAAACATGTGGTTTCTCTTCTTTTAAAACCAATGCTTTGCATCAGGGGCAACTAATAAATAGGCACGAAAAATACATTGCATTTGTGTGTAATTTCTGTGCAATATTAAAATCGAATCATGGATCTTTTAGCTTGGGAGCATTCCTTGGTTCATTTCTCCAGAAGAAAAAGTTATCTTTGCTAATGCTGCCCATGGCATTTTGAAATGTGGTAACCACTACAGAAATTAAAAAACAACAACAACAACAAACACCACAACAGAAGCCTGTTCTACTGATGCTGAACTAAACTCTGATTCCAGATTATTCTAACCACAAACAGGCAACCATGTGGATGGGCAATCTGTAAATCAATCATGGGAATACCAGAAGTCAGACTCTGGGTTAGTATGTTTGCTATGTTCTTGCCAAAATTTTCCTTCCTGTTAAATTAAAATGTTAGCTTTCAAGCATATGACAAATCTTATTTACTCTATTTATGGTTAGTTAATTCTCAATGAGGAGCTGTTTTAGTTATCTCCAAAATTTGCTCATGAAGCATCTATGAGGTATTTTAATCTAATAACATCCTTAATCTCTTTGTTTTTGCAACAAATTACAAGTACAGAACACAGGGGACAGACAATATTTTTGCTTCCTTCTTTGTTCCCCCAAAATCAGATGAAAATGGAGAATGACAAGAAAGCAAGTTTCCACTATACAGAAGCAGAAAACAGGCTTACAAGATTGCCAGGTTATAGCCTAAAAAGATTAATTCCTGCACTTAAGCCATAATAGAGGACAATCTAGAGAGGACTGATGTTTAGTTGAATTGGTGCTATTTGCTTGGATGAAGAAGAAATAGGAAGCTGTTTTAACCTCCCATTCACACTGTAAAATAAAAGACAGCATGCACATAAGCAAACTCCAGCATGGAACTCTCACCAGTTTTCTTATAACAGCAATCTCCTAGGCAACTTGTGCAATGAAATGAAAGTAAGAGTACATTTTTGACTTCTGACCTTGTGACAATGGGTAGGTAACACTGGGGAGAAAGAAAACATGCCAAAACTCTTGTGGATCTCACAACACCGCAATGAATTTTAACTGCAAGCTAATTTCTTCTACAGTATAGACCAGAGGTGACCTGTATTACAAACCATGCAGGAGTGGACTAACAGTGACACACAGGACCACAGCAGTCTCCACACAAAGGAGACAGCGGCTGTAGAAGCAGCAACTTTGATCCCAGTTGCCTAAACTACTTCTCATCCCTCTACAAATGGTCACAACAAGCTGGCATACCTGTGCCTGTACAGTCCAACATGACTTTGAGTCAAGGTGAAGGTATCTTGCAAAGCTAAGCTGCTTTAGGAACCCTCTCGCTACTCCTAGCAAAATCTAAACAAAAATAAGTACATGACTAAATTTCCTAGTGTCATGTTCTCTGCATGTTGGCTTACCTTTAGTTCAGCTTTAAGCACAAGGCTAAGAAACTTCTTATCTTTGCAGCTATTTTCCTAAGTTCACTTTTCAGTTGGGAAAGGTTAATATTGTACATGCGGCTTGTAGAGAATTTTAAATATTTTCGGCCCCTTTAAGTTTAGGCATAGATCAACAAAGGCAATTTTCAATCCTATCTGTGTTTTGGTGGTGGGGTAGCTATTGGCTACAGCTACATAACAAAACTACTTATCATAGCTCAAAATACAACCTATGCAGTAAGTTTAGCAGATAGATCCTAGGGGGCATTACTCTAATTGTATATTTTGTACAGATTACATAGATTTTTCCTTCTCTATCCTAAGCATTGCTTTTGTATATTTTTCCAACATGCTAAAATGCCAGGATCAGATAGCAAACAGTACAACTATAACAGGATTTATTTAGGTATCAAAGATATCTACATTCTGTTCTGGTTTATTATTATTATTACTACTACCACCATTATAGATTAACCCTGTACTGTGTGTGTTGGATAAGGTTTAATATTTTTAACTATACTACCTACTAGCAGTTAGAACAGTACTCTTCTGTAGGAAAAGACTAAAGCATTTTAAGAAAAAAACAATCTACTATTCTGAGCATTTAATATTATTTGCTGTAGGAAATCAAGCAGAAGTTTAACTTTAGAAATTTAATGCTTTAATCTAAGTACTGGGGTTTTTTGTGGTGGGGGTTTGGGGGTTTTTTTGTTTGGTTGGGTTTTTTGTTGTTATTGTTTGAGGGGTTTTTGTTTAAAAAAAGAAAGTACAGGAGTACACTAAAATTAAAATATTAGTTATTCCTTTTCCTCTGATTTATAATACACAGTGCATCACTAATCAACTATGTCAACAAATGAAGCTGCTTTAGGGGAACTTCAGATTGGACATTAGTTCAATTCTCTGAGAGGGTGATCAGTCACTGGAACAGGCTTCCCAGGGCACTGGTCACAGCACCAAGGCTGTCAGAGTTCAAGGAGTGTTTGGACAATGCTCTTAGCCCCTTTTAGTTTTAGGAAGTCCTGCAAGGAGCAGGGAGTTGGACCCAATGATCCTTCAGCTCCCTTCCAACTTGAGATATTCTAATATTCCATGTATAATACAGCAGGACATAACTGTAGTACATTAGCACAAAGGCTGTTTTTTCTCTTACAGCTGGAGTTCCCTACAAAAAAAAAATTAAAAAATCCTTCAATTAATTTTACCCTTTAAATAATAAGCTGTCCAGAGGTGCTGTTCATATATTTTACTTACAAAATGAGAGCATTACTTTCCAGTCAAACTTCTTGGCAACTGGAGCAACAGACAAAAACCCTAAGACTTCATCCAACAGCTGGAAAGAGAAGGTAATTAAAAAAAAAAAAAAAAAGGAAGGGTGGATTGCATTGATTATACATGCTGGAAAAAGGTGTTAGATAACACCTGAAACAATGATACAGAAAAATTCGGAAAAATAAGGAGTAAAGTACTTTCACAGGCAATCCAGGGGCAAGGACTTCCCTATTGAGGGTAAACTGATATATCAAGGTGGGACTCAAGGACAACTTAATCAGCCTCAATTATGTTAACCAGAGCGGGGGAGATAAATAACAGAGGATCAGACTCAGCAACACTTTCACACAGCTGAGCCTTAGCCACTAAAGTACAGGATACAGGTTTTATAGCACAACACTTGGATTGTTTCCAAAGTCAGGAACCTTGTAAGCTCCTCAGACCTCATTTAAGGATTTTACACTCTTAAAGGTTTTGGAAATCTTTCTGTCAGAAAATATCCTACCTTCCTTAATAAGAAGAAAGTATGTCAGTTACAGAAAGCAAGTTCATGGCACATTACATCAGATGAATTTAATGCTCAATTTTTTTTTCACCGTTTATAGATCAATTTATATTTGTTCTAAAAAATCAGTAAAGTTTAGGTGAAAACTTCCAAAAATAGTCACACACATTTTCAAGCACTACCTTGTTGTGAAAATTATTGCAAAAACCTAAAGCTTTAGATTCTGAAAAATGCAACCAACTATGGAGGTACTTCAAAAAGTGTAGTTTAAATATCCAATACCAAATTTTTGTATACATAAATATCCAATACCAAATTCAAGCTTTTTGAAATGAAGTAATTTTGGGCATATTTCTATAGCTTCCCAAAACATCTATGTTATCCATTTTAGTATCTTCAATGAACACTATGTGACACATTAAAATTTCATCAAAAAATTAAAGGGGTTCTTATTTCTCATGTAGATTTACATCAATATAACCATTTGTCTTATTCAGAAGATCTACGGCAGACAGGTTGGGCATTATCTAACTTGTGTGCCCCTTATTTCATTCCTTCCCCAAAATTATTCCAAGCTTCTTGAAACATTTAAAATCTTGGAAAAGTCCAAGCAGTCTCCTGACCGCCTTTTTGCCTCCTAAGAGTCACAGCTCATCATGAAACAAACAGGTTCACCAAAAAATATGTCAAACTTGTGACAGAACTGATAGTATTTAGAGGCTGAAACATACTACAGGTCCTCTGAAACGAAGTGTACTTTATGAAAATCATCAAGGTGGTGTCTCTTTTGCTCCTCTGTACTGGAAGTTATTTAAAGAGTATTTTCAGTTTAACTCATTGCAGCTGAAAAGACTTCCGAAATGCAACACACTCTTTATACGCAACTTTTTTAAATAGAAGAAATCACATCCACGTAGCATAACAGTAACTAGGGGAATGAAAACAGAATAAGTATTTATCAGTGCAAAGGACGCTTCATATATAGGGATAAAAAAGCAAATTATACTAGCATGTATAAAATGTTCATGTAAATATATTTTTATATAAGCACACAAAATGCCATAATTTATGTCCGTCTTTTTACTGAAATCCAGAAAGTGACAAAGTATTTATCTGGTGCTGTAATTTACAACATATAAATTTAATAACAGCAAAAAATAGGTTTATACTTCAAGTGTCTCAATCTTGGCAAAGTTTTATGTCCAAGAATTATGGATATTTTATAATTACTTTTCCAGTATGAGGCGCAGTTCATAATCTAGAGTATTTTTAATTCTTCTTCACTGTATGAACCCCAAGAGTTCAGAGATCTAAAAATGACTCAGAACCTCGACTGGTATTGGTGTTGCCTGTTTGGAATGTTACAGAAAGGCAATTTCTAAATATAAACAGGATAGCATCTGAGAAAAATGCCTTTTGTTCCTAGAATATTGTCCAAAGCTAAAGCACCTAACCTGTGCGTGATAAATTCACTTAAAACCCTGGCAGTGTTCGAGGTCAGGCTGGATAAGGCCTTAAGCAACCTGTTCTAGTGGGAGCTGTCCCTGCCCATGGTAGAGGAGTTGGTACCAGATGAACTTTAAGGTCCATTCCAACTCCTTAACGTTCTATGATTCTATAAACCTCATATGGAAATCTTACATATCCATATCAATGACTAAATACTCATATAACTTACCAATACTGTCCTGTTCAGGTGAGTATTCTCTGTGTGAAACAGATTTTCCACTTCTGACAAAAAGCAATAGTAACTGAAAAAGCTTTCTTGAAACTTCTAAATAAGAACAAAATTAAAATAACTGCTTCTGGATTATAGGATTACAAATATATACATTATACATACATATATACACATGCGTGTGTATATATATATTTATGTATGTGTGTATATATATATATAACCCCAGGCTACTTGAGACTCCAATAATGAAACAGAAAACGGAACTAAAATAACTCAATCACTGTTTTGCATAGCATATTAAGAGTGCAGATGAAACAAACAAAACCCAACAGCTCTAAAATACTTAAAAATATTTATGATAGCATGGGAAATGTCATTTCTGTTTTAAAAGTTGATAAGTGAATCATCTTCACCTGTTAAAGGAGGAGAAAGTGCACTTTTCTTGGAAATAGAGAGTAATTCATCAGACTTCACACCAGTCTTCCCAGAAACTGTAACAATTTGGGTTTTGCAGAAGGAAGGCACAGACGTCAAGTTCACACCTTTTAAGAATTCACCCACATCCAATGCTGCTTCCTGTGCGATAACCCACATGAACTATTTCAAAAACCAAGTCACATATAAAAATACTCTATTATTCCACAGGAGACACTCAGCAGAGGGTCCTGATTCAGCAAACAGTTAAACAGCCTTAAATACTGTCGTAGTCATAACGACGATTCAAACCCCAAGATCCAATCTAGCTGTATCGCGGGAGGACACAGGTTACAGAATAAGCCTGCAAAGCAGGCAGTCTACTGATACAAAAGCCGGGATAGCAGACTGTCACGGGGGTTTCCAGCTGCAGTGGTGACCCCAAAGGCTGCCGAGCAGTGTCCTGCCCTGGCACTTCCAGCCCTGGGCCTGGGTCTCGCTGCTGCCAGCGCTGGGCCCGGGGCTCCCTCAGCTCCGCACACTGGATCCCCATTTTCCTCCATACCCGCTTTCTTTGGCTTCCAACCCCAACCTGACCTTCACCTCTCTCCCCAAAACCTCGCTCAGCCCTCCACCATCCCGAGCAAGCGCCCTGTTCACGCTCAGCCTCGGATCTTTTAATTCATGACGGAATCTGCCCCCGAAAGGCAGCGGATGGCGGAAGGAGGAGAAGGAATTAGATCGTTTCCTGTTGCTTTAATCCCCTCATGCGGGTTTTAGCAGCGCCGCCCGGGGCGCTCTGGCCCCTCGCCCGGAGCGAGAAGGCCGCAATTGAGCGCCCGCAGCTTGGCCCGCTCAGGCAGCGGGAGGCGGGGAGGGAAGGGGAGGAGAGGAAGGGAAGGGGGCTGCCCGCCGCCAGCTACGGACCCGCGCTGTCCGGACAGCCGGGCCGGGCCGGGCCGGGCCTGGCGGCGCGGTGAGACCGTGCGGCGCGGGGGCCCGGCACAGAGGGGAGAGGGGCGCAGGCTACACACCCAGCAGCAGCCCGTCCATGTCAAAGATCAGGTGAGTGGCCGGGCGCAGCGCGGCCGCCGAGGAGCTGGAAGCGGACATGGCGAGGCCGGAGCAGCCGAGCGAGCGGAGCCGCCGCGGGAGGAGGCCGGGCAGGGCGCGACGCAGGGGGGGCCGGGGCCACTCAGCGGGTGCGGGAGCGCCGTGGGCCGGGCCAGCGGGACCTCTCTGTTTGCTGTGTTCTGCTTTTAAAGCAAACTCCGTTTCATTTCGTGGGGCGTCTTTTGTTGGAGGATAGAGCTTCTTGCCCGTAGGGCTTGTGGAGTCTCCCTCACTGGAGATACTCAAGAACGGTCTGAATGCAATGCCGTGTGCTCTGGGATGACCCTGCTCGAGTGGGGAGCTTGGACCAGATGACCCACTGCGGTGCCTTCCAACCTTACCCATTCTGTGATTCTTCAGTCACCCTGGTGCTGCTGGCGGGTGAGACCGGGGAGTTCCTCCCAAATTGACGCTTCAGACAGCGCTGCCTCGGAAACCTTTTGCGTGTCTGTAATGAGATTTGCAGGGATGATATTACCACCAGGCCATAATTGGAGACATACACAGAAAGGCACAAATCTATGTAAAGCTGTGAGGGAAGAGTAAAGTACTGGGAAAAAAAACCCCAAACTAAACTGTGAGGTTAGAGTAAACCCATCTCTTATGGTTTGTTGACTGCAAGAATAGTTAATTGAAGGTTGATAGGAAGCAAAATCTCCCTGCATGGACACATCATCCATCCGATTTTGACTGGGCAGTTGTGAGGAAAGGAGGGGACTTAATTCATCAGTCTTCCCTTTTTTATCTTTTCATGCAGGTAACTCTCCATTAGGCATCAAGATCACTGAAATACCAGTTGCAGAAGCAGACATGAAAAGAGCTATATCAAGCTCCCAAGGTGACATACTGGCTTGAAGATTTGTACAGCTTTGCTGTTCCATGTGAAGGCAGTGATTAGTTGAAGCTTCTCATAGGGGAAGTCCTGTCTCATTTGTAGGTAGGCCTTGCAGCAATTCTTTTTTTCTTAACAATGCCTTCATTTGAATTGGCAATGCATCACCATTTTAGCAAGTTAATGGTGGTTTTTAATCCCTAACTGTAGGAGTCATACAGCTATATTTGAATTTTAATTTAGCTCCTTTAAGCATCTTATCTACCCCTAAAACCTATCTCTCAAACTATACTCACCCTACATTTGTGTGAAATATAGACACGGAGTCCTCCTCATACCTTCTCCTGTCTTGGGAATAAGAAGACAAATAAAATATCCTTGGCCTTTACTTGTACCTTTTTAATAATAAAACTTGACTTTCAAACAAAGTTTTTTGAGTTTTTGATTGGTTTTCTCTTTTTTTCATCTTGCCTCGTTCTGTAATGACAATGCTGCCTATGCCCTGCCTGTGTAGGCTAGGAAAGGGTCTGTGCACAGTACCTTAAATGTCTTTTAAAAATTAGTTCTTGCGTAGATATAAGAAAATGAGTCTTGTGATTCCAGATAATTTTTTTTATTGTAACCTCACAGTACAAGTGTTAAGGATACCCACAGCTGTTTTGTTTCTGCAATAAACACTGTGCAACAAGTCAATATTCTAGCTTTGTTTCAGACAGCAAATGTGTTAGTTTCCTTTGTAGTTCACTTAGGTGGGAGCACAGCTAGAATCAATTGAAAGGTAAAATCCAAAATACAGTATGTGTTAACTGTTAAGGGGATAAAAAAAATCATTATAGTAATTTCAATACCTATAATGGTAGTGTTGTGCTGTCCTAAGAAAGAATGGGTTTCTATACTAAGAGTGTACACTGTTGTGACAAAATCTAAAGAGGATGAGTAATGAGGTTGTATGACAATTGTGGATTCATCCACTTTCTAATTAGCAAATATTCCAAAAACCTGGTCTTAAATTGTATTTGCTGACATCGTAAAACTTACACTTGTCAACAAGAAAAAGCTACAACAGTTGGGTATCTTGATTCATTGTTCTAATTAGAGAAAAGTATTAATTGTTTGATCACAATTCCACCTCCCATGTCCTCCTCAATAGGGGAGGTAGTATTTTTGTTGTGTAAGTAACCAGTTCATCTGAGAAAAAAAAAGGTTTTTGCAAAACTTTTGCGTATTTAAGTGGAAAAAGGTCATAAAGACAATCTGTATGAAAGAAGCCCAAAAATTAAAGTGTAATACACAAGGCAAACATTTTTAGGGTTAAGTGGTCCATGTTACAAATCTTATGGTACACAGTTCAAGACTGTCACATTGCCTGACAGACTGATGACCTCAATTTGCTTTGCTTTTCTCTGTCTCTTCAGTGATAATCAGTGTAATGTTAGCTTACTTAATTCTTCATAGCTGTGTTCAAACACAGGAATATCTTCCCAATATAGACAACTGTTTAGGTTTATTTGGCATGACTGTGTTTGTACTAACAGAATGAAATTAAGTCCAAGCAACTTTTAATTCATGGTGGAGCACAGTTTTCTAGATGCACAAGTAAGAGATCCTGTTGATCTAAGTTTTATTTGAGCTGTCTTAAATATTTGTCACTCAGCAGTAGTATTCAGTCTTGGTTATTTTTTTTAAAAGAGAGAGTGAAAAGAATTTGAGATTGAGAATTATGCAATTTATTTTTTGTTTGCTACTATTTTTATTACTTATTTTAAAATGGTTTTGAATTATGAAGACCAGTAACTTTTGAGTTGTGAGAAGCATACTGTAGTGGAGGTACACTAACCATGAAAACTGATAATTATTTACATGCCTACAAAGCTGATGTATGCTTATTGAGAAGGATGAACATGGGTAGCAGAGATGTAATTGTGCAAGTAGATTCAAATCCTGCAAAGTCTGAAGAACACAATTAATTTCATGTGCATTTTTAAAATTAATTAAAGTTGCTATCTGGGCATACACTAAAACAGGTGAATAAATCATTACTGAGTTTTAAATTTTATGGTAATACGTGGTAAATATACATCTGGATATCCAGGTTTTTAAATTTACTGTAAGTTAACTGCCTATAAGTAGCCCTTCATACACCAAACAAGTCTAATTTCTCTTAATATTTCTAATAATATGATAAAATCACTTTGGTTTTATTGTTCTTGCATGTAAGATAAGGTGAAAATATTCAGGTGCATATTCATTATGCAACACAATGTTTTAGGCACAGAGTCCTCCTAACCTTTTTTTAACCTCTGTATGTTTGTTTGGGTTTTCTTTACTTTGAAGCTAAAAAGTTTTCCACGTCAGTGAAGTTTATGTGATTAAGTTCTTTTCCTAGAGAGTAAAAGCTTCAGAATATGCTTAAGTGTTTTCTTAGGTAATACAGTTGACTCAATAATTACAGTTTCCTGCAATTTCATATTGTGCTTGAAGCATGAATTCACTTACCTATTTTTTCTGCCATTGATAGGAACATCATGCCCTATGTGTTTCACACAGAAATGACTGACTATTTTTCTTGTTCTGCAGGCACCTTGGCAAAGAGGATAAACAGATTGTAATCCGTTTTGGTTTGAATATTAAAAAAGAATCTGAAGACTTGAGTAAATCCAGTAATTTAAAAGCTTTCATAATGATTTACATGAGCAGCTGTTAAACTCACTATTAGTAACAAATTATTTGGAATGTCTTAAAGTTAAATGTAAATTAATTCAGGTATCAGCTGAGATTCATAACAGTTGCTATATTTGAGCCTATAAACTCTCATAAAATTGAGCCCCAATCAGTGCTGGATTTCACAAAAATAGAGCTTTTCACCCTAAGATAATGAATCAGGTGAATTTTATTGTTTCAGTTCATGTTTCTATAGCTGCAAAAGGAAAGATGAGCATATGTCTTAAGGCAATTAAATACTACCATACCCTTGCTGAGCTAAGTCATGTTTTATTGATTACATAAGTCAAAAGGGAGTATATCCTCTTTTAGTCAATCATGTATTCTTCCAGCCAAGCAAGTAGGGGGAGGAGAGCCATCTGTTTTCTAGATTTTGATATTGACCACCAATTACAAGTATGTTAGTTACAAAGGCAAGAAAGATGATGTGTTATGCTTCAGGAGAATAAAGTGAGGAAGATATATGTTCATCATCGATAAATTTAGATGAGGCACTATAAAAAGGTTCTTAAGCAGCAGTGAGGGGTGAAATTCTAGAAAAGCCAAGCAAGCACATGAGAGGGAACAAGGGGACTATACTATGATATTTTTAGATGTCAATTGCTGTATTTATTGATAAGATTGTACAACAGAACAAACTGTGTCTGAAGCGGGGAAATGAAGCCTTAATATCATGCTTCAGGGCCTTTTTTGTTTCCATTAAAGTCACAACCATCTTTCTTTATAGGTTGTGATTTAGCTTTTTGACATAATTTTTGATCTTCCAGTAAAAAAGTGGCTGCACACAGGCAAATTGTTCAGGTGATTAGCAATGTTATTGTAATGGAAATCTTGAAGTGCTTAATGGGTGGGTCCTGCTTAGCCTTAAACTATCAGAAAGATTAGGCAAATGAGATTGCATGCCCAGATAAGATGTGTTGTATCCTGCTTTGCTTTTCCTGTGTGATATGGGCTTCCTGTGTGGGATCATTTGCAACTTTCATTTATTTATCTAATTTCCCACTGTTGAAGGAGCCTAAAATATTTCTAAGCTGTTGGTTTTCTTCCTTGTCTGCATGTGAATTTTTTGGCCATACTTTTTTTCATTTTACTACAGTTTGATTGTTATGGACTATAGGAAAAACTTTGTACTGTCACATGGAATACACATTCTGTGAACGTTTCTGAGCAAGTCATCTATCACCTGGTTGCCGGGAGTCAAGGTGAAACCGAATGCGGTCGCCCTGCCAGTGGTCCCTTTCAGTCCTGTGTTCCTAGGCTCAACCTCTTCAAAGGCTGCTGTAATTAGATCTTTAGATGGAAAAGAGAGAAAAGGAGTTGTGATTCTCAGGGTCACAAGGTCTCTAAGCTGCTGATCTGTAATGCTGCTCCAGATTCAGATTTTATATGCATATTCCCCACTCAGCATGCAACAAGCTGTAAAGTTGAATCTCCAGAGCTCAGATATCCAGCCTACTCTGTGGCTGCCTGCCCTTAAGTTTGTATCTACCCAGAAGAGATGAGTAGAAATACTTGAACTTGCTGACATGCAACCCAGAATGTCCACACGGTCAGGGTGAGCATGCTAACAGCCTAGGTACTGCAGGGAGGCAGTTGGGGGCCAGCTATCAAACAGTGCCACTATTCTTTTGCAGTGATTCTAGTGGTCTAAGCTCCTAGATCTATCTAGCCAGAGAAACCATAACATTGTGCTGGTACGTATGAAGTAGCAACTCTGATCAGGAAGCAGAAATGGTGGGGAGAGTAGAGGGGGCAGTGCCAAGCAGAGTTAGCCAGAGGCTTCTTGACTCCCTGTTGGAGCCGAGTTGTATTAGACATAAAGGCTGTGCCTGACTAGGGGAGTTGGGACTTTTCCTTGGCTGCAGGAGTTAGTGTACCTCCCAACCAAGTCATCATTCTATTTTTGTCTTCCCCCCAAAGCTACTGCCCTGCCCTCCTCCTTATGGGCACAGGCAGGCAAACAGGCACTGGTACTATACTCCAGAATGTGCTGTTGTGGACAACCAATGACAAATAGGCTTTTGTGACCACTGGCATGTAGGGCACTGACTAATTTTTGGGTGGGGCAATAGTCCCTTTGTTAGGTTGTCCACTGAGGTTCAGCTTATGTTCACCTACCTTGACGAGTTAGGTTCAGCGTATTGTAACAAAATAGATGAGACAATGATGTCACTTTATTTCTTATATTGTATTTTCAACAGAAATGTTCTTAGCAGATCAGTAACATACTTGTATTCATAAAACATTTGTAAAAAAAGAAACTCCACTTGTAAATACTGATAAGGTTACATATTAGGGATACCTAGAAGGAAGCAGTGAAGTCCCAGAGCTGTCAAGCCAGTCAGACCCTGACTTTTTTCCCTAAGACACCTAGCTCCACTATCTCAAACATTTCACCTTGAGTTCTATAAGGTGAATGATTGCTTACAGTGAAACTGCAGGGTTTGAAAGATTCCTGGATTTCCATTTTATGTACTTACATCTAGGTAAGACCATGAGAGACATTCAAGATCTAAATGAATTCTTTGAGATAGAATTGTATATGCTTAAAATATTATGCCTAAAATTTTCTAAGTCTTTCAGTGAATCTTTTGCTCTGCTACAATATCCTGTGTTCTTACTCTGTCTTTTTTTCTATTTTACAAATTTCATTCATTTATTCTTTTGTCATAAGTTATACTTTCTGAAGCTTTTAGCATTTTGATTGCTTTTCAGCATTTTGGATTTTTCCTTCTTCTTTAGAGAAGTCCAGCACTTGGGTACATTATTATAGCTGTGGGGTTTATAAGTGACAAATAGAAGGCCATCTTCTGCTATTAGACTGCCACCTTAGTCCCAGATACAGCAATACCTTTGAATTAACATAAGAACTGAATTACCATCTTTGCAATAGTTTGATTTTTACTGCTGATTACTAAGGTTATTCACCATGTTGTACCAAGACAAAAGCTCAAAACTTCTGTTGCCATTTGTCCAATTTAAAATTTTCTTTTTGGATCACATCTGTATGTATGCTCACTAATTAGAGAAGTCAGTATTATACTTCTCTGAAAGAGATCAGTGGCAACATCTCTAGCCCATGAAGAGCTTGCTACCTCTTCGTGCCATTTGAAATATTTTTTTGCATTTTTAAGTATGAAAAACTACTATCTTGCAAGCCTAATGAGGCAACTATCTGCAAGAAGCTGTGTTACAGGATGAATTGTTGTATCGCTGTTTCGGAAATGCTGTATGTGTCATTTAGACCAGTGGCTACTACAAGCAGTAGGGAATGAGTATTATATTAATGACCATATTTGACAGCCTGTGTCCATATTCTGTTTTTCACTGACTTTTCCTTTTTACGCCAACAATTATGCTCTCATCTGGAAAAATTAGACTAATACAATTTTCCAAAAGCTGTTAACAAGGCTTTTAATATTAAAATGGCTATATATCCTAATGTGCCATTCTGAAACTATCTTTGTGTTGGGGTCATGAAATGAGGTACAGTGAGGGTGTATTCTGGAGTTGCAGAGCATGGAGGGAAGCCTACATCCTTCAGGAAGCATAGAGGTTCACTCAGTATATGGCACTCTTGTCACTGAATTTCTAACAGCATCTTCTGGGGTGATGTTTGCACTGAAGCTTTCTGAAGTTGGTGGAAGTATAGTAAACCCTTGTCCAATTGCAATTTTGTAATATTTGTGTGATTGTTGCTTCTTGAAGGACCTGACAAAATGTGGGGACCTGCATATTCATCTGCTTTTTCTAAATTCATCATATCCAGGAAATATAATAAAATAAATTACCTAGTAGATTCAATGAAATATATTTTTCCTGTTTGTTCAAGCTCATCTTTCTTCAAAAATCCAATTCTGTTTGTGACTCAAGGTAGCTTAGACCAGTATTATTTGATAGTCAGAAACTATGGCTATAGCAACTACAAAACTTGGATCTTTATTCTTACATGGCATAGCCAATATGTTCTTCCAGCTAAACTCTGACATGTAAATCTTAAATAGTTATTCACAACCATGATTAAAAAAAAAACCACCTAAACCATTAGACTGTGTCATAGGTTTCCATGTATAAAAGCTGTTGTGACTTCCTCAGAACTGTATAAAGTCCTCTGCAATCCACAAATTTCACAAGTTTATATGATGATTCCCCTACATCCTTCAAGATAACTACATGGCTACAGAATTTTCAGAGGGAAAATTAACACTGTTTTTTTGGACTAAGCCAAAGAATGAACTTTAAACATCTTTTTCCAGTGAAGATTTGTTGCAGAGTAAATGTCCTCTAGAATCCATAATCCAATTTTTACAAAGTCCCTAGAACAGCAGAACTGTTACCTTTTAATTCTGGACATATGTGTCTTTCAAAAATATCTTCTGAAATTAGCTGTGTTCCTTTGGTTTCACTATGATAAGAGAAATTAACAAATACCCTTTGTTCCATTTTAGCTCTGTTACTTTTGTATTTCACTTGAATCCAAGTAAAATACAAGTTTGTATTAGCAGATTTATGTGACAGCATAAGCATTTATACGTGCACCAACATTCAGCCAGTCTAAGGCAGCTGTATCATGTTTTGTTTTTACAAAGACACTGTACCATACCTGGTAGATGAACATTTAGTCATGTGAGTTGGATCCTAAACTTCTAAAGCTTTGGCAAAGATGTTTTGATGAACTAAAACAAAAGCTCTGCCTCACTGCAGCTCTGCCTTTCCACTAGATTCCAATAATTCAGTCATGCATCCTTCTACTTCTTTTTCATCCCAAACACTCTTTTAAAAAATAATTTCCTTTACCAATTAAATTAATTGAACTCTGTTATAGATATGAATATTCATATATAAATACGTAGATACTGTCTCCCACTTGGTGACCAGAAGTCCAAAGTATCTTAAAAAGCAATGTTTCTAACAAATTAAGAAAGAGAAAAAACTCAATATGTTCATATCCATGTGTAGAAAAGAAATCAAACCCACAAAAACACCTATTGTTCAAAATGGATAATATAATCCATTAAGTAACATAGATCATTGGAGAATACATTACAGGGTCACATAGTACCCTATTTTTCATAGCTAAATGCAGCCTCCCTGGTAGCATTTTAATTTTCAGTCCTACTTATGCTTTGAAATCATCAAGTAATTGTCACTTTAGCACCCTTCAATGATTTCTAATCAAACATGGAAAAGAAACCTAAACAGAGAAAACCCCTCTATTCAGTGCTTAGATTTGGATACGAGAGGGGGAGGAAGTTTATTTTTTTCACTCATTAACTCATTGTGATTTTTTGCAAACTATTTTAGTTAGAATGAATAGATCTTTCTATGCTGCATTTTGGTTTTCCATATCAAATGCCTTGAATTGTCATGTTAATTAGCACAGACAAGTCTGGTTTTTATTCAGTCCATCATTATTTTCTCATACATACCCTTGTTTTATCCTTACTTTTTTCTAATTTACATAATCACAAGGTTTTGAATGAATGCTGCTTAATAATAATTTGTTTTAATAAAATTTATTTTAAGTAGTTATTATTACACATTTAAGAGTTGAAGTGTATGTACAGAGGAGATGGTGTTTCGCTGGTAGATGTTGCTTCTCATCTGTCGTATCTCTAGTACTGCTTCTTATGTCCATATAAAGGGTTTTTTTCTTAGTGTCTTCTAAAATATGATTAAAAATATCATTAATCAAAGGGATTAAAAACTACTTGATTATTTATTTTAGGGAGACTGACAAGATTTTTTAAAACTTGTCTTTATATTCACTTGTTAATAACAACTTTCAATAACTGCAAGATGGTAGTGCAGTTTTTCAAAGGCTTAAGATAGAGCTAGCATTTTCTATCTGTATTTGAGACAGAGAAAAGCTTGGTAATTTCAAATTCTTTCAAAATTGTTACAGTACAATGTTATTTTTAAATAGACAGAGGAAAAATGCAGGAGAAGGCTCAGGACAAGCTGTACTGATTTCCTGAACCACAGAAAAATGTAATGTAAACTTTGCATTTAGACAGCTGTTCAAAAACCTTAGTTCAATTCGATTTCTCCCCATCATTGCGAGCTTTCATATTTTGCCTGGAAGAAAAGTAAAATCTCATATTTAAAATGTAAGGCTTGGATTCTGTTAAGTTTCATCACCATTGATTGTCACACATCTTTCGACATCCATCTTTCTTTTCCTGATCAAATCTCTGTAAAAAATACATAAGTTGGGGTGAGGAGGACGATAGCTATAATATGGTGAACTAGCTAGCACTTTTTGAAGTTTAATGAATGATTTTTTTTCGTGTGAGGATGCTTGGACTTTCTGGGAGCACATGGAGCACATACAGTGTCTAAGACAATGCATAGTGAACAAACCAGGACGGGCTATAGTGTATGATATTTATAAAAAGAGAATCTCTAAATATTTCTGTGCCTCTGATGGAAAAGTATGAAAAACTGATCTGATTATATCTTACAAGGTGTTTCAGTGCAGTTTTCCCAAAGTTGCTATGTAGATAATTCAGTAGGAATACTTTCATGTGTACAGAAGGCAGAAATGTACCTGGGATTCTGGCACTGCCCTTGTTTTCCAAAAATATCATGGAAAATCACTAACATTGAAAAAGTCTAACAGGAGAATCAGTAACAAACTAAACCAAGCATCTTGGTTAGGCATGTGCGTATAGGTATTATGAAAACATGTTGAGATTGTTTCCTACTAGTGAAGTAATGTCTTATCAAGAAATCACGTAGGTGTTGTATAGTGAGTTGCCTTTTTCAGTGTTGTCCTTTTTCCCCTCCACCCTTCTGTTTCAGTTCACGTGACAGGACTTTGTACTCATTTACTGATAATAAGTGCACAGCCATCTTGTTTGAAAACTAGAATCAGAAACTGAAACAATTCCGTGTTGCAAGGTAAAATGTCCCTTCTGCCCCAAAGTCTGTAATTTTATGTATAGTTTAATTGTAAACATTGAGGTAATGTGTATTTGGAGTTCATATTCTTCCACAGCTCAAATTAAAATCTTCATGGCAGGAAATTAGCAATCATAAGAAATAATAACATATTCAGTATTGTCTTTTTCTCATTAACCTAATGCAATGTATTTTTTATAAGAAAGAAAAAAAGGTTGCTAACACCGTCTACTCTCATCTGTGAGATATTATCAAATATCTGTGAGATATTATCAAATATCTCACAGTGGCAAATTATTTTGTAACCCAATGGACTTTATTATTAGATATTGCAATGAAGTAGAACAATTCCCTGCCTACAACAGGTTAAGAGGAGCATAAGCGTTGAATTGTGAAAGCATTTTGAACAAAAAAGAAAGAAGGTTGTTTATAAACTATAAGATTTTCCAGCTGTGCAACTGTTTTTTTCATAGCACTTAAGCTCTAGTTGTTTAAAAAGTAATGTTAAAAGTGTATGTAATTTTGATTATGGAGTCTGTTTCAAGAATCAAGTGGAAATGAATTGTTAAATAGTTTTGGAGGGGAGTGGGTAAGTTTGTAAGAAGTAAGCTTGTAGTTTTGAAGTTTGTGTGCAGTATATGTAATCTGACAAAATCCGTTCAATTCAAAAGTGGAAGACTACAAGACTTAACTGTAACTTTCAATGAGTTGTTAAATAAATCTGATATTTTCCTTTGTAACTTCATACACATCCAACCTGTAAACTGGGGATAAACACAGCTACTGAGGAGACAGTATCTGTAAGAGGAATCACTGAGACAGAGGAGGATGGCAAGGAATAATAGAGAAAGAGAAAAGGTAAGGAAAAAATAATCACTTCTGGATAGGTTATATTTGCCAGGCTTAAACAGAAAAACTGCATTTGGATAACCATGCTGAGACAAGAAGAAGGAAGATGAAAGAGGAGAAGCTTGTTTAACCAAAACAAGTGTTTGAACAGAATCTGACCACAAATATTGCTTGCTATGCAGTTTTGTAATGGCTCGTTAATAACATGGATTCCATACATCCTGTCTTCTCACAAACATATATTTTGCTTCTGCCCTTAGGGTGCTCTCCAGGTGGATTTTGGTAAGTGCAGACCTGTGTTAAAGCCTGTCAGACCAGCAGCCGAGGCTGCTTTAACAGGGGGAGAGCCAGTCGCCAGTAGGGAGCAGTGTGTACTGCTGGCAGGTGGAAGAGCCTCTGCTGTGTGAAGGGAAGTCATGGAGGAGACAAACAGACGCAGCAGCTTCCAGAGTAGTGATTAATGCTGGAGTGGCAGTGAGAATAGCAGTACCTGGGCAAGCAGAATTGGAGGAGTCGAGCCACTGCATCCAGAAGGTATTCAGCCTGAGTTTAGATCATGGCACATTAGTATGGGATTCTTCAGTAGGAAGGGATTTGAAATGGGGTAAGGCATGGTTTAGTAAGGTAAGGCTTGAAGAAGAGTTTGTGCAATGGATTTTTGATTCTATGAGCAGAAGTTTGGTGATGAAACAAATGAAGTAAAATTAGTTGAGAATGAGAGGAGGAAGACAGGACATTTGAGATGGCTTTTTAAGAAGTACTTAACAAGAATTGTGTCTTTGGCACTGTGGACTGTGAACACACAAGATTGAACTGCTTCAGGTATGCAATGACAATGATTTGGGATTTTTTGCATCCTGGAAAAATGTTTTAAATTTGGTGTAAAAATGGCCTCATCTTTTTTTCTACCATGCTAAAAAATCAGTTGATCATCCATACTCATAAAGAGATCTTAGGGTATAGAGCTCAGACAGATCTGTTTTCCTCTGATATTACTAGCCAGAGTGGTGTTTGTATGGTGGTGTATGCAAAAACACTTTCTGCGGGAATCCCTAGTGCTACAAAAATTATTTCATTGGAAGTCAAAGTCAGTAAGGCTACTTTATCTTCTTTCTTTCCTTTTGTTTGTTGTTTATATTCTGCACTGCTGACAGGACTGACAACTATAATGAAGAAAATTAGAAGCTATTGACATGGATTAGTCATTTACAAAACTTACTCTTAGCATCACATCTCTAATTCATATATTTTTCTAATAGACAACTGGATATGTTATCTAGTATAGCAATTGTCTAATAATAGCAGTAAAGTATTAGTCCTGAAAAAATGCATTTTTGACAAAGGAATCGATACATTTTTTCTCACTGATGAACAGAATCCATCCTTTAAAAACATAAGGTTGTGTTGTACCTGAAGGCACAAAGCAAAGGAAAATGTCCATTCTTAAAAGCTTATTTAAAAAGCATTCTGATACAATTGAAAAAGCATGTTATTTGCTTCAGAAATACTTGCAGTGTGCTTCAGTCCAGGCCAAAAGATAAAAAGACCCCTGGAGCTATTATTGAGAAACTTTCAAATGTTAAATGGAAGCTAATACTGGCATATCACGAGAAAAGGTGTGCCACAAGAAAATGGAAAAATGCCTTTTCTTAATACTTTTTATATTTCTTCATGATCTTAAAATGTCATACAAAATAAGGTGAAAATGAAGAGAATTCCCATAGTTTTGAGCTAATGATAATTTTTATTTTGTTGTGGTGGGGTTGGCCTCTTAGGTCCTATGGACAAAGGAATGGTGTTCTGTTTTAACAGCAAGAATTTACAAGTTTCATCAAGTTCCTTTGAAAGTGAGGAAGAAAGACTAGAGAAAGGGTAGGAGAGGAAGGGAGAGAAAGAGCAAGATTTTTCTACTTACACAGGGCAGAATGAACCTGAATACTTCTGCCTTAAATTGCTGGTTTTCCTGTATTGCTGTTATACAATATATGCATTTCTTCACTGTTTGTTTTGGGTATTTTTATTTTCTGTCAGACTCTAAAGACCCACATAGCCTCCTCTTGTAGGCAGATATTTTTAGTCCTAGAATGATTTGCTATTTCAGATATCCTTCATTTTAAGACTTTCATTTTAATTGTTGCCTAATCCTATGATGTTTAAATTCTATCCCTCAAATATTTTGCCAAGCTAAGTATACTCACAATTGGGTTTTTTTCTTGATGTGAGACTCAGTTACTCCTTTCTATGTTTATTGAAATTAATAAAGTATCAAATCCTTGGGATTGGCATAAAAAGATGTTTAATGTGTATATCTTATTTTGTAAATATCTTTGCCCTTTGGCTGGCACACTTTTTTAGCAGACTCTGATCAGTGTAGTTTGCAACCAGGTGGCTATATAGCCACTATGTAGCTCGTAGTCCTTCTTTTCCTGATTGAACAAGTATTCTTTCTAGGATAAATATTTTTCCTGGTTTGTATGACCTCCTAACTTCATGTTCCTTACATATTGTTTTGAAATAATTGTATTTTATTTTAAACCCTTTTGTGCTTTTACTGTTTAGTGTATAATGCTAGTGGAGTATCTCTTCATTAAAGCTGACTAGAAAATTACTTACCATCCTACTTCCCTCCCTCCCCCGCATTTCTGAAGCTCTTTTACCATCATGTTAATTGGGGAAAAATAAAAATGATGAATGGATAATTCTGTTATCTTCTGATTTTGCACTGGGTCCTAAGAATTGAGTAGTTTGGGGTTAATCTTTTAACTGTTCAAAATAATACAGTAGAAACATCTCTCAGCCCAAAAGAACAACAGAAGTGGTGTGGTTTCACCTTGTAAATGCCAAACAGGCTACTTTTATGGTGTAAAAATAAAGGAGAACAAATTAATTTTTAAATTACTACTTTAAAAAAAAAAAACCCAACACTTTTTTTTTTCCTTGCTAGAAAGGTTTTTATCAAAAAAATTACAAATAATTTGTTGTGAAACACATTCATGACTGTTTGTAGAATGAGGACACACCATTCCCTGAATATTAGTTGTAGGACAAAAGTAACATAAACCAGATTTTCCGGTTTTAGAAACTGTAAAGAAGGAGCTTGGTCTTCAATAAGCCACTACACTTGTTTATTTTTAATATCTCTTACCCATGCAAATTAAGAGGAAGGAGAAGCTGCTTGTTTATGTCTTGTGAGCTTCCTGCTTGCAGCAGCACCACCATAAGTCAGTTGATCTCAAATTGAATTATTTTTTACTTAAAAAGCTTTGCCATTTCTCCCCCTGGTAAAAAGTTCACTTTTAGAATCTAGATGAATTGGATCACAGCAAAGAAACTTTTGGCTACTGGTAATCAATAAAAGTAATTTGCCATTGGATCCATTTATCCCGTTTCATTTTAAATGGGTGGGTTGGCCCTGGCTAACAGCGAAGCACTCACACAGCTGCTCACTCATTCTCTTCCTCCCTTCTCTAGGGAGATAGGGAAGAAAATTGTAAGAACGGGAGTGAGAAAACTCATGGGTTGAAATAAAGACAGGAAAATCACTGTCATGGGCAAAACCACTTGGGGATTTTAACTTAATTTATTGCTAAGTAGCATAAATATTTTATTGGTTGGAGTATTGGGAAACAACAACAAAAAAGGACAAATATTTAATCTTGCAGGAAAAACACATTTCTTCCCACTTTCCCAGGCTCAGCTTCAGATTCCTCTCTGTCACCTTCCTAGTCTCTGCTTCACGCCTTCTCTCCAAACATCTCCTCCTGCCACGTTACTGCTGCACGTGGTGCACAGTCCCTTGAGGAAGCACTGGGTGGCACACAAGGATGAAGTCAATGCTTGGCTGACTTTCCCTGTGTCACTGCTTGTTGCTCCACAGGCCACAGTCCCTTTTGGGCACATACCTGATCCAGTGTGGAACACCTCCCACTGCTCTGTCCTTCTTGTTCCTACTTCCTCCTCCTCTCTCTGCTCTCCACAGCCCTTCTCTCTGTGTTCCTTGTCCCCAGTATTTTTTGCCCTTTCTTAAATGTTTTTCCAAGGTGCCACTGGCTTGGCTGATGGGCTCAGCTGTGGCCTGCAGTGAGTGCATTGCAGAGCTGGCTGACACTGACTGTGTCTAGCACAGAGCAGCCCCTGGTCTCTTCTCACAAAAGCCTCCCCTGCAGTACCACCCTGGCTGCCAAAACGTTGACCTACCTGTTCTCTTACCTCTTAAGTGACAAGACAAGCATGTGCATCACTATTCCGTGATGAGAATGAATTCATTTCCCTTGGTGTGACAGGGGTCAGGAGAACATGTGCGATACTTGTGCATGTGAGTAGTGACATGATCAAAATGTTCACTATCCATGTGAATTGCTGAACAGTACCCATGCAGACTTTTTCTTGTCATGTGTCCGGAAGTGAAGTGGTTTTAGTTCTGTGACAAGAACCTCATGAAAGAAGTAACAGAATCTAGCAATGACTGGCCAGTCACAAGCTGGTTTGGTTGCCTTGTGTGGGCAGCCCATATGTAGAGTAGGCAGGGAGTGAAATGTGAACAACAGTCAGGCTGAGCTCACAGTCTGTTGGCTGGTCACCTCTGGCAAGATCTCCCTTGAAATATCATCCAACTTGAGTAACACTAGGGATTGTAATTTCTATTCTGTCAGAACAATGTCAGAGATAAAGTTTATTTCTCTGATCAAACTTGTGATTGTAACCTAAAAACATGTTGGCTATAGCTGACTCCAAGCAGAGTATTAGCCATATTCCTATAAAATAATCCTTGCTGTTGGATGTAATTACTCTTATCTCTTTAGAGTAATGAAAAATAAAATATGTAAGATGGAATATTCATCAGATTGCTGTGTAGCCTGGAAAAGAAAAATACTTAAATGCGTTTCTTGGAGGAAAATTTTGCAACTAAAACTCACGAAGAATTGTCCCTAGTTTTCAGATTTCAGTGGAATTACTCATAGAGTAAGAAACTATTACACCAGAAAGAGTAGTAGAGCACAGCATACTAATTGAAAAATATCATGTTTGTTTATTACACAAAGGATTTTTTTCATATTTTATGCTGAGCGCATGCAGGCAACCCACCATCAAGGTGGGATTTATTTCGTGTTACCTTATTCCTTTTATATAAATCTAGTCTAAACCAGGTGTTTAGGCTTTCTATTCTGTGGGAAAAGGTCATGGGCATCACTTCAAAATTTCATCATACCAATCTTAAGAAGAAATGAATCATCCTTCTAAGATGTCTGTCTCTTCCTAATAATTAGATGGGAAGCCTAGATAATTAGCTCAAACTAAATGCCTAACTTAGGGATGAATAAAATCATGTGGATTAGTTTGCATCTTGAGTACCTGTTTGCTCTGGGCCATCTAGCACTTAACTTCTGCATGAATAAAATCAATAGTTGCTAAATGAAGCCTTTTCTTAATTTTTCTATCTGGTACAATCAACTGTATTGAGAGCCCTTAAGTGTTATCATAATACAAATATAAATAACAATAGAACTAATATGAAAATAATAATTCCACACTTTGAGAACAAATTAATTCAAATGCCATTTCTCTTTACTTTAAATGAAACATCATTTTGGAAATAGCATAGCATACTGGGTCATTTTATTGATGTACTACTTGCTAGCTTTCTGTCACAAAGAAAAATTGACTGGCTGTTTCTCTGCAATTTCCTCTGGTAAACCACTCTGACTAGAAAAGTGATTGTAGGTAGAGGAATATGATGTTATAAAATCCAAAGCTTTGTTCTTGACAGACTCCAGAGGAAGCTAATGAGTAACCTGGAGAGAGGCAGGTTTCGGTGGGGGGTTTTTCTTGGTTTTTTTTCTGTTAGGTTTCATGTTTTCCCCAACAGACATTTGAAGACTACCATTTCGGTGAAAATGGTTTAGAAACTGCTTTCAAATTGAAGAAAAATAAAATTCAGTGTAAACAGTTGGTTATTTGTGTTACTGGCCCTACAAAGACTTACAAAAGAACTGAGATACCAACCTTCAGATATGTGCACTATCCCTGTGAAGGCAGTGTACTGGTGGAGTGTAGTGTCTCATTCCAATATGACGTGTAATTAAACTTTTTTCTTTTTCAAACACTTTTTTGAAATACTACTTAGAATATGAATGGAAACTCAAAAGAAGCTGGTTTGGCTGTAGTAAGGCAAAGGTAAAAAGTCTGTACCCAGTTAATGATATGAAGCTGTGTTTTGTATCTTGGTGCAATTCAAATGGACGTAACCAAACTCTTCTGCTAATTCCATGTGTAAGACTCACAGTCATGCAGAACTGTATAGTCTTTATCTTCTTGCATATCATAAACACAGAAGTACAAAGTTTTAGGCACTTAAATTCTTCTTCCTCATGTCCATTTGATACTCTTGAAAAAGATAGTGTCAAAAACAGTAATTTCACGCATCATCTGGGTATGTTAGAAAAACGCTGACTCAGCATCTTTCAAAACTTAAGCTAGATATCATGGCTGAGTTTAGCTAAGCCCTCAAAGTATGTCAGCATCATATTGCATTGATTAATGCAGCATTATAAAGTTCTTATTCTAATGGGCATATGCATAAAAATAGGTACTTCATAATATCGTGTGTCAACAGCTTTGCACATGTTTACTGAAGCTGATACAAATTTCAGAAACAAAACTTTCTCATCTCTCATCTTTCTGTTCCGTCAACATGTAGTGGTGATTTACCATATCATTTAAGCTAAGCATGAAATGTATGCAGAGAGGTACAGACTTCAAGTCCTTGTGAAATGGTGAACTGTACAGACAGAGTGGACTTGAATCCTTCATACATGCTCCCACATTTTACTGAATCTGAAAGATTTCTTTTAATTGTTTAGAATACTGTTTAGACATCTGGTCTTCAGGAATTGACATGGGAGAGTCACTAGTAGTTAATTACTCATGGTAGGCTTTTTTTTTTCAATTGGAAAGATTTTTCCTTCTCAGGATGGTGCATAACTGGCAAATAAGCTGACTACTTGTGCTACCTCGAGGATCTGTTATTACGTTGCTGACCAGGGCCAATAATCAAAATCAACTTTTTAATGAGCATTTGGCTAACAGGAGGAATATTGTGAAACAGTAACCAGGGAAAAGAGTATATTCTCTAGTATCTGTATCTAATTATACAGGGGTTTTATTACAAATAAAATAATGACATTATATCACAAAAGATTATATTTTGTTCTACTTAGGTTATCATTTGCTACCAGAAACAATATTTATTATTTATTAATTCTGCCATTAAGTTCTGTAATTTATTTGAGATAAAACTAGAAAATTCTTGAGAGACCATTTTAAAAGACACCTAGACTGAACTTAGATCTGATAGAGGCTCTGTGGTTTCATCTCTATTTGATTCAAACCCAATAATTAATAAGCTTGAACAAGAAACATGATTATTTGTTCTGATGTTTGTCCCAGCTCATGTTATGTGAAATTTCTGTCTTACAATGAGACAACTTTTAATAAATTGAATACAGATTTTCATTTATGTACATAGTTACCTAAATATGCATACTGAAATCTAATTGAAAATTTCAGAAAAACAGTTCTATTACATCAAAGATGTAACACATATTACTGGCTTGTAAGAGGGGAATTAATTGAGAGATATGAGCCAATCTTAAGCTGATACCAGAAAATTATTAATAGTATATAATATTACTTTACCATTTCTTAAATTTAAAAACTTATTTTTTTTCTCATTAAGCTGAGGAATTTTCTCTTTGCAGAATCTTGTGGAGAGCAGAGTTGTCTTTAGTTTGTTTACAGTGATTTTTATGACTTACAGAAATTTTTTGAGTTCTAGCATTCAATTAAGTAAGATACTTTTTTTTTTTTGCATAGTGCTTAAGGATAGCACAGCATTTTTTAATGAGGTCAATATCTTTAAATGTTGCTTATTTCATCAGAAAAATACTATACCTTCAAGGATAAAGTATATTAAGCATTTTCTCAAAGGGCTCTGTTACATTAAAAGAGTAGTTTAGAGATAAATTGCTTAATCAAACTTAATAAAAATGCTGAGATGATTCAGTTGGGAAGAGATGTTTGAAAGAGTTTCATATAGTTGTTCTTGTAAGAGTTGCATTTGCCTGTAGTAAACGGGATAAAGATTATCTAGCTGTTCCTGTCCTATTGGTTCAACATGTCATGCAACGGGTGAGCAATTGACTGATGGATCAGGTGCAAAGCGTTATAGTAAATGGGGTAACATCAGACTGGTGACCTGTCAGTCACCTGCAGTTCCACAGGCTTCCATCTTAGGCCCTGTACTCTTCAACATCTTCATGAACAATGCGGGACTGGAAAGTATACCAAGTAAGTTTGCTAATGATGCTAAATTGTCTGGAACTGTTGACTCCTTCAAGGGCAGAGAGGCCCTGCAGAGAGACTTAAAAAAATTAGAGAGATGGACAATTACCAGTCGTATGAAATTTAACAAGGGCAAGTGCCAGATTCTGTGCCTGGGATGGGGTAACCCTGGTTGTGTGTATAGACTGGGAAACAAGAGGCTGGAGAACAGTGCTGTAGAAAGCGATCTGGGGGTCCTGGTTGATGGCAAGTTGAATATGAGTCAGCAGTACCCTGACAGCCAGGAGGGCCAACCATGTCCTGGGGGGCATCAGGCAAAGCATTGCCAGCCAGTCTAGGGAGGGGATTGTCCTGCTCTGCTCTGCACTGGTGCAGCCTCACCTGAATATTGTGTGCAGTTTTGGGCAGTGCAATATAAGAAAGACATTAAGCCATTAGAGAGTGTCCAGAGGAGGGCAATGAAGATGGTGAAGGGCCTTGAGGGGAAGCCGTGTGAGGAGCAGCTGAGGTTATTTGGTCTGTTCAGCCTAGAGAAGAGGAGACTGAGGGGAGACCTTGTCGCAGTCTACAACTTTCCTCGTGAGGGGAAGAGGAGGGGCAGGAACTGATCTCTTCTCTGTGCTGAACAGTGACGGGACCCAAGGTTTAGGTTGGATATTAGGAAAAGGTTCTTCACCCAGAGGGTGATGGGGCACTGGAACAGGTTCCTCAAGGAAGTGGTCACAGCACCAAGCCTGCCAGAGTTCAAGAAGTGTTTGGACAATACTCTCAGGTACCTGGTGTGATTCTTGGGACTGTCCTGTGCAGGGCCAGGAGTTGGACTTGGATCCTAGTGGGACCCTTCCAACTCAGGGTATTCTGAGTATATGATAGCCATGTCTTGAGTCAGTTATCTTGATGTGGAAAAAAGTCCCAAGCAAATAAATATCAAGAAATAGTGGATTATATCTGTGTTTTTATTTTCATCCATTTGCTCTTACACATTTATACTTTGGTTTTTAATACAAATAGAAAATATGTGTTAGAATCACAAAAACGTAATTTGAAGATATGTAGAAAAAGTAAGATGTGTGTGTTTTCCCCATGTACATGTATATATGTGCATATTGACACATGTGTATGTATGTACTCATGTCTATAAGTTCATATACAGTGCTTAAAGTATTGTAGGTTGAAATAGGGTATGTGAAATACAAATTTTTATATGGCTCTTGTAGGAGATTAAGCACCTCTTAAACCAATTCAACTTTGCAGCCAACTTGAAAAGAAAGATGCTACTTTCAGTTCTATTGTATCGCAGGGAAAGTGAAGCAAAGGTTAAAAATCGCACTTATGTGTCCTGCGTGCAAAAAAAAAAAAGGAAAAATGTTGCCACTTGAATATAAAACACAAGCCTTCAAAGCTGATGCCTCCTACAGGAACATCTAAAGTCGTGGAAGTAAAAAAAAAAAATCAAATTCGTTCAATGCAAAAAACCAAAACAAAACAAAAGTTAATTGATTCAAAATAGACTGTAGCAAATTCATGAAGATTAAAAGACCCATGGAGAGGTATACAGCACAATGCTGTCCTGTCAAAAATACCTTTAATGGTAACTGCCAAAAGCTAGAAGGGTGTGCTAGTAAAATAATTAATTTGCTGAGTTTTTTTCATTCTTTCCTTAAGCATTTGAATTGTCTGTGGACAGAGAGGAAATACGAGGTTAAGTGGAAGCTTCATCTGATTTGGTGTCATCATTTTCATGTTAGGTCTGCACATACCTGTCTCTTCACCAGTACAAACCCTGGTGTGGCACAGATGGCCCTCAGCATTCTCAGAGCTTCATTCTTCTCATGTCATTCCCTTTTTGCTCCTTTGAGTTTCTTTGCTGTTGTCTGTTCCACTCAATTTCATCCATCTGATTTTTCTTGCTTTCCCTGCACATCCTTTCAAGACACATGAATATCTGCTGCAGAGAGAGTACACCAGAGAAATCATAGTTGTTAGGATTATTTTCTTTTTCCTGTTTCCTTCTTGATTTCACTTCAGGGACATGATATCAGTTGAAGGCAAATAGCTCAGCGTGTGAGAGTTTACAGCATCTTCAGAGTGGAGGAGTATCAGAGATAACTTTTAATAACATTATTTTTGGCTGGGAAGCAAATCACTCTTATTTATCCTTACAGGAAAGAAAGGTGCATCTACAGTGCAGATTAAAAGTCTGTGACATGGCAGGCATTACACAGCTTCATTAGTACCGTTATTTGATGAAGGGGTAGTTAGATGCATCCCACCCAACAAAAATGCATTCAGTGTTTTAGTAGCAAAGTTTGTGTGTGTATTTCCATGTCTGAAATGAAGTAGATTGCTTCCCATGGAGTAAAGCAGGTAATGATCTGTTGCTGCAGTGACAAGATGTTGCCAGCTGAAGTCTAAACCAGAACTGTTCTCACCAAAGTGAGGTGAATGAGTTATAAAGTATACCTTAAGCAGTAAAATAAAATAGCTAATACTACTGTTTTATCTGTATGTGAAGAACTACTAAAAGAGTTAAAATCCTCTTCACACCTATACTTTCTGAAAGAATGCCAATAATGAAGGTTGGGAATCAGAAGTCCCAGTCTGTGTTGGTTGATCCCCACTATTTTGATCTCTTCTCACTTACGTTAGTCCCAAGTCTTATCTTCCCAAGGTCTTTCCACTAAGTTTTCTTCATTGACCTTAATCGTAACTCCTCAGATCTTTCATCCCAAATGGTCCCAGTTCTCTCACCTCTTTTCCTCAGTTTTGTTTTTCTATTCACTGTGATACTATTCATTTCAGTTTCTTTATTCTTCTCCCATTTCTCCTTATTTCAGGCTGCGATTCTCATTTCAGCTGGGTCTCAACTTCTATTCTTGCTATTCAAGTCAGTGTAAGCTCTTCTAGTTCAGACTACTTTGTCTTCTCTACAAATACTTTTACCCACCTCACTGATTTATGAATCTGTCTCTCTTGATGTCTAGTCTTTTTGTACTAGCTCTTTCAGTTCTGGCTTCCTTATCTTCTCTCCAGTTACTTTTATCTACCATAACTCATTGATTTACAAGATTTTTTTCTTGACCTGCTGTCCCCATTCTCTCTGGAAATTCTTGTTTCTAGTTCCTTTTTCTACTCTTTCACTTTCAAATTTCTACCTCAGTCCTGGTTTCTTCCACTTTATTTCTTGTCCCAGCATAATCCAGAGTACAGGTGTGACTCATGCCTCATCTGCATTTGAAAAAGGCTGCCTACATCCAGAAAAGATGGGAGTATTAGCAGACACAAAAGAGAGAGAGAAACAGAGTTTGTTCTTTTTGATGTGTATATCTGGCATGGTCCATTACAGCCTACAGGCACTCAGTTTCAGACAGGGCATAGTCAATGCAGTTTAAAATAGAGATATGACAAGTCCCTCTTGAGGTAAAGTAGCATTCATAGCATGCACATCTGCAAATACTCCACTTTTATCATAAAAGCATATTATTGTATGTTGTATTGTGTACAATACATTCTTCTTCCCATTTTAGGTTGGGTATAGCACTTTTTTCCTGCAATGAGCCTTGGAAATTTTGGTCCTAAATGATTTCAGGTTCTGTGTTCCTCAAATCACATTTGGACCTAGAAACCCCCCCTCACAAAAATGACAAAAAAACCCAAGTTTTGCTTGCTGTTATGATTTATTGCTGTGCAGTGCATCTGTGTATGCAAGATTGTCACTGAGGTTGTAGCTAGTTCTTTGTTTGTATTTATTTAAAGGCTTCATCTCTGTAAAGAGGTAGAAGGAAAAATTAGCTATATACTAAAAGATGCATTTTTATTTTAAGAACTATGAAATAGAAAATGTTAAAGAAAACCCCGAGAAAAAAAAAAGCCAAATAAAAATACTCAATCTTTCTTTTTGTCTTTTGCTATACAAAGGTCAATAATAAGACAAAATTAGATTAAAAGTAAATTTTTTTTAAAAGGTGTCTATTTATTATATTTTCCACCTCTTCTTACACACCAGGAAGAAGATGGGACCCCTTTTACTTCTAATAATTTGTCAGTGTGCCATAAACAGTGTCAAAACACACAGTGCTTCAAATCCCAATATCATTTTGCTGATGGCTGATGATCTTGGTATTGGAGACCTGGGATGTTATGGGAACAAAACCTTAAGGTATGTTGATAATTTAGGGCAGTCACAGGTTTGTATTTAGTTTTTCTATGGATTTTTAAAGTTAAAAATGTCAGAACATTTAGAGATTTGATTAGGCTTTTTATAAGTAATCAAAGTTAATAATTTTTCCGGAGAATAACATCTTCAATCTTTGTTTTCTTTTCTTGACAAAAGGCTTATCTGATGCGTTTATCCTGCTGAAAAGTTGCATTATAAACAGAGAATTGAGCAACCAACCAAATAAGGGTAGCTCTAGGGAAGCAAAGTAGAGTCACCAGTTTTCTTTTAAAATATACATGACACAGGTACGATGAATTAAGCATATTTTGAAGCACTCATGATTTGAGACAAGCTTGTTGTTAACCAATTGTAAATGTTTTTCATTAATTTATCTTCATACAGTAATCAATATATTCATTAAAACAAATGTTTATATGCCTGAATAATGCAGCAATGTTCCCTGGAATGTTCCTTATTACCAGCTTAGGTGTGCTAATTTTGTAAAAAGAGAAAGTGGTACCTAGTCATTTTGTTTGTGGTGCAAAGGTTTTGACAAAGTTAAATAAAACATTCAGACTAAAAGCACTGTCCTGTCAAATGTTAAATGCTCTTGTTCCTGCTGATGTTAGTTAGAAGTAAAACCTCCTCATAAATGAAAAAAGAAAATAAAGTTACAGATTCTAGTTTTAAACAGGAAACAATTATGTACAATACTGATGCTTGAATCACTCCCATCACAGGGACCAGAATGACTCCAAGATCTATGTTCTCTGCTGTGAGAATTCAGAATTAGATCTTTGGAATATGAAGAAATTTCATCATACTGGTTGTTATTAGTAGGTGATGTTACTGATAGCAAATAAGTCAGTTGGAAAATTAATGTTTCTGACTATTCAGACTTAGATGATAGGAGCACTAGTATGCCTTGAGGTCATGGTCATTAATCTCCTGGGTCAGAGAGCTATTAGAGCATGCTGCAGCTCCTGGCCAGTCTGCATCAGTAATTTTTATCCGTAGAACGAAGGACACAGGATTTCTTCCTACAGGAACCAATTTTCATCTGCATGATGAGCCAGGTCATAGACAGGTTTCCCAGGCAGATATGGGAACTCGGTTGTGCCCCTGGCTCTAAAATTGCAGACATAATCATGTCAGACATGTAGATACCATTAATTTAGAGTGTAACACAGAGTTGTAATTTTTTTAATCTCCTCTATTAACTGCTAGCACCATACAACATTATCCCTATCCCAAAAACCTTTTACTGGGGAGAGACAGATGTGACACCAAGTAGGGAGTAAGGAAGCACAACCTTTCTCCAGTCTCTGTTTTTCCCCATTGCTGAAGCAGAAAGGTTGCAAAATTACAGTTCTGGGTCAAGAAATCCATTAAAAAGGGTTGCAATGCAATATGTCTAGGTGTAACAATTTAGTATTGGCCATGAAGAGTAGATGAAAGTGGGAAAAAAGATTTTTGGCATAGTGGCACAGTGTCTCAGTTCAGTGTTGACACCTAATGTAAAAATATTTGACATGATAGTATTTAGAACTGCAACCCCATCATGGTTTTGATAATTTACATACAGTAAGTCTGAACTTGATTTCCTTAATACTTCTTGCCTAAGATGCCTTGATCTTACCATAACTGTTTCCAAATAATAATTTTTGTGTATTCTTTTTTTTTTCCTGCTTATGTTTCTCCAGAACCCCTAATATTGACAGGCTAGCAGAGGAAGGAGTGACGCTTACTCAGCATATAGCAGCAGCCCCACTTTGCACTCCAAGCAGGGCAGCTTTCCTGACAGGGAGATATCCTATAAGATCAGGTAAAACCCCATTTCTTTATTTATATATAAATATCATATTTTATTTACAGTAAACTCTATGCAGGTTTTTTTTGTTTGACCTTTCTTGATATCTTTATCATTACCAAGTTAGGTGAGGATAACTGATCAGTCTTTCCACTTACTGATCAAGCTCATCAAGAGTTGGTATACTTTTGAAATATTTCATATATATGGCAAATTTTTACATTTGAGAAGAGTTGACACAAAAAATAAAGTCTTTTTAGTGAGTAAAATATTTTTTTGTTTAAATACCGAGAAAAAGATTTGACTGTGGTTATTTAATGTAAGGAGCAGTCCATCTGTCCGCAAAATCCATCAACTTCCTCCAGCATTCAATGACCACTATTCAGTTCTCTCTTTGCCTGCCTCCCTAGTTGCTTTCAGGCTGCTCCCAGTATGTTGGTGGGCAGCCCAAGTGCTGGACATCACAGAGATGCATCTAGAAAGACGCAACGGAAGAACCCCATGTAAATGCTTCCACTCAGACATTTCGATTTCTACAAAACCTTTTGGTTTAGACAAGTTGTTGGGTTTACCTTTTGAGTTTTTTTTGTTTTTCTTGTTGTTTTGGTGGGGGGAGGTTGGGGGCAGGACAGCTCATTAAGGTATTCAAGTTGCTCTTAAGACTGGGAAGAGGAAAGCAAAAAATCTCCCTTCTTTTTACATATTTTTGTTCTGTATCTACCAATATACAGTGTTAAGTATCTTATGAATACATGCATTTAATTTTTCTTACTTTTCAAATACCTGATCCAAAGCCCATTTGAGCAAGTGAAGATCTAGTCTGTTTACTTTAGTGTGCTGGGACTGAGCCTCTCAGTGCTTAGCCATGCAACTTTAACATTCCCTTAACATCATTTTTAGCAAGGATCATTATACATTAATCAGATCACTTGTTCATTAGTGATAAAACATCCTGTCCTTGCTTCTGGGAATGAAAGCAAAGCAAGACTCTGGAGCCTACTTGATACGTTCATGCTCATTCAAATCAAGTAACAAGCTTTTGCAAAAGTGCCAGCTAATATAACTTGCTAAATTTTCCATTACATTCAGCTGCAAAGGAAAATTTCATATACCTGTTACAGTTATATTGCTATTAATATTTACTGTAGGTAAAGCAACAGGTCATTTTCCATTATAATTCTTGTTCTTATTTCTGAAAAATGTTCCTAATTCTGAAAAATTCTAATTTTTTTCTTCACTGATCATTTCCACGTAGGTGCAAAAATTGAACTTTTTCTTACTTAAATTACAAAATGGCTAAATATGGAGTGCTTCCAAATATCACTGAAGACCTAGTAAAGGATTATTACACAAGGCAGTAGAATCATGATGTGGAAGAAAATGTTATAAATTTAAAACTCCTGCTAATAGAGCTGAAGAAAAAGATTCCAAAATGCAGTATTTGATGAGACACAAACTCAGAGAAAGGTGATGATGAAAAAAAACCCCAAACATAAGTCTGTACTTTCATTTCTGTAGCTTAAGGGAATTACACTGATTTCCATTACAAGAGCTTTAATACATAAAATTAAATATAAATAAATTATATATATATATATATATATGACTAAAACTAAACTGTTAATCAACAAAGATAGCTGGGGTAAAAAACTGAAGTCAACATATAAAGGGTAAGTTGAGCTGTCTTTGATAAACCAGTCTAACAAGTCTTTTTCTCATGTAACCACAAGGGATACCTGACTGAAGATTCTGGTTGTCTACATCAATCATGTAATTTGGGCACTGCAATCATCCAGTTGCATAATTTAGACTTCCTGAAGATACATCTGCACAGATTTGCATAGACATTCTCTGTTCTGTCTGTCTATTTTCAGAGCCAGCTCTCATCTGGAATCCCAGTAATCTAATTTTCATGAACCTGAGCTCTCAAGTTCCTCATCCTGAGAGTAGCTTATAAGCTCATTTGTGTTCCTCAGACTCTCAGTATATAGAAATTACTGTGCCTTATTTAGATATTGTCTTGTTAGCTGATACCTGATGCTCTTTTAGTGCACTCTGAATGCATTGAATCATGTTTCTTCGTGCCACTGGACTGCTGGTCCTCTCCCATCAGTGCTGAGAGCCCTGGCTGCTCTATTTCCGGAATTAGATTCTCTCTCGCTCTTTTGACCTCATGATATTTACATACCCAGTAGTAAGACTGCCTTATTTCAATGTACCTTTTCTTAAATAACCTTAAAGGCTTATAGAAAACCATGTATGAAGAAAGTGGAAATTTGGAGAGTAGAACTTGGGAATGATCTCAGTCCTCAGTTCCATTCCTACCCCAGGTACAAGAAAAATAAGTTATTCAAGCTCAACTTTTTTCAGGTTTGCTGAAAAAAACTTAGAACACCTACAGAAGGACATGCAGCTGTTTATGTCATGTCTGGCCCCATGGTTATAAGCAGAGACTTTTTTTTCTAAACTTCTCAATTTCTGATGTCAATACAGAGAAGACCTCACTCAGCTAAATGGATGATTGTATCAGCCACTTGCAACATTTAATGTCTGGTTGTAATGTGTCATTTAAGTGATACCACCTGAAGCAAAAAAGTGCATGCAGAAAGTAGTTTCTCCGTATTATCCAGGTCTCATTAAATTTCATTGTATTTAGGAATGGCTGCCTTCTCACGAGTTGGTGTCTTCTTATTTTCTGCCTCTTCCGGGGGACTTCCTTCTGAAGAAATAACTTTTTCCAAACTCCTGAAACAGAAAGGTTACGCAACTGCTCTAATAGGTAAAATTGTGCAACAACGCATGTGCAACACTATTTTACATTCATTTAAATCAAAAGAACATTAGCTTCTCATATAGACTATTAAGGGTTTGCATTAAGCATTTTCCCCCCACAGCATGATGAATTTATTTTTCTGGCACAAAGCTGAGCACATTCCCGTGCCTATGTGAAACACTAATCTGATAAGTATGTCTAATTCACTTGTGTAGTTATAGTCTCACTGTGCATGGTACTGGAGAAACATGATGAACAAACTGAAAATTAGTCAAGCTCTTGAAAAGTTTTCAGTATAAATAGGAATTTGATTACAACAGAGGGATTGATCACAATAAGGGGTTGATCACAGGGTACAAGTCAGAACAGTGGTACAATTCATTTCACCAGTTTTTAAATATCCATAAAGTAGACAGTTATTACCTGGAATAACTGCCTGGATTCTTTTCTTAGTCATCAGTCGGAAAAGGGCATTTCTAGGAAAGTTTTCTTATCCTGTAGTAGAATAGTAATATAAAAATGTATTTCTCTCTCATTGTAAAGACAGTTTAGACAATTAACTGCAGCATAAATATCCAGTGATGGGCAAAGGAGTCCCACTAGGTGAATTTTAAATAGGATTGGAATTAATATCCTAAAAGTATAAAATTAAAGATTGGTCCCTTTTTTGTTTTTTAATTTGACCAATGACTTATTCCAGACTGCTTATATTTTAGACTACAACTTGTATTACATAATGTATTTCTGTACTGGAATTGCCGGGGAATTGTTGTTCAGAGAACATAACACTGGAATGACTAAATTAATTTAGATGAAGGATGCATCCAATTTGATTTTTTAAATTGATTTTTAAACAGAAACTTGTAATTTTGGGAGTGATTTTTGTTTAAAAAATCAGGCTGTTTAGCAAGGCTAACAATTCACACCACTGTTCAAAAAATATCTGTATTGTGTAGACAAACCTAACTTTAGTTAGTGTTCCTAACTAAAAATCCTACTTAGCTATATCCTGCTCTTATAAACGATAAAATACCATGATGTCCTGACAGAAACAAACAAGAAAACCAGAAAATCTTATCAGAAGTATATTTAGTGCAGGTGTATTTGAATCATAGTGCAAAAAAGCCATTCATAATTTGTCATGTTCCTCATGGAGTTAATTCCTATTGCTCCATATTCAATTAAAGGCTGGGGTTTTTTCTATTTGTAACAAGCACTGTAATATAACTCATTTTCTGGGGCTGACCTACTTAATGTTCTTTTTTTAACTACTTTCACTGCAACATGACAGCTTGCCACTTAGATCTCCAGAAGTTATCTCCATGATACTTAATGAACAGTTCTTCCAAGTGGCCTGAATGATAGCTGTAAGACCATAAAATGTAATATCACCATATCCTTGGAGTATAATGAAGGTTTCCAAAAATCAAGAAGTGCATTAAAATTAGGGATAAAGCATATGTAAATGAAAAAAAGAAAAATTATGTAGATTTGAAGAGTAGGTAGACAGAGTCTGATTCCCAGTCAGCCCATTTTCTGCCTCTGCTGGTGTTCTTACCACATCATATTGGTCTGGGTCAGGGAATCTTTGCTGGGTTCAGTCTAACTCAGCAGTTCCCAAACAAATTATTGTCAAATCCTGCACCAGTGATGGATTGGCATAAGGGTAATTTTAAGCCTTTCAGTTCCTCAAACCTGTAATGTCACTTTTTTTTTTTTTTCTTTCTCCCAAGTTGCTCTCTGCTTTATTCTCTAAGGACATTTTTCTCTTCCCTAAATGCATTTTTGCTTCTTTTTATACTTTTTGCTCCTCTGAATATATGCTTCCTTTTGCTTGATACATCCCAAAATATATTTTGGCTATAAATCTACTCTATGTATACACTTTTCTACCTCATTGTTTTCCCCTGTGACACAAAGAAGGTGACATCCAATACATCTGTTAGGAAGACACACAATCAGATCTGCAAAAACCCCAAGTTTTATAAGAAAGAACAGATGCATAGAATATGTGATATTTCAACAGTAGAAAGAAATGATGATGTTTTACAGGAAATAGCTATTCATAATGCAAAATTCCACTTAGATAAGTATTATTTTAACTACTACTATGATCAATTACAGTTGAGTAAAAGGTTAATTTTTCCTCACTATTTTTATCCAGTGTGTTGTTTGCTATCCAGAGAAGTTTAAAATCTACCTATGTAGTTTATCTCCAAAGTTGAAAAACTAATTGATAACTGGTACTTGTTTCTTTCTTCCAGAATGAGGTGATGTAATATTTGGACACATTACAGTAGTAAGGTGTCCAATCCAAGATTGACTGAGTCTAGAGATTGGGATTAATGCAGTAGTTATTCATAAAACAGCTTAAAATCTGACCATGGTAATAGCATATGCACGTACACTTTTTATTATTATTGATATAAATATATTTCTTTGAGCACATAAAATATTTCTGTTTGCATCTTGCTCCACATCTTGCCTCTTGCCATTTATCTGAAAAATAAAATCATTCCAAAAGAAATATGCCATTATATACAATTAAGTCTTCAGATTGCTCCCTTTTCAACTGAGGGGAAAAAAAGACGGGAAACATGGATTTTTGTAGTATCCCCAGGATTCTGGATTCTGAAAAACTGAGTTCTGAGTGAACTTTCTTGGCTGAATAATACTTGCCTCTTGCCTTTCATTGCATTGCTTTTGCTCTGCAGAAATCGTAATTGTGGCTGACGGAGAAGGAAAAATGCCTAAGTCTCAAATTATTGAGGTACTCATAATTTACAATTAAAAGCATAAATTTCACTCAAAAGCTTGGTAGAATCTACTGAAATGCTTATGATGCTTGTGTGAAGTGTCCATCCTGTGAAGCATCACTTGGCAAAGAGATGAGAGCATTTTGCGCTGCTCTCAGATTCAGAAGGGCCTCAGACTGTAAAGTACATTACAGTAATATACTGAAGCACTAGCTCAAGGCAGGGGTTATTGTCACAAGGAATAAAACAAAACATGACCCAGTCATCACTTGCTTTTTCAGAGTAGTGCAGGATCTATCAGAACCTTCTACCTCATCAGCCATTTGAGAACAGCAATTTTGTCGTTCCATCACAGCTGCCGATATAATTTGAACCAGAGCTTCTGTTGCTTTTCCCACTAACCTGCTCTCTGCTTTGTTTGGCTTCAGTTGCTTCTGAACAAATCTCTTTTTGAGGCCCAAGTTCAACCTGACATTGAACAATTTGTTGTGCTTGCTAAAACCCTTTTGATAAAAATAGGACCTATATTTTACCTTGTCCTAATTTGTTATTGCAAGATTCTTCTATCCTGGCTTGCAGTATCTAGTTTTATTGAGATCCCATTTAAAAAAAACCTCTATATCATAATAAATGACCTTGAATTTGAGTTTTTTACTGAATTATAGGTGTCTTGAGATTGACATAGAACAGCAAAAAATGAAAAATTAAAACTTGAAGGTCATTTATATTCATGATCATTAGCCTCTACCATTAATTCAGTTATCTAACTTGATGAGAGTTTTTTCATGCTCACCTTGTTACATGTCTGGCTTTATGATTATTCCATGAAGACAGTCATGTAAAACTAAGAGAAAACATTGAAACATTTCTTTTCAAAAATCTGTCTTTATATGCTGGGAATGAAAATCAGAGTTCCAGCCTTATCTAGCCCTTTATAGCATCATTATAATATCTAAAATGTCAGTACAGTGGTTTGCTCTGCTCTTTTTTTTAATTGACCATGGTAATTTTTACTGAACCATGTCAAAAGTAGTGACGAGCCATTCTGCCCACAGAAAGCAGAATACCACCTCAGGTGAGGAGCCATCTGACAGGGAAAAATTCTGATTGGATGAAAGAGGCCTTAGTTTCACTGGCACATAAGCAAACCTGAAAATGTTTTATACCTGCTTTGATGATATACAGAAGATATTTCTAACTTTAGACTGTCAAGAGATGTATGAGGAGAACTGGACTCAACTAAACACTCAGAGTCAAATTTCTGTGTTACTTTTTTACACCTTTGCTAGCAGATGAACTTAAGCACATGACATTCCCATCCTATACCTCCATTCTGTTATTTGTGGAAGAGAAATAGCAACATCCAGTCCATTTGCTAGGTACTATTTAAAATAAAGCAGAACCGATCCCCGTATTCACTCTCTTTGGTATTGCAGTACCTGCATTTGTCATTGCCAAAGGAAGAAGCACAGAATGAATATGCAGTTCTCTAGACCCAAGAGAAGATGTTCAGGACTGTCTGCATCAGCACTCTTTCTTACAGATGTAAGAAATGTAAAAGCTGGCATGGTTCGGAAAAGGGGAAAATTCTATGTATGATTTTTTTCCTTTTTTGTACTTTCTGCTATGTGTATTCTGAAGCCTGTAGAACAAATATTTCAAAATTCTTTGGGCTAAGTTGTGGGAATGAGGACCTACTGGGTTTTCAGGTTTTCTTGTTTATTTCCTTTAAGACAACCCCAGAATTATGCTGGTCATGTTTACATATTTGATTCAGAAAAATAAATAGTGTGGCCCAGAAATATATAATGTTATCTGTTTTGTCAAGGCCAGCATATTTTTTAAAATATTCAATACATTTTCTGGCTGAGAGTAAAGAGCATAGCTCTATCCCCAAACTATCTCAACAGGCTTAACTGAATTTTTGGGTTTTTTAATAATTATGCATTTGAATTCAAATAACAGCTTCCAAACAGTTAGGTCTGTTGTGCTAAGCAATGCATAAGCATATGGTAAGAGGTTATACCTGAGTCATAGAATGTATTATCTGGATACTTACTGTAATCAGCATGAACATAAATTGTACTACTATAATGCAAATCATGCTCCTGGTTTTTTGTGTCAGTCAGTGTCCAACGTTATTGCAGAATTAGAGTGATTTCCTAGTGAGACAAAATGCTGTGAGAGCTAGTATTTGGCAGCAATTTACTTCTTACTGTTGTTTGGCTTTTTATTTACATATATAAAATAAAAAGATGCAAAATAATCACCCTCATCCTATATATCTGTGTATATTGTGAGGGCGATTGACTATTTCAGAGATTTTTGCAATCTTTTAAATAATAAATGCTTTGATAATTTTCCTATTCTTGCTTTATTTCCTATTTGTTACTGTTTTCTTCTTCTTTTCTCTTTTTTTTTAAACTATTCAAATTATTTGCTAGAAAAATTTCAGAGAAGATATTTTTTAACTCTGTATTGGCTCTTCCTGTTCAGTCAGTAGCTGCTGTTATAAAATAGTATTTTTTTATAACAACTACACATACACAAAGGTTTAATTTCCAAAGTTAACTGTCTGCTAGGGCTCTTGCTCTTCAGTGACCTGCTAGCCCACTCAAAATTGAATGTTCTTCAGCAGCAGCTCTGCTAAACCTATTTCTAACTAAGATGAATAGGCGACATGAAACAAAATCTTTGATGAAGGCATAAAGAAAGTTTACATAGAAAATAGGGATCCACACAATAGATGCTGGTGGCAGGGGGATAGCAGTCAGACAGTGACAGTTTCATGTTTGGGATAGTGCACATTAAAACTAAGTTTGATGATTTAACTACAAAAATCCCCCCTGTCCTTCTCTCTTTTTAGGAAAGTGGCATCTTGGGATGAACTGTGAAAGCAGTAATGACTTCTGTCACCACCCCCTCAGTCATGGATTTGATTACTTTTATGGGCTTACTGTGACCAATTTCCGAGACTGCAAACCTGGCCAAGGCAGCGTATTTTTAAAAGGGGTTCAGAAAACCCTTATCATCCCAATCCAAATCGCTGGAATCACCCTTGTCTCTTTGGCGATAGCGCGGTACATTGGCCTCCTCAATGTACCTTTCCAAGCATTCTACTACTGCTTGTTAATAATCACAATTTCACTTGTGGTTTTGATGTTTTTCTTCTATCATTTTCGACACTTAAACTGCTTCTTAATGAGGAATCATCAGATTATCCAGCAGCCACTGTCCTATGAGAACCTTACTCAGAGGCTGACAAAGGAAGCCATGCAGTTTATTGGAAGGTAGGTTTCTATGTTATAAGTCAGTGTTGCCATTTCACAATGATGATGCTTCTAAAAATTGGAAAAAATATGAGCTTGTGGGCATGAGGAATATGTCATTATATATAATCATCATAATTTTTTCCTTTAAAAGATGACTGAAGTTAATCTTCTTATTGAAAGTGACTGTTTGGGGGTTTTTCTATCAGTTATATAATTAATTCCTCTATAAAATTTTAAAATTGTTTATGTTTACATACTTCAGAATTTTTTTCCAAAAATTGTCAATTTTTTTTAGGACTTTCATTATTAAGAATTTCATGTAACTTGAAATCTGAAAAATCTTTTGCGGTGTGACTTAATTATGTAAAAACACAGTACAGAGTCATAATCTATGACTTTTCTGGAATGGGAAACTTTTTCATCAACTTGATGCAACCATTAAAAGGCATTCATAAGACAAATTTTTAAAGATACTGGCACTTTATATGCCTCCACTTTTATGGCAGATTAATGTTGAAAATATTTGACTCACGGAAGTTAGGGTACAGGGCTCTTTACCTGGGGAAGAATAACCCCCAGCACCAGTACAAGCTGGGGGCTGACTTGCTGGAAAGCAGCTCTGCAGAGAAGGACCTGGGGGTCCTGGTGGACAGCAAGCTGTCCATGAGCCAGAAGTGTGTCCTACTGACCAGGAAGGCCAATGGGATCCTGGGCTTTGTTAGAAAGAGCACTGCCAGCAGGTAGATGGAGGTGATCCTGCCCCTCTACTCAGTCTTAGTGAGGCCACATCTGGACTACTGTGTCCAGTTCTGGGCTCCTCAGCACAAGAGAGAGGTGGAGCTCCTGGAACAGGTCCAGGAGACAACTAAAAAGATGATTAGGGACAGGAGCATCTCTTATGAGGAAAGGCTGAGGGAACTGGGCCTGTTCAGCCTCAAGAAGAGACAACTGAGAGGGAACCTCATCAATCTATGTAAATATCTGAAGGGAGGGTGCCAAGAGGATGGAGCCAGGCTCTTCTCGGTGGTGCCGAGCAAAAGGACAAAAGGCAACAGGCAGAAATTGATGCACAGGATTTTCCACCTGAATATGAGGAAGAACTTCACTGTGCAGGTTACCAAACACTGGAACAAGTTGCCCAGAGAGATTGTGCTAGAGATCCTGTGCTGTGTGCTCTAGGATGACCCTGCCTGACCAGGGAGATTGGACCAGATGACCCACTGTGATCCCTTCCAACCTTACTCATTCTGTGATTCTGTGAAACATGTTTTTTTTGAAAACAATTTTTTTTAATAGCCATCACATTGGGCCACCTAAACATTGGATGTACAAAAACATCCTAAGTCATTGTTCATTTTTTCTAAGTTAGCTACTTTGCCATAGCTGTCACCACAGGGCTTCTAATGGAATGAAGTCATAAAAGTATACATTTGTATATTTGGAAATATATATCAATATATTTGGAGAAAAAATATTTCATCAATTTAACTTTTTCAAAAAATATGTGAAAGTATTTTTCTTGATCTCTTTTGATACAGATTAAAGCATTTTTAAAAATACTAAATCAAAGTAAAAATATATTCTAAGACATAAAAGTGCCTGAATTATTATTCTTAAAGTATGTACCGTTAATTACTGTGAATACATTCACATAGTGTCATTGCTGGATGAAAATATATACCAAAGAGTCAGAGGCTAAATTTTCTAGACTGAGTGACTGCATGCAGCAGCTGTTTCTAGCTGTTAGCCAGAAAAAATGTTTAACTAAAATCTTGATCTTATACTGCAATTTTTCTGTCATTTCTATCATTATGATTTGCTGTGGCCATCTCTACTCATCATACCAAAATAAAAGTGTTTTTATATCAAATTTCTTTAAGTGAGTAAGTTTTCCCAACAATCAACATTCTCATCAGTATTTATAAATAAACTAAAACATCTTTATTTCCTCTTGGCAATAGTGATAAAGATGCCTTCTCAGCTACATTTAACTGTGAAGTACTTTGTTTACTACAAACACAAACATACACATTGAAAATTGTTGAGAGGTTATTTGCTTAGTGACCAAGCATTTGGTGATTTTAAAAGACTCTTGAGTACATTAACTATATGTTGGTATATTCTACCATTATTTACAAGTATATAATGTACCTGTAGTGATATTGTTTTGGATATCTATGAATGTTTCACTGATTTCAATGCCATGACAATAAAATGGTTGCCCCAAAACAGATGAGTTCAAGATGGGCAATCAATGGTAGAAAACCAGTAACTCTTTTAACTTTATTAATATGTGTAACGTGCACACTGTTATTGTATAGCTTAGTGTCATTATTTGAGCCCAGTGTTTAGAGATGGAAAAATAACATATAATCTAAGTCAGCACAGCTTTGCTGACTCGGCTGGAGGTAAGTGGCTTTACATCAGCTGAGCACTTGGCCCCAAATCTTGATGTAGTTTCCAGACAACAGTGATGTTAAATTGAAGTCAAGGTTAATAGCATATATTCGTAATTTACAACAAACTTTGTTACAGGAATGATGCAATTATAGTGAGAATTATAACCCAGACTCTTCAGAGTCATTGTTAAATTAGAGAATATCCAAGCACATTAAGGTATTGAGAAGCAATTAAGGCATTTGAGCAATCTTAACTGTGCCCTTTAGTGAATTCACATGCAAAGTATATGACCATAAACCTTGCTCCTGGGGATAGGAGTAATTAGATTAATATTCACTGAACTGCTGTGTCCCATATATTAGTAAGAGCAACAAAACCAATATTTGCTTTGACATACTGGTTCTGGCATTATATAGTTCACACCTGTCAACTCCAGGGCACAGGTAGACCATTGCTTTTATGACTATTCTACTGACTTTGGCGATTTGTTGGTGAATGACCATGAAGAGTCAACCAGATTTCAATAGCATGCAGACATCTGGCACTCATAAATGAAGGGCCACAAGGTTTTGGGAAGCCACAGTTGCTTGACAGCATTCTTACCATTCCAGTTCTTGCAGCCCCTTAGTCACATATTTGAATATTCAATTTGTCTTACAGTCTCCTTTACTTTAGATGATACAGTGAATAGCAAGCTCAGTCGTGTACATAAGTAATTCTTGTGCACAAGTATACCAGAATGCAAACAATCCTGAATTTAAAGAATTCAAACATTCACCTTAACTGGTTCTAAATACACATTTTATCATCAAACTAAAAATTGTCAGACATCATGCATTTTTTAATTGGTAAATTATCTTTACAATAAATATATGATGATCTTCAACAGCACTGGTATTTTCCTGTAAAGCCCTTTTATATGCAATGTGTATGAATATATATTAATAATTCCAACATAAATGTTATAAGTTTATTATACCTATTGCCTATATTACCTCTTCAAGTTCTTTGGAGTTCAGGTGATGGACTTCCTGACATTTTCTTTTCTAGCTGATTCTCAGTCATACTGTCAGCTTTATGACTTCTTACTATGTATAAACATCAAACTCTTCAGAAGGAATAGGCAAGGAAGGAGATGTGGTGGGGTAGCCTTGTATGTTAAAGAGTGTTTTCATTATCTAGAGCTTAATGATGGTGGTGATAGGTTTGAGCGTCCATGGGTAAGAATCAGGGGATAGGCCAACAAGAAAGATATCATGGTGGGAATATGTTATAGACCACCCAGCCAGGATGAAGAGGCAGACAAAATATTCTATGAGCAGCTGGGAGAAGTCTCACAACTGCTGGCCCTTGTTAATGTAGGGGACTTCAGCTTACCAGATGTCTGCTGCAAATACAGTACAGTGGACTGGAAACTGTGTAAGTGGTTCTTGAAGTGTATAGAAGATAACTTCCTGACACAGCTGGTGAGTGAGCCAACCTGGGGAGGTACCCTGCTGGACCTGCTGTCTATGAATAGAGGAAGACTGGTGAGTGATTTGATGGTCGAAGGCCATCTTGGGCACAGGGATCACAAAATGATAAGAGTTTTTGATTCCTAGCAAAGCAAGGAGAGGGGTCTGCAGAATTATTACCTTGGACTGCTGGAGGGCAGAGTTTGGCCTGTGATTCTATCTAATCATTAGAGTTTGTTTTTAAAGTTATAATTTCTTTATAGCATGTAGCTATGTGCTGTTGTAGTTACTTTGGTTTGCTTTTTTTGAGAGGTGAAATTGTATTTATCTTCCTTAGTCTAGCGTACGCATATTACAATTTTTGTTTGTTCCTAGATAGACTGAAAAAGAGCAAATACAAAATTCAATACCCAGAAATGGCACTGGAAACAAATATATACAATTACAAGTGTCAGATCTGGTATGTGAAAACAAATAGTAATTTAGTTGCTTACCCTAATTGTAAGTGGGCAGGTCATCTCAGTGTGTGTTAATTCTAATTACTTTTTCCCAAGGGGAAATGTGTTTACATATTGCAAACCTGTAAGAACACTCTCTAGATACTACAGCATATTTGAAAGTCAAATGCATGCTAATTATTTCATGTTAAATTCAACGTGGTTGTCACTCTTATATCTTCAGCATGCCCTTTAATGACCAGCTGCACAGAAAATCCAGTTTTGGAAAATGCCAGAGACCAGTTTCTAATGTATAAAAAATTAACAATACGAAAGTACCACTCTCTGATACAGAATACCTCTCTGACAAATTTATATAGCTGGTCACAATTAATATTTAAAAAAATCCTAATGAAATCTAGTTTCTGGAAAACAATATTTGCATACAAACATGTTTATATTTAAAAGGTATGATGAAGGTGAATTTGAACAATTTTCTTGTCTATTTTTTTCAGTCATAGATTGCATAGGCATAATTTTTAAAATTTTGTGATAACAGTTAATAAATTTTAAATTTTCATTTTATCTATTCTATTTTAGTCCTTGAAACATTGTTGCAACACATATTCAGATTTTTTTCATCTACTCTAGGAGACTGGTTTAGAGTTTTTCTATATATTACTGGGTCTTAATATCTAGCAGTTGTCATTTTATACTGGAGTTAAGAGTTCTGAAATCAAGTGTTTTTATAAATCCTACAGGAATATTCCTTATAGTTTACAGCAAAATACAAATTATAGAGTAGAGTTTGTAAATCTTTGTATACATAGGATGTATATATGCACATATATTAAAAACAGGTAGTAACCTATAAGCTGTAACAACTCTACTGGATCTTCATGCCTTTTCTCTCATGCCTTTTGAACAAAAAGGTAACAGGAAGAAGGTGTGGATTCATATAAGGCTTTACAAAGTCTTTAAATAATTTAAGAATTATTAAGGACCTCACTAGTTCTGTGATGAGTGGCAGATGGCATTGTCAATGGAACACTTCTAAAAAAGTAGTAAATCTGTCTATTGGCCTCCAACATCTTGTGGGAGAGAGGGATTTAGTAATGAGTATAATTTGTACTAGATGACAAATTCTTTTTCTTTCTCCATGCTTATGAAAGTGTACTTTAGGAAGGGGAGAAAAAAGGTTATATAGAAAGGAAATGAAAACATATATGAGTTGAGTACCTTAAGCATTTAAAGGAAACAATGGGTATGAAATTATAGATGTCAAAGTGTCTTGTCTATTTGCATGGAAGAATTACATCACAAATGCAGATATAGTAGTAGCACATCCTACTTTTAATATGTAGTAGAAAGAGTCAGATTATTTATATATTTACATTTTCCTCCCTCTCTCAATTCCATTTTCAGCACCTCTTCTGGTTCTGATAAGTTACACCCAAGTGGTCTGGAGTTCTCTTTCTGATTTTGAAAAATTTTGAAAACATGACATCTGTGTTTGAAGGTGTGTCTTTTAAAAGAGTAGGATAGAACCATTCATTCATGGATTCATTCATACTAACAAGAATTTTAACAGTTAACAGTCAAAACAAAATGAAATCCAGCATGTAGGAGAAATTCCTGCTTTGATACAACTAAGCCAAGGTTTGCCATTTCCTCTTGCAGGAATAAGAAGGCTTAATGAGTGCATTCAGCCAGTCCTATCACTAAGATCGCTGTCTAATTGGTGATCTAATCTGGAAGTAGAGGAGGCGCCCATGGGGAATAAGCATTAATTTATCCACTGAGAGGATACTGAATAAGAAGATCCTTTTAGTAAAAGGAGAGTTACAGGAAAGGAAAAGTTAAGTTTGCATCTGCCTGTGTTAACACACTGTTACGTCACCTGGAGTACTGTGTTCAAGTCTGAAGTGCTCAGCACAAGAAAGATGGGGACCTCTTAGAGTAGGTCCAGAGGAGGGCCATGGAGATGATCAGAGGGATGGAACTCCTTTCCTATGAGGACAGGCTGAGAGATCTGGAGTTGTTCAGCATGGAGTAGAGGAGGCTCACTGTAGCCTTCCAGTACCTTAAGAGGGCTTATAAAAAGGAGGGAGAGGGACTTTTTATATAGACAGTGACAGGACAAGGGACAATAGTTTTAAACTGAAAGAGGGGAGATTTAGATTAGATGTTAAGAAGAAATTCTTTACTCAGAGGGTGGCAAAGCACTGGAACAGGTAACATGGTTGTAGATGTCCCGTCATTGGAAGTGTTCAAGGAGACCTGCTGGTCATGCTGTTTTTGGTGCAGCCCAGGATACAGTTGACTTTCTTGGCTGCAAGGACATATTGCCAGCTAATATGGAGCTTCTTGCCAACCAACATTGCCAAGTCCTTCGCCTTGGGTCTACTCTCAATCCATTCTCCACCCAGCCTGTATTTGTGCTTGGGATTGACATCAACCAGATGCAGGACTTTGCACTTGGCCTTGTTGAACTTCATTAAGTTCTCATGGGCCAAACTCTTAAGCCTGTCCAGGTCCCTCTGGGTGGTATCCCTTCCTTGCAGTGTGTCAACTGCACCACATCAGTGCACAGAAAAGCAAACAAAATTGCCCGAGGAGTTTTCAAAGCAGAGAGCTGTATTTGGAGCAGATTTGCAGGAAAAAGTTAAAAGACTTGTGTTTGGAGCACAAAGTCAGATTAGTTTTAATTGCTCCCTCACCCACTTTAAAGCTGTGTTTTACAACTCTAGCCTGAGCTGAATCTTTGATTAGTATAAAGACTCCTCACAGTAAAAAAGAACCCAGTACTTTGCAATGCAGAGGAATCACCAGCAATGTGATGCTTTTAGATGTTTTCAAGATCCATTAAAAACACACTAAAGAATATCTTATGTCAGATGTATGTAATCTCTCTGGCTACCTCGTAAATTGAAAAGACTGTGTGATTCATGTTAGGATAAAAAAATCTCAGATCTTTTGAAACTGAGATTCCCTGTGTTTGCGCTGTGTAAAAGATAGTGGGAATAATTTCTGAAGGAGCTGTTTATTGAAGTTCAGGAGTTAAGCTGTTGTTGTCAAATTTCTCTCCTGCCTCCTAGCTGGTATTTTCATTCCATTTTCAAGGTCGTGGTAGAGGTAGTCAGTTATAATACTCCTCAAAGAGTTTTGGCAGGAGATAAATAGCTGTCTCTGTTCTTTTATAGGATATTAATAGGTGAGACACTTCTTCACCTGCCAGCAAGCTGTCAATCAGAACCTGTCAATTTTAGTTGGAAAGAAGAGAATGATGTAGTGGCCTTCTATATCAATCATTGATTCGATAACGCTTCATGAAAGTTAGATCTTTGTGTCAGTTCTATTAACAAAACAAACAAACAAAAAAGAAAACTTCAAAGAACTCAAGTTATTATGTCTTGAAAATAACATTTATAGTGGAGGCTTTTGATACTTTTAGCAAAGCAGGTGTACATTTAGAAGAATGCGGTATCTCTGTGGCATTAGAACAAGGCAGTTTACATGAAAAGTAAATTTTCCCTGCACTGTAATAAGTATAAAATAAATTTTTGTGGTGTTTTACCCTAGTATTTGTATATTAATCTCAATTCAGTGAACTGTGTTTAAGGAAAACATAAATGAAAATCCAAGGAAGTAAAAAACACAAAGTTATAAAACAAAAATTATCTGCCTTGCAGAAATATTCTCTAATGAAGGTCAGTGTTATATTTATGTGTATATTAAATATTTTACTTATAAGTATGCATCTTTTTTTTTCTTGAAGTGGTGATATTTTCAAGCATTTTAATTGACTCGGAAGTCCCGTGTTATTTGTTGCTACAAAAATGAAAAGTTCTCACATGTATGACCTTTCAAATAGCAATAACCAACTTTGTTAAAATTGTATCTTTTATAAAAAATATTATTTTTTTAATCTGTACTTCACAATAGTAAGCTAATACAGGATACATGCACAAATATTTGTAAGAGAAATAAAATAATTTTGTATCCATTTTACAGAAGAAAATGTTGTAGTTTTTTTTTTGAAGAAAGAGGATTTATTTATAAAGAAAAAATCCCCGTCAAAAACACAGTTATCAAGGGAGTAATGCGGATAAAATGTTCCCATTTTGAGTTTATGTGCTGCTGTATATGCCAGTAAAAAAACATGCCACTTTTGCAAAAACATATCCAACCAAGGAGAGAGGAAAAATGCATCATAAATATACTACATTAAAATTAATTATTTTTCTTTAAGATGAAAGTATTGATATCAGATTAATGTCTTTTACTAAAATACTTTGTTTACACGTTCTAAAGGTTAGGATATTTTGTTAATTTTAAAGGAACAGTTTGTATGAGCATGTCTGTATTGTTCCTCCCCTCTTCAAAGGGTGAATGAATCAACTGCTTGAGGAAATATATAGTCTCCCTTTGATGCTGACATGAATCACAGGTATTATCCACCCCAGACTGGGAAGGGAAAATATGGTAAATAAAACTAAAAATAGACTGCAATTAGCTGTGTGCTTTAAGGTGAGATCCAGACAAGTTCTGTGGGTAGTGCTTTTGTGATTCAGCTGATATTTACAATATGCATAATGTACTGCAAATGCTGGAAGAGTATATAGCAGTAAATTTGGTTAGTACGGCACAGTTTTAAGTAAAGTTTTATAAATAATGCATAAGGAGAAGTACTTGCTTAAGCTGTGCTTTCACAGCCTGCTAGAACTAATCATAAATATCATGTTGACAGATCACATGAACAGCAAAATTTACAGAGTCTATTTATTGCGCTTTTTCTAATGCATCTGTTCAGGAAATACACTGAAGACAGAGGAGACTGTTCATTACTTTGAGGAGAAAAATCTTTAATATCAGTATGTACTTCGAGGTTCTGATCACATGCATACACACACAGAGCTTCAAATGAGAGTTGGTCATATACCTTAGTCCAGGATAAAGACCCAGGTCCTCATAATAGTCTAGTAGATCAGCTTCCACATGACTTTGTGAGGAAGGTAATTGTGTTTCATGTAGATATGTAGTTCTGAGGGTATGTTTTTGAACAGTAATTGTATTCAGGCTTTTAAATATATACTTGTAAAATGAAGAGAGGTGGTTTTTCTCTAGAAACTGCTAGATTCTTGGCTTTAAACAAGTCCTCTTTCGATATATATAGTAACTAGTAATTAGGTGAATTAAGTAATTTATTTTTGCTTTCAATTCAGTATAAGAATGGCATTTTCACTGGGTGTGTGTTTGTTCTGGATTACTCTGTAATCAATTACAGTATTCCTTTTTCTCTTTTTTGTTTTGGTGGGGGGTTTTTTTGGTTTGTTGGTTGGTTAGTTGGTTTGTTTTGAAGGGAGGCCAGGGAAGAGGGAGAGTCTTTTTTTTAACTCTACTGTCAAAAGATTTCTTTGTAGTCATTTTGTTCTAAAATATACTAAGGAGTTGTGGGTTTGGTTTGGTTTGTTTTCCAGGAACACTGATGCACCATTTCTTCTTGTCTTGTCTTATCTTCATGTCCACACTGCTCTGTATGCTTCAGAAGATTTCAGAGGAAAGAGCAAGCATGGCTTATATGGTGATGCAGTGGAGGAAATGGACTGGAGTGTAGGTATGTTACGTGTGCTTCTAACAGCAATCAATGGAATTCATGGAAGACTTGTGTTCATGTTCACTAAATTCTGACCAGCAATTTGGATGTCTACAGTATATCTGTCATACTTGTCCTTTATACTTAGGGGAAAGAAACAGTCATTTAAAAAGCACAATAATCTGAGCTCTTGTAGTATCTATTTTATGGCCAAAATTATTATGTCCTATTCGCATCTTTAACTATAAAGGTAGTCTATAGAGCATGGACTTTAGCAGAGATGTGGTCACGTAACTGTGGACTTTTAAAGCTGAGTAGTTAAATCCAATGCCCTGAGCTCCTGGGTGCCATCTGACCTGTTCAGGTTATCCTTATAAAACAATATATTAATTCAAAAAGTGACCACATGGTATCTATATAAAATTATTTTCAAATGAAGTGGCTATATTGTTCACTGTTGGCAAAACTAATTTGCTAATTATTTTAGTGAGTTCTCTGAATTATCGAAATCACTAATATGAGGTCCATTTCTGTTTATGTAGAACAGTCAAACCAAACAATTTGCCCTTCAGAGCTTCTCTGAGGTTGAAGAGCCTTATATTTTTCAAGAGGTTTCCTATATCTCTAGATATATTGAAGTGTTTCTTTGATTCCAGAAATAATCGCCTGTGTAAACAAGTAACAGTTCATATTTGTAAATAATCATATTGTAGAATATCAGTATTATAAGGGTTAAAGATGAGTTTACAGTCCTTCTTCCTGTGTACCCCAAGTTGATTCTGTTCTCAGTGCAAGCCAGAGCAAATCAGCTTTCTTCAGGAAAATGTCGCTTCCTTATTAAGTTTCTATGAACGGATATTTAGTTTTGGTGCCTACATAAATTATGCCGGTATGTGCAGTTAAACATACGTATTTCTTTGGGTATTTTCCATCAAGAAGTCTAGTTTCAGAAGCAATGGGCAAAAGGCAGCACAGCACATTTAGTGATTTGTAAGGTATTGACTGCATTATTTACAAAAATGGGGAAAACCTTTGTGGGAAACTGTGATGTGCTGAGGAAGGGTTTTCAGTGTAGGAGATAACAGAATAATACTCTTTTGTAATTCAGGTTTTGTAAAGAGAGAGCAGCTTTCATTCCAGTTGTATCAACCCTGAAACTTTATCACTTTTTTCAGTGGCCACCAGCATTCGGTCAGTTGAGTACTTGTATTAGATAAAAGTATGCATGTGTTGTCATTTTTATTGGCATTCACATTGTAGTAAGCTACTGAGCGTTAGCTGTTTTTACTGCCTGCATTTGATTTTACTATTTCTTTTTCTGTTGTGAGATATTTGTCTTATCCAAGCCTATTTGGTCATTTGCTGCTGCCATTACATTTTTCTGCCTCCTTGGTGCCCCAGAGAGTTTCTCCACTGTTTAAACAGCAAGCTGGAAAGCAGGGCAGCTGACATGATGCTGTTTCAGGCTATTTAGTGATGTAGAGGTGGTAACATTAAAACCCACTGCTCTTTTCCAGAATGACCACAGGCTCTTAGAAGATGTGTCAAACTTCTGTAGGAGAGAAGCATACTATTTAAAAAGCTTGGGATAAATCAGAGATACAAATTTAGTGGTGGTAATACAGGAATTTTGAACAAACTTGGAGGAGATACATGAGTTTCCTCATGTACTGTCCTTTAGAGTTCATTACGAAAGCATCAGGGACAGTGGAGTTAGCTTAATCAGGAAACAGATCCTTGACTGTCATTTACTAGAATACAAGCATCAAATTTTATTTCTGCTGGAGGTCTGGCTACTTGGTTTTGCTTCTGTCTTGTAAGGTTCCTATGATGAAATATGGCATAGTTTCTCCAGGAAGTAGAAAATGCGTTTAGTTCCTCTCCTGCATTATTAGCTTGATGAAAAAAAGTTACGACTGTCATTTCTGAAGGAGTCTGAAGGAATAATATAGCTTCTTTTTTTTCAATTGAAGTACTTATTTTTATTAACCTCCACTGAAAATTCCAGTCCTAATGTATCAAGTAAGTCAGACAAAGTAGATTCATTCACTGTACTGCTGATGTCAATAACCAGTATTTTCTTGGAATGCCTCTGAAGATGCTACAGTAGAAAAGTCAAACAAAATTTTCTAGAAAAGTTGAAAAAGTGAAAACTGTAATCTTTCCAGAAAAAGTGGTTTTATCATTCAGTAGGCAGAAATTAGTATTTATGCATAGAAGAATGTAGCTTGCAAAAGCAATAAGAACAAAATAACCCAGGTATAACAATATACTACAAAACTTTCTAAGTGAAGACAACCCAGCATATGCAATAAAAATGAGTGTATGGAAAACTACATTATAGTACAACATCAGAAACCTTTGACCTCAGGTAGGAAAAAACCCACAACTTTAACTCAGTTATAAAAGAAACTTACAATATGTTTTCTGCTCACTGGAAAATGTTGTGGAAAACCCTTGTGGATGACTAAAACAAACAAACAAACAAAAAAAAACAAACCAAAAAAGCCTCCAAAGTTGCAAGTAGAAGTACGAATTAGGACTGTTAGGTACCAGTGATGAAAAAGATTGAAGATATATATATATATATCAAGATTGAACCATCGTGAAAAAGCAACAGCCTTTCTAGCAAGATGGAGAAGTCCACTCCAGACTGAGAATTCTAAATACAATTCCATTTTCATTTGTTTTGTTTTTTATTGAGAATCAATACCAAATTGGACAATAATTCAATTGTAAAACAATCTCCATTCTAGAAGGAGAAAAACACATGAATAAAATACTTATTTGAATATTTCATGTTTGTGACTTGTTAAACCACTGCTGAAGAGTATGATTACAATCCATGTCAAAAATCAAAAATACAAAGCCTCTGGATAAGCTCTGGGACCACATATGTCTGCTGCTTTTGCATACTGATAAGTGCATAGCAGAATTCAATGTTGAAAGCATTCACAGTTATAATGTCACTGCATGTGACATGCCTTAGAGAATTATTCTCTGGCTAATAATATTAATTTTCTTTCAATGTAGGCTAAGCACCTTATTAATGCTATTAATTATAATTCATATGAGAGCAGATGAAATAATCTTACTGTCTAAAAATGGAAAAAGAAATGATGAATGAATCAATGAATTCAATATTATCCTCTTCTTCCTTCCTCTCTTCTTCCCTTCTTTCGTTCCTTCATTCCTGATTGAGTATAGGAAGAGATGGATACATTCAGAAATTGTTTTTGATGTAAATTTCATTACAGTAATTTAATCCAAAACAGATCACTGCAAAGAGTTTTGGAGCCCCCTGTAGACTTGCATGAAAGCTGTGTGAAGGCACAGTAATCCAACACCACTTTTGCAAATGGCTGTTTATTATTCTGTAGCAGAACTACATATGAGGTCTTCCTCCTTTGTACAACAATCACAACTGAAAGGCTTATATGTATAAAGGTCTCAGAAACTGTAGTCTGGAACAGACTGTCAAGTGAGAGCTTTGTCTGGAGATCTTTATTATGTGAATGTCCTGAAAGCTGAAAAAACTTAAGTGCCTCTCTGCCACGATCTTTTGACCTGTCTTAGGATCAAGTTCTGCCAAGAAGATGCAACAATCATCTCATGTTGGTTAATTAGAAGAAAAGGTGAGGAAATAAATCCCAAAGCATCTTACATGCAACTTGTATTTGAAATATCTTAAAAGATTTTGTAAGAGTTATATATGAAGAGTGTAGCTTGGTATATCCACCATACAAGAGGGATATGGAGCTACTGGACAGTGTCCAGCAAAGGGTTACAAGAGAGACTAGAGCATTTTTTCCTAAGAGAAAAGGCTGAGAGATCTAGGACTGGGGCTCCATTCAGTCTGGAGAAGACTGAGTATCTTATTAAGGTATATTAATTAAGAGGGACTTACTGCCTAAGGCCTGTATTGACAGGTGTAGTAGGTTTCTGTGGCTGGGTTTTGGTAGCTGGGGGGGCTACGGGGGTGGCTTCTGTTAGAAGCTGCTAGAGGCTTCCTCTGTCCCATGGAGACAATGCCAGCTGGCTCCAGGACAGACTTCTTGCAGCTGGCTAAGGCTGAGCCAATTAGGAGTAATATTAATGCCTCTGTGATAACATATTTAAGAACGGAAGGTTGTGGCTCAGAAGGAATTCCAGCCAGGGAAGAGCAGAGTGAGAACATGGGAATAACAATGTAGACACCAAGGTCAGTGCAAAAGGAGGGGCAGGAGGTGCTCCAGGCACCGGAGCTGAGGCCCCTGCAGCCCATGGTGCAGACCATGGTGGAGCAGCTGTGCCCCTGCAGCCCATGGAGGACCATCGGGGTGCAGAGACTCACCTGCAGCCCATGGAGGAGCCCATGCTGGAGCTGGTGGATGCATGAAGGAGGCTGTGACGCCATGGGAGGCCCAAGATGGAGCAGGGTCCTGCCGGAGACCTGCAGCCCATAGAGAGGGAAGCCCACGCTGGAGCAGGTTTTTCCCAGGTAGGACTTGTGGCCCCTGTGGGGGACCCACGCCGGTACAGCTCATTCACAAAGGACTGCACCCCATGGAGGAGTGACCCACAGGACAACAGTTTGGGAAGAACTGCTGCCCGAGGGATGGACTCACACTGGAGAGGTCCATCAAGGACTGTCTCCTATGAGAGGGACCCCACGGGAGCAGAGGAAGGACTCCTCTCTCTGAGCAGCAGCAGAAACAACAACTGACTGTAACCCCCATTCCCCATCCCCCTGCACAGCTTGGGGGGAGGAGGGACAACATGGAAGGAAGGAGGGTGGGGGGGAAGGCTGTTTTTAAGGCTGTTTCATTTCTCACTCTTTGTCTCTTATCCTGTTAGTAATAAATTTAAGTACTATCCCCACTTTGAGTCTGTTTTGCCTGTGAAAGTAATCAGTAACTGACCTCTCCCAGCTGTTATCTCTACTCATGAATCCTTAGATGTTTTTTTTTTCTCCCTCCTCTGTCCAGTTGCAGAGGGAGAGTGAGAGGGTAGCTGTAGTGGGTACCTGGTATGTGGCCAGGGTCAACCCACTACGAGAGGACAAGGGATAGTTTTAAACTGAAAGAGGGCAGGTTTAGATTAGCTATTAGGAAGAAATTCTTTACTGTGAGGGTGGTGAAGCACTGACACAAGTTTCCCAGTAAAGCTGTGAATGCTCCGTTGCTGGCAGTGTTCACGGTCAGGTTGGACAGGGCTCTGAGCAACCTGACCTAGTGAGAGATTTGGCAGGGAAGTTGGACTAGCTGATTTTTGAAGGTCCCTTCCAACCCAAACCATTTCATGATTCTCTGTTTCTATAGTGATTGACAAATTTTGAGAACACTAATGACATTTTAAGTAGATTTTCCTTACAAGGAAATATAATGCCTAACTTTTTTTCAACCAGAAGTAGTTATGTAATTAAAACCTTAGTTATCTGAAGTAATTGAACCTTACACGAGGAATATTTATGACTTGTCAAAGCATTTGTGATGCTGTGCTACACAAGCTCTCTGGGGGGATGTGGCCTATAATGAAATACAGCAAGGCAGACAAAGTATAGTTCACTGAGGAAGGCCAGCTGGGGTACAATCTAGTAGGACTAACTGAAAGTCAGACCACTTTTCACACTGTTTTTCTTTGATTCCACTGTTATCATGATGAAGGATTGTCTATAGAAACATATCTTCACATAGTGCTTTCAAAGAGGAAGAGAAGGACAGAAGCTCTACCAAGTCAGCTCCAGACCTTTGTGAAAAACATCTAATTTATTTGTTCCATAATAAGATTTCCCAGTGTGGTTAAAGAGATTATACCAATAATATGTGCTGTGGCTCTTAATCCCTATACAGCCTATTTAGTTAAAAAACTAAATGCTTACGTGTCTTTTATCTGATGAATTTGTTCATGTTTAAATAGTTAATATGCAATGTATATGAACTTGAGTCCTCTGCACTGAACTTCTATTCTACTCTGGAGTGACGTGAATCAAGGGTCTTAAGTAGAAACTATTCCAATTTTACATAAATTCTTTTTATTGACCCCTGTGGCTTTTTTCTCTGTTTTAGTAATAGATGTACAACTGCTTTATTAATAGATGGAAAGAATGCTTTCAGAAACAAAACAAAAGCTACTTTGGAAAATTGTAAAATATTTAGGAGACAGAAAACTGAATTATGCCCACAAGACTTTTAGTAAAATTCCTGCTCTGTTGAAGGTATCATAGCCTAAAACATTCACAAAACAAAAAGAAGTATTTTCTCTCTCATTTTAAAGTAATTATTTTAAACTTATAAGCCTTTAAGCTCTCAAAGTTAAATTATTATTTTTAATTTCAAAATAATTAAAATTTAATGTTAGTATTTATTTCAAGTTACTCTGGCCTGAACTTGGATTCTTAGATGTTGGGTTTGTTGTTTTTTGGGTTTTTTTTAATGTTCTTTCCTATATTGAACAGTAACCTTCTGGAAAACAGCATAGTATTGGTAAGTTTCATCTGAAATCAATAATCTTCTTTTATATATAATTGTTAGTGGTTGTTATTTTGAATTCTTACAACTTTACCGTGTTGGTATGCTTTGACTCTCTATTTAGAATCCTATTTTATTAGGAGCAATCTAAAAAACGTACCACAAATCTTCTGAGAATTCTGAATTATGCTAAAAATCAAAATAAGCATTAACAAAAATATGAATGGGGAAAAGATTAAATTCCTAATGCTTTGCAGAAAAAAAAAATGAATGAGCTATCCTTAAGTCTGGGGTTTTTTCAGGAAAAAATCATGTAGAGAGAGATAAGCCTAATTTATCATAGCTTTTCACCTGATGTAGTCATTTGTAACAGTGCAACATCAATTTCAAAGATAAGCAAAGCAGAATGTAATGCCACATGATCAGAAGTGGCAGATAAGCATTGATCTTATCCAACTGTTTTGAATGTGACATAAAGTTGGCTGAGCCTGAAAACTTAGAGTTAAAAATCTGGAGAGTGGTGCATGATGCTGATGGTACATTCCTTGACCTTGTTTTTATGAATTTATCATGGTATACATCTCAAATCTATAAGGTTTAATATTAAACTGGTTTTGTTATCATGAAAGATATTCATCTCTGAGGAAGAACGTATTCAGCCAATACAGGTACTCTGTGACTAGGACAGAATTTTCCCACCCTTTTCTGCCATTCTGCTCTTATCCTAACATAAGAGACTCTTTCTTTGGCTAAGACAGTAGTTAAGCTGTTCAAGCACATTCATTCTTTAAGTCAGATCTGTGAAAATTGTCAGTATGGGTGCAGATTAAAGACATTTGTGGTTCTGCCTTTTATGATGTGGATGCTTTCCAGTTACGATCTGTTCTAAAACCCAAACCCATTTCATATGTCACTAAGCAGCAATGACTTTCACTCACTACGGAATGGGACCAAATTTAAGAGGTGACTAAGTGATGAAAGACTCCCATTTCTGCTATAAGCCTCCTGAGCTACCTAATCCTCCTTAAGTACAGTTTACCTTTTCTATATTACATCCTTGTACACAGCAAAACTCCTTCTCAGAACATTATTTACAAGATTACAAGGCACATCTTAAGCAGCCATTTCTATAGCATTTTTTTAATTAGTCAAGTTTAAATAATGCCTTAGTAAAGCATACTCCGTGATGGAAAAATTCAGTGTAATGCAGCTTGTCATAGTAGTGCTGTGTTGTTCAAAATTTTCTACCAGCTGCTGAACAGATTTCATTTGCATCTAATATTGCAGGAATTAAATTCTCAGCACAAAATGTGTCATTGCATAGTACATTTTACTTTACAAAAATGTAATCATGTAACTTTCAAAATTTTAAAAGCTTTCTATTAGTTATGAAACTCTTAAAATTTGGTCTAATACAAACCAGTGAAATGACATCTAACATTGTGTAATCAGTGAAAAAAAATAACATTGTTCTTGAGACAAGCTAATTTCCATTAGTAAGAGAAAGCTCAAAGCTTATTTTAGATAAACTAGAGATGAGAGAGAATCCCTAGGACTCTCCAAGCAATGAGTATAGGAAGTTTTCTAATGAAATGTGCTACCAACCTTTTCTTTAACCTTTGCCTCTGAATTTTACGTATAAATGGTATGGCTGGATTTTGCTCATTGCTAAAGGTGGCTGGGGAAAGCCATTATCAATGGGATTAAGAACACAGCAAAGATTTAAGCCAAAACTGACCTACAGGAGTACAGTGATTTCTATGTATACTTGATAAAGGTTGAAACTAGGAAACAGAACAGGGCTAACTTTATGTAAATTGTGGATAATCTCCAAAATACAGATTGGAAAAACAGTTTAAAGGAAGCTGCTAAAGATTTTGCTCGTGGAGTGCCTCTGCATAGCAACCTTTTTAGCACAGATACTGTGAAGCTGGTAAGAGAAATTACATTTGCCCTGTTCCAGGGAAACTACAGGAATTTAATGAGTCAATCACCCAGAACAAGAGATCAGGGTGATAAGACTTAGCTTGCTGTGGGAGAAGTGTCCCTTTTGACAAACTTTAACCTTCAGTACTGACTTAGGAACATGATTTTGCCATACTTTTTCTTCCATAGTTGGACACTGAAAGCATATCTGTGTGTAGGTATTTATAGAGCTTGTAATCATGGTGCAACTGAGCTGGGAGGTGAAAGATGTTGCTGGTAGAAGTTGCATCTCCATGAAAGAAGGCTAAACATGAAACCAAGGAGCAGAGAAACTAAAAATGTCAAGGATTTTTAATTTGGGTGTTTAAACCTTCTGATCCACACATTTTCCTTGTACCTCCAGATAGTTTTATAGTGTATTACCCAGTACCTGAACATATCTGATACAGCCCATAAATTCGTACAAACATGCAGAAGGCACAAGTGAACATTGTAAGGCTATGAAGTCAAGTACACAAAGAAAAAATCAATCTTCCTGTGCTTGTGTCTTATAGTAGTTTTTTAAGCATATGTTTACATGCCATTTCTTTTCCTGTTGGAAGCCTGTCTCCTCATCACAGAGTGCCTTCTTAATCAGCAGCTTCTCAATGGTAGGTGTATTCCTCATTGTTAAATATGAATTCTCATGTTTTATTTAACACATGCCATTGAACTTCTGTTTTGAAGACAGTTTTCTTTGACATCTCTCATCTTTTCTGTGTCAGTACTTTGCTAGAGTGTATAAGGGATTCTCAAATAAGCATTTTCACAGTCTTTTTAAGATAGGGGAAACTCATTAATCTGTTTCCCAGAAGAAAACCCAAGGCACAGAAATGATGTTCAGATTTACCTACAGAGATATAACTTTGTTGCCAGTCACTCACTAATCCAGCTCTGGATCTATTGTAAAGCATTAGGACTTTAATTCAGCTGGCATGGGAATTGGAAAGGGGGGAAGATAAGCCAGGTCTTGATCCATGTTGGAGGCTGGAAATGGTTAGAATGTGCACATGGACTCAGGGACTCAGGTTTTCTTCTGGTCTTGGGGGTTAAGGTATTTTTTTTAAGCATAATTAAATATCTTCACCACCATATGAACTATAATGATATGAACAGTTTCTGTGATGACTTAGGAAGTGTCTTCCAACCTTTTACCATTTCTTCATAGCTGCATATCAATTAGCTGTAGTAAAAGAACTAAAACTGACCACATGCATTTCAGTTTCAGTGATGATACTGAAAATCCTAGAGATTCTTTTAAAATAATACTTGCTGTTTATTGGAGAGAAACATGAAAGTTTTTCATGCTTCTTTTGAAATGTATGTGAATTGTTTTGAGACCACACTGTTTAAAAAAAGGAGAACTAATTCTGAGTGAAAATAGTAATCATACAATAAAGCTCGTGACAATATTGATTCTGTATTGTTCATCAACAGACTAGTTCCTATTAGTGAATTTCCATGCAGAAATTTCACACTGCTGACTCACAAGGCTCAGATTCCAGGTGGTAATAAGCTCTTATTGATGAGGTTGGTAGAACTCACTTTTTATTGACTATGGCTGGGAATTTTTCAGTGGTATATTTAACTGCTAAAACAATCACACTCTATAATAGGCAGGCTGGTAATACTACTGAAGATCATTATTCTTCTGAAAAATAGTTGTTTATATTGGATTAAAGAAAGCTTTTTATTGCTTTTTGTATAATAATGAGATAAATAATGAAATTTTTAAGGCTAGGGAAAGCACTAGAGAATGATGCTGTGACTAGTGAAAGGCAGTCTGGTAAAGTGATAATTTTGCTCTTCAGCTTTTTTCCTTGCTACTTCATTGTAAAAGAAGCCATTTATATTTCAATTTAAGGTGCTGATTAAGAAAAACTGATACTGAATCTTTATTATGCTTTCCTACAATTATTTTTCAATGTTACTATTGGGGGACAAGGGAGTATTTGTGTATTTATTTCAGTTAGTGTATTTGGGGTATTTTTTACTGGTTTGAATGTTCTCTTTTTGGTTTTGCTTTCTTTTGGCTGTGTATACACACTTCTATTTTTAAATCATTCTCTTTCCCTACCCACCCATGGAAGTTTCTTTATAACACTGTTTCATGAGGAGTACATTGCAGTAACCCTGAGAACACCAACCTGATTTTATGTTACAATAGTGTGTTCAATATCCAAAGGAACACCTGACCCCTAAGGGCTGAGTTACTTGTTTGGGATAATGAAAGAGAGACTGCAGGATAATCAAATCCCTACCTTAGACCAGCATGAAGTTATATTCCACAGCTTCAGTGGATCTTGCGGCTTTTTATACTGCAAAATGGGAGGCAGAGCATTCTTCTCTCCCTTACCTCCTTTTTCCTAACCAGCTTCCAGGGAAAATGGAGAGAAAGAGGAGAAGCATCTTCCTTTTTCAGCAAGAGCCCTTTTAGCAAGCTACTGGATGGACTCATCTAGAATGTCACACTTACTTTACCTAAAATTCAGTGTGAATAACTTGGCCCTTAGTTCCTTCAGTTTACATGTTTTTATAGTACAACTGCCATTTTGCTGTTCTGAGGATAAAGGATTTTTGGCTCTTTAGGCTCTTGTATCTCACTGTGGATGAGATGGTTGTGGATTAGAAAGCAAGTTTACTTTCCTTTCTGAATCAGACTAGAGTTTAAAAACAAAGCAGGCAAAGAAGAAATAATACAAATGTAAATGTGCTTTAATCTTAAAGAATGGTCTAACCCAGGAAAACAGTATGAATTTTGTCTTCCTGCAAATCCAAAGATAACAATGCAAGATGTTTGAGATAAATTAATAGCTCAGTATAAGCATTTCTGTCAAAATCAAGGAAGATACTAGTTTTGGTAATGTGAAAAGAATAGCCAATGTATAGTATATGGCTGTGTCAAAGGTATAAAAGAATGCTTTTATATGCTTTATATGCTTCTAATCCAGAGTAGATTTTGACATCACAAAATCATGGAGCACACATTAAGCAAGTAATAAATTTATTTACAATTCAAACACATATAATTTATCCTTTCATTTTGGTGAATGAAAAATTTGACTTGAGCCAACAGTGTGAGTTTTCAGCCCAGAAAGCCAACAGTGTCCTGGGCTGCATCTAAAGCAGCATGGCTAGCAGGTTGAGGAAGGTGATTCTGCTCCTCTGCTCTCCTCTTGTGAGACCCCACCTGTAGTACTGCATCCAGCTCTGTGGTCCCCAGCACTGGAAAGATGTGGGTCTGTTAAGGCAGGCCCAGAGGAGGTCCATGAATTTAATCAGAGGGGCAGAGTCTCCTGTGAAGGCGGACTGAAAGAGCTGGGCATGTTCAGCCTAGAGAAGAGGAGGTTCCAGGGAAACCTTATTGCAGCCTATCAATGTTTAAGGGGAATGAATTATGAGAAAGATTGGAGAAAGACTTACCAGCCTCTGTAGTGACAGATCAAAAGTTTTAAACTGCAAACATGTAGATTTAGATTGGACATTGGGAAGAAATTTTTGACAATAAGGGCGGTCAAACACTGCAACAGATTGCCCAGAGAAGTTGTGGATGCTGCACTGTTGGAAGTGTTCACATCCAGGCTATGTGCAATCTGATCTAGTGACAGATGTCCTCTCCCATGGCCGGGGAGTTGGACTAGATGATCTTTGAAGGTCCCTTCCAAACCAGCTTCAGGACAGAGTGAAACATAATGTAAGCAGCACATCCTACAGAACAAGGTTTGAACATCTTAACAGGATGTTATGAGCAAAGTGCTGCTATGATGGCTTTTTTACTAGCATTTTTTTAATAACGCAAAAAATTGGCAGTTGTCCTTAAAAAAAAATCCCTAAAACATTTCTATGGGACATATCCTAAAAATTCTTGCCGATTTAGAGCTCAGGTAGTCAAGCTCCATATTCCAAATTTCTCAGTCCATTCACATATCAACTTTTGTGTTGATTCTGCTGTAGTTTGCCAACTAGTTCTGCAACAACCCCAGGTGCTGCTCATAAAAAAAAGATGGTTGAGTTACAGAGAGCTTTAAGGACTTTCTGGGCGAAAAATACTAGACCATAATATCACGTTTCCCTCTCAGAATGTAAACTGATTTTTGATGTGACATTTAATTACTTTCCTTGTTCTATATCAACTTTAGGAATACATGATAAAAGAATAAAAAATAATTGTTTTAAGTAGGAGACACTGGTATGTGAAATTTATCATCAGGAATTGTATGCAAATAGTCTGTCCTACTGTTACCGTATTTATTTGTTGAATTTTGATAACAATACAGTCAGTTCCTGAGTATAGCTAGACATGCTTTTCTGGTGCTTTCTAGAGCAGAAATCTGTTTGCTGGATTGTGCTTACTTCTCTCTGTATGTGATACTGAAACACCAATCTGTTACAGAGCTATTCATGTGAAATGTGGAGATTCCAAACCTTTCCTGTTCAAAGATGTCTCCTTATATACAACTTCCTAGATTTGATTTTATAGGTTCAGAAATAACTAGTCTTTAGAAAAACACATTAGTAGGGAGGACTAACCTATACCTGCCTCTCTATCCATAGGAACAGTGCTGTTCCCATAAGTAAGAAATGTGCCGGTTGTGGCCTTCAAGAGGTTATTTGCCATCTATGCTCTGGGGAGTTTAGCTTGGCAATATCTCCTCTCTTCCCCAAATAGTATCTATTTTCAGTTAGACTAATTTGTTCCTTGTATCTATGTTAATATTTCAGCTGATTTGTGGTGTTCCTGTGTGAATGATCCTTCCTTCATCTCAAATTTAGCCCTCAGATTTATCCTAAACACCAATCCCTGCAATCCTTGTATGTAAGGTAGGGCTCTTCCAGAAATCTCTCTTGCCTTCACATGGGGAAAACTTACAGGTACATTTTTGTAACTTCCCATTACAAACAAAATGACACATAGCATTCATAGTATTGAACCTTTGTAAACTCAATTAATTAGTAACTTCACGTCACATATTCACTTTATTGCTTTATTATTATATCAATGAAAATTAGAGAAAAAGCAAAGAAATTACCCTAATGATCTCAGGGGCCCCCATAGTCTCATGCCTTTGCCATATCTTGAGGGCATCAAATACATCTTGACCTAAGCAGAGACCTCAAGTATTTCCAAACCAATTTAAATGACAATGATATATTTCTCTTTCCAGGCCTCTCAGACCAGAAAAAGTCAGATTGTTTTTAACTTGTAGACATCTGCTGTGCTACCGAATACTACTCTGAGACTTCAACAAAAACTTTTTCTTGAATAGGCTGGGAATATTTTTTAAAGAGCACTTAGATGAATTAAGGTATTGAAGTCCCATTTCAGAAGACAGTGAGTAATCTTTTGAGCTAGTAATCTGCGATCAGTGAGGATGACCTGAAAAACTATTTGCCTTTCCTTTAGAAAGGATCCTCTGGAGTTTAAATCGCTGTATATACTGTCATATTTAACACATATACATATACCAGGAAAAAAAGCTGAATCAAAGATTTGTGGCCCTCAATTTATTTGTTCACTTTTTCTAAGTTCAGAATGTCATCTAGAGAGAACAGAGTGAAGTCTACATTCATTAATGGAAAATTCCCTTGAGGGCAATTTTCACAGTCAGATTTGCTTTTTTGGTTGGTATTAACAGTGTCTGTACAGAGATTCATTCACAGGTAGTGTGGTTTGGATATGGTGATTTCTCAGTAGGTTTTGAGTGTCTGGTAGCACTTGGGCACAAAAGCCACTGAGTTCCCCAGAAGCAATTAGAGAAGTAGGTGAATTAACAAGTGTTCATGATGATGGTCCTGTCAAGGGGAAAAAAAGATGTCTTCCGTATTGGGGTTGAGTTAATGCACAGCTACTTTCGTGTTAGATTAGATTAACACAATTAAAATCAGAAAACCCAACAATGAAAATTATTAAGAATTCATGAGGAAAATTAATTTGATGGTGATAAAACTCCTCTTAGCTTTATGGTATATGTTTTATAGCAAATGTTTAACATCTGCTACCAAATTCAGCAAAGTTTGGCTGTTAAAAGACAATAAATGCTTATGCTCTACTGTCAGCCAATTTTATCACAGTTTGAATTTTATTTAACAAAAGTTATAAAAATGAAACAAATAACTGAAAAATACTTTGAAGTTTTCAGAAAATAGCATAGGATTAAAATGTAGGGTTAAATTATTTGCCCTGCTTTGAATTTTTCATAATCTTCATACTTTAATCTGGCAAAATATTGTCATTAGGCATTTGGGTCTAGGACCAGAGACAAATTCAGTTTAAAACTTGTCTGACATTAGTGAATGTTTAAATCTTTGAAGACATAGAGAAGAATTTCTTTTATCACTCCACATTTATTCAATCAGTCACCATCAGCATATATTGGAAGGATCAAATAGCTGAAGCCTTAACTTCCCCTGACAGTCTAATTCAAAAGTGAATAGCATCCATCAGTTGTCATTACAGTTTGCCTAAGTCCCACCTAAAGAAATCCCTTTCATGATTTGGAAGAAAACATGGGAGACCTCAAAGTGGGAAATGAGACAGTGTCTTTTGAATTATGCATCTTAGTTGTGTGTGTGAAAAGGCATCTTAGATGTGTGCAGGATGAAGATGCAAATTTACCCAAAAAGTTATTACAGTTGCCATGCAAAATGCAAATGCAAGGGACCTTCCTAAAATTGCATCACCATTTCTCATATTTTAGCATTTTAAGCAGGCTAAAAATTAAGATTTACGTTAGAAATACATAGCCTTATGTTCAACAGATGTAGGGTCTAAAACTGAATTTCAAGCCACGCATTTATTAGCTAATTTAAATACTAATAAGGAAATCACCACCAAATAGTAATACTTTTTGACCTGTAGTAATCCATCATTAGTGTTATAGTACTGATGTAAATATGAAACCTTTTCCATCCTGCATTGTCTGTATTGCTGCTAAACTTACAGGTCTTCAGACATCTTAACTCTGTGCTTTATTATCTACATATATTTATGCATATTTAAAGTATCATTCCAACTTTCACACTTAAAAATAATTTGAACCCTATATGAATAAGAAAATAAGAGATTTGGTACTCATCTCCAGGAAAAAACTTACCTTATGCGTAAGTCAAAATTTGGTTGATTTATTCATAGCTGCTAAGCTGTGCATACCTAATCTGCCGTGCACTATGCTGAAAACTTATCCTGAGGGTCTGAAAGACACATTATACTTATAAAACTGTATAAACAGTCACAAATCAATTACAAGTTTACAGTTATATGGCAGTCCAAATCGAAACAAAACACAAGTTCACACTGATGGCTGACTCTACACCAAAGTTGCTTTGTTTTTTGTTTAAAAGATGCCCTTCTCTGAGTGCTTGCAGATTTACTTTTCCCACTTTGAGTCTAGGGGAATCCAACAGAAAAGGGTTTGATGTTCTACAGACTGTCTGGACCTAACAACTACTGATCTGAATGGCAGTGGTAGGTGCCTAAATCCTCAGGCAATTGCCTCACCTGACTTCATTCTGGAAAGAATTCAGAATTTTTGGGGCTAAATTCTTAGTATAGGTGATCTGCATATGGAAATTCTTAATTTGCTTTGTTGACCTTAAAAAGTGTTTATAGTAACTATGTTAGATGTAGATGTGTACACTGTATGTATCTACCCTGTATGTATGTACCCTCTATGTATCTACAGTGTGCACAGGTGGAGATGGATTATGCTTGCACAGAGTTTCTGTGGCAGATTCATCAATTCTTCCATGTTTTAAACTGCCAACACAGGCAAGTCTGAACTTTCTTCTAAGCTGGAGAGAGACTATCAGCACACCAGCAGAGACAGGAAACTCACTTCAGACCAGCTCTACTGTGGTTCTGTACACTGAATGTCCATCAATAGTGCCAGTGCTTTAGTTGCATTCCTAGAGTTTGTCCTTGAGTTTAGTTTACTTTGAAAGGAATCCAGGTCACAAAATCCAAGAAGGTTTTGCTATGGAAACATAAATATATTAACCATCCATGATTGGATTTACTGTAAATATGCACTCATGTTACTAATTAAAGCACTAATGTAGATGTGTTTTTTTCAGAACCAGATGCTACTTGTTTGGCAAAATGTCCTGTTGACACTAGCCTATCATAGTAGGAACTTTGCACATTTGGGGCTCCAGCTTTGTACTTTTGGAGAAGACTTCATTGTATGGATTGTTTCCATAGTGTAACTTTAAAAATAGGAGTGCAGTAGAACTGATTCAGCTCTGCAATGTATCTACACTCTACTTCCTTCAGGAATTACCTTTTTAATTAGTTATGCATTTATTTTCTGTTCTAGTCAAAGAATTGTACTAACTAGTATTCACTCTCACTTTTGTGGTTCACATGCTGATGTCATCCTTATGAGAATCACTTGTCTTCTTAGGTGGATGTGTTCTGTTGACTGGCTGGATAATGTGCCATAGCATCATCCTAATACTTTGTCTCAGAATTTCCACTTTACAGTGGTTGTGTTCTACCTCTGAATGTTAAACGAAGTTGCATGCAGAGTTTATGTACTGTTCACCATATGTGCAGCTGCTTCTTGTGTTGCTGTCAATGGTTTTATTATTTTCCATCTTTACCTCAAGTGTTGTTCTCAATGACTAGGTCTAGAAGTGATAATTACTTGCCCACTGCAGAGACAAACTGATTTACATATTTATCAAGGGAAAACTGGATGGCTCTGAGCAAACCACAGGAACATTTGCATATTTATAACCCGGAATGTGCAAAAGCTAAAATTAAGACGGGGATGTCTTGGTCTTAGTTACTAAACTTGTTTTCATACAAAGGTTTTAGTCAGCGGATTTTGTAATCACATTAGTGCGTTAGAGTGAAATATCTTTTTTTTTATCACAGAAAATCAACATAGAGATTAAAATGATTGTTAGCTTGTGAATAATGGTATGCAGAAGTTGCAATGTTAAGTTTTTATAAGGTGAAAATCGTAAACTGAAGAGACGATTAACTGTGGCATTACCTTAAACTTCTGTAGCAGGAAGGGGCTCCCAAGAGCTTTACTATGTGGTAGGTATATAGTTGAATGGCATCAATATATTTTCTGGGAGAAATGTGGGTTTCCAGATTGTTATGCATGTAGCATTAACTTGTAGGAGTTTATGCATTTATTTCAAAGGCTTGCCACTCACAGAGGTGAACCCCTAGAGCTGACTACAAGTTACTTGTGATTCTGGTTAATGATGCTGTTTGAAACCAAATATGAGCAGCAGTAGCAAATTCTGAACAGGAAATAAAAAGAATAAAATCCCAATTACAACCAAACTGCCTATTCTAGGCAGTGATGTGGTGGCTGATCTATTGGACTCTTTGTCCAATAGTTGTTTCAAGCTTGCTGTAAGTTTCTAGATATGAGAGACATGTGAAAGTCTGCTGGAGTGGGAAAAGAATGTTACATTTACAGGAATTTTGTTTATTGTCAGCTTTCTTTTCTTGAGACAGATCCTTAACCATCCTTCTGAATCTAGTTTTTTCTTTGAATCTGGAAAACTGCTTTAAGGCTTTCCTTACAAATAGAGAGACTATTTTGTTCTTTTGCTTAGGTTACACAGAAGTATTCTGTTTTCTGTAGCTTTTTATTCATAGTTTCAGCAATACTCTAAATTATTTCAAATCAGTACAAATAACATATTTTCCTATTGATTTGAAATGACAGCAGACTAATTTATGAATAAAGTGCAATTGTTCCTATTCCTACTTGACTGAACCTTTGAACAATTTTCCAAATCACTAACACGTTTGTAAATACATTATTTTTTTTCAATGTTTGTTGCTTGTTTTCAAATGAATAGTCATTTTCTATAAACCTTATCTCTTCATGTAGATAAGTACAGTAGGAGCTTTACATAATTTAAAACTCAGAAATTACATTCAGCATTAGAGAAGCTGGTTCAGCTACTATTCAGGCTGTGCTACAGAAGTTGAATAGTGGCATGGCACTGTCTTTCCTTCCAAAGAATTGAGTCAATTGCTCTTCTCACTTTCACATGACTACCAATCCACTGAAACTGGCATTTTCACATTCCAAATGAAATAATTCTTTATAATTTACAAAGCTTGAAGCAAGAATGGAGAGCTGAATATAGAGAGCAGTCTTCAGTATACTGTGGAGGGAGTTTTACTTAAATTTTTGAACACTGATGTACTAATTAAAACAGGTAACAACGGTGTCCTTAACCTAAAAAAAGTATAAAAGAAATGAAAATGTCCAATGATCTAATACCTTTGTTTGCTACAATGGTAGTCACGTACATTGTGATATATATTGCTAAAATGATTATAGTAGGAGGAACTTGATCTGAAATTCTAGTTGCTAAATGGCTTCAGAAATTATGCAGCTCCTTCAGTTAGATTGATTTTGATATTCAGAAATGTTGTCTTTCCAAATATGTTCTGTTTAAATCGGAAAAAATGTAAATGGTACCATCCACAGAGATCAATGCAGCTGTTAATTCTTTAGAACATGGCTTTCGAGTGAGCTTTTCCAATCAAAACTCTTTCCATTTTTATTGATAATTTCCTACTCTGGGGATAGCAAGGTATTGTTGCTTGAACAAAGCTATGGTTTTCCTGATGTTTTGAGTTTCATATCCTGTATAAACTCTTTACATGCAAAAATGCTATTAAAATTTGTATTGCTCTCTGCAACCAGCAATAGAACTTCAGCCAGCTGAAGCCCCATTCCTGTAATTCAAGAGCACGTGACATGTAACATACTTCCCATCATATTTTATGGGTGAAGCAATACAGTTTTACCATCATCTCTTATGCAGACATCATTTATCTGTTCACCACATTCATTAAACTGTGTTGCTTGTGTAGTTGCATGTCTAGCACTTTGGGTACAATTCATCTTACTGTCCTTGATGTCTAATATGAAGGCATTTACTTTCGAGTTAGTTGCCTATCTTTTCTTTTTAGTCAACAGGTATAAAAGGTCTTTTTACAGTTCACCTCTTCCAAAGGCAGATAAAATAGTTAACTGCCATTGCCTGGGAATGTTTATACATCGATTGTAACTTAATTCTAAAGTCTCTAAAATATACAGAAGTAGTGAGAGTGGATGAGTTAGACTTAAAAAGAAATTAAATTTTTATGAGAAAATGGTAAAGGTTGTGTTTTTCCTTCATGGCAGTATTTGCTTCCAAAATTCATGTAATACTGCAAATAAAAGGTATCTCTTCATAGAGATCCACAAGGCATTATTTTCATTTTTCTGTTCTAGTTACCATTTAGAAATACTAAAAAATGAATGTATTGCTTAAGTGAACAGTAGTAACCTCATTCAAATGCACTTAAATGTGACTTATCTCCTGGCAGCACATACTTTACTCTTTATTTATATTTTTCATTTTAGAAGGAGTCAGTGTTCAAGATCAAAATAGAAATGGAAGTTTTGCTTCATTTCTGCGAGTGCATTGTGATTGCCATTCTCTGACAATAATGTTATTTGAATTACCACTATTAGTCCACCTGTACTGAAAAATGTAGTTGCTCTAAAATAAATTGTCATTTTAGCATTTATTAATTAACCCTAATGTAGCCAATCCTCTTTGGTTTAAAAATCCATTTGAAGGAAATGGAGGTTTTACCATTGAGTCCAACAAGTTTTAGATGAGAATTTCTATACATTTTATTGAGGTGTATTTTTTCTAAAATGGGAAACATTTGAGTGTCAGAATTTTTTTTTCCAGGCAAGGTCAAGCTACTCAACTCTATTACAAAAACTAAATAAAAATATCATCATAATGTCTTACATATTTAATATTAATTTTTAAATTTTAGGTTAATTATCTGTGATAGCAAGACATTTTTCATTGCTTCTTATTTTTCCCCAAATTAATTAGGGAATCAAAATGGCCATTATTGAATGATTACTGATGTCTCTGATCACCAGAGATCATTTAATTTGATATGCTGAGTGCAATTTTAATTTTATTTTAATTTTGTTTAATATCGATGAATTTGAAAGTTCAATTTCGTAAAGCAAAATGGCGTACATAAATGCTGTGTGCGTCATTGTATATATATTTCTTTGCACAATACTATTTATTATCATTGTCATAATATCATGAAGTCATAGATTGATATAGGTTGGAAGGGAACTCTGGAGGTCATGTGGCTGAATACCTACACATAATGTCCTAATTTATCTTTATACTCTGCTTTTTTATCATCATTGCCACCTTTCCAAGGGATATTGTAGTTACTTAGCAAGTACCTTCTCCAAAGAATCTCAGAAGCAAATGGGAAATTGCCTCTCTCTTTTCTGGCACTAAGTCCACCTTATGCAGCAAGATGGATCTGCATGATTTTTCCTCAACCCACCAACTTTAAAATGTCAGCCTTTGTAACAGATTTTCCTCATCTCTGTTGGGAAATTTCAACTCCCACGAGGCTTCAAAATTTACATAAACAAATTCTCCTACTCTTACATTTCTTCTTTGCTTCTAGTTTATATACAAGATGAATAGGTATTTAACTGCTGGTGTTCCTTTATTCATGATCCAGTCATCTGAGCTGATGAGAAATGAAGACAGTCAACCGTTTTAACAAGGCAGTTTTAGAATGCTACAACATTAAAAGTCAACTAGAAATAGTAGCAATAAGAAACTAACTACTCCTTATCCAGAAAAAGAACATAGCAACTGAAATGATGATCTGAAAATAATTTAAAAGTCCTTATCTCATCTTCTTTGACATAATAATTGGGCATTAGATGAGGAATTAATTCTTAGTGGACAGTTGAACAAATCAAAATTAACATTCAAATTGGACCATTTTTGAGTGTTTAAGTAAAAAGGTTAAAGATAAAATGTTCTGAGATCCCTAAAGGACAAGGTTAGAGCCCATTGGCAGGCTGATGTGAAGAATTATATTCTTAAGTTTTGGTCATTTTCCAGGAACAATAATTTTAGATTCCTAATCAGTATAAAATTCACTGGAGCAAGTTGCAAGTAGCGGCTTCACTCTCACTCATAAACACCCTTTAAGGAACTCAGTCCGAATGGGTTTCGATGTAATTTGTGTACACTGCAAGACTCTCCACAGTGCCAAGGTAGCGTGAGGAGCCTTTTGTGAAAATGAAACATGAGCCCATGTTGCCTTACAGTTACAAAACGTATCCATGTGGATACTTCTTTTAAATACATGCACCTGTGTGTGTTTATTACCTAACACATTTTGAGTTTAGTTGATGTCTTCTTATGTGATGAGATATTAAGGACTAATTAATAGGTTTGATAATGAAACCATGTGGTCTCCAAAGGCACTACATACATTCTCTTCCTTTTTTTTTTTTTTTTCCCAGAATGTCTTAAGGCTCACACTGAGATTTCTGCCATGCTGCCTCTATAGTTGCTAGGCAGCAAGGCTTTACCCCCAAACTGTGAGCTCTATTCTGCATGCTGAAACACTTTCAGATATCCTCAGCAGCTTGAATCTTCTTGCTGAGGGACTTCCTTGATTGAGACCAACTGCTTCCAAAGGTCGCAGGCTCTCTGTGGATCAGCCCTTTTCTCTGATGTGCACAAATCTTCTAATTTTGTACTTCAAGAAACCCTGCAGCAATCGAACCATGGTCCTGATTGCAAAATGCCTTGAGGAGTTGTCTCCTACTGTATGCTGCATGGTGCCAATTGCTATGTATAATAGAGTTTATGTGGAAAGTGGTCTCAAAAAGGCATAAGGAAAAAAATATTTATGTGTACCAAGACTAATGAAAAAGCCACTCAAAGATACTAAATCTGTCCCTTTTTTTTCCTGTGTATTTATTTATTGTCTTTTTCCCTAGGACAAGTTCTGGATGTGCTGGTAAAACATAATCTGAGTGACAAAACTCTTGTATACTTTACATCTGACCAAGGGGCTCATGTTGAAGAAATTTCTAGTGCTGGAGAAGTCCATGGAGGATACAATGGCATATATAAAGGTGAACATTCTCTGATTATTCTTGAAAAATGCAAGGAGAAAAGCTATCATCTCCTTGGGTTTGCACCAAAACTGTAATGTACTTTGTGGACAAGGTCAAATCTTCAATCTTACTGAAATATAGGAAGAATGCTTGTTTTCATTCTTTTTAATAAAATTCAGTGAGTATTCTTGTTGTTTTTTTTTACCAGAGATTAAGTTCTTTTCGTTCTTTCACTGGGTAGTGGCTGTGTAATTTGTTTTCAACTCATATTTCAGGGGACAAGATCAAAGAAATCCATCAATTTTTGGAAAGTCATTTACCAAACTTAAAACTTTTAGTTGTAGAGAGAAAGAAGTAAATTGCCCTTAGGTATGATTTTTTTTCTATATAGTATCACAGAACTAAAAGATCTCATAGTAGTTGAGTTTGGAGGGCATTTCCCAGTGTCTGCAGTCCTAGCCCCTGCAGAGCAGGGTCAGCTAAAGCAGGTTGCTCAGGACTATATCCAGTCAAGTTATGAAAATCTCCAGTGATGAAGACTTCACAGCCTCTCTGGGCAACTTTCTCCAGTGTTTAATCACACCCACCATAAAAAAAAAAATCTTTTTCTTATGTTTAGATGAAGCTTTCTGTGCTTTAGTTTGTGCCCATTGCTTCTTGTCCTGTCAAGGGGCCCCACAAAAAAGGGTCTGGCTCTGTCCTCTTTATTCATGTAAATCCATACAGCTGGATAAGCATTCTCCAGGCTGAACATCTCTCTCAGTCTCTCCTCATATGTCAAATGCTCCAGCTGGATAATCATTGTCGTGGCCTTCTTTTGAACTCACACCAGTATGTCCATGTCTCCTGTACTGGGGAGTTCTTCACTTGAACCCAGTGCTCCAGGTATGTCTCACCAGTGCTGAGCAGAGAATAAGACTTGCTGGAAACACTCTTCCTAATGCAGCTCCGAATGATTTTGTTCCTTGCCAGAAGGCACAATGCTGGCTGATGTTCCACTAGTTGTTCACTAGGACCCTCAGGCCCTTCTCTGCAGAGCTACTTTCCGGCAAGTCATCCCCCAGACTTTGTTGGTGCTAGAGGTTACTGCCGTGCAGGGCTTGGTATTTCCTTTATTGAACTTCATGAGGTTCCATTTGGTCCATTTCTCCAAGCCTCTAAAGGTCCTTCTGGATGGTAGCTTCCCAGTTTTATATCCTCTGCAAAACTTCAGAAAGCAAAAAATATAGAAACACAAAGTAAGCAATAACAATACAATGAGGTTTTCAAGTGAGAAGACTCCACAGTTTTTAGTCAATAGATATCTGAGAAACGACCCTTATATTTTAAGAGAATTGCCAAGGAAATGCTACAGCAGCAAAACAAGCAATGCCAAAGTCACGAGGTCTGTCTATCAGATGGGTCCCCTTGGGCTAACACCAGAGTGAAATGTACCTTGAACGTTAGCACACAGGCCTTACATAGTGATTTAAGTAATTAAGGAACCATATGGTTACATATCTGTAGCTGTAGGCACAGCCTGAGGTGTTTTAGAAACTCTAAAAAATATTTGCCTTCTCGAGTGCCAGACATAAGATACAGGATAAATGGTGAGGAGGGAAAAAAATACAAGTACACTAGGGAATATGCCTTGCTGAGGAACTTTGATTGAATGAAGTCTTTTCTCTCAAGCCTTGCAAAATTTTGTGTTCATACTTACAGAACAAAGAAAAACTTGAAATAGGTCTTACCTGGATTCATGAAAAAATCTGATTGATGGGTTTACTTGGGTAATAATGGGACTTCTTTTTTTTTTTTTTATGAATTGTGTGGAGTGGCTAAGGGAGCTGGGGTTGTTTAGCCTGGAGAGGAGGAGGCTCAGGAGGGACCTTATCACTCTGTACAACTATGTGAAACAAGGTTGAGACCAGGTGGGTATCTGCCTCTTCTCCCAGGCAATGAGCAACAGGACACGAGGATACAGTCTCAAGCTGTGCCAGTGAAGTTTTAGGTTGGACATTAGGAAGAAATTCTTCACAGAAGGAGTGGTTGAGCATTGGAATGGGCTGCCCAGGAAGGTGGTAGAGTCACCATCCATGGAGCTGTTTAAGAAAAGATTGGATGTGGCGCTTAGTGCCATGGTCTAGTTCATAAGGTGGTGTTAAATCATAGTTTAGACTTGATGATCTCAGAGGTCTTTTCCAACGTGGTTGATTCTGTCATTCTGTGATTCTGTTTACTGTGCTGTGCTAGCAATGTAATATACAATGTCTTAGAAAATAATCACAGTGTAAGAAACAAAATCATTATTTGATGAGAGACATTCATATAAAATAGAAAGAAATTAAAAGACCCATGCAATCAGTTGAATATCCTTCTATCATTTAAAAATACAATTAATTCTGCTTTATCTTCCACTCCCTCCATCTCCATATCCGTCCTTAGTTTAACAGGTATATTATGCATCATTTTCAAAAGGGCTGAAGTGGAAATGATCAATTAATTGCATAATTAACAATTTTCATACATAGGAATTTATTAATATTAAAAGTCATGTGTGATGAAAAGTGTTAGAGGTGTGTAAATCTCTGGCAGAGTTAATGAGGCCAGACCTGTGAAGTCCCAAGTCTCAGGCACTGATATAGCAGTGTGCCTAAAAAAGCAAAAGGACCATCTTTATGCTGCTTGTGCTCATGTGTGCGCACACTAGGAATTTGCTTCATCTGATGAGTAGTTTAAAAAACTGGGAGACATATATGACCTTTCTCCCTGTTTCTGCCAGTCAGTCTCCACTACTTATCTTTTTGTATATGAGTGCTGTATAAATGCGAATATGAATCAAGCCACTTAACCCTCTTGTCAGAGCTGGAGCGGTATGCTCAGCAATAATTGGTTCTGCCCTAGAATCAAAAGCTCTCAACAGATCTCCACAATTCTAACTCAGTAATTTGTCTTGATATCCAGCCAAATAAGCACCAATGATAAAATTTAAGAGGTGTTTGGAGACTTAGGCCAGTGCTACAAGACTGGATGCAAAAAGGGGAAATTGCTATTTGAAGGCTTTATTGCCCTGGATTCTGACTATGGAACAGTCTCTATAAATTTGGATAGCCCTTGAAATTGAAAACCAGAGCTAACCAGTGTTTAAGCAGTTGCTGCCATACACAGTCTGGTTTATCTCTGCAGTATCTTTTTTCAGAAGACATTATATAGTAATATTGAAGTGATGGATGAAAATCTCTTTCCAGTGGCCTTTTTCTGACATTTAGTTATCAGGATCAGAATCTATGTAGTAAATAAGAAAATCCCTAAGAAGATCTTCTAATCCTAGATAGTATGACCTTGGTTAAAGATGTGAATCCTGACAACTGAGATTCCACAAAAGTTTTTAGAATTAGTTATATAATTTTTCATCATATGGAAATGAAATTCTACTCTGAGTCTTTTTAAATTCTGAGCATAGCCTATATCACTTGTCAATGAGAACACAGTGCTTTCATTTACTATTTTGAAATAGGACAGTTGTAAATTTCATTTCATTTCAACTCTCTGATATAGGATAAAGGAGGGAAAAGGTTTTATATTTTCCCTGGTTTACCTTTGTTTTAAATACTTCTCTGGTGCCTCCTTGCCTTTAATACCTCATTCAGAAGATAATTGTCTCTTCTGTCTCTCTTATCAATCTTAATTGATGACTTTTTCCTTGTCCCTAATTTCTTGTTATTTTCCTCTGTGAATTATTTCTAATTGTGCAATGTATTTTTTAAAAAGACTTTACAGGTCAAAACCTTTTGGTTTTTTCCATTAAGTGTCAACTTGTCCATATACTTAACTTCTTAATATTATCCATTTCATCCTATTGGCTTTGTGTCTTACTGATTACAGATATGCATTAAGCCTTAGTCTTTGTATGGGTTCTTTTTCGAAAGTGTGCAATGAAAGTTATAGTCTGAATAACTAAGACCATAGACTCTAGTTCAGTTATTTTTTTCTCCAATGTTCATTGTGCTGCAAGTATTTTTACAGAATTTGAAGTTGCATAGTTTCCTGTTCATCCAACTTGGTGTGAAGGGCATTATCTTTTCTTCTGAATTTGATCAACCTCTGATACTTTGTGTCATGTGGATTTTTCAATTCCATGGCTCACTTCTCTTTCAAAACTGAAGGAAATATATTAAAATAGTAAGGGGCTTAACACAGAGTAGCATCAAGGTACCTTACTATTGACTTGCTTTTGCAAAGGGTCATAGGCTGTTTGTTTAATCTTTTTGTTTCCTGCCTGTTAGATTTTGATTCATGACAACCTTTTGTCTCCTAACCCATGATTAATGTTCCAGTAATTTTTCCTGAAGGTCCTTGTCAAAGATCTTTAAAAGGTTTAAATCTAGATGCAGCTTCTAAAGCAAAAAATAGTGGCTATTTTAATAAGAATTTCTTCCCAACAACTCAAGGTCTTTTTACTTGAACTCATGAAGTACTCCTGGATGCATATGTGATAATACATTAATATTAATATTTTTAGATTGAAATATGGACACTATTATGTGTAACCAAAGTCTCTTCTTAAAACTTTCTGTGTAATTTTTCAGTGGGTTTTTTTCAGTTCTGTGGCATTTCTCTGTTGAAAGGGATGGAACACTGAGGTATTGGTTTTGTATATGATTGCCAGGATACCTGCACTGACTTCTCCTTAGGTGTTTTTCACTAATTGTCCCATTGAAGCATGTTCATTTGAGCTAGTCACCATAGCTTTCCTTTAGGAACAGAAGTAAGGTTAGTCTTTCAAAATACTTCAGATCTCTACTTTAGAATAAGGTGAATAGAATAAATAAATTAACAGAATTTTTTCTCCATGGAAAAAACAACCAGTGTAAGATGACTGGCTTAAAGGATGGCACTATATTCTTCTGTGGTCCCTGAGAATTTAAATCTAAATATTTTGTAGTAATTTTTTTTTAGTTTCTTAATGAGTAATTTCTTGAATGGCTTCAGTGTATATAATCTATAGCAGTAAACAGTAAAGACAATAAAAACTTTTCTCATTATACTATTTCACTGGTACATATGCAGACAGTAGAAGTTCTCCCTCATTGTCACTTGTCAATGTCTATCCCACTCTGTTATGTCCAGGATTTCTGTGGAGTCTCCTTGCATCTCTTACCATCAGCTTCTTTTGGATACATATATTTTTCCTGTACCTCAGACTTGTGCATTAGAAACATTGTCTGTCTTTGTACTTCTGAAGCACTTAGTGCAATGCATACAGGCCCTAGGCTACTGTTGTGCCACCAGAGTAGGTCGTGAGTTCTGCTGCTAGTGGAAGTGGAGTCCAACACTGATAATGGCAAACTATTTGAACAACATTCATTGTAAGTGCTTTGTGCCTTAGAAATAGATATTATCATCATTATTTGTTAATATCCATGAAAAATAATGATGAGTGTTTCCTAAGGACTTAAACCCTGATTTTTTTAATCTACTACAGATCTGTGAGACCTAAACAACAACTGGAGGAATGAATTATCCAATAAGTCATTCAAATTTATTATTTTAATATAAGTTTATACACTCAGTGACAAGTTAGTTCAGCAGATTTTCTTGAAGCTATTAGTAAACTTTTCCTGTAAGCCACAGAGACATTAAGATGACGACTACTTTGGCCCCAAGGACCATGCTATGGCATATTTAGGGATATTTATTGAAGTTTCACTTTTGACTTGAATGAAAGCAGAAGTTTACATTTTTTTTCAAATGTACTGTATTTTTATATTCTCTCTGAAGTGGTCAAGATTTTTAAATGATCAACCCATCTTGTAATTTTGACTGAAACAAAAAGTATCCTGAGAGATCATTTCCTTTGATTGGAAGAAAGGTCGGATGAGGAGATGTCCAAATGAATCATGTCTATTCCATTCACCTGTACAAGAACAGCTTGAAAATTAGCAAAACCAGTACATGAAACAAGTTAAAAATCAGTAAAATAAAGAGTGAACTTGCCATTGAAAATAAATTGGGTTTTGATCGTTTTGTAAAGTAAACAATAGATTGTTGATATTTGTAGCATAAAGTATATTACATATGGGTAGAATAATTAATTTCTTTGTATTTCTGTATTATTCAAGATAATAAATTGGATTTAGAAGCTTTTTTTAATAAGAATATATGAAGGAAGGAAAGGGTAGTATGATTGTAATCCACATGATCTAAGAAAGGTATTTAAAATAGTTTTTATCATTCATGTTAATGGCAATTTACCACAGAGTTCCCCTTTATATATCATCCTTTGTAAAAACTCTATTCCCAGAGTTAGATAATAGCAGTCAATTTAAAGCAGAGGGAGAAAAAGAAAAGATGTATTCTTTTAGCTAAGATTTAAAATGAGGATATAATGGAAATTTGACATCATGTAGTGGATGACTGCAGAGAGTTATGTATTTTGCCTGCTCCTGTGGATTTTTCAGGAGAGGTAAACATAGGCTATTGTTCAATATAACACTGAAAGCTGCAAGCACTCAGAAAGCATAGATAGCTAAGCATGAAGATGCAGCTTGGTGTATCTTATGCTTTAAAAAAAAACTTTTATAAGAATTTAAGAGAACAAAAATAATATATAGCTAGGCTGCCTAGAGTTTGCAAGGCATATAGACTACTAGGTTGCTGTCTTTTCTCCATTTCAGTGTTGTCAAGTCCAAGCAAAATACAAAACTAGTGAGTCAGTCTCCTTAATATTGAGATTTTTTTTTTTTTAATAATGATATTTTGTGGGGTTTTTTATTGCCCTTCTCATATTTAGCTATTTGGATGTTTGCTTCATGTTTCAAGCATCAGAAGTAAAAACTTTAATTATTTTTTTTTTAGGAAAAAAGAATGCAGAGAAGAATGCTTGAACAAAGTTTAACAGCTAGATTTTTAAAAATCATATATGTCAAGCTATTTGTAATCACATAATAGCATTAAGCAACTCTAGTGATGTCGCTGAACACTATTGTAGTAAAAATGAATACCATGTAAGCATAGATAATAGAAGACAGTCTTCTGCAGTGACTTGTAATTCCTGCCCTGGTTCCCTGCTATTCCCAATCTCCAGAGCTATAAAAAAATTATGCTCCAATTAGCCTTTTGAAAGGAAAACAGCAGTCACTTCTTCATAGACGTAACTGAAGATATAGCCCTACTGTGGAGTCAATTTTGCTTTTTGTATCTTACAGTGGAGAGTCGGAGTTTGCAGAGTTCCTTTGTGCTTGGGTAATGTGCAACTTTTCTGACCTTTTCTGTAGTGATTCAAGAAAATTGCACTGTCAACCTAAGAGCTGTGGAAGTGACACAATATCTAGGTTTTAAGAATTCCAGCATGTGGGAATCAGGTTCACCCCTTATCTTGAAATTTTTCTGTCTTCAGACTACACAGGAGACAACAGTGTAATGAGAATTTACTTAAGCAATCCAATCTAGCTAGCACTGTTACTGGGTTCTGTACACAGAAATAAAAGGAACCTCACACTTAAAGCTACCTACAGTATAGGTCAACTCTTGGAGTTTTCTGTCTGTTGATACTGTTCAGCCAAAAAGGTGCTGTGATGTGTACACAGAACCAGGATCTGGCTCATGAACTAAATTATCTCCCTGGCATAGCTGTTCACAGAAAGTATGTTAATTTGAAGGTATCTGTAATTTTATGTCCTTGTGCTTTTCTTGAATTCTTATTTGGATTTAACTACTCCCACTCAACAGGATTTTCTATGCACCATAGCTCAGTCTTGACCTTTTCCTGCTAGCTAACACCTAATCCCACCAAACTTTGAAAAACCTAATGATTGTTGTACAGGAATAATCTTTTCTACAGAAGATGTACACAGTCTATTGAGACCTACTCTGACCTTGACCTAACAAAATTAACAACTAAGCAGCCTACTGTTGGGTGAACACTTCCTTTTGCTAGGCAACAGGTGTTCTACACCTCCCCAGATAACAACTTTATGAACTTAAATTTACATTTTTGTTTTGAAAAATCATATTTTTTACAAGAATGTAAACAAAAATAGTACATGCATCTCATTCTTGAGTTTTAGAATAGGTAGCCAAACACTTTATCATGTGAATGGAATCAGATTTGCCTCACTGACAGGAGTAAACTTTTAACAGTGCTCTAGAAGACAGGTAGTCTTGTTGAGATCTGATCTTGGCACTGTTTTCCAAAAACAGCTTAAGGAAATATTGTTGCTTGACATAATGCTGGATATTAGAAAGTCTGAGTTTTCTGATTGCAGACTAGATGTGTCTCTGACTATTCAATATTATGAATTCTGATAAAGCCCATGAAAAATGTAAGCAGAAATTTGATATAACAAGGACTCATGGGCTAATACTCTTTCAGCGACAAGAATATGTATATATATAGGTAAATATCTCTGCAAAAGAGAATTTTCTATCTTGAAGTTACTATTTACCTTTATGAACAGTGAAAAACCTGTAGAAAACCAGGTGGATTCTGAAACCACTATCGCTGAAATAGAAAAGATCATCGAGGACTCAGTAAAATAGATAACATATACATATAGCAAGGCCTGAGCTTGGCACCAAAGGTATAGACATCTATGAGGTGTTTTGGAGGTTAAAGAGGCTGAGAAAACAGAACTCTTGAAGTTCTTTGTTGTAATTCTTTTTTTCTTTTTTTTTTATTTGAAAAAGGGAGATACATGAATAAAGTGGGTTATGGGACACACTATCTAGACCAAATTCTATATGTAGATTCCTGTAAAGTGCCTTTTAATCTCCTGCAACTGTTTACTTTTTTGTAAACTAAATACATTTATTTAGTTTATTTATACTAAATACTAATACATATTAGTAAATTTACTGTGATAAAGTACTACTCTAGGTGGAAAATCTAGCAAAGTAAAAATAAGATAAATACATTTAATGGAAAGATTCTAGCTAAGCAGAATGTTTAATGTTTGGAAATTGAATCTTGTGGAGGGAGCATTATCTAAGAAGAAGTTGATTTCTCAGCAAACAAAACTAATTTTACAGGTGGAAAATCAACAAACTGGGAAGGAGGTATTCGTGTACCAGGTCTTCTCCATTGGCCTGGAGTGATACAGGCTGGTGCCTATATTGATGAGCCAACAAGTAACATGGATATATTTCCTACCGTAGTCAAACTTGCGGAGGCACAGTTACCCTCTGACAGGTATGCTCTGTAGTCATCTCTGTTTTAGAGAAAGTGTCGTGAGTGTTTTATACATTCTGGTGATGTCTATTAAGATAGAGGTGAGAATGTAAGTAAGAAACTGGGTTTTATCCTTACAATAGTATGTTGTCTCTTTTCATATTGACATACTGATATATTTTACAGAAACATTGTATGTAAATACAGCTTAACTTGCAGAACAAGCACCAAACACCAAAAAGATAAGAGCAACATACTGTCAAATCAAACCTGGAAATATTTACCAAAAGCAAAAATGAATGTATCAAAACAGTTGTGTTCTGCATGAGTGAATGTGGTAGAAAAAGGAACTGCAATTGTAAATTACTTAAAACTTCTTGGCCAGCTAGGCTTTTCTCACAAGTGTTTGGGTTTTTTTGTTTGCTTGTTTTTTGGGGTTTTTTTTCCTGTTTTATTTTTTTTGTGGGGGGAGGGTTGTTGGTTGTTGGTTGATTTTTTGTTTTGTTTTTGTGTTTGTTTGTTTGTTTGTTTTTGTTGTTCTCGTTGTTGTTGTTTGGACTTTTTTTCCCCTATGCCGAGTTAGTGAAAAATAATCCCTTACAGAGTTTTGCAACCTGATAAGAAAACTCACTGGGTTTCTGAAATTCATAAGATACCTTACTGACACTGCTACATCTCCAGGCTTTGTCTGGTTTGGGAGATACCCAATCTCAGCAGCAGTACCTCCACTTAAGTGCTGTTGCCCTCCAAATCCAGTAAGCAGAGAAACCTGCTGATAAACATATCCTTCAACATCTTCAACACACAAACAGCACAAAGCATTGAGAATCCACATGGGAAAGCCCAGTGCTGAGCAGAGTCATTCTGCTAATGATGATTCATTGAGTGCTTGAAGGAAATGGCAGGGTAGGACAAGTGTAAGACATGAAAAATTAGTCAGATTGGTCCTGAGAAATGCCCTACAAGTGGTAACTGTCAAACCTCAGCGGTTCAGATTTGTCCTTATGTGGCAGATACTATGCAGTTTGTTTTCATATTGCTTGAGTGGAGACTAAGTACTGATGTTTTCTCTGCTCTCTTTGATAGAAATCCCAATATACTTGTGTAACTTCCACTTGTAGCTTTCTCCACTCTGATTCTTCTGTAAGATTTCTTCTGTAGACTGGATGCTGTAAGTACTGCTTCATGTTAGGTCATGGACTATCTTGAAGCATTTTCCATCCAGCAGCTGAATTCCTATTACTCCACTGAATTCCTCCTTAGAAGTAAGAAAAATTAATACAATTGGGATTCAGTGAGGGAGCAGGTTAAAAAGAAAAGGAGGAGGTGCTCCTAGTTAAAGAAGAGAAATTATTAATCAGAAAGAGTCTTATATATTCCTCTGAAACCGGCAGCTCTAGGAATGCAAGAATATTGGTGACATATTAGTGGAGATGCCCTTTTCCCTATCAACAGGCTCTAAAACAGAAAGTGTACAATATACATGCGTCTGTCCTGCTCTTAGGTTGTTAATGAGCAAGCCTGCAGGGGCAAGACAAGAGTCTGTCACTCAGGCAAGAAAACACAACAAATTGAAAGTAGGACAGACTCTCACTCAACAGACCCCCACAGTCAAGGATGTACCCAGAAGGCAGAGTCATCAGATAACATAGCTTTAGGAGTCCCAGGATGTTTTCTTGGCTACCATTTGAGAAAAGTGGTACTCATAATGGCTCTGTTACATTCTGTTGCTGCCATGAATTTAATCATCATATGTAGCTTATGGCTTAAAAAAGTGAAGTTAGTACCTGTCTTGTTACACTAACATGAAAAATGTTTCATGGTAATGAAAATTAACATAGACATTTTTAAACTTTTTATAAGTTTCAAAAAGTTTTTATGAGACGTTGCTCAAAATGCTTAAGAAAGAATTACTTGCTGATATGTATATCAGCAAAAACTAATTTCCTATAAAACTTATTGTAAAATTTGTAATTCATACCAGGTCAAAAAGGCAGACTGTGATTTCTCCTCTTCCAGCTGATTCGAGCAATTCAAAGGCTTAATTTATGGAAACATTTAAAAGCCTTACTTATTTTATAAGTCAATTTTTATGTAAATTGACTGACTCCTTCAGCGCATGATCAGAATTGTCCAGAAGCATTTAGAGGATTTTTATACATATCTATATATACCAATGCGTGTGTATGTCTGTTTGTCTGTCTGTAGTTGATAAATATGTATTTAAACATAGTTGATTGTCAAATTTGAAACTACTACTTCTGTCTTAAATTCAGGCATGCATAATATGTTGGACAGAATTCTCACCATTTCTTCTGGGGATGCTAACAGAGCACAGCATATATTTCTCTAGTTTAGTTTTAGGATTACTTTGGCCAGGCTACTCCCAAACGCTTGAGTAGGTACACGTGAAGGACTGTGTTGTAGCAATTTATTCACATATATCTGGTCACTTTCTCATTAAAAAAAACCCAACAAAACAGAGTTGAGAAAACAACCATTCATAATGAAAAAATGTAAAATTAATGTTTACTTAAGTAATGTAAAAATCAAAGGAAGGAGCGCATGACGGTTTTTCTTTGACTTGACCAGATGGAGGTGGCCATTTAGATTCTGGGTTTTTTTACTAGCAGATGTGCAGAGTTATAGTACTTTCTCAGTAAAGTGAGGTTTGGATTCTTCTGATTGTGAAATGCTTTCCTATTCAGAATTATTGATGGACATGATCTGCTGCCCTTACTTCAAGGAAAAGTTACTCGATCTAAGCATGAATTTCTCTTCCATTACTGTAATGCATATTTAAATGCAGTGCGCTGGCATCCAGGAAACAGTAAGTAAACTTGCCTGTTCAAATTTTAAATATTTAATATTATTTTTATTGCCGCTTGAAAAGAATCAAGAGGAAGCCTTGGGCTATAGTAACAAAAAATTGTTTAAAATATCTAGGCTTTTTCCTTCTCTTTCACTTTTCTCTTTGCTACAATGTACCTATTCACCATTTCACTGTTTGACATTAGTTTGTTGCTATACATTAATGTTACATATCAATGCAACACTGGGATCTGTGGTATCGGAAAATTTCCTTTTTCAAAACCTTCCTGAGAGAGTCTGTGTTACAGAATGAAGTAGTCAAGGTTAATTCTTACACTGTCCTAAAAATATACAGGTAATGGAATGGCTTGCTGAATAACAGCACCAGTATGATGTCAGTCTGGCTGTTTTTATTATTCAGATAGCAAAGTATAGAAGAATCACTGAGTCAAAGTCATAATTATCCAATAAATGAATATAGTATTATAAGGTCCTTTTTCATCTTTTTTATGAACGACATAATTTTATTTTGTAGGCCAAGGAAAAAAGCATTTCTCACCGTTTTGCTCCTTTTTCACTTACAGCTCACTGTTTCTAGTAGCACCTTCCACATTAACCAAAGCTTATTTCCTTTTCTATAAAAATCTCTGTGCTGAATGAAGTTAAACACACAGTTGTCCCATCTCAGTTGACACTCAAAGTGACGACTTGTGTTACAGCTTCAAAATGATGATCCAAGACAAGCTTTGGCATCAGGTTTTTTTTATTTAAGTACTTTGGGAAAGGATTTGTTTAATAGTTAATGTGCAAACTTAAAGTGAGTTGGAAACGTTGTCTTCTTGGTCATCTGTAGGCTGACTTTCTACCTGTCTTGGACTTAAAACTAGGAAAAGGGAAAATATTACATGTCACGTTTATTTACCACTACTTTGCCTATGTGTCTTGCATTTGATAAATAATCATAAGGCAGAACCAAGCAATCAGATTTAGTACTCTTTTGTGTATGATGTTGGATGAAATTATTCTGAGTCATTATGAGAGAAGTAGACAGAGCTTTTGGCAGGCAGAGAGGCATTTTTTGTCAAACATACACCTTTGCAAGATGACCTATCCCTTGTCTGAGGAAAGGGTCAGCTTTATTATTCACTGAAGGGGAATGTGATGGGAAATGAGTGGGAGTACAAATGGGGGACTAGTCTATTGTATTTATTTGATGAGTAACAGTGTAGATTGTTATTCTTCCTTTCACCAAGGCATTCAAAGGACAAAGCCCACTCAGAACCTGGCAATAACATTTTCTTAACATTGGGCTGATGTTTGTAGAAGGTTGTTATGGCTTAATTCCAGATGGCAACTAAGCCCCACACAGCCACTCTAACCTGGTGACATGGGGGAGAGAATTGGAAGGGTAGAAGTGAGAAGACTTGTGGGTTGAGATAAAGTTTAATAGGTAAAGCAAAAGCAACACATGTCAGCAAAGCAAAACAAGGAATTCATTCACTATTTCCCATTGGCAGGCAGATGTTCAGTCATCTCCGAAAAGCTGGGCTCAATCACACATATTGGTGACTTATGGAAAGTGGAAAACAAATGCCATCACTCTGAATGTCTCCCTCTTCCTTCTTCTTCCCCCAGCTTTATATGCTGAACATGATGCCATATGGTGTGGGATATCCCTTGGATGAGTTGGAATCAGCTGTCTCAGCTGTGTCTCCTCCCAGCTCCTTGTGCACCCCCAGCCTGCTCACTGGTGGGGTGGGGTGAGAGGCAGAAAGGCCTTGGCTCTCTGCAAGTGATACTCAGTAATAACTAAAACTTCCTGTGTTATCAACACCACTTTCAGCACAAATCCAAAACATAGCCCATACTAGCTCATCATCAGTGAAGAGAATAAACTCTATTACAGCCAAAACAAGCACAAAGGGGTTTTGTTATGCTACCTTGTCAGCCTACATTGAGAACAGGCAATACTACAGTGAGAGTAGACAATAGCCAGGTATTTCTCTCTACTATCTTTTGTAGTTATCCTCTCTGAGGGTTTAACACCTTCTTCTTTCTTACTTGTCCAATCTTAGATCTTCAAAAATGCCTTTTCTATGTAGGCAATGCAATCGGACTTGTAAAGATATTTGTTGAAGTCAGGTTAAGTCTCACCCCTGTTTATGTCTCCACTACTTGTTATTGTCTAAGAGAGATAAATATGCTGGCATTGCAGCTGTAGGCACCTGATGCTATCTGCTTTGTTATTGGGTACTCCTGTGGAAAAACAAGTATGGTTGGTTTTTCTTCTGATATGTCAGCAGCTCTATATGGTGCAATTAATAATTTCAAAATGCATTATATTATTATTAGTTAGTGTTATTGTCTTATAGCCTCCCACCATAGCTCACTCTTTACAGCTTATCTCAGAGTCCATCCATAGTTGCTATTTCTGCTACTATTGAGTTATATTTTAGTATGTGAAAATTAATACAAGTAAAAAATATAGTGCAATGGTTTGGGTTGTTTTTTTTCTCCTGGAGAAGCAATTATTTTGAACATTTGATTCAAAAATGTTCAGAGCTTTTGTCTAGTGGCAAAGAACTAAATTAGAAGTATCCTATAGTGACAGTTCGTACCTTATATTTAGGAATACATCCAAGAAAGTGAATAAGGTCATGTTCATTAAAAACAGACTAGAAAGCTGGAAAATGGTGCAACTTTCACTTAACCTCAGCCTGCTACTATTATCACTTGCAAGACTGTAAGTCTTCAGGGTTTGGTTGTAGACTGAGCACTGTTTCCCGCTCTACATGTATTCCATGTCTAACATGCTCTGTCGCCTAAATAAAACCATATTCCTCCATGAGCTCATGCATTTTCCAGTATCCAGAAATGACTGCAGAATCTCTCTTCATTTAGTTGCTCCTTGCCAATGACAGTGATACTAAGGAAAAATGCATATACCAAGAATTGAGAGGGAAGCAAAAGTTCTGCTAAGCTATTTAGTCTCTTTTTTCCTCCATCACTCCACAGTTCCCTTAGTAACTTTATCTTTGCCATTGTTAGATTTCAACTATGCTTCAGTCTGAACCCCCTTTTTTTGGTTTAATTTTTGACTCTTAGGTTAAAATTTAGTGTACATTAAATTTCTAGTAGTTGCACACCTTTTCCTTTCTTGTAAGCTTCCAGAGTCTGACTTAAGCAGGTGTGTTTCTCACATCATTCAGGGAAGGTCAGAAACTTCAGAGTGAACAATTACCATTTTGCATTTATATATTTAGAGGCTAAGCATTCCTCATAACCAAATCAATACACATCTTCATTAAGATATATTAGTTAGGTCAGTTATTACATTCACAATATAATTTCCCCTTCATCAGCCCTTTGAAGGAACATTTAGAGGATATCTGCCACACAATGCTTTTTTTAACCAACACTTTCAGAATTTAAGCCTTGTGCTTTCTACAGAGACATGAGGAAAATAATGTCTCTTTTTTCTATTTTCCTCCTTTCTCAGCCACAGAAATAAGTTAACACTATTTTTTTCTTCATCTCTCTTTGACTCACAATTTACCTGATGCTAGAACATAATGCTCATTGTTCTTCACATTCTGAATTAAAAAAATGAATGAAATATCAGGCAATATTCTTTGCTCATGATTCTTGTCTCGTTCTCAGAGATTCATGCATGTGGAAACTTGCTATAAGTGCCTTGAAAATACAGTCCTAGTCCTCAGAGGATGATTTCCTATTATTTTGAAACTTTATAAATATGTGTAATTTAAATTATCTGTTAAAAATATATAGAGAAAGACGTGCTAAAACAGCATCAACAAAGTACAGCCATTTCCCACTAACAATAATTATTCTCCGCAGCTGCCTAGTGTATCATATAGGTACCAATATATGAAAGGAGCAACTTTAGAAAAAACCACTAAATTTTCTTTCTGCCCAGTAAGATGTAATCACCTAATTTTTTTTAAATAATTGAGTAATTTTTTTATCATTAGGCCTTTTCAATATGAAAACGAAACAGATATAGGATATGCCTTTATTTTCTTGAGCTGAGCCACCATTCTGTGGTGTATGCCAGATCATGCTTTGGCCTATTTTAAGTTAGATCACATGTTCTTCTGCTCAAGCAAGTTGACCAGTTCTTGTGTATTTGCTAATGTTATAATTTAGCATTTCTGAGTATTAAAAAACTATCAAGAGCTCTGTCTCCAGAACATTACTGGCATATGAATCAGTGCTAATAAAAATGCATTGCTATGACAACTTAATTATAAGTGGAGAATTAATCAGATACAGAGCAAATCTACAGTTGAATGGAACTACTGAATCTTTCAGACTGCTATGATTGTGTGCAAAATTTTGATTTGATAAGGAGGAAATATATTATAATACTGTGTAATAAACTCAGAAATATAATGTAATACAGTCCACATTAAAAAGAAATCATGATTTCATAGTATTTTGGTACTACTAATAAAAATATACTAATGTTTTTGATAAATGCTAGAGTGATTTTACTAGCAGGACTTCACCTTTTCTAATTCAAAATATATTTCATTATTCAGTGAAAAATGTCATTCAGTAAATAAAAGAAAAAGAGATGTGCTGTGGCAAGTTAAATTGAAGCACACTAGACCATAGAGTCAAACTAGCTTATCATGCAAATATAATGACTTTTAAAGACAGTAGCAGTTCACTAAAAAACATTATATAGAAATTTCCTGCTTTGCCTCACTTACCAAACAGGATACATTTCAGTTGGTGTTTATACTGAGTTTCTTGTACGTTGTGATCTGCTGCATTTATTGAAAATAGTTCAATCAAATTCTTTCTGTATTATCACAGAATTCATAGCCATGCTATTCCTGGCTGTCGCAATGTTCTCCAGCATCATGAGTATTTCATGAGACACATTTTGTTCTTTGGCTAGAGGTTACAGGCTTTTCCCAGTCTCGCATTTAGCCTTTTCTACATTTTCAGCTGTTACAAGTTAAACACAAACAAAAAGAGAATGAGAGAGGAATATTTTGTTTTGTAGTTTTCACACTGGATATGTAGGATAAATTTACAGAATAGTGTTTTGGGTTTTTTTAAGAGGTTCCTCCAGATTTAGTTTGACTAAAGGCATTGGAGTGATAATAAACAGAGTACAAAGCATGAAAAATCTGCTCAGAATGACTATTTTATAGCAACTGCTGGTTTGGACAGGTACAACCTTTCTTGTGAAATTGAGTTAAAATAAGGCCTGTTTCTGAAGAAATTAAATAGGAGGATTATCTTGCACTTTTCCTTACCTCTCAAAAGCACTATGTTATGCATGCCTTAAGGGTTAGTAAGGGTTACCTTATTAATTAGGAGGCTTGCATTATTTACAATGCCATTCTAAGCTTATCTTTTTTGTAATATCACGTTGAGTGTTAATAGTTAAAACTGTAAAGTGAATTCATTTGCTTAAAGAACACTGGCTTGTGAGAAAATATTGTACTGAGAGGGAAAGTGCAGGAGTTGGAGTTTAGACAGGTAGCAAAAGCTGGAAAACTTCTATGAAGCTCCATAGAACCAGCTTGAAATGTTTTTTCTACATTCAAGTTCTCAGTGTGAGAGTAAGTGAATCTAGTGATTGTCTCTAGCAAACAGAAATGCATTAAATTGTATATGATAGAGATTTTGGAGTGTAAGTGGTGTCAATACAATTCTGTTTGAAAATGCCAGTTGTTCAGTCCTCTTAGTGCATCTAAGAAATACAATCATCCAAACATCCACAAAATAAATTAACAGTTCTGTTTTCCCTGAAGTAGAAAGTATTAGGAATATCTCTAAGTACTTGTTATTTTAAAGATGTCTGCTAATATTGCTTTTACTTAATATAAACAAGAAATTTCAATTCATACATTCTTTAAAGCCTCATAAGCCTTTTTTTCATTACTTCCTTAGTAATAGGAGAGCATTTTTTCAGTGTGATGGTGAATGAATGCTATGGTATCTTCATATGTAAACTGTGGGATGTGCCTGTCATACACAGTAGACCCATTGGCAGAACCCTTGTCTAGTTTTTTCCTATTCTTTTTGCTTGCTTCCCTGAGGAGCTTTTTCCATTTACAGTTTATTTGCCTTCTCTCTGGGGAACAAAGGACTTGGATTATGTTGTTACAGATTAGTAAAGACTCACATTGACCCTGAGAATCCCAACAGTTATAGTTCCTTTCATTGCTTAACAGGACAAAGGAAGGTAAATTTAATAGAGGCTTGATCCAGAACTTTCTTCTTTTGCACATCTTCAAAGGGACAGATACTACCATGTGACTGTAACTGTTGTCAAGGAAACATTTTGTTTTCTTACAAAGGAATATCTTTTTTTATCAGATCTTATCATACCAATCTCTCATTTTTTCTCAGAAAATAACAAATGAGAAAGGATAAGACAGAATGGCTAAATATTTGAAGCAGAAAAATTTTCCTATTGTCACAAAAGTTTTAGATTTCTAGCTAGAAATAATAAACTTCTTTGTAGTAAAAGTAAAATTGATATTGGAACACTTTGTCTTAGAGAGCCATTCCCCCAGTGAAAGACCGTGGTGAATGTCATATGACATTCATTGACATTATAAACACAGACTTTCAGTGATCATATCATACTGCTTTTTCTTCATATAAAAATAGCAACCTTAACATATTGGTCTTGAATTCAAGATTTCCTGACCTAAATTAGTAATGTTTTTAGTGAACAGGGAGAGGTTGACAGGTTTCAGTGATCATATAAAGGCAAAGGCATTTAAAGCAGATAATTCAGTATTATTTAAACTTCAGTTTTAATGGCTTGCTGTTTGATATTGTGTCATGCACTTGTGACATGTACAAAAGAAAAATTTTAAGAGCTAACACTTAAATAGAAAAAGGTTTCTGAGTTAGAACAACTGTCTAATATTTTTAAATATATTTATAAAGTTAGCAGTAGTCAAAACAAATATAAATAACAACAACTACATGAAAGAATAGATAAAAATGCACTGCAACTTTCAAAAATTAATTTCAGCTTACCAAGTAACATAAAAAGTGGGTCTTTAACAGTATCTGGAGCATTACACTTCCAAAAATATCTTTAGTTCAGTGCTGGATTTGAGCCTGCAGCATTTTGCATGTTACATTCAGAACATAGCGCTGATTCATCCTTATTTTAAAATCAGATTCAAATGGCATATGGTGTCTAAGCAATGTTCTTCAAGGGAAGTAGTTAATACATGCACAACCCACATAGACTATTCGGTGTGCCACCGCTTCTATCATATTATTACTCCTAGAAAATAAAGCAAAGTGTTTGTTTATTGAGAAATTCCCTGGAAACTTGACTGTCAAGAGCAAGGTGACTTCTCGGTGTGCCATAAAAGACCATGCCATGAAAGGCAGAAGTAATTGTAGAAGAAAACAGTGGATGGTCTGAGGGTAGGTGCACTTGGACAATATTATGCTGGAGGCCATATGTTGATCTGTGGATGATGTGTAGTTGCTTCTGAATGAAAGTTCTTATCAGTACTTTAGACAGACAACACGACCAGAAATATTCAATTATCAGTGTAATTGTTCTCAGCCTGAGAAAAGCTCACACTGCAGTACAAACAGTGAGCTTTCTGTTGCTTTCAGAGCTTTTTTTGTGGTCTCAAATTATCAGAGGACACATAATGCATTGCACTGTTCAAGTATCTTTTGTTAAGACATCAATAGTTTCCTAAAACTGAAAGTAGGGGGATAAACCCCCACAACAAAAAAACCAAACAGCTTTCTATAATTTGTTTCTTGTTTTGTTGTTCTTAGTAGGGAAATTTTGTAGATGGATTTGTATGAACAATTTTTGAAACTGAAAACAACTACATTTCACTAGTAATTTGTTATTATAGTTCTTTCAATGACTTCCTAGTAGAAATGCAAATTCGGTGAAGTAGTATAGAATAAGTTCTTACAGATGTGACATTTTTCAAATTTATTCAAATTTTTACCCTCAAGTTTATTGAAAATAATTTTTCAGATGCAGTTCACAGTTCCATTGGGCAATGGAATAGGCTCCCCAGGGAAGTGGTCACAGCACCAAGCCTGACAGAGTTCAAGAAGCATTTGGATGATACTCTCAGGGACATGGTGTGACTCTTGGGGATGGTCCTGTGCAGGGCTAATTGGACTTGATGATCCTTATGAGTCCTTTTCAACTTAGCATATTCTGCGATTCTGTGATATTAAGGAGATATTTTATGGTCCCATAGACGTGGTACTCTAATGCAAACATTTCTGAGACTCACTTACTCCTCTTCAAGACTGACATTTTAAAGCAAAATAGGTTTCTACCATTCATAGTAGAGGGGGAAGTTAGAAATCATGGTGCAGTAACAACATTAAAAGTCAACAAGATCATAAAACCCCAATAAAGATCATGATAATTTAGCACTTAGAATTAGCACTGGTGCAATAAAGAAAGGGTGACCCTTTTAATAATAGGAAATATTAGTCATCCTTAAGATAATTTTGTCATTACCAAATGTGTGCTAATTTTTCATGTATAACCTGTTACCTGTCTGTTGTACATTAATTTTTAAAAGGTGTTATATCATAGAAGCAATATTCTCAATCACCTCACATGCTTCGTGAAAAGAGTAGAGTCTTCAAACTCCATAAAGTCTTAAAGATTAACTTAATTATATTATCTGGACTCTCTTTAATGCCACAGGGTGTCAGACAAGCAGCTTTTCAGTCTGTGGCTCTTTTCCATCTGTATAGTCCTGTTCGGTGGTGAAGGGAGACTGAATCTCATTATAGCTACCTAAGCATTAGTTCTTATCCTTGACAGCAAAACTACTTAGCCAGCAAAACATTTTAGTTTGAGCTCAACAATGTCTTAACCTACTGTGCTGTTGATGACTCCCATTTAAATTCTCTACTGTAGCTCTTCTTTTTTTATTTTTTAATAGAATTGTCATTTTTTAAGATTTTTGTTGATTCACACCTTTTTCTTTCTTAATTTTTTTTTTAAACAGGCAAAGTGCCCCTCCTATCCCTACCCACTTCCAAGCTCCAAATACTTTTTAATGTTGCAATAGCCAGCACTGCTAATAAGTTGTTTGGTGGAGCTGCTAAAGTAGTACCCTGATACACATGCACAGAGTTAGAGAGAGGGAATAGCAGAGTATAAATAGTATAATGAAGATTTTGACTTTAGCACAACAAAAGTATGAGGCAGAAATATTAAACAAGACGTTGTGAGTAAATAAATCTACCTGAGTGAAGAATTACTTATTCTCTAAAAATGGTTTATCAACACACTCTGGAGTTTCTTTTAAATGCACTGTTCTCCAGTTCTAGAAGGCTCTGGGAAACATTAAAATTAGGACTCTTATGTCCACAGTGTCTTAGAACTGCAATTCCTGTAGTCCCACCAGGAGGAGGGTCCACTTTTTCCTACAACTGGTCATGGAGGCACTTCCATGCACTTTCTTGACTTCACTACTTCTTCTCTTAAACTATCCCAACCCTCAGCCTAGCAAATGGGGATTTGTTGCAACTACATTGCTGTTTGGTTTTGATCAGCTGTTACTTTTTTGTCCTAGACATGGTTAAATTTTATCACAGGAAAATGCAATTCCTGCCTACAGTATGTCGTTTTTAAGTTGTTTATATGAAATGGGGTTTGCTGTAGCATTTCCCTCTCTGTTTTATGCAGCATACCTAACTTAGAAGTGAAAAAAACGCTTTTTTAATATATATATCCACATCGTGTGCTCTATACAATCACGATTTTATTGTCTGCTTTCTCAAAGCCTGATCCTCAAACTGAATTTTGATTCATAAGTATTATATAGAAGCTTTAAGTTATGAGTTTCACCTATAGAGGATGATATTGCTAGTTCTATAACACTGAGTGGTGGATTGCTTGTAGTATTTATAGCTGACAATGATTTTTTGACTCTGAAAGGCAGTGCAATTGCTACTAAAACCAATTTTCAGCTGTAGCCAGAGGCTCTAAGACCATACATCTTTATGATTCAGAAACAACTGTAGCTCATGAGCGTTCAGGTCAGTTTTCAAAAAGCAACTTAGAAGAAAGTCTGGGATAAACAAAACTTATCTTTTGTTTTCCAGAGAAAATCTGTTTCATCAGTGAGGACTATTTGTAAGTATGCCGTGAAGGCATGAGCTCATGCACAAGTATGAGGACAAGTATATGTTTCACAGAAGTGAAGATGGTTTGAATTATGCTGTGAGAGGGAAGTTTTGCCCTAAAGCTTGGAATTTGCTAAAAAAAAACCCCAAATATCATTTGGAAGAATTTATCCTAACAGAGCTGGTCAGCATAAGAACAACAAAGCTAGAATCAAGCAAATGACAGAGACAAGAAAGTGTAACTATTGTGTTGTGCTGAAACCGAGGGTTTGAATAGCTGACTTTTTTTCCTTTTTTTTTTAAACAAATACAGAAAGCATATAGAATTCTGTTTGCAGTCCTGTTTGCAATGGTCACTTAAACTTTGAAGGAAAACTTTGGGACTTCATACGTTATTTTGATTTTCATTCTCTATTTTTTTCTTTTGAGTCTGGAAAAGAAGGTTAGTGATCTGATGCATTCTTTAGAAAATAAGAGACTTGAAATAGGGATTATAATGAAATTAAATCCATTATGAAAGAATGGATTATGATACTTGAACTATTTGGATTATGATATTTGAATTCATCAAAATTAACAACATTTACAGGTTTTTATTACAACTAACATTATTCTATTGAATATCATACTTTGACAGTTTTCAGGTTTATCCTGAAAATCTTGCAAAATGTATTAATAGGTTTATCTTAACACAAGAGTAAGTACTGAGCTCAAATGCCTCGGTTCAGTTTCACGGTCAGTGGAAACATAATCAGTCAGTGGATGGAAAAGCAACTGGGAGTTGCAAAAAAATTGTACAAGAATACATGTTGTTTGCTCATATGCTTCAGTTCATTCAACTCTGCTCTAGTAAAGCGGTTTGATCATTTAGAAATTCTGGTGATCTCAAGAATGCCAAGTAGCTCCAAACAGCAGGCAGCAAAAAGCTGGCTTAGAAAACCATGCTGCTATTCACAGAGAGGCTATAATAATCAAGAAAAAGGTGCTGAGAAATGCTTTAACTGGATTTTGAAACCTGATAGTAAATAGATTATACAAAGACTGTAGCTCCTGACCTGATCATTATCAAAGGCCTCTTTTTCTTATCCCTTTTATGTGCCAAAGTATTTGAGGTCTCCAGATAGGAAGTGTTTGAATATCTGCCAGTGCTTTTAAATAGTGATGACATACTGATGTGTGAAAAAAACCCACACCAAACCAAAACAACCTTGAACCAGGTTCTGAGAAGTATATTTGAATGTTTAGCGACTAGCAGGTTGAACTAAAGAAAAGTGAATGTACCACTTGTATTTCACAAAATATTTTTGAGTACACATCTTTCAAAGCATTTAATCCATTGTAAGTAACCTTGAGAAATGTTTGTATTTTAAAGACAGACAATATGAAAAAATTAACATATTACTCTCTTTAACACAGCTTAAATGTGAAAAAAGTATATATTTTTATCTTTTACTTAAGAAAATTAAGTATAAATTATTTGAATGCTGCAAAGGATTATTCCATTAGTGGATATTTTTCAAACTTAAGATGTTGGCAAATGTCTATGTGTCAAACTTGATAAATCTCTGTTATTGCTATGGTATGGAAGAGTCAGCAGAAGGTTTCTACCTCATTAACATGTGAACCTCAGAGGCTGGCTGAGCCTGTCAATGCAGTCTCTGCCTGGACACAAAAGAACAGTTCCCATGACAATTATACTTGGTCTTTCCTAACCAATTTCAAGCAATTTGTTCACTTTGTGGACTAAATTGACCTCAGATATATCCTTACCACTCTGCATTGTTAGATTTTGTATTTCAGTTGCTACATATTTGCAAAAGGTGTATGAGAACACATTGTGTCTCAGTCAGGTAGAGCAGGACCTTTAGGAAGGCTTAAACTGTCTGCATTCTTGGTTATGCAGTGATCTGTACAGCTGTCTAACATGTCTGTATAGGGGCATCTTATTGCTTCTCTAAAAAATTTTGATCTGTTCTTGGGGACATGGTTGTGGAAGCAGATAACCTTTTTTGCATTTAACTTTTTGGTCTTTTTATGTTAGATTGGTGAGAAGAAAGTAGTAATCAAAAGTTCTGAAGTTAAAGCTAGATAGACATGAGATTCAGCAGGACAGAAAAACCTTTTGAAGTGGAGGTGAAGATCTGGATGATATAAAAATTGTTTAGCAAGTCCATCTGCCTGGCCCAACTTCCTTTTGAATGTGGTTTCTCTAATCCTAACTGAATTTCCCTAATCCTAACTGAATTTCCCTAATCCTAACTGAATTTCAGGTACCTTTTTATGTCTACAGAGTCTAAGTGCCAAGACCTCAGGAATACTGACTCAGTATCAGTAAAGAGACAGAGTTTAAGCTTGGACATGTTCAGGGTGAATGACAGCTAGTTAGAGGCTTCTTTGGAAGTGTAAGAGAAAGTATGTCTTAACTAATGACTAGATGAGATTGAGGTAAATGTCTGTGAGTGTGCAGTGCACTACAGTATGAAGCAAGGATCAATGCAAACCACTGCTGAATGCTAAACCAAACCTGTTTTACAGGTGAAAATCATTTATGTAACCCATTTTGTTTTCCATTGCAATAGATGGGGAATTTGCGTATGGTTATTTGCCTTGTGAAGAATAACATAAAAAATGCATAGAAGAAGGGGCCATGAATACAATAAAAAACCATTTCCTGGTCTTTCCTGTTACCATTACTATTGTCATGGACCTTATAAAGAGTACTTTGATGCCACGGTCTGAGAGGTGGGGTGTGGCTGTGACACAGCACGGGCAGGTCCAGAGACAAGGTAGAGGTGCAAATGGAATGCTTCATTGAGGGGAGTAGGGGTTTTATGAGTTTCAGGTGGAGAAAGGGCTAGAACATGGGGTGGAGCATGAGACGGACAAACGGGAGAACAAATCGGGGTAGGGACACAGGAAAAGGGGGAGGAATGTGGGAGGTACTGGGGAAGGAAAAGGCGAATGGTGGCTGTCTCCTCTCTGCAGCTTCTTCAGCCTATCAGAGAGGGAAGCAGGGAAGTGGGCATGCCTGGGCATGCCCGGGAAATACAAATCCTGGGAAAACATACAGTGTGTATACTTATAAACACATAAGAACTGTAAAGTTGTTATCATAAAGTTCTGTCAATTGCTGTACGTTTTTCTCCATGCCTGGAACCTCTCCCATCCTGAATCTTGTTCCTTCACACTTTGACGAAGAAACTAGCTAAAATTGAGAGATGAAGGCTGGGTTTGCAGAACTGTGAATTAAAAATTTAACGTAAGCTTCAACAGTCAAAAAACAACTACCAGTATGCAGATGTTTGCATTTCACAATATCCTTTGAGTGCTGTCATCACTCTTAACTGCAGTGAGGAGGAAGGGCATATATAAAATTTATATCTGTCATGTAATGCCAAAAGCACTTTCAGTAGTTCTGAGGAAGTACAATGTGTAACTGAATGACTTCAGTCTGCAAACTGTTTTATATTCTATTTATTTATATTACTTGCTAGAACACAGGGTTAGAGCTCTTAAAGAAAACCATAACGTATGGCAGCATACCCTTAGACCAGTAAAAAGATGTAGGATTTCATGCTCAAGGATGAAGCTTTCTTTGTTTAGCTCATCTTTGTAACTGTCTTGCTTAACAGAGCTTGGACCTCATAGTGCCACAATAATTAATAGTAAGTATTGCATTAAGTTTATGAGATAAGTGCCCTCTTCAAAGATACTTTGGGGCATGCTAGAATTATTACATTGAATTATATAGTTAGTTAAAAATAGGAGATCAAGCCAAAGAGGTCTCTACCACCTCATTCACACCAGTGCTGGGTGTGACCACACCCTCCTTCAAGTGTGCTTCAGGGGCTGGAGGGAAATAACAACCACTAGAATTCCTTTTGCTGCTCATGTATCATGGAAAAACCCTCAACCTCCCCCACCTTTCATGACTCATGAAAATAATTGGCTAGAAGTTTTAAGTCATTTTTAGGAGAGAGATCAGACACTGCCTGAAGTTCTAGCAATTTTGTCTTTTTTTTTACACAAAAATGTAAGGTAATATAGCACAGATAATGAAGGACAATGGCTCCATTGCTGCTTCCTTCTAGTTTGAGATGAACTCACTCCATAGCAGATAACAGCTGAGCACTCTGGACATTGTGTAGGACTATCCTATGAATCCCTCCAGGAGGCCCAAGAGCTGGGAAGAGCTTTCTTTAAACCCTGCACTCAGATCCATGCATCACATAGCTCAAAACCACCTGGACTTACCTGGATATACTAAGCAGTATGTCATTGTACATATCCATGTATATTCCAGAAGAAAAAAAGGCAACAAGATTTTACCAATAAAATGCCGAGTAACTGAGAAATTTATGTGTGAAGGTAGAGGATGTTGCTAAACAGACGTGAGTTTAAGCTTCAGGGTGTTAAGTGAATGCTGAACACTGATTTTTCTGCAAGTAGAGTTGTCCAGTGAAAAGGCACTTGTCTTAGACTTGGTAAAACTTGATTAAGGTTTCTTCTTCCTATAGACCTTCAGACAACATTAAATCAATGGTATATCCATTCGTATCAGTGTAGCAAAGAAATAAACAGGTTTTATTAACTGTTTTATTAAGCAATAGAACAGATGGCCAAATAAATAGTTTATTCATTTTTTTCCTCAAATAGTTTGATTTAATGGAAGTTGAGGAGCATGTGTAGAGCCTTACTTAAACAATTAGTTGAGCACACAGCAGCTTCAGTCACAGAATGATTGTACATTGCTAAATTTAAGCATGAGGTTATTATTTGTATTCTTAAGCTAAGGTAGAAATACTTTGTTGAACTGAAGGCAAACAAGATTAAATCATCAGTAAATTCACAGAGATTTTAACATTCACTTCAGTGCACCACAGCTCTACAAAAGGTGTAGAAATGGAATTTCGAACAAACAATGCAACAGGTAATTGAGGGATGGGACAAACCAGATGAACTCAGAGACAATCATCTGCACCAAAATCTTTATTTAAACTCCAGAAAAAGTTTGTGAAGGATTTGTATTTGAAAAAGTTACTAGATAAAACACTAAGTGAAAGGAGTGTGCCAATAAAATGTCTTTGTCTTCCGCAATAAAGAAAATGAATGATAGTGGCAAAAAAGTTACAATAGAAGACACCATGCATCAAGAGAGGTCTTTAAAAAATACATTGTAAGGAACAATTGTGCAGTGACAGGGGGATAAATTAGATGACAAAAAGAAAATTCACTTGAAATACCTGAAATGAGATTTTGTTCTTATTTGCTACAACTGGAACAGAGCAAACTGTACATTTATATGAGCAAGATACCAGCATCACATAAGCAGAGTTGATGCAGATGTACTGTAGCTAGTGACTGTATTTCAAAGGTCATTGAATGATCATTAGGGATTAGAAGACTCATTAAGAAAAGTATGCAGAAGTAACATATCTGAACAAGGAAGGCAAACCTCACTGTATTTTCTGGCGGTTGTCAGTGAAATATGTGGGTTTTACATGTACTTGAGAGGAGGAAATTTTTAACACCCTATATATGAACACTGTGGTATCTTTCATATTCAACAGCAACTTGCAGATAAATATTTGACCTTAAAAAACAAAATTGGAGGTAGACTGGAGAATACTGGAGAGACAAGAAGTTCAGCTTTCTAACTTGGGGTGACGCTTCTTTGTAAAGGTGACTCAAGCAGAACTGTAAGTGACCCCAGCACTGCCAGTGCCTTTATTGACAGAGCAACATCTTCAAGAACCTGAGCAGAATGAGCAGAGCTGGGTGCTGGTAACAGGGTCCACAAGAGTTGCAGTGTAGGCAAAGTGGTGAGTCAGGTTCAAGGTCTACCCAGGGAGTACAGTCAGGAGCAGGAGGAGATGAGAGCAAAGAGGGAGCTGGAAGAAAGACTGGGGGCCTAGGGCCATCCACAGAACAGGGCTGGTAACTGGCACTTCTGCTGCACCACTCAGGCAGGGTCTGATGGCTTCAGGCTGAGCTGAAATTGGAATCCTGGTCTGTGGGCAGGATTCATGGATGAAGGTTCATCCAAGGGCTAGGCAGGGCCAGTGAGGCTTTTTGGTGCTCTCAAGACTCTTGACACCGTGGATTTTTAGATGGTGATGGCAACACCTACACGTCTACAGGTTAAATGCCTACAGCTGAGCTAACCTGAGCTAATCGCTCTCATCAAAAGAGAAATAAGCAGAACTCAGCCTAAACACCTCTAACAAAGTTAAGAAGCAGATAAGTGTAGGCTGGTAACTAACTTACATAAAGACCTGTGTGTACAGCAATCCAAAATTAGGTGAGGTGACCAGATTGTCAGATTACATACTAAGTAACAGCACAGTGATGAGCAATAAATCCTGCTTAGTACCATGCATTTAAAATTAGAGATGCCTTGCCACCTTTTTCAAAGTTTGAAAAATAGTATTATTGTGCTAGGTGTCAGGAAGGACACTATTGGAGTCTTTTGAAGTTGACTGGGAATTTTAGGCTCATGTAGTTTATTTAGTGTCTTCTTTTAAATCAAGAGAGTTTCAAAAAAGGGCCTCTACAAATATAGACAAATAAGATAGCCATTAGAATGTGTAATAAAATACAAGGAGTGAATTGGTTTTGTAGCACAGAGCAGCATTTTATCCATGCCTCAGTGTCATGAAAGAACTGACAAGAACGGTCAGAAAAGAAAAATATTGAAATGTAGGTCCTGATTTGAGTTGCATTGTCATAAATATCTTTCAAATCTAATTAAGAAAGTGCCACTTCCTTTGTTTGTTCAATTTTACTTTTAACACAAGACTAAGAGTCATTTACCTTGTCTATTGGCCGTCAGCTCCCTGAGAATCTTTTTATTCTTTCTTACAGGTGGTGTTTGTGGTAGGGCAACTTTTAATGTGGAGGCGTAGATGTCTCTCCACAAAATCACTTAACTTCATTAAGTCTCATTAAACCTCATTCCTTGTCATTGGCTTTTGTCTTAATAGCAACACACATTCACAAAGTAACCTACCAAAGAAATGGCACAAAAATTTGTAGCAATAAGTAACAAGTTTCCATAAATACATAGACATACCTTTTACTGATATTTAGACTTTTGCATGTTATAAGTTTTCGGCAGTTTTTTCTTGAGATAGAGATTTCCTCAACAGTAGAAGGCAAATGTTGCACTCCACTTTTCTGTATTTGAGGGTTACTGTGCATGAAAAACACTGAAATGTTTGCCTGATATGAATTTGTGTCAGTTCCCTACTGAAAGACTTAGAGAGCTTCAGGTATCTAATTCACAGTAGGTAGGTCACAGAAGAAAATTCACTTTTCCTTCAGTAATAAGTCATGAGTCTTCAGGTTACTTAGAACACATTTTTGTTGTACAGAGAGCAGCCCCGTTCTCCTCTCTGAACTATGTCCTTTTACCATATTTTCATCCTTTTCCCATCTTTTAATTCCCCTTTCTTTCCTTATTTCTGAGCTTCTAGTCTCACTGATAGTGAATCTCCTTTTGATCCTCTTAATTGATCAAACCTTTGCATGAATCTTTTCCTTTTGCAACTGCAGAAGCTGTAATAAACTCTGACCCTCATGAGGGTTTTCTGGTCATTTGCCTTTTGTTTTTCAGTCTCACAGATTCCTTCACTTCCACCGTTCTCTCTAGAGAAGCCTCTCATTTTAGAAGTGTTTTTGGGTTTTTTTGGGGAGTTGTTTTTGGGTTTGGTTGTTTGTTTTTTTTTTCCTGTTCCTGATGTTGATTTTTTTTTTTTAAATCTTTATGGTTTCTTTCTTTACCCCTTGTTTTCTTCTTTGACAATATCAAGGAGAAATATCCTTTTGCACTGCCTGAAACATCTGAGTCACTTATTACTGTTTCTTGCTGAAGTCCATTACAACCTTTTCATCTACTAGATTACTGAAGATATTTTGTTTCCCCTGCTTCCTAACTTGCTTTATGAGCATCATCTTCACTCTGTTTGCCCCCTTGGTTTTTTTATCTCTCTCTCTACCTTATCTTGTTTATTTCATGGAGACACCACAATCAAGAAAAGCCTTCAAAAACCTCAAATTCTCTCCCAAATCCCTTGTTTGTGTTCAGTATTTCAACTGCAACAGCTGGAGGAAGCAGAAAAGCATCAAATGTCATTTAACTAAACTATCTCATTAAGTATTTTAATTTGCTATCTTGATCCTCATATCAGAGCAGCTGCAGCTGAATTTGGGTGACACAGAATGGACATATTATTTGGTAAGTGTGAAATAATGTAACTGATGAAGGAGAGAAGAGCATTTCTAGCATGAATAGACACCATGAAATGGTTTATATAAAGCTCAAGAAAATTGACCTAATCATCTGATACACAGTTCTGCTAACAATATTTTAGGTAGGAAAGTGTTCCCCCTGACAAGCATGACAAATACTGTTACAGTATTTTCTTGCCTTTGCTCTGCTCTGTGTCAGTGGCAGCAGAGTTATTGTTAGGTTCAGGCAGAGCTATTTATACCTTGGGATTTGCAGTGTTCCCCTACCTATTCTGTGAGAGAGAGAGAGAGAAATAAAGGGAAGGAAAAAAAAATAAATGCTATCCTTTAAAAAAATATTTGCCCTATTCCTAATCATAGTGAGAACATAAAACCAACTTACTATTGCAGTTGGTTAAGTTGAAATGGGGACCTTTTTTTTTTAATTTCTGCCCTTTGTCTTATTTGTCCTTCCCTTTCTCCTGGTTTAGACTACAAACTAAGAGGCAGGAATGGCTGCAGCATGGAAGGTACAAGCCAAACCTCCTGTACATCAATCCAACGAACCATTCTTTATTTAAAAAAAAAAAAAAAAAAAAAAAAAAAAGAACAAAAAACCCCCAAACCAACAAACCCTAAAAAAAACCCAACAAACAAAACCAAAAAAATCCAAAATTATTTTGTATTAATCAAATCACAGGCCTGAAGTAACCTTTCGTAAAAATGATGCTGATCTCCAAGTCCTATATAAGGAAATGTTAAAACATATTCATCTCATCTACAGCCCCAGGAGATCCTTCTCTGTTCTTGTTTATCATAGGAAGGAGATTGTAGCAAGTTATAGCACTTCTAAAGGGTAAAGCCTGTTTTTCACTATACTGTACATATGCATTTTTAAGCTGAAAATCAGGAGACAGACTCAAGGTTCTTTCCTTTTCCCATCACTTGTTATCATCTGGAGAATAACCGAAGACTTCTGTATCCATTTTGTACCCCTCCAAAACTAGAAAATATTCCCATTGCTTTCCTAAAACTCTTCAAATTCAAGCATTCTTCCTGATGAGAACTGTGAAATGAAGTTAAGATTTTGCATAGAAGGCCAAACTGGCAGACTGATGGATTTCTCTGAAATATCATAACCTTGAACAAGTCCATGTGAAACAGAAAATAGACTTCTAGAAATTTTCTTCGGAATAAATTTATATTGTTTGTACCAGAGTCCCTGCTGATCATCTGTAAGAGAACACCATATTACTGGGATATGTTTGCTTCCGTCAACCCAATTTTTTTCACTCTGACAAAACCAACTCCTTTGTTATTTTGTCATCTATGCTTAACTGATTCAGTCTTAAAAATATTTTTCTAAAGATTTTTAGTAGCTTTATAAAAGTAAAGAAAAAACACTTCAACTAGCTAAGACACCTGTAAGGAAGAGTAATTCACCTTTTTCTTCAACTGTTTAAAGTAAAGCAAATGATTATTCAGTATTATTTAGCAATGCACATAATTTCAGGTGACTACATTTGCAACATTTCTATTTTTCACTTTTAAAGTAACTTTGAACAGTTATTTCTTTGTTTTTAGACGTGCTTCTTGCAACTGAAAGGTTAGACATGCTAATTATTTTCAGATTGATAATTTTGAGTACTTCATTAGCATTTCATGCATCAAGGGTGTTTTTATTGACATCTAAAATTTGAAAAGTTTGTGAAGAAAATAATTTATGAAAAAATTCCTGGGGGTTTTGGTTGACAAAAACCTGTCTGTGTAAAAATATTTGCGGAAGTTGCTTAGGACTTCCTTTGCATCTTTGTCCCATACATTTGCTCAGTATCAGGAAAATTGCTCTGTGAATCTTACAGATCTGTTCATTTCACTCAGAATAATTGCATCCACTTTATGTGAGAGAGAAATGTTTGTCCTCAATTTATTTTCTGTTAATAAAATGCATTTTTGAAGGACAGAAAAAAATAAAACAACAAAATACAAAACACAATTCTGAATAGGTTTATTTTTGGATTTTGCCATCATTTGAAAATGACCAGGTTTGTTTGTTTGTTTGTTTGTTTGTTGGGTTTTTACTGTGCCAGCATTATCCTCTGTCTTCAGCATGCCATCAGCTGCTGCTTGAATGAACTGAAAATTACATGGACCACTCAGCAAGTAAATGTTCTTCAGACAAATCTTTATCAAGTGTCCACAGATTCTTCCCTTTTGGGACTTTCTTCTACAAGAAAATATTATAAATGATCAATCATTCTTTTTGAAGATGATGATGAAGAATTCAGGAATGTCAGCTGCTACAATTCATCAGATAATCTTGACTTTTGAACAGAATTCAGTGGAATTTTCTCATAGCACTTACTCTAGATAATGAGCTCAGTCATGAGATTTCTGTCTTCAGCAGTCTGAGCATGGTTTCACTGTATTGTATTTTTCCTTCAGCAGTTGTTCAGTATGATTATTAGATATTCACCAGTGTACAATCCTTTATATTTTAATGGATGCTTAACACTGTTGGTTTTAACCTTAAGATTTTAAAATCACTGCTACTGTTGTTTTTTTCATGATTTTCCGTGAAATACTGTATATTCTGCACAGTTCTTTATGCAAGCCTCTTTTAGCAACAACTGATTCTCATAAACTAGCATTATGTCTTTGAATCTCACTCAGTTATTCTCAACCTACAGTGGGACATAATGTGATGTCTTTCGACTGTTTTAAAAATGTAACATCATAAGAGCCCAGACACTTAAAACAAGTATCAAAAAAAAACAACAAAAAAAAAAAAAAAAAACAAAAAACCAAAAACAAATTTTCAGTGTAAGAACAATAAAATTACAAATTTTTAAACTCAAATGGGATATTTTTATTAGCTGTTTGAAAAATGCACATTTTCTTTTCTAAATTTTTAAAGTATTGAAGACATATATATATATACATATATGCAATATATACTACATATAAGATTATCAGAGAACCTAACAATGCTAAATGATTTTAAGGGTAAAGGAAGCAGGAAGAAAGGACTCCATCTAATAACAAGAGTAATCTGAAGAAAGTAATTTTCAAGTGAATTGAAGCTTTTATCTGCTACTGTGTAGAAATGTTGAGAAACGTGAATTAGAGCGTGGGAGCTGACAATGGCTACAAAGCAGGATGCTTAAGACACAGTAAAAGTCTGTGGGCAATTTATGTTGGTGTGCTACACACAAATGGCTATCCTCAAAGGTGTCTGAATTCAAGGAGGGACTAGCTCCCCAATATACAGTGAAGAACAGATTTGTTTAACTTGTTCTTCTACAGAAAGAAGAAACAAAATAATATGAACAAAGAAGATAACAGTAGCAGCAAACCTATAAAACTACTGCCATAGATTAAATTCAGTAAAAATGAGGTCCAGGCAATAATTCACCAACAGCTTCTATTCACTTCAGGAGCTGCTTATCAGAAAACATGAGTTAGCCATCAGTGATTAAGAGCAGTGCTATTATAACAGAAATTACATCCCTATCCAGTTTGTCACTTCATCTTGAAAATATTGATATGTCTTACTGAGGAATTTTGTTTAATCTCATGGCTGCTACCTGTCTGTTGGAGGTACTGTTGTCTGTCTGAGAGGATAATTAGATGGGTGAAGGACAATAAAACAGAAGGGGACTCTGTTAGGGAAATTGAACACTGAACAATTATGTTCCTAATAGATTTGCTTGAACTAATGGCAACCTATTTTAATTTGAGACTACTTAGAAGTACAACTTCTGTAGTTTTTGTTTTTCTTAATATGTAAAGAAAAGATGTATTCTGAGAGTCAACTTATTGTGCAATTCAGAGAACTGGACAATAGCAGGAAAAATGGACTCAAGGTATCAGTGAAGCATTGAGACAGGACCTTTAAGGTGCTGCAGGCTTAGAGCCTGCCTGCTGTTTCAGAAGGGACCTGATACACTTGGCTGTGGGGGAGCCCTGACAATTTTACTACTAACTTCACTGTGGAAGAGACATATAGTTATCTTTTTATATAAAGCAGGTTTACTATCCAGATGCTTTGCAGAACATAGGTACCGTTAATTACTGAGAGATTAATTTGATCCTTGTACTTAACCCTCTGACAAAATGAGATTTTATATCAGCTGAGTGAGACTGGGAGAGAGCTCTCTCTTTTTAATATCGTGCCTTATACAGTTCATCAGCTTTACAGATTAGAAATCTGACAGCTCTTAATGTCTCCTAGTATATTGCACTGGCTGCTCCACAACCACAGCCACTGACAGATATGCTTTAGTTTTTATAATGCTTAGGAAATAAGTGTTTAAAGTGTGCACTGCTGTTTCTCCAGCACCACACGAAGTTCCAGATCCTCTCAGAAACACTGCTGCAGTGCAGCAGATAAACACTGCTCAGACTGTGCTCTCCCAGAGCTCAGTGTTTTGTACTGTATAATCATGACATCTATAGCTGCAAGCTGATAAACTAGCATCAGCTCTCCAAAACACTAGCAATGTCATTCAGACATGATATGTTGTCATGCATCCCTTGTCCCCACCCCACACTTCATTTTACAACATGCCGTGTACTCTCTATATAGCCAGACCTAACAATTCTTTATTCTGTGGGTAAAAAAAAATCATGGTATAATTGCCTTATTTCTTTCTTTTCTCTGTTTCTTAACTTGTACCAACTTGCAATAATTCAGTCTCTTGTACCAACTTGCATTAATTCAGAATTCCCAACTTTATATTGCTATCTGTAAGCCCTTGAACAGATCTGGTGATACAATGCCCAACAACAAGAAAAGGTGGCTGAAAATTTTCTTTTCAATGTCATTCAGCACAAATGCAGTGACAAATTGACCACAAAGTTCTCATGTGCATGGACTTACTGGAATTTATTTTAGTTGGCATTTTAGTAGCTATGTAAATTTTTTCTGCTGTTCTTCTATCTAGATGTTATGGTACCCTGAATCAAAATTCTCAAGTGTAACGAGTGTTGCATGGTCTACAAAGGCACACAGTGCACTGATTAATCAAGCCCTTTGGCTTTTTATGTTTTTCACTGTCCATCTTGCCAATTAAACACTTCTAAGGAGCTTGAAGCAATGCTTAGTATAAAATTACATACCTTCTCAGAATGTAATTCTAAATCTGAGTAAATGAGAGGCATATTTCTGGGAAATGTTCTGTGCATAAGTCCAAAGACATTTAAACGGCAGTGTTAGATTTTATTTGTTTATTTTAATTCTGAGAAAACAACAAAAGATTCAAGTGTCAGACCAAGCTGTCAAAATGTTACTGGAGGTAGATGAAGGAATGCTGTCTTGCCTTGCCATGTCTTATCTTGCTTTGCCTTACTTTACCTTTCCCTTCCCTTTTCCCCAGTAAGACTGTGCCATTGCAGCTGTCACAGCCAGAGCCTTTTAAAACCTACCATGTCCTATTGTCTGTGCCAGCAAGTCACTCCTAGCCTTTAAAGCTCCTTCCCCTTTGCTGACTTCCATGAAGCTTTCAGGGGGTTCTCCCAGTCTAATGTGTATAATAGCCATCACCTGTCCGACCCTGATTTAAGTGCAGACGAAGTGAACTGGAAGTCTGCAGACTCTTGTCATTGAATTGGTTCCTAAAGGTAAAATTTCTTATAATGTGAAAAATGCTGTGGGAGAGAAGAAGCTGTAAAGAATCTTAAGGTCACCCACTGTCCTTTAAATTCATGCTATAATATAGAACTGCAGCCTGTGACTCTTTAGTCTGCTGAAACATTTCTTTCTTTAAACCTGTTTTTATTCTTTGAAAGTTGAGTGTCATGTAGTTACAGCATGGCATGTACCAGTTTATCTCTGCTCTTCCCACGTTTTCTAGTGCTTTCCATTCTGTTGAACTAATGAATTGCTTAATAAATATTGACCACTGTAGTGCACATAAATCTGTGAAAGTATGTTACTACATTAACAAGCTTTCTGTGATCTTAACAAAGTTCAACAAAATAGCAAAGAGAGAATTTTCCCTCAGTATTAAAGTTCTGAGAAATGTAAATTACTGATGACTATGTTTTTCCAATGTTTGTGTGATCTCAAGTGGAGAGGTAATCTGATATCATAGACCTCATCTGTTTAATATCCTAGTTCTATTAAGAATAAAATACAGATTTTTTTAACTCTAATTAATTATTCTTTAATCCATTTTTGGAGAGCTATATACTTCTTTGACTGCAGGAGGGATGTTGTGATTCCATGGAAGTGCCTGTGTGTTCCTACCTTCCCTATCTATTCTGTAATACGTGAGAAAAAGAGTAGCCATTTTTTACTTACAGCTTGCTTGTTAAGTATGTTCAGATTCTCCAGTGTACATCCTGCTTGAGAGTGCTTCTTGAATTAACCAACTGATATTTGCATATTCTTATTCCAAGAAATAACTAGGATTTTTTAACAGTGAAAATATGGACTGAAGTTACATTAGGGTGGACAATTCAGTTTCTGTACAGAGAAAATTAAGCTGAGAAAGAATGACCAACCTATACATGAAGAACTTTGGTTCCCATTTTACAAAACAGAATGTCACCTAAGAATTGCACTACTGTAACAGTTATTTATATTTGAAAAAAATCATCTAGAGGCCTAAGAGAGGAATTTGGCATCCATTATGCCTTTTCATGTCATCTCATTTAATAAAATGAGAAACTCTATCTCCAGGTGTTTGCAATGAAAGCATGTGGCAGAGGGCAATGTGTTAATACAAGAAAGAGAGGAAGAGAGAAAAAGGTAACAATGAAATTATCTTGATTACCAGAATGAGAAGCAGACATGGCCCAACAGTGGGTAGGTGTGGTCAAGGGACAAAGATACACTTTAATAAGCCTTGAAGAAGACTTAGTAAATATTTATGCAAATCTTCTTAGCACTGTTTATGTAAAAACAAACAGTTCTTTTAAGTTTTCTGTGATTTAGTTAATCAGAATTCTTCCAAAGGAATGAAATTATCATAATTATTTCAGGAATATATGTAGTATGAAAATAGCCATGTTTTGCTTATTTTTTTTTGCTTGATTTGGTTTTACTCTTTCAGTATACTGCAGTTTCTGCACAGAGTTTCTTTACTGTCTTTATACCAAAAGACTGATTTCCTGTTGCGTAAATTAGAGTTTCCTAAGACTAGGGGATTTTCATTTCGTCATTTTATCACCAGCTGTTTTGTGTCTGTAAATTGCAGGTGAATCTGTCTGGAAAGTCTTCTTCTTCACTCCAAACTTCAGTCCTGAGGACTCCAATGGTTGCTATGATTCTCATGTTTGCTTTTGCCATGGAGGATTCATTACACAACATAATCCCCCACTGCTCTTCGATCTGTCCAGAGACCCTGAAGAGAAAGTCCCGCTGACTCCAGAAACTGAGAGCCGTTTCTACGAAATCCTCAGGGTCATTCACCAAGCAGTAGACAATCACACCAGATCCTTGCAGGCTGTTCCTAACCAGCTGTCATGGGACAACCTTCTCTGGAAGCCATGGCTCCAGCTCTGCTGCTCATCTCTCTTTCAGTCTTGCTATTGTGACTATGACTCAGGAGAGAGTCCACTGGAAGTGCATTCAGGATAAACAAGCTGCAATTCTCTGTCAGAAACTGGAACAGAAGAATGTGGGTATCTGACTTGAACCAGCGTGGCACTAGCCTTCCAGAGGTTTTGTTGTATTAGATGAGGACCTGTCTTCAAAGACACATTGCAGTAGAAGAAAATTTCAGTCAATAAAATGTGCCAAGAAAGGGAGGATGAGACACTGCTTTTCTGCCTTTATCATACAGCATGAAAAACATGTTGCCATCCTCATCTACAAATGAGTAGACTGTAGGCATTTTCTATGTGAGATAATTTTCTAGACCTTCAACTTCAGCTTCTTTCTTACACAGCAAAGAATTTAGCTGTGGTTTCTGTCAATCACAACTACTAAATGCACACTTTCCTGTCCTTTTTGCTAAGTGTTATCCACCATTAGTAGGACATAGCACTGAGTAATTAAAAAGAGAGAGATAGTAGTGGAGAGGTCCACCTGTGACTGTCATGTGGTAACTGATAGGTAGGTTAATAGCAGATTTGCAACATCATCTCTATCAACAAGCATCACGGATATGAAAATTAACAGACTGCCAACAGTCCAACTTTGTATGTGCCATAAAAATGTACAGAGCTATGTAGTGGAAGTCGTTGTATCCATATTAAAATGATGCTCCCCAGCATCCCTACTGTCCTATTGCATGTCAGCAACCTTTGTTTATCAGTTGTGCACTTGAGTGTGTACCATAAGTCACCATATATATATATATATGTGCAAGCCAAATTAATAACCCCACAAATCCTTCAGTCTCTGATACAGGCACACCTTTATGGTCGTAGCCCAATTGATAAAATAAAAGGTTTGGTCCATACTCGATATTTGAGTTCCAAATACACGATCCTACAAATATATCTTTCACTATCTGTTTACCATACCTATTCTTCCATTGATGAATGTAATCACAAATAAATAAAATTTGGTCTTCCTTTAAATATCTTTGCCATCTTTTAAGATTTCTGAATAGGATCTATGATTTTCTGAAAATAAACTTGGGCTTCAGTACTTAAAGCCAAATATAACAGTCTCTGAGTTCTTAGCAAGGCCTTGGGAAACCTACTGTTCTCCAGGGCTAATTTCTGTGTCCATTTTTATCTGAATCTTATTCAGGCACATTTTGTTTCCACTCCACAGGCAGACAAGCTATTTTCTTTGGAATATTGTAGATGAAGAGAACATATCAGCAAAATACTAAAATGATTTGATGCCTGATAATAGAAGGTGACTTGCTCCTTATCAGAAAGAAACAGTTAATTCCCACATTACAATGTATTAAAACCTGTTTGGTGCAAAAGTGATCTGTGTTGATAGTAATGCAATAGCTTCAGTCAGCCAACATTAAGGTTGTGACCTGGTTCTTGTGAGCTATTGAAGCCTGTCCTGTAAAATATATTGTGATATATGGCGTATTTCTCTGTCTGTAAAACCTAGGCTTTATTTGATTTTTCTGCTACAGTTTCATTCCAAATTTCATTCTCCACAATATCCAGATGCCTGTCCTGGGAAATGTACTTTTTCCTTGAAGTCCTATTTTTGATGTTCCACCCTGTGTTTATGATGGTATGTCCTCTGCAAGCTCTTTGTAGGTGGCCAAGTCCCATGTGTGCTGATAAAGTTTGTCTGTTCAGATATTTCCCTGATAACCACTCAGGACCATTTACATTGCATCAGGAAAGCTGTCAGATGGGCATTCATATGGTATAATTCCCTCTGTGCTTTATTTAATTACTGAATGTATTACATAATCTTAGGAAGAAAGATCCCTGCCATTTGAGTACAAGTATTATTCTGCAGTGATAGTGGCTGCCTCTAGAAATCATGGCAGGATCCATACATCCCAAATTTATGGTCCTCACCATGTGACCGTAGAACCCCTTGGGGCATGGTGCTGGTGCCACTGTGCCTCCCCCTGCAGTGGGTGAGCAGTCCAGGCTGTGGCTGAGGTGGCAGAACACCATGGCATGGAGGGATGCTCTTTCCAACTCCTGCAGCTCTACCACAGCTTACACAAAAACTTTTTCAAGCAAGTATTCCTACTGAAGCATGTGGGAAAAAATATGTAGTGTGTTAGTATACAGTGCTAAATCAGACAAGGTGTTTGGTGTCATTGGATCTATTTTGTTCCCACAGTTTCTGGGCTGTAACCTTAACTAGTATCTCAATTTATACTGTCAAGGACCTCCACATGGTCCACATGGTTTATACTGTCCACAGACCTCCACAGATGGTGCTGTGTTGCTGTTATTTCTTTTATTTTCTTTCTGCAGGTACAAGAATTGTTTGTTCTGTTTGGCACAACAGTTGTTCTGCGCTGCCTGACTGAAGTCCAAAAATGGTAATTTTTCTACTGCTCTAGTTTATTCTTGCCTGAATATGACTTTTTTTCATACCCTCCTTGGCTTTTGGTGTCATCTTTGTAATCTCCTTTCTTTAAACATCCACATCCCTCAAGTATTTTCCATCTATTTCTTTGCCACTCAGTCCATCTGTTTGCTTGTCATATTGATTGTGATGGTTATTTTACCCTAAACAAGCAGAAAATGAAAAGTGGTCTTTGTCAAAAGATTCAACTGCTAGGGCTCCTTGATTCTGCTAACCTCCTGCTTATTTAAGGTTTAGCAAGGATTAACTTCATATTATGAAATATAAGAAATTAAAACACAGCCAAGACACCATAAATAGAAAAAGGTTTTTTTGTGTGTGTTGCAAAAGCTTCATATTTTCCAAAACAAAATTTAGTCCAACATTTAATACTTTGACTTAAGCGGTAAAATCTGAAATCCATTTTTAAAATTGTTCCTTCAGGAAAGATTCTATTAAGAATAGGGCAGTATTTTTCATACTCTATGTTAATGCTATTTTGTTTAATGCCTAAAATAAACCTTTCCTATATTGCAAATGTATTATACCTTTCAGTACTGTACCTTCTGTTCTACCGATGGCATGTCAGATTGTGATAATTAAAGTAGTCTTCTTTATTTGCAATATAAAATGTGAAGGACAGTATACCATTTGTGTAATGGCACTGCCTGAGCTAACAAGGAAAAGTTTTGTTTTCCACAACAGGTTATTACAGAATCACAGGATCAGAGAATATACCAATTTGGAAGGGACCCATAAAGATCATTGAGTTCAGCTCCTGGCCCTGCACAGGACCATCCCCAGTAGTCACACCATGTGCCTGAGAGTATTATCCAAACACTTCTTGAACTCTGTCAGGCTTGATGCTGTGACCACTTCCTTGTGGAGTGTGTTCCAGTGCCCAGTGACTCTCTGGATGAAGAATCTTTTTCTAATATCCAACATAAACCTCCTCTGACACAACTTCAGGCCTTCCCTTGGGTTCTGTCACTGGTCACCACAGAGAAGAGATCAGTGCCTGCCCCTCCCCTTCATGAGGAATTTGTAGACTGCGATGAGGTCTCCCCCCAGTCTCTTCCCCTCCAGGCTTTTTTTTTTTTTTTTTTTTTTTTTTTTTTTTTTTTTTTTTATGGAATATACATGATTTACAATTTATTAACAAAGAAGGCTCAAGGAGAATGTGCTGCTCTGGTACTTTGAGACTGACTTTCAATCTATCATTTAATGAACTTCAGTATTGTACCATAGTGCCTGTTTGTAGGATGTGTCAGTTTAAACTGAGAGTTAAGCTTCAGAGAAAAGTGTATTCCTTTGTAGTACTGTTTTACAGTATCACATCCTGGTTTGTCACAGAGTCCCTGTATGGCACAGAACAAGTCATTTAACTTTGTTTTTCAGTTCCTCCACTGTGCCCAAAGAAGGATAACAGTATTTCTTTAACTGTTGGGAATACTGAAAGAACAAACGATGTTGAAGGTGCACTTTCCAGTTAATAAGGCATGTTCTCTACAGAAGGTACAATTTAAATGCTGGAAAACTCTGATGTAGAAGATTCTCCTTTATGAGGAGGTATTCAATATCCTTAATTTGAGGACTGCAGATGAGTTCTGTGTGTACTGTTTAGCACACGTAGGATCAGGATCTGGAGGAGAGAGAATAGATGGCTAAAAAAGATACACACTGGGGATTCAGAGAAAGTTATGTCACATTTTTCTAATTATATTTATTCTCTTTTTTAGAAGTCACAGGTGACTATGTGGAATAATAAAAAATGTTTCCCCCTCAGGGACTGGAAGTCACAGATTCTAGGCTCTTAAAAATAGAGATGTCCTGACTTGCCTCAAATTACTGTCAGAAAAAGAAAAATTAAAAAAAGAAAAAGGGAAATAGAAGCCTTTGGAGATAGGTGTCAGCTCACTGAAATCCAACTGAAAGTTTGCAGAGAACTAGGTGAATATGGTCTGTATCCTTCACAACTCAGTGAGAATCATCACTTGCCAGCAATGGTTTCTTTCACAGTGCAGTAATGTGAGATCTGGGTGTTCAGATATGTGAACAATGTAAAAATTTCACATAAGATATCACCTGATATAGAAACAAATGGAAAAAGAAAGAAACCGAGTGTAAGCATAGCTACAAAAATTCTATGTTCCAATAGATGGAACAATGTTTTAATATATGTTTAATTATTTAATATATGTTTATGACTTAAATTAACACAATGTTTTTTTACTTACATTAGGACATAATAGTTCTGTGCTTTTCATCTTCTCTGTCATTTCCCTTTCCTTTGGCATTGCCTGTGCAACATCGGAAAGACACTCTGAGGAGCAAGAAGCATCCAACCTGCCCTTGTACACTACAAGCAGTATGGGCAGGAGGAAATACAGAGTAGGCAAAACTCTGCACTAGGAACTACCAGGAAGCAAATGGTGTCTGGAGATTATCTCCAGCCTCAGGACAGAGGCTTGCAAATGGCTGGTTCCTCTGGGTCTGTCAGGGACTGCAGGTGACTGCGGGAGGAAGGAGGTGGCATCTCTGGGCAGCTGGACTGCAGTGTGTTCTGCAGCAGTATCCTTCAGTGTCAGGCTGTCATGTGGAAATTAGTTGGGAGCCCACAGGATGCAGGACTCCTTGCCTCTGAATAAATACACCAAGCAGGCTGCTCCTGAGTCATACAGATGACAGATCTTAGTCTGACGCTCTGGCTCTAAGAGAGCAGCAGTCTCGCATTTTGTTCCCTGGAAAACCAGAAGACCTGAACCAGGCATTAGGGACTCCCAGTTTGCAGGACACTAAAACTGCAAATAATTCAGAGAGTCCTGGAAACACCCTGGCAGATCATATGGCATTTCCAAAACATTTTGCTGTTCTTGGTACCTTTTATTTACATCAAAACCAGTAAGAATCTGTCTAAAACTTCACCTTTGTTGTACAGCAAACAAAGGATATTGCAAATTTTTTCTTAAGACCCCCAACAATAGCTTTAACCTGCAAGTTTGATACTGAGAACAGTGAGTTTGTGCCAACAAAAGGTGCAGGAACTGAAGGTTTCTTATGCATATGGAAAAATGCTGAATTCCAGACTCCCACTATAACTTGCACTATTCTGATTGGTAAGATAAAGACTGGCTTGATTATCCACACGTCTCTAATTGTACTGTCAAAGTTATGAAGCATTGCAGAATTTGGGGGATGTGGATTCTAGGCTTTGCAATGCTTATGCAGCATCTCCTGAATATCTAAAAAACATTTCTATTAAAGAATAGATCATGCTAGGTTCCCTGTGGAGATTGATGTTAGTCTTATCTATAAAAGAATGGTGTTGCAGGTACTTCCTTGGAAAATAAAGCCATATATGAAGATAACAGATTCAGCATGTGTGGTCAGCTCAGCATTATTTATTCTACAGTTATCCAATAATAAAGTCTTTTTATGCAGATAATATTTTATTGCGCCTGATTTATGTGAAAAATGCTGCAAAGTAGTTTAAATTATAAGGCAGAGCTCTTAATTTTTACACTTATTTTAAGAGAAATCGATATGAAGTTGCTTTGGGTAACAATATTTATTACAAAAGATTTGATACAAAGCATCTCAAAAGCCTTATGGACTGAAGTTGGGCTGCAAGAGAATAACTTTGGTTTAATTTGGTCTTCATTGCTCATAAATGAAAAAAAACCAAATTATGAAGAAAAAACTCCAGCTTTAAGAATAGTTTGCCTGTGCTTTTAGTGATAAAAAGAATACTAGAAGTTTATACCATGCACGAGAATTTCTTTCATTTTCTTCCTTACTGTTATCTTTTATGCTATAACTCCTCCTGCCAAGCAGACAAAATATGCAGGTTTAGAAAAATGTGCTGATTGGTTTGTAATTGTCAACCTTGCATTGTCTTATGTAATGCATTGGGAAGCAACTGATTAATGCCACTGTCCTGATAACTGTTTAAACTTCAGGGAGTATATTAGAATAGGAATTTTAGATCCTAACACTTCCCTGTCTGATACATACGAAAAACAAAATCATCCAGTGACATGTCATCACTCACTAAGCTTTTAAGCTTTTAAAAAGCATATTTTTCTGCAAAAAGAGCTGCTTCATACACCATCCTTCTCCCCTATATACTTACCAAAGATAAAGGGAAATCCTCTCTAAGATCTGTGCTACTAAATCACAACATTGTGATTATCTTTCAACAAAATTCAGTCACGAGAGGCCAACACTAGCAGCTAGGCATTCTCATTTCATTAATGAGAATGAAGAAAGTCTTTTGCTAGAGCTCAAGCAGCTGCATTAATGTATACTAAAGTAGTGCTGCAGACACTTGGTTTTGTCCATCTGTTTCTAAGCAGTCAGTACCAGTGTAGAGTGTTGCCATCTTTGCTGCATTTGAAACCTATGCTTGCTTTCAGCTATCTCCTGTGTTTTTCCCTTTGCTCTCCAAACCTATTATGGGGAATGTAGTTTCACTTTAAAAATGTGGCTTGACATAAGCCAAGGCTTACCTAAGATTGTTTTATGAAAATATAAACCCTTTCTTTGCATGAAATCCATCAACTCTCTAAGAGAAGCTATGGCTTAAACTAATTGATTCTCAGGATACTGAGCCTTCAGCTTTCTTGAGGTGATCATGTGTATTTACACTAGATTGACAAAGCCAAAGGAATACATAATCAGGAAAGAGGCAGAATAAGGAAACCTTTTAGAGGACATAGGGTATATTTACAGACTGGAGCTTTGAGCATGCTTTCCATCTTCTGACACTGGCTATGGACCCCAGCCAAAATCTCATTCCATATTGTCTGGCCTTGCTCTGCTGGGGAAGAAGGTACAGAGTCAGTGGATCAAATTGACATTGTCAACCTCACATGATGCCTAATTTAAAATTTATTGTCTTTTATAAAAGACTGTAATACAAAAAATTGTAAAATTCATCAGAGCATACCTCTACAAGTCAATTTAGAGGAGTCAAGAATGTTATCAAGAGGTTGAGAGAAGAAATCAAGATCTAGGAAAGCATACAGACTGGGAATGAAAAAAATAACTCTTCATCTTCTGGTTGAAACTGTGACAGTGAGTAGCAAACAATTTTAAATCCAGAGAACTAAGAAGAGGATAATATTCCCTAGCGGTAAGGACACTCACCTGGGCTGTGATGACAGCTTTGCTATGAAACTTCAAGACTGATTAAGTGTTTTTAATCATATGAGGCAACAGATTGCCTCTGGAGCAGAGAGGGACATACCTTATGGCTATGAAGTCACTTTCTGTCGCCATTACTTGCTACCTGACCCCGTGAGTCTGGGAGAGCTTGTACAGAATGGGCAGAAAGTGCAGTGCATTTCTCCATGGCCCCCCCTCTTTTCACACACAACCAGCTGCTTAGGGATGCTTTGTTTTAACTGCATATCCCATCTAGAAAAATGTCAAGGAGGGAAAGCTTTAAAGAAATATCTTCTTTGATCCCAGCATTCGAAAGAATACTGTACTTGTGCAGAAATAACCTCATTGTTGCGCTGCCAGTAGTGCTCTGAAAGTAGGATCAAAGTCCTTAGATGTCATAGGGAGGATATATTCTCTGGGTACAGAAGAATTTATAACACTATAGCTAGAAATGTAGTTTTAGGTCTGAGATTTATTTTATTTGAGTTAAATGAGGAAGATATCTAGAGCTGAATGTGGCTCCATTTCCACCTAGGGCAGAGTAAAACAAGATGGGTCTAGCCTAACTTTTATGACTGTGTGAAGATTATATTAGTTGTGCCTAATAATGTTCTCTTTATTTCTTTTTCATAGATAAAAGAAAAAAAAAGGCACAGGTTACAGTTAAAACAGCATAAAATCTCAAGACATCTGTTTTTAGGGAGTAGAATACTACTTCTTTCTCCTGGAATATTTAAAGCTTTTTTAAATAGTGAGGCATATATGAAGTTTAAATACTTTAAACAGTATCCAAATGCAGATTTTCATAATCAATTTTGCAACTAAATGCCTAATTTTCACTTAAAGTACTTTTTTTTAAGAGTAAATTTCTTTGTTTGCCTGGGGTTTTTTTGGGTTTTTTTTGCACTGACCTTCAGTTCTTTTTGTCTCTCCCATGCTCTGCAAGAAAGCGAAGAAACATCTTATTGGAAGTAGTTAAAAGTGTTATCTTTAGAGGGGTCAAGCAATTTGTTTTTAAGGTCATATTAAAAAAATTTTTATCCCACATTTTAATTATTTTACTATGGTGAGATATTTCAATTAGAATAGTGTTTTGCCAACAGTAAATAAGAATCTTTTTCATTTACATTTTTCTTTTAACATTAATTATGATTGTGTTGAAAGGACTTGACTCAAAGAATACTGCTGAATTTCTGGAAAAAAGTCATGACATTTAATATACAACTCTCAATCTGTACTATAGTGAATGTTTAAGTGTTAAAACATTTGCATTGTTATGTGCATATGATACATTTCCCATCTTCTTGTATCTTCAGAAATATTTTGTAGCTGAACAAACATATAAACTGCACTGAATTATGCATGAAAAAATATTTTAGGGCTCCATCTGCTAAGCATTTCGTTTCAGTTTGTTTCTTAAGTAAAAAATGCTTATGCTGCATTATATTATTATATATATTATGCTGCAGCACCTTAATGGATTTCATTTCCTAATATACTGTATTATCACACAACTAAGCACATATCTAGTAAAAACACAGGCAGAAAGATCCTAGTTCAGCTGGGCATTTAAGCACAGGCTTGCAATTTAGCTGTCTTCAACATTCCTCTGTGTTCAGGAACTTTGCTGAATGAGACCCTTCACAAGAGAAGATACACAGATTAAGTCATGTGTAATGTTTTACTCTTATTATCAATATGTGTAATTTACTCTAAACAAAAAATATTTTGCGTATTTTAAAGGCTAGTTGTTTCCAACCTTTCCCATTCTGTAATTTTTGGCTATATCCATCAGATATTTGTAAGCTTGTCTCCAACCTTGCTTTTTGTTGAAAATGCAGTGCAAGTTAACATTTTTTTTCTGAGCTCAACAGCCAATTACTTCTGTTACTAGGATACTGTTTACCATAAAGATCATGATGTAGAATGTAGTGGCTAAAAAAGATAATAAAAAAATAACAGAACAATTAAGAGCTTTCTGGGGGGATAAATCCAAAGGCATTGACAGTCAACTACTATCCAGCTCTAAAATGTCACAAGAAGCAACACTGAATCTGTTAGGTTCCACTGTTAAAAGAGAGGAAAAGAAAATATTTAAATGAGACATGAAAGAAGTATTTTTCACATGGAGTTAGAAATGAACTAAGCCCAGCATTAACTACCATCACGTTGCTTATGGCTCCACAGAAATAAAAAGCTGTTGGCAGGACAGCAAACAAATCTTGGAAACCTGGATTCAAGCAAGAAGTATATGAATTTGTCAAGTAACCACAGAAAAATATTTTAAAAAGTGTACACCAGCTCTAGTTTTACTTGGATGGGAAAATATATTTGAGAAGTGGTGGCAGTCTGGTGAAGTTTCCAGTGACTGGAAAAGGGGGAACATGACCCTCATTTCTAAAAAGTGTAGAAAGGAAAACACAGGGTACTACAGGCCAGTCAGTCTCTCCTTTGTGCCTGGCAAGATCATGGAGCAGATCCTGCTGTAAACTATGCTAAGGCGTATGGAAAATAAGTAGGTGATTAGCAACAGCTGACATGTGTTCACTAGGGCAAACCATGTATGACAAATTTGGTGGCCTTCTAGAATGGGGTTACATCATTGGTGGTTGAGGGAGTACTGACTGATGTCATCTACCTGGACTTGTGCAAAACATTTGACACTGTCCCACACAGCATCCTGGTCTCCAAACTGGAGAGATGTGGATTTAATAGATGGATCACTTAGCGGACGAGGAATTGGTTGAATGGTTGCACTCAGAGGGTTGTGGTCAATGGCTCAATGTCATGAGTGACATTCCTCAGGGGTGGATGTTGGGACCAGTGCTGTTTGACATCTTTGTCAGTGACACAGACAGTGGGATCAAGTGTACCCTCAGCAAATTTGCCAATAACAGAAGCTAACTCGTGGGGTCAACATACTGGAGGGAAGGGATGCTTTCTAGGGTGATCTGGGCAGAATTGAGAGGTAAAAACCTTATGAAGTGCAGCAAGGCCAAGTGCAAGGGCCTGCATATGGGCTGGGGCAATCCCAAGCACAAATACAAGCTGAGTGGAAAATGAATTGAAAGCATCCCTGAGGAGAGAGACTTGGGAGTGTTGGTTGACAAGGAGCTCAACATCAATGTGCGTTTGCAGCCCAGAAAGCCAACCGTGTCCTGGGCTGTATCAAAAGCAGCATGGCTAGCAGGTCAAGGCAGGAATTCTCACCCACTACGCTTCTCTAGTGAGACCCCACCTGGAGTCCAGCTCTGGGGCCCCAAGCATAAGAAAGACTGTTGGAGCAGGTCCAGAGGAGGGCCACAATGATGATTGCAGGGCAGGGTCACCTCTCCTATGAAGACAGAGAGATTTGGGACTGTTAAGCCTGGAGAAGGCTCCATGCAGACCTTTTAGCAGCCTTCCAGTATCTAAAGGGGGCTACAAGAGAACTGAAGAAAGACTTTTTAATAGGGCGTATCATGATAGGACAAAGGGTAATGGTTTTTAATTGAAAGATTGCAGGTTTAGATTAGATATGAAAATTCTTTATTGTGAGGATGGTGAGACATTGGAACAGCTTGTCCAGAGAAGCTGGTGGTACCCCAGCCCTGGAAGTGTTCAAGGTCAGGTTGGATGGGGCTTTGAGCAAGCTGGTCTAGTGGAAAGTTGTCGCTGGGTATCTGTCAAAGGGGTCCTGGTCCAAGGGGGGAAGAGGACACACAACACACACGAGGATGGTGAGACAAAGGGATGTCTGCCAGCTCAGTGCAGCAGGCAGCTTTTTTATTCAGTTCTCCCACCTCTACTTTCCCATACACGACACAAACATATTCTTACAACAACATCCAGGAATGCAGCACCCGCACTTAGCCACACAGCTCAAGGCTGTGTCCATGGGAACTATCTAATAGCTCCACTGCTCTCACGGGAAATGGCCTAACACTCTGCAACACTCCAAATCCTTCAAACTTAATTTGTGGGGCTGTGACTTTACCCCACAGAAAGTGTCCCTGCCCATGGCAGGAGGAGTGAAACTAGATGGGCTTCCAACTCAAATAATTCTGTGATTCTGTGAAAAGATCTGTTTGATTTAGACACCAATGAAGCCCTGTAATTGGGTGCATGGTGGAGGAAGTCCCTCTAAATCTCTACTTTTCATACATAAATTTTATGTAAAAATGTAGATGACTTTGAAAGTTTCCAGAGGCAGGTCATATTTGTGTTAATTGTAAATAATGAAATTAAACACATAGGTTCCCCCTCCAGACATGCTGAAAGATAAATCCGCAATGCTAATTTTAAAGGAAGAAGCAATCCAGAAGTAGTGGTTGTTGGAGATCTGGGACAAGGGATATCCTCCAGCATTGCCAACAGCATTTATGGTAAGTCTATTCTTATTCCCTGAATAAAATGAAATAGATATTTAAGTATGATTTCACCAGACTGTTTTGGTCAGTGTTAAAACACACAAAATTCTTAGACAGACAAAGTAAATGTTGGGGAAGATAGGACACATTAATTTAGCAAACATGATGATTGACTGTAGTGATGAAGAAATTATTCTTTACTTTGCCTATGTTCAAAATATTTTATGTTTGGACAGGTATCTTAATTTTATTTGCTGCTATTTTTTGGAATGAAAGACATTAAAAGGGACCAACTTGGATTTGTTGCAATAAATGCTATGATCCCAGACTGAAAATGTAATATATATACATGTTTCTATTTCTGTTTAAACCACATTTGTGCTTAGGGACATGTGAGTTTGTTTTGGTATGAATCACTAAGACAATAATTCTGCATTCTCACTTCTCTCCTTCACCATAACTCTGCTCTTTACCTATTTCCATTACAATGTAATATCATGATCCTAAGTACTGTCAAATAACATGTCAAATATAATTCCAAATAAAATACTAATACTGCTAATTGCTGCTACTACTAAATAAAGCTCTAAAGCCTCTTAAAATATAGCTTCCCAAGCAATAGTGAATGACATCACTTAGCAGCCTAAATTAATCCTTGTTCAGTTTTGTGCTTACAAGGTTAAACTGCAAACCAGTAACTGTGTAAGCTCATTAAAAAAGGCTCATTCTATCTACATTAGCTGTACAAGAATCTGAAGTACATCCATATCTAAAACTGAAGTAATTTAACATTAACAAAATATCTGACACAGACCTATAGCACACAGTCTTTTCTTTTTCTTTCTTTTCTTTTCTTTTCTTTTCTTTTCTTTTCTTTTCTTTTCTTTTCTTTTCTTTTCTTTTCTTTTCTTTTCTTTTCTTTTCTCTTCTCTTCTCTTCTCTTCTCTTCTCTTCTCTTCTCTTCTCTTCTCTTCTCTTCTCTTCTCTTCTCTTCTCTTCTCTTCTCTTCTCTTCTCTTCTCTTCTCTTCTCTTCTCTTCTCTTCTCTTCTCTTCTCTTCTCTTCTCTTCTCTTCTCTTCTCTTCTCTTCTCTTCTCTTCTCTTCTCTTTTTTCTTGATTCATTTTAAGTCTTTCACTACACTGCTATTAGAGGGAAAGTAAGAAAGCTAAGGTGGAAGTGAGGAAGGACATATGTGAAGAGGAGGGGGTTGTATAGCCACTGCTACAGAGGTAGTCCACAAGCTGAGTGAGGAGACCTTTCAGGCAAAGTGTTGACAGTGAGGGAAAGGAAGACTTGAAGGTATGATCAACCAGAACAAAACAGAAAATACATCCAAGAAACAAAGCCATAGTATCAACAAAGATACTCCTTTCACCAAAGTAGAGAAGAAAATAATATCTCAGCCCTAAAAAGTAAAATGAAAATTTTGTTCAGTGATATTTTATAAATAGACTGGGACTACATGGTTTCCCTGGCTACATGGGCTTCTTATCATTCAAGGGTATATGATGAACATATAAATGGCTCATGATGACTGCATTCAATAATAGCTGCTAAACACTAGAGGAAAATCTCTAAAGCCTTCCATACAATAAGAATTATTTAATTTATTTAGATGGATTTATTGTTAGGAGGCCTTTGCAAGTAGGTACTGAAACCATTGTGTGTTGCTGCCCATTTGACTACATTGTCTGTTCTCAACTTTTTCTCCATGTCCTTGTATCAGCTATATTAAATAACACTGACAGTTAAAAAGCCTTGATTTAACTTGCATAGATATATCAGGAGATCCATGCCAGACCTGAGTTCATTTAAAATGTTGCTTGACAACCTGATCCTTTGAACTCAATCTGTACTTGATCTTGCACCTCTGTGTTGCCATGGCTCCCAGATTAAATAATGTAACTATTTTACCCTAAAGGCACACCAACAACTAACCTACTGCAAAGAGGTCTCCTTGGTTGTGCTTTCAGTTCTAGAATACTGATGCACAAACTCTCTTCATGCACAAGCATGCACATCATTAAGTTTCCTTTATAAACCTTCAGAATATCCTTTGGAAAAAAAATAGAAAAGGATACAACTTGAATTTCTAAAACTCCATTAAAATTGTTGTTATGATCTCCACCCTGTTAACCTTTATGATCACATTTTCCACAGTTGCTGTTAAATTGCTTCCTGCAAACTGGCAGAACAGGTGACATTGACAATAGGTTCTGCATTTTACCTATGTTATCAATGGGTAAAAATTGTTCTAATAAGCCTTCATCAATAATTATGATTTTGTAAGAAAATATTACATTTATCTTACTGTAAGGTATAAGAATGGTAAAGGGCATACCATTGTCACGTCAAGTAAAGTGCCCTTTGGAATATCATAAACAAAATACAGCATAAAATAACTACATTATGTGTTAGGAATCTAGGAACACAAATAGATTCTTAATGTAAGCAGTTTTTCTTGACAGAAAAACATAGTAATTAAGAGAGTAGCAGAAATACATTTTTCTATGAAAGGTTGTCACTGCAGGAGGTGATTGAAAGCTTTGTGATACCATGTGGTACTTTTAAGTCATGATTGCTAGCTATAGAATATACATTTTAAATTATTTTTCAAATGTTTACCCCACTAGTTTAGGTTCAAACTGTGAGATATGTAGTCATGGTGGCAAACGTTTCCCTACAATCACAGTATTTTCAAAGAACTATCTGTAATGAAGCAGAATATTCATCTGAAGGGGGGCATTTTGGTTTTATTATGAAACATTTGGTTGTGTAATTAGAGGAAAAGAGGATTAAATAAATTGCATTGGATTTTATTTTAAATCTTAACTATTTCGAAAAAATTCTTTTTCCTTCTTGATCTATTCCTTTTTCTTTTTCTTCTTTTGTATTCTTAATCTTTTTGTTGAGATTTTTTTTATGATTATGAAAATTTGTACCTTTTCTCATTTCTAATTTTTTTTGAGAAAAATATGAATAAATTTTAATGAAAACTTTAAATTTTGATGAAACCCCCACTATTTTCTATTAGTGGAAAATAAAATATCAGTTTTGCTAGTAAGTCAGTGTTGCCATTTGCCTGTTTTCTGCAAGGCACTGCTCTTGTGTATGCCCTGAAAGCATTATTGCAAGTTAAAACAAAGGATGTATGTCTGATGCCTACAATCAAGGATATGAATCCATATATCAACTCATAAGTAGAAGGAGATAATTTTTCAAATACTAAGTACTCCCAGCTATCTGTGGCTTAACTCTGAGAGTTAGATGCCATATGTTTTGCTATGAGATATAACATTCTGCTGTAGTGCAACGTTGCTTAAAAAGACATTTTTCAGCCAGTTTAGATTTCTCTTCTTCAAGGAATACAATTTTTTTTCTTAACTAAAGGGTGAATTTTTTGTTATATTTATTACTGCTCTGTGAATATTCCCTGCCCCCTGCCCCTGTGAAGTCTACTCTTTTTTAAAAGGCTTTGGAGCATACATTATTTCAGTGTTCAAGACACATTATTGTTTCAGTCAATGTTTCAGTAGGGTGCTCTGTTACTGCCAGAGCACAGATAGGTCCCATTCAGCTCAATGTTAGATAACACAGATTCTAGAACAAGATTGCAGAAACAGAGAAAAACCATATGGCTAAGAAATTAGTCTCTATCATATCTAGTACTTTCACCACATTCGTATCTTTGAATTTATAGGGCGTGCAAAAGCCTCTCACATGAAAGGTACAAGATAACAAACAGCTGTATACTTCATGCTGGAGAAGTTCATCAGATATAGTACTGATTCCTAATGATGAGAAAGAAGGGACTGAGATGGAAGTTTTTTCTTGGGTTTCTGGTGTTTTTTTCCCTGTCTTGGAAAGCAAGATAGTAATACTGAAATAATACTGAGTAATACTGAAACAATTAAGATTAATTTCTTAATTAAACTACAACTATTCTTCATTACTATGATGCATGTGATCTTGTAAAGAACACCTGAAATTTTGCTGTTTATCAGTCTGTGTCAGTTCCTTGCATCCACAGTTTTTTGGCTGTTGATACTGTTGAAAACAGTTTATTATGTGTAATCTGCTGCCCACATCAATACTAATATACTTAACATTAATCTTTTGTGTTGTGTTGCAAGAGCTCTGGCTCTGCTGCCTCCTCACAAGCTTGTTTGCTTGTTTGCCATCAATCAAGCCATCATGTCATGCCACTTATTTTTTTCCATCAGACATGAAGCACAGAATTCCCTTCTTATAAATGCAGCAGTAGGTAGTCTGGAACTGCTGACATCAGTGCCAGGGTTTCCCCAAAAGGAAAGATAATTTCTCAACCCATTGCTAAAACCTAAACAAAACAAATAAACAAAATAAAGTTGTATGTTTAGGGTTGGGGGTTTTTTTGTTTGTTTGGGTTGATTTGGTTTTTAAATAGAAAAACCTGCCAGCCCTGTTTTACCTGGGACAACTGGAATTGCCTGCTCCATCTCTTTGGTAATCAGTAATTTGAGGCAAGGCTGTTTTTTCAGCCTGAAAGTCAGTTGTCAATCTTGAGATTTCTAGTCCTTCCAACCATCACTCAGTACCCCTGTGCTTACTCCTCTTTTTTTTTATTCTCCAGGAGTAGACCAGTTTTGAGCACATTCCTCAACAGAGCTTCTTTTTTCGGGTGGGGTGTGGGGGCTTTGCTCTTTCCCTGCCACCTTTATACTGAAGCAGGCAGCTCCAGGGACCTCTTGCCCATTCCTCTTCCCAAACTTTCAGCTTTATCTGTGTCACCCATCCCTTATGTGTTTCAAGTGAGACTCCACGTGACAGAGCAGAGGGATGGGAGGGAGGGAAGGGAAGGAGATGGCAGCTTTGAAGGTAATGTGATTGTTTTTGCTTTGCCCTACAAACTAAAAGGTATCAGTTGATACCTCTGACCCTCTTCCATGTCCCTGCCTGTCTGCCACCTCCTCAGTGGAGGAGGAATACTTTTCAAAAGACCTTTCATTGGCTATGTATCGCCTACAGACTGGAGAGAAACCAAAATATTTCTCACTGGCAGGGTTTTAAAGTACTGGAGGTTGGCGTTTTCCCATCACAAAGAGCAGGCTGACAGAAGATAGCCAAATTACCTTATTTCTTATAGTCACACCCCGAGAACTGGGGACTTTGAAGTGCTGTGTTATACTAAGCAGACCTGGTATATATTCCAGGGGATATTTGTATTGCTTTATAAAACTTTGATACTGTGAAGGGATATCAATCAAGTTAATACCAAAGTATGAAAGAAACCTGAAAACAGGACAGGGAAAGTAGGAATCATTTTAATTATAACCAGGAGAGAATAAAGAAAGAGTACTTGCTAAGGAAGATAGAAAAATGCTTTCTGAAACATAAGAGTTTAAAATTCCAGCTATAGTTTCATCCCAAAAGAAGAAAAATAATTCAGTAAGGCAGGCAACCCAGGTTCTGGTGGGTCAGGAGCCCTATACAGCAGCTCAGGCTTGTGTTTGACTCCTGTTTCCTCAAAAAGAGAGGGTGGAATGGAATCTCTGTGAATAAGGACTTTAATTACTAATTGTTTCATATTTCAGTAGAATGCACTCAGCCTACTACACTGGGATGACTGTCATTATTGCACTGGTGCTACATTTAACATGGGGGGAAACTGGATTTTCTGATAGAAGATGCCAGACAGAGAAGAATAATTTTCCAGTTGTCTGAGGGTAGGCCATTACCCACTGAATCCATATTTTATTGTAGGTTTGATCTCAGTGGGAAGAATGTACTTGTATGACAAATTGAGGAAGCACCAAGAAAAGAGGATTTAACATTTACAGAACATTAAGAAACCTTATTTCAAATAAATGGAGGCATGGAGCGTTATCTTTCAGTGGCATGGTTTGTCACTGGAAGTGCTCAAACTAAACAATTGAGTGCACAACAGCTACTAGGATGTGTGTATGCACAAGGTGCTAATTTGCATATAAAATCAGAGTAAAACGAGAAGAATTTAAAAAACCAGACTCTGAAATGGTAGCCTAGAAATGGATGGCAGACTGCAGATGGGAGAGTGCTGAAACAGAATGCTTGGATATTGCCAGTGTTTCCAATACTTTTGTCCTATTTAAACACCTGTGACATCTGTTTGCTGAACAGTAGGAGATGCCTGTGATGTTAGAGCTCAGATTTCCAGTGGATACAAAAACTCATGAAAAGTAGGATGAGTCTAACTGAGCTAGAGCTTGATTATATTCAGAGAATAATTAACTGTATTTACCCACATACATACTTCTGAAATGATACTGTTGATCAACAAGCAAACAAACTCTGTCAGGGATCACAGCCTACCAGATTCTGCTGCCTCTGGAGCTGAAACGAACCAGAACTCACTGCAGAGGCATCATTTTCTGCATTGCCATGTTTCCTTCTCACTGCAAAATCAGTTGATTTTTTACAAGAAACCCCTTTAAAAATCCCCAAAAAAGAATGTGGGTTTTTCTAATAGTGAAGACTTGTTTGAATGATTATTAAAAAAAAAAAAAAGAATTGGTGCCATGTGATGTCGTCTGCCATAGTTCTAGCTAGGAAGGACATGGGCTAACATCAGAGGTTAGTGTCTACTAAAAAAAATTGTTGCATTAATACCATAGTGGTTTCATGTCTGCCTATCACTGTTTCCCTGCTTACCTCACATGTCAAATTAATACTGAATCATGTAATAGATATACATAGCTCAAATAACCTTGATGTGATAAAATTCCTTTAACTATGTCAGAGAGATTCAGGTTTCCCAGACTAATTGAGAGGATGTAGTATGCTAATTCACAATAAAAACTCAAGGAATGCTTCTGATGAATGAATATCAACTGTAAATTAGTGGAAATTAGTTTAAAAGCACGGATTAAATATTTCTTACGCATTTTTCAATATATAACAATGTTGAGAGTAGTAATAATAATACAATATAATAATAGAAATAAAAATCTGCATGGATTTGCTCATCTAATCATGGTAGTACAATAGCCCATACCATATAATCTTTACAAGATAAAAAAAAGTGTGTGAGAATCCTGTGGCCTTTTGGAGACAAAGTAAAAAATTCAAGAAAGAGTTTGTTGTTCTACATTTTTAGCTCCCACTTTTCACTAGTCTCTGTTGTTTTCTGTTTTAATCTATTTTCTGGTATGGCAGATCTGGTTTAGTCTTTACAGGAGTCTAAGAAAGTTATGGTAGAGTTGCCATATTTGAAGGAAAATATGAACGTAAAACTGTATTGACTGTAACACTTTCATTTTGAGTTATTATTTTAATAGTACTTGTATACATTTTCGAGGGGTTATAAGATGAGAAAATTCTATTTAAAAATCAGTTTTAATTTTGGCAATTTTACAGAACCATTTTAAAAGACCCTGGCTTCTATCTGCCTTGCGCATGTATTTTTACACACAGAAATGTACATTTAAAAGACACACATATAATTATTAATCTCAGATTTATGCCTCTTGCTACCTATCTTGTTTTGGCATATCACCATAATTGATACCATGGTCTTACCTGGATATTTTAGAGGTTTTGTAGTGGGAAGTATAAAGGAAAACCAGTTCTGATCTTATTCTTATATTTTTCATGTTTCCCATTTTCTCTAAGTAATTGTCCCAGTACAATATTAATTCTGGTTCTGCAGATGTGCCTGGGAATTTGAGCTGTTTTCTCCCAAATGAAAAAGATACATACTTCTATTCTAGAGTCGAGTGGGCCTAAATAGGTTCCAGCTGAAGTGAAGTATCACCTCTACTCTAGGACATCTGTTTGGTTCCTGGATAAGAAAGAGCAATTAAAGCTGGGTTGTTTAATGCAGCTTCTCTATTACTGTATAGAGAGTGAAATGAGAGTCAGGTGCCTCTAAAGGACTGCACATAAATTCTTTCCCTTCCTTGAGATACCAAAACTGTTAAACGTTCGCTACTACTAGATCCAATCTCTCTATATTTTTTGCTTCATGTAACTATACCAGTTTGATACCTGGTAGGAAATAACTATAAGTATTTTTTTCTTCATTTTTCCATGTCCTAATGTCTACAGGTGTTTGTACCTCTTTTTATCATAACGGTTCCTGTGTGCACTCTTATGGAACAAACTTTTGGTTGAAACACATACAGCAGAATTTCCACACAGCATCAATTTATACTTAACGTGTTTTCCATAAGCATCACTCATCCCAGGGATTAATTTGTATATCGTACTTTATGACTTTAAGATGTTAGTTCTAAATTTGCCATTCAGATTTCACTTCTACTTTTCACCGGTCGTGCATTTAGAACTGTAGCACATAGTAAATAGCAACAGCTGCAATGGCAACAGCAGCAGCAACAACAATGCAATTTTACTAGCCGTGCCTGTGATAATATATAAGATTGACACAGATGTGTCTCTTGCAAAGTGCCAGCTGCTGGCACTTCTTTTCCTGTTGACTATAAGCAAACGAAAAAGAAATGAAACAGATTATTTCTGTGACACATCACTTACTTCATAGATATTTCAGTAGACATAAGGGGACATTTCATAGCTGAATATATTTTACCCTTGGATACATTCAATTTGTATTCATTTTAGAATTTATTCTGTTAATTAGAAAAGGTTATAAGATTAATAAGTAGTCATTGCTAATATATGCAATGGAATATAAGCTTCAATTGATGTTTTTTCCCCAAAGAGACATTAGAGATTAGTTCATACAAATCATAGTGAGCAGTATATCCTATCTTTCAAAGCTGGTCTTTATGTTGCTTTATAATCTCTGAATCATTTCTAAAATCCCTGCCACAAAAGCCAACAAAAACCCAGCAAACCATTCCCTACCAACATAAAATGATACATTGCAATTTCACAGACTCTTATAGAAGAATTGATTTTCAAGGAATCCTTTGTAGATGTAAAATGATAGATGGCTTAGAAACACACAGAGAATACTTGTGAAATTACTCTTATTTGAATGTAAAATTAACTACAGGCTTGGGGTTTTTATCCAGTTTCCAGGGCATTAAACTGACTCAACATAATTTTTGAGATTCATGACGATGATGACGACCTGGAAGGGCAAGGTACTCTCTGTTGAGAGAAGTGCTCTTTTGAGCAAGGTCACAGTGTCCAAACTCCACCTGACAAGAAGGACCAGCCACTGTCCTCTTCTTTGTGGTCACCCAGTGCAGGGTTCACCACAGAATGGTGTCAGGATGACTTCTATATACGTGTTTAGCAGACAAGATTCTTCCTTTCTTGGACAGGTTTCCTGATCAGATCACTCAGGTATGAAAAGAGGCTATTAAGGTCCAGAATTTCTTGAGGCTGAGAGATGAATCATCCACTACACCCTAATCATTTTGCTACTAGTTTACTGAACTAGCCACTTTTCCTTCTGTATTGACCTTTCCCTCACTGAAATTTGGAGGAAAATGCTCCAAGGTGATGCAGAATACAGAGATGCTCTTAACATATAATCTATGTCCAAAGGCATTAACACATTCATAGCTCCTCTGCCAAGGTCTGAGTGCAGGTGCAGGAGAAAGAAAAAAATTTCATCATCCATCCTCTTAATTTTGCTGTGGATGGAAGGGACAGGTCAGATTTTAGCTGGACATGAATCTTCTCACATGTCAGTCACAGTTCAGTCACTTTATCATGACATTTTCTTAGGCTGACACTGCAGGAAAAAAATTACAGCTTTTCTAGATCTTCATAAATACAGAGCTGGAAAAGGGTTCATAAGTTCCCCAGCTTTCTCTGCTATTTGTAAATTATCTAAAGATTTCCTCTGACATCATTTTAAACTGAAAACAATTAAATAAACATCTCTTTTCCCACCAAACATGTTTATTTCAGTATATAAACATCATTCAGATTACATATTAAAAAAAAAAAGGAAATATCTACATGCAGACACTTACATATAGATGTCAATAATATGAATCCCAAATCACAGGTCAGCTCTTTCAGAAAATAAAATATATGTTGACACGCCCTTTTGTACTCTTCCCTCATAGTTTTGGTAAATTTGTTACTACTGAGAGAGTATCTGTATGGTAAGTCAATAATTGTGAGTTTTGCACATTTAAAGACTAAAGTTTAGATGAATTTTTCAATTTTAACAAAGTTTAGTAATTTTTTTGAAAGCTAGTAATTTTTTAATTGCAACATGTAACTTGCACAAATTATGGAAACCATAGGACTTTAGCTGTGGAAATGCTTAATCTTATTTGAAAGCAAAATCTATGGGAGTCTTAAGAAACTATATTCAGACAAAAAATTCTCTGTAACGAAGATTCACTTTTGTTTCTTTAAGTGCTTTGATATCATGGAGTTAATTCAGCTAAGGAAATGAACATAAGGAATAACAAAGTCAAACAAATATGTCTGCAATAAATGGAATTTGATAAATAATTTAGCTCCTGTAATCGGTATACCCTATCTCTCATATTAGTAAATACAAGGAATATTGAAAGCAAGGGGAAAATTCTGCCTAAGGCAATTGAAATATTCAGTGGTGCAATAATGGAAATAATATCAGGAACAATTTCAATTGCACATTCACCCACCCTTTATTCTGTTTATTGACTTTTTTTCACTCATAATAAAATGTGAATTTATTCCTGTACTTTTCTGTGCAAATTGTTGTGGTGAAATATAAGCTCAGAAATGTAAGAACATATTTTCAGAAATTTATTCAATGATCTACATGTACTTTTATGTCCCTTTAAACAAAACATGGTTCATCTTTTGAAGGCATAAAAATCTATGTGCATTCTGATCCCTTAAGTGTACCCACAACTTCATGTGTAAAAATAGCCTTTATTAAAAACATCATAGTTCTTTATTATACTGTAACATCTTACTGGTTTATATAAATACAGATTATAAAACTGTTATATTAGAAATTAAATATTAATACACAGTGTGCTTTCAAAACACAAGCCTCAAAATGCAGTTCATATTTCACTTTTAATGCTCAGCTGAAAATTTTCATGACTTTCCAAAATAAATCTGAACAACTACTAGACATTTTTGTTTATGACAAAAGGCTATCCATGTTAGTCTGTGCTGACATAACAGTTAATAGACAGGTTTTACGATATAGTTTCGAAGCCTCCAAAACTACTGTGATATGGTTTATCCCTCTGCAATGCTATGTCACTGGGTATATTGAATGATCAAAGACAAGGAGCTTTTTAACTGTGGACTAAACTTCCATAGATTTCAGTGAGAGCTTATAAAAATGATCAGTTAGAAGAGGTTTTGTGCAATGCTTAAAGGTTTAGTTGTACATTTGATTGCAATGTGGTTGCATGGCCATTTAAACACAAACTTTCTATTTTGTGCTGCAACACATCTTAAATGAGACAACTAGATTATTAGATAGTTTACTTTATAGTGGGGACAAGATAAAACTAATACTCTCTGAATTATTTCTTCTGTTTCTAAATTATGTTTCTTTTACTCTAAAATTCTATTTGAAAAAGAAGACATTCACATGAGACCTCATGCAGGTTTTAGGAGGAGACTAGAGAATAGACATCTGCTTCATCATCAGATTTAATCAGTGCCAGTGTTGGTCAGGTGAACATTGTTTTCGCTGTGATGATTGACCCACTTTTTCTTTCACAAATAGGCTTTGCAGAACAGCTTTATCAGCTGTCCATTTTTCCAGATGTTAATGGTAAGTATCACCACAAACCATGTAGTTACAAAGGATTAAATTATCATACCAGATTATTTAAAAAAATCAGCAAGGCCACAATAGCTTCCTGAATAGCCACACTTGAAAACTAGTCTGATATTAAGGCTGTGAAAATGGAGGTTAGATTAGCAGCATATTCCTGTGTAGATTCCTGCAAATCTACACAGGAATGTGCTGCTCATTTTCAGTGCTTACGAAGCCCAGTTAAAGGAATCCAATCTTTACAATGTAGTCCTCTTTTTGGAGATTGTGCATACATGTAGTGTCATCTGAAGAAGCCACTTTCTCTGTTTTGAAATTTTTTATTTTTTTAATCACACCTCTGGGGAAGAACAACCAATCTGGGACCTTACAAAGACTAATTTCATTGACAGGAAAAAAGGAAAAATAAAGCAGAAACCAGGACTATGTCACTAGTTCCTCCATCATCTATCTGTCTGACAGCAACAGGAAAGATCCTTAACAACCCAGATGCCTAACAAGTGCTCATATACAGAGAGTCTGCAAAAGCAGAGTGAGAACTGAGGCACAAAGCAGCATTCCAGCCTTAGGAATGATGTTAAAGAATCCCAAATACTACATAAAAAACGGTGTTAAAGAAGGAACAGAGTTACTGGGTTCACACTGAAAAGAACAGTATTGATTCTGAGATTTAGGAGCAGAATTGACTGTTGGGCTAAGAATGAACAGCTGTGGGTTCATTAAAGATTTCTGTCTCGCTCACATACTCATATACACTTTTTCAATTTAGGTACCCATTATTTCTATTTCATCTTGCTGTTTGTTTTGCAGTTCTCTCAACAGACATTCAAGATTATGAAACATGGGAATTTGATCTTTTCAGATGAACTTACTGAATCTTAATGTTTCATAGTTTCATATGATTACAGAAGAATTCTGATCAGAAAGAATTCATCTCTGGGAAAGATATAAAAGAAAACCCTCAAAAATGCATTACCTGTCCTTTTATAACAGAAAACTACTACGTATACATTTACATATACAAAATACTTATGCCAGAGGCACTTTAAATTATCATTTATTCTTTTCTTTAATTTCATAAAATCTTCCCATGCCAACTCTTTACAGGCTTGTAAGTCGAAGCTGACAGCAAATGCATGACTTGGTCTACCATGAAGCAGTATGCTCTAGTGAGTGTACTTCTTGAGAATCTATAAATGTCAAGACTGTTAACTATTTAACTGTTCATCAAAGCATGTCAGAAAAGAGAGCAAGTTTGTTCTCTGAAGAGGTGCTCAATCAGCTGTGACTGACAGCTCCTTTTTGTGCCATGAACTTATGGCTTTGAAAAGTGTATTATTTAGCCTCCCTCCCTCCCCGCCACCAAAAAAATAAATCAGAGGCCAGCAGCACTCTGCAAGGTAGGATACGTCTCTGTTGTAATGAGATCAGGTTTCAGACAACCTCAACCAAGTTGTTGCCCACTTGAGTTCAATCACAGACATGTGTTGCCCCTCAGAATACCCACATCTGGAGCTGGATCATTGCTCAGATGTGGTAGCCCACCCTTGCAGTTTTTGACATAGTTATATTTCTTTTGGGGAAATCCCAGCCAGGTAGGAAGCTTAATGAGACACACAGCTTTCTGGTATTGGTGTCAGGTATTTCAACTTAGGACAAGTCAAGACGGAAGAGCCAGGATAGGGCATATAAACGTTTTTCAGATACTGCTGTCATCCTCATCCAGACATTTCTGATAAGAGTGGTCTATGAATAATAATGTCCTGTTGCCCTCACTTACTAATTGTGCTAAATCAAAGTGCTAAGATCTGAAATGTACTTTGAAAATATGCCTATAGTTGGAGGATATAGTTGTTGTAGATTGCCTTAGGACTCACAAAGCTCTACACAACACTTTTGTGATGCTCTATGGAGGAAAATATTCAAATATGTCATCAAAAGATACATAATATGTAGTGAATAGAGTGCTACTAATGACTCCTTCTTATACACACACTCAACATAAAAATAGCTTAACTGACTAATTAGAAAATGTATGTTGGAAGATGATGGGGAACGAATAGCACACTGCATAAGGAACTACTTAGTTTTGTGAAGTGGAATTGTAGTTTTGATTCTTTACATTGGACTGTTGACCAAGGAGATCTAATTTTGTGCTGTTTGATCACAATGCTATGTATAGGTTTGTTAATCACAGTTAATGTCCTCCGATGAGGAAGTATGACTGACAAAAGCAGTAACAAGCTGGTCAAGCACTAAATTAATGTGTTTGCCTAAGAAGAGAGAGTTAGATGTAAATTCTGGACCAGACAGCTGTGGCCAGTGGAAAAGCATCTGTACCTGGTATGACATGAGTAGGGCAGAGCCACTGATATGTCCTGTAGATAGGATAGTGGCCAGTGGGGCAAAGCAAACAGTAGCTGGTAGAAGAAGGGAACCCTGTAAGGACTGACCAATGATAACAATTTACCTATGGTCTCTTTTTTGTTCTTAAATGTTCTGATTTTTCCCTGGCCATTCCCTTTCTCATGAGCAAACAGCATATCCTTATACCAAGAGGTCTGAGCTGTACCCACAGATGAAGGAATAAAGTCACTCTGTCCTCGTCCACACTCCTACAAGCGTTCTTTGTTCCAGCAGTGTATCAGGAAACTGCATAGTTCAGTTCTAAACAGGGCAAATGCTTGCACTTCTGTTTAGAGGGTTCTTCACAGCCTTCTATAAACTTTATCGGGGAGCTTTCACAGTGACCAGCATTCCCATTATGTCTTTTCCACCCCCACCTCCACAACAATTCCTGTGACACACCTTTTGCATAGTACCACCCAGGAAAAATAACTCCCTTATGCAATTGAAAGTATTGTTTCATCTTCGGTTTCTTTCTTTGCCAGAGGCCACTGGAGGTTATTATGAACAGGTGGTGGTAGCCAAAGTCCTGGATTTTGTTTTATTATTTGTGTGCATTTACAACCTTCCTATGTGACAGTCTCATTTAGTCAGTGCTACAGGCAATCTCTGTCTGTACCTAAAATATCTTTAACAGCTGCATGTAGGGAACAATCACAAGGGAAAGAAAAGAAGCATACAAAAGCAAAAGGCAACTTAGAAAGGAATTGGAGCCAGAGGAATTCAAGACTGGGGTTCTTTTATTACCTAAAAGGACACACATTTTGCAGAACATGCAGAGTCTGCTTTTACTGATTCTATTTTTGTTGATATTTTGTCTGTTGCCATTGTTTACTTAAAATAATTTCTCAGGAGATACCTGGTGGCTGCTGGCAGCAAATTTTAGCAAAGTAGCTCTGAAACTGAAAGATTGGCTTATTGTCTACAGAAGACAACTACCTTATACAAGCACATGAAATATCTGCGAATCTTGGCATTATATATTGGGGAGTGTGACAAGTTCCTATAAAATCACAGACACAAACAAGAAACAGTGTGAAGAAAATTTTTTTCTCTTTTCAAACCTTCAGCTGGAAAGACTGGGAGGTAATATCTTTTATGTCTTTTTCTGGTACTCACTGAAATTTTCACATTTAAAAGTTCTTTTCTGTCCTTTCTTCCAAAAGTCCTTGTAGCACTTTTTATCTCACAAAGTTTGCCTTATCCCTTTTCTGCCACCCTGTCACCACTTCAAAAATTGTTAAGCTAGGGCTGAAAAAATCATTGACTCTGTGTAATCCCAAAGTGGAGACCTTAAACTGGCAAACAGAAAACAATTTATAACCTCTTTCCGAACTATCCCTCCCTCTCTTTCCATCCTTTTCCTTACGTTTTTAGTTTGGTTATAAGTCTTTTGGCTGAGAGATTAGACAGAAAATGCAGTATAGTCCAGTTTGGACACCCCATCAGGATTGCCTAAAATCCCAGGTCAGCCTGCCTGTTTCAGATACTTCTCTAGATCCCAGCTAATTTCCTTCTTTCCCCCACCCATGCTGCAGCTTTAAGATCATAGTAGAAACAGGTTTCAGGATGTCCTAGTTTCCTGACGGATAAAATTAAGTATTTTTCTTGTCCCAGAATTGTAGAATGGTGAGTAGTTATAAGATTCATGTTGTCTCTACACTTGCACAGTGTTTTTATTTGTTCAACACATTGATTCCCTGAGGAACTCTAATTGGAAGCATATTAGAAAGGAAGACCTATTCAGGAATGTAGAAAATAATGTGGTGGTTCTCAGACACAGTATACAAAAAATTATTTCATAGTATCCAATATGCAAAGAGAAGAGCATAATTTTCCTGTTCTTTTTAGTCTCATGTCAAAAGGGAAGAACAGCAGAGATATGTGCAATATGTCCCTGATATTAGTGCAAGAGGGCTCATGCGTGCCCACGTTTTTTCTCATTTTTTCCATGTATATCTTATCTGAATTATAAGAGGCTTTTGCTTTCTCTGTCCTTCAATTTATTCTGAACAAATATTTGTCTACCCTGTCATAAAATCCTCCAGTAACTGGGATACTATAACCTGCCCAAGTACTCTTTTCTGGTGCTTGACTAAATATTCTTAACTCAAATAATTTCCCTCTAATTCCAAATAGAATAATAAAAAAAAATAAAGCAAAAGACCCACACAAACTCCATTTCTTCCAAGTAATTTTTACTTAACTCATATCTGGCAAGATTCTTCTAACCTACATCTAGATGTCCATAATAAAAATATTTAAAGTTGCGCTGACTCTTACTGGCTCATTCTACAGCCAAGGGAGAAAACGAGGCACTTCTAGGTTTCCCTTCATCTGATCTATTTTAGCTAATCAGTAAGATTAATCATAACCTGGAAGTTCCTACCTCACTCACTCATATAGAGAGTAACCTCAAGTAAATTTAGACATAGAGCAAGAATTTTAAGTTTACTCTGGCAAGTTTTACCTGGAGGAGAACACAATAACAATGTTACTACTTAAGCCTTGTGAATTTTTGAATTTAAGCCAATCTTACCTACAGTGTCCAGAATCAGCCAATAATGTCAAAATAGCTGCTCAGATATCCGAGATTAATCTGGTGTTTTACAGTCAGTTCGAGTAAAAGTGAAGAGGAGGAAAATATAAATGAGCATAAATTAAAGATGCCCAAGGGTTTTTACAAATTTGTCAGGACAACAGCCATTATGAGACCAGAGAGTAGATGCATGAAAATGTGAACAGGTGAATGAAAATGCTCGTGACTCATATAATAAATGAACTCTTTTTAAAGAACCTAGAATTTAATTAAGAACCGAACTAAACTGAACTTATGGACTTTAGCTGTTATAATAAATGTGGAGGAAACTTTCAAACATTAATGTTTTCAGAGACACAAAAGTGATGTGAGTGCCTCTGAAGTGAGTGTTCACACCCTTTGATTTACTCTTGGTCTCATCTTATTGTGCAGCCATAGCACAAGGAGTTCAAGCCAGCAGAAAGTAATGTGAAGACTTCAATCAAGGCGGCTCTTGGGGAAGATTCAAGCTGATGAATGAAAGAAAAGAAGAAAAAGAAAATATTTGCTGGTAAGTTTCCATTTCATACTAAGATAAATTGGCTTACATTTTTGCAAGAATGCAAAGCAATTCTAAAAGATGTCATAGTTGTCAGTCATGAAGTTAAGCATTCAAAGATTTTTATGTAAGAATTCATGGAGTTTATACCTATTTTTCTAGTTTTTCAAATTCCTATTTTTCCCAGATCCAGCCTTATTTAATACAAAAGAGATAAGTTACACACAGAATTAGGAAATTTCAACCTTTTTTTTTATGCCTTGAATAAGAGATTCCACTGTGTGAGATCTAGAGGTTCCAGGCAACATTTCCATTACTATTTTCAGTACACACCTTGTAGCAAGGTTTAAGAATAAGAAGTGGAAAACCCATGCAAGCATCTTCAGAAAAACTTCAAAGAACAAGCTTTTTCACAGAATAAAACTAAAAATGAAAAGTATTAATCAAGACATAAAGATAGTCAGGTGCTTGTGAAACATTACATACACACATACATCTGACTTGAGCTATCTACAACTACTTTTTCCTTTTTGTGAGTGCTAGATTTGAGTCAAAGAGGTCTGAAGAGCACCGAGTTAGGTTAATTTTTATGTTCTATGTCTAAAAAAAATATGTAAACACAAAAGAGGACAAAAGGTAAACACTACATAGACGTTATCAGAACTTGCTTCATATTATTTCTTGTTGAGTTACTAGGAGTGGACACTTTTTAAAGTGAAAGCCTGGCTGGATATTTTTGCAGCTCTCTGTGCTGAGAGGCACGGAGGCATCCTTGAGGCTGACTACTGGGAGTGCTGGAGTATAAAAATAACTAGAAAAGTGCACATTTGATTAATAAGAATAAACACCTCAGTAACTTCTGAACTGTGAATCAACAAATGAACACTACTTAGCTTTAAAGACTGAGTTCTAAATAAAAAGCTATTTGCTGAATTTCTGATCGCCCAGAAAAAATTTGCATTGCAGATAAGTGACACTTTGAAAGGGTCATATCAATTTTTTTCTGTGTTTCAACACTGCTGAAGCTTAATTTATGTACTGTCATTGGAGAGAGGAAAGTATAATGGATTTTTAATTATTCCAAGTTTCAAAGAGCAAATGAGAGGTAGTCCAGTTTCCAGACAAAGCAGGACAAGAATTAGGAGTTACAAAGAACAAATTACACAGTCATGCCCTATTACAGTTTTCTTGGGAATGTTGCATTTCTATTTTTTAAAATGATTCTTGATTCACTGTCAGAGTACAATGCTTTACTACATTTTTAAAATGGTTAACAAGGTTGCATGCACCAAATTAATTCTGGTTTATATGTTCCTACATACCTCTTTGGTTTTGGATAAGTAGGTTGATACAAGACAACAAAGCTCTGCTATTAGACTTAATATTTCTGGTTTTTTTTTTTTTTCAAGTTCCTTGACTGAGGAAGTGGAAAGTTATTCATACACTTTGAAAAAGTTCTTCATTCTCAGATCATGTAATAAAGTATATCATTATTGGGACTTTCAAGCTTAAGTTCTTTCAGTAACTGCTAGCACTTAGGATGAGAATTTAAAGGGCCAGACTAATTGACTGTTTTTGGGAAATTAATGCATTGGTGCAGTTTGGAATCTTAAACACTTTTGTTCAGTGATGGATGATTGATTACACAGCAAATAGCAGTACTTTCCTACATTTCTTTCTATTTCTTCCTGTTCACTAGTAACATGATCCAGCACTTAAAAAAGTCAGCAGAAGTCTTAATAATTTTGATATAGATTTAAACCACGACAACAAACAGAACATTATTCCTCCCTATGTCTATCAGAGCTTTATTAATAAAACCAATATTCAATATTGTCATTTCTCCCCCCACACACACCTTTCCAAGTCTTCCATGTCTCATTTTTTCTCTTTTTATCCTCTTTGCCTCTAAATGTACATTCGACATGGGCTTTCATTAAAATAGGTAAACTTATATATGTTCTTTTCTTAGTTTCCATTCATCCAAATATAGAAAATTTTGATGATTAGACAGAGGTCAGTCACACTCTTTGAATAGTTTGAGTTTTAGAACAAATCTGAGGTTCTTACAAGAAAATATTTTCTTGGAAAATTTAGACTTGTTGTGCTTTTGGTTCTGAAATACTTCAACAAACCCTGGTTGTGTTTCATCATCTGCAGTTCCATCTGGAACCCATACGGCAAATTTGCATGCATAAAAATAAAATGTTATTTTAATATTTCAGACCTTCATTAAAGGTTTGGTCTAATTTTTGGTCTAATCACAGATGAAACTCTAGTGGTGTTGGGGGATACTTATATTTGGACTAGTTTATATCTAATTTTCATCATTAGGATGACTGCCTTCTCTTGGGAAAAGGCCATAATTAAAAACTTTGCTGCTTTCTCTCAAGATTATTGGAAAGTGAAACAAGAAGTACATGAATTGGACTCAAACACTTGTGATGCCTTTTAATAAGCTTTGAAGAGCTACAAGAAATGAAAAGTAAGAATTCGAAGTCAAAAAGTTTGCATGCACCTACTGTTGATAATTTATATGATCTAGTGGAGAAACTTCCCCAGTAGAAATAAAACTGGTTATAGACTTCCAAAATGAGTCTCTATATGGCGGTGACAGCTATGCTTCAACCATAAAGGAAATAAAATGTACTTTTATAACTGTGTTAGAATTTTTGAAATAGATTGGTTTCATTGTTTTTTAGAACATTATTTCATTGTGTTTCACAGCAGTTAAATCCACAATGGGACCTTTCGAAGACCCCTGGTGTCTGGGGAGCTGGGCACAATTTAGAGGGCTTGCAATTGAGCTGTCTGTCATTCCACAGAAGAAAACCCACTACTTCCATTATTTTGAGCTATTAGTGTTTGGTTCCTTTATTTTTGTAATACATACACAGTGTGTAACACAGTTGACTTTGTTTCCCAAATTAGATTTAACAGTAAATGTAGCAGTTACACCAGAAATGTTCACATACCACAGAGACTATGGCCACATCTGCTATCAATAATATAAAGTAATATCTGGGACACTCCAGGGTCTACTAAAAGAGGAAACAACATCTACAGTATCGAGTTCTTAAACCAGAAAAATATGAAATGGCAACATCATAAAATCCACCTCTGTGAGTAATGGCAGACGTGGATACCAGTGTCAGGCCCAGCCTTAAATGTAATCTATTGCTTCTCCTCCTGCCACTCCCCAGTGGCTGCTGCTGCTCTCTGCAAGACAGAGAATGCAAGCTACCAAAAATCTATGTTTGCTAATGTTGACAGACTGTGACAACAACATATAAAAGGGGAAATCAGACATGTGCTATCCTTCTTATGGAAGTTTTCCAGGAGGTATTTCAACCTGCAAACAGATATTCCCTGTTCTGAGAGAAAAGTGTGGGAAGACCTTTCTCTATTTAGGAAGAAGTACTGTAGGTTGGGCCTGGTGAAATTCTTTGGGGATAAGGAAAAGAAAAATAATTAATTTCTTGTAAGGTTCAAGATGATAGCAGATAAGTGTACTGAGGAGAAATTTGTGAAAACATATATGTCAAAAATTACCTTTCAATTGAAAGAATTATTTTTTATCAAGCAAAACCACAGAATCTAAAGGTTAATATATTTATTCTTCTGGACATTTTTTTAATTCTCTGCAGCACCACAAGTGAAAAAAGATAAAAATAATTAAAAAACCAAACAAACCAACAAACAAAAAACCCAAACCAAAATAAAGGAAAAAAATTCAGAACACTAAAAGCAAATAAATAAGCCTCCCAGGAGAGCATGAAAACACATCAACCTATATAGACAGTTTTGAGAAAAAAAAATTGCTTCAGGAAAAATGCTTTATGTTATTTTTAACACTCCTAAATTGGAGTATCTTCTGGAATTGTATTGCAGACATATTTTATTCTTGTCATACTGTCATAGAATCATGGAATATCCTGAGTTGGAAGGAACCCACAAGGATCATCAAGTCCAACTTCTGGCTCTGGACAGGACAACCCCAAGAATCATTGTGCCTCTGACAGCACTGTTAAATGCTTTTTGAACTCTAGCAGGCTTGGTGCTGTGACCACTTTCCCAGGAAGCCTCTGAGTGAAGAACCTCGTCATAATTTCCAACCTAAATCTCACCTGACCCAGCTCCATGCAGTTCCCTTGGATCCTATCTCTGGGCATATGGCTTCCCCTCTAGACCCTTCACTATCTTTGTGACCCTTCTTTGGACACTTCTCTTCTTATATTGTGGTGCCCAAAACCTCACACAGTACTCTGGGTGAAGACACACCAGCGCAAAGCAGAGCAGAACAGTCACCCCCCTCGACCAGCTCATGGTTCTTTGCCTCATGTCCCCCAGGGCATGGTTGGCCCTTCTGGCTGCCAGGGCACATTGTTGACCCATCATAAATTTGCCATCAACCAGGACCCCCAGGTCCCTTTCCACGGCACTGCTTTCCAGCATCTCATTCCTCAGTCTGTACAAACTTCCAGGGTTGCCCCATTCCAGGTGCAGAATCTGTCACTTGCTCTTAAACTTCATATGGTTGGTGGTTGCCCAGCCCTGTCCGTTAAAATTCTGCTATTATTAAATGCACCAAGCATTTACCTTGCACGTGCATAGAAACCAGAAAAACAAGGACCAGAATAATACAGTCAGTATGGACTATTAAAAACAGTAGCACCTCCCACCACATTGCAGCTAACCTAATCTCAGAGAGGTGAAAATTGTTTCCTTATACAACAACTTGTTGCTGCAACAATAAAGCTGGAAGATATCTGTGAATTACATTGCTGTCATCCACAAGTTTTAAGATAAAAGCACTGCTGAAAAATGAGCAAGTTCTCTCAAGTCCCGACTTGAAAACCCTGAGCCTCTTTGATGCAAAAAATGAAAAGGACAGCCATTTAAAAATGATCCCACAAAAGTGCACAGACAGACACCACAGGTGCTGAATACTGATCCCAGGAAAAAGAGCTAGCTGACTTGCAAACATGGGGTTATCCTGTGTGCAAAGGAGTAGCCAGTGAGAATGAGACATAAGTAATCAAGATTAAGCAGGTTTTCTGGGGGTAGATAAGCAGGGTAGACATATATTTTCACCTGATTCCAGTTTGCTTTCCTGATCTGAACATAGAAATAGACATCAGGATCAAGAAACCATCATATTAAAGCTGTTTTCAGTGTGTTGCAATTACAAATTCAAAATGCGGTGCTATAACAGGGGCTAAGTAGATTATATTTAATCAATACTATATCATTGTATAAACATAAAGAAAAGCTTTTGACATCTCCTAACTGAAAACCTAGAAGATCTGGCAATCCACAGAAATAGTTAAAGTCAAAAAATACAGGCAGAATGCCTATCAATTTGTAATCAAAACCTCATGAACAGACATCCACAGGAAAGTGAGTAAAACAGGAATGTGATAAGGCACACCGAAAGATGGGATGACACTGACTAAAGGGCCTTAGGGACCCCTTCTTTCTCCACAGCAGTGGGGTGAACTTACTTGGTACCACACCTGCAAGAGGGAAAGCTCTTTCATTTTATGTCATTGTATGTGTGAAGCTGTTACAGAAAGAGAGATAGCACAAGAAGATGACCCTCCTTTCCAGCTCAGGAGGCAGGGTGGTCCTCACCTTGTGGTGGCGTACAAGCTCCAAAACCTGACGTCTCTTCTGCTGTTGTCCATACAGAAGGCTGATCCAACACCAGCTCAGGGACAGTGACCCTTCTTTCAGTAAGATCTGTTTCTGTTTCCTCTAAGTAAAACTTTATAGTCTAGCGACTAAGATCCATAAAGCAAATTTCCAAGCGTTCCGACTCTTTTGCCTTTCCAATGGTGCTCTCAGTGGATTGGAATTGATGTAGATCTTGTTTCTTTTCCTTCACTGAGATTAGAGTGTGACACTAATTAAGGGATCTCATGGACGTGGCAACAGCATACTTCTACTGAAGGAACTCCATGAAAAACGCACGGCTTTGCATCATGAAAATTTGAAATTATATGTCAATGAAGTAGATTTAATGTAAAAAGTCTCTAAGAAGTTTCTTAGAATTAGGAAGCAATACATTTCCATTGCTTTAACATAATCGGAAAATAAAATTTTGCATTAGACTGAAAATTAGAGAACTTAATCTAAGATATTAACAGAAATCTGGTTCTTGTTAGTCAGTTGTGATGAAATAGATGTTAGGGAGCAAAATCTTTGACAAATACCTCTGTCAGTTAATTATGGTTTTGCTTAAAAGTTTCCTTTTTCAAAGCAAGGTCAATGCAGGAAGATATGTGACAATGAATAAAAAGAATGATCTGTCATTTGACATTCTTTGCTATAAAATTAAAAATATGCAGCTTTGTCAAGGTTATAACAGCACAAATGTAACACATTACATAACCATCCTGGTTCATTTCATGATAAATTTTACAGCATAATTGTTCACCCCCAATTGTTCACTCCTATAGACTACAGTCATGAGGAGTGAATGTGGAATGGATAGAACTATAGGGTAACACATAGCCTAATACATGTATGTTAGACAGTGACTGTTTAGGTTCTTAACATTGTATGAGTTAAAAATATTTAAAATTTCTCATCAGCCCAATGGATGCTCATTGGATGATATGAAGAAAAGGAGTAAGCTTTTTACTTTAGATCGGTTCTTTAAATTATATATGCACATATACATGCACATCCATAATTCCTTCTCAATGTGTGGGTTTAATTCTTTGGTCTACAAAATCATAGAATCATAGAATTATAATGGTCGGAAAGGACCTTAAAGATCTAGATTCCAACCCACCTGCCATGGCCTGAAAACCTTCCACTAGAGTAGGTTGCTCAGAGCCACAACCAGCCTGGCCTTGAGCACCTCCAGGGATGGGAAGTCCACAAACTCTCTGGACAACCTCTTCCAGTGCCTCACCACTCCCTGAGTTAAAGAATTTCTTCCTGCTGTCTAATCTAAACCTTTCCTTCTTCAGCTTCAGGACATTTCCCCTGGTCCTATCACTACAAGTCCTTGTCAAAAGTTCCTCTCCTAAAATCATTAACTATTTTTCATTTATAACTTTATGTATGTATAAATGAATAAATCAGGTCAACTTTTACCCCCAAACTGTACACACTTCCTCAGCACCCAGAAGAAAAAAAATTGCTATTAATAAGGTGCAGAATTACAATTTTGTATTTCTGTGTATTTTTGTGCTACTGTAAATGCTGTAAAAGGTAATATAATTTTTAGTCCTATTAGCATACAAGATTTTGAATGAATGTTAGCAAACAAGATCTGGAAAAAATTCTCCTTCTCAGAGACTGAAACTATTTCTGTTTGTTCCATTAATTCTTTTGATTTAACAAGTGAAGATGTGATATACTTTCTGATAGTACCATGCAAAAGGCTTAATTTCATTCCATCCCTGAAAAATAGGTTGTTACCTTCAAAGTAGTTATTTTGTTTTTATACATGGCAAAGTAGCAATTAAGCACTTTGAATCCTTTAAAATTGCATGCCTGACTAATACATCTTCATCTGGTACAAAACCAAATGGTAAATAACTTATTTCAAATGAAGCATGATAAAAAAAGGGATGTTTCACTAAATATTATGGCATCATATTATAGAGAAATGTCAGAACTAGTAGTTAAATACATGCTACTTATGAATAAAGATCTTAGCTGCTGACCCACCGAAGTAACACATCTACAAAGATGTGAAACCTTTTGCCATTGAAATTTTGTCTGTCACATTCAGAGTGGCATCACCTCACATTCAGATGTCTCTAGTGTAGGTGTAACATTTATGGTAGGGTATCTAGGCATTCATTTTATGCAGTGGAGACCTATTCAATGACATCTGTGGCCTCCAGAGGTTTATTCATTCCACTGTAAAGCTGAATATAGATTTGACAAGATAACTACATACTCATCTGACTGGCTACCCGGCTGTAATGGAGACCTACATGTTACTGACTGTTTTCTAAGTGGAAATCCCACTATTGTGTAGATATAATAATGTAGGTATCACAAAATCTTCCAAGAAGGGAGAAGCAGAATACAGAGGAGACAAGGGTTTTTTTTACTTTTTGACCAAGTATCATTTCATTCTATTAGTCTTCTTGAGAGTGACAATTGAAAAATTAATGAAAATACACAGTGCTTTGTTTTAGCTCTAGTATACATCAACTTATTAAAGTAGGTCAACACCAGCATTCACACTTCAGACTGATGAATATAAGGAAGAGAATAAAATGAACTCTGGAACCTGACTGAGAAAAAATAGTTTCAACAGAGAGAGAATAAGATGAAGTTTCAGTGTAAGATTGTATAAAACAATTATTATGCAAAACTCTTTCAAAGTAGGGGTTTTATTTAAAGCTTTGAATGGTGAACTTCTCTCTTAAGTAATGTCAATACAAAATTTAGGAGAATGCTTCGTATCTCACACAAGACACAACTGATCTCATCAACCAAAGCAATATGAGGCCAGGAGTATAACAGTCTCTCTCACAAATAGCAAGCAATTAGCTTTTATATTTGCTGCTTTGTGCTTAAAATAAAGGGTAATGCTAGATTAGAACATTACATTTTTAAACAAATGCAAAAATTAGGTAGCTTAAAAGGAAAGTAAATATAATGGATGTATCAAATGAATGGTTATCCTGCAGGAAGCATTTTACTGAAATTTGCATAATATTTCTCTCTCTAAATACCTTTGTTCTGAGAAAATCTATAGCTTTAAATATAAAGAAATCAGTAACAAGGAAAGGAGAATCTGAAAAAAAAAAGCATCGAAAAGCATTAATAACATATTTAGGAAACAAGGTATTTAGTACTAGAACACAATCACATATTGTAAATATTTTATGTGGAATTAAATACATATAGGTATGTGTGTTTATGTGTGCACACACTTTTTCTTCATTGGATGAACCACACAAATTTCATCCTTTTAAACTGTATGAAAGACAGATAGTACTAACAAGATAGGAAATATATACATTCATGGAATTAAATGAAGCAATGACTAGAACATACCTAGGCACTACGTCATAATTCTTTTTGCCGAGACAAAAGTTTTCCCAATGGAGAGAAAACATCTGGTACTTAAGAAGCAGGGTTCTTGATGTTAGCATTTCTTCGGCCATTCAGATGTTAGCATTTCTTCGGCCATTCAGAGATCTTCAGGCACCTCTAAATGACAGAAAATGACTAGAAGTGACTGACTATCCAGAATCAATATATACTGTGTGCAGTGGAAACTACCATGAATGAAATAGAAGCACCCCTGCTTACAGAGAAACCAAAGAAAACAAGATTGAATAAGTAATTTCAGGCTTTAATGTTCACATTTTTGCTTTGTCCACTCATACAAAGTATCTTCCTGGCATCCTATTAAATGTCTGACTTGAAAAGTATTGATCATTTTGGGGTAGAAGTTGGGTCCCATAGTTTGAAAAAATAATTGTTTTCTGAGGAGAGAGGACTTGTTATAAACGTAACTACATAGGACAGATTTACAGTTTGGTGCTCATCTCTGGTGCGAACAGAGTATCAAAGAGGGAGAGGGAAAAGTACATTTCTTAGTCCTGAAAGTTGTCTAAAATTATGATTATTAAAGGTTACTTATGAGGAATCATTTGTGAACTATATGGTTGTATCTACAGCATTTAATCACACAATAAAATTGTTATACTATTGTTTTGTTCTAACCTATTATAGAAACAGTATCAAAATAGGGAGTGGTTTGGTTTTTTTGTCTCAGATGGTTATGAAAGGAGAAAAATCCCAATATAGTGAAATGATGCAAGTCATTTACATCTATGGGCTACAGACAGTCTAGTAAATTGCAAGTCACTCAGACCGTTGACTGCTGATCCAATGATCCATTAAATAGTCCAGATCTATGCTAATAAACTCCTGTAGGCCCCAAAACCATATCCAAACTGATGACTGAGAGTGGGCTCTGACCCACACCAGCTATGAACCATGACTGGAGATTGTTTAGGAGACCATTAGTGGACAGTGTCTTCCAGAAACTAGAATGAACCCAGGTTCCTGGGTTTGAGGAGGAAACTGTTCCAGGGACTGTTCACACAGACATACCTGGAGGAAGCTTTCAGGACTCAAGTGTCTGCTCTATTTGCTTTGTCACAGTCCCCCAATCTGCTGTCGGTGTCTTTTTTTACCTTTCTCCTATCACACGGCTTGCACATATTCTTTGCTCATCCTCTCTCTGTTTCTTCAGATCTTCTGCAAGTTTTCATACTTTTCCTGATACCTCCCCGCCCTCTCCATGTGACTGTAACATTGCCTCTGTTGCTATTGCTTGTCATCACTTGCCATTGATTTTTGGATTCCATTCTGCATCACCATGTTGGGAACCTGGATGATTCTGAGACACTTCTGTGTGCACACAAGTAGTCATTAGTCCAAAGGAAAGAAATGGTCCACCTAGCCTTGTATGAAACTGTTTAGGTTTAATCTATTAGCTCAGACTATTTGTGGAAATTCCATGTTGGATCACACTTCATGTCAAGGCTAGCAGGTATGGACCTCACTGAAAAGCTCTATCCTGGGAGATTATTAAAAAATTAACATTGCATTTCAAAGCAGTCTAAATAAACTGGACATCTGAGCAAGCCTAACAAATTGAGTGCTTTAACAGTCCTAGGAAAAAAAATCCTTTTTGTGTCATGTGTTTTTTGACAAGAGATAGGTCCCTAAGTCAGCTTAGCTATGAACAGTGGGTTGATGAGCGTGCTGTGCAGTATAGTTGTAGCTATTACCTGGAATTTCACATGTTGTAACCAGCTGATATTTTCTTGAGATGATCTGCGAGGTCCTTAAATTCCACCTAAACTAACCTCTGAGTTCCTTTCTTTTTTTTTTTTTAGAATGTGATCATACTGCTATGGTGCAACAAACCATTCTATATCATCAAGAACCAGTGCTCACAGTCAGCAGCAATGCACAAGATAAAATACCTGAACCTAGATTTCTGTTATTTTCTCAGCCTTAGTTCTTATTTATGGACTTTCTCAGCAGCCTGTTCCATCAGGATCCAAGTTTTTCTTTTAGATTTCAATGGGTTTGCAGTCTTTAAAATGTTAGATTGCCATTTTATGTTATGCACTTACGTGAGTTAGAAACAGTAGCAGAGAAAAACAATAACCAAATCTTATAAAAAATTCCATCAGATTGTACTAATGAATCTAAACTATACTGGGAATGCTGTTGTAATACACTGTCATCTTTGCTCTGCCTTCTCCAAAAACGAAGGTTTAAAATGAAAGTGTGTTCTTCAAATAACATACAAAATAATTTACGTGAAACGATACGTTTTCCTTATCCACATAAGCCCATCTGTGCAACAGAGAATATGAGAGAAATAGAAATTATAAGGCAAGGGAGGAGAAGATAGCTATCTACCATATCAATGTTCATATAATAGGCCAAATAAAGTAGCACGTGAGCAATATAAAGTTCTGCCTACTAACTGCTTGGAAGGGAATAACTGATTTGCAAGAGCGACCAAAATCTCGTTATTCTCCTCAACAGTGTGGCGAGTGTGGTGGAACATGTTCTGTGCCTTGACTGGTCCATTTATGTATTGATTTAGAAATAGTGTCACAGCTGCATGCTGATCTTGTTTAAGTTGTACTGTAAACTAGGCCCGTGGTTTCTTTAACATTTATCTCATAGCATGCCAATATGAACATAAGAAAACAAAGTCAGAGGGGATCCTCCAAAGCAGCTTTCTTCAACTAATTGCGATTACTTCCTACTCAGCCATCAGAAATCTGTCTACTGAGCTTCTTATAGCCTGGCAGAAATTTGTGGTTATCAAGGTGCATATCCCTCGAGAAGCTTGAGGAACTCTCTTTTGTTAAAATACAATGGTGTGTGATATCATTTTGTAAATTGCAATCTCCATAAATTTGACACCTCTCTTTCCTTGGATATTTGCCTTTTGAACCCACTATGGGACCAGTCTCCAACTTTCACTTCTTGCAGGGCTCACACAAGGATCCTTTTGTATGAGGTCTACAACTGGCTGGAATTGGGAGAAGGCAGACCAAACAGGAAATTTGCATTAAAGCTTCTGGTTCTAAGTGTCCATTTGGTTCTGCAGGTCAAAATGCAAATATTTTTTTCCTCTGTGTTACAAAATGTTCCCTGACTGCTATGGGACATATAATTGCATTTTCAGAAATAATACTGTATAGTAGCAGCCGTTCACCACTTTGTAGCATGGTTGGAACTGGGTCTCATTCTGATTGAACTGATTGTCTTGTTTATTGAGGTTTTTTCCTCACATGTATGGTATGTATGATCATATCTTAACTGTTTGGAAATTCAGACAAAGAGTTGCTGAAGTTACAGGATCATCCTCTGTTTCTACTGTAGTAAAGGCTTATACTTTGAAGTTTACTTAAAATAAGCTTTTTTTTTTGAGTTTGAAAACTGAATAAAGAGCTATGCTTTTTTTTTTTTTTGTCCTGCTGTGACTAGTTACTATGCCAAGCATCTATTCACAATCCCCTGTACTTTACTCTGACATCAAATGGAGACCTTCCATCTAAACTATCTGATTTCCTAGGAAACTTGTTTTATCTCATAATTTGAGTGTTTTCAAACACCATGTAAGACCTGCAGTTTGTACAATTTAACTTTTTGAAGAGTCTTGTGACCTTCAGGAAGATTTTTAATACTGTGTGTTGTTGTACTGGAGCTGGAAAATCCTTATCCTTAAATTCTAAGGATAAAAACTACTTTTATATTTTATTAATGCTATAATGTTTTACATATAATTATATATAATGCACAAATTTTGGGATTTTTTTCCCAAGAAACTGAATATTTTTTTTTTTAAGTGTTGTTCTGATCAACTCTTGTTTTAGTAAAATAAATATAACCTCCTGAATATATTGACAAAAAACCCAAGACAATTAGATATTAGGAAGACATTCTTTACTGTGAGGGTGGTAAGGCACTGGAACAGGTTGCCCAGAGATTTGTGGGTGTCCCATCTCTGTGAGCTTTCAAGGACGGCTGTATGAGTATCTGAGTAACCAGGTCTAGTGAAAGATGTCCCTGCCCACAATAGGGGAGTTGGAACTAGAGGATCTTTAAGGTCCCTTCCAACCCACACCATTCTATGATTCTATGACATTTAATTGGCAACAGTTATTCAGTTAACTGCAAGTGTGTATGCAAGCCTTAAGAAATGGACTCCAAGACTTTTCAAAAATTTACTTGTGCTTTGACTACCATTTTGTAAAATCTGTCTTGCAATCTGCAAGCCTAACTTTTTGGTTTGTTTAATTGAAAAGACTGACCCAGCAACGCTGCTTTAGATCACACTTAATGTGTGATCTAAATCATAGAAAATTTAGGTTGGTAATATTTGTTATAGATGTAGATAAAAACGCACACCATCAAAAGAAATATCCTTAAAAGCTATATGAAAATTAATTGTTGACTGAAAAAAAGGCAGGAAGAAAAATTGCTTCTGAAAGTTTTCTGCAGCATTTAGATTTCTGAAGACTGATTTATTAAAAAAAATAATATCTGTTAGTAGTTAAACAGTATAGATAACTGATTCATTAATTAATTTCCAGTTTGTGTAAATTTTTCAACTCTTGAGATGTCATATTTTATAATGCATTATCTAATCTCACACAAAAAGCTTAATGCTTGACCTTATCAGATTCCTAGGGAAGACAGGTACAACCAGCTTTCGTCTTAGGCTTCAGGAACTGTAGTTATATTGCCTTGATGTAAAAACTCTGACTGAATCATCAACTGCCCACAAGCTACATTTATCCAAAACATCTTGAGTTTCAGAAAACATGGGACAAGGTGAACTGAGTAAAAACATTCAGCTTAAGTTAAATCTCTCTGGAGAAATAATAGTTTATGCCATATTCTTTCTGTAGTCATTTCTTAATGGTAAGAGCTACATATTCTGTAAGTTAAATTCTCTGCTTTGTGGGTACCAGTACCAACTGATATGAGACAAGCAAAGATGACTGCTTGTTTTGCAGAGAAAAATAAAGGTTTATGCTTTAGGGTGCTTTTTTTACAGATATCCTTGCCATACAAGGAATTTAGCCTGCCTGTATTTTTTTTTCTTTTAAATACTTCTTATTTCATTATGGCTGGTCTAAGATGAAAAAATAAGTAATCCCTGTTAACCAAGACATAGAAAAACAGTGGGATAGATATCATGATGCACAGACAAAAATTTCCCACATATAATAGGAAGAACACTGTTGTCCAGGATTTCCCACGCAATATTGTAAACTTAGTTATTACTATGAAGTTCAGTGCATTCTTTAAGCCGAAATGTAGAACATATGAACTTCAGCTTCTAAACACTATGTCAGTCTTTGTTTCACTACAGTTTATAGGACACAACTTCCTAGAGAACCAGAAATTTTGGGGGAAGGAGCTTGCTTTCTGTGTAAATCTCCACTGAATATAGTTGATTTTAAATGCCTATGTGGAACATATATTTATTTTCTAGAACTTCAGGCCTTACTGAAGAATTGAAATTCCAACTCCAAGATATATTTCTTAAGTCTCAGTGTTATCATGTGACTTGCATTTCAATCTAAACTTGCCTTGGGTACAGGTTTGTTTATCCCTCCTAATGTTAACCTCACTTTGTCTTCTGGATAGTATTTCACATCAACATTTTACACATAGAAAAAAAAAATACAAACATACACTAAGTGACCTCAAAGCTTTCCAAAATTCTTTCACTAGCCCACTTGTTCAGTGCACAAAGGTACCTTAAATATTTCCTATTCTTTTCTCAATGAACTCAGATGAGGAGAGTAGCTACTATTTTTCAGAACAAAAATATTTTTTTGTCATTTAGGCCTCTTTTTCTAATAAGTGGTGAATACATATGAAAGATATGTCACTTTTGAGCCTCACTGCTGTTGTTATAAATGTTTCTGCCCCTTGGCTGCCACTGGAAGCAGATGGTAGGCTGACAAGATCTATTTAAGTTCTGAGTGCCTTGAAGGAAGTAAAAGCAGTAAAGGAAGGTAATTTGAAGTATAGGGAGTATAAATCATACCTTCATCAGCATAATTGTAAAACTAGGCTTTGATCCTGGAAGAGAAGCTTCTCATACAGGAATCTGTGCCTGATACCATAATATGTGGTGATTCTCTGTCAAAAAGTCTCCAGTGCAGATCCTTTTCAAAAGGTCCCAAATGTTCCATGGCTTCCTGAGACTAAAGAATATGGGTGTCTGCGTCACATCACAGTCCCTTCAACCCGGTGTCCTATCCTTGACAATGGTCAAAAGCTGAGGGAAAAGTGTAAGAACAGGGGAATAATATATGTATTTTTCCTCCACAACCCTTGACCAATAATCACTTATTTTCGTCTATGCTTGTGATTGTCTATATATTTCTTAATACTGGTGGATTTTAATTCCATGGGTCTGATAGGAACCACTGCAATCTGCTGTGGTTACACTTCTCAGAAGACCACCTCTATCACTTCTTTTTGGGTCTGTTGTACAGACAGTGAACAGTAAATTTCTATTAAATGAAATTGTCTGTGAAGATGCCCAGCTATCTACTTTGGATACAAAGAGAAACCAGCTTTGGCTGGGCTTCAAGTGTAGGTACTTCAATTAGTTGTCTGAGAATATGAATTTTGTAGCTGACACTTGCTTTTAGAAGACAGATTTCTGCCAAGTGTTGAGTAGGATGTTAGGGGACAAAAGAGATAGGAATAATATTATTTAGTGTTATAATAGTTGGGTATATGTCCCGGAAAGACTCTACTGAGATATCAAAATTTTCCCAAGGTTATGACTAGCAACAATAAAAACCAGGTTCAAATTTGAAGGTGTTACTACTAAGAGACCAGCTGAAGTTTGAAGTCAGAAATCCAGAACAATTAACCTAAATTTCCCAGCATTCAATGAACAGCTTTTTGCCTTTTTCAGACATTCTTAAATCAGCTTAAAAACTAATATTTTCATTAGCAGGAGAAAAATTCAACAAGATAAATAAACAGGATAAGACTACTTAATTCCTCACATCATTATGAATGCATAAAATTTCACTCAAAGTTTAAGATTGTTGGGTTTTTCTGAGTAGCAAAGCCCAGTTTGAGTCAGACTGCTCTTATGGTATGAGTTACTTCTGCTCATAGTTTCTCACATGTACTCCAGTCGTGCTGTTCCTCTAGTCGTTGCTTGTTCTGCTCCTGCATGTTAACCATGCCAAGTAGCCCAGTGAGACAAAAACAGATTTTTGTTTTGCGTCTGAGCAAACGTGGAATTCTTCTGAATACAAAATACAGTTTGCTGCCACACCTAAGATTCTGTTTTTACCAAATGAAACACATGTAGACAAGATTCTTGATTTATTTTTAAATTCTCACCATTGAACCTCAGTGCCAAAGGCTACTCCTGAAGGTAAATGACCACTTATCCCATGTATGTTTAGACATGTTTGGTGGACTAGATTCCTCCACAAAATTGTAATTAGAAATTTTCCACCATTTCATGACAGGGTGACTTTTTTTTTTTTTTAAATATATCAATATCTGTCAGTCATAATACAAATCAAAGCATATAAAACTGACACTTCAGGATTACCTATTTCTCTCCTTATCTTTCTTCTTCAGTCATGAACAGACTCGACACTCTCTTTTTTTTGGTTTCTCTTTCGAATTCTTGTTGGAGAAAGCACAGGAAGCCTGGAAGTTTTATTTTCATAATAGATCGCAGCTACACAATATACTCTTCTTGAATGTTATTTACTGATTACACTCTGGTTCAGAACACAAACATGTTTTATCAATTCATTTTTTATACAGTTTGAAAATTTTAAACACTTATTATAAAGAAAAAGAGTTAATAATATTTGGGGAAAATTAAATAAACATTATTAGAATTACCATTAATAGTTACTCATAAACTGAGAAAAAGTAGCAATTTTCTTGCATTGCACTATGTCAATATTTCAATTGTTGCCCTAAAAAAGGCAAAAACTAACCTGAGAAGAGACATATTCTGACAAAGTAATCAATATAATCAATTTGTCTCTGACAAATATAGAGAAATATTAGCTGTTCCTTGATTTTCATGTAAAAATATTTTCTACCTAGATATATAACTTATAAGAGTTATTAAATATCTAGAAGTATTAATTTTTACATTTTGTTTGTTAAGCAAGAAATAGGGCAAATTTATCTTAATGATAATTTTAAAAAAGGAATATTCAAATATTACTAAAAATTAGATTGAAGGGGAACCAAAAGGTTTATAGGAGATAAAAAAGTAAGATGCTTCAGAAGATAAAAAAAAGTTTAAGAATATTTAACACATATGATAATTTTTATTACATAAGTATACATGTACATTTGTAAGCAAATTTTATGTTACTTGCCAGCTTGAGCAGTTCCTAGAGATCTTGCTAAAAGCTGAAAGAAGCCTGGGTCAAAGAACTTGATCAATCACTGCAATTGTTTCACTTCATGCAGAAGAAAAAATATTTTACATGCTATTAATTAAGTTAAAAAGTCAAAAAAATCCAAGACAGCTGAGATCAGTCAAAAAAGAAAGGTAAAAAATGTGTAGTACCAAGGCATATATATGCATGTAAGACAAAAGTTTGTCCTATTCTAGTAAAATGCCCTGAAAAAGGGGTCTCATACGTGTCTACACTCTGCAGAGGGAACAGACTCCAGGCAGAATAAGCTTTCTCCTGACCAAGCTGTCCATAATATTCCACATGGAAAGGATCTCCACATACAGCTCCAGAATAACTCCCTTAGATGTGTATGTTTCATACTTCACTGCTCACTACAAGTATGATGTGGATTAATTTTCAAAGTGTGAGTGTGTTGTTCAAGGAAGGAAAAACCTTGTTAGATAAGTTTTTGTTCTTGGAATAAAAGAGTGAGATTGAAAAGCATATGAAAGTCAAAACCTGGTTCTAATTAAGCTCTCAGTTATAAATTTGTCCTGTTGAAATACAGCCTTTAACAGTGAACTGGATGAAACTGACCTAGAAGAAACATTTCTTTGAGGATGGTTCTCACTTAAAAGTCATAGTATTTTCTTCTGTTGTAGTCATTACATGAGTCAACCATTGAAAAGCTCAAACAAACTGTGAAAGAACTAGGAATACATAAAAAAATTTTGAGTGATAGAATGCATTGCTTTACCTTGTCAAAGTACTATTTAGTTAAATAAAACGTGACAATCTGGGAAAAATATATTGAGAAAGAGGTAAAGTTCTTGAGACTGGAAAGAGCTAGTTTGGTTAATAAAATTTTATGTCATTATAAATCTGTATTCAGATTTATGCGTCAGGTAGTTTTTGTTGAGAGTTTTTTTAAAAATCCAATATTTATTGGAAAGTTACTTGTCAGTAATCTTCATGGAAATTTTTGTTTTGAACTGCAAATTTTGACTGTATTATAAACAGGAGCTAAAATAAAAACTAGGATTTAGAGCTGCTAACACCTCTAGCTGTCAATTACGCTGGCAAATTGTATCTCATTTTAATCCTAGTTTTAAGGTCATAAGACTGCCTGACCATCTACTTAAAACACTTTAAATCATCATTTATTAAAAATATCTCAGCTCTGTACACTTTCTCAATTTATCTAAATAGCTTCCCCTGTGTGCATATAACTCCTTAAACATGTCTTCCCATCATATGCACCATGTTCTCTGTAGAACTTTTGCCTTCATAAGACAAAGTTTACATTTGTTAAGTGTATTGAAACAGAAGAAATTTTAGCAGCTTCAAAGTCTCATTGTATTCTTCTTTAAAATATCAGCCAGAACCATGCTTATTACAAAATAAACATGTGAAATATAATTAGGAGAATACTCCAAATCTCTCCTCTGCTCAGTTGTCATGGTTGATTATCTTACAGGAAAAATTGTCCAGATGGAAGAACAAGCTTAACTGAAGTCAATAGCAAACATCATCTTGACAGAAATACAACCAAAATTTCCGCAGAGTAAACTGCATTGAGGTAAGATGAGATGTTTTTGAAGCAACCTAGGCCCCCAAACTGCATGCTTTTGGCTAGTTGCCAAACCAAATCTGACAACTTTGAAAATCTCATCCGTAAATCAAAACTGAAACACAAACCTGGCATGCTCATATAATCACATTAAAGTGAATGTCTCCCAATTAGGACAGATCCAACCCCAAATTAAAAACTAACAAAATTCTGTCAGTGTTCAAGGATGTCTAACTTTTAAGCTCAATCTTTGGCTTTCATTCCTAGCTATCTCCAGTTGCTGTCATAAAAATTAATAGCAGTTAGGTAAATAAGAGCCTGTTAAGGTAACTAAATGAAAATGCTGCGGGGATAAATGCCCCTCCCTTGCATCTCAATGTGTTATTGATCCACACAAAGCATCCTTTATGCTCAGGGTTTATAGCCTGGAATTTCCCAAAAGCTTTCTTAGAAAAATGGAGACAGATGAAGTCTGGGAACCTCCTACACCTTTAAGCCTAAAGCACTACATTTGAATACAGGAAAAAACGTGTACAATTCCCTCCTTTACCCAGATCTTAGCTTTCCTTCCATGGGATAGTAGTAAAAATCACAAGCTGGAGTCCATTCAGAGTGAAGGGATGCTGTTAATTCTCCATCTTTCCTTTGAAGCCATTCCACTCTCCAAGACAGCACAAAACATTGAATGTGTCAGAGATCAAGAGCATGTGCAAGATTGACTAGATCAACAATCAGGGCATTTATCTGTCAAGGGAAATTCAAAGGTTCCGGTTTATAGTCTCAGACTTTTATCACTCATCTGTACAGACTTTCAGAATTAAAGATAATATGACAGGACTTGCTTAACCCAGGAGAAATTATGGCAATTTTACAGTCTCTAGAAATTTAACATTAGCAAATTGTGAGCATAAAAATGTTTATGAGATTAAATACATTGTTCAGTTAATGATCTTTGTTGGCAGCAGACCCAGAATGAAGAATGCTTAATGGGTGTAGGTAACTCCTGCTGACCAGCTCTGTAAAAAATATGTGGTGATGACAGTCCTCAAGTGAAAATAGACATATGCATAATTTTCAGGATCTAAAACGCCTAATGGGAAACCACACCAGGGAGGATAATTCTCATAATTATAAACCTGTTATACAAACTTTGCATAAGTAAACCTGAGAGTCATAAAAGCACTTACTAGGAAGACTCTGTAAATAAACAGTGGCAATGGTTATGGTTCCTTTATTTTTTCCCCCTTCTTCTGTCAGGAAAGACCTAATGTGCATTTTATACATTTTGTTAAGACACGTCACAATATAATTGCTACTCTATATTTCAACATCACAATAATTGACACCACTCTTAAACTCAGTGTCCTTTTTTGTGTCCTAGATGTCCTACTATTTAAAATGTCATACTAAGTCTATTTCATGAAATCAGAAAAATGGAATCAAGAATCATAGAATGGTTTGGTTAGAAAGGGATCTTTGGATCAGATTGTTAGAAGGTCTCACCCAACCTGGCCTTGAACACTTCCATGGAGGAAGCATCTACAACTTCTCTGGGAGACCTGGCCCAACATCTTACCACCCTCATCACAAAAAGATTTTTCCTTATATCCAATTTAAACCTATCCTCATTCAAATCAAGACCCTTGCTCCTTGTCCTATCCTGCTAAAAAGACTATGCCATCTTCCTTATAAGCCATCTTTAAGAATTCAAAGGCCTCAGTTAGATCTCCCTGGAGTCTTCTCTTTTCCAGACTAAACAAGTCCAGCTCTCAGCCTTTCTTCATAGGCATATTGATCTGTGGACCTCTTCTGGACCCCTTTTAACAGATCCGCATCTTTCCAGTGCTGAGGACCCAGACATGGACACAGTACTCCACAAGAGCTGAGGAGAGGGGCAGAGTCACTTCCCTGGACCTGCTTTTGATGATGCCCCGGATGCAGTTGGATTTCTGGGCTGCGAGTACACGTCGCTGTCTCATGTCCAAGTTTTCATCCACCAGTACCCCAAGTTGTTCCCTGTAGGGTTGCTCTCGGTCCATACACCTCCCAGCCTATATTGATATTGGGGATTGCCCCATCAGGGTGTAGATCTTCGCACTTGGTCTTACTGAACTTCATGACATTTACATGGGCCCACTACTCCAGCCTTTCAAGGTCTCTCTGGGTGATATCCCATCCTTCATGTGTATCAACTGCACCACTCAGCTTGGTGCCATCTGCAAACTTCCTGAGGGTGCACTCCATCCCACTCTCAATGTCATTAATAAAAACACAGATGAACATCAATTCCAATACTTCTTCCTGAGGGACATCACTTCTTACTGATCTCTGTTTGGACACTGAGCCACTGATTGAAACTCTTCGATGTGGTCATCCAGCCAATTTCTTATTCTTAACTTCTACTTCTGCTAAAGACTTTGAGTTACTTCAGAACTTGGGTATGGAGAGAAGAAAATCCATGAAATTTGTATCTTGAGTTCAAGATGTAATTAATACTCAAATATTTGCAGAAAGTTATTGCAAAATTGAGATGCAAACATAGATGTGACATTTCGAAAGAAAATGTGAGAATGCTTTGTCTGGGTGTCATCATTCAAATGTATTTTTGTATGATGTTTGTACATTTTTAGTATGCTTGTAGGTATGCCTGCATTTTGGGGTTTGCATCTTTATGTATGTCCTTGTTTCAGCTAGGGTAGAGTTAATTTCTTCTCAATATCTGGTACTGTGCTGTGTTTTGGATTCAGAATGAAATGGTGTCGATAACACAGTGATGTTTTGGTTTTTTGCTAAGTTATGTTTGTCCTAAATCAAGGACTTTCTTCTTCTTTCTTGCTCTGCCAGTGAGGGGGTACACAAAAAAAATTGGGGGACAGCATAACCAGGACAGGTGACCAGAACTGACCAAAGGGATATTCCATAGAACATTATGCCCAGTATACAAACTTGGGGGAGTTACCCAGAAGGGGGGCCAATCTGGGTTTGCAAGGCAGGTCTGGCATTGGTCAGTGGGTAATGAGGAATTGTATTGTGCATCATTTGTTTTTTCCCTTATTTTTATAATTATTAATATCCTTTACAATTAATACTTTATTTTTGATTATTAAAGTGTTCTTATCTCAACCTACAAGTTTTACTTTGATTCTCCTCCCCATTCTACTGGTTTAGGGGAGGAGAAGGGGGTTGAGCGAGCAACTGCATGGTGCTTTATTTCCAGCTGGTCTTAAACTAAAACAATGTACAGTTGTCAAGATCTCATATAACAGGATCTTGAAGTTAAGATGAAAAATTCATGTTTAAGCTCTTTAGGATAAGTCTTGGTTTTCAACAAACAGTCATTACTCAGAAACTAGTAAGATATGCTGGCTCCTCAAACCAAAATATGTAGAAATCTAAGTAGCATTTTATGTAAAGTAAGTTTTAGAAAATTGCCTCTCTCAGAACTCCAAAATGAGTTGTATACTGAAGTCAGCCCCTCACACTTAGATTTTAGAACCACTGAACTAAGAAAATCAAAGCTAGGTAATGCCTTTGTAGGGATGCTTGTGCACTGTGAAAAAAGTTGCAATAACAAGATCATATACTATAATTAGAGCAGCATGTCTTTATTTTCCTCCCTCTATAATCAGCATATGTTTCCATCCCTTATTCTATGGTTCCTTAATCAAAATTTGCCTCTGGATTTTTCTTCAGCATATATCACTACTGGATTAAAGAATATAAATCTTTTTTAGTGTATTACCCTAACTCTTCGGTCAAAGCAGTTCCATTTTAACACTGAAAGACAAGGACAGGTAAGATAAGAGCGAAAATGTTCTGCAAGACCAGGTACCTAATGTGATGTTTCTTGTACCTGCTATTTGCAGAATGCTTATCACTGAATGGCACTTATTATGCCCAAAACTTAGCTCCCACTCACTGCTGCTTATTACTGTGACTGAGTAGCAAGTCTATCAAAGCTATCAGATCATCAAGCTGAGCATTCAAAAAATAAGAAATACATAATAGTGACCATCTGTGAAGAGATAGATTAACTGACTTGACACAGGAATTTTCCATAGAATCATTTGTTTGCTTTGACTAATGAGACCTTTTCTCTCTGCTTGCAATCACATTAGTCACTCAGTATGCTCTTTCTAAATTCAGCAACAAGAAAGAATCCTGCAATCAACAGCCTTCTTCATCCCAAATGCTGACTTTTTAACACAGAAGATCTATTCTACACATCCAATGAAGGAAAAGAAAAAGCAAAGGGAAAACTAGTGTGCAATCATAGAAAAGGAGATTGTGTAAAGGAAACCTCTATTCTGTTATATTTTAACAGATCATAATAGCTTGAGAAATTTGACCACGATGATGGCTGATATCTCTACTCTAATGTGCTTTGCATGGGTAAACAACATTTCTTTGTATACTTAAAAAGTAAGCTGAAAAAAAGATGTGATCAAATTTATAACCATTTTTAGGTGCTGATCTTAAATATGAGTCACCTTTCACAGGTTTCTGTAGTCTCCCTTATTTAGTCAGACTGGAGAAGCTGGATTCTAACTTGAGTTCCTTGGTCAAGCCCCTGAAGAGGGACAAAAAAAAAAGAATAGAGAAAAATATTTTGGTCCTGTATATTGATAATCCATTGTCATAAAGCCATTATAAAGAAAATGTTTTTTATTGTTCATTTATGCTATTATTTCTCCTGTACATTGAGCAAAATTATGTAGCTTCACTATATTGATAACGATTTTCTCATAGGTGTTGTTTTTCTTATATACAGTGCACGCTGCAAGAAAATTCATAGACTTCCTTTGATACTTTTCATTTTTAAAAAGCTGATACATCTGTACAGTCTTCTGTTACAGAACTGATGAGACAGAACATATCTAAAAATGAGACATCTAAATAATACAGGTTGTTCAAGCACATACTTGTCTCCCACAGAGCCCCTCTAATCTTATTTGCCAAAAGCTTTCACACTCTTGTCCAAACAATGAGCACCATCTCAGAGCTTGGTCTCACCAGACAAAAACACAGAGAAGGAAAAGAAAAGCAGTCTGATATGAAATGTGAGGATAGTAGGGAGCAAGAGGAAAGACAGATAATGAGATCTTGGCCAACTGTGCTGTATCTCCCATAGAAAAAAATAATCTTGCATTGCAAGGAGATAAACAATTCTTTTCTCTGAACCTATATAATCCCAAAGAGGCACAGTTCTTACCACAGGTCTGACTATGTAGTCTCAGCCCAGACTATACTAAGATAAAGGTATATGATTACAAAAACAGATAGAGACAAGTATAAGCATAAAACTATTCAGTTGGTAATATAGTCATTCCTTGCTTCTTTGTGAAAAGTTATAGTTCTCAGCAGAGCACATACAAACTTAACCCTGACAATTTTCCTTTTATTATGAGAGAGTCTATCCCTTCAACTACTGGCAAAGGGAAATGCCCATTTTTATTTCAGAGATAGATGGAGAAATCTCAGAGCAGGGTTTACATCTGATTATGCTTGGGCTGCATAAGTCCTCAAGGAAGCCCAGGCTTTTAGTCTATAGGTCTGGAGACCAACAACAGGAGATCGTGCTGTGTACCCTCCTCCTGACACCCAGTCCGTTGTGCCTGGGGGGTTGTGCAACTCACTACTGAACTTTAGGCTGGACTAATTAGAGAGGCTCATGTTTGGAAAGACCAAAGGTGACAGCCAGGGACTATGGTAGGGTATCAGGACCCAGGCATGAGATCTGATGGACCTTGAGCCTGAGCACATATTTAAGGGTCCTGTAATTCTGTGGGTATCGCAATCAGAGAACAAGTGTGTGTGCATGTCAGCCTCAGTCCAGAGAGGAACAACAAGTCTAATCTGTCTGTGTTTTGTGGAGTGCTGTGGGTTTTTATGCAGTATTGGTAAAGGCACTCATGCTGGTCTGTTTGGCTGGCTGTGTTAGCATCCTCTGTGTATTTTGTGAATTGTATGTACCTAGCTTTTGGAGATTATCTTCAGCATTGCTGCTGGCTGGACTTGCCAAGGGCAGTGGAACAGCACGCATCAGGTTGGCATGGGCAAAGCCTCCAAGTCTGCAAATACACTAGATTCAGCTCTCCTGGAACAGGAATTAGGAACTGTTGGTTTCCAGAACAGTGTTGCATTCCACTACTCCTTAACAAAGACGACTGATAAAGGTGCCACGGAATGAATGGGATCCTGGTCTACAGTCTAGTAATTCCTACAGTGATGCCTTCAGCAAGAAAGGAGGCTCTGCCATTGCTGTAAAATATTTGTTGTTTTTCCAGAGAAAGGAATACTCTGAGCAATGAGGGGTTTGAGGACTGTTCCAGTGACGATATCAATTTTGATAACTATTGAGGAAGACACTGTTTTCAGCTGCAATAGGTCTATCCAAATTTCTCTGCTTGTTTTTATTGTAGACAGCTTGAGGTGGATGAATTGTGGAAGAATCTCTATGTTCTTCCTTTCCCTAAATGTTCTTATGAAGATTTTGAAATAGAAGAAATTTTGTTGAAACAAAATAATCAGTACTCACAAGAATAAATTTGTGCAGCCAACTAATGAAATGAAGAAACACAATTACCATTGTAAACAACCATTCTGCTTCAGATTTTTAAAACTGCTTTTCTAAGAGAAAAACTGAGATACTTCCTAAAGGTGAGCCCGTCAACTAAAATCTGCAACTCTAGTGGGTATGAAAATCAGATATATAATCAATGTATTTTCTTACAGCCCATTGCAATTTCCTGATGATATCTTCCTATGGCAAAAGTCCTAATAAATTTATCTCTTTCAATTCCATTGAGGCTGATGTATATAATAAATTTATATAAATATAATTTGATTTTATTAAGAGTAAAATTGTATATTGCAAATTTAGCCTTTTGTTACTCTGTATCAGACTTGATGGAAAGACACTGAGTTTAAAATCTTGCCAATTTTTCTATGAATGGTCCAATTTTCTGGGCTGATCCAATGAAATATGGCATCTAGCACCATACAACCTACCAGGCCTTTGGAACATCTGTCTGTTACAGTTTTGTTAGTTCTTTACATTTTGCTGTGAGTTCCCTCACACTTGGGCATACTTTTTCAACCTTGACCCATGGCCTTGTGAGACACTTAACATTTATCTAAAAGACAAAATGTTCCCCAGCACTGGATTTTAAAAAGATATATCATTAAAAATCTGTGGAAGATATCTTGAATTTTTAGTTTGTGTTTGGCAACTGTGCTGTTACAAAATTCACTGTGAGGGTTACAATACACTTGCTCAAGTGCAATACTCAGAATGAAGTTTTAGTCATGCCTTCAGACTGCACATCCAAATGTTTCTGGGCTCCGAGTCATCCATTTTCTCCTTGATAAATATGACAATCATTTTGCTTCTGCAGTAGTGAAATAGTTATGTTTAGACCTGGTAAGTGCTGTCTGTGAGTTTTTCATCATCTTTGTTCACTTTGGAGTTTACAGGCCACATGGCCAATCTCTTCAGGAGCTGAAAAAAGCTCTTGTGGAAAGGCTTCACACAACTCCTGGGAGCTGCCTCTAGAAGGCAGGTTTATATATGTTTAGACAGGCTTTTGCAGGTAAGTAGAAGCACATCCTACTTAAATTTTGAGCTACCTGAAAGTGGTGCTGCCACATAGCTGAGCCTTAGTAAACATTCTGTCTTTTCAGCAGGATATAGCACTACACCACACCAGGTACTATGCTAACTGCATAGTGTAAACATCCATCTGTTTGGACTAAGCAAGCATTTTGTAAACCAACTCAGGGACTCAGTTTTTGCAAATTTTGCAAATTTGTATAAAAAGTCAGCTCACATTTATCTACTCATAAATTTATTTGTGTTGCTAATTTTTTATCTGCCTGTGAAATTGCATACACCAGCACAGTCAGTGACCTAAGGTTCATGGCTCTTGATTTCAATGCCTTCCTACACCACAGATTCTTCATGTGGTCTTGGTTAAGTCTCCCCCTTGGGGTCCTCTAGAAAATGGAGAAAATAATTTGATCCTGCTACTCTTGGTAGAAAGAAAATTGAGGTTTTGTAAAGGTTTCAGATACTAACATGAGGGAATTCTTCCAATTGCTTAATAGATTTTATACATTTTTTTTAGTATCCTTCTGAAGATGTATAGTTTAGGCTGCCAAAAGCAACAGAAAGGAGGAGAGAACAAACTAATGTTAAATAAATCTATAGGAGAAAGTGCATGATCTTGATAGTAAAGTGTGTAAAGGTGTCTCAGTGGTAGACTTCATCCTCATATTCAGAGAGGAGCCATCCTATGGCCAAGGCAGAATGATGTGATACAAATGTGTGTGATGCATAAGACAGTGAGGAAGCAGTGGGAGGACAGAGCCTGAACTTCCTTGGCTGCTTTCAGTTAGTACTGTATATGAAAGCCTCCTCCCTAGGGGATGTAGCCTGGGGCAAAATGCTCATTTAACACAAGTTTATCGCTTCTTTTATATTATGTTGGGTATTGCTAAATATCATTGTATTGCACAAATCACTATTTTGTTGGGGTTTTTTTAATTGAAGTAGTTCATTTTGTTTTCCCATAATGTTCAAGAGTATGATTCTCATTCTTTGTTAGTTTGAAAGCATTCCCAGTTAATTCATCCTCTATATTATTTGCAAACACGTGAAAAATTCTCATGTATGGAAATTATTTCTTAAGGATAATTCTTTAATTCAGACACTTCTTGGAAATGCAACCTTTTAATAGTTAACGAGCAACTTACTGGTTTGGTTTTTTTAAATTTTTGCTTCCATGAAAACAGTAGAACACAGGTTTTTGTGAGTCATGTAGAAGTTAGATGCAGTATATTGCTAAATTGAATATAATTGGTGTATATCTTCTGTCTTATTAAGACTCTCAAAAGAACATTGTGCCTATAAGACACAGTCTGTGATTTGTGAATTAGACTGATTTTATTTCTTATTGATGGATTTTGTTCAGTTGTTAATTTAAGTTCCATAATTCCTTTCTTCACTGTTTTTTCCAGGGAAAAATAATATTAAAATAATCTTGGTCATTTCCTAAGATAGATATTCTCTCCTCTCCTTTAATTTGTGGCAAATAAAGTGATACTTTTTTTCACTTACTCATTTAAACAATTCTTTTTTGTTTCTACAGATCCATTTTCTTCCTTTTGTCATTTCCCCTTTTACCCTATGTTTTATTCTCTCTCTGTGCACTCCTGCTAAGACTTCTTCATCTTTGTTACTAGGTTATCCATCTCAGCTGCCAGCTATTTCACCTTTTTTTGGCAGTCAGCCTCCATCCCTTCCTTCTATTATTAGATACTTTTACCTTCTCAAGTACTAGGCACCCTCCACATCCAATGGTCAACACACTTAGCAGAAGAAAACATTATTATGACAGAGATTATTTTCCTGAAAACCAAAATAAACATCATAAAAGCCAGAAATTCCTGTTTATTCCCATGGCTGAATTTCTAACCTAATGTGTTACATATTAAAAAAAAAAAAGTAACAATTGCAGTATATTTTTTGAGAAAATAATAATATCAAATCATAAGAACAGAGAAAGCAGAAAAAACTGCACAGTTACCTTTGGACAAATAGTTACTTGCACTCCTGCAGAAGAATAGCTATTCCTTTTGTTATCCACTCAAATCCTGACATTAGATGCTAAACCCAAAATCAAACTCTTCAATAGAATTAATAGAAGAAAGTTATTTTAAAGCAAAAGGTACAAAGTGGAGATTATTTTTTGACAGTCAGACACTTAAAGCTCAAATTGTAATTATTTGACAATGTAGCCCCATTCAGAAGCTGTGATAACTCAGCCTTACTGCCAGTGCCTACCTGTCGATTATTGCATTGCTTCCCAGGTTAAAAACCCACTTTTACCAACTCTGCTTCCCTTGGAAAAAGCCTCTAATATCAGTAACAGCTCCATTCACTTTACATCCTTTTGGCTGTCAGCCTCAATAAGCTGGTGTCTCTTACAAAGTGTGTCCTACCCAGCACATGAAATATGCACTTCATCAACTGCCAGCAGACCTAAGGACCTTTGCTACTTGCCCATATACATCAGTAGAAAAATGGAAAAAAATTCCAAAACATTTTTCAGAGAAATTCATGTTGGGTGACCGTTTTGTTCTCCAGATAAAGAGAGGTAAATAAAGGGATTTGAATGACTTCTTTAGTGAAAAATATTGTGACGTTCTGCTAATGTACAAACTCTAGTTTACCAGTCATATAATCTAAGAAAATAGGTGTCAAAGATCTTTATTGCCATAATTCATAAATTTGCAACATTTCCCTCTAGCTCCCTATAACTCGTTATAATCAGTTTTAGTCAAAGTCTGGCATTATTCAGAGCAATGCTGCTTAAACTGAAATGAAAATCTGGTACTTCTGCAAGTTTTTCTTTTTGTCCACTGGTGAAGCATCAGGGCAGATATAATTGCATTACTAGTATTTAGCGTTCTGCTTCCGATTTATTTAACTGCATCCATTTGTTTGATAACTTTATTAATGATTTTTTAAACAACAAACCTGGAAAGAAAAACTGCCAGAGTGTTGCCAATATAGTTTACTTTTTTAATCAAAATTAGCGTGTTTTCTTGAAAACGTTATTTGTCATTCTTTTATGAATTTAGGGAAGCCAAGGAATATATTATCCTATCAAGCTTTGGGTACCAAGATTTTTTCTTCAGCATGGCCTGACATAGATTTGCTTATAAAAAGAAGTAAAAGGAAATAATATACTCTCAAAAATGTCTACATCAATCTTAAATATGAGGAAAGTTCAAAATGAAACAAATCTAAGAAAAATATAAGTTCCTGACAAGGTTAGAAAGACTATTACAAAACAAACTCTAAGTAGTGTGCAACATATCTGAACCAAATCTCTCCCAAATCTTATCTAAGTTTTCTTTAGCACATTTTTCTCAACCAGAAACAGCTCAATGATAGCAGATGCCTAACAGTGTTGCCTTTGAGATAGGACTAGTATTTAGTCTCTGTTATCCCATTCTGTCACCCTTTAACATTGTTGTGATGTCACTGTATGCAAATAAATCTTCAGAGCCATTCCTGGAGACCTCTACCCACTTCTGCCTGTCTTCTAACTCCAGTAATACACGTGGGATGCTTCATGATGTTACTTATTTGATTATCTCAAGTACTTAAAAGAATTCAGGTTATTCAGGCTAAAACAGAGTTTCAAATTAATCCAGAATTACACAAAGATTCCTCAATATATTATTATTGAAATATGATCAATATTTCTCAGCTCAGACATGGTTAGATGTTTAAGCAATCTATTGAATTAACATACTGCCTCTCTTCTCCCTTCCTGCATTATATGATTTCTACTGAGAAATATTTCCTGGTTTCATAACAATTCACAAACTACATCTCATAAAAAATCAATGAGATAAAATAGCTGATATTACAATTTACATAATTGTAGATAAAATACTAAATAATTGATAATATTACAATATTAAATAACTTGATGAGATTACTTCAAAGACCTCTTTCCAATGTAAAAATAATACTGTCGATTGATTTAGAATTTGGAGCATCTGTTTTGGTTCACATCTTTTTCAGATTCATAAGTTCAGCCTGCCAGAAAATGCTGTAAGAGCAAAGAGATTCAGAGCCTGTTGTTTCCAAAAGGAGTTTTGATGTGCGGTATCTGTGTGTCTGTACAAGTTTAGCCTGATTAGACCCAAAAGATAGCCTTATATCACTCTTTTCTGTAAAATAACCTTTGGGTTGAAAACAAGTTGTCCATTATTATATCTATTAGAATATATTTCAGTGATCTTTCATTGCAAAGGAAAAGTTGATTTTTATGAACAGTAACAGAAAACAATTGCAAGGCACCCCAGTGGACTGGTAAAAATTAAACATACATGAAGCATCCCTCTAGATTCCATGTGTTCCTTGTATGTACCAACACTCTTATCAGAGTTTCCCAGGTCCAATGAAAGGAAATGAAAACTTTCAAGCTGGTATTAGAACATTGAGCAACACTTCTCTCTCATTTCTTTGTGGAGATAGAAAATGCCAGTTCAGGCACTGCAACGCCTTTGCACTGAATCAACACAGATCATTAATACGTGGGCTGAAGAACTTCTGACAAGACAGGACAAAGAAGAAGATGCCTAGGATATTAAGGAAGACTTTTCTTATATTCACACTGTGTAAATATGCAGCTACACACATATGTGTGTGTGTGTGAGCATATTGTATGTGTAAATGAGGGTTCATTCTCTTTATTTCTGCCACTCTGGGCTCTGTAACAGATGATTTTTTCAAATGTTCTCACACAAGTCAACAATTGGTTTTGGGTTTAGTTTGATGTAGTATCCATGCAGACAACATCATTTAAACTTGGCAGTTCGTTAACTTTCTCTTAAGACTCATGTGAAAGTGCTTTCTCTCCTCTCTGCCTCTCTTACATGTTTGGCATGACAACATTGTAAGCCTCTGTTAGCAAACACATGAAGCTACTTAATTGTCTCATTCAAGAATTCTTTAAGCAAAAACTTTAAGTTAAACTAGGAGCTTAAGGACATAAATAACTTGTGCAGTTCTGTGACATAGATAAATGAGCATTGCCACTGTCCTTGATAATTTTCTGAGACTTCTCACTGTGCCATTTTTATGGAGCTCTAAATTGCTCATATATTCTTTTTACTGTATGTTTTTAAAGTAAATTTCACTCACTCTGAAAGCAGCTGGATTGGAACATGTGGACCTTTTGGGTTTTTAAAATCTGATAAGTAATGAAAGGAAATTAAATTCTTGCATGCAACCTACTGCCATGATTTGCCCTGATGATGAGACCCTCTGAAGGATGAAAGCAAGTTGTTCTTTAGTCCCATTCTGTCTTATTTTCTTTTTGTACTGAGAAAGCTAACCAAATTGCTAATAAATGCAAACTGCTATAGTATTGTCTTCTATTTTTTTATTCATTTTCTGCTGTGGAAAATTGGGCCACTAGAAACCAGACTGAGATATTCATTTCAACATGAAGCAAAAAAAATCTTCTGAAAGTAATCTCTCTTATTTAATAGTTTGAGCTTAGTAGTTGATGTCTGCTTTTAGAAATCTGACCACTACCCCTGAAGCAGTCATGCAATCTCTGATTTAAAACATAAAACATTTCCAAATATAAAGATTACTGACAAGTAACCTTACGAGAGAAAGCCTTTGAATATTAATGCTGTCTCTGACCACTATTTAGAAGTGTCACAGCTTCTTAAGTGAGGCAGTTGGTGAAATGACTTTTTCCCTCAAATTGTAAGATCTATTCTTGTCCTTCACCGAAAAATTAGATGAGAATTAATTAGATATTATGCAACACTATCACACTTCCAGATAGCTGTTGCCAGTTGCTCATCCATTCTCTGGCTGTGTAGAAGAGATTGGATGTTGCTCCCAGACCAGACTGACAAAGCCTACAAGGATTTACTTATTGTTTGTTTGTTTGTTTGTTTGTTTGTTTATTTGAATCTATATTTTTTTTTTTTTTTGCAGTGATACATTTCCTAGAGTCCTCTGAGGACCTAGCTGTGAAGCAGATGGTCTTCAGTCTTCCCTGTTTTATTTCCATGGCACATTTTGGCTTTGGTTTCTGCCTTTTTGTAGTAGGGTTTTTCTTTACTGCAGGTAGGGATGGACTCCCTGGCCCAAGGTGTGTGAAGTGGTCACCCTGCCCACCTGTGGTCAGGGATCACAGAGGACTGGAGTCACTGTTTTAGGATGGCACCTCCCAGGCTTGTGGTCCTAGTTAAACTAATAAACTAGAACTGTCTTCTGAATTCTGTGGAGATTTTAAAACTTTGTGTAGATGCTGTAATGTTATGTGCTCAGAGAAAGAAGTGGGTTGGATAAAGTGCTTCAGCCTTCATTGATTTCCATTTTTACTGCCTATTTTATCTTCTTTTTATTGGAAAGTGATTTAAATGTTGACCTTTCATATCTGCTACCCTGGGGACAGCAAGATGAAAAATATTCAATGTTATCCCTTCTCTTTAATAAGAGAAATTGGATATTTTGGTTTTAAGAGAGAAACAATCTCATTCCCAGATTTCATTTTGCTGTGCAATAGGAAATATGTTTTGATATGTAATAGAAAGCACACCTACTTTTACTATTTTCCCATAAAATAATAAAACGTGATTTGATCATGTGTGGGGTTTTGAAGAGGTGACAGCCTTAATCTAGACTTTAGGGTACCTAACTGAGATTTTCTAGTGCTTGAAAAGATTAAAAGAAAGGAAATTGTATTGAAATACAGATAACATGTGGTTGGCTCAAAATTATTTGTATTCATGTTCTGAACTGATTAATAATTTAAGATTGATATAATCCACACACCCCAACACCTACCAAAATCTTGCCATATAAACCCAATACATTACAATGGATGTACTAAAGAATATAATGAAAGAAATGCCTGCTGTTACCCACTGCAAGCAGGCAGCATTTTGCTGTTGTGTTCCTGTGGTATTTAAGGTTAGTTGTAGGACTTACTAAACTGCCTACACAGTGCCTGTGGAAAATCTCATCTTAATCATCAGTTTTGTTCTCTGAATGTATGGACCTGCCAAGACTTTTGCACTGCAATTTGCACACTTAATCACTTGTTTTCTACCCTTTTTCATCTCGCTGTGAGCCAAGGTCCCTTTCCAAGGTCTCTTAGAGCTGCAGCTCTACACTGTCAAGTCTCTCCACGCCATGTGCAAGCAACAGGATTTGGACAGGTGATTTCAGTACTATAAACAGCTAAGGCTGCATAGAAATCCTTTCAAACAAGGCAGCTGAAGTTCTTGAATAACACACCATGAATTTCTGCTCAAATATTATGTCACTGTGTTAAGAATATCTAAGCAGCAAGCAAAAAATCGAACATTGATAACTTACTCTCTCTTTCTCTTAAATATCCACAGCAAAACTGAGTGACTGTGATTTTCAGGCCTTTTTTTGGTTTGCTTTAAGGATGAAAATGTAGGGGTTTTAAGATAATAAGCATTTAGAAAGCATTACCATCTCCAACAGCCTTAAAGAACATACCCCAAATCATTGGAAAATATTTCAAGATCCCCTTCTTGTTTGAGTCTTACAGGAACATCTGTGGAGGGGAGAGGGAGTGCAACTTCAATCAAAGATGACATTAGATAATATTCATGAGAGGAGTATGAGCTCTTGTGTCAACATAAGCGCAAACATTTTGCAACTATTAGCAATCTCTGGGTTTGAAAAATGCACTTTTCTTTATGGCCACTGTGTAATGAAAAGTTTACAGAGATGGATTCTACTTCTACACAGCAGCACACCTGAGGAATCAACATAGTTGAGAAAGAAAAACACAGAAATAAACCAGACTACAGCAATGACATGCTAATTAAGTATTTTTTCAAGACCTAAATCCTAGCTGATTAAAAAAAAAGAATACAAACCCAACAATGTTATTACAGGATCATAATTCAAGTTATAGACCAGCTGTTGAACTCCACTACCTTTAAATTCTTCTCTTCTCCCTTGCGCAACTACATTGAATAAAATAGGATTATCTGGGCATATATTCTATTCACTGATTCTAAATGTATGACTAGACAATAAAACATCTTAATTGACTTGAGGACAAATCTAGGTTGTAGGATCTTTATTGTCTTCTAATTCTTAAAGTAGTCTTTACAGCCTGAAATCTTTAGATTTGTTTCTGTTTAAGTACGCTTTGTTTCTATTTAAGTACACTTACTTCATTTTATTTAATTTATCCAGAGAATCTTTTCATGATTGCATAGCAACCTCCGAAGACAAAGAGTCTGAAGGCTAAAACTATACTAAATCCAAGGAAGAAATAGAAAACAATAAAAACAGAGTGTTATTTTATTTTTTAAGGGGAAAAAAGACATAGTTGGCAGTGACATCTCAGTACAAAAGATAATTTTAATGGTAGATATGATCACAATGTTGGAGATTTTCTACATTTGCATTGATCTTTAAACAGTTCTTCTGCTTTAGAAGTCATTAAAGATTAATTTAACATCTACCTTATCTGTAGATTTTTATGTACTGATGTATTTTGTCTAATAAAATGTTATAATCTTGTCATGTGGTTGAAAGTTACTGATGTTAAGGTACTTTTTACTACAGTCTCTCAATTTAGTAGTTTATAACATGCTGCTTCTTACCACTTCACAACTGCTAATCTGTATGTTACAGACTTTTTACTGTTTATTCTGTTGACAAAAATATACTACAGATACCTTATATTTTAATGGCGTTTTAATGAGTTATCATACCATGAATTTATGCTCAACACAGGTTGCCTCAGCATATAATTAATAACCACAGGAATACACTTTGGTGAAGAGACTCTCAGACCCCCTGTCAGAGACTGAAATGGTTAATGATTTATGCATTCTAGGAGACTCTTGCAGGATTTTGACTTTTGCATTATACCTCGGATGGACAGTTGGGCCTGTCCCTCCCTCCAGTGAAGAGCCAAGTTTGCAGGCTTTTGACTGTTGCATTGTACCTCTGATGGCCCATCAAAGCCCATCCCCCCCTCTGCCAATCTAAAAAGGTGGGAACCAGACCAGACACAGAAACTCTGCGCAGGGCCCAGGGAGAGCTTTTGGAGGCTCGAGGCATGGCCCGTGAACACTAACCATGGATGTAATAACTCATAAGTTCTTGGCGTGTGAGGGGTTCCCTCTTTCACCCCCAGCAGATCAAGGCCACCACTTCAACTGACAGACATGGAAGCTGCAACTACCAAGTGTCATCGCTGGACCCCCTCGGCAGTGACTATATAAGTTTTTTCCACTCTCATCTTTTCTTTTTCCTTATTCTCCCTTACTCTTATCCTGTCTTTCTCTCCCCTATGCATTTTCTCCCCCCCAAAGGTTATTCCCCCAAAGGTTATCTCTATGCCACATTGTTATATGACAACACCCAAAATGCTAGCATACCTGTTGATACAGAATTGTTAAAATAAACCTTGCCAGTATATGTTTTCAGACACCGATTATTCAGTGTCTTTTCACTCTAATCCACCCCAAGGCAATTATTGATAAAAACCTGGGTTATTCCCCCCCTCCCTTTTTCTGGGGCAGGTCGTAACACCCCCATAGGAATGGCCAGTTATAGACTGCCACCTGATAAACCAGAAGTTCCTTGTTTCTTCTTGTCACACATGGAACAGGGTTTTCATAATACAGTTCAAGTGATTTTCAGTTCCAGTTCAATTTCTCTCTATATTATATTTATCAAGCTTCCTCAGCATGCTCTTCACCATAGAGTCAATTTTAAATGTAGGAAAGCAGAATCCTGCCTTCTCTGACACTTTTCAAACAACTGGTATACAGGACTCCTACTATACCAATATACCTCTGTCCAGTCTCCTCTGCAGTTTTGGATGCACAGTGAGAGGTTGGACTGTCGGACCTCCTGTACCATTATCTGAGTCTGTGAAATACTAGAACAGTAATGGTAAGTGCTGTCATGAGTATGAGAAAGAATTAAACTCAAATTCCTACAGATTTCTTATTTACTTTATTTATTTATTTTTATTTTTTGTTTATTTTTATTTCATTTATTACTTATTATCATGATCTTCAATTAAAGCTTTCCTGTGGCTGGGGTATCTATAAGGTCTTCTCTCCATGTGAGTTCACTAGGTTATTCAACAACACAAGAATTGCCACTGTAATGTCTCCCACAGAGCAAGCAGAGATGTATTTCCTCATTGTGCCTGTTTATTTCACTAGTTGTTTCTCAGTCTAATTACCAGTGTGAAATTTTGGTGAGTCTGTTTAGATACTACCAGGTTCAAAAATTGGCCTACACAAAGATGCTTCATCTTCCTCCCTCTTCCCCTAAGATACCAACCTTTCCTGATCACATAAACCTCATTCTTTTGGGAAGCCTGGATAAAGGGAAATAAGTGAATCTTTTGAAAGTACCTTTAATAAATTATTCTGAAGAGAGATAATGGCACTGTCTAAATTGCTTTTTATTGCCTACTGCCTACTGCACCTCATGCCTAGGAATGGAAACATGAAAACTTAAAATTACCAAAGATTACCTTATTAACTGGCAAGCAGGTGGCAATGGAGTAGAATCTAATCAATGAATAATTTGAATGAACTTAAGGAAGGAGACAAACCCCATTTATTTTGTTTAGCATTTGATTAACTGTTTTTGCTCAGTTCTCATTTTGTGTTTTAATTTTCTATAATCAGCACTTAGCTGTCAGGATAACAGGTGGTTTTAGAAACTAGAGAATTAAATTAATAAACCAGTTACTTGGGCTTATCTGTGCATCTCGGGGATATCTGGCCCCAAAAAGTACTGCCTTCTCCAGTACAAAGGAACTGGAAAGATGAAGCAGTCTGGAGTAGGCAGTGTACACAGTTTCATGCTGCCTGAAAAATCTGTTTTGTCCTTATCTGAAGTGCAAAGTTTTTCTTTAAAATAACAAGAGGTCAAGTAAGGACAGAATGAAAATGAATGACAAGATTCTCACATAGTCCAGGCTTTTGACCTGTAGTTTTTCTTCATTTTCTTCAAAATAGAGTCTTCCAACCTCACCAAGTCAGGGGCTTTTTATAATAAAGAAAGGGAGAGGAGAACTTTTTTTCTCAAAGACTGAAAAATCTATGTCAACAACTCCTTAGAGTTTATTGAGTTTGAACAGTCTCAGTGAAATCATTTCATTTTGATGAATGATAAAGATTCTTGCTTAGAATTGGTTTTGGTACATTCTACTGGGATTGATTGTTCTAATCAGATGGATGTTCTATTTATTCCAAGTTTTTGAAGGACAAGTAAAATTTTGCTACTACCCACATTAGAAATAAGGTGGTATAATTGTTGACTAAGTAGACTATATTGAAAATAAGTGTTTTCTCCATCCATATGCTTCTACAAGTGCTTGTACTCCTGTATCCTGTATCCAGCAACACTTATGGAGATTGGGACTCCATTGTCTTCCATAGTACAAGTGCCCATATTTAGAAAGATTTTATAAGAGAAGAAATCATTTATAGTAGTAATAATAGATCATTACATGAAACTACTTCTTGTGCTTCTGAGATGGTCATCTCAGCAGAAAGGTATCAGAAAGAACAGATATGAGCAGGTACACAATCTTTCTGTAATCTGATCAAGCCTAACTATAAATCACCATCTCCCTGCAGACAGAATTTATTTGTTACCCTTCTGCTTCCATAGCATTGTACTTGCTGTTGAAATGCACTTCAGCCTGATTCAGTTCCTTTCCATCTATCATCCTTTCTGATTTTCCTGTAAGGAGACTCCCTGTGCTTTAGTATTGCCATCTATGGCAAAGTAACTATCTGCAAAATGGTCAGGATATGCTGTTGTGAATCACTCAAAAAAGTCATCCTGGGCTACGTTTTGGTTTGTTAAGATTTTACAAGAAATCTAGTGAATTGTTTCAATGGCATTTCTTTTCCTGGATGCAATTTACTTTCTGTAGATCCTCTGGAAAGGGATCCCTGAAGGTCTTGAATGTCTACATTTCTGAAAGAATGCATTTGTTTTGCTTAAATTTCATGGAAATTATCTCAGATGAAATTTAACACTCAGTGGAAAGCATCTGTCTGTGCCCATGGCTTTTGTTAGGTGTGACTTTGAACGTTTTGGTTTCCTAAATGAATATGGTTAGTATCACAAGGCACCTGTGCTAGAAGCTGTGCTTATGATACTGCAGCAGAATGAAGTGCTAAGAGAAATTTGGGTTCAATGTTGTTCCCATTACTGCCAGTAGCTGTTTGTGACAGATGGCTATTTCTGAATATCCGCGTCATGATTGTAAGGTTTGGTTGGTTTTTCTTAATATACATTTTTGCAAGAGCTGTATGAATAAATCTTATTTGTGCTTCTAGTGAAACAGCTATCTAGGGGAAGATGGAGAATCTGCTCAGACGACCTCATTTTCAGATAGACTGGGCAGAATTAGAGCCATTTGAAGCTGTTCTGAACCTGCCGTTGGAACATCTGAAACTGAAGATACCGCTTTCAATAGAGGGATGATGAAAAAGGGCTGACAAAGGCTTTTGGTATACTGGCTCAAGCTCAGGGCTTGATTTGAGACATAAGGATGGCTCTAGTAAGCTCTGTCAACAGAGTCACTGGCTGTGCATGAGTCTTTCCTCTAACCCATCCACAATACTCCCCTGCCTGAGCCACTACCAGGCAACCTATTCCTACCCTTCACACTTGGTCCAGATTTGGATGTAGATATGCAGTGCTGGTGGTGAGTGGATTGGGCCTCAGTACACCACAGTGTGCTGCAGTCAGCTCCAAGCGTGTGTCGTAGAAGAGACATAACCTTGCTGCCTATGCAGGGCATAGGAGGGAAATATTAATTGTTTAATGAACTACATAGGTCAAATACTGTATTAATAATGGATTTTAAAACTAGACACTGAGGCAGAGAGATGAGTCAATAAAAATTATTGAATTCCTCTGACTGAGGAATCTGAAGGCTGTCCGATTTAGCAATCAAGAGGTGAACAGAACTTTACAGCCATGCTGGAAAGATACTTCTTCACTTTGTCCCCAGGTTTCCAGGTACCAGATATTTATGTTTTCCCAGTTTAAATTCTTATTTTTTTTCTCTTTGAAGCAGACTAAACTGAATTTTACTTCAGAGTCTATTTCAGGTTGAAAGCAATTAATAAGAAAAGTTCCTCATGTACTGAGGGAAGATAAAAACAGTAGGTCAAAGACAAATGCAACAAAAATTCCACATAATGGGTTGATACTGTAGCTTTCAGGTAAAGGTGAAGACTACAGAATGCAGTCTTAGTACAATGTCAAGCTTCAGGTGAACCACAGATAAAATCCCATTAGTATAAACATATGACAGAGAGGATACTTGAACTTTTAGGTTTTTAATAATAGGGTTTCTGCAATTGGACAATGAGTAAATGGCAGTCAAAAGCAGATTTAATGAATAGATTTATATGAAAGACTTAGTCAGAAGTCTTATTTATTTATTTATTCTTTTATATAATTATATATATAATTATATATTTATATTTTTATTCTTTTATATTTATTCTTCTACCAGTAGAATAAATAATTCCATTAGCAAATGGTCACTCACCTTTATTATGTACAAATTTTTTTACTACCTATATGCTCTGCACTAGGTATTCATCTGCATTGTCTTGTTAATAAAAATTCTTCTCCACAGGTATAGTGCTCAATATTGCAAAGAATATCAGTCTGTAGTGATGGTTTACAAATCAAGCCTAGTGGGGCAAGGCAGTTTAGCAGTATGCACCTCATTCCGTGGTGTGTAAGATTACCCGCATGCAACACTTGAGCTGTAAACATTTCCATTTGAGAAGGGTGATGAAAAAACTTCAGTAACATATGCAACACATGCTCACTGCAGCACAGTAATACTCAGCACCCTCATGTTTAATCTCATAACAGTCAATAAGGTATAACAGTGAAGAAGTGAGATGACATAACTGAAGCGCAAATAGCTGGAACAGCTTCCTGCTTGTGTTCTGGCAGGTTGTGGAATATTTTCCTACCCAGAAAAATAACCTCATTAATGCATTCAAAACTAGGCTGACCAAAGTCCTGGTTAATGTACAATTGAGAAAACTTCACAATTAACTTAATTAGATTATATAGCTCTTTTCTATTTCAAACTTCTTCAGCTTTAGGGCATGGAGTAAAATTACTGATCTTTTAGTAAATTATATCCAACATGCCTAGATGCATTTTCCACTACGCAAAACAAATCTTGTGTACAGGTGCATTCTACTTCAGCTCACTGATTCAGGATCACTCTCTTATTAGGAAGGATTTCACTACCCATCAGTGAAAGAGAAATCCTGTCAACTTTTCCCTGTAGTAGGTGAAGAAATGGATTGCCATTTTTTCCTTCTGCAATATCATAAATACCCATATATTCTTTCTGTCATGATTCCAGGGAATTTCTAACATGTAGGAGAAAACACTTCAAATAATAGTAAGACACAGTTTCCCAATGATGAGGCAATAAAATATATTTGGGATGCTAATCTTTACTTATTACTGTTTTCAATTCATCCTGTGGCAGCAGTTCGTTACATTTTTTGTTTTGCTACCTTCCTCTTTTGTAGTAGGTGGAATGGTTAGTTGTCTCCTACAAGTAGATAATTTGAAAGAATATCACTCTATTATGAACAAGAATTTTTAGATGTTATAGTATAATGATTCCTTTTGTTACATTCTCTTCTGAGCTTTCCTAGTTACACAATGACTACTTATGGAGGACTGTATACGTTGGGATTTTTGGTCTTACTATTTCTACTGAGAATTTAGATTAAGATTTGAGACTCTTTCTCTGCTTTGCACCTTTCACCAAATTGCACTTTGGAGCAGTGAATGCTGATTAGAATTTGGTGTACAGTACAGATTTTGACTTCATCCAATAGAATTTTGGGGAAGTATTCATCATGCAGTTTAGGATATGGATGCTTAAGTATTTGCAAAACAGTATGTGAGTCACTTACTTCAGCCTAGGTACCACATGTTTTATGAAGATCATGTAGGGTATTCCACTTGACCTATAGACCCACAACAGAAAGACTATAGGTCCTGTGCTGCATCTACCAGGGTGCAGGCTTCTTGGTTGGCACTAGACCCATATGTTCCAGTCTAGATGTTCGTATGAGAGCTAGAAGCAGGTCTGGTAAATACAGTCAATGGATTACAGAAAGCTATTTAACTCATTGTTCTGTACATGCTTATATTGCACTGTGTACCCCCCTTTGAGTCCACTGGACTCAGCTGAGCACTCAGATGTTACCTGTAACACTATTTCGATTTATGTTATACTAGGACAAGTGGTTTGCAACCATTGCTTGTCCTTTCAAAAGAGAGATTTTCATCAGATATACCTGAGCTCTTGACTTGTTTTTAGTGTCTGTTTGTTGCAAAATATAAAGAAGAATTGTGAATCTTCAACAGACTTGTTTTTCTAGTTCTGATTTGAATCCAGTCAGGATTCTTTTTTCTTTTATATGTCTCTTGGAAATACCCTGCTTTATTAGCCCAAATAGATGGATTTGCACGTTTTTTGCTATCTTTATGTTCTGTGCAAATTTTCTATATTAAATCGATGCTGACTCTTCTATCTATTGATCTGAGTTTGTCATTCTGGGACATTGTTTTGTAGTTTCGAAATGTGTGGTAGTAAGCAATGTGTTTTAATACCTTGTAGGTGTTTCTGGTTAAAGTTGAAATTTTTCCCCTATAATTTATGGCAGGTTTAATTAAAGTACCTTCCTTTGGTCTAATCATTATAATGTTAGTAATTATAAGTTATTCCTTGAGACCTGTGTCATGTTCCAGGGACTACTTAAAAAATGTATCTTTCTATTTCTGGTATATAGCATTTATGCCTTAGAGGTACTTGCAATTTACGATTTTAGACCTGGTGGCTGCTATTAACTGCAGTTTCCCTGTATCATCCTCAGCTTCCTTTTTCTTAGATAGGGTTTGTGTAGCTGGAGCATTCACTTATGTTTTAGGTGTTTTTCTTCTGACCTTGAACAGTCAATAATCACTGTTTTCAGTTAAAGTGTGGAAACACTGCTTCAGGCTTCTCCTCCAATATTTTCCTCTTTTTTTTTTAATTTATTTTATTCCTGCTTTTAGAAATTACATATTTGACCATATGTTACTACTTAATTGCATTTTTTACTGTTATATTTGCTTTCTTTTTGCTTGTTAGCAATAGCTAGTGATTTAAGATTATATACATGCATTCATAAAGAAAACCAGCCAGCCATTCACTTTACCCCATTCTTCATGCCCTTTTTAATACATGCAAGCATATTTGGTACAATGACAAATAAACTGTTTGCTTGAAATAGGGACAGGGCTTGGGTATGTTAGTTTTTCTGCTCCGTTACTCAACTGGAAAAAGGAACAAACAGATATTTATTTACTTCCTGAGTTGTTCCTTGTTTGCACCTCATATTCAGATTTCCTCAGAGCTTCCAATATGGTGGAACCAAATCCATTGCCATGCAATACAGTCCACTTCACAGTGATAACCTTGGGCTGCCTGGAAGCGATTTGTTAACCTCTAAAGTTCATATTTCAATTGTCAACAGTAGCATCACTTGATCTGTTGAAGCAAAATACTGCCCTAGTTTTGACTGGGATGGAGCTCATTTTTTCCTGGTAGCTGAGCAAACAAAAAGTGGAGGGGAGAAGTGAAAGGGTTTTTTAAAGGGAGAGTGAAGATAGTGCAAAATGATCATTGAGAAAACATCCTTTCCTTGCCCTCACGCTTTCCTAGGCTATATTTAGCAATTTTATGTAGTAATCCAACTTGTAGAAGCTTAGAGAAAACCTGCCTTATGGGATCACAAAGTTCAGGAGTTTAGATGATTGATTAAATAAAATAGGGATGCTAATTCAGGAGACGTGCATTGTGGCATAACTCCAGAAGAGCAGGCCAAGGGGTGGGTTGCAATACAGTGGCTGGGCAATAAGCCAATGAACAGCATCATTGTAATTGCAGATGAAATAATAATTATTTGTGATAGCTTACTAATCAGTGAAAGCATGGAAAAGGCTTCTGACAAGCGCCATCAAGGTAATTAAGGTGAAGCATTGAATTTGCATAAATTTACACTTTGATCATTGTTCACAAGATACTGTCTCTCAAAATAAACTTGGCTGGTTTCAAGATGATCACTAAATCAAAGCAAAGGAGTGCAATAACTGCACAGCATCAATTGTGCTTACAAAATACAGATGTTCCTTACATAGGCAATTATCTAAAGAATCTATTGTCCTTAATCAAAGGATGATACTCAAGTTACTTTTTCAAATTACCAAATAGTCCTAGTCAACATATGCCATTCTGGTTGTAGTTTTTTAAGGAACACAGAAAAATCCTGAAGATGAGATCTTTGGAAAATACATCATTTGATTATTCACCTTACTTAAAAATATCCAACCTGTTAAATGAGGACTGCTGAAGGTGTCATTCCTCATGTTATTTTGACATACCTGTGCAAGGTGTCTTGGAAACGTATATTTAATAGGTTTCTTTAGGACCTGCAAATATGATGCTCTTATGATCTCAGGGTCTAAGTCACCACCTCTGATGGAAGGTTAAGCTACAGTCCTTCAGGTCTCTGGGCACATTTCCTGAGTATCAGCTGCCAGGATCATTCTGGTGATCAGCCCTGCAGCCAGAGTTTTGTGGTCTGCCTTAGTTCCAGTTATGTGATTCTTTTCCCTCTGGGAAACAGCAGTGGGTCTCTTGACATTGCAGTCTCCTAAAGGAACTAACAGTTTATGTAAAACAAAGGACTTTGAACTCTCAAAGCACGCATGCAAACGGCAAAAAACTAGACTGTACACATCTATTCGTTCTTCCCTAAGGTTTATCGCTTACTGGAAAAACCCTACTGAGACTTCTGGAGTCCTTCTCTCTGTCAGCCTTTCTGTCCAGATAGGTTCTGACAACTCATTTTCCACTCTCTCACTGTGATTTTTTTCAAAGCTATTTTGTCTTATAGATTTAGGAGGATCATCTTATTAAAGATTAAATCTTATTAAAAATAGCAATGGGTTTTAAACTAATCACATGGTCAATCATAGTTTCTGAGTATTCCTATTTACATTGTATTGCTGTTTGCTCTGATTTTGACTAACATCATCCTATGGGAAACTTCTTTGCTTCTCTTCCTGAGCATGTAATATTCATGCTCATAAGTATTTCAATTAATGCAAAAATTTCATATATGTCATGTAGGTAACTTCATACACACATGAAATAATAATTTAACTGCCATATAATTTTAGCCACCCATTCTGAAATTTTTCTATTCCCTCCTTTTGTTCTTACCTCATCCTTCATCTGCAGTAATGTTGCATAAAATTAAGAATCAAGGTTACTATAATTGTCATCTAATGTAAGATTTCTACACCTTATTTATTTATTGCTTTTTATTTTATTCCTGTCTTATATACGGTTGTCCACTAACAAAACTGTAAATCATGCTGTCATATTTGAGTGGGTTTTTTGTATTTTAGCCATGCAAATTCTTTTTGCATAGATACAACATTTTAGTAGAAATGAAATGTATTTGTCTAGTACAGTATGTGCTTGGTATGTTTTTATATTGTACTTATTTAGAAAGATGATCTCTTAAAGCTGTTGCTCTGACACAGCCATGAAGCATGTAGAGTTTGCTTTTACAGTGCAGCAGTAAACACATCCATTTAGTTACAAGAGATTTTATACTACGACAGATCTCGTGGCAAGCTGCATTTGTATTCCAGGCAACTTCCACTCACTAATGTAATTATTTGATTAAGAGTGAGTCTCATTATTGCATATGTGAACATTCTGCACACAACTCTCGTGGTGATGGACATACTATATATGTCTTCCAAGTGTCATCTGTTTTGTCATTGTTTTTCATCTGTTTATTAATAAATGAATAAAGTTACTTTACAGAATATTAGAGAATTAGGACAGGAGATACATACCTAATGCTGAAGCTGCCTTCCCTATTATAAATCTGATGATCTTATCACAAAAATATATCTCATAAGTCATATCTCATCTGAATCTAAAAAGATTTTAGAGATTTGATAACGCTAGAACCCTTTTTGAAGTTCTGTTTTGAATGCCTGGCTCTAGTAAATCAGTAGCAAATGCATACTGATTTCAGCATGGCTAGGGTTTCACTCATGGTATTCTAAAGTGTTTCTTTAAAATTCATTCATTTAGCTTTTTGAACTCAGGATATCTTGGTCTTTTTTTTAGCTACTGGAATGAGATGTGGCAAGTAAAAGAAGAGAAGCTAGTATAAAATATACATAACAAAAGTGTGCGTATTTTTCATAGGGATTTTTTAATGAGGGATTAGTTACATAGGAGCTTTAGGGATTAATTAACCAATACCTAATTAAAGCAGAGCTCTAAAATGGATTCTGAGTAAATCTGAAAGTCATGCTGAAGGAGAAAAAGTAGAAAAGTGAAATGGTGTGGAATAATGGGCCCTTTTTAAACTGAACTAACATATTACATCAGAAAGAATGGGGAAAAAACAGGAAAAGAGTCTAGAAAAGTGGAAGCAGGAAGTTGTTACTGCCTCTCTATTCCTTCTGTTTTTAATGGATAAAAGTCCTAATTTGACTGGCCCATGTATTGACCCATGTTAACAAACTGTACTCTGAAAAGTTATCTATTTGAAAAGTAGGCTTCCTGTATTGCAGGCCAGAGTGTCTTGCTGTGTTCCTACTTACTGCTCTCTAGAGTGGATATGACTCACTGAGGGCTGGGGAAATACACATAAGATGAAGCACTGATACTGAAGTCTACTTTCATTAACTGCTCTTGATTATATATATATATATTCATTCTTTTATCTGTATTATCCCCATTTTTGTATCATTTTCTCTGCCCCGATATTTTCACTGCATCTTCATTATATAAACACTGTGCTCTGGTGGCTTTCTTAGAGTAGTCTTGACCATAGTCACTTAGAGTTTCACTATAATGAAAACAAGATGTTTTACTAGAAGACTAATATAAAAACATGTTGACTCTCTAGAAAAACATACCCTTGCATTTTGATTTTTTGACTATTTTCCCAAGTAGCATGTAAAATAGAGCCAGTATTTTTTGAGAGAGGGGAGGAACCTTGGATGGTCTTAAGCTTTTAATTTGAAAAGTAGCTTCACCGGAAATTATAAATCCAGATTATAATGTGGGTCTCTTTTTTTTTTTTTTCTCCTTCCAACAATTTTAAGGTTAAAATGAGCCTTAATGCATTTTTATTTGAAGCTCCTATATAATATCAACTATAAAAATTCACCTTGCAATACCTTCACTGAATTTAATAATTTTTGGATGAATAAGTACAGATTTTACACAGACAGTCTTAGCTCAAAAACTTTTATGAAGGTGCCTCCACCACTTCTCCAGGGAAGTTTTTCAAAAGGTTAATCACTGTTAAAATATGTCTTTCTTCCCTTTTGAATTTGTCTACCTGCAATTTTAGCCTTTGAATTTTTTAATAGTTTTGCAAATTCATGGTCAGATAGTTCTGCAGCATGGCCAAACAGTAAATCTTTTTCAAGGTCATTGCTTCTTCCCAGGATGTTCAATAATCTTTTGCCCCTCCATATTTATGTTTTTTCATCTGACTCTAGGAAAAATGGTAGCTGACAGAGCCCATTATTCCTTTTTGAATGTGACCCTCTTAAAAGTGGTTTACCTTAGTTTAAAAATGACCTGTATTATTATCTATCACTTCAGCAGTCCTTGGTTGTCTATAAACCTTGATGAAGAATTGTTTATATTTCCTTCACATCTCTGATGGAGACATTGAGTTGCATTGGATTGAGGCTATATGTTCATTCTGTCATTTTCTATTAGTGATTACATTTTGATATCCTCCAGTTATCGCTTTGTCATCTATTGACTAGGTACTACATTGATCTTGAAGAGTGCTAATTCCTTCAATCACAATGTTATGTGGTAAAACCCCATTCAGCTGACCACATCAAAGCTCAAAAAAACCCAGCTCTTTTCACCAGAATTGACTAAACCAAAAATATATATATAATCAAAGGAAAAATCTGTTGTTTACCACAGTATTTCCCTGATCGAACAGAAGAGTCACAGGCTCAAGAGTACTGTTTGCACTGAAATAGTAAATAATCCCAGCAAAATCTACTATGCCTCCATCTAATGTAGTGTTATATCACTCTGGGATCAAACACACAGCACAACTTTGCCTGATTAAATATGAGAAGAACACGTTTAAGTGTAAGAATACATTCTATAGAATTAAAAATAGAGAATGTACACTATAATCTGAAGTCCAGAAGTAATGCTAAGTTGTGTTCTGCATATCTCCTGTTGTTAAATTTCATAGATAGAAATGAAGTGGCTGCCACTCCAGGAATCTTGGTGATATTTTGTTACTCTTACTTCAGAAAAACTTGGGATTTTTAAAAATTTTCTTTACAGCAGTAACTGCTATTGGTGACATATGTGTTTCACAGACACGGGTTTCTTTCTACTGTTGAATTTGAAAATTCAGATTGTGGTACTTGACTTAAAACCTGGGTTGGGGTGAAGTTATTTATTTATTTGTTTGTTTGTTTATTTGCTATTCTCATTTAGAATTCAGAGTTAGAAACACTTTCTCCCTAGGTCAAAAGGTTCATATTTAGCACATACTAGTGATAACTATAATTACTGCCTATCTGGCTCAAAAGCGACCCTTTCCTCAATACAATATCAGGATGATCTGTACAATCCAACTATGAATTAACTAAACGTGATCGTGTTTCCTATGCCTTAAAGGTAGACTGTAGGACTATACTGAACCACATTTCAAAGGCAATGTCAGTACTTGTCTTTGACAGAATTCCTTAAATCTACATATACATGACAACATAATCAGTAAAACTGATTGAAATCATTAAAACTGGTTGAAAATTTCCATAAAAATATTTTTTCAGTGATACACAGCAACTAAAAGGAATTTACATACTTCATGGATATGTATAGATAGCATTTCTTTTAATAGAGGAATTTTTTTTAATTTTATCAATAGGAATAAAATCTGTTATTTGCTATTTTTAACTTTTACTATTCTATTTTAGTGTTAAAGGAAAAGACAAAACAAAGTCAAAATTATGATTTCAGATTCACTAGAAGAGTCAACAATAGAATTAGGTTAAGGGAGGTACTGCCACAAAGCTAGGGAAACAAACCTCTCTGTATAAACCACTTCTAGGAACACTTACTGAGGGTATAAATGGATTTTATGGCTGATTTTTAACCCCATCCTTTGGAGGAGCTCAGTTGTCTCAATTTACTAAAGAAGTTTAGGGAAATTATCAACACTGAAGTTCATCTTTAGGGAATCTTAAATTTCAAACAACCAATACTTTTATAGATAAAGTAGTATTCTTTCCCTCACCCACTTCTGTAAACTACTATAATCACAATGCTAACTCTGTGTTTTGGTTTTGATTTTCACACTCAGAGGACAAACTGCTCTAATTTAAGCTTCAGACCCTTTGATGAACTACATCATAGACAGCAAATTCACTCCTACCTGCAACCTGTGCTGGGCAGTCAACACTCCCACAGCGCAGCGAATGACTCCTCTGAAGGCACATCCTTCTCTGCAATGCTTATGAAATGAACTTCAGGTTAAGGTGTAGAAGCAATTATGCTCCTTATATAATGAAGTATTTGAAGTTGATTGGGACAAATGGAGACAGAAGGCCTAACCTGGGCAACAGTGTAGAAAGATACCTAATTAAATAGACTAGGAAAACGCTGGCTTTAGTAAGTTCAGAGAAAACAATCTTTAATGAAGGGTTCAGAGTTCAATAGTTCTCTAGCAAATCGTATTTAATAAAGAGTTCAGAGAAAACCCATGATTTTCTGTATGTGTATCTAGAAAACAGTAAGGGGTTAAATGCGTAACTGGTTATGCTGCAATCAACAGAAAGCAGATCCTTTTCCTAGAATAATATTTCAAGCAACTGAAAAGCTATTTCTAGTTTTAAAATTTATGTCAGTCAAACACACCTAAAAATAACTGTTATCCCCAGAAAATTTGCAAATTACAAGATGAAAGAAACATTGTTGATGCGTGAAGCAAATACTTGCATTCACCTTCCATGAATTTCTCTAGAGAGCTCTGTCACATCTGGTCTTCAGCTAGTATGAGTGGGGGACACGTGTTCTGTTCTAGAAAAAAATACCATCTCAAACATGATGAGTGAACCAGATTTTTATTTAAGTACAAAACATTCATGGTCTATAAACTAGCAAAGTGCCTTTAAATTACCAACTTGAATAAGTACTTTGCAGAACCAGAGTCCCAGTATTAGCAGCTGTTCTTAGCACAGTGGGGATGAATAGCTAGCAAAAGATTAGACCTATTTACCTATATCGTTTCCTGTTTTGAATATCATTGCCATTGGTAGTTTGAAGGAGCTAAAGGGAAGTGAGAGAGAGAAATAAAATACAAGGATAGAATGGATAGATAATAGACTTATTTACAGAAAATACTCAGCAGGACAGAAGGTGATGGCTCTGAATATTTATTTTTAATTGTTTGAAGTTTTTTGTCCCAGAAGGACATCCAGTGCCCATGCTAATAGATGAACTTGTTTTGATATGAGTCAACAAACTTCCTAAAAACCAAAACATACAAAAAATGTTACAAGGGTTAGATATATATACTGCAAAGTGTTAAAGAAAGAGACAATACTGTGAAAGATTTATTGATATATGAGCAGTAAATGTCAGGAAAAAAATGACTGAAATTACAATCATACAGAAGAGATAAAATAGATACACTTGTTGAGTGAGGAGATGTCATATTTCCAGTTCCTCTGAGGGTGATGATAGATAAAGATTTTTTGAATGTTATGAGGAGAACTGGAAGGCCGCAGATGTGCTTTGCATTTCTTCACCAGTCAGGTGGAAGGAGTGGGTGGAACTAAGATATACAGAACATCAATTTCCAAATTGTTAATTTTAATATAGATGTTTTGTAGCCATAGCACAAAAGGCATAATTAAAAAGCAATTAATGTTAAAATAGTGTTTTGTTTACAGTAATAAGATTGCTATATACTGAACAACAACTGGATAATTATACCAGTTGTGACTATTAGTTGCACAGATGGGAAGGTTTAAAAGCAAATTACCTGATCAAATTCTGTTATTGAATTTTAATTAACTCATGGATATTTTTCTGTGCTGTCTGAAACACATAATCCTTGTTACTCAGTTTACTCTAGGAAGGTGGAAGCTTTCATAAATTTTAAACATGTGGTGGGAGGAGCGGGGCTGTCAGTCAGTGAAACTTATTTGTGCTTCAGATTACTCAGCCTAACATACACAACCGATAATAAGGACAGACATTTTTTCTGTGTCAAACATATTAGTGACTAAAGTTAAAAAAAAAAGAAATAAAAAGCACAGACTCACACAGAATCACAGAATGGTTGAGGCTGGAAGGGAACTCTAGACATCCTCTGGTCCAATCCCGCTGCTCAAACAAAACTACTTGGAGCACATGGCCCAGGACCATGTCCACACATGCCCATTTTGAATATTTCTGAGGAGGAAGACTCGATCATCTCTCTGGGCAACCTGTGCCGGTGCTCGGTCACCCTCACAGTAAAAAATTGTTTCCTTAAGTTCAGAGGGAACTTTCTGTGGTTAAGTTTGTGTCCATTGCCTCTGGTCCTGCCACTGGGCGCCACTGAAAAGAGCCTGGCTCCATCTTCTTTGCCCCCTCCTTTCAAGTATTAATATACATGGCTAAGGTTCCCCCTTGAGCCTTCTCTTCTCCAGACTGAACAGCCCCAACTCTTTCAGCCTTTCTTCACATGTGAGGTGCTCATCTTTGTGGCCCATTTGCCATCTTTGCAGCAAGAGCACATTGCTGAATTATATCTAACCCGGTGTCCACCAGGACCCCCAGGTCATTTTCTGCCAAGCCGCTGGGCAACCCCCAGCAAATATTGGTGCCTGGGATTGTTCCTCTTCAAATGTAGGATTTTGAACCTCTGGTTGAATTTCATGAGATTCCTGACAGCCCCTTTCTCCAGCTGTTGAGATTCCTCTGGATGGCAGCATGGCCCTCTGGTCTCAGTTTAGCGTCACCTGCAAATTTGCTGAGGGTACACACTTCATCCTTATTATTATGAAGATGGTGAAAAGGACTGGATGCAACATTGACCCCTAGGATACACTGGTGGTCACTGGCATCCAACTAAACTTTGTGCTGCTTATCACCACCATCTGGGGTCAACCATTTAGACAGTTTTCAATCTGCTTCACTATCTGCTCATCCATCAACAGCTTCTCTATGAAACTCTTATAGCACTACTGTAGTGCAAGTAGAAAACAGCCACGGCTCTCACCTTGTCCACCAGGCCAGCCACTTCATCAAATACGTTTATCAAGTTGGTCAAATAAGACTTACCATTAGTGAAGCAATGCTGAATACTCCTGATTATTTGCTTGTCTTTAATTGTCTGAAAATTATTTCCAAGATTAATTGCTCCAACACCTTCCCAGAGTTCAAAAGGAGGGTACCAACCTGTTGTTCCCTGGCTCCTCCTTCTTACCCTTCTTCAAGACAACAGTGACATTTGACTTTCTCTAGTCTTCCTCCAGTCTCCCTGATGGATCCAAGATTATAGAGAATGGTCTTACAATGACATTTGCCATTTCTCTCAGCACTCATGGCTGCATTTCATGAGGGCCTATGGTCTTATTCATTTCCGGTATGTTTAAGTATTCCCTGATCTGATCCTCTTCCACCAAAAACAGAACTTGCTAAAGAATAAGTTTCAGGGCTTGTACATTTTCTGGATTGTGTATCTTTTACTCTGTGAAGATGTCTCATTAATTTTGCCTTGTTATGGTTGCCTACATGTTTCCCAACATTTTTTACAGACCTCATATTAGGTCATTTGCTCCAGTGTGCCAAACGTTATGCAGAATACAAGTAAAATACTTGGTTCTTCCAAAACAGGAGATCTCAAAGTATCTAATGGATATTATTCTAAAAACACTAACTGGTGAGGAGTATTACTGATTGCCCTCAACTTCTCATTTCTGTATTATTTTGGCAATGCAAAAAATGTAACATTCTTAAGAGAACTGTCATATCAAAATAGAAAATTGCTCATATTTAGTCTTGATTTGTGTCTTTATCCTGACTTTCTGAAATGAGAGGTTTGTGAAATGGGACAATTAGATAATAAATTAGATAAAAGAATGGTTATTGTCATTATTACTAGACCAATATATTTTAGACATAAAACAAAACTGACAATTAAGGTAGAATAAATACTTATCTATATCATAGCTAGCAAAAATAAATGTACATATTTGTGGGTTTATGTACAATATTAATTGATTAGTATTTCATAAGTTTGTTAGGCTGCCAAGCTGGAAGACCTTCTGAGTGTCACAAATATGTCCCACATTGCTCAGGCAATTAAGGCAACATATGTTTTAACAATTGTACCTTTTTCTATAGGGTTTTAGCCATATTCATGAATAAGGGAGACTTAAATGTGTTTTTAATTCCATAAATTGTCCTTTCATATTTTCAGTAGCAAATAAATGTCTTAGAATGAGTAATACCAGTGTAACTCTTAGCAGTCCGACAAGGAAGAAACCAAACCAAATCAAACAAACAAAAACAACAAAAAAACCTCACTACAAAACAAAAGGTTAAAACAAATTAAAAGCAACACAAGGTTTTAGTTGCACAGAGTGTCAGCTTTTGGAATAACTTTCCATACTCCCATACAACAATTATTTCTCTAAAATGCAGCATCCAGTTGAAGTTTTGGTCATTTCCTGTCTCCTTCTTCTGAACAAAATGCTGCAAGCAGGATCAAAATGCACAAATCATGTCTTCCCCTACATAAACACTTTCAAAGTAATTTGATGTTAGTTTAGAAGTGTTAATATTCAGAAAAAGACAAAATTGTCTCAGATATTACTCAAGCTGCCCATTAAGGAGTGTCTCGTCTGCGTTATTACATCATAGATGTTCCCTGTAGAAAATCACCAAAACCCAGGTTTCATGGATCATGAGCTTTATGGAACAGACAGCTAGAATTTGTTACAACCATACCAGGAACCCCAGCTGGAGAGTCAAAATGAGATAGTCTATGGGCTGATTAAATGTGAAAGAATGAGAGCATTGTTCAATGCAACATACTCAGCTGTAAGCAGAACTGTCAATGTTAGTGTACAATTATTCTCTCTCAGATCCAAATGGTTAGGTAGACCAAAACAGAGCTCCAAAAGACACAGCAAATCTTTCTTTGCTCTGAAACTTTCTTTACAATATATGTGAGATGAATAACAGTCATGATGGTAAAAATTAGAAACACTTTCTGTGCAGCATGCAGTGTGTGTGGAAAGAGGCACTACTCCAGCCAGGTTGTGTGTTTGGAGAGACAGGAGCCAGAGTTTCTGTTCCACCTTTGGCTCACTATTTTGTTTCCCACATTGGCCGTGAATGGAACTGGATTTCAATGTCCTACACCTGAATACTGGGCAACTGAATATAAAAGTCAGCTAACTATCTTCTAACTGCCTTCTTCAAAGCACTGCCTGTCAATGATGTTCTCACAACTGTGCTTCTACAGAAGAAGCAGTGTGAATGAGAACAGAACATAAGCCCCTAGCCTCTGGATCACATTAACTGTCTGAGTGCAGCTGCTTTCAGAAGCCACCATTCAAACAACACTGAAAATAACCCTGGGTGCTTTCATTGATGAAAGTTTATATGCCTGAAGATTTGATACTATTATAGGGCTAGGAGACACCTAAAGAAAGAAGTTGTGGGCTTTTGCTGAGGTTGCCAGAGGCATAAAAAACAAGACCAAGACTTAGTCAAACTACCATTCTTACCTGCTAAATCAAGATCTGAAAAGCCATATGTGACCCACTACTCCGAAGATACCTTTCTGTAGAAATCTTTCTGTCCAGATGAAAGTTCTTCAGAAACCTGATGCTTGGCTTCTGCACAGGTCTTTGTATAATTCCTGTCTGTCCACATGCACTGAAATGTGAAGGCGTGACACTTCATCTGACATGCTGCTTTCTATACTGGCACCGAGGCATGATACTGTGGTTTCTTCTGACTTTAAAATGCTAACTCCAGAACTGAAGACTGAGACTCAGCTCCCTGTCACATGGACTAGTGGTTAGAGCAATAGCCCAAGGCTTCTTAAAACATGTTGCCATATGGTCATTGAAATAAATATGTTTCTGGCACTGAACATGCCTCATGAACAGTAGCTAACGCATTGTCATTTAAATTTCATAACACCCCCTAGAAACAGATGAATCATTTTGCATTGATTTTTCCAGGATGCAAGCCTATATATATGTAACTCACAAGTAGCCTACAGAAGAATGGGAGGCAAAGTACCTGCTGTTCAGGTTGACAGAATTCTGACAGACAAGGAGAGGAACAGGAAACCTCTGTCAAACCTGTATTGGTTTAAAATCAAAGTATATTTCAATAACATCATAATGAACCCCCAAAATACAAAATGGTGGCATTATTAACTGCGCCATATAGCAGCAATTGCTAGTAAAAAAAAAATAAATTTTTTTCTTCTCTTGATTTCCAAATTTTTCACTTTCAAGTAAAAGGAAAACAAATTGTAGTGTTGCACTATAAAATTTCAGGCAGCTTGAGAGCTAGCAGCTAGCCAGACACATTGAAACACAGAACAGCAATAGGCATTTATATTTAATCGATCCTACTGAGCCACGAACAATATTTTAGAGAATACCTCCATTGTTCTGTGACAGAGGTGTTAACCAAGAGAATACGATCGATCAGTGATGAGATGAAATGTAAATTGCTGTTAATGCTCTGCTACCAACTGAGCAGCTAAAAGAGAGAACTGTGATGAAATGGGCATGGTTAACCAGCTAAAAAAAAATTCGGGTTCTGCTGCTGCAGACTACTGATACATTTGCACCAATTTGTCAAGCAGATAAAAATTACTGAAAAAAACGTTCCTTCATCACCTGGAAAATGAGAATTTTCCTTCCCTGTTGTAAGGAGTATTGGGTGAATATGGAGTCCTTCTGTAATTCACCATTTCAAACTCTATAATGCAAGCATAGAAATAAGCAATATCAGTAGCCAGGGGGAGGGAGAGTCCAGAGGTATCCTTTCCCGGATCATATGCTCAAGAGCAGAGCTCATTCTCCTTCCAACAAGGATGCCTTGCTGGTTCATCCTGAGCATGTTCTGTAAACCCCTGCCACCCCACTTCACGGCCCCTTGGCAGAGATCTTCCCAGCAGCTCTCTCCTAAGGGATCACTTCCTCAAAGCACATCAGTTTTCCCATAAAGGCAGGGAAATCCAGCAGTGCTGAGAGTGTTGGAAGTGTTGGGTTCCCAAGATCAAGAACTGCTATCTTTGCAGTTATCATAGATTCCAAATAAAAATATCCTGTTATGGAACATAACAAAAAAGTCTTGATACTAACTACAGAGACACATGGCTTCCTCAGGGTCTGGTGTGCCCCTGGAGAGTTATAAGTCCCAGCTTCCATCACTGGTGGGCCGTATCCCACCACTTGCCGTGTCCTGCTACCCTGCCAGTTGATCTGCTCCATAAATTTCCAATCAAAATTAATGCTTTAAACTAACCTGGCCTATTTTCCCTAGTAGACTAGGGGACAATCAAATGATTATATCAGCTGGCAAATCTAAGGCAATGGTCATCCTCAACTATTCACTGTCAGGGACAACCAAACAAGTGATTGCCTGGAGCTGATAAACTTCTGTCATGGAGTAGTTGGAGTCAAAAAGAATGTGTAGTTTCATCTTAATTATAAATGTATCTAATTAAAAAAAAATAACCCCAAAACTTTATAAGGAAAATTTTTCTTGTGTGTTCACTTTATAAATTAGCCACAACAGAAAAAATATTGAAAGCAGACAAAATACTATGTCTGAAATCCTAATCTGATATTTACAGGTAACTGCAAAGACATCTTCATGAAAGTATGTGGCTTCAATATCACCTAAGGGAAAAAAACATTTGTCATCTATGATCTACTTTAGGTTTTGTCAATATAAACAGCTTTTCTACAGAAAAGATGCTGAACTGGATGGACAGCAGATCTTTTTTAGTACAGTACTTTTTTATCAACAAACATATTAATCGTGAGGATCATCAGGAGAAGGCTATATCACATCCAAGCCAAGTCAAGGGATAACAATTGGGGTGTCCATAGAAAAATAAGACAATCGGTCCTTAAGAAGGACAACAATAATTGGGTGACAGAAGATACGTTTCTCTCTAGTAAAGTTGAAACAAGAACTAAGAAAAGTGAAAAAAAATTTTAGAGTCTCATAAATTTAATACTTTTTTAAGAAGAATAAATTTGCAATCATTTAACTATTTTGTCAAGAATAACTTTTCCTTCGGCGCAAGGAGTTCTAATCTGGTAATCAACTTATATGATAACTGAAAGTGCAACATATTCCATAACTGAATCAAAGTAGATAATTACTTGGATTTCTTTTGTTCCTAAATATTTAGAACCTGTGACCTATTAGATCATAAAGCACTGAGGATGTGTTCTTGTCTGCTTTGTCTCAAATACAAACAGTAATATATGACTCTGAATAGAGGGTAAGTGGGAATAGGCATGTATATGGCTTCAGAAAATGATCACCTAGAGATGTGATTGCTATCATGAATAAGGGGGGATTAAACTCCAGATTTAAATCTTATCATATTTAGGCTTAAAAAAAAGAACACAGAGACAGCTGATCTATAGCCCATCTAGTGTAATATTTCTGTAACTCTCATTTTGCATCTTGGATTATGACTGCTGCAGACACCTGAGGATGTGTGTAGTATTGCAGAAGGCAGCATAATTCACAATACATGAAGAAACCAATCTGGAAGTAGCTTCATAACATCTATTCACAGTCATTTGCAGTTTTCAAAAAATAAACTGCATGTTGCACAGTATCTTTGTCAACCAGATAGCATGATTTTGGTTTGCTGAAACACAGTTTTCCTCTAAGAATTTAATATACAGTAATAAGCTCTATTCTAAAAATAATTTTATTAATGCATGTATAAAAATCAGAAAAAAAATCCACAAATACTCAAAAATTTTTAATTTGAGAGTACACATTCTGCCCAGACCCATCAGAAATGTTCTTCTAATGTTGTACACAACCAAAAATCTCTGTTAGCTGAATAACACCATGCAGCCTTCTTTGAGGCACAGAATATAACATACATGCCAGGTACTACTCCATAGATCACACCTTCAAAGTAACATCTTCTATAAAGCATTAGATGATAGTTCTGTATCAATAGCTCATTTTATATATATATATAAAAATATATATAAATATGTATATAAATATACACACAAACACACACATATATATATATACTCCTTATATATGCATGCAATCATCATCATCATGGCTAGGCTTCACGAACGAAGATTTGGGAAGGGCTCTACCCACGTTTGTTACAAGCACGCTGGTGGCTAAAAAGGCCAATAAGAGATAGACACGTCCGGTTGCAAAGGGCACAGCAGAAAGACTCCTTAGGTGGTATATTCTGCAAGGCACGATTCTTTCTGCATTGTCTTTTCTCCTCAAGGGTGATCCTGCGTGCTTTCTCAAAAGCATCAGCAGTGTTATAGATGGTGTGTCTCCAGACCTCCCAATTGGAGGCCAGAGTAGACCAGTTATGTTGATCAATATGGCCAAGGCTGAGATGTTGTTTCCTTGTATTTTCTCTTCAGGGCTCCTCTCTTGCGGCAGCCGGTGGCAAGTTCACCATAAAGCAAGATCTTAGGGAGGCGGTGGTCCTTCATCCTGGAGATGTACCCTGCCCAGCACAGCTGTGTTCTCAGCAACATGGCCTCAATACTTGTGATTGCTGCTTATTCTAGAACAGAAGTATTAGTCACATAATCTGACCAGTGGATGTTTAGGATTGTACGGAGACAGCGTTGATGGAAGCGTTCTAGGAGACGCAGGTGGTGGCGGTAGATGACCCACGATTCGGATCCATATAAGAGAGTAGACAGCACAATGGCTCTGTAAACACTGATCTTGGTACTTTTCTTCAGGTGTTTATTTAGCCAAACTCTTTTATGGAGTTTTCCAAAAGCACTGTATGCCTTTGCTAACCTGTTGTCTATCTCTCTGTCAATCTTACCATCCGAGGAGATGAGGCTACCAAGGTAATTAAACTGCTGGACTGATTTGAGCTCTGATTGGCCAATGGTGATGTGGGGATGATGGGGGACTTCCTGAGGTGCAGGTTGATGGAGAACTTCTGTCTTCTTTAAGCTGACTTCCAGCCCAAAGAGCTCGGCAGCGTCTGCAAAGCAGGATGTTAAACGCTGCAGAGCTGCTTCTGTGTGGGCAACAAGGGCGGCGTCATCAGTATAAAGCAGCTCCCGGACAAGATGGTTTAAGGTCTTGGTGTGGGCCTTCAATCACTTTAGGTTGAAAAGGCTTCCATCAGTATGATATCGAATGTAGATACCATCTTTATCACCGAGGTCTGCCGTAGCCCTTTGGAGCATCATGCTGAAAAAAATTGTGAATAGGATTGGTGCAAGAATGATATGCATGCAATAGACAGTAGATTAAACATTACAAATGTTCTTTATTATTGTGGCATCCTGTGTATCTCTGGCTCCTCCCTCCTTTCTCCAGGAATAACTTAGTTAACATAGGTCACCATTGCATTAGATTAATAACAAATATCTCTTATCTCATTACCTGAAAATCTTTTATCTAAAGAGAAACTAGAATGCAATTAAACAAAAGGTACACATGACACCTAAGGAATTTTCGTGGGATAAATCTCTTTATTGCAGTAAGATGTTGTTTTCACAGTGATTTGTGCCTCAGAGCAAACACTGAGACTTCTTGCTGTGCTCACAGCCCTTTGAGGAGACAAAAGAGCAAATCTGCCAATCTGTGACTAGCTAGTTCTGTGACTAGCATGCATGGAGAGTTACTGCATTAGATACAATTTCACAGCAGTTTCCAATTTCTGTTTCATATAGCTGCTTAATGGTTTCTTGGTTTTGTTTTTTGTTTGTTTGTTTGTTTGTTTTGTTGGGGTATTTTTCATCCCTGGTTTGTTATCAAATACAATACAGAAGCTATATTTTGAAATAAAACACTTTAAAGGAAACATTTAATACAATTCCCTTATTCTGTAAAGAGGGAAAACAGTCAAACTGGAATGAATGCATTTTTTATTGAAAATAAAACCAACTTTATGAAGAGAGCAGATTGGAAGCCTGAGAGTATTAATCTGTTGCTATATTAACATACTTTGTCACTGTAGTAACAGGATGATGTTTAATTTTTTGCTAATAAGAATAGATAAGATTTGACCATTCTCATTTGGATTGGGACTTTTTGGGAAGGGGTTGGTTCAAAGAAAATTTATCTCCCACCACCCCTACAACCAATTAACGTGACTAGCAAACTGAGACTGATGGATGAGGAGAAGGCTGAGGTACTCGATATTTTGTCTTCAGTCTTCAGTGGAAACCTTTCTTTCCACACTTAGAGAGTAAATATACTAGATATAAGGAAGAAATTTTTTATGATGAAGCTGGTGAAACACTGGAATAGGTTGCCCCCTGGAAACATTCATAGTCAGGTTGAACAGGGCTCTGAACAACCTGATCTAGTTGAAAATGTCCCTTCTCATTACAGGGGAGGTTGGACTGTGTGATCTTCTAAGGCCCCTTCCAACCCAAGCTACTCTGTTTCTGTGATTAAAACTAGTCAAACTTTTGTGGTTTGGAAAAGTTTGTACCCCAAAGCAGAAGAGTTACTATTGCTAGGTGGTCTGGCTGACTCTAACTAAATTTTGAGCATATATAATCACTGCAATATGCTTTCTCTATTTTCCTTAATAAATGCTGTCATAAATTCATCCATTACTTGAAAATCATGAGTAAATGTTTTGAGATCAAAGTTTTCTCCCACTTTTCCTGGTTCACTAGCTTGGCATGAAAAAAGTTAAATCTCTACAGTGAGTTTTGAAATAAGAAAGCAATGTTTCACATTATATCTGTCCACTTTCTGTGCTCCAACCCAAATGACCATTAATAACAAGATGAACGACAAACCTTTGGAATGAATCCAGCACAAGATGTGAATACAAGCCACCACAGCTATAGCTATTTATTGCTCCTCCATTTCACTCCACCGAGCATGTTGAGACAGCATTTATTAATAATCTATTCTGAATATAATATCTCTGATACCACTTACCTTATAATATTTTTATGTCATGTTATATGTCATTAGAGTCAACATAATGCTAATATCCACTTTGTAATGCGAATCATTTTAATAGAAAGAAAAAACAATATGGTACATGAAGAAAGTGTTATTGAGTATATATTCACCGAAATATGTCTGGAAGGCAAACTAGAAACATTCAGAAACTATTAGGTAGCAACAGTAGCATGGATGTTTGCCTACAGTATAAACTGTCTAAAGAACATATCAGAATGAGTAGGAGGCTGCAAATGCCTTCTACTCCAGCGTGACTGTCCGACTATCGCTCCTCCTTCAGTCACCCTGGGTCCCCCTGTGTGCTGTGATTAGTCCTGGCCCACACAACCTATGAACAACTGCAAGCAGCTGTGCAGGAGAGCTGAAGACCACGTCATGTATAAATGTGAGGAATCATCTTCTAAGCATGAAAAGGTTGTCTCTTCTGATATTATTCACCTAAATAATTCAATGACTTTCTATTTTTGTTTTAGTATCATGGAAATATTAAAGGCTGTCTTTTTAACTGGAAGACTACGTGAAGTCCTTTTGAACAAATTCTTAGCCCTAAGAGATCTATCAGTTGGATAGCAAGGATTACTGAGGGTACCACGGTTACATTTTGCTATAACTTCTGTCAAACTCCCTTTAAATACAGCTTTAGGCAAAACAGTCACTTATCTTTGTCTTTTGTGGGGAAACGAACAATAAATATCTGACTCGTTAAGTTTTTTTATGTTGTGCTCAGTGTGTGAATGTGTGGGCTTTTGCCTTTAGAAGATTATTGTGAACTTGGTGCTATAAAGCACAGAGCAAATGCTGTATTAGGTGGTCATCAACACCTCATGTTGATCACATCCAAGTGTCATCTCTCTCTTCTGCCCTCAATAGCAGAGGCCTCCAAAGCAGATACACTCAGATGGCAAATGGGTTGGTTAGTACTTCTGACAGCACATATCCATAGGCATCCCTTCCCAGTGGAAAGAAAAATGTTTACAATTTAGATTCATTAGGTAATTCTTATGGGTTTTGTAACAAAGGCTATATAAATATACACTAATCTGTACAAATAAACAATCCTGGCACACAAAACCTTTTAGAATCATTATTGTTTTTAAATCAACTAAAAATGCTCTGTTTGGTGACCTACTTTGTAGTCATTTCCAAGACATAAATACAGAACTTAAACTGCTATTTTTGGCTTTGGCAATGTAAAAAGAAATGGTTAAAAATAAATTATACTCCCACTTTTTAGTGCAGGGCACTGGGAGTATGGGGATGGAGGAGCTAAGCTTGGAAGACTGGGTGCAGTTTCTTGCTCTTTGCACAACTGCACCACGACCTTTACACATTGGCACAGCAGTATAGGATTTTTGCTACACATTTTCTGAGAGACACTCATCTCTATTCCTGTTTACTGAAGAACAAAATAATTTATTTTTAAGTAAATTAAATAAAAAACCTAACTCTCCTAAAATCCAGAAGTTTTCTTTTTCAGTTTAAAATACGTCATTACATTAATCTGTTTTATAGCAACATCTAGTAGCTACACCCAAGATCAGTACAGAAAAATGGCTGATTGTCATACACCAATTTTTAATTATCATTCCTTGCAGCAGTAATTTAAGTTCATTAGACCATCAGTTTCTTAATGACTAGACATATTTGAAATACATAACTGTTGGTATGGAAGATAAAAGAAAGAACAAAATCAAAAAGATTTTTTTCACCCCCCTGGGTAAAATAAAGCCTATTTTAATAATACTTTTTCCAGGTGGAAAGAAGTTAAAGTTATAATTTTGTCTGTTATACACATACTTATATTACATTACCTGACTTCAGCTGTTCAAATTAGTTTGGAGTAACAGATGGAAATCACCCTGAGGTTAATATCTCTTCCCTTCTGAACTGCCAGCTTCCAGCAGGTTTTTTTATATCTTTAATTTTGCTACACTATTGCTTGCAAATTCACACTGTAAGCATTTTTCTTCTTTTTTTTTTTTCCCCTTCCTTTGTGTGTGTGTGTTTATATTCTTCATCAAGGGTATTTTATGCCTTTTTATTCATTATATTCACCATAACTGTGGTGGTATGCTTGTCCTTATGAGTCTGCTGTTTGATCACCCTTACAACCATTTGCTATCAGTTTTGCATTTCTCACAGCAAGTACTCTGAACATATCTGTTCTGTTCTTTTCAGTTCATCCTTCAACATTACTTTGATTTTTGCTAAAACCTTGTCAGAAATCACATGACAGTTATTTTTATGCAAGATGTTGAATGTTTAATCTCCTCTGTAAGATATTAAATGTATGCTTAAGGCATTAAATGTGTGTTCTGATACTATGCAAGTATGAAAAGCTTTGAGTGGCTGAAAATGCTGTACATCAGGGAAGAAAAATGTTTCTACAGTCTAAATAATCTGCAGAAAACCAGAAAGGGATACGCTGGAGAATCCCATCCCTATTTTGTGGTAAGGAGGCTGTAAAATAGTCAAGACTCCATTTCGCCACTATCTAACAGATACTTAGTCTATGTTGAAGGTAAAGATGTTTTTTCAATACATGAATTTGCACCAATAAGTACTTAAGTAAAATATGCTGCCCAACTTCACAGATTATCACAGAAGAAAAATTGAAGATCTAGTTCACTGTACAGATCCTCAGACTGTCTCTTCCTGTTAAGAAAAACCTTTTAGACAGTAGTCCTGTAAAGCCTATGGAAAACAACCTGAGATGTAAAACCTAGTTCAAAGCTACCATACGTTATCTCATCAAAACAGGATACTTTCTGTGTGACTTTGTGTTTGTGTGTGTGTGCGCGTGTGTGTGTGTGCACGTGTGAAATGAATATATTTGAAAGGCATCAGAATTACTATTTATGTGTTCCAGGGGAAACATACAGAATACTGCACAGCTCTGATAAACCTAATCTTCAATATTCTTCTTCTCAAAAGAATTCAGAACTCCTGATATTGCATATAGTGCCAGTTTTACTTAAAACTGTTCGCTAAAAGTATGCTCTCTGAGTTGCAAAGTTAAGTCCTCAAAAAAGCCCCATGATTATGCATGGTAACATTGTAATGTAAAACTTAATTACTTGGACAACACTGAGGTCTTTTTAACACTTGTCTGCAACATCAAGAATTAAGGGAGTTACACAGTAAAATTTCCTTGGGTAAATCAGACAGAAAACCACACACTTAATAGCAAGTCTTTCTTAATGTAGGGTTCACTAAACACATTTTTAGCACTTGAATTACTAGAATAGCGGGTTTACAGTGTTCTTATCTGTGTAGACTAGGATTACAGAAAGAATACTTGGCCTTTGAATTTCATGGAGACATGCTGAGAGCTGATACATGATGGGACAGAAAAATTTCAGGTACTATTTCAGGTTCTGAAATACACACTGGTGTTCATAGGCTCACCATGGCATTCCATAAAAAACTTTACCCCTCCACCTCCTTTATTCTCAGATCTTCCATCCAGACTCTTCTTTCCTCAGTTTTTGATTATGGCCCTCCATGACCCACTTCCATAGTTCTTTTCTTTCCAGTTTCTCCTCAATTTTTTTCCATTCCATTTATATCTGTTTCCAGATATAAAACATATAAACAGATACTGGTTTCCTGATTAAAAAAAAAAAAAAAGGTGCAAAATTTAGTTGTCGAAAAATGTGGTCTGCACAATCAGTACAGGCACTTTGTGTGGCCCACAGGAACCCAGCTATAGATTCATACTGAAGCATGACCAGTGGGACTTAAATCTTAGAAGATGTAAGATCTTTAAAATAAACAAGTCTTCCAAGGGTATGAACTGCACTATGCAATACTAAAAAATAAAAATCTTTAAATTTGACCTACTTTTGCAGATTTTTTCTAATGTAGACAAAAAAAGTCACACTTCCTACATTGGCCCTCTCTCTACTACCTTTCAAGACCTTTTATTAGAGGAGAAAAGGAACCAGAATTATCAGAGAAAATGTCAAAATTTTTTCCTTTTATAATGGTGAAACAAAGTATTTTCCTGTATTTTAATCCCTAAAAATGACTGCATAGCTTTATCTCTTTTCTTTCTTTTTGATTTCTTTTAGTCAGGCTACAGGCTGGAAAATTTCAGTCCAGATGGCTGAAATTTGGCAAACTTATAAACAAACGAAATCAGGGTCTTAAAATGGAAGTGATGGGCAACACTACTAATTAGGTATTCTATATATATTTTGCTCAGCTGCCTCCTCTTTTCCATCTCCAAATAAAAATAACCTTGAAAACAGAAAATTGAATTTGATAAAAGATTATGAGTTCGGGGCTTTGTTTTGGGTGAGGGATTATTGAAGCCCTGTACATTAATATCTAAACATACTTTTAGATAATCATCTTCCTTGAAAACTTACATCTTTTTTCCAAAACACTCCTAAAATATAATTGCTTTAGTTATTCTAATTATGCTAATGTTCTCTCTGTAGGTGTAAATGTTTGACAGCCTTGTGTATTCTAAAAAGTGAGCTTTTCCATTCACTGTTACATCTCAACTCCAACTTTATAGGTTTACCACTTGTAGCTAAAGTCAATGTCAAAACACTGCAAGAAGTAACGTAAAATGGGAGTATAATCGTTTGTGGCACTCTAAACTTTCAGATCCTGGTTTCAGATGACTTGTTTCATCATCTTCCTGTATTTTTCCTTTACATTTATCTTTTGGAACCTCACTGTACCCATTCTGTAAGCAGTTCATCAAGCACCCACCATACACTGATAGACAAGCGTATCTTTTCCTCAGGCCTGAGTGCCTTGCTGTTGGTTGGCTCCATGCTAAAGGCACATTCAATGTAATGGTCTTTATTTGAACTTTTGAAATCTGTGTTTTCTGGAGAAGATTTATACTCTGCATCTCAGATGTGGTAATATGGAAAAGTTGGAAAAAGACAGCCATGGAGCCACAGCACCATCAAGTGACAATTGCCTCCGTCACTGTAAACTCTACTTTATGAGCACATGTAGGTCATGCCAATTTTGTCTCTCACCCTCTTTCTGTCATGAGTAGTGAAGAAATATATTTTTAAGTTAATAATAGATGTCAAATAATTAAAGTGAAGTTATTTTTTATTGTTTAAAGTGGAACTTTCTTCTAATAAGCTTTTTGTACCATGTTTTTTGGAAATACTGTAACACATTTGGCTCAGGGTATATGTCAAAGGCTTGAATCAGGTGACCTTTCTGGTCACCTTTCATACACCAGGTAATATTGGGAAAATTATTTAGTATGTCTGTGCTTTAATTCTCCTGAATTCAGTGAGAAAATTAGTAGCTATCTCTGCTTCAAATGCAGATATACAATTGAAACACATTTTATCAAGGCACTGTATAACTCTAATTCCTTTATAATATTTTTATTTCTTCTCTGTTTCTCTACAAAATTCATGGTGGCTCAAACTGACAACATCACCTGTGTGATTATGCAGAGACAAACTTGGGTATTCACAGGAGCTTTCTGAAGCCCACACTAGCACTTTCGAAAAGTGAACTCTGTAAAGTGGAGAATAACCCATACACCAGGAAAACATCACAGCAATCACAATGTAGACATCAGTTCTTTTTTTATCAGGCCCCAAAGAGGACTTGAGGACCGCAAAGGACCCAGGTTTGGCTTTGTGCTGAATGAAAGGCAAAGGTGAGTGTTTTATTTCCACTTCTCCCACAGTGTGATGCTTTCCAGCACCTGCTCTGGTTCCACATGCAAAGACCCTTGAGCTGTGCTACTTCAGGCCAGTGAAAAAGGACTTTTTCACATGCAGTCTTTGTGTTCACAGTAAAGGACAGGAAAATGGGGAAAAATAGCTTCATATTACACTGAGACTCTCATAGGTGGAATATAAGCCTAAATTGACACTATTTTTTTAAATAGCATATCTCCTTCATAAGTATTGTATCATGTGAATGGAGAGATAGGACAGGATGTAATATATGATTTTTTACTACCTCAAAGGATTATACAACAATACAACATGGAAGGAGGTTTTATTGACCATCAATATATCATATTTGTGTATACAGATATGCTTAAATATGTATATATGTTATATATATATATATGTATATTATAAAAATGTGTCAGGGGAATTTTCATCTCTTTTACTCTTGTGATGTTTATTCTGAAACATGACCACTTAATAGCAGAACAATAGGTAAGGACATTGTAAATATTTCACTTGAACACCAAAAGTAGATTTAGGAACTGGATATATGTCACCATTTATGCCTGTCCTTGATTCTGGAGAAGTCAAAAGTGAGAGGGAGAGTAATTTGAACTAATGACTCTTAGACTATCAGTAAGTAAATATGTCAGACATTAACCACCTTCCTGAGGCCAAAATCTGCAGTTCTGTTAATGTCCCAGACAATCTTAGTGAATCAGAAACAAAGAAGCCTTTCTCTTTCTTGTAGGTCCCTCAATCTTGCTAGGTAACTGGGACTTAGAACTTTCTGTGGGAACATACACAGCTTCAGTTAGATGGATGTGGACTTTCAGATGACACAAGCCCCTCAGATTATGAATGGAAACAGGTCTTGTTTAGCAACACCATTCTACATAAGGTTTTGAAAATAGAGAAATGTAATGGATTGATAAAATATGGGGGAAAAAATCTTCTATATCCCTCCAGAAAAATATTGATGTGATAATAATAAAAGTGACAATACAAGACAGAAGTATTCAGATTCCAAATAACTCTTTGTGTAGATTTCTGAAGTACATGATTCCCTACTATGTTCAATCTGCCTCTACATCTGGTCTCAAAAGATGATTTGTGATTTTAATATGGTTGGCAAGACATAAGTTAATGTGCTTTTCTCTGCTGGAACTAAAGTGTTCAATAATAATAATAATAAAAAATTAAGGAGGAAATCTCTAACAATTATGTGAAATGAGAGACAGAGAATTTCCTGTGGCAATAGCCCATGGAAATACAATGAGTCTTAATCTTTCTGCTTACAGGTCACCCCGACATCTCTATGGTCTTTGTATAGAGTTAATATGAGTCAAATGGGGGGGACCTCACTGTTACAGTCATTTTCCTGCCTGAACCCTCATCCTGTTTTGATGATGTTTACTTTTTTCAAAATGTAGGAGTTGAGCTTTTGCATTAAATTTTAGTGCAACAACTCCAATAATAGTAATAAGAAACTCCAAAACACTGTAAAGGAAGGCTTTGCTTTTGGTTTTTGTTTTGTTTTGTTTTTTCTCCTAAAATGCCAGAGTTGTTCTGGGATTATAGTGGTCACCAGCTTTTCTACAAGGCAGTCTCAACTGTCTGTGTCACAGCATTCATAATACACCAACTTCCCATTAAGACTCCTAATATTACATGTCATATAGCAGCCAAAGTTTTGCAGTGTTGACTAGTTTCTCTAGCAGTTGCCACTGTTTCTTCCTCAGGCATTTGTATCACTCTGGTATTGTGTGTAGTATGAAAGTTAAAGTCAGAGAATCAGAATATCCTGAGTTGCATGGGATGCACAAGGGTCATGGAGTCCAACTCCTGGCACTGCACAGAACAACACCAGGAGTCACACCATGTACCTGAGAGCATTGTCCAAATGCTTGTTGAACTCTGTCCGGCTTGGTGCTATGACCACTTCCCTGGGGAGACTGTTCCACAGCCCAGTACCTTCTGGGTGAAGAACCTTTTCCTACTATCCAGCTTAAATCTCCCCTAACACAGCTTCATGGCAATTCTATGATTCTATGGACTAAAAATTCTATCTAATCCTTGGGGAAAAAGTTCCATAAGAGTATTTTTATTGTAGTGTGATTGATTGCCAGTTTCTTCAGCTTTTAGAAAGATGTCTTTAGATGTGATATTTGATAGGTACTTATTTTTATAAGACAGAGCTCTGAAAGAGCCCACAGGGATCTAGGCACATATTTCTCAGTGAATTTTTGATTAGCAGGGTGACAACCTGCTTTGGACAGCACATTCCAGTTCTAGGGCTTGTATATTGTTCCTATTTCCATATGCCAAGCTACTCATAGGGCTAACTCTAAGAATTACCTGGGTACTGTGACAGTGGGTTTTACACCATATATTTGAAATGATGGCTCAGAAAATAGAATTATGGGAGCTACACTCAAGTTTAGGCTCTATAGCTTTAGGACAGACCTGCTGTGCTGAGACAATAGAATATTCCATGGACTGAGAGGAAGCTTGAAGCCACAGACCCCTCACTCTTCCCTGCTCTGAGGAGAGGTGCAGGGTGGTTATTCCATGGATTGGAGTGTCCTTTATGAAAGTAGGCATGCATGGTTTCTCATCTCTGAATGATCGATACAGGATCATTCCCTTGTATGGTGGGAAATGAAGAACATGAGGTACTCATGTGTCCTTATTCCTGCTTACCTGACAAACTCAGGACACCGACTTCCATTTTTAGGTTTGCCAATCCCCAATCTTATGTATCCAAAATGCACAAGGAACGTAGGATCAGGGACTGGATATCAGGCATCTTTTTTTCATTCTCTTCCTCCTTTCTTAGTGCGTGACATCACACTCCTATTCTCTGTCAAATTACATTATTTTTTTTCTATATTCTTGTAGAGCTGCAATGTCAATTACTGGGTAGACTCTCTTCCTCAGATTAGCCAGTCTTTTGTGTTTAAAATATGTGAGAACTACTGACTTTGAACATAACTCTAGTGAGACCTGAAGCCCCCTTCCTGAAGGCATGCTCAGGTCAAACATGAGTTTTGTAAGTCTCTTGCTTCTCCGAGTTTACTGAGTCGGTCTGGGTTACACAGTAAAACACACAAGTTAGATGCCTGTTGAATCAAACAAAGGCTATTCCAAAAGAAAGCTCTCTGCAGTTCTGCAGTGTTGTGACTGAGGCCTTAGCACCAGATGTGTTTTGTTCTACAGTATTGCTTTGTGCTATACTGGGCTTCTCAGAGAGAAGCTGGGAAGATGATGATCATAGTGACAGGGGCAGCACCACCACCCTAATTAGCTCTTCTCCATTGTTACTTTTCATGGAGCCCGACTGAACTGATTTACATCCAACGTGCTCTGCAATCAACCTTATTGAATGACTTCAGTAGAGGAATGATTTTTCCACTCTAAATGCTGCTCTTAATTTCAGAATGGAATTTTAAATTGTCTGACCTTTAAGACCACAGTATTTTTCCCAGAGCAGCAACTGACTTTTTAATTATACAGTGAAAAGAAAAATAATTCATCTTAGGAAAATCAACATTATGTTTATTAGGTTCTAGAAGCAAATGATAATATTTTAAATGCACATATAATTATATTTATCTTAGGCAGGAATGCAAAGTTCATATTTATCATGAGGGGATCTTCTATCACATTTGGAGTCTAAAGAAGCTAATGAATTGATTACAGTAATAATGTGAATAAATGAAATATTAGTCTGAAATAGAAGTCTGAATTTAGTATTCCTGCAATAATATTTTTTTCAGCTAATGCCTATTTCTGTAACACATACTTGAGAGGCAAGTCTTATGAACTGAATCAGCATTGTTTGACAGGTCCTGACTAGAAGTGTAATAGTGCATTCCCTCAGGCTAATTTTATACAAAGCAGACAGATGAAGAGTGGTCTGAGGTTCCTGTGGCAGATGATTATTCAAAGTTTCTCATTCAATGGAACACTCAAAAATCCAAATAATTCTTATTAATTATTTACATTAATTAATTAATTATATTATTAAATTAAGTGAAAAGTGTTAATCTAGTTCTACTGTTCTGAGCTTTGTTAGAAGGTTTTTACAGTTTAGGAACTGTTTCAGATTTAATTTTGATGCCAGGTGACAATTCCTTCTTTAAAAATGAGAACTGGAGGGCCACTGTATTGAATTTTCAATAGAGATCAGACTTCCTACAATTGCAGAGCCTACAACAATAGCTCCTGTGGCACTGTGTACTTCTCTTTGGCAAAAATGCTGAAAACAACTAAATGTGTCTCTCTGCATTTTCCTTTAATTTTAACAGTGTGCTTAAATTTAGGATGAAAATAAGTCACTAGGAGATGCTATGAATAAACCTGTTTACCAAATTTTATAAAGGCTTGGAAATCTGTCTTCTAAAATATATATATTTCATTCAAAATCATGTAATGGACTAAATCAGTTAATTACAAACACGATAGAAAGCAATTAGAGCTATTAGTAGTAGATAGAAACATTCAAAATACTACTGAGATCCATAGATGCTCAAAAAGAATAATATATTCTCAAAATGAGAACTTGAATTTGCAAAAAGAAGCAGGCTCTTTCAGAATTATTTTGCAACATTTAGAGAAGTTTTTCATACATTTTGTAATAGACACTCCGCACTGAAAATTCTTGACAGAAAAGCTATCACGATTCTGCACATATGACTTACTCTATCACAACACCGAATCTCAAACAAATGCTCTAATATGTAAAATAGATGCTTAGGTTATTAAGATGACTACTTGTGCAATGTCAAATCAAGGGCTGTCTCTGATATGATTTTTAAGAAACATGTTCATGATCAGTCTCATAATTTACAGGTTCAACCACCAATATATATTATGAAAAAAGCAAGCACTTGAGGAGGCTTTAAGATAAGCATTTGTTCTTCCAGACCTCCTTTCTCCTAGTATTCTTTTGGAGAGTGAATACCACACAAAAGCAGGTGAAACAAGATTTCAGACATTCAGGAAAATAGCAAGTGTTTGTGTGTGTCCCTCTGGAATTCTGTGAGAGAGAGGAGCACAAGCAAATAGAGGGCAATAAAAAAAAAATATCTTGTAGCAATGAACATAAAAGTCTAAAGATAAGTGGAGAAATTTAGAATTCTGTTTGCAACATCACTGATCACTCAGAATTTTTGAATTTGTTAGAAAGGTTTCTCATACCTGATTATTTAGTAAAAAAGGACATCCCTATCCATGTTAGTCAGTGAAGAGTCCCAAGGGTGTTATTACAAATTTTATGTCTCTGTAAAGGAGATAAATTGAAACTACAGCTAATATGATCCTAACTTATCAAAACTATTTTTTATCTTTTAATTTAACTAAAAGTTTGGAAATAACTGCCTAGGTGAACTCTATTTCCAGTTGCCTGCTAATTATTTTCCTCTTAAAGTGAGTAGTCGTCAGGGATATGTTGGAGTAATTCTTGACCTTTGAAGTCAAAAGACACAGTTCATTACTGTAAAGTCTAATTATCCCTTACAGGGATATACATGATTGCTAACTTGCCTTTGAAGAAATCAGGATCCTTGGTGCATACTTAACAAAGAGAGGAAGATTATTCCAGTGGCTGAATTAGACCAAGTAACTAACTTCTGTTTTTCTACAACCTTGATAGGTTTTAGCAATGCACTTGAACCACCCTGATTTCTAAAAGAATGAGCCCCAAACACTCAGATATATTGCTGATTTTTAACTTACAGGAGACAGGACATAAACCTTTATTTATGTCTGTATTTCTGGCGATATTCCACCAAATGTAGACCAGGATATGTACTTTGGCCTGAAAAAAATTTTGCCTTCTGGATCCTTACAATAATAGTCTGCAGCAATACGCAAAGTTTCCCCAAGCAAACAAATTCGAATGAATGAACTTCAATAGTAAAAATATAGAAACAGAAAAAAAAAGTTAAAATGGAAAAGAAAAAGGTAAAAAAAAGGTAGTGAAGAAAATAAACTGCAGGCTTATTCAGTAGCCTCAACCTTGTATTAAGGTAAGCCATTTATTTCAAGTGACGTGTGTAGAACCCTGAGGCTTTGAGGCCACAGATCATTTGCTTTGTTAGACACTGACACACACAGACTGATGAAAGATAGGAAAAATGTGAGAAAAGTGAAGAAATCATGAGAGTAAAGGCAAGACAGCTGTCAGGAAGTCATGCAGGGACATAAGCAGCTTACAGAGCCTATAAGCAAGTGTAATGTCTCTGAGGAATATGACCTCAATAAATGCAGTCCATTACACCTTTAGACTCGGTACAGCTTCAAAGCTATTTGCATGTAAATGATTGCATTTTCTGTCATCCAGTATTATCTGATGATTATAAGCATAGCATTTTTTTGTTGTTGCTCATGTGATTTATGCCCCAGTTCTGCTTAAAAACTACAGAGAAGAGCTACTGGTGACAGCACAACTTGGTACTTTCCAAAAGTTGAATCTAAACAGATTCCATGACACCACACTTTTGGATTTTTTTTTCCCAATCTCTCAGTATAAAAATGTGTTGCCTTTAAGTATTGCCTCCCTTGGTTGTTTGCTAGAAAAACATTCCACAGTTATCAAACACATTGAGACTGACTGAGTTGAATATTGATTTAATACAACCTGACAATATGTCATGGCAGTGAGAAAAATGCAGCTATCATTAGCTATACAGAGATACACAAGTTTTTCCAGACTTTTTTCCACAGAGGGATGTCAATAAATTAAAAAAAAAGCAAATAATAGTCAGCATTGAAAAGTAATACATCTATATTTGGAATAAGATGTCAACTGATGACGAATGGCAAATACTGTGGTCTACATGCCATATTTTAAAAATTATTAGTATATAAATAATTGAATTGATGAAAGACAGCAAAACAGACACAGGTAACATTGATAAGACACACATAGAAGTAGAAAAAGCCACAACTGTAGAAAAAATCACAATCCTTTCATGCTCATAATCTCACAAGAGTTATCATAGCTCTACTGTCTTGTCTAGTATGTTATAAAGTTACTTCTTTTCCTGACAATGTCCACTTGTCAAGGATGCTTTCCATATTGTAGGTCGTCCCAACAAGATGATTTAAGAAGATTGATCAAAATTTTCTTACTAAATTTAACACAGTACACTGCAAAAAATAAGCATTATTGTCTTCAATGAAACCTGGGTTGAATCGGCTTTATATGCAGGTCATGAACCTAACACAGGTTAGGCTGCAGTCTAAGCTGTTATTCTTATTTGACCTCAGTACTTGAATCAAAATTTGGAATCCTATAAAATAGTTTCCTCCCAAAGAGAAACTGCTGAAGAATGGACAAACTCTCTGTATTCTAGACAAAGAAAAAAATTATCTTTCTTGTGGTGACAAACTCCTCTCAGCTAAGTTTTAACTTGAAAGATCTCACTGCTGTGCCACCAGGGCTTTTATGATCAAATCTGGAGGTTCCCATTTGGGTCGTTGGTGTCCTCTTCTTCCATGTCTACATCCTCCTCAGGGCTGTGTCTTATGGGCTCTGTTAGATTTAGCTGCAGAGCTTTTAGGCTCTAGGTATTAGTTCTACTCATTCATCAGACAGCATGTCTTGCCCTCAGCTAGTGCAGTTAAAGCCTGAAAATAATAATGCAAATGAAAATTGATGACTGGTTTAAGGTAATATGCCAAGTTATGAAACAGTACAGCTTCTGCAACAGCATCCTGAAGTAAAAAGGAAAAGCTTGAAGAAATAAGCTCTTCAGTCACCCTCGCTCTGTGATTACACAATTACAGATGAATATGTGATTAATACCCTCACACATCAGTTCTACAAAAACAAGGCAAGAAGTTGCCTTTGCCCATGTAACTAACATGGTGAAGTAGTCTCAGATGTGTTTCTGTTTTACCAGGATGTATACTTAACCTCAGGTTAGAGACAATTATAGTTTTTACCTAGTCCTATGAAGAAATTTAAAGGCATTTGAAAACAGCTAGTATCAGTTGTGTGTAACTCAAACCACAGCATTATTATTCTTTGAACATCAACATGTAATGAGTAGTAATTTAGGAGGAAAACATTTTGTGAAGACCAGTATAATATAATTTTACCCATCAGTAAGCAATAGTGCACAGCCATGAAGAATGTTTACATACTGACAGCTGGTCTGATAACACCCTTCCCTCCCTGCCTATCATATAGGTTGTGCCCACACAGACCAAGATTTAGTGCACAGATCTTAGCATGTTGCAACTTCAGCAGTTTCGTACAGTCAGAAGTAGTTTGATAGTCTCAACAAAGTTTGCAAAAATTTTATTTGCATCATGATACTTGCTTCTTCCAGCACAACGGTCTTGCTATCCCATCTCCCCTGTAGCCATATACTACTTTTTCTTCTAGTGTAATCCTCTACTTCAAATGGTTTTACACACCCTATTTTATGTAAGAATATATTTGGTATTAGAACAGCTTTTGTAGCAGTGGACTCTTTTCAAATTCTTAATCTACTCAATAAATTGTTACTCCCCTTTTCAACTCAAGTAGTTATGACAGCACAGTATTGCATTTCATTTTATTCAGTGGGCTGTGACAGCCCATAACTGTGACCTTTTTTGTGGACATGCTTATAGTTGTCAAGAATTATGACTTGTAGTGATCCACAAAAATGCTATTGCATTATCTCCTGATAATGTAAAGTACCATAAAATATATCATTGCTATAATAACAGCCTTTCATTTATTCTATTCTCTTCCACTGTTTGCAAATGGAAAAATATCAAACCAGAATACAAATGTATCAATTCGTAGCATATTTTGGCTTTCCATTTGTGAGTTGAACTAGTGTCATTGATGCAAGATGTTTGCTTCTCTAGCTACCCTATTATTTGTATGTATATTAAAATTATGATTTTTCTCTAGGTTTAAGGACACCCATAGTAACACCCCTTTTCAGGCTACACTGCACTCTTTCCATCAAATCTGACATTGTAAATGTTTGAACATAAAAATCAATTGCATGATATGCCTAGTGCTTTTCTGAGCCCACAGAGCTACTATAATTCATAGTTATAAGTCAAGCCATGTAAAACTATTGAAAATGACTAAAGATATAACCCCCTATAAAACTGCCATAATTCTTCCCTGCAGGTTATTTCTGTGTAAATTTTCTGTAACATATGGATGCTCATCTAATCTTCATACATCTGAATATTCTGGAAATGAGGATAACTGTACACATAAGGGCTGAGCTTCAAATATTCCATTGACTTTTTATTTAAAAAATAAAACATAAGTCAGGCAACTTTATCTAACTCTCTGTAAAAATTCTTGTGTATCTTCCACAGCAGTTAAATCACATAAAATGAATTAGTTGTAAAAACACTCAGTAAGCTACTTAATGCATTACTTAATGTTACTCAGAAAACAAAATAAGTCATAAAATTTAAAAGGTCAATATTGAAATGAAACACTCCTAGTAAAAGGTTATGAATAAAACAATATGTTTATCTCACCCTTTTTTTTTGCCTTCATTGTCACATTTGCATGCAGAGCTCCAGAACTTTGCCGTTCTGTTCTCAACTTATTTTTCTAGATCTGTGTGGGCACTTTGTTTCATTTACAGCTCTGGTGATTAACAGCTTCAGTTTTGATAAAAGCTTCAAACAAGGTCAGCCTTCATGGATATTTTTTTCTTCTACAGCTCAAAAATATGTAGTTATCAACATTATGTTTGAATATATGAAATGTCTGTATTTTGGGGGGTGTCTTTGGGGTTTGAAAGATCACAGTTCCTTTGCCAGGTATCATCACTTAGGAGTTTTTCTTACTCTTTCTCCTTCAAAGTACAAGGGGCAAAAAAAAAGACTAAAGTCTCTCTGATGTTCTTCTTTACACATGTAAAAAGATGCTGCCTATCTTCAGGTAATTTTTTTCTTTTGTTTCCTTAATTATTGTCTTCCTGTGGGAAACCAAAGTAATTTTCTTTAAAATAAATAGAGTACAACATTACACTTTCCTTTTTCTCCTTTTTTTTTTTCTCTTTAAGAGACTGTTTAATCAGATCTGTGGAAGTAATGAGGGAGCATTCTAGTCTCTAACCTTGCAATTATTTCAAGATTTTTGAGCCTATACACAGCTATCCTCTGTATTCCTCAGTGCCCTTTACAATAAGACTATTATGGCAAAGAGCTTGACTGCATTGTAGCTACTCCTAATGTTTATTCATAAGGTTTTGCCTTTGAAATTAATTCATAAGGTCAGTCTGGGAACACTTATATGTACAATTATGTTTCCATAGGCTTCTTCACAATAACAATCTGCCACCATGCAACTCAGCACACTTTGGGGCAAGGCCTGTGGGACCTGCAGGAATCGGCTGACAGGAACACCACGAAAGTCAGCGAGTACAAATGCCAAGCAGTGCCCCAGGGAGGTCAAGGTCCCCGAAATGAGAAAGGTTGAGGACAAAGGGGCCTCAAGGTGGTAATGGGCAAAGAGCTGAACACGAGCCTATGGCATGACCTGGCAGCAAAAGCAGTCAGCAGTGTCCTGGGCTGCATGAACAGAGGCATGGACCATAGGCCGAGGGAGGGGATCGTCCCTCTGCACCTCAGACCACAGCCCAGCAAAGACCTGCACAAACTGAAGAGAGCTCGGGGGGCCCTCCCTAGTGGTGGGTCTGCAGCCCTTGCTCCTTAAGGAGAGGCTGAGGGAGTTGGGCTGGTTGAGCCAAGAGACAGGACAGATTTGGGGATATCTAACAGACCCTCACATCAAGACTATGAGATGTTGCCCCAATAGGCTGTGACAACTCTGCCCTTGGAAGGATCCAAGCCCTGAACAAGCCATGAGCAGCCTGGTGTGATGCCACAACTAACCCTACTTTGAGTAAGAGGTTGGCCTATATATGTCCTGAGGTCCCTTCTTGCCTGAAATAAGCTGCTATTCTGTGCTTCCTCCTCTGATATGAATTGTACATTGGAGATAACAGTGTAGAAATCTTCATCTTTAAGAAGTAAAAATGGTGGCAGAATAGCACAGCACCAAAAGTGTTATTAAAGGAATTAATTTCATTTGGAAGTGGTGAGATCAGGAACTGCACACCTGAAGAAGCAAAAATGCATTGTGGCAAACACTGAGTTTCTAGGAGACTGGGAAATCCAGTCAGTATTGTATTTCAACCACAAAAACTGGATGTCAGTAGTGCATGAAGTCTAGTCCTTTTAGTTAAAATGCATGGCTAAACCATGTCTTTTCCATGAGAATTTTCATACATACTTTATAGTAGCAAACACCAAAATATGTTAATGAGTATTACAGCTTGCCATAGCTACAGACCGTACACATCTGAATCAGCCAGGTTGGCTGATTGTAGCTGGATGATTGTGACAACATTATCTCTGGGAAACAAAACCTCTCACATCTTGTTCTGATGTCTTTGGCTGTTCATTTTTGAAAGTGTAGGGAAAGAGGGAAGCAACTGTGGAGCTAGAGAGTTTCCTTTTGCAGTGAATATGCTGCACAATCTTGACAAATAAGAGGTTTTTGTCAAAGATGTGAGAATTCATATTCACTTAATTTTTGCACAACTCCATGTTGTTTCCTTTTTTGTTTCATGCACTATATTTTTCTTCTGCAGAAATATGACTTCTGTTTGGTTATGCTGAGTGGAGTGTGTAGAGCTGAGAGCAAAGGGTGAACTTGCTTGAGGGTGAACTTGCTTGAAACCATGCCCTATTAAAGCAAACTGATAAGGAAAAAAATATTTCTATATTATGCAGCCCTTTTACAGACAACATGAGTGAGAGACATTGAAATGGTTTATGGCTTAAACATTGTTAAAATCACTGAAGGACTTTTGTCTGCTGTAGCAAAGTGTGCAAAGAAGCAACTGCTCACTAGACCCGCCCCTCTCCAAATATACCAACTAATGTGGACTGTGATAGGAACTTGAGATAAGGTGGTGCTGTTGTGCACTTATCCCAGGAGAAGAATGTATCCACAAGTATGAAAGGCTGGAATGCTAATGGTTCAGACAATCAAGGTGCAAGCTGGTGATATGCAAAGTAACTGCCCAGATGCTGAGGACAGCACATCTCAATCTGCAAACTGGGTGTTGAATAGAATAAGGAAAGAGGCAAATCCTGTGAGATGAGGTAGGTTTCTTTGCCCTTACACAAATGACTGATCTGCGATAACTCCCCTCTAAGGAAGCACAGGGGACAATTCACACATAGCCTGAAGATATTAATCTCTGCTGATGAGCCATAATGGGCACTGTACACACCAACCTGGGCTCATCATCATCATGGCCAGTCTTCGCGAATGAAGATTTGGGAAAGGTCATTACCCTTTGAGCCTGCGCAGTGGATTTTTTAGGTGAGACACAGTGTGTGCTGAACGGAGCCCACCCTTTAATCCTAAACCCACCCTTTAATCCTAAAATGCCGGGGCCAAGCGAGCTTGGACAGTGGCAGCAAGGTCCTCAGGACGTAGGTTTGTTTAGAGTGACCTTCTCTTAGATGGATGGCCTTACAGGGCTGACGAGCTCCATCTGTCAGGAGGAGTTCCCTGACCGGGAATAGAACCCGGGCTACGGAGCGCTGCATCCTAACCACTAGACCACCAGGGGTCCTCAACCTGGGCTACTCTTGATGGATCCGGCTGCAACCATCACTTTGAAAAGACTGGGACTCTTACTACCAAGAACACCACAGGTGTGATCAATGGGACACCGTTGGAATCCACAGAGTGGTGATATTTTCTCTACTTAATCTGTCTCTCTGTCACTCCCTTTCTCTCCCCCTTTCTTTCTTTCTCTTGTTGCTTTCTATCTCTCTTTACTTCACATTTACTGTTGAATAAAAATCTGTACTATTCTCTTTGGCATATTGCACCTTGATTTGGGCAGAGGCATCTCTCTAATAATTTTAAAGAACATGATCATAAAAACAGGTGAAGTCTAGACAAGTATTCCCAGTCAAAACCATTTCAAAGATTACTTTGCATTGATGTAAATTAAATATTTTTTTTACTTTTCCTTTTTTAATTGTATTATCCTGCACATCATGGTGGTTTTTTCATTTTATTATAGTTTTTTTCCACAAGATACTTTCTAAGGACTTGATTTTGGTCCATTTCAGCTGCTATAAATCAATGCACAACCGACAAGAAGTCACTGTTTATATAATACTTCTACTGGAATATACAAATCTTTATATGTTTTCACTACAATGATTAATGTATATGTAATCAAAATAGCTCTAATGGAGAAATAGCACTAGATTTTCAGGTAGCATTACAACATGTATTTTTAATTGTACTTTTTTCAGTGGATATCTGAATTACTTTAAAAAGAACATTTGTATAATTCCTTTTATTTTACATATGAGAAAATAAAAGGGGTGTCTACAAGGAAAAATGAATGCCACAAGCACGGAATTAAATCATGAAAACGCCCCTCATGTCTAATATTGAAATTCAGTTGCCCACTCTCTAGCACTGTCTATCCTGTAGGTTCCTGAATTTGCTAAATATCTGCCTGATTGGTCTGCAAGGTCCCAGGACATTTGGTCCTGTGCTGAAGTAATTCTGTAGCCATACAAAGACAGATTTCCCAGCCAGCACTCCACTGCCACCCAAGAAGATTCTGATTTCAAGCTGTGGAAGAAAGCTGACTAGCTGGAGCCCCTAGAACTGGCACGGGTGATCATTGATTTGGGTTGGACACCAATTAAAAGGATTATTTTGTTTGGTAATATTCTGAATACTACTAGAAGTAACGATGAGAAAGTTGAAAGTTACTCTGATAGATGCAGTTCAGCAAGTGTCCCATCCTTCACTTTTAAATAAAGGCCTCGTGCTGGGGATATGGAGTGCACTGCAGGAGACAAGCACTCATGAGAAATTGAGACAATATTCAGGACACGGCTATATCCTTTTTCTTCCTAGAGACATCTTTAGTTTCTGCCACTTTTACCATTCTGCATTACTATGACCTTTCATGTCTTCTTTTACAAGCGGTTGCGAGTATACCCCATTACTAGATCCCTGAAAGCTTTAAAAATAATGATAGTTTTAGTGATCTTGTTTACAGCGTGTCCTAAGAAGCAGCACGATTTAGGCAGGGACTTGTGTGTGTTGAATGGATGCAGGAGGAATAAGAGGCAGAAGGAGAAGAGAAGATTAAGTAACTGGTTTTACCTCCTTCCAAAGAAAGTGTGATGAAATGATGTCAGAAAGGTACCCATGGCAGCACCAAACTCAGAGCACCATATGATTAAGCCTCTTCTCAGATTACTTAAGGTGTCACACATGTCTTGCGAAACATTTCAAACATATTTGTATTTGCTAGAAGTAGCACTCCCTTGGACAGATTTGTTAGTCTCGTTAGTAGCATTTAACACCACATTTATAGGTTTTTTTCTATTGTAAAAAATACCACAAAAATTATTTAACAAAAATTTAATCATTTTTCTGTTGCTATTAAGGGATTAGCATATGTAGGCTACAAGGGTTTAGAAGATGCAGCTTACATCTTCCTTCAGAAATGTGGCAAGACATAGAAGTTCTGTTCTGTCACTGCTGTCTTTTCTGTCAACTTAATACAGCCTCATTATTTCCTTGCATTCTTTTTTCTCCATACCTGTGTGTTTCTCAAGCAGTTGTCTCTATTTTATTTTGTGATGTTCATCTAGTCAGTATAGTGCCTGACCCTTCATTATCTAAATGCATAGCCTCTATCCCTTGGCCTTTCAGATTCTCCTAGCACAGATAAAAGCCAGTCAGTTCTTATTATTGTACTCACCTATCTGCTGGAAAGGAATGGATGAAAACAAATAAATGAATAACTGAATTTTAGCTGTGCTTTCATCTTCATCCAGAACACACTTACCTGGTCCATCATCAGTGATAAGCAATCTATAATGGTTGTGTGCTAAAATATTTTTATCCATTCAGGAAATCTTTTTGTAAGAAGCACAAACATTAATATTCCTTAGGAAAAGGCATCATTACTTAACAGACAGAATGAGATTGTCTTTCCTTTTTTTACTGAAGGCCACCAAAAATGTATGGTTCTGGTTGCATTTTACAGCTGATAGTGTAGCAGAAATTATCACTGGTGAATATGGAAGATAATGTCAGAAAGTTATCTCTGTAGTTATTTATCAAACGAAATTTTATAAATAAGGAATGAAAAACAAAGGTGAAAGACAAAGGTAAAAACAATGAAAAATCCCTAATGCTATCTGCAGAGTTTTTCATTATCATAGATATAAAATAGTTCTCAGTATCTGAATGAAGCTAACGTGGAGATATGCCTGAAAAACAAAATTATGGCAAACTCATATTTTAGTGTTTTAGTTTACTCTAGGAATTCCACTTTTTGAATAAAATATAGGTGACCTGACCTTCTTTTACAGCAATAGCTTCAGACATATTCTGACGTTATAACAAAGGGAAGTGTTGTCATCAGAAGTAATGTGAAGTCTAATAGCCTACCCTGAGCATAGGTCTCCATTCATCACATGAGTGCAGTCATACTAACAATTAGTGGAAAAGAAATGCATACCTCTGATTTTCCTTTTGTTTAGAGTAAAAATCACAATTTACACAATCATAAGTAATTTGGATACCTATTCTTCCCTCGAGACAAATCTCTTAGTTACAAATATTAACCTCTTTAAGCACTCACAGCCCACAGCATTTGCAGTCTTATAGAGCTTTTCAAAACTATTTTAAGAAAAACTTTATTTTTTAAAAATTAACAGACCAGCTAGTGTTATCAGGAACTGAAAACTGGGGAGTAACAAAATATAAATTTTAGAAAGTGACTGTAGGTTGCTCTTTGAAATTTAGCATAAAATTATTAATAATCAGAATGTTTCTATGAGGTAGATGACAGATATCATACCATTATTATATTCTGAAGAAGCTAGAGGCAGACATGGTTAATAAACACTATCTTTTGAGTGTTTGTAGCAACTCTGTTAATTACATATAATATTTGTCAAGATATTTGTTCTCAGAATGTAAATAGAATAATATATATATAACACATATTTTACACATATATATATATCTCCCTATATATATATATGTATATATTCCTAAATTATACACTGCATTCAACACATATCAGAGTATCTATGTCTAAGGAAACTGAGGAATCCAGTACCAGAAAACACAACAATGTAATCATTATGATGTACACTTCAAATTGCTGCTTTCATTGTTAGCTTGCAGTGCCTCCTGATAGCATAAACGAGAGAGACCTCCCTGCCAAGAAAAAGCAGGACACTTTCCTCATTTGTTTTCCTGCTGTTCCCCTCTAACTGTGTCAATCAACATGTCCTGGTGGTTTTGCCTAATGCTGGGTGCTAATGATTTATCTAGTTAGGAGATCTCCAAATTTTAGTGTATGTGCCTGGGAATATTTATAATAAGTCCTCTTCCCAGACTGGAGGTGCTCCTGGAACCACCATAATTTTCAGTGTGATTTTCTTGGTTTGCTTCCAATCTGACATTCCAGAAATCTCTGTAATCATGCTGAGAAACTGCAGTACTTGGCATACCTAACTTTGCCTTTTTTTTTTTTTCCTAGGTGTGTGTAATCACATTGCTGCTAGATAGAAGGTAAAAAGTGAAGTTCATCTCACTGAAGTCATGAGAGAATTTGTGCACCCTTATGGCTCAGTCCATAGGCTATCACCTTTTTCACTCAAAGCACTCTTGTGGATCACAGGGTGCTCTGCAGAAGTGCTACATGTGAAGTGACTTGTGTTCTGGGAGTTTTAAATATAATTGTTCTTTCATGACAGTCTATCAGACCTAAATACATGAGATCCTTTAAAAGAGCTGCTGGGAGGTTCTCACCTCACATACTTCTGGCATCTGTTGGGGACTGCTGACTTTTCTTCTCTTTGTTGAAAATCCCAGAGTCCTGCAGATAGTGAAACATGTCCAGTTAACACGGAATACTGCTAGGCACTGACCGTTTTCCCCAAATTTTACCCTTAGGAAGTCTTTTCAAGACAGAGAGAATGATGAATTTAGGCATTCTTAGTACATTTTGGTATCGCAGCAGAAATCTGAGCTACTGCTGACTAAACCTGGCAGAATCAGAAACAGCACAGGCCTCTGGTGTAGTGCTGAGCCCAATATGATGAGCCCAGCTGACAGGCTGATGCAACTAAGCTACTGCCAGCATCTTTGCATGGTTCCATCATGAGCTACGTAGACTTATCTGTTTTAGCTGGCACTTGCCTGAATGGTTCTTCTTCCCTCCCATGTTCATTTTTCTATGACTTGATATAAAGCTGTGACAAGAGTGTCCTACAGCTACACTGAATTACAGAATTTAGGCAAGTAGGTAGTCAAGGGGATCAGGTCCTTATCTCTCTTTTGGCATTGCTGTGAATAGTTGACTTTGTAGACCCATGAAAGGGATTACACCATATACCAGATGCCTAAACAAAACTGATCATTGAGCTGCTTCAGCTACATCAAATAGGAATATCGATCTCAACGAGGTACATCTAGAAGTGACAAGGAATAAAATGTACTGGCTTCTCAAGTATCTGTCTTCTGGGGGTTTAGCAGATCTCACTGATTTAAGTAGTGCTGAGATTACATTATTAGCTTTTCAGGAGTAGAAAGCTTTTCGGAAAGGTCTAGCAACACTGGCATTGCCCATATAGATGCAGCAATGGCAGCAGTCAACTTCTATAAACTTTCTCAGCTAATTTGATTTTCACCATGTACTTTTAGCAAAGATGAAGGCCAGACAGGTAACCAAAGACAGCTTTATTACTTTCTGCCTGAGCCATTACACAGACAGTAATTTTCACCCAATAAAATAAAACAGTCCTTGAAACTGCTCTCTGCAATCTCTCAGGGAAGATTTTCGGGTGATATTTACACCATGATGAGAAGACAAAATGTAACACTTTATTGTTTTCTTAACTTACAGAATGTGCAATTTAAAATTTTCCCGATTATCACAGGATGGTGGTACTAAGCCCAAGTTTTCTATGCCAGATAGTAAGACTTCTGCAGTATTAAGGATCTGGAATCAGGTTTATGACATCAACACATCAAGCTTATTACTGGACATCACAGTGCCAGCTTTCTACTGTAATGATCTGAGTGACATCTGGAGAAGACAACTGATCACTGCATGTACCTGTAGGGACTGAGGTCAATGCACCAACATATACCCAAGCAACTTCTAATATTTACTGCTGAAGTACAACTTTAGAAGTACTATACCTTCCTACCGCTACAGTCACTGGCATATAATTTTCCTAAACACCTCAGAATGGCTACTGCCTATGTGCAGATCATGTGTGCTGTTGAAAGCACTGTCTTGTGCTTTCAGGTCTGTCACTGTTTCCATAGCTGCAAGGACTTTTGTTACATTTGCCCTATCCTTTTTAAATTTCTATTATTTAATGATGAATATCTTAGAAAACAAAGATTTTTCTTCCTTTCACTCCTGTTTCATCAACAGCTTTTGCAGACTGTTGATCCCTGCGTTGGCTAACACCAATATGATCAGGCTTTTTACTAGTAACAAAACAGTATTTATTTAGTTGCCTAATGAATCTATTCACATTACACACCTACCTTCTCTTTTTTTTCACCCATAAAGTGATTCCCTTCCAACTCAGCATATTCTGTGATTCTGTGATTCTGTGTTTCTGTGATTGCTTTTTCTTCTTTCAGTTCATCAAGGAAAGAGAGATTGTATAAGACACAAACATGAAAAAAGTGTTCTTTTACAGCATATTTCATTGCCCAGTAAATACCTCAATATGAGTTTGTGGTTTACTTGTTCAATGATAAAATATAGCCTTTAGTTGTCCTCTGTGGACCTCTCCAGATGAGATCTCTGGGATACCCTCTAAAAATTTGAATTTGCAATTCTTAGGTTAAGATGACATCTCAATCTAGTTATCTCAAAATATATCAGGGCATGTTCCCCCTATATATGTTTCTGAAGAGACCCCACCTGGAATACTGCATTCAGCTCTGGAGTCCTCAGCACAGAAAAAGCATGGACCTACTGGAGTGGGTCCACAGAAATGAATGACAGGTGCTCCATAGCAGCCTGTCCTAGGAAGACAGGCTTTTAGTGAAAAGAGCTGAGAATGACCAATGTACCTTTAAATTTGGTAAAGATGAAACTAAATATATGAATGAAAAAATACACATCCAGATAGTCCCAGATATTTTTTCTGTGTCTCTTTTATCACATACTAAGTATTTAGCACAGGAATAAGAATAGAATAGAATAAGATCATGGTTTTGCCTACCAAGCCATATAGGCATCTAAGGGGCACCCCAGAAGAAAAGAAAACTACAGGAAAGTGAATTTTCTTCAGTAGATCAATATGCAATTGATGCCAGCACAGCAACTTGGAATTAATGGACAGAAGAATTTTATGACTATGTCTTCCATTTAAAACACAGTAGATCCCTTTTTGCACAATAATCAAACTCAGGAAATTTAGCCTTGAAACCAAAATATCTTCAGCTGAGCATTTTTCTAAACAGAAGCCACTCAAGTGAAATTAATTATTTCCACACAGCCAAGGGGAACTGGATAATAGAGCCCTTGGGATAAGTTCTACTCCCAGAGGAAAAAATCCCTACAGATTTGTTGAGGTAGCCTGAGCAGCATTTTTCACATGGGCTACTCCGAGCAGCTCTGCAACCTAATGAGATGCCCTGTGAAATACATAGTGATAGGCAGTTCAGAGGGTAAAAATGAGGTTTTGTACACCTGAAAATTAAGCTTGAAGCAGTCTTTTACCTCAGTGGATGCAAGTGACCAGCTGTTGATAGATTCATTCTTTCTGCTCAATTCTTTGTTATATTCTCTGTAAAGTGCTAAAAGTGACATACACTTCAGTCTTTTTGGGAGTCTGCTTTAAAAATCGAGACAAGAAAAACAGCTGGAGGGCCAGTATTGTGATTTACATAGACAAGAAATCACTCAGATTGGTTATCATTCAGGATCAGGGCTGACATTCTCATAACAGTTACCTCAATTCATAAACAATGGGATTTTATAAAATCCAGCACCTTTTTTATATCTTTTTTTCATTCCTGCTTCCCATGGCACTGAAATGGACAAGTTTCACATGTACATTTTGGTCAGAGGCAACCTGGCCTGTTTAGGCAAGACTGAGCCTGGTTTCCAGATCAAAGCCATTCAGAGAAGGCAGAACTACCATGCGATCACCTGCATCTGATGGGAGATACACAGCTCTGCTGCTCTTCCCAGGGCTTTCTGCGTATGGAAGGACCACTCTTGCAGCTATCCCTGCCCTCAGTGTGCTTCCATGGTCCCAGGCATACAACCTAGTAGCTGGCTCCTCAGCAAGCTGTCATATGACTGCTGTAACTGCAGGATCAGGGAATTCCCTCCTGACTTCAGATGGGATTTTCACATGTCACACAGTACAAAGAGGTTAATGAGAATCTGGTTCATAATCTGTAACCACCAGTCAGCTGTTGATTCTCTTTGTACGGATCCTCAAGATTCCTTTCTTCATGTAAAACAGGACTAACCTTACTTCTTCGTAAGAGTGCCAGGAATTCTACACAAATATTACACATGCCTTGTGAAATGTAGTGTATGAGAAAAAGTTTCAGTCTTTTCAATCTATGATCCTCCATATCTCTGTCTCACTGAATATTACTTAAGAAGGATCATAAAATCGCAGAAGCACCTGAAAACACCAAGTTGTGATGATAGAAACACTAGTAATACAATACAGAAATAGTTTGAAGAACAGTAGTCTACATTTTGAAAGAAATAAATAAAACTGCTGGAGTTCAAATCAGAGTTGAAAGAGAGGTAAAAATTAATTTTTAAGGTTAATCTTTGAGGATTTTTGTTCTAAAATAATTAAGGTAATGCCTAATAGTGTTATAGTTCTTAAAAGTTTAGATTATATTATTTTAAAAATGTGAAATTCCCTGTTATTACTTTTCTCTTAAAATAATATTTTTCAGTTACTATTTCTTTGCTTTTCTGTGTCATCAAGATTCAGCAATGAAGCATTAATGGATTTGGGTGGAATGGCAAAAGTTGTAGGCCTAAAACTTCACCCTTAATAAGTATACAGTATATTTTATCAGAAAGAGTATGAAATTTCTGCCTTTAATTCCACAGTATTGAGAAGACAGAGAGCCCAATCTGTGCCAATCATAATGCAATGCAGATTTGAGAACTATGAGAACAGTAATACTTCTACAATGAGAACTTAAACACAGAAATATTTTTCCTGTTCGTGGGGCTTCAAGGAGAGAAAGTCTTTTACAGATAAATACTGTAAAAGAACCAGAAAGAAACAGATAGAGAAAAAAAATGAAAAAGTGGAAACTTCAGATGGAAAGATAAACTGGGGTTTAAAGGCCACAAAAATGGAATAAGGAGAAAAAATTCCAAAAATTAATTTTTTGTTTGAAAAAACATTTCTGACTTGATCAGTGTTCAGTCAGAAGTTTGGTTCCATGGTCCAAATGTACTGATGTTAGAATGTTTTGATAAGTTCCAGGCAAAAAAAAAAAGTTATCTTCATTTGTCAATGTCTTTGACAGTTTCTAGAAGAAATTATTTTTCATACCTGATTTTGTTAATTTTATTTTTTAATGAAGAAATTGTCTGGCTGCATTTCATTGGAAATATTGCAGTCATAATGAAGTACAATGAAACATCTTTGAAACTGTCCTTATTCTTCTCTACTATGGTGACATGCCATGTTTCAGTGTGTTCAAACAGAAGCATACCTCTAATTTATAGCAAGGCATCCTTTGAACATAATTCAGGAATATTGTTTTAATGTAGAGACTTATGTTTGATAACACAGTGAAGATGTATTAATTATCTTTTTAAGTTAAAAATCTGAATACATGAAAAGTTATCTGGACTTTGTTATTGTTATAACAATGGTACTGCATGCATTTTTAGCTTTTCAGTTAGTTGAACAGAAAAAAGATTTTGTCTACTGTAAAACTTTGAGAATGTTAAACTTTTCTTAGTCGGAGGCTGCAACAAAAAGACAGTCTTTCAAATAGTTTTTTCTTTATCCAAAATCCATTTCTTTCCATTTTTTTTAGAAATAACAAATCCTATTTCAGTTTCTTTCCCTTTTTATGTTCTTATAAATTGGCCAATGAGACAAGTTAAGAGCTATCACTTCAGCTGAAATCAATTCTTAAGAGTCAAAATAAATTAAGAAACAAACTGAACATGCACTATTATTGGAATGAAAGAAAAGATCTTACAGAGCCAAGTTTTTAATAACTCTTTTCCTTCTGTATTTAAAATTACTGTCATTTGGCAGAAAAAGAGAATTAATGCTTATTAAAGGCAAGACCCTGGAAAAAATTGTGAAGAAGCATTCCTCATACAATACTAGGAGTTAAATCAATTGAAAAATAAATTGTTTTAGAAGTTCTACATAAGATTTGTTTTACCATGTGGTGGACGTTAATTTATCTCTTTATACGACACTTCTATATTTACAGCATCTTTAGGGTTCAAATGCCATTAAAAATATAAAATTTCTTACTGAGGTATCCTTGACAAAGTCTTTTGTGTGAAAAAAAAAAATTTATTTTTTTTACTATACCTAAAATGAGAAAATAATTGTAAACTCTTACAGATGGAAAAGGTAAAAATACAGAAGAAAAAATTCATCTTGATCTTTTTACTCAAAATTTAAAATGAAAAGACTCTCTCCTCCTGAAATCACTAACAGTGTTTCAATTGAGAATTCCTCCCCCAGGTTACATTATGTCTCAAGTTGCACTTATTAAAAAAAGTGCTTTCTTGGTGGAGTATGCTAATTTTGTAGCTGCTCACCATAGCTGAACTTTCCAGGAAGCCTAGATATACTTAATCTTATTATTATTACTTCCTTTATAATTATTTCTTCCTTATTCAAAGGCATGCTTGGAATGTTTCTCACTAGCTGAAGGACTGTATCACCTCTCAGGAGATACATAAATACCACTTATTCAGACCAGGTGCCTTCTCATGTACCAGACTCATTAATTGGCAATTCCTTTACACATCAATGGTAAAATTATTCCTTTCCCTATCTCTTGGTGGCACAAGGTGCACATTTAATTATGAAGTGTGTCTGTGTACAGAACCTTCATTTGTATGAGTATGATGATATGAAAGCTTACAGGATCTTTGTGTGCTGGTGTTGGCTAGGATAGAGTTAATTTTCTTCACAGTACCTAGTATGGGCTATGCTCCGGATTTATGCTGGAAACAGTCTTGATAACAAAGAGATGTTTTTGTTACTGCTGGGCAGCTCTTACACAGTGTCAAGGCCTTTTCTGCCTCTCATCCCACCTCACCAGCAAAGGGGCTGGGAGTGCACGAGGAGCTGGGGCGAACATATGTGGGACAGCTGACTCCAACTGCCCAGAGGGATTTCCCACACTATATGGCCTCATGATCAGCATATAAAACTGGGGGAAGAAGAAGGAAAGGGGGACTTTCGGAGTGACAGCATTTGTCTTCCTAAGTCACAATTATGCATAACAGAGCCCATTTTTCCTGAAGGTTGCTGAACACCTGCCTCCACACTGGAAGAGGTGAATGGATTCCTTGTTTTATTTTGCTGTCAAGTGTGGCATCATTTTACCTGTTACACTGTCTTTATCTCAACCCATGAGTTTTGTCATTTTTACTTTTCTGATTCTCTCCCCCATCCTGACTGGGAGAAGTGAGCAAGTGGCTGCATGGGGCTGAGTTGACGGCTGGGGTTAAACCGTGGCACTTTTTATTAACAGCCAACGGCATAAAATCATACAGTTCATTACTGTTTGGGGTTTTTTTGTTTGGTTGGTTGGTTGGTTGGTTTTGTTTGGTTGGGTTTGGGGAGTTTTGCTTGTTTGCTTTTTTGTCAAGGTCAAATATGATTGTAATTAGCTAAAAAATATACTTGTGAAAAGGTTGACCCTTCCTACATCCTCCAGTAGAACTAATCCAATATTTTTTGATAGTCTGCTATTATATTAATCGTTTCTCTTACACTTAAGATGCTACTTTAGCTATTTCTTAAATATTTTCATAACCTGTATAAACTATTCATAAAAATGTCAAGCCATATGTGTACTTTTGTTCTTTTTGGATGCTGTAATACTTATCTACAGTTTTTTTGTATGATTTTCTGTTCAGATGCAGCAGTTTTGCTGAGCATTTTGCTGTCCAGTTAAGCTGGACAATGCTTAGGTCAGTGATTTTTCCCCCAGCTTAATCAGTCACTTATACTGTTTCTTTTGAACACTGATATCTCCATTTAAACAGTTTTTTCTTTCATGTGCTTCTCTTACTGCAATCTATCTTTCTCATTTAATCCCCTCTATTTTAACATTGTCTTGTCTTTCTTCCAGAATCTTGCTTCATTCTTTTTTGCATTCTGGGAAAGTCTTAAACTTCTATCAAGTCCAAACAGGAGCTGTTCTGAATCAGAATCATCTTTTCCCAGTTTGTAGCTAAGATTACCACTGTACTTTTTTACTCTATTAAGGATTTCACAAACCATCCAATATTACATTGCATCCAATATTACACCTTCCTGGCAGCTGCTGTTAACTGCTGCCCCACAATGCTCATATTCTTCCTATCCACCTGTTTTCAGTCAGACCCTCTTGTTTGTCACTCAGCTGCTATACTGCTAGCATAATGTGCTGTTTGTAATGGATGCTTGTGGAAAACTACAAACTTACAGTAAACTGTAACACTGCTGCATTTATTAAAGCAAAGAAGAAAGTAAATTAACAAGCAAAGAAGAAACTTGCCAAAGAAGAGGCAAAGGGATCTTTTTTTGCATCTATACTCCTAAATAAAACAGACAAGTGACATGAATCATGTTTAAGTTCATGTCCACACTGTTTATAGCAAATACCATCTAAAGCAGACTACCATCCCTCTCAGGACACTCTATGATGCACATGTGACATGGAGACAGAATAATTGTTTCCTGCTTTCCAGCTCCACATATACAAATCAGAGTTAAGGTACAACACATAAGAGAAATGATTTTAAGACATGAACTAGTGTATTTAGGAATATGGATGGAGATGCAACGGCAGCAAATGCAAAGGCTTCTGGGACAGAACTGGATGACTACAGAGGGAGCCATATCTAGCACATGAGATAAATTTAGCGTGGTTTCATTCCTCATGAGGAGTTTGAATGGGAAGTGTGCTGGCACTGCCAAATAGAAAGCACCCAAGTAGGGAGTGAGATGGTCAGGATTTCAGCAGCCTAGGCAGTAAAAGACTGAGTCCTTGAGCTTCCTTCCTGTCCCACTTTTGTTTTGCTCTGTAACTAGGACTCCTGTCAGGCTGCTCATTCTGACTCTTGGTTCAACGTAGAAAATCACTCATTAGTGCGCTACAAGTGCTGCCTCCCTCTAAGTGCTCTGTCTCTCTGGACCCACTCATCTCACACTCTTCTCTATGCAGTGACCCAGCATCTGCCCAGCAGCAAAGAATATCCAGATTATTTCTTAGACTGATGTTTTTTGGCAACATTCAAAATGTAAACTATGGTTTACCACCATCTCCAAGGGAGTATCAAGTCTTTTGTTTCCAAAATGAACTTTATAATCATTTGGCTGCTATGAATATGTATGAAACAGTGCAATCCACCCTTTTCCCTCAGATGCTTACGTCTAAAGTTCAGGATAATAACATGTTTTGGAAGAGACACTTGTTTTCATATTTTTATATTTCATACTGGTTTTGGCTTCTTTGTTTAATATTGAGAATAATTCTGGGGCTTTCTGCAGCATAAAATTCTCACTATTTAATGTTACCACTTTCAGAACTATATATATTAAGCTCACCGGCGTGAAAGATCTTGTATCTTCTTGTGAGTTTGGGCCTCCTGGCTTTACTAGAGTTACTGGATGGGCTATAGAGTATTAGCTGTAAGACGTTTTTGCAGGGTGAACAGGGGAAAATGACTGTGTTGAATATTTTCATTCTTGAAATTTAGAAAATTGAAACAATTTTTATAGATACTTGTTAGTTTTGTTTTTTCACTTTCTTGATCTTAAGTACAGATTATCACAGCCACAACAATGCAGTTGTCTGCTGTTTGTTGTAATCAGCCCTTTAACTTGGGAAGTTTGTGATTAAAGTAGAATGTGGGAAATTTGTGATTAAAATAGAATGTAGGAAATTAGTTATTGTCACTAACCCCAAATCTTCAATATATCCACTGATTACATCGTGGAGGTGAAGAGCTTCGATATTTATTTACATATTTATTTTTGCTTCATGTTTCCATTCAGTACAGGGTCATGTTGGATTAAAAAAAATCAACTTCATTGCTCAGAAGCTTAATTATTCATAAATTTTTTCCTGTGTATCTATTATTATGATATTTTAAAAAATAACAACTCTATTTTATCCCAAACATAAACGCCTCTTACCTGTGCTTCTCTATTAAAAGCATGGACAGAAAATAGAAATTCACTGTTCCTTCAGTGTGAAAAATATTTTTTTTTAACCTGATCAACATCAACAGGATAAAGACAATATTTTCAAAGTATATTTAACTTTATTGCCACATCATCTGAAAAACATAAAAACTCAGAGACTCACTTATTTCCTCCATTCACTCCTGTTACCATTTCAAGGCCTGAGTTGCTGCAGCAAAACACAGAGCACTTTATTTAAAATCAGCACTGTTCTTTAAAATGTCTCTCAGTGTTTTTCAGGGTTTACCAGGTGGTTCATTGTGTTGTAGCTGTCCTTGAAATTCAACTATATGACACTACTACGAAGTACTGTATGGAAGGGTTCAGGATCAGAAATAAAATGGGGTTAAATTAAATGCTGTTTGTGTAATTAGCCTGCATGTAATTTATTTTATTGAAACAGATTTTTTTTAATATTAAATTTTTTGAGCCAGGCTTTGTCACAGATGCCCCCAAAAGCAAATTCCCTCCTGGCAGAAAGACAGCAGTATCTGTGAAGTTTGACCACATTCTGACAGTCATATCACACAGATCACCATGAATAAATAAAGAAGCTGCAGTTCCCTCTTGTCAGAGACTGAAATGGTTAAGGATTTATGCATTCTAGGAGACTTTTGCAGGCTTTTGACTTGCATGATACCTCTGATGAGCAATTGGGCCCCTCCCTCCCTCCAGTGCTGAAGGTGTGAAGCCCTGAAAAGGCAAGAAGCCGAGCTCGCAGGCTTTTGACTGTTGATACCTCTGCTGAGCAATCAGGCCCCTCCCTCCCTCTGCTAATCTTGAAAGGCGGGAACCAGGCGAGACACAAAAAACTCACCACAGACCCAGGAGATGTAGGAGGCTCGAGGCATGGCCTGTGACACTAATCATGGATATAATAACTCATAACTTCTTGGAGTGTGGGGGCTTCCTTCCTTCACCCCCAGCAGATCAAGGCCACCACTTCAGACATGAAAGCACCACTGGACCCCGTGGGTGGTGACTATATACATCTGTCCACCCTCAGCTTTTCTTTCCCTTACTTTCCCTTACTCTCATCCTGTTTTTTCTCTCCCCTAAGCAGTTTCTCCCCCCCCCCCAAAGGTTATCTCTATGTTGCATTGTTTTATGACAACACCCAAACTGCTAGCATGCTTGTTGATACAGAATTGTTAAAATAAACCTTCCCAGTATATGTTTTCAGACACCGATTATTTAGTGTCGTTTCACTTTAATCCATCCCAAGGGAAGTATTGATAAAAACCTAAGTTACCCCCCCCTTCCCCTTTTTCTGGGGCGGGTCATAACACCTCTTCATGAAAATTCCTTTTTTCTTTCATGAGGTGGGGGAAGGGTGAAGGGTAGTGGCACTGCACAAAGGGGTCCAACGAGGTTTGAGGATGCAATGCTACTTTAATGAGGGAGCACAAGGGTTTTATAAGCTCTGGCATGGAATGCACCAGAAGATAGGGTGGAGCATAAGACAGACAAACAGGGAAACAAAGAGGGATAGGGACTCAGGCGAAGAAGGAGGAACTGGGGAGGAACCGGGGAAGGAAAGGACGAATGGTAGCTCTCTCCTCTCTGCAGCTTTCTCAGCCAATCAGAGGGAGAAGCAGGAAAGCAGGGAACAAGCACCACGAGGCATGACCGGGCAAGCCTGGATATTACAACTGTAGGGGGAATGGTACAATGTATATATTTGTAAACACATAATATCTGTAAAGTCCGTATAACAAAGTCCTTTCAATCGCTGTATATCTTTTTCCACTCCTGAAACCGTTCCCATTCTGATCCGTGCTCTTCCACCGTCTAATCCATTTAATTATTAAAATTGTCCTGCTTTTTCTCTTGGTTGCTGCTTAAGTCCTTTTCTTTATTACTAGATTCAATCAGTCAAGACAGAAAATGTTCAGAAGATAATATATGGCAAAGAGTGAATTTTTAAAGAGACTTGGAGTATGAGTTCACTTGAAACAGTTCTTCAGTGTCTGGGAAAATGACTTTCTGATTTTAGGAATGAAAATAAAGCCTAAAAACAGCGCCAGTATTGTCTTTATGTTAGTAGCTATATATCTTGCATAGTTCACAGCCACAGACTTTCTCAGATTTCAAACGATTTGTGGTCTTATAATATGGAATCATCAGATTGCACTATTTTTGTTAAATTCTCAAAAACAGAGGTTAACTCATAGAACTGATAGGGGGTTACAGCTATTATTGCTCTAATTTATTTGCTGATATTTAGTGCACCATTTTTTTCAGTAAGATTCCTATCTAACATTCTGATCACCATGATCTCTGTCTCCAAGGACATGTTAATGTGAGTTAATTGTTTACAAAGAGCTCCAATCTGTCATTAATGTACAACTGATTTTAATTCTGGTTGTTGGGGTTTTTTTTCCCTTCTTTCCCCACATTCATTTCTATATCAAAGTGGCATGGTAACTAGATCTGTCTAAACTCTCTCAGCAACCTTCCTCACTGCATCAACCTTCATCTCTCTACTGGGGTAAAGTAAATTCTTTTTCAGAAAGACCAAGTCAAGGACACAAACCCTGGTTTTATTCCATGTAAAGACACTATTTGAATGACACCTAAATTTGAAACCCAGATAGTAATTAAAAAACTATGATAATATGCTAAGCAAATATATGTTAAAACAAAACAAATCAGAGATATGAAGACTTGACATTTGAGACAGATTTTACTCCATACTTCATTCAACATGTTCTCATATTTAACAGTTACACATTTATTTTAAAAATGAAGCTTTCCAGAAGACACCCAAAACAGAAATTATCACATATTCTGCAGTTTCCATTGAAAGAAAGATCAGTGAAGGCCCTAAGATGTGTTCTTTGCATAACAGGACTGGCCAGTGAGAAAGTTAGTCATCGTTAATTGGCCATTACTGATCATGGGAATAGTCATTTGGGATTACTGTCATCTACAGTACAATGTAAGAGAGAAAAGGAGAAATCAATTTTTGGACAATGGATTTAGTGTCACACCAGTCACATTTTCATTATGAACCATTAAGTCTATAGATTGATGAGACAATTTTCTTTGGCGTTGAAAATTGATAAGCACTAAATTGTAGTAATTGATGGGAATGATTTTAGAGAAAAGCTTATAAGCTCTGAATTTTTTTTGTTGTTGTTTAATTTTCTCTGTTGTCAGCATGGCCTAAGACTATTAATCTTTATAGTAAACTGTAATGCTACTCTTTTAGGTTATTGTAAGGTGACAGACCAATTTAAGGCCACAATGGCAGTCCTGAGCAGTTAGGGGAAAGACCCTGGCAACTGGAGAGGGCATTGCCAGAAACCTATTGTAAGGTGATAAGGCTACACAAAAAGGGACAAAGAAAGTCCTGATGGCTTCCTGAAAGACCCCAGCACCTGGTGGAAACTTCCCAGCAACAGACTGATAGGATCAAGGAAGGATGGAATGGCATGGAGATAGCATGGCCTTTCTTCACAAACTTCCCACCTGATGGGAACTCAGAAAGCCGACCCTTAGGCCTATGTCATCTGTCATTCACCCCAAAAATTAGTTTATTGACTATAGTCACTCAAACTGCCTAAGAAAAAAGTATAAAAAGAGATTGGACATGAGTAAAAATCGGTGAGAAGATCCATCATTTCTGCAAGGGTAACTGACTGGCTACTTTTTCTCCTTCCACTCCTCAGGATGCTGTGGGGTGAGCAACAGTTTTTATATTTTACTTTGCTTTCACCTTTACTAATTGTACTTTGTTTCCTTACATTTTGCCTTATATATATATTGATCTTTACCTTACAGACTAATAGATCTTTACCTATAGACTTTGCTTTTTGTATTTTACTTTGCTTTCACCTTTCCTTATATCTTGCTTTATATATATTTTATCTTTACCTTATAGAATAATTGTACTTTGCTTTATATATTTGATATTTTACTTTGCTTTATATATTTGACATTTACCTTATAGATACTAATTTTACCTTGCACTATACCTTTTAGACTACCATGTATATATTTTACCTTATTTTTTTTCTTATATTGTACTTTAATGTCTTAGATCACGTACTCCGTCTTGTTGTACATGGTTTGCCTTAAAGTGTGTATATCTTTGTCTTAGTGAGTAAAAGTCTGTGCTAGCGAGAAGCAGCAATATTCTTTCCTTTTTGCTTTGTGTTAGTGAGTGTGTTTAGATTTTGTCTTAGTCTTTGTAAATTGGTCTATCACGGAGGGGCTTGCTTGAATTTTGTATTGAGGTGTTATAGTGATCTATTGCTTCTTAGGGAGTTGTGTTGTTTTTGGAAAGCACGCTTCTGGTTTGGGGTTTATTAGTTAGGTGGAATTTTGCAGTTAAACGTTATCACCAACGATGTGAATCCTATAAGTTGTCACAGATTTGTATTAATAAAAGTTATTTCATGAGCTGCTAAGAGTTAGTCTGGTTTTTTTTGGTGCTGGCAGTCTCATCGACAGCGGAATAATTCGTAGGAGAAACTTGCTGAGAAGGTTCTCCATTGCTATTAAGTGCAGTCCCCAAAAACAGGGTATCAAAAGTCCTGTCCATCTCAGTGAATCTGTCAAGCAAAGTGTCTCCCCATAAGGAGACGCTGACAGACTTTTTTGGACGTTAAAGGCTTTGAACTCCTGGGAGGGGGACACTAATGGATAAAAAATATCTTAATACAGGTGGGACAGAAAATCCTTAATTTCTGCCCCTTTTCACATGACAATTATTGAAAATAGTTTTACTTTAGACCAAACCTGGTAACACTGGAGTATGCAATCATCGCGTTTTGTAACAATGGCAGAAAAGGGAATTCAGAAAGTATTTCTGGTTTACTGACAAGATTTCTTATTCGTAATAAGCAGATCTTTAAGAAACTAGATATGGAAACCATATCTGTGCAAACCTTTTCTGTTTTCCTGTGAGGTTTCCATTTTGAATCAAGATTATATTGATTCCTTCTTTGCTTTAAGCTTATTAATTTCTATGACACTCATTCAGGTTTCTGTTCCTGTAGGCTCAAGGGAAGCAGCATCTTATCTCATTCAAGGATTATGAGATTCAAATTTAGAAGGCTGAATGCTTTTTAATAATAATGGCATGTCATAAAAGATTTTATTTTGATGAGTTCTCACAGCTTTTTCTTTAATTAAAAAATCCTTTTAATGGTTTTCAGCTTGAGTTTAGCTACAATACAAAATCCTTTTATTACCTTTTTTATATTCAGAAAAATTATTTCAGAAGTATTTATTAAGTTTTCCTTAGCAAGACACTTTCTTTTGTTTTAGGAAATGGACTTCAACTGGTATTTGAGTATCAAATTTGGGTATTTGAAGTTCCTTTTTAATCTTCTTTAAAATGATTTCCATTAATATTATAATTTATTTTTACACATTAAAAAAAACTCCGACTCCAACCAAAACCAGGTATCAAGCAGGACATCACTATTTTTTTTGTTTGCTTGTTTGGTACAAGGAAAGAACAAACACATTGTTTCTTTCCTGAAAATGCTTACAAATCTTCCAAACAAAGCCCTCACTTGATTCTGTACTATATAGAAGCTGATACAGGAACAGTGAGATGCCAGCACACAGCTTCTGGGCAGTTGTCTGAAGACAGGCAAAATCTGTGGAGATTAGGATTTAATGTTCTACAAATCAAGAAATTTTTGAGAATTTCTGATTTTAAAATAACATGTCCTATTACTATTTCTGAAAGAGGGAAATAGGCTGTTTTTTATAAATGTGCCATGCATTTTTAGCAACAATCCTGGAAAAATGCCAGGAAAGGTTAAAGGCAAGAATGAGGAAGTCATTAAGGAGAGTGAAGAGAATGTTAATGGTTTCGTATCTATATACTGAGAAGTGCATATGCATGTGTGTGTGTGTGTATATATGTATATATATATATATATATATATATAATTTTTAATTTAAAATAAAGATGGAGAAGCTTTCTTTTTCCCCCTCACAGGAAGAGGATTTTTTAAAAGAAATCATTTTTGATACCTTGGAAGGTAAGGACCATATTGGAAAACAAACCTCTTGAACTAGATTACCTGTAGATTGTCTGTTGTTGTCTGGGTGGTGTTCCAGTTTTGGCCAGGACCCAGAGGTTATTTTATACCACCTCACATCATTGCGAGGGGTGGGAGGAAGGGACTCATTGACTTCCAAGGAGAAGGGTATGGCTTCTGGCAGAAAAAATGTGGTAGCATTGTCTGCCATTGTTCATTGTCTCAGGGTCCACGGTGAGCATTTTTGCACGTGATTCACCCTCTCTTATACACTTTTATTATTAATATTGTTGCTGTTGCTGTTACTGTTTGTTTTCTCATCTCACTGAGGTTTCCAGTAAATTGTTCTTATCTCAATCCATGATTTTCACCTTTTTTGCCTCCAATTCCCAACACTACCCCACCGGAGAGGGAAGGGGGAGGGGAAGAGGCACCCAAGTGAGCAGCACTGGTTTAGTGTCTCGGTGGGAGAACTAAATTGGTGAACATCATTCCTAAACCATGATGGTAGTGACAAGAGTTCCTGTGAGGGTCCTTACAACAGTAAAGACCTTCAGCTGGAATAGGTGGGATTTACCTAGACTTCCTCTTCTTCTCATGCCTTAAAATCTAGCTGGATTGTAGTCCTACTACTCAAGAACATGCATGGACCATCATAGTTCAACATCTTATTCTACATTCAAGAGGTCTCTTAATTATCTTAGCAAAACACAAAGTACTGTTCTCCCAACAATTTCTATATCTTCAGAAACAGTTTCTACAGACCATTTATAAATTTTTTTTCTGTGCAAAAACTGATCAATTTGCAGCACAAAGCACCTGAGAGGAGAGGCCTCTAGGGGTCAGATTCTCCACCAGAATCTCAATCAACATTTTTAAGAATATCAAGTGGTTTATGCACAGCAGGAACTGCCTGCGAAGAATCTACAGGACAGTGTAAAAGTCCCACAGGGAGTGCTCCTGCACTGATAAGTCTAATACTTTGTTGTGAAGGTGGCTAGTGGTTCAGTCACTGCAGTCATGTGGTTTCAAGTCAATGCATTGTCTCATCTATGAAAATAACTAACAGAGAATTTCTGGCCACCCAGGGAATTTACAACTTAAAGGTGGACACACACAGACATAGGCTTGATACTCAGCCACATCACAGTCTTCAGTAAAGGATAAACTTGAATTCTGTACAAGTTCCAGAGTTCTTGCCACAGCACAGTCAATGATATTGCTGTAATACCATTAGTTCTGTAACTCATCATATTGAGTCCTCACTAAAAATTCTGATAAAAAGAACATTGCTACACAAAATCAATGCCTAGAATAAATGCATTTTAAACAAACAAACAAAGCTGTTCTAATGACATATCAAAAGCTTTCATTTAGAAATTATTGTGTTTTGAGGACATCTATTATGATTATGTTTGGATTCCTGTTTATATTGCAAACTAACTGGGTCAATATTTTTATCAATAGTTTTGAAGTGAATAATAAAATATTTGCTGGTAAATTTTATAGAAATGATGGAGGATAAGAATATAAAGAAGATAATAGATTAGTTATACAAGCATATTTGATTATGTACTAACGTAGGCTCAACTGAACAAATTGTATTTTAAGTAAAGCTTTGACACTGACTAGCAATTCCAGGTTTAACAGGACTAAAAATTCCATCTTCATAATATAATTTTAGTCTAATTCAGAACAAAGTCAAGATACTTCAAAGCTTCTAGCTAAAGTTAATTGCTGCTGTCTTCTCAGTTCCAAGAAGCTATTGACTGCCTCAGAACCAGCAATTCAAACAGAAGCTGTATCTGTGCTGGAAATGAAGATAAGAGTTGGAAATTGCAGGGTCTTAACATTCCCCCCTTCTGAGATCTTTCAAAGAGATGCACTGGGAGCCCAAGCTCCTCAATGGCCCACCAAGTTGAGGCACCAGGCAGAGGTGGTAAGAATTTCTGAAATATATCAGGGATTTTGTCATCATTGCCTTGCAGAAGGTTTCAATATTGATCAAATGACAAAATTTAATGAAAGATTCCTTTTGAAAAGTTAATGAAGATTGACACAAGGCCAGATGTCAAGGGAGGGATTCATCTGACAAATTTAGACATCTACAATGTAGGTATCTGCCTATGTGGGTAGATGTCTAGATTCAGTTTGTGATCAGTGGGAAAATGTGACCAGATGCATCTTATTAATCAGACATTGCTATAGCATGATTTAGATGTTTAAGGCAGACATCATGGAAAATAATTCTTATTTTAAAAGGCACTGGTACATGATAACATTAAATTTTTTAAGATTCTTAATCAACGATTGATAGAATACAAGATATATGTGAGGTGCTCCAATAAAGAGAAATGATAATTCTGGAGTGCACTACAGGGTAATTTCTTGGAAGAATAAATTAGAAAAAAGTACCTTGAATAGCATTAAGGAAATCAAAATCTGGATACTATGGTCTCTTCTTTCTGAAGTTCTTTTCTTAAAAGGATATTAAAAATTACAATTGAACTCAAAAAAGAAATGCATCAGTATTTAATGGTTTGCACTGTTCAGATGGATTCATGTCACTTGATGTGGTATTGGACCTTAAGGTGACAGTCTAATGTAAAAGAGGTCCAGTGAGAGTTCACTGGAGGTTTCTGTGCATTTTAATAGGCTACAAAAGATTCAATGTTCTCACATCAGGTATTAAAGCTTTTATTGCACACATCACAATTAGGGAATAAACACTGTATCATTTGGCTATTAATACTGATTTTTGTCAACAGTTATTTTTCAGCAATCTCAGATCCTAGTTAATACATGTCATTTTATCAGCATTGAGGCTGTAGTTACCAACAAAGAGATAAACTAAAAGGCCTTGTATAAAGCTTGTGAGTTTTGGCCTGTCAATGTATCTGTGTGCCTATAACAAAATAGTGTTAAATATTTATATTAAATGACTAGAAATTACTTGGTAGACCATTGTTGATCAAACCAAACAATACAATCAAACAAATAAACAATGTAAAATGAATATTTTATCAAAACAAAGAAAACACAAGTTTAGCTTATCTAATATAACAAGAGTTAACTAAGGGAGATATTGTTTTGAATATATAGATAAATATATGTTATATTAAACATGGATTAAATACTTCCCTGATAATTTTTGCAGTCAAGCAGCTAAATTGTCCTTTTGTTGGACAGATATTCGCTTTTGTCCCCACTGTCATCTGGTCTAAGACACAGTCTTCAGTGTCAAACATAACTTCTTCCTTTCTCATTGGCCTTGGATTTTTGAGTATTTTTGATGGGTTTACTAAACAAGAGACAATGAAGATTATAGTTACATTCAGCAATTTAATATATAATAAATCAATGTGGATAATTTTGTCCTGCAAGCTATACCTTTCATGCCAACTCTGGAAATGTTTTTAGATTTTGTTTTCAAAATCTGCCATTTGGTCCTGCCTCTTGTCTTCCTCTTCCTCAGCCCGTATATAAAAAGAACTGGAACCTACCAGCTATGTTATTTTGCTCTCCTTTAAAAGCATTAGGCTGGATCTCTAAAGCAGAAGGTTTCATGCGTTTTGTTGAGCTTCACTTTCACAACTTCCTCACATCTTTTCAGTATGAAATCTAGATTATTAACAAATTAAAATCATAATGAAAAAGTTGGCCTGGTTTTCTTTTTCCACAGAATGATGGGTATTACATTAATAAAAATGTATGCATTTTTTATTAATGGTTAGGTGCATCAGTTTATCCATTTTGTAAAGAGATTCAGTTGGTAACTCTAGGGGTGGAGAAAGACACTGAAGTTAATTGCATGAAAATCTCTATACCCGAGAATTAGAGAAATGTTATAATCCTTTCACTATAGCAAATCAAATATCACCCTTCAGAACCTGCAGGGTTCCATGCTGTTAGACTAAGAATTCTGTAGTTGTAATTATTAGCATTTAGGAAAGCTACTAATCAGAATATGACCGTTTGTAACTTAAGTGTATGTGATGACATTAATGCGTGATTTGATTACTTTTGGTGGTAATCCCTTCTTTTTTATTATAAGTGGATTTTTATATTTGAATAGGTGTTTCAAAAATAGTCCAAATTCCTGATCCTCTTCTGTTCTACCGATAATAATATTTCTATTATATTTTTTGCTATAGTTAGTATTTATCATATAATGCAGTATCGTATGTTGGCACTCAATATAACCTGTCATACATTATCTCTGTTTTACAGTGCTCTGAAGGTGAAGGTAAGAGCAAAGTGAAGGTAAGAGCAAAGCACAGTCACCACAAAGAGGTCTAGCAGTGGAAGGCAATAACAATAAAGTATTGTTCTGTGTGATAAAGCACCACCGGGTTTTAGGCAGTGTGGACATCTGTGTCTGAACTGGTCACCTAAGATCATTTTCTAGTAAAAAAAGAGAAGAAAGAACTGTTAGAACGTAACTACTACTAAGGCAGACGTCAAAACCAGATCCAGTTAATTACACGGTAAGGCTTCTTTCTTCACTGATTATAAAGCAAATTTAGGGTAACTAGGCCAGATGTAAACATCAATAATTGACTGAAATTAAATCCTACCACTTCTGTTAAATTGCTGACAAGTTTTTCTAGAAGTGTTTTAAAGAAGATATTGAATAGACAATAATCTGATTTTGTAGAATGTTACAGACCTGCCAATTGCTGAATTAGATACTGAATATCTAATTGCTGCAAAGGGAGACAGCACCAGTGTTTTAGGCTTAAATATTCCTAAAATGATGGTGAAGTCCAGGCTTGAGACAGAAAGTGATTTTATTGATAGAGGATGAGGAGACAAACATCTAGGAAACATTATACCTAATGTTAAACAGAACTAGCTGTTAAAGGACAAGAATGGTGAAGGAGGAGCTTACTAAAAGATTTCTGGAAAACTATGTATAGGATATGCAAGGAACAGAAGACAGATCTAATGAAAGGACCCTCTGACCTCAAAACCAAAATCCATTAAAAAAAAAGGGAGCAAGAGAGAAAAAAACCTGGAAGCAAAACCAGAGAAGGGAAAAAAAGCAGTTTGGAAACTTACTACAAATTTGATTCTGTCTTGAGAGGCAGCTAAGAATCATCATAATCAAGGAAAATTGGGTAGCTGAGGAGAAGGTTCAGGCTAAAAAAGTCTCTGAATGAAGAAAACAGGTTTGAAAAGGAAGGAAGGTGTGAAACTTCTGCAGCAGTTCTCAGAGACTGGAATTTTTCTCCTCTGGTTTTACACGAGCTAATCAAATTACAAACCTTACAAAGGGATTCAGGGGACATAAACGGGCACTTTTATTTGTCTGATTAGCTTAAGATGTCGAGGATAAGTTATGTGATAGGTATGACATTTTTTTCCCAATTACTAACAGTGTAGAAAACCACAGATATCAGAAGTTAAACAACTTGTAAACAGTTCACTGAGGAAGAGACAGGAAAGAAAATTATAGAAGTGTAATATAAATCCCTTGTAAGACCAGTAAGATATTTTCAAATCTCTCTCCGCTGGAAAGAGTTTGATGGTTAAACATCACTCTTTGCAAATGTAACAGAATCATAAATGTTTAAGATCAAAACTGGAACATCTTTTTGATGAAATACTATGCCTTCTCTTTGACATTACCTGCTTATAAATATAAATGGAAAAAAAATGAAATAAACTAATAAAAAGCTTTCAGCAGGAAGGTTCAGTTGGGTTGTGGGTTTGGGGTTTTTTCCTGTTTTCTAAGTCAAGATTGCTATTTTCTCTGCTCTTTCTTTTGGGAATTTTGTGTTTCCTGCTACTGATTGTAAGGGGACTTTGTGGTATATATATCAACTACTTTTCCTGCAGCATTTAAGAAAAAAAGCAACCCTCTAGATCTCTGGAAGGAAATTGTTATAAATCATTTGAAGAAAGGAGAAAAGCTTTGAGTAAGGCAAAACATTTGCTAAAACTTCGGGATTTGCTAGATTGTAACAGAAAAGCATATTCAGACTCAAGGGGTTATTAAAAGATCTAAGAGATCTTGCTGGCAAAGCTTCTGTAGCTGTATTAATCACCATACTTCAGCAGAAAAAACATGGAATAAGATAAAAGGAATAAATGAGAAAAGGGCCAAGTGTTTTGCAATACCAACTTTAATTAAGGGTGAAACTACTGTTGATTCAAATATACAAAAAGTTAACATGTCAAATGGGAGCTCTGCTAATACTGATGATAACTACAGACTGATTTTATCTGCATCAGAAGAGTGTTTATTATCTGATTATTTTTTTTGTTCAACATATTTTTTTGTTTCTTTTTTTTTTTTCATTTTGACATATGCAATTACATTCTGGAGCACTGCTTTGAGACTGCTAGTGCTATAATGTAGGTTTTCTGGTTAATTTATTTGGGTTATTTATCTCCAGTAATATTATTCATGAGATTAAAATATGTAGAAGGTTACAGTTAGAACAGTTTACTGAATTTAACTATAATTGTTTGATGACAGAAAAAAGGAAGAAATTTTTTACTTCCTTGGACGTTTTTGGAATCTAAGTATTTGTTGATTTTTTTTTTTGGTTTTTTTTTTTTTTTTGTTTTGTTTTTTTTTTTTTCCCTAAGAGTATGTTAGATATATAAACATGGATTGATATTTTCTGTGAAATGAAATCAGGTTATGTTTCCAATGTCACAAATTGTTTTTTAAACTATATAGGTCAGTTAAAAGCAGAAAGAAATTTTTATAGAATTTCCTAAGTTCCTTTTAAATTCTCTAGGTTTGCTCAAGAAAAGATTTTCTGCTTTGGTTGGATTCACCAATTCCTTTTCAGAAATGCACTCATATGTGTATGTGTTTATCATGCAGCTGTTACGATATAAACACTTTAGTTAGAAATCAGGCTCCTGACTTTTCAATCTATGTAGCTACTATGCAGCACTAGGTCTGAGTTTCATAGGAAAAAAGATCTTGCTTCCTGCTTGTCAGAATGTCTTTGTTGCTTTCATTTTTTTGTATAACCTTGTTGTTCACCGAGTCCTCGGGGAACCTTGGAGCTAATCCTTGCTAGAGGAGGGAACTGATCTGACTGCTGCTGATTACAAAGCTTTGATGCCAGCAATTCAGACAGTTTTTAATCCATCTCACCATCTCTTTTTCTAACCTGTACTTTATCAGTTTATCTATAATGATGTTACTGGAGATGGTGTCAAAACCCTTGCTGGTCAAGATAGACAATATTCAGTGTTCCCCCCTCATCCACCAAGACAGTCATCTCATCACTGAAAGCTATCACGTTGATTAGGCAAGATTTCTCTTTTGTAAATCCATGTTGATGATTCCCCAGTCACCTTTTTGTCCTTCATGGGTCTGGAAATTATTTCCAGGAGGCTTTGCTCCATTACGTTCCCAGGAAATATGCAAGACGGGCAGGTCTGTAGTTTCCTCATTCTTTGCCTTCTTGAAGGTAGGGACAACATTTTCTTTCTTCTAGCCTTCAGCAGTCTCTCCAAGTCACAATGACCTTTCATAGATAGTTGAGAATGGCCTTTCAGGGACAGTTGTCACCCTCAGCTCTTGTGGGTACATCCTGTCAGGTCCCTTGGATTTATGTCTGTAAAGTTTGTTTAAATGTTCTCTAATCAGATACTTCTGCATGAGGGTGTCTTCCTTGCTTCAGACTTTCTCCCTGATATCAGAGATCTCATATTCCTGAAAGCTAATCTTACCGGTAAAGACTGAGTAAAGGAACGCATTCAGTATCTTGGCCTTTTCCATTTCCTTTGCTACAAGTTCCCCTGCTCCATTCAGGAGAAGGCCCACATTATTCCTAGCCTTCCTTTTCCTGCTGATATTTCTGTAGAAACATTTATTTTCCTTCAATTGCCTTGGCAGATTCAGGTGGATTTTGGCTTTCTTAACTCCACCCTTGCTTAGATAATGCTTTTCTATTCCTCCAAGGTCATCCATCCCTCTTTCCACCTCTTTTACATGTAATTTTCATGTCTGAATTTTGTCATGAACTCCTTGTTCATCTGTGCAAGTGTCCTGACAAATTTACTTGACTACCTGCTCATCAGCACAGACCATTGTTGAACTTCGACCAGGTAATTGCTGAATATGAGCCAGCTCTTTTGGACCCCTCTTCTCTCCAGGGCCACCTTTCATGAGATTCTTCCAAGAAAATGCAGGAACTGTACAAAGTCTGATCTTCTAAAATCATGGGTTGGGATCCTGCTTTTTGCCTGTTCTTCAGTAAAAAGGCTTTTCAGGAAAAACCTCTTCTTCCTGATCAGGTTCTCTATAGCAAACACCCACAACATCACTGATGTTATTCTGCCTCATAATCTGACTCACAAGGTCAGTTGGCTCATCACCTGTACCAAGGCAAAGCTCCATACAACCACATTTCTCTTTCATCCTTGCTGTCCCAGCCCATCCTTCCCGAAAATTCTGTATCCATCCAGGATAATTTAGTCTGGGACCAACATCAGCAGATCTCTCATCCAACTTTCTGCTGAGAACATGGCTGGCTCTGGGGTCAGAACATACTGCTCAGGTCTTTTTCCACTCCAGTCTTGAAAACCACTACAGAAGGAGCCTACACAACCTCGCAGAGTAACCTACTCACCTGGTCAACTGTCCTCATGGTGAAAAATACTATTTTCAAATTTAAAAAACATATAAATTTAGTTACATTTAAAACTTTATTTGATGAATATAAATATCATTAAAACATTGATGAGTCATATTAAAATTACTGTAATACATCATTTGAAATAGGTTTCTACAAAATATTTTAAATTCAATTAATTAATTTTCTGCCAGAAATTTGTCATGATAAAAACCTTTCCTATCAATAAAAGTATTTCCACCTATATCTGTGGAATATGGTATTTTCGCTCCATATTTAGTCATGATCAAACATTGTATGTTCTTACCCCTTCCATCCTCCTTTGGGAGGAAAAGTTGAGTTTTACAGAAGAGGATTTTTTGACTCCATGTGGTGGTTGATACATTATTTATATGTTCTTTCTCATTTACTTTGCTGTCTTCCTTCAAGACTTACAATAGCTGCAGATGGATACTCCTGAAGGGAGGGGATCAGACTAGGAAATGCCCCTTTCCTGAGAGGGGAAAGGTGCAACACATAAGGGCTTCGTAGATCAGATGGAGACAGATGCAGTCCCTTCAAAAGTGTTTCTTTGCACAACCTGAGTCTGACAAAGAGAAACTTCCTAGGACAAGACTAGGAAGAGACCTAGACTGTGCAGAGACCTGATGAGCTTTCTTTTAAACAAATTATTTTTGAGCCTTCTGATGAACAACTGAAATAGAATCAATGACTTCCTTATCACCTTTCTTAAATCCTCTTTCTTTCCATCTATAAATACACACTATAATCAAGAAGGTAATTAAGCCAATGTACCTGTGAAGCTGTTCTTGCAGCTCTATACAGACAAATCACCTTTTTCCAGAAAGAACCATAAGTAAATGAATATTTTATAGCAAGTAGGTCAAAATTTTAAGGATAATCAGGCATAAAAGACATATAGACAGACATGTCTTGTGAGGTAGTTTTTCATCATTCTTGAAAATCTATCTGTATGCCCCATCATCTCATGTCACCATGACTACATTTACATGCTTTGAAAGCCTGGATTCTGTGAACTGAACAAGACTCTGAGGGGTTACCTCTCCAAGAGATCTAAGCATGCTCATATTGTGCAATGCATAGAAAAACATAAGCTCAGTGAGAGGATAATTAAGCTCACCAAAAACTTGAATTGCCCTTTGGAGGATCTAAAGTTTTTCCATGAGCATAAAGGAATCCAGGAGCAATTATGATCCTAGCTCAAGTGCTGAGAACATTTGTGATATCCAGGCTTTCAGTACCTTTGCAAGGCAGAATAAACATTACTTGTAAAATTAAGATATTTACTGCCTGTACAAAAAAGCAGATCATGAGGGAGGGCAATGAGAGTATTGCACTTTACTCTGGTCATCTGTCCAGGCAAGTGAAATACAGTATAGAAATATATAATCTGTCTCAAACAATTGAATTAAACTAGCCAGGGAAATGAAACCACCTGACTAGCTCATTTACCATACTAGAGATTAGCATTTTTTCACCCCTTGATATACTTGTTTAGTGTCTAGGCTTCAACCTCTGTGCAAAAGCTATGCTGCTTTACAATGTACAAAAATGAACCCATAAGACACTAAATAAAAAACATATAAGACACTAAATAAGACACTAAATAAAAACTGAGTTCTTTGATAGATGTAAATTAGTTTCAACTGGAATTAGGCTACCTGCAATATTAAAGAAGTGTCATAAAATCAGCCAGTTTCCTGTATGAACGTTATTACATGCTGCATAAAATCCCATTTCTCCTTCCTTTCATATAAAGTCATTGAAGGCCAAACAGAGAAGTAAATAACCTACTTGGTGTCGGTGAAACATATCTCACAAAAACTGCTTTATGTGTTTGAACACTTTGAAATTGCTGGTCTTCTGAATTTAATATGCCCAGAACTCTAGAGCAAGATTTTGTCCTTTAATGAATATAAGCCCTTTTTATAAAAATTCTATTTATTTGCTACTATTAAAAGCTTGCCAGTCTTTTTCAATAAGAAATTAATCAATTGTATCTCAGCTTTAAACAGTCTCCTTTTGTTCTGAAATATAGACCTTGGCATGTGTTAGCACATAAGATTTTCGATATTTTCCAGCCCTCATATCATAAGTATATAGCCCTTACATTTCCTTTTGTAGAAGGAAATGGTTTATACAAAATGACACTTGTGAAGTTTTCCGGTTTCTAACAGCTTGCTAAATCTAACTGAAAGAATGTCTGTCGTCTAGCAGTAGTAAGCCTCAGCAGTCCAGCAGGAGAAGGCTTATCTGTGTCAGCTTTAGAAATAGGGAAGGTGCTTTATTTCACCTCAGGTCAAAAATTGTAAGGGCATATAATCCTAAAATTTTGCTTTACCTCTCATCCAAATACATAAATGCATGCACTGCATCCCGCTGTCAACTTCAACTCTATCACCTCTCTTGCACTGCACAGTGGGACGCAATGCTGGTTGTCCCAGAAGCCAGAGGACTGTGAAAGGACACACTGTGGAGGCTGTAAAAGAAGTTCATACATTTGTGCGTTGATGAGGAGTGAAGGGACACAGAACAGAAATCTATGTGCATTTGAGACAAAAGACTTATCTAAATTATTGAATTCAGTAAATTCCCCTTACACAACTACTGCTAGACCTCAAAATCTCATTCAAATTTTTAATACACTATTTCTGATTGTGTCATATAATTTGTCATTGGGATTTGACAGTAACCAGGTAAAAACATGAACATGCCTAGAAATACATTTGGCTAATACTATCTGAAAAAAAAAATTCACAGCACAGCAGTATGTTTTCTGAATGTGATTTTCTTAGGTGATTTAAGCTGTCTGTACTAGTTTTCCCCCCAAATTAAAGGAGCCTTCTCTGGATTTTATTCAAATATGTACACTGGGATAGCTCTGTGTATACTGCAAAAATTGTCTGATTGACCTGGTACTGAAAAACAAGTAGCTCTACTGGTTGGCTATAGGGAGATTCCCCTGAGCTGCATTTATGCAAATTCAAGTAATGCAACTTACTGTGCAATGAAACACAAGAGGAGTAGTGGCATGGGAACAATGTTGCAGCCTTGTTCCAAATTCTTCCCTCCATATCATCAGTCCTGATGAATGAATGAAGACACAGTTTTCTGTCACAGTGAACTGTTTTTACCCACTAAGAGGTGAAGAATTAATAAAAAATGTCAATATAAAATTAAGGACAATGTCTTTAGTTATTGGTACTAAGTATAACTTTTAATTGGAGACTGAATCTCATACATATGATTTATCACATTGGGAACATATAATAAAGGTCCTTTCAATTGCCAAATTGCCATGGCTGATTTTGATTTCATAAAAGTCATTAGAGAAAAATAAACAAAAAACCCACAGCAAGAGTACTTAGAAAGACTTAAATTCTTAAACTGTAGGCATGGATTAATTTCTTTCACTCAGTAAAAAAGGTCAGTTGATCCAAAAAGTCATTTTAGTCAGGACCAAAACTACTCCCTGACTCATCTCATATCAGTTCAGAGTATAACTTGAATGGAGGACAACAAAGGGACAAGTGACACCATGTTGGATTGGGCATTGAGCAACATGGTCTAGTGGGAGGTGTCCCTGCCCACAGCAGTGGGTTGGAACTAGACGATCTTTAATGTCCCTTCCAACCCAAACCAGTCTATGATTCTATGAGACTAACTGAAGTATGTTTTTTAATCATTTTCCTCAAGAAAAAGTAATGGTTCTGTTTTATACAATGTCAAAGTATTCATTTGTTTAACAAGGAAAGGATACAGGATGAAATAAACATTTTATATGATCTAGCTTGGAATTCTTCTGTTTCACTAAGTAAAACCAGAGTTTGAATCAAGGTGAAGAAGAACAAAAGCCTCTGAAAGGGCAAGCTATAAACTAAGGGGATGATAGTTTTCAAAGGGTTTTTTTAGCAAATAACAGTCAAAGGGCAAAATGCATCATATGTGCAAATCCCAGTGGAGTCAATGTGTTGTGACTGATGCTCATACACCACTGACAGCTTCAGACACACAACTGCTCAAGTCAGTCCTCTAATTCAAATGAAATTCTGCAGAGGAGAGGGGCTCCAAATGGCTGATTACAAAGGGAAGGAGAATACATATTTTGGCATCACAGATGCTGAACATTTCATCTTTTAAAACATATTTAATATTTCAGTTACACATGTGAGGAAGTAGTCTCTGTTCAGTGAGAATTCTGCTAATATTTTTAATCATCATTGAACTTCAAGTACTAATAACTGTACTTCTTCTTCTCTCATTTATTTGTTCTCTCCTGCATCAGTGTCAGTTGCAGTTCTTTTCATTAGTACTTATCCTCCCCTATCACAATTGTTTCTACAGGAAGACGTTTCTACTGGAAGACTGTAAGGTTATTCCTGTGTTATATAAAATCAGTGACATGATTGTTGCGTCCCACTCCTACACGGAAGGGAGCACCTGACGTTCACAGATGCTTGTGGTTGAAAAAGAAACATCAAAACCCAGAAGTGTCCAAAAAAAAGACACAAAATTTAATTAGCAAACTACACAGTCAGCATGGAAATTGGTATATATTATGCCCCTATTTTCTAAAAATTATAGTAATAATAAAAGAATAAAGAGAAGGATGGAAGAAAGAGAAAAATGAAAGGGAGATCAGGTAGGAGACGAAAAAATGAGATCACCAGTCCTGGGTCCAGTGTTAATCCAGTCAAGAGTTTCCAGGGAGCTGGGGACATACCTGGGCTTTGTGTGGGTACTTTCTTATAGGTAAGTTTTCCTCGACCTGGGATTAGGTTACTCTCTCTTCATGTAAATGAACAGCAGTGAAATTTTCTGGACTTTTCTGGAAGTGGGACTATGGGCTTTGAGGCCTCAATCTTTTCATCGGGCTCAGACTTTGAGGTCTAAGACTTTTGGTTGTCTCAATCCCCCTCTATTGGTCTTGCCCACTTCTTGACTCCACTTCTGCACTTGCATCATATGTTATGAGGTCACCACAGACCTGAAAAGGAAAATTGTTTTCAGAAAGGTGCTCCCCTACATTCTTAAGGCCCCCCTTTTTAGGCAGATCCTGTTCTAATATGTCTGCTTGAAAGGTCATCACTGTTTGAGGCATAGCAATACACTAACTCCTTCCTGTCCAGGCTTCTACAGTGATTATTTAGGATTGCAGGAAGAAGTAGAAACTTGTCAGATGAAAAAAGTCATAAGTTCTTCAGAAAGGCCTTTTAGGTCAGTGATTAAATAGCAATCTTTAGCCTGCTTCTCTTGTTTTAGTTTTAGCTGTGGCAAAACCTAGAAAGAAATAACCTCACAATTAAAATTCTGATTTAACTGACATTTTCTGCATCTTTTTACTAGTTACTAGAAGTGGGAGATCAATGAGGAAAATTGTGGGAATGAGGAAAAATACTGGATTGATGTCAAATGTCTACTCAAATGTTTGTGTTTCATCTGTGCTAAACATGTAGAACAAGATCAAGTTGTGCAGATAAATGGACTGTGTAGACATTGCTGAAAAAAAGATGAAATTAAATGTATGATTCTATGTTTCTAGATAAAATGTGGAACTAAAAAGTAGAAAATTATTACAGTAAAAATTTTACCTTAATTCTAGATGAGGAATTAAACATATGTCCTTGCATATGATTATCCAAATCTAAAGAGGATCTTTGGAAAAAGGAACTGGAGATTATTATACAAATATTTGCCATGCCCAGTCAAATAAAATTAATACATTTAATTTTATTGTGCCCAATATCTTTAAATCATTTAATCACAAGCTTGACTTGCGATATGTGAGAAATTCAATTAACTATTGCCAGTAAATTGATAAAGGTTCACTAGAATAAAAATATGGTTAGTAAGAAAAATTATTCTTAATGTACTACACTCAATATCATACTAAGGGCAATGAAAGACAGTGGAGAGACTGCAGAGAGGAAGGTGACTACTAAAGGACTCAGATGGGAATCTTTGCAGATATAGTTAAAGCTGTATGGGAAATTACCAAAATGTCAATTAAACTAGCAGTGGCATAAGGTCCTTTTGTGTCGCAATAAAGCAAAGCTATTTAAAAAAAAGATAAAGAGCTTTACAAAATATTCATAATTTTTATTTCTGCTCCAGGAGAAAATTCCTTTTTTTTGTTTCTCCCCAAAAACTAAATTTTCCTCAACTGATAAGTGGTCTATTATAGATTTAGGTTATGCTGTCTCAGGAAAAAAATATTCAGAGAGTTGCAAAAAAGTGGCAAAAAGATGGAATTACTCTAATACTGTGATACAGACTACTTAACCCACAGAGATGAAGTACATGTCATTTTTTATAACCTGAACTGGTATAAAAAAAATTAAATGGAGTAATCTCATTTGGTATTCAGTACAACTTACTGAATAGGAAAAAAATAAAATGTATGTAAGCTTTTGCTTGTTCAGATGCACTCAGACTTAGTTCTGGCATGCTCAGAGATAAAGAGCAAGGCTGACGTTTTTGCAGTCATTCTCACTAAAAATAGAACATGTTTACTATGAACAGAATGACATTGTTTGCTGACTTCTGTAATGCTGCTCTTGCTTGAGAAAGGAGCAAACATAAAAGGAAAGTGGAATTGTGTTTGGTTCAGAGAAGTGGATTAGCAAACTGTGTAAATACGATGCACTGTTTGTTTAAAGAATTTCTCATCTATAAACACACGAGGCTAAGCCCTGGTACTATTGAAGGCAAAGCCATAATTCTCCTTTGACTTTAGTAGAATCAAAGATTGGTTCAGCACACTTTAATAACAAAAATTTTCTCACTTCAAGAGAAAACTTGACTGGATTGTCTGTTTTCACAACTTGATTCTTCTCTATTCCAAAATCATTGATGTGAAGACTGTGTGTGAGCTCCCTGCAAAAACATTATATAGACCTTCCCTCTGAGGAAACAAAGAAGTCTGAGTCTGAATCCACAGTAATTTTTCCTGGTACTTACTGAGTAGATTAGTATCATCCTATCAATAACAGATGCCTAGCTTTTCTGATGCTTTTTCCTAAACAAAATCATCTGATGATATATATTAACTTTTTTAAAGATCAAGTAGCAAAATAACACTTCAATGGAAACACATTTTTTCAAATATTTATTTGCTTGTTTTCTTACATAATTTTATATTCAATAGAGAAAGAAAGGGATAAACAAAGGAAGATACAAAAAGGACACATTTTATTATCTGAGAGGTCCATTTGAGCACCTTCTTTAACTATGTCTAACATAAAATTGTTCTCTGTCCTTGGCAAATTTGTTCCCCCACAGCTTTCTTAGAGCATTTTGGTTTTCCTAAGCCCTTTTATTCCTATTCAGTGGGATTTTTTAATTAACCAATCCAACTACATCAATTGTGGCTCTACTTTGCATTTGGCTATGTACTAGCATTCTTTTTCAATCTCCTGTGATGGACTTTCTCAAAGGGTTTTTCAAGTCCAGATAAATTTCACCTTCTTCTCCTTTTTCTCTGTAATCTGCAAACCTGTTCTCACATTCAGCAGCACAGTCCGCAGTGATGGCACTCACAGCGTTTGTAATATTGGCTTGCAATCCCTTAACATACATTTAGACACAGCATATCAATGAGATTCCATGAATCCTATGAGGAAAGAGAAATTTGCACACTCTATGGAGCTAGAGAAGCTCATAAGTCCAGAGTCACTATGCTAATATAAGTAAATAGTCTTTATTTACATAGGTTGGTAGATATTTAGGTTTTCTGATTCTTAGTGAAGTCAAGTCTTTAATTGAAACTATATTCTATAACTATTGGAGAATTAAATACAGTTTTAGAAACATATAATTCCTAAAGGAACATGTATTTCCTAGGAACATATAGTAGTGTATTTTAGTTACTCAAAATCCTGACTCATAGTTAGACATGGCCATTCATGATTGAATATTTTAGCATTAATATGTAGCAAAATCAAATGCATGAAAAAATCTATTTGTTATGTGTCACAGGCCTCTAAATTCAAATTATAATAGTTTACATACCAAAAAATAGAATAACAAATTGAGACGAGAACAGACTACAAACCCAGCTGCAGTTCCAAACATGCACTGCAAACAATCAGAGAGACATGATCAGAGCCATTAACATGGAGTTTGCTGAAGGCCTTAGGACCTTCCTTAGGGTCATTTTCAATATCTTGAATTCATGAACGCTACAACAGGAAAGCAAAAAAATCTAAAGTATATTTCACATAGTTAACCTTGAAAAACAAAAAGGGGGCTTTCTTTTAGGATAATATCATGGAACTATTCCACAAAAAGAAATTCCAATATATTGTTTTGCAATTAAGGCACCTTAGTTACAACATTGGTTGTATGAAGTTTGCATTAGTTACATCATTTGTTCTGAGAAATTCACCCATACTGTGTGAGGAATAAATTCATTCCAAAATTACTCTACCAGCAAGGTCCAAGTATGCAATGGAATTCCAATATTCACACATTTGGGATCTATTTTTTGGCCAGAACTGGAGGGAACCTTAGTGAAAATTTCTGTAGCAGACATTTTTATGCATAGCTTTAAGGATAGTGACTTATTATTCCCTTATCTCTGTGTGTGTGTGTGTGTGCGTGTGTGTGTGTGTGTGTGTGTGTGTGAGTGACCTGGTCTTACATAAGTCCAGGCATGTAGATATTTGGAAGCATTTGGAACCAATACATATATATGTCATGAAGCACCAAGGATAGTTTACTTGAGAAGAGGTGGGAAATGGAAAAGGAAAGAAGCATTATGAATGCAAGAACTCTTACACAGGGGATGCTGATTACAGAAACAGCATTTTAGGTCCACTAACATTAGAGAGCACTCAGAAGAAGCAGTTAGTCAAAAATAAAAGAGGAATATAAAAATCAAGTGTCTCAAATGAGTACCTTGGGTATCCGACTAAACTTGGGCGGACAAGGAATAGAAGGATAAGGCTTGTGTCAAATTTGAGACATAAGAATTTTCATTCACTTAAATGTATTCAGAAGCAGAAAACAAAAATTGTGTTAATAACACTAGGACATAAATACTAGTGGGAGGAGAAGACAACCATGGGGGCAGAGCAGGTTCGGGGAAAAAAAACCACCCCTCAGGTTTTCATTACTGGACCAACAGCAGCACCTTGTGTAGCTCAACCCCAGCAGCAATTGCCTTAAACTTCCTTGACCGAAGTCGGTTTTTCTCACTCCCTTTCAAGCTGTGTTTTATAACTCAACATTTTTGTGCTGTATGGGTCATGATTAATGCTACTTAGAGCAGAGGTGTTTGTCATACACAGCTCATGTGGGATCCACAGAGGCCAGTGTCCAGTCTGACACTGCAGAGCCACTGTGGATGTGTGGGACATGATTCTTCCCTGTGAGCCCCGGAGAGCATGGGAGTCACTGTACCTCCCTGCAGGCACAGTCTGGCTCAGGGAACAGCAGGTGCTGAGGCTTTAATTTCACCCCATCTCTTAGCTCCAGGGAATAAAAAGAGAAGAATTTAGGTACTCACTAGAGATGTGGATTACTGTCTCATCTGGATTCTCAGGGGCCACACAATAGTAAAATTGCTATTCCTCCATACATTTAAGAAACCAAAACAGCAATCACCAACACCAACTATTTCTTTGAGCCTTTAGCAGACCTGAACAGAACTGTACCTATCCACTTGAAATGAAATGTATCAGTAAATGGGAACAAACTGTGCAACAGAGAGATAATTTCAAAATTCTGTACAAGGTCATGTTGCTGCAAAGATCAGTTCCTCCTCCTGGCTCATCCTTACTTTCTAAAGAACTGGTAACCATGAAGTTTGGTAGTGGGACTAAAGATGAAACTTGGTGAAGAGATTTTCAAAGTTACAAAGGATATTTTTTTATCCAGGATCTATAAACAAGAGCAAGTTCTGTGTCTTTAAAATCTTCCCTAGTATGACATAAACCTATATTTAGTGAGCAGGATTTTTGATCATATTTCTTCTGTTGTATGCAGAAGTCTAAAAATAAAAAATATTTAATGAAAATGTTACAACATAGATATAGGAAATTCTAACAACAGTTTCATTAGATTTAGTTTTAATTTGAATTTTTTTTTAACATGAACTTCTTTACAGTTGTAGGAAGCTTTAACATGAAAATAGATACAACATTAATTAGAATTTTGCATAGGAGAGGCCATTATTGCATTAGCAAAATGTTGTGGGAAGATTCAGGTGTGAAGAATGCAATGTTACACAGTTATTCACATTCTGAAGGAATATCTAAGTGACATTTTGTAATAGGAACACTTTGGTAAGAATAAAAACCAGGAGTTTCTAGCAAGATATAAGGCTAAAGAAAGAAACTGTAAATGTCCAAGTATGCTTCGTATCTCTTAGAAAAAGAATGAACAAAGCGTATTTTAAAACCTTTCCATTTCTCAAAGAGTAAGGCGGAACAGGAATGTTGTTCAAAAACAGGGCAAAGATTTGGTTTGTGAAAGCATTACTATATGAAAGTATGTGCTTTTGGTGTTTCTGACAAAAAAGACCTCACTGGATATCTTTAGTTTGACAAGATAAATTGTGAGGGTTAGCATGAGGGATTGGTTTGTAATAAAGATAGAAGATCTGTTCACAGAAAATTACAAGAGCTAAAACCCCCTTTTACTATAAATAGATTAATGCTGCAGAATTCTTTTGCCATCAAAGAAAGATTTGCAAAGCTAAGTATGACAACATCATCCAGAGCTTAAATTCACACAGATGAAATCAAAAAACATTAGAGAATGGCTGAGCATGGTAATGAAGTGACTGTAAGGCGGGCTGGCAGAAAAGTACTTTTCTAATAAGATGCCCTAGGTGCAAGCTCACTAGGCAGATTATTGGTAACAATACACTCCAGGCATATAAATAAAGATCTCTGTCATACTTTTTGCTTCTAAATTAGTACAGCCACTACACTGTCACTGACCACTGCTTTTCTTTGGAAACCATAATTTAGTGCCATCAGTGGTGGTAAGAAAAGAAAAATAGTAATGCTATGCCTTTTTATCTCTTTTTGTTAAATAAAAATTAACTGATATGTCTTACACAGAAGGTTAAATCTACTCCTCTGTTGTACCAATACCCAGCAAGCTACTAACAGTCGGATTGCAGTCCTCAGAAGTGTAGGAATATTATGACTTGCTGCTTGGTTCCAGCTGTGTGTCAGATCATGCTTTTACCTTACTTTCTATGGATTCCAGGGAGAGAAGAATTGAATACCGCTCTGTGCACAGAAGTCTTCTATTATAAAATCCCTCCTAACATTTTTGTTTGCAGAGTATGTCTTGTGACTTGCAGTTTATAAGACACTTTTGTATTCCAGAGCCAAAATCGATATGGTGTTATTGCAGTTTACTACTGCTGTCTAATTGTTGAGGATGGAGTGATGCACTTCACTCATTAAAGAGAAACAGTAATATATTTATTGATATAAATGGTGATTTGACAAAGTTGGTTAGTGAAGGCCACAGTGGTTTAACAAAACTTGATGGCAAGGTACAGTGATTATTTACTGCAGAGATTGCAGGGTCAAACGCAACTGTCAGGAAGACTCTCCTGTTGAGTCCTGAGGTTTAAAAAGAACCATCTTTTACTCTAACCACCTTCTCAGAGGGGAGTTTAGGTGCAGCTGAATCCAGACTTAGTCCCAGACTTTGTCAACAGTTTATGTCTAAAGGACTGTATGTGTACAGTCAACCCTGTGTATCACTTAAATAAGATGTCAAGGTATAGCATGCTGTTGATCACTTACCAAGAATCTGCTGTGGCAAGCAATCTCTCAGCCTCGAGGAGTGACCCTGGGAGGTGCCCCTGATCCAGAGAAGATCCTGGCCTGCAGACCATGGCTGTGCAGGGCAGATAAACAAACCCTGGGCTGTCCACTATTTATATGTTAAGGTGATTGATTTATAGTCGTATTTGCATACCAACCATGTATTTGCATACCAACCATTCGTGCATGCTCTACTAGCCCTCATCTGTTGGTCAAGATTTGTAGCTCTTAGCTGTATTGGTGTTATCTGGCTTCCCAGAGACCAACTTAAGCCAGCTGCAGCCATCATGTCCACCACTGGTTGCTATCACCCAAGCAGAAAAGAGCAGAGCTGACCATACCACCACATTAATTCACAACTACACTGATTTCAGTGCTAGTATAGAGCTGCTGCAGAGAGAATTGTTACATGGATTTTTTCAATATGCATTGCAACAATAGGTACTCCTAGCACACATTATTTTTCTCCCATTAGACAGAGAAAAGAATCTGTAATAAATTATGGCATTTAAGTTTTAAAATAGACCTCTTTTGATCTTGTTCCCACCAAAGCGGCAACCATATAAACAGAAAGAAAACCTAACATATAAGTCACCACTAAGAAAAGAAAGGCACCTTTGGGCAAATTCCACCCCTACTGATTTGCTTCCTATGAGGAATATTGTCCATTTCCCCACATTTTTTGCTGATTACTAAATGCTTTTGTTCAGTAATCCTAGTTTTATATGATTTCATAAACATAAGAAGAATTATTTACTGATTGTTTATTTAATTATTCAATAATATTATACTTCCAGGTTAGTTTAAAAGGTAATTAAATCACTTGGAGAAATAGGAACAATCATTCATTCTTTTCTTATTAGCACCTGGGAGACTGAGTTTGGGTAGCATTCATGGAGAGTGTAGAACCTACCTGGAATGACAAACGGTTACTTCAGCCTTGGCACCCAGACAGTGACACTGATGTAGCAAATTACAAATACATCTCATAATCTGGAGCTTCTTTACATTCACAGATGAACTCCTGTGTAATCCTCATTGAAAGGCTGTGACCCACATCCAAATCACATATAGCAGAAATTTTATCTGCTTATGACTTCTGAGTTGAAAAGCTGAAGTATAGTAACAGTAAGGTTTAAAAAATGAAGTAGCAGGGTAAATTAGTACTCTCTTCATCTACAGAGAATGAATAAAACAAAAGACAATTTTACTAAAAAAAAGTGATAATGATATTTTTGAAATGGAATAGAAGTCATAGTGGGTGGCACACAAAACTGATATAAATAAAGAGACTCTTTGTGTTACTGCCATGTGTCAGTGTTCCCCATGTATTCTAAGCTAGAAAGTGTGACACAGGAGCTGCACACTGACAAAGAGTTAATCTTAAATTTGTGATGTGAAGTAAAATGGTTGAGGTCTACCACTTTAAAAGGATGTGGCCATGGGTGTGTCATCTGATCTGAGCAGAAGTATTCTTGTATTTCCACAGAAACTGTCATTTACAAACATGGAGCTGAAGTTACAAAGTGCGCTCAGCACTCCAGGATGAAATATGCCACTATGCAAGAACAAGTAGGTATGACACTTCCTTGTTTTCATGCTGGGCTGTAGAATGTAGTTTAGATTAGGATTTTTGATCTTTATTGGATTTAGATCCTTCCAAGATTGTTTATATCATAGATTTAGAGATAAAGATTATTACAGTTACTACTCTTCTGTCTCAACCATCAGGTATTCAGTATGCCATTATTTATCTACAACTATCTACAATTGAAAAAAAAAAGCAAGATCCACCAGTTTCATATAATGTCCTTGCATTTGATGCCACTTGAGCTCTGGCATCATCAGCTGAAGGAGTGAATGTGACCTATAGGGCTTCTGAACTCAGGACTGCTGCTAACTGTAGTTTGGAGCTGGATTTTTTTATGGAAGTCAGTAGGCTAGTGTTTACAGGGAAACACTCTGTCACGTACATTATGACTGAACTCCAACTGTTGCAGTGGTAGCAATCTTCCTGTAGGCAGGCAGATTACACAGGTCAGCAGGGTGTACTTGCAAACTGCATCTTTTGACTGCAATGCAGAGGAGAGAGCAGTTACTATTAGGACGCTTATTTCTGTTTCTAAACAAGAAAGGGGCCTTAAGGGTTGTTTCTGACTTCCATCTAGTTGCAGTTCAAAATAAAATGCATTAATGCAATTTCTACTTTTCTTTGTATCCAGGTCCTCCAACTTCAAAACAGATAATATGACCAATAGACTACAGAAGCACACTCACCTCTCTATGAGCTTAATACTCCCAGCAGCATAAGAGCTCAGCTGTAACAGCAGCCCTGGAGATCATTTATCCTTCCTTACAGCTGTAAAGTTTACAGGAAGGGTACACCAGTGAGGCAGGAAAATGTGACTGAATTCTCTCACGTAGGCTCAGGAACAGGACGAATGTTTGACTTTGAGCAGTGGACTTGAAAGACACATAACGTTACCTTTACCATTATAGTTTTAAAGAAAATAATAAAATAGCCTTATTCATGACATTCAAGGCAAATTCGCAGATAAAAGTCTTCAAGTTTCCGAGCTATAACTCCCAGCTGAAAGGCAGCTCCCCTGCAGTCCTGAGTAAGGCACCAGAGACAGGGAGATACCAATGCAGTCTGGGCTAACCCTATGCAGCTTCTACTAACTTAATGTACAGAGTTAGGTAAATTATTCTTCTGACAAGCAGAATTTTCATGATAGGACATGTACAGTGTCCTTGTATTTGAGATTGGATGCTGAATTCCAGCCCAGGCCCTTTTGCCTTGTGCTTTAAAGGCAAGTCGTGCATCATCTCATGACACATGATGTCATGTCATGTTGTTTTTTTTCTAATCCCCAAGTACCTAAAAAGCGTTTCCTTGCTTTGTAATTGACTGTTTTTCTCACTTTATATTTCATGGCTGAATATCTAAATTCTTTTCTTGCACAACTTTTGGCACTTGGTTTCTTGTCCTGGGAAAATTAACACAGAAAGTCTATGGAAAAAAAAAAAGTCGTGCAGAACAAGCCCTCTTGGAGGCAATTTCATTTATGACAATCACCAGAACTCTGTAAAATTTAATCTCCAGGTATTGTAAGTGTTATGACATCTTCTCAGCACATTGCATCCTCAACTTCTTAATTTAAAGCTTCTGGTTATCTTATGTAGGACAATGATCTATATCTAAATTTTTGTTCTCCTTAAACTTGACTTCTGTATACATGTCTTTCTGCATATTTCATAGTGAGATATAGAGAGCTAGTAAGGAGATTTATAGTCTTACACTTGCATTTGTTGATGAGTAGCGTGAGCTGGAATCCTCTTTTAGCTACACAGGCCCCCGTTTTCAGTCAAGAACTTTTTATGGTGTGTATTTAACGCACAGCTCTGTTTCATTATCTACACTCTCTCTAATTCTCAGACAAAACATAACCATCGCAAGAGTGAAAGGCTGACCTTCACTGCCTCTTGTTCTTTACCTTGCTACTTGACATACAAGGTCTCCTTCCATTGAAAGCCAAAAGCAAGCTTCTGTTTATTTCCCATTTCCACCCAATATACTCAAAGGGCTATTTTGGTATAAGTATTGAATACAGTTTGTGAGGCTGAAAAGCAAGTAGACCTTACTGCTGTACATACAAATTAACACATTTCCCCACTGGGAGAAAAGAGGAGTTAAATTACAGAACTATTTAAACTGTGAATTATCTTGTCTGTATTCCTGTTTGCAGTCGATCACCTGCAGCTTGCCATTGTTACTGATGTTACAGCTGTGCTCACAAAAAGATCAAAGTTCATTACAGTACCTGAGCCCCTCTTGCCCAGAGAAAAGCAGGATGCTGGTCAGCAGCAAACACACCAAGCACAGCTTGTGACCCCAAGGCTGCCCATACTCAGCAGCTTCCACTGATTTGCATTGTCTCTAAGGAAACTCTGGATTCTGTGAGGCAGACTATTTATGATCTTTTTTCCCCTGTTAATTTCATTCAATGACAACAATTTGCTTATTATTTGACATATGCTGAGTGAAAGCATATCTTGGACTTTGGATGTGCTGGGGTTATTGTTTGAATAGCAGGAGCTTGTGATTGATATTCACATTGTGTAATTAATCTCCTAAATCACATGTTTCTTTTCCCCATCAGACAATTATTAAACCTATACAGAGCTTTCAAAATGGCTTTGCAAAATCTCCTTGTGTGAATGAATGTCTCAGTGAATACTTGTTTGTAGCTTATTCACATCACAAATATTCACATCCATTTTTCTAAACAGAAGGAATATGCTCTCAGAGATTTTGAATTATTATTTTGAAATAAATTTTTTCAGTGTTTTCCCACCTTCTATTCAAGCGGACACCAGATCTGATAACTAATACAAGATAACTGTTTATATATTTTACTCCTGCAAAGATCTTCCCAGAAAAACATACATATAAATATGCACAATACTCTAAGTAATTTATTACAAAATCTTCCTTGACATCCATTTCATCTTCCTCCTTATCTCCTTACAAGCCTTTCATATTATATCTGTTGTTTTATTAGAGCAATTTTAACATTGATTGAATGAGAATTTTACAAGTAAATGGGAAACTATAACCATATTGCTGTAAAATAAGAATTGTCCATTGATAAATCAAAGCATTATGCATCTGACCATATGCTAAGAGAACCACTGAAGCAAGCTGTCTCAGCTAATTCAGTGAATTAGTGATGTTTACTAGTTTGCAAAAGCCATCAAAAAAGGAACACACAGCATTTTTTCTCTATTTTTTTTCATTGTTGTTTATCCTTCTCTGGTTCAGCACATTTAAATTGGAACACAGAGAAAATTCCTTCTCGTATTTTATATTCTATTCCTCTCTTTGGTTGCTTTATTTGCACTACCATAGATATGAGTGGTACATTAGTAGAGATTCTATCTGGGTTCTGTTTTAGGTCAAATGTTTCCTGTCTGATTTTCGCTGCTCCCAAGATTAGACATTCCGTCCCAGGAGTGACAGAAGTTAAAATGAAACCTTTGAGACTCCAATTTTATGTTAATTAGGTACCTTTTAAGACCAGTAGAGGGAGATGTCATCCTCTTAATTGAGTCCTATTTCAGTGGTTTCCTGGAACATCTATTTCCCCCCCATTCCCCTCAAGGATACCTTTTAGTGCCTCTGAGCTCCAAATGAGAGTAAAAAGCCCAGTATTGCTCACTTGGCTCTTGCCTAGTTGGCTTTGAGCTTTATGTGGGCAGAATAGGACTCTGTCCCACAGCCTAGAAGAGGACCTTGATTTGCAGCCAGCAGCTGAAGCCATAAGCTTAAAGCAGTCATGTTTGGTGCTTCCCCAGTCATTCCTTTCTGCCTTCCAGCACAAGTACTGAGTATTGATGGGCAAAAAAGGTGATCAGGGAGATTTCAGATTAAAGGGGTAGGTGCTTAATGAATTCAGGATCCTGTAGTGTTAGAGAGCCAAAGTAACTATTCTTGGATCTACATTGCAGTGTAGAATCTGTTTGATCTTGTCTCACAGAATCTGAGTTGGAAGGGACCCTCAAGGATTATTGAATCCAACTCCTGGCCCTGCACAGTACCATCCCAAAGAGTCACACCGTGTGCCTGAGAGTATTATCCAAAGCTTTTTGAACTCTGTCAGGCTTGGCCCTGTGGCCACTTACCTGGAGATCCTGTTACAGCACCCAACCACTGTCTAAATTTTTCTAATATCCAACCTAAACCTCCCCTGATGCAACCGCGGGCCATTTCCTCGGGTCATTGATCACCACAGAGAAGAGATCAGTGTCTGCCCCTCCTGCTCCCCTTACAAGGAAGTTGTAACTGCAATGAAGTCTCCCCTCACCATCTTTCTTTCCATCCTGAACACACCAAGTGACCTCAGCCACTCCTCCTACGGCTTCCCCTCAAAGCCCTTCACCATCTTCATTGCCTTCCTTTGGACATTCTCTAATACCTTCCTATCTTATATTGTGGTGCCCAAAACTGCACACAATATTCAAGGGGAGGTCACACCAGTGCAGAGCAGAGCAGGACAGTCACGTGCCTTGACTGGCTGGTGATGCTTTGCCTGATGCCACCTAGGACATGGTTGGCCCTCCTGGCTGCCAGGGCACTGCTGATTCATATCCAACTTGCAATTTACCAGGACTCCCAAGTCCCTTTCCATGGCACTGCTTTCCAGAATCTCATTCCTCAGTCTGTAGGAACATCTGGGGTCGCCCCATCCCAGGTGCAGAATGTGGCACTTTTCCTTGTTGAACTTCATATGGTTGGTGATTACCCAGTCCTGTAATTTGTCAAGGTCTCTCTGCACGGCCTCCCTGTCTTTGAGGGAGTCAACAGCTCCTCCTAGTTCTGTGTCATCTGCAAACTTGTTTAGTATTCCTTCCAATCCTTCATCCAAGTCATTTTTGAAGATGTTGAAGAGCACAGGGCCCTTCAAGCAGGAGAAAAAAAACCAACAAAACCAACCTTTTAATATTAACTCCTATTATTGTGTGATTCTTCATTTCCTCAAACACTTGAGTCCCACACTGGATGCTACTACCATAAAGTCCCCTATGGAAATAATATGAGATATAATAAAAAATCTTGAACCATATGCCTGTGGAAGAGTAACTAAAATAACTAAATGCCTGACAATTGAGACATGCTACCCTCAGGAGCTCTCCTGTCCCACAGGGGATGTAAAAAAATTGTTGGTTCCATGGCATTTCTCTCTTTCCGTACTACTTCTACTGTAAACTCTTAGCCAGTAGTGGTTATAAGGTCCATGTTCATACTTGTATAACAGTTTTATCATAGTTGTTACCTGCTTTGGCAAATAAAAAACATTTCTTTCTTTGTTTGCACAGAACTAGTTGAATTTTGTGTTTGTCAGTGTATTACTACTGTTAATATAAGAAGAGACCTTATTTAAGCTGGTCTGTGAGCAGAACTCAATAAAGAGGAAAAAGAGACTATGATTTCATCATGAACATTAAAGCATGTTTTAGGTGGGATGAACTAAAATATCTTTAGCTGGGGTCCAAGGGAACAAAACCTCAAAGTTAGTAGGGCAGTTAATGAAGCAGCACACGTGGTCACCTAAGCAGCATGGTTGAAAGATTGAGTCATACCTCTACCTATAGTCCCTGAGATACAGTAAAGTCTTGGAGCAGACTGAAGGTTGCCCAAGATTTACATCTCTCAAACATAATTTATCTGTGAATCTTTTCCCTCTCCTCTCTCTCCTCTCTCCCCCTCCCTAACTGCTATTATCTTTATTTGAAGTGCTTAGCTCACTACATTGCTACAAGCTTAGTCACACATTCAACACTTCAAAATGCTTCTGCATTAGCAAGGAAAATGCTCAGATAAGTTCAGATAGGAAGAAGAGGAAGTGAGGAAAGGGGAGTTTATAAAGAATTGATTATACTTAACATTATACAGGCATCTAATGCTGGACAGAGAGAGGGTCTTGCTCTATGAAGGCAGTACAAAGAAAATAAACACACCAATTTTAGTCAGGAGTTACTAGAATAGGACCAGCTCTCAGATGCTATAAAGATTCCTATTTCTTCTCTTTCTCTCATGGACAGAGTTAACTTCAAAAATGAGAATAAAAGGCCCATTATTGCCCACTGGTGGTGGTATTCAGACATGCCAGCTATCATGAGAAAAATTATTTTCTAGGTTATTATTATTGAAATATCTGGATGAAATGAAGAAAAAATGCCACTACTAAGGCACTTGTGCTTAGGCTAATGTTCCACAATTTATGACTGTAATTGTTTAATAATGAATTAGTTTTCCTAATGTTTTTTTCAGAGCCGTGCATGGCAGGAATATTATCTTCAAAGACCATAAGGTCTCTTAATCTAATAGGAACAAGCAGAAAAAAATAGAGACATAAAATCTAGATATAGCTTCTGGAAAAAAAAATGAAAAAACAAAACGAAATCAAAACACCTGCATTTGACCATACTTCAGCTCCTGCAAGAGCAGTTATTAATATAATCTTAGGATAAAAATACCACTGTATGCAGACTTTCCTTCTGCCAACACCAGAGAGAGGTTATAGAGGTTTCTATTCCTCACAGTCACCCATATTTTTCTGCATATATATCTCAGATTCTGTTTATAGCATATGCAGTTTTGGTAAATTCCTGAAAGATATCTATTTTTTAAAGCTTCAGGAACTTTATGTATCAGAGTTACAGATTATATTCAAGTACAGATTAAATTTTTGCCACACTCTATTTACTACTATATTACATATAGCTATGTCCAGAAACTAATTTCTCTTCTGTAACACAGATAATGAAGAGATTAGAGATTCAACAGTCGCAAACACCAAACTATGTTAAATTTACTTCTTACAGAACTTAGATTTTGTAATACAAAATGAGTTTCATTGTTTTACCTGTCAGCATTACAATATGATCACTTATCAGAGGTTTTTGCAAATCTTGTTTATTTGATTTTCAGTAAGGTTCAACCTACTAGGTGATTTGGGAGTTTTTAAAAATGTAAAATTATGATTACTGCTGAAACTCTGCGTTTCTATGTTGGTACTCAAATACTTGAAATCTGGACTTTTTAGCTCAAATTGTTTGCTGAAGAGTTGGGATATATGAGAAAAAATGTACATATATGAGATGAAGTTCTAGATACTTACTAAAACTGAATAATTCATATATATTTGAGCCAAATATTTTTGTATACACAGCAAATTTTTGCAATGTCAAGTCTGTAATCTGGAAATGTAACCTACTCATTTAATATATTGGATCTCTCCAATTTTTAATCAATACAAATACATTCTCTGAGCAATCCTGTTAGGCATTATGAAGTGCAATGTCCATAGACTGGAATTATGGGGCACATTGTGGCAGGATAGACCCAACCTGATAAGACCTAAAATCCAAATAAGCAGGATCAACTGCTGGAGCCAGGGTGTTGTCTTGGTGTTAACTGTGCTAAAACCATCCTGCTTCACTAGATTTCAAATACGCACCCTGATTTTGATGTCTGATTTTACAGATAAGCTGGTAGCTGGCTTGCAAATGTGTGACTAGCAGTCAATCACTTTATACTATAAAAGTCCTGTCCCCTTTCATGCAGACAGGTCCTTCTGACATAACCCTTCTTGGGGTGTATGCATGGAGATTCCTCCCTTGGGCTGAGGGCACCCCCGCAAAGTTACTCCTTAAGGTTGAGAGAAAGAGATCTCCCCACAAGAGTTGGTATGGGTGAGTTACCTCAAATCAAATCTCTACTTAATAATTATTTCTTTTTACTAGCTTGAATATAACTGCTTCAATAATTGCTTTGTTACAGTGCACTATACTACTTTCTGCTATATTATGCTCTAGTAGTAGATTTTTAGTGTTTATATTCTGTAGTAAATAAGTCTGATTAAAATCATTCATCTGTTCACCTGTTTGTTAGTTTGTCATAATAAATAATTCATTTATATAAATATATATATTTATATATATATATATTTATATATATAAATATATAAATTATGTTTTGCCATCATTAAAACCTGTGGGACAAATGTGGTTTAATGACACCTCTATAATTCCTTTAAATTTAAACTTTTGACAAAATCCAAGACTGAGATTGTATGCAGCCATACTGCTGCATATTCAGACTCCTCTCTGAGAAAGGATTTAGAAAGCAAGGCAGTCCTTTCTGCAACTTGTGACTCAACAGCAGAGCTTTTTAATAAATTTTGTCTAAGCCTTCCACTCCCACCCGTGGCATGCATGAGCAGAGTTCTGCACATAAAGGACTTTCAGAAATAGCCCTTGAAGAGAGGCATTTCAGCACTGAGTTGCACTATTCAGAAGAGCCCCTTCTAACCAAGCAAAATTGCAATTCTTTTCTTGTAAGACTTAACAACAGTATTATGTTCCAAGAGCCAATCATTCAAGTACAGACAATTTAAACAGAGAGCTTTAAAGTGAAAAAGCTATGGAAGAATAAGGCCTGTAAAGTGAAGGTGAAACAGCTAAGTAGAAAACTTGATATTTCCAGGACCAGCAATAAAATATCCTATTTTCTTTTTGGCCCTGATCCACTTCACGATATTTTTGAACAAGCAGTGCTGCCATCACACAGCCCTTCACTTTTATTCTCTTGGAGTGAGCCAGAGAGACATACGTGGGGGAAATCACATCCATGTCAGAAGAAAAAATATACATGATTTTTGTCAGTCTCAGCAGAAGAAAGCAAAATAGAAGACTGGTCAAAGGCCTGCAAATGAAAGCTAAAGCTGAGCAGAAAGACTGTGCATGAGCTTAACTATCCAGCCAAAGAGCACAGTAAAGAAATTACAGCATGGGGCATCCATGAATAACTATTTTTCCAGTAGCAAATAAAGGGGCCTAGGGAGTCAGGTAAAATAAATTGCGGTTCAGAGAAACCTGAATTAGCAAGGGTTTTTTGAATTACCTTCCCCAAGATGCCAGTCAGGAGTCTAACAGTATTCCCTATCATCAGCTGTCATCAGCTGGCTCCTTACTGATCCTCTTACTCCACTGTCATTGTCATGGTGTCTCCATTCAAATTGTTGTTACGATGATACTGCTCTTCTCATCTTCTCCAGTCACTCTTTACAGATTTGTTATGAAGAAATAGTAACAAGGAAGATCCCTCCTGTAAACCTTCATAATAATAGGAAACCACTGCTGGTTAGTCTCCCTCTGCTTCCTCTTCACATGCTTTCTATAACATTCCCACCTCTGATTGCTGCTTGGTCAGCCTGGTCAAGGCGAATGACAGAGCACATCAACAGAGCATACCAGAGCAGGAAAACTGTTTTACATCTAGGAAGGCCATTAGTGAAATAAGTGACCTGGACTGTCACAAAGATGACCTAAAAACTGAATCCTGCAAACTACCTGGTTACCACTGTGTTGTAAAACTTTTCAGGAGAGGGGTTTTATACAGGCAGACTTCTACAAAAGCTTTGCCCACCTGTAGTTTTCTAAAAGTCTAGACTTTTATTTACTCGGTAAGAAGTGTGTGTAGTAAACCTCCCATATATAAAATTACTTAGCAGTTCTCTAATTATCATCTTTCTTCTAGTTCTAAATGATTCGAAAGCAAGTAGCATTGTTCTGGTACTCTTTACCTTAGTGATACTCTGTGAGTATACAGCAATTAGAAATCTTCTCTGCTAAAGAGAAGATCTTTGTTTTCTTTGCTAAAGAAACAATTTTTCAGCATTTGATACTAATATTTACCAAGTATAATCTACCATAGTCCTTTACACTCAGTACTCGCCGTCTTAGATTCTGTACCACAAGTTGCTCTGTGTATGTGTGTGTGTGATTTATAATACAAGTATTATGCATAATTAGAACTGATAAATAAGAATTGGCAATTAGAAGAACCTTAAGAAATTTTTCACCCTATCTGAACAAAATGACTAAACTGCAAGTGACAAGCTTGTAAATTAAAAATCTGAAAATGTAAAAACTTTATTACAAGTGTGTCATGTGGATCAAGTGGCATATAATTAGATATGCAGTCATTTTATCATGGTTTATTTGTTGCTGGCTCATAAAGACTTTTTATCTTGAAAAGCTCCCTGAGTCTGACATTTGCTGTAGAGTGGCCAGGAAAGGAAGTGTTGCAACTTTGCCACGAAAGACTTGTAAAGCTACTTTAGAGAAATTACATAAACAAACTACTCTAGAAGATGTTTGCAGGAGTTACATCTGCAAGTGGTACAAACAATTAATTTCTGAAAACAACCTTTCTGTCCTTGGACATGAAGTCTTGCTTTCATTCTTTTTGTTTCAGTTCATTACACAAATCATTTAACTTTTCCTTGGAATTGAAAGAGAACTAAGCTTAGGCAGTGCACTAATGATAAATTTTGATGGGTTTACATGGCAAGATTTTGGTAGCAGGGGAGCTTCAGGGGTGGCCCCTGGGAGAAGAGACCAGGAGCTGCTCTTGTGTTGGACACAACCATCACAAAATGGACCTGTCGCTGGCCCAAACTGAGCCCATCGGTGATGCTGGTTACAGCTCTGTGATAGTAGAAAGGGCAAAAAACACCCCATGGCAGCTGTGAGGGAGAAGAGTGGGAAGAGGTGAGAAAAATAACCCTGCAGAAACCCAGGTGTGAAGGAGCAGGAGCAAGTGCTTCAGGCACCATAGCAGACATTTGCCTGAAGGCCAGGACAAAAATCATAGTGAAAGAAATCATTCCCCTGAAGCTCATAGAAGACCATGATGTAGTAGACAGCCACCAAGGACGACATGCTAGAGCAGCCGGATGTGCCTTGAAGGAAGCTGCAGCCCATGGAGAGGAGCCCACACTGGAGCAGGTCCCTGGCAGAACCCGTGGTCTGTGGGGGACCATGCTTGCTGTTGCACTCTATTCCTGAAAAACTGCACCCCATAGAAGGAACCCCATGCTGGAGCAGGGGTAGATTGGGAGGAGGAAGGAGATGAAATGCTGCGAACCAACCACAATCCTCATTCCCCATCCCTTATGCACTGCTGAGATTAAGAGGTAGAAGAGTTGGGAATGAAGAAAATTGAGCCTGGGAAAGTGGGAGGGAATGGTTTTTAGCTTCATTTTATTTCTTACTATCCTACTCTATTTTTAGTTGTCAATAAATTAAATTAGTCTTCCCTAAGTCAATTGTTTTTCCCGTGATGGTAATTGGTGAGTGATCTCCCTGTCATGATCTTGATCCACAAACATTTTCATTGTGTTTTCTCTCCCTGCCCTGCTGAGGAGGAGTTAGAGAACAGTGTGGTGGGCACCTGGCAGCTAGCCAAGGCCAGCTCATTACAGCAATGTAAAGTTTAGGCGTATTACTCTAGTTTGAGACCTGGGGATGATCTCACTGACCTCTTCTGTTCTTTCTCAGTTCAGTATGGTTCAATATACAGAATGAAACTAGCACTGTTTAAAATGAAAATCATTTCTCTTCAGATCAGCAGACAGTAGAAACCCAGGCAGAAAAGTAGGTGTAAAAAATATGTAGATTCTAGTTTTAGCTGTCCTTTCTGACTTTTCTCCTTTCCTCTTCCTCAGTCCTCTCTGAGACCTTCCACAACACTTTCAGTCTTTCAGCCCATCTCCAGGATAGAAGCACTCCTGTGTCCCATCTCTGTCTCTGCTACCTCCTTCGTGCCTCCAGGTGCAGAAGGAGCTCTTGGTCATTCAGCACAAGAAGGAGGAAAAGGCAGTAGGAAAAATCTTCATGAGGACCAAGCTCAAGATAAGCCTTCCTAAATGACTCTTCTTGAGCTTTCCTCCAGATCTGTTTGTGATGAACAAATGCAAAAGCTGTGCAGAAATCACAGCAGGTTCACCATATTGTGCAGATATACTGAACTACAGCCACAAGATAATTGAAAGTTATTGTTAAAGACATTCATATAAAACAGCATAATAGAAAATGCTATCTCAGGCTAGATCAACAGTATCTTGCACACAAAGATCCACAAAAAGGCTGTCCCAAAAATTTCCTTGAGCAAATGAGGCGCCCCTTATTATGTCAGTGTGAAATGTAATGCCAAAGTTTTGTTTCTGTTTAACCAGTGCAATTGATCCACTTCGAATGCTTAAGAAATAAATTTAATTTGCATTTAATTCTTCTCAAAGCAGCTATGCATTTAAATGTATTCCAATTTTCTACATAAACCAGTCCTAGATTTTGTTTTCTGCATAAATCAGTCATATTTTATAGTTTCGTAGGAAAATGGTTGCAATCAGATATGTCTATCTCATATTGGCCTCATAAGCCACCAGCGTGCCTGTAACAAATGTGGATAGAGCCTTCCTAAGTCTTCGTTTGTGAAGCCTAGCCATGGAGTGGAGGAAAATGGTTACCAGCTTCTGGTTGTCTTATTCCTCTTTGCAATATTCTTGCAACTCAATCCCACCAAACTCTACTTCCAGCCTTAGCCACTGACACCGTTCTAAACAATTGTACATTACAGCAGTCATTGGTGTGCCTTAAGTCAAACCAGTTTCCACACTGAATAGAACATAATACTGTGCATAATACAGTCATCTTTGACCACTTCAGATTGTTCCAACTCCTCTGTGCTAATGGATGTATAATGAAATCATGCTTACATCATCATCCCCTTCCAGTAATTCCATACTACATGGTCTACAATCCACCTTAGTATATGCATATTTCATAACAGTCCTGGTGAACCTTAATAGCTATAATTTCATCATCTAGTAGAGGAAACCTCTTGAAAGCACTAAATAGTGATGATATAAGTTGTTGATAATATCTGCAATGCCATCAATCTGAGCAGTAAAATTGGGAATGCTTTCCTCAGTCTCGCCATACCTGCAATTAGGTGACAAAGGCTCCCAGAGATGTAAAACAAAAGCAAAGCACACAGTAACATAAGACATCCCATTTTTCATGGCTAGGCTTCACAAATGAAGATTTAGGAAGGCTCTATCCACTTTCGTTACAAGCACACTGGTGGCTTATGAGGCCAATACGAGATAGACATAAGACATACATGGCATGGAAAAGAGTGAAGAATTGTGTCAGCTACTGACAGAGTTAAATGCATTCAGAAACACAGTACTTCTTTTAACTTTTCAAAAATGTAGTTCCTGTGCTAACGGGCATGTGAGTCATGATACAAACTCAAGGAAATGATGGGAGGAAAAAAGTGACACACACACTATTTCCTGAGTGAAGAAATAAGAACTTGAGGTTGTGAATATTCTTATGGTGCCTCTCACAGCAACTTCAGCCTTTCATGATCAAGATCAGGAGGGCTACTGTTTCATAAATCCCACATATGGAAAAAGCAAACCTTTCCAATTAATTTGACTACCTACATGTCTCTCCTGATGTCTCTACATTTTTCTTGCACTATTTCAACCATATATCTCAGCTATAGTAATTTGCCTTATCATAGGTAATATGTTTTCAGTTTTCTCCAGTGGTTTGTTGGGGGGTTTTGGGAATTTGGTGGTTTTTTGGGGTTTTTTTTGAGGAGGGGAGTGGAGGGAAACGGTTTTGTTTGGTTGGGGTTTTTTAAATAATCAGGGCTTTGGAACAGCAGAATAGCATGTGTGTATATTTTCAAAGTATACAGCTGCATTATCTTCTATGGTTCTCTGATTTTTTGCTTCCCTATAAACTTTATGTAACTGCAATGTTCAATCGCTATTTACAATTTCTTGCAGATTAGTAACAGTTGCTATATTAAAGTATGCATTTGGTTCCAATTATGTGTCCAGAATGGAAAGTAAAATTGGATTGAAATCTAATCCCAGATTCTTTGTATTACCTCCAACCTGAATAATTTTTGTGTGTTTTTATATTCTTAGTCTAATTTTAGTCTCACTGACAATCTTAGTTAATTTTCAAAGTATTAAGTACAGTATATTGACAGAACCACCAAAATCCTGTAAGGCTGAAAATAAATTTAGGTGCATAATAACAGTTTTAAAAATGCAGTAAGGAGCAGAGAGTGCAGAACTGGAAATAGATGTGATTGATTCTCAGTCCAAAATCCTGTCTCTGAATTATTCCTTTTAGAAATGCAAAACAGGTCACTTTTTCATTTCCTTTTAGTACTGTACTGATGGTTTGCTGTATGCTAATATATGTGAGCTCAGAGAAATCACTTTAAAAGCAAGAAATTTGGAATCTGTTCTCTCCTCCGATTTGTGGGTTTTGAACTCCCAAGAGTTCAAAAAGAGTTCAACTTTCCAACTCCCAGAACAGACCTTATACAACAAGCTATGGGTACGTACATACGACCCTCTTGTTTCACAAAGAAAGAAAGGAAGAGTTAGTGTAAGGTCAGTGGTTACAGTGAATCCTACATTCTGCTCCTAGTACCCTTTGTGCACTTTATTTAGATTATTTCAGGTAGCACCCAAGCAAAAGACTCTTAAAAGTATTAAAAAAAAGAAAAAATCTAAAGAAAGCCTGTCAGAAAGACTGTCCTACCTAGATCCAGCTTCTAAAACTGCCTACTTCTTCTGAGAGCAAAAGCTCTACCCCGTTGTATCCTCCTGCTGGGAGTTCATACAAAGAGGACTGTAGACATAATGTTCTGCTAAACCTTCTTCTACAATCAGTGTTATATATGCTTATCAAGAGGAGAGGAGAAAACGAAGGGTGCCACAGTCCTTCCATCCAGAGGTAGTTCTGGATTTGTGTTCATATGATTTGCAGGCACTTAAGAGCTGACCATGCAGACTTGGCATCTATGTACAGCTGAGGATTTACACAGGGGATTGATTGTGGGGAAGGAGCCTGAAGTGTGAAATCTGTTTCCACTGTAATCCCTAGCAATTTTTCACTGATCTTAATGGAACTCATTCTTGCTTAGAAACTTCTGGAGCCAAAACATTCACTGTAGATATTGTATTAGAAACAGAAAAAAAAATAGTTCAGAATTTTAGTAAGGGGGATTTTTTATTTTATTAATATTTATTTATTTTTATTATTTTAAACTGAACTGCCATCAGCAAGCAAAATTGTTCCCATGATTAAAGATTAGCACAAACATTTTTCTTTTTTGGCCTCTTGAGCCTTCAAGGATCAGATAAATTTAAATCTTCTAGCTGGTTAACTCTATTTCTGCCAAGTTTCTTCGTTCTCTGTCATGAAACTTGCTGTACAAGCACTTCCTCATAAAGTTCAACTACAATATCAGAAAAGAAAAAAAGAAAAAAAAAGAAAAAATTATTTGCTGCAGTAGTTTAGGATCATAGGTGTGCATATCTGCATTGTGCCTTTACCAGTAATGAAGCTTACACTGATTATTGGGTGTGCATCATTAATTCATAGATAGCTAAATATTGTGGGACCTGTCATCTGCACTGCAAGGTGATGCCCTGATATGCAACTTTAGGCTAGCTGCAAGGCATATGCTCATCAAAAAGAGCCCCTCTTACACATTCAAATTCACTTACAGTCCACTATTTAGACAGCAGAGTAGTCTTTAATCCATATTATCTAATCTCTCTATATACATACAATGGAAAATAGGCCAGCACTGAGGTAGTTAGGAAAATAAAATACTCTGTGTTTCACTCTCTGGCTTGTGAGAAGAACAAAACAGTGTTCTAAAGCATCCCCTGATATTCTTAATGCAAAAGATCTTTGTAGAGTCTCTTCATGTAAAAATGGGAGTTTCCAAAGTCTATGCTACCCACTTTCTAAAAAAAGTCATTGCAGAGACCGGTTTAGTCACTCACAGTGCAATACAATCTCAGTGCATGTGCATTGGTGCATTGTTTCATCCAAATTGCTTTTATCACCTTGTTCTGTCCCTTTTACTTGTGCATCTACACCTTCTCTTCTGTGAAGAGAAGACATGGGCAATTTCTATGGTAAACATCCTACATGCCTTCCACATGTTCCTCTCCCTCTCTCTCTCTAAACATATTTACTTCTCTTTTCATTCAAGGGGAGGTATATTATTCAACCTAAGGTTGTTTCATAATGGTATAATGCACTTCTTACTTGGATTATTATGAACAAACAAAGAAACAGACCTGGGCTATATTCTGCTCACAGTTATATTTTTAAGCCACACTCAAGTAATGAAGAAAATAAAAAAAAGATGTTGCATTATGGATATTTTATAGAAGCAAAGATAATAATTGATTATTTGGAGTAGGTGTTTTAATGTCTATAAAGCTGAGAGTAATTTGATCAATTTGGTTTCCTTGGAGAATGTAGTTGTATCATCTAGTCACAAAAGACATAAAGAAACTCTATAAACACTATTAGCTTTTTAAACTTTTTAAAGTTATTGCTCTTATTGTCCATCATTCAGACATAAAAGAGCTGTAGTAGAAAACCAGAACACAAGTCAAGCGTTTCTTGCATCTCAAGGTTCTAACCCTTTGTCACAAATGATTGGTTTAGGGCACTTAGGGAATCACTGTCAAATATATTAAAAAAAAAAAAAGAGGTTTAATATAAATTTGCGAAGGTGTGACATTAAAGTTTAATGTCAAATTTCACTCTATTCTTTACTACATCGATGAAACAAAGGAAAGTTGAGTCGGAATCAAGCTAGAATGATTTATAGAGAGACTGGAGATGCAAAAGAGTAAGGGAGACTCCTGTAATTGAGTAATGAGTTTCAGAGCAGAAACTCTTGCTTTCTGAACTCCTGACAGAGTTTAAGTATGGCTAAATCCAATCTTAGTCTCAGACTTTGTCAGTGGTTTATATCTAAAGGATTTAGCAGCACTTAATCACTGACTAATTTAGCATTTACAGACTGAGCAACAGGATTTACTACAATCACTTAATTATAGATCCAAGATGGCAATATTTATACCATACTTCATGTAGGGAATTTTAATCAATTCACACATATACACACACATAGACACAAAGACATATACATGGATAACTGTACAAAGGTACTTGTGAAAAAAATTCCCCTCGAACTCTGTGAAATACTTATTTCAAATTTCTTGGCATTTCAATACAAGTGAGGATTGACCCTTGAGGAGTGGGGGTATAAGCTCAGGTCCCTATCATCAGCTTTCAGCAGTGGTCCTTTAGTATTGTGAACCTGAGAGTTTCCAAGCTCTGAGAGGTGTCCCACTCAGAGGAAGATCCTGATGCAGCCTCCTGAGGTCCAGAAGAACTCAAAGGGTCTCACTCAAGACAACTGTTTAGGGAGCCTCAAAATGTTTGACTTTAGTCATCAGTAAGTTTCTGTCCTGACCGCAACCCATGTTGGTAATTGATGGAATTTTTAAAAAGTCCAGTAACAATGGTACTGTTCCACTCAGGATACAGTTCAGGTAATGTTCTAAAGTGGGTGGGGATGACAGATGATCACTTGTTCCCCATCTCTGTCAGGTAACAGAAGCTCTTGGTATAGACAATACTGCCCCCACTTTAGCCATGCAAGAGTTCCTGGAGTAGTCAAGGGACACTTTACTGCTCATTACACAAAGGCCAAGGCCTGATGGGAATTCCTGAAATCATAGAATAGCCCCAAGGAAGAAAGGGGAGAATGCACCACCACACACTTTTAAGTTTACATAAAATGCTTTGCACTGTAGATGAAAATCCCTATTGACTTCTTATTTCACCATGTATCACTTAGTCTTCAATCAGTTACTAATAAAAATATGCAGCTTCCAGCTTCCTAGGCAAAAGTTTAGTACCAGATTTTTGGAAAAAAAAATCTGTTACTAAATTATTAAACTTATTGGAAGCAGTTAGATATACTTGAATTTATCAGTTATAATTGCCTGCACACTTTATTTTTATGATGATGATTTTCTTTTTCATAGATAGTAATTAATAAGACACAAATTGAGGGTCAGTCTAGATTACCTTTAAAGGTCCCTTCCAACATGAAGTATCCTATGATGCTATTAAATCCATTGTCTGATATATGCAATGGATCAACCCTTACACAGTTGGTGGCATGACTGTACCAAGATTTTTCATTAATCATTTTAGACCTTTATTTTGCTAAGAAAAATACTATCTTTATGCCTTTTGAAAGACAAATCACTTCCAACAAATGACAGAATCTCAGAAATGGTATCCTAAGCATTTGCATGTAAAGACAATATTTTAAAGCTATAATGATTTTAATATTTTATCATATCCATATATAGTTACACTGTGATGCACACAATCACATTTGATTTCTCCTCTTCATCAAATTCTATCTTCATTTTCTTTAACAAGGACAGCAATCAAATGATGCGATAAATTTTTTTCATTAAAACAAAGTAGATTTTTTAACCCATTTATTTTCAGTTGTTTAGATGAGTTAGGAATCTGATTGTCATTTTTAACCTATATTACAAGTAGATTGAATACCCAAATTATGTTGCTTGGTTCAAATGTTGGATAACATATTATTTGTCTTTCCAGTCCAGATAAAACCCCTGTAAATAACTTTCAAAATATATGTTATTAAATCACACTGGTATTTCTGGCTACCACACATTTTATGATGTCTCAATGCTGTACCCAGTTCACCCATGCTTAATCTGCCTTGTAATTCTGTTAAGAAAAGTAGTACTTGATGTTATACTATACTGTTCTGAACATACTGTAGTTGGTATTTTGCTAGTTTCACAGGCTGCAACCTAGTACAGCATATGGAAATTAATATTGCCTTTTATATTTTTGTTCTTTAACTATCTTGCATATTCTTGCATGCCTACTGAAACTTATGGGTCACTAATGACAGCACAAATGTTTTTTCCATATTTAACAAATACTCTTTATTAATAACTAACAATAGCCATTACATAGAAAAAATGAAGACCATTTTGGCTGGTTTTATTGTTATTTATTGGTGAATTAAATATTTTTGATGAATTTTCTGTGAGATATTTTATAATCTTTTTGGTAAAATAATCTGGATAAAAACTTTCAATGTTGTGTAGTATCCAGTTTGATATCCACTTGTCCATTCTGTAAGAGCATGTGTCCCCAATAAGTTTCATATCATCTGACAGCCTCTTTAAACAGCTCAGATTCCTTCCCAGAATGACAGAATGGTTGAGGTTGGAAGGGACTTACATAGCTCATCTGGTCCAACCACCCTGCAAGGCCATGTAGAGCCCATTACCTTCTCCGGGCACTACTGAAAAGAGTCTGGGTCTGTCTTATCTGCACCCTCCCTTTGGTTACTTCCACACACTGATGAGATCCCTGTGAGCCTTCTTTTCTTCAGGCTAAACAGTCCCAGCTCTCTCAGCCTTTCCTCATAGGAGAGATGCTTCAGTCCCTTCATTCATCTATTGATCCTTTGCTGGAGTTCCTCCAGTAGTTGCATATGTCTCTTAAACTGTGGAGTCCAGAACTCAACACTACACTCCAAGTACTTAGTACTGGCCTCACCATTGCTGAGTAGAGGGAAAGAATCACCTCCCTTGTTCTGCTGGTAACAAGTCTCCTAACGCAGCCCAGGATACCCCTGGCCTTTACTGCTGGTTCACATTCAACTTGGTGTCCACAAGGACCCTCAGATGCTTTTCTGCAAAGCTGGTTTCCATCTGGTTGCCTCCCAACCTGTTCTTGTGCCTGGAGTTGTTCCTTTTCAGGTGTGGGGCACTGCACTTAGGTTCTTCTGAACAGCTGTACAACAATATGGCATACCAGCCACTCCGCTTAATTTAGTGCCATGTGCAGACTTGCTAAGGGTACAACCCTGCCCCATCATTTAGATCACTGGACCCAGTATTGACCCCTGGTGTATAATGTCAGTTCCAGTAGTACCAACAGCACTTTGCACTGTCAATCACCACCCTCTGGGCCCATCCAGTCAGTCAGTTTTCAGTCCACCTCACTGTCAGCTCATTCCGCCCATGCCTCATCAGCTTCTTCATAAAGAACTTATGGAAGACAGCACTGAAAGCCCTACTGAAGTCTAGGTAGACAATATCTTCTGCTTTCCCCTCATCTATCAAGACGGACATTTCTTTTTAGATTATCAGGCTGTTCAAGCACGGCTTCCCCTTTGCTGATCTGTGCTAACTATTCTTTACCATCTTTTTGTCTTTCATTTGCTTGGAAATGGTTTCCAAGGCTAGTCATTCCATCACTTTCACAGGAGGGAATCTAAACAGGAACACTAAGACTACTAGCTAAAGAACAGCATACCTGTAGCACTTGCAGAAACTTGCATTTCTGAGAAAAAGCTACACTGACTTAATTGTATCTTCGATAATTTTTACCAGTTGAAGGTTTCAGTTATGAGATTACTGTTGAGTAAACACATTAGTTCTTCTGCCTATATATTAAAATAGATTAATATTTCACATTCCCACAAAAATAAACATATCTTCAGGTGTTCCGATAACGAAGCCTCTAACTACCAGATACTTACAAAAGTACAGTGAAGGGTAGTATCTAATACCATAAAACCAAACCAAAATAAACTACTTAAATTCCATTTCTACTAGACTGTTGATTTTATTGATATACAGAGAAATACATGCCAAGACAGTTATGTTCCTGCATTACCAATCTTGTTTCATAAAGTATTCTAGAACATTCTAATTGAAAACTCCTTAAAGTTATAATGACATATTTATGTTTTTAAACTTACAAGATTTCACTTAAATTGTAATTTCATTTTTCCTCCTTGTACTTTTTTGTAATATTTATTATCTAACATTAAGTAACACTTAAGAATATTTTGGCTATAAAAAAATGAATGATAATAAGAAAACTCATATTGTAGGATCACAAAATGCTGAGCAAAACACGAAGGAAACTTATTTCACATGTTCTTGTTTATAAAAATCATATCTGTATTTCCACAAATTTTTCTGATGTTATGTGTTTTTTTTTCCACCTTGGAATATTTTTCAGCTCAAACTGGAGTGATGCACAGCTATTATTTTCCCCTAAGCTAGTTGTACAAACATTAACAATAACCTCGTACACATCAGAGGCTTGTGAATACATTTCTTACCACTACAGCATTACTACACTAGAAATTAATGAGATTGCCTCCTGCACAGAGCCCACTTAAACAGTGACAAGACTCTTTTTAAAAATATAACTTTAAAAAAAAACAAGGCCTATATAAGGCAAAGTGTGCCATTCTTTTAATCTTGGGCCTGTTAGAATTCCAGAATCAGGTAGCAGCATATGCTTTGTCTAAAGACACCCTGTCATTGAATTAGGGAGTTCCCAAGTATTTTTTCTAAAACCAGCATTTTTTTTTTCTGGTTAATTATACATAGTCATAAAACTGTGAACTAAATCCTTTCTGGTGCAATCTGTCAGTTCAGAAAATATTCAGATCTCAAGGAAGTTGCATTACCTTGATCCAGCTTCAGCTTCTGATAAAGAACTGTCTTCCAGATGATTGCCTTTGTGCTCTACAGTAGTTCTTCATTTAAATAGCAGTTTCACTTGCAAAATGCTATGCACTTTTTTTTTTTTTTAAGTTAGAAGAAATCAGCTTAGAGAGATGAAAAAAATCCAAGGCTAACAGGCATCTTTTACTGGAAGAAGACATTTTGGTGTTTAAGAAGGAGTTTCACGAGTTGAATGGGTCTCCTAGGGGTGCATTCCAGCTTGGCTTCTTCTATCTCCCTGGCTTTTTTAGTAGTACAAAAATCAATCTTAAATAATGACTACCCAGTAGAGATTGAAGATTTCAAGGGCATAAAACAAGCAGATGAATATCATTCAGCAAATAGCTCCACTGGAGGCCAATTGCTTTAGGTGTTAAGGCCAAACGGGTCCACAGATATTAACTGCAGCATCAGCAAATAGAATTTTAAAACTAGCTTGTATCAGGTCATTATCATTTGATTTCATGTCAATCCAGCTATACTAAAGTCCCATATTTTGGAAAAACAAGCAATTTCTTCTTTCTCCAGCAATGTACAAGAAATTGTTCTTTCATACACAGCACTGAGTATTTTCCCCATCTTCTCTGTTTACTAACTAGATTTTGATCATGGTATTCACCACATTTGCAGCAGCTAATATCTTGGGACTAAATTTGTTTTATACTTTTAAATTCACTGCTGTGGAAAAATATTTTAGATATATTTGTAACAATTTCACAAACATTACAGTCATTTCATCTCTTTTGTGGTTGTGTGCTGTATCTGCCAGAAAAGCTGATACTGTAATTTAACTTCCTGAAAAACACATTTCTATTGCCCAGTGATCCATAGCAGTCAAACTATCAGACCAGGAGGAATAACACAACCTGTCTCATGCAGCTCACCAGTAAATGTGCAACCACTAATGGTATTCCTATCCTGACCACCTGTTGGGAAGATGGTGGAAGCATTAGGTGCTTATTTCATTCATAATCACTACCTGGGGTGAGCAAGAGGCATTAGCAACAGTCATATTATTAAGAATGTAAAATCAGCTTTCAGGCTTAAGAAAAATTTTCAGGCTTTCCCAGGGAAAGTGTTAATAAAAAAATTCTGAAGCTGATATTGAGAGTGCTATTACGCTTATCAATAAATCAAAGCTTTGGGAAAAGTCCATCTGGAGAAACAAAACTATTATTCAAAAAAGACACGATGTTGCACAAGCTTTGATCAAGGACATAGAATGAATTTCTACTAATCTATTTTAGAGTAACTTGACACAAGAATGATCTTTGGCAATCAAGCAAGGGATTCTGAAAACTAGATTTTTTTACAAAAAAAAAAAATCTCTGATAGTTCATTTCTTTCCTAGTTCTCTGACATGTTCTTTATAAGGTTTCCTTTACCTCTTTCTGTATTACCTGGGCTATTTCCCATAATTCCTCATGGTGTTTTTAAAGTAAGTTTCTAAGGGTGAATATTGACAATGAAGCCAAGCAGCTTCTTAGACTTGCCTTTCTTTATTAGAGTATGTTTTCTCTATTTTTGTGAAGGCTACAGTGAGTTTTTCCACCAGGACACACCTCCATGTAAGGTCAAGACAAGTCTGGTGGAAATGTGGAGAATATAGAATTGATTTTGTATCTAGATACAGTGCTATGTCTTTTTGATTGACTACAGAATTTGGTAATGATTATATTCTCCAGCTTTGAATCAAGTTCTTTATTTTTCCTATAAAATTGGCATATTGATATAAAATAGTTAAATGCATTTAAATTACGTGTGTAGGCTAAATTATACAGGAAATCTGTAGTTATCTCCAAATTACAGTAATCAATTCTGAAAATACGTATTTAAGACTGAAGTGAAAATGTTCTATGGTATGAATAGGCATCCATACATCCCTAACTCTGACCTGAATCAACATTTTAAAATAATATAAAAGTGATTATTTATGATTTAATACTATCAATAAAAATATTATCAGAGTATGTGATGAAAAATTAATAACTGCCTTCTGAATATACTGAAGAATGTTATTTTTTCCTTTCTTCTTCTTCTATCCATTATTTAGAGGAAAAAGTATATATAATTTCCTTTTTTGTTTGTTTTAATAAATATATGTTCCTTGAAATTGAGAAATTATTTTATTTAATATTTAACTGTATACAAATGCATTTCCAAAACAATTAATATATCTTCAGTATGATTCAGTAAACAACTACTTTGTCATTTAAATATTCACCTACAAAACCCAACTATGTCTATGTGATTATGTCATTAAAAAATATGCCATTATTATAGACTATTCTAAGACCATTTAAGTTTTCTGCTTTTCTAAGCTGTTTGCCTGGCAATGGAATATCTTGAAGTGCTCTATGGCTGCCAAGGCTCCTTCTCATCTGGAAGTTTGGGATTCATCTGAACATGCCCTCCATCCCTCACTCTGCCCAGGCTTCGTGGCCATGGAAGGAAAGGTGTCTCATGCTGAAAGAAAAAAAATGTACCAGAGTAGCAATCCTTCAAAACAACACTGGAAAAAAATTATGTAAGAAAAAATTATGTTAATGATTACCAAAAGTAGTAGAGTATTGTAATTTTTCAGGGATACATAAACTTTTATAGAGAATGTAGAATAAAAAAAGCTATTCAGATAAAGATAGATGAGTGAAAAAACTGAATATGTAATTTGGATGGACATGCAAGGCCCCATACTTTACCCTAAAAATTATCATAAGCATTAAACTGTACATTCATTTTAAGCATATTAACATTTTATAAATCATTTGTCAGTCTCAGATGTGGAAAATAACTAAATACTACACTATGCCAGCAGAATAATCACTAATACTATGAAGGCTTTATCTGAAGATACAGGTTGTAAAGTCAAAGTAAACTTACACTTAATGGCACTATATTTTTAGGGAAGTTTCAAGAAAAAGAGTTTAGCACACAGGTTCTGGTGATAATGAAAATATTTCACCACTAAGAATCCTTGATGTCCTTTGTGAATGAAATATATCCCTTTAAATATTTTTTTTACAATAAAAGTAATATCTAAAATTTGTTTCTTGCACATATCTTAACTTGGATATTCATATAGGAAGTGTGCAAGGTCAGGTTGAATGGGGTTTTGAGCAGCCTGGTCTAGTGGAAGGTGTCCCTGCCCATGGCAGGTAGGTTGGAACTAGATGATCTTTCAGGTGCCTTCCAAACCAAACCATTCAATGATCCTATAATGATAAGTATCTCTCTTACATAAAATTAATGAATGATACTTCACTCTCCAAAATTTTTCACATAATAATAATACCAAACTAAAAATGTCAAAGATATGAGTTTATACAGAGTTAAATTTTCATCTTAGTGATAAATTATTTGATATTTCAAGTGGAAAAAGTTTTTTAAAGAGTGAGCTTGTAAATCTAAAAATTACCTTTAAAAATTCTTCCAATTCAGGTAACATCTTTATTACATTGTTATCAATGACAAAAATTAACCTTAACTTCTAAAATGAAGCAACCCAATTCTGTTATATACAGTTGTCTTTTAATAGATCCATATGGGGCAGTAGTAGTTGAGAAACTTTTTTTCATGTCTAGTGTCTCCCTCTTCTTTTTTCTTCTTTATCCCCCCAAATTTAAAAGTGTCTTTGTCTGCTTATAAAGCAAATATTCACTACATATATTCACTACACATAAAAGGAGCACTGAACATATTGCAGTTTGGTATTATGCAGAAAAAATATGGTAATTGACAGCTATGCACTTTTTTCTGTGCCCAAAAACATTAACAGATGCAGTCATTATGTCTAGTTTTCTGCATCTGCATGTATCTGTTTGAGAAGCTAAACACAGCTTAAGAAGGTACAATATCTTTGCTGCGGTGGAGTGCTGAGAGAAGAAATAAAAAAAAAAAGTGAATGTAAGACAAAAAAGGGCTAAGAAAAAGTACAGCACTGATCATTTATCAAGCTATTTATAATGTAAAAAGTGGATACTAGGCTTCAGTTTCCTGCCAGTCTAATCCTCTCAAAAAAATGTGCCATTTCGTTCTCTTAAAACTGAAACATAGACAACTATTTAATGACCCAACAGATGATGTAAGAACTACAGTGAATCAAATTGAAATCTAGGTTATTTGTCCCTCACTTTCAACAGACAACTTTTACAACTAGAACCTTTAAAAAACCAATTAACTCATGTCTTGTTAAAAAACACTCCTTTCTTTTGAATTGGCATGCCAATGTGACAGTTTTGACTAGAATATTATTCTGGTTGTAAAATCACTCAAATCTTTTCCCCCTCAGCTAGAATGCCACTGGCATTCACCAAGCAGAGAACAGAATTCTTAGATTTCTTAGATGGACAGATTTCTTAGATCATCATGTTTGGGCAGCTTGTGTATATGCCTGCTTTCAGAGATACTGAATTATTTTGTATTTGAAGATAAATCTATTTCAGAAGTGGATTTTTTTCAGTTTTTGTTTATGTATATAGAGGTATCACCTTCATGGTACCATCTAAGCTGACTAGAATAATTTTTTTTTCATTTCATCTTTTTCCTCCACAAACCCCTTGAGATACCTGTCCCATGAAGGGAAGACCTGCAGGGATTGTTTTGGGCCAGGGAAGTGTTGAGGAAGTGGGATTATGCAACACATCAGAGAGTGTAACTCTGAAAGGATTGACTTGATTTCAGATCTGATTTCACTGAAGCAGAGAACATGGTCATCTTCAGAGTTTAATTCTGTTCTTTTTTATACTTGTGTAAATCCAAAGAAAAAAATGAAAATGGAATTCAAATAGAATTATCTAACATAGAATCCTTTCTACACTTACTATATGTATCACCTCAAGACCATATGTTGTTATCCTTGTTCTGAACACATTCACTTAAAAAGTTCTGAGACATGAAAATTTTGTCATTATAATAAATCTTAAATCTTGGCCTTGGCTGCTCCTGTAAGTCCATATTTTAAAGACTAACCATTAATGATATCTGAAGAAAAATTATTTATTTTGCAGTTTAATTGTTGTTAAAAGGAGCTGGTCACTAAAGCAAACACTAAGGTAATGTACAGAGTCAGCTACTGTATTGATGATATTTCATTTGAATACTGATGTTTTAGTAGCTGCAGCAAGTCCTTGGTGTCATGAATGATTCGTGACACCTGGTTTTAACAGAAACACTGCAGATGGGTTATACAACACATGCCATTTTGCACTCAATTTTCTTCCACTGACTAAAACTTGAAGTCCAAGGTTTGTTCTCTTACTTGTATTGCTGTGAAGAAGTTATAACTTTACCAAAGTCCAAAGTCACACTTCACAAAGAAAAGAAAATTAGACTTGTCCTTTGTCGAAGCTGCAAAACAGTAACACAAGGAAAAGAAATGAATACAAAGGGGTTATTTTGCTCTTCCCTGTAGTAATCTATGGTTATCTTTTTTTTTTAAAGCAATCTCTGTATGCTAGAGTTCAAACCTGAGTTCAGCTTCAAACTGTTTATTCTAGTGCAATTCCAATACCGCAGGCACTTCTGGAAAGCAGCCCAGGGGGGTTTAAGCATAGTAAACTGTAAAAAAAGTAATTTTTCAGGTATTGCTGACCTCTAAAAAAATAATATTCATACAATAGTTTATTTATCTTTTCAATTTTTTTATACAGAGATACAGAAGCATAAATCCTTCACTAAGACAGAATTTGCCTTCTGATGCACAAATAAAAGAATATATTTGTAGACACGTAAATTAAATTTCTCCCTTTCCACTGTAAGATTCTACATTTGAATGCAAATATTCTGTTATATACTGTATCACTTTGAAACACATGTTCCTTCTTTTTCTTGAAGCACTCACTTGTGGCCACTGGTTCAGGGAGTCACGGCTATTCTCTGGTTTCTATTAGAGAAAATGCTTTCCAGTACAACAACTATAAACCCTAGACAAGCTATTATTGTCTGTCTACATTAGCTTGTCTTTTTTGCTTTGCTTCTAACACTTCAGATCATCTATCTTAACAAGGAAATCAGATGATGAGACAGTATCCTTAAATGTCATTCATAATCTGTGTATGTTTTGCAATGACTGTGTAAATATGTATTTTATTTCATTTCAAATTCAGAACATTTCTGCATATCAAGAAAATATGAAAACTCTTTCTAAAGAAAAGCACTCAATAGAAAGAGAAGGGGTAAATTAACCAGATTTTCTTTGTTCTTTGGAGCATCTCAGTAACTGAATATATGTGTTTCAGTGTCAAAGTAATGCTTTACAAACCCAAAGTGTGTGAACTACGATGATTTTCCACTCTTTTTCCACTTCTGGGAGTTGGAGGCAATCTCAAGGCTAGTTTAGTTTATGAGAGTTGAAAACAGTTCCTTAGGAAGAGAAATTCTGAGTGGGCTGTAGACTGTAGAAAATAAGCAAATGCAGTGAAAGAATTCGAGGTCTTTAAACAACAGGTTGTGAAAATAACCTACTTGCTGTTCCTAATACTCAGAATCAATGCACAACAAAAAAAAGCAAACCAAACTTGAGGTGGAGGCGGGTAGCTGGAAAAAGGATTTTGCAGATTGATTGATGAGAGTTTGAATTACCTGCTGGCACACTTACAAATGGACGAGTGTTAGTAGAAGAGGTTCTGGAGAAACAAAAATGGCATGCTAATTCCTTTTTTAAGGAGGAGTAAGGGAAAGACATGACTTAAAAGTAAGTAAGAGACAGAGCCCAGAGTTAAGTTCCCTAAGTGTAGGTAACTAGTGCCAACTAATTTTTCATGTCTCGCTACAAGAAGCACTGGAAAGATTGTCAACTGGTATGAAATAGAAAAATAGCTACTGTAAACCTTTCTCTACATTTATTTTGTGTTCCAGAAGCCCTTCCCTCACCCTGAAACTTCTGCTTATCTTTATTTCTTGTCAAGGCAAAGATCCTAGGGAAGTTTGCATGATCTTAGGACAAAAAAATCCGTTGTGCATAAGTGTAAATACTGAAAGTACTGCAAACTGTGCGTAGCTGAAAAATTGAAAACTGATTTAGAAACGGTTGTTGTTTTGCATATGGTTTTGCATGAAATATTGAATGGTTTTAATTTTTGCCTTTGTTATCATAACAGTGCAAAACTGATAAGAATATACAGTGAAACAGAAACATGTGCTTATTTCT